>NC_092787.1:22529597-25134597 GCF_047496795.1 Chiloscyllium punctatum | reverse complement strand
CTGGTGGTCTTAGAAAGCTCTATATAAAACAGAAACTTAATAAAACCACTGACAATTCCAAAGTTAAAAATCACACAACACCAGGTTGCTATAAATTCTGTGTTACGATCGAGCCCTCCACTATCACCTGAAGGAGCGTCGCTCCGAAAGCTAGTGTGCTTCCAATTAAACCTGTTGGACTATAAACTGGTGTTGTGTGATTTTTAACTTTGTACACCCCAGTCCAACACCGGCATCTCCAAATCATGACAATTCCAAAGGAACGGTCACTGATCTAAGGTCAAATATCTTTGATATGGAAGAATCACAGGCAAGTATGAAAACATCCATTTTGCACAGAATGCCTTCTCATTTTACACTACTTCATCCTAATTAAAAAATAACTTTTTGTTTACAGCTTCCACATCTTTACACATTCAAGTAAACTACATATTTTAATCACAATAAGTAAAGTTATCACCAAAGAAAGCAATGTTTTCTCTCTATGAAATTACAAATTGTTTACCCATTATCCCATGGTCTGCAGCTCATCACCACATTCAAAATTCACGGCATCAGGGACATTTCCCTTCAGAAAAGGGACACATGGCAGCCTTGTAAAAACAACGAAGAACTGTATACAATGTTATTGCGCATCATTCCTCCATCCTCCAACAAACAATAGCTCAGTCTCAGCAGTCACACTGTACAAAGCACTGCAGAGCTCCAACTTCCATTCCAATTAAACGGCAGGCAGGGTGACGTATCAGCCCTTTGTCTATATATTCAAAGAGATCTGCTAAAGACGGGCACTACCATCAGCTGCCTGGTACAGCTGAATCCTGATGGATTTCCTTACATCAGAATTTGAATGTAGTTGAAGACAGCAGGATGGGACAATGCATGTACCATTAGCCATTCAATTGTTTTGCTAAACTGCAAACATCTAATAGCACCCTTAGGAACGCTAGCATCTGCTGACACTTGTCACCTCCGAACTATGACCTGAAGCAACACCTGCTCATCACCAAAGAAACAGCAAAGGCAAAACAAGGCATGCTATAGTACAAAGCTCATTTTCAATAAGTCTCACACTGGTCAGGAAACAGCGTCATCAGACAAGTCAAATTTTGCAGGATATATAAAAATTATTGAAGCATTCATAATGAATTTCAACATTATTTTTGAAGATTTATAACAAACTTCATTAGCAGAAATACACTGCTGATCTTTATCATTTTAAAATATTTTAACTGCACTGTGCACGGAATCCATCCTAACATATTATGCTGTGACAAAATGATACATTTACCCATCAGATTTTGCAAAACAAACTCAAAGTTTAGCTTAGGCGTTAAATAATTACATTTGCCATATCAGTTCTACAGGGATATCATCTTTCATGTTAGGAATTTCCCCAGGCACATTCTGAAAACAATGCTGAGCTTGAGATGCTACAATGCTTTTCAGCCATCCCATCTGGTTATGGTGACTGTGCAGAAAGTGTTCAACAGGATGAGGCTGAGTAAGGAAACATCTGCTGCTATTGCCTTAGGGTAGACACGCAAGGTCACATCACTGCCATTCCGTGAACTACGTCAACTCTGAAAAAGGCGGCTCTGCCCCAAAAACCCAAAGGGATCCGAATGTGCGGGGATCCTCACTCCCCAAATTTCTTGAAGTAAATCATACAGTTGAAAAGGTTTCAATTTAATGCAAATAGATTTTTAACTCATAAGTCAAATTAACTGAATTCCCAACTGGATAATTAGTAGCAGAGCGAAGAACTCGAAGAGGCAGCAAGCATATGGTGTACCCTTGAGCACATTTTCCTTCAAATTCTGTTAAAGGAAACCCAGTAAGAAAAAAAAACGGATTTAAACTGCATTTAATGGGGGGAAAAAGGACACGTTAAATATTTAGGCTGTTTCTTTGAATTCACATGCATTCCACGCAACAACGGTTTTCTTGGACAATTGGTGACATATTAAACAAAAGACAGCGTATTGGAAACACAAATGATCTGTCAGCATTGGTGGGACAAACACATTTTGAGTGTAACCAATCACCAGTATGAATTTGGTGAAAGCTCTTTATCACAGTGGCAATTTACACATTCTTCCCACAAGTACAGACTGGCTGACCAGTTCTGTATTCCCAGCACTGTGCCTTTTTGGTTTGCAACACTAGCAGTTTTTCATTTACTCTGATTTATTACTACTTTAAGAGGTGGGGATAATATCATTTTTCTGAAAGAAACACCCACACTGAAATAAGCAAAACTAATTGCATAAACAATCACGAATAATACTGCACAATTTCTGCATGTAAATAGTTATAAAATAAAAATAAATATACAGGACATACAAAGTTCATGAATAGGTACAAACATATACCCAAAACTCTGCAGGATCCGCACTCAAATTGCCTGTGATATCTCTGGATACAAAAGTAAAGAGCTGTGAGAAAGCAATTTTTTTTACCCTAAACCTATGTGGCATTTAGGAGGCAAATGAAAACATCTGTGTGTCAAATTCACCATCTTTATCTAAATAAATGCCACGTTTCAAACTACTTATAAAAGTTACTTTCCTCCCTCCCATCTGCAAATCCTCTCAAGTGTTCATGCTGGAAAGCGAACACAAAAATGGCTAATTACAACCAGAGTTTCATCAGATTGTGTTGTCAATTGACAGCACAAGTAGGACCTCAGGCCAGAATCACTTAGCTAGAATACTGTTCAGAAAAGCAAACATATACATGATCTTTACTTTAAATCGCCACAAAACCAGTGAGTGTGAATTTGAAATTAGGCCAATTCATTTCAAGGCAGAGCTAGACGCTGCTTCATCTCAGATTCAGGGTATATTCTGATTCAGCATTTGAAATACTTTCTACCATTTATACAATGCAAAATCTCTCAAAATATCTAAAGCTCATGACCATTTTTGCACTGAAACTCATCACATTATAACTGTGCTCACTGATTTTTTGACCCTGGGCAAATGTCAATGTTTTGATTTTAAAATTCTTATCTCTGTCTGATGCCAAATCCCTACATTAGCTTGCTGTTCCCTCATTCTACAACCTCCTCTCGATTCACAGGGCTCTTGCGCATCCTGAAATTTTAATTGCTCCACCCCCAAAGGTCGTGTCCTCAAGTGTTGGTGTCCTGAGCTCTGGACTTACCTCTCAACACCTCTATTTCTCACCTTCCTCTTTTAACGCACTCCTTAAAACACTCCTTAAAATCTACCTCTCACATTAACCTGTTGATAATCTGATCTAATGTGGCATGTCACTGGTGTAACCTCGTTGCTTCTCAATTCTCTACAAATGAAATTTCTTTACTTGATTTAAAAGAAATGTCAAACTATTTGAGTAACCCCTGTCAATACTTTGTCAAGTTCTGCTGACCAGCCATAGATGACAAAGGTCATCTTTCTGCCAAGAACTATGTGGTTGGCTTCCTGAATAGCTGAAGAACTTATGGATGTGAACAATATTGCCAGAAGGGAGGTGGTGGGGTTGGGACCTAAGGAGATAGTGAGGAAAGAGATCAATCTGAGATAGGCACAGCTGAGAAAAGAAGCGAGTCAAACAATCAGAGCAGGCAGGGACAAAGCAGGACTGATAAATTAAACTGCATTCATTTCAATGCAAGGGGCCTAACGGAAGGCAGATCAACTCAGGGCATGGTTAGGAATGTGGGACTGGGATATCATATCAATTACAGAAACGTGGCTCAGGGATGGACAGGACCGGCAGCTTAATGTTCCAGGATACAAATGCTACAGGAAGGACAGAGAGGCAAGAGAGGCAAGAGAGGAGGGGGAGTAGAGTTTTTGATAAGGGACAGCATTACAGCTGACTGATGGACAATGTTCCCAGAAGTACATCCAGGGAAGTTATTTGGGTTGAACTGAGAAATAAGAAAGGAATGATCACCTTATTGGGATTGTACTTATAGACTCCCTAATAGTCAGAGTGAAATTGAGAAACAATCTTGTAAGGAGATCTCAGTTACCTGTAAGAATAATAGCGTGGTTATGGTAGGGGACTTTAACTTTCCAAACATAGATTGGGACTGCCATAGTTTTAAGGGTTTAGATGGAGGGGAATTTGTTAAGTGTGTACAAGAAAACTTTCTGATTCAATTTGCAGATGCTACTCTTGGGAAATAAGGCAAGACAGGTGACTGAGGAGTCAGTGGGGGAGCACTTTGGGGACAGCGACCATAATTCTATTAGTTTTAAAATAATGATGGAAAAGGATAGACCAGATCTAAAAGTTGAAGTTCTAAATTGGAGAAAGGCCAATTTTGACATTATTAGGCAAGAACTTTCAAAAGCTGATTGGGGGCAGATGCTCGCTGGTAAAGAGACAGCTGAAAAATGCGAGGGCTTCAGAAATTAGGTAACGAGAGTCCAGAGACAGTATATTCCTGTTAGGGCGAAAGAAAAGGCTGATCGGTGTAGGGAATGCAGGATAACTAAAGAAATTGAGGGTTTGGTTAAGAAAAAGAATGAAGCATATGTCAGGTATAGACAAGATAGATCGAGTAAATCCTTAAAAGAACATGCTTAAGAGGGAAATTAGGAGGGCAAAAAGGGGACATGAGATAGCTTTGGCAAATACAGTTAAGGAGAATCCAAAAGGTTTTAAGAACAAAAGGGTAACTAGGGAGAGAATACCGCAGGACATGGGGCAGATACTAAATGAGTATTTTGCATCAGTATTTATTGTGGAGGAGGACATGGAAGATATAGAATGTAGAAAAGTAGATGGTGACATCTTTCAGGTGTACCCTCAAACTCAGTGGGAACCTAGGGAAGTGATTGCTGAGCCTCGATATTTATATCATCGATAGTCAGAGGTGAGGCGCTGGAAGGCTGGAGGTTGGCTAATGTGGTGCCACTGTTTTCTTAAGGACAAGCCAGGGAACTACAGACCAGTGAGCCTTACGTCGGTGGTGAGCAAGTTGTTGGAGGGAATCCTGAGGGACAGGATGTACATGTATTTGGAAAGGCAAGGACTGATTGAGGAGAGCAGAGCGGTAGACATTATCTGTATGGATTTCAGTAAGGCATTCGACAAGGCTCCCCATGGGAGATTAGATTAGATTACAGTGTGGAAACAGGCCCTTCAGCCCAACAAGTCCACACCGACCCGCAACCCACACATACCCCTACATTTACCCCTTACCTAATACTATGGTAGTAGTATACTAGTACTATGGGCAATTTAGCATGGCCAATTCACCTGACCTGCACATTTTTGGATTGTGGGAGGAAACCCACGCAGACACGGGGAGAATGTGCAAACTCCACACAGTCAGTCGCCTGAGGCGGGAATTGAACCCGGGTCTCTGGCGCTGAGAGGCAGCAGTGCTAACCACTGTACCACCGTGCCACCCACAAAGAGACTGGCAAGTAAGGATAGATGTCACTGAATACAGGGAGAACTAGACATTTGGATACAGAACTGGCTCAATGGTAGAGGATTGTTTTTCAGACTGGGTGCCTGTAACCAGTGGAGTGCCACAAGGATCAGTGCTGGATCCACTATTTTTCATCATTTATATAAATGATTTGGATGTGAGTGTAAGAGGCATAGTTAATAAGTTTGCAGATGACACTAAAATTGTAGGTGGAGTGGACAGCGAAAAAGGTTACCTCAGATTACAACGGGATCTGGACCAGATGGGCCAATGGGCTGAGAAGTGGCAGATGGCGTTTAATTCAGATAAGTGCGAGGTGCTGTATTTTGGGAAAGCAAATCTTAACAGAAATTATACACTTAATAGTAAGAGCCTAGAGTGCTGCTGAACAAAGAGACCTTGGAGTACAAGGTTCATAGCTCCTTGAAAGTGGATAGGATAGTAAAGGTGACATTTGTTATGCTTTCCTTTATTGGTCAGAGTGTTGAGTACAGGAGTTGGGAGGTCATGTTGCGGCTGTACAGGACGTTGGTGAGGCCACTTTTGGAATATCCTGTGCAATTCTGGTCTCCTTCCTATCAGAAGGATGTTGGGAAACTTGAAAGGGTTCAGAAAAGATTTACATGTACGCTGCCAGGTTTGGAGGATTTGAGCTATAGGAGAGGCTGAATAGGCTCCGGCTGATTTCCCTGGTGTCGGAGGCTGAGGGGTGACCTTATAGAGGTTCATAAAATCATGAGGGGCATGGATAGGATAAATAGACAAAGTCTTCACTGGGGTGGGGGAGTCCAGAACTAGAGGGCATAGGTTTAGGGTGAGAGGGAAAAGATATGAGATCCAAGGGCAACTTTTTCACGCGGGGGGAGGGGGGGAATGTAATGGAATGAACTAGCAGAGGAAGTGGTGGAGGCTAGTACAAATGCAACATTTAAAAGGCATCTGAATGGGTTTCTGAATGGGAAGAGTTTGGAGGGGTATGGGCCGGGTGCTGGCAGGTGGGACTAGAGTAGGTTGGGATATCTGATTAGATTAGATCCCCGACAGTGTGGAAACAAGTCCTTCAGCCCACCAAGTCCACACCGACCCTCCGAAGAGCAACCCACCCATTCCCCTACATTTACTCCTGCACCTAACACTACGGGCAATTTAGCAAGGCTAATTCACCTGACCTGCACATCTTTGGACTGTGGTAGGAAACCGGAGCACCCGGAGGAAACCCACGCTGACACGGGGAGAATGTGCAAACGCCACACAGACAGTCGCCCAAGGCGGGAATTGAAGCCGGGTCCCTGGTGCAGTGAGGTTGCAGTGCTAACCACCGAGCCGTCCCAAAACAACTTGCGGTATTGCATGCTGTTAGGCAAATACCACCTCAAGCATGATATATCCCAAACAATTTAGACTGAAAGCATGGCGAGAAATGTAGCAGATGACGTAGTCGGCAGGATGGCATGGACGAGTTGGACCCAAATGGTCTGTTTCCATGCTGTACATATGTCTATGACTATGACTTCAGACCTCTGGAAAGGGGTTGGTGTGTCTCTCTGTAGAAGAAAGTACCTAATGTCTGAAGAAAGCCAGTTTATTTTCTCTCAACAGATGCTACTTTTAAACTATAAATCAGATATTTTATAGTTTGTGAGCCAGTCACTCTGTGCCTCCTCCAAGCAGGTAGAAAAGTAAAAGAATGAAGAACAAGCTCTAATAAACAGGAGGATCATCTCAGTAAAGCTTGTGGAGAGAAGCCTTGAACTTCCTTGAGTTTTATTTTCCTCCACTCATAACACCAATTGTTTTCTTACTGTGTCTGTAGGAGGAGATTTATAATCAGGTTAGAGTTTTAACTAGAGAGTTAAACTGCTGACAGCTCATAGATTCTAGCTGAAGGTAAACAACTATTTGTTCATAATAACAAGCATCACTATTTAAGTACAAAAACTGGTCCATGCTCAGTCAAACTAGGTCTACGAACCTTCAAATTGGGGATTTTGCACACATTGATAAAAGCTTTAACTTATGTGACAACTCCTGAAACAGCAGGGACTTGATTTCCAGCACGCTACCCCCAGGGAGATATGACAAGGCTATGCCAGAAACAAAAAAATGCTTTTATTTATATAGTGCTTTTAATAGAATAAAATATTCCAAGGCATTTCACAGGAACAGCATAAAACAAGGCACTGACCAACATAAGGATATGTCGGGGCTGGTGACCCAAAACATGAGCAAAGAGATAGGTACCAACTTATGAAAGTGTGTCAGCTTGAAATTTGATACTGTTCTATTGTCCCTCTGTGGATGCTGCCGACCTGCTCAGCATTCCCAGTACTTTGTCATCATTTCAGGTTTCTAACAAACATAGTATTCTACTTTGTGAAATTTTAACAAACATCTGAAGAGTAGGAATGGAAAGTAACATGGCACAGTGCTGTAGGGAGACAGCACAGAAACTAAACAGTTAACGAAACACAATGAATTAGAAAAAAAATAATACATGATATTTCATGCAGACTGTCTGGTATTGTACACAAACTTAAAAACAAATCAGGAGTCCAGGCCCAATCTAGGTCAGTGAGAACATTAGCAATGACAAGAAGGATTAGGTAGGACTTAGATTTTTCAAATGAACTGTGTGAGCCCTTGGACCAAGGCAGTCAATTGGTGCCTATTATTATCAAGTTAAGGATAATTTTATGCAGACATTTTAATCAGCCCTGCTCTGGACATACTTCTGGAGGAAGAGAGATTTGAAACTCGACCCACTACATCACAAGAGTCATAATTTTGTGTGTAGATATCGTTAATCAACATGTTCAGAGATAATATTACATTGTGCTGGAGCAAGTGGGACTTGAACGTTGGTCTCCTAGTTCAAAAGGTAGAGACTCTACCACTGAGCCACTAGAGAATTTGAGAATTGAAATAAGAACAAACACAGACTGCTGGAGAAACATAGCAGGCCTGATAATGTTGGTAAAGAGAAAACAGTTAACATTTTGAGTTCAGTGGCCCTTCATCAGAACTGAAGATAGCTGGGAAAGGGAGGTTTTTATGCTGAAGACAGGTTTGGAATCGAGGAGGAATGGGATGGGGAAATAGAGTAGGGACACAGGGGGAGTGTGAGCGAATAAGTGACAGTGCACGAGAGTGACAGGCAACCAAAGAGAGAAGGCCGAGAGTGTTAAATACTAGTGAGAGTGCCAACAAGAATTACCAACAACTGAAAAATGGATTGGCTGAGCAGGGAACACGTTCACAACACAGGGCCTATAGATGGGGAAGACAATCATCATGATCATATTCTGCAATTATCAAACTCAGAGTCCTGAAGCCTTTCAGGTGCCTAAGCAGATGATGAAATGTAGTCCGTCCAGCTTGCATTGAGGCTGGGGGGAGCATCGCAGCAGGCTTGAGATAGAAACCTTGGCATGGGAACACAGTGGTGTGTTGAAGTGGCAGGCAACTGGAAGCTCAGGGTCATTTTTGTCAACCGTGCATAGGTGCTCAGCAAAGCAGTCATCCAGTCTGCACTTTGTCTCAGGCAAAATCTATGAAATATTTTGACAAAACACAAAAGGTTTGAGCAGCACTTCCCGGAGAGAGGGATGGAACCCCAAGTTTTTTTTTCTGACAAGCTAGGAGATTGGGTTTCCATGTGAAGCAGCAATGTTGCTCCACACAGCAAAGTCTCCCCTCGACAACAGTGTATACAGACATACATGTTTTACAATGCAACCCTTCCAGTTAAATTAATAACCATTTTTTTTATTGATTCAAGCTCTTATTATTACATATCCTTCATTTAAATGAAGTATGTTACTCAATTAAAAAGCTACGAACTTGTGGAAGTAAAGAAAACACAAATTAAATGGTCCATTTTACAAAATAAAATAATCTAAACACTATGTACATCCCAAAAGTCAAAAGTTACAACATAGTCCAATACAAAATTCAGGAAATTACATTTGCATTTTACTCCCTGCTCCCCATTTGTAAATTTAACCTCAATTATTTACAAAAAAAATTGAACAGGTAATCCATTACCCTCCACACCTTGCCCCAACCCCACAAAATCTGGTATAAAAGAGTAAAGCAGTTGTTTTTCAACAAAACTTGGTAACTTGAAGTCATCTGGGACTGACATTTAGAAATAATATTGGATTTTGTCCAGAATAATTGTTCCACTCCCGTTGCAGTTCTCAAAAATATCTTCACTTGTTGGATTCAATTGTTTTCTTCACAGCAGACTGAGAGAGATCTTTATTTTGACAAACTACATATGGATATATTATGAAACAAACCAAATAGACAGTAATCCCCAAAGAACTTTCAAGCACACAAGATTTTTCCATGATTCTCTGAGTGGTTGAACAATGACTAATCATTTCAAATTAACTCTTTTGGGTGAACGAATGAAAATCAGACATGAATTTGAAAATTCTTATTGTATTATAATGGAAGTAATAGGGGCTTTTGTGGTGCAGTGGTAATGTCCATATCTCTAGGCCATGAGGCCTGGGTTCAAGTCCAACCTGCTCTAGTATGCCATAACATGTCTGAACAGGTTGATTAAAAAACAATCTACAGCAGCAGAAATACATGCATTGCTCATCTCACTGTATTTGAACTGCATATTCATTTGGCTGAGAGTGAAGCAGCACTAAAGCAAGTCATGAGGCAGTGTAGGTCACCAACACTCACCTAACCTTCAAAATGACAGAAGATGACAAAGCAATGTGAAAAGAGAGAGAAAGAAAGATCTTATAAAACAATTGCTTATGATCACAATTTGATGGACCTCACAATCTTCACCCATGACTGATTTTTGCAACAGAATCCACTCCTACTGAATGGGTTAAAATGTGGTCTGATGATGGATATCTCCCAAAAATTAAATAATGAACTGCAGTTGCTAGAGAACAAAAACAAAAACAAAACCTGTTGGAGAAACTCAGCAGGTCTGGCAGCGTCTATGGGGAGAAAGCAGAGTTCATGTTTCAAATTCTCCATCAGAACTGTTCAACCAGTTCTTCAGAAACAGACAGGGCTGGCACTCCATTCATTTATCCACAATCAATATATTACTTTGGTGAAAATCCAAAACATTTCTCCCAGCTGAAGTAGAATAATTAGAATTATATATAGAGACGGAACATACATTCATTAATGCCAGTTAAGTGCATAATGTTTAGAAGGAACTGGGTATTCATTATCCAAAATGATCTTGGGGTTATTCACAAGAACTAAGGCCCTTAGCTATCTGACAGATTACATGTTGAAAGTTTGAACCCATGTTCACCTCTCCATGTATATGCTGGTTATTAATATAAAGTGCAAAAAGCCCTACAAAGCTTATCACACTCCTCAATCTTCTTTTACAACAGAAGGCTTGCCATTTCAATTCTAGATACTGTGTAAGTGAAACAAAACTAAGTCAGAACTAAGTTCATTCATGCAGGGTGTTTTTTTTATATATTTGCACCATGGTGAAACGATAGAACGCAATGAATGCACGCACTGAATTAAAACAATATCATTTTATCAGTGAATTTCAATATTAGACTTTTTCATTACTCAAGGACTCAAAGACCCTAGCTAGATTCAGGTGTACATCAGTTAATTACAATTCATCTGACTTGTTTAAAGTGAAAGACAAAAATTAAAATACATCAACCACTACAGCAATTATCTGAGCTGTGTTCATCGTGGATCTGGATTTTGACAGATTAAGTAGAGTGACACATAGCCATTAATTATTTGGATCCTTCATCATAATTCAATTGTGAACATTTACAAAATACACAACAGGAGTTCTAAAATCGAGTCACTGCACAAACTGTCCTTGCATGCAAGCACAGCAAAAAGCTAGGTCACCCAAGCTAGCATTTGTCAACATTTCAACAGATTGCAAAGTTTGCAATGAGAATCTACTTAAAGCCACAGAACCAATGTCACCTTTCCAACCACTGCTCATGAGCCCTGTGATCACAGATAACCTCGACTTCTGCAGAACAGAACATGGAATGACTGAGCACGTACAAATCAATCAAATGTTTTCAAGCAGATATACATGAATGTAAACACCTATTCCAGTGAAGACTCTGCATAGACCTCATTCGATGCCAAATACTTAAAAATCAGATTCTTTCCTCTTCTGATGATTTTGGAGTTAAAAGCTACAATAGCTTTTGTTTGCATCCATGGGCAAATGCTCTAGCTTCCGCAATACAGAATCTCAGTTCAGGATTTTATTTAATTCGCTTGATTTTTTTTATGGGGAAGAGGGAGTTAATAGCAGCAGCAGCAGTGCTGAAGTTGCTTACCAGTATTTCCATGTCCTTGGCAAGGGGCAGGAGATTAAACAGGCCTTGCCTCAGTTTCAATTTTCATATATTAACTCTTGCCTGCATGTGTGTTTACACACACATCTTAAGGATGACAATCAGCTCTCCTCACCTCCCCTCCAGCCAAATCATCTGTACTCATTCTCTAGCCTCACATATTAGATAACTTGCAACATAGAAACAGGCCCTTCGGCCCAATAAGTCCACACCGACTCTCCGAATAGCAACCCAGACTCATTCCCCTATGTTTACCTCTTCACCTAACACTACGGGCAATTTAGCATGACCAATTCACCTAACCTGCACATTTTTGGACTGTGGGAGGAAACCGGAGCACCCGGAGGAAACCCACAAAGACACGGGGAGAATGTGCAAACTCCACACAGACAGTTGCAGGAGGCGGGAATTGAACCCAGGTCTCTTGTGCTATGAGGCAGCAGTGCTAACCACTGTGCCACCATGTGTGAAGGACAATGTTTTGTACAAGGCAATATAAGGTATCAAACAAGCATCACATCCTAGGATGACTTAGCACTAGAGAAAGAAAAATCTTTTTTACAAAACGTTTAATAGATATGTCGTGTGCGAACAACACCTTGCTATTGTGGACCAAATCGGTTTACCTGCATAATTTGTCGTGTCCAATGAAAAGCAAATTTGTTTTCATCTGTATACTTTACAGGAAATGCAAGGAATAGGAGATAGCAAACATCATGTCACTTGACAAGTAATACAGAAGTCCTGGCTAATTTTCTGATGACATGTGTTTAAACCCCACCACGGCAAATAGTGAAATTTGAATTTTAAAAAAATCCGCAGTAAAAAGAGCTCATGCAACATTGCCAATAGCTGTAAAAACCCATCTGGTTCACTAATGCCCTTTTGGGAAGAAAATTTGGCCTACCTGGTCTGGCCTACATGTCATTCCAAATTCACAGCAACATGATTGACTCTTAACTGCACTCTGGACAATTAGCAATCTGCAATAAAGGCTGCCGAGCCAGTGGTGCCCACACCCGATGAACAAATTAATAAAACAACAATGGGATATGATTTTGAAGTGGCCTCTTTAGGGCAAATAAATCCATCTCCCTTTGAAACAGAGTATTGAGTGCTTTAACCTCAGGGAAAGGAGACTACTACTAAAGCTTAAACCTCAAATAACACCTCGCTATTACACAAACAGCAGTCGGGAAGTACAACTCTTCCAAACTGATTTATATAAATTGGGAAATGTTACGATGCAATACACAAACCAATAGTAATAATCAGGAAATGGTGTGTGACAATCTCATGGTCTGATCAACAAAGTTGCAACCAAAATAGCAATAAATCAATAATATATAAACACAGATCAAGGATTATTGATTACAAGTCCAAATACATTATCCTAACTTTCAAAGATGATCAGTTGGACCCAATTTCAAATTGAAACTGAAATTATGAAATTAACTTTTTTTTTTAGAAATTGCCCTTTCTGGCATATATTGTATTTATTGGTTCTTTCTCTGGGAAAGTAGTAGTGCTCTATGGATTGTATAACTATTGGTGATCACCTGAAAGTATTAGGCTTTAACTAAGTTCAGACTTGGAACTACATTAACACGAAACTGGTTGGAGGTGGCAGGTACCCCTCCATGAAAGCAGTTTTTCCTCTAGTGTTGTAATGGGATGTAGGCTTTAGACTTGCATGTTTGATAATCCAGTATTGTGACACCCATCTTTTGTCTGTGTCTGTTGAGCAGGGTTGAGAAACAAAACTTATCCTAGAAACAAAGACTGAAAATACAAATTAAATTAAGGTCTTTGTACAAATACCATCAAAATAATAAAAATCTTAACTGATGTTAACTTAACCAGTTTGGGAGCAGAAAAATACAGGACAAGGGTTTAGGATTAAACAACTGCAGGAGTCACAAAAATATCTGTCACAACCTCAAAAACATTTCACAACTGAACAAGTACTACAACCTAGTCAGTATTGTTTAAAATATATGTAAGAAATATTAACTCTGTTCTTCACTGAAATAAATTTACAGAACAGATTAACAAGAAAATCAAAGTTCCAAGAACAGATACAAAATACTAGTAGATTAACTACTCCACACAGGGCCTGATATTGCTGGTCCGCTGGAAGCAGAATAAGGAGGAAATGGCTGTGCTCCACAAGAAAAGTAAGCTAGAAATTATCAGTGGAGATGTAAGAGTGGATAGATTTCCTACAATTTTAACCAATTAGCTTTGAGAATCAAGAAATACTTAATATAGCATTTCCTCAGCAAATTATGAAAGAAGCATAAGATAAAAGTTACCATAGTCCCAGAAACCATACAGCTGCAATCAAAGTAGAGAGTACGACTGGCGAGGAGTTTAACTAAAGGAGCACCATGCTTCAGGTGAAGGGCAAGGTTGAGAAAGCTGGATCTTCATGGCAATCGGAATTGGCGTGGGAATTTAACACATGCTGTTGGGCATCATCCTACATCACAAACCAACTATCCAGTCAACTGAGCTAACCAACCCATCAAAGTGACAGCAAAACGTGCGTGGAGTGCAGTTGCCACAACTCCGGAATGAAATGAGCTGGTTCTCTCAACCAGGAGCAAAATGCACATGGAGCACCACAGAGAATGGCATTCAAGTAGCTAATGAAGAATCATCGAGACTCGAAAAGTTTGCTTGCTCTCTCTCCATGGATACTGTCTGACCTGCTGTGATCTCCAGCATTTGTTGTTTCAGTACAGATTCCAACATCTGTAGTACACACTTTTACACACCATAATTTGGATGGGTGAGTGCATGATTATTAATCCACATGAAAGGACGCCTTTTCATCAAAAGTATTCAAAAGCCACAGTTCCGGAAAGCTACCTCAGTCTAATAAATACATTGGAAGTCCAGTAGAGGAGGTAAATAAAGTAATGGGTTCAGCAGTATTGCATATACTAAATTGTGCTTTACGCTGAAACACACCTTTACATTACTCAGAAAAATTAGCAAAACTAATAACAAGTGCAGTCAAAAGTAATTTATAACCCACAAAATTAAAAGATTAAATACACTCATAAGTATTGAAAAAGGTGTTACAAGGGAAAAATGTCTCATCCCAGCATGCTCTTGTACAACATGGTTGAGGGATCAACATCGCAAATTCTCCCCCTTTCCACCAAACCCCATCGCAATTCCAAAGCATTCCAGGGAATGTTTGCTCGAGCCATGGATCAAAACAATAACTAAAATCTCACAATGCTATCCACCCGCCTGTTCCCATCTACCTCCAGGTGATTCAAGAACAAAAATCAGCAGAGGTAGCACCTGTCCAACAAGAGAACATTCAAGAGGAAGTTAATTACAAAATATATCCAAAATGGGCAGCACGGTGGCACAGTCGTTGGCACTGCTGCCTCACAGCGCCAGAGACCCGGGTTCAATTCCCACCTCAGGCGACTGACTGTGTGGAGTTTGCACATTCTCCCCGTGTCTGCGTGGGTTTCCTCCGGGTGCTCTGGTTTCCTCCCACAGTCCAAAGATGTGCAGGTCAGGTGAATTGGCCATGCTAAATTGCCCATAGTGTTAGGTAAGGGGTAGATGTAGATGTAGATGGTATGGGTGGGTTGCGCTTTGGTGGGGCGGTGTGGACTTGTTGGGCCGAAGGGCCTGTTTCCACACTAAGTAATCTAATCTAATCTAAAGAACAAATCAGCTTGATAAGAAGCAAAAAAAAAACCTGAATACAACAACAGCCCTCCAATCTCCAATTAGTGGGTAATTCATCAACTGCAAATACTGGAGATCAGTGCATTGAAATGGATGACAAAACAACCTGGCTATTATACTCCAGGTAAAAGAGAATGCAGTTATTTTAAAAAAGACAGAGACATGGTCAAAATCTGAAAAATGCAAGTGACATGAATTCCAAATTCCTTCATCTTGAGCTTCAGGTAACAGTTCTGCTGTTCTAAGCTTTGACTGAATCAAGGAGAAGAAATTGCATATCTGAGCCACTCAGACGCAGCTCACTGCAATAGTGCGAAAATACTGCACTGTTAAGAGTTGTTTCATCAACACATTGTCCCTTTTGTCCTTTGAGGTGGCCATAAAAGATTGCATAGCATGACTGCAAGAAGAGCACTAGAGTCTTCCTGGATGTCCAGATCACTAATTATCCCTCAATCAATATCAGAGACATAGATTATGGGGTCATTCTCATAGTTGTTTGTGGTGTCCAACCTGGCTGCCACATTTCCTACATTATAGCAATGACACTTCAAAAGTACCTCTTTGCTTGTAAAGTATTTTGAAAGGTAATAAAAGGTATTACTGTATATATAAATGCAAGCCAGTCTTTAATGCAAAGGGCAAGAAATCACTCAGGAAATTTTCCTGCAGGACTTTAGCAATACCGTGAGACAATTAAGATTACAGTGTGGAAACAGGCCCTTCAGTCCAACCAGTCCACACCGACCCTCCGAAGAGTAACCCACCCACAACCATTTCCCTCCTAACACTAACACTAGTGGGCAATTTAGCATGGCCAATTCACCTGATCTGCACATCTTTGGATTGTGGGAGGCAACCGGAGCACCCGTTTTGTATCTAGTCACAGAATTGTTACAGGACAGAAGGAGGCCATTCAGCCTATCTTGCTGATACCACCTCTTTGTCACTTGGGTGACATGCTCATTTGGCTGCTTTCCCTAAATAGATCTGAGCATTCTTCCTTTTCAAATAACTATCTAATTCACTTTTGAATACCTGTTTTGAACGTACCTCCACCAAATTCTCAGGCAATGTTTCCAGATCTTAACCACTGGTCTTGCGGAAAAGTCTTTCCCTTGTTGCCAGTTCTTCTTATCCAATACTTAAACTCTCTCATTCTTGATCCTTCCATTAGTAGAAACATTTTCTGCTATCTACACTGTACTCCTAACTCTTGAATGTGCTCGTCAGATCTACCTCAACTTCTCTACAAGAATAATAGACCTAATTTCTACAACTTGTCTCGAGAATAAAATTTCAGATGTGACACCCCTTCGCGCAAATAAAATTTCTCTTTTTGAGAAAGAGAGAGAGAGAGAGAGAGAGAGCGCGAGCGAGCGAGCGCGAGATGCACAGCACAGAAACAGACCCTTTCGGTCCAACTCGTCCATGCCGACCAGATATCCTAAATTAATCCAATCTGATTTGCTGGCATTTGGCCCATATCACTCTAAACCCTTCTTATTCATGTAATTATTCAGATGCCTTTTAAAAGTTTGAAGTCACATGAAAACAGGTTATAGAAAACAGGTTTATTTTAAATCACAAGTTTTTAAGAGCATTGCTCCTTCATCAGGTGTAATCAAATGTTTTAAATGCTGTAATTGTACCAGCCTCCACCACTTCCTCTGGCAGCTCATTCCATACTCGCACCACCCTGTGTGAAAACGTTGTGCCTTGGATCCCTTTTGAATCTTTCTCCTCTCACCTTAAACTTATGCCCTCTAGTTTTGGACTTCCCTCCCTGGTGTCTATTTATCCTATCCATGCTCATGATTTTATAAATCTTTATAAGGTCACCCCTCAGCCTCCCACACTCCAAGGAAAACAGCTCCAGCCTATTCAGCTTCTCCCTACAGCTGAAACCCTCCAACCCTGGCAACATCCTTGTAAATCTTTTCTGAACCCTTTCAAGTTTCACAACATATTTCTTAAAGCAGGGAGACCAGAATTGAATGCAGTATTCTAAAAGTGGGCTCAGTGGTCAGCATTGCTGCCTCAAAGTGCCAGGGACCAAGGTTCAATTCCATTAACCAGTATGAATCAGTACTAATGCATAGCTTTTGACCTGAAGTAGGTTAACTCTGCTTTTCTCGAGATGGATTTGACCTACAAGGTGAAATCATTCTGTACAGCTGTACTCCTTTCATGTTGAGCATTTTGCTACTTATTATGGAAAATTACTGCATGTATTGTTTTTCCATGATGATAACTTGCTTAAAAACCGTACATTTTCAAATGCAGTGGGGGAAAACGTTTGAAGAAACGAATGATAATCCTTGCTGACTATCGGAAAAAATCCACCTGGTCCACTGATGTCCTTTAGGGAAGGACATCTCTCCTTATCTGGTCTGGCTTACAAGTGACTCCAGACTGTCAGCAACGTGGTTGACTCTTTGCTGCCCTCTGGGCAATTAGGGATGCACCATAAATGCTGGCCTGGCCAGTAATGCTCACATCCTGTGAATTAATTAAAAATAACACTGGACCCAAAGCTAAACTGAAGTATCCTGGAAGTAATGAAGTAGTCTGCAAGTTTGACAAAACATGAAGTAAAATGCCATGAAACTGATACAATACTGCTCACATTATCACGTGTGCAATGCAGTATCTCGGATGGTTTTAACATTCAATACTTTAGTGCTGAAAATAGTGTGAGGCAGCAGTCTACAACCACAATATGAAAAATATAATCTTATCTTTGTTTTGATTATACAAGCTATATAATACTTGCTATCACACTGTACAGACACCATGACTTTCCTGATGCCCCATAGCTTTATTGCCACCACAGAAGCCCCTTCTGCATCAGATACTTCGTGACTGCTCTAACGTCAGTCATCCAATGAAGACCAACAATGCCAATATACCTGGTAAAAACAATGACTGCAGATGCTGAAAATCAAATACTGGATTAGTGGTGCTGGAAGAGCACAGCAGTTCAGGCAGCATCCGCTGCTCGTTGGATGCTGCCTGAACTGCTGTGCTCTTCCAGCACCACTAATGCCAATATACCTGCCTACAATTCTTTCCATTTGCTGGCTCATGGAAACAGAGCTGCATTATTTGTTGTAACCTGCTTCATTCATTTAAAAATAAATGCTTATTAGTTTAGACTTTAATCATAGCTAACTTGAAGTTGAAGCTTTTCACTTTGCACTCTCAGAACCAGGATACACGAAAAAATTGAAGGGGGAAATGAGAAGAAAGTGCTGATTGGTTGAGCCATAACTGACATGGCGTTACAGCAATAACAGTTAACTGTCTCTTTTAATTCTCAGACCAAGGACACAGGTTCTGATTGGTCAGTGTTATCATGGGGATGCAGAAGGCTGACTCTTTAACCATGTTTTTTGAAAAAAAAAGTGCAAAGGACGTACAAAAAGCGTTTGCCTACATAAAGCAGGGTTCTGAGTAATTATTCATACAGCTTCAAGCAAATGCATCACACTGCAGTACCAGTTAATGATCGGAAATGGCTTCCAGTGTCACGCTTAGCACAGCCTCGATTATTTATCAAAAGGAGGGTCACTGGACTCAAACTGTTGACTCTGCTTTCTCTCCAGATGCTGCCTGACTTGCTGAGTTTGCCCAATTTCTGTTTTTGTTTCGAATTTTCAGTGTCCACAATTTTTTTTTCCACTGAATTATTTAATATCTTACTTTCAATTATTCTGTTATCAATTAAGAAACTCAGAATGCAAATCACTTGCACTTAACAGGTTTAGCCAGAAAACTTTTCGCTCTTGAAATGCTCTTTCTTCTCTACATTTCTGGTAGGCAGAAACCATCACTGAAGTGAGTTCATTTCCAATACATTTCATTTTCTGCAGCACAGCATTAAATAAAAATGTCTTAAGAATAATGCCAAATAGTTTGGATATCCCGATAACTGGAACAGAACATAAATCAGTCACAATATGCTCTCAACAACCAACAATGAAAAGACAAAAATGAGCTGTCATACAAAACCAGGTAGTGCACTGTACTTCCAAAGGATTTGAGAACAAAATCTAATTCAAAAGATCAAACTTGATCAAGTATTAACAGGTTCAAGGACAAGGCATGTACATAACAGATGTCAGAGATAGCACAAATCTGACAAATTGCTCAAAACCCATACGATGCCTTCAAACGCTACTAGTAACACTGTTACACGGTGAAAGCAACTTTTGATTTGTGTAGAACAGCTAAAATATTTGCAGGCACAGATTTTTTTTCTACATATGGTCCTGATTCATTCTCTGAGCTCCCCGACAGAGGGCAAATATTCATGTCATACAGAGCCAAACAGATCAGAAACCTAAGCTTAATTACATGCTTATGGCATGCCAGCTGAAGTGGCAATGACATGTGCTACAATTGGCTTCAACAAGCCTAAGAATTAGACAGGGAATTAAATTAGCTGGAAGAACCTGTGCACAAAACTGATGTCAGGACTAAGTTTTGCTGTAATGCATTCACAGACAAACAATAACACACCTACTCTCACGGATAATGGATAGTGACCGAACAAAACACGTTATTTATTGCAAAAAAAGTTATCACTTTGGGGAATAAACAGGAATAGAAATTAAAACTAGCCAAGTTAAAAAGTAAATAACTTTGGGTGGCAGTCCAAATCAACATTACATCATTCACCAGTTGACAACAACGACATAATGCCACGTTAAAAATGCAAATTGTAAACAAAATCCTCCAGATTTCCAACAAAGTCCACTTCATATTGAAAATGCATTCAGGCCAACTGTTCCATGCTGTTGCATATGTTCCACGCATGCGTCCTCATATTCCTTCCATTTAAATTGATGAGCAACACTTCCTCTTCCTCACTCGCCTCAAGCTTCCCTATTAATGCATCTAAACTATCTGCATCGACTACTGTCAATCATACAGTCATGACGTATGGGCATTACTGGCTGGGGCAGCATTCATCACTCATTCCTAGTTGCCTTGGACAAAGTGCTGGTGAGCTGGCTTCTTGAAACTCAGCAGACGGTTTTGGTGTAGGGACTCTCACAATGCCATTAGGGAGGGAGTGAAAAAGATTTATCCAAATTCACGACTGAATGTATTAGTGAACCCTAGTTTTAGTCTTTTCCAGGAACAGGAACATCTTCGCAGACTCTGCTCTAGCAAACATTTCCTTCACGAGACAGTTCCCTTAAGAGGCACGGTGGCTCAGCAGTTAGCACTGCTGTGTCACAGCACCAGGGTCCCGGGTTCAATACCAGCTTCGGGTGACTGTCTCTGTGGTGTTTGCATGCTCTCCCTGTATCTGCATGGGTTTCCACCTTGTGTTCCAGTCTCCTCCCACAGTCCAAAGCTGTGCAGGTTAGGTGGATTGGCCATCTAAATTGCCCATCTTGTTCAGGGATGTGCAGGCTGGGTGGATTAGCCATGGGAAACGCAGGGTTACATGGAAAGGATAGGGGGGTAGATCTGGGTGGAATGTTCTTTACAGGGTCGGTGTGGACTCATTGTGCTGAATGGTCTGCTTTCACACTGTAAGGATTCTATGATTTTCATCTCAAAGATTTCAAGACACTGCCTTGAGAGAAAGGTTACATTTTAACCACATGTACTACAGATGTCAACTAACATAAGGGCAGAACACACTAATCTCATAAATGCAACAAGTGAACAAGTAATTGTATACATTCAGCATATGTGCATAAAGGGAATAATGAGCACCTGAGATGGTCTATGTTATCCCCTCTTGAATGTTCAGGTAATACCATGCCATATGAACAACAGATCACAAGCAGATTATCTCGATCTTGCTTTTGAAATCTTACTAAACATGGATGGGCCAAGTTCTCCACTTGAGACTGTTGTCATATTCCAAAAGCACTTGGTTTTAAAAGAGCTTTTCCAGCATCTTCAGGACTGTGAATGGCACTATAGAAGTTTAAATTTGAGCATATAATCCTAGGTTTTTGACAGTGCTACACTAGATTAGATTAGATTCCCTACAGTGTGTAAACAGGCATTTCAGCCTAGCAAGTCCACACTGCCCTTCCAAAGAGTACCCCACCCAGACCCATCCCCCTACCCTGTATTTAGGCCTGACTAATGCACCGAACACTATGGGAAATTTAGCATGGCCAATTCACCTGACCTACACATTTTTGGATTATGGGAGGAAACTGAAGCACCCGGAGGATACCCACACAGACACGGAGAACGTGCAAACTCCGCACAGACAATCGAACCCGGGTTCCTGTTGCTGTGAGGCCCAGAGGTCAGCCTTCAGAAGGTGCACCAGTCTGTTGCAAGGTCACTGACCCAAAATGTTAACCTGCTTCACTCTTCACAAATGTTGAGTAACCCAAGCATTTTGCCAGCTTTGAGAAACTGCCGTCGCCTTGAACTTGCCTTTCTTGAGTTCGACCTTGTGTCCGGGTTCTGCTCCTACAGTTTAATTTAAATCATCTGCAGACTTACCTTTAACTAACTTACATAGCTGTAAAACAATCTCCTTCCAGAAACAAAATCCCAATTTTTTTAGATTAGATTAGATTAGATTACTTACAGTGTGGAAACAGGCCCTTCGGCCCAACAAGTCCATACCGCCCCGCCGAAGCGCAACCCACCCATACCCCTACATCTACCCCTTACCTAACACTACGGGCAATTTAGCGTGGCCAATTCACCTGACCTGCACATCTTTGGACTGTGGGAGGAAACCGGAGCACCCGGAGGAAACCCACGCAGACACGGGGAGAACGTGCAAACTCCACACAGTCAGTTGCCTGAGGCGGGAATTGAACCCGGGTCTCTGGTGCTGTGAGGCAGCAGTGCTAACCACTGTGCCACCGTGCCGCCCACATTTTGACCATTCCTCACTTTCAGTTTTGCCCTGGGGCTAGTAATCCATTGATTTTTGTGACCCCTTTTGTCTGGCCTGCTTCTATCTCTCTTGAGTAGGATTTGAAACAGCATACCCCAAGAGAACAGCCCAGTGTTAACACTGAATTCTTCAGACTGGTACTGTTTAGTTCAGTGTTCAATAGGCTGTGCTGCACAATGAACAACACACTGGCATCAAGACCACACCAATAGTTAAACTGCAAAAGAAAACAACACTGACACTTTCCTGTACAGCCTCATCTGGGCATAAACCAACACAGCACAAAGCGAGGTTTATATGCTTGCAATGACACTCAATCTTCTTCTACAACTTACAATTGAGGATACTATCACAATCACGCCCCAATTAGAGCCAAAATGGAGGTCAAGTGGCAGCCAGTCAATTGCTCCGACACATTTATTCCTCTGGACAAAATAGTTCTCATTGAAAAGAAAACTAATTTTCTGGACTTACACAAGCTCAACCACAAAAAAAACAGTTTGGCAAATTATGTACAATTCTGTGTACCACCAAGTTATGGTCAGGAGGACAGGGTGTCAGCAAGGGAAAAAAATTGGTCTCTCCACCCAAGGGGTGGACACTGGGACGCAAGGAAAGGGAGTGATGGCAACTCAGCACTGGGGAAGGATGACTGATCATGCAGGCGTGGAAGATTAATAGGGGTCTACAACAGAATATCGAAGTTTGGATTTGTGGGGGGAGGAGGAGAAGTTGTGCATGATGGAACAGGTCAGTAAGAGTGGGTAGGGAATAGAGTTGATGGAAACAAGACTCAGGGAACAAGGGGACATTGGGGATTCGACTGGGCAGTGAGCTGAGGGATGCATTGGGGGTTCAACAGGGCATCAAGATAAAGGACATCAGGGTCACAACAGAACAGCAAAGCATGGGGGCACCAGGGTTCAACAGGGCATCAAGGCATCTGACCAAGGGGCATCAGTGTTTAACAGAGCATTGGACCAAGGGGCATCAGGGTTTAACAGGGCAACAGACCACAGGACATCAGGGTTTAACAGGACATCAGACTATAGGACATTAGAGTTTAACAGGGTATTGGACGAAGGGGCATCAGGAGGTTAACAGGGCATCAGGGGTTTAACAAGGCATCAGACATTTAACAGGGCATCAGACCAAGGGGCTTCAAGGGGGGGCTTAACAGGGCATAGGGTGGGTTGAGGGGGGGCGGTTGTTTATTTTTACCTGCTTGAAAGCTGGGTGAAATCCCCACCATCCAGGAGGCGGATTTTACAGAAGAGCACCCCGTTGACGAACGGCACGGCGGCCAGCTCCTCCAGGCTGAAGATGGTCTGGAACTTGAACTTCTTCTTCTTCATGATGAAAGCCATGGGGCCCGGGCGGCTCGGGGGAGGCAGAGAGTGACTGACAAACCGACTCCCCGCTCCCCACACCCCCCTTGCAACCTTCGGGATTACCTCCCGCCCGGAGGGGGGGGGTGTGCAGCACAGGGAGAGAGGGGGGTGAGAGACAGGCGGAGATGGAGCAGCGGGAGACACCTCCCCCCCCCTCCCTCCCGGGTCCAAGCCCGCGGACACACACAGGCCCGGCGCCGCTCACTCAGCCCGGGGCCGCCGACTCGGTGCGGGACTCAGGTCCGGGGACGCACGGCTCGGCGCTCGGGCCGCATCCGTTGCCCCCGGAGCTGGGCATGGGCGCCGTGCGGGGCGGACCGGCTCCTCATGGGCCACTCAGCGGTAACTGAGGGCGGGTGGGGATGTGAGGGAAGGGGGGGGGGGGTGTCTCGGGCTCTCCCTTTAACTCCCCCTCCGGCGGGGACGCGGATCCGCACACGGACGCTCTGTACCCCGTGCTGCCGACTGACTGACTGCCCGCCTTCGCTCTCTCTCCGGCCTCCTGTCAGCGGCGGACTCTCCTCCAGCCCGCCCCCCCTCCTCAGAGCGCGACGCCCATTGGCCCGGCCGCCCTGCCGCCGGTGACTCCGATTGGCCGCGACCGACCCTGACCGTCACAACCGTCAACGTATCACGACGCTGAATGGTCCGGCCTGGGACGGATGCGACCTCTCCAATGGTCCGTGCGTCCCCTCGCGGCGGTTGATTGGTGGGGGTCAGCCTCCTTCTCTGATAGGTCGTAGCCGACGCCTCTGATAGGCTAGTATCAGACTTGAATCTGATTGGTCATCTGAAGGCCGCTGTGGATTAGCATGTTGTTGGTCTTCCTGTATTGGTTGTATCAGTTGTTGTTGGTTAGTCACTGGAAAGGGAATGGTTGACCTCCAGTTGATTATATCGCATTTCTAATGCCCCACTGAGGTTTAACCTGGGCAAATGCACAACATTACAGTTGGAGGCCATCCAGCCCATCGCATCCATGTTAGCCCTCTAGAAGATCTTTGGATCTCCAGAAATTGCAAAAATGCTACATCTTAGAAGGCACATCATGCCTGCTTCAACTCTTCAAACAAGCAGCATTAGCTGTACGGCTGGTTTGCAAAGCAGAATGATGCCAACAGTGTGGGTTCAAGTGAACCATTCCATATCATAGAATCCCTACAGTGTGGAATCAAGCTATTCAGCCCAACAAGTTTACACTGACCCTCTGAAGACGAACCCACCCAGACTCATTTCCCCTACCCTATTGGGCAGCAGGTGGTTCAGTGGTGGGTACTGCTGCCTCACAGCACCAGGGACCAGGGGTCGATTCCAGCCTCGGGCAATTGTTTGTGTGGAATTTGCACATTCTCCCCGTGTCTGAGCGGGTTTCCTCCAGGTGCTGCAGTTTCTTCCCACAATCCAAAGATGTGCAGGTTAGGTAAATTGGCCATGCTACATTGCCCATGGTGTTGAGGGATGTGTTAGTTAGGGGTAAATATAAAATAATAGGTTAAGGGAATGGGTTTGGGTGGGATACTCTTTGGAGGGCCGGTATGGACTTGTTAGGCCAAAGGGCCTGTTTCCATACTGTAGAGATTCTATTATTCTACATTTACCCCTGACTAATGCAGCTAATGTACACATTCCTGAGCACTATGGGCAATTTAGCATGGTCAATCCACCCTAACGTGCACATCTTTGGATTGTGGGAGGAAGCCGGAGCATCCAGAGGAAACCCACCCAGACACGGGGAAAATGTACAAACTCCACAAGACAATCACCCTAGTTTGGAATCAAACCCAGGACTCTGGCGCTGTGAGATAGCAGTGCTAACCATTGAGCTACCATGCCACTCTAACCTTTCTTTTTGGAAAAACTTGTAAAGCGAACTGGTCAGCATGTGGTGACACAGAGACCCTTCAGGAAAAGGAGATGGTGCATCCTGTAGCGTGGCGTGTTAAAATAGAGTCCCAGAGATGTACAGCACAGTAATGGACCCTTCGGGTCAACTCATCCACAGCAACCAGCCATCCCAATCTGACCCAGTCTCATTTGACAGCATTTGGCCCATATCTCTCTAAACCCTTCCTATTCATGCACCACCCTCTGCATGAAAAGGTTATCCCTCAGCTCCTTTTTAAATCTTTCCCCTCTCACCTTAAACCTATGCCCTCTAAATTTGGACTCCCCCACCCTGGAAAAAAATACGTAGGCTATTCACGCTATCCATGCCCCTCATGATTTTATAACCCTCTATAAAGTCACCCCTCAGCCTCTGACTCTCCACAGACAAAGACTCCAGCCTATTCAGCCTGTACCTGTAACTCAAACCCTCCAGTCCCGGCAACATCCTTTTAAATATTTTCTGCACCATCTCAAGTTTAACAACATCCTTCCTATAGAAGTGCAACCAGAATCGTATGCAGTATTTTAAAAGTGGCCTCACCAATGTCCTGTCTAGCTGCATCATGACATCCCAACTCATATACTCAATGCCCTGACCAATTAAGACAGTGTGACAAACTGCCTATCTACCTGTGAATTCACTTTCAAGGAATCATTTAGCAGAATGCCTCAACGCCAGAACTTCCTAACAAGCTCCAAGATGTAGGCAGTGATAAAACACTGCCCGCCAGGTCCTTCATGAACTCCGGTTTCTGTGCACCACTGAATGCTGCCCTCGAAGCAGCTGTGCTACTGAAAAGATTGTCACACATCTTGTTCTGGAATGGGTCTTAGCAAAGGAAGGCTGAAGAGACTTCCTGTGGTTTTTGTCGAGGTTTGTCCCGAGCAGCTCCACGACATGGGACTCTGTGCTCTACAGGCTGTTCCCCAGAACACATACTGAGACAAAAATTCACTGCCCCTGGAGGACCATCAATGCTCTGAAAGACACTTTTTGGTCTGCCCAAAACCTGTTGGTCTCCCAATGCAAGGAATTGACCCTTCCCAACTGTTGCAGACTGGCATATTCTGAGGTCTGGGACTAAGTGCTGAAGGATACACCAAAGCTTAAGGCAGCTGGCACCAAGGCTCAGTGAGGAAAGACCACCATGTAAGGTCCTTCCACTGAAGTATAATGAGGGTCTGTTCAGTTATTAGACCCTCTCTTTGCCTCAATATATATAAATCCTCTCCGGCATGAATAAGAAATGCCTTTGGTTTTTGTAACTGCATGGAATGTCCAATTCCAATGTTTGTTTTTTTATTGATACGCAAAGTCTGTACAGAACTACTTCAGTGCCTGTGAATGTAGATAAAGATTTTTTATGAATGAAGTATATTTTCACAATAAAAAAAGTGTGGTTTCAATTCCTGCAGCAGCTGAGGTCACTCTTTCTCAACCTCTCCCCTTCTCTTAGGCTTGGTGACTAAATGTCTCTTTTCAATGAGAGAGCAGCTGTATGGTCTGGTAGGACTATGGTGACCTTTTCTGTTTTTACAACAGAATCCAATCATCTACTTTCTCCCCAAACCCTGCACACCATTTCTATCCAAACAATCATCCAATGCTCCTTTTGAGTGCCTCAATTGAACCCGCCCCCACCACATTCTTAGGCTGTGTATTCCAGATCCCTACTGCACGCTGAGTGAAAAAGATTTTCACCCCCTCTTGCTCTTGTTCCATTTACGAGAAGGCGTTGTCAAAATAGAGTCATACAGATTTACGGCACGGTAACAAATCCTTCAGGCCAACTTGTCCACACCAATCTGACCTCGTCCCATTTGCCAGCATTTGGCTCCATATCCCTCTAAACCTTTCCTATTCATGTATCCATCCAGATCCCTTTTCAATGTTGTAAGTGTATTAGCCGACAGTTGTGTAGTTTCACCCTATCTACTCTATCCAGCCTGCTCATGATTTTGAAATCCCATCAAATCTCCTCTCTTCTTTCCAAGAAGAACAGTTTCCAATTTTCATCCTCATAACAGAAAATACCTTGTCCCTGAAACCATCTGTTAACCTGCTTCTGTGCTCTTCAATCCATTCACATTTTTCCTTTAATGTGGCACCACAACTGTCCACAATACTCCTGCTGCAGTCTAACCAGTGCCTTTACTCAAGGTCCTTGTTCTCGAACTCTATTACTGCTCCTGCTATCCTGGTTGGAATAATTTGGAAAGATAGGGATGAACCAAAGACATCCCTGTTCTGAGTGGCTCATGTGAACGCATGAATTAGGCACAGGAGTCAAGCATTTGTCTTCTGAAGTATGTTCCATTGTTTATTAAGATTGTGACTGATCTGATTATGCCATACCCCTCACCCCACTCTGATAATCTTTCACCCCCTTGTTTATCAAGAATCCTTATAGCTCTGTCTCAAACACATTCAGAATGTTGCCTGTGATAGAGCAATTCATAGAATAGAATCCCTACGGTGTGGGAACAGGCCCTCGGCCCAACAAGTCCACACCGAGCACCAACGAGTACCCCACCCAAACCCATTCCTCTACATTTACCCCTGACTGATGCACTTAACCTACACATCCCTGAAAACTATGGGGCAATTTCCCATGGCCTATTCAACTAACCTGCACATCTTTGGATTGTGGGAGGAAATCAGAGCACTTGGAGGAAACCCACGCAGACACAGGGAGAATGTACAAACTCCGTACGGTCACCTGAGGCTGGCATTCAACCCGCCCTAAGATATGAAGCGACATGAGAGAAGCTGGTGCTGTCTCCCCAAAGCAGAGAAGGCTGAGGTGAGACCTTGTTGGGGAGTACAAAGCTATGAACAGCACAGGAGGAATGTCTTCTCTTCGGACAGGACTCAATTTGCAAGGGGCACAGTTTTAGGGGAAGGTGCAGGATAATTAGGGGGCATTTGAGGAAAAAAGGTATCAGGAACCAACCATTCAAAAGGTGGTGGAGTCTGAAATGGAATTATTTTGATGACCTCTTGAAACCCCATGGCATATAAGGCTACTGGCCATTGCTGGCAAATTGAATTAGGCTACATAGAGGCTTCTGAGGGAGGATCACTGGACCTGAAATGTTAACTGTGATTTCTCTCCTCAGATGCTGCCAGACCTGGTGAGCTTTTCCAGCAATGCTTTTTTTATGTAGATACAGGCTTGATGACCAGCACGGACATGATGGGCTGAATGGCTTTTATCTGTGCTGTGAAAATTCTATGAATCTCTGTTTCCACCGCCTCTTGAGGGACAGAATTCCAGACACTTTTTATGATCCTCTGTGAAAAGAAAGATTTCTTGTCTCTGCTTTTAGTGGTTGACCCCTTATTTTTAAACCGTGATCCTTCATTCAGAATGATCACAGTGTGGAAGGAGACCATGTGTCTGTTATAGTTATAGAGGCCAGTTCATGAATGGAAGTTCCTTCCCCACAGCTGACACAGATGAACAGTCTTGGCTTGAGGTCAAGTTACCTTTTGAAAGGAAAAGCTCTCTTTGGCACAAAGTGTTTAAATCTAAAGTGAGTTCAGGAATAAAGGGATCCAGGGGTATAAATGTACAAATTGTTGCAGGTAGCAAACCTGGTTGAGACAACAGTTAAGTAAGAGATAAATGGAACCATGGGCTTTATAAGTAGTGGTGTCGGGTATAAAGGCAAGGACGTTATGATAGTAACTGGGATGTGTGTTCCCAATGCACTCAAGATGGCTTCTTGGACCATCTGCAAAACGTGCAAATGGTTTCCGTGACACTGTGCTTCCCTAATTCTGCCTTCTGCTGCAAATTCCTGCTGGAATTCTGTGCTTCAGGTCAATCTGTTTCACTTTCTCTGTCTGCGGATGCTGCCAGACCTGCTGAGTTCACCAGGACGTTCTGTTTTTGTTTCAGATTTCCAGCATCCGCAGTTAGACTGTAAGAAATAGGAACAGGAGTAGGCCATTCGGCCCCTCGAGCTTGCTCTGCCATGCAACAGGATCGTGGCTGATCCAACATTCCTCACGCCCACTTTCTTGTCCTTTCCCCTAATCCTTGATTCCCTGACTGATCAAGAATCTATCAATCTCAGTGTTAAATATACACAATGTGTCTTCCCCCACAGCTCTCTATGGCAAGGAGTTCACAACCCTCTGACAGAAGAAATTCCTCCTATTCTCAGTCTCAAGTTGGCCCTTCAGTTCTGAATCTGTGTCCTTTGGTCCTAGTCTCTCCCATGAGGGGGAAACATCCTCTCAGTATCTGTTTTATTTTAGTGAATGTATTTGTGTTGGTTTCAATTGGTTTAGTTGCAGTCCTTTATGGATCTGCAAACTTCCTTACTGTTTCATCATCACTATAAGATGTGTCACCAAAACAGAAATCGTTGGAGAAACTCAGCAGGTCTGGCAGCATAGAGTCATGGTCATAGAAATGTACTGCATGGAAACAGACCCCTCGGTCCAACCCGTCCATGCCGACCAGATATCCCAACCCAATCTAGCCCCACTTGCCAGCACCTGGCCAATATCCCTCCAAACCCTTCTTATTCATATACCCATCCAAATGCCTCTTAAATGTTGCAATTGTACCAGCCTCCACCACTCCCTCTGGCAGCTCGTTCCATACAAGTACCATCCTCTGTGTGAAACAGTTGCCCCGTAGGTCTCTTTTATATCTTTCCCCTCTCACCCTAAACCTATGCCCTCTAGTTCTGGACTCTGCGATCCCAGGGAAAAGACTTTGCTTATTTACCCTATCCATGCCCCTCATAATTTTGTAAACCTCTATAAGGTCACCCCTCAGCCTCCGAAGCTCCAGGGAAAACAGCCCCAGCCTGTTCAGCCTCTCCCTGTAGCTCAAATCTTCCAACCTTGGCAACATCCTTGTAAATCTTTTCTGAACCTTTTCAAGTTTCACAACATCTTTCCGATAGGAAGGAGACCAGAATTGCATGCAATATTCCAACAGTGGCCTAACCAATGTCCTGTACAGCCACAATATGACCTCCCAACTCCTGTACTCAGTACTCTGACCGATAAAGGAAAGCAATCCAAATGCCTTCTTCACTATCCTATCTACCTGCAACTCCACTTTCAAGGAACTATGAACCTGCACTCCAAGGTCTCTTTGAGAGAAAGCAGAGTTAATATTTGCTGCTAGACCTGCTGTGTTTCTCCCGCAATTTCTGTTTTTGTGTCAGACCTTCAGCATTCATAGATCTTTGTCTTAATCTAATTAAACGTGTGTCTGTCACAGTGATATTCCTGTTTCCTTTCATGATTCCTTTATGTCACTTTACACTGAGCGATAAATAATGGATATTTTGGGCAAGGTTCTGTTTTAATGGTCCCCCAGTGTAGGGTAAAGCCCCTGAACAGGAACTGAATGGTTTTTTGGACATACATTGACAGTAGGTAAAAAATTGCTAACAGTCAAGTTGAAGACTGATGTCTGGGATTCTGTGTAATGAGTATCTGGATTGACCTGAAAAAAGGGGTCGATTTAGTTCTCATTGGTGTGATTTTGTGCATTTCTGCACGGTGTTCCACCCAGCTATGGCACTGGTCACAAACACACCTGATAATAATAACTGCAAGTGGTTGGCACAGTGGCTCAGTGGTTTGCACTGCTCACTCGCAGCACCAGGGACCTGGATTTGATTCCACCCTCAGAAGACAGTCTGTGAGAAGCTTGCACACTCTCTCGGTGTCTGCGTGGGTTTCCTCTGGGTGTTCCGGTTTTCTCCCACAAATCAAAGGTGGGTCAGCCATGGGAAATGCAGGGTCACAGGGAAGTAGGCTTGGGTGGGATGCTCTTTGGAGGGTTGGTGTGGGCTGAATGGCCTGCTTCCATGCTGTAAGGGTTTTATGATTTAAAGTGCTGGGGAAATTCTGCAGGCCTGACAGCATTTGTGGAGAGAGCCACAGTCAACATTTTGAGTTAAATACGAGATCACCCTTTCTGTATTTTGTCTTCCCAGACTTTACTGATATTCTGGTATGATTTAGTTATTAACTGTAAACCTCAGTTGAAGTGGATGGACAGACTCAGATTTACTCCCAGTGCACTCCACATAATAAGCAGATATACAACATACTGAATAAAATAGGGAAGGAGAGGACGGGTCAGTGCAGGAAATTGAACAGACACAATTAGGGCTCTGATCAACCACAATGGATAGGAATTCACAATCAAGTGAAAGGGAAGTTATGTCAGGAGCAGCACTATAGAAGACAGCATGGTCACAACAAAGAGCATGGTGAAACCATGTGAATGGAGCAGACTCCTTACAGCAGGTTATATAACTACGGTAGCTATGGGAATCAGAGAGCTTCCAGCTAAAAGAAGAAAAACAAAACAAAAAGGGTTAACCATTAAAAACAGAAATACAAATTTTTTTTCTCTCAGATAGGATCGTAAGATTTGGAATTCTCTCCCTCAGGTAAGCCAACTACTTTGACACATATTATAGCATGGGGAAAGGCCCTTCTGCCTATCGTGTCCATGCTAGTAATCAAACATCTATCACCTGTGGAAGAAACATCCCCCCCCCCCCCCCCCCCCCCGCCACTGTAGAAACTCAGCATGTGTGAAGAGGGAAACAAAGTTAACTTTTCAAGTCCAGTGTACCTCGTCTTTAGATCTTTGCTTATGGTGCATACCAATTGACGTTCTGAAGTCCCCAGCAAAATCAGGGAAGAATTTAAATGGGCATGGGAGGGGTGGAAATTATAAGCAACATTAATGACATTTTCTCATTTGGAGTGAGAGCTGAACATGGGATTGATATGAAGGAGGAGAGCTGAGGGGGATTGGAGTAAAGAATATTCCATGTAACATGAATCAGACATATTGCAGAAACCATAGAATTCCTACAGTGCAGATGGAAGCCAATAGGCTCTTCAATACATATTTGAGTAGGCAAGGACTGATTAGAGATAGTCAAGGTGGCTTTGTACATGAGAAGCCATGTCTCACTAACTTGATTGAGTTTTTTGAAGAAGTAAGGGAAGAGTGGTGGACGTGATTTATATGGACTTCAGTAAGGCGTTCAACAAGGGTCCTCATGGGAGACTGGTTAGCAAGGCTAGATCACATGGAATGCAGGGAGAACTAGACATTTGAATACAGAACTGGCTCAAAGGTAGAAGACGGAGGGTGGTGGTGGAGGATTGTTTTTCAGACTGGAGGCCTGTGACCAGTGGAGTGCCACAAGAATCGGTGCTGGGTCCACTCCTTTCCGTCATTTATACAAATGATTTGGATATGAGCATAGGAGGTATAGTTAGTAAGTTTGCAGATGACACCAAAATTGGAGGTGTAGTTGACAATGAAGAAGGTTAACTCAGATTACAACAGGATCTTGATCAGATGGGCCAGTGGGCTGAGGAGTGGCAGATGGAGTTTAATTTAGATAAATGTGAGGTGCTGCATTTTGGGAAAGCAAATCAGAGCAGGACTAACACACTTAATGGTAAGGTCCTAGGGAGTGTTGCTGAACAAAGAGACCTTGGAGTGCAGGTTCATAGCTCCTTGAAAGTGGAGTCACGGGTAGATAGGATAGTGAAGAAGGCATTTAGTTTGCTTTCCTTTATTGGTCAGTGCATTGAGTACAGGAGTTGGGAGGTCATGTTACGGCTGTACAGGACATTGGTTAGGCCACTTTCAGAATTCTGCATTAATTTCCTGCTATATGAAGGATGTTGTGAAACTTGAGAAAGATTTACAAGAATGTTGCCAGGTTTGGAAGTTTTGAGCTATAGGGAGAGGCTGAATAGGTTAGGGTTATGGAGCAGCGGAGGCTGTGGGGTGACCTTATAAAATCATGATAGGTATGGATAGAGTGAATAGATAAGGTCTTTTCCCCAGGGTAGATGAGTCCAAAACTGGACAACATAGGTTTATGATGAGAGGGGAAAAATTTAAAAGGGACCTGAGGGGCAACATTTTTCATGCAGAGGGTGGTGTGTGTATGGAATGAGCTGCCAGAGGAAGTGGTGAAGGTTGGTACAATTACAACATTAAAAAGGCACTGGATGGAATTATGAATAGGAAGGGTTAAGAGAGATACGGGCCAAATGCTGGCAAATGGGACCAGATTAATTTAGGATATCTGGTCAACATGGACCAAAAGATCTGTTTCCATGCCGTACATCTATATGACTCTAAGTCTACACTAACCCTCCAAGAAGCATCCCACCGAGAACCACCCATCCCTTGACATTAACCATGGCTAATCCACCTAACCTGCACATTTTTAGACTGTGGAAGGAAACCCACACAGACACAGGGAGAACATGTAATTCCAGCCCAAGGTTACCCTCACCATCCACACTTCCCTTTTATTCAGAGGAAGTGAGTGGAGTTGAAGGAGATATTGTTCAGAGCACGAAGGAGTTCAGTCCGTTGGAAGAAGGTGTTGGCCCATAGGCCCTTGTTCAAGGAAGAATCAGAAGGTGTGTCCCAGCCCTCCAGGGTGAAAGGGTGGGGTGGATGGAGGTGGAGAGGTTTTTGTTCTTTTTGGACGTATTCCATCAGACTCTTGATGTTCAGAGAATCAGGACCATGAGGCAAAAGCAACAGTGATCTCATGAAATAAAATCAGCTCAGTGAAGTCACCCAGTGGGTGATCAAATTCCACAATGCGTGGCCCCTCCCTTCAGGATTTGGCCCCATGCTATTTAAAGATAGTGACTAAACCATTGACACTTGGCCAAATAACTGCTCTAAATGTGAAGACGAGACAATAGTTGTTTAATTGGAGTCTATAGATTGGAAGCTGGGTATGAGTTCATCAGGATTCAGAATTGTATAACTTGTCTGTGTTTATTCCATATTTTGGACTGATTGACAGATTAACATTGGCTATTCCTCCCTTTAGGCAGATGACATTGTGTTTTGGAAATGGTCAGCCGTTGCAGAAGTTGGACTTTCATTGGTTCAATTACTTTAATCGTTTCTATGGTGTGGACGTCAATGACAAGGCCAGCATTTGTTGCCCAACCCTAAGTGTCCTTGAATTGAGCAGTTTGATGGCCATTCAAGAGGGTTGTTACATTGACTATGTGTGATTCTGGAAACACATGTAGGCCAGACTGGGTAATGATGGCAGATTTCCTTTTGTTAGTGGGGCATTAATGAACTGAATAGAATTTTCACGACCCAAAGAAATTGGTGGCTACCATGATTAACATTATGTCCCAGATTGCGTTTTTGGTCAGTTGCATTTAAATTCTACCAGAGACCACCATGAGTCTTGAATCCCTATTCCCAGAGCACGAGGAGACAGTGAGGACTGCAGCTGCCAGAGATCAGAGTCGAAGAGTGTGGTGCTGGGAAAGCCCAGCAGGTCAGACAGCCACCTGACTCTCCTGCTCCTTGGATGCTGCCTGACCAGCTGTGCTTTTCCAGCACCACACTCTTCGACTCCCAGAGCACTCGTCTGGGTTGCTGGATTACAAAGCACATTGACAAAACTACAAAGCCATCAATTCCCTACAGAGAGAGCAGCTTTTGTTGCAAGGTAACTGGGATCATGGCCCTGAGCTTATTTTACCTCTTTCAATCTAGACATAAATGAGTCTCATACAATCCAGCATACAGTCATACAATTTCACACAATACCTGAGAATGTCTTACTTTTATTTCTCATTCCTTCACTCTGCAGTGGGACAGCTAAAGCCCACTTATAACTGTCCCTAAATGACCAGGCTTCTGCTGTGTGCCTATACACATATTTTAGAAAACACATTGGTGTAGAAACAGGCTATTCGGCCTCACAGGAGTACGCTGATTCTTATGTCCCTCAGGAGCCTCCTCTCCCACCTCTTCATTTCACCCTTCACCACATCCTTTACTGCTCTCTCCCCTCGTGTATTGATCTGGCTTCCCTGTAAAGATACTGATGTTGTTCACCTCAAGTACTCCATTGCGTAGCAAATTCCAGATTCTCAACATTCTCTAAGCAAGTATTTATCCCCAAATTACATCCTGTTTTCTATTTAATTCATTTGTGACCATCTTATTCAGATGGTTTCTCGATCTGATGTCCCCCGCATTTTCTCCAGATCTACTCTACCAGATCTTAGAACAACTTTACAACGGCCTTCACCTTCTGAGTGAAAAGTATCTCTCAACTTGCATCATCCTTGTCGAAATAAAAAGGCAACCACATTTTCTCCAGTGCCTCTTTATCCTGCCCAGAAACATACACAAGCTTTAAATGGTGTTTTCCTTCAAGGTTTGGGAGAAATGAAGGAAGTTTCCAAATGACTAAGTGTAGCTCTTAACATAATGTGGAGCATTTTCTGTGTTCAGTCACAGGGTGTGGGCCGTGTTAGCTGACTATATGCTGCAGCTTTCACAGGCACTGCACACGAAGGAGGGAAACGTTCCATTCTCCGGTTGGTGATTGCAACCCAATGCTGCTGCTGAGGAAGTTTGGACACTTGGACAAGGGCAGCATCAGTATCCACTCCAACAGCACCCAGAGCTGCTCAGGTTTGGAGGTCGAGAAGTGGGGCACTTGGAGATGGTGAGGGTACATCTCCTGTGGACTGAATACCTCAACATGAATCACAGAGGAAGTCACTCAGCCCATCAAGTCCATACTGGTTTTCTGCAGAGCAATCCAGTCCCATTTGTTTCCTCACCTTATAAGGCCATTTCCCTCAGGTGCCCGATCTATTTCCCTTTGAAATTATTCACTGATCCCGCCTCTTCTCTCCTCAATTACATACAGTGTGGCACGGTGGCTCAGTGGTTAACACTGCTGCCTCACAGCGCCAGGGACCCAGGTTCAATTCCAGCCTCAGGTGACTGTCTGTGTGGAGTTTGCACATTCTCCCCGTATCTGTGTGGGTTTCGTTCAGGTGTTCCAGTTTCCTCCCACAATCCAAAGATGTGCAGGTTAGGTGAATTGGCCATAGTGTTCAGGGATGTGTAGATAAGGTGCGTTAGTCAGGGGTAAATGTAGGGGAATGTAGGTCGGGGTGGGATACTCTTTGGAGGGTCGGTGTGGACTTGATGGACCAAAATGGCCTGTTGCCACACTGTCGGGGTTCTGTGAACTGGAGAACACTCTTCCTCACATTGCCTCTGCATCTCTTCAGCCAGAGGCTCAGGCTAATGTTCTGGGGATATGGGCTCAAATCCCAACACAGCAGCTGGTGGAATTTAAATTCAATTCATAAACTCCAGAATTAAACGTTTGCCCTCGCAGTGGCATGGAAATACTGACGACAGTCACCAATCATAGAGTCGTACAGCACAGACACAGATCCTTAGGTCCAACCTGTCTGTGCTGGCCAGACAACCCCCACCCCCCCCAATCTGACTTAGTCCCATTTGCCAGCACTTGGTCCAGACCCATCTAAACCCTTCCTATTCATATACCCATTCAGATGCCTTTTAAATGTTGTAATGGTACCAGTCTCCACCACTTCCTCTGGCAGCCCATTCCATCCATGCACCACCCACTGTGTGAAAAAGTTGCCCTTTAGCTCCCTTTCATATCTTTCCCCTCTCACCCTGAATCTATGCCCTCTAGTTCTAGACTCACTGACCCCAGGGAAAAGACTTTGCCTATTTATCCTATCCATGCCCCTCATGATTTAATAAACCTCGATAAGGTCACCCCTCAGTCTCCAATGTTCCAGGGAAAACAGCCCCAGCGTATTCAGCCTCTCCCTGTAGCTCAAACCCTCCAATCCCAGCAACATCCTCGTCAATCTTTTCTGCACCCTTTCAAGTTTCACAACATCCACCCTATCTGTCTACTCTTAACCCATTTTCCAGCACTTGATGCATGGCCTTGTATGTTGTGGCATATCAAATACCTCTTAAATGTTTTAAGGGTTCTGGTCTCTGCTACCCTTTCAGGCAGTGAGTTCCAGATAGCCACCATCCTCTGAGTGAAAACAATTCTCCTCAAATCCCATCTAAATCCCCTGCTCTAACCCCCAGCCTATCCAACCTTTTTGGAGAACTGAATTTGTCTGTCCCCGGTGAATCTCCTCTGCATCCCCTTCAGTGTAATCATATCCTTCCTGTCATGTGGTGACCACCACAGCACAGAGTACTCCAGCTGTGGCCTAACTAATGTTATCTGGGTCACTAATGTCCTTTAGGGAAGAAAATCTTCCATCCTTATGTGGTCTGGCCTACATGTGACTCCAGACCCACAGCAATGTGGTTGACTATTGACTGCTCTCTGGGTAGTCAGGATGGATAATAAATGTTGGCCTAGCCAATGATTCCCACACCCCATGAACAAATTAAAAAGAAAAGCTCCATCTTAACCTCCTTGCTCTTAGATGTAATGCCGCCACTAATGAACGTAAATATCTCATATGCCTTTGTAATCACTTTATTGACCTGCTGCCCTTCAAGGACCTGTGAACACATACACAGACATCGCCCTGATTCTCCGTACTTTCTTGAGTCTTCATCGTGTCCTCCCTCCAGGGGGTGTTGTGGTGGCTCAGTGGTTAGCACTGCTACGTCAGGGACCAGGGTTCAATTCCACCTTTTGCTAATGATCTGTGTGGCATTTGCACATTCTCCTTTTGTCTGTGTGGATTTCCTCCAGGTGCTGCGGTTTCCTCCCGCAGTCTAAAGATGTGCAGCTTAGGGTGGATTAGTTATGCTAAAGTGCCCGTAGGTGGGTTATCCATGGGAAATGCAGGGTTAGTGGGTTTTGGTGGGATGCTGTTTGGACGGTCAGTGTGGGCTGAATGGCCTGCTCCCACACTGCAGGGATTCTAAAGGCATTACCTCACACTTTTGTCAATCAAATCTCCCCTCAGTCACTTTTTGTTCACTGGCTTTCAGAACAGGAAGGGGTAAATTCGGAACCAAAGGATCCAAAATAACACTCCTCTCCATTTTGTCTTATGGGTCCCACCAAACACATAAGTGTCCCAAATCTACATGAGAGGTGGCTCTTTAACAGGCTTGCCCTTCATAAAGGCACATTGTGGAAAGTAGTTAAAAATCACACCACACCAGGTTAGAGTCCAACAGGTTTATTGGGAAGCACTAGCTTTTGAAGTGCTGCTCCTTCTTCAGGTGGTTCATCACCATCATCAACCACCTGATGAAGGAGTAACGCTCCGAAAGCTAGTGCTTCCAATTAAACCTGTTGGACTATAACCTGGTGTTGTGTGATTTTTAACTTTGTCCACCCCAGTCCAACACCAGTGCCTCCAAGCCATTGATGTAAAACTCTGCAGTGAGTGGCGCCATCTGGTGGCTTGGAGTCACAAGCAGGAGTCGAAAGAGTCGCAATTTCAGAGGAAATCAAACTCAGCCCACTACTGATAGTAAATGATTAATGTGTGTTCCACAATTGAACGGCTGGAGTACGTTCTCAGAGGAGCACGATTGAACACAAACAGAAAAAGTCCCATTGTCACAGTGTGCCTTCGGAATGGACATGGTCAGGTCAAATCAAAGCTGGGCCTGTCAGTCCTGATTAATCACTAAGGGTGCAGTGGGCTGATTACACTGAACTCTGTATTCACTCAATAATTGAGCAATTATCATGACCTCATTTATTCCAGAAAGAGCCAGCAGAGAGGGAACCAGTCTGATTCACACCACACCACACCAGAGACCCCGACAGGAGGGATTCATAATATCTTACAGATTGGAAAAATTGGATTGCAGAATGGTTAACTAGCAAAATACATTTAAATGCCATAAAAAAGGACATGTGGATCAATTTACGACCACAATAGTGTATTTAATTGTTTTCAGATAGATTGGTATTAATGTTAAAATAATTTGGACATGTTCATCTACCTTACAGAGAGAGAAAGACACACAAAAAATCTTGTACCTCTGTTAAGACACTCCTTAAAGCCCCTGCCCCTTGTCCAAAGATCTCCTAATGCGACTCAGAGCCAAATGCTGTCCTGTAAATGGTCCAATGAAACACTGTAAGGCCTTTCATGAGGTTAAAAGTTAAGATATGTAAATGGAAGTTTGTTGTTGTCTTTCACAACCACAGGACAGCCCAAAGCCCATTACTGTACAATCAGTGAGGTATTGCTGAAGCGTCATTGTTGTGTAAGCACTTCTGGACTGCAGAGCAACCTTGAAACCATGTCACAAAGCTACACATCGCAGAGTATAAATATCACAGTGTCGGTAACATTCCAGAAATTTTACAACTCCAGATAACCACACCAGACCAGATACGATGTGGACATGAGCATGCAAAGAAGACATGTAAGTTACCTAATGTAACTAAGACCCCAGTGTGTCGATTATTAAAAGACAGTATTAATGAATTTAGATCTTGTTACTTTGAAGTCTAAGCCTGAAGTCAGTTCTTGACATTGCCTTCTCTTCAACCAGTCTGTCTTGAACCCAAACCATCACTATACATCAAACCAACGCAAACCATCACTGCACATCAAACCAACTCAAACCGTCACTACACATCAAACCAATCCAAACCGTCACTACACATCAAACCAACTCAAACCATCACTACAAACCAAACCAACCCAAATCATCACTACATACCAAACCAACCCAAACCATCACTACATCAAACTAACCCAAACCATCAGTACACAACAAACCAACTCAAACCATCTCTACATACCAAACCAACCCAAACCATCACTATACATCAAACTAACCCAAACCATCACTACACAACAAACCAACTCAAACCATCACTACACAACAAACCAACCCAAACCATCACTACATCAAACCAACTCAAACCGTCACTACACATCAAACCAACTCAAACCATCACTACAAACCAAACCAATCCAAACCATCACTACATACCAAAGCAACCCAAACTATCAGTAGACAACAAACCAACTCAAACCATCTCTACATACCAAACCAACCCAAACCATCACTATACATCAAACTAACCCCAACCTTCACTACACATCAAAGCAACCCAAACCATCACTACACATCAAACCAACTCAAACCATCACTACACATCAAACCAACTCAAACCGTCACTGCACATCAAACCAACTCAAACCATCACTACACATCAAACCAACTTAAACCGTCACTGCACATCAAACCAACTCAAACCATCACTACACATTAAAATAGCCCAATTCATCACTACACATCAAACCAACTCAAACCATCACTACAAACCAAGCCAACCCAAACCATCACTACATACCAAACCAACCCAAACCATCACTATATCAAACCAACCCAAACCATCAGTACACAACAAACCAACCCAAACCATCTCTACATACCAAACCAACCCAAACCATCTCTACATTAAACCAACTAAAACCATCACTACACATCAAACCAACTCAAACCATCACTACACATTAAACTAGCCCAAATCATCACTACATACCAAACCAACCCAAACCATCAGTACACAACAAACCAACTCAAACCATCTCTACATACCAAACCAACCCAAACCATCTCTACATACCAAACCAACCCAAACCATCACTATACATCAAACTAACCCCAACCTTCACTACACATCAAAGCAACCCAAACCATCACTACACATCAAACCAACCCAAACCATCACTACACAAACCAACTCAAACCATCTCTACATACCAAACCAACCCAAACCATTACTACATCAAACCAACTCAAACTATCACTACACATCAAACCAACTCAAACCATCACTGCACATCAAACCAACTCAAACCATCACTACACATCAAACCAGCCCAAACCATCACTAGACATCAAACCAACCCAAACCATCACTACACATCAAACCAACTCAAACCATCACTACACATTAAACTAGCCCAATCCATCACTACACATCAAACCAACTCAAACCATCACTATACATCAAACCAACTCAAACCGTCACTACACATCAAACCAACTCAAACCATCACTACAAACCAAACCAACCCAAACCATCACTACATACCAAACCAACCCAAACCATCAGTACACAACAAACCAACCCAAACCATCTCTACATACCAAACCAACCCAAACCATCTCTACATCAAACCAACTCAAACCATCACTACACATTAAACTAGCCCAATCCATCACTAGACATCAAACCAACTCAAACTGTCACTACACATCAAACCAGCCCAAACCATCACTAGACATCAAACCAACTCAAACCATCAGTATACATCAAACCAACCCAAACCATCACTACACATCAAACCAACCCAAAACATCACTACACATCAAACTATCTCAAACCATCACTACACATCAAACTGATCCAAACCATCACTACACATCAAACCATCACTACACATCAAACTGATCCAAACCATCACTACACATGATACAACAAAGCCTTTTGTTATTCTTCACTAATGGCATTTGGGTGCCTCTGGCTGGGCCCAGCATTTATTGCCTGTCCCGAGCTGTCCTTGAGAAGGTGGTGGTGAGCTGCCTTCTTGAACCTCTGCAGTCTGTGTGGTACAGATTTTGACCCAGCGACAGTGAAGGAATGGCAACATATTTCCAATCAATGTTGTGAGTGGCGTGGAGGGGAACTTGAAGGGGATGGTGTTCCCATGTGTTTGCTGCTCTTATCCTTCTAGATGGAAGAGGTCATGGGTTTAGAAGGTGCTTTCAGAGGATTTTTGGTGAATATCTACAGTGCATCTTGTAGATGGTACACACTGCTGTTACTGAGCATCAGTGCTGAAGGGAGTGGATATTTATGAATGTGGTCCCGGGGACTGCTTTGTCCTGGATGTTGTCGAACCTCTTGAGTGTTGTTGGAGTTGCACCCACCCAGGGCAAGTGGGAAGTATTCCATCACACTGCTGGCTTGTGCCTTGTAGTTGGTGGACAGGCTTTGGAGAGTCAGGCGGTGAGTTACTCGCTGCAGTATTCCTTGCCTCTGTAAAAACAAACAGGAGATAATGTAGAGCAGCAAGCACACAGGGGAACAGGAGAATGGGATTTGTTGTGAGTTCGGAGATAGCTTTGGAAGACCTCAAGTTTCTGGAGAGTAGAAGATGGGATAATGCACAGGAATGCATTGAATAATCAAGTCTGCAGGTAACAAAGCTAAGGGGTTGAGGACACGCATTTGTCTGGAATTCAGAATGAATCACATGCCTCACAAAGACTTTCCACAGTGAGAGAGGCAGGCTAGACATTTACTTCTGTCTTTTTTCCACTGCATACGTTGTTCTGGAAGGGCTTTGTAAGTGAGACATACTGATTTAACTCAACCTGGACCTGAGTGTGGGGCACTATTCACATGAGGTATTGCTGACCCAGAGACTCTCGTTCTCTCCCCTCCCACCAGACACACATTGAAGAATTTACGGGTGACAGTCAACGTATTTGGCCACGTTCCAGACATACCGTCCACAGGGCAAAGCCGTTTCACAGTGTGGGCATCACAGGACCCACATTCCCGAGCTCTGGGCTGATGTAATGTGGGCTTGGGGCAGCAGGTGAAATTTGATTCCGAAATAAAAATCTGGAATTTTTAAAAAAGCATGGCTTAATGCTGACCATATCACCACTGTTGACTGTCAGAAAAATCCATCTGATTCACAAGAACATTCTGTGTCATCTGTTAGGGAAGGAAATCTGCCGTCAGAACCCAGTCTGGCCTAATCGTGACTCCAGTCCCAATGTGGTGAATGCTCAACTGGCCTCTGGGTAATTAGGGAATAGCCTTGCCAGTGACGCCCAAGTTCAGAAATGAATGGATAAAAACATTGGCTGTGAGAAACAAGCCCAGTCTAGCTCAGAGGCAGCCCACTGCACCACAACATCTGCGATTTACTGGAGTCTCAGAAATGACAAAGCTCTCTTCGGGAGAGATGCTGATGAACTCGTGTCTCCAATCTCCACCCCCACCCCACCCCCCACAACCACCCCCTCCAAAGGACCAGCGAGACGAGCTGCTGGAATCCCAGTGACATTCCTGACCTCAATTAATGGGCATGCTACCACCTAGTGGTCATGGTGAAAACTGCTCCTCTGGTTTGAAAAGACCGAGTCTGCGTAACACAGGATCTGTTCAGATGAGGAGGAACATTATGGACACCTGAAGGTGCTCAAGGTTGCCCTCATAAGAACAGGATTCGATGCTCAACTCATCGATTGCCAGTTCCGATGTGCCACAGCGAGAAACCGTAATGACCTCGTCAGGAGAGGGACTCAGGGTGCAACCAATAGGGTACCCATCGATGTCCAGTACTTCCCAGGAGCCAAGAAACTACAACACGTTCTTCGCAGCCTGTGACACATTATCGATGAGGATGAGCACCTCACCAAGACCTTCCCTACGCCTCCACTTCTTGCCTTTAAACAACCACCAAACCTTAAACAGATCATTGTTCGCAGCAAACCGCCCAGCCTTCAGGACAGCATCAACCACAGCTTCCTGATGAAGGGCTTTTGCTCGAAACGTTGATTTTCCTGCTCCTCGGATGCTGTCTGACCTGTTGTGCTTTTCCAGCACCACTCTGATCTTGACTCTGATCTCCAGCATCTGCAGTCCTCACTTTCTCCCACAGTACCATACACTGGTACCATACCAAGACGTGTCAGAGTGTTGACAGAGATACCACCATTACATGTGGGGACACCACCCACCATGTACGTGGCAAGTACACATGTGACTCTGCCAACGTTGTCTATCTGATATGCTGCAGGCAAGGATGCCCAGAGGTATGGTACATTGATGAGACCAAGCAGATGTTACAATGACGGATGAATGGACACTGCACAACATTCGCTACACAGGTGTGTTCCCTCCCAGTCGGAGAATACTTCAGCAGTCAGGGACATTCGGCCTCGGATCTTTGGGTGACCATCCTCCAAGGTGGACTCCAGGATACACAACAATGCACAGAGGCTGAGCAGAGACTGATAGCCAAGTTTGGTACCCCTCGGATGGCCCCAACTGGGACCTTAGGTTCATGTCAACCTACAGGTGAACCCACTGCACTATACACTCTCTCTCTCACTCATACACACACACACACACACACTCTTTTAGATACTCACTCAGCCCCTCCCTCTAACACACATGCTCTCTCTCATACATGCACACATACCCCCCACACTCACACCCAAACAGACACCCTCTCACAGGTTTATACCCCATCACACCCAAGCGCACACTTTACCAAGCACGCACACACGCAAACACACACTCTCTCACACGTACTCACACTCACATGCACACACTCATACTCTCTCTCATAGACATACACACACATATAAGTCTATGGGGTGAACTTGCACTTGCAGAATAATGTTTGCAGATACATTCTGTTTCGCTCAAAAAGCACACAACCTGCAGGCAGTCAACCCATATAACATTTTTTAAATTCCGACTTTGGAAATAGAACCAGTCTGACTCAAGCTTGGGATACAGACAGACTCTAACCTCATAACTTTAATGCATTGTCTGAGCTGAGATATCACTTTTTTTTATAAAACCTTAAGTTATCATGGGAATGTGACTTAAAGGTAGTTCTGAGATTTACATATTAATGAACCAAAACCTGTAACCCATTCTAAAAGATAAAAGACATAACAGCAATCTGGGTTTGTTCAATATATCCTTTCAGTTGCATGACACTGTGATCTTTTGCTATAAATTCTGTGTTTTATGGTCCTGCTTCACAACCATGTGATGAAGGAGCAATGCTCTGAAAGCTAGTGCTTCCAAATAAACCTGTTGGACTATAACCTGGTGTTCTGTGAATTTTTAACTTGGTCCACCCCAGTCCATCACTGGCTCCTCCACATCTGTACAGCCGAAAATGAGGACTGCAGATGCTGGAAGTCAGGGTCAAAAAGTGTGGTGCTGGAAAAGCACAGCATCCCAGGAGCAGGAGAATCGACGTTTCGGGCATAAGCCCTTCATCAGGAATCATCAAGAAAAATAACCCCAGCCTATCTAGTCTCACTTCATAGCTGAAACACCCAGGCAACATCCTGGTGAATCTCCTCTGCACCCTGTCCAGCACATCCTACCTGTAGTGTGGTGACCAGAACCCCACACTGTACTCTAGCTGTGCTCTAACCAGTTACCTACAACTCCTTCATAACCCACCTGCTCTTGTATTCAAAATCTTCACTAATAAAGGCAAGTGTCCCATATACTTTCTTATGCACTTTATCCACCTGCCCTGCTGTCCTTGAAGAATCTATGGACATATACACCAACCCCCCTCTGATCCTCTGTGCTTGGTCACCCTGTGCTTTATTGCTATGTTAGAGCTCCCAAAATGCATCACCTCACACATTTCTGTCTTTTACACTCAAGAGTCCAAACTTTATTCAGCCAAACCTTACCTGACTCCCTCCAGGGTCAATATGTCTTTCTTAAGATGCAGTGATCAGAATGCTGACAATTACTCCAGGTGTGGTCAATCCAGGACTCTCCAGGACTGTGCCTTGAACTGTACCCATGCCACATGTAGGTAGTTCTCTTATAACACTCTTATAGGTTATTGTGAAACCTTGCTACATAGAAAATTGCATAACATAAATAATGGGCCCAATATGGAAAAGTGGGATTAAGGGCAGAATATCATCCACAATCGCTCAAAAATCACCCAAAGATCTAACGCAAAGTATAGCACAGTCTGACTGAAGGTATAAATCATATTTATCAATGAAACAAAAGTAAATTTTGCACAGTACAGTTAAAAATATATTGTTAATGCTGGGACAGAGGGTCATCATGGTGTGAAAGGTAGAGTCCCTCATTCCTGTTAAGCGTATTCTCTCCTTACGCTCCAAATGCTTTATAATATCGAGCTTCTCTTCTGATGTTATAGCCTCTCTTTTGCAATTATATCACCAGGACGCTTCTTGCTAACGTTCTTGTCAATATGCCCCTCCATTTTTTTCAAGAAAAGCTATAATCTAAAAGTAATGTACCTTTCACAAAGAAGCTGTCCAACGTATCTCTCTCAGAAAGCTGCTCTGTTGGCAGCTGACGTTGGTGCACACACAGAGTGGAGCGCACAAAACGACCCTCCCGGGAATCGCAATGTTGCAAACAGAGGTAAGCAATACTGTTCCTTAATTGCTCAGTGACATTATAAACAAATCACGCTACTGGAACACACGTTATCCAAGAAGTACCTGTACCCAGTAAGCATTGATCACCAGTCACTGACCCTGATAGAAAAGGCCATCAGGACAGTAAGAAATAAGAACAGGAGGAGGCCATTCAGCCCCTCAAGCCTGCTCCACCATTCAATAGGATCATGGCTGATCCAACGTTCCTCACGTCCATTTTCCTGCCCTTTCCCTGTACCCCTCGATTCCCCGACTGATCGAGAATCTGTCTCAGCCTTAAATATACACAAGGACCCTGCCCCCACACAGCTCTCTGTGGCAAGGAGTTCCAAAGACACAGAATTCCTCTGCCTGAAATTAGTGTTCCTTTATTCTGAGATGATGCCGTCTGGTCCTCGACTCTCCCATGAGGGAGAAACATCCTCTCAGCATTGACCATTTCAGAATCTGTTATGTTTCAATGAGATCTCCTGTCATTCTTCTAAACTCCAGTGAATAGACATCCAGCCTGTTTAGCCTTTGCTCATAAGACAATTCCTCAGTACCAGGGATTAATTAGAGAATCACAGAGCCCCCAACAGTGTGGAAACATGCCATTTGGCCCAACAAGTCCACACCAACCCTCTGAACAGTAACCCACCCAAACCCATTCCCCTACCCAATTACTCTACATTTACACAATGGCTCAGTGGTTAGCACTGCTGCCTCACAGCACCAGGGACTCAGGTTCATTTCCAGCCTCGGGCAACTGACTGTGTGGAGTTTGCACATCCTCCCCGTGTCTGTGTGGGTTTCTTCCGGGTGCTCCGGTTTCCTCCCACACTCCAAAGATGTGCATGTCAGGTGAATTGGCCTGGCTAAATTGCCCATAGTGTTAGGTGCATTTATTAGAGGGAAATGGGTCTGGGTGGGTTACTCTTCGGAGGGTTGGTGTGGACTTGTTGGGCCAACGGGCCTGTTTCCACACTGTAGGGAATCAAATCTAATCTAAAATCTAATTTATCTCTGACTAATGCACCTAACCTACACATTCCTGAACACTGTGGGCAATTTAGCATGGTCAATTCACCTGACCTGCACATCTTTGGACTGTGGAAGGAAACCGGAGCACCTGGAGGAAACCCACGCAGACACGGGGAGAATGTGCAAACTCCACACAGTCAGTCGCCCGAGGCTGGAATCGAACCCTGGTTTCTGGTGCTGTGAGGCAGCAGTGCTAACTAATGAGCCACTATGCTGTCCAAAGTGAACTATCTCTGAACTGCCTCCAGTGAAATGATATCTTTCCTCATTTTTAAGTTCCATAAGATTGTGGTTAATCTGGTTAAAGTGTCAACTTTGTGTTCTTATTTCCAACCCACTCCATAACCCTTATCTTCCCCTGTCTATCAAAAGTCTAATGCCTTCAGTCCTCAGTGAACTCAGTGACCCAACCTCCACTGTCCACAAGGCCATGGACTGGAATAACATCCCTGTTACAGAAGAGAGGGAGGCAGAAGACAGGAATCTATAGGGCAGATAGCATGATCTTGGTCATTAGTAAGAACAGAGACTCCATTATTAAGGATGAGATAGCGGAGTATTTGGAAGTAAGGCTGAGTCAGCATGGTCTTGTCAAGAGAAGTCATGCCTGGCAAATCTGTTTGAATTCTTTGAGGAGGTAACATGCAAATTAGACAAAGGGGAGCCAGTCGATGTGATCTATTTGGATTTCCAGAAGGCCTTTGACAAGGTGCTGCACAGGACGCTGCCAACACCCTTGGTGTTAGGAGCAAGGGTAGAGAATTGGTCAACTGGCAGAAGGCAGAGAATAAGGGTCGTTCAGGATGGCAGCGGTCACTTGTGGATTTCCATTGATGTCAGTGTTGGGACCACAACTCTTCATACACAGTAACAATTTTGATGAAGGAACTGAGAGTATTGTTGCTAAGTTTGCAGATGGCACAAAGCTAGGTGTAGGGACAGGTAGCGTTGAGGCTGCAGAAGGACTTGGACAGACTGGGAGAGTGAGCAAAGAAGTGTCAGATGGAATAGAATGTGGGAAAATGGGAGGTTACGCATTTTAGAAGGAAGAATAGAAGCATAGACTATTTTTTAAATGCTTTAGAAAGTTGAATCACAATAGGACAAGTTCAGTCCCAGACTTACCTATTCTCTGTTTGACTTTCAGGGACATCCTGGACCTCCAGGAGAGCTTGGACCTCCAGGACCAATTGGACCACCTGTAAGTAACCCAATCATTTTCTGGATTACAGTTTTGGATCTCTCAATGTTAGGGAGCCTTGTGAATGATTTCATTGGAGAAAAAGACACAGCTTAATCTTTTTTTTCTTGAACTGTCTTTCAATGCTTCCATTTATTCTTTCAACAATGTTAAAGTATAGATATTTGAATCAACCAGTTCAGACATAAGAACATGAAAACTAGGAACAGAATCAGACAGTTCAACCCCTCGATTCTGCACTGCCGCTTAATATGGTCAAGGCTATCTCAAATTGCTCTCTAAATGGGGGAAGGCTTTGGAAATCTGAAGCACAATGGAGTTGGTCTAGTTCAGGTTTCCCTTCAGGTTAACAGGTTCAGTTTGCAGTCAGGAAGGTAAATGCAATGTTGCATCATTTCAAGAGGGCAAGAATTCAAGAGCAGGGATGTACTCGTGAGCCTGCATAAGGTTCTGGTCAGATCACATTTGGAATATTTTGAGCAGTTTTGGGCCCCGTATTCAAGGATGATGGGCTGGTGTTGAAGGCAGTCCAGAGAAGGTTCACTAGAATGATCCCGGGGACGAAGGGTTTGTCACCAGCACAAGAGGACACAGCCTCAGAATGGAGGGACGATCCTTTAGAACTGAGATGAGGAGGAATTTCTTCAGCCAGAGGGTGGGGAATCTGTGGAACTCATTGCTGCAGAGGGCTGTGGAGGCCAAGCCAATGAGCGTGATTAATTGCAGGTGTGACTGTGTACTATTCCTCTTACAATAACCACTAAAAGTGAAAAAAAAATCAAAATAGGCCAGTTGGAATTGGAGGATTACAAAGACCTTAGGGGGCCTTTGACCTCGAGAATGTTACAAAGACAGGGAGGAGGGAGGTCAATGTGGGATGTGTGTGAGGGGAGCTGCAGATAAAGGGGGAGGGTGGAGGGATGGATGGGAAGAGTTATGGGGTGGGGTGAGGGGTGAACACTAGGAAGGAGATTGTAAAATAGAGGTGTAGCTGAAATGAGAATGGCTCAGGAGATGGGGAGTGGTCAAGGACACTCAGTGGGAATTAGGAATCAAGCAGAACAACTTTGGATGAATTCAAACTGAAAAGAGTCTGTTTAAGAGGAGCTGCTGGTGGGTACTGGCATTTGTCAGGAGGCTGTGCCTTTTTATGACCAGCTTGGTTTCGTGTTGCCTTGTGCTTCAAACAAGCACTTCCCTCCAGCGGTGACACATTTCCTTTGCTCATTAGTTCACCTCAGGAGAATCGGAGGCTGGATAATGATCCTAATCCCCTATAACTGAGGTGATCTTTAGCTGGCCAGCACTGAAAAATAACATTGACTCCATATTGCATGTTTTAAAGGATAATTGGGTCATAAAACCACTCAGAAGGCTTAGTCTGAACTCAAAATGCATTCACCTGGACTTAATTAAAACCAGGAGGAGAACTTCTTCAAGGAAGGCATCCTTGCAAGAGGATTCGCAGTAGGTTGAGATCAATTAGGAGAAAGTGAGGACTGCAGATGCTGGAAACCAGAGTTTAGATCAGAGTGGTGCTGGAAAAGCACAGCAGGTCATACTCTATTACTCCATGTGCATCCCTGAGTAATGCACCTAACCTACACATTCCTGAACACTTCAGGCAACATAGTATGGCCAATTCACTTAACCTGCACATCTTTTGGATTGTGGGAGCACCCAGAGTAAACCCCCACAGACACGGGGAGAATGTGCAAACTCCACACAGACAGTTACTGGAGGCTGGAATTGTACCTGGGTCCCTGGTGCTGGGAGGCAGCAGTGCTAACCACTGAGCCGCCGTGTCACACAGCAGCCAGGATCTCAGGGAGTGGTGAAACAAGGGCCGAAAGGTCTCCTCCATTTTCTTGGCTGTCCTTAAGTTTTGGACTGGATGGAACAACCCGGGGTACTCAGATGGCCAGCCCAGCTGGTCAAAGTAGGACAGTAACACTCCAGAGGGTATCACTGGGCACACGGAGCCAGGCTACAGGCTCCTGCAGCATCGGACAGCAGCCAGACAATTAGACAGCCCACATTTAATATTCAAGAAGACTAATGATCAGATTCAATGAAACACACATGTTTACATCCAGGGCCTAGTTACTGCCAGAGCCACAGACCACCCAGTTAATTTAGTGTGTGGTCTTTGTTTTAGGAGAGTTTAGTGAGGGAAAACTGATTGCCTATCCAACCATTCCTCTCTCTTGCTCTCTCTCTCTCCTGGTTACTGAATGTCTCTTTCCCATATCAGCCACAGACTGTGTGGGGAGCAGCTGATGAAGAAGTTAACCCCTCTGTCCAGGAACACTTGATGTTAACTATTACTGCAGGGAGCTGTGTCGCTGACATAAGGCCGATACTTGCTCAGCTCAAACTTCCAGAGGGACTGAGGTTTCTCGAGGGCAGCACAGCTGCCTCACTGTGCCGTGGACAACTGCCTGTGAAGAGTTTGTACATTCTCCCTGTGTGTGCTCCGGTTTCCTCCCAAAGATGTGCAGGTTCGGGGGAGTTGGCCATGCCAAATTGTCCCATAATGTCCAGGGATGTGCAGGCTAGATGGGTTAGCCATGGGGAGTGCAGGGCTACAGAGATAGGGTAGGGGATGGGTCTGGATGCGCTGGTCTTTGGATGGTCAGTATGGACTCGATGGGCTCACAATGCTTCCACAATGCAGGGATTCGATGGTTCTGGGAAATTCACAGCAAGTCCATTTCACTCAGATCATGTCACCTGGGGTTGGGAGACCCAACCCTACAGCAGAGCAGCAAAACCCAGCAGGTGTCAGTGTGACTGACAGATCCACCCTTAGCTCACTGGATGGAACTCTGAGTCAGAGGGATGTGAGTTCAAACTGCAGAGACCTGAGCATAATAATCAAGGCTTCTTTTTTATTATTACAGAAAAAGTGACAGCTTTGTGAATAAAGTTTTTTATACAGTGAGACATCAAGCCTCTTTCTGTTTCAATTGTTCTGCTAATTAACTTCCAGTGTCACACAACACCAGGTTTATTTGAAATCACAAGCTCTCAGAGTGCTGCCCCTCCATCAGGTTCTCACCCACCCAATTCAGCACTAACACCTCCACATCATGGTTAATTAACCTGTTCAGTGATGTTGTTACACACCTCTGAGGCAGGCAGGACTTGAACCCAGGCCTCCTGGTCCGTGGGTAGAGACACTACCACTGAGCCCAAGAGGGCCCTTGTTAAACAAGCCAACTGCGAATCTATCAAGGCTTCTTTACTGACTAAATGCCAAGGAGTATTTCCGGAATTTTCTGTCTTGATTACAGATTGGCTGTATTCAGCTTCGTGTTTAAATTGATGCTGTTGTGTTAGCTGCTGTTTCTCCCTCATACACCAGATGGCAGTGTCGCCCTCCTTCCTGAAACTCAGACAGAACAAAGAATAGTGCAGCAAAGGATCAGGCCCTTCAGCCCATCATGTGCTGACCATGATGTCATTCTAAACTAATCCCACCTCCATCACTGCAGGTTCCTGTATTTGGTGCAGAGAGAGGAAGACAATACTCAGTTTGACATAACGCCTTCAGACGCAACAGAGACTCAAACTGGTGATCATCTGAAGCGGGGAATGGGTTTTAGTGTGGATCTGGAAGAGCACAGCAGTTCAGGCAGCATCCAAGGAGCAGCAAAATCAACGTTTCAGTCAAAAGCCCTTCATCAGGAATAAAGGGCTTTTGCCCGAAACGTCGATTTCGCTGCTCCTTGGATGCTGCCTGAACTGCTGTGCTCTTCCAGCACCACTAATCCAGAATCTGGTTTCCAGCATCTGCAGTCATTGTTTTTACCTCTTTAGTGTGGATCTGTCTGATACAAAACCTCTTTGAGATGCTTCTGCATTTGTTTACTCAGCTACTCCCATCCTCCTGGTTCGCCATCTGATGTCCATTGTAAACGATCCCAACTGTGGAGCAACCATCAGAGATTATGAGAATGAGGTTTTCATTTCCTCTTGCATGGGATGTGGATATCACTCAGTATCCATTACCCACAGGGCAGGCTGGAGTCACATGGAGTCGAAAAGAATAGTGCTGGAAAAGCACAGCAGGTCAGGCAGCATCCGAGGAGCAGGAGAGTCGGAGTTTCGGGCATAAGCCCTTCATCAGGAATGTGGGGGAGGGGCTAGGGAAGGTAGGTGGGAAGGCGATAGGTAGATGCAGGTGGGAGGGGGTGATGTTGACAGGTTGGAGGGAAGGTTGGAGTGGATAAGTGGGAAAAAGATGGACAGGTGGGACAGTTCAAGAGGGCGGTGCTGAATTGGAGGGTTGGATCTGGGAATGAGGTGGTGGGAGGAGAGATGAAGAAACTGGTGAGATCCACATTGACGCTGTGGGGTTGGAGGGTCTCAAGGCAGAAGATGAAGCATTCTTCCTCCAGGTGTTGGTTGGCTGGGACTTGGCAGTGGAGGAGACCCAGGACTTGCATGTCCCTGTGGGAGTGGGAGGGGGAGTTGAAGTGGTCAGCCACAGGGCAGTGGGGTTGATTGGTGTGTGTGTCTGAGAGATGTTAGGCCAGACCAGACAGATTGACTGCTTATATTTCTACAACACTCTGCCACTGCTTCCGGCAGCTCATTCACTTACTGAGAGACAATAAAACTGCAGACACTGGAATCGAAAGTAGACAGGCAGGAGGCTGGGAGAACATAGCAAGGCAGGCAGCTTCAGGAGGTGGGGAAGTCAATGTGGGATGTGTGTGAGGGGAGCTGCAGATAAAGGGGGAGGGTGGAGGGATGGATGGGAAGGGTTATGGGGTGGGGTGAGGGGTGGAGTGGTGAGATGGTGATAGGTGAACACAGGTAGAGGGTATGACCTGGTTGTCAATGGGAGGAATGGATCCGGTTGGTGGCTGGAAGGAAAGGTCAGTCAGAGGAATAGAAGGGAAGGGAAGGGTCTGGGAATGGAGTTGGGGCTGCTCCAATTGGTAACTGGGCCCGTAAGAGTCAGCCTGACCTCCCGGTCACCACCCATTTCAATTCCCCTTCCCACTCCCTTTCCAACATGACCATCCTTGGCCTCCACCATTGCCACAATGAACCAAACTGCAAATTGGAGGAACAATGCCTCATCTTCCACCTGGGCAGCCGACAACCTGGAGGACTCAACATTGAGTTCTCCAATTTCAAATAACCTCCCTCCCAAATCCCCAACTCCCTCCCAGCCGCTCCCTCTCCCTACCCATACTGCTTACCCCCACCGCCCAGTCCATAAGGAGGTTTATACCCAAAATATTGACTTCTCCACCTCCTGATACTGCCTGCCTTGCTGTATCCCTCTCCCTCCTGATGCTGCCTGCCTTGCTGTGTCCCTCTCCCTCCTGATACTCCTGCCTTGCTGTATCCCTCTCCCTCCTGATGCTGCCTGCCTTGCTGTATTCCCTCTCCCTCCTGATACTGCCTGCCTTGCTGTATTCCCTCTCCCCCCTGATACTGCCTGCCTTGCTGTATTCCCTCTCCCTCCTGATACTGCCTGCCTTGCTGTGTTCCCCTCCCTCCTGATGCTGCCTGCCTTGCTGTCTTCCTCTCCCTCCTGATGCTGCCTGCCTTGCTGTGTCCCTCTCCCTCCTGATCCTGCCTGCCTTGCTGTGTTCCCCTCCCTCCTGATGCTGCCTGCCTTTCTATGTCCCTCTCTCTCCTGATACTGCCTGCCTTGCTGTGTCCCCCTTCCTCCTGATGCTGCCTGCCTTGCTGTGTCCCTCTCCCTCCTGATACTGCCTGCCTTGCTGTGTTCCTCTCCCTCCTGATACTGCCTGCCTTGCTGTGTTCCCTCTCCCTCCTGATACTGCCTGCCTTGCTGTGTTCCCCTCCCTCCTGATGCTGCCTGCCTTGCTGTGTCCCCCTCCCTCCTGATACTCCTGCCTTGCTGTGTCCCTCTCCTCCTGATACTGCCTGCCTTGCTGTGTTCCCTCTCCCTCCTGATACTGCCTGCCTTGCTGTGTTCCCTCTCCCTCCTGATACTGCCTGCCTTGCTGTGTTCCCTCTCCCTCCTGATACTGCCTGTGTTGCTGTGTTCCCCCTCCCTCCTGATACTGCCTGCCTTGCTGTGTTCCCTCTCCCTCCTGATGCTGCCTGCCTTGCTGTGTCCCTCTCCCTCCTGATACTGCCTGCCTTGCTGTGTCCCTCTCCCTCCTGATGCTGCCTGCCTTGCTGTGTCCCTCTCCCTCCTGATACTGCCTGCCTTGCTGTGTTCCTCTCCCTCCTGATACTGCCTGCCTTGCTGTGTTCCCTCTCCCTCCTGATACTGCCTGCCTTGCTGTGTTCCCCTCCCTCCTGATGCTGCCTGCCTTGCTGTGTCCCCCTCCCTCCTGATACTCCTGCCTTGCTGTGTCCCTCTCCTCCTGATACTGCCTGCCTTGCTGTGTTCCCTCTCCCTCCTGATACTGCCTGCCTTGCTGTGTTCCCTCTCCCTCCTGATACTGCCTGCCTTGCTGTGTTCCCTCTCCCTCCTGATACTGCCTGCCTTGCTGTGTCCCTCTCCCTCCTGATACTGCCTGCCTTGCTGTGTCCCTCTCCCTCCTGATACTGCCTGCCTTGCTGTGTCCCCCTCCCTCCTGATACTCCTGCCTTGCTGTGTCCCTCTCCTCCTGATACTGCCTGCCTTGCTGTGTCCCTCTCCCCCCTGATGCTGCCTGCCTTGCTGTGTTCCCTCTCCCTCCTGATACTGCCTGCCTTGCTGTGTCCCTCTCCCTCCTGATACTGCCTGCCTTGCTGTGTCCCTCTCCCTCCTGATACTGCCTGCCTTGCTGTGTTCCCTCTCCCTCCTGATACTGCCTGCCTTGCTGTGTCCCTCTCCCTCCTGATACTGCCTGCCTTGCTGTGTCCCTCTCCCTCCTGATACTGCCTGCCTTGCTGTGTCCCCCTCCCTCCTGATACTCCTGCCTTGCTGTGTCCCTCTCCTCCTGATACTGCCTGCCTTGCTGTGTCCCTCTCCCCCCTGATGCTGCCTGCCTTGCTGTGTTCCCTCTCCCTCCTGATACTGCCTGCCTTGCTGTGTCCCTCTCCCTCCTGATACTGCCTGCCTTGCTGTGTTCCCCTCCCTCCTGATGCTGCCCTGTCTTGCTGTGTTACCCCAGCCTCCTGCCTGTCTACATTTACTTGTTAAGTCACCTAGGGAATGATTATATGCCCATTCCTATTTACCATTTGCGTTTCTTTTACCGGGAGAATTGTTAAATTTGGCTTAACATTGAAGTACAAAGGGTTTTATCTTTGAAATCATTCATCAGATATGGGTGTGACTGATTAGGCCAGCACTCTATGGCTGTGACACTATGTTCTGCGTTCTGTTCCATTACCCTGCTGTACTTGTGTTGTGCCTGGGTACTTTTCGCTGTATATTTGTATGTGATAATAATAAATCAAATTGCCTAGAGGGAAGTTATGAGTCTACCACATTGTTGTGGGTCTGGAGTCACATATCGGCCAGACAAGGTAAAGATGGCAGATTTCCCTACCTGAAGAATATTAATGGACTGGGTGGGGTTTTATAACAACAGTTGCTATTAGACCAGACATGTTTTATTCAATTCAAACTTCACCACCTGCTATGGTTGGATTCAAACCCAGGGTATTAGCACACGTTTCTGGATGACTCGCCCAGTGACATTACCACTACACCGTCAACACCTCATGACCAGGCCATTCGGCCCAACAGGATACTGCTAATTGTTGTGTAATTTATGAAGTACGTTGGACTGTCATTTTAAGAGTCGGATCATGTGACAAGTCTGCCATTTTGGAGGGAAGCAGCTCAGTCTAACCTTAATTCCCTCTATAATAAAACTCCTGCTGCTGTTAAACACATCAGCCTTCCTGTTTTGATTGAAATGTAACACAAGAATAAAACTGAGGAAGAGGCCAAAGAGTTTAACAGCAGCGGGAGCTTTATGATATGGGTTGTTCACTCGACATGGTACCAAGATGAGACCGAGCTGTTTCCCTCCAAAATGGCAGACATGTCATGTGATCTGACTCTTGGATTGACAGTCGAACATACTTCTACAAACACACAACACAGTGTTTCTGCTTCGTCTGTGGCTCCTACTGTCCCTTTCTCCCCTCAGCCCATCACCATCTCCTTCTATTCCATTGTGTGGCTTCTCCTTCAGTCCTTCACCTTAGCCTCTCCTCATGGTAGTGGGTTCCATGTTCACAAAGGTCTTTGGTCAAGAGCTTTCTCCTGAATTCCTGTATGGATTCATTGTCTTTTGTTCATGGCTATCTGTTTCAGCCTCTCTTGTGGGGTGGAGAAATCTTCGCTGTCTTCCTAAGAATCCCTTTCAGAATCTCAACCCTCCCCATCCACTCACTCTCCTGGGATCATCCTTGCAAAGCCCAGCGTACCGTCTGTGCACACAATCCTGGCAAAGCATGTTAATTTGATGAAGTGATTGGTCGCAGTGTGCCTGAACTGGATCACGAGGCAGGAATTAAAACAAGAAACAGCCGAGTCTCATGAGGGTTGTTCGGGGGATAAACACACCGGGGAAAATTCCATGGGACACGAAACACTTTCAACAGTGTTTGTACATTGCACATCGGTACAGAAGCCCAATAGATTTATTACCAAACTGATTAGGACCAAGTCAGATAGTACCAGAATTTAGCAAGACTTGGTGAATTGCTACATTTTGGAGGCAAAGGTTACAAAGGTACACACACACAGTCTCTCACACACACAGACACAGACACAGTCTCTCTCACATACACAGACACAGTCTCTCACACACACACACACAGACTCACACACACACACAGACACAGTCTCTCACACACACACACACAGACACAGTCTCTCACACACACACACAGACACAGTCTCTCTCTCACACACACAGACACAGTCTCTCACACACAGACACAGTCTCTCTCTCACACACACACACACGGAGACACAGTCTCTCACACACAGACGCAGTCTCTCACACACACAGACACAGTCTCTCTCTCACACACACACAGACACAGTCTCTCTCACACACACACAGACAGACACAGTCTCTCTCTCACATACACACAGACACAGTCTCTCTCTCACACACACAGACAGACACAATCTCACACACACACTGACAGACACAGTCTCTCTCTCACATACACGCAGACACAGTCTCTCACACACACGGAGACACAGTCTCTCACACACAGACACAGTCTCCCACACACACAGACAGAGTCTCTCTCACATACACAGACACAGTCTCTCACACACACACACACAGACACAGTCTCACACACACACACAGACAGTCTCTCTCACACACACAGACACAGTCTCTCTCACACACACACAGACACACACACAGTCTCACACACACAGTCACACACACACACAGACACAGTCTCTCACACACACACACACAGTCTCTCACACACACACAGACACAGTCTCTCTCACACACACACAGACACACAGTCTCACACACACACAGACAGACACAATCTCTCTCTCACACACACACAGACACAGTCTCACACACACACAGACAGACACAGGCTCTCTCTCACACACAGACAGACACAGTCTCACACACACAGACAGACACAGTCTCACACACACACACACAGACACAGTCTCTCTCACACACACAGACACAGTCTCACACACACACAGACAGACACAGTCTCTCTCTCACACACACACAGACACAGTCTCTCACACACACACACACACAGACACAGTCTCTCACACACACGCACACACAGACACAGTCTCTCACACACACGGAGACACAGTCTCTCACACACACAGACACAGTCTCTCACACACACAGACACAGTCTCTCTCTCACACACACACAGACACAGTCTCTCACACACGGAGACACAGTCTCACACACACACACAGACACAGACAGTCTCACACACAGACACAGACAGTCTCACACACAGACACAGACACAGTCTCTCTCAAACACAGACACAGACACAGTCTCTCACACACACAGACAGACAGTCTCTCACATACACACACAGTCTCTCACACACACACACAGTCTCTCACACACACACAGTCTCTCACACACACAGACACAATCTCTCTCACACACACACACAGTCTCTCTCTCACACACACAGACACAGTCTCACACACACACAGACAGACATAGTCTCTCTCTCACACACACAGACAGACACAATCTCACACACACACTGACAGACACAGTCTCTCTCTCTCACATACACAGTCTCTCACACACAGACACAGTCTCTCACACACACGGAGACACAGTCTCTCACACACACAGACACAGTCTCTCTCTCACACACACACAGACACAGTCTCTCACACACGGAGACACAGTCTCACACACACACACAGACACAGACAGTCTCACACACAGACACAGACTCTCTCACACACAGACACAGACAGTCTCACACACAGACACAGACACAGTCTCTCTCACACACAGACACAGACACAGTCTCTCACACACACAGACACAGACACAGTCTCTCACACACAGACAGACAGTCTCTCACATACACACACAGTCTCTCACACACACACACAGTCTCTCACACACACACACACAGACACAGTCTCTCACACACACACAGACACAATCTCACACACACACAGACAGACACAATCTCACACACACACTGACAGACACAGTCTCTCTCTCTCACATACACACAGACACAGTCTCTCACACACAGACACAGTCTCTCACACACACGGAGACACAGTCTCTCACACACAGTCACAGTCTCTCTCTCACACACACACACAGTCTCTCTCACACACACACACACAGTCTCTCTCTCACACACACACACAGACACAGTCTCTCACACACACACACAGACACACACACACAGACACAGTCTCTCACACACACAGACACAGTCTCACACACACACACAGACACAGTCTCTCACACACACACAGACACACAGTCTCACACACACACAGACACACAGTCTCACACACACACACAGACACACAGTCTCACACACACACACAGACACACAGTCTCACACACACACACAGACACAGTCTCTCACACATACACAGTCTCTCACACACACGGAGACAGTCTCATAACACATACAGACACGGTCTCTTTCACACACACAGAGACACAGTCTCTCACACACACACAGACACAGTCTCTCTCACACACACAGACAAGAAAAGACTCTGTGAAGTCTAAATATTTAAGCGTAACCTTTTCTGCAGACTCAGGTCACACAGATGCAAAAAAGCCTCCTCAGTTATTGTGGAAAGTAACAAGATGGATGAATGAATGAAATGATTGATTGTCATTTGCATCTTACAGTAAATAACACAGTAAAATACAGAGAAAAACTTCAATTATTGCCACAATCCAGCACCATTTTGAATAGTTTAAAAATAAAATGTGTAAAAGGATATAACCAAAGGAGAGTCTAAATTTGTTCCATTGTCCTCACCATGAGTCCTGTGCTGCCACCCCTCCTCCACCACCTCACCGCCATATACATGGACCCAGTCTTTAGGTGCCATCTCTTTGTGACTGGGCCCACCTTGTGCTGAACTCACACTTGCCCTGCAACCAGACGTCTCCAGTTTCACTGCCACCTGGGCCTTGCTGATAACCAGGAGTCCCTGCTCTGGGCCCACTGCAACCAGGAGTCCCTGCTCTAGGCCCACTGCAACCAGGAGTCCCCACTCTGGGCCCACTGCAACCAGGAGTCCCTGCTCTAGGCCCACTGCAACCAGGAGTCCCCACTCTGGGCCCACTGCAACCAGGAGTCCCCGCTCTGGGCCCACTGCAACCAGGAGTCCCTGCTCTAGGCCCACTGCAACCAGGGGTCCCTGCTCTGGGCCCACTGTAACCAGGGGTCCCTGCTCCGAGCCTACTGCAACCAGGAGTCCCTGCTCTGGGCCCACTGTAGCCAGCAGTCCCTGCTCTAGGCCGACTGCAACCAGCAGTCCCTGCTCTAGGCCGACTGCAACCAGGAGTCCCAGCTCTGGGATCACTGCAACCAGGGGTCTCCACTCTGAGCCTACTGCAAACAGGAGTCCCTGCTCTAGGCCTACTGCAACCAGGAGTCCCTGCTCTAGGCCCACTGCAACCAGGAGTCCCTGCTCTGGGCCCACTGTAGCCAGGAGTCCCTGCTCTGGGCCCACTGCAACCAGGGGTCCCAGCTCTGGGACCACAGCAATCAGGAGTCCCTGCTGTGGGCCTACTGCAACCAGGGGTCCCCGCTCTAAGCCTACTACAACCAGAAATCCTTGCACTGGGCCTACGACAACCAGGAGCCCCTGCCTCTACTGTCAGGCCAGACTCCTGCACCAAGACTCCCACTCAGGACCACCCTGATCTGAGAAGCCGCCATCTTGAAGAATCAGCTGCTGCTACATCCGATCGCTGGAGACCTCCGTTGCTGCCCCTGAACAAGGACATTCTTGGCACAGCCTCCAATCACCAGGAGGTGCCAGATCCACTACCACCTCTGACTGCTGGTCGGGGGGGGGGGGGGTGCTGCTATCATTACCACTCAAGGCCCCAATCTCGCTGCTGCCCCGATCCCGCCAACTAATCCGCCAAAGAAAAGAGAAACAAAAGAAAAAGAGCAGAAGTAAAAGGAGAAAAAGAGAAAGGAAGTGGATGGGAGTGGATGAGCCCTGGGCCTAAGACAACAAGCAGCCCTGCTATCCCACCGCCATCTTGGAAGGGACACCTCTTTCTAAATGTAACCCCCGATTTGTACGGTTTCAGGGGAAAGTTTGCAGACATGCAGAAGTGAGGCCGTCCCCTCTTTGAGAGATTCCCCGAGTCTTGTGAAAAACAACACTTGCATTGCCAGAATGCTTTTCATTACTAGGTGGACACAAAGCACACTGCAGCCAATGAATCGCAAAATTGTTACAGTGGAGAACGAGGCCATTCAGCCCATCATGTACAAGCTCTTCGAGTGGGCCTTGTGTGAGTCTCCTGCTTGCTCCCTGTGCCCATGCACATTATTTCTATCTAACCCTAATCCTAACCCAATGCCCCCTTGGATGCCCCAGGTGAATCTTCTTCGACTACATTTCCAAACAGCCTCATTCTTCACCGTGTCAATAAAAATCTTCTCACCTTGCATTTGCTCTTTCTGCAAATTACTTGAAATCTATGCCCACTCGTTACTGATCCTTTTATGAGCAGGAATGGTTTCTCCCTGTTTACTCTCCGCAGAGTAATTTTGAAAATTCATCATTTTGAAAACCCCTGTCTGACCTCCTCTCAGCTGCCTTCTCTCCAAAAACAACAGTCCCGGTGTCTTCAATCTATCTTCATAACTGAAGTTCCTCACCCACCCCCAGAGTCACTATCGACACAAAGGAAATGCAGTTTGCACAGAGCAGGCTCCCAACCATATCAACAGAAAATACCTTACGTATTTGAAAGTCATTAACTTCGAGGATGACAGAGATAGGGCTGGAGAGTGGGACTAGCTGGGTAGGTCTTTTGGGTCAAATGGCCTCCTTCTATCCTGTAAAATTCTCTAATGATCAGGCAACTGGAGGGATATGGGCCAGGTGCTGGCAGGTGGGACTAGATTGGGTTGGGATAACTGGTCGGCATGGACAGGTTGAACCAAAGGGCCTGTTTCCATGCTGTACATCTCTATGACTCTATAACTGATTAAATGATGTTACTTGAGGGATAAATATTGGCTGAAGTGAGGCAATGACCTACTGGTATTATCACTGGACTATTAATTCAGAAACCCAGATAAAACTTTGGGCACTTGGGTCTGAATCCTGCCACATCAGATGATGGAATTTGAATTCAATAAATGCCTGGAATTAAGAATCTAATGATGGCCATGAATCTGTTGTCGATTGTTGTAAAAGCCCATCTGGTTCATCCTTACTTGGTCTGGCATACAGGTGACTCCAGACCCACAGCAATGTGGTTGACTCTTAGATGTCCCCTGGCAATTAGGAATAGGCAATAAATGCTGGCCTGGTCAACGACACCCTCATCCCCCGAATGTTTTTAAAAAGTGATATTATAAACTTCAGAACTTTAATAATGGTTCATCAATTAAAAGGATTAACAAAGATAAACAGTTACATATGAAGGGATCAATTATAACTCTGTACAGAATAAATTGCAAAGGGACAAAGGCAAGTCACTGTATTGGGGATTGACAGTGACTAGCTAGACCTGGGAAAAGAATCAAGGTTATACCAAGCAAACTATTTTGACATTTGCTTGATAACTGGTAGCTTTATGTCACAAGGGCAAATGATTACCCTCCAGAAAAAATTAAGGAATTAATCACAGGAAAGCTGTGTCTTCGAACAGACAGCTAACACCAAATGTAAAAGGAACATAGAAAATATTTCTGTTGAAGAAACAAGCTGCTGACTCAAGGACTCCAAAAGAGTAATCAATATTCTGGATCAAAGAATCTGAAGGATTATCAATAATGTCACCCCATAGATCTGAAGGATGAAGATCTATACAATCCAACACAAGAATCCTTCGGAGAATCCCTATTTCTGGAAACAGGCCATTCCGCCCAATGAGTCCATGCTGACTCTCTGAAGAGCATCCCACCCAGATACATCTCCCTTCCCAATAATCCTGCGTTTCCCATGGCTAATGCACCTAACCTGCACATCCCTGGATATTGTGAGCAATCTAGCATGGCCAATCCACCTAAGCTGCACATTTTTGGACTGTGGGAGGAAACCCATGCAGTCACGAGGAGAATGTGCAAACTCCACACAGACAGTCGCCCAAGGCTGGACTTGAACCCAGGTTGCTGTTGCTGTGAGGCAGCAGGGGCTAACCACTGAGCTACTGTGCCACCCCAACAGCAGAGCTTTTAAAAACAGGACATTGGTTAGGCCACCTTTGGAATACTATGTTCAATTCTGGTCTCCCTGCTGTAGAAAAGATGGTGTGAAATTTGAAAGGATTCAGAAAATATTTACAGAGATGTTGCCAGGGTTGGTGGGTTTGAGCTGTAGGGAGAGGCTGAATAGACAGAGGTTATCAGACGGAGCATCAGAGGCTAAGGGGTGACCTTATAGAGGTTTATAAAATCATGAGGGATGTGGACAGAGTGAATAGTAAAGGTCTTTTCCCCAGGGTAGAGGGTCCAAAACTAGAGGGCATAGATTTCAGGTGAGAGGGGAAAGATATAAAAGGACCCAAGGGTCAACTTTTTCACACAGAGGGTGGTACGTGTATGGAATGAGCTGTCAGAGGAAGTGGTGGAGGCTGGTACAATTACAGCATTTAAAAGGCATCTGGATGGGTATATGAATAGGAAGGGTTTAGAGGGATATGGGCCAAATGCTGACTCAGTTAATTTAGGATATCTGGACTGCATGGATGAGATGGACTGAAGGGTCTGTTTCCGTGCTGTACGTCTCTATGACTCTAATAATATTGCACAAGGATTGAACCTTGGATAATTCCAGAGACAGACACTGTTGTTTTTTAATTCAGTCATGGGATGACAGTTAGGTCAGCACTTACTGCTCATCACTAATTGCAATTTAAGAGTCGACGGCATTGCCGTGGGTCTGGAGTTACACATAGGCCAGACCAGGTAAGGATAGCAGATTTCCTTCCCTGCAGGTCATTAGTAAACCAGCTGGGCTTTGCTGACAATTTACTCAAGGTCATCATTCCAGATTGTTACTGAATTCATTCCATCCTGTGGCCTGGTGGGTTTTGAAGCCAGGTCCCTGGGACATTACCTGAGTCTCTGGATTAATAGTCTCGTGATAATGCCACTCAACCATCACCTCCCCTCAAATTGGAATTGTAGCTAAATTCCATTGTTAATCGGGTAATATCCAAATAGACTTAACTTGCTTACTTGAGGGATCTTACTTTGGTTGCTACATGCAGTAAAGTTAAAAATCAGTGTTCCAGTACTTAATTGTGAGATTTCTTAGTAAATACTGAATTAAAGGTAGCTTGTGGTGATTTACCCACAACAGTGAGAACAGCAGGTGAATTCCCCTGCCCCTCTTACTGTCACAGGGTCTTTTACATCCAGAATTCAGACAGGGTCCTGGCTTGTCAATTCACCCAGAAGATAACCTCTCTGACAGTGTGGCACTCCCTCACCAGGGCATCGCACTCAGTCCTTTGGAGTGGGAATTGAAACCACTACCTCTGTCTTGAACACTACCCAGCTGGACAAAGAGAGGGACAGGATTCAAAGAAGGAGTTACACCAAAAAGGTGCTGAACATTGGTCAGGCCACTCTTGGAATATTGTGACCACTTCGGATCTCCATGTAATATTACAGGGACACAGGGTAAAGTGCAAAACTGAATGACAAGGATGAACCCAGAACTGAGAGGCTCTCAAATTATCATCAAAGACTGAATGGACTGGGGCTTTTAGGGTGACCCAATAGAAGACTTTACATTACGATAGGGTTAATGTAGAGATAATGTTTCCAGTGCTGGGGGAGGCCAGACTTGGGGATATAAACATGTGACAGCCACGAATACATTCAATCAGGAATTCGGGACACTGATAGTGGGGATAAGGTGGAACTAGCTCCCACAAGGCGAAAGGGATGGAGGCATTTCGAGAGACTTTGATAAGTCACACGTGTGAGAAAGGACCAGAAGCACATATTGTTGGGATCAGACAAATTAGCTGGGTGGATTCTCATGTGAAGCATTAATGCTGGCATTGGTCAGATGGGCTGAGTGGCCTCTTGCTGTCCTGCAAACTAACTTTGATGTCCTTGATTTCTGAGAGGCAGTATAGGAAGGAAAGCCATCCTTTCTTTCTTGAAGCAAATGGGTCTTTTTTACTGGACAGCATCTCTGACATTTAGGGGATTTTGAACCTTATTGCCACATCATTGACATTTCCATGGAGGAGTCCAGTTCCCATCGTTTGGTTCCCACAATGCTCTGCGTGACTACCTTTTTAATGCCAGACAACCCCTTGGCCACGTGGCCTTGGGTGGGGGAGCAGCGGGGTGGTGCAGCTAGAGGCAGGTAGCTGGGTAACAGTGGGAGGGGGCAGAGAACAGGCGTCTCTGAGCTGTTTCTGGACCAGAGCCTGTGGATTGGCTAATAAACCCTCAAGGAACGGTCATTGACATGAAACCCTGTCTCTGTGTCCCTCTCTATTGATGCTGCCAGAGCTGCTTGGCATTTTCAATTTGTCTTTTTATTCTGAAAGGTTGGTGATAATGTGTAGCCTTGGGTACGATTTCAGAAGGCAGCATAGTGAAATAGGGCACAGAGTGATGACAGGAGGATTATTTCAGCTGCTAATCTATTTATATTATTCTATTTTTGAACTAGTCCCAGTGAGAGCCCTGACAGCAGGAATTTACTTCATCATTTCACAGATTAAGGACACCATATGTGCACCATTACAGAGACGGTTTAAAATATTCAGTCAATCCACCCAAAGGATCCTTCAAAACAGATTCAAGAACAGCTTCTTCCCTGCTATTATCGGATTTATGAACGGACTTTCATATATTAGAGTTGATCTTTCTGTGCACCTTCTCTGTAACTGTAACACTATATTCTGTTCTATTACCTTGATGTAATTATGTAAGGTATGATGTGTCTGGAATACAATACAATACAATCTCTGTGTTATAGGAAGGATATTATTAAGTGGGGAGGATTTTGAAGAGATTTATCAGGGTGTTGGTGGGAATGGAAGGTTTGAATCATAAGGAAAGGCTGGATAGGCTGGGACATTTATTCACTGGAGTGTAGAAGGTTGAGAGGTGATCTTATTGAGGTTTATAAAATCATGAGGGGCATGGATAAGGTGAATAGCAGGTACCTTTTCCCTCCGGTGGGGGATTTCAAGTCTGGGGAGGCATACATTTAAGGTGGGAGGAGAAGGGTTTTAAAAAGACATGGGGGCTTTATACACAGACAGTTCATGTGTGTGTGGAATGAACCACGAGAGAAAGTGGTGAATGTGTGTACAATCATCATGTTCAAAAGACCTTTGGATAAATACATATTTAAGAAATGTTTGGAGGGATATGGTTGAAGCACAGGCACGTGGGACTAGTTTAATTTGGGATCATGGATGGCATGGACTGATTGGACTGAAGGGTCTGTTTCTGAGCTCTATGACCCTATAACTTTTCACTGCATCTCAGTACATGTGACAATAATAAATCAAATCAAATCAAAAATCAAATCATGTCCCTGCACACCACCAAGCCCTGACCAGCTTGATGCACCTATTTGAATGCATGACCTTCAAAGGTTAGACTTCAAAGGAAACACCAGGCTGATAAGATGTTGCACAAAATGTATCAGTTTGCAATAACTTCTCACTCAACAATCTTTATCAACTATAGAAATTAACATAGACAAGCAGGAGGCTGGAAGAATACAGCAAGCCAGGCAGCATCAGGAAGGTGGAGAAGTCAATATTTCAGGTGTAATCCTTCTTCAGGACCCTTCTTCAGAAATTAACCTCACCACTACCTTAATTTTCTTTGCAATGACTGAGTAAAACTGCACTCTAAAAGCCTTTGAGCAGCAAACACACTCACCAATACAGAACAAATATTGTTGTTTTGCAAAATAATTTTGGAAGGTGCTCTGCGGTTTGCAAAAAGAGAAAGAAACTTTAAAAGGGGGAAGAAATATAAACTATGATAACAATTGTGGAGCTTTGTGGTTTTGGAACTGACTGATCTTTGATTTAACTGGCATTAAAGAGGTGCTTGAAACAAAGGGATTGTGTACTGAGCATCCAGGTGATGGTGACAACAGAGCTCATAACATTTTGTAAACGGCTTTTGTGTTGGCCATTGCAAACACAGTTTTCTAGCATGAGACATGTACGCACTAGATGGCAGGTTGGTCAGGTATTGTAAAGTATAATTGTTTTGTACACTCTAATTGGATCACCACCCCTGTACCCATACAGTTCTCTCCATTCATGCCAAGTTGCCAAGATACATAATGTCAAACAAAAAAGTCAATTCCACCGCACTGGATGTTTCTCATGGACACTTGATTTTGTTAAACAGGTTAATTGGCTCATTCTCACGTTCTCTCAGCAATCCAGGTGTCAATTGCACTCTGGATGTTTGGATGCCCATATCCCACATTTGGATTCTGAACCTGGTTTAATACAATGGAAGCCTCTCGATGTTTTTGGAGAGAAGTGAGCATCATAGGGGGCCGAAGTGGTTTATCCCCCCTTCCAACTCCATTTTCATTTTGCCCCCTCCCTCTCTCCCTTATCTTTACTGGTTTGCATTGACCTCAAAGGGCTCTGTGTGTAAACAGATTAATTGGAAGCAAAAGTGATTTACTGGTAGAGGACAATGGATGACAAGACACCATGGCTGGGAAAATAGCTGTTTGGTTGTGTATGATGACACTTCAGGATTTTAAAAAAACTATAATGGAAGCAAGGATAAATAATACAATGAAATGAAAGGGTTCTTGTGGTGCAGTGGTAGTGTCCCTACCGCTTAGCTACAAAACCCAGGTTCAGATCCCCCATTAGTGTAACACTTCCAAATGGGTCAATTGTGAATTTTGAATACAATGGAAGTAGATCAGAGCTTGGCATGTCCCTATTTGCTTTGGATCCCTCAGCACTAAGTGATAGTTTCACACATTCTTTCATAAGATATTGGAGCAGAATTAAGCCATTCGGCCCATCAAGTCTGCTCCGCCATTTGATCATGGCTGATATGTCCCTCACCCCCATTTTCCTGCATTCTCTCCATATCCCTTCAACCCATTACCAATTAAAAATCAGTCTAACTCCTCCTTAAATTTACTCACTGTCCCAGCATCCACCGCACTTTTGGAGAGTGAACAATGTGTCTTAACACAGAGCAATGAGGGATATATGCTGGCCCTACCAGCAATGCCCATATCCCATGAATGGATTTTTTAAAATTCAGAATCATTGGTTATTAATACTCCTGCTTTTAAGAGGCATTTACAGTTTTTTAAAAAGTGTTCATTGATCGTGTTGGACAGAAAATGGTGAGGGGTTATGATTTTGAGGGGTAGAGGCAGCTGTTCCTATTTCTTACAGTCTTGCGGTTACAGGAGTAGAAGGAGGCCATTCAGCCAAATGAGTATCTGCTGCCTTTCCAAATGAGCATTCCCTGGAAATTTCCCTTTACCTCTATCCGTTATTTCTGTTCAAATAATAACTTAATGTCTTCATTAAGGCCAAGGTTGGAAAGGAATGATATGCAGGGTTACAGGTGGAGGGAAGGGCACTAAAATAGTCATGGACAAAGAGGACAGACTCTATGGGCCAAATGTTCCCCTTCTGCACTTTGACAATTCCCTCGCTTGGGAGTACCCAAGGCTTCTTCACTGGCCAACGTCTATTGGATAACATAGTTATCAATCATTTGATAACCTTCATTCGATTGGTTAATAGTTTGACCAGCGGCTCAGCAACCTCAATTCTATCAATCAAAAACACAGCCCACCCACCATATATTATTGGCTTACCGGACAGAGTTCTGAATGTGGATTGATGAATGTTGATGTCAATCCTAACGACCGCCAAATCATCCCGCCCTTCCGTCTTCGGGAGAATGGGCACGTTTATTGGTCATTACCGCTGTCAGTCTCCGTCCAGGCATCGCCTCTGCGCCAGCTGCCACGTTTCATTGGCTGCTCTGGAGAAGCTTTTGTATTACCATTGGTGAAAGGCACCGTCGATCAGATCGGTCCGCCAATCTGTCCACATGAGTGGCTGCCTCAGCTCAATTCCGAGGTTCTATTGGTGAAGGGAACTGCCAATCATGATGATCTCCGGCTCAGTCTGTCCCACCCCCAAACGACAACCTGCTCCGGGACGTTTGCATCTCCATTGCTGAACGGAGCTCTCGTTTTCCCAACCGCCCACGAACCACCCCCTCCCTTCATGTGGCGGATCCCAGGCAGTTCTATTGGCGAACTGGGCTGTCAGATACGTTTGCGTCCACCATCTAATTGGCTGTTTCGGAGAGAGCTGCATTACCATTGGTGAACGCGGTGGCTACCGCCTCCCCTCCCGTCGATTGGTTGTTCTGGCGCGGCCCCGAAGCCCCATTGGTAGCCGGTTGCTGTCGGTCATGACGGTCTGTCGTCCCGCCCCTTCTCGTGTTTCCATCACCTGAGGAGCGGAGAGCCGGCCCCGCGAGAGCTTCCCGCCAGCGGCTAACGGTCACCTACATCCCGTTCCCTCTTCAACCCGAACCGCGATGAAAGGAGTTGGAGCCGCCGCCTGCTGCCGTTGTTCGGGCGGCCCGTGGTGTGAGTGTGAGCGGGTCGACACTGCGGAGCAGCAGCAGCAGCAGGCGGCGGCGGCGGCGGCGGCGGCTCGCCTGGAGCAGGAGCGCCGGCTGCAGCTCCTCTTCCAGCAGCTCGATGTCAACCAGGACGGCGGGCTGTGTGTCAACGACCTGGCGGCAGGCCTGCAGCGGCTCGGCGTCTACCGCACCGAGTCCGAGCTCAGGGTGAGTGCGAGCCCTCGCCGCTGGCAGGCTTCAAAACGCCGGTCCCGCTAGGCCGCAGGCTGGCTGGGTATGTGGAGGAAGCTGCTGCTGGGACTGGGGAAGGCAGGTCGGTCTGCGTCCGGGGTGAACAGGCCGGAGGGTGAGGGTCTCCGGTGGGAGGGGGAGGGCGGAGGGTGAGGGTCTCGGGGGACGGTGGGGGGTGGGGGGTGGGAGGGCGGAGGGTGAGGGTCTCGGTGGGAGGTGGGACGGAGGGTGAGGGTCGTGGGGGGAGGGACGGAGGGTGAGGGTGGCGGGGGCGGGGGGGGTCTGGGGTGGGAGGAGGGCACGGAGGGGAGCCGGTGGGTCAGTGTCTGTCGAGGGAGGGGGGGGCGGAGGGTGAGGGTCTGGGGTAGGAGGGGGGGGGCGGAGGGTGAGGGTCTGGGGTGGGAGGGGGGGGCGGAGGGTGAGGGTCTGGGGGGGGGGCGAGGGGAGTCGGAGGGTCTTGGGGGGGGGGGGAGAACGAGGGGAGTCGGAGGGTCTTGGGGGGGGGGGAAACGAGGGGAGTTGGGGGGGGAAACGAGGGGAGTTGGGGGGGGGGAAACGAGGGGAGTTGGGGGGGGGGAAACGAGGGGAGTTGGGGGGGGGGAAACGAGGGGAGTTGGGGGGGGGAAATGAGGGGAGTTGGGGGGGGAAACGAGGGGAGTTGGGGGGGAAACGAGGGGAGTTGGGGGGGGGAAACGAGGGGAGTTGGGGGGGGGAACGAGGGGAGTTGGGGGGGGAAACGAGGGGAGTTGGGGGGGGAAACGAGGGGAGTTGGGGGGGGAAACGAGGGGAGTTGGGGGGGGGAAACGAGGGGAGTTGGGGGGGGAAACGAGGGGAGTTGGGGGGGGGAAACGAGGGGAGTTGGGGGGGGGGAACGAGGGGAGTTGGGGGGGGGGGAACGAGGGGAGTTGGGGGGGGAACGAGGGGAGTTGGGGGGGGAACGAGGGGAGTTGGGGGGGGAACGAGGGGAGTTGGGGGGGGAACGAGGGGAGTTGGGGGGGGGAAACGAGGGGAGTTGGGGGGGGGAAACGAGGGGAGTTGGGGGGGGGAAACGAGGGGAGTTGGGGGGGGGAAACGAGGGGAGTTGGGGGGGGGAAACGAGGGGAGTTGGGGGGGGGAAACGAGGGGAGTTGGGGGGGGGAAACGAGGGGAGTTGGGGGGGGGAAACGAGGGGAGTTGGGGGGGGGAAACGAGGGGAGTTGGGGGGGGGAAACGAGGGGAGTTGGGGGGGGGGAACGAGGGGAGTTGGGGGGGGGGGAACGAGGGGAGTTGGGGGGGGGGGAACGAGGGGAGTTGGGGGGGGAACGAGGGGAGTCGGAGGGTCTGGGGGGGGAACGAGGGGAGTTGGAGGGTCTTGGGGGAGGGGGGTGCGGGGGGGGGGAACGAGGGGAGTCGGAGGGTCTGGGGGGGGGAGACGAGGGGAGTCGGAGGGTCTGGGGGGGGGAGACGAGGGGAGTCGGAGGGTCTGGGGGGGGGGAGACGAGGGGAGTCGGAGGGTCTGGGGGGGGAACGAGGGGAGTTGGAGGGTCTTGGGGGAGGGGGGTGCGGGGGGGGGGAACGAGGGGAGTCGGAGGGTCTGGGGGGGGGAGACGAGGGGAGTCGGAGGGTCTGGGGGGGGGGAGACGAGGGGAGTCGGAGGGTCTGGGGGGGGGGAGACGAGGGGAGTCGGAGGGTCTGGGGGGGGGGAGACGAGGGGAGTCGGAGGGTCTGGGGGGGGGGAGACGAGGGGAGTCGGAGGGTCTGGGGGGGGGGAGACGAGGGGAGTCGGAGGGTCTGGGGGGGGGGAGCGAGGGGAGTCGGAGGGTCTGGGGGGGGGAGCGAGGGGAGTCGGAGGGTCTGGGGGGGGGAGCGAGGGGAGTCGGAGGGTCTGGGGGGGGGAGCGAGGGGAGTCGGAGGGTCTGGGGGGGGGAGCGAGGGGAGTCGGAGGGTCTGGGGGGGGGAGCGAGGGGAGTCGGAGGGTCTGGGGGGGGGAGCGAGGGGAGTCGGAGGGTCTGGGGGGGGGAGCGAGGGGAGTCGGAGGGTCTGGGGGGGGAACGAGGAGAGTTGGAGCGTCTTGGGGGAGGGGGGTGCGGGGGGGGGGAACGAGGGGAGTCGGAGGGTCTGGGGGGGGGAGACGAGGGGAGTCGGAGGGTCTGGGGGGGGGGAGACGAGGGGAGTCGGAGGGTCTGGGGGGGGGGAGACGAGGGGAGTCGGAGGGTCTGGGGGGGGGGAGACGAGGGGAGTCGGAGGGTCTGGGGGGGGGGGAGACGAGGGGAGTCGGAGGGTCTGGGGGGGGGGAGACGAGGGGAGTCGGAGGGTCTGGGGGGGGGAGACGAGGGGAGTCGGAGGGTCTGGGGGGGGGAGCGAGGGGAGTCGGAGGGTCTGGGGGGGGAACGAGGGGAGTCGGAGGGTTCTGGGGGGGGGAACGAGGGGAGTTGGAGCGTCTTGGGGGAGGGGGGTGCGGGGGGGGGGAACGAGGGGAGTCGGAGGGTCTGGGGGGGGGAGACGAGGGGAGTCGGAGGGTCTGGGGGGGGGAGACGAGGGGAGTCGGAGGGTCTGGGGGGGGGGAGACGAGGGGAGTCGGAGGGTCTGGGGGGGGGGAGACGAGGGGAGTCGGAGGGTCTGGGGGGGGGGAGACGAGGGGAGTCGGAGGGTCTGGGGGGGGGAGACGAGGGGAGTCGGAGGGTCTTGGGGGAGGGGGGTGCGAGGGGAGCCGGGGGGTGGGGGGGGTGGAGCCGGAGGGTCGTGGTCTGGGGTGGAGGGGGCGAGGGGAGCCGGAGGGTCGTGGTCTGGGGTGGAGGGGGCGAGGGGGGCCGGAGGGTCGTGGTCTGGGGTGGAGGGGGCGAGGGGAGCCGGAGGGTCGTGGTCTGGGGTGGAGGGGCTGTCGAGGCAGGACCTGCGGTTGGGTCTTGAACTGGAGAGGCAGCATCTGGGATTGTATGGGGGGGCTGGAGGGAGAGAAGCTGATCCTTCAAAGCGTCCGTTCTACAAAACGGTGATCACTTAGTAGTGACTGAGATATCAGGTTGATGGCCGAAATCTCTGATCATTTTCAGCAACGTCTTGAAGCTGCATATTTAATTATTTAGAGCCAAAATTCTGGACTTGAAGCAAGTGCATGATTGAACTCTTTGAATCTCTTTCCATTTGAGTAACCCGTCCTGATGTTTCCATTTGTCTTGGTTATAATTGGATGACTATACATCTGTATTTTAAGTGCAGTTCTAAGGAATAAATTGGTCAGTTTATTCATGCTCCTGTGACATACCACATGATATTCTACGCTAAAGATGCTGTTTCAATACATCTAGTCTTTGGCTTGATACCATGGGAGATTTTAATGTATCACCTGAAAGATAGCATTTGAAATGATGAAGTACATACTAGATAATTGTCAGCTGTTGTGGGTCCTGCAAATTCAGAGGGATACATTGGTTCAGAAGCAAAACACAAAAAAAAACTGGAAATCTAAAACACACAACAGCAAAGAAATACTGAAAAAGTCAAGCCTCCTGTCAGATGAGGTCAGAAACACGGGATTGTAACACTCTTTTTCTGTCTGCAGGCTTTGCCTAGTGTGCCCAGTTAATACCAGTGTCCGCGTTGTTTTTCTTTCATGGTGTCCAAATTGCTTGGTGTTCCATGGTGTGTTGTCTTTTGGGCAAGTTATTTTGAAGTTATGTTTTATCAGGTGGTCATAAAAGATCCTGAAGTGTCATTCCAAGTGCTTATGACATCAACTGCATCAATATTATGCCTTTACCATAGGAGAGTATGCCATGGCACTTCTTGGGTTTGTTATGAAGAGGGAAAAAAAGACACTTGAGTCATATTTGGAAACATTAGAATAGGTGAGCCTAAGCAATCAGCTCAAGGCTGTTTTAAGGTGGTTTAAGTTAAAAACGACTCAACAGGTTATAGTCCAACAGTTTAGTTGGAAGCACTAACGTTCGGAGTGCCGCTCCTTCATCAGGTGGTTCATCAGTTTTTGAGAGGACATTTAGAACCGAGATGCTCCTGGTTCTTCAACTTGTAGGATTCTCTTTACTTGATCTAAGAGGTTTATTTTGAAAGAAAATAAAACTCTGGATGCTGGAAATCTGAAACAGAAACAAAGTGCTGGAGAAACTCATCAGTTCTGCCAGCTTTTGGGGAATGAAAAACTGTTAATGTTTGAAAAGATTGCTGGACTTGAATTGTTAATTCTATTTTTCTGTGATTGGAAGAGCAGCAAAAGCAGGGGAGAAGAAAGCTGATTGTGGTGAAGTCGCAGTGTGTTCTGGCGTGATGGTGGTGATCAGTCAATGATCCTGGCTGTGATGAATGTGTTGCTTGGGAAGTGCTTGGGGAAATGCATTGAGCTCAGTGTGAGTGAACCTAGATTCTTCACTGTAGCAGGAGGCTTGTATTGAGGTACCTTGAGGTTGAGCAAGATGCTAAGTAAGAAAAGTTGGTTGTATTGAGCCAGTTAAATATCAATCCTTTCAGTCCTTAGCTCTAGTTCGTAATATGCCTTACAATCTTATTACAAAGTTTCTATCAAAGCACGGCAATCCATTCTATATAGAATTGGGCCAGAACTGTTTGTGTATATGATTGATTTTAAGTACAGTTATAACCCATCTTTGAGTTTTTTTGCTTATTTATTTATTTTAATTTAGTTGTGAGATCTGGAAGGATTGATTCTGTTAAACCAAGAGTCAAGGCCAGGAGACTGCATCTCTGAATTTCCAACAGTTTCATAAGTGTTCCTATATCAGAAAATGATGATAGAATAATCTAACAAAGAAATTGTTGAGGAGAAAGGAGCCCTGAAAATGACTAAGTAGACCTTGAGACTGTGTTCAAAGAGCCCAGAGTTGGGTAGGGAGTGATTGTGTGGAGAGAGATCTTGAGCCCTGGTCAACCTATAGTCAAGCATATACTCTCGATATCATGTAGGATAGAATATTTCTTTTAAAGCCCATCAACATTGTCGCGTTTTCTAATTTAAAAAATTGCACACAAGCACATTTTGTTCACGAATAAGACTGTTGAATTAAAGGCGAAGTCAGCTATTCGCGGAACTAATAGCAAAACCTAAATGCCACGGGATAAATGGTATTGTTACAGTAAATTTTCTTGATATTATTGTCTGAATCTGAAACTTGAGAATGTGACCTTTATTCTTAAATTTTTTTCCTTGACTCAGATGTTGATGCTACTGAATTTATTTCTGTTTTCAGTGGACTGTTTATTTTAACTGCAAATGGCAAATTTGATAATTTTATCCAAGATTTTGTTTTTAAGGCTGTACTTGTGATTTTTTTTTGTTGCGTAGTGTTGGTATTTTTAAAATTCTAATATTTTGTTTTTTGAGGGAGCACCAAAAGTGAAATATAACTGACCATGTTGCAATGTGGCTGGATAGAAATTAAAACCTGTAATTTCATTCGAGGGTTGAGATGATGTTTATAAAATGCTTTAGCTTTGCTTGATTGTTGTCATGAAGTATTGGATAAGATTAGTATTGTGGTCTCTTGGGGCTATCTATCACGATAGTGACTAGCACAAGGTTTATATTGGCGGAGTTGCTTTGGAACTCTAGAGCACAAGTTTAGTGCTGTTTGTAGCATGTCACATATGATTTACTTTTTCATTATAAAATGAATGGTAGTCCTAAGAAAAATAGTGAAGATACAATGTCAAGCATATAGTCTTTTTGCAACCACTTGTGCTCCCTCTCATGCACATGTGTAGATACAATGTTAAAATGGTGTAGTATCCAGTATAAAGAAAAAGAATATGCAGTCCTATGTCCTTAAGGTTTTAATCCATCTTACACATGTCACTAGGTGTATTTCATGGTGCTCTAGTAAATAAATTAGATGCAATTGAAAATGCTATACATTGAGATTCTTAGTTTATCTCCATATTGCTGCTAGCAGTCTTACTGCCATTTCTTCACTCTAGTAGTCTCTCCAAAATATAGTTGAGGTTTAGTCCTTCCAGAATTGGCGTGGTATTTTTGGATCATGTTATTTAATTAGTCACACAACAAAAAGCTGAATTGCATGTTAAGAATAGTTGTGGAAACAGTAGGGAGTAATTACTTACAGAACATAGGTTTAGATGTGTATGTAGAGTCAGAATTGTACAGCATGGAAAAACCCAGTCCAATTTATCCATGCCTACCAAATATCCTCGTTTAATCTTGTCCCATTAGCCAATATGTTTGCATACATTGTAACTACTATACAAATGCAGGTTGTACAACTATCTTGATGCTTACTCTAGTGTCTCCTGTGCCTCTTAGCTGCTGCATTTGTTTGAATTCAGCTGTGTTGCAGGGTCTTATTTCATTGTGCATTTTGCTGATGTTTATTGATATCTGTTAATTTTGATTTGAACTCGGGGCATTAATTTATATTATGTCCCACTTCTAAAACCCTTTATTACAAAAATGCTGAAAGTCCATTAAAATTTGAAGAATTGTGTGGCATTTTCAGGGAATGGTATTAGAGTATGTGCCTTCTTGTCATTTTCTTTTATCTTGCAAGTGCTGATGCTGCAAATGTGAGCAGTTGTGTTTATGGCTCAGCAAGATTATTCCTCATTTAGATTTGCATGTAGACTTTTTGTCCATTTTCATAACTCTTGTTCAGCACAATTTGTCTTGTCAGTCTTTAACCTGCTGTGCAATGAAATGCCCCTTCTTTCCCCAGGCCTGGGGAATTCCATCCTTGTTTTTTGCACTTGTTCTAACTGCCCTCTAATCCTCTCGTGATGCCAACAGTGTGAGTTCAAAAATAGACTCTCCACTTCTCAACCTCACTCTCTTTCCTGAGGTGGGGTGACTCTCAGTTGGGCATCACGGTGACTCAGTGGTTAGCACTGCTGTCTCAAAGCGCTGTGGTCCTAGCGTTGATTCTGCCCTTGGGCAACAGTATGTGTGAGATTGCATGTTCTCAGGGTCAGCAGGAATTTTTTTCCCCCACAGTTCAAAGATGTGCTGGTTAGGTGTGTTGGTCAGGCTAAATTGCCCATTGTGTCAGGCATGTGCAGGCTAGGTGGATTAGCCTTGGGAAATGCAGTGTTACGGGGATAAGGTGGTGGGGACAGGTCTGCGTAGGATGCTCTTTGAAGGGTTGGTGTGGAACTAATGGGCCGAATGGCCTATTTCCACACTGTAGGGATTCTATGATTGAGTTGTCTTTGTATCTCTAATGAGAGAGCATCCCTATGATTCAGTTTGACAACTTTACCCTTTACATTTTAGACCTTTCTCTGCTTCCATAAGCAATGTTCTGTTCCGTACATAGTTATGCATATTTCATAATGAAAGTGCTAGAAAATGCTACATTTCAAACTGAATTTTGCATTTCCTTGTTATGTGAAAGGATGGGCCTTAATACAATAAAATTCATGGCTCCTTACTGAACATTGGATGCTGTAACAAGTTGTTTTGCTACAGCTCCTCTTCAATGTAAGCTGAATGTGGATTCTAATTTATCTAAACTAATACAATAATATAATGATGGCAAAAGAAGCAGGTGCTTGAGTATAAGTATATACTTTATACTTTCACATATAAGTCACCTGCCATCTTGATTCAGATATGCCATTGGTTCCATCAAGGGGGGAGGAGGAGGAGGAGTGGTGGTTTTGATCAGGGATCATGTAATGGCTGTATTTAGGGAAGATATTCGTGGGAATGTGTCCAGGGACGTTATTTGGATGGAACTGAGAAATAAAATTTCCGTTATCTGTAAGAATAATAGGGTGGTTGTGGTAAGGGATTTTAACTTCCACTGACTACCACACTCACTGTGTTAGGGGCTTGGATGGAGAGGAGTTTGTGTGTACAAGCAAGCTTTCTATTTAGTGTGTGGATGTACCTACTAGAGAAGGTGTAAAACTTGACCTACTGTTGGGAAATAAGTCAGGGCAGATGACTAGGTGTTAGTGGGGGAGCACTTTGGGGCAAGCAACATTCAACCCGAAGAAACCCACACATATAAATAGAAAGCAGGAATTATCAGCAGTGCTTTGCCTGGAGACCCACGAAAGATGTTGCCTAATACGGTGAAGAAACGTCTTGAAATGTACCTTCCAGCTCAGCGATTAAACCTACATCCAGAATCTCAACCTGAGCTACAAATCTTCTCAAAACTTGCTGGGGATGGATGTTTGAAGGTAAAAGAACAGCAGGAAATGGGAAACATTAAAAATGAGAGAGTCCAGAGACTATGTTCTTGTTGGGCTGAAGGGCAAGACTGACAGGTGCAGGGAATGCTGGATGAACACGAAGAGTGAGGTTTTGGTTAAGATAAAGGAGGAAGCATTTATCAGATATAGACAGCAGATATTGAGTGAATCCCTAGGAGAGTATAAAGGCAGTAGAAATATACTTAAGAGGGAGATCAGGAGGGTTGAGGGCAGAGCGATGGACATGAGCTATATGGACTTCAGTAAGGTATTCAATAAGGTTCCTCATGGTAGACTGGTTAGCAAGATTTTGATCACATGGAATACAAGGAGAACGAGCCAAATGGGACTAGATTTATTTCTGATGTCTGGTTGGCATGGGCAAGTTGGACCGAAGGGTCTGTTTCTGTTCTGTACAGCTCTTTGACTCTCTAACTATACAAATTCTAAAGTACGCAGATCTGGAATTGAACTTATTTCTTGTTGGTTAGTACTGAAAAGAGGAATTGGTTAGCTCAGTTGGTTGAACAGCTGACTTGCAATGCAGCGTGATGGCAACAATGTGGGTTAAGTTAAGGACCCTCCTTCATAACCTCTCCTCTCACCTGAAGTGTGGTGACCCTTTGGTTAAACCACTACCAGTCATGTCTCTGTAATGAGAGAGCAGCCTTATGGTCTGGTAAAACTGTGGTGACTTTACCTTTTTACGCATTCAAAAAAAGCTTTGGATTTTAATGTTGCATCACTGGTGTGAAATCTGGCCACCTAAACAATATATTGACCATCTTACGTTTCACTTTAAAATAAGCTTTCTAAAACTGATACAGATTAAAGATGTATTACATTGGAGTTATTTTATTCAGAATTTGACTTTGTCATTATCACTTTGTTTTATGCCAGTTTTGCATCATTGCTGCCTACCTAATCAAAAGAAGGGAATTAAATTCTTTTGTGGTAAATGTAGGTTAAAAATGATTATGACCTGTGGAAAAACCTCTGCTTAATTACGATTTTTATACAGTTTTGTACTGAGTAGAGTAACCATTCAACAAGCTTTGCCTGTTTCCTTGATGCATCCCGTGGAAACAAAGGTGCTAGTTAATGTTGATTGTATTTTCCATGAGCTTGTCTGATACAAATATTCTAGTCTAACACATGAAAAATTGGGTGGATTTACATAAACTGCTCAGCAGCTTGTCATCAACAGTGACTCCAAAGGTGCTTCAACATCAAAATCGATAATTTGATTGGCTAAAGGGTGGTTCTTTAATAAAGCATCTTAGTATCTTGGTCTGTGAATGGTTAGTAAAGTACTGCATTGAGTCTGCAGGTTTTGCGACACTGCAGGGAGAATGATTCTCCTCTGCATTAACTTTCACAACCTTTGTGGCCTGTTGTTCAGTTTATATAGCACAGTGTATTGTGCTGCAGCATTTCCCGAACAGGAGTCAAACAAATTTTTTAGTCTTAAATTCTTAAGATACAGGATGCTTAAGACTATTTATGAGTATCTATATAACCTGTTCCTGAATGTGGTGTGTCAGAATGCAGGTATGGGGAAGGAACAGGCCTGTAACTTGAACAATGCAACTGAAACACAGGGGAAACCCAGAGACAGAGAGGATGGGAATGATGCTGACGGAAAGCGCCATTGGCAGACAAAGAAAGATGTGCAGGAACCAGTAAAGGTAGTGTGAAGATTCTTGTGGTCCAAGAGCAATGCAGCTTTGTTTCAAAAACTTTAGAGGGTATGTTGCATGTCCAAGATCCAATTTTAATTCCTTGAGCAAACACCCCTGGAGCTGTTATACATTTATTAATGTGAAAAAAGTTTGCCAAGTTAAAATAACTATTTATAAAACTCTTTGCATTTAATGTGTTTTGAAAAATGAATGTTGCTTCTCCCTTTTGCTATAGAAAAGGTTTTATACAGCAAGTTTTACAGTAAACGTAAAAGAATGATTGCCTGTGTGGTATGAAATGTGTTTTGCCTTACACATCAGAATACATTGTTTAATCCGTCACAGGAGTTTTTTTCTTTTGTTGTCCTTCATAAGAGTAAGCACACTTACTCATTTATTGGCTTAATGGGTAATGATGTATGCTTGCTTGTGATTGTTTTTCTTTGGAACAATGGCCATGATGCACCTAAAGCAAAAAAACAAATTAACTTGTCGCAGTGCAGTGCTTATCAGTCTAACCCGCAAACATATCCCTGTTGTTGACTCAGTTTAAAATCTACATTGTTTTAGCCATCTTGAAACAATTTCTGCATCTTTGGATGTAATTTTTATTATGCCAGCTGTGACTATGCAAGGTCTGAGGCTTGATGACTTCGCAGAATGGAGTATTACTTGAGCAGGTTTTAGAGTTCATTCAGGACTGCCTCCTTTGCCTGTTCACTCTAAGCTGCGATCGAAATATACTTCGTACGACAAGAGACTTAGCAATCAACCTTGACTTTGAGAAATCTTGCAAAGACTACTGAGCTGTATTTTCAACATTAAAAGTTGCTCTTTTGAGAATTTTTGGCAAGTTGGAAAATTGAGGGAACCAATAATTGAATTTCTTAGCGAAACCGAACTTTAATTTTAGTCATTTTCGTAAGATTTATTTAGTCCTGATTGGTCTGTTTTGTTTTTATGCTTGAGGGGTATGTAGTGGCATTGTTGAAAACGGCTTTGAACAAAACTGAATGTCAAGAATTATTGTACCAACTGGTTTAATCAAAAAATCCAAAATGCAGCTGTTTCCTTCAGGTGCATTGATCCCTTTTGTTCTACTGCAATTTGGGGATAATTTAACAGTGTAAATTTGCATTTAGTTGTGCAGTGTAGTTATCAGTTGTGGTGGTTATTTATCCTGAATGTTTTATGGTCTCTTGGCGAAATATGGATAAGCTCGAGTTGTTGCATGTTATGCAATTAAGTAATTCTTTAGTTTGCTATGAGCTGCTTGCACCAAAGGGAATAATTCTTAAATTTGAAGTGGAGATGCAGTAGAACATATCCTTCCGCAAATAGCATTTCCATCTAAAGTGTAACTGGGTTTCTTTAGCATCGTAAAATGTTTGTTTTTGCTTTCTAGTTTTCCAAGTCTCCAAGGTCTAGAGTAACAGTTGGAAATGCATTTTGAAATAACAACAGTCTTACAATTTGATCTGCATATTTTGATCTGTAAATTGCCACTTATCTCAACTAGAAAGATAAGTGGTCTCTACTTTTTGATATTGCTGTTGGTTTGTCTAGCCTGCCACTTTAATTGCTTTTTGACACTGACTCCTGAGTCATCTTAGAAAGTGTGTTAATAAACCCAAAAACCACAGATACTCTTCTGAACATCTGAAACAAAAATGAAATTGCTGGAGAAACACAGCAGCTTCTCTAAGAGTTAACATTTCATTTTGATGGAGAGTCACCAGACTCCATGCTGACTTTACTTTCTCCCTATGGATGCTGCCAGACCTCTGCGGTTTCTCCATCAATTTCTGGCTGTAGGTTTGCTCGTTGAGCTGGAAGGTTCATTTCCAAACGTTTCGTCACCCCACTAGGTTACATCTTCAATGGACCTCATGCGAAGCAATGCTGAAAATTCCTGCTTTCTATTTATATGTTTGGGTTCTTGGGTTGGTGATGTCATTTTCCTGTGGTGAAGTCACTTCCAGTTCTTTTTCTCTGGGGCTGGTAGATGGGTTTTAACTCTGTGTGTGTATTGATAGTTTCGGTTGGAATGCCATGCTTCTAGGAATTCTCGTGCGTGTCTTTGTTTGGCTTGTCCTAGGATGGATGTGTTGTCCCAGATGAAGTGGTATCCTTTGTCATCTGTATGTAAGGATACTAGTGAGAGAGGGTCATGCCTTTTTGTGGCTAGTTAGTGTTCATGTATCCTGCTAGCTAGTTTTCTGCCTGTTTGTCCAATGTAGTGTTTGTTACAGTCCTTGCATGGTATTTTGTAAATTACATTAGTTTTGCTCGTTATCATTATAGGGTCTTTCAAATTCATTAGCTGCTGTTTTAGTGTGTTGGTGGGTTTGTGGGCTACCATGATGCCAAGGGGTCTGACTACTTATATTGAGCTCTTGCACGTCTATATTACCTTGAGAAAAATAACAATTGAGTGAGAGCCAGGCTGAAAATTCTTCCTCGCAATTGTTTCATCTGTGTTACTTGGATGGGTGAAATATCGGAAAACTGAAGGTGCAAAGTTATTTGGTGGGTTGCCAATCATGGAGAAGATTCTTCCTTTAGAGAATTTTGGGAAACAGCTGAAACTTTGGGAAGAAATAATCTATTTTGCACTTGTGTGGTATTGCTGAAATTACATTAATAAGTGGAAAAAAGAATCAGTATGCTGATTGTAAGAAAAAAGGTTACTGTAAGTTGGTTGCCATTGACATCATGGTTGTAAAACCTGGTCCCTGGTATCTTGAGTCTGCTTTGTGTCCAAGTCTTAGATAATTCATCACAAACTGAGAAATTACTTTTTGCCTTTTGATGTTTACAGCAGTTTGCAATGTCACTATTGTGCCACTTAGAGCACCCAGAACTGGCCCCCTGTATATTACATAGCTTCCTTTCAGCTCAAACATGGACGGAGGGGCTGTAGGAAAAGCAAGCTGTTGCTAAGAGATTTTGTTAATCAAACCTTGTTTCTAGTTGGGACTACAGCTCAAACTTGGGAGACTCCGGTTGGAAGGGGAGTTTGGATTGCAAGATGTCCTTGCTGGGACCTAATGCAAACAGTTCCTGATTACTGCCCAAAATTGTGTTGGGATCAATTTGTTTATGGTCATGTAGGGGGTGCCCAGTGTAAGTCAGACCCAAGTTTTCTAGAGTAGCAGTGGTGCTTTTCCTGGCCCAAAGGAACTTGAAATCCAAGGGTGCACTCAGTGAAGGGACGATCTTTTTAGATGAGGAATTTCTTCAGCCAGACAGTGGTGAATCATTGAAATTACTGGCTACAGAAGACTGTAGAGGCCAAGTCATTGAGCCTCTTTAAGAAAGGGTTCTTGACTCGGCAAGATGGCGGTGATTCTGTAGAATTGTTGTGGACAGCTCTGCCTAACAGCCAAGGCATACTGGTGTTTTTTTGCCATCCCTGGCCAACTTATGTGGTGGAACTATTAGTTTAAAACCTTACAGAACACATTTATTAATATCTGGGAGTGGGAAGGATGCCAAAGGAGCAAGCAAACAGCAGCAGAAGGGGCACTCCTTCCCTGCAGCACCTATAACACCAGAGACTGCAGCAGCAGCCTCTCCTGACACCACCCCTGGACCTGACAGACACTCAGGCATTGGCTGTGGCGATGGAGAGACTTACCTTGAAAGTTGGGGCTGTGATTGAGGAGATCTGTGGGGAGTTTCGTACCCAGGTCCAATCTATGCTGCAGGAGATCCAGGGCCTCTGGGAGAGGCTGGAGGAGGTGGAGGGTCAAACTAATGCCTCGGAAGCTGCAATGGAGTTCTCATCCAGTTGAATCCAGGTGCTGGAGCGAGAGGGGCGGGCCTTGCATGACCATATCAACGACCTCGAAAATTGAGGTCAGAGGATAAATCTCTGAATTGTTGGGCTCCCTGAAGGTGAGCAGCCAGTGAGATTCTTTGAAAACTGGCTGCCAAAGTTTTTGGGCCTTCACATAGAGTCCAGCAGGCTCCGAATTGAAAGGGCATATTGGGTTACAGTGCACAGGTCAGGGTTGGTGCAGCACCCCCACTCTGTCCTAGTGCACTTCCATTCATCTAAGGACAAGAAAGAGTTCTTGATTTTAGTGAGGGATCAAGGGTAATGGGGAGAAAGAAAAATGGGAAGACACTATCCCTGTGTTAGTTGAAGCAAACATTCAAAGACACAGTATGGCTTTACTTCCTTCATCTTTATTCTGGGCCCTGGAGGGAGAGAGAATGATTGCCCATGTACACAAAAACATGGGTTCTCTGTCCTCTCTCGAACAGCAGATTCTTAAGGAACTATATAGTCACTATAGGAAGCAGCATCCAAATAAGACAACAACTATATTGATTGGGTGACTGTTATAGTCAGTGAGCATCAACAGTAAAGGTTCATCCATTGTATAATGGGTGATCTTAAACTTGGTAACTGGCATTACATAATGGATGCTTTTCACCTTGTTAACTGGTATTACATAATGGATACTTTGCATCTCATTAACCCATTACCCTTGTCTCCAGCATCTAATTGTTTACTGCAAGTTCTTATCTGGTTAAAGTCATGCTAGCTGAGCTGTTACACAATGCAAAACTGAACTTTCCCTAGCTACTCATACCTTATACTTTCTCAAAAGCAGGAGAATGGGGTTGAGAAACGTATTGGCCACGATCAAATGGCATAGCAGATGTCAATAAATGGCCTAATTCTGCACCTGTATTTTATGGTCTAAATGTTTTACTGCACCAAATCTATTTTGGTCCTTTATCCAGAGAGGAGAAAGATTTAAAAAGGGACCTGAGGGGCAATGTTTTCCATAGAGAATGGTGAGTATATGGAACGAACTGCTGGAGGAAGCCGTATGTGCAGGTACAGTTACTACACTTAAAAACATTTGGACAGGTACATGAATAAAAATCATGATTTTAGAATGTTGTAGTGGTTACCATTGCTTTATTGCTCAGATTTCTGGTTGAATATATGGGTAAGGTGAAATGGGCTAGATTGGATGCATGAAGCTGCGACAATACTGAAAAGCTCAAACCATCCAGACTGCAATTGATTTGTGCCCCATCATATGCTTTCTCCAGTGCTGACTTATTTTGGCTACAGAGTGCACAATAACAAGTCACCAAGTTAATTGAGTCATAGTCATATAGCACAAAAACAGACCCTTTTGTCTATCTTGTCTATGCCAACCAAATTTACAAAACTAAATTAATCCCATTTACCTGCATTTGGCCCATATCCCTATTCATGTACCTGTCCAAATGTTTTAAATTGTAGTAACTGTACCTGCATATACAGCTTCCTCCAGCAGTTCGTTCCATATGCTCAACATCCTCTATGGAAAACATTGCCCCTCAGGTCCCTTTTTAAATCTTTCTCCTCTTAAACATATGCCCCCTAGTTTTGAAGTTCTCCACCCTAGAGGGAAAAAAAAGTCTTTGCTATTCACCTTATCTATGCCCCTCATGATTTCATAAATCTCTACCAGGTCAACCCTCAACCTCGTATGCTCTAGTGAAAGAAGTCTGAGCCTCCCCATCACTCAACCCTCCAGTCCCGCCAACATTCTTTTAAATATTTTCTGCACCCTTTCCAATTTAATATCCTTTATATATCAGAACTGTCCACAGTACTGCAAAGTTCCCTCACCAATGTCCTGTACAACCTCCACATGACTTCTCAGTTCCTAAACTCATTTGTCTGAACAATGAGGGCAAATGTGCTAAATGTCTCCTTAATCACCCTGTCTAACTGTGGTGCGACTTTCAATGAATTATGTACCTGAACCCTTGGATCTCTTTGTTTGAAAACACTACTCAAGCCTGTACCATTAAGTGTATAAGTTCTCCCCTTGCTCGTTTTACCAAAATGAAATATATTGTGTTTATCCAAATTAAACTCCATCTGCTACTCACCTGTTGACCCAATTGCTCAAGATCTCTTTGTAATCTTAGATAACCTTCATTCTCCACTATACCACCATTTCTGGTGTCGTCTGCAACTTTGGAAACCACTCCTTCTAAATTCTCTTGCAAATCATTTAAATGAATGACAGGCAGCAGTGGACCCAGCACTGATCCCTGTAGAACAGGCCACCTGTCAGAAAAGCAAACCTCCACCACTATTGTCTCCTACCATTTAGCCAATTTCATATCCAATTGGTAAGCTTTCCCTAAATCCATCTGCAGTCATTGTTTTTACCTAACTTTCACTAATCAGTCTACCATATGGAACCTTGTCAAAGGCCTTGCTGAAGTCCATGTAGACAACATCTATGGCTCTGTCTTAATCGATCTTTTTAGTTACATCCTCAAAAAAAATACTTGTGGTCAAGTTTGAGAGACATGATTTCCCATGCTCCAAACTATGCTATCTTGAATCAGTCGTTGCCTCTCCAAATAGATGCGAGTCTTATCTTTCAGAATCACCTTGCTGCAACTTACGCACCACTGATGTCAGACTTGCTATCTATAATTCCCAGGCTTCTCCTTGCAGCCTTTCTTTTAAAAAAAAAGGCACAACATTAGCCATCCTCCAGTCCTCTGGCACCTCACCTGTGGCTACAGAAGATACAAATATCTCTGCTAGGGGCCCTGCAAAATCTTCCCTAATTTTGCCTGACATCATCCTGGAACGCACTTGATCAGATCCCAGAGATTTTTTCACCTTCGTTTTTTTTTAAAGACTTCCAGCACTACCTTTTCTGTAATGTGGACTATTTTCAAAACATCAAATATTTATTTTCCTGAGTTCCTTAGCCTCTGTGTCTTTCTCAAAAGTAAAAAAGTGTTGCAAAGAACTTGTTTAGTATCTCTCCCATCTCCTGTGGTTCCACGTGTAAACAACCTTGTGAAGTGAATGTTAAATCAACCTCCTTACACTTAGGTAACAGTTCTAATGGCATGGCACCTTTTAGGTTCCTGCCTTTTCCAGCTATATGAACATATGGTTTCTAAGAAACCCTGATAAAATGAAAAGCAAGTAAAAATATTAGAATGGACTCAGCCAAATGCATTATTAAAAGGCATTGAGCACATTAGAGATTCTTATTTCTCACAACCAGGCATTTGTTTAGTTTCATGTTAGTTCACTGACTAGCCACTCAGTAGAAATAATGTTTTTTTTGTTAGTTTTTAAAAGGGGAGTGAATTAATATTTGAACAATTTACGAGAATGGGAAAAAGGGTAAGAGAAAGGGAGAGGTGATGACCTAATCGTATTATTCCTGGATAATATTCTGGGGACCCAGGTTCAAATTCTACCATGGCAAAAAAAAATCTGGAATTAAAAGCCTAATGATCATGAATCCATCGTCTAATATTGAAAAACCTATCTGGTTAACCCCATTGTCTTAAATTGTTAAACTAACAAAAAACTGTTGTTTCCAGCAATTGGTGCTATCAAGGCACTGTACAAGCAAAACATTTGCTTGTCTTGTTTCCCTTCCCAACCATCTCCATTCTTTTTGAAGAGGAGGTGTGGGTAATTAAGTGGTTAGCTCACTGACTAGCATAAAACTAAACAAATTCCTGATGAAGCGCTCTTGCCAGAAATGTCAATTCTCCTCCTTGGATGCTGCCTGACCTGCTGTACTTTTCCAGCACCACACTCTCTGCTCTGATCTCCAGCATCTACAGTCCTCACTTCCACCAGTATCCATGACTTGTCATTTAATAAGAAGAAAAGGTAAAATTTAATGCAAAGTTCATCTCTGATCGATTTCAGTTTGTAGAAAGCTGAATAAAATGAGATGCCCAGAAGTTGTCGCCAAACTGAGACTGTCCCTTTGGGGCAAGGCTATTGCCACACCAGGCTGTTGGAATACAAGGCTCGATACCTCCATGCCAGAGAAGACTGCCAGGCTGGAATACCCAGAAGCTCCAGCTGAAGAAGACCTCCATGCCAGTACAAGATCTCCATGCTGAGACCGCCCCTCTAAAACAAGGCTGCTATTAGTTTGCCATTTGGCCGAGACCTCCACATCACTGGGCATGGGCTGAGAGGAGACTCCTTCCGTTGAAGCTGTTTAAAAGAGGCAAGATGATAAATGGAAATGTTTGTTTTAAAAAAAAGGAAAACAAAGTAAAAGGCGGATGGATTAGATGGGCTCTACATGCTGCGCTTCTACTTCAGTGCCATCTTGACACTAGGCAGTGCTAAAAAGGCATCTTTCTGGGGTTCTGCCCCTATCCAGAGAGGACGGTAGAGAGTATAAGAATTTTTGTAATTTCTCAAATAGCCATCCAAATATCTAGAAACTCCAACTTGTCCAAATTTTTGTGCCAAGTGCTTTGAGAGGCAATGTTTCTTTGGAGAACCCCAAAACACTGCTACAACCCAACTGAAGATAAAGATGAGGTATTTCTTCTCTGTCTTAGTCAATCTGTGAAATTTGTTCACACAGAAGGCTGTCCAGGCTGGGTAATTAATATTCAAAGTTGAAATGTACAGAGTTTTTTTTTAAATCCAGGATTATGGGAAAAAGGCAGTTGAGTTCAGGATTATTCGATCTGCCATTGGTCTCATCAAATGGCAAAGCAGTCTCTATGGCTGAATGGTCTGCTTCTCCTGCATCCTGCATAAAATGACCTTTTAAGATAGAGGCACTGGAACATAAATCTTGTGATGCCATCATTTAAACATGGTGTACAATGGTCTGCTTTGTGCCATTGTGTCCAGCATTAGCTGTTTTCTTTGAACACTATTGTACAGGCAGAGGGGAGCAGGAGAATAGCAGCATGAATGACTTTTGGAACCTGAAAGGGTGAACCAGGACTTAAAAGGGTTGGTGGCAAGGTTCACAAAGATGACTTTGGGTCCACAAATAGTCTCCAATTCTCCTTGAGGCATCTACTTAGATCTCTGGCAAAGCTAGTCTCAACAAATGTTGATGCACATATAAATGAAGTCAAAGCAAGGGAACGTGAGATTTAAATTGAAGTAAAAACGAGCTAACTCTGTTCTAAATTGTCTTGGTTTTGGACTGGAAATCCTGGCTGTGATGTGGAGCTTCTATTTCATCAGTAGGCTCTCATAGTTTGCTTGTATCTGGAGCATTTTCAGCTAAATGATTTTTACGACTGAATAGCTTTTGTGCATTGTGTGTGTGTCAAAACGCAAAAGTGACAGACACTTCTGGTTTCACCACAGTGTTGCATCACAGATAAAATTGTCTCAAGAATGTGTCTGAGCCAGAATCGCCATAATGGAGGAAGCAAGAATCTTCCAGGTATTGCTAATGCCAAAAACTAATTTTGTGTTGGGTATCTGCAGGCTACTGTGATTGGTAGTTCTCAGTAAGGGACGTGTTTTTTTGTTGTTGCATATATGCACAGCTAAGTAACCAAGTCCACACGTGAGATTCTTTTTTTTTCCATGCAGCAGTTGAAGTTAAGATAATTCACTTCAGTTGAATTTTAATGAGCTGTGTCTAGTTAATTGTTAAACTTGCATGGAGGGTGGACTAGAGAGATCAGAAAGCCTGAGTTGGTCCATTTTGCTTCATTCCGATTCAATTTAAATCTTATCCTGTACTTAAACTGTAAAGTAAAACTCTAAATTATGGTACTGAATTATGGGGCTATTTGTATTGGCAAAAAATTTCTAGACTGGAATCCTGGAGTACAGAATGTGAAAGGGTTTTTAGGGTTTGGGTTTGCCAGTGATACTTGTGGTGATGGGTTATCAGCTGATAAATTGTTTAAATTCACTACAAATTGTGAAAAAAGTTGATAAATGTGCCAATATTTGATAACGTGGGATGGTCATGCAAGCTGCTGGACTGGTGTTAAATTATTTGGTAAAACTCCTGGTGTGTGACACTGACTGCAGGTCAGACACATCTGACTCTAGTCCAGTGTGATTAACTGTTAATGCTTTCCATAGTCAGCTTATGATCAGCTCCATTGTAAAAACACTCACTATTTAAAACACACTGTCATCATTTCAAGCCACCTAAGATTGAGCACTACGTGCTGTTTTGAGAGGTTTGCACACATCCCTAAACTGATTTTTAAAGGAAGTCATTCACTGTTGTCGCACCGTGGGACCTTATACAGCTGCCACGTTTTCAAAGAGGAATGAATGACCAGATAGTCTGTTTTTAAGAGAAAGCTAAACGTTGACCCTAATAGCGAAGATCTTCTGCCCTTGAAATTGTCTTGGGATATTTTACATCAAACCTTGAGGGAAAGATGGGACTATGGTTTAATTTCTGTCTAAAAAATGGTACCACAGACAACATAGTGCTCTTTCAGTTCTGCACTAAATTTCACGGTTCAGATCAAGGGAATTTGAAGGAGATGGCATGTGGATTAGGTGGTTGTGTGAAGCACATTGTTTTTATGTTAGAAGTGCTGTAAAAATGGATTGCAACACACCATATCAGTGAAATGGGTAATAACTTGCCCAAAGTTAATCTTGTTAGTGTTTTTTTGGTTTGGTCCAGTCATTAGTGACTGACACAGGATTCCACTTTATATTACCGCCATGTAAGTGACAGTCCCTCAGGATCAAGGATGGCTGCATCCACTCCAAACAACGTATTCACAGTGCAAGGCAATAATAGCATATCAGAATGTCGAGAGAATCGGGGCAGAAGTGAATGTAATAGCTATCAATAGACATGCTGGGGAAAGTGACCAGAGGACTAGAAAATGGCTAATGTAACACTCCTGTTAAAGAAGACATGAAACTGTAGACCAGTTAGCCTGACTTTGGTCTTTAGTAGGATTTTGGAGTCTACTATTAAGCATGACATTGAGATATCCTTGGAAATGCATGGTATCCTACTTCAGGATTCTCTTAACCTTAACTTACAGTTTTAGTTGGGTGGTTAGGAAGGCAAGTGCAATGTTGATGATTTAGAGCACAACCACCTGATGAAGGAGCAGTGCTCTGAAAGCTAGTGCTTCCAGTTAAACCTGTTGGGCTATAACCTGATGTGTGATTTTTAACTTTGTCCACCCAAGTGCAATGTCAGCATTCATTTCAAGAATACAAGCACAAACATGTACTGCTGAGACTGTATTCTGGTCAGACCACATTTGGAATATTGTGAGCAGTTTTGGGCCCCATACCTAAGGAAGGATGTGTTGGGGTGGGGGTGGGGGGTCCAATGTCATATGAGGAGTGGTTGTGGAGTCTGGGTTTGTACTTGATGGAGCTTTAGAAAGATGAGGGGGTGTTTGGTTTGATTTGAAACTTGCAGAATACTGAGAGGTATGCATAGAGTGGACATGGAAATGAGGTTTCCATTGGTCGGAGAGACTAGGCCCTGAGGGGACAGTCTCTGAAGGGACAGACCTTTTAGAACTGAGATGAGGGATTTCTTCAGCTGGGGATGGTGAATCTGTGGAACTCATTGCTGCAGAGGGCTATGGAGGCCAAATCCCTAAGTGCCTTTAAGGTAGAGGTCCCTGGTTAGTAAGGGGATCAAGGATCATGGGGAGAAGGCAGGAAAATGATGGTGAGAAACAAATCAAATGATAGGCTGAATGGCTTTAATGGTCAGATCTTATGGTATTATGGTGTTCCGAGATGGTTAATAAGTCAGAAAGATCTGCTATATTGCGGTGCTTCTGGGTTGGTTAGATGACTACTTTGTAAATTTGCACGCGCTCTCTAGCACTTTACCTTAACGTAATCCTGACAAAAATCTTGGTGTTTGGTATGTTCAAAATGAGCCATCTCCATCTTGGTCAGTTTCAAATCCAGGGTTTCCCATGAGTAGTTGGGCTATTTGTCCTCTTCAGGGATGTTTTTGAGGACATCCTAAAAGCACTTCTGTCTTTGAGATCCTCCCGCAGCGACTAAGTTCAGAATGGTTTGAGAGTTGCTTTGCTTTGGGAATCTGTCATTCATAAGCATGCTGAGTTGTGAGTGATTTCCATCTTCAATATTGAACTTGTTGACCGTAGAAGAGGATTCATTACAATCCGAAAGGAATATAGCAGGATAGAATGAATTCAAGCATGAACCTTGGGAAATTGAAGTACTTTAAATTTGAAGTACTTTGCCTTTCGGCTAATGCTTATCGAACAGAAAGAGCCTGTTGTGGTTTAGTTCATATGAAAATCATTGAAACAAAGTGATTGCAGAAAAATTTAAAATTTTCTCTTCAATAAATTGTTGAAACATTGGTTTTTAACTGGAAAGAAATAACTTGTGTTATAAAAATACATTTTCCAAGTGTTTGGATGTCCCAAAATAGTGGCTTTTCTTGATGTGTGGTCACTGTTATAATAGAGAGAGAGAAGTGTTTCTAATTAACAGTCATAAGGGTGCTTCTCAGCAAGCTACCAGCACAGACTGACAAAAGTGATGGCGTGAGTTCTATATCTTTCGATCCATGCAAGTAGTATAGCAGAATATTTGGGTCGTGGCGGAGATATTTTAAGCAGCTTGGACTGATTAATTGTTTTCCTAATTTATGACCTCCATTGAAATAGTGGTAGAAAATGGCCTTTGTACAAAATTGGAATGTCTGCAGCTTGTTTGGGAATGAAAAAGAGTTCTGTTCCTAGGATAGAATTAACTAATCACTAAACTGAGATGAATTATTTGGGGCTGTGCTGTTTCCTTGATGCATGACAAATTGCAGAAACATTTGTCGTAACTCTCTCACGCTGACCCAAAAGGCTTCCCTAATCTGCTTCCTCTCTAGTCTCAATTCTCATCATTTTGGAAAGTTTCTTCTCTTGGAGCAAGTGGTTAGTTTTGACAGTCCAGTTGGTGATCAGGAGCAAGTTTTGAGGCTATCACCCCTTTTTTTTCCCCTTTTTACTTTGCAGGAGAACCTGTGCAGCAAGGTATTTATTAAATATTAGCCAACGTTTTTTGTTTTAATAGACACAGATTGTCTGGAAAACCTGGCTGCTTCTACATTCAGACGCTTGAGTCTTCTGCGTAAAAGAAAGGATTCCATAACACTTCTACAGGGGAGGGGAAGCCAGTTAATTTTAATCATTGTTTAGTATGAATGATGTTTGGCTATGAATAGTGGATTTTAAGAATCCACTATGTACAGATCAGTGGAGGAAGGAGAGCTACTGTTTCCTGATTCCTAATTCAAACAAATTCAGTATCTGACCATTTTATATTGATTGCATTCATGACCAGTACAGTTTGGTTAAAGTAAAATATTATTTAAATTATCTTCATTTTCCATTGGAAGCCAGGCAATCCATGTGGGAAATTGCTGAATATCATGTTATTGATCTGTACCATGTGACTTCTCCAGTGGCCAGTCAGCTCAGTGCCTTGTCATGGGGTAGCTTCTGTCGTTTTTCCATGTAAGTGATTTGTCATTCAGATTTCCATCCATTGTCGGAATGTATTTCCAAACATTAACAATGATTACAGTACAAAAGGAGATCATTGGCCTGTCATATGTCAGTAGTTCAAATTGATGTCAGTCATTGCCTTTCCAAAAGAAATTAGGAATTCAACTGATTTCTTAAACTACTGGGTTAGAATAGTGTTTAGAAATTTAAGGTTTTAAGGGATGACTGCTTAAAGCATTCATTACATTTAATTTCTATTTTTAGAAAAGGCATTAACCTATTTGAATTAAGCAGGTTAACACTAAAATACCTGGAAGGAATGTCATTAGATTGCTAGCCAATATGTATTTCACAAATCAACTCACCAAACAAATTACCTGATCGTTCGTTCCATTGCTGTTTGTGGTAGCTTTTATTGATGGGCTTCCTCTGTTATGACAGTGACTAAACTTCAAAAGCATTCCATTGGCTGTGAAGTGCTTTGAGGTTTTCGGTGATATATAAATGCAAGTCGTCATTGTCTTCATTTGAGTCAATCATTAATATCTGAAATTGTTTGTAAGCCACTATGTACTTTTGTAAAGGTCAGATATTTGGTCTTGTTCGAAATGTTCTATCCTAATAACTGACCTTGACATCAAGGCAGCAAGCATTTCTGTGCCAACAAGAACTCTTAAAGCTGGTCACTAGACCTAGTTACTGCCTTTGGGAGAGAATTCATGAAACAGACTGATATGCTAGAACAGGTTGATGTTGGGAAGGGGGATGTGCTGAAAATTATGAAAAATGCAAGGATAGATACATGGGCCGGACAGGATATACCCTAGGTTCCCACAGGATGCGAGGGAAGAGATTGCTGTGCCTTTGGCAATGATCTTTGTGTCCTCTCTGTCCACTGGGGTGGTGCCAAATGTTATCCCTTGTTCAAGAAAGGGAAAAGGTATAATCCTGGGAATTAGACCAGTCAGTCTTAAGTCAGTGGGCGAAGTATTAGAGAGGATTCTGAAACAGGGCTTGTGATTACCTGGAAAACCATAGCTTGATTAGAGATAGTCAGCATGGCTTTGTGAGGAGCAGGTCATGCCTCACAAACCTTATTGAATTCCTTGATGTGACAAAACACGTTGATGAAGGTAGAGCAGTGGATATGGTGTACATGGATTTTTAGTAAGGTTCTTGATAAGGTTCCAGGAGAAAGTGAGGATCGCAGATTCTGGAGATCAGAGTCAAAAAGTGCAGCGCTAGAAAAGCATAATCTCTCAGACAGCATCTGAGGACCAGGAGCATCGACATTTCAAGCAAAGCTCTTCCTCAAGAATGTAGGTGAGGGGGGCTAAAGGTTTGATAAGGTTCCACATTGAGTAAGTAAAGAGGCATGGGATACAGGGAAAACCTGTATTTAGTCTGGAGCTCGGTGACCAGTGATGTTCTGCAGGGATCAGTTTTTGGGACCATTGCTCTTTGATTTTTATAATTGACTTGGATGAGGAAGTGGAAGGGTGGGTTGGTAGGTTTGTCGATGACAAAGGTTGATGTTGTAGGTTGCAACAGGACATTGATAGCATGCACAACTGGGCTGATAAGTGGCACATGGAGTTCAACCTAGAAAAATGTGAAGTCATTCACTTTGGAAGGTCGAATTTGAAAGCAGAATATAGGATTAAAGGCAGGATTCTTGGCAGTGTGGAGGAACAGAGGGATCTTGGGATCCATGTCCATAGATTCCTCAAAAGTTGCCACCCTGGTTGGTACAGTTGTTAAAAGGCATATGGTGTGTTGGCTTTCATTAGCGGGGGATTGAGTTTCAGAGCCGCAAGGTTATGCTGTAGCTCTAGGTAAAAACAAGGAGTGCAGATGCTGGAAAGCAGAGTCTAGATTTAGAGTGGTACAGACGTTTCCTGATGAAGGGCTTTTGCCCAAAACATCGCTTTTCCTGCTCCTCGGATGCTGCCTGAACTGCTGTGCTTTTCCAGCACCAATCTAATCTAAAATCTATGCTGTAGCTCTATAGAGCCCTGGTTAGACTGCACTTGGAATGTTGTATTCAGTTCTGGTCTCATTATAGGAAAGATGTGGAAGCTTTAGAGAGGGTGCTGAGGAGATTTACCAGGATGCGGCCTGGACTGGAGGTAGTGTCTTATGAAGAAAGTTTGAGAAAGCTAGAGCTTTTCTCACTGGAGCGAAGAAGGATAAGAGATGACTTGATAGAAGTGTGCAATATGTTTACAGGTGTGGATAGCCAGAGACTTTTTCCCATGGCGGAAATGTCTATCACAAGAGGGCATAAGTTTAAGGTAATTGGAGGATGGTTTAGGGGAGGTGTCAGAGGTAGGTTCTTTACACTGGTGGGTGCATGGAATGCACTGCAGCAGTGGTAGTCGAGTCAGATGCATTAGGGGCATTTAAGCGACTCTTCGATAGGCACATTTGGAGTTAGTATAATGAAGGGTAAGTTGGTTAGTCTGATCTTGTAGGATAAAAGGCCAGCACAACATCAAGGGCTGAACTGTGCTGTACTGTTTTATGTTCTTAATAGTCCATCTGATCGCCTTCTCTTGTTTCAACGTCAGCTCTCTCCACCAACACAGAATGCCTACCCTTTGTGATATCTGTAGGATGTGCTGTTGCCAGCTCCTTTGAGAGCACAACCCATTCCAGCAATCTCTGTCCTCTGAAAGACGAGCGCAGTAGGTGCTTGGAAGCTCAAGCACCATCTGATGAAGGGCTTTTGCCCGAAACGTCGATTCTCCGGCTCCTCTGTTGCCTTACCTGCTGTGCTTTTCCAGCACCACACACTCTACTGATCTACAGCATCTGCAGTCCTCACTTTGGCCAAGCACCATCTATGTAACAACATCCTCAGTCTTACACATTTTGTTGATTGTTGGGTCAGTATCCTGGAATATCCACAGCATTTTTAGAACACCTAAACCTCAACAGTTAAGGTCCATCGCCTCAAAGCAAGGTATCAAATGGCCTACTAAAACTATCACTGAAGAACAGTCGAACCAACTCTTCCCAACCATGAAATCTTAGGGCTACTGTTTGTCTTTTTTTAAAATTGGAATTTATTTTTAATTCCCTGTGTTTATACTCACTAAAAGTTGGTATCTTGATCTAAGTTGTGGCATTGTGCATGGTGCCATCCTGCTGGTATTTTTTACTGAGGCAGCCATTGTCCATCTGTGTTTCATTACCTGAGCAGCAGAATCATAAGTTCAAAATTGAGTTTACTACCAGGATGACTAAGTTGAATTAAACTCAAGGTGGCAGTTTATGACATTCAAATTAAAGCAATGCCAGCTTAAAACCAACTTTTTCAAAAAATTTGCAAGTGGTTCATGGGCATACATTGAAAGCAAGGATTGATGCACTGAATAAAAAAAATCAGCACTGTCCTTTACTTTCCCTCCTTCAGCTTATCTTTGCATATATATGATGTTCTGTATAAATGGTACAAATTGTGTATTTACCCCTCGTCATTGGGATACTTAGGTTTTTGTGAAATTAAGGTGCAAAATGGAAAATAAATTTTCTGCACATGGAAAATTTTGATCTGTTGCACTTGTGAACTCCAGTACTATGAAAGACGCAACTTGATCCATGCCTAAATCTAGACACTGATCACCCAACAGTCACTTGCTTGTTGGAATGACTGATATGGCTGCACCTCTCTTTTGCCTCTTGATCTTGATGTGATATGTTTACAGCCATCTTTGATCCATTTGGTACAAAAGCACAGACCATTCTCCTATGGAATGGCCGTATAGTACCCTATATGGCATTCCAGTGCAGGGTCATTGCATTACCTATGGTCAAACTTTTTAACCTTGGTGGAGTTCAAGTAAATGTTTTGAAATAGTGTACACATGCTTGGTCACATGGCAATCCACAGTATCTATTAAAATATGATATGTTGAACTATTTGAACTTGTCACAGCACTTATGTTAATGAACTTTATTCATGTGCGTATGTTTTAACGTCAGTATGCTCCTTGCAAAACGCCAGAAAATTGCCAGCCAATTATTGATCAGTATATAATCAATACCATTCTGGCCAGTGTACATCACTGAATCCGATGTTAGTGTAATTACTTTTTTAACTGAGTTGTTAAGGCTTGCTGAGGATTTTCTTGTGTGATAATATTATGTAGACCTGTGCTCCGATCTGGCGAGAGCAGTGTAGAGACTACGTATACAGGAAGGGCAGGCAAAGCGGATCTCTGCTATAAAAGTGACGTAAATGCCTTCCAGTAATGTGATTCTCAGTCAGCCGGCATTTCAGCAGTACCTCAGTGGTGGCTGCCTACATCATAATTACTTAATTTAACTTATTTATTTTATATATCTGAATTTGTAAAGAATTATACTTTTGGATAAATTGGTCAAAATGTTATGTTTATGTTTAACTGTGCCAGTTCTGGATAATTTGGAAAGGGAGTTTGAATACTTTGAATCAGAACGGCTGCCTGCTAAGTTAAAATCTTTGTTCAGGCTTAGCCTTTTCATCCCTTCACAGGAGTTATCAACCTATCGTAAGTGGAGACAGGTAAATCTGCATGTTCATGAAGTGTTTCTTGTTTGAGAATACTTTTTATCATTTCAGGTTTTTTAGAGAATTTTGAGGGTTTTTTTAAGGAATTCTGTACTATTTAATGGCTGTTCAGAGGATGCTTCCTCTTTTTTCCATGTGTTCCATACTTACGCAACTTTGACTGCCTTCTGAATGAGTCACTGTGGAGTGGAACAGACTAAAAGATTCCTGCTTACGGGTTCCTATTAACAATATCATTGTCCTGTTACTGGAAGCTGTACTGACAATATCACAGCAAATAGACTTCCTTCTGGTCTCCCCACAGCTGCACAACTTAAATGAGAATTCTTGAGTAGGTGGTTAGTCTTCCAATTTGATGCGTGGTATAATGCATTTGTCTTGGTTTCTCTTGTGGCTGTGTTTCATCGTTACTACTTTGCGCATTTTATCATGCGATACTTTGTGGCCAAATAAAGATGTAAATATTGAGAGCGTGCAGTAGGTGTCCCTCAGTAGAACCTTGCCTCAAAGGAACTATAGCATCTGTGAGGAAACTTTGGAAATATCTATCACTAAAGTGTTCTGAGTAGCCAAAAGATAAGAATTTGTATTTCTCTTACCTTTTGAAAGGTTTCCTATTAAATTATCATCTTTGGATAAGTTGTTTCAATAATTGATTAGGATCTTTAATTTTTTGCATATGTACCTCAAGGTATGTAAATGCTTTCTTTGTATGTGACTGCCAGCCCACCTTAGGATTCCAAGTAACATGAAAGACTCTTATCAAATACATAGGTTTATTCTTAATGTTGCAACTGTGTCCCTGCATTAGTATCACAGTTTAATATTGCTTCTTTTAATATTGCTGGTAGATATTGGCAGTTATCCCAATAACTTGAGAAACAATTTAGAAAAACTTTCTCTTTCCAGTGTTCCATACTGTTTCCTGGTCAAGAAAGGCAAGCAGCCCTTGCACAGTGTGTCTCATCTGCTCCAATGCAATGTTTGGAGTTTGTACTCAGCACATTGCCTGAATGATTTTTAAAGTCTCCTGTGCCAAAACTGAATTCTTTTTTACTAAACCCACTGCACACAGAATGTGAGACTATACAATCTTGCAGTCCTGGGTCACTAAACTACCTTCAGGATTAATGTCTTTATTTATCTGAACCAGTTTATACAGTGCATCTGCTTTGAAGTAAGGAACAACAAAAATCATAAATCTCACAACTGAACCATGCCTGTGTTAGTGGAGTTGTCTGGATTGCTAAGACTGATCTGCTTACCATCAGCTGACATTGAATTCTACTCCCTGAGGAACTTGATCCTTGAATACAAAGTTTTATTGGAGATTGACCTTTGGTGTTGATTGCGGCTATAATTGCAACTCTAACTATTTAAGAGTCATGCTCCAAAGTACATCTTGATTAACTAACTGTATTCAGAAATGGGAAGGAAATAGAAGCTAAGGGATAAATTTTGACAGTGGAGCAGGAGGCTGTTTAGCTTAAACTTGTCAATTGTGAATGAATTATCTTGTTGCACAAGATATGTGTGCATAGATCGTTTGGGTATGGGGTGATTTCATTAACGGTGAAATTGGCAATGTTAGAGAACAGCAACTTATTACATGTTTTAATTTTGGAAAAGAAATACCATTCAGACAAAGCTATCAGTTTGTTTTGGATTATACCCTCCAGTTTTAATGCAAATGATTTTTAGGTATAGGTAGAATATACAGTGACCTGAAGATGATACCATGTACCTTTACAGTTTATGCATTGATCAATATTCTATTCAAGCTTGAATGATGGACCAATGCTTAATTCATCTGAGTGGTCAAGGTGTTATTGGAATGCTGGTAATATGGTTTGTTTAGTCTCCAGTAAAGGGGAAATCATCCATATTACAGAAACCTGAAACTGATCTGAATAAGGATATGGGACAAAATTATGAATGGTTACATAAATCCATTTTAAGTGTGACTTCCTAAAGGATTGCAATTAATCTTAATAAGTGACCTAAAATTGCAGACATAGACTTTGATCTTCATGTTTCAAGATTGAATTGCCTGTATGGGGGACAAAATGCATGAGGGTACTATGGATTTTTTTGTCCTGAATCAATTTCACACAATCACATTTTTCCATTTAAAAAAAAATGTTTCTTTTGTCTTTTTAAAACAGAAAGTTGTAAAAGCTGGTGACAAAGACTGTGATGGCCAACTGGATTTTGAAGAATTTGTGCATTATTTAAAAGATCATGAGAAGAAACTCCGACTAGTTTTCAAAAGCCTGGACAAAAAAAATGATGGTAAGAACTTTGTTCAGTTTCCAGTACCGTTTGTATCAATCTAATAATACACAGTTAAATCAACTCCTTCTTCCTTAAATCCTAAACACTGCAATGCAGTGAGCCTTCTAGTGTAATGCAGATGTCTTTATTGCTCAGTAAGAAGTATAATTGAAGATAGTTACATATTTCAGTTGTTTTTCAGGTAAAATTGATGCACAAGAAATCATGCAGTCATTACGTGACCTTGGAGTACATATTTCAGAGCAGCAGGCAGAAAAGATCCTGAAACGGTGAGTCATGTTACTTGGAGGATGGATAGCCTTTTTTTTAAAACAAATCCATTATACATGTCCTGCATAATTATGAATTTTGTCTTTTTTTATTAAGAAGTTTTGTTCAGCTATAAAGTATATATTTCCTCGTCTGTGCTATGGTTATATTCTAAACATCGCTTGTATGGTGGTACATGAGGATAGAACTGTTATGATGCATTTTTTTCAGTTTGGCTTATGGCCTTGACTTAGTGCCTCCCTTTGCATTAAGGCTATAAATTTTACAATCAAACTTGTAGCTCATCACTTAGGGTAGCTGGTACTCAAGCAAAAGCACTACTGCACAACCTTCAGTTGACTTTGATTTTGTAAAAACTCTAAACCTCTTAATCCAGAATACCTTTGATCTTGTAATTGTGGCATATTAATGCACAGATGTTGTTACATTAATTTTAAGTTTGTGGTATCCTTAAAAAAACACAGCATAGTTTGAAACAAAAATGCATTTGCTATCTACCTTATGCACATATTGACAAGATCAGCATGTCTCTGGACTCCATTTTGCTACTCGCTATGTTCCTTAGTGTAATGGAAATGTCTGTAATAATCTTTTGCTCAAAAGAGATTCCTGATCACTTAGCCCTGAGACTATCCTTTGCGGGATATCTAGGAGCTTCTAATTTAATGACATTCCTACAATGACTTGAGAGAATTGTCTCGTAGCTTTGCTGACCCAAGGTGCCCCAATGTACAAGTGGTATTAAGGGAAGTGTCAAAATAACTTTCAAACGAAATTGCACTTCTTTTGTAACAGAATATCAGTGGCAGCTTTTCCTAGGGACGGTGTACAATTTGTAGTGATGGGGATGAGGTAGTGATTATTCTATGCTTTCTTTTTAAATGTATAAAATGCTTTATCTGTGCTGTTTTCTGCATCTTTTGCTTTCTGTCCTCAGAATTTGGAGAGGGCACCTCTGGGGCCCTATTGTATAGTAAGTACCTGTGAATGCCTGTCTGCTTTCTGTTTTCCTCTCCTTCATAGAAATTGACTAAGCACATTTTATTTCCATCTTATGCAGCTTCACCCTTTCCTGATTTGTAAAATGAATTTGAATAACAGCCCCTGCACAACTCCATCCTATAATGCTAGTCAATTACATGCTGATAAACATTCCCCTCCTATTCCTGCAACAATAGCTGATAATACAGTATTTTAACATTTTAAAATATTGAATTGTCATGTGTATGTAGATCATAAAACTTACCATTTAATGGAAGTTAATATACAGTGTCAATTTTAAGTTTTTTTTGTCTTGTTCTGTTTTAATAGCATGGATAAAAATGGAACAATGACGATTGACTGGAATGAGTGGCGAGATTATCATCTTTTACATCCAGCAGACAACATTCCTGAAATAATCCTGTACTGGAAGCACTCCACAGTAAGTCCAGAACATAATCTACTGAAAATGACTGACTATCTATGAATATCTAGGTGTAGCAATTTTCTCAGTTACAATATTTTTCAGTTCACCTGTCTCCAATGTCATCTTGACTCCTATATGTGTGCTCCAAAGGAGCATGGTGTAAGTCTCTAATAAAATTTTAATCAGATAATCAGAGAGAGTAATGAACATTTGACTTTTGCCCATTCTCAGTCATCAGTTGTTACAGCACCTTATCAAAACAGAACCTTCTCCCCTGTGAATTTCATATTGTGAAATGATATTCTTGTGCTTTTTGAAATTATATAAAACCTGGATAAATCATGTGATTTAAGATCTCATTTAGCAAAAATTTAATATGGAAATGATGCCTCAAAGGTAATCCAGGGGGGAAATTGGGCTTTAGATACAATGAGGGAATTAAATGAATTCTGGTATTGTTTCTTGGAACAATAGATAATTGAGAAGATGTGATAGAGGTCACTAGGTTTTTGAACTAAATAGGTAATTTTAGTGGTCAGTAATTTGATTAACCAAAAATGTACACCAAAGATAGTCATGCAGCACCTTTCAAATCCACAACCACTTCCACCTAAAAGGATAAGGACAGCAGACGTATGGGAATACTACCACCTTCAAGTTCCCCTCCAAAGCCACTCACCATCCTGACTTGGGAATATATTGTAGTTTCTTCACTGTCACTGAGTCAGAATCCTGGAATTCCCTCCCTAAAGCATTGTGGGTCAACCTATAGCAGGTGGACTACAGCAGTTCAAGAAGGCAGCTCAGCACCACCATCTCAAAGGCAGCTGGGGACAGCATTAAGTGCTGGCCCAACCAGTGACGCCCACATCCTACAAATGAATTAAGAAAAGAATTAGTGTAATTTGAAGTAGAAAAGAATGAAGTGAGAGATTTAGTTTATATACTGATGTATGGAAGGAATGCCCCTGTGAAAAGAGGAAGAATCTTTGCTCGCTTATAACCGGGCTTCCCAAGGTGGATTTGGGATCCAGGTTTGTGTTGCAGGCTCTGAGGTAGCAATGGATGTCATGGAGCTGCCCTACTGTTGCTGTCATACATTTCCCCAATATAAATCACACTTTTCACCACAGAGTCCTAAGTTTTTGAACCTGAAAGGTGGCCACCGATGGGGAAAATTTGGAGAGCACTGCTTATAATGTGAAAATATTTGATTGAAATACATTTGTGTATAGGCCAAAGAGAAGTAAATAGAATAAGCCAATAGTATTTCAGAGCCAGCACAGGTACGAAGGACTCACTGTTTTCTTTACCCTTATATTTCATGCTTTTGTGTCGACCAGTTGAGCTGCGCGCTCTCTCAGACCAAGTAACGTTTAACAGGATAGGCAGATTGTTCTGGTTTTACACTGGAATGACCTGGTGATTCATGGATTGGAATTTTGACTTCAACTTTACATTGATTACATTACTTGTTCATGAACTTCTGAGTTCTGAGTCTGATACTTGGCAATGTCTCAATGTCAGATGTCGCAATTGGATGTTCCTATTTCTTTGCAATATGTTTGCCTGTACAGTTGACCCCTAGTACGATCTGAAATCAGAAGGAGCATAACTATTGACACAAGTTGCCATGGTGCCTTCGCAATTATGTCACAAGGTAAAAGGTAACTTTGGAAAAATCCATAGTCACAGGTTTGCAGGGAGAAGAGTAAATGGATCCTGGAATTCAGTGCCTCGGAATTTTTTTAATGAATGATTTCAAACTTGGTTTTGATTTAGTAAATTGTTTCTTTTGTGTGAAACAGAATTTGTTATTTCAGGTGTGTGTTGTCACCTGAACTTGCGTGCATTTGATTCAGGAAGGGGTAGGTTGTCTGTGTAGAGTACAAGTTGTGATGAGAATAGAACTTGGAGCATGTTTAAAATGCTCAATTATGCTGCAAGGAATTTGGGATCCAAGCATTGTCCTACAGCATTAAAGTACAAAAGAATCTGATTAATTACTTGTGAAGGAAGCATTTTCATCGCTCAGCAGTTGGATTGAGCGACAGGTCTGAGTTTAGCTAACCTTTGGACTTAGCGCATGTGTTTATAGATTGAATCAGAAAACCTTTTTGAGATCATTTGCTTCTGTCTTTCTTTTTAAAAGCAGCTATCTTTAAACAGTAAATGCCATTGTTTATTTGAGTGAAAATATCTCTCTTACCTTAACTGAAAAAGATTGTTACGTCAGTTGCTACTGTAATTATTTATGGGCTATTTTGGTAGAGGTGTCTAAGTATGAAGTTAAAAAGCTTCCTCACCTTGTGTTCCAGATCTTTGATGTAGGTGAGAGTTTAACAATCCCAGATGAGTTCACAGAGGAAGAAAAACAAACCGGGATGTGGTGGAGGCAGTTGGTGGCAGGGGGAGGTGCAGGTGCTGTGTCCAGAACATGCACTGCTCCCCTTGACCGGCTCAAGGTGCTGATGCAGGTGAGTTTTCCATTTTGTTGCAAATGTCAGCTACTTAATTAAAACACCAATGTCACTGGATCAGAAACCTTCTGTTTCCTCACTGTTCGCTCTTTGCTTGTTTAGTCTGTATGCAGACTGATTAATTTGCCCACTGGGCACTTGGAATGATTGAGGAATTGGGTAGTTATTTAATGACTAACTGACTTCTCTTTCACCTTCTTCCCCTCTTGAGCACACATGTGCATGCCTCAAAAGCGTGTATCTCTGATTCTCTGGGTTCATCAAAAACCTGGCTCTTGAGTCTTAATCAGGACTAGGAAGTGGGGCTGATGCATTTTCTCCCTTCTCTCTGATTTCTATCACTGATGCATTGGAGTCAGTTGCTATATCCTTGTCATGCTAGATGAGATCAGCTAGCTTAATGAAAACAAGCCAGCTGCAGGAGAATTTGAAGAGTAAACTCTTAGCTGCAGTTTACCTGGGTTACCTGCCTCAACAGTCAGAAAATACAGCAACCAATAAGAGATATGGCTGCAACTACAAGAAATATGTAGTGTAATTATGCATAACCCTTAGTGAGTTTGTGACTTGCATGTTTTACGTCAAATGGATACATTTTAGGGCCTGAGCACCTTGTCCTGTGTTCTGTCTCTGGCTCTCCTCAGACAAAGATTTTAACCTCCCTCCCCTCCCCATTCAGCATATATACCAATCTTTTCCTAGCAGCAATCAGTTCTGAAGAAGGGTCAGTTGACCTGAAACATTAACTCTGTTTTCTCTCCATAGATGCTGCCAGACCTGCTGAGTTTCTCCAAGCTATTTCCATTTTTGTTTCTGAAATTCTTGGGGTTTTTTGGATTCATTTAAATGTTGATGGTTATGGACAGAACCACTTCATCTGTTGTTTTCCTGTTTTTGAAAATGAAAGGGAACAATTGATTCAGAGGAAAAAGAGCAGTTTTAAGCAGTTTTTCCCATCTTAATTAGCTTGCTGGAGGCTTTCTTTCCCTAAATGTCCCGTCCCTTCGCCTGCAGGATTTGTGAAGCAGCGAACCATATTACGTAGTTCATAATTCACAACTCTACCTACCAAGTCAGTCAGGTATAAATAAATGGGTAGAATTCATTTTTAGTTGGCTATGTAATAGCTTTTCTGCTTTGCTCTGTTAACTCTTGAGCAGGGTGCTGATCTCTGACTAATGGTCTAAATATTGCTCTGGAAAAAAGGCATGAGTAACATTGATTTAATTTTAAGAAAATTATGGCTGACTTGGCATTCTTCCATCAATGCTAAAGTAAATTTAACATGATTGCCTAACTAGTAAGGGATTCTTGGAATAAATACTTGCACAACTGATAAATATGTTGATCAGTAGTCCAGTCCTTTGTGAAATCCACCTCAGTTATGTGTTCTCTCCATTAAAATTTAATTGTTAGCAAATGAGTGAAGGGTTGAACATTGGTATAAAATTAACTTTGTTCCAATTTATTATGCTTCTGAAAACAGAGCCTTATTAAAAATGTTCATATGCTCTATATAGCATTTACTTTAGCAGGAAGGTCTTGCTGCATCTCAAACATAGTGATTTTTAAAATATATTAAAAGCATTGGTTCCTGTTACCAAGAAAATGAGCAGAGAATGAAATGTTCTTTAGTTAAATAAGAAACAATACTGCAAAAATATCAGTGTTTGTGAAAACTGAAGGAGAGCTGGAGCCTGTGACATATGATGCCAAACTGATACTTGGTCCATCAGTTAGTTTGGCAAAATTTACTTATGAATGCTCCTACTTATGAAGGCTTTGAATCTTTTGGCTATGTTTCTGGAGACTGTACTTTAGAAAGTCAGTTGATTACCTCTTGGACCTATCCTTTTAGATTCCAATGGGTCATATGATAGATGTCTGTTGGGTCCCTGGCTTTTTGTTCCCTTGCCTCCAACCTGGGTGTTGAGATTATTAGAAAAAGCTCCATTTAGCATGGGCTGGAGAATCAAATTTTGCCTCCCCCTTGGTCTGTGTCATGATCGTGCTTAATCAACTTCCTGAATGGGGGAGCTGTATTGAATTAAGATGAAGCTTTTTAACATTGGTTATTGCAAGATTAGCAATGTAATTGATTAGGGTGGGGGGAGAGAGAGGAGTGTTTTTAATGTGTTTGCTGTTCCTTTAATCCATGGCATTGAATCATTTAAACATATAAAAAGCAGATTCACATTCTTGCACCTTGCTTCTAATAGTCACAATCACGTCGAACATGATATCTGGTAAGTTGCAATAATGATTGTGTTCTTATTGAACAGGTACATGCTTCCAAAACAAACAATATGTGCATCGCAGGAGGATTTAGCCACATGATTAAAGAAGGAGGATTGCGATCGTTGTGGAGAGGAAATGGAATAAATGCAATCAAAATTGCACCAGAATCTGCTCTCAAGTTCATGGCATATGAGCAGGTAACAGGGATCATGGTCATAACCTAGGTTTCAGACAAAAGTGAAATTGCCAATAGTTTTACTGACTCCATTTTTTGACATCATAACAAATGTAATCCTAATGATTAGTGATCCAGTCAGACTGACGAGAGACACTGGAATGAAAATGTTGATAATGACATTTTAGCAAGCATAATCTGTCTGATGTACTGTTCAATGTGGCCATAACTTTAATTGCAAATGTTCATTTACAGATAAAAAGACTAATTGGTAGTGACCAGCAGCCATTAGGAATTCAGGAGAGATTGATTGCAGGGTCACTAGCTGGACTAATTGCACAAAGTACAATCTATCCAATGGAGGTAATGTTTAATTCTGAGTTACAATCTCTAGCAATTTACAAGGCTTTCATTTAAAATGAACACTTATTTGTGCTTCTGGCTATAACTCTGGGTATTCACTTCAGGTGCTAAAAACAAGATTGGCATTGCGGAAAACTGGGCAGTACTCAGGAATGCTCAATTGTGCAAAACATATATTTAAGAAAGAGGGGGCTAGAGCATTCTACAAAGGATATGTTCCCAATATGCTGGGCATCATCCCCTACGCTGGAATAGACCTGGCTATTTATGAGGTGAGATTTTCAACTTGCAGAATTTTTAATGCAGTCATTTTTTAAAAAAAGCTATTTGCCGCTCTTGGTTTGTTGACTCTATTTCTAGTTCCATTGGCTGCTATAAGGCTGCTGTTACCTTGCACTGTGCAGTTGATGCTCATTTTAATTGTCTATGTATTTCATTAATCAAAACTGTTTGTTTTTCTGTAGACTTTGAAGAATTCCTGGTTGCAGCGCTATGCTACTGACAGTGTGGATCCTGGTGTTTTTGTTCTCTTGGCTTGTGGCACTGTTTCGAGCACCTGTGGACAGCTAGCTAGTTACCCATTAGCACTTGTCAGGACACGAATGCAGGCACAAGGTAACCATCTTGCACTTTTGATTTTCCTCAAATAATTGGGAGAAATTTACTTCCCAATTAGCGAGGCAGTTACCCTCTATACTGCTCAATCAGTGGATTATTTGTCATTTAGAAAGCCTCTTGTAGGACTAAGTATTGAACTGTCTTCAATCCATAGAAGTCTGAACCTGGCCTACCGCAAGCAGCCAAGATTAGGAGTACGTTTATTTAAATCTGCTCCCAAGAGGTGACTTGGTAATTCTGCAAAAGTGCAGATTTGCTAAATGTCATTGTAGGTCACTGTGAATGAAACCAAACTCCTCCTCATTGATTGCAAGTTTTTTTCCTGCTCTTACCTTTCCTTCCATTTTGAAGATGAAGACTTTTGGTGGGGCATATTTTTGAAGATTGCAGCAAACCTGTTGTAATCTTACAAGTTACAAGATAGGAGCCTATTGAATGAATATATTTGTAGCTGAGCCTGATAGAGAGTCAGCCAGAGTTCACAACTCTGCTCGCTCTGATCTCCAGGAGCTGGACACTAATTATTTTACAGTGAACTGCTGTCGTAGCTGATATAAGACAGTTCTGCTCAGGGTAGGGTTTACCTCTGGGACCTGCCCTGTTGTTTAACTGAAAACCCAGTATGTTTACCTAATTAGCAACATGGAGGCTAGGCAAAGTTTTGATCAGTATTTCTAGTATCATGCATTAATATGACGGTAGAAGATGTTTTAGTGTTAGCTTTGAGGTTGATCTTATCAAAAGCTATTATTTGGTTGGGTTTATGTTTCTGCAATTAATTTAATGCAGATATTTGCATCAAATAAATATGCATTTATTTTTCTTTTACTTTACAGCTACCACTGAGGGAGCACCTCAGCCCACAATGCTTGGACTCTTCAGGCACATTCTGAGCACAGAAGGAGCAATTGGACTATACCGTGGTTTAGCACCCAATTTCATGAAAGTTATTCCAGCTGTGAGCATTAGCTATGTAGTGTATGAAAACCTGAAAATGACACTTGGAGTCACATCACGATGAAACTCAGAAAGGACTTGAAGCTGATTAATCTTGGGTGATCATCCTGGGGTTTCAACCATTTCATTCTGTGAATGTCATAAAACACTAGTTAAGTAAGGACACCATGGGGAAGAGGGTTAAAGGGACCATTTCCCCAACACGAGTCAGCAGGTTTATTTTCTGATCAACCTTTGATTTTTGACAGAAGTTGAAAAATGCAGCTTGGATCCTTATTGGAGCTGATTTGTGTAGCACTGTCTCCACTGCATCAGTTATTCAAAGACCACTTGAAGCTCTTTAATTGTTACATGACACTATATTACAAATACCCATGTGAAAAACACTTCTTGCAATCATGTGGTATTCCTCATCTGCTGATTTTAATAGTAGTGCTGCCCTAAATTTTAAAGTAAGTGGGTTGATGCTGGTGTTAAAAAGGCAAATGGAATATCATAGGAATGCATCAAGGTGTTAAACATCTAGCATCGGCATTCATCATTTGTATCGAGGGGGAATGGAAGATCAAATGTTTTTTTGATGAACAGGTTGGGTCTGTGGAGCATTAGAACTTCCGCAATCGAATGTAATGTGACTGTGGATTTCCCCTCTGAAATTGTAACTTGATCTGCACAACTGGGAAGCTCCAGAAAGGATTCTGGTTTCCTTTTTTTAAACTTCTGGAGACAAAAGTATTGTCATTCTTTTGTCACATTTGCACATTTCTTGAGTTTCAATATTAGCTGGGTTAATTTTATCATGATGTCTGGTTTTATCATGTACTGCAGATGTAAACTGGATATTTATGTTATTTATTGTTTACAAGTTTGCTAAAGGCCTATAATCTGATAATGGACATATAATCATCTGGTAAAGGAACCAAATATTAGGGGTCCATGTAAGATTATATTAGACCATCATGAGTGAAGTTAAACCCACCCTTTCCAGTTTCTTTTAAATCTGCTTCACTTTGTGCTGTGTGGGTGGTCAGCTCTCTTATGGAAATCTTAAATGATTGTCTCGTGTTTAGAAAGGGGTTAAATTATTTATTTTTATACACCTTGCTGTGCTAACCAGATATTTATTAATAAATGTGACTTAAATGAGGGCAGATTGTGTTGCTGTCTTTTGCACGTCCTATAATTTAGCAGTTCATTTTGTATGAGTTTTAAATCCTCTTGAGCCCTTTCTAATGTGTGGAAGCATTAATTAACTTTATCAGTCATTTTGACTTTTTTGTTAATTCCAAACTCTGGTTTGAATGAGAAATGAAAGGAATAAAAGCATGTGTACAGCACAGGCCAGTTTCCTCCTGTGAAGTATGGCCATTTTCCATGTAATGTAGCATATTACTGCAGAAATGTGTGGGACAAGTAGTTGACGGGCAATAAGTAACAAGGCACTAACTTCCGTCTGAAAGGTGCTCAGGAAAGTAAGCTACGTTATTTGGAGTATTCCACTGATGACAAATGATGGAAGTTGATATTGAGTATTGATAACTGGCAAATCTGATCCAGCAGGTGTTACTAGTTTCTAACAGCTACTGCTTTTCATGTAAGCTACAAAATCAGAAATATCTATTTTTCACCAGAAAGGCGAGAGAGATCTGCATTCTGGTGCTGCAAATCTGTTCTTGCATTTCTTGAATTATAAATCTTTAAAAGAAAGCGTGAAATCTGTCTGTGCGCTGTTGGAGCTGGTCAGATAGACAAGCCTTTTCTGTTTTTGCAAGGGTTTGATAGGAGGGTGGTACAGGTGACAAGCCTGCAGTAGTGGTGGAAGACAGCAAGATGGTTTGAAAGTGTGGAAGGATGTTGTGAACAAAGAGGTTCAAGAAGTTATGGTACAGTGGGACTTGCAGAACTTTGGGACCAGATTCTATATCCATCTGGTGAAATGCAGCTAGCATCTCAAATCATGTGCTCCTTTAGCAAGATCAGTTCTTGTTCATTTGCACGTCACCACAGTGGATTGTGGTTGGAGTGTGGTTTGTGCTGCAGATGAGCAAATGTTCTGTGTAGTTTTGACTTTTAATTTTTAAAAAAAGTGTTGCCTATATTTGTAGCAGTTGAAGGCCTTGTGTTGATTTTGTTTCTAAAAAAGGGCACTTTTCTGAGCTAATTGTTTTTCATTAAACATCACATTACAATTACAAACTGGATCTTATGTAGTGCAAGCTGAGTTTTCAGGTGTTCTCCCTCTTCAACCCCACCCCCATCTAATTTATGTATTTATTTTGGAAGTTTGTGTTAAGTAAATTGTGTGTAACTGTAACCGTGATCACCTAAACTTAAAGAAGTTTGACTAAAAGAATGGCTTGATCTCTACCTTGTTGAGACTCTTTCTGTTTTAGCTGTTTATCTACAAAAGTTACCAGGGATGTGAAACTGCTGCTCTGCAACCTTCTGTGGGTATTTATTTATTTTTGTTTGTGTTGTTTAAAAGATGCTAACATCCTGTTGGTATTGTCCTGCACACTAAGTGCGCTGTAAGATTTTCTCAGGCATTTGCAGCCTATCTTCCTGATCTGACTTGCAAACCTGGAATCTGCACTGTTTACACTTTTTCTGAGGATTGAGGGAAAGAAAGAGAATGAAGTAGCTTTGTTTTATGTGGGTGATTTCCTTCACAAACACAGAATTTATAATTATATTACTGGGGCCAGAAGGTATTTTCTGCTGGATGATTATTTTCACGTTATGAGCCAGTTGACCATGGAAATACAGTTTTAAAGTATGAATGTTTGTTTATTTTTAACAAAAAGCTGTTTTAACGAAAAAGATGAGGGCCTGTAAACTGTGATTATTGGCCTCCAGCCGTGAAGTGCCTCTGCAGATCCTGATTTTCCCTCTTTGAGGGCTGTGCTCTGAGTCCTCTTCTGTTGGTGCAGTATCTCCAGAGAACAGATCCAAATGTCCCACTATGCTGTCCTTTAGCTCAATCCTTTCACTTGATAAATGAATCAAGGTCACAATTTGTTTTGGGATTTAACAGTGAAACCTGATTTTGCCAAAGGCAGCCTGTGATTAAGTTTCTTAAATTATGAAATACAAGTTGTGCAGAATCAATGCAAGCAAATGTTCCTGTGTTTTTTTTTGTGATCCTATTTGTGTTGTAGAGCAAGACTGATAATCGACCCTTTATGTATTTGTGTTCAAATAGGGAACAGTCTTCTAATAAAGTTATTTCTGTGAATAAAATCTTTGGGTATTATTCTTTGGTGTTTTGATATTGTCTCCTGGAGCATGCTGCAAAGTTCAGGTCATGTGGTCAGAATGACCTAGAGTTTGTACCCAATCTGGTTGGTGACTAAAATTATCTTTTTCCCCCTTTTGCTTCTGCTCTAGGATAAGGCAAAAGCAATCTGCCAGGATTTCTTCTGTGTAAGAAATGGATGGATTTTGTTACAACACTGGGTAAACCCCTCAGCTAATTTAAACCAGCAACACACAAGCTTCACCCTGTGCTGTAATCTGTTAAAATTAGAGAGGCAATTTAAAGTAAAAATTAACAACTTTAAGTCCAATAGAAAATATTCAAAACCAACAACTATTTACAACTCCTTTCTCTTAAGCCTATCTTTTAACTCCTCAACAATAGTAGTCCGATTTTTAAAAGGTTCCAATTTAAGATTTACAAAAATTTCAACTTTCAAAGCCAGTCAGCTGTCAAATCTCTTTATATCTTTCTCTGCAGATTTTCCTCTGTTGTCTTTTCAATTTCTGCGCAAACTTCTAAACAAGTACCTTTCAGAGTGCTGTTCTGCTGGCAGTCTTTACTTGGTGGCTTGGCAGTTCTCCCCTAACTGTTCAAAATGTCTGGTTTTATACCCCAAACGTCAGATCATTTCATTGGTTTTAATATTATCAAAATACTAAATTCAAATTTGATTGGATTCTGGTATCTTAGGGCATACTTTAAACTGGCCAAATTTGTTTGTTTTTTTTTGTTTCATGGCAACCCAGATGCTGCTAGCTGTTTCAACCAAGTGTTGTGTTGTTACCTTGTTCTGGACTCTGTGCTTTGTCCTTGGCTTTTCAACTCTCTTAAAGGTACAGTACCTCTACGTCTTCATAACAATTTGCTCAGCAAACAAAGGATAAGATCAGGCTTGCAAAGGTCTTGGAGAAAGGGTGACATGGCTCAGTGGTTAGTACTGTTGCCTCAGTGTCAGGGGCCCTGGTTTGAATTCCATTCCTCCGGCACTTGTTTCTGTGGAGCTTTCATGTTCTCAGTGTCTGCATTGATTTCCTTCAAGATGTGAAGCATAACTGACCATTGGAGTGAATTACTGAAGACTGTAATGCTGTAATGGTGTGGATCAGAGGGTAGTGCACTTGCCTTGGAGTCCAAAAGAGTGTGTGTGTGTGTGTGCGTGCTCAAGTCATGGTTGTGAAGTTTGAGCACATGACCTGTGTATTTTTGAAGGAGTGCCATATTGTCAGTGGTTCTGATTTTTCAGGTTAGGCCTTAAGGTGAGTTCCCATTGTGCCTGTTGTGGGTGTAGAAGAGTAGTGGTGTGTTCCCTGCTTCCCATGCCAATCATTATACCTTAACCAACATCAATGAATAGATTATCTTGTTACTCACACATATACCGCTCCATTTCTGACATGTATCACTTCAAAAAGACTAAGACGTAGGAGCAGATGGAAGCCATTCATCTGCTGTACCAATCAGTTTGTCTCTGTATCATGTCCTCCTTTTCTAATTAACTTTGAGGAGAGCAAGATTTGGAAGCACTTGAGGTTGTGCAAGGTACCACTAATTTTACTCCCAAGTGTGTAGTAGTAAATGCTTATCTCCAATCTTTTCTGGTCTGCATTTTGTCCAAGTGACTCCTGATCGGAGTTCAGTGCTGAGTTGATTCCATTGCTTGTAGTTTAGAAGCAGTCACTGATGGCACTCCTTTCACTGTATTTATTACCAGCGTGACCGGTAGGGAAGGGTCTACTGTGAAGGCAGGTGACCTTAAGTGGCAGCAGCCAGCAGGAAAGGGATGGGGAGAGCCTTCAAGACAGTAGGCTCAGCTGTGGTGCTGTAAAGGCATTACTACTGTCTGTGTGCACGCAAGTTTCTGCCAGCCACCATCTTTTCGATGGGGAGCATAGTAATTGGTTTGTGGGTGGATGAGGAGAGACAAAGATCGGGAGTTCACCTGGCACCTTTCCTATCTCTGACCGAACAATGGTGTTGTTGACTAACCATGGCAATTGATCCATCTGCCAAAGCTGTGAAATTAGGAAAGCCTTGCAGAGTGTTAGCAAACATTTATACCTGGTGTGTTGTGCTCATCACATATCAAGAGTCTAATTTTCATGGCGCTGCCATGAACCTTTTTACAAATGGTAGGTGGGGCCTTGCTTTGAAGTCTGGCTCCCAAACCTAGTATCTCACTCTTCATTGGTAATTGAAAGAAAGGTACTCGAGGGAGCCCAAACTCTGAAGCCATTTGAACTGAGTGGTGACTAGTGTAGGTACAAACCCAAAGTGTGTTTTCAGGTTGCAGGTGAAGAACATGAGGGGGTCTGTAAAACAGTCTGCTCATGACATGCGGGCTGAATTGACATGGAATGTATGGACTAAGTGTGGAAAGTGGAGGTGCAAGAATTGACACTCCTCTGACATTAGGGCTTTTAAGGGACAATGGGTTGGGTGGGGAGTGTGATTTGGTATGTTGGTGTGGAGGTGGGATGGGAAGTAGTCGGGGCTCGAGTGGGATGCACAGTTCTGGAAAGCAACCGCAGATCTTTAGAGATCTGATTTGCAGGGCTACTTTCTTCTGATGTGGGTGAGGTATGTCTGGAACATTCAGGTCTGCTCTGAACAGCTGGCAAGGACAACAAGACTAAGTGTTTAAGCTCCAACTGAGGGGTCAAAGGGCAAAGCAAAGCAAGGATGCGTCGGGGTGGGTGCAAAGTGAGGAAGCAAACCAGCAGTTGTGACAGAGCCTGATCCTATATTGGAGTTGGCTGCCTGTCGATGTGCACTCTGTGGTCTCACTGCAGCATTTCCTTGATGGTCACCAATGCTCTACAAAATGCAGGAGTATCAGAGACACGCCATGATCGTGCAGAGGAGCTGGCACATGTCTGAGGTCAGCATCCACAGACGGGTGAGTGTGGCCATTGCCTGAGTGCACTGAAACATTGATGCAATGCATCCAAGATGGCGGTCTGAAGGAGTACACTGGCAAGCTGCAGTGCCAGTTGCCTGCTATGATAACAAGAGTTCTCGTGATAAAGCTAATTCAGTTGGCAGCTGCCAGGATAGGGTGCATGTTAATGAGGCTGGCAGCAAGCAATCATCCCCCTGAGTAGGCACCTCAGCTCTGCCCAGCAGAAAACTTGCCTCAACACCTGTAAGTGTGACTTCCTCCTGACTTTGGGATGGTCTTTGCTTGACTTCTCAAATGATTGCCTGAGATTTCTCAGCATAAACTACATCATTAACGTCGTGGTCAGATATCCCCCATCGTTCTTTAGTTTTTAATTGCAGCATAATGTTTGTCCCCTACTTCTAAACATTTTTTTGTGAAAAAGGCAGAGCAAATATGGTAAATAAATAAAAGTAGAATAGCAATTCACACAACCCATGAAAAGTTTGATGCTTTCTATCAGGATATGTCAATTGAGTGGTGAGTTTTAATGTAAAAGTTGTCAGGATCTTGCAGTCAGTGTAATTAGCATTTAGACAAAGTATGCAGAACAGTTTTCAAACATAGAGCGTTGCAATTATGTGGTCAGCATGAGGGAAAAATAGGTCAATGGGTTGGAAACCTTTTCTATTCAGGCACAATTCTGATGGAATCTATCCAAAATGTTGCACTATCTTCCTTTTTGAATGTTGCCAAATGTATGTGGCATCATAGTTTGGATTTGCTGCATTAACAGTTTTATGTTTTGTCTTGGATCTGGTTCCAACCGAACAGATGTGTGATCTTGAGCTCTTTGTAAAACAGGAGTGATTCAAAACATTTCCAGAGATACATTTGGATGGCATTTTTCCATTGGGAATTTTGTAAGATCATCAAAGCTCTTAGCACAATACACTTTCTCAAATGATGAATTGAATCAGTGGCCCAGAAATCAGGTTCATTTGGTTCTGTCACATCAAAACCACTCAATTTATTTTTGAATTAGTTCAAACTCTGAATAAGAATGTATTTTAATAATACCAATCTTTAATAGCACTGTCCAGTTAGTTCCTGTGCTCTTTACCCAGATCCCTGCAATTTGTTTTCCTTCGTGTATGTATCTAAATCACTATTGAATCTGTTGGCATTATTCCTTGAGTGCATTCCAGGTCATCAGCTTTCCTCTTCATCTTTCAGCTTTTCCTGTACTGAACTGAATTAACTTTATTGGCTCACATATTGAATTGTCCTGTGAAAAGTTTATAAGCCGCCACTTTCAGCACCATCTTAGTCTATAAGCCGCCACCTAGTTACAGCTTCAGTTACAGGATTAGTTACAGGGTAACGACGTCACCAACATATGGTACCATCTTTAGGTACAGCGTACCTAGGTACAAACCTTAGAAAATAGAGAAATGCAGAAAATAAGTTATATTGCAGTTATACACAAGTGTTACACAGGATTGGCACAATACAGGTTGATCACTTGTGTTGATTTCATATTTGGTAGGTCAGTATTAAAAATGGATGCCCTCCTGCACTAACCCTGTTTATCCGGCCTCGAGACCCCAATAGACGCTAACATTCATGCTCCAGAGGCTTGTTTCCTGCATAACCTGGGTAAGGACCGGAACACAGGACCTTCTGGCCCAGAGGCAGGAGATCGATGACTGGGTCACTCCATCTTTCTCCAGTCTAGATCGCCATACCGTATTAAAGATATGTTTCTCATTTCATTTCTGGTCCTTTCGCTAATTAAATCTGTTTCTTTGAATTGCTGCCCTTTCTGCTGCTGCCATCTGTTAATATCACACATCTTCTCTGTCAGAATCCTTTCTGGTTTTGCACACCTCTATCATGAGATTGAGGACACACATCCTCGTACCATTCTGATCAATCACCTCGCCTCCATCTCTAACAAGTTGGTAGTTTTTATATGAACTTAAGAATAAAACTGAGGTCAGTATAATTACAAAATCATGTTCACCTGTACTTGATTTTGACTCTGGTGCGCAGCTTTGTTTTGCAAAAGAGAAACTCTAGTAATGATTGTGGAACTGCGTCAGAGGTCATTGTAAAGGTCTTTGAGCTGGAGCGGTTTACTGGCCTCGAGAAGGCTGGAAGGATAAACTGATCTCCGATGAGTGTAGCAGGAGATGGCTGAATAACTCAATTTGTGGTTCTGGATTTGCTTGACCTAGGCTAAAACCAGATTGGTGAAACATACCTTGAGGATTTTGTATTCTTGACAACCTGACTCACCTGAACCCAAGACTAAATGGACAAATTCATTCAATCTTGAAATGTACACCAGTGCTGAACATCTGTGAACCTGCAACTGACTTCTGTAAGCTCCATATGCACATTGTCCAGTGGCTTCCTGAGGTTAAACGTGAGCATGTCATCCTGAAATTACAATTTGATATTCACTTAGTGGTATAGGACTTGAGCCTCTCTGAAAGGTCAACCATGTAGCCAAAGCTGCGCACATCAGAAGAGAGGCAGGAATGCCACATTTTGAATTGTCACAGCAGTTTATATGACCGGAGACAAGGGTGCTGTTTGTTTGATGTCTGCAAAATGTAAAGCATAATGTCCACTGATTCTACAATTGGACAACACTTGCAGAACAATCCCAAGTGTTCCTGTATCAGCATCAACAAACAATATTAGATAATCAGTTAGGCTCATAACATGTCTTGGATTAGTCCAGTATTTGGTTTTCAGCATCTGCAGTCATTGTTTTTACCTCATAACATGTCTTATTGACACTTGCTTTGTACCATTCTGTATGTGCAACGGCCTTTAGTAGAATGATACGTGCTTCTTGTCAGATGGAGTTTAAAGAGAGTTTAAGGGTTACTGCGGATTATATCTGCAATAAATGCTGTTGGTTGCGAATCTTATCAGATTCAATGGATCAGTTGGAGAGACTCTGTAAATTCCCTTCAGAATCTCAACCTTTTCCCTTCCTATGTTGTTGGAAGCAATGAGGAATTTGCAACAGCAACAGTATGTGATGGATGGCAGTTATAGGAAGGGGGGGATGTCTCCGGTACAGTCACATAGATGGGTTAACTCCAGGAAAGGTAAGAGAGATAGGCAGCTAGTGCAGGAGTCTTTTATGGATATACCCATTTCAAACAGGTATGCTGTTTTGGAAAATGTAGGGGTGATGGATTCTCAGGGGACCGTAGCACGAACAGCCAAGTTTCTGAAATTGAGACTGGCTCTAATGCAATGAGGGGTACATCGGGTTCCAAGAGATCAATTGTGTTAGGGGATTCTCTATTCCGAGGTACAGACAGACGTTTCTGTGGCTAGCAGCGAGAAATCAGACTGGTGTGTTGCTTCCCTGATGCCAGGATCAAGGATGTCTCAGAGAGGGTGCAGAATGTTCTCAAGGGGGAGAGGGGCTTGCAAAAGGTCACTGTCCACATTGGATCCAACGACATAGGAAGGGAAAAGGTTGAGATTCTGAAGGTAAATTACAGAGAGTTAGACAGGAATTTAAAAAGGAGATCCTTGAGAGTAGTAATATCTGAATTACTCCCAATGCTACGAGCTAGTGAGGGCAGGAATAGGAGGATACAGCAGATTAATGCATGGCTGAGGAGCTGTGTGTATGAGAGAAGGATTCACATTTTTTGGATCATTGGGATTTCTTTTGGGTAGAAATGATCTCTACAAGAAGGACAGTTTGCACCTAAATTAGAAGGGGACTAATATACTGGCAGGGTGATTTGCTAGAGCTGCTCGGGAGGATTTAAACTAGTAAGGTTGGGGGGCGGTGGGGGGTTATGGCAGAGCGGTCGATGTGATCTATATGGACTTCAGTAAGGTGTTCGACAAGGTTCCTCATGGGAGTCTGGTTAGCAAGGTTAGATCTCATGGAATACAAGGAGAACTAGCCATTTGGATACAGAACTGGCTCAAAGGTAGAAGACGGAGGGTGGTGGTGGAGGCTTATTTTTCAGACTGGAGGCCTGTGACCAGTGGAGTGCCACAAGGATTGGTGCTGTGTCCTCTACTTTTTGTCATTTACATAAATGATTTGGATGCGAGCATAGGAGGTACAGTTAGTAAGTTTGCAGATGACACCAAAATTGGAGGTGTAGTGAACAGCGAAGAAGGTTACCTCCGATTACAACAGCATCTTGATCAGATGGGCCACTTGGCCGAGAAGTGGCAGATGGAGTTTAACTCAGATAAATGCAAGGTGCTGCATTTTGGAAAAGCAAATCTTAGTAGGACTTATACACTTAATGGTTAGGTCCTAGAGAGTGTTGCTGAACAAAGAGACCTTGGAGTGCAGGTTCATAGCTCCTTGAAAGTGGAGTTGCAGGTAGATAGGATAGTGAAGAAGGCGTTTGGTATTTTCCTTTATTGGTCAGAGTATTGAGTACAGGAGTTGGGAGGTCATGTTGCAGCTATACAGGACATTGGTTAGGCCACTGTTGGAATATTGCGTGCAATTCTGGTCTCCTTCCTATTGGAAAGATGTTGTGAAACTTGAAAGGGTTCAGAAAAGATTTACAAGGACGTTGCCAGGGTTGGAGGATTTGAGCTACAGGGAGAGGCTGAACAGGCTGGGGTTGTTTTCCCTGGACTGTCGGAGGCTGAGGGGTGACCTTATAGAGGCTTACAAAATTATGAGGGGCATGGATAGGATAAATAGACAAAATCTTTTTCCTGGGGTGGGGGGAATCCAGAACTAGAGGGCATAGGTTTAGTGTGAGAGGGGAAAGATATAAAAGGGACCTAAGAGGCAACTTTTTCACACAGAGGGTGGTGCATGTATGGAATGAGCTGCCAGAAGTAGTAGTGGAGGCTGGTACAATTGCAACGTTTAAGAGGCATTTGGATGGGTATATGAATAGGAAGGGTTTGGAGGGATCTGAGCCGGCTGCTGGCAGGTAGGACTAGATTGGGTTGGGATATCTGGTCGGCATAGACAGGTTGGACCGAAGGGTCTGTTTCCATGCTGTACATCTCTATGACTCTAAATGAGTACATTAAACTCTTGTGCCTTTTTCTTTGAATTAATTGAAAGCACAGGGAGCTTATGGTTTGCTGCTGCCATTATAATAATCACAGCTGAAAGTACCACTGGACAGGGTCGATCCGAGAATGTAATTTGGCTTGATAGATCGTTTTCATTGTTTAGTTAGTGAATATGGCTATTAGACACTGAAATATTGATACAGGGCAGGCAATGGTCTAGTGATATTTTCACTGGACTGTTAATCCAGAGACCCAGGTAATGTTCTGGGGACTTGGGTTAGAATCCTATCATGGCATATGTTGGAATTTAAATTCAATAAATATCTGGAGTTAAAGAGTCTAATGATGGCCATGAATCCATTGCCATTTGAAAAACCCACTTGAATCTCTAATGTCCTTTAGGGAAGGAAACTGCCATCCTTACCTGGTCTGGCTTACTGTGGGCAGCACAGTGGCTCAGTGGTTAGCACTGCTGCCTCACAGCACCAGGGGCCTGGGTTCAATTTCAGCCTCGGGCAGCTGTCTGTGTGGAGTTTACACATTCTTCCTGTGTCTGTGTGGGTTTCCTCAGAGTGCTCTGGCTCCCTGTCACAGTCCAAGGATGTGCATTCAGGTGGATTGGCCATGCTAAATTGACCATAGTGTTAGGTGCATTAGTCAGAGGTAAATATAGGGTAGGGGAATGGATCTGGGTGGGTTACCCTTCAGAGGATTGGTGTGGACCTTTTTGGGCCAAATGGCCTATTTCTATATTATGGGGAATCTAAACATGTGGCTCCAGACGCACAGCAATGGGGTTGATTCTTAACTGCCCTCTGCGTAATTAGAGATGCAGATGTAACTGTTTCGAAGTAGATGTGAGGGAGCATGTTACATGCTGGATTCCTCCAATACTGCCCTCTTGAGAATTCCTGATTCACTTGCTCCATCCTTGGTGGCTGAGCTTTCTGCACGGACCCTTCACTTCCCCCTCCTTGCTGAGAAGGCACTTTCTAAGACACCTCTGAAGCCTGGATTTCGTCCATCTGCCCTAACATACCTTCACATTACCTGGTGTCACTTTGATTTATGTTGCTCCATGAAGCAGTTTGTGATGTTCTATTGTACAGTCACAGAATCACACAGCACAGAAACAGATCCTTCATTCCAACTAAGGGTTAATCCAGAGACCCAAATAAAGGTCTGGGGACCTGCGTTTAAATCCTGTCATGGCAGATGGTGGCATTTGAATTCAATGAAAGAAAATCTGGAATTAAGAATCTAATGATGACCCGAATCCATCCTCCATTGTTAGGAAAATCCATCTGGTTCCCTAACAACGTTTAAGAAAGAAACTCTTATTCTTATTCAGTTTGGCCTACACGTGACTCCAGACCCACAGCAATGGGGTTGACTCTTAGCTGCCCTCTGGGCAATTAGGGAGGGGCAATAAATGCTGCCTGGTCAGCAGCACCCACAACCCATGAATGAATTTTTTTTAAAACCAGTCCATTCTAACCATAATCCCAAACTAAACCAGTCCCATCTGCATGGTCCTGACCTTTATCCATCCAAACCTTTCCTATTCATGTACTCATCCAAATGCCTTCTAAATGTTGTAATTGTGCCCACATTCACCACTTCCTCAGGAAGTTCATTCCACGCAAACAACCTCTGCGAAAAAATATTTACCCTTCGTGTCTTTTTAAAATCTTTGTACTCTCGCCTTAAAAATATGACCCCCCCCCCCCTAGTCTTGAATTCCCCCATCCGAGGGAAAAGAGACTGCCATTCTATCTTGATTTTATAAAGTTCTATCAGGTCCCCACTCAACCTCCTGTACTCCAGTGAAAGAAGCACAGCCTATCCCACCTTCCTTGATGACTCAAGCCTTCCATTCCCAGCAACATTCTGGTAATTCTTTTCTGAAGCCTCTCCAGCTTAATGATATCCTTCCTGTGACAGGTCAACTAGATGCATGTTAAATATGTCATATAAATATAACTTACTGAAGCTTTTTTTAAAATGTTGGATTGTCGCCGACCCAGTGCCCATTACAGGGAACACTGTACAATGGAAGATCAGTACAAAGGAGCAGCATTTTGTAAAAGCATTTTAGCAAAACCAGAGGGTTATACTGCCAGGTGTGTGAGAAAGACTGAACAGAAATCACCTGCAAGGATTTAGAGACACAGCATAGTTATAACGGATATAGTGCAGAGATTGTGGGATTGTCACAAGTAAACAGAAACAATCTGGATTTTGTGATTAATAGCCAGGTATATGGATATCATTGTTATTACAGAATAAATCAGACAACATTGAACATCTACACAAGTGCCGTTAAATGCAGAAATCCAGATTTATTTTGTACAGACTTTACTCCCACAATATCTCATTGATAGATTCTGAAATAAAGTCAATGTAGGGGCAAGGAGTTGATTTTTATTCATTTGTGGGACTTGGGTCTTCCTGGCTGGCCAGCACTGATAACCCATCGCCAGTTGCCCCCCTTGAGAAGTTGGGGGGGTGGGGGGGAGGTGGTGAGCTGCCTTCTTGAATCACTGCAGTCCACCTGCTGTGGGTTGACCTACAATGCCCTTAAGGAGGGAATTCCAGGATTTTGATCCAGTGACACTGAAGGAACAGCAATATATTTCCAGTCAGGGTGGTGAGTGGCTTGGAGGGGAATTTGCTATTCATCCTGTCTACACCTCTCATGATTTTGTAGGCCTCAATCAGATCCCCCCTCAACCTCCTTCTTTCCAATGAAAATAATCCTAATCTACTCCACCTCTCCTCATAGCTAGCCCTATCTATACCAGTCTACTCCACCTCTCCTCATAGCTAGCCCTATCTATACCAGGCAACATCCTGGTGAAACTCCTCTGCACCCTCACCAAAGCATCCAAATCCTTTTGGTAATGTGGCCACCAGCACTATACACAGTATTCAAAATGTGGCCGAACCAAAGTCTCATACAACTGTAAGATGACCTGCCAACTCTTGTACTCAATATCCTGTCCAGTGAAGTAAAGCATGTCAATGCCTATTTGACCACTTTACTGACCTGCGTTGCCACTTTCAGGGAACAATGGACCTGAACACCCAGATCTCTCTGTACATCAATTTTCCCCAGGATTTTTCCATTTACTGTATAGTTCGCTCTGGAATTGCATCTGCCATAATGCATCACCTTACATTTGTCCGGATGAACTTCATCTGCCATTTCTCTATCCAACTCTCCAATCTATGTATATTCTGCTGTATTCTCTGACAGTCCCCTTCACTATCTGCTACTCCACAAATCCTAGTGTCATCTGCAAACTTGCTAATGAGGCAACCTACACCTTCCTCCAAATCATTTCTGTATATCACAGATCCCTGTGGGACACCATTGGTCACAGGTCTCCATTTTGAGAAGCTCCCTTCCACTACTACTCTCTGTCTCCTGTTGCCCAGCCAGTTCTCTATCCATCTAGTTAGAACACCTGGACCGCAAGCGACTTCATTTTCTTCATCAGCCTACCATGGGGAACCTTATCAAATGCCTTATTAAAGTCCATGTATATGACATCGACATCCCTTCCCATATCAATCAACTTTGTCACCTCTTCAAAGAATTCTATTAGGTTTGTAAGACATGACCTTTCCTGCTCAAAACCATTCTGCCTATCACTGATAAGCCCATTTTCTTCCAAATGGATATATATCCTATCCCTTAGTATCTTCTCCAGTAGCTTCCCTACCAGTGAGGTTAGGCTCACATGTCTGTAATTACCTAGATTATCCCTGCTATCTTTCTTAAACAAGTGGGACAACTTTAGCAGTTCTCCAGTCATAGTGTCATAGAGATGTAGAGCATGGAAACAGACCCTTCCATCCAGATATCCCAACCCAATCTAGTCCCACCTGCCAGCACCCAGGCCATATCCCTCCAAACCCTTCCTATTCATATAACTATCCAGATGCCTTTTAAATGTTGCAATTGTACCAGCCTCCACCACTTCCTCTGGCAGCTCATTCCACCCTCTGTGTGAAAAACGTTGCCCCTTAGGTCTCTTTTATATCTTTCCCATCTCAGCCTAAATCTATGCCCTCCAGCTCTGGACTCCCCCACCCCAGGGAAGAGACTTTGTCTATTTACTCTATCCATGCCCCTCATGATTTTATAAATCTCTATAAAGTCATCCTTCAGCCTCTGATGCTCCAGGGAAAACAGGCCCAGCCTGTTCAACCTCTCCCATTAGCTCAAATCCTCCAACCCTGGCAACATCCTTGTAAATTTTTTCTGAAATCTTTCATGTTTCACAACACCTTTCCGATAGGAAGGAGACCAGAATTGCACGCAATATTCCAACAGTGGCCTAACCAATGTCCTGTACAGCCACAACATGACCTCCCAACTCCTGTACTCAGTGCTCCGACCAATAAAGGAAAGCATCCTCTGGGACATCCCCTGTGTTTGAGGATACTGCAAAGATATCTGTGAAGGCCCCAGCTATTTCCTCTCTAGCTTCCCCCAGTAACTGGGATAGATCCCATCTGGACTTGGGGACTTAACTACCTTATTGCCTTTTAGAATACCCATCACTTCCTTCCTCCTCATGCCAACTTGACCTACGGTAATTAAAAATCTATCCCTAACCCCAACATTGGTCGTGTCCCTCTCCTTGGTGAATACTGGTGCAAAGTACTCATTACAAATCACCCATTTTCTCTGACTCCATGCATGTTTGATAATTTTTTGATCATAGAAACATAGTAAATAGGAGCAGGTGTAGGCCACTCTGCCCTTCAAGCCTGGTCCACCATTCAACATGATCATGACTGATTATCCAACTCAGTCCCTGTTTCTACTTTCTCTCTCAGACCCTTTAAGCCCTATGAACTATATCTAACTCTTTCTTGAAAACGTTGACCTCATAAAAACCGAAAGAGCTGTGAATGCTGTAAATCAGAAACATAAGCAGAAATTGTTGGAAAAGCTCAGCAGGTTTGGCACCATCTGTGGAGAGAAATCAGAGTTAATGTTTCAGGTTGTGATACCCTTCCTTAGAACCAGGGAAGTTCTGAGGAAGGGTCACCAGACCTGAAATGTTAACTCTAATTTCTCTCCACAGATGGTGCCAGACCTGCTGAGCTTTTCCAGCAATTTCTGGAATTCAGGAGAGTTTTAATTACAGAGAAAATGATGGGAATGTGGAGCTCCCCAACACAGGGAGAGGTTGAGGGATTTTAGGGGAAGCAGGATAAATACACAAGGGAATGAGAAATAGAAGGATATTATATCAGCATACGAAATAGGGGTTGGATCGACCATCCAGCTCCCTGTACCTACTCCCCCCCCAAACCCCGTTCAATAAGATCATTTATTGATTGGTTTGTGTTTCAAATTTCACATTCCCTCTCCCCAATAACCCTCCACTCCGCCACCTAAAGATAATCTAAATACCTCTACCTTAAAAATATCCAATTACCACCTCCCCAGGCCCCCACAACCCCTGAGGCAGACGATTCCAAAATCCTCACCAGGTCTGACAATTCAAAAATAAAACCTGGCAGCAATTAAAACAACAGTGACTGGGAAGTAGCTGGATTAGTGTGGGATCTCACCTGGTTCAGCCCTGTCCTGGAGAGGAGGGAACCTTCTGCTGCTTCTGGTCCGAGTTTATCTGAGACTCCAGTCCCGCAGCGATACGCTGAAGCTGTCACTACACCCTGGCATGGCCCATTCCAGTCTCCCATTTTTACCCAGCAAGAGAAAGTGGCTCAAGATTAGAGTGGTGCTGGAAAAACACAGCTGGTCGGGCAGTATCTGAGGAGCAGGAAAATCAACATTTTGGGCAAAAAGCCCTTCATCAGGAACCGCAACATCGATTTTCCTGCTCCTCGGATGCTGCCTGAGCTGCTGTGCTTTTCCAGCACCACTTTAATCTTGACTCTAATCTCCAGCATCGATAGTACCCACTTCCACTAAGAGAATGTGACTCTCTGCAACTCAACGTGGGAAACCAATGCTGGTCCCACCAATGGCATCCACATCCCTTGAATAGATTCCCAGAGGAGGCAGAACACATTAACAGGGTCGATAAGAAGAATGTAAGAGGCCAGCCTTCATCAGATTGTAAGGAGCCAGGGAGGGTTATGTTGGAGTTTCACACTGCTCTGTTTACGCGGTTCTGGTCACCAAACTATGGGATGGATTTGACTGGAGGGGTGCGGGGGAGACTCATCAGGATGTTGCCACAAGTTTAAAAAGTTGTCTGTGATGGAGCATTTAGCAATGAAGTAAGGATGGATAGGCTTGGGTCATTGGTAGGGTAGAGAGGGGTGTGTGAGATGGACCGGGTGGATAGGAAGCAGCTGTTCCCCTTGGTTGGAGGGTCAATAACAAGGGGGCATCATTTTAAAGCAAAAGGCAGGAGGTTTAGGGGGGATTTGAGGAAAACATTTCTCCCCCCTGAGGGTGGTGGGTATTTAGAATGCACTGCCTGGGAGAGGAGTTGAGGCGGGAAACTTTTCCAACCTTTAAAAAGCATGTGGATGAACACTTGAAATGTCACAACATGCAAAGCGCTGTGCCTAGTGCTGGGAAAAGGATTAGTTTCAATAGATTGGCATGTAATCGATGAAGGGCCTCATCTGTACTGTATGATCCTGTGGCCATGAATCAATTAAAGAAAATTGACAGGTGGTTAAAATCTGCATCTTCAAAGGATTACACTTTTTAAATTCATCGCTGGCTGGGCCCAGCATTTATTGCCCGTCCCTAGCTGCCCCTTGAGAAGGTGGGGGTGAGCTGCCTTCTTGAACCGCTGCAGTCCACCTGCTGTGGGTTGACCCCAATGCCCTTAGGGAGGGGATTCCAGGATTTTGACCCAGCAACACTGAAGGAACGCTGATATATTTCCAAGTCAGGATGGTGAATGGCTTGGAGGGGAACTTCCAGGGGGCGGTGTTCCCTTATATCAGCTGCCCTTGTCCTTCGAGATGGTAGAGGTCATGAGTTTGGCATCTCATTTCTCTCATTTACGTTGTGTGTTGGTTTTAAACTGGAGTGACGTTATATAAACAGAGTGGTGTGTCATTGCATGGAGACTGATGCACCCCTATTGTCACAGCTCAAGCAGAACCTTGCTCATATTTCTTAAAAACTTGTTCCTGCTTGTATATTTGAGATATTGCTAGTACTTTGCCTGGATCAGGCTTATATCAGTTTGACTTTCACAACCCAAGTATACAATATCCTATCATGGAATCATAAAATGGTGTTTCACTGAATGAGCCTGTTGTCCCTGAAAGAACTCTCTGAGTAGTTCCACTCCCCTGATCTGTCCACATGCCCCCTCACTCTGCAAATAGATGGGCTCCACAATAAGGCACCAGTTTAATAATTCCCACCTACCCAGTCACCAATGTAAATGTTTCACAACGCCACTGAATTCCTTGCAAAGGATTCTTTCAAATGATTTGTAATGAAAAGCATGGGCACGATGATTGGTGAGGGGGTCAGTTAGCTGGGTTGGCCGGGCAGCTGGTTTTAGATTCAGAGAGATGCCAACAGCGTGTGTTCAATTCCCGCACTGGCTGCAGTGAAGGGTTCTCCCCCTGGGATGGAAGGGTTATCGTGTTGAGGACGATTTGAGACAGTTAGAGTTTAGAAGGTCAAGAGGTAACCTTATTGAAACATGAGGTTGTAATACAGAAGACCGAGGGAGCTGGATGGAGTAATATTCCACAGCAATGTGACCAGGTCCATCTCTCCACCAGTCTTAAACATCTGCCTGATGTTCCTCGTCACTGGATATAAAGCTCTCCTTCCTGTGCAGACTAAAATTCTAATTACTGCACTCGTTGAATTAATGGTGGGATTACAAGGTCACTCACTTACTCACCATCCTTTGCAATAGCAGGAACAGAACTTGTGTGTGCAGTGACACAGTATTGTCCAAGGGTTCTCTGCACAGCTGCAGGTAACTGCATTTAAAGGTGCCCTGCAGGATGAGAGCAATGATAGGTAGGTTTCACAAGCGCATTTTTTTTCTCCAGCTATGCCATGAGATTTGTACCATTGTGTCTGTGCAAATGGTGTCCATTTGGTGCTCCGGCTTCCTCCTGTTGTCCAAAGATGTGCAGGTTGTGTGGATTGGCCATGATAAATTACCCATAGTATGCAGGGATGTGCAGGCTAGCTAGCTTAGCCATGGGAAATACAGGGTTACAGGGATGAGGAGGGATTTGCTATTCAAAGGGTCGGAGTGGTCTCAATGGGCCAAGTGGCCCGTTTGCACACTGTGGGGATTCTCTGATTTCTGATTTCCAGGCAGTGTGGAAGGTGTCTTGATGAGCTCCACAGTAAAGGAGTTAGATGTGGGCCAGACACACATCACGTAGGATAACACTGAGACAGTGTCTTGCCTGTTGTGCAGGTTCCTGTCTGCAGGGGAGACGGTGTGGTTACTCTCACATGCTCAGTTTCCGGTTGACATGGCTACAAACGCTTCCCAGTTTTGGGTGCACTTCTGTCTCCCCACCCTGTACCAGCTCTTGAAAGCCTTTTGAAAGATAAAAAATGCTGGAAATCAAAGTGGGTTTAGGATCTGAAATGTTAGCTTGCTCTCTCTCCATGGATGCTGCCTGACGCAGTGATTCCTAGCATTTTTTGTTTTCAGTATAGATTTCAGCATCTGCAGTAATTTGCTCCTACTCAGAAGCGAAATAGAAAAAGGCTGAAGCTTTCACATCAATCTTCAGTCAGGCGTGCTGAGTGGATGATCCATCTCAGCCTCCTCCAGTGGTCCCCGACATTACAGATACCAGTCTCCAGCCCATTCGATTCACTCCACGTGATGTTAAGAGACGCTGGGTACTGCAAAGGCTAGGGGCCCTGACAATATTCTGGCAACAGTACTGAAGACTTGTGCCCCAGAACTTGCTGCTCCCCGAGACAAGCAGTTCCAGTACAGTTACAACACTGGCATCAATCAAACAGTGTTTAGAAATCACCTAGGTATGTCCTGCACATAATAAAATGAACAAATCCAACCCGGCCAATTACTGCCCCATCAATCTAATCTTGATCATCAGTAACATGATGGAAGGGGTCATCAACAGAGCTATCAAGCAGCACTTGTTCAGTGACACCCAGTTTGGGTTCCACCAGGGCCACTCAGCTCCTGACGTCAATCCAGTCTTGGTTCAAACATGGAGAAAAGAGCTGAATTTCAAAGGTGAGGCGAGAATGACATCAAGGCTGCATTCAACCGAGTGTGGCATCTAAGAGCCCTGGCAAAACTGGAATCAATGGATATTGGGGACAAACTCTCTGGTGGTTGGAGTCATACCTGAAGCATAGGAAGGTGGATGTGCTTGTGGAGGGTCAGTCATCTCAGCTCCAGGACATCTCTGCAGGAGTTCCTCAGGGTAGTGTGCTAGGCCCAACCATCTTTAGCTGCTTCATCAATGACCTTCCCTCCATCCTAGGGTCAGAAGTGGGGATGTTCGCTGATGATTGCACAATGTTCAGCACCATTTGCAACTCCTGAGATACTGAAGCAGTCCATGTTCAAATGCAACATGATCTGGACAATATCCAGGCTTGGGCTGACAAGTGACAAGTAACATTCATGCCCCACAAGTATAAGTCTATGACCATCACCAACAAGAGACAATGTAACCGCAGTCCCTTGACATTCAATGGTGTTACCATCACTGAATTCCCTCACTATCAACATCCTGGAGGTTACCATTGACCAGAAACTCAACTGGACTCACCATAATAAATGCAGTCACTACAGCAGCAGGGCAGAGACTAGGAATACTGTGGTGAGTAACTCACCACCTGACTCCCCAAAGTCTATCCACCATCTACAAGGCACAAGTCAGGAGTGTGCTGGAATACTCGTCACTTGCCCTGAATGGGTATAACTCCAACAACACTCAAGAAGCCGAACACTATCCAGGACAAAGCAACTCCCTTGATTGGCACCACATCCACAAATATCCACTCCCCCCCCCACCAACACTCAGTAGCAGCAGTGTGTACCATCTCCAAGATACACTGCAGAAATTCACCAAAGATCCTCAGACAGCACCTTCCAAACCCACGCCCACTTCCATCTAGAAGGACAAAGGCAGCAGGTACATTGGTACACCAGCCCCTGCAAATTCCCCTCCAAGCCACCCACTATCCTGGCTTGGAAATATGGCATCATTCCTACAATAGGGCAACTAGAGACGGGCAATAATTGCTGGCCCCAGCCAGTGACACCCACATCCCATAAATTAATAAAAAAAACTCAGCATAAGATTCAATTATAACCCAGTTGTCAGGAAATATCATTTAGCACTGGAAATGCATCAGGATAAAATCTGCAAATCTCCGTGTCCTGATTAAACCTGTTAAAAAATCCCAAACAAAATCAGTTTACACAATCCCTGGCTGATAAATTAATGTCAATGGTGCATGTTGATGATAAGAGAACAAAAACAATTCTTTTGGGTTTATTCCAGAGAACTAAGTACAAAAGCAGGAATATCAAATTAAATTTATTTGGAAATCTCAGTCAGACTGCTCTTGGGTTATTGTCCCTAACTGCTCTCCAAATGAGTTTGAGAAGATTTGTAGCTCAGGTTGAGGTTCTGGATGTAGGTTTGCTTACTGAGCTGGAAGGTTCATTTTCAGTTGTTTCGTCATCACACTAGGTAACATCTTCAATGAGTGTCTGGATGAAGCTTTGTCTGGAGGCTCATTGAAGATCTTACTTAGTATGGTGACAACATGACTGAAAATGAACCTTCCAGCTCAGTGAGCAAACCTACATGTTTTCCAAATGTCCAGAAAGGATTTTGAAACCCTGGAAAAGTGAGAGCGGGAGGTGCTTATAAGGATGTTCCTACGACAGACTGCGTACAACAATCAGGAAGGTTTGAGTAGGCTGGAGACTCAGCTCTCTTGCTGGAGACAGAGAAGACTGAGAGTGACTGGACCCAGTCTTTAATGATATGGACAAACAAATCAGGAGCAGGAGTAGGCCATTCAGCCCTTCAGGCCTGCTCCATCGTTCAATAAGATCAAGGCTGATCTGATTCCTCCACCTTCTTGAACAAAACCTAGTCTCTTTGGGAGATAATTCCACTGAGAGAAGGAATTTCTCCTCACTTCTCTCTTAACTGGGTAACCCCTTACTCTGTGATGATGCCCTCTTGGTCCTTGACTCTGCCACAAGGGGAAACAACCTCTCCGTATCTAACCTGTCAAGTCTCCTAAGAATCATGGGATCCCTACAGTTGGAAAGAGACCATTTGGCCAATTGGGTCTGCACTGACCTTCCAAAGAGCTTCCAACCCCACCCTAACCTTGTAACCCTGCATTTATCATTGCCCATCCACCTAACCTGGGCATCTTTGGACTTACATGTGGTCAACTCTCATTCTTCTAAACTCCAATGAGGAGAGGCCCAACTATACCCAACCTTTCCTCATGAGAAAATCCCTCCACGCGTGTGATCAACTCACTGTGCTTGTGCCTGGGTTGACCAATGTATGCCCAATGGGTGCTATTACCGTAAATTGGGGACGGTGGGAACGTTCTTGAAGGTGGGGGTGTGGGGTTCCAATAGGAGATGCAGTCTGCCCTTGTGAGTGAGTGAGACAGAGAGAGAGAGAAAGAGAGAGATAGACATCCCCATTCTCAAGCATCCTCCCAGCACTTCTAACACTTTTGAAATAAAACAAAATGACCGCAGCAACCAGCCTGTCATTAATAGGCTGGCCTGTGGGTGGAGCTGTGTCAGGTTAGAGGGCAGGGAACGGGAGAAGGCCTTGGGATATTCTCAGAATGTTGCCTACCCTCCATCCTGATTGGCCGCAGGGAGAGCCCCTTCTCAATTAATCTAGTCAGTCACAGACAGATGGCCCAAAATGTCTTAGATTGCCTAATGACTCAATGCTAGCTGCACTGTTCTGGGGACAAGGTGAGTGGCCATTTTTCCTTGAACTGTCCTCTGACTGGGGAGGCATTGGGATGCCATCGTCAAGATGCACAGTTTAGGTGTCTTGGCTACACTAAATGCCTCTAATGTCCAGGGATGTGCAGGCTGGGTGGATTAGCCATGGGAAATGTGGGATCATGGGGATAGGGAAGGGGCTGGGTCGAGGTGGGATGCTGTTTGGGGGGTTGGTGCAGATTCGTTGGGCCTCTTTCTGCGCAGTATGGATGACATGATTCTATGAAGTCAAGCATCTACTTTCACCTCTGACCCCTTATCATCAACTTTGGTGGTGAGAAAATTGGTTCAAGTCACATCAGAATTGAAATTAGTTTTGGATCAATCCCCCACTATCAACATCCTGAGGATTACCATTGACCGGAAACTCAACTGGACTCACTATATAAACACAAGAGCAGGTCAGAGGCCAGGAATGCCATGACGAATAACTCCCCTCCTGACTCCCCAACCCAGTCCATCATCTACAAGGCACAAGTCAGGAGTGTGGTGGAATACTCCTCACTTGCCTGGATGGATGCAGCTCTAACAACACTCAAGAAGCTTGACACCATCCAGGACAAAGCAGCCTAGTTGACTGGCACCACATCCATAAACATCCACTCCCTACACCACCAACACTCAATAACAACAGTGTGTACTATCTACAAGATGTACTGCAGAAATTCACCAACAATCCTCAGAGAGCACCTTCCAAACCCACGCCCACTTCCATCTAGAAGGACAAGGGCAGCAGATACATGAGAAAACCACCCCCTGCAAGTTCCCCTCCAGGCCACTCACTATCCTGTCTTGGAAATATTTCGCCGTTCCTTCACTGTCACTGGGTCAGAATCCTGAAATTCCCTCCCTAAAGGCATTGTGAATCAACCCACAGCACATGGACTGCAGCTGTTCAAGAAGGCAGCTCACCCCCACCTTCTCAAGGGGCAACTAGGGACGGGCAATAAATGCTGGGCTCAGCCAGCGACAACCAAATCTCACTAATGAATAAATAAAACCTGTTCAGAGATGCTATAACACACCTTCTGGGGCAAATGCGACCTGATCTCGGGCCTCCTAGCCCAGAGGTAGGGAGCATCACTACCACCGTGCCAGAGTACCTCCTGCATTTCCCCCTCAGTTTGAGCTGCATTGGGTTTTGCCTGCACAATTTGATTTGCTTTAGTCTCTGGTCCCTCTGAGACCGTGGAGCGAGAGGGATGTGCTGCCTTTAAGGAAAATCTGATAACATTCGTGTGACTCAACAGCATTTGGGTAACTGGACAACACAGAGAGAAAGCTATCACCTTATCACAAGGTTCTTGTTGCTGTCTAGTTGGGTAAACACAAAATATTTAAACAGAGATATTTGTGACAGAGATGTTGAAAGTTGCTTTGGGTGAAGATTGAGGCTGAAGGTTACATTAATCTGTTTTCTTTGCTTTTTGGTTGTCAGCTTGTTCTCTACAATTCTGATATTTCCCTGCTGGATTGCTACCCTCTCTCTCCCTTCTTGAACAAGGTCAGCTTCATTGCGTTTGGACACATTTCAAAGGGGACCCTCAGACCTTGGCCGTGGGCTCCTGCTTTGTCTGGTCTTGTTTAGTTTATGAAAGAAAGATTTGCATTTATGTAGCGCTCCTTTTCATGACCGCCAGACATCCCAAAGCACTTTGCAGCTAATTGAAATTGTGTTTTGAAACATGGCCGCTGTTGTCATGTGTGAAATGGATATCCAATCTACCGACAGCAATCTCCAACAAACAGCCACAGGGGATTGACCAGATCATCAACATTAACAAGACTGATTGAGGCATTAAGGATCTGACCAGATTCTGGGATTAAGTCCTCGCTCTTCTCCAAAATGGTGGCCAAGGGATCTTTTAGGTCCACCTGACAAAGCCTCAGTTTAGCATCTCCTCAGACAGTGTCGTGCCAGCCTGAAGTAACGTTGTGGAAGCTGGTATCCTGTCACCCAGTTTAGTTACACTTACCAGCCAGCTCAGAGCCAGTCCCTAGAGTGAGGAGAATTCCTGAGACTCCTGTTTATATCTGGATTAGTGGTGCTGGAAGAGCACAGCAGTTCAGGCAGCATCCAACGAGCAGCGAAATCAACGTTTCGGGCAAAAGCCCTTCTTATATCTGTCAGCCAGGGCTCCCACATTGGCCCAGGTTCATACAATTATAGAATCCCTGCAGTGTAGAAACAGACCATTCAACCCAACAAGTGCACACCAGCCCTCTGAAGAGCATCCCGCCCAGACCCATCCTTCGACCCGAGCACTGGAACCCTGCATGGCCAATCCACGCTAACCTGCGCCAAATCAGGGAATCTCATATTGAATGTGATCCACCAGGCTAACTGTGCTCTACTTACTACAAGCCCCATGGCATTAATGGCATTGTGAATGTTCCAACAGTGAGGTGCCCCCTCTCCAAATGGTCTCTGCTCTCTCCTCCCTCAAAGATCTCACTGTAAGCCTCAAAAAGCGACCACACTGGGAGAAGGTTTGGACAGCATTGGTATAGCACCTCCTCAGCAGGACAGCACTCCCCTGGTCCTGTGTTGGTCAATTGTGACATCTACATTCAAGCCCCAGGAAGGGATTTCCACCCAGGACCTTGTGACTCAGGCACACATGATCCCTGTTAAGCTGACATTTCAGATCAGAATAGACTCCCATCATGTGGAAGCAGACCATTCAACCCATTGAGTCTACACCAACCCTCTAGGGAGCATTCCGCCCAGACTCACCCCATCCCCACAGCCCTGCATTTCTCACAGCTAATCCCACCTAACCTGCACATCGCTAGGCACTATGGGAAATTCAGCATCACCAATCCACCCTAATCTGCACATCTTTGGAATGTGGGAGGAAGCTGGAGCACCCAGAGGAAACCCATGCAGACAAGGGGAGAATGTGCAAACTCCACATGGACAGTCACCCAAGGCTGGTATTGAACCTGGGACCCTGGCGATGAGAGGCAGCAGTGCTAACCAATGAGCCGCTGCACTGATGGGCTATCTGACTGTGTTGGAATCCATGGCCCATTCTGATCCTCATTGCAGTGTGTCCTGGGGTTGTGTCTGTATGGAAAACTCTTGGGTTCTGGAATCTTCTGATTCAAATGTCCTGGGGGCATTGAAGAGGTGGGGGAGCACTGGAGGAGAATAGCTTTCCGGAAGCTTCTCTTCCCTGGTGGCCCCTGCACCTTTTTCTCCATGTACCCTAGTGCCTATCGTGGGTGATTACTGAGGGGGCAGGATGAAGGGGAGATGGTTGAGAAACCTATCAGCCATGATTGAATGGTGGAGTAGACTCGATGGGCTGATTGGCCTAATTTCTGCTCCTATGTCTTATGGTCTTATGGTCTGACAGTTGTCATGGTGAAGTGGTCAGATGCAAGGACCCAGTTGAATGGTGAACATTGACGAGTAATTCTCACAATGCTTAGAAAATCCTAGCTGCGTGTCCCGTCCCTCTCCCTACTCTCTCCCTCCCCTCCATCCCCAGAGACTGTGAATGTACCTTCGTATAAAAAGGTAACCTGCAAGGCTATAGACCAAGTACTGGAATTAGGCTTGTTTCTCGGCCATCACGGACTAGATGGGCCAAGTGGCCTCTTTCTGTGCCGTAAACATTCTATAATTTCCATTCCAGATGTGGTGGCATCAATGATTTATCACATAGTTGGGTCACTGCTTTATCTTCCCTCAATATTGACATTTTACTGAAAGGAACCATTGAATTACAGGATTGTTACAGCATTGCAGGAGGCTATTCAGCCCATTGTGTCTGTGTTGGCTGTCCTAAGGCTGTCATGCACTACCTCCAGCTTCTCCCCACACATCCCTCCTCTTTAGATGTTTAAAACAGTCTCATAGTTACATGTACGTGTGCTCCATAAATAATTATGCAAATAGTTGGCAGCTTGATATTAATGAAGATTAAGGCTTTATTGAAGGTTGAGTGATTGACAGACCTGACACCTTCTGCCCTATATTCTTTCACAGAATGAAGGCTTTACTGCCAAGTCAGTGTTTATTGTCTATCCCTCACTCCCCTCAAACTGCCAGGGTCATTTCATTAGGAGCCCACCCAAATGCTTATGAATCTGGAGTCATGTGACCAAACCAGGTAAGGAGGGCAGATTTCCTTCCTGAAAGTGGGTAGATGGGTTTTTAATAACGCTTCCATGATCATTGTCAATGAGTCTCACTTTTAATTCCAGCTTTATGAATTGAATTTAAATTCCAGGAGATGTTGGTGCTTTTGGAATTACAAGCCCAGAGACATTACTTACACCTCCCCCTATGCAATGGTCAATATAATTGCTCCACATTGTGATCTGTTTGGAGGACAGTATGGAAGATAATTGGAACTTGTTCATACATTTTATTAAGATTAGATCAATAACTGACAACAAATGGGGCGACAATCTGGGGTCTGACTATTCTTTTCCCAGCCTTCCTGTTCCCTGTGCTTTCAGTTGGAGAATAAATGATCTCATTTACAACCATCTGACGAAGGAGCAGCGCTCTGAAAGCTAGTACTTCCATATAAACCTGTTGGACTATAACCTGGTGCTGTATGATTTTTAACTTTGTCCACCCCAGTCCAACACCAGGATCTCCACATCAGGACATTTACTCTTGTCATTCTTTGTGCAAACCTCAGGCAGAAAACAGACATAAACTAATTTAACCAACACCTTCCAGCTCAAAGGCAAACCACATTTTGAGGTGTTACTGAAGGAAACCGTTCCCAAGATCCATGACTTCCTTCTCCCTTCCTCCTCTTGTAAAGGGATGCTTCCTTACCCTGACCCCACGTTCTACAGCAGAACAGGGCTGCTCAGAGCCAGAGCTGCCATTGCAGTGTGATTGCTGAAGGCCAGTTGACCCATTATCCCTCTGCTAGCTCCTTAGGAAAAAAGAAGATCCAATTTGTCCCCCTCTTTTACCCAGTGAGTGTTTGCCTTTTTTAATGTTTCCCCAGTGTGATTCAGAGAAGCTTGGTTAATCTGCTTCCATTGTCCTTTCAGATTCCAGGTCACAACCACTCACTTAAAACCTCCCCATCTCCCTGCCTCTCGTTCACATAGACAATAGCAGCAGGAGTAGGCCATTTGGTCCTTCATTATGATCATGGCTGATTATCCAACTCAGTCCCCTGTCCCTGCCTTCTCCCCCATGTCCCTTGATCCCTTTGTCCCTGAGAATTACATCCAACTCCTTCCTGAAAACATTCAATGTTTTGGTCCCAACTGGTTTCAGTGGCAGTGGGTTCCACAGGCTCGGTCCCCTCTGGGGGAAGATATTTCTCCCCATCTCAGTCCAAAATGGCCTTAAACTGTGATCTAAAAGGGGAGTTGTATCGACTCTACCTCTGGACTAGAAGATCTGGGTTTACAGTTGAACTTTGGACCTGTTGGCTGTGGGGATGGAGAGGGGACGGAGGTGGTGCAGGACCAGGAGCGTGGAGGAGGAGCAGGGGAGTGGAGGGTGATGGGGGAAGAGAAGGAGGGGGACGAAGGGAGGGGGGGGGGGGGGGGAAGGGTAAATGTCATAACCTGGTTAAAGAGGTTCTCAAGTTGTAATTTTTTTCAGATTGTGTCTATGGTGGGTGGTGGGTGGTGGGAGGGAGGGGGACTGAGAGTTTCCTTGTTGAAACTATTGGTAGATGCAGTCCCACCCCTCCTTCAACAGCCTCCCCATGCTAAAGGACTCCAGACACCAGGCTCGCGCTATGACCAAGCATCGCCACCTTTCTGACAGACTCTGACAAACACTCAAAATATCACCCTGAACACCATCCCCCAACCCCGCAGTTATCTATAAAACCCCACCCTTGTGAAGTCAATGCCAGTCTCTTGCTGACTCTCAGAGATATTGCACCAATGACTGTGACATCCTGTATTCATTTCCAACACTGATTATGAATAAAGTGCAAGCATCTAGAAAATTGTTGTAATCTGACTGTGAGGCACAGTGGCTCAGTGGTTAGCACTGCAGCCTCCCAGCATCAGGGTCCTAGGTTCGATTCCAGCCTCGGGCGACTGTCTGTGTGGAGTTTGCACGTTCTCCCCGTGTCTGTGTGGGTTTCCTCCGGGTGCTCTGGTTTCCTCCCACAGTCCAAAGATGTGCAGGTTAGGGTGGATTGGCCTGGGGGGAAATGCAGGATTACAAGGATAGGATAGGAGGATTGGCTTGGGTGTGATGCTCTTCAGAGGGTTGGCATGGACTCAATGGGCTGAATGGCCTGTGTCCACACTGTATGGATTCTGGGACACCTCTGGAATGAGCCAGATCTTAGTCCCCTTTGCCCTCCTGCCCAAAAGTTGTTGACAATGTGCAGCCAATCAGATGGGCTATGATGGATGGTGTAGCCAAATGGTGGGTGGGGGCGTCTGACTTTAGAATCTTCTAGAAAAACCAGTAAAACTGGCGCTGGGGGTGCACTGGCCCATGCTCAACACAGACCTCCATTTTCCATGTGTAACGGTTTACTGTGAATCCCCCCTGCCTCCCCATCAAATTCAAAGTGTGGCGCTATTCAAATACAGAATGAAGACTGGAAAAACACCTTTCAGTCATAACCCGACTTGGGTTCAGTCTTTCACTCAGCACCACTTGTTGTCAGTGGTGATCCGTGTGGCAGCTCTCTGATGCCCCATGAGACCCTGACTCAATATCAGTTGGGCTCAGTGCCAACGTGGTCATCTCTAGGTCAGTTCTGCTCCCGCATCTCAACTCCCTTTCCCCTGGACGGGTCTGCCAACCCACAGTCAGCCTACATTCGGACTGAAAATTACCAACACCACATTGATACCAGATCCATTTCAAACACTTTTATTGTTCCAATCCGCTGGCTGGGCCCAGTATTTATTGCCCGTCCCCAGTTGCCCCTGGAGAAGGTGGGGGTGAGCTGCCTTCTTGAGCCGCTGCAGTCTGTTGGATGTTGGCAGATACTGTCTGGGAGCAAGTTCCAGGGTTCCGGTTCCAGTGAAGACAGGTAAGTGACTTGAAGCAACAAAACAGGTTTCTTGTCTGATTTCTAAATTTAACAACAATGTGCATTTGTATGGCAACTTTTACATATCAAAATATTTGCAAGGCACTTAGCAGGACAACTTCTGACACTGAGCCAGGGTGTTGTGACTCAGAAAGGAAGAAGTTTGCTTGCTGAGCTGGATGGTTTGTTTTTAGATGTTGTGTCACCAAACTAAGGAACATCATCAGTGAGCCTCCAGTGAAGCACTGGTTGTATGGCCTGCTCTTTATTTGTGTGTTTAGGTTTCCTTGGGTTGATAACATCATTTCCTGTGGAGATGTCATTTCCTGTTCTTTTTCTTCGGGGGTGGTAAATCAAGTCCAAGTCAATGTGTTTGTTGATAGAGTTCCGGTTGGAATGTCATGCTGCTAGGAATTCTCGTGCGTGTCTTTGTTTGGCTTGTCCTAGGATGGATGTGTTGTCCCAGTCGAAGTGGTGTCCCTCCTTATCTGTATGTGAGGATAATAGTGAGAGAAGATCATGTCGTTTTGTGGCTAGTTGATGTTCATGTACCCTGGTGGCAAGTTTTCTGCGCTATTTTGTAAATGACATTACATTACAGAAGCAAAATTAATGATATTTACAAAAAAGATACCTTGCAAGAACTGTAACAAACACAACATTGGACAAGCAGGCAGAAAACTAGCCACCAGGAACCATGAACACCAACTAGCCACAAAAAGACATGACCCTCTCTCACTAGTATCCTCACATACAGATGAGGAAGGACACCACTTCGACTGGGTGAACACATCCATCCTAGGACAAACCAAACAGAGACACGCTCAAGAATTCCTAGAAGCATGACATTCCAACCGGAACTCCATCAACAAACACATTGACTTGGATCACATTTATCACCGCTTGAGAAAAATAACAGGAAATGACATCACCATAGGAAATGGTGTCACCAACCCAAGGAAACATAAACACATAAATAGAGAGCAGGCCATACCACCGGTGCTTCACCTGAGGCTCACTGATGATGTTACCTAGTGTGGTGACGAAACGTCTGAAAATGAACCTTCCAGCTCAGTGAGCAAACCTACATCCAGAACCTCAATCTGAGCTACAAATCTTCTCAAAACTCACTATTGGAAAGGAAGAGTAAAAGAGCAAAATGAGGTAGAGTGATGGAGAGGTAGACAGAGGGAATTTAAAATGATTTGGATTATTTCATGAGATTTGGGTGGTGCTGGCTAGGCCCAGCACTTGTTGCCCATCCCTAGCTGACCCTTGAGAAGGTGGGGGTGAGCTCCCTTCTTGAACTGCTGCAGTCCATGTGCTGTAGGTTGACCCGCAATGCCCTTAGGGAGGGAATTCCAGGATTTTGACCCAGTGACAGTGAGGGAACGGCAATTTATTTCCAAGTCAGGATGGTGAATGGCTTAGCGGGGAACTTGAAGGTGGTGTTCCCATATATCTGCTGCCTTTGTCCTTCTAGATGGAAATGGTTGTGGGTTTGGAAGGTGCTGTGTGAGGAGTTTTGGTGAATTTCTGCAGCGCATCTTGTAGATAGTACACACTGCTGTTACTGAGCGTCGATGATGGAGGGAGTGGGAGTGTTCTATGGGAAGCTGCAGACCCAGGGGAACATTCTGCGGTTGACCATTAGCAAACAAGACTATTTTCTGGGAAAAGCAGTTCAGAGAACTAACACTGAAATATTGCAAACAACTCTTTGTTTCTAGTTTCAAAACTTGGTTTTGGAAATGCATTGCCAGACAGTGGGTTTTGCAAAGCTTGTGTTGACAAGGAGAGTTAATTTCTTCATTTCCGTTAGATCGCGTCCTCTGTACTTTGTGGGTCGCACTCATCCTGAAGAAACAAACAAAAGTCATAGTTAAGGTGACACGAATTTATTTCACCCTGATACACAAGGGTTCCAAACACCCAATTCACCCACTCTGCAGCACCCCTCATCCAAATATTCCCAGGTTTTCAGCCAACGGCAGCTCAGCTGTCTGAGAGAAGAATCTGAAGTTGGAAAGAAAGATTTGCATTTGTATAGGGCTTTCCACCACATCAGGATGCCCTGCAGTGATTGGTAGCTGGTTATTGCGATGACGCAGGGAAATGCATCAGCTGATATGTGCACAGCAAGATCCCACAGCTAGACTGCCGCCATGCATGATGTGGAGGTGCCAGTGTTGGGCTGGGGTGTACAAAGTTCAAAATCACTCAATGCCAGGTTATAGTCCAACAGATTCATTTGGAAGCACTAGCTGTTGGAATGCTGTTCCTTCATCAGGTAGCTCGCTATAAATTCTGTACCCCGTGATCCTGCCCCACCAGTACCTGAGGAAGAAGCAGCACTCTGAAAGCTAGTGCTTCCAAATAAACCTGTTGGACTATAATATGGTGTCGTGTGAATTTTTTTTAACCATGTGTCATGGGTAAAACCTCAATAACTAACTCTTCGAATGTGCTTCAGTTGCCAAATGTTTGAGCTAAACACGGGAAAGGTAAGTGATGTGAAGCAATGAAACAGGTTTCTCATCTGTTATTTAAATTTAACAACAATGTGTGTGTGGCAACTTTTACATATTAAGCTGTTCGTGAGGCACTTAGCAGGACAACTGCTGACACTGAGCCAGGGTGTTCTCACTCAGAAAGGAAGAGTTACAAAGCAAAATGAGTTAGAGTGACGGAGAAGTAGAAAGAGGGAGTTTAAAATGATTTGGATTATTTCATAAGATGTGGGTATCACTGGCTGGGCCCAGTATTTATTACCCGTCCCTACTTGCCCCTTGAGAAGGTGGGAGGTGAGCTGCCTTCTTGAACCGCAGCAGTCCATGTGCTGTGGGTTGACCCACAATGCCCTTAGGGAGGGAATTCCAGGATTTTGATCCAGCAACACTGAAGGAATGGCGACATATTTGCATGTCAGGATGTTGAGTGTCTTGGAGGGGTAGATGAAGGGGGTGGGGTTTCCATGTATCTGCTGCCCTTGTCCTTCTGGATGGTACTCAATGGAGTTTAGAAGTGTGAGAGGACACCTTACTGAAAATATAAGATTCTTAGCAGTTTGACAGGAGAGAAGTGGAGAGGTTGTTTCCCCTTGTGGGAGAGTCTAGGAGCATAGTGTATGGGGTTGGTACATTTATGACAGAGATGAGGAGGAATATCTTCCTACAGAGGGGAGTGAATCCATGGAATTCTTTACCACAGAAGGTTGTTGAGTCTGGGTTGTTAAGAATATTCAAGGCTGAGATAGACAGATATTTAATCAGGAGAAGGTGAGGACTGCAGATGCTGGAGAGTCCGAGTCGAAAAGTGTGGTACTGGAAAAGCACAGCAGGTCAGGCAGCATCCGAGGAGCAGGAGAATCAACGTTTTGGGCATAAGCTCTTCATCAGGAATGAGGGGGCATCAAGGGTTATAGAGAAAAAGGCAGGAAAGTGGGTTGAGGACAATTAGATTAGACAAGATTTCATTGAATGGCAGAGGAGACTCACTGGACAGAATGGCCTATTCCTGCTCCGATGTTTTATGGTACATGTGATGATCATGGGTTCAGAAGGTGCTGTCTAAGGAGCCTTGCTGAATTTCTATACTGCATCATGTCAATGTTAAACGTTGTTGCCATGTGCTGAGCTTTAATGTGGAGGTGCTGGGGTTGGACAGGGGTGGACAAGATCAGAAGTCACATGACACCAGGTTATAGTCCAACAGGTTTATTTGAAATCCTGTGCTTTTGGAGCGCTGTCACTTAATGAACCACTTCACCTGACCAGGGGGCAGCGCTCTTGAAAGCTTGTGATTTCAAATAAACCTGTTGAACTATGACCTGGAGTGGTGTGATTTCTGACTTAGTTAAGCTTTAAGGCAGAGTGTGGGTGACACAGCTGGGGCTGGGGAAGACACTGGGAGTGCAGGACAGCAGAGACCTTAAAGCATTGTGTGTTTGGAGGAGATCAAAGTGGCAGCGAAGTTGGGGAGGGGAGGGGAAGAACAGGTAAGGGTCTGAAAACAAGGCTGAGAATTTGAAGGTTGAGGGGTTGCCAGACGGGGAACCCTTTGAGGTCAGTAAGCGGGGGTGGGGAAGGGGTTTGGTGAGTGAACGGATCTTAGTACGAGTGAGGAAACCAACAACAGAGTGTTCCAGAGACTCCATTGCACTGACAGGACAACCAGGGGACAGTCAGATCGCGAGGGACCAAAGGTGAGGAGAATTTCAACCTTTCTCTTTGGACTTACATCATTCAAACTACATTCCACCCATTTCTGAGGAAGATCAAGAAAGGAAGCCAACCTTTTCTCGAGCTGGAACCATAATCCTTTCTTTCTTCATTCCCACGCACAGAATCTGATCTTCAAAGATCTTACGCCCATTCTCCAGCCCATTTGGATTTCGACCTGTTTCAATCAGACACAAGATGGTTAAAGAGTGAAGCCTGTCCACTCACTCCATTACTGTCTTCTCATATACAGTGATCAACTCACACTCATCGAACCATTCACAGCCAACTCTCAGGGTCAGCCCATCCGACAGTGCAGCACTCCCTCAGCACTGACCCTCCGACAGTGCAGCACGCCCTCAGCACTGACCCTCCGACAGTGCGGCGCTCCCTCAGCACTGACCCTCCGACAATGCAGCGCTCCCTCAGCACTGACCATCCGAAAGTGCGGCACTCTGTCAGCACTGACCCTTCGACAGTGCGGCACTCCCTCAGCACTGACCCTCCGACAGTGCAGCACGCCCTCAGCACTGACCCTCCGACAGTGCGGCGCACCCTCAGCACTGACCCTCCGACGGTGCGGCACTCCCTCAACACTGACCCTCCGACAATGCGGCACTCCCTCAGCACTGACCCTCCGAAAGTGCGGCACTCTGTCAGCACTGACCCTTCGACAGTGCGGCACTCCCTCAGCACTGACCCTCCAACAATGCGGCACTCCCTCAGCACTGACCCTCCGAAAGTGCGGCACTCTGTCAGCACTGACCCTTCGACAGTGCGGCACTCCCTCAACACTGACCCTCCGACAATGCGGCACTCCCTCAGCACTGACCCTCCGAAAGTGCGGCACTCTGTCAGCACTGACCCTTCGACAGTGCAGCACGCCCCCAGCACTGACCCTCCGACAGCGCAGTGCTCCCTCAGCACTGACCCTCCGACAGTGCGGCACTCCCTCAACACTGACCCTCGGACAATGCGGCGCTCCCTCAGCATTGACCCTCCGAAAGTGCGGCACTCCCTCAGCATTGACCCTCCGAAAGTGTGGCACTCTGTCAGCACTGACCCTCCGACAGTGCGGCGCACCCTCAGCACTGACCCTCCAACAGTGCGGCACTCTGTCAGCACTGACCCTTCGACAGTGCGGCACTCCCTCAGCACTGACCCTCCGACAGTGCAGCACGCCCCCAGCACTGACCCTCCGACAGCGCGGTGCTCCCTCAGCACTGACCCTCCGACAGTGCGGCACTCCCTCAACACTGACCCTCGGACAATGCGGCGCTCCCTCAGCATTGACCCTCCGAAAGTGCGGCACTCCCTCAGCATTGACCCTCCGAAAGTGTGGCACTCTGTCAGCACTGACCCTTCGACAGTGCGGCACTCCCTCAGCACTGACCCTCCGACAGCGCAGCACGCCCTCAGCACTGACCCTCCGACAGTGCAGCACGCCCTCAGCACTGACCCTCCGACAGTGTGGCACTCACTCAGCACTGACCCTCCGACAGTGTGGCACTCCCTCAGCACTGACCCTCCGACACTGCGGCACACCCTCAGCACTGACCCTCCGACAGTGCGGCGCACCCTCAGCACTGACCCTCCGACAGTGCAGCACGCCCTCAGCACTCACCCTCCGACAGTGCAGCACGCCCTCAGCACTGACCCTCCGACAGTGTGGCACTTCCTCAGCACTGACCCTCCGACAGTGTGGCACTTCCTCAGCACTAACCTTCTGACAGTGCGGCGCACCCTCAGCACTGACTATGGAAGGGGATTGGCAGTGAGAACTTGCCATACAGTAATTAAGGAAGGGAATTGGCAGTGAATACTCACCGTGCAGTGATTAGAGAAGGGCATTGGTAGTGAGTACTCACCATACAGTGATTCATGAAGGGGAATGGCAGTGAGTACTCACCGTACAGTGATTAGGGAAGGAGACTGGCAGTGAGTACTCACTGTACAGTGATGTAGGAAGGGGATTGGTAGTGAATACTCCCCGTTCAGTGATTAGAGAAGGGGATTGGCAGTGAGTACTCACCGTGCAGTGATTAAGGAAGGGGATTGGCAGTGAGTACTCCCCGTTCAGTGATTAAGGAAGGGGATTGGCAGTGAGTACTCACCATATAGTGATTAGGGAAGGGGATTGGCAGTGAGTACTCACCGTGCAGTGATTAGGGAAGGGGATTGGCAGTGAGTACTCCCCGTTCAGTGATTAAGGAAGGGGATTGGCAGTGAGTACTCACCGTACAGTGATTAGAGAAGGGGATTGGCAGTGAGTACTCACCGTGCAGTGATTAAGGAAGGAGATTGGCAGTGAGTACTCACCGTACAGTGATTAGAGAAGGGGATTGGCAGTGAGTACTCACCGTGCAGTGATTAAGGAAGGAGATTGGCAGTGAGTACTCACCGTACAGTGATTAGAGAAGGGGATTGGCAGTGAGTACTCACCGTACAGTGTTTAAGGAAGGTCATTGGCAGTGAGTACTCACCGTGCAGTGATTCATGGAAGTGGATCGGCTGGGAGTACTCACCGTACAGTGATTAGGGAAGGGGATTGGCAGTGAGTACTCACCGTACAGTGTTTAAGGAAGGTCATTGGCAGTGAGTACTCACCGTGCAGTGATTCAGGAAGGGGATTGGCAATGAGTACTCACCGTACAGTGATTAAGGAAGGGGATTGGCAGTGAGTACTGACCATATAGTGATTAGGGAAGGGGATTGGCAGTGAGTACTCACCGTACAGTGATTCATGGAAGTGGATCGGCAGGGAGTACTCACCGTACAGTGATTAGGGAAGGGGATTGGCAATGAGTACTCACCGTACAGTGTTTAAGGAAGGTCATTGGCAGTGAGTACTCACCGTGCAGTGATTCAGGAAGGGGATTGGCAATGAGTACTCACCGTACATTGATTGAAGAAAGGGATTGGCAGTGAATGCTCACTGTACAGTGAATCAGGAAGGGGACTGGCAGTGAATACTCACCGTACAGTGATTAGGGAAGGGGATTGGCAGTGAGTACTCACCGTGCAGTGATTAAGGAAGGGGATTGGCAGTTAGTACTCACCGTACAGTGATTTGGGAAGGGGATTGGCAGTGAATACTCACTGTACAGTGATTAGGGAAGGGGATTGGCAGTGAGTACTCATTGTACATTGATTGAAGAAAGGGATTGGCAGTGAGTACTCACCGTGCAGTGATTCAGGAAGGTCATTGGCAGTGAGTACTCACCGTACAGTGATTAGGGAAGGGGATTGGCAATGAGTACTCACCGTACAGTGATTAGGGAAGGGGTTTGGCAGTGAGTACTCACCGTAGAGTGCGATTGTGTTGTACATTTTGCCTTGTCTCCTCTCCTGTGTGTGGATAATCAGGCAATTTGGAATTTTTGTGTTGAGGACCCGGAATACCATGTATGGCCTCGCTGTGTGTGTAAGAGAGAGAGAGAAAGCCATCATTCTGTCTGTTTAATAGATAAATGCTTAAGGAGCAGGTCTTCATAGAATTCTTACAGTGTGGAAGCAGGCCATTTGGCCCATCAAGTGCACACTCACACTCTTAAGAGCACCCCCACCCAGACAACCCATGCACCATATCACTCTACATTTCCCATGGCCAACCCACCCTGACTTGCATATCTTTGGATTGTGGGAGGAAACCGGAGCACCCGGAGGAAACCCACGCAGACACAGGGAGAACATGCAAACTCCACACAGACAGTCACCTGAGGGGGAATCGATCTTGGGTCCCTGGTGCTGTGAGCCACCGTGCTAACCTGGGGTCAGAAGCTGACATTTGAGAACCTGTTGACACAGCCCCTTGACAACGCCCTCAGCGAGTGAGCCCCATCTCCCAACCCTCTTGTGTGTTAAAGCCTCTCTCCTTCTCCTGCTCTCGTTCACCTCCGCAATAGACTCTTACCCCCACCACCTGCCTCTTGCTCGTTCAGAACTCGGGCTTCATCCAGTCTCTTTCCCCTCATGCGCCCCTCCACATTTGAAAGTCTAACACTCTCTGAGTGAACGTCCTACACTGCAGTGATTGAAGAAAGCAGCTCACCCCCACACATTCATGGGGCAATTAGGGTCAGGCAGTAAGTGCTGGGCTCAACCAGCGATGCCAACACCCTGTAAGCAAATTAAATCAATCCATGATTTTTGCTTGTTTAATCCTGAAATCCAGTACTTACGTTCGAAGGTGAATTCCAGGCCGTTGTTGGATAAACGGTAAGCCTCCATCTCTGAAATACAGTTGTTTCCTCTAAGGTAAAGTAAGGTTGGAATTACTGTCAGCACAAACTCCCACACTCCCATCATTTTGGCACCATTATCACTGGGTCGGGATTTGCTGACAACATTCAATGGTTGCAGCACAGATCATAGAATGCCTACAGTGTGGAAGCAGACCATTCAGCCAATCAGGTCCACACTGCCCCTTTGAAGAGCATCCCACCCAGACTCACTCTCTATCCTATCCCCACATTTCCCATGGCTAGCCCACCTAGCCTGCACATCCCTGGGCACTATGGGACAATTTAGCACTGCCAATCCACCCTACACTGCACATCCCTGGGCAATATGGAATAATTTCCCATGGCCAATCCACCCTACACTGCACATCCCTGGGCACTATGGGGCAATTTCCCATGGCTGATCCATCCTAACCTGCACATCCCTGGACACTATGGGACAATTTCCCATGGCTGATCCATCCTAACCTGCACATCCCTGGACACTATGGGACAATTTCCCATGGCTGATCCATCCTAACCTGCACATCCCTGGACACTATGGGACAATTTCCCATGGCTGATCCATCCTAACCTGCACATCCCTGGACACTATGGGACAATTTCCCATGGTAAAAACAATGACTGCAGGTGCTGAAAATCAAAGACTGGATTAGTGGTGCTGGAAGAGCACAGCAGTTATTGACACCCACAAGGTGCGAGGCAGAGTAGATGGGGAGGAGCTGTTTCCCCTTGAGGGCCAGAGGGCATCATCTCTGGGGGGTGGCAGAGACGGAGGAGGAATGTCTTCCCTCCAAGGGGAGTGAATCTGGGGAATTCTTCACCACAGAGGGCTGTCAACACTGGGTCATGAAGTCTATTCTAGGCTGAGATTTTTAATCAGGAAGGGATTATGGGAGAGAGGTTATGCGGGAGAGGTTATGGGGGAAAGGTTATGGGGGAAAGGTTATGCAGGAGAGGTTATGGGGGAGAGGTTAGGGGGAGAGGTTATGGGGGAGAGGCTATGCAGGAGAGGTTATGGGGGAGAGATTATGGGGTAAAGGTTATGCAGGAGAGGTTGTGGGGGAGAGATTATGGGAGAAAGGTAGGAAAATCAAGTTGATGGTTATCACTTTAGCCAAGATTCCACTGAATGGCCGGGTAGACTTGATGGGCAGAATGGTTTTCTTCTGCCTGAATGGCTTTATGCTATAGAGGAGAATCTTCCTTTCACAGTAAGTGGTTAGGATCTGGATTCAGCTGTCTGGGAATGGGCGGAGGCAGCTTCAGTCATTGCTTTCCGAAGGGAATGGGATATATGCTCAGGAGGGTGTAATGATTTGCAGGTCGATGGCAATGGGATGACAGAGGGAGACAAGTTAAATAGCTGCTGTAAAGAGAGCTGCCACAAACACAGCAGGCCAAATGCCCTCCATCTGGGCAGCACTGTGGCTCATTGGTTAGCACTGCTGCCTCACAGCACCAGGGTCCTGGGTTCGATTCCAGCCTCGGGCAACTCTCCGACTGTCTGTGTGGAGTTGCACATTCTCCCCGTGTTTGCGTGGGTTTCCTCTGGGTGCTCCGGTTTCCTCTCACAGCCCAAAGATGAGCAGGTTAGGGTGAAGTGGCCATGGGAAATTGTCCCATAGTGCCCAAGGATGTGCAGGTTAGTGTGGATAGGCCATGGGAAATTGTCCCATAGTGCCCAGGGATGTGCAGGTTAGGGTGGATTGGCCATGGGAAGTTGTCTACTACTGGATTAGTGGTGCTGGAAGAGCACAGCAGTTCAGGCAGCATCCAACGAGCAGCGAAATCAACGTTTCGGGCAAAAGCCCTTCATCATTCCTCCTCCGTCTCTGCCACCCCCCAGAGATGATGCCCTCTGGCCCTCAAGGGGAAACAGCTCCTCCCCATCTACTCTGCCTCGCACCTTGTGGGTGTCAATAAAGGCGCCCTCAATTCTCCATATTCCAATTCACACAATCCCAAACTACTCACCCCCCTCCTCATAAGACAGCCCCTGGGATCAGGCTGGGTGAAGCTTACCTGAACTGCCTCCAATCTTTCTTTCGATAACTAGATCATAACATTCCAGCTACGGTCTGAATAGTTCCTTGTCTAGTTTTGACAAAATCTCCTGACTTTTATATTCCTTTCTTTTGGAATTGAAGGCCAATAATCCACTTGCCTTCCCTATTTCCCGCTGAGCTCGGATATTCCCACTTTGTAATTCATGGACGGTGATTCCCAACTCCCTCTGAACTCTAGCTCCTCGGGTCACTGCTGCTCCTTTTGCCAGTCACCTCCAGTCTCTGGCCCCTGCTTCCCAGTCTCCTGTTACCAGGAAAGTTTCTCCCTCTCTCCTCTGTCCAGTTGAACACCTCAATCAGACCTCCAGACAAACCTTCTCCAGTAAATCCATCCCCACTCTGTGCAGTAATGAAAATCTCTGGTGTCTGGAGCCTGGATTCTCATTAATCTTTCTTGTGCCCTCTCTTGTGTCTTCAATATCCTTCCTAAAGGGCAATGCCAAGAATTGGCCACGACATGGTTGAGGCCAAGCCTGTGTTTTTAAGCGTTCTTTTCCTTTTCTTCTGATGGAGTTTTTCTGACAATCTGATCAAGCAGCGTTCCAAAAGAAGACACAAATTCGTAAACTCGCCCTGAGGTCTGAGTTATCCAGGTAACTCTTCAGGACCCTGAAACAACTGATTTATCAGATCATTAGCTCTAGGAGCACAATTAGGCCAATTGGCCCATCAAGTCTGTTCCACCATTTGAACATGGCTGATATGTTTCTCCACCCATTCCCCTGCCTTCTCCCCATAACCCCTGAGCCCCTTACTCATCCAGAACCTATCTATCTCTGTCTAAAACCTACTCAATGACTTCGCCTTCTCTGCCTTCTGTGGCAACACTTTCCACAAATTCCCCACCCTCTGCCTAAAGAAATTCCTCCTCATCTCAGTTCTAAAAGGTCATCCCTTCACTCTGAGGCTATGCCCTCGTGTCTTAGTCTCTCCTACTCATGGAAACATCTTCTCCATGTCCACTCTATCCAGGCCTCTCAGTATTCTATAGGTTTCAACTGGATTCCCACTGCACCCCCCCATTCCTTTTAAACTCCAGAGAGTATAAACCCGGTGTCCACAACCGCTCCTCAAATGACCCTTCGTCCCTGGGATCATTGTTGTGAACCTCCTCTGGACCCCCTCCAATGTCAGCACATCCTTCCTTAGATACAGGGCCCAAAACTGCTCACAATATTACCATTGAATAGTACATCACGACTGTATGACAAACCCTTTTGCTGATTCTTGACTCTCGAGCAGAGAGAGTTGAGGAAATGTTGAGTAGGAGAATTGGGAATGTTCTGGATAGAGTAAATAAGGGGGGATTGTTTCCGTTGGTGGGAGGTCAGGCACCAGACGGAACACGTCTGAGGTGGTTGATAAAAAAGAGCAGAGCTTTCCTTCCCGTAGTTTCAGAAGTGACCAGATCAGATCGATGACTGAAGAGAAGAAACACCGATGTTTTCAGGGAAGGGACATGAGTGTGGGAATCGGAATGGTCTCTTTCTGCTCTGTGTGATTCTACTGGCGAAACCATTGGTTGGGTTTACACACGACACGACTCAGAGTTCCCTGAATTCATCTCTCCATCTGACTCGAACCCTATTGTGAATGTTTCATACACACGCCATTCTGTTAACATCACTGGGTCAGTCATTGAGCCTCTCCCTCTGGGGTCATGGGTTCGAACCCCAACTCAGCTCCTGATGAAAACGAGATTAATAAATCTGGAACTGAAGGCTAGACTTAATGTTGAACCAGGGATCACCCTGTATTGCTGTAAAAACCCATTTGGTTCAGTCATGTCCTGATTGAGGATCATATACAAGGTATTATACATGGTTTATACACAAGGTATTGGTGAGACTGCAGCTGGAGTATTGTGCGGAGTTTTGGTCCCCTTATTTGGGGAAAGATGTAGTGGCGTTGGAGACAGTTCAGAGGGAGGTTCACTAGATTGATTCCAGAGATGTGGGGTTTGTCGTATGAAGAGAGATTAAAGAGATTCAGTCTACAGTCTGGCATTTAGAAGAATGAGGGGAGATCAAATTGAGGCATTCAAGATGATAAAAGGTATGGATAAGATAGACATGGAGTGGATGCTTCCTCTTGTAGGGCATTCTAGGACGAGAGATCACAGTCTTAGGACAAGGGGGAGCAAATTTAAAACAGAATTGAGGAGAATCTACTTCTCCCAAAGGGTTGGGAATCTGTCGAATTCGCTACCTCAAAGTGCGGTGGGATGCTGGGACAGTGAGTAAATTTAAGGAGGAGTTAGACTGATGTTTAATTGGTAATGGGTTGAAGGCATATGGGGAGATGGCAGGAAGATGGGAGTGAGGAGCACATCAGTCATGATCGAATGGCAGAACAGACTCGATGGGCCGAATGGCCCAATTCTGCTCTGTCCAACTCAGCGCCATCCTCATGGCCTGTCCTACCTGCCAATCTTCCTTCCCACCTATCTGCTCCACCCTCCTCTCTGACCTATCACGCACAGCCCCACCCCCATTCACCTACTGTACTCTTTGCTACCTTTTCCCCAGCCCTAACCCCACCTCCCATTTATCTCTCCACCCTGGAAGCTCCCTGCCTTCATTCCTGATGAAAGGCTTTTGCACGAATCGTCGATTATCCAGCTGCTCGGATGCTGCCTGACCTGCTGTGCTTTTCCAACACCACTCTAATCCAGACTCCTATATCTTATGAACTTATGAACTTATATTTGAATGATGGAGCAGGCCTTGAAGCGCTGAATGGCCTACGCTTTGTTTCTTAGCATTGCTCGATGGGTTGAATGGCCTCCTCCTGTTCCTGCTGACTCGTAGATCTCAGTCCCTCCAGCATCAATGAGAAACCAAACCACTGTCAAAGGAGGGGAATATAAAATGGTCTTACATTCTCATGTAGCCTTTTATCAACGTTTTGTTCATTTGGACAACGGGGCTGATCAGGATAAAGGTGTTGTCCACTTGACCGAATTCCTGGCGGTATGGCTCATACTGGGTTGCCCAGCGGAGGAGGTACCACTTTCCTGTGAACTGTCAGTAATGAAGAGGGTTAAGAAGGAATGTTACATGGGGAAGATACCTCAGTGTTTCTCTTCATAAACACACAGGGCGTGTCACACAGGCTACGAAAAGTGGAAAGGTTATGATTCCGCTAAACAAAATCCTCACAGTGGGGAAGCAGAGCGTTCGGTTCATCAACTCATCACTGACCATTGATGCTCAGTGGTTAGCACTGCTGCCTCACAGCGCCAGGGACCTGGGTTCAATCCCAGACTTGGGTGACTGCCAGTGTGGAGTTTTCACATTCTCCCTGTGTCTGTGTGGGTTTCCTCCAGGTGTTCCGGTTTCCTCCCACAGACCAAAGACGTGCAGATTAGGGTGGATTGGCCATGGGAAATTGTCCATAGTATTCAGGGACATATAGGCTAGGGGCATTAGTCAGGAGAAATGTAAAGTAATAGGGTTGGGGAATGGGTCACTCATTGGAGGGTCAAGTGTGGACTTGTTGGGCCGAATGGCCTGTTTCCACACTGTAGCGATTCTATGACCCTTACCCTGTAACCCCACACTCCCCATGGCTAACCCACCCTGCACATCTCTGAACACAATGGGGCAATCTTTTCATGGCCAATCCACCCAAACTTGCACATCTTTGGACTGTGGGAGGAAACCCCCCCCATGCAGACACGGGGAGAATGTGCAAACTCCACACAGACAGTCGCCTGAGGCTGGAATCAGACCTGGGTCCCTGCCGCTGTGAGGCAGCAGCGCTAACGACTGAGTCACTGTGCCGTCCCGAAGTTGCAAGTTTCACTTGAGTCAGGTAGGAGCTGAACCTGATCTGTTGTCAGACGCATTATCCATCGCACCACTGTCCCCTGCCCCACAGAGTGTAGGTGAGACCACACCGAGAGTACAGTGGAGCTTATTGGTCTCCTTACCTAAGGGAGGAAGGATAAATGTATTTGGAAGCAGGTCTCTGACTGAGTACACTGGCTGAAGCCTGAATGAGTTGGATGTGTAATGAGGAAAGGTTGGACACATTTGGTTTATACTGACCAGGGTTTGGGAGAGTGAGAGATGACACATACAGCATTGAAGGGGATTGACAGTGTGGACATGGAGAGGATGCTTACTTCAATGGGACAATATTGAATTGGAACCTCTGTCTAAAAATACAAGGTTACCCCGAGAGACAGAGATGGGGTCAAATATTTCTCCCAACTTTGGAACTCTCTTCCTGAAGAGAGAATTTGAATACTTTTAAGTGATACAATGACACAATGTAGAGGAGGCCATTCAGCCTACTGAGTCTGTACTGTCAAAGCTAACCTTACACCTTGCAGCACAAGACCCAAAGCCTTGAATATTATGACGTGGCGCATGCTCATCCAAGCATTTTATAAAGATTGTGAGGCTTCCTGCTTCAACTACCCTCCCAGGTGGCACAGTCCGTACACCCGCACAGTCCATACATTCACACAGTCCGTACACTCACACAGTCTGTACACTCACACAGTCCACACACTCACACAGTCCGTACACTCACACAGTCCATACACTCACACAGTCCGTACACTCACACAGTCCACACACTCACACAGTCTGTACACTCACACAGTCCGTACACTCACACAGTCCACACACTCACACAGTCTGTATACTCACACAGTCCACACACTCACACAGTCCACACACTCACACAGTCCACACACTCACACAGTCTGTACACTCACACAGTCCGTACACTCACACAGTCCGTACACTCACACAGTCCGTACACTCACACAGTCCGTACACTCACAGAGCCATAGAGATGTACAGCATGGAAACAGACCCTTCGGTCCAACCTGTCCATGCCGACCAGATATCCTAACCCAATCTAGTCCCATCTGCCAGCACCTGGCCCATATCCCTCCAAACCCTTCCTATTCATATACCCATCCAAATGCCTTTTAAATGTTGTAATTGTACCAGCCTCCACCACATCCTCTGGCAGCTCATTCCATACACGTACCACCCTTTGTGTGAAAACATTGCCCCTTAGATCCCTTCTAAATCTTTCCCCTCTCACCCTAAACCTATGCCCTCTAATTCTGGACTCCCCAACCCCAGGGAAACGACTTTGCCTATTTATCCTATCCATGCCCCTCATAATTTTGTAAACCTCTATAAGGTCACCCCTCAGCCTCCGACGCTCCAGGGAAAACAGCCCCAGCCTGTTCAGTCTCTCCCTGTAGCTCAAATCCTCCAACCCAGGTAACATCCTTGTAAATCTTTTCTGAACTCTTTCAAATTTCACGACATCTTTTCAATAGGAATGTGACCAGAATTGCACACAATATTCCAACAGTGGCCTAACCAATGTCCTGTACAGAGGCACCATGACCTCCCAACTCCTGTACTCAGTACTCTGACCAATAAAGGAAAGCATACCAAATGCCTACTTCACAATCCTATCTACCTGCGACTCCACTTTCAAGGAGCTATGAACCTGCACTCCAAGGTCTCTTTGTTCAGCAACACACTCTAGGACCTTACCATTAAGTGTATAAGTCCTGCTAAGATTTGCTTTCCAAATTGCAGCACCTCATATTTATCTGAATTAAACTCCATCTGCCACTTCTCAGCCCATTGGCCCATCTGGTCAGTTAGGGACGGACAACATCTGCCATGTTCCAAGAGTGGACAGTGACACGGTATTTGTTCAGATAGTGCTATGGGAGTGGGGGGTAGGGATCTGGGGTGCGGGCGGGGGGGTGGGGGTGGGGGGTGCAGTGTTGGTGGGTGATGGCTCTAATGGCAATACCACTGGACCGTCAACCTCGAGACCCAGAAACTGCCTGGGGGGGACCTGAGTTGAAATCCTGCCATTACGGATGGTGGAATTTGAATTTAACGAAAATATCTGGGATTAAGAGTCTAATGATGACCATGAATTGAAGGTGGGGTGGGGGGGGGATCAGTGGAGGTAACCAAATGGAGCCCATCTGGGTCACTAATGTCCTTTCGGAAAGGAAGCTGCCATCCTTACCTGGTCTAGCGTACATGTGACTCCAGACTCACAACAATGTGGTTGACTCCTAACTGCCCTCTGGGCAATAAGGGATGGGTAATAAATGCTGGCCCAGTCAGCGAATAAAGGAGGTCACTGCCCTCCCAACAGCTCGTATTGTTAAATACTCCCCGTGACACAGTACTGAGTCACACAGCACAGCACAGGAAGATCCCAGGCCGGTGTCGTCTTCACTGAACTTAGGTGGGGCATTTGGATTAGCTCATGCCTCTGGGCCGGGTGGTAAAGTGGCAAAGGAACCAAAGCTGTCTGCTGTCGAATGTGCACTAACCTCCCCCGGCCATCGAGTGACTGTTGGATCAACTTGCTCTCAGATTACGGCATTGTCCACCCTGATTGGTCCTCAGCCAAGTGGTGACTGCAAACTGAGGAGGGTGGGTGGAGGGGGACTTTGGCCATATCGATGTGGGACATGAGCCACTTAGCCACCTGGAAACAGGTAAAGGCTTCAGGCCTAGCTCCAACAAAGGGAGGAATGTTTGAGTGCTCTGGGTCTGCACTCGATGGAGATGAGAAGGATGAGGGGGATCTGATTGAAATTTTACAGAATACTGAGAGGCCTGGACAGAGTGGATGTTGGGAAAATGTTTCCATTGGTGGGAGGGCACAGCCTTAGAGTCAAGGGCAGACCTTTTTGAATGGAGATGAGGAGGAACTCCTTCAGCCAGAGAGTGGGGAATCTGTAGGATTCACTGCCACAGAAGGTTGGGGAGGCCAGGTCGAGTATATTTAAAACAGAAATAGATAAGTTCTTGATTGTAAGAGGGATCAAGCATTCTGACGAGAAAGCGGAAGAATGAGGTTGAAGAATCTATCAGCCATGATTAAATGGTGGAGCAGACAGATTGGGCCAAATGCCCTAATTTCTGTTCCTGTGTCTAATGTCCTGATGGAGTGAGTCAACCAATTTGGAATTTACAGCAAGCTGAGGAATTTATGGTCACCTTTGAACTCTCCGATGATTAATCCAAGTGTATTTGTGGGGGATTGGGTGAGGGCAGGATTTGGACTGAGTTTGGAAATAACTCGCAGTCAAATAACCTGCCAGCGAGTGTCTGAACAGTAAAAGGTCACTCAGCTCCTTGAACCTGCCCCATGTGAGGGTCGGTGGGGGGGGGGGGGGGGGAAGAGGGGGGAAGTTTAACAACTCTCACTGTGTTCACCAGAGGAAAAGGCAGTCTGTTTTGGAGACGGTTTGGGGGCTAAACAAAGTGGTGGCATCAATCTGACATTGGTCATGGTCTGCTGGCACCACCTGCTGGTGGAAACGAGCAGAGCACCTGGAATGACAGGGACAGTGATTCTGAGACTCTGTCCCAATGTGACACCGCGCCCCCCCCCATCCCCCACCTCACCTCCTTATCCAGGCTTGAACGTTGTCATAGTCACTCAGTGATAACTGAGAGAGCAGGGGGCTGTTAGAGAGTGAAGGCTGTGTGTAAGGGTGACCCTAACCCTAACCTGAATTCTTACTCTAACCCTAACCCTAACCCTAGCCATGACCCTTATACTAACACTAGCCATAACCCCAACCTAACCCTAACCCTGACCCTAACCTAACCCTGACCCTAAACCTGACCCTAACCCTAACCCTAACCCTAACCCTAACCCTAATACTAACACTAACCCTAACCCTGACTCTAATCCTAACCCTGACCCTAACCCTAACCCTAACCCGAAACCTGATCCTGACCCTAACCCTGACCCTAACACTAACCCTAACCCTAACCCTGACTCTAATCCTGACCCTAACCCTAACCCTAATCCTGACCCTAATCCTAATCCTGACCCTAACCCTAACCCTGACTCTAATCTTAACCAAAACCCTAAACCTGACCCTAACCCTGTCTGTGACCCTAACCATAAGCCTGACCCGGACCCTAACCCTAACCCTGATCCTGACCCTAACCCTAAACCTGATCCTGACCCTAACCCTAACCCTGATCCTGACCCTAACCCTGACCCTAACCTTAACCCTGACCCTAACCCTAACCCTAACCCTGACTCTAATCCTAACCCTGACCCTAACCCTAATCCTGACCCTAACCCTAGCCTTAAACCTGACTCTAATCTTAACCAAAACTCTAAACCTGACCCTAACCCTGTCTCTGACCCTAACCATAAGCCTGATCCTGACCCTAACCCTAACGCTGACTCTGACCCTAACTCTAACCCTGGGTAGGGGAGAGGTGAGGGTGGGGTGGGGTGGGGTTGGGGTATGGGGGTGAAGGACTGTAGAGAACCTGTGGAGATGATGCTGAGAGAGAGAGAGGAAGAGAGAAGAGAAAGAACAGTCAAACAAAGGGATTGCTGATGACAAGCCGAGAGGGAGATAAACACTGAGGGAGAAACAGCGTCAATGGTTCAGGCCCAGTAACCCTTCCTCAGAACATTGACGCTGTTTCTCTCTCCACAGATGCTGCCAGACCTGCTGAGTTTCTCCAGCAATTTCTGCTTTTACTTGAGAAGTTTAAATTGGTGTTCTTTGCCTTCTCTTTGTTTATTCTTTAATATCTTTAATCTTTATTTTATTTTAATGTTTTAGAGAACTGGTGTCAAAATTCACTTTGGAGTAAATACGGTCACCATTCCTCAGGTCGGAGGAGAGTCCTTTATAGTAACCTCAGTCGGTGCAGGAACTGAACTGAGCTAACCTCCTCTCAGCATTGGTGCTCTCATGCCTCTTTGGAATCGAGTATACTTCAATCCAGTCACCTCTCCTCCTTCTTCGAGTACAGGCCCAAACTGTTCAATGTTTGCTCATAAACAAACCTCTTCACCCAGGGACCAGCTGAGTGAGCTCAGAACTCCCTCCCATAAAAGTCATTAAGTATCTATTCATCAAGTAAGGAAAACAGATTTCGACACAATAGCCTAGGTGAGGCCCCACCAGCTTTGGGGTGGCACAGTGGCTCAGTGGTTAGCACCACTGCCTCAGAGCACTAGGACCCTGGTTCGATTCCACCCTCGAGTGACTGTCTCTGTGGACTTTGCACATTCTCCCTGTGTCTCCCTCCGGGTGCTCTGGTTTCCTCCCATGACCCAGAGATGTACAGGTTAGAGTGGATTCCCCAGGGGACGGGGGGGGTGTGGTGGTGCTTGATCTGGGTGGGAGGGCCATTATGCCTGGTTTTTGGGGATCCTAGGAATTTTGTTTGCAACATGACATCTGTACCTTCATTTTAATCCCTCCCTCACGTTCTACTGGAACATCCCAATGATTGGCTGTGGATGCACTCTAACCTTTTGTGACACATGTACAAAGACACCCAGATCCCTCTGCACTTTAGCTTTGGGGCTAAAAGGGCTCAAAGTATTTGGAGTAAGTTTCAGGGGCAGGACGTTGAGTTTGAGGATCAGCCGTGATCATATTGAATGGCGGAGCAGGTTGGAAGGGCTTGAATGGCCCCGTTCCCAATGTTTGGGTGTAACGTTCCGCAGCCTCCTGACATAAACGTTAGTACACAGCTTGTCTACTCTTCTTACAAATGTGGACAACCTCACAACTTCCCACAATGTACTCCATCACCCAGTTACTGCCCACTCACTTCACCAATCAATATTCCCTCGATATTCCCTCATTGTCTCTTTGTAGCTTCCCCACAGCTCACTTTGCTTCACGTCTTCGTACAGACAACAAATCAGGTGAGAATACAGTGACTGCCCTCACCCACATCATTCCTATCGCTGGGGCGTTGCTGAGGCCTGAGAACGGAGATCTGCAACGCTCCAATAATGACTGTTTGCAAAAATTGAGAATTGCCCAATCAACAAAAACTGAAATGTGCTGGGAGCACTCAGTAGGTCTGGGAGCTGGAGAGGAATCAGAGAGCCTTCCTCAGAACTGATGGTTCAAGGAAAAAAATTGGATTTGTGCAGAAGACTGGGTTTGGAGGGAGAAAGGAGTAAGGAGTGAACAATCAGTGGGGATAGAGCCCAAACAGGGAGAAGAGAATTTGGACAAAGGATTGGGTAACGTTCTGGATGGGAGGGGCAATGGCTGTTAATGGAGACTGTTGGGAGCGGACAATGGGCTGTGTGTAATGGCAGCCCATGTGATAACAAGGCTTGGTGTGTGGGGTTGGGGTAAGGACATGGTAGAAGATCTCACAAGCCCTAAAATTGTTGAAGTCGATATTGAGTCCAGAGCCAGCAGAGTTCCAAAGCAGAAAATGAGGTGCTGTTTTTCCAGTTTGTGCTGAGCTTCACCAGAGCACTGGAGCAAGCCTGAGACACAGAGATGTTGGCTGGGAACAGGGTGTTGTGTTAAAGTGGCAGGCAACTGGAAGCTCAGTGTCATTTTTATGGGCAGAACGTAGGTGTTCAGTGAAGTAATCACCCAGTCTATGCTTTGTTTCCCCAAAGTAGAGGAGACCACATTGTGGTAAGCAAGTGCAGTAGACTAGATTGTGAGAAGTGCAGGTAAAGTGCTGCTTCACTTGGAAGGTATGTTTGGGTCCTTGGATATTGAGGAGGTAAATGGACAAGTATAATACCTTCAGTGGGCCACCATGGGGGTGGAGAGGTGGGGGAATGTTGGGACTGACGAAGAAGAGGACTGGAGTGAAGAGTCCCTGCTGAAGGTGGGCAAGGGAAGGGAGGGAATGTGTGAGTCTGGTGGTGGCATCTCTCTGGAGATGGCAGAAATGGTGGCTACTGATCCTTAGGATGTGGCTACTGGTGAGATGAGAGGTAAGGACGAGGTGAACCCTATCGCTGTTACGAGAGGGGGTGAAGATAGAGGTGTAAAGTGGACATTTAAGAGGCTCCTTTGTTGGAATTGAATTATCAGAACAAATGTGATGGAAACAGGTACCGCACTGTCGGAGGGTCAGTGCTGAGGGAGTGGGCACTGTTGGAGGGTCAGTGCTGAGGGAGTGTGGCACTGTTGGACGGTCAGTGCTGAGGGAGTGTGGCACTGTTGGACGGTCAGTGCTGAGAGAGTGCCGCACTGTCGGAGGGTCAGTGCTGAGGGAGTGGGCACTGTTGGACGGTCAGTGCTGAGGGAGTGTGGCACTGTTGGACGGTCAGTGCTGAGAGAGTGCCGCACTGTCGGAGGGTCAGTGCTGAGGGAGTGGGCACTGTCGGAGGGTCAGTGCTGAGAGAGTGCCGCACTGTCGGAGGGTCAGTGCTGAGGGAGCGCCGCACTGTCGGAGGGTCAGTGCTGAGAGAGTGCCGCACTGTCGGAGGGTCAGTGCTGAGGGAGCGCCGCACTGTCGGAGGGTCAGTGCTGGGGGAGCGCCGCACTGTCGGAGGGTCAGTGCTGAGAGAGTGCCGCACTGTCGGAGGGTCAGTGCTGAGGGAGTGCCGCACTGTCGGAGGGTCAGTGCTGAGGGAGCGCCGCACTGTCGGAGGGTCAGTGCTGAGGGAGCGCCGCACTGTCGTAGGGTCAGTGCTGAGGGAGTGCCACACTGTCAGAGGGTCAGTACTGAGGGAGTGGGCACTGTCGGAGGGTCAGTGCTCAGGGAGTGGGCACTGTCGGAGGGTCAGTGCTGAGAGAGTGCCGCACTGTCGGAGGGTCAGTGCTGAGGGAGTGCCGCACTGTCGGAGGGTCAGTGCTGAGGGAGTGCCACACTGTCAGAGGGTCAGTACTGAGGGAGTGGGCACTGTCGGAAGGTCAGTACTGAGGGAGTGCCGCACTGTCGGAGGGTCAGTGCTGAGAGAGTGCCGCACTGTCGGAGGGTCAGTGCTGAGGGAGTGGGCACTGTCGGAGGGTCAGTGCTGAGGGAATGGGCACTGTCGGAGGGTCAGTGCTGAGGGAGTGGGCACTACCGGAGGGTCAGTGCTGAGGGAGTGCTGCACTGTCGGAAGGTCAGTACTGAGGGAGTGCCGCACTGTCGGAGGGTCAGTGCTGAGGGAGTACCTCACTCTCAGAGGGTCAGTGCTGAGAGAGTGCATCACTGCCGGAGTGTCAGTGCTGAGGGAGTGCTGCACTGTTGGAGGGTCAGTGCTGAGGGAGTGTGGCACTGTTGGACGGTCAGTGCTGAGGGAATGGGCACTGTCAGAGGGTCAGTGCTGAGGGAGTGCCACACTGTCAGAGGGTCAGTGCTGAGGGAGTGCCGCACTGTCGGAGGGTCAGTGCTGAGAGAGTGCTGCACTGTTGGAGGGTCAGTGCTGAGGGAGTGTGGCACTGTTGGACGGTCAGTGCTGAGGGAATGGGCACTGTCAGAGGGTCAGTGCTGAGGGAGTGCCACACTGTCAGAGGGTCAGTGCTGAGGGAGTGCCGCACTGTCGGAGGGTCAGTGCTGAGAGAGTGCTGCACTGTTGGAGGGTCAGTACTGAGGGAGTGCCGCACTGTCGGAGGGTCAGTGCTGAGGGAGCGTGGCACTGTTGGACGGTCAGTGCTAAGGGAGTGGGCACTGCTGGAGGGTCAGTGCTGAGGGAGTGACGCACTGTTGGAGAGTCAGTGCTGAGGGAGTGCCGCACTACTGGAGGGTCAGTGCTGAGGGAGTGCTGCACTGTCAGAGGGTCAGTGCTGAGGGAGTGCTGCACTGTCGAAGGGTCAGTGCTGAGGGAGTGCCGCACTGTCAGAGGGTCAGTGCTGAGGGAGTGCTGCACTGTCGAAGGGTCAGTGCTGAGGGAGTGCCGCACTGTCAGAGGGTCAGTGCTGAGGGAGTGCTGCACTGTCGAAGGGTCAGTGCTGAGGGAGTGCCGCACTGTCAGAGGGTCAGTGCTGAGGGAGTGCCGCACTGTCGGAGGGTCAGTGCTGAGGGAGTGCTGCACTGTCGGAGGGTCAGTGCTGATCAATGTGGCACTGCCTGCAAGATCACGCTGGACCTTTCCTGGGTCTTGGCGTGAAGCCCGTGGTTCGGATGAACCGGTTATCATTCCGAAAGTGAATCGTTTTCTAGACTCTCACATTGCTGCCTGTGGGATCTTGCTGTGCACAGCCCAGCAGCTGCATTTCCTGCACTCCCAAACCTCACTCGCCACCGTTCAGAAAACAGCTCATTGGCTGCAAACCCAAAGTCTTGCGGAGAGGGCATGAGGTGTCCCAAGGCAGTGAGAGGGTGCTATGTGAATGCAGGTCTGCCCCTTTCTCCTCAGATGAAAGCTGCGGGTTACCAGTGCACCCCTGTGCCCTCTCCCACTTACCGTGGGGCTTGTCAGCTCAATCTTTCTGGGTTTCAGCATCTTGCAGGTCTGTGGTGGGGCACAGAACGATCCCACTAGGCTGGCTGCGATGATGATCAGCGTGGGGTGGACCGTCATTTCTGCTCCTGGATTTGCTTTGTTGAGTGCTGTTGTTGTGGTAGTAGTCAGGAGTCGGGAGCAGAGGGAGTATTTATAGAGAAAGGGGTCCTGCTTATTGCCGACGAAGCACTGACGGCGTTTCTAGTAAATGACAGGATGAGTCTTTCCTGCCGAGGTGTGGGGAAATCTTGTTGAATATGTGCCACAACCAATTGCAACATTCACAGACACACAGTCACCAAAACCAACAACATTGCAGACCGGGAAGGTTTCATCCTGAGCGATCACATGATGTTCTGAGCAGCTCTGGGAACTGACTGTACCGTGTCCTTGTGTCTGGCCTCATACAGTGGACATCATTATTACACACTCATAGACCTCACTACAAAACCCCCACTGCAGCACTGAGGGAGTGGGCACTGTCGGAGGGTCAGTGCTGAGGGAGTGGGCACTGTCGGAGGGTCAGTGCTGAGGGAGTGGGCACTGTCGGAGGGTCAGTGCTGAGGGAGAGGGCACTGTCGGAGGGTCAGTGCTGAGGGAGTGCCGCACTGTCAGAGGGTCAGTGCTGAGGGAGTGCCGCACTGTCAGAGGGTCAATGCTGAGGGAGTGCCGCACTGTCAGAGGGTCAGTGCTGAGGGAGTGCCTTCGTTTAGTGACCCGAATGGATTTTTATGACAATTAGCAGTAATTTCACAGTCACCAGTGCATGCCATTGTCAGTTCTTTCTTTAATAACTGGATTTAGCCTGCACTAGCTGCTTATAGGGGAACTGAACTAAGTTCCCGGAGCATTCAGCCAAGACTCTGGATTACTCGCTTCATGACATTTGCATATTATTATGGTTTTGTATATGATCCCTCACAGTGTGCCAGTGATTATTAAACTGTCGGTTAGCCCCGAATGGAGTCATAAATGAGTGGGGGGTTGCCAGTTCTGGGTGTGTAGCCAGTGGTGAGTCTGTAGCCAGTTCTGGGCGTGTAGCCAGTGCTGGGTGTGTAGTCAGTTCCGGGTGTGTAGCCAGTGCCAGGTGTGTAGCCTGTGCTGTGCACTGTAGCCAATGCTGAATGTGTAGCCAGTGCTGAGTGTGTAGCCAGTGCCGGGTGTGTAGCCAGTGCTGGGTGTGTAGCCAGTGCCGGGTGTGTAGCCAGTGCTGAGTGTGTAGCCAGTGGTGAGTGTGCAGCCAGTGCTGAGTGTGTAGCCAGTGCTGGGTGTGTAGCCAGTGCTGAGAGTGTAGCCAGTGCTGAGTGTGTAGCCAGTTCCTGGTTTAGCCAGTGGTGAGTGTGCAGCCAGTGGTGAGTGTGCAGCCAGTGCTGAGTGTGTAGCCAGTGCTGGGTGTATAGCCAGTGCTGAGAGTGTAGCCAGTGGTGAGTGTGCAGCCAGTGCTGGGTGTGTAGCCAGTGCCAGGTGTGTAGCCAGTGCCGGGTGTGTTGCCAGTGTCGGGTGTGTAGCCCGTGCTGAGTGTGTAGCCAGTGCCGGGTGTGTTGCCAGTGCCAGGTGTATAGCCAGTGCTGGGTGTGTAGCCAGTGCCGGGTGTGTAGCCAGTGCCGAGTGTGTAGCCAGTGCTGAGTGTGTAGCCAGTGCCTGTAGCCAATGTTGAGTGTGTAGCCAGTGCCGGGTATGAAGCCAGTCCTGGGTGTATAGCCAGTGCTGAGAGTGTAGCCAGTGGTGAGTGTGCAGCCAGTGCTGAGTGTGTAGCCAGTGCCGGGTGTGTTGCCAATGCCAGGTGTGTAGCCAGTGCCAGGTGTTTAGTCAGTGCTGGGTGTATAGCCAGTGCCGAGTGGCCTAACCAATGTCCTGTACAGCCGCAACATGACCTCCCAGCTCCTGTACTCAATACTCTGACCAATAAAGGAAAGCATACCAAATGCCTCCTTCACTATCCTATCTACCTGCGACTCCACTTTCAAGGAGCTATGAACCTGCACTCCAAGGTCTCTTTGTTCAGCAACACTCCCTAGGACCTTACCATTAAGTGTATAAGTCCTGCTAAGATTTGCTTTCCCAAAATGCAGCACCTCATATTTATCAGAATTAACATCCATCTGCCACTTCTCAGCCCAATGGCCCATCTGGTCATGATCCTGTTGTAATCCAAGCTAACTCTTCGCTGTCCACTACACCTCCAATTTTGGTGTCATCTGCAAACTTACTAACTGTACCTCCTTGTGGCACTCCACTGGTCACAGGCCTCCAGTCTGAAAAACAACCCTCCACCACCACCCTCTGTCTTCTATCTTTGAGCCAGTTCTGTGTCCAAATGGCTAGTTCTCCCTATATTCTGTGAGATCTAACCTTGCTAACCAGTCTCCAATGGGGAATCTTGTTGAACGCCTTACTGAAGTCCATATAGATCACATCTACCACTCTGCCCTCATCAATCCTTTTTGTTACTTCCTTAAAAAAGTCAATCAAGTTTGTGAGACATGATTTCCCATGCACAAAGCCACGTTGACTATCCCGAATCAGTCCTTGCCTTCCAAATACGTGTACATCCTGTCCCTCACGATTCCCTCCAACAACTTGCCCACCACCGACGTCAGGCTCACTGGTCTATAGTTCCCTGGTTTCTCCTTACCACCCTTCTTAAACAGTGGCACCATGTTTGCCAACCTCCAGTCTTCTGGCACCTCACCTGTGACTATCGATGATACAAATATCTCAGCAAGGGCCCCAACAATCACTCCTCTAGCTTCCCACAGAGTTCTAGGGTACACCTGATCAGGTCCTGGGGATTTATCCACCTTTATGCGTTTCAAGACCTCCAGCTGCAAGATGTCACCATCTGTTTCCCTACAGTCTATATCTTCCATATCCTTTTCCACAGTAAGTACTGATGCAAAATACTCGTTTAATATCTCCCCCATTTTCTGCAGCTCCACACAAAGGTCGCCTTGCTGATCTTTGAGGGGCCCTATTCTCTCCCTAGTTACCAGTTTGTCCTTAATATAGTTGTAAAAACTCTTAGGATTCTCCTTAATTCTATTTGCCAAAGCTATTTCATGTCCCCTTTTTGCCCTCCTGATTTCCCTCTTAAGTATACTCCTACTGCCTTTATACTCTTCTAAGGATTCACTCGATCTATCCTGTCTATACCTGACATAGTGATGTGCTTGACTCTTAATACCTTCTGGGCATTTAGGGATGGGCAATAAATACTGACCATATCCAACGAATGAATAATTTAAACAATTCAGAGTATGAAAATGTAGTGATGTGATTAAAACATATGACTCTGCTATTTCTAATAACTGTCAGGGCAGATGTTGAGAAGGTGGGGAATCCTGGATGAAGGGTGCTGTGACAGAATAATTTAAAACTAAGGAAAAAAGTAATTACTTCAGTTTGGTAGTGATTACCTTGACTTTTCCAGCTCAGAGAGTTGTGGAGGTTAGATCACTGAATGCATTTGAAGAAAGATGCTGTGAAACTTGAAAGGGTGCAGAAAAGATTTACAAGGATGTTGCCAGGGCTGGAGGATTTGAGCTAATGGGAGAGAGTGAATAGACTGGGGCTGTTTTCCCTGGAGCGTCGCAGGCTGAGGGGTGACCTTATAGATGTTTATAAAATCATGAGGGGCATGGATAGAGTAAATAGGTCTTTTCCCTGGGATGGGGGAGTCCAGAACTAGAGGGGCGTAGGTATAGGGTGAGAGGAGAAAGATTTACAAGGGACCTAAGGGGCAACGTTTTCATGCAGAGGATGGTATGTGTATGGAATGAGCTGTCAGAGGAAGTGGTAGAGGCTGGTACAATTGCAACATTTAAAAGGCATCTGGATGGGTATATGAATAGGAAGGATTTAGAGGGATATGGGCCGGGTGGGATTAGATTGGGTTGGGATATCTGGTCGGTATGAAGGAGTTGGACCGAAGTTGGGTGGTAGATTGATTTTTGACATATTGAGGAGGTGAGGGCTACCATGAGCTGAAAGGAAAGAGAAGTCGAGGCTTGGGGCAGATCTTATTGAATATTGAGACAGGCTTAATCATAAGATATGGGAGCAGAATGAGAGGCCCTTCAGCCCATTGATTCTGCTCTGCCATTCGACCGTGACTGAAATGTTTCTCAATTCCCACTCTCCTGGCAATCTGGAGAGCTGATTGGCCCACTCCCATTTCTGATGTCTGTATGCTTCTTGAATAATACACAAAACGTTCAGGCCGGGTTTCGTTGCTTCAGTTTGAAATATTTATTTCAGTAACATTTCAGAAACTTTTAATTTCAAACAATGGAAGAGTCTTAGCCCCATCAAGGCTAGCAAAGGCTGAGTAAGATAATTCACAGCTAAATAGTGAACTCTGCACAGAATGTTTAAACCTCTGTGGCTAAGGCAATTATGATACTGACGTCTGCGGATGGCCATTTTATGGCTACTCTGTTTCTATAGCAACAGACACACACAAAAAAAGCAAATGGAATAGATGGAAAAAAAATCCAAAAATGAAGTAAAAAACAAACTTTAAACAGAAAAAAATAAAAATAAACAAAGCTGAAATGTATTCAGAATGGAACCAAAATGTATGAGGTATTCTGATGGCTGGCTTTTTTCAACTGTATTCTTAGATTTTTGTTTAAAAAATGCAATAAATTTAAAATAATGTATTAGAATTCTAGATTTTTCACATATTTCCTTCAAAGTAAAAAAAATTCAAGAATTAAAAAGCGCTTAAAGCATTTTCCTAAACAGTACATTTAGACTCTGCATATCTTTAGATTTGAAACACTGAAATATTCTCTTCAACGCACCAAATTTACACAATAGACAAGCATAAACAGAAAGAACTCTACATTATTCTCCAAGACCAGTTGGGTGTTGAAGCAACATCTTTACACCTGCTACACACAAAGGACCAGTCTATTTCAAAACATAGACATCTGTGTTGGGACCAGGCAATGGTTCCTCCTTTAGACCGAAGTTTTAAAAATATTTAAATAACATTAAATAGCAGATTGTAAAATATTGACACACTGTATACAACAGAAATATTGTACACAATGTGCGGAGAAGATGCAAAAAAAATCTATCTTTGTTTCAGGAAAGACTCAGGTTTCTTTAATTATTAAAAGCTTCTCTAAATATTAATTACAGCTTTTGGGGAACTTTGTACAAAAGCGTTCAGGACAGAGTAAAACAAAGATAACAAACGACAAAACAGCAAAAACTCTCAGCGATTTCCTCAACTCCCTTCCTTCGTTTTATTTTAGAAACAAATATTGGTCACTCAGGCACTCAGGAACAGTAGGGTTTGGAACCTCTCTGAAGCACAGTTAAATAATCTCTTCGAATATTAAAGGCACTCTAGACATCATTAACTTAACAATTACTGTCGTACTTAAGGTTTCCTTCGCAGGTGTCAGTGGGAGGGGCCCACACTCGAAACATTGACCCTCCCATTCACACCCCTACCCCCCCCCCCCCCCACCCTGGACAACTCCCCCCACCCCCCACCACCCTCGTGGTAATTACATAGCACCAGTGATTCGAAAACGACATGTGAATAACGACAATAAAACACAAGAACGTGAGCACCATTTCCAGACAATGAGAGGTAGAAAAAAAATCACCCCACGAAGTTCATCCCACTAGCACCATGTCATAATCACTAGGAAACTGGACCCAACCTCCTTTATCACTTGGTTTCACCATGCCCGGGACTGACCAATTAGTTCAGGCGGTTGGTGGCTGAGAGCTAAACATTGGAATCATTCACACTTCAGATGAAGTGTCACGGATTTAGGGAATTTTATCAACCCTTGATAGTTCCTCTAGTTTCTCCCTTTACTATTGCACATTGGAGATTGCTTAGTAGACAATGCAGGTCACCAGCTCTATCGACTACATGCAATCAACGTTTCTGAGTATCCCATAACTTGGGACTGCTGAACAGAATGCTGGCTAAGCCACTACAAATCAATTTGTTATTTTCCCCCCTTTCTCTCTCTTTAAAATGGATCTTCTGCAAACCACTTCGATCCATTCCTTCATACACAGCAGCCTACAGACTCTTAGGCTAGAGGGTGAAAATCTTCAATTTTAGTTGCTTTAGGCTAAATTCTTCCCCACGAAACAGGTCCTCTTAATGTCTCTTTACAGTTTTTTTTTCTGATTTTAAAGAAAGCTATTGCGTAGCCTTCTCTGATGGGTAATGTGATATTCCCACACATCATGTCAGCAATTCCTTGAGTTTTATTTGAATACACAGTAAAGGATAACTATGCTCTGATGTGGGTTAAAGATGGTCAATCCAAGGTCTCAGAGAAAGCAGACAGGCCCAACCTCAAGGTGGTAATGTAGTCCAGGCTTTGGTTGTGGTAAGTTATAAATACCAACTATCGGCAACTGATTGGGATCCTGGGTGTGAAACAGGAAGTGTGTCTGGTGCCATCGTCCATCTTTTATCTGAAAACCAACACCAATGAAAACAAGAACTGTCAGCATGTTTTACTTACATCTACGATAGGAAGCACCAAAGTCATGGGCTTGCGGAAATTTAGAAAATTCACTTCATACCCTCCCACTCACCCCTCCCTTTCTCTGCTCTGAGATGGACAGCACAGTAGTGCAGTGGTTAGCACTGCTGCCTAGCAGTGCCTGGGACCTGGGTTCAATTCCACCCTCAGGTGACTGTCAGTGTGGAGTTTGCACATTCTCCCCGTGTCTGTGTGGGTTTCCTCCCACTGTCCAAAGATGTGCAGGTCAGGGTGGAGGGGAGCAACTTGAGTGATGTTCTTTGGAGGGTCAGTGTGGGCTGAATTGCCTGCTTCCACACTTTTAAAAATATCTTTTTTGACTGAACTTCTGGTCAACAGCTGTAATGGCTTTGTAAGTGGCTCAGTGTTAAATTGGAATACAGCGCTGACCCTGTGAAGCATCCCGAGATGTTCCAAGGTGAAAAAGACCAAAGAACAGCTAATTGTTTTTGCGTTTTCTTCTCTGTTGCCATTGAGCCTGTGCAGCCCTGCCTCCCATCCATTAACCCTCCCTCTTCACTCTTCTCCACACTCCCCACTTTTCCCAGACTCTGCATTTGTTTGACAGCCGTCATGATGTTGTGAAACTTGAAAGGGTGCAGCAAAGACTTACAAGGACGTTACCAGGGTTGGAGGATTTGAGCTACACAGAAAGGCTGAACAGACTGGGGCTGTTTTCCCTCGAGCGTCGGAGGTTGAAGGGATGACCTTATAGAGGTTTATAAAATCATGAGGGACATGGATAGGGTAAATAGACAAGGTATTTTCCCTGGGGTGGGGGAGTCCAGAACTAGAGGGCATAGGTTTAGGGTGAGAGAGGAAAGATTTAAAAGGGACCTAAAGGGCAACGCTTTCACGCAGAGGGTGGTGCGTATGTGGAATGAGCTGCCAGAGCAAGTGGTGGTACAATTACAACATTTAAAAGGCATCTGGATGGGTATGTGAATAGGAAGGGTTTGGAGGGATATGGGCCGGGTGCTGACAAATGGCATTAGATTAATTTAGGATATCTGGTCAGCATGGATGAGTTGGACCGAAGGGTCTGTTTCCGTGCTGTACATCTCTCTGACTCTATTTTCCTAAGTTCTCCCAGCTCAGATCGAAAAGTCTTGGGCCGTTTGGAATGTTAACACTCTCTCTGACTGTGAATCCGTTGGCCAATTAAGTGAATGTGAACAAATAAAAGAGCTGTTGGATTTCTCTCAGTGATCTGTACTCGGAGTCAACCAAGGCATTTACCACAGAGAAGGAGGCCATTCGATCCATCGAGTGCATTCCAGCTCTCTGTATGGTGACCTATTCCTTTCGCTCAGTGAGTGGGTAGATCTGGAATGCACTGCCTTGAGATGTAATGGACACAGCTTCATTTGAGGCATTCAAGAAGGGCACTGGATGGTTATTTCGGCAGAAATAATGAGCAAAGGCATGGGCTGAAAGCAGAAGGGGGCTGGCGCATTTTGAGGTACAGGCGTAGGCACGATGGGCTGAATGGTTTCCTTCTTGTACCATAACAATTCTGCTTTTGTCTCCATTTCCCCCCATTCCAACTTTATCCCCATAGCTACAGACATAGGGTTATACAGCACGGAAACAGACCCTTCGCTCCAATTTGTCCATGTTGAACAAGTTTCCCAAACTGAAGGTCCTTTAGGGCCTTGGATAGAGGTGAGGGAGGAGGTGTGGGTGCAGGTTTTGCAGTTCCTGCAGTGGCAGGGGAAGGTGCCAGGATGGGAGGGTGGGTTGTAGGGGGGTGTGGACCTGACCAGGTAGTCATGGAGGGAACGGTCTTTGTGGAAGGCGGAAAGGGGTGGGGAGGGAAATATATCCCTAGTGGTGGGGTCTTTTTGGAGGTGGTGGAAAGGTCGGCGGATGATTTGGTTTATGTGAAGGTTGGTAGGGTGGAAGGTGAGCACCAGGGGCGTTCTGTCCTTGTTACGGTTGGAGGGGTGGGGTCTGAGGGCGGAGGTGCGGGATGTGGACAAGATGCGTTGGAGGGCATCTTTAACCGCGTGGGAAGGGAAATTGCGGTCTCTAAAGAAGGAGGCCATCTGGTGTGTTCTGTGGTGGAACTGGTCCTCCTGGGAGCAGATATGGCGGAGGCGGAGGAATTGGGAATACGGGATGGCATTTTTGCAAGAGATAGGGTGGAAAGAGGTGTAATCCAGGTAGCGGTGGGAGTCGGTGGGTTTGTAAAAAATGTCAGTGTCAAGTCGGTCGTCAAAGGACCTGCACCCGCACCTCCTCCCTCACCTCTATCCAAGGCCCTAAAGGAGCCTTCCACATTCATCAAAGTTTTACCTGCACATCCACTAATATCATTTATTGTGTCCGTTGCTCCCGATGCAGTCTCCTCTACATTGGGGAGACTGGGCGCCTCCTAGCAGAGCGCTTTAGGGAATATCTCCGGGACACTCGCACCAATCAACCACACCACCCCGTGGCCCAACATTTCAACTCCCCCTCCCACTCTGCCGAGGACATGGAGGTCCTGGGCCTCCTTCACCGCCGCTCCGTCACCACCAGACACCTGGAGGAAGAACGCCTCATCTTGCGCCTCGGAACACTTCAACCCCAGGGCATCAATGTGGACTTCAACAGTTTCCTCATTTCCCCTTCCCCCACCTCACCCTAGTTCTAAACTTCCAGCTCAGTAACTGTCCCCATGACTTGTCCAGACCTGTCCTACCTGCCTATCTCCTTTTCCACCTATCCACTTCACCCTCTCCTCCCTGACCTATCACCTTCATCCCCTCCCCCACTCACCTATTGTACTCCATGCTACTTTCTCCCCACCCCCACCCTCCTCTAGCTTATCTCTCCACGCTTCAGGCTCTCTGCCTTTATTCCTGATGAAGGGCTTTTGCCTGAAAGGTCGATTTCGTTGCTCCTCGGATGCTGCCTGAACTGCTGTGATCTTCCAGCACCACTAATCCAGAATCTGGTTTCCAGCATCTGCAGTCATTGTTTTTACCTCTTTTTCTATTCATGTACCTGTCCAAATGTCTTTAAAATGTAACAACACCTAACCCCTACCACTTCCTCTGGCAGCTCATTCCACATATGCACCACCCACTGCGTGAAAAGTTTTTCCCTCAGGTCCCTATCAAATCTTGCTCTATTCACCTTAAGAATAAGCCCTGCAGGCTTATTTCCCTTAAATGCCCATTCAAACCCCAACAAAATCACTTCTAGTTCCATTCAGAAGGGCAGAGAGGCCTTTACCTGACAGTTGTCTACCACCACCTTGGGTTCCAGCTGTCCTCCGGCTTCCAGCATCAACCCGTTCCAGGACTTGAACTTGACAGCTTGTTTGAAGGGTTTTTTTGAGCTCCCATCTGTCCAGACTGGCACATTGAGACAGTGGATGGTGATGTGTTGGATTGCCTCCGAGCTGAGCAAGTGTAAGAAGTTCATCTGGACCCGTCCGACTGAAAACTCCAACTGAAAGCAAAGAGTCAGGAGAAAGCCGTCACATTTAGAGTAGGAACTGCATGAGATCAAACCCTGCCACAGCAGATGGTGCAATTTGAATTCAATAAAGAATTTGGAGTTAAAGGTCTAATGATGACCATGAAACCACTGTTAATTGTTGGAAAAACCCATCTGGTTCATTAATGTCTTTTAGGGAAGGAATTCTACTGTCCTTACCTGGCCTGGGTCTACATGGAACTCCAGCCCCACAGCAATGTGGTTGACTTTAGCTTCCCTCTGGGCAATTCGAGATTGGCAATAAATGTTGGCCTAGCCAATGATGCCAAATCCCATGACTGAATAAGGAAACCAAGCAACAGAAAGTCTTGTCCACAAACTAATAACTCCCCTCCCTTCTTGAGGAGATGACAGCCTGATGATGTGATTGCTGGGCTAGTAATCTACTGTCCCAGGTAGTGTTCTGGGGTCCGGTTCAAATCTCACCAATGGTAGACAGTGGAGCCAACCAGATCAATCTCAATGGATATCCGGATTTAAGACTTTAATGATGACCATGAAACCATTCCTGATTGTTGGGGAAAATCCACCTGGTTCATTACTGTCCTTCAGAGAAGGAATTCTGCCATCCTGACTCAGTCTGGCCTACATGTGACTCCTGACCCACAGAAATGTTGTTAACTCATATCTGCCCTCTGAGCAATAAATGCTGGCTTGGCCAATGACACCCACATCCTGTAAATGAATTTAAAAGACTTCCTCTCAAAGCCAGTCCACCATCTACAAGTCAGGAGTGTGCTGGAATACTGCTCACTTGCCTGGATGGGTGCAGCTCCAACAACACTCAAAAAGCTAGACACCATCTTAGACAAAGACTTGATTTGGCACCACATCCACTCCCTCCCCCACCGACACTCGGTAGCAGCAGTGTGTATTATCTACAAGGTACGCTGCAGAAATTCATCAAAGATCCTCCGACAGCAACTTCCAAACCTATGCCCACTTCCATCTAGAAGGACAAGGGCAGCAGATACACGGGAACACCACCCCCTGCAAGTTCACCAAGCCACTCACCGTCCTGAATTGGAAATATATCTTTGTCCCTTCACTGTCACGGGAACAAAATCCTGGAATTCCCTCCCTAAGAACATTGTGGCCAACCCACAGAACACGGACTGTAGTGATTCAAGAAGGCAGCTCACCTCCACCTTCTCAAGGGGCAGCTAGGAAGGGGCAATAAATACTGGGCCCAGCCAGTGATACCCATGTCCGATGAGTAAATAACAAAAACACTGAACATCTGAAAGAAAAACATTAAAAATGTCTTCCCCTCTGTTTTATTTCCCCTTTTTTGAATATCTTAGTGATCATCCCGTTTCACTGTTGGGAGTACAGCTGGCCATCCTTTTAGCCCTCCTTTGGTTTCATCTCCTGTTTCAAAATGTTTATGGCATAGTCAGAGTCCATTCGGCCCGTCTCTCTGCGGCTGAGATCCGAACCATCCAGTTCCATCTCATTGTTGTTAGCTCTGGGTCTCTAGGAGCCAATAACCTTGAAGAGGAGCCATAGGGTCCTGCCTTGAGTTTCCACTTGTCACCCGGTAGTATTCCCCGCCACTCTGCTCCAACAACCACCTTCTCATTCAATCTCCTGTGACTCCTGTCCTAACACAGGAGTCCCCTTTAGTTACTTTTCCACCTGGTCTCTTTAAAATCCCATTAGATAGAAATATGGTCGTAGGCCATTCAGCCCTTCGAGCCTGGTCCATCATTTATTATGACCTTGGCTGATTACCCAACATATCCCAGTTTTGATCCAAGAATGTCATGTTGCAATATTAATGCTGGGCTTTCTCTGAAGATATTGCCTGTCTATTCCCTTCAAATTCTCTTTGTCTGCCATGTAACAAGGGCGATAGCAAAACAGAACTGATCCTTGTGACAGGAACAATTCAGCATCATGCATTCTCCACTTGGACCGTACAGAGTCAGAAGTCACATGTTATAGTCCAACAGGTTTATTGGAAATCACAAGCTTTCGGAGCACTGCTCCTTCGTCACTTGACGAACTACTTCACCTGACAAAAAGGTAGCTTTCTGAAAGCTTCTGATTTCAAATAAACCTGTTGAACTATAACCTGGTGTTGTGTGACTTCCCACAGTGCTGATAGGGGCAGAGTTTTTGGGTTATGATTCAGCAACAGTGGGCATGGTGATATATTTCCAAGTCAGGATAGTGAGTAATTTAAGGAACAAAACTAGAATGGTGGGATTTGAACCCACATCCCAAGAACATTAAACCAGGTCTCTAGACTTTGGACCCAGTGACATTACCAGTACACTACCTTACATGACTAGTAATGCCTAAACTTAAACCTGAAAAGTGATCTCAAATCCTACCTTTGTGATTACATTTTGATTAATTAAATAATCTGGAATAAAAACAGTTACAAATATATATTGGTGCTGAGTAAATTACTGTCTTGTCACAAATGTTTGTCAGGATCACAAATGTCCTTTCGGGAAGGAAACTTGTTGTTTTTACCAGATCTGACCTACATGTGACTCCAAACCCACAGCAGTGTGGTTGTTTTCACTGACCTCGGAAACGTCATGCGAGACACTCAGTTGTGGTCTAAGATGGTAACTGATTGCAATATATTGCAACAAATACTGAAAGGGTTGCTTCAACTGTCCAGAACTATTGTTGACCCAGTAGGGTAGGTCTCTAAAGGATACACAGACCCACAGTTAAGCAATAGTTCCAATAACTACTGCATAACTTTTCCGAAGTGTTTGCTGCTGTAACCAAGGTTACAACTGGGTTGTAGTACTGATGCACAGTGTTTGATCTGTAACTACAGAGGAAATCCATACAGTATTAAGGTTAAAGTTACATTTATCATACTTTAAAACAGCATAATTAAACCTAGGAATTGGCTATTTGACCCATCTGAGTTGTGCTAGCTCGTGGAAAGAATATTTCTTGGAAAGAGGGTGGTGTGTGTATGGAATGAGCTGCCAGAGGAAGTAGTGGAACCTGGTACAAATACAACATTTAAAAAGCATCTGGATGGTCGTATAAATAGGAAGGGTTTGGAGGGATATGGGCCAAGTGCTGGTAAAGGGGACTAGATTAGTTTGTGATATCTGGTCGGCATGGACAAGTTGTACTTCTGTGCTGTACATCTCTCAGACTCATGTGATATGCAGAGGTTTAGAATCCCAGAGCTAAACCTGGAGCAGCAGAAGGCATGGCCATTTGTAGGAGAGGGCAGAATTGGAATGCTCGGGAGACCAGGTTTGGAGGGTTATAGGACTGGAGGAGATGAAGGGTGAAGCGATGATGGAATCTGAAAACAAGGCTAACTTTACAGTCAAGGAGCTACCCAATCTGGAGCAAGTGTAGGTCAGTGACACTGAGAGTGGGCATGGGTGGGGGTGGAGTAGGGGGAATGGGAGTTGCTCTGAGTCAGGGTAGGAATAGAATGTCGGAAAGTAGCCAGAAGTGGGTTAAAATGGTTGAATATGGTGGTGGTGTGATATTAGACAAGGGAATCCGCAGTCAGGGCAGGGGGCTGGATGACAGGCAGACTCTGGTGATGTTATGGAGTTGGAAATGGGAAGTTTTAGGCTTCGTGTGAACATTAGGTTGGAGGCAGCATTAAGCAGAGGAATGGAATTCGGAGCTTGAGGCAGAGACTGAAGACGAAATCTTCCCAATATTGATTGCGTGAAATATAGAAACTCAGAGCAGAAGCAGGCCATTCTGCACTGCCAGTCTGCCCCGGCATTCAAAATGATCATGGCTGATCTTCCCCTCATACAGGACTGGGTGTTGGACAAGTAGTGAAGGCAATTTCTGAAGAATGATAGGGTCAACGGAGATGGATGGGAGGGATAGCTGGGTGCTGAGCGCGTATACATGAAAACAGCTGGTGTGTCTTTGGATAATGATGTCCAGGGGCAGGGATGGGAGACAGGAGGTAGCCAGGGATAAATCCTTTAAGGATACCAGAGGCAGAAGGAAAAGATACAGTCACCATGGTTTTATTGGACCCTAGGGCTGCTCTCTCATTAGAGAGACACGACTGGTGATGGTTTAACCCAAGAGTTACTGCACCTCAGGTGAGGGAGATGTTGAGGAGGAGCAACCTTCATGGTAACCTCAGCTGACGTGGGAATTGAACCTGTGCTGTTAGCATCACTCTGCATCGCAAACCAGTCGTCCAACCAGGAAAAGGAATGGGAGACATTGCAATGATCCTCTGATTGAGGGTGGGTCAGGAGTGGCCTAGTGGTAATTTCATTGGACTATAAACCCAGTCAATGTTCTAGGGTTGTATATTCAAATCTCACTATGATGACATTAGAATTCAAGAGACACCAGGCCCACAGCAAGGGGATTGACTTTTAACAGCCCTCTGTGCAATGACACCCTCACCTGTGAACACGTAATTTAAAAAATAGCATATGCCCTAAAGCCTTCAGAGCTATACAATAAAACCAGGGCTAATGTGACAGCTCTAACATTCGTTGTGCATAACTGCGTAGCACAGGGTGAGTTTGGATTTAATGTGTTAGTTACAGCATTGATTTGTCAGAATTTACATAGTTACAGGTTGAGTCCTGGTTTAAATTGTTGTATTTATGCCACTCCTAACTATATAAAGTAATACATTTGTTTCAAGATTCTACAGAACTATTTGCCAACAGGGACAAGGTTAAAGCATCGTCACAATATTTATTGGGTAACTATATGCAGTTGTTGTTTATTCAACAACATGAAAGGGTTATTTAAACCTTTACTGTTCAGAATGCAGAACCAAGAGGCTTCTGTTTCAGTCCTCTGAATCATTTCCGTAACTTATACCCCAGCTTCACTCTCCCACCCTGGGGGCTCTCCTTTGATACCCTTCCCCCTTCCCAGAATCTACTCGCCTCAGACTTAAAAATCCCAGTCGCCTCCATCACCCCTCTCTCTTTTTCAGACGAGCTGTTAGACGGGCCACGAGTGGATGTGAGAGATCCCAAGACCACTATTTTGCAGAAGAACAGGGGTGTCTTTCTTGATGTTTGAACAATATCAGTCCCTCAATAAATGACACAAAATCAGGTTCCCCGGGCATTGTCACGTTGCTGTTTGTGGGAGCTTGCTGTGAACAAACTTGCTGCCATGGTGACGGGCGTCGAACTGATTTCATTGGATGCGAAGTGCTTTAAGACCTCTGGTTGTGCTGAAAGGTGCTACACAAATGCAGCCTTTCTTTCTGGGATCACTCTTTGCAGGTTTCCACTGGCTTCCAAGAGCTTGCTGATTTTAGCCTGGCTCCACTTTGAAAATTATTCCCCTTGCTTTCCGGACTCACCAATCCAAGGCAATGGTTTCCCTCCACTCTGCCCCTTAGCCATTTGAAATCAGGTCACATCCTCAATACTTTAAACTCGTAGAAATGAAAATACAATTAGTGTACCTCAACCTCACAACTTAAGCCAAGAACAACTTGTGGCACAGTTGGTGATACCTCTGCATCTGATCCAGAAACTCAGCGGCCAAGACCACTTTAGGACCCAGGTGAACGGGTCAATTATCACTCTTTACACCCTCCTAGTACACAGACCAACAGCAGCCAGTAAGGTCCAGAGAGTTCTCGGGCTAACCATGTGGTATTAAGAAAATCGGAGTCTCTCCCATCACTACCCACAACTGCATTCTCCAACATGCATGGATCATGGATATAACCATAGCAACTTGATCTCTGCAAGGGGCTCGTCACTTGGAAAGTGTTTGATAAGGCACCACATGTTAGGCCACTTAATAAGAGCCCATAATGTTAGGGGTCGCATATTAGCATGAATAGAGGATTGGCTAACTAGTGGAAGCCATGATGTGGTGGTGCCGGGACTGGATGGGGTGGACAAGGTCAAAGGTCACACGATACCAGGTTATAGTCTAACAGGTTTATTTAAAATCACAAGCTTTCAGAGCGACACTCTTTCATCTGACACTGAACTAGCCCCTGCATGTCACCTGATGAAGGGACAGCGCTCCAAAAGCCTGTGATTTCAAATAGACCTGTTGGACTATTACCTGGTGTTGTGTTACTTCTGACTTTTAACTAATGGAAGGCAGAGTATTCGGATAAGGGGGGCATTTTCAGGATTGCAACCTGTAATTAGCGGAGTGCCCCAGGAATCAGTGCTGGGGCCACAGTTATTGACAACATATACTTATGAAGGGCTTATGCCCAAAACATCGACTCTCCTGCCCTTTGGATGCTGCCTGGCCTGCTGTGCTTTTCCAGCACCATACCTTTCAACTCTGACTCTCCAGCATCAGCAGTTCTCACTTTCCCCTAATATATATTAATGACGTGGATGAGGAAAGTGAATATCCTACAGCCAAGTTTGTAGATGACACAAAAATAAGTGGGAAGGAGAAAAACAGAAATTGCCAGTGAGTTAACATTTCAAGTCTTGTGACTCTTCATCAAAACTCTGCTCTGTTCCCTCAGACACTGCCACATCTGCAGAGTTTCCCCACAAATTTTTGTTTTTGTTTCAGATCTCCAGCATCTGCAGTTTTTAGTTTTGTTTTAGTGAATCTGTGGAATTCTTTACCACAAAGGATTGTCTAGGCTGGGTCATTAAGTATGTTCAAGGCTGGGCTAGGCAGGTTTTTAATCAGAAAGGGAATCAAGAGTTTTGGGGAAAAGGCAGAAAAGTGGAGTTGAGGATTATCAGATCAGTCAAGATCTTATTGAATGGCAATGTAGACTTGATAGGCTGAATGTCTACTTATGCTGCTATCGTACAGATGACCAGTGTGCATAAAGCTTCAAGATGACTACTGACCAGGGGCTTCTACATTCAGGCTGGAGTATCACAGACGCACTGGATCGGATTGATAACTGAGTCTGCACCTTTTAATAGGAGTTTCAACCATCTGGGTGCAAGTGAGAGTCTGTCATATAAACTGAAAGAACTGCGGATGCTGGAAATCAGAAACAAAAACAGAAATTGCTGAGAAAGCTCAGCAAGTCTGGCAGCAGCTGCAGAGAGAAATCAGAGTTATAATTTCGGGTCTGGTGACCCTTAGAACAGATGGTAGTTAGGGAGAAATTGTTTTTTGATGCAGAAGATAGGGTGGTGGAGGGAGGGGGGTAAGGAGTATTCGATAGGTGTGGATAGAGCCTGGAGGGAGAGAACATTATTATCCACTCCTTCATTTGTCCACTTAGCTGCACTTTAGATAGCAAAAACATAAATGGCTGGAATAGTTCAACAGATCTGGCAGCATCTGTGGAGAGAGAAGGCAGAGTTAACGTTTCGGATCTAGTGACCCTTCCTCAGAACTGATGGTAGCTGGGAAAAGGTTGTTTTTCATACAGAAGATAGGGTGCGGTACTAAGGAGCAAACATTAGGTGAGGATAGAGCCCAAAGAGAGTGGAGAATTGGACAGACAAAGGAGCAGGCAACAATGTCCTTCTCTCTCTCCGGGCTCTATCCACACTTATTGTTTACTCCTTACCCCCTCCACCCCACGTCCGGCATTTAAGGATTTTAGGTTAACATTGTTAAAACCAACAACTTGATGGGAGTACTGTATTTTAGAGAAAGTTGACAACAATGCAGTATTGCTTGATGGCGCTATTTGGTCTCAGCACTGCCACCTGGAGTTCCTGACCAGTACTGCCACTTCAAACAGCAACCTTCAGATTCCAAAACACGTTATTGGTTTCACATTCTGAAACTGTGAAAATACAAAACAGCACAGACTCTGCTGTTGGTAGTATCAAACAATGAGTCACTGGCCTTGCTGAAAACGTTGCTGAACATGTTGTAAAGCCTTGTCCTCTCATGTTCATCAGGACCAGTGCAGGAATACCCAATTCCAGACCGCTCTACAATTCAAGGACTTTACTGATGAAGAGTCGATGTTTCGGCTTTTGTCCAAAACATCGACTCTCCTGCTCCTTGGATGCTGCCTGACCTGCTGTATTTTTCCAGTGCCACACTTTTTGACTCTGATCTCCAGCATCTGCAGTCCTTACTTTCTCCTGATTGAACGAGGACCCTTTTCTTTACCTTTCTGCAATGTTTTGAAATGTTGGTATTCTTGCTTTTTGTCCTGACGAGTGGAAGGGAAGGATTTCCAGCACCATTGCAGTTTGAGGTCTTAGAACCCTAATCCTAAAGCTGTACAAGTTCTGTCTCTTCCAGGACTTAGAGCTGTAAAGAGTAACGGTTAATAAAATACATGGAACACTCTTAGGGAGGCCACTCTGCCCATCCATTCCATTCAATCATTCAATGAGATAATTGCTGATATGACTTAATGTCAAATGGAATCTCATATCCTGTAATACCTTTGTAATACCACATATCCTCACTTCCTCTAATACCTCATATCCTGTATACCTCTGCCTAACACATATCTATCAGTCTCAGATTCAACATCAATGGCCATCTGGGCAAGAGAGTTCCAGATTTCTATCACCCTCTGTGTGATGCAATAGTTCTTTATTTCATTCCTGAAAGAGTTGGCTCTAAATATTTGCCTCTTGCAGCTCGTATGAGACTCTAACCAGCAGAAATCATTTCTCTCTGTCACCCTATTTACATCTCCCATATTTTGAAAATTTCAATCAAATCACCTTTTAATTCTCAGGAATATGGAGCTAGCATTGGGTTGTGGAGGTGCAGTGAGTAGTGTCCCTACCTCTGGACTAGAAGCCCTGGGTTTAGGGTCCCACCTGCTCCAGAGGGGTTTCATAACATTTTGGAACAGCTTGATTAGAAAATATTGACAATGCTAGTTTTGTGGAATCTATCCTAACCCCTGGAATCTGGGTACTATTCTGGTGAATCTATACTGCTTTCTCTCCAAGTCTAATACTTTTTCCTGAAGGTGCAGTGCCTGGATCTGCTCAGAATGACTCAGTAGGTCAGGGCAGTCTCTGTGAAGAGAGAAACTGAGTTAATGCTTCAGTTCAATTCGCTCCAATGGAAGGGCACGGACCTGAACTGTTTATTCTGTCTCCTTCTGCCATGTGGGACCGAAGGGTCTGTTTCCATTCTGTACATCTCTATGACTGTATGTGTGCACTTTCATCTGCACTGCTTTTCCAGGTTTTGCTTCCAATCTCTAGTATTGCACTTTGGCAATGACCCTCCTGCACCTGGACACACAAACTCATCAACTCAGCTTCCATCAAAACTAAGGTTCGAAATCATGGAATGAGTGGATTGTCTTGGGAGGAAAGGCAGGACAATCTAGAACCATATCCTCTGGCGTTTAGAACATTCAGAGATGATAAGGAAATATAGGAGACAGGAGGAGGAGGAGGATTCTATTCAGCCCCTCGTGACTACTCCATCTCATTGAGCTCAGTACTCTAATCCAGCCCTCCCCCACTATATCCCCTGATCTCTTCAGCCACAAGAGCTGTATGTATGCCGTTCTTGACAAAACACAACTATTTAGCCTCTCCGCTTTCTGTGGTAGAGACTTTCAGAGGTTCCCTACTCTCTGGGTAAACACATTTCTCCTCATCACAGTGCTGAAATGTTTACTCCATATGCTTTCAACTGTAACCCCTGGTTTGTACCGCCCCCCCCACCATAAGGAACATTCTTCCTGCTTCTAACCTGCTTGATTTTGTTTTCTAGGTTTCTATGAGATTCCTTAATTGAAACATATAAGATCCTGAGGAAATCTGACCAGATGGATGTGGAGATGATATTTCTCCCTGTGACAGAATCTAGAGAGGGTCAGAGTTTAAAATTAAGGGGTTGCCCATTTAAAACAGAGATGAAAAAAAATTCTCTCAGAGGGTTGTGAATGTTTGGAATTTCCTTCCTCAAAAGGCCATGGATGCAGAGTCTTTAAATATTTATAATGCAGAGGTAGACAGATTCCGAGAAAGGATCACTTGACCCTGATTCGTTAACTCTGACTTCTCTCCACAGATGCTGCCAGACCTGCCGAGCTTTTCCAGCAAATTCTGTTTTTGTTTCTGATTTACAGCATCTGCAATCCTTTTGGTTTTAGTGTAGATAGATTCCTGATAACCGAGGGGGATGGGAGATTATCGGGGGATGTGCAGGAATGTAGATTATGAGGTTAAAATCAGATCTTATTGAATGGGAAAGCAGGCTGCAAGGGCCGAGTGGCCTCCTCTGTTCCTTGTTTTGTGCATATTGTGTCCTTTTGTCTTTCTGCATCTGGATAATTGACTCTATCCAGGAAAAGGTGTAGATTTAATCTGTTACCAGCTCCCACCAGCTTCTCTTAGCCAGGCATTCAGAATAAACAGACAGGCAGGAGGCTGGAAAACCACAGCCAGGCAGCATCAGGAGGTGGAGAAGTCAATGCTTCAGGCGTAACCCTTCTTCAAGGCAAGGGGAGGAGCTGCAGATAAAGGGGGTGGCGGGAGTGAGGGTGGTGAGGTGGGATAGGTGAAGACAGGTAGAGGGTACGATTTGGATGGTCGATGGGAGGGAGGAGTCCAGTTGGTGGCATGGAGGAGTGAAAGGGAGGGGTAGGGGGCTGGGAAGGGAATCAGGGGATGGGAAGAGATGGGGAGGGGCTGGGAAGGGAGTCGCAGGATGGAGGGAGGGGGAAGGGCTGGGAAGGGATTTGGGGGGGTGGAAAGGGAGGGGGCGGAGCTGGGAAGGGAGATGGAGGGGCTGGGAAGGGAGTCAGGGGATAGGAAGGGAGAGCGAGCGGCTGGGAAGGGAGTCAGGGATGGGAAGGGACGGGAGGAGCTGGGGAGGGAGAGGGAGGGGCTGGGAAAGGAGTCAGGGGATGGGAAGAGAGTTGGAGGATGGGAAAAGAGGGGGAGGGGTTGGGAAGGGAATCGAGGGATGGGAAGGTAAGTTATTTGCAATTGGAGAACTCAATGTTGAGTCCTCCGGGTGTAGTCTGCCGAGGTGGAAGATGAGGCGTTGTTCCTCCAATTTGTGGTGTGGTTCGTTATGGCAATGGAGGAGGCCAAGGATGGTCACGCTAGAAAGGGAGTGGGAAGGGGAATTGAAATAGGCGGTGACCGGGAGGTCTGATCAGCCCCTGCTGATTAAATATACAGGGTTTAGCTAAGGAACAAAACTGTGTAGATCGTTAAGGCATTAAAAATAAAGTTAGAAAAACCAAAACTGTAGCACTACCTTGGAGACAGTGATGGGTTTGAGACAGGTCTGCCCACCGTTTGTGAAGTTACAAATCACTTCGACTGTATCCGAGGTGCAGCCAAGGTTAGGATCAATCCAGTAAGTGCCTGAAGAACAAATACAATAGAAAGGCTAGATTGTGACTCTTTGGAGCAATGGGGAGACTGAGAGGAGACTGCACCCTTCACATCATCGAGACAATGGGATCTGAGTTGGGAGTTAACTTGTGCTGCCTAAAATCACCTGCAATAGATTATGGGCAGGACCGCACTGCAAATATACCAGACAGTTGTTCAGTCAGGGAGACTGGGTACTACCATCCAATCAGCCTAAGAGACTGACCCTTGGTCAGTGAGAGAGAGTAGACACACCAGACCAGTCAGTGTGCAAGCCTGGACGCTATTGTCCAGTCAGTCCAAGGTGGTAGACTTATATACCCATCGGTCTGAGAGAATGGTCACTATTGTCTGGACAGTCTGTGAGGGTTGACATTGTGGACTGGTCAGCCTGAGCAAATGGACATTATTGTTCAGTCAGTCCAAGAGAGTTGATGTTACCGTCAGTCTGATAGAACGGACATTGTAGACCAGTCAGTCTGAGAATAGACACTATAGAACAGTCAGTCCGAGAGGGTGGACATTATAGACCGGTCAGTGTGTGGGAATGGACTCTACAGACCAGTCAGTCTGATAGAATGGACACTATAGACAGGTCAGTCCAAGTGGTTGGACATTATAGACCGGTCAGTCCGATAGGGTGGACATTATAGACCGGTCAGTCCGAGAGGGTGGACATTATAGACCGGTCAGTCTGAGAGGGAAGACTTTATAGACTGGTCAGTCCGAGAGGGTGGACATTATAGACTGGTCAGTCTGAGAGAATGGACACCATAGAGAGATTGGATGCTGGGCTTATTCGGGATTGGGAGAGGGAATCGAAAACACTGTGACAAAGTAACAGAAAGCAGGTCCTGTCCCTGTGTTAGAACTGTCCCTCTGCTCCGCATTCGGGCCACAGCTTGACTACAGGATGTGAATGGAAATCTCTGGGCTCTCCAAACTTTGCACTGTCTCTGAGTTATTCAAGCAACCAGAGATCTAGCTGTGTTTCTCCAGCACTTTCTGTGGTTGCATCAGATTTGAAGCATCCACGGTATTTTGTTTCTATTCCATTAGCGCTGGGGCATGAAGTCACTGTATTTGTGGAAGGAGCTTAGTTCCTAGCCACTGACTCACCGTCGTTCATTCGCTGCTCACAGTTCATGAGGTCATGGCAGACACGAGCTGGATTGTCTTTGGTTCCCAGTGGATTCTTAATGCTGTGGATCAGATTACTGAGGTAGTGTAGGGTCTTAAAGATCTCTGCTCCCTGGTCAAGCAAAGGTACGTCTGAATTCTGATAGTTCTGCATGAGAAAACAGGGGTAACTTCTAACTATTACTGGCAAAGATTACTTCAGTGGTTTGTTTTATGATGGGCTATGCTACAGGAATTCTCAAACATACAGGATCTGACTGATCAGGGTTGGGTGAGGAGCGTTGCAGTTACCTCAGTCCTGAGTGCAGTTTTCGATTCGATCAATGCTTGCAGAGCTGCACCTAGCTCCTCGTGTTTCTGAAGACAATAAACGACAGAAAATAAGAACAGAGCATGCTTCAGCCTCAGACCGGGGTGGGTGGGGGGAACACCCACGAGAGGGGCTAGCCCAGTGGTGATGGGCCAAACAGCTAATGTTCCACACTCCGTGAAGTGCCAAGGCTATTTTCGTGGTGGCCTTCCCTGCTGGAGCATCGTCCCCTAGCTGAGCAGTCGGGAAGCTGGCAGGGAGGGCTCACAGTCTAAGGAGAAGTGTACAGGGAGGACATTCTTACAGTGGAGGGGTTCGGACAAGATTTACCAGAATATTGCTGGGACTGGAGGGTTTGAGCTCTAGGGATAGCCTAGATAGGCTGGGACTTTTCTCACTGGAGTGTAGGAGGTTAAGGGATGACCTTATAGAGGTTTATAAAATCATGAGGGGCATGGATAGAGTAAATAGATAAGGTCTTTTCCTTAGGGTGTGGGAGTCCGAAACTGGAGGGCATAGGTTTATGGTGAGAGGGGCAAGATTTAAAAGGGACCTATGGGGCAACACTTTCACACAGAGGGTGTTGCGTGTATGAAATGAACTGCCAGAGGAAGTGGTGGAGACTGGTATAATTACAACATTTAAAAGATCTTTAGACAGGTTTAGAGGGATACAGACCAAACGCAAAGTGGGACTAGTTTAGTTTGGGAAACTTGGTCAGTATGGACGAGTTGGGCTCAAGGGCCTTTTTCCATGCTATTTTGACTCTATGACTCCCCTTGATTCATACAATATGCAAAAACATTGCAAATATTTCTCATGAGAAACACGAAGGAGCCAAAGGATGGTATGGATTGGAGAGGATGGGACTGTTCTCCTTCGAGAAAAGGTTGAGAGGGGATTTGATCAAGATGTTCATAAACATGGGGAGGTCTGGGTGGACTAGAGTTGGAGAAACTGATCCGACTGGTGGAGAAACCAGAAGATGAAGCCGGATTTAAGGCGTTTTAGTCACAGGAGCTAGACAAGCAGAAGCTTTTTCACTGAGTGAGTGAAATGCATCGCCTGAGAATGTGATGGAGGCTGATTCATTCAAAAGGGAATCGGACAATTATCTGAAACGGAAGATTATGAAAGGTTACAGGGAGAAAGTTAAAAGTCACACAACACCAGGTTGTAGTCCAACAGGTTTTATTTGGAAATACTGTACTAGCTTTCTTTTGTCAGGTAGATACCTGATGAAGGAGCCGCACTCCAAAAGCTAGTACTTCCAAATAAACCGGCTGGACTATAACCTGGCGGTGTGCGATTTTTAACTTTGTCCACCCCAGTCCAATGCCAGCATCTCCACATCATTACAGAGAGAAGGCAGGGGAGTTGGCACTCTGGAAATTGTTCCTTCAGCTTGCACAGACACTAGGGGCAGAATGGCCTCCTTCTGTGAACCATTCAATGATTCGGTAGCAGATTGAGAGCCATGTGGCTGCCCAAAGGAAACATTGAAAATAGGAGCAGGAGTAGGCTATTCACCCCTGCGAGCCTGCTCTCCCATTCAATATGATCGTGGCTGACCATCCAACTCAGGCCCCCATTCCTGCTTTCTATCCTTTGATCACTTTAGGCTTAAGATCTAACTCGGTCTTGGAAGTATTCAATGTTTCAGCCTCAGCTGCTTCCTGTGGCTTGTATCCACATGAGCACAGTAGGATAAGAGACCACTAGATTGATGGATTTAAGATTCTCACAGATCCTGACAGGGTGGATTTGAAAACGATTTTTCCTCTATGGGAATATCTAGAACTATTTATGAAGCATTTAGTTGAGCCCTTCAAACATCACAGCATACGAGGCCATGGGGTAAGTGCTGGTGACTGGCGTTACAGTATGGTAGATACTTAATGACTAGCAAGGATATGATGGGCAGAAAAGTGTCTTTGCGTGCTGTTAAAATCTCCATAACTCTAGAATTGGGGGTCACTGTTTTCCACTGGCTGACCACCCTCTGGATGAAGACATTTGTAACAACTCACCATCCTGTGCAAGGTGTTGCTGCAACAATCCCCATCACCAAAGAGCCGTTAGACGTAGCCCACTGTGTCTGCTCCACCCTTCATTGAGATCATGGCTGATCTGATCATCCTCAACTCCACTTTCCCCTTAATCCTTCATTCCCTTTCCCAATTAAAAATCCATCTCAGCCTTGAACAACCCAGTCCTCTGCAGGAAGGAATTCCACAGGTTCACTCCCCTCCGAGAGAAGAAATTCCTTCTTGTCTCCGTCTTAAATGTGTGACCCCTTATTCAGAGATTCTCTGGTCCTAGACTCTCCCACGATGGGAAACAATCCCTCTGCACCTCCCCGGTCAAGTCCCCCAAGCCTTTATTTCACTAACATACTGCCAGTGTGTGCCTGTGAACAGAATACAGAGTGCATGGGTCATATAACTATCTGTAAACTTTTAAAGGAAAGTACTTACGAATGTGGCTTGAATTCCGGGAGGGCCCTGTTGAAAAGATCAGAGGTGAGCTTACCAACCAGCGAATGTTGGAGATTTTTTAAAGAATGGATCATTAGGACTTCTGAGTACAAAACTGACCACAAAGGGTTTTAAAACATGAACTGATATTGTTGCAGTGAAAATGGATTTTTCAAGATAAAGTGAATATGTATGAACTCACCGGTGGTCCTGGGAGTCCTCGTGGGCCGACAGGACCCTGAAGAGAAATTAATCGTGGAATCGTCAAACGTTACAGAACAGGCCCTTCGGCCCATCAAGTCTGCATCATCAGAGAGACACTAAATCCATATTAGACCCACTTTCCAGCACTGAGAGCTTATAGCCCTGAATGTTATGACATTTCAAGCCCTCATCTAAGTATATGTTAAAGGATGTAAGGATTCCCGCCTCATTTACCCACCCAAATTATACAGTATCCCATCATTTTACATAAGATGATAAATGGGAGCAGGAGTATGCTATATGGCCCCTGGAGCCCGCTCCACCATTCAGTAAGATCATGGCTGACCTTTTTGTGGACTCCCGCTCACCATAACCCTTAATTTCCTGTTCGGACATTCGATTCCAGCCTCAGGTGACTGTCTGTGTGGAGTTTGCACATTCTCCCTGTGTCTGTGCAGGTTTCCTCTGGGTGCTCTGGTTTTCTCCCACAGTCCAAAAATGTGCAGGTTAGGTGGACTGGCCATGGGAAATGCAAAGTGACAGGGATAGGGTAGGGGGGGGTGGAGTATGAGTGGGATGCTCAGCAAGCTGGGGTGGACCTGTTGGGCCAAACAACCTGTTTTCACACTGTGGGGATTCTGTGATTCAGTGAGGAAGCCTCAACTGCTTCACTGAGTGGGGAATTCCATAGATTCACAGCTCTTTGGGTGAAGAAGTTTCTCCTCATCTCAGTCCTAAATCTGCTTCCCTTTATTTTGAGGCGATGCCCCCTTGTTCTAGTTTCATCCGCCAGTGGAATCAACCTCCCTGCTTCTTTCTTATCTATTCCTTTCATAATTTTATATGTTTCTGTAAGATCCCTCCACCTCCCCTCCACCATTTCTCCTAAATTCCAATGAGTACATTTTCCAGTACAAAGCCCAAGTAAAGACAATTTGACTATAAATATGAATACAGAAATAGCTGGAGAAACTCAGCAGATCTAGAAGAGAGAGAAACAAAGTTAATGAGTTTTGAGAGGATTTGTAGTTCAGGTTGAGGTTTTGGATGTAGGTTTGCTTGCTGAGCTGGAAGGTTCATTTCCAGACATTTTATTACCACACTAGGTAACATCTTCAGTGGGCCTCAGGCAAAGCAACGCTGAAAATTCCTGCTTTCTATTTATATGTTTGGGTTTCTTTGGGTTGATGATGTCATTTCCCGTGGTGAAGTCACTTCCTGTTCATTTTCTCAGGGGGGTGGGGGGTGGGTGGTGTTAGATATGGTCTAACTCGATGTGTTTGTTGATAGAGTTCAGATTGGAATGCCATGCTTTGAGGAGTTCTCGTGCGTGTCTTTGTTTGGCTTGTCCTAGGATGGATGTGTTGTCCCAGTCGAAGTGGTGTCCTTCCTCATCCGTATGTAGGATACTAGTGAGAGAGGGTCATGTCTTTTTGTTGCTAGTTGGTGTTCATGTACCCTGGTGGCTAGTTTTCAGCCTGTTTGTCCAATGTAGTATTTGTTACAGTCCTTGCATGGTATTTTGTGAATGACATTAGTATTGCTCGTAGTCCGTACAGGGTCTTTCAAGTTCATTAGCTGCTGTTTTAGTGTGTTGGTGGGTTTGTGAACTACCGTGATGCCAAAGGGTCTGAGGAGTTTGGCAGTCATTTCCGAGGTGTCTTTGATGTAGGGGAGAGTGGCTAGGGTTTCTGGACGTGTTTTGTCTGCTTCTTTGGGTTTGTTGCTGAGAAATCGGCGGATGGGTACCCATTCATTTTGAATACACAGTTTAGGTGACGTTTCTCTGCTCTACGTAGTTCCTCTGTGCTGCAATGTATGGTGGCTCATTGAAATAATGCTCTGATGCAACTTTGTTTGTGGGTGTTGAGATGATTGCTTCTGTAATTCAATATTTGGTCTGTATGTGTTGTTTTCCTGTAGACGCTGGTTTGAAGTTCCCCATTGGCTGTTCGCTCTACTGTGACATCTGGGGTTGGCAATTTGTTGTTGTTTTTCTCCTCTTTAGTGAATTTTATGCCAGTAAGGGTTTTATTGATGGTCTTGAAGGTTTCCTCTAATGTGTTTCGTTTCGTGATGACAAAGGTGTCATCCACCTAGCGGACCCAAAGTTTGGGTTGGATGGTTGGCAGAGCTGTTTGTTCAAGTCTCTGCATTGCTGCTTCTGCTAAGAACCCTGATTTTGGAGATCCCACAGGTGTTCTGTTGGTTTGTCTGTAGGTTTTGTTGTTGATGGTGAAGTGTGTGGTCAGGCATAGATCCACTAGCCTGATGATACTGTCCTTGTTGATGAAGTTAGTGGCGTTTGGTGTATGTGTCTTTGGGCCTTCTAATAGTGTAGTTAGTGTTCCCTTGGCCAGGTTAATGTTGATTGATGTAAACAGGGCTGTTACATCAAAGGAGACCATTATTCCATCCTCTTCTATCTTAATGTCTTTGATGGTCTTCAGGAATTCTTGGGTAGAGTGGATGGAGTGGCGTGAGTCTTCTACTAAGGGTTTTAGTCTTTGGTGTAGCTCCTTGGCCAGTCTGTAAGTTGGTGTTCCAGGTGGTGAGACTATGGTCCTGAGGGGAGCTCCTGGTTTGTGAAATTTGGATAATCAGTAGAAGTGTGGTGTGTTGGATCCGTCTGGTTTCATTTTCTGAAAGTCGGTCTTACTTATTTCTCCAGAGTTCTGAAGTGTTTTGAGTAGGGCTGTGATTCAGTTCTCTTGTTGTGGGATTGGCTATTTTGCCACCTGTTGGTAAGAGTTGGTATCTGTAAGTAGTGCGTTCACTTTTTCAATGTAGTCTCTTCGATTTAGAATGACTGTCAAGAGTCCTGTCCTTTGTCTGCAGGTAGGATAACAATGTTTTTATCTTTTTTCTAGTCTTTCTAGTGCCTTCCTTTCTTGTGTATTGAGTGTGTTTCCTTCCTTTTATCTGCTTAATGTTGGTGCGACTACCTGTCTAATGGATTGAAAGGTTTCTTCTGTGAGTTGGTTGTCTTTTAGTGTTGTTTCTAATGTTGCTAAGAAATCTTTCTTGTCCGCATCCTGGCAGTTATAATTTAATCCTCTTATTAAGACGGCTTTTTCAGTATCTGTTAAGGGTTGGTCAGATAAGTTTTTTATCCATACTTCTGTGTTGTCAGTGTTGTTACTATGGGTAAGTTTGTCTAATTTTTTCTGCAGGTCTAGTTTCTTCATTTTCTGTGTTTTCGCTGTCTAATATCTCTGGCTTGTTGTACTGTGTCTATCCATTCATGGTCTGTTGTATGATTGAGTAAAGATTTTTGAAGCAAACTTTCCTGGTTGTATTTACAGAGTCTGTTGTGGGCATCATTAATCATTTCTTGAAGTATTCTGTGGCCGTATTCTTGTGGCTAGTGGGGTGTTAAGGGGAGGTATGTATTGAAGACATTTAGGTAGTACCTGTTTCCTTAGGCATTTGTGCAGGAGGTACAGCTATTCGTGGGTGTCACTCTGTAGGATGGCATTTGTTTCCCATTTTCAGGCCAGTTTTAGTGTATTGCGCTCATAGGTCTTAGCGAGTTTTGAGAAGATTTGTAGCTCAGGTTGAGGTTTTTAATGCAGGTTTGCTCGATGAGCTGCAAGGTTCATTTCTAGATGTTTCGTTACCTTATTAGGTAACATCATCAGTGGGCCTCAGGTGAAGCAATGCTGAAAATTCCTGCTTTCTATTTATATGTTTGGTTTTCTTTGAGTTGGTGATGTTAACTCCTGTAGTGATGTTATTTCCTGTGGTGAAGTCACTTCTTGTCCCTTTTCTCAGGGGGGTGGTAGATGGGGTCTAACTCGATGTGTTTATTCATAGAGTTCCGGTTGGAATACCCTTACTGGCATAAAATTCACTAAAGAGTCAGAAAACAACAACAGACTGCCAATCCTAGATGTCACAGTAGAGCGAACAGCCAATGGGGAACTTCAAACCAGCATCGACAAGAAAACAACACATACGGACCAAATATTGAATTACAGAAGCAATCATCCCAACACTCACAAATGAAGCTGCATCAGAACATTAATTTAACGAGCCAACACACACTGCAGCACAGAGGAACTATGCAGAGCAGAAGAAAAATCACCTATACTGTGTATTCAAAAAGAATGGGTACCCAATGAACACAGTCCTCCGATTTCTCAGCAACAAACCCAAACAAGCAGACAAAACACATCCAGAAACCCTAGCCACTCTTCCCTACATCAAAGACACCTCGGAAATGACTGCCAGACTACTCAGACCCTTTGGCATCATGGTAGCCCACAAACCCACCAACGCACTAAAACAGCAGCTAATGAACTTGAAAGACCCTACACAGACAACGAGCAAAACTAATGTCATTTACAAAATACCGTGCAAGGACTGTAACAAATACTACATTGGACAACAAACAGGCAGAAAACTAGCCACCAGGGTACATGAACACCAACTAGCCACAAAACCACATGACCCTCTCTCACTAGTATCCTTACATAAGGAGATAAGGAGGGACACCACTTCGACTGGGACAACACATCCATCCTAGGACAAGCCAAACAAAGACACGCACGAGAATTCCTAGAAGCATGGCATTCCAACCGGAACTCTATCAACAAACACATCGAGTTAGACCATATCTACTACCCCTCTGAGAAAAGAAACAGGAAATGACTTCACCACAGGAAATGACATCACCAATCCAAAGAAACCCAAACATATAAACAGAAAACAGGAATTTTCAGCCTTGCTTTGCATGAGGTCCGCTGAAGATGTTCCTAGTAAGGTAACGAAACGTCTTGGAAATGAACCTTGCAACTCAGCGAGCAAACCCACATCCAAAACAAAGTGAATATTTCAAGTCCAGTGAGTGGCTTAGGGAAGAGGTATTAGACTTGGAGAGAGGTCACTATAGATTCACCAGACTGGTATTCAGACTTGAGCGGTTAGGAGTGATTCCACAAAACTAGCATTGTCAATATTTTCTAATCAACCCATTCCGAGGTGTCATGACAACCCCCTGGAGCAGATGAGACCTAAACCCAGGGCTTCTGGTCCACCGTGCCATAACATCCCAATGCTAGCTCCATATTGCTAAGAGAGTTAAAAGGTGAGCTGGTTGAAATTTTCAAAATATTGGGGGAGTAGATAGGGTGAACAGAGAGAAACCATTTCTGCTGGTTAGCAAGTCTCATACCAACTGGAAGAGGCAAATCTTTAGAGCCAACTCTTTCAGGAATGAAATTAGAAAACAATGCATCACACAGAGGGTGACAGAAATCTGGAACTCTCTTCCACAAATGGACATTGATGTTGAATTCTAGGGAAGGGTCATAGAGTCGTCCAACTCATCCATGCCCACTGATATCCTAAATTAATTTAGTCCTGTTTGCCAGCACTTCGCCCATATCCCTGCAAACTATTCTTATTCATTTACCTATCTGGATGCTTTTGAAATGCTGTAATTGTACCAGCCTCCACCACGTCCTCTGGCAGCTCATTCCACACACACACTACCCTCTGTGTGAAAACGTTGCACCTTAGGTCCCTTTTATATGTTTCCTCTCTCACCCTAAACCTATGCTCTCTAGTTTGGACTCCCTAATCCCAGGGAAAAGACCTTGTCTATTTACCCTATCCATGCCCCTCATGATTCTATAAACATCTATAAGGTCAGCCCATAGCCTCTGACACTCCAGGGAAAATAGTCCCAGCTTATTCAGCCTTTCCCTATAGCTCAAACTCTCTGACCCTGGCAACGTACTTGTAAATTGTTTCTGAACCCTTTCAAGTTTCACAACATCTTTCCTACAGCAGGGAGACCAGAATTGCAACAGTATTCCAAAGGTGGCCTAACTAATGTCCTGTAGAACTGCAACATGAATTCCCAACTCATATACTCGATGCTCTGACCAATACAGGCAAGAGTACTAAACGCCTACTTCATTATCCTATCTAACTGCGACTCCATGTGGGCAGGGAGTCCTGGAACGCGTGTGGGCAGTGAGTCCCAGAATACTGTGTGGGCAGCATCCCAGAACGCCGTGTGGGCAGTGAGTCCCGGAACGCCGTGTGGGCTGTGAGTCCCGGAACGCCGTGTGGGCTGTGAGTCCCGGAATGGCGTGTGGGCTGTGATTCCTGGAACGCCGTGTGGGCAGTGAGTCCTGGAACGCCGTGTGGGCAATGAATCCTGGAATGCCGTGTGCACAGTGAGTCCCGAAACGCCGTGTGGGCAGTGAGTCCTGGAACGCCGTGTGAGCAGTAAGTCCTGGAACGCCGTTTGGGCTGTGAGTTCCGGAACACCATACGGAAGCAGTCCGGGAGCAGTGAGTCCCAGGTGGTGATTGGTTCGGGGGGAGACAGTCCTGAAAGTTTCCTGGGAGCAGCTGAATGCTGGTATGGAGCGGTCTGTGGCTTCGAGAGTAGTGGGGACACCTTTCTGATTGGGGTCTGGCACAGGCGCTGAGACCATGTGTGGAGACCCTGTGCTGAGCTGCTACGCTGAATTGGTTATTTGAAATTTCCCACCTTACTGTAATGTCCTATTTATAATGAATTTTTAAACTCTGTAAGTAATGCAACTACTTTTATTCCTCTGCTATGTCCAAGAATTGTATGCTGGGACTCATAATATGGCGCCATAAGAAGGCAGACGTTGTAAATGCTTTTCACTGCACTCCTACAATGGAGTACATGTGACAATAAAAGGATATTCTATTGTATTTGATCGGATCGCGGGGCTGTCGGGAAGTTTCAAACATGGGGGTTGTTAGAAAATTGGGCACCGATTTGGGAGGTAAGAACATATTCAAGAAGTTTGGAGAGACAGAGGTTGGTGGGGAGTGGGGGAGTTGGAGATGGAGTAGCAGTTTGGGGGGTTGAGGAATAGAGTGATGTTGGCCGAGTTGGGAGGGCAGTGACGGAGGAGGGAGAGAGAGAGAGAGCGAGAGAGATATAGAGAGGGAAAGAGGAAGAGAGAGAGTTAGAGAGAGAGAGAGAGAGAGAGAAAGAGAGGCAGAGAGAGAGAGAGAGAGAGAGAGAGATGTTTAGAATGTTGGTGAATGTGACAGTCAGGCTCCTGAGACGTTGTGTGCTCAGCAAGTTCATGAGGGGGCTAGGGCCATGGAGCAGGAGGTGACTGTGACATAACTTGACACCAAGTTGATAAATCACATTTAATAGATCGTTGATTCCTACCCACCACAACCTGCAAAGGAGTGGCTCAACTAAAGTTCACCTCAGTCTGAAGGAAGAACAAAAAGGAGAACCTCACCTTGGGTCCTTGTGGTCCCTAACATCCAGCCGTGCAACAAGGAAAACAATAAAAGATAATGATTAGTAAACCACAGTACACAAAGGTTCCTGGGTTTTAAAATTAATAATATCCATTTCACCATTAGCCAGTAGGCACACGTTTTCACTTCACCTTCGTTAAAGAATTAGCCTCAACATCAGTCAGATATGGACAAATGATTCACAAAGTTCATCATCTGGTTTTAATAGCTGGGAGTTTCACAGAGCATCCCCTGACTCCCCCACTCTACCCCCCACTGTGTTGCTGCCTGACACCTCCCCCACCGTGTTGCTGTCTGACCCCTGCCATTGCGATGCTGTCTGACCCTCCTACTGCGTTGCCGCCTGACCCCCCCCACTGCGTTGCTATCTGACCCCCCACTGCGTTGCTGCCTGACCCCCCCACTGTGTTACTGTCTGACCCCCCCACTGCGTTGCTGCCTGACCCCCCCCACTGCGTTACTGTTTGACACCCCCACTGCATTGCTGCCTGACCCCCCCACTGCGTTACTGTCTTGACCCCCCACTGCATTGCTGTCTGACCCCCCCACTTCGATGCTGCCTGACCCCCCACTGTGTTATTGTCTGACCCCCCCCACTGCATTACTGGCTGACGCCCCCCACTGCGTTGCTGCCTGACCCCCCCACTGCGTTGCTCTAACCCCCCCACTGCGTTACTGTCTGACCCCCCACTGCGTTGCTGCCGGACCCTCCCCACTGCGTTACTGTCTGACACCCCCACTGTGTTGCTCTAACCCTCCCACTGCGTTGCTGTCTGTCCCCCCAATGTGTTGCTGTCTGACACCTCACTGCGTTACTGGCTGACCCCCCAACAGCATTGCTGTCTGATCCCTCTCACTGCGTTGCTCTAACCCTCCCCCCCCCCACAGCATTGCTGCCTGACCCCCCCCCACTGCATTTCTGCTTGACACCCCCACTGCGTTGCTGTCTGACCCCCACCACAGCGTTGCTGCCTGACCCCCCAACTGCATTGCTGCCTGATCCCCACCCACTTCGTTGCTGCCTGACCTTCCCACTGCCTTGCTGCCTGACCCCACCCACTGCATTGCTACCTGACCCCCCCACTGCGTTGCTGCCTGACCCCCCACTTCGTTGCTGCCTGCCTGACCCCCCAACTGAATTGCTGCCTGACCCCCCCACTGCGTTGCTGCCTGACCTCCATCCCCACTGCATTGCTGCCGGAACCCACCCACTGCATTGCTGCCTGCCCCCCCGCCCCACTGCGTTGCTGTCTGACCCCCTCAACTGCACTGCTGCCTGACCCCTCCACTGCGTTGTTGCCTGACCCCCACCACTGCGTTGCTGCCTGATCCCCTACTTCATTGTTGTCTGACCGCGTCACTGCATTGCTGTCTGACCCCTCCCACTGCATTGCTGTCTGACCCCTCCCACTGCATTCCTGCCTTAACCCCCCACTGCGTTGCTGCCTGGCTCCCCAACTGCATTGTTGCCTGACTGCCCACTGCATTGCTGCTTGACCCCACCCACTGCATTGCTGCCTGACCCAACTGCATTGCTGCCTGACCCCCGCCACTGCATTGCTGCCTTAACCCCCCACTGTTGCTGCCTGACCCCCCACTGCGTTGCTGCCTGACCCCCCCAGTGTGTTGCTGTCTGACACCCCCACTGCGTTGCTGCCTGACACCCCCCCCACTGCGTTGCTGCCTGTCACCCCCACTACGTTGCTGCATGACACCTCCACTGCGTTGCTGCCTGACCCCCCAACTGCATTGCTGCCTGATCCCCACCCACTTCGTTGCTGCCTGACCCTCCCACTGCATTGCTGCCTGACCCCACCCACTGCGTTGCTGCCTGAAACCTCACTGTAATGCTCCTCCAACCCTCCTCCACAATACACTGCCCCTTGACCTCACACTGCACCACCCGCTGATCCCATCCCCCTTTTCCCTGTGCAGTACCTGGTGGGCTACCCATGTTATCCCAAGTCATTTGGGGAATGATCTGTGCCCCATCAGTGACGCTGTTTATCCTGATCAGCAAGAATCAATACGAATGACCAGATCCACACTGAACAACACTTCAGTCCCTCAACCTGAAAAGCTCAGTAAACGAGCCCAGAAAGATGGCCATTCAACTCTTTTAGATGAATTAATCTTACCGTATCACCTTGATTTCCTTTATAACCTTTTGGTCCCTAAAAAACAAACAAAGAATCCTCAAGTTTGAGCTCTAACTATCACACAGCAGAACAGCAAATATCAGCAATTACAACTGAGATTTCTCAACTTTACAAAAACAGAGTGAAAATTACTTACGGGATGCCCAATGGGACCCGCCATGCCAAAGGGCCCTATGATGCCTTCTTTGCCCTGGATGTAGAGGAGACAGTGTTTATTCCCAGCTTCTAAACCGCACATTACCAAGTTGTGTGTGCAAATCAAAACTCCCCCTATTTCATCTCCACGACTAAAATTGTTTCCACATTGGGTTAAGTGAGATTTATTGTGAAAGTTGCAAAGGTCCAGTGAAATGCTGTAACCAACATTTTTGGGAGTGATTAAATCATTTTAACACTTTTAGAGTCAATTTTCAAATGTACACAGATTCTGCACATCCATTCAATCATTCAGAATGGTAAGCAGAGTCCCCAACAGCATTACATGTTCATTCTAACCTTGCTGAGGCACACATTTTTACACTGGCTTTGTGTGGAGCCACTATAGGGTTCTGAAGAGGCTTGACAGTGTACATGCTGACAGGATGTTTAATTTGTTTTTATGATTTGATTTATTGTTGCCTTATGTACCTACGTACAGTGAAAAGTTTTGTGTGCAGTACAGGCAGATCATAGCATACGAGGATATACACACCATAAGGTGAACAGAGCGACACATACAAAGGTACGGCTGCACAGGAGGTGTACAAAAGCAATATCAACATAAGATTTGAAATGTCAGAGATTCATTCAGCAGTCTAATAACAGCAGGGAAGAAGTTGTTCTGTAACCTGTTGGTACATGTGTTTAAGCTTTTGTATCTTCTGCTTGACAGAAGACAGTGTAAGAGCGTATAACCGGGCTGGGAGGGCTTGATGATGACACTGGTTGCTTTCCCAAGGCAATGAGAAGTGTAGACGGAGTCAATGGATGGGAGGCTGGTTTGCGCGATGGCCTTGGCTGTGTTCACAACTCTCTGCAATTTCTTATGGTCCTGAGCAGGGCAGTTGCCATACCAAGCTGTGATGCATCCGGATAGAATGCTTTCTATGGTGCATCTGTAAGTGTTGGTGAGGGTCCTTGTGGACATGCTGGATGTTTCCTTCCAGGGGAAAGTCAGAATAAAGGGGCCAATTTCAGACTGAGATGAGGAGGAATTTCTTCTTTCAGAGCTTTGGAACTCCTTGCCTCAGACAGCTGTGCGGGCAGACTCCTTGTGTATAAGGCTGAGGTAGATAGATTCTTAATCAGTGGGGAATCGAGGGTTACAGCGAAAGGGCAGGATAGTGGATTTGAGGAATTTCGGATCAGCCACGCTCCTATTAAATGGTGGACCAGGCTCAAGGGACCGAATGGCCTCCACCTGTTCTTATTTCTTATGGTTTACCAAAGTAACACTTGTAATCATTTTAAAATCCAATTTCCAACAATTTTATTGAAATAGTACAATGGATTGTTTGCAGGACCTTGAATTGTTCATTAAGCAACACTGTGTTGCTCACCTGCAGACCTATATATTACCCTTTAAATATTTCCTTGCTCCTTGAAATAACTGCACAGAGGCTGGTATCACATTACCAGCGCGCCCTTTATTTACATGTGCACAGTACACTAGCTGGCTAGCTCAGTGTCAGTCCCTGAACTGAGGAGATTTAGAATGCCTTGTTTATTTTTTTTCCTCCTTTTTTTGTGAACTTCTGTTCTTTTTTTTTCTTAATGCTGTGTGACGCTCACCCTTTTTTTCCTGTTTATTATTTTTTTTTAAATCCCCCACACTACCACCTAACTGCAGTAGTGCTTATTTTCCCCCAGCACCCATGGTGTGTGTGTGCAGGTGTGAGACACAGTGAGAGACACAAAGTGCACGAAGCTTTATTCGATTTCCACCACCAGGAAGATAGGAAACACCCGAGTGGCCAGTGACAAGCACTGCCCTTCACATCAAAGGGCAATGCTGTGTGATCAAAGCAGTGACAGGGAGGGTAGGGACTAAATCAAAATAGAGTTGGAGGGGGAAATAATGCACTCCACTCCCTGGGGCGCCCACCTCTCTCTGAACAACTCCAGGGTGTTGGTGGACACCACGTGCTCCTTCTCCAAGGACACCTGGGCTTTAATGTAACCGCGGAAGAGGGGCAATGCCTTGTTTATTTATTTATTTTTTTCTTTTTATTCCTGTTTATCTCTTTCTTCTTTTTTCCAATCTCCAAAGGGAAGGAAACACTCGAGTGGCCAGTCACAACTCCAGGGTGTTGGTGGACACCGCGTGCTCCTTCTCCAAGGACACCTGGGCTTTAATGTAACCGCGGAAGAGGGGCAATGCCTTGTTTATTTTCTTTCAGCCAGTACTCCCTGATTGGCCCAGGTTAATAACTCCAATCAAGGATCTCATAGTCACCAGGCTCCAATCACTACACTCCTTAAGGACACTGCTTTGGGGAATCACTCAATGTAGTTAGAATCATGCTGAACAGAGCAGGCTCTTTGGTCCATCAAGTCTGTACTACCAAAGCCACACTAGCCCCACATTCAGGTAACAGGTCCAAAGCCTCGACTGTTCACAATATTCCCATAACTGGGGGCAGGGGGGTGGCATTATTGAGGTGGAACATGCTCACTCTGATATTCAAACAACCACTGACCTGAATCAGTCACTCCCTAGATGTGTGTCCCTGCAATAACTGATTACTTACCATTAATCCTGGAGGTCCCTTTGGACCCTGGATCCCAGTAAATCCAACATCTCCTGGATGACCCTGCGCAAAAAGAAGATGATTTCAGCTGGTGGATCTTTCTGTTCTGGATTCTAATTGGATCCATTGCAATAGAAAACATGATCATGTGACCACAAATGGCAGGGTACACAGACACACACTGGGGTAAATAATTCATGGCCTTCAGATTGTAAAGGCTTCTACAATCGCCAGAGCAGGACTTCTGGCCACTGATAGATGAAAGAGACAAACAAAATATTGCAGATGCTGGAATCCAAAGTAGACAGGCAGGAGGCTGGAGGAACACAGCAAAGCATCAGAAGGTGATATACCCGAAACGTTGACTTCCCCACCTCCTGACACTGCCTGGCTTGCTGTGTTCCTCCAGCCTCCTGCCTGTCTCCTGATAGATGAAAGACTGTGAGCTGGCAAACTACAATCAATCCAGAACATTCCTGTGCGCAGAAGGATTTCTGGAGTTGCGGCCTGTTCGGATGTGGGCATTAAGTTATAGAATTATAACGATAACCTGCATTGATGTAGCACCTGTAAAATAGTCAAACGTCACCCATCCAGCATTCGTGAACAGAGAGAATTAGTTCATCCAAGGAGATATTCGGACAGGTAATAAAGTCACAGAGCATGGAAACAGACCCTTAAGTCCGACTTGTCCACGCTGACAATTTTTTTCCAAACTAAACTAGTCCCACTTACCTGCATTTGGTCCATGTTCCTTTAAATCCTTCCTGTTCACAAACCTCAGACAGTCACTGAGTTGTACAACACGGAAACAGACCTTTTGGTCCAACTCGTCCATGCCGACCAGATATCCCAATCCAATCTTGTCCCATTCGCCAGCACTTGGCCCATATCCCTCTAAATGTTTCCTATTCGTATACCCATCTGGATGCCTTTTAAATGCTGTAATTGTACCAGCCTCCACCCCTTCCACTTGCAGCTCATTCCATATACGCACCATCCTCTGTGTGAAAACGTTGCCCCTTAGGTTCCTTTTAAATCTTTCCCCTTTCACTTTAAACTTCTGTCTTTTAGTTTTGAACTCGCTTACTCTAGGGAAAAGATCGTTGCTATTCACCTTATCTGTGCTCCTCATGATTTTATCAACCTCCATTACGTCACCACTCAACCTTCTACACTCCAGAGAAAAAAGTCCCAGCCTGTGCAGTCTCTCCTCACTATTCAAACTCTTTATTTCCAGCCACATCCTGGTAAATCTTTTCTGCACTTTTTCCAATTTAATAACATCCTTCCGATAGCAGGGCGACCAGAACTGTCTAAACGTTTGGTTGGAATCTGCCACAGAAAGTGGTTGCGGCCAATACATGACTATTTTCAATAAGGTGTTGGATATATTTCTTAGGGTTAAAGGGATCAAAGGGTACAGGGAGAAAGCAGGAATTAGGGACTGAGACGGATGATCATCCAGGACCATACTGAATGGCAGAGCAGGCTTGAAGGGCTGAATGGCCCACTCCTATCTCTGTTTTTATGATGTGGAGGTTTTGAACAATGTTTTGAAGGAGCTAAGTGAGGCAGTGGGCAGGAGACTTTGAATTTTTCACATTACAGCTATTTGCACAGACAAAATCCACAAACGTTGATCTGACTGGCTTGGGAGGAATCCTACCAACTATCCCCATCCCCCGGAAATCCCTGGAAAGGGAGGCACAGCCCTCTGATGTTGCCGAAGAGGAAAAGGGAGCTGCAGTTCAACCTGGGGCGGGTTTGTGCCAAGTCAATACCCAGGCTGCAGGGGGTTGGGGGAGTGGGATAGCTCATTGGAAAGGTGAGCCAGCCCCTTGAGACCCGTTGGAATGTTCCTGAAAGCCAGAGATGAGCGAGTCAGAGTTGGACATGGAATTGAGCTGATCTCTTTGGGAGCTAGGATAAAGACATAATATATGGATGCTGGAAATCAGAAACACGCACAGGAAGTGCTGGAGAAACTCAGCCAGCACCACCCGTTGATTAGTATTTTGAGTCCAATATGACTTCTTCAAGTAGAGTCACACTGGACTCTAAACATTAGAGTCTTTCTCTCCATAGATGCTGCCAAACCTACTGGACTTCTCCAGCATTTCTGTGCTTGTTTCAGAAGCAGAATTTTGCTTATATGCAGACTTCTAATTTTTTTTAAATTCTCTCACAGACTGTGGAATTCCCTGGCTAGGCAGCATTTATTGTCCAGTTAAGAGTCAACCACATTGCTGGGAAGTTACATGAAGGCCAGACCAGATAGTTTCCTTCCCTAAAGGACATTAGTGAACCAGATGGGTTTTTCCCAACAATGGATTCATGGTCATCATTAGCTTCTTAATTCCAGATTTTTATTGAATTCAAATTCCACCATCTGCCATGGTGGGATTTAAACTTTTGCCCCAGAACATTAGCTGGGTCTCTGGATTAACAATCCAGTGATAATACCACTAGTTAAGGATGATGGACAAAAGAACCAGAGGTGAGGAGGAGAGACATTTTTTATTCAACAAGGTTTGTAGTACCGGATCTGACAGTCTGGAGGAAGCAGTCTTCAATAGGGTAATGAATCAGTATCTTAGGAAGACAAAGGAATTGCAGGAATAGAATGGAGGGAAAGAGAGCAGGGTGTGGCAGTTGGACTTTGAGAAGATTTGATGGACTGAATGGTTTCCTTGCATGTTGATACTACCCCATAAGCCTGACTTTGCTCTTTAGAGTGTATCCAAAACATTTTCTGCTCTTGTCTCCACATTCCCAGCTTCCATGTGACATGTTTCTTCCTGCCTGGGCTGTGAGATGTCAACAGCACCACAACAAAACTGCTAATGGACTGGTCCTCCATGTTACAGACTCCCCCTCTCCTTTCTCACACACAGAGCGTGGTGTATGTGCAGAACGAGCTGCCAGTGGCAAGTGGGAGAGGCAGGTACAAGTACAATTTTAAAGGACATTTGGACAGGTACATGGACAGGAAAGGTTTAGAGGGTTCTGAGCCAAAGGCCCTGCTTCCGTGTTATATGACTCTATGACACTCAAGTCCCAGACTTTGCAAGAAAGATTACGTAAATGCTAAAGGGATTTATTCTTTTGATATGTGGAGTATTGTAAGAAATAATTTTCTGGAACAGAACCTACATTAATTACTTCCTTCAAAGGAAAGGAATTACTTCAGTAAACTCTGAGTTCAATTAGTTTTATGGAGTGTGAATGCAGTCATCTGTATATATGCAATTGTCTCTTAGTGCTGGGGGTAATGTCAACTGTTCCCATTGGGTAAAGCCTGATGATTGCAATAGAGAGGAAATCACTCTGTGCTGACCAAGAGTGACACACATATTATTTAAATATTTGCTTGTGCTTGAATACACAAATAGCAAAACATTTCAAAACTGTCCTGCGTGTACATAATGAGGCTGTTTACAGAAAACGAGACAATATTGATTACAGCCTGGAGTAGTTTAAAACAGATTTAATCTGCTAGCACAGGTCTCAGCAAATGCTCATGGCTGTGCACCAGCGTGTATATGAATAATTATTCAGAATTACTGGACATCTGCACGCACATGTAACATTTGCCCGGACAGGAGTGAGGGTTTATTGAGTGTATTCCAGTCTCCGGTGGCACCATTGCAGAAGAAACCCCTTCATCAACAAGTTGATGGTGACATGTCAAATTGAATCTGCACTCTTAACATTTCAGAAAAAATACACATTCAAATCAAAAACACTTGTCAACAAATTTGTCAACAATTAAATACAAATGATTTCAAGTAAACAGTCAGTGACTCCTACAAGTTACTAATCAACTCATGGCGACATCCTGGAAATGATCATTCCAACGGGTGTGTGCATGGATAAAGATAAGAGTGTGGGTTCTGGAGATGTCTGTCATACAATGACCTTAAACAACACTGCTAAATGCTTCAGGTTTGACTTGTGTATCCTCACTGATGTCTCTGCCTTCAGGGTGTAGTGAGGGAGCACTGGGTGGGATTGCAGGTTAGTTACCAAGATGGCCAACCAGCTCTGGAGTAGGACTTGGAGCCTAAGTTGTTCTGAGGTCACAGTGAGAGATACTGCTCGGCTGAGTGTTAATTCCTCCATGCGAGGCGAAAACTCTAAAGTGCACGAGAGTCTCTGAACTTTATAAAAATTGATCCAATCTTTCTGCAGAGTTCAAATCCACTTCATCCTAACCTTCCTTGTCCATGTGACATCTCCAGTGTGAAGCCCAAACCACTGTGTGTAACAGTGTGTGTGTCTGTGTGTGTTGTGTTGTGTTCTACGTGCAGATTGTACAAGGTTCACTAACCTCAAGCATGTTTCCTTGAAGTCAGTAGTAACTAATTGTTGACAAGCCTGTTGGCCAGTGGTTTTGATTTGAACATTTATTCATTTTGAAATGTTAAGTAAGACAGTGCAGATTCAATTTGACATGTCACCATCAACTTGTTGATGAAGGGATTTCTTTTGTAATGGTGCCACCAGAGACTGGAATACACTCACTCCTGCCCATGTTGAATGTATATTTGCATGTTTCTGTGTGTGTTGTGTTGTATGCTCATGTATGTGTGCATGCTTATATGTGTGTTGTGTTGTACATGTGTTGTATATGTATGTGTGTGTTGTATGTGTATGTATGTGTATGTCTTGTTGCATGTTGTATGTGCATGTATGTTGTGTGTGCATATGTGAGGTGTATTTGTGTGTGCCTTTGTGTTGTGTTGTGTGTGTGTGTTGTATGTATGTACAGATTGTTCTGCTACAAAATGCATTTTGTTAATGTGATTGATGAATTGGGGACACTGTTTCTAAAGCACGAACTTTTAAAATGTGTGTTGGTTGTAACACGATTACATCATCAACACTTTAAGCGCTGTTTCTAAAGCACAATTTTTCTATAATGTGGGTTGCACAACAATGCAACCATTGTGTTACAGAAGACCTGACTGTATGTGTTGTACGCGTGTGTGTTCGTGTTTGCTGTCTGTGTCTGTTTTGTAAGATAACCCTCCTTCTCCCTGCCAGACCTGCTGAGTTTCTCCAGCATTCTGTATTTGTTTCAGATTTCTAGCATCTGCTGTACTTTGCCTGGATTTAAATCCTGGAGAGTCTTGTTATTTGGAACTTATCACATTTTGAACTGATTAGAGTGCCATGCGGTTAAAATGCAAGGCTTGGCTCACAGTCCCTTCAGCTCTCCAGTAACCTTTTGCTCAGGGTAATGATGTTCACCCTGACTTCCACTCCCTTAAGCAAATCATTCAAGCTTGGATGCAAAGGGAACTTAAACAGAACTTTGCGTGACCTCTGCAGGACTGGTCTTTCCAACTATGCTGTCGCTATGTAAGGTGCAGGGAATTTTGAGAGAGAAATCAGTTGTATAAAAGAAGCTCTGTCTGCTCGAGGAATCAGTATCTTCAATCAGGGAACATAATGAGAAGCATATTCTAGCTGCCGGAGAGCTACTGGCTCTGAGAGCTGCAGCAGAGGAGCAAGTGAGATGAGAAAAAGGTCTCAAATATCGCTAACTAGAAAAATGTCTCACTGAGCTTCCAACTGTCACTGATTCCTGCGCTTATAAAACATCGCTGCATGCAGTTCGTAAAATGTGTGCATTTTTACACACTGAATAAACTGCAGACCTCCTCATATCAAAAACACAATGCTGTAGCTGTAGTTACTACTGCTGTAGTTACTGATTTTTGCCCAAGGTTTTCTGACCTGTGAACTGGTGTTGGTGACAGAGCGAGAGCCTGTGGACTGCCTAGCAATGGGGAAAAGTATGTGGCAGTGGGGGGGGGGGGGGGGGGGGGATGCTCTCACCCTGCAGCTCAGCAGGTTTTACTCCAGAGGGTTACCATGGCAACCAGCATTTCTTTGCTTTGGTTCCTTTGGCACGTCCACCTGTGAAGCAGCAACACACAACAGCATGACATATGTGTGTCAGCCATGGCTCAGTCATGTAGCTCGGCAAACGACCCTTCGGTCCAGCTCGTCCATGCCGACCTGCTTTCCCAAACTGAATCAGGTCCCACCTGGACCATATCCCTCTGAACCTGTCCTATTCATGACAAAAGCCACAGCGGATGTTGTAAACCAAAAACAGAAATTGCTGGAAAGGCTCAGCAGGTCTGACAGCATCTGCGGAGAAAAATCAGAGTTAACATTTCAGGTCATAAAGTCAAACAGCACGAAGACAGACCCTTTGGTCCAACCATTCCACGCCAACCATAATCCCAAACTAAACTAGTTCCACCTGCCTGCTCCTGACCCATATCCCTCCAAACCTTTCCTATTCATGTATCCATCCAAATGTGTTTAAACGTTGTAACTGCACCCACATCCACCACTGCCTCAGGAAGTTCATTCCACACATGAACCAACCTCTGTGCATAAATGCCCTTTTTAAATCTTTCTTCTCTCACCTTAAAAACACGTCCCTAGTTTTGAATTCCCCTATCCTTGCGCAAAGACCGTTGCTATTCACCTTATCTATGGCCCCCTTTGACTTTATCAACCTCTATAAGGTCACCCCTCAACCTCCTACACTCCAGTGAAAAAAGTCCCAGTCTATTCAGCCTATTTTTCTAATTCAAACCCTCCATTCCTGACTACATTTTGTAAATCTTTTCTGAACCCTCTCCAATTTAATAATATCCTTCAGAAAGCAGGGCGACCAGAACTGGACAGAATATTCCACAGGAGGTCTCACCAATATCCTGTATAATCTCAGCATGATGTCTCAAATCCTACACTCAAAAGGTCTGAGCAATGAAGGTAAGTGTGCTACTCGTCTTCTTAAGCACCCTGTCTACCTGTGATGCAAAGTTCAAACAATTATGTACCTCTACCCCTAGGTCACTCTGTTCTACAACATTACCTCGGTCCCTATTATTAATTGTATAAGTCCTGCCCTTGTTCGTTTTGCCAAAATGCAAAACCTCATGTTTATCAACTTAAATTCCATGTGCCACTCCTCAGGCCATTGACCCAATTAATCAAAATCTCTTCGTAATCTTAGGTAACCTTCTTTCCTGTCCACTACACCACCAATTTTGGTGTCCACAAACTTACTAACCATGCTTCCTATATTTTTATCTAAATCCCTTCCTCAGAACACCTTCCTCCTATTAATGTACTCATCCAAATTTCTTTTGTATGTTGTAATTGTACCTGCATCCAACCCTTCCTCTGGCAGTTCATTCCACACATGAACCAAGCTCAATGTAAAACAGTTGCCCCACATGTCATTTTAAAATCTTTCTCCTCTCACTCTAAAGATGTGCCCCTTAGTTTTGAACTCTCCAGCTTAGGGAAAAGACCTTGGCTATTCACCTTATCTATACCCCTCATGATTTTACAAACCTCTATAAGGTCATCCCCTTAATCTGCTATGCTCCAGTGAAAAAGTCCCAGCTTCTCCTAATCACTCAAACCCTCTAGTCTTGGCAACATCTTGGTAAATCGTTTCTGAGCCCTCTCAATTTGATAGCATACTTATGCTCCTCTCCCTTCAGCTATGTGGGGGCTGGATATTGCAGGGTAGTGGTTTTAGTGTGTTGGGGGGAGGGGGTGTGTTGGCCACTTGACCATCTCCCCGACCACATCCCAAACTCATCCTCATAACTCGGAGGCTGGGCGGGTAGCGAGACTGGCAGGCAGCGAGACTGGCAGGCTGCCTGCCACATATAGGCGAGCAAACACTTAGTTAGCTATCCCATAATAACCTCGGTATGGGGGGAAGTGTTTGAAAGTCTTTGAAACAGTGGTGGGGGTGGGTTACTATTACTGGGGCGGGGGAAGGTGTATCCCTTACCATTGGGGAGTTCTTGCTGTGGGATGTGTGCAGAAAGTGAGTCCAGAAAGGCAAATCTTCACCGAGTCGGTGACTAGAATTTACCTTTTCCAATTGTAGAAGAATGGATTCACATTTTAAACAAGAATCTTTTCCTGTTTGCTGAACTGTTGATGTCACTGCCTAGGTCTGCGTTTGTTGTCTATCCTCAACTGAGTGGCTCACTCAGCCATTTCTAAGGGCAGGTAAAAGGTCACCTACAATCCTCTGGGTCTGGAGTCACATGGCCTGGAAAGGGGGCAGGTCTCCTTCCCTTAAAGGGCACTAGGGAACCAGGTGAGTTTTTATCACGATTGAATGATGGTCACCATGAGGCCAGCTTTAATCCCCCATTTTACTGAATTCAAATTCCACCATAAAGCAAGGTGGGACGTGAACCCATCTTACCACAATATTAACCTGAGGGTCTGGATTATTAAAGTAAAAACAGAATATTGTAATAAAGAGAGTAAATGCTGGAGAAACTCTGCAGGTCCAGCAGCATCTCTTCAGAAGAAGTCGCATCAGACTTCAAGTATTAAATCTGTGTGCATCTCCCTCCACAGATGATGCTAGCTGGGGCTGGGTTACTAGTTCATAACTAGCTAATAACTTTAAGAGAACAAAGTCAGATTCACACCACACCAGGTTATAATCCAACAGGTTTATCTGAAATCACAAGCTTTCGGAGCGCTGCTCCTTTGCTGCTTCTGTGTCTGAAAGCTTGTGATTTCAAATTAACCTGTTGGACTATAGCCTGGTGGCATGTGAATTCTGATTTTGTACACCATAGTCCAACAGTGACACCTCCACATCACAACTTCAAGAGAAATATTGGACTGTATGAGGATTGAGTAGGTAAATGGGGTTGACATTGTTGACTCCTGTGTAATGAAGCAGAGTGGATGTGTCAGGTTAAACAGTCTGCTCTCACATTGTTAACCAAGTGTTCTGATCATTTCTTACATTACCAAAGTGCTGACTGTGCTCATACTGACCTCTGTGAATGCATACTCAGATCCTCTACTGCAGCAGAAATAATGGATTTTCCACAAGACCATTGTTACATAAAATAAATTCCCCAGTGTGCAGACCTCCCAGTCATTAATATAGCCAATTCTGCCAAAATACAGATGTCGGCCAGAACTTTTATAACAGAAGGATCAGTGAGAATTAAAAATTAAGCCTTCCGCTTTCTCAAGGTTATATTTGTCCATGTGTTGGGTTTTAAATCCATGTAACACAGACTTAGTTACTGTCTCAAAGAAGATCACAATGCCTCTTACCTGCAGTTAATGTTGTTAGCCAATCTCAAACTAATGTAACCTGTTATGTAATAAACTACTTCTTGTTATTCAGATACATGCGTCTCCTGCCAAAGATGTGTTTGTGGTCCACTTTTCACCAGTGGCCCTATCAGCTACTATTAAAATAGTGGGACCTAAGACAATCCATCTGCCCAAGGATGATCCAGTTATAACCAGGTACAGGACTGCGATTGCTCCTTAAAGATGACATCAGCTGTACAAAGAACTCATAGCCAAAGAGAAGGGAGAATGGAAAAAACCTGTGCAAAGGTCCAACTGCCTCATAATCCACTGCAAACATACATCTTCAAAAACATACTTTATAAATTTACAAGCTATTGCGAAAATACTTATAGAGTCATAGAGTCCTACAACACAGAAACAGACATTTGGTTCAACCAGTCCATTCTGACCATAATCCCAAACTAAACTAGTCCCACCTGTTTGCACTTGGCTCTTATCCCTCCAAACCTATTCATGTACTTACCAAATGTCTTTTAAATATTGTACCTGCATCCACCACTTCCTCAGGAAGTTCATTCCACGCTACGAACCCACTCCCTGTGTAAAAAGATTTTGCCCCTCATGTCCTTTTTAAATCTTTCCCCTCTCACCTAAAAAATGTCCCGGAGTCTTGAAATCCCCCACACTAGGGAAAAGACACCTGCCATTCACCTTATCTACAGCCCTCAGGATTTAATAAACTGCTATAAGATCACCTGTCAGCTTCCTACTTCGAAGCGAGAGGGAGCTGCAGATATTGGTAAAGTACAGAGATTTCACTCTCTCGGGTAAGATACACTGGGCTGCAGTGGAATGGGTCACAATGAATGGCAGGATGGGCTCAACGGGGTGTCCTATTAAATTACAGAGAACGGGAGATGGTTGGAAAGCTCACAAGTCGCTCTTGCTGACTGTACCTTTGGTCCAAACACTCCCATCAGTCCAGGGAAGCCAGATTCTCCAGGGTCCCCCTAAACTCAAAACCAAAAAGAGAGAGAACTTTGGTTAGCGACGCAGAGAGTCATCACATTAGTCACAGTCATCAGTCACTGGGGAGGGTGTGTGATTGGATGATGGGCAAAGTGGCAAGATCATCAGATTGTGATAAAATACAAGTTAGGAGCAGATGTCAGAAGCTCCAGCCCATTCCACCATTCGATAAGATCGTGGTTGGTCTGAAAGTGGCATAAACCCACTTACCTGCACACCCTCAAGGACCCCCTCCCCATCAATCACAAATCTGTCTGACTCAGCCTTAAAAACACTCAATGTTTTTACATCGTTTTCTGTGAACAGAATTCCACAGGACCCTCCTAAAAACAAAATCACCCAATCAGCATCTTAAATGAGGACCTACAGGCCATAAAGAAAACTGAGAAACTGGTATAAATCCCTCACAAAATTGAAGTCATGATCTGAGTCCGACACTGAATGAACCTTATCATTCTCTGCTAACTTTGGTCACTGTTGGGCAGCCCACAGTCGGTGATCTCCAGGGTAGAGATAATTGGGGGCTCATGTGGAGCTGGGATTCCTGCAGCGTGTAAACCCCCCATCTGACTCTTCAAAGCCTGACCACCATCTACAAGGCACAAGTCAGGAGTGTTATGGAATGGTCCCCACCTGCCTGGATGGGTGAAGCTCCAACAACATTTGAGAAACTCAACACCATCCAGGACAAAGCAGCCCGCTTGTGTGGCACCTCCACTACTTTACCATTCAGTCCCTGCAGCTCCAGGAACTGTGTGTACCATCGATAAGATGCACTGCAGTAACTCCTCCAGGCTCTTTCAACTGCACTTGCTAAACCTGCAAACGTGTTGAAGGGAACAAGGACTGGTTCCTAAATAGGAACATCAGCCCCTACAAGTTCCTCTCTGAGACATTCATCATCTCGATTTGGGACTACGTGCTATTCCTTCAGTACCACTGGGTCACAGCCCTAGAATTCTCTCCCTAAGGGCATTGTGGGTCAACCCACAGCAGGTGGACTGCAACGGTTCAGGAAGGCAGCTCACCCCCACCTTCTCAAGGGGCAACTAGGGATGGGCAATAAATGCTTCTGTGATGAAATGCTCCATAAATCCGATGAAGAATGAGCAGCTGGACTGCAGTGGTTCAAGAAGGCAATTCATTACGACTTTCTGAAGGGCAACTAGGGGCAGGCAATAAAAAGTGCTGGCCCAGCCAAGAATGCCACTTCCCTGACTGAATTAAAACAAAACATTTACATAGACCAGGTACACTAGAGGCCCTGCTCCTCGGCTACACACTCAATGAAACTGGATATCTCTTGCCTGGGGAGAGCTATCTGGGGCAAGAGTTTGGCTCTGTGCTGCCTCCTGCTGGTGAAAAGTGCAGGGCCATCTAAGGTCTTCCTGCCTGCGTCCCTTACACTCTCATGTTAGTCTGTGTTGCAATTCATGATCAGGAGGCCAGTGTGAAATTCTGCGATCGTTTTTACCACAATGTAAGGTCGCATTCGGTTAGCCAAAGCAACTGAAGTCAGTTTGGGTGAAATGTGTTACTCACCGGTTGACCTTTGGAACCTGGATCGCCTCTCTTTCCAGGCAGGCCCATTCCTCCTTCTATCCCTTTGATCCCAGGAGGTCCCGCCTGGCCCTGCAAGCCTCTCTCTCCCTGCGGCAAACACAATAGATAAAGAAGCTCAGATTTACAGAAGGGTTGACCACAAAGAACCATTCTCACACGTCTGCTGTCCTGGTCCTTCTGGATGGAATGGTTGTGGATTTGGAGGGTGCTGTATCAGGATCTTTGGTGAGTTTCTGCAGTGCACTTGGAGTATTGTGTATGGTTTTGGTCACCCTTTTATAGGAAAGACATAGTCAAACTGGAAAGAATGCAAAGAAGATTTACGAGGATATTGAGTTATAGGGAAAGGTTGGCCAGGAGTTTATTCCTTGCAACGTAGTAGAATGATGGGTGACCTTAATAAGCTGGATAAAATCATGAGGGGCATCGATAGGATGAAGGCAGATAGTCTTTTTCCCAGGGATGGAGAATTGAGAACTTGAGGGGATGGGTTTAAGGTGAGAGGGTGAACATTTAAGAAGGATTTGAGAGACAACTTCTTCACACAGAGAGTAGTGTGTATATGGAATAGGCTGCTGGAGAAAGTGGCTGAGGCAAGTACAATAGCAACATTTAGATCAGAGTGGTGCTGGAAAAGCACAGCAGTTCAGGCAGCATCCAAGGAGCAGGAAAATCGACGTTTCGGGCAAAAGGCCTTCATCAGGAATACAATAGCAATGTTTATAAACCATTTGGATAGGTACATGGATGGACAGGGTTTAGAGGGATATGGACCAAATGTGGGCAATTGGAGATAACTGTGTGGACACCATGGTCAGCATGGACCACTTTGGGCTGCAGGGTCTGTTCCCATGCTGTATTACTCCATGACTTGATCTTGTAGCTGATACATATTGCAGCAACTGAGTATTGGTGGTGGAGGGAGTGTTTGATTGTGAATGTGATGCAGGTCAAGAGGGCTGTTTTATCCTGGATGGTGTCGAACTTATTGAGTGTTGTTGGAGCTGCATCCAGTATTTCAATGGGTGGAATAGGTACAGCTCAGTCTCAAGTCAGTGGGAATCTCCAGGATATTGGTAGTTGGGGATTCAGTGAAAGTAATAACATTGAATATCAAGGTGAGGGCATTTTGATTGTCTTTAACAGGCCATTGGTATGACGTTTACAAGACACTTAGATAAGTACATTATTCGGACAGGTTTGGAGGGATATGGGCCAGGAGCAGGCAGGTGGGATTAGGGTTGGCATGTACTGTTGAGTCGAAGGGTCTATCTCTCTGCTGTATGACTCTGAGTATATCCGTACCTGTTACAGTATCAAAGTAACTGTTTGAATCAAACAGGAAGTGACAGAGTTCAGTGATGTCTAAAATGAAGAAGACTGGTAAATATAATGATGCAATAATAGGCCACTTTTAGACCCAATAGAAAAAAAATCAAAAAGTTTCCAGCAAAAATGTCAGAAACAGTGCTCTATCACTTAAGTGGAGCCAATCCTTTGCAAGGATGGATACTGAGGCTCAACAGACATTTTCACAATGGGAGATGGATTGAATCGTGACAGGAAAAAAGAATGTGCTGGAAAAACTCAGTATGTCTGGTAGCCTCTTTGAGAGCGAGAGAGAGAGAGAGAGAGAGTGTGTTAATGTTTTACATTGATGACTCATTAGAACTCAAATGTATCATGAGAGGGTTTGGAGGGATATGGGCCAGGAGTAGGCAGGTGGGATTAGTTTAGTTTGGGATTATGGTTGGCATAGACTGGTTGGGCCAAAGGGTCTGTTTCCATGCTGTAGGACTCTGTGATCCTACGTGGAACAATGGTGGATAAATGAAGTGAGGTAGTTGGGGATTTAGTTAATCAAAACCATCAACCTGAACTCTAACTCTACAGCCCACCACCAGAGTCTCATATATACAAACATTCCAGTTAGGATCAGGATAAGGCCATTCAGCCCCTTTAGCATGTTCTGCTGTTCACTAAGATCAATCTGATTACTCCACATTCCTAGCTTCAATAAGCTTTCACTGCTTTGTTTGGTGAGAATCTATCCATATATTCCCTAAAAGTAAAGATTCTGCTTTCTCCACCTTCTGAGGAAGATCATTGCAAAGACTTGCTATCCTCCTATGAGAAAAAAATTCTCATCTTTATCTTAGGTGAGAATTTTCAAACAGTGATTCTAATTCTGGATTCTCCATCACCAGGAAACATCTTATACCCATCCAGGGTCTTATACATCTTTTATTTCAATGTGATTTGAGTTATTGTTGCCACATGTATCTTGGTACAGTGAAAAGTTTTGTTTTGCCTGCAGTAGAGGCAGATCATACCATACAACATGCATTATAGTAACAGAACAGAGCGAGGAATACAATGTATTGGCTGCAGAGAAAGTGCACGGAAAGCAAGGTCAACATTAAATTAAAAATTTGAGGGTTCTATCCATAAGTCGAATCACAGTAAGGAAGAAACTTGGCATGTGTTTAAGCTTTTGTATCTTCTGCCTGATGGAAGAGGTTGGAAGAGATTATAACTGGGGTGGGAGGGGTTTTTGATAAAGTATCAGACTGTCAGGGTCTTGTATGTCCTACACCTTTAGAGTGTAGGAGACTGAGGGGGAATCTTATAGAGGTGTATAAAATCACAAGAGGCATGGATAGGTGAATTCACTCAGTCTTTTTCCCAGGATTAGAGAGCAATAATTTAAGGTTAGAGGGGAAAGGATAAAAGGGAACCTATATAGGATGAGCTGCCAATGGAAGTGGTTGAGGCAGGTACAAATATATGGATAGAAAGGCATTAGAAGGATATGGGCCAAGTGCAGGGAAATGGGGTTAGCGTGGATGGACATCTTGGTCAGCATGGACCAGTTTGGGCTGAAGGGCCTGTGCCCACGCTGCAGGATTCTATGACTCAGGGTCTTATGTTTCAATCAAGTTGCTTCTTACTCTTCTAAATTTCAGCCGATACAGGCTGAGCCTGTCTAACTTTTCCTGATACAACAACCTGCCCATTGCAGGTATTAATTTGGTAAACCTTCTCTGAGCTGTTTCCAATGCAGTCACATCCTTCATCCAATAAGGTGACCAATAACACACAGTCCTCCCAATGTGGTTTCATCAGGGCCCTTTATAACTGAAGCATAACCTCTATACTTTTGTACTCATTGCCTCTCGTGATGAATCATGACACTTGATTGTATTTCCGCATTCCTTGCTGTGCCCACGTACTAACCTTTTGTGAATTATACACTAGGACCTCTGCATTTCGGAGCTCTGCAATTGCTCACCACTTAGATAACACACTTCCTTTTTAATTTTCCTGCCAAACGGACAAGATCGCATTTTCCCATATCATATTCCAATTGACTGTTGTTTCGTACTAACTTCATCTATCCATTCCCTTCGTGATCTCCTTATTTCCTCTTCACAGCTTTCTCCCCTCCTTACCTTTGAATCAAATTTAGAAAACCCTATCTAGGTACACATGGCAATAATAAATCAAATTCAGTTAAATCAACTCATGTATATAAATGGAGAGCCCAGCACTGATCTCTGTGGCACTGTGTCAACCAGGAAATCACCCATTCTTTTCTACACTCTATACTCCTTCGAGTAAACATTAAAACAAGTAAACTAGTTAACTAATTGACAGTAGAAAAAGTGAAAAACATCAAAGGAACATTATCAAATTAGATTTGGCTAGCTTTCCTGAGGCCGATGATGGTCTCCGCTAGTGCTGGAAGATATCAAGTGTCGAGAGTGTGGTGCTGGAAAAGCACAGCAGGTCAGGCAGCATCCAAGGAGCAGGAAAATCGACGTTTCGGGCAAAGGGCCTTCATCAGGAATGAGGCCTGAATCAGGAAGATATCAAGTGGACTGTAAGACATAATGTTATGTGCAATGATTACCCAATGAATATGCCTCCCTGATAGATACTTAACCTCAAATTATTTAATGGACAGTTTGGCCTTTCCTGGGGCTGACAGCTGTCACTCAGTGATAGCTCAGTTGCTTCAGAGTCAGAGTGTTGGGTTCAACTCCCAGTCTGAGGGCTGAATGTGAAAATCAAGGCAGTACTGAAGGACTGCCACATTGTTGGAGGTGCTGTTTTTTGGACAAGATAGTGAATCGAGGCCCTGTCTATCTGCTGGTGTGGGATTTAAAAGTTTCCACGGCATTGCTTTTTTTCAAGAAGGTCAGAGGAGTTGTTCTGCTCAATGTTTATCCCTCAATAAACATAACAAAATGCAGGTGAGTTGGTTATTATTCCATTGCTGTCTATAAGAACTTGCTGCTACATTTCTTTTTTTGCTCCTTATTCAGAAACATTGCATTGGCTATGATGTGCTTTGGGATGTCCAGTGGACATGAGAAGCAATTTATAGAAACAAATGTTTCTTTCTAATGTCTCTATTTACTGAGGGCTACAGATCTGATTGTGGATGATAGTGACCTCCCAGGCTCTAACCTGTCCCATTTCAGTCTGTTTCGAGCAATGGCATGACATTATGTTTTGCATGATTTGGAGGTGCTGGTGTTGGACTGGGGTGTACAAAGTTAAAAATCACACAACACCAGGTTATAGTCCAACAAGTTTAATTACCTGGTGTTGTGTGATTTTTAATTATGATTCGCATCCTCATTTCCAAATTTGTCGATGGCCTCGACCTAACCTCCTTCATTTCTCTGTCATCTCTTCCAGTCCCACAACACAACCCCCAACATCATCCCTGTCACCCTGCGGGAGGTCTAAACTCCTCAATTTCTAGCTTCTTGTGTAACACCTAAGCAGAATCACTCTATCTCTGGTGGTCATGTCTTCAGTTGCCTGGACATCAAGCTCCACACTGCCTCTCTCTCTTTATCTCCCCTCCTTTAAGATGCTCCTTAAATCTACGTGCTTCCCTCCACTTCACCTGACAAAGGAGCAGTGCTCTGAAAGCTTGTGATTTCAAGTAAGCCTGTTGGACTGTAACCTGGTATTGCGTGATGTCTAACACTGTAAATGTGGATTCCAAAGGAGCAAAGAGAGATGCTATTTCAGGACTGTACCACAATGAAGTGCTGTTTCATTTTTGATCATAGTTCTTCCTTGATCCTAACCAAAAGGGTCACTCTAGCTTTGGAACGAGGAACATTTGTTATCCTTAAGGCTTGTTCAGTGCTCAATTTCTGGAATCTATGACAATTAGATCACAGTACCCCAGCTAACCACAGGGAACACGATAAAATAAAATGTGAATCATGTAAACTCTGGGGGTTTACTTGTTATCAGTCCACACCACAAAAAATAATTAGTTCACAATTTGTTTAACAGATGGAGAGAAATGTCTGGTTTTATTTTCAATGTTGCAAAATGGCAACTGACCACATCAGATCTATTGTAAGGTTCATGGCAAACAAGTCACACTGGGTTGTTTCTGTGCTTTGAGATGTAGCAGGAAATTATTTGGATTTGCTGTAATGCGCTCTGCTTCTGCCTCAGGATCGAGGTTGACTTGCTCCTATTCCTGGTAAAAGGACTCCGGATTAGCTGACCAGTGCAGAGTCTGATCCACGGACTCTGCCACAAGATTGGGGGGGTGGGGGGGAGTGGTTTACTTGCTGGGGTAGGGGGATGCTGGTTCTCCGAGGGTGGGGTCAAACACGGTGTTTGGAGGCCCGTATGCTCCCTCTAATGCCACAACCTCACCCTTGCCTATCCCTGGCGGACTCTTCAGTGCCTTTCCAAACCAGGCATTCCCTATGCCACTAGGTTGTGAGCCAGGAGACAACTGGAATGTCTGACATCTACGTGGGGATGCTTTGAGGGAAATCCCTGAGGTGTTCCCACCATCATTCGGTGGTCACATGTGGAGCATACATTCCTCCAGTGGAGCTGGCTTTGAGCTGCAATACTGGCCCTAGATTGGCTTGGGAGGGGAGTCTGCTCTTTCGACCGCACTCTTCAGTCTAATGGCCTCTTTCTGTCCCACATCAGCACTCAGTCAGGAAGAAGCTCTAACATTCTTCTGGGGGGCTTGAGGTGTCAGGATAGCTATCACCAGCTCGCAGTCTATATTTGACAGGTTTGTATGAGGGTGCAGAATTTCCTGGAACCACTGGAGATTGCGGAAGAAGTCTTGTTAATATTTTTAGTGGAACTGTTCAGATATGCTAAGACACATGAATAAAAGCAAAATACTGTGGATGATGGAAATCTGAACCAAACACAGAATGCTGGAGAAACTCAGCAGGTCTGGCAATGTATGTGCAGAGAGAAACAGAGTTAATGTTCAATGTGATTCAAGTTAAGTTTCAAGTCCAATGTGATTCTTCCCCTGAATGAAAGGTGTTGACAGAAGCAGAGGAGGGTGCAAAAGGAACAGGAGATGTAGATTCCAGTGCAAAATACATCGGGCTATTATTTTTTATTCAGTTGTGGGAGTTGGGCATCGGTGGCTGGGCACAGCGAGGGGGGTATATTTTTAAGGTGAGAGGAGAGAGATTTAAAAGAAGACATGACAGGCAAATGTTTTACACAGACAGTGGTTTGTGTGTGGAATGAATTTCCTGAGGAAGTGGTGGATTTGGGTACAATTACAGTGTTTAAAAGACCCTTAGATAATTACATGAATAGGAAAGGTTGGAGGGATATGGGCCGGGAGCAGGCAGGTGGGACTAGTTTAGTTTGGGATTATGTTCGGTGTGGACTAGTTGGACCGAAGAGTCTGTTTCCATGCTGTATAGCTTTTTGACTCTAGTTACCCCTTGAGAAGGTGGGGGTGAGCTGCCTTCTTGAACCGCTGTAGGCCATGTGCTGTGGGTTGACCCACAATGTATTTAGGGAGAGATTTCCAAGATTCTGACCCAGCGAAGGGTCTGTTTCCGTGTTGTACACCTCTATGACTCTACAGTGAAGGAACAGTGGTATATTTCCAAGTCAGGATTGTGATTGGCTTGGACGGGAACTTGAAGGGGATGGTATTCCCATATATTTTCTGACCTTGTCCTTCTAGATGGAAGTAATCATGGGCTTGGAAGGTGATGTCTGAGGATCTTTGGTGAATTTCTGCAGTGCATTTTGTAGATAGTACATGCTGCTGCTACTGACCATTGGTGGTGGAGGGAGTGGATGCTTGTGGATGTGGTGCCAATCAACTGGGCTGCTTTGTCCTGGATGGTGCCAAGTCTTTGAGTATTGTTGGAGCTGCACTCATCCAAAAGTGCTGAAGAAAAGGAGATGTAAAATGGGTGTGAGTTAAGGTGTGAAAGGCCTCTGAAATAGCCCTGCACCCATTCAGTTCAAGGGGAGTGAGGGATGGGCCACAAATGCCGAGCCAGTGATGTTCACAGCCTGTGAAAGACTGAAAAATGTGGAGTCCTCCTGAGTATTGTATTTTTCATGTGAGTGGTGAACCAATTTATTGTTAGTGACACAGCCTGTCACCACAGTGATTCGACAGCTCCTCTGCTTTGTGTGGACAGATCACAAGAACAAGCCTTTGCTTTTCCAGTTACTGAGTTATTGCACATGTCGCATTTAGGTTGCTGAGCTCTGTCCCACTCACCTTAAAGCCAGGGGATCCCTGAGATCCAGGTAATCCTGGGACACCAACACGACCACGGCCTCCGGGTTTCCCGAGGAATCCGACATTCCCGTCATCCCCCTGTTCTCCCTGAGGTTGAAGGGAAGTCTACACGTTAACAGAGCTAACCGCCAACAGGTAATTCTAGAATCAGTCGCTGTGATAATTCACTGGAGTGTAAGCAGAACACAGATCAATCAAGAACAAAATAGATGGGGTGGGCCACATCGCAATTCACGGACTTTGAACTCCTGTACCAGAGCACCATTACCCTTTCTTGCTCCAACTGGATCAGTTTCTTCTGCACCTTTGCCTCCCTGACCGAGCGTATTGTCCACGGCCTCAATACCCTTAAATTCCAGCCTCGGGCAACTGTCTATGTGGAGTGTGCACATTACTCCTTGTATCTGTGCAGGTTTCCTCTGGGTGCTCTGGTTTCCTCCCACAGTCTGATGATGTGCAGGTTAGGTGGATTGGCCATGCTAAATTGCCTTTTGATGTCCAGGAGTATGCAGACTAAGTGGATTGACCATGGGAAATGCAGGGTTTCAAGGATGGGGTTGGGTTGCCCTTCAGAGGTTGGTGTGAACTCGATGGGCCAAATGGCCTTCCCCCAAACTGTAAGGATTCTATGAGATATAAAATGGCTGAGCTGGATACTTTCTATAGAATTGATAAGATGCAGAATGAAGCCGTTCAGTCCATTTGTCCCGTGCTAACTCTTTCGAGCACTTTAACCAGGACCTCTGCACAGTGTTTTGATTTATTATCCATTGCTCTATTCAATGCATCAGTTGTACCTGATTTCACCCATTTCCAATACTCACTGTCCAAAAGGTTAATTTTTGTTTCACCTCGTTTTTTTATTTCTTTTGCAAAACCTTTTAAATCTGAGCCCTCTGGTTTCCCCTCATGATTTTGAAAACTTCTAACTTGTAGGAAAGCGGTAATTTCTTTCAATGGGGTATGAGCAGGGATGATGTGTCCTTGGAGTTTCACTGCCAGGGGAGGATTGTGTCAAACAATCAGTTCCTTTAGCCGTCTGCCGTGAGCGAAACGTGATCGATCAGTGCAAAACTCAAAACTTCACATCCCACCTTTGTTGTGATTCTGCTATTGGACAGTGTCTACCTAATAATTTTGACTGATCTCAACAAATTACACTGGAACCCAATGTAGGTTTGTCAAATGTTAACACCAATGATCTTAAGATGAATGATGATGTGCATCCTCTACGTGTGCATGAATGGTGCTGAACATTGTGCAGTCATCGGTGAACATCCTCACTACCTACCTGACATTGGAGGGAAGGTCATTGATGATGCAGCTGAAGATGGTTGGGCCTAGGACACTACCCTGAGGAACTCCTGCAGAGATGTCCTGGAGCTAAGATGACTGACCCTCCAACAACCTCACCATCCTGTGGCTGACCACTTCAATCCCCCTTCCACTCCCCCAAGGACATGCAAGTCCTGGGTCTCCTCCACCACCAAATCCAAGCCACCTGACAACTGGAGGAAGAAGGCCTCATCTTCCGCCTTGGGACCCTCCAACCACATGGCATCAACACTGACTTCACCACTTTCCTCATCTCCCCTCCCCCAACTCATTCCAGATTCAACCCTCCAACTCAGCACCGCCCTCTTGACCTGTCCTAACTGTTCATCTTCCTTCCCACCTATCTGCTCCACCCTCCTCTCCGACCTATCACAATCATCCCCCACCTGTATCTACCTATCACCTTCCCGGCTACCTTCCCACCCAACCCATCCCCAGCACCCTATTTATCTCTCATCCTCCTTCCCCCTCCGCATTCCTGATGAAGGGCTTATGCCCAAAACGTCGAGTCCCCTCCTCCTCGGTTGCTGTCTGACTTGCTGTACTTTTCCAGTACCACACTTTTTGACTCTGACTCTCTTTCACCTACAGTCCTCACTTTCTCCATCTTCCTAAATGCCAGGTTTAATTCCAAATGGGAATTTACCACCGATTCCCATTGACCCCAGTTTGGCTAAGGCTCCTTGATGCCAAATGCAGTCAAATGCAGCCTTGATGTCCAGGCCTGTGTTCTCACCGTCCCTTGAGTTTGGACCAAGGCTGTATTGAGCTAAGTGCCCTGGCAGACCCCAAACTGGGCATCAGCTATTGGTGAGCTGCCCTCTGAAATGTCTGAACAAGCCAGTCAGTTCAAGCACAATAGGGGAACCTGCAACACATGTTGGCATTTGGCAACGATGGTCGCATCTTGTGAAATAATTTTATATAACATGTCTTTATCATTTGACCAGGTTCAAAACCCACCTGTATTCCAGGCTTGCCAGTGATTCCGGGAGCACCATCCAATCCTGGAGGACCCTCGTGACCTTGTCGACCAATGACACCTCTGGAACCGGGTGGCCCGATAGGACCCTGAGTGTTCGACACAAAACCTGCCATTAGTTACAGGTCTAACTATCTTGAAGTGCAGTGGTGCTGGACTATGCGTTGTTTTTTAGTTCAGAAAGATCTTAGAACAAACTAGGAGACCGTTACTATTGCAATATTGTATTAGTATTTGCTGTTGCACAGCCTTTGGATCATAACCACCGGCCAACTCCAAGTCCCTTTGTAGCCAATGTAATGGTTTCAGCGTGTAATGACCCAATGGGGCTGGTGAATGAAAGTGTGGGTTGAGTTTTGCTTTAACAGATAACACTTACCGGTGGGCCTGGACTCCCTTGCACGCCCTGGGAACCTGTCTTTCCCTTGCGCCCCTAAACAACAAAGAGAGGGTTAAAGGAAATAAAGTCTCGCATTTATATAGTGCCCTCTTCAGGGTCATGAAAGAATTGAAAATTTTCCTCCCTAATCCCCCAGTTTGCTGTTTAACCCCTCACAGACATGTAGAGCTGATGTTTACTCAGGGAGTTCAAAGTGCATACGTTTACCTGCGTTTTACCGCCTAGAGCGAAGGAGAAGAATGGTGGAGGCTCCAACATTTGGCCTGTTATTTGGCTGATTAGAATGCTCTCCAGCTCCTACTAACTGTTGTAGAGCCAGACAGCACAGAAACTGGCCCTTTGGCCCATCTCTTCCATGCTAACCAGGTTGCCTGAACTGAACTAGTCCCATTTGCCTGCATTTGGCCCATATCTCTCCAAACCTTTTCTACCTATGTACCTGTCCAAATGCCTTTTAAATGCTGTAAATATACCAGCCTCTACCACTCCTTCTGGCAGCTCATTCCATACATGCAACACCCTCTGAGAGAAAAAGTTGCTCCTTAGTACCCCCTTAAAACTCTTTCCTCTCACCTTAAACCTATGCCTCTAGTTTTGGACTCCCCCGGGGGAGGGAAAAGACCTTTTCTATTCACCTTACCCATGCCCCTCATGATTTTATAAATCTCTATTAGGTCAGCCCTCAGCCTCCTATTCTCCAGCGATAGGGGTCCCAGCCTATCCATCCTCTCCTTATAAGTCAAACCCTCTAGTCTCGGTAACGCCCTTGTAAATCTTTCTTGAGCCCTTTCCAGCTTAATAACATCCTTCCAATAGCAAGGAGACCAGAATTGTACACAATACTCCAAATGTGGCCTCACCAGTGTCTTATACAGCTGTAACAGGACATCCCAACTCCTGCACTCAATGCACTGACCAATGAAGGCAAACCATTGTCACATGAATGGAGTAGACTCAGCGTAAGAGTGCCAAGATATTAAACCATCTGCTCAGTCGGAGTATGAGGGCACCCAGTCTTGGCTATCATGTCCTCCAGTGAGACCTGAACCTAGAGATTCTAGAAGAGAGGCAGGGACACTACCCAGGGCACCACAAGATCTCTTTACTGGGACCCATTAGACGACCTATCTTTTACCTATTAGATGAAGGAACTGCCACTCAAACACACTGCACTCTTCACACTAATGGATGTTGCTGATGAACATCCTCCTTACAGTAGTTTGAGGAATATATAAATGAGTGTATTCTTCCTCATTTGAGGAAGGATGTTCTGTCGATGGAAGGAGTGCAGAGATGATTTTCCAGACTGATTCCTGGGATGCCAGGTCCAGCAATTTCTGTTTGTTTCTGATTTACAGCAGCCACAGTTCCTTATCTAAGTACATGGGGTTGGCCAGTTAGGACTGAGATGAGGAGAGATTTCTCCACTCAGAATGGGGAGCCTGTGGAATTCTCTGCCATAGAAAGGCGTTGAGGCTAAAACATTGAATGTTTTCAAAGAGTTGGATCTAGTTCTTAGGGCTAAAGGGACCAAATGCTATGGGATAGAGAGTAGTAACGGGGCACTGAGTTGGACGATCAGCCATGATCATACTGAATGGTGGAGCAGGCTCGAAGGGCCGAATGGCCTACTCCTGCTCCCACTGTCTATGTCTCTATGTTACAGAGGCCTGGTTTCAGACTTGTTTAAAGACTGACCTGAAACACAGCCACACATGGAAGATATTACATTGTTCACATCTCCTACGGAAGGGCAGGGTGATGAAACTTTGGGCTTCCCTTCAATGAAAGACTGGCTTTCGAGTGTTGTCATTTTTCCAATTCTCAATAAAAAAACTTTTGGTGCCAGTCCACATGGAACACATTATAAATTTCAAAACTCTGCTCATCAACTACGATGTTCAAACTGCTGGCTTGCTTATAGGGAAAGGAGGTTAGCAATTGATACAGTGGAAAGGTTTGTAATTACTTAGTGAGAGAGCAAAACACTGCTGCAGGATTTGGAACTACTTAAACCCTTTCTTTGTTGCTGCAAACCGTCCCCTGGCACAATCTGACAGAAGTGTTGAAACACAACTCTTCCAGAGAGTCTACAACTTCCCATAGCTGGCTAACTTCTTGTCCTCAAACAATTCAGTTTCTGGGTTCTGAGGAATTCTATGAATGAAATAAAACATGAGATTTTGGTGTCAGGCTGATGAAGGTCAAGAAGTAGACTCATCATCTGGAAAGTGTAATCGCTGAAATTATGGCCAATGATCACAACAAACAGAACAGAGGAGTCACGCATTCAGGAGTCATGCTTTTGAAGTGACAGATGTTCTGGGAGGTTATGCCTAACCTTTGTCAAGCTCTGGTTAGGCCACGACTACTTCTAATTCAATCCATCGCTCTTTTAGGGAAGATGTGAGCCTCCGAGAGAAGGATAGATTTATCAGAACGTTTCCCTGGATGACTGAGTTGAACTCCAAGGTTTGAAAGGAGAAGTTGGAGCAAGGGAGATCAAGATGAGATATTTGATACAGGTGTACAAGATTATGACAGGTGGAGATAAGGTAGATAAACAAGATCTGTTGAGGCATGGGCGTACTGCCCTTACCTCTGAGCCAAGAGGCTTGAGTTCAAGTCCACCTGCTCCATGGATATGTAATAACACCTCTGGACAGGTTGATGAGGGGCAAAAAAAATATACAGCAGAAGGCTGTTGTGGGGACAGAGGTAGTGTCCCTGTTTCTGGTCCAGGAGGTCTGGGTTTAAGTTTCACCTACTCCAGAGGTGTGTCTGAACATGTTGATTTTAAATATTTATAAGGTAGACATCATAATGATGCCCTTGGGGAGAGAGCACATGGTGTCCATCAATACTTGAGGAATTTGGAGAGATGGGAACTGCCAGTGTTTTATCTGCCCTTCCAACTCGGTTTTGTTTTATTCCTGCCCCGTTCTCCCCGCCTTTCCCTCATCTTTGATGTCATTAGCACTACCCTTAACGGACCCCACATGTAAGTTGGTTATTAATTGGAAACACAGGTGATTACTGGCAGTGGATAATAGGTGAAAAATTACACAGGAGGTTTGGTGATGGGAATAAAGCCAGTCAGTTGTGTGTGAAGTAATCCTGGATACATATTTTAAAAAATGGCAGACAAGTAAGATCATGTCTGGATGTCTTTGAAGGGTGGACACATAATGCCCACCAATGCTCTCAATGCCTTTAGACAGATTTGAGCAACATGGGGACTGGGTGTACTACGTCCCCCACAATTCCATTCGAATGTAACCCTTCCCTCTTACCTTATCCTTAATCTTGCACCATCTCTGGGTATGGTGGTCAGCGCTTATACTTTGCTTATTTTAACTGGTGAAATGGAGGTGGGCGATTTGGTGATGATCTTTACAAACAATAAAATAGCTGTTGCGATTTGCCTCCTATGCTTTTGTGGTTCAGTGATAGAATTCTCACCTGTCAGGTGGGCAGCTTGGTTTCGATTCCTGGCTGATGCAATGGGAACCCTTTACTTCCAGTTTTACCACACTCCCGCTCAGTGGGGCTCCTGTGGTACAGCGGCAGTGTCCCTACCTCTGACACAGAAGATCAGGGGGGTGGGGAGGGGGGTTGGCCCCACCTGCCCCAGAGATGTGTCTCGGAACATTTGAATAGGTTGGTTAAACCTGTTACAAGGGGTAGGCGGTGTTGATTCAAGGCTCTCAGTAGGGGATGGGTTGGGTATCTGTCCTGCTGAACAGTGACATTCCCCCTAAGCCCTATGTGGTTGACATGATTTGGAAATGCTGGTGTTGAACTGGGGTTTACAAAGTTAAAAGTCACACAACACCAGGTTATAGTCCAACAGGTTTAATTGGAAGCACTAACTTTCGGAGCACTGCTCTTTCATCAGGTGGTTGTGTAACCACCTGATGAAGGAGCAGCGCTCCGAAAGCTAGCGCTTCCAATTAACCTATTGGACTATAACCTGGTGTTGTGTGATTTTTAACTATGTGGTTGACACTCTGATTTCTCCAGACACTGGCATGCATGGGCCTCACAGCTCCCCCCCAGTGGCTGGAGGTCTCCATTTGCAAAGTGGAGTTGAGGATGATTAGATTAGCCATGATCTCACTGAATGGTGGAGCAGGCTCGATAGGCTGAATGGCCTGAAATAACCTCACAGAGGCTGGTATCTCATCACCAAACCACCCTTTTATGTACTAACCAACAGTCCTTGATTAGAAAGCCTGCATTCACATCCCATCTCCTTCAGAGGTGTGTAAAAATATCTCTCAACAGGTTGATGTAGAAAATATTAATCCTTTGATAGACACGGTGACCAATGCTTCAGAGTCAGGGTCAGTTGGTGTCGGATAGGATGGCTTCGGATTGGTTCTATGTTCTAGTATCCCTGACACTCAGCCTTTTTTTATGTCAGCCAGGGTTCCCTGATTGGACCAGATCAACGGCCAATTCTATGAGGTCAACCAACTGGATCAGTGCAGCCTACTTCTGTTCCAAGGTGTTATGGTCTTAAATTAGAGGGAATACCACCCTATATAGAGAGAAGTTGATGGGCTGAGTGAATTCTTGTGCATTGTAATAACTCAACGAACAGAATAAAGATTAGACTTGGTGGATAGTGAGCTCCCAATCTTGTCCAGTGAGGTATCGAGTAAGTAGCAGGAAGGGTGCTAGCTGTTGCTAAGTTGCTCCCCTTTCCTGTTGCCTGATTAATTACAGAATGGTTGGCTCCGTGCCCACGAGTTGATTTGTCTGTTTCCACCGGTCTGCTTCCACCCCGAATGTCTCAGACACAGATCATGCAAAAATAAAGGCGGTCGAAACCTCAGTCAGATCACTGCGTAGATCAGAAGGCAGCCTTGACCAGGATCTATCCCCCTGATGCTATTTGGCCTGTTTCTCTGGATTCAGATTTCACAAAAAGCTGCAAGTTAATACATAACTGGAACATTTGGTGACTACTTTTCCCCAGATGTAAATTCTATTAAACGTTCACACTGAGAGAACGATTCTGCCAGACTGACGTGATACGCTGTAGTTTGGCTCAGTCTGCCTGCTCTCTCAGTTATCATTCATTAAGCTGCTGACTACTAACGTCCTAACCTTACACAATCTCACTCTGCCGCCAATCCCATCCAGACCTGCCAAACATGTGCTCTTTCATTATTTCCGGTTGGAATGCAAGTTGGAGTACTCAGTAGCAAATGGGAAGTGTATTGCTTTCCTGTGACAATCTTGCTCACGTTGGCTTTGATCAGGTCAGGACTGCACCGTGTGGTGCGGGTTTGGTTAGCTGGGTGGTACGGGTCTCAGCACTGGGACTGATAGTGGAGGCTGCACCTCACAGTTGGCTCAGTCACCCTAACAGCACCGTCGCTATAACCAGAAGAAATAGGAGCAGGAGGCCATTCAGCCCATCAAGTCGGCTCCGCCATTCAATGAGATTGTGGCTGATCTGATCGTTCCCAACTCCGCTTTCCTGTTTTTCCCCCATGACCATCAATTCTCTTACTAATTAAAAACCTCTCTACCGCAGCCTTGACATTCCAGCCTCAATGTAAACCGATGATCATTGCTGGGATATATTGATGGTTATCAGGTAAGTAGGGTCTGGGGCAGCTGGGGTCTATCAAGATGGTCCCAGTGAGGAGGAGGAAGTGAGTCTTCTGTTGCTGAGGACAGGTGGGTACCCATGTTGTGACCATTGGCGTTGGGGCTGGTGTTCTAGGGAGAGACCCCTTTCAAGAGGTGAAGAGTGACCCCCCCACTCCCCACCAACTCCCCAGTCCTCCCTCAGAGCCCACTGAAGGGTCTTCGTGGACTTCTCCATCTTTGCTGAGAGGCAGTGACTCCCAGACTGGCAAAACACCACCTTAAACCATAGAGGAACACAACTGATATCGGTGAATTGGGCACTAGGCAAGTGGATGATCTAACAACATCTTTCCCATCTGGCAAACTGGCACGGTGCTGGGAAGACAAGGGGGACATTGTTCATCATCTTCAGATACCATTTTCTGAGTCCTTCCTCATTCCACCCCAACTACATGCCATTCCGCACCACCGTCACTCTACTCTAAACACACACAGACAGACACAAAGAACACCAATCTTTCTGATGGCAAATCTTAACTGGGACAAAGAGTAAAATGAGATATGAAGAATGAAGTCATTTCTGGAGACGAAGACTGAAACATGCTGAAGGCTACAGTTTTTACTGAAGGTCAAGAGTTTGTTAGTCATTTTAGCAGTGGAAATTGCATTTTCAGTGTTATCACATTTATCCTTACTTTATTACCAAGGGAATGGAGTATAAAAATGGGGAGGTTTTGCTAAGACTGTGCAAGGCACTAGACAGACCTCAGCTGGAATGCTATGAACAGTTTTGAGTTTCTTATCTCAGGAAAGATACACTGGCATTAGAGGCAGTCCAGAGAAGTTTAAGTCAGCTGATCTTGAGGATGGAGGTACTGTCTTATGAGGAAAGATTGAGTAGATTGGGCCTGTACTCGTTGGAGTTTAGAAGAATCAGGGATGGTCTTATTGAAACATACAAGACTTAGAGGACTTGACAGGAAAGACGTGGAAAAGATGTCTCTACTTGTAGGAGAATTTAGGACCTGAGAGCGTCAGTTTAGAATAAGGGGTCACCCAAATAGGACAGAAATGAGGAGCAATTTCTTCTCTCAGAGGGGAGTGAATCTGTGGAATTCCTTGTCAATAGATGTGGAGCACAGCAGGTCAGGCAACCTCCGAGGAGCAGGAAAGTCAATGTTTCGGGTTGAAACCCTTTGTCAGAATTCTTTATTGCAGACGGTGGTCGAAACTAGGTAATTAACTATATTAATATTCAAAGTCTATTAAGTCCAAAGATGTGTAGACAAGGTGGATTAGCCACTGGAAATGCAGCGTTACAGGGTAGTTGGGTGGGTCTGGGTGCACTTCGGTGGGTCAGTGTGGACTCGATCAGCTGAATGGCCTGCTTCCATACTGTAGGGATTGCATGATATTATATTCAAGGCTGAGATAGATGTTTTTAATCAGTAAGGACATCAAGAATTATGGGGTAAAGGTAGAAAAGTGGAACTGAGGTATATCAGATCAGTCATGATCTCACTGAATGGTGCAGCAGCCTCACGGGCTGAATTGACTACTTCTGCTCCTATGTCTTACGGTCTTACTTTGAAAATATAGCAGTCTAAAGATAAAGTGGGTAAGACCATTCTGTGGGTGAAGATGAGGTGAACTATTGTAGCAGGCGGATATGGACACAGCAACGTAGTAGGCTGGCTGGTGGCAAATAATGTTCAATGCAAGGAATGTGAGATAATACATTCAGAGATACAAGAACATTTTAAAGAAAAGGGTATTGCAAGTACAAGGCAAAGTACAGAGAGATTTAGCATGAAGGCACATAGGTTTTTAAAATGTGGAACTGCACCTGGGAAAACCACATGGAAGTCTTACTTTAATAGATAATTTATTACAGATTTAAAAAGAGATGTCAATTTTGTAGAAAATCCAATAAAACCATTGTTAGAGTATTGTGCTTTATATGTAAGCAGATAATATATGAATAGTAGTTTTTATAAGAATTAAGGACAAGAGAAACTGATGTTGGATATTACCTGTCAGTCATTATATGTAAGCATAAGGCAGTTTGGATACAGAGGAGCTCAATTTGTCTATAATAAACAGTTACTTGTTTTTAAGTTCAGAAACCTAGAGAGCCACTTATATGATCTGAGTTGGTGAACTGGGGACTTTGGATAGTTTGACTGAATCTTTGCACAACTGCGACAACTCCAGGGATTGTGGGATTTGATTTCCGGCGCAATGCTCCAGTGACTTGTGACAATACATACATTTATTTGTAAAGGCAGTCTGTTGAATTGCTCAGTCTTAACTTTGCCTCATACCAGCAGCCCCCTGCTTTTATGCGCTTGATGATAACTAATACTAACTATCTGTTTCTGTAAATCTTAAGAAAGGTGAAATATTAGTGCAGGAGCAGTTAAACTGCAGCAGGTACAATATGCCAAAGTAGCACTCCCAAGACTTGAGCTGGCTAGATGAAATGTTTAGTTTGTTGTAGGGCAGTTGAGCTACAGTCACCTACCGCTTGACCCTTCGAACCTTTCACACCTGGTTTACCTGGAGGTCCTGGGTTACCCTAGAAATTCAAAACAAACAATGAAGGAATTATCTGCATCGCTTGTAAGTCTGTGTTCTTACATGTGGAATCAATTACTGCAAAACCTTTCCCATCCAGAGGAACTCTCAATCACACAAATAATCCGCAGCACTCAAAGAGTTTACAGAGCTGGATAAGAAATGTTCTGCATTCTAATAAAATGAAATCTTAATCTCAGGGAGGATTTACACCAGCTTGTGGGTTTTAATAAAGTATCAATGTGCACTTACCGGTAAACCTTGCTGACCTTGTTTCCCCCTCTCTCCATCCAGCCCTCGCTGGCCCTGTAAGTGGATGGAAACCAGTCAATACTAACGGTGCCAAATCCAACAAAGTTTGATTACACTCTGTGAATTTTAATCTAAACACTCAAGTAACATTATGTCTGTGCACTGCCTATTGCTCTCATTCAATATGGGGATGACCTTTTATAGAAAGGGATAACAGAAATGGTATACCAGTAGAAGCCAGTTAGGAAGCCACGTGTGATAATCCTCTGTGCTGTCAGTGATCGCTGAGGGATAAACCAGTAATAAATTGTCACACAGGGAAACGATCAAAGTGGAAACTTCTGTTTGCAATATACAGGAGAGGACTCTGCTCCACAATGGTTTAGGAACATAGTTCTCTCTCTGGGATGTGTTGGACAACGACCATGCAAGATGTCCTGGGATCATAACCCAAATGAGCCCTCTGTTACAGCTGATGCATGTTGTTGGTCATATTTAAGAGGGAAAGAAAGGCATTTGTGGTAGTGTCCCCACTCCTAGACCAGGAGTTTTGGGTTCAAGTTCCACCTGCTACAGAGGTGTGTCAGAAATATCCAACAGGAAAGAAAGAATAACCAAGACCATCTAGGGCTTTCATGGTGCAGTGGCAATGTCCCTATCTCTCAGCCAAACAACACAGGTTCAGATCACACCAAGAGTTATAGAGTCCCTGCAGGCCATTCAGTCCATACTGACCCTCTGAAGAGCAACCCACCCAGACCCGTAACCCCACATTTCCCATGGCTAACCCACCTCACTGCACACTATGGGCAATTTCCCATGGCCAATCCACCTAGCCCGCATATCCCTGGACACTATGGGCAATTTAGCATGACCAATCCAACCTAACCTACACATCTTTGGACTGTGGGAGAAAACTGGAGAACCCGGAGGAAACCCAGACAGACATGGGGAGAACGTGCAAACTCCACACGGGCAGTCGCCCGAGGCTGGAATCAAACTCGGATCCCTGGCGCTGTGAGGCAGCAGTGCTAACCATTAAGCCACCCTGTCGCAGGCTGGTACTCGCCAGGTTTATTATTTTGGTTTCCATTGGGGGATAGGTGTCAATCAGGGCCTTTGATGGATGTACCAATGAGGTGAAGTGCCAGTATTGATAGATGCAGATACCATCTATCAATCCCTCAGAAAACAAACAGGAAATGACATCACCATAAACCCCAGGAACCCCATCCAGGACAAACATATAAATAGAAAGCAGGAGACAACAGCTTCGCTTCACTTGGAGGTTGCCACTGATGATGTTACCTAGCCAGGTAATGAAATGTCTGGATATCAAACCTACAGCTCAGTGAGCAAACCTACACCCTACACCTCAACCTCAGCTACAAACCTTCACAAACCTTGCCAGTATTTTCTTTAGCACTAAGCTAAACACTGTTTGACCCATTTGTGGAGATCTCTGTTCATGCCCCTGATCCCGAAGTTTACGCTCCCACCATTCTGATTGGTGCTCACAAACACACAGGCAAAACCCAAGTGCAAGCTGCAATCCGAGAAGATTCAGGGTGAGGGTAGGCTGCAAAGGACCTTGCGAATAAAGATGAGGATTTTAAAATCCAGGAGGCGGTGTTTGGGGAAACAACGTTGGTTGCTGAATATGGGAGTGAATAGAATTTGGTGTGACCGGGGACTGGGGCAGTCGAACCCCAATCAAACTCAGGTTAGGTGCGAGGTGGATAGTTGGGCAACTGGACAAGCCCGAATAGTCAAACCTAGAGGTAACGACTGCACGGGCGGAAATCAGGCCCCACCATTGTTTCTGGCCCAGACACCAACATGGCAGTCCTGAATCTGACCCGAGCACAGAGGTCCCGCCTAGGGGCTTCAGGCTCACTGGACGGAAACTGGCCTTTGGAGGAGGAATATCGAAACACTCACGAGGAGGATACAGGTGTACCTGTCATTACCCATGCAACAACAATAACTGCCATCTAACTGAAGTACAATGTCACCTGACAAACACGCAATCATTTTCGGACATGTTAGGACACACCTCTGGAACAGACCTCATGGCTTAGAGGGAGGGATGCTACCATTGCACCACAAGAGCCTCTTAATTCCATTACATTGATATTCTCTAGTCGACCTGTTCAGACATGTTATTGCACCCCTCTGGGAAGCAGGTGGGACCTTGTTCTTAAGATTTTGTACCTGGGTTCTTATATCTAAGATGGCGCCTTGTGTGGTGACATTGTACACTTTTCACTGTACTTGAGTACACATGACAATAAAATCAAGATCAAACCATATCAACCTCCTGGCTCAGAGGTAGGAATATTACCACTTCATCACTGGCTCCCTCAGCTGCAGACATTTTATGGTCATCATTTTGTCTGCACACCTTGAGTCCTGTGACTCAATGCCAGTTTTCACACCTATGAAATCTCAGCCTGTGACAGTATTTGTACATCTGTCAGACTAATCTGTCACCAAACAAAAGACCAGTTCAGATCCAAATTGCATCAAGTGGCAGAAATGAGCTCAGGTGATTACTGTGCCAGCCCCAGGAGAAATGACTGAGATTCACTCACTAATTGCAGAAGTGTACAACACACCTTTCTGAAAGAAGGGCTTTTCCCTGTTCTCTTTAGCTGCTGTCTGACTGTCCAATCCACTCATCAAGAGTAATGCTTATTCAAGTCAAAGTAATGCAGGGAGCTCTTCCTGCAGTCCAGGCAGTAAGGCAGACTCCAACACAGCTCTGTGAGTTAATGGGACAGTGCACTTGCCCATTCTAACACTAGCCGACAGTGTCTTAACAGGCTTCACTTCCCCTCTTTGCTCATCACCCTGCCAGTGCTTTTGGTTGTCAAGGGCTTGATAGCACCTTCCAAACCTACCCCTCGAAAGGAAAGGGCAGCAGATACATGGCAACACCATTCCTGCAAATCCCTCACCATCCAGACAATACATTGCCGCTCCTTCAGTGTTCGCTGGGTCAAAACCCTGGAAACTAACAGCACTGTGGGAGTATTGACACAACATGGACTGTAATGGTAGGAGAAGGTAGCTCTCCACTACTTGGTCTGAGATGATTACAAATGGCCAATTAATGTTGGCCTAGTCAGCCACACCCCCATCCCTTTGAATGAGTAAGAACAATCTCTCCCCCACCACCGCTTAAGCCTCTCTCTTCCTTGACGACCCTCCCTAATATTATGCATCTCTCTACAGCAATTCAAGAAGGTAGCTCATATTATCCCTACAGTGTGGAAGCAGGCAGTAAGGCAGACTCCAACACAGCTCTGTGAGTTAATGGGACAGTGCACTTACCCACCACAACTACCATATCCCTGTAATCCCATGTTTCCCATGGCTAACCCACCTAGCCTGCACATCCCTGGACACTATGGGCAATTTAGCATGGCCAATCAAATTGGCCTGCCCATCTTTGGACTGTGAGAGGAAACTGGAGCACCCGGAGGAAACCCATACAGAGACAGGGAGAATTTGCAAACTCCACACGGACAGCCACCTGAGGCTGGAATTGAACCCTAGTCCCTGTTGCTGTGGTTAAATCACAGATAACTGAACCACAAGTGATGGTGACTACCAGCTGGAGAAGGGTTGTCACGGCCATTTTTACAGGGCAGTGTACAGTCCCATTTGCCCAGCCCATCACACAAACCAGCTTTCCGTCAACTGACTCGGTCTACACTTCCCACTGACTTGGGAACTCAGCCAACATCATCAAAGACCTGTCCCATCCCGGTTATACTCTCTTACACCCTCTTCCATTGGGCAGAAGACACAAACGTTTGAAAACACATACCAACAAATACAAGAACAGCTTCTTCATTGTCGTTATCAGATTTATGAACAGACCTCTCATATATTCAAGCTGATCCTTCTCTGCACCTGTAACACTTTATTCTGCATTCTGTTCTATTTACCCTGATGTATTTATGTAATATATGATTTTACTTGTCACTGTCACATACTATACCAGGTGACCAAATCGTGTTGATCAATGAAGATGGATTGTGCACAAAACAATACTTTTCACATGATAAATCGAATCAATCAAATCAAATCAGTGGGACAGACAGACACTGGAATATTGAATAACCTACAACATAACCAGGATCTCCAGGTTCACCTCTCTCTCCTCGCTCTCCGATTGGGCCCTGTGGAAACATAACACTTGCGTTAGTTCAAACATTTCTCCTCTTTCGCCAGAAATAGTGGATAAAACATTCAGAGGTGATCTTCGAGCAGGGCTATATGTGAGAGAATATTTGCCCCCATTGATCAGGAAATCCAGCACGTTGGGTCACAGCTTCAGAATAAGGGGGCACCTGTTCAGAACACCTATGATGGGTCTCTTCACTCAAAGGATTGTGTGATTTTTGAAATTCTCTCTCCCAGACAGTTGTGGATGCCCAGTTGTTCTGTACAGTCAGGACAGTGAGCAACAGACGTTTGCATACTATCAGAATTATGGCTAAATATCGAAGATTGGAGCAGGAGTAGGCCATTCAGCCCATCAAGCCTGCTCCGCCATTCAGTATGATCATGGCTGATCATCCATCTCAGTCTCCTGTTCCTGCTTTTCCCCACACCCTTTGATCCCTTTGTCCTTAAGGACTATACCTAATGGTATTAGAATTGTTATGCGCTGTTCTTTGACCTGTAGACTCAATGAGCCAAAGGGTCCATTTCTGTTTCACCAGGGCACACTGGTTCATGAAGAAATAGCTTCTGCACTTTCTGCAAAGTTTTAGTTATACCAAGTAAAGCATTGGCTAGGAAACTGGGGACTTGGTTAGCTCAGTTGGCTAGATGGCTGGTTTGAAATGCATGAATGACACTGATATCAGGGGTTCAATTCCCACACTGGCTGATGTTACCATGAAGGATGACACACTCACAGCTCTAGGGACCTAGGTTTGATTCCACCCTTGGTGACTGTCTGTGCAGTTTGTACATTCTGCCCATGCCTTGGACTCCCATAGTCCAAGGTTAGGTGGATTGGCCATGCTAAAATGTCTAGGGATGTGCAGGCTGTACACCTCTGCTCCTGTACTTGAATCCTCTTACTATGAAAGCCAACATACCATCTGTCTTCTTCACATGACTGTGCAGTGAGGGATGCTACAGCTGAACCTAGAACAGGGGTAATTAGATGATCCTCTGCTCCTATTTGCTCATGGAAAATCAGTCGTGACAGAAGATTTCTGATTGAAATTTACCTTCTCCCCTTTGATGGGAAGGTCTTGGGATCACATCTCATTCCAGGAGCTTAGAGTTCAAGGTTCACATTCCAGAGTGGGCCTGAGGGCGGGTGCTGCACTGCTGGAAAGTACCCTTCCTGGTTTGGGACATGAGGTGGGTAGGTAGGAAAGGGCAAGGGAGTTCTCTCTGGGCCAGCATCAATCTCTTACAAGTAACATCACAAAATCAGATCATCATCTCACAACCACTTTACAGTTGCTGCCTCTTACATGACCGGCAGCGACTACACTTCAAAAAGTACTTCAGCGGCTGGTCTGCTAGGTGTGAAAGGTGCTACATAAACGTAAGTCTTTATTTCTCAATTCCTGTTTCAAGGAGCTTGGTGTGCAGTGGTTGGCTATTGAGTTTGCTGATTGCAACAGTGATTGTTTTCCGCCGGCTATTGAGGGCTATACCGTATCCAGTGGTTGTGAAAGGATATACGTAAATATAATTCTTTGATCTCCCTGTAAAAGGGACCTTCATGTCCTAACTAAGGTAAAAATTACCACAGCCCCCTGCTCTCTCATGAGAGCGAAAGATAACTGATGATGGTTTGACCTGAGAGGAGATAATTGAGAATCATAAAATCCCTACAGTGTGGAATTAGGCCATTCAGCCTGCACCATCTCACCGAAGAACATCCCACCCTCCTAACCCTGCATCCACCATGACTGACCCACCTAGCTTCACAATTTAGCATGACCAATCCACCTAACCTTGGGAGGAAACCCACACAGACATGGGGAGAACGTACAAACTCTCCACACAGGCCATCATCTGAGGGTGGAATCAAACCTGGGTCCCTGATGCTGTGAGGCAGCAGTGCTAACCACTGAGCCACCATGCCATCCTTCACAGTAACATCAGCCAATGTGGCACTTGAATCCTTACTGTCAGTGTCACTCATGCATTGCAAGCCAGCCATCCAGCCAACTGAGCTAACCAAGCCTCTGCTTCTTAGCCTATGCTTTGCTTTGGATAGCTAAAATTTTCCTGAAAGTCCGGGAGCTATTTCTTCACAAACCAGCTGGGGACAATATGCCAGAGCAAGTAGAGTAGAAACCCTTTAGCACTTGGATCATTGCCAAAGCTGGGGTGAGGTAGCAAGAGTTAAGTAAATTATTTGGAGTTTGAAATTGCGAGCCTTGGCTAGAAGTTATCTCAAGAGCATCTGTTGGGAGTTCAATGCGCACTAACCCAAGTGCTCTGGGAACAATTTAGCAATCGGAAACTGAATTGTCTTTGTTATTCACTGCAGACGTATTGTAATTGTCATGCTGACTACCGCTGTAATTAGGTTACATCAGCGCACTGCTTGCAGCTCAGATATGGCCTTTGACATTGTGCTCAGAATGAGAGTGTCCAGAGAGTTGGCAGAGGTGTCTATAATTCCTCGATTTCATTTCTCTTCATTTTAGTGGCAGCGATAGGCCATTTAGAGTCATAGAGATGTACAGCATGGAAACAGACCCTTCAGTTCAACTCGTCCATGCTAACCAGATATCCTAACCTAATCTCGTCCCATTTGCCAGTACTTGGCTCATATCCCTCTAAACCCTTCCTCTTCATATACCCATCCAGATGCCTTTGAAATGTTGTAATTGTACCAGTCTCCACCACTTCCTCTGGCAGCTCATTCCATACACGTACCACCCTGTGTGAAATTGCTCTTTAGGTCCCTTCTAAATCTTTCCCCTCTCACCTTAAACCTATGCCCTCTAATTCTGGACTTCCCCACTCTGGGGAAAAGGCCTTGGCTATTCACCCTATCTATGCCCTCATGATTTTATGCCCTCTTTGAGGTCACCCCTCAGTCAGTTAACCGTGATTTCAGTCTTCAAGACTCTCACTGAACTGTTCTTGCTTCCAGAAGAAGGAGGTTTACTGTGGGGATTAGGCTACTGATGGATTTTGCCCCATGTTGAATGAGATAAATAGCACACTTCCAAACCAGGTGTTGCTACAGGACACTCCCTCTACATCACCAGCGGGAAGATTCATGCATATTCAAGCTATGAGCTGTGTTCCGCCCAGGCCATGACATAGAAGCAGAAATTAGGCCATTCAGCCCATCAAGTCTGCTCTGCCATTCAATCATGGCTAATAAGTTTCTCAATAGCAGGAGAATCGACGTTCCGGGCATGAGCCCTTCTTCAAGAAGGGTTCATGCCCGAAACGTTGATTCTCCTGCTCCTTGGATGCTGCCTGACCTGCTGCGCCTTTCCAGCAACACATTTTCAGCTCTGATCTCCAGCATATGCAGTCCTCACTTTCTGCTAATAAGTTTCTCGACCCCATTCTCCTGCTTTCTCCCCATAACCCTTGATCCGCTTCATAATCAAGAACTTTCCTATCTCTGTCTTAAATATAGTCAATGACCTGGCCTCCACAGCCTTCTGTGGCAATGAATCCCACAGATTTCCCACTCTCTGGCTGAAGACGTTTCTTCTTATCTCCATTCTAAAAGGTCTTCACTTTACTCTACGGCTGTGTCCTCGGGTCCTTGTCCCTCTCGCCAATGGAAACATCTTTCCAGCATCCACTCTGTCCAGGTCATTCAGTATTCTGTAAGTTTCAATTAGATCCCCCCTCATTCTTCTAAACTCCATCAAGTATAGAAGCAGTCTTCAAGCTTTCCTTATGTGCTGAGCTGTTCATTCCTGGGACCAGTCTTCTGAATCTCTTCTGAACAAGCTCCACTGTCAGTACATCTTTCCTAAGATATAGGACCCAAAACTGCACACAAAACTCCAAATGTGGAGAACAGCCAGCAGCATATTAGATAAGGGATAGCAAATACTTCATAATCAATACTGGCTAAGTATGCAACTGCATGGTGCACTCTCTGAACACTAGCCTGGAAAATCTTTGACTCAGCTCCACTGTGATTCCCCCACAGACAATCATCTGGTCTTGGAGCATATTACATTTAAAAATGTTATAAATATTCCAGAACCTGCAATAAAAATCCACTTGTTTCGCTCAGCATGATTGCAGTGTTAATATTTACAGGAAGCATTCTAAAAGAGGCAGCAAAACAATGCTTTTCTTGAAACAATACAGTCCATGCTGAGGTGCCACAATGTATTTTTGACCCTCTCGCTATTCACACACACACACAGAGTCTTGGTAAGGCACACAGCCCAGAGGGATCAACAGTTTGCTGCCCCTCAACGTATTACTGAGGGGCACTAGACAGTGACTAAATAAAATCCAGAAGATCTTCGGATGCGGTATATCCGAAACAAAAACAGAAGTTGCTGGAAAAGCTCAGCAGGTCTGGCAGCGTCTGTGAAGAGAAATAAGAGTTAATATTTTGGGTCCGAATTGAGGGGTCAATGCCAGACCTGCTGAGCTTTTCTAGCAACTTCTGTTTTTGATCAGACAGGGACTGTTCCCACTATGCCTGTCCGACAGCTGCCCCAAACTACAGTGATGTGAACCTGAAGCTTAGAATGTGGCATCTGCAACTGTTGGTCAAGGACAACAGTTTGTACTGAAATGCCATCACGTTTCAGGCTGAGTGCTTTTTGCTGATTTGTTGGCCCTCTGGGTGCAGTTGATGTTTGCCCCACTGAGCCTCAAACACCCAGGATTCTCTGGGGCTGCTCCAAGGGAGAGGAGCTGTGTTCCTGGCCTATACGGGATCCCCAGTGCAGTAATTTACAAAAGCCCATGCAAAGAATACAGACCAGAAATGGCCATTGCACTTTATCGGCAAGGAAGAGATGAGAAGATGGTAATGACACCACCTCCAGTCCCGAGTACTGAACCCTTGATAATGATGGTAATGACACCATGTCCATCCCCGAGTACTGAACCCTTGGTAATGATGGTAACGACACCATCTCCAGCCCCAAATACTGAACCCTTGGTAATGATGATAATGACACCATCTCCAGCCCCAAATACTGAACCCTTGGTAATGATGATAATGACACCAACTCCAGCCCCAAATACTGAACCCTTGGTAATGATGGTATTGACAACATCTCTAGCCCCGAGTACTGAACCCTTGGTAATGATGGTACTGACAACATCTCCAGCCCCGAGTACTGAACCCTTGGTAATGATGGTAATGACACCATCTCCAGCCCCAAGTACTGAACCCTTGGTAATGATGATAATGACACCATCTTCAGCCCCAAATACTGAACCCTTGGTAATGATGGTAACGACACCATCTCCAGCCCCAAGTACTGAACCCTTGGTAATGATGATAATGACACCATCTTCAGCCTCGAGTACTGAACCCTTAGTTATGATGGTAATGACACCATCTCCAGCCCCAAGTACTGAACCCTTGGTAATGATGGTAATAACATCATCTCCAGCCCCGAGTACTGAACCCTTGGTAATGACGGTAATGAAATAATCTCGAGCCCTGAGTTCTGAACCCTTGGTAATGACGTTAATGACACCACGATCCTATCTATCTCTTGGAGACAGTAAGGACTGCAGATGCTGGAAGCCAGACACAATTGATGTGAAGCGGCTGTGTTATTCCACCTATCTATCTCTGTTTTCAGTACACTCAATGGCAGCCTTCTGTGGCAATGAGTTCCACCGATTCCCCAGGTCTGGCCAAAGAAATTCCTCCTCATCTCAGTTCTAAAAGGTCATCCCTTCACTCTGAGGGTATGCCCTCACGTCTTAGTCTCGCCTACTCATGGAAACATCTTCTCCATGTCCACTCTATCCAGGCCTCTCAGTATTCTATAAGTTTCAATCAGAATCCGCCTCATCATTCTAAAGTCCATCAAGGACAGACTCAGAGTCCTCAACTGCTCCTCAAATGACAAGCACTTTGTCCCCAGGATCATTCTTGTAAACCTCCTCAGGACTCCCTCCAAAGGCTGCACACCTTCCTTAGATACGGAGTGCAAAACTGCTCTAAATGCGATCTGACCAGAGCCTTATGCAGCCTCAGCAGTACATCCCTGCTCCTGTATTCTAACCCTCTTGAAATGAATGCTAACATTGCACTTATCTTCCTAACTGCCAAGTGAACCTGCATGTTAGCATGAAGAGAATCCTGAACTAGGCCTCCCAAGTCCACTTGTGCTTTCGATTTCTGAAGCCCTTCCCCATTTAGAAAATAGTCTACACCTCTATTCTTTCTGTTCTAACCTCACACTGTCCCACACTGTGTTCCATCTGTCCCCTTCTTTGCCCGCACTCCTAGCTTGCTCTATGACCTTCTGCAGTCTCCCCACTTCCTCAACACTTCTTCCCCATCTTTATGTCACCTGCAAACTTAGCAACAACACCCTCAGTTCCTTCATCCGCATCGTTAAGGTATAATGTGAATAGTTGGGGTCCGAACAAGGGGTGATGTCCTTACTGCTGACCCTGCCCTGTGACCCTCATCGCTATCACTCACCTGTGGCCTTCAGCAACATTAAGCATCCGGTGGCTGCATTACTGGCAGTGGCCACCACTCCCAGTGGTACTGCTGAGCAATTCGAGCCCATGACTGGGGGAATGGAACAAGGGGATATTGACTTCTGATCCTGGAGCAAGACCTCAAGCTGAAAGGAAGACACATGGAGAGTGCACTGGTTTCACAGCTGTTGGGGTAAGACTCCATCATCTCCGTTCAATGCTACCCATTAATCTGCTTCTCTCTCCCTGGATGCTGACTGACCTACTGATTATTTCCAACAGTTTCTGTTTTTAGCTTAGGTTTCCAACCTCTGCAGTGTTTTATTTCCAGAATGAAGTTTGCAGAAAAAGCAGAATGATTCCACTTGCAATTCAACGCAGAGAAATGTGAGGCAATGCCTTTTGGAAATAAAAATACTAACGTTGGATGGAAAAATAGAGCAGAGTCCAAATATGGATATATAATTTACTAAGGTGAGCATCAAAGGTAGGTAGGGCTATAAAAAGAAAGATTAACATTGCCTTGAGAGTTATTGAAGACAATATTAATGGAAGATTTGGCTTATTAGTAAAATAATCAATGTTTGTATTAAAAAATGGGACTTACCCTATCTCCAGGGGGGCCAGGAGGACCTTCCACTTTCCCATCATCCCCATGTTCACCCTGCAATGAGAAAAATCTTGATTTTAATTTCCTTTAATGCCTCTCAGCATTGACCCGTCAACAGTGCGGCACTCCCTCAGCACTGACCCTCCGACAGTGTGGCGCTCCTTCAGCACTGACCCTCTGACAATGTGGCACTCCCTCAGTGCTGATGCTCCAACAGTGCTCACTCCCTCAGCATTGACTCTCCGATAGTGTGGCACTCCCTCAGCACAGATTCTCCGATAGTGCGGTGCTCCCTCAGTGTTGGCCCTCTGATAATGCGGCACTTCCTCAGCACTGACCCTCCAACAGTGCAGTATTCAATCAGCACTGACTCTCCGACAGTGCGGCGTTCTCTCAGCACTGACCCTCTGACAGTGGCCGCTCTCTCATTACTGACCCTCCGACAGTGTGGCACTCCCTCAGCACTGACTCTCCGACAGTGCGGCACTCCCTCAGCACTGACTCTCCGACAGTGCGGCACTCCCTCAGCACTGACTCTCCGACAGTGCAGCATCTCAACTTAGTGAGGACACTCAAACAGTTGCCCAGCATCTACAAGGCACAGGTCATGAGTGTGATGGAATACTGCTCACTTGCCTGGATGGGTGCAGCTCCAACAACACTTGAGACCATCCAGGATAAAGTAACCTTCTTGATCTGTATTCTATCCAGTACCTGCAGCATCTACGCCTTCCTCTGCCAATGCTCAGAAGCAGCCGTGTACACTATTTACAAGGTGCACTGTAGAAATTCACCAAAAACTTTCAGACAGCAGCTTCTGACCATTTCCATCTAGGACAAATACATGGAAATACCACCCTCTGGAAGTCCCCTCCGAACCCCACACCATCCTGACTTGGAAATATGCTGCTGTTCCTTCACTGTCACTCGGTCAAAATCCTGGAATACCCTCCCTAAGGGTGTACCTATGTATGGACTGGAGTGGTTCAAGAAAGCAGCTCAACATCATCTTCTCAAAGCGCAATTAGTGATGGGCAATAAAGACTGTCCAGCCAGCAATACCCAATGCCAGCAGGGAAGAAGAAAAAAGTCAATTTGCAGGCCTACTGGGATTAATTGGAGAGCCCTTTCAAAGAGTTGGGGCCGAATGGCCTCTCTCTGTGCTGCACCATCCCATAATCCTATTGGACTTTCCCAAAAATGTGACGAGAAATTGGCTCTCCACATTTTACTGCAAAGTTGTGAACTTGCAAACTTTTACTGCAAACTCCGCTCCATGTGAGTCACAACAGCAGACGTTATGAAACTATTTTCTTTCCTAATCTTCCAGTGAAGCGGCATCTTCCTCTCCCTCTGGCTCGTGTGCAGACAGCAAGTTAATTTTGACTGTCAGAATTTGGCAGTTGCTCCTGCCTTCAGGGCCGCTCGCGAAACTTGTGGAGTTTGTCTCTCGTGGGTCCAATACAGCTGTTTCTAATCGCAGATACTGGAGAGGTGAATCAGCAATGAACTGCAGAACTCTGTCCCATTTCACGAATGTCTGGAGAACTCATTGAGTTTTAAACCAACCAAATAAAACCCGGAACGTCAGAACAACTGGAAAATGGGAGTAATTACTCTCAAAGCTGGTTTAAGAGCTCGATCTTTTCCATCTCCCCTCCAGTGAACACAATAACTTTTTTCTTTACAATGTACAATTGCTATATTTGGAAACCTGAGCTGCTTGCTTCACTCTCCAATTTCACTGTTGAATTTTATTCAAACCATCTAGAAAATGAATCTTTTCTGAAGCCAGAAATGAGTGGCTGTTTGCAAATATGTTGACGGTGATTGTCACACTCTGAAATATGATTTGGTTTTACTGAAGGCCCAAATGAATGAGTCCCTCATCATAGCCCCCAAATTTACTGCTGATGTGGTTTACTGCATTTATCTTAAATATCTTCCCCTCTTCCTGAATTGCAACATTAACCCTATTGCTAACACTTTCTGACAAAGGTGTTTTGTATCATATAAATTGATTGTCACTCAGGTCAAAAGTCAACCTAATTGGAGGCTATGGTAGAGAAGGGTAAGTGGAAATTATTTGGAAGCATCCAAAATCATAAAGGGTTTTGATTACGGTAGACAAAGAGAAAACTGCTCTCAATAGCGAGAGGTACAAAGATGTGGGGACAGATTATAGGCAGGAAATAGAGGGGAATACAGAACAACCTCGATTATTCAAATGAGACGGGCGGAGAGTGTTTTGTTCAGATTATTGATTGTCTGGATAACTGAGCTGATTGTAAACAAGTGGTAATTTCAGAGTGCTGGTTATCCGAACATGCCTTGGTTGTCTGGCAATGCATGCTATAATGCCATTTAACCAATAACTGGTCTATCGTTAACAAGCGGTAATTTGAGTACCGGTTATCAAACATGCCTCAGTTATCTGGCAATGCACGTTATAATGCCATTTAACAGATAACTGAATGCCGTTTTTAACGGATCTTGAGATCTTGTTTGGATAATCTAAAATTTGGATAACTGATGTTCGGATAATCAAAGTTGTTCTGTATTAGGAAGACCTGGAACCCATTCCCCAGAAGGGTGTTGATTTGACTTTGATTTGATTTATTGTAGTCACATGTACCGAAGTACAGTGAAAAGTCTTGTTTTGCAAGCAGTACAGTCAGATCATTATCAAAAAAGGACATACAAATCAAAGGCTGCTTAGACAGAGTGACAATCACCTGATGAAGGAGCATCGCTTCGAAAGCTAGTGTGCTTCCAATTAAACCTGTTGGACTATAACCTGGTGTTGTGTGATTTTTAACTTTGTACACCCCAGTCCAACACCGGCGTCTCCAAATCTAGACAGAGTGAGGCATACAAGGTTACGGCTGTACAAGAGGTGCACAAAGCAAGATCAATATCATTTGAAGTTAGAGAGGTCCATTAATCAGTCAAATAACAACAGGGAGGAACCTGGAGGTAGAAACGATGAATGGTTTCAAAGGAAGCTGGATAGACACTTTAAGGAAGTAGACCTGCCGGGATAGAGTGGGGGTATGGGACTGACTGGATTGTTACCCAGAGAACGAGCATGAGATTAATGGGCCAACTAACCTCACTCTGCACTCTGGTAATTCTATATTTCTTGTGAGAAACATGTATAATATATTTTGGGAATTAGATTTCAACAGACGAAGATGGATGTGGGTCAGTTCAAGAAGTTGTGGTTTCAAGGTCAGTAAGTTCATTTGAAACAGTGACCTTAGTTATATCAATTCCGTGTGATTGAAGTTGAGTGCCTGGGAGAAAACCTGTTGTGTTAATGAATGAAATATTTATACCTGTGGTTTTATGACAGGCAGAGTAAATGCATTATGGCAAAGAGGTCAGTTTTATTTCAAAGCAACCTGTAAAAGAACTAGGCAGGTCATCAGCAAAAACTGTTTAATGCCAGAAGTGGTGAGGATGAACAGATTAAACAGAAGTATTCAAAGGGGAATCAAGTGAATATTTCATGGGGAAGATAATTGCAGGGACACAGGGAAAAAGATGGAGAGACGTACTGATTGGATTGTTCATTCAAAGAGCCAGCACAGATTCACTGTACCAAATGGCCTACTCCCACACTATACTGTTCTACGTTTCACTTTAATTTGATCGTATGAAAATTATTAGAAGACAAATTCTAATTTCAAGATGCAGTGCTTTCCTTTAACTTCATGAGAATCAGCTGGTCTCTAAAAGACCATCAAAAAACATAACCAACAATATAATCTTCAGTCCTTCAATCCCCTGTGTCTCCTGACAACACTGCAATACATTATAAAACCCAAACCAACTCCCCTTGAGCTGGGGATATCTCCAATGGGAAAACAATGCAAATTCAAGTGACTTCAAAGGAATCAAATCATAACCCTCAATTCCCTGAATGATGAAAAATCTTTCTATCCCAGCCTCGAATATACTTAATGACCCAGCCTCAACAGCCCTCTGAAGTAAAGAATTCCACAGAATTACTCCCCTCTGAGAGAAGAAATTCCTTTTCATCTCTGTCTGGACTGTACAAGATTCTTAGGGGGAAAAGTCCAGACAGGGTAGACGCAGACAGGATATTCCTAATGGTGGGTGAGTCTAGAACCAGGGGAGGTCACATTCTGAGGATTCAGGGTCAACCATTTAGGACAGAGATGAGACATTTCTTCACTCAAATTGCAGTGAGCCTGTGGAATGCATTACCACAGGAAGTAGTTGATGCCAAAACATTGAATATATTCAAGACATGGCTAGGTATAGCATTTGGGTCAATAGGATCAAACGTTATGGGGCGAAAGCAGGATTTGGCTATTGAGATGGAAGGTCAGCCATGATTGTGATGAATGGCGGAATAGGCTCAATGGGCTGATTGACCTCCCTTTGCTCCCATCTTCTATGTTTCTATGACCCCTGACTCTGAGATGATGCCCTCTGCTGTTAGACTCACCCACAAGGAAAAACAACCTCTCCGCATCGATCCTGTCAGGACCCTTCCCCCCAGGAATCTGTACGTTTCAATGCAGAATGCAAGTGTAGTGATTGGAAGCAGTTGGACCTCACTGACTACTAGGTCCTTGATTAGGATTGTTAACCTGGGCCAATCAGGACAGCCCCGGCTGACCAATATTAACAGGAGATTAACCAGGAGATTTAGAATCTCCTCAATTCAGGGAAGAGAAAAAAAAAGAAACGAGAAAAATTAACAGAGGAGTTAGAATCTCCTCAGTTTAGGGACTGACTCCGAGCTGGCTGGCCACAGCCAGTGGACTGTGTACATGTAAATAAAGGGTGACCTGGTGATGGGATACTGGCCTCTGTGCAGTTATTTCAGCAACAAATGTTAAAAACATGAAATTCACAAATCCAGGCTGACATCATGAGGATCAGCAAATCCTTCTATGCCAGTCTGTATCACTTGAAGCCAACTGACAGCATGGCTTCCCAGTCGTTCCTGTCCTCTATCACGGAGGTCTTAGATGACAGAATACGGGAGAGGCTGGACCAGCCATTATCTCTGGATAAGCTGACCAAGGCCCTCGAGTCCTTCGAAAAGAATAAAACTCCCAGAAGCGACGGTTTACCAGTCGAGCTCTATTCTGCTCTATGGGACTTGAGTGGTCAGGACCTGCTGGAGGTGTATGTCAGTATGCTTCTGGCAGGTACCAGGAGTGAATCCATGAGGAAAGGCATCATCACCCTCATCTACAAGCGAAAGGGAGAGAGGGAGGAAATTAGAAATTGGAGACCAATCTCACTATTAAACGTGGATTACAAAATCTTGTCAAAGGTCATCGCCAACCGGGTCAGGTCTGCTCTAGGGTCGGTGATTCACCCTGACCAAACCTGTGCTGTACTGGGCAGGAAGATCGCTGAGAGTCTCACACTCCTCAGGGATATGAGGAGTGCAGGACAGAGGATTGGACACCTGCCTCATCAGCCTGGACCAGGAGAAAGCCTTTGACAGGATATTGCATACGTATATGAGGATGTTCTCTCCAAAATGGGCTTTGGGGAGGGAATCTGCAAATGGATCAGACTGCTCTACACCAGTATTGTCAGTGCAGTCTCAATTAATGGGTGGGAATCAGATAACTTCCCAGTCAGATCTGGAGTCAGGCAGGGCTGCCCTGTCTCTCCTGCCTTGTTTGTGTGCTGCATAGAGCTATCTGCCGAGTCCATCAGGAAGAATGCAAGCCTGGGAGGAGTGACTATTCCTGGCAGCGGGGGCCTGCAGGTTAAGGCCTCCCTGTATATGGATGACATCGCCGTTTTCTGTTCGGATCCACTGTCCGTGCACAGACTGATGTGCATATGTGACCAGTTCGAACGGGCCTCGGGGGCCAAGGTAAACCGAGGCAAGAGCGTTTCGGGAACTGGGCCAACCAATCCTCGATCCCCTTCACCATCAGGACTGACCACCTGAAGGTGTTGGGTATTTGGTTCGGAGCGGCTGGGGCGTGCGCCAAGTCTTGGGAGGAGTGGATCAGGAAAGCGAGACAGAAATTAGGCTGGTGGGAGCAAAGGTCGCTCTCCATCGCAGGAAAAAACCTGGTAATCAGGTGTGAGGTACTTTCAGTGTTGTTATTTGTGGCACAGGTCAGGCCTATTCCCAGAACCTGTGCCATCGCAGTCACCTGGGCCATCTTCCACTTCATGTGGAGATCAAAGATGGACCGGGTCCGAAGGGACACAAGGTATAAAGACCTGGGCAACGGGGGGAAGAACACATCCAGTGCTACCCTCACCCTGACGGCCACCTTTGTGTGCAGCTGCATCAAGCTGTGCGTGGATCCCCGGTACGCAAACACCAAGTGTCACTACGTACTGAGGTTCTACCTGTCCCCGGTGTTGCAAAGGATGGGCCTGGCCTCACTGCCGCGGAATGCTCCAAGTAGTTGGACTGTTCCGTATCACCTGTCCTTTGTGGAGAAGTTTGTGAAGAAAAACACCTTTGACCACAAGTCCATCAGCAAGTGGTCAGCACGTAGTGTCCTTGAGACCCTTCGGGAAGAGGAGAGGGTGGGTCCTATCGAGTGGTTCCCTGAGCAGACTGTCAAAGTCATCTGGCAGAATGCCTCATCGCCAGGACTTTTCAACAAGCACCAAGACATGGCTTGGCTGATGGTGAGAAGGGCTCTGCCTGTGAGATTGCTTATGCACACCCGGACTCTCTGCCCCACTGCACGCTGCCCTTGAAGCGGCTGTGGAGGGGACGAGACTGTCACACACCTCCTTCTGGAATGTGCGTACACAAAGGAAGTCTGGAGAGGAATGGAGTGGTGTTTGTTGAGGTTCGTCCCGAGCAGCGCCGTGACGCGGGATTCTGTGTTCTACGGTCTGTTCCCCAGGACGCACACTGAGACGAACATCAACTGTGCCTGGAGTATCATCAACTTGGTGAAAGATGCTCTTTGGTCTGTCCAAAACCTGTTGATCTTCCAGCTGAAGGAATTGACCCCGACTGAGTGTTGCAGACTGACACATTCCAAGGTCCAGGACTGCGTGTTGAGGGACTCGCTGAAGCTTGGGGCAGCTGCTGTCAAGGCGTGGTGGGGAAAGACCACCGTGTAAGGTCTGCCTGTCTAAGAAGAACAGAGGGGCCCACTCAGTAATTGGGCTCCGCTGACGCCTCAGCAGAATACCTGGAAGGTCAATGTACAGACGTGTATATACAAATGATTAATTCTGATCTCTGTACGCAAAGAAGTGGAATGTATACATATGTATGGCATCACCAATTGTATAGATATCAAAATAATTTTATGAATAAAGTAAATTTTTTGAAATAAGAGAGAAATTCACAAATCCACATTTGATGGTCACCAGGATCTGCGCAGCTATTGAATTTCACCTTTCAGAAACACCGTGTCACAGTTGCAGTGCTAACCCACCAGTACTTCGCTCCAGAAATAGAGGTCAAATAATAATGATCAGAATGTGACCCTCATCCCTTGCCTTCTCTCAATGGGAGTAGCGATACACTGGATAAACAAGGGTGGCATAGTGGGTCAGAGGTTAGCACTGCTGCCTCATAGCACTAGGGACCCGGGTTACTGTCTGTGTGAAATTTGCACATTCTCCCCATGTCAGTGTGGGTTTCCTATGGGTGCTCCAGCTTCCTCCCACAATCCAAAGATGTGAAGGTTAGGTGAATTGCCCATAGTGTTCAGGAATGTGTAGGTTAGGTGAATTAGACATGGGTAAATGTAAAGTAAATGGATAGGGTAATGGGTCTCGGAGGGTTACTCATTGGAGGGTTGGTGTGGACTTGTTGGGCCAAATGGCCTGTTTCCACAGTGTAGGGATTCTGTGAGGTGCAAGAGATCTTAAGAGACTTCTATGAGTACATAAAACAACGAGCTACCAACTAGTGAGCAAAAAGACCATTTAACCTTTGATTCAGCCCAGTCTCCAATGCACAAAGCCCTTTGCAGATGTGTGGGGCTGCAGGCCTTCTGGTTTAGTGAGTACAGAACGAGATGTTGACCCAGTTCATGTAATAGTCTGTTCAATGATTTACCTGGACACATTGAAAGTGAACGTGGGGCATGTGCCACCATGGTGACCGACAGGAGCAGGACATTTAAAGTGACGGAGTTGCGCAAAGGTGAGCTGAAAATCTGGCTGTTCAGTTGTTATAGGTCATTCACTCTCCCACTTCACCTGTTGTCACTGGCAAAGCACAATTTAGCTCCATGAAGCTTCCAGTGCTGACCAATATAAAAGTTACGTTCAAACATAAGATGGTTGTTACCTTTTCACCTTTTGGGCCTGGTGGTCCTTTTGGTCCCGGTGGTCCTTTATGTCCCTATAAAAGACAAAAATGACTTTTAAATGCACTTTTCTACTGCAATGTAATGTTTATCTGTAATCTGATTATCTGACGGTAATGTTTATCCTTTTAACTTTATTTCTTATTTTTGAACTTATACTATGAATCACTGTAAAGTAATGTAACCTTTTTTACTTCTCTATTTTCTATCTAAGATTTGTACCCAGGTACTTTGTACCCTAAGATGGCGCTGTGTGGGACAACATTGTAAACTTTTCACTGTATTCCTTACTTGAGTACATGTGACACTCAAACCGAATTCTAATTCTATTTCACAACTGAGTTAAAGTCAACAGCTAAAAGCATTAATTATTTCTTTCACACAATGTTGGCGTCACTGACTATGCCTGTCTCTAATTGCCCTTGGCTGGGTGGGCCATTTTGCTAAGGATGGTAAGTTATTGAAGGAAAAGCGAGTGAAACCATTGAATGATACACTCTGGTCCATCGGGTGTTGTAAATTTCCAAGTTGCTGTGATTTTTCTTTCTGAAACAACCTCATAGCTGTGGGTTTGGAGTTACGTGTCAGCCAGGCCATGTAAGGATGGCAGAGATCCTTCTCTAAAGGACATTAATGAACCAGATGGGATTTTGTTACCTGTTGCCTTACTGGCTGCTAATTCAGTTTGTAGTGATCTTAGTAAGGGGATGGGTGAGCATAAAGTGTCAATAACAATTCCATCAGAAATGCCAGCCTATTGTGTATCCACTGGCTCTCCATCTATTACCATTCTCCTGCCGTCTCCCTGTAACTCTGCACACTTGTTCCTTTTCACGTACCTTTCTGACATCCTCTTGAATGTCTTGATTGACACCTGGTTCACGGAGGTGTAGTGCATTCCAGACCCTGACCACTCACTGCGCTGATCAGCTTCTTGATATCCAGTAGAATCACCTGAAGTCTGTGCCCTCTCCTTCTCGATTCCTTCCATCACTTTTGTACTGGCTACTGTAGCCAGATTCCCCTCATCACTTTGAACGCCTCTGTCAAATTTCCCCACAACCTTCCCCTCTCCAACGAAAACTATCCCCACTTCTCCAGCCTCGGGATGTAACTGATGCAGACTGCAAACATGTTATGATATGTCAAGTATGATCCCAATGTTGGTGTGCTGGGGTTTGATAGCAGTTGGTACAGGACCCAGCTTGACCTGGAATACCATTTCTCTGTCGATTCAGACGTGCAATTAATTTAGTGCAGACAGTGTGTGAGAGTTATGGAATATGAGTGATGGGTCTCATTTCTGATCCCTCCCTGTTGGGGTCTGGATGATCCAATGGCCACTTCCATCAAGTTCAAATGTTTCCGTTAAGGGGAGGTGATGATCCAGTGGTACTGCCAAATCCTAGCCACCTGACGACTGGAGGAAGAACACCTTGGACATGGAATCAACGTTGATTTCACCAGTTTCCTCATATCCCCTCCCTCACCTTATCCCAGATACAACTCTCCAACTCAGCATCGCCCTCAGGACCTGTCCTACCTGTCCAACTTCCTTCTCACCTATACACTCCACCCTCTGCTCATCCTATCACCATCACACCCCCCATCTTCATCTACCTATTGCATTCCTGTTTCACTAATCCCCTTTAGGGAGGGAAACTGCCATCTTTCCCTGGTCTGGCCTACATGTGACTCCAGACCCACAGCAATGTGGTTGACTCTTAACTGCCCTCTGAGTAATTAGGGACGGGCAATAAATGCTGGCCTGGCCAGCGACGCCCTCATCCAGTGAGTGAATAATAAAATAAAAAGTCAGACTTCACCCCATCACTGTAAAAACCCAGTAGGGTGTGGAGTCAGTTAGCTCATTTGACTGGACTGCTGGCTTACAATGTAAAATAATATCAACAGCGTGGTCTCAATTCCCACACTAGCTGAGATTAACAAGGAGGACTCTCCTTCTCAACCTCTCCCCTCACCTGAGGTGTGGCGACACCTTGGGTTAAACCACCACCAGACTTCACCTTTTACATGAGAGAGGAAAGGCAGTGAGTGGATGGTTAAAGTGATTGATTGATCTGGGGGAACCCTGGACTGTCTCTGTCTGCTTTTCCTACCAGATAGATGTAAATAGAGTTTTGAGAAGAGGGAGGATTAAGTTGTAAATTTGCTGAGATTGTAGTGAGTCAGAGGAGACTGCAATCTCTTTTGGGCTATAATTTATTGCCATGGGGGATCTGCATAATATTTCCAATTTTTTCTCTCACAATATCCATGAGATTTTTCCTTTTGTGGCTCTTTTGCTGCCTCTTGCCAGTGGTTACATTATCCAGGGAGAGAGGGTTGGCAATGTACTGGTGTAGGAGGTTGACTGGACTGGGTGGATTTGATGACCCTTCGTAAATATTTAGACACTTGGGTGAAAAAAACATTTTTCATCAATTGGGAAAGGAAGGGCTCTTGTGTGAAGGTTCACAGCTTTAAATCAAAGCATCAAATGTTGTCCGCTGGCTGGGGGGGCGCTTCTGGGGATCACTCAAAGTGTTTGAAGCTTTAAAACAAGTCAAAGTTCTTGGGTTCTTTTTTCAGTCACAAAACACATTATGGTAGAGAAAGAGACCACTTGGCCCTTGAACTCCATCCTGGATCTCTGTAAAGTAAACCAGGAGTTACCAAGCACATTAATCTGTTATAACCCTGAAAGTTAATTTCAAGGTGCCCCAACAAATTTCCTTTTGAAATTATTCATTGTGTTTGATTCCACACTCTTCCAGTAAATTCCAGGTTAGGAATGCAGGATATAGAAACTGGACAAGGCCATTCAGCCCATCATTCAAGCTCACCATGGCTGACTGAAAACTTCAACATCACCCATCCACCCTGTACCCATAATCCTGTACACCAGATGGTTACCATTTTCTCAGTTAAAAATGTTTTTCCTCACGTTCACCCTCTCTTTCCCAAAATCTTAAATCTACCTTCCTTCTCCCTTGCAACATCAGCTAATGAGAAGATGTTTCATGATTGCTACCTCATCTAAACTAGTCATAATCCTCTATTAGGTGTCTCTTCAGTTCACCAGCTTCTCTGACCTACCTTATTGCCCTCTGGAACTGGCAATTCTCCTCTCTATCCTCTCAAGGATCTGCAAACTCACTCCCCGTCATTTATATGGTGCCGCACTTTATTCTATTTTAATTCTGCTCAGCCCTTGACACTAGAAAGCATACACCATTCTCACTTTTCCTTGCTGTAACACAAGTGAAACATTTCCTGACTCCAGTTAAACCATGTGGCACAGTTATGGCTTTAACAGGAAGTTATGAAGTATATTACAGGAAGGAGCTTTGGAGATGAGAGCGGATCTAGAATATTGTGCAGAGTTTTGGTCCCCTTATTTAAGGAAAGATGGAGACAGTTCACTAGATTGATTCCAGAGATGTGGGGTTTGTCGTATGATGAGAGATTAAAGAGATTCAGTCTACAGTCTGGCATTTAGAAGAATGAGGGGAGATCAAATTGAGGCATTCAAGATGATAAAAGGTATGGATAAGATAGACATGGAGTGGATGCTTCCTCTTGTAGGGCATTCTAGGACGAGAGATCACAGTCTTAGGACAAGGGGGAGCAAATTTAAAACAGAATTGAGGAGAATCTACTTCTCCCAAAGGGTTGGGAATCTGTGGAATTCGCTACCTCAAAGTGCGGTGGATGCTGGGACAGTGAGTAAATTTAAGGAGAAGTTAGACTATGTTTAATTGGTAATGGGTTGAAGGCATATGGGGAGATGGCAGGAAGATGGGAGTGAGGAGCACATCAGCCATGATCGAATGGCAGAACAGACTCGATGGGCCGAATGACTTAATTCTGCTCCTATCTCCTGTGTACTTATGAACTTCCCACAGTAGGTTTTGGAGTCGGATTTCGAATCCTGCTCCAGAATGCAGAAGACATTGACCATTTTTTACTTCCACTGGTCCAGCATCAATGGTTCATCTTTGTTCGTAGCCATTATCATGGCTGTGCCCCAGGGACTGCTGAGAAACCAAAATTAGTTGCACATAACAAAGACAGAAATGGCTATAGAAAACCAGTAGGTCTGGCAGTATCTGTGGAGAGAGAAACACCATAACACTAAGGTTTTCTCCTGCTGCTTCAGTTTCAAAGACCTTATGGAGGTTTATAGAATCATAAGGGGTATAGATAAGATGAATAGCAGGTGTCTTTTCCCTAGGGCTGGGGAACTTAAAGACTAGGTGACATATTCTTAAGGTGAGAGGAGAAAGATTTTAAAAAGACACGAGGGACAACTTTGTCACACAAAGGGTGGTGTGCACGTGGAATGAACTTCCAGAAAAAGTGGTGGTTGTGATTAGAGTTACAACTTTTAATAGACATTTGGATAGATACAAGAATAGGAAAGATTTGGAGGGATATGGACCAGGAGCAGGCAGGTGGGACTAGTTTAGTTAGGGATTATGGTCAGCATGGACTGGTTGGACCGAACAGTCTGTTTCTGTGCTGTATTACCCTATGACAGCAAAGGTTCTGGCAGGATTGTGAGTTGTGAGGAGAATGCAAGGAGACTTCGAGATGACTTAGACAGATTGAGTGAATGGGCACACATGGGCAGATGAGGCTAAATGTGAAGTTGTGTGTGTGAGAAGCAGAAAGACAGAATAATATTTAAACGGTGATATATTGGCAAGTGTCAATGTACAAAGGGATCTGGGTGTCCTTCTATAGCAGTCACTGAAAGTAGACAGGAAGGTGCAGGAAGCAAATAGGAAGGCAAATGGTGCACTGGTCTTCAGAAAGAGGGTTTGAGTTCAGAAGGAGGGATGTGCACCTATACAGAGCCATGGTGAGCCCACACCTGGAGTACTGAAAGAACATAGGGAATAGGAACAGGAGTTGGCTGCCTCAGGTATGCTCCACCACACAATAAAACCCCACACTCCTTGCCTCCACTTTCCTGCCCTTTCCCAGTTCTGAAGAAGGGTCACTGGACTTGAAACAGCTCTGTTTCTCTCTGCAAAGTTGCTGCCATTAATGCTGAGTTTCCCCACCCATGTCTGTTTTTATTTCAGATTTCCAGCATCTGCCGTCCTAGGTTTTGTTTGTGCAGTGAGTGGTCGTACTGTGGTGTAAAGCAGCATCAAGTGTGTCCTTACCTCATAGCCTGCGATTCCTGGTTCACCCTGAGCCCCCATGCGACCTGGAGCTCCCTGACAGAGAAGGGAAGGAAAGCTGATCAGATAATCAAGGGCTCGTAAATCTGAAATCTTTTCATTCATCCAGTCAGTGGAAAATAAATTCAATTCATTTTTGATTTGCCTTGTTAAAGTGGCAGTCGGGATCTACCTATTTGAATTTGTAAGTTCAACTGGACTTCCAGCAGTTACTGCAAAAGGCGAAAGCTACACACATATCTTTCTCCATCAATGTACTTAATCCAATACCTCATGAATAGAGTTAATCTGTTGCTGAGGTGCAATTTTAATCTATTAATTCTGAGAAATACAATCAGCACATATTACACTTCTTTTTTGGAAAAGTACTGTATATTAAACACACCTTGCAGTATCGCCTGCTGCAACACAACAGTTTATCCTTCTGTATCTACTGTGCTGCTGCACAAGGAGAACCTACTGCATTCTCAGTAAATGATCATTTACAGGCAGCAACCTGTTCTGTGCTACATCCTCATCATTCCTCACTTCCCACATGGATATTGCTGAAAAGAGAGGGATGTGTAATTGAAGCCTTCCCTCCTGCATTCAGGACCAATGCAAGGATGCCAAATTTCAAAGAATTACACTAATTTTATCCACAGGAGAAAAGGTCGCTGATTGGTCAACTCAGACTGGGCAGCAGTGTTGTCATGGAGAAAGAAACAAGTAACTAAAGGCTGCCCTAGTCCCCGGATAATTCAAAAAACGTGCAAGGCTTGAACATTATGTTGTACAGTGGTGGACTGAGAGGAGCATGGATTTTGCAGCTGCTGCTGAGATTTAGGCTTATTTCTATGACACCAGATTCTTATCAGAGGTGACCTGTCAACCAACCACTACCCTTTTCTCCTTCGGTACAAATTGTTGTGGTCATGTGAAATTTGGTAATCTTGCAATTGTTCTGATTAGTGCGAGAAGAAAAATGAAGAATTATGCCTCTCTTTTCACCAATACACAAGTGTGTGTATCACCAATGTGCTACATGCAACACCATTCTGTCTCTGAGTACCATTTAGTGGGCAGAATGTTCAATGTGCAGAGCTGTCATTGATATTGTACATTGGCAAACTCCAATTTTAATTTAATATCCTGTCCTGTGGCTGGCATTATACTGTAGAGGTAATTAAACAGGTGGCACGTATACAGTTTTTGATTTAATGTGCACATTACTAATGCCTCCATTACTCATCCTGAAGCCAGGCAATTTGCTGAGTTCAGGGTGGTCAGTCCTTTGTTAATTCATTCACAGGCTGATGGCATCATTTATTATCCAGAAGGGTCAACCACACTGCTGTGGGTGTAGAGTCACATGTAGGCCAGACCAGGTAAGGATGGTAGATTTCCCTCTCTGAAGGAGACTAGTGAACCAGATGAGTTTTCCTAACAAATGACAATGGTCACCATTAATTCCAAATTCTTTACTGAATTAATGTTCCACCATCTTCCATTGGCAGGATTTGAACCCAGGTCCCTGGAACATTCCCTGGTCTCTGGAGTAACAAGCTAATGATAATACCACCATGCCATCACCTCCCCAAAGTTGAGAACTTCCTCTGGAGAGGGGACATTCCTCAGTAACATGCAGCATTTATGTCTCTCCTCAAGCACACAATGGAATTGCTCTGAGGCCTCAGTGGTAGAAAGAGAGAGAGAGAGAGTGTGTGTGTGAGAGACAGAGTGTGAGTGTGTGTGTTTGTGAGAGTCTGTGAGTGTGTGTGAAAGCGAGCCTGTGTGTGCATGCGTGAGTGTACGATTGTGTGTGTCTGTGTGTATGTGTCTGTGAGTGTCTGTATGTGTGAGAGTGTGTGAGAGAGAGAGTCTTTGTTTGTGTGTGTGTGTTAGTGTAGGTGTGTGTGTGAGTTTGTGATTGTGAGTGTGAGCTTGTGAGTGTGTGTGTGCGTGCGTGTGTGTTTGTGAGTACGTCCATTTACGTGTTTGGGGGTCGGGGGTTCCTGCCAAAATTTTCACAATTTACAGATAAGTCTTTATTCTTTTCCACATCAACAGGTTGTCAGGGGGGACGGGGACGGTGGGGTGGTAGTGGTGGTGGGGTGGTTTGCTTTAGCAAGAGAGGTTACAAAGTGATTACCAGAGCTCCTCGTGTGCCTCGGGATCCCTTTGGTCCCTGGGTTCCCTCAGGTCCTGGATCTCCTGGAGGTCCGGTCTCTCCTAGATGTCCCAAGTGACCTTTACTACCCTACAGGGCATAACACATGGAAGGGTTAACAAAGATTTCATCACACAACAAATGCATTACAATTCCAGCACACTGGGTGCAAACTGCAAAAAAAAACCACAAACAAGACTATTTAAGAGTAAAGTGTCTTGAATCTATTGAATAACTTGACATGTGCAGAAGAGGAAGTATCAGAGCTGAGCTGGTGTGAGGAGTCTGAGTATGAGGGTGACCTGTGAGAGGTTGTGAGCAATGTTCCATGGGATACAAGCTGTGTTTCAGACAGAGAGGGCAACTTTCCATGACCACAGCAAAACAAAACTTCCATTTGCAAGGAATTTAAATAAACCAAACACGCTCCACAGCTGACCTAATCCATTTCTTATTATTCAGCTGATGTTTTAAGCATGCATAAATAATTTGTACAGAAATAGCATCCACCTGAGAAAGAGAGAGCATAGATTGAAAGTGATGTAAAAATGAAGTATTTTGTTTCGATCAGCGAGTAATTAGTGGACTGGGGTCAGACAGCTCAGTTGTCTGGATGGCTGGTTTATAATGCAGTGTGATACAACAGTGTGGATTCAATTCCTGCACTGGCTGAGGTTACCCTTCACAACCTCACCTGAGGCAGGGTGACTGTTCAGTTACCTGTCTCTCTCTAATGAAACAGTAATCCTCTGGGAGTATGGCAATTTTACATTTAGTTAGGGTGTGGAATACACTGCCTGGAAATGTGGTTGGGCAGGTTCAATTGAGGCACTCAGGAGGAATTTGGATAGTAATGGTGTGCAGATATATAGGGAGAAAGGGCAGGAAATGGGTACTAGGTGATAGAACGGGTATGGGTTCGATGGGTCAAATGGCTTCCTTATGCACCGTAATGATTCTGTGGAGTATGATTTGCTGTGTGTATAGAGTTGAGGGGTAGAGTGATGTTAGTTTCCAGAAACTGAATAGTTTTCCACATTGTCTCTGGATCCTGTCCAAGATCATAGAGGAAATTACACATCCTTAATATCTCACACATAAGTACTACTAAAGATTACAATACTACATATAAATTTCATAATATAACTTTCAACAGGAGTTCATGGACACTCAAGCGATTATGTTATGCAATACTTTGTCGCTATTATATTAGCAGGTTGTGAATCAATTCAGTACTTTCAACTGGATTTAAATCTTAAATGTTAGAACAACACATCATCAGTTTAGAAGACAGAACAAGGAAGTGCACCAACTTCTGATCAAAGGATGTTCTGGTTTCCTCCCACAGTCCAAAGATGTGTAGGTTAGGGTGAGTTGGCCATGCTTAATTGCCCATAGTGTCTAGGATGTGCAGGCTACGTGGGTTAGCCATGGGAAATGCAGGGTTACAGGGATAGGTTAGGGGTGTGGGTCCATGTGGATGCAATGGGCTGGATGGCCTGCTTCCACACTGTAGGGATTCTATGACACCTCGATGAGTCTACGAACAGAGGGCAGAGTTTCAGGATAAAGGGGCACCAGTTTAAGACTGAGATAAGGAGGAATTTCTTCTCTCAGAAGGTTGTGAGTCTTTGGAACTCCTTGCCACAGGAGCAGACTCCTTGTGGGGGCAGACTCCTTGTACGCATTTAAGGCTGAGATAGATAGATTCTTGATGAGGTTACAGGGAAAGGGCAGGATGTAGATATGTAGAGTGTCAGATCGTTCATGATCTTATCGAATAGTGGGACAGGCTCAAAGGGCAGAAAGGCCTCCTCCTGTTCCTATTTCTTATGGCCTCATTATGGTCTTGGACATATACAGCAAGCGAGGTATTTACCTGTACAGTGATTTTGCAGAGGGACTGAGATCTTGGAATAAAAACTGATTAATAACATAAATACCCATATAAAAGCTAACCTCATGCACAAGCTGACTCCATGACCTTGGGTTTAAAAAAACCCCTAATTTTTCATTTACTTTGTGTAAAAGTCACATGCACCTTCCAGGGACCAAAAGCTCAACAGCTTCAGAACCCGAGTACAGTCCTGGAGATGTTAATTGTCATTTTCATTGTAAACGTATAAGTATTAAGAAAGATAGGTATCAATGAATAAAAGTTAGATCTTGCATAAATGTTATTGGACTGCTGAGCAAAATACGCATTTCTTCAAAGCATCTGTGCTGCACCCGTCAAGACAATTTGCAAGAATACCCGTATAAAAGGGCATCAACATTGCAGACTATATAGGAAGTGAGAGTTGATTGGTTGGAAAGGCACCTCTGATTGGTTGAGATAGTGCCACTGAAATTCTACCAGAGTGCATGTTGCAACCAATCAGCACTCTCATCCCATGCAGTCTAAAACGTTCCACCTTTACATTGGTATTCTTGCAAAAAGTTCTGATGAATGCAATGCAAAAAGCTTCAACAAAATATATCATTTCTTTCAGCAATACTCAAGCTCCCATACAAATATAAATATTCAGCAATAAATGAACCAATGCATGTAAGGTAATTACTGTGAATTTTTGGGTGTCTTTTTTTAATGTCACTTTGTTGTGAAGGTCTCTTTAGGATTTTACTTTGGTTCCAATTCAGCACAAACATTTCAGAAACATCACTCCTGTGAAAGTCAACCCCCTTGGCTTCTGGCCTTAATAATTAGTCCCACAAGTTAAACCTTCATGTGAGATGTAACCTTTTTATGATTCAATAAAAATAAATGCAAGCATGACTAACCTTTCTGCCAGGTTTTCCTCTCTCTCCAGGTTTCCCTGGTTTTCCTTCGGGTCCCTAGATGAGAAATAACAAACTCTGATGAAGAATGTTCTGCACAGCTTGTAGAATAATCATGGACGGAACCGACAATCTGTGGGGATGTTGGTTTCAGCTGCTTTGTCACTCCATTTACTGGATGGGTTATGGGATAATAATTCTCGAGGTCCCCTTTTCCCCTCAATCATTCCTTCACTTGAATCATAGAATTGCTATGGTGTGAAAGCAGGCCATTCAGCTCATCAAGTCCATACTGACCCTCTAAAGAGCATCCCACCCAAAAACACCCTATTCACATAACCCTGCATATCTCACCTTTCCTACACATCCCTGAACACTATGGGCAATTTAGCATGGCCAATCCACCCTAACCTGCACATCTTTGGACAGTGGGAAGAAACCGGAGCACCCGGAGGAAACCTACGCAGACACGGGGAGAATGTGCAAACTCCACACAGACAGTCACCCGAGGCTGGAATCAAACACAGGTCTCTGGCGCTGTGAGGCAGCAGTGCTAACCACTGAGCCACCAGGCTGCCCTAATGTACCTCAGTACTGTATGATATTCCCTCCAATACTTTGGTGAAAGTCAACTTGGCTGAAATGAGGGAGTTCCAGAATGTGATTGAGGAATCTGTATCTGATTTTTAATCCCTGGGCAGATCTGTCTTTAGCTGCCTGGGCCCTAACATTTGGATTCACCTCACCACTGACATCTCCTTCTCCCTTTAAGTCACTTTGTAATGCCTAGCTCTTAGACGAAGCTGGAATTGTGGGGAATGGTTGAACCCATTGGAGGTTGGCAGGATGAGAAGTGTTCTTAGTGAACCCATTGTGATCCTGAAGGGAACATGACTGTGTGGGTGCTAACAGAATGTTTGGAGGGGAGGAGGAAACCTAGAACTAGAGGACACATCGTTCACTCAGATGTTTGCCCATTCTGTCAATCTATATCCATCTGCATCCTCCTATTGTCCCCTTCACAACACATGTTCTGACCAATCTTTATGTTATCTACAAATTTGGCCACCAAACCTTTGAGCCCCTCATCTTTGTCACTGACAGCTCAGTAACCCTGCAGGGTTCCACTGAACAATCCTGCCAATCAGACAAAGATCCATTTATAGATACTCTCTGGTTTCGGTTCACCAGTCAATCCTGTAGCTATGCTGAGAACCAAAGATGCTGGAGATCTCAACAGGACAGGCAACATCCATGGAGAGAGAGCAAGCTAACGTTTCAAGTCTAAATGGCTCTTTATCAGAGCTGACTGCAGTGTGGAGGGGACAACATTTATGCCATAGTTGGTGGGGGAGCTGGCGTGCTGGGGGAGAGAGGACGTTGAAAGTGCAGGTTAAGTGATTGGAATGTGAGAATGGCATAACAATGGTGTGTCTAACTGTGAGACTGGAAAGAACACACAGTCCCATTGGAGTGGGGCGGAAGCAGGGAGAGAGGACATGGTGACAGAGATGGCAACAAGCAAAGCTAAAAGAAAGAGAAGGAATGGGGTTGGGTTCACAATCTCAAGGTGTTAAAGTCTATCCACATTACTATGTAACCTCCTTCTAAACCTCTGATTTTGTACAATAACTTTATGTGGCCTCTTGTCAAATACCTTCCAGAAAACCAAGTAGTGTGTCTCCCCTTTATTCACAGCCCATCTTACTCTGATAAATGAGTTACATTCATAACACCATTCTGAGACGCCCTGATTTCCTTGAGAGTTGGAAAAGGTGTAAGCTCAACTCCTGCTTCGACAGTTTTTAAAAACTCATTCACAGGATGAGGGTAATGCTGGCTGAGCCAGCATTTATTGCCCATCCCTATGTTCCCTTCTCTAAAGATCATTAATGAACCAGATAGGTATTTCTGACAATCATCAATGGTTAATCATTAGAACCTTAATTCCACACTCTTTATTGAATTCAATTTCCATCCTCTGCCATAGCAGGATTTGAACACCAAGTCCCCAGGACATTAGCTGAGTTTCTGCAGCAATAATACCTCTAGACCAAAGCCTCCCCACAGACAACATGACAACATGTGTGTATTGTATGTGTGTTGTACTATATGTGCATGTGTGTCTGAATATGTCCATCTGCGTGTGTATTGTATATGTAAGTGTTGTTCTGTATATACATGTGTATCTGTGTGTGTTACACATGTGTATGCAGGTGTTGTGTTGTATGTACATTGTGTTTCTGTGTACACCGGTGTGTTGTACATGTGTGTATGCAGGTGTAGTGTTGTATGTATACGTGTATGTATGTAACATTCTTTAAATATCAGGAGAAGATGAAGCATCTTCAGAATGCTGAAAAAATAATATTGGATTTTGAACATTAATTGTGTTTCTCTCTCCAGATGCTGTCAGACCTGCTGAGGTGGTCTATTCTGATTGCCTCAAACACACATGTTTGTGGAGAGATCACAGCAAATGTATACATAGTGTTCAAAGGGTGAGGAGTCATATGAAGAATCCCATTAGGATGTTTACTCTCATCAACAGAATCAAAACACTCCCCCCGAGTGAAAATAAGTCAATCTTATCTCATTCTCCCTGGATCCTACATTTCACAAAACACAAATGAATGAAGAATTTTTTTCCGTCTTCAGGAATGAAAAGGCATACTGTTTTCTAAAAGGAAATCTGTGGAGCACTTACTGGTATTAATGTAAAACCTTTCACCAGTCTGATTTCTTTTCCCTCACACATTTATTTTGCTTTCCTTTCAGGATGGTAATTTTATATTCACCCCTCCTTTTTTCTGGACTTACCCTGGATTGGAAACTGTTTTCCCACATCCATCTTTTTTGAATTTCTTCGTGATTTTAAAAACATCGATTCGGCCACCTTTGAGCCCTTTCTTTTCCAAACAGCCTTGCTCAAGTTTTCCTCTCATTCATGGTAACACCCTTGTGAACCTTTTCCTCATTTCCTGAATATCTTTTTGATAATTTAGGGGAATACCATGTATGAAGCGAGCTATTCATTTTATAGCTTCCCTGAATATAGGCAATGGAGACATCTTTTTGTTGCCAATTCACAATCATTGTTAAAACTGTAATAAGTTGTCAGAGGACTTGTTCATGTAATCATGGCAACAGAAAAAGGCAGTACTAATGTGAGAGATGGGTGGGACAGAGCTCTGAGCGTGCCCTCTGCTGATTGAGAAAACCCAGCAGAGAGTTTCTGGGAGGGATACTGCTGTGGTCAACAACTGCAATGGGAATTTGGGACGAAGGTGGAAGTTACAGGAGAAGGAATTCTACCCTCGGAATGTGGAAATAGATACAAACTGAGGTGAAATATTAAGGCAATAGAAACACAGGAAATGTGCAGCATAGGAGGGACTGGGCTGAATGGCCTCCTATTCTGCTGTTTATTATTCTGTGTCAGTGCCAGCCTTAGGGAGTTGATGGCCAAGTGGTATTTTCACTGGACTAACAGTCTGCAGCACCTGGGCACCTAGGATCAAATCCCACCAATCTGGAATGAAGAGTCTAATGATGACCATTGTTGAGGGTGAGGGGAATCCTATCTGGTATCACACTAATGCCCTTCAGGAAGGAAATTGCCATCCTTACCTGACCTGGACTACATGTGACTCCAGATCCACAGCAATGTCTCTTACCTGCCCTCTGAAATGGCTGAGTCAGTTCAGGGTAATAAATTGCTGCCTTGCCAGTGATACCCACATCTTCAGAAATAGTAAAGGGGGCGGAGATAGTTATTTCCTATTTCCAATAAATAGTCTTGCGGAGTTGATCATGACAGCCTTGTGGGAAGCAAGAAATCTTAAAAATATCTAAAATTTACTTCACGGATCCAGGAGATAAATTATCATGAACGGTGACATTCAGTCATCTTGCTCCGAAAATGATTTAAGTTCAGGAAATTAATCGCAGGCATTCCCTTGGGTTAATTCTTCTGTCTGAAAATTTGTGACAATGGCGGGTGGGGACACACACACAAGTAAACTGTCACTGGCCTCCCAGACTGATCTCCTTTAATGTGGGCATTTGAAATCATTTTCAGACAAGGAATCTATGCTAAGAGTAGATCCATTGGTGGAAATGATCTTAACATGAGCACTGTGGTATCAACAAGGGGGCACTGCACAGTGATTTGCCAAGGCTCCTTTGACAGCACCTTCCAAAGCTGTCATCGTTACCACCTTAAAGCACAAAGGCAACAGGCACAAGGGTATACCAGTAACTCCCCAGGCTCACAAAATGTAGCACAGAAGACCATTCAGCCCATTGAGTACACACTAGGTCTCTGAAGACCAACTTTACTAAGTCCAAACCCCTCATGCTTTCCCCTTCACCCTGCAAATCCTTTACCTTCACAAAACTGTCCAATGTTCCAGCTTCCCTCAGGTACAATTCCTCTCCGAATCCAACAACTAGCCAATCTATTGTTTTAGAACTACATCCAAGGCTATACAAAATGAGAGAAGAAAAATGATAACTAAATGGTTGGGTCTGCCTCCATCCCACTATCAGGCAATGCATTCCAGGTCAGAAACATTCCCCCCATGTTAGTTTTGGTTCTTTTGCCAATCACATCCAATCTGTAGCCTTTGGTTCATGACCTTTTTTCCCAGTAGAAACAATTTATCTCTGCCTACTCTTCTACACCCTTCTTGCTTTTGAGTACTTCTACATCCGCCATCCTGACATCGCTATTCCTTCAGTGTCGCTGGGTCAAAATCCTGAATCTCCCTTCCTAACAGCATTATAAATGTCCCTGCATCAAATGGACTGCAGTGTTGCAAAAAAGAAAATCACCATCAGCCTCTCAAGTGCCGTTGGAAATAGACAATGATTGATGGTGTTTGCAGTGATGTTCACATCCCAAAAATACAATTTCTTTCAGAGAGAAGTTATGATTGGGCAGCATAAACTATAGTTGCAAATATTTTGTCCGTGTGTTTTCGAGTACAGCTTTTGGTTTTGGGAATTAAAGTCTTAATTCTAGGAAATGCGATAAATGAAATTAAAGCAAGCTTGGAGCCTGCTACTTAAATTAAGTCAAGTAATAGGTTAAGAGATTGTGACTGTGTTGCCTTAAGAATTAAGGGGAAGCTTGAGGTGGCATGGTGGCTCAGTGGTTGGCACTGCAGCCTCACAGCACCAGGGACTCGGGTTCAATTCCAGCCTCATGTGGAGTTTGCATATTCTCCCCATGTCTGTGTGGGGTTTCCTCTGGGTACTCCGGTTTCCACCCACAGTCCAACTTGTGCAGGTTTGGGTGAATTGGATATGGAAAATTGCCCATAGTGTCCAGGGATGGGTTAGTCATAGAAATGCAGGGTTACAGGGATGAGGTGGGATGCTCTTCTGAGGATTGGTGTGGACGTGATGGGCTTCCACAGTGCAGGGAGTCAACGATGATTAAGAAGTTAAGGTATTAAAATTTTGGGCTTTAGAAATTGCTGAAATAGCTCAAAAAAATGGCAGTTTAAAAGGTGAGCCATGTTCAAGTCAGAATAGAAGAGATGGGATTATGAAACAACAGGTTTGCTTTGTTCAAGAGTTGGGGACATGATGTCTGCTTTGCTTGCAAGAACAATAGAATTCCTGAGGGATGTTTTTCTTTTGGGAGGTAGAGCTAAATTGGTTTAGAAGCATTCAGACAACCCTGAAAGGCTGTTAAATCTATTTACTTCATCAGAACCAAAAATAAATTGTTAACGTAAAGGTCAGTTTGAGGACAGTCCAGAGCAGACTACATCACCATGGAGATGGTGCAGAAGCATAGGAAGGTTCTCAAATTGCAAATGATTTTTTTGCTGGAAGAGTTATTTGCAGCTTGTAACTAGTTGGAACCGTTTGTAACTTACTGAGAGCAGTTAGCTGAAGTAAATGACATTTGGATAGACCTGCACAGTAAGCAGAGTAACATGCATTAATACAGTCACAGAGTTGTAGAGCTGTACAGAATGGAAGCAGATCCTTCAGTCCAATTCGTCCATGCTGGCTAGATATCCTAATCTAGTCCTATTTTCCAGCATTTGGCCTATATCCCTCTAAACCCTTCCTATTCATGTACCCATCCAGATGCCTTTTAGGTACAGTTTTATTACCCATAGTGTTCAGGGATGTGCAGGCTAGGTGGGTGAGCATGGGAAATGCAGGGTAGGGGGGGTGGATGCTTTAGAGGGTCAGAGTGGAGTCAGTCCAAATGGACACTGTAGGCATTCTATGAAATTAAAATTATTGCTTCAAACAATTTAACAAAGTGTAAAATATCTCCTAATGTGCAGAATCTCACAGTCGCTCAAGTTTAGTGCTGTACTGAGGCCCAACTTAAAAAACCAATTCCATAAAATCTTTTTGCGGGTCAGTGTTAAAGTGGTACTCGTCGCTATGTGACTCCAAGGCCAGTAAATGTGATCGGTTAATCCCCAAACCATTGGCGTATTATGAGTCAGATCAAAAAAGCTTTCACTGTAATTTAGGGATTAGTGAATACTTGTGGGATGCTACTTCCAAAAATGTTTTCTTGTTTTAAAAATACTCCTCTACCACCTGCCCCACCGTCACTGACTGGGTTATGTGATTGTCCCATCAGGCTTTAATCAGTGTTAAGTGAACAAAATAAGTGGTTTAGGAAAAGATGACATCATTCTGTTTTACTGGTTATTTTGGAAACTATCAGTAAACTGAGATGATCCAATGAAAGTCTATTATATGGCTATTTGCCAAATAGGCTAACAATAGTAATCTCCATTCACTTTTATAATCTTCTGTATCAATCACCATTTGTCCGTTTAACAAATTCTTTCTCTTGCAATGTAAGGCTTGTGTCTGTCTATGTTATAGAAATCGTCTGGGCCCCTCAGTCTCTGCAATCTGTATCAATCCAACTTGACATCAGGCACGTGTAATGTACATGTTCCTGAGGACAGCTGCACTTCAGTAAATTGGCCACTGGGAGCAGTGTATCCCAATGTTAATGGAGTGAGGCTGGAATTTGGCACTGGGTTTCCTGTGAAATCCAAAGCTTTAAACACCAGTCGCCGGCTTGCCAGAAACGTTCTTTATTATTTAGGATCTGCCACTATAACGTCAGTCATGTCGATATATTCCTTTAGAGGGCTGCAAGTGTTTGTAAATTGGAGCTCAGGTTCATGGAGTTGTTCCAGTTCGATCAGCAACAGATTCAGGCTGGGAGCTGTTCTGATCTCCATAACCTGACAATCACAGACTTGGCATTAGAATCAGAATTGGATGTTATCAGCACATGTACTCAAATACAAGGTCACAGGAGAGCAGTGAGAAGCGTACAAAATTGCTACTTCTGGTGGCATCTTAGGTACAAAGGTACCTAGGTACAAAATCTTAGGGATACATTAGAAAAGTAAAGAAATACAGTGATAAGTTCAGCATCACAGTCCTTTGAAAACAGAGAGTCAGCTCAGCCCTTCACCTCGTGACCTGGGGTCCACGCTGCCCCTCACCTCAAGACCAGGAGACAGCACTGCCCCTCACTTCGAGACCAGGAGTCCACACTGCCCCTTACCTCGAGACCAGGAGTCCGCGCTGCCCCTCACCTCAAGATCAGGAGACGATGCTGCCCCTCATCTTGAGACCGGGTGTCCACACTGCCCCGCACCTTGTGACCAGGAGTCCTCACTGCCGTTCACCACGAGACCAGGATTCCGCACTGCCGTTCACCACGAGACTGGGAGCCCACGCTGCCATTCACCTTGAGACTGGGAGTCTGCGCTGCCCCTCACCTCGTGACCGGTAGTCTGCGCTGCCCCTCACCTTGTGACCGGGAGTCCACACTGCCATTCACCTCGAGTCTGGGAGCCCGTGCTGCCCTCCACCTCGAGACCAGGAATCCGCACTGCCCCTCACCGCGTGATCGGGAGTCTGTGCTGCCCCTCACTGCGTGACCGGGAGTCCCCACTACCCTTCACCTCGAGACTGGGAGTCTGCGCTGTCCTGCATGTGGAGACTGGGAGTTCCCAATGCACCTCACCTCGAGACCGGGAGTCCACGCTGACCCCACCTCGAGACTGGGAGACCCCACTGCACCTCACCTCGAGACCGGGAGTCCCCACTGCACTTCACCTCAAAACTGGGGGTCTGCGCTGCCCTTCACCTCAAGACAGGGAGTCCCCACTGCACTTCACCTCGAGACTGAGAGTCTGCGCTGTCCTGCACGTGGAGACTGGGAGTTCCCAATGCACCTCACCTCGAGACTGGGAGTCCACGCTGCCCCCCACCTCGAGACTGGGAGACCCCACTGCACCTCACCTCGAGACTGGGAGTCTGCGCTGTCCTGCACGTGGAGACTGGGAGTCCCCAAGTCTGCACTGGCTCAGCTCTCCACCACCTATGCTTTCCAAGGAATGGAGATAAGTAGAGGGAAAGAAGTGAGGATAAAGAAAAAAAATCGCAAGAGGGAAAAAAAGGAAAAGAAACAGACAGAACGGATGAGCTCTGGCTTAAGATCCTACTCCACTGCCATCTGTCACAGAGCAGAGGGAGGCCACTCGGCCCATTGTGCCTGTGCCACCCCTCTGAATGAATATCTCACTGAGGGCCATTTGACTTCAGAACCCTCCACCAAGCGGTTTTCTTTCACCACTACAGACCAGCTGGCTCCTGTAGACTTGGGGGCAGGGGGTCGTGGGCGGGAAACAGGAGATTGGCACAAGGCAGTGATGGTCGTTTGAAGGGCCGGTATGGGCATGACAGACCAAATCATCCTGGGATTGAGTTGGAAAAGGGGATGGTAGCAGCCATTTACCCAGCCACCTTTGGGCAGTGGTGGGCATCGCAAACTGATGCGTTGCGTTGTATTTCAAAAAGCTGTTGATAAAGTTCTTGGGAGTAAAAGAATAAAAAGGCATGGGGTGAGAATGGGAACAGGAGACTGAGTAAGATGATCAGACTGAATGGCACAGCAGGTTTGAAGGGCTGAATGGCCTACTCCTGTAGCTACAATCTATGCTTCTATGACACTTATAATCTTTTGTTCCCCGGAGACCCTGCAGGAAGTGGGTGTCACTTTCTAAGTCCTGGGGTTTCTACTGAGGGCTTTAACATTTTAATATTGCCAGGCAACCTAACAGTATGCTCAGACACCTCAAATTATCACTCGCAATAATTAGGAGATAAAACTCCAGACTGGCAAATATACACCTTGATTGGGTGGATTGCTATCAACACCTTGATGTCCAGATGGGTATGTACCAAACCTGTGACTGTAACCTCAGCCTCACCTCTCGAAAACAGTACAAAAACAGAACTTGCTAGAAAAGCTTAGCAGGTCTGACAGCATGTGTGAAGAGAAACCAGAGTTAACATTTCATGTCGAGTGACCCTCCCTCAGAGCTCTTTGTTTCTGATTTACAGCATTTGCAGTTCTTTCAGTTTTCCCTGGTAAACAATGTTGTGCTGAGATTTCTGACATTAAGACGGAGCAGGTTGATACAGAGGAACCTCAATTATCCGAAAATCAGAATATCTGAAAGAGATCTTGAGGTCCCGATGGAAACACACACTAAAGATGCATTTCCAACAGTGATCGCGTCTTTTGTTTACAGTGATTAAACTGGCACCGTCTCCAAATAACTGACTGCCGGCCCTCTCTCTCTCCGTCCACTTTCCCTGGAGATCTACACAGGGGTGTATCCTAAACCACCCCCTCACCCTTCCCCAGATAATTTCTCCAACATTGTTCTGTACAGGGCAAAGGTGGAACCTGTCAAAACGTTGCAGTCAAAACGTTGCAGTCAAAAGGTGTGTGTGTGTGTGTGTGTCAGCTGCAAGCTGTTGTTGGTGGTGTACAGTCCAGCTGCCCCAGAAAAGGAGCGGGTGGAGGATGGGTTTGGACGGGGTTTGGGCGGGGGAGGTGTTTGACAGGGTTGGAGGACGGTGGGCGGTGTCAGGGGCGGGGTCTCGTGTGCTTTGTGCTGCTGCAGTCTCCTGAACTGGGAGCAAACTCTAAAAACTCCGAACCCCAGAGGAAAGGCATTTAATCGATAAATCGAATAATCAATTATCCGAACGAAATAGTGCCTGCCCATCACGTTTGGATAATTGAGGTTCCCCTGTATATGAGTAACAATGAGACCTGGAAGAGGTCTTCACCATCTCTATAGGGAAGAGCGAACATCAAATCCCAAATTGATTTGTGCAAACCTAGGCTGACATGAACTCGTGCTAAGAACAAACATATTCCAGATTGCACTGGCCCAGTTCCCACCTTCTGAAACTTAACGGAAACAGTTAATCTAACAGGGTCCATCAAGACTGAACAAGCTCCACTGTGGAAATGAAATAAAACAGTGGGGAGTTCAAGCAAGCCTTTCAGTAGTTGAGAAAATTTAACCCTTTCTCCTCTCCATTTAAAGTGATGTGCAAATGAAACAAGGGTGATGTAAGAGAAACCTTTCTCCCTCAGTGAATAGTTCGGGTCAGGGATACACTGCCTGGAAATGTGAGGGAGACAGGTTCAATGGAGATGTCAAGAGGGGTATTGGATGATTGTTAGGATAGAAATGGTCAGCAGGGATAGGGAGGGAAAGGCATGAGATTGGCCTGGGTAATAGAACCAGTGCAGATACTATGGTCCCCTTCTGCACCATGACAGTTTTGTGATCGACTGAATTTCTGCAAGCTCTCATGTCCATTAATTTGTTCAAAATGAGAGCAACTGCAAGTCTCTCAAACCAATTGTCATGTCTGACAATAATTGGCTGCCAACTTGGTTCAAATTCATCAGCTTTCAAACAATGCAATGAGAAAGGACATTGTGAGTGATTGTCATTGTGGGCTGTACTCTGAAGGAGAAACGAATTAAACTAGTGAATGACACACTCTATTAACTAGTCAGACTCATCTCGTGTGCTTCAAAATGGAGATCCAGTATTATCTGTGTTACTGATTTTTAACTGATTTTTCTCCCCCGGGTGTAAAGTGACTGACACGTGGGAATTCTCTTCTCCATTGTATAATATACAAGACACCTGTGTTATGGACGAGACCCAATCTCCTCAAAGTATTTTAAGAAGGTAGCCTAGGGCCTAACTTGTTCTGATGTTAAAGGTAGATGTGAAGTGGGTATTCTATGAGAGATGCAGCTGGTCAAATCACTTGGGTTTAAGCAAAACAGAATTTATTTAAACACAACAGTTGAAACATGGACAAAAGAAAATGGAATTTAGAATAACTTAACTATTGGAAAACTTAAACTAGACCAGCAACTCTGCCTTTACCACCTCTCTTCAGAAACCAAGGACAAAATAATCTTTTTAAAGTGTATCCTATCACTTGTTAGCGTTTAGCGAATGGGAGTTGGTTAGCTCAGTTTGTTGGAAGGCTGGTGTGTCTATGTGATGCCAAGGGCTTGGGTTCAGTTCCTGCATTGGCTAAGGTCAACCATGAAGGACTTTCCTTCTCAACCTCGCCTGAGATGTAGTGACCCTCAGGTTAAACCACCATCAGTCATCTCTTTATCTCTAATAAGAGAGAAGCCCCATACTCCAAGGGGGACTATGGCAACTTTTGTTTTAAGCCCTCAGCTGGAGTAGTGCTACACGGGAGGAAAGATGGGAATGACTGGAGAGAGGGAGTGCAGAAGTGGTTTACAAGAAAAGTTCCATGAGATGAGAAACTTCAGTGATGAGGATAGATTGAAGAAGCTGGGACTGAAAATAGAGATTTTCAAAATCACAAGAGCACTAGACAGAGTAGACAAGGAGAAAGAGTTCCCTCTTGTAAAAGAAATAACAACTAGAGGTGATAGATTTAAAGTGATGTGCATAAAAAGCAAAGGTGAAAAACCTTTTTCACACAGTGAGTAGTTAGGGTCTAGAGTACATGGTCTGGAAAGGTGATGGGGGCAAGTTCAACTGAGGCAGTCACTTGGGGCATCGGAAATATCATGCATGGAAGCGGGACAAAGCAAGAGGTGGATCTTGGCAATGGTGCTTGCTTGAAGAGTAGGAGTACGTGGGATAGGCCGACATGCGGAGAAACCTGACATTCAAAATGAGAGAATCCAGCAGCACGACTAATGACATGTTCTTGGTGCTCAGGCCCAACTCCTGTAAATACACACCATTTAACCAAGTGATCCTCACTCCCAACACGATGAGCTGATTCTATGTTAGTGCCTGTACAGAGGGAAACTCCAGCGCTGAACACACTTTGTGGTCTCAAGCTTTAGTGAGGGTTTGTAAGTGAAACAACTCATAAAAGAATTAACTTCATTTATCGCACAGAAGTGAAATGTAGAGTTTGAGATTTAGGTTGTTATTAAAAGATAGTGAGGTTTTTAAGTTTTTGCAACAGGTTTGTTTGATTGTAACGTTAGAATGCAATCCCAACTTACATTCTCAAAGGGATCCTTTGAGGTGCCAATTACAGACAAGCAAAAGAAAAAAATCAAAATTCTCCTACCTTGGAAATGCATTGGTCAAATGATGTTACTGATTTAAGTGGGAATATGTCTGGCTGAGATCTGTACAATTTACACTGAAAGGTACCAAGTTGAGGAAAGAGTTTCCCAAACTCACCATGTGCACTTCACCCACATTTGCGAGCATTAGTTTGTGTCTGTTTCTGGATGTTTGAACCATTTTTGGGAATGATTTCAGCTCCACAACAGTGTAGCCTGCGTCCCCTGGTCCGTCTGGCATCTGTGCCCTCACTAACCTGACTGTGCAGTGCTATAAAATGTCAGATTGAAACAATCTGCAGATGCAGGGTACCTGGCTTCTGAAGTTGCTCAACAACTTCCTAAATGCATAGATGTTAGACAGAGTGGAGATTCACTGGGGAGAAAGGACCTCTTGCTTGTAGTTAAATTCAGCATTTTAAAATAGTTTCCAAAAGATACACAGTATTCTCCTCTGAACAAGTCATTCTTTTTAACAAAGGGTTTACAGTGTTCCTGAACAATTTCAAACCACAGATAAAGATCACAGCCTGGCAACGCTCCCACACTCATCCCCATTGAGAATTTTAATGGAGATTATCTAGGAAATGGTGCTCAGATACCTTACCATGACCCACTCAAAAAGACATGGCGACCAGGAGTTTTATTGAGTGGAAAAAAGGCAGCATTTAATGGTCACTATATCAAACTACAGTGAAAAGAATGTATTTTTAAGAGTTCTCTTGAACGGTTAATATGGAAAGATATTATTAAGCTGGAGAGCGTTGAGAAGAGATTTACCAGGATATTGCTGGGAATGGAACGCTGGGAGGAGGCGTTGGGGTGGGTGTTGTGTGTTGTGTGTGTGTGGAGCTGGTGTGGGCAATGAGGGGGTGCTGGGAGGAGGTGTGGGAAACCTGTGAGATGGAGGGTGCGTTCATGGGAGCACTGTCGTTAAAGGTAGAGGCCAGTCTGTTAGAGTGGGAGTGCTGCTCTCACCGTGCCCCCAGGGTCTCATACCCTGCCTCGACCACACCACCAGCGACCCCCTTCCCTCCCACCCCTGGGTCTGGTGTTCTTCCTCCCTTGGGGTCTGACGCCTCTCCACTCAGGTTCTCATACTCCCCGCATCCAACCCCACCCCCCCTTCCCCCAACTCAGAGTCTTACTCACTGCCCCCATCTCTGGGAGTCTCACCTCACCCCACCCCATCAGGTTCCCCACCCACTTCCTCCCTGGGTTTCACCTCCCACCCTTGGGGTCTAACTTCACCACAACTACTCGAGGTTTCACCCCCCCCCCCCCCGGTTCTCACCTCACCTCCTTGCAGGTTCTCCAACTGCCCCCCTGGGGTTTCACTTCCCCCTTGGTGTCTCATTTCACCAACCTCCCCCCTGGGTTTTACTCCTCACCTTGGGGGGCTTACTCCCCTCCCCTCTGATTGACAAGTTCTGTTCAACACTCAGTGACCAAATCAGTTGTTGGTTATTCTGTATCTAATAGGTGGAGGCCTGCACACACAAAAGGACTTATTCTATATTAATATGGTATATACATATGTATACTTTACAATACATAAAATCCCCACTATGTATAAAACGTGTGTCTACATGGACCTAAGATAATGAAGGAAACCTCTCTTCTTCCTGAACAGGAATAACATTTTGTTTTTGACATGACAAGGACGTAAGGCTGTCCTTGGCCATATTCTTCTCTTACACAATCACAGGATGGATACAAGAGGCTATTTGGCCCATCAAACCTAGACCTGCCCTCTGCAGGAGGAACTTATTCAGTCCCACAGCCTGACCCTTCTCTGCAACCCTACAGATGTTTGTTTTGTCTTTCTGACAATGAACCAGAATACTTCTCCTCATCGCCTCTATGTAGATCCTTCATGACGGTGACTTTCTTGAGTTCTGCCCTCTTTTATTCATTTATTTTTCTCTGACGTTGAGGTAGAAATCCCGTGGGTAACTCTATGAGTCTTGGTGCATTTCTTAATGTCTTTATTTTCTGGATTATTTTGGAATGTTCCATATTCATGATTTTTTTTGAGAAATACTGAAATGGCACTTACTTGAACTCCGGTCATTCCTGGTACTCCTGGGGGCCCTTCTTTTCCTTTCAATCCCTCTGGCCCCTTGTCTCCTTTATCTCCTTCTTCCCCTCGGTCTCCCTTGTCACCCTAGCGTGCAAAAGAGATAGGGGGATGGTGAGCGAGGAGTAAATTGTTCAACAAGACAAAGGTAGCCACTTGGTTGTACTGAGTTTGAGCAATGTGGAAAAAACACATCTTACCATCTTGCACTCATCAGGACCGTTTACAAGAGTACCAAAGTAACGAGAAACAATGTATAAGATGAAATGTGTCTTGGTTCATCAGTACTCAAGAGGATCATCAGAGAAACATGAAACCTTTGACAAGTCTCCTGTATTTTTGCACTCTGCCGAAACCTCGCTTCCTAAACATTCTCGATTCGAATTCCCCAACACTGACAGCTATGTATTCTGTTGTTAATGCCGCACAATCTGGAAATCGCTTCCCTGAAACCTCTCCCACTGTCAACCTCTCTGAGGGGCTGACTTTACCTTCCAAGGTTTTGATCACTTTATTGGAGATATATCATTAAGCTGGAGAGGGGTCAGTAGAGATTTACCAGGATGTTGTCAGGAATGGAAGGTTTGAGTTATAAGGAGGGGCTGGATACGAAGGAATTTTTTTCATTAGTGCATAGGAAGTTGACTTTATAAAATCAGGAGGAATATAGGTAAAGTTAATGGCAGGTGTCTCTTCCCTAGGGTGGGGGATTTCAAAGTTAGGGGGCATATTTTTAAGGAGAGAGGAGAAAGATTTGAAAAAAGACACGAGGGGCAACTTTTTACACAGAGAATGGTTCATGTGTGGAATGAACTTCCACAGGAAGTGATAGATGTGGTTACAGTTATAATGATAAGTTCATGAATAGGAAAGATTTGGAGGGATATGGGCTAAGTGCAGGCAGGTGGGACTAGTTTCAGTTGGGATTATGGTCGGCATGGATTGGTTGGACTGAAGGGCCTATTTCTGTGCTGTATGATTCTATTGTTCTAATATCTCCACACTTGGGTCAATGTAAAACCCAGATTATCGCTGGTGGGATGCACTTTCAGATGCTTTACAAGGTAAATGGCATTATACAGATGCAAGTTGTTGTCATTACCCGTGCAACGTTTTGGGACTTCCCAAGAGCGTGAAAGGCACTAAAGGAATGGAAATCATTCTTTCTTGTAAAAGCTGACATATGAGGAGCAGCATGGTGGTCCAATTATTAAAAAGAAACCAGAAACTAGATTAGTGAGATAAGGAATGAGGAGGGAGATGGAACGTGTCCTGCAAGATGGACATTGTAGCTGTCCTGGTGAATTACCCTGTCATCCTGCAAATAAAAGCAAAGCACCACGAATGCTGGAGAGAAGAAATAAAAACTGTAAGTGCTGGAGAAACTCAACAGGTCTGACAGCATCTGTGGTGGCGGGGGGGGGGGGGGGAGAGAGAGAGAAACAAATGTTTTGGGTCCAGTATGACTCTTCTTCAGAACTGGTTGTTCTTCACTTGTATTTATCTTGATCAACATGATGTGGAGGTGCCAGGGACAAAGTCAGAAGTCACACAACACCAGGTTATAGTCCAACAGGTTTAATTGAAATCACAAGCTTTCAGAGTGCTGCTCCTTCATCAGGTAACCTGACTTTGTCATGTCACCTGATGAAGGAGCGGTGCTTTGGAAACTTGTGATTTTGAATAAACCCTTTGGACTTTATTCTAGTGTTGTGTGACTTCTGGTCTTGATCAATGAGACCAACAAAGCATCCAACTGGGAATATCTATGAATTTCTTTTTCTTAAATCTGCATTTTAGCTTGTGAATTGGAATTACACAATATATTTTTGATAACACCTGGAAACATTGGGATATTCTCATTTCTTGGTGGAGTGAACTGAGTCATAGATACATTGGAAACCGAGGCACGAGTAGGCCATTCGGCCCTTCTAGCATGCTCCGCCTTTCCACATGATCATGGCTGATCGTCCAACTCCGCATCCCATTCCTGCTTTCTCCCCATACCCTCTGGTCCCTTTACCCCCCAGAACCTGAACCCAAACTAAACCAGAGTTGTGGATGCTGAAGATCCTGAAACAGTAACAGAAGATGTTGGAGAAATTCGGCAGGTGCAGCAGCCTCCATGGAGAGAGAGGAAGGGTCACTGGGCTTGAATCATCAGCTCTGTTTCTCTCTTCCCAGAAGCCGCCAGACCTGCTGAGCTTCTCCAGCAATTTCTCTATTTGTTTCAGGTCTAACTCCCTCTTGAAAACATTCAATGTTTTGGTCTCAACCGCTTTCTGTGGCAGAGAATTCCACAGACTCCCCACTCCCTGGGTGAAGACATTTCTCCTCATCTCTGTCCGAAATGGCCCTCCCCCCGTATCCTTAAACTGTGACCCCCTGGCTCTGAACTCACTGGTTATTTCCTGAGGGTTCTAACTGCAGCCTGGGACATGTTGAGAGCCCATTGTGGGATTTCTTCACTGTTCAAGACGTTACTCTTCTGTTGGGATTTTACAAGGGGATCTGGAATGTCACTGGATCTGGCGATCTCCCTGCTATTTATTTCCCTGGGACAACAGCAGCAATCAGGGGTGGTTTTGAGTTGACAGAGACCTGCTCAATGTCCAGTTCCCAAAGGCACCTCCAGATCCTATCGATGGGCCAGACTGGGTGCTGCTCAAGGCAGGAGTGACCTATAAGTGTTGTGTTTCGAACATTATTTATGTGTGGAAGGCATAAAAAATGAAGCTCTGAGATTATACGCATTTGCAATGCTGTCAAGCTCGCTTAGATATTGTCTCCGCAATGGAGAGGTGGTGGCGTGGCGGTAATGCCATCCAGTGGACCAGGCTAACAGTCTGGCACCTTGTTAAAGGTCAGAGAGATGATGCCCTAGTGATATTATCCTGAACTATTAACCCAGAGACCCAGGTAATGTTTGAGGGACATAACTTCAAATCCCATCATAACAGGTTTGAATCCAATTTACAAAAAAACTGGAATTAATTCTCTAATAGTATCAATATAGGGGAGAAGGAACCCATCTGGTTCACTAACGCCCCTCTGGGAGCGTGGGGGAAGAGGAACGGCTGTCCTTACCTGGTCTGGCCTGACAAGTGACTCGATACCCAGTGCAACATGGTTTACACCTTCCTGCCCTTTGGGTGTTAAATGCTAAACTGTGTGACACTGATATCCAAAATGAATTAAAATTAAATGGTGGCCATGAAACTACCAGAAATTGTTGTTAAGAACCTGATCCCTTCAGGGAAAGATACCTGGCCATCCTCACCCACATGGTTCCATGTTTGAAGGTTCATAAAGGCCTGACAAGCAAGTCAGATTAAGGACAAACAGGGATGGGCAATAACTGCTGGCTTTGCCAATGATGCCCACATCTCATGAGAGGAGAGTAATTCCTTAGCTTGTCTCAGGAATTGACACAGACTTCAAATTATTTCTGTTGGAAGACTTTGACAATGAGATGTAGACAGCTAGAGATAAATTGCATTCTGCCTTCCTGTTGATTCAGTCAAGACAGTGGAGGGAGGATTGACCTGGATGGTTTGGGAGCTTACCATTATCAAAAGCAAAGTTTAGGGGAATGGAGTTTTCTTATACTGAGACTGAATATATTCCAGATCTCTGAAATACTGCAGACAGCACTGGGCAATGTAGATTTCAGCTGGTTTATTAGACTTCCGCTGTAACCATGGAACTAAAGGACACAGGTATATTTTAACAAGCCACCTGGGAGACTGCACTTTTGAAAACAGATAAAGAAATGTGTGCAGGGATAAGCTGAGAAGAGAGCACATCAAGAGTCTACAAGAGAGAGTGAAAAGGTGGAATGAAACTGGTTGGTTATCTACGTTGATATAATACATTAAAAATGCTGTATTCATGTGCTTCCCAGAAACTTTTTCCATTATAAATTCCTTTGCTATAGAAACTGCCTGTGTAAGCTCGTCACATCACAATTAAACCTCCCCCAACTTCCATTATAAATGTGGATATTGGAATTTATAAAGGAAACATAAAAATAAGGGCCTAATGTAAGACTTAAAAACAGGACAGAACTTTAGCTGAATGCCTTGGTCGAATTATACCTCACTCTCTTACCTCATGTCATCTGAAGGCTACACTTGTCTACACTCTCCCTGCGTCACAGTGCAAGACCTTGAATTGCGGTTGATGAAAATCTACAAGCTCTTATGTCCATGTTTATCATGGAAAGAGCTTTCATGGATGTTTCTTGCTATGGTTAAATTTCAGGACACAATGAGGTGTTGAAGAATTGGATAAATGGGAGCTGGTCAGTCATGATCTCATTGACTAGCAGAACAGCACTGAAGGGCCAAATGGCCTCCTCCTGTTCCCAAGTTCCAAGCTCTGCATTTTGCATCTCCCAGCTTAAAGAATGGCAATGGTCCAACCACAGATCGTCTGCTTTCATGTGCAGCCGGTTTGCAGTTTAACAATAAATGATGTAGACAAATTCTCATCCGCATGGATCTGTCACTTTGTCTTCCCCAAGATAAGTTCCTACATTCACAGTTATGTTATCTAATTTAACATGGGACACAGTAGACTCTTCAGTTCATCCTCCAATCCCCCCAGCCCAGTGAGGAACACTGCTCTACTATCACAGAAAGGAGGGTGTGATTACTGTAAATTGTGCATTCAAAATGGAAACATATTTATTATGTGTGCCCTGGTTAAGTTACACCCTGCTTTCTAACCATGCTTCAATTGAAGACGACACTTGGTTTCCATTCTTTATGCAATTCTATGGGAGATCGATCAGCCTAAGTGTCCATGTTATACAGGTTCCGACGTTTTTCATGATTACCTTGTGGGAAGTATACAGAGTCATAGTCATAGAGATGTACAGCATGGAAACAGACCCTTTGGTTCAATTTGTCCATGCTGATCAGATATCCTAACCTAATCTAGTCCCATATGTCAGGACTTGGCCCATATCCCTCTAAATCCTTCCTATTCGTGTACCCATCCAGATGCTTTTTAAATGCTGTCATTGTACTAGCCTCCATCACTTCCTCTGGCAGCTCATTCCATACACGCATCACCTTGTGCATGAAAAGGTTGCCCCTGAGGTCCCTTTTAAATCTTTCCTTGCTCACCTTAAAGCTATGCCCTCTAGCTTTGGACTCCCCCACACCAAGGAAAAGACCTGGTCTATTTAGCTTATTCATGTCCTCATGATTTTATAAACCTCTATAAGGTCACCCCTCAGCCTCCGATGCTCTAGGGAAAACAACCCCAGCCTTTTCAGCCTCTCCCATGAGCCCTCCAAAGCTGGCAACATCCTTGTAAGTCTTTTCTGAATCTTTCCAAGTTTCACAACATCCTTCTAAGAGGAAGGAGACCAGAATTGCACGCAATATTCCAGAAGTGGCCTAACCACTTCTGTACAGCCGCAACATGACCTCCCAACTCCTATACTCGATGTTCGTCATCTTGTAGTTCTTATGGTCTAAGATTTAGTCCTCATTCTCCATGAGATGAAATAAATTGCTCAGAGTTCTGGAAGAGGCAACATGAACACAATCACTGATGGTGGGTGGGGCATTGTCATGTGCAGTGCACATCAAGTGGTTCAGACTACTGGGTGACACCAGCTATGTTTGGAAAAAGTTACTGTGCCATATTGCAGCATTCAGAAAACCGAATCCTCATGGTTTTCTGGATGATCAGTGAAGTTTGAATCTCTGAAGACCATGGAGAACCATGTCGAGACTACCCTATCTACAAGTATCTGTCTCAGGGTGGAGGTGAAAGGGGGGTGGCCGGGGACAAACATTTGAAAAGTTTCAGGTCATGATTTGCGGAGTGACTGCGGAACAATGGTCTGTTCTACTCTCTTAGCAGGCTAGATAGAAACACTCAACACTGGGTGAGTCATTAATTGAATACAATTGAATAAACTGAGCAAGTACCTTTGACAGGTGAACCATGCTGCACCATAACATCTAGCAAATGGTCTTTGGCATTTACCTTGATTCAGCACTAATTGGGAACCAGGTAAAAACAATGTCTGCAGATGCTGGAAACCAGATTCTGGATTGGTGGTGCTGGAAGAGCACAGCATTTCAGGCAGCATCCGAGTAGCTTCGAAATCGACGTTTCGGGCAAAAGCCCTTCATCAGGAATAAAGGCAGTGAGCTTGAAGCGTGGAGAGATAAGCTAGAGGAGGGGGCGGTGGGGAGAAAGTAGCATAGAGTACAATGGGTGAGTGGGGGAGGGGATGAAGGTGATAGGTCAAGGAGGAGAGGGTGGAGTGGATAGGTGGAAAAGAAGATAGGCAGGTAGGACAAGTCCGGACAAGTTATGGGAACAGTTACTGAGCTGGAAGTTTAGAACGAGGGTGAGGTGGGGGAAGGGGAAATGAGGAAACTGTTGAAGTCCACATTGATGCCCTGGGGTTGAAGTGTTCCGAGGCAGAAGATGAGGTGTTCTTCCTCCAGGCGTCTGGTGGTGAGGGAGCGGCGGTGAAGGAGGCCCAGGACCTCTATGTCCTCAGCAGAGTGGGAGGGGGAGTTGAAATGTTGGGCCACGGGGCGGTGTGGTTGATTGGTGCGGGTGTCCTGGAGATGTTTCCTAAAGCGCTCTGATAGGAGGTGCCCAGTCTCCCCAATGTAGAGGAGACCACATCAGGAGCAACGGATACAATAAATGATATTAGTGGATGTGCAAGTAAAACTTTGATGGATGTGGAAGGCTCCTTTAGGGCCTTGGATAGAGGTGAGGGAGGAGGTGTGGGCGCAGATTTTACAGTTCCTGCGGTGGCAGGGGAAAGTGCCAGGATTGGAGGGTGGATTGTTTGGGGGCGTGGACCTGACCAGGTAGTCGCGGAGGGAACGGTCTTTGCGGAAGGCGGAAAGGGGTTGGGAGGGAAATATATCCCTGGTAGTGGGGTCTGTTTGGAGGTGGCGGAAATGTCGGCGGATGATTTGGTTTATGCGAAGGTTGGTAGGGTGGAAGGTGAGCACCAGGGGCGTTCTGTCTTTGTTACGGTTGGAGGGGTGGGGTCTGAGAGCGGAGGTGCGGGATGTAGACGAGATGCGTTGGAGGGCATCTTTAACCACGTGGTAAGGGAAATTGCAGTCTCTAAAGAAGGAGGCCATCTGGTGTGTTCTGTGGTGGAACTGGTCCTCCTGGGAGCAGATCCGGTGGAGGCGGAGGAATTGGGAAAACCGGATGGCATTTTTGCAAGAGGTAGGGTGGGAAGAGGTGTAATCCAGGTAGCTGTGGGAGTCGGTGGGTTTGTAAAAAATGTCAGTGTCAAGTCGGTCATCATTAATGGAGATGGAGAGGTCCAGGAAGGGGAGGGAGGTGTCAGGGATGGTCCAGGTAAATTTAAGGTCAGGGTGGAATGTGTTGGTGAAGTTGATGAATTGCTCAACCTCCTCGCGGGAGCACGAGGTGGCACCAATGCAGTCATCAATGTAGCGGAGGAAGAGATGGGGAGTGGTGCCAGTGTAATTACGGAAGATCAACTGCTCTACGTAGCCAACAAAGAGACAGGCATAGCTGGGGCCCATACGTGTGCCCATGGCTACCCCTTTGGTCTGGAGGAAGTGGGAGGATTCAAAAGAGAAAGTGTTAAGGGTGAGGACCAGTTTGGCCAAACAAATGAGAGTGTCGGTGGAAGGGTACTGTTGGGGACGTCTGGAGAGGAAAAAACGAGACTGGGCGCCTCCTAGCAGAGCGCTTTAGGGAATATCTCCGGGACACCCGCACCAATCAACCACACCGCCCCGTGGCCCAACATTTCAACTCCCCCTCTCACTCTGCCGAGGACATGGAGGTCCTGGGCCTCCTTCACCGCCGCTCCCTCACCACCAGACGCCTGGAGGAAGAACACCTCATCTTCTGCCTCGGAACACTTCAACCCCAGGGCATCAATGTGGACTTCAACAGTTTCCTCATTTCCCCTTCCCCCACCTCACCCTAGTTCTAAACTTCCAGCTCAGCACTGTCCCCATGACTTGTGCGGACTTGTCCTACCTGCCTATCTTCTTTTCCACCTATCCACTCCACCCTCTCCTCCTTGACCTATCACCTTCATCCCCTCCCCCACTATACTCCATGCTACTTTCTCCCCACCCCCACCCTCCTCTAGGTTATCTCTCCACGCTTCAGGCTCACTGCCTTTATTCCTGACGAAGGGCTTTTGCCCGAAACGTCGATTTCGAAGCGACTTGGATGCTGCCTGAACTGCTGTGCTTTTCCAGTATCAGTAATTGGGAACGAGTCAATGCTGCTGGCAGGGCTGCTAAATTCTCATTGATGGATTTGCCTCTTATTGAGAGATTAAGTAAATTGTTTAGAGTCCTGGAGGAGGCAAATTGTATATAAACTCTGACAGTGAGTGGGGAATTGTTATATGCAGTGCACTTCGGTTGTTCCACAGCACTGCCAAATCTGGTCCTCATTTTCAGCTATACTTTCAGGTTGGAGCCTGCAGTTTATGCAACCAAGTCTAGCCCATTAGTGTTGATCTTAATTATTAGAGATCACGACCGCAACATTTCTCTCCAGCCCGAAAGACTGCTTCATCACTTCTATCTGATTTCTATCTCTTATCTAACTTTGCATCCATACTTCCAGTGTCCCTTTAACACTGTAAGGTTTTAACATTGCTAATGTATCTGAAAAGGGAGGACTACAGATGCTGGAGAATCAAAGTCAAAAAGTGTGGTGCTGGAAAAGCACAGCCGGTCAGGCAGCATCCGAGGAGCAGGACAGTCGATGTTTTGAGCATCAGAAATTTAGATGGGCCAGCAAGGGGGCTGAGAGATAAATGGGAGGGGGTTGGGGTTGGGGCTGGGGGAAGGTAGCTGGGAATGCAATAGGTAGATGAAGGTGGGGGGCGATGGTGAGAGCTCGATGTGATGGGTGAAGCAGATAGGTGCAAAGATGGACAGGTGGGACAGTTCAAGAGAGTGGTGCAGAGTTGGAGGGTTGGATCTGGGATAAGGTTGGGGTGAGGAGATCAGGAAACTGTTGAAATTGACTTTGATCCTGTGTGGTTGGAAGGTCCCAAGGCGGAGGATGAGATGTTCTTCCTCCAGGCGTTGTGTGGCTAGAATTTGGCAGTGGAGAAGGCCCAGGACTTGTACGTCCTTGGCGGAGTGGGATGCAGAGTTGAGGTGTTTGGCCACAGAGCGGTGGGGTTGATTGGTGCTTGTGTCCTGGAGATGTTCTCTGAAACATTCTGCAAGTTGGCATCCTGTCTTCCTAATGTAGATGAGACCACATTGAGAGACAATACGTGAGGTGTTTCGAGCTGCAGGAAAGTCTCTGCCAGATGTGGAGGGATCTTTTGGGGCCTTGGGATGGAGGTGAGGAAGGTGGTGTGGGTGCAGGTTTCACACGTTTTGCTGTGGCAGGGAAAGGTGCCAGGAGTGGAGAGTGGGTTGGTGGGCAGCATGGACCTACTGAGGGAATTGTGGAGGGAACAGTCTCTGCAGAATGCTGAAAGGGGTGGGAAGGGAAATATATCTCTGGTGGTGGTGTCTGACTGCAGGTGGCAGAAATGGTGGACAATGATGCATTGTATCCAGAGGTTGGTGGGGTGGAAGGTGAGGACAGTTGGGGGTGGGGTTCTGTTCTTGTTGCAATTGGAGGGGTGGGATTCAAGGGTGGAGTGCAGGAAATGGTGGAGATGCACTGGAGGGCATTGTTGACCACGTGGACAGGAAATTGCGGTCCTTGAAGTAGGAGGCCACCTGGTATGTTCTGGAGTGAAATTGGTCCTCCTGGGAACAGATGTGGCAGAGGCAGAGGAATTGAGAGTAAGGGATAGCATTTTTACACGATGGGGTGTGAGGGGTAATGTAGTCCAGGTAGCTGTGGGAGTCAGTGGGTTTGAAGTAGGTGTCTGTGTTGAATTGGTCGCTGAAATGGAGATGGAGAGGTCCAGGAAGGGGAGGGAGGTGTCCGAGATGGTCCAGGCGAATCTGAGGTCAGGGTGGATGGTGTTTGTGAAGTTAATGAATTGTTGAACATCCTCATGGGAGCATGAGGTAGCGCTGATACATTCATCAATGTAATGGAGGAAAAGGTGGGGAATGGCGCCGGTGGAAGATGCTGTTCCACATAGCCGATGAAGAGGCAGGCATAGCTAGGGCCCATGGCTAGCCCTTCACCCCCAGTCCCACCCCCTACCATTTATCTCTCAGCCCTCTTGGCCTCCACCAAAACGTTCCTGATGAAGAATTTATACTTAAAACATCAACTCTCCTGCTCCTTGGATGCTGCCTGACCAGCTGCGCTTTTCAAGCGCCATACTTTTTGATAATGAAATATGTGAGACATGTTGTCAATTTTGAATTGTGGGTAATGCAGCAACCATTTTGTGCTAAAGAAGCTGTCACACACACAGACTGAGAAAAACAATCGAATAACCTGCTGTGGTCTTGGTTTAAGGATAATTATCAGATGCTATAGATAGCTTTCCTTTGACCTTTTCCTGAATCACACTGTGGCATCTTTTCATGCCCACCAGAGAGTGCAGACGGGGTCTCAGTTTAAAGTTTAACTTGAAAGGGATTACTTTCGACATTACAGTACTCCCTCAGTACTTCACCGGACTGTAGTCTAGATTGTGGGCCTTAACTTAACTCCACGAATATCCAAAGATGTGTAGGTTAGGTGGATTGGCCATGCTAAACTTGCCTTCCAGTGTCCAGGGATGTGCAGGCTAGGTGAGTCAACCATGGGAAATGCAGGGTTACAGGGACAGGGTGGTGGGAGTGGGTCTGGGTGGGATGTGTTTTGGAGAGTTCAGTCTAGGTGCAATGGGCCACATGGCCTCTTTCCGCACTGTAGGGATTCTATGAATGAAATACAGCAATTCCTGCACTCAAGCCTTCACAAAATCGCAAATTTTGGATTTGTTTTTAAGGAATCCCATTTGTTTGAATAAAACATTACACTTTTGTCAAATCAATGGCTGCATGTTCTTTCAACCGATATTCACATGGATATTCAGAATTCTAGTATCCACAGATTCTATGTTACTTCCTAAGCAGGCTCATCAAGAAAATTCTGACCTTGAGTCCATCGATTCCAACTGGTCCATCATCTCCCACCAGGCCAGGCTCTCCCTGATAAAGAAGGAGAAGTATTCAGTGATCTTAAATTCAGCTTGTTCACTGGTGGCTCAGTGGTTAGCGCTGCTACCTCACAGACCCAGGATCGATTCCTGCCTTGGTGACTGTCTATGTGGAGTTTGCACATTCTCCCCGAGTCTGCGTGGGTTTCCTCCCACAGTCCAATGATATGTAGATGGGAAATGCAGGGTTACAGGGACAGCATTGGGGGCTGGTTCTAGATGTTGTCCAGAGGGTCAGTGTATACTTGATGGGATGAATAGCCTGCTTCCACCCTGTAGGGATTCTATGTTTTGAGGGAGTCAGTTGCATCTGGTCATCAGATGCTGATGAGCAAGTTAGAAGTAGCTTTGCGTGTAATGGCAAACTAATAGGGGACTGTCATGGCAGAGAGGGCATGGGAGCCCTATGTTCATGTCCTACCTATGTTAGGGGTAGGATTACAGTTAGGCTTCAAAGATGTATAAGGACACCTCTGAACAGGCTGATGAAGGGAAAAAGGATATATTACTAAGTTCAAAGTTTGTGAGAAGATTTGTAGCTCGGGTGCTCGTTGTTGTGGTTCTGTTCGCCGAGCTGGGAATTTGTGTTGCAGACGTTTCATCCCCTGTCTAGGTGACATCCTCAGTGCTTGGGATCCTCCTGTGAAGCGCTTCTGTGATGTTTCCTCTGGCATTTATAGTGGTTTGAATCTGCCGCTTCCGGTTGTCAGTTCCAGCTGTCCGTTGCAGTGGTCGGTATATTGGGTCCAGGTTGATGTGCTTGTTGATTGAATCAGTGGATGAGTGCCATGCCTCTAGGAATCCTCTGGCTGTTTTCTGTTTGGCTTGTCCTATAATAGTAGTGTTGTCCCAGTCAAACTCATGTTGCTTGTCATCTGCGTGTGTGGCTACTAAGGATAGCTGGTCGTGTCGTTTCGTGGCTAGTTGGTGTTCATGGATGCAGATCGTTAGCTGTCTTCCTGTTTGTCCTATGTAGTGTTTTGTGCAGTCCTTGCATGGGATTTTGTACACTACATTGGTTTTGCTCATGCTGGGTATCAGGACAACACTACTATTATAGGACTAGCCAAACACAGAACAGCCAGGGAATTCCTAGAGGCATGGCACTCATCCACTGATTCAATCAACAAGCACATCAACTTGGACCTAATATACTGGCCACTGCAGCGAACAGCTGGAACTGACAACCGGAAGCGGCAGATACAAACCACTATAAATGCTGGAGGAAACATCACAGAAGCGCTTCACAGGAGGCTCCCAAGCACTGAGGATGTCACCTAGACAGGGGACGAAACGTCTACAACACAAATTCCCAGCTCGGCGAACAGAACCACAACATATTACTAAGTTTCCAATCAATATGATATTAGTGCACTCACTCACTGAGGCAGTGGTAAGATCACCAGGTTAATAAATCAGAGGCCCCCTGTCGGGCTGTGGGTTTCAATCCCTCCTGAGCAGTAAATGAATTCAAATTCTGCCTTTGAAAGCTTGCCTGTGTAATGGTGACCGCTAAAGTACTAGCAAATGTTATTACAAACTGGTTGCACCCCACCCCCTCCCCCCAACCCCAGTCAGCTCAAAGTTGCTTTACAGCCAGCAGTGTACTTTATGAAACGCAGTGGAGAAATCGACCTATCTGCGCACAGCAAGAAGCCACAAAGTGCCAGGTGGTGATGACCAGATAACCTAATTTTATGATGTTGACTGAGGGGAGAGTATTGATCATTACACTACAGAGGAGAGCTTTCTCTCTGGAACATTCTTTCACACCACAAGGGAGGACAGAGATGCAATGTAATCAACCACTTACCCTTTGGCCCATGAGCCCTGGCTCACCTCTGGCTCCGGGCAGTCCGATTGCACCCTGCAGATCACACCAAAGGTGAGAATTACAAAGTGAAAATCTTAACACGTGAAATCTAAATTTCAAATACTTTGAGCATCATTCAACTCAGGACAAATCATGACTCAGCCACTTTCATTAATTACTTCTGGTGCATGGGTGTTACTGACAACAAAACGTAATTTATCTGACAGTGTTCTCAAAAATACACTCACTGTGTATATTAATGCCCTGTATTCATACACTGTATACTAATACCAACACTGTACATTAATCTTAGGCAAATTTGGCTGATACCCCAAGGAATAGACAGAAATGGCATCGTTTACAAAACCTTCTTAGAGGACAAAATGAGATTTCTTGGTCTGCTCTCATCGAGCCTGAATGACCTACTCTTGTGATGTAACTATTCATTCAGTGAATGATTATACTCACTGGGTCATTCAAGGCTGCACTGAGCATATGGTAGCACCCAACAGGTTCTCAGCTAAGTATTCTCTGAAATCTCTCTTTACAGCAAAGGAAAACATCCACAACATTTTGTATTTTCCAATGAAAAGTTCAACTCAAGTTCTGGTAAGTGTCCAGTTTCGAAATACATGAATATTACCCTCACAAGCTGCAGCATGGAGCTGGGGAAGGATGGAAATGCTTGTCCGTGTGAATAAATCCTGGAGCCTCAGAGGCAGTGCATAAAGTTTCAATCCAGTAAATTGCCCAAATCCAAAATCGTTCAAACATCTATTGTGTTGATTTGATAGTGACAGATCCCAATTTGTGTAAGTGTAACCCTGTACTCGGTGACACAGGTCCACCTGTCCGAGACTGACTGCTTTTGCACAGGGTGAGTGGCAATACCATAGAAAGAACAGTGAAGCTCCCGCTAGCTGGTTTCAGATTGCACCGGCCCAGCTAAGACCACCAAGGAATCTCAGAAAGAACCACATCCTCGGGAAAAAGAGAAACAAACTCCTTGGGATGTCACCCGGTAAATTTACATTTCAGTTGTTTTGAAGAGTGCAATCATGGAACAATGTCGAGCTGCAATGTAGGACTCTGTAGCATTTGCTAACAGGCATTTTCTGGACATGCAAGACTGCGGCATCTTCTGCCAAATCTGAAAATAAATAAAACCTTGGAGATCACTGGGGTCATATAAAGTTATTTTCTTCACAGAGAAAAATAAATTGAATGTATTATTTATTGCCTCTCCTTTCAAACTCCACAGTGACGATGTCTCAATGATTGGCAATAATTTCATTCTATAGCACAGTGAGGGGTCAGCTCACTGAGACAGACATAATCCACAGGAGGGGGGACTGATCCTATTGTGCAGTGGTCATGTCCTTACCTCTGGGCTAGGCGGCCTACTCCAGAGGGTAACATGGCTGACCCATAGATTGCATGGTATCTATAATAGTCTTTGGGGAAGGACAAAGTGGCCACTTTCATTGGGGAGCTTCATTTACACTTCTTGTTGCTGCGGTAAGCTTTCCAACTTCATCAAAGACGCCTCCCATCCCAGTAATGCTCTCCTACAACCTCTTCCGTCAGGCAGGAGATACAGAAGCTTGAACACACATACCAACAGGTTCAAGAATAGCTTCTCCCTGCCTTTGTCAGACTGATGAATGGACCTCTCTAACTTCAAATAACGTTGATCTTGCTTTGTGCAGCTCCTGTGCAGTTGTAATCAGTATGCCTCACTCTGTCTAAGCACCTTGTGACAAACTCCCAGCCATCAAGGTGCAGGCTTTGAGGGCGACATGGTGGCTCAGTGGTTAGCACTGCTACCTCACAGCACCAGGGACCCGGGTTCGATTCCACCCCTGCGCGACTGTCAGTATGGAGTTTGCGCATTTTCCCCACGTCTGAGTGGGTTTCCTCCAGGTGCTCTAGTTTCCTCCCACAATCCAAAGATATGCAGGCTAGGTGGATTGCCCATAGTGTTCAGAGATGTGTACGCTAGGTGTATTAGTCAGGGGAAATGTAGAGTAGTAGGGGATTGGGTCTGGTTGGGACAATCTTATGAGGGTCAGTGTGGACTTGTTGGGCCAAATGGCCTGTTTCCACACTGTAGGGGTTCTATGATTCTTTGAACTACTACAGAGAGGGTAGAACAGCTTCAGGGTTGGATAAGATGCCTCCACATTCAAGCACCATCGTCAGGTCCCAGTCCAAATTCCTTATGCACTTGGAGGGAAACACAGATAGTGCTGCACATTACCGAGGAGTGTTCACACCATACACTGAGTGACGGATTAATCACCTTCAGCTCAGCAAATAGACAGGCCCAAGGAGCCAAATGCTCCTACTTCTGTTTCTAATGCTCAAATTGGGTACTCCTCAGGAACTGTGGTAAAACAAATTTCCCATTCCGAGTCAAACCGAAAGCATGAAGGAACTTGATTGGACACTGCACTAGAATCTCCACTCAATCGCCACTCCAATGTGGATTGAAGCTCATCAGCCAGGATTTAAGTCTGTGAGTGGGTGAGAGGGTTCCCCCTCGACACCTTGTGGTGACGATCTGGGGAGATTTCACCAAAATCTCTCATCTGGTGGACATGGGAATCATTTTAAAAGTGTGCCTTTTGTGATTTGGGTCACCGGCAAGCAAAGATGTGCAGGTTAGCCTTATCCAACCCTGAAGGTGTTCAAGACGGCCTACTCTCTCTGCCCTTTGACGGCTGGGTGTTTGTCACAAAGCAACTTGCTGCTGATTTCTTGTGGGTCCCTTTCCTTGGCTTTTTGTGGTACCTAATAATGTCCTCCCAATCCACACACCTACGGTGATCTTTCTGCTAGGTTAGGGTGGATTGACCACCATAGAGTCCAGGGATGTGCAGGTAGGTGGGTTACTGATGGGAAATGCAGGCTTACAGGGATAAAGGTTACAGTTGGGTCTGAATGGGATGCCCTTTGGAGGGTTGGTGCAGACTTGATGGGCCGAATGGCCTCTTTCCGCACTGTTGGGATTCAATCATTCTATGAATATTATCAGAAAAGGTGACTTCAATAAAAACAGGAAAAGCTGGAAATGCTTCTTTTGGCTATTCTTAACCATGTGCTTTCCTTCAAGTCTGTCCGTTGGGATGCATTTAAGTTTGGGAGTTTTAAAGAATAATCAAGTATTTGAGAATTTGCCCCAGGGTGAACACTAATATAATGACTGAAAACAAGAATGCATTTAACATTTTATATGTATATACAAGCATTTAAAACTGAAGCTAAGAAATGGTCAGGTCAGTTAGCCCAACCATTCAGAGCTGCTTAGTTAAGAAAGTCAGCAATCTAAGGTTTAAACCCTGACCTAATTAACACCAAAACAATTATAATCTGTTGCAGGATTTACAGTTCAACTTCAATTTTGTTCTTAATGCAACATTGTCTAAGTTCCAATCCATAAATATTGCAAACATAAGTACAGTTATAATGTACTCAGCCTTGAACGGTATTACTCTCATGTGTCCTCATAGTTTTCAACAAGTTTAAGTAAATAGCAGCTAGGGTCTCTTCCAAAATAACTTTGGTTTACTGGCAGGATAACTGTGTTTATTTTTGGAAGTGGAGTGCCTTAAAGGAGTATCAACAGCCTCATAAATTTTGTAAAAGGGTTTGTGTTTTGCGTGGCAGTAAACAACACGCTTTGCCATCAGTCAAACAGGATCCACTTTGTATGATATATAATGACGACAATGATACGATTTGGCACTTTCAGAACCAAGCAACAAAAATTAATTTTCCCAAATCGGCCATATAATCTCCTTGAATTTCACAGAAAACAAACCACAATCTGGTTAAAATTTAGACTCGCTTCATTATTCTGAATGAAAACAGGTTTACCAGCACGGTGAATAGGGGAGCATTGCTGGGATATTGTACTGTGGGGCTAGCTCAGTTGGATGGGTGGCTGGTTTGTGATGCAGAATGACACTAACAATGTGGGTTCAATTATCACACATGTTGAGATTACTCTGAAGGTCTTTCCTTCTCAACCCCATCCCCCCTCACCTCAAGTGTGGTGACCCTCAGGTTCAAGCACCACCAGCTGTGTCTCTCTAATGAGAGAGTGGCGCTACAGTCTGGTAAGATTGTGGAAGCTTCATTAACATGAACTCAAATTAAAGTTGTCCAGTATTCCCTTCAGCAAGTGGACAGTCATCTCATCTAGGTGTTTATAATGATTAAAAGTTAACTCAGGCTGCCTCCTCTCTTGGGATGATCCAGTGCAAGAGGATGCACTATTTGTAAAACTAGGGCTACTCTGTTCATTGAATCCCTACAGTGCAGAAGCAGGCCATCAAGTCTATACCCCAATCCTCCAAAACGTGTTGCACCCAGACCCACTCCTGTAATCCTATGGTGAACCCACCCAGCCAGACCACTATGGACAATTTAACATGGCCAATCCACCTAACGAGCACATTGTTGGACTGTGGGAGGAAACCCATACCGACACATGGAGATTGTGTAAACTCCATATAGACAGTCAGCTGAGGGTGGGATTAAACCCAGGTTCCTGGTGCTGTGAGGTAGCCGTGCTAACCACGGAGTCACCATGCCACCCTGAGAAGTTCAGTCTAGGAATGTGGGTTACCAATAACATTACCACTACACCACCACATCCCCCCGTTCAGCAGCGAAATTAGAAATCACTTCATTACAAAGTCAGGAATCCCTTTTTCAAAAGACGCGAGTTAGGTGGAATTTTCCAAATGTGATGAAAAGTATTTTATGAAGAGAATCACATGGACCATAGGGTGGGTGCGTGGTATGAGTGAGATAGAGATGAATGATAATCTAAGTGAACAACAGTACAACATAAAAGGGCTGAATGGCCTGTGTGGATCCAAGGCAGCACATTGAACACACCAAGCCTTTGCAGAGTTTGAAGCAGCATGCTCCCTTCCACATGAGGACTTGTACTACTTGCCACAGCAATCATGAATGAATTTGTTACAAGCATATATTAAGGGCAGATTTGAAAATAGTTATGCAGAAACTCCTGATGCCGGAGATTCACATCTGGTCTGATGTAAATTTCACTGGCAGCCAGTAAACAGACTGTGGAAACAGAAATTGTGTAGCTGGAAACTTGGAGCTGCCTCATTACTGCTGCTTACAGTCTATCCCTGATGAAGAAGCAGGCACACTCGTCAGATTTTTTGAACTTTGCTTTCTACCATTCAGAATTAGAGACTTCCTGAAGATGGAACTTTTGAAAATATCTGATAGAAAGCAGGCATGCGTGCATGCACACACACATACACACACCCCCCCCCCCTCACTCACACGCACACATAAACACTGACTCATACACAGACATACAGACACTCTCACTCACACACACATAAACATTGACTCACACACAGACATACAAACACTTCTCACAAACACACACACACACACACACAGTGACTGTGAGAGAGATTCTGCCACCAACTCTTCTTCAGAAAGAATGGGCCCAGCACTCAGCACTGGCTTATTCTGTCTGCTTGCCCAGTTGGACTGGGTTGTAATCAGGAAGCCAGGCAGCGAAACAAAAGCTGCTATTATCCTCAGAAAATCCCGTCATGTAATGATTAGAAAGTTGTACCTTCTCTCCAGGTTCACCTGGGAGTCCAGGTTCTCCAGTTGGGCCAGGAAGCCCCTGAAATATAGAGGGAAAGAGAATTAGGAAGAGCCTTTAGTGAAAACCTCCCACAACATGATCTGAATGTAAATGAAATCTGTGGCAATTGGACTCTGTTTGGTGGGAAGGACTGACAAAGGAAGATGCTGGACCAGTCAGTACAACACATTGAAACACACTCTCCTCTGCTCAGCTTGGTCCTGTCAAGATGCAGAGGGGGCCTTGGTTTTTACCAGCTCCTGACAGAATTAAAGAGGTGTTCCATTATGGAAGGAGGACATTTACGTCATTGTGTCTGCTTTGACCATTCCTCTGCCTTCTCTGCTTAGCCCTACATGTAGATCATAGAACAGTTCAGCACAGGAACAGACCCTTTGGCCCATCATGTCTGTACTGACTATGATGCTACTCTAAACTAATCCCATCAGCCTGCCCATGGTCCACATCCCTCTATTTCCGTCTCTGTTCCTCTTAAATGTTGCTATCGTATCTGCTTCTACCTCCTCCCCTGACAAAGTGTTCCAGGCGCCTACCACTCTCTGTGTAAAACATTTGCCTCACACATCTCCTTTAAACTTTCCTCCTCTCAATGTCAAGCCTCTTCCCCTGGATATTTGATGTTTCCACCCTGGGAAACCAACACTGCCGTATTTATGCCTTATATAATTTGATATATTTCTATCAGGTTGCCCCTCAGCTTACGATGCTCTAGTGAAAACAACTGAAGTCTGTCCAACCTCTTCTTATAGCTAATACACTCCAATCCAGGCAACATCCTGGTAAGACTCTACTGCACCCTCTCCAAAGAATCCACATCCTTCCTACAGCATGGGGACCAGAACTATACACAATACCCAGATGTGGTCTCTCTAAAGTTTCACAAAGCTGCAACATGACTTGCCAACTTTTATACTCAGTGCCCTGACCAATGAAGACAAGCGTGTAATACACCTTCTTTATCACCTTATCCACTTGGTTTGCCACTTTCAGGGAGCTATGCACTTGCGCCTCAAGATCCCACAGCATATCCTTGTTACATAATAAGCCAATTCCCTTATTGAAAGTCTCAATTTGACTGTACTCCAGCAGCATGTTCTAGATCCTAAACACTCATTGCCCGAGAAGGTTTCTCCTTGTGTCTGGAGGGTTCTGATTCCAACCTTCAAAGAGAAACAGGAAAAGCTGCTGCTGGTGACAACTATTTCTGCCTCTAACCGGGAGTCTGTAAAGGAGCTGGTGAAAAGCCTTTCCCAGATTGCTTCTTTCAGTTGAATGTTTCTTATTCTATCATGAACATGGGCATCACTGACAAAATCAGCCAATGTTGCCCATTTCTAACTGTCCTCAAACTCATCAACATGTTCGGCCATTTCAGAGGGCAGTTAAGAGTCAACCACATTGCAATGGGTCTGGAGTCATATGTAGACTAGGATGGTTAACAATTTTTAAAAAATTCATTCATGGAATGAGGGCATCTCTGGCTGGGCCAGCATTTACTGTGGGTCTGGAGTCACGTGTAGGCCAGACTGGGTATGGATGGCAGATTTCTCTTCTCTAAAGGACATTAGTGAACCAGATGTTTTCTTTTTCTAAACAATAATAGTCTTTTTTTTCCCACTCAGAATAGATTTTAATCAATTGAATGTTTTTTTAAACAAAAGATGAGTTTTCATCTTACCTTTGGTCCCATCTCCCCCAGCAACCCAATCATTCCCTCAGGCCCTGGTGGTCCCTGGAAAAGTAAAATGAAGATTTAAACGATTTTCACAATTTGAGCTTAGGTCAGCTTACAAAGAACCTTCCACTGAAGAATATTTACTGATGGTAAATGCTGAGCTACAAATCACAGACCGGGGGCAACAGGCAGCATTAAATACCAAAGCAAGCTCATGTGGTTATACATATTACCCTGTGTACTGTACATTTGACTGCAATGGTCACATTGCCCATTTGCTAAGTATTGAGAGAGAGAGGACACACTTCCCTGAATGACACCACTGTTGAAGTATTCCAGTTCTGCTTTTTTAGCTCTCAGACATTGTGTCATAAACCCTATTTTTTTGTCAATAAGGCACAAGAACACTCTTCCATTGAGATTGTTCAGGGCTTATTCTAAGTTGAAGGCTTGCATTCTCTGTGTGTTCACTGCCCAGCTAAAGGGAGCTGCATATCTGCTCAGTGAGAGGTTGGCTGAACTGAAGGAGATCACAGAATAGAATCCCTACAGTGTGGGAACAGACCATTCAGCCCATCAAGTCCACATCAACTCTCGGAAGACTATACACCCAGACCGACCCCATCTACCTATGTGATTTAGTGACTGAGCAACACAGGCTGAACAGGATTCATTGCCACAGATGGCTGTGGAGGCAGGTCATTGGGTATATTTAAGACTGAGATAGATAGGTTCTTGACTATTAAGGGAATCAAGGGTTATGGGGAGAAAGTGGGAGAATGGCATTGAGAAACTTATCAGCCATGACTGAATGGCGAAGCAGACTCGATTGGCTGAATGGCCTAATTTTTGCTCCTATGCCTTATGGTCTAACAATCCAGGGAGGGTCAATAGCTCCACAAAATATCCAATTTAAGACAATCAATTACGCTCATAGCATGGCTCATGTACGTCTTTAGCAGGGACGTATATTCACATACACAGATCTGTTCTCTGTAAACGTGGAACACATTTAGGCCTTGCTCCATTATTAAGACTTGTGGGGCCCATGATTCACTGTTGGTGTCTCCACGGCAACACCTCAGTCAATCAGAGTCCAACAATGAACTCCGTAAGGTTGCAGAGGGATGACGTTATGGAGGAATTAGAACAAAAGGACTAGAATTTCAAATGTGTGGATGTGCAAGACAAGAGATATTATCAAAAGCGAGGATGGATAAAATGGGCAAGATATAAAATGGTGTACAATGTAAAATGGACAGAAACATTTAGCACATGGGTTATCAATGGAAAGTGGGGAATGGGAAGCTGGCCTAGAGAGAACTACAGTACTAAAGACTGGAACAAACAAGGGAATGTGTGAGGGTAATAAAGACTCAATACAACAAGGGCACATATGAGGGATTCTGTGGTCAATGGACTGAGGTAGGAGTGGAGGCAGTGATACTTTGGAGGTGCCAGTCGGTGGAGAGGATACAAAGTCAAATAGAAGGAAAAGCTTGTTGACTGTTTGGTTTCCTCTCAGACTGTGGCCACTGTCAAGGATGGAGATGGCAGCATCAGTGCTCCCAGGTTTTTAGTTCGGAGGAAGTTACACAATGATTCATGGTCTATGGAGTTGAGAGAGGTAGAGCTGGGAGTCTATGGAATATATATGACACTATCCAAGGATGGCATTGAGGTGAGGAATCAGGGGCTGGAGGAAACACATATAGCCGAGAAAAGACAGGCATCGGTTTTAAAAATGGAGAGCGATTGAATTCAAGGGGACAGAGTGTGACAGGTACGGAGTTCCAGGATGCAGGGTTAATGTGGTGGAAGGCCTGACTAACAAGGATGAGGTGTCAGTGGAGAGGAGCCTGTCAATTATAAGAAGAGGCTAGAGAGAGAGACTCAATAGTGCAGTCATCAGTGGAAATGATCCGAAACCCCGTGGCCAAAATCCACATCCCTTGGCACAAAGGAGACAGGCCAGACGTGCATAAGTTTAAAAAAATTCCAAAACTACAAACAGGCAACTCCTAAATCAGATTCTAGGTTTCATGATAAGGAGGTGACAAATTTGTTCTGTCAGACCCCAACTAATGATCTCAAATGTCTGCACATGGTGCAGCTTTCCATGAATACAACAAATATTGGAGATCCCAATGGGTCAGGGAGCAACTGTAGAGAGCAAGCAAATGTTTTGAGTCTAGATGACTCTTCAACAGAGCTGCTTCCCAAGTCAGTTCTGTTGACGATCCTTTAACCTTTCCCCGTTGTTTGAAGGTTAATCCTTTGTATCAATATGTCCAAATGAAGAATTTGATATTGTTTAGGATTTGTGGAATAAAGGCAAAATGGCTGGAAATCTGAACCAAATACAGAGAATACTGGAGAAACTCAGCGGTCTGGCAGCATCCGTGCAGACAGAAACAGAGTTAATGCTTCGGGTCCGGTCTGGTCCAGTCTAGTATTCCAGACCCAAAACATTACCTCTGTTTATCTGTGCACGGATGCTGCCAGACTTGCTGTGTTTCTCCAGCATTCTCAGTGCTCAGTCTGGCTTATGTATTTGGCTGGGGAAACCTGAACGTAAAAACAATAACAGCAGATGCTGGAAACCAAATTCTGGATTACTGGTGCTGGAAGAGCACAGCAGTTCAGGCAGCATCCAACGAGCAGCGAAATCGACGTTTCGGGCAAAAGCCCTTCATCAGGAATAAAGGCAGTGAGCCTGAAGGGTGGAGAGATAAGCTAGAGGAGGGTGGGGGTGGGGAGAGAGTAGCATAGAGTACAATGGGTGAGTGGGGGAGGAGATGAAGATGATAGGTTAGGTAGGGGAGGGTGGAGTGGATAGGTGGAAAAGGAGATAGGCAGGTTGGACAAGTCCGGACAAGTCAAGGGGACAGTTACTGAGCTGGAAGTTTAGAACTAGGGTGAGGTGGGGGAAGGGGAAATGAGGAAGCTGTTGAAGTCCACATTGATGCCCTGGGGTTGAAGTGTTCCGAGGCGGAAGATGAGCCGTTCTTCCTCCAGGCATCTGGTGGTGAGGGAGCGGCGGTGAAGGAGGCCCAGGACCTCCATGTCCTCGGTAGAGTGGTATTGTATCCATTGCTACTAATATTATTTATTGTATCCGTTGCTAACTAATATCATTTATTGTATCCGTTGCTACACATCCACTAATATCATTTATTGTATCTGTTGCTCCCGATGCAGTCTCCTCTACATTGGGGAGACTGGACGCCTCCTAGCAGAGCACTTTAGGGAACATCTCCGAGACGCCCGCACCAATCAACCACACCGCCCCGTGGCCCAACATTTCAACTCCCCCTCCCACTCTGCCGAGGACATGGAGATCCTGGGCCTCATTCACCACCACTCCCTCACCACCAGATGCCTGGAGGAAGAACGCCTCATCTTCCGCCTCGGAACACTTCAACCCCAGGGCATCAATGTGGACTTCAACAGCTTCCTCATTTCCCCTTCCCCCACCTCATCCTAGTTTCAAACTTCCAGTTCAGCACTGTCCCCATGACTTGTCCGGACTTGTCCTACCTGCCTAGCTTCTTTTCCATCTATCCACTCCACCCTCTCCTCCCTGACCTATCACCTTCATCCCCTCCCACACTTAGCCATTGTACTCTATGCTATTTTCTCCCCACCCCCACCCTCCTCTAGCTTATCTCTCCACGCTTCAGGCTCACTGCCTTTATTCCTGATGAAGGGCTTTTGCCCGAAACGTTGATTTCGCTGCTCGTTGGATGCTGCCTGAACTGGTGTGCTCTTCCAGCACCACTAATCCAGAATGGGGAAACCTGAAGTCCACTCACAGGTATTACTGTATACACCTTGTTTGCAACGAAGATCAGACACAGCCTTATCTCTCAGTTTTTGGACTGCCGGTTTTTCGTGCTCCCTTCTTGAAAAGGCAGAGAAAGTTGAGTCCTTGAATATTTTTGGTGCAGAGGTGGATAGGTTTTTTCGATAAGAAAGGGGAGTGGCGAGGTGAGGAGCTTATCAGGAGTAGGAAGGAACATGGGGAGTGAGGTTATAATCAGATCATACTGAATGACGGAACAGGCTCATGGGCGTATGAATGGCCTACTCCGACTCCACACATTCATACTGTTGCATTTCAGAAGCTTGAACCAACAGATTCAAGAACAGCATCTTCCCTGCTAGTTATTAGATTTTTGAATGGACTGTAACATTGTATTCCTTGCTCTGTTCTATTACTCTAATGTACTTTGTATGGTATGATCTGCCTGCACTGCACGCAAAATAAAACTTTTCACTGTACCTAGGTACATGTGACACCAATAAATCAAATCAAAGTTTAGAATTCAATATAGAACTTCCTTCTCCTGATCAGATCATGCTTTCATGCAGTTGCATCTTGTGAAGGTACTTACTGGCTCTCCTGGGATTCCTTTAGCTCCTGGAGCACCAGAAGGTCCAGGAATACCCTGCAACAACAGAACAGTTCATTCTCAATGGTCAAAGGTTGGGTAAACAAACTAAAATAATGAAACCACGACAGCCTTGAACAAAGTTATATTAAAATGTTGTTTGGTTTCAATGAAGCCATTCCAGTTTCCTCTCTAACTTAGTTTCTGTTTTGAAAATTGACTGGATTTTCCATTCCTGGTATACTCTTACGCACTATTACTGTGCCAGCCACAAGATTTTTCTCAGTACCAATCTGTACAAAGTCCCATTCACGTGCTCTGTGAGGAACAGGACAGAGGCTGTTTAAAATGAAAGACTTTGCAAACTCGAGAACTAATGATGAATGTGTTGGTAACTTGAAGAAAAGAAAAGGATCATCATGCACTAAGGACAGAATACTTGCCTTCCAGGGGCTAGACTAAACAATGTTTATTATTAAAACATAAAAGGAGAAAAATATGTACTGGCACAACTTTTCTAATGTCAGGAAACAGAAAAAAAGAACATGCAGCACAGACCATTAGCCCCAATTAATTGCTTGACAGTTGGATTATTGGCATGTTAAGGGTCTCTGCTGTATTTTAGACTTCTGGCTTAACTCTGTAACACTAAAATAAGATCATTATTCTCTGTTCTTAACAGCAAAGCCAGCATTTATGGACCATTCCAAATTGCCCTTGAGAAGGTGAGCTTGAGGAGATGAGCTGCCTTCTTGAACCGCTGCAGTCCATATGCTGTAGGTTGACCCACAATGCCCTTCGGGAGTGAATTTCAGGATCTTGACCCAGTGACAGTGAAGGAATAGCGATATATTTCCAAGTTGGGATGGTGATCAGCTTGGAGGGAATATGCAGATTGTGATGCTTTCACGTATCTGCTGCCCTTGTCCTTCTAGTTGATAGAAATTATAGTTTTGGAAAGTGTTGGCATAGGATTAGTGTGTTGCTAAATACAATTTGTATGTAGCACACACCGCTGCCACTGTAGGTCAGTGGTAAAGGGAGGGCTTAAGATGTTGAGTGTGGTCCAATCAAGCGGGCTGTTTTGTCCTGGATGCTGTTGAGCTTTTTGAATGCTGTTGGACCTGCACCCATCCAGGCAAGTGGGGAGTATTCCATCACACTCCTGACTTCATGGTGGACAGGCTTTGGAAGGGTCAGGTGGTGAGTAAAAAAAATTCTGCACAACTGGACGTCCATGCTCACAAAGCATTAAAATCAAAAATCTCATTAAAAGAAACAGAGAATTATACTTTTGAATAAAATCTGTCAATAATTTGAATTGGCTTTGTTTAGTTTAATCTGTCCCTCCCTCTCTTGGAGCTATTTTCTCTCTCGCTGCTTTTCCCTTTGGTGGAAGCATTGAGAAGAAGGGGACACATTTAACATAAATGGCATAAAAAAGCAAAGGAGACATAAGAGAGATCATCATTCAGCGAGTGGTTAGGATCTGGAATGCACTGTCTGAGAGTGTGGTGGAGGCAGAGTGAATTAAGGTATTCAAGTGGGAATTGGATTATAATGTGAAACATGCAGGATTATACAGAGAAGGCAGGAGATAGGCTGCTATGATGTACAGTACATCAGCATGTACAGTAACAGAGACATGATGAACTGATTGGTCTCTTGCTGCGGTGCAACAATTCAATGATTTTATGTAAACTGGTTGGATTCAGTTGAGTGAAGTATATTAACTGGATACGAAAGGTTTCCCTGCCCTGGAATATCACCGTAGAATCTTTCACTTGGAAGATTCAGACAGAATTTGTTTAATGTGTAAAAGAAAATAATTGGAAGAGAAACAAAACTCTTTTTGTAGGTAAACGAACAGTAGTTTGTTGTAACCACTATAGACGACAACAGATTAATTCATTTTGCTGTCAGAATAATCTTGATTGAATCTAGGATTGCAATGCATTAAAATATTATCTTGTTAACTCCCTCTGTATGGAAGCACTAAACAAGCAGGACATTTAAATGTGTAGCCTGGCTTGACGCACTAGGTTCCAAGGTCTAAACCACTTCCCATCGATTCCGGCTGTACGCAGTTCAATGGTCCAAGCAAAATATTTAAAATCAAAATGGTGATGAACGAATAACATTCCAACGCGCCAAACCACTTCCAATTCACTCTTCTTGGACAGAATATCAAATCCAAACACAACATCTTAAAGTAGATTCCTGATTGGAACCCAGAATACATCTGAGTAATTGGATTTTGTTATCAAGATTTGAGATACATTCAAATGATTTGTGGTTTTTGAACTAGGGACAGCAGAATATTTTATACCCTATAACAACTTCTGCATAAAACATATGACCATTTCGTTTAGTTTGGACTGAATGATGAAATGCATTCAGAATGAACAAATTAACAAATTATACTCTATGTATATTAATTATAAAGGTATGTTAATTCTATTTTAAACAGCCTGTCCAAATTCACAGCTTCAAATGCATTTGATGGAAAGCCTTTCATTATTGATTGCTACTTTTAATAGCAAAGGGCTTTTTGAAATATTTAAGTGCTAGCAGCTGAATTTAAAACAGTCACACGTATCATACAAAGTGTCTCTCTGTTCATCCAGCCAATTTTCTGTATTAAGCCCTGAGATGTGGGTGTTGCTGGCAGTATCAGCATTTGTTACCCATTGCCCTTGAGAATGTGCAAGGGAGCTTTCTTCATGAATTCCTGCATCATTTAAGGTGTAATTAGATGGACCACACTGTTAGTGAGGGAGTTGCAAGGATTTTTACCCAGTGATACTGAATGAATGGCGATATATTTCCAATGCAGGATGGTGAGTTGCTTAGAGGGGAACTTTCAGGGAGTGGTGCACTGAGGTGAAGACAGGAGTTAGGAGCAGGAGTAGGTTATTCTGCCCCTCTGCCATCAGGCTGGTCCCATTATATTGTTATTAATATTAATCCCTTGTCCTTCTTGTTGGTGGAGGTCGTACATTTGGAAAGTGCTGTTGAAGGAGCCTTGGTATTTGATGTTACAGAACTTCATGTTGTAATGCATCTTGTACAGGCTATGCACCACGGTGGCTCAATGTTTAGCACTGCTGCCTCACAGTGCCAGGGAGCTGAGTTTGATTCCACCCTTGGGGGACTATCTGTGAAGTTTGCATATTGTCCCTGAGTCTGTATGGATTTTCTCCAGGTGCTCCTGTTTCCTTTCACATCCTGCAGATGCACAGATTAGGGGGATTGGTCAGCACAGTCCAAGTGAAGTGGGTTATCCGTGGTTAAAAAGAGCCCTGGGGGCGGGTGCGATACTCTTTGGAGGGTCAGTGCAGATTTGATGGGCTGAATGGCCTCACCCTGCACTGTGGGGAGTCTATAATTCACAGTACAATATACAGATGGTGAATTAAGTAACAACAGACTCTCAAGAGATTTACAAGTGCTTTATAGGAAATCGATAGTTTAGGGCTAATATCAGTTTGCACATTTTCTTCCCTGTCTAGAAGTCAATAACCCAGGGAAGAACATAGCTCTGGTTTATTGAAGACCTACTACTGAATCACCAAATAAAGGAAGCATAGGGAAAGAGGGAGAGTTAAACTGAAGTGGAGTTGGAGGGGGAGATCATGCACTCCAGCCCATGTGGTGCCCATCTCTCGAATGCAATGTTTAAAAAAACCCCACCAAATCACCTGTGCCACTAACTAAATTAACAAGGTCAGAAGTCACTGACATTGGGTTATAGTGAAACAGATTTATTTGAAATCACAAGCTTGGATGATCACTGTGAGAGGGCTGACCACTATGCGAGGTCTGACCACTGGGCCAGGATTCGTCTGGGCTGACCATTGGGCGAGGGTTGACCTCTGGGCCAGGAGTGACGTGGGCTGACCACTGGGCGAGGGCTGACCACTGGGACAGGATTGGCCTGGGATGACCACTGGACAAGGGCTGACCACTGGGACAGGATTAACCTGGACTGACGCATGTCGATGACTGACCAATGGACCAGGACTGGTCTGGGCTGACCACTGGGTGAGGGCTGACTACTGGGCCAGGACTGGCCTGGGCTGACCACTGTACGAGGGCTGACCACTGGGCCAGGACTAGCCTGGGCTGACCACTGGGCAAGGGCTGACCACTAGAACAGGATTGGCCTGGACTGACTGCACGTTGAGGACTGACCAATGGACCAGGACTGGCCTGACCTTATTCTCACTTCCTCTGTCCATTTGCTTCTCATTGGCCAATCAGAATTTTTTGTCTTAAAAGGATGAAATTCCAAAGACAAGTTCTTCAGGAAGTGGAGATGCACATTCTAACCAGCAGCGAAGAGACTAAAGCCTGGAAATTGGATCATTGCTGAATCAGGCTGGTGAGGTAACTAGGCCGAATCAATCTATTGCTCACTGGTGATGAGCTGTGATTGGCAGTCGCAATCTCAGAGCTTTTGGTATGTCGCTAGGGGCTGTGAGATTGACCAATTGGAAACTTTGCTCTCTTGGCAGCCATGAAAGGAGTGTCATTGGCAGATCACTGTTCCAAGTTAGTGCCAGGAAACAAAATAAAACTTGTTTTTTTTTGCACAACCTCAAGGCTTCCCATACGCTTTGCAGCCAGTTAAATACTTTATTTTGAAGGGGAAGAGGAAACACAGCAATCATTTTGTGCACTGTAAGCTCCTATGATCAATGATGTGATAGCAACCTGATAATCTACTCCAGTGTCATTAGCTGAGGGAGAAACACTGATCAGATCAACTCCTTGCTTTTTGTCAAGATTTTTACATGGAACCTTACCGCACTGACCTTACTGACAGTGCCGCACTCCCTCACAACTGCACTGGAGTTAGCTCAGAGACTGGAACGCATGACCTTCTGTCTCAGAGGAGACGGCGCTACTCTGAGCTACAGCTTGCATCGAAGTAACATCATTACACCACTGGGCTCCATGGTCAGGAAAACATAAAACTCTGAGTTACCTGATTGGTGACACTCTCCAGTGGTCTCTATTAAAAGAACCCCTTTTTTTCCCCAGCTCTGCCCTTGGGAAAACTGAATTAAAAGTGGAAAGCATGACCTAATTTGGTGAAAAGGCATTTAGCCCTAATTTCAGACTAACAGCTTCTTTCCCGCTGTTGTTAGATTTCTGAATGGACTTCTCACATTTTAAATTTAATGTTGATCTCGCTCTTTGTGCACCTTCTCTGCAGCCATAACATTATATTCCTCACTCTGTTCTACTACCCTAAAGCACTTTGTATGGTATGATCCGTCTGTACTACACACAAAACAAAACTTTCTCCTGTACCTAGGTACATGTGACAATAACAAATCAAATCACATTAAATCAAGTTTGCAAAGGAAATGAACCTAAAGCCATCAGACTGCTCAAATCTCTATCACAGGTAGCACAGCTTTCTTCTGATGCACAAATACCATCTCAGGCTCTTTCACATCTGTCTCTGACTTGACAGGTTACATCTCAAGGTCAATATGTTAACACACCTTTAAGAGACATCGCTTAAAAGACATCGCTGCACCTCGGCATATGAACTGAGGGTACTATGATCTCAGACTCCATCTTATCGCAGGAGCACTTGTAGCATGACACTCCACAGGAAGCATGCTGTTCTGTGGTAAACTAATAGCTTTTCAATAGTCCAGCTACTTAAGTGCCTGAGGAATGCAGTATTTGTACATAATGAGTTAATGGAACAAATGTCCATTGCATTCTTCAATACCATGGCATCCCAGCCCAGTTCCTCATGTTACAGGGGTCAATATAAGCTTTGCACGTCTGGTAAAACACCCAGATGGAAGCAAACTCACTGAGACATTGCATTGACAAACACCTTGAGCAAAATGTCTGGTAATTGTAGAATTGGGGGAACAAAGACTGTTTAACTGACTGCAACGTTTATCCTTTTAACTTTATTTCTTATTTTTGAACTAATACTATGGTAATCTAACTTATTTTTCTTTATTTCTCTATTCTGTATCTAAGATTTGTACCTAGGTACTTTGTACCTAAAATGGCATCATGAGAGATGACGTTGTAAACTTTTTACTGTATTCTGGTATCTCTGTACTTCAGTACATGTGACAATAAAATTGAATTCAAATTCTACTCAAAATTGTAATGAGCATCATCACTCTCACACTTCCTCTGCCATCTCTAAGCCAATTTGATCCAGACTGAAGCCAATTTTATCCAAATACAAAATAACACGTCATTTGTATGCACAATCAAACTGGCACTTCTTCAATGCTCAGAAACTGCTCTTTTAACAGCTTATTCAGCCAAATAAAACAAAGGACTGAGGATACTAGAAATCCAAAACAAAAACAGAAATTGCCGGAGAAACTTCAGTTCTGGAGAAGGGTTGCTGGTCTCAAAATATTAACTATGCTTCTATCCCCACAGAAGTTTTCAGACCTGCTGAGCTTCTCTAGTAGTTTCTGATTTTGGAACTTAAGAGTGGTTTTGCTTGGATTGAAGGGACAGGTTTCAACCTCTGTTTCAGGGGCTTTTGCATATTAATGTAGAATCCCCACAGCATGGAAGCAGGCCGTTTGGTCCATCGAGTCCACACTGACCTTTCAGAAAGCATCCCACCCAGACTCTTGCCCTACCCTTGTAACTCTGCATTTCGCATGGCTAACCCACCTAGCCTGCATATTCCCTGGACACTATGGTAATTTCCCATGGCCAATCTTCACCCTACCCTGCACATCTTTGGAATGTGGGATGAAACCAGAGTACCTGGAGAAAACCCACACAGACACAGGAAGGATGTGCAAACTCCACACAGAGTCACCTGAGGGCGGAATTGAACTTGGGTCTCAGGCACTGTGAGGCAGCAGTGCTAACCGCTGAGCCACTGTGCAGTCTTATAGTATACATTGTATTACATTGCTGCTATATTGTTACTGTTCTCATGTATGTTATATTGCTGTTGTATAATATTGTTACATATTACACATCACACTATATTACCATTATGTTAAATTGCATTGTTATTGCTGATTAACTCCAGGTTACTCGTTCAAAACATGTCATTCAAAAGCATTCATGAAGTCAGCAATGACATATGGGCAGAATGGCCTCTGGTGATTGCTTCATGACTTACTGGAAAACCTGTTGCTCCTGTTTCTCCTGGTTCCCCTCTTTTACCCTGTAAATAGAGGCAAAGGTTTAATGATGTGCCTCATACATTAAAGTGCTTGCCAGAAATAAAATTACATATTTTCAATAAATAATGAAACAAAAATAATACTGGGTTGTCTTTACTTTGCTTTCACATACCCTCTGTCCACCTGGTCCAGTCCGGCCTGGTTTCCCTACAGTTCCCTAATATTAAAAAGAGTTAAAATAATTACTTGAAGCAACAAGAACATGAAGAGCTCAGTCACTTTGGACCTAGTGGAATATTTATGCACAAACCCAAAGGCAGGAACTACTAGACTGACTATTCATTCTCTTTATTTAGATTAACCCTCACTAGCAGTGTGACCACCATTAGTGTACACCCAACTACACGTGGAACTTAAAAGTTCATTTCAATAAATTTTACCAGTTATTTTAAAAACTATAAGTAAAGCTGAGACTGGAATGCTGGTCAGTGATGTACAACATCTTTTGCAGATGTTGCTCAGGTAGCAAAAAAAGTCAATGAACAAATACCCCTTTGCTTCATACGGAATCACTTAATATTAGTGGCAGATTCTTTCGAACTAGATCTCAGCCTCTGAACTGCTGTACTGAAAAAATTCTTGGAAAACTTGACTCTTAAGCTGATGTGTTAAAAACCAATTGAGCAAATATGTGACCTCTTATTAACTCTGCTCTAAGGTTAAATGATGAAGTGGGAAACTTCTTGCAATTGTGAAATGAAGGGGGATTGCCTATGAGCTAGGCTCCTGATTTCCCCCGGGGTTTACATACCTTGATACCTTTCGGACCTGGCTCCCCTGTCAGACCATCAGAACCTCGTGCACCCTGAAACACAGAGCAGACCATTTGAATAGCAGCACCTCTCCCTTGTACTTCTTCCAAATTTCAGCTTCAGCACAGTCAGTGTTGAACTGCAATTCCTCCCTTTACTCCTCCTTCCTGTGTCCTTACTTCTGAAATGTTCTGGTTTGCTCATAGTGTAATTTAGGGCTTTGCTTTCTAGGATCCTCCCTGTTCCATTAATACTCAAATATAAATCTTTGTTGGCTATCTGAATGATGCAGCCTTTCAAAGACATCTTTCAAAGATTTGCTTCAAATTAAATTTTATAAACATTGATGTGCTCGCTGAAAAAAAAAGTGCGAAGGAGCTCTCTGTGGTTTGCTAAGATCAGATGGTACATATTCCAATATTCAGGGCTGTTAGTTGCAAATGGATAATTCCACAGATAATGTTACATTCAGTGTACAGAAAAGTTGAAACAAATTCACATACTTCAACTAAACAACCACATAGTCATCTTCAGTTCCTCTTACTAGCAAATGTTTAGGTTACATAGAAAGAAAAGTCCAATTTTATTTCTTGCATGTTGCTGAAAAGGGAAACATTTTTTGTCTTGCACTCTTCAGGACAGATGCACGAACAGCAAACTTCAAACGATTACAACAGTTTATGTTGCCACAGGACAAGAGGGATTTTTGACTTCGATTGATCAGTGTCTGGCCAATGTGAAAGCCATGGAGAACTGCGGGCTCCTGGGTAATTCAAAAGGCACAGCATTAGAATGCAGTTTTTTTGTTTGAATTGAACTGGATGATTTATTGTCACTTACATCTTACTGTTAATAATAGTCAGTTACAGAGGAAAGCTTCAAATGGGCCACAATTCAGTGACATTTTGAACAGTTTAAGAATAAAGAGGTAGATCCAAAAACATCCAACTTCATTCTGCTACCTCGGCCATGAGTCTTGAGTCGACACCTGCCCCTCACTCCTCCTCCACTGCCTCACTTGTAGGGGTCTGCACTCTTTAGGCGCCATCTCTTCATGGATGGGCCCAATTCATCACCGATGCAGGCTCCCGTGCCGAACCTACACTCACCCCGCAACCTGGAGTCCCTGCCTCCACTGCTACCGCTGTCAATAACCAGGAGTCACTGGCTTCGGGCATACTGTCACCACAACCAGGAATTCCTGGCTCTGGGCCTACCATGACCACAACTAGGAGTCCCTGGCTCCAGGCCTACAGTGGCCAGAACCAAGAGTGCCTGGCTCCAGGCTGACTGTGACCACAATCAGGAGTCCATGTCTCCGGGCCTGTCATAATCACAACCAGGAATCTCTGGTTCTGGGCTGACTGTGACCACAACCGGGCATCCCTGGCTGCAGGCCTACCATGATCACAACCGGGAGCTCCTGGCTCCAGGCCTACCATGATCACAACCGGGAGCTCCTGGCTCCAGGCCTACCATGATCACAACCAGGAGTCCCTGACTCCAGGCCTACCTCAACATTTGTGGAGAACAAAACTTTTTATTGAATATATGCTACTATGAGAAAGTGTTAATGAGCCATGTGACGAGCTCAACTGATTACCTTCAATTGTTGCTCCTGTAGCTATCAGCAATCTCATGATACTTCAGTAAGTGCCGCCCAACTGCAAAACTACATCTCACAGCAGGCTATTTGATTCAGGTCTTGGAATTCCCAGCCAGTTATGTTTTATTCACCTGCACATGCCACATATTCTCAGGTTGTACATTCTATTTGATGTTAAAGGCTCCATTTTGATTCTTAACTAAAAATAATTTGGACCACAGAAAAGATCTAGCAGCTTAAAATTTTCTGGGAAGGTTAATGTACAGCGAGAATTCCAGGCTTTCATATTCATTTAACTAGACTTCTCCTGCAACTCTCCTGCTTAGGATCTCAGTTGATTTTTAGTGTCTGCTCCTGGGTTTGAAGTGGGCGAGGGGTCAGAGATCCACACTCTAAGGGAAACAGTCATCACCTCAGTTTTTCTACACATTTTTAAGATTCTTCACAGGATGAGGACGTCACTGGCTAGGCCAGTATTTATTGCCCATCCCTAATTGCCCAGGGGGCAGTTAAGAGTCAACCACATTGCTTTGGGTTTGGAGTCATGTGTAGGCCAGACCAGATAGAGATGGTAGATTTCCTTCCTTAAAGGATGTTAGTGAACCAGATGGCTTTTTCCTGGCAATGGTTTCATGATTAACATTGGACTTGTAATTTTAGATTTTTATTGAATTCATATACCACCTTTTCTATGGTGGAATACCTAGTGGTATTATTGGAGCTTACTGTAATTGGGTTTAACTAGGGAGGGTCAGACAAACTTCATAATAAAAATGGGAGGCTCTCAACATCCAAAGATGGGTAGGCTCTCAAAATTGAGGGGCCAATCGGATATCTTGTAGCTTGTTTATCGGGTGCAATGGATTGTGAATGAGATTCAAAATGGATGCCAGACCAGGTAAGCTTGAGACATGAGTGAACAAGACAGGTTTCTACAACATTGCACATTCTGGAGGCAGGAAACATGTTTCTGCTAATGGGTGAGTCCCGAACCAGAGGACACAGCTTAAAAATAAGGGGTGGGCCATTTAGGACAGAGATGAGGAGAAACTTCTTCACCCAGAGAGTCGTGGGTGTGTGGAATGCTCTGCCCCAGAAGGCCCAGTCTCTGGATTCGTTTAAGAAAGAGTTGGATAGAGCTCTCAAGGATAGTGGAATCAAGGGTTATGGAGATAAGGCAGGAAGAGGATACTGATTGAGGATGATCAGCCATGATCATAATGAATGATGGTGCAGGCTTGAAGGGCAGAATGGCCTACTCCTGCACCTATTGTCTATTAGCATGATTGTTGTCATGGCCACTATCAACAAGGCTAGCTTTCGATTCCAGATTTTATGAGTCACATTCAAATTCCATTAACTGCAGTGGGATTTGAACCCATGCCCTCAGAACATCAGCCTAGGTTTTTAAATGCCTAGGCCAGTGACAATTTCACTGCTCCATCAACACCTCAGCTGCACTTCAATTACAATGGTTTTTGCTGCAAGACCACAGTGTGGACTACTGCATTATCCAAGGGGGTCTCTACATTGTTGCTGATGCTCTTACACAGAAAGGGAGAGCTGTTCTGTGCCCTGACATCTCCCCCACTTCTGCCTCAGGGAGGTTGCCTTTAGGTTCACCTCTCTGAACCTGGAGGGCAACCAGACAATCCAAACCTTCCTCCCTTCAAGAGGTTATCACCAAGACTGCAACCTGGTAACCAGCTAGCCCTATGGTCACCCCCACCCACTGTCTGCCATGGTGTGGCCTGTTAGCAGGGGTGAGTGGAGAGGAGCACATGGAAGGGACTCAGGAAAAGGCAAATAGGCTAGTGGGACCTAAAGATCTGGCCTAATGTCTACACATCATGTTGAAAAGCCACATCTACATGTTACATCTAGAGTTCATGTCTATACACTGCATCTACACACCACGTCCAGACCCCACATCTAAACTTCACATCTACAGCCCATGTCTAGACACATCTGTTATGAAGTTGAAGGTATGTACTGTGCCTTTAAGAGAGAGTGAAAGCTGTTTTGCAATGAGAGTGTGCAGGCACCTGTCATGTGACTGACTAGCAGTCTCAGAGTGTACTGGAAAAGTATAAATATCTAACATTTGGCTGTAAAACAAATACCTGGGTTTTGGGTTGCTGTTTTGACAATGACTCGAGTTGCACCAATCAGTTTAAATTACGCTGCAGGATACTAAAAACCCATCGATTTTGAATTTATTGTTTTGACAATATCGAACCAATGAGATGATCCAATGCTGGGGGTATAAACAAGCAGACATTTTGACAGTTAGACAGGGAGACCAACTGCCACTGACAGAGTAAGACACAGCAGCAAAACACTGTCTAACAAAGGTACCTTATTCGTATGAAACATCTTTGCAGCAAAAGACCGAAGATGACCCAGGGAAATCTTCAGCCAGATGAAGACAAATACTATTGATAGCCACTGTATGGTTTTGAAATTAAGTTGATGTAGTTTTAACATGGGCTTTTATTGGAACAGTATATTGTTGTAGAGTTGGAGGCAGATAACAAACATTGAAGAGAAACGAGGTACACAGTTGTTATTTAATGTTCATTTAGAATAACTTTGTTTTTTCTTTAAAAAGTTGAGTTCTCTGTCACTCATACTTCAACAGATTATGGGGTGAGGTGAGCATTTCTGAGTGTTTGGCTTAATTAGCAGAAGGATTCTCCATCATGTTCTAACCCATCTAAATGTCATGGCTTGACCCACCTAAACACCACGTCTCCAACCCATTTCTCGACCCATCTAAACATCATGTCTACACCCTGAAGGGGGAGATGGCATGGGGAAGGGTGACACTAGGTACATGGACACACATTTTGGCCACTGAGCCATCAGTTGGCCACTTGACACACAAGATGGCCACCAGACCACAATATGGAGAGAGACAGCAGAACAAACACAGACACTGCCTGGGGCCACTAGAATGCCAGCACAATGCACTTAAAGCCTAGTTGATTAGTTTAAGGCGGTGGGGGGGAGAATACACGAGTGGTGTACACTGTCTGCTGAAGTGTCTGGGTCTAGCTAACACCTTTGATAGAAATGTTAACAGTTTGATATGGACTCAATACAGAGTGATAACAGCCAGGGCTGCAGTAATCGTCCTTCTCAGGAAGAGCAATTAGCGCCCATTACTTCAGCAATGGACTTCCACGCAGATATTGAAACTGACTATGTCTGCGCTGAGTTGAAAAATGTGGTGCTGGAAAAACACAGCAGGCCAAGCAGCATCCGAGAAGCAGGAGAATCGACCTTTCGGGCATAAGCCCTTCTTCAGGAATGAGGCTGGTGTGCCAGGGAGGCTGAGATAAAAGATAGGGGGGAGGGAATTTGGGGGAGCAGCGCTGGGAATACAATAGGTGGAAGGAGGTGAGGGTGAGGGTGATAGGCTGGAGAGGGGGTGGGGGCGGAGAGGTCGGGAAGAAGATTGCAGGTCAAGAGGACAGTGCTGAATCCGGGGGTTGGGACTGAAATAAGGTGGGGGGAGGGGAAATGAGGAAGCTGGAGAAATCTACATTCATCCCTTGTGGTTGGAGGCAGAAGATGAAGCGCTCTTCCTCCAGGTGTCGTGTGGTCAGGGTCTGGCGATGGAGGAGGCCAAGGACCTGCATGTCCTTGACGGAGTGGGAGTGGAAGTTAAAGTGTTCAGCCACAGAGCGGTTGGGTTGGTTGGTGCGGGTGTCCCAGAGGTGTTCCCTGAAACATTCCACAAGTAGGTGGCCTGTCTCCCCAATGTAGAGGAGACCACATCGGGTGCAGCGGATACAGTAAATGATGTGTGTGGAGGTGCAGATGAATTTGTGACTGATATGGAAGGATCCATTGAGGCTATGGAGGGAGGTGAGGGGGGAGGTGTGGTGCAAGTTTTGCATTTCTTGCGGTTGCAGGGGAAGGTGCCGGGAGTGGAGGTTGGGTTGGTGGGGGGTGTGGATCTGACGAGGGAGTGGCGGAGGGAGTGGTCTCTCCGGAACGCTGATAGGGGTGGGGAGGGAAATATATCCTTGGTGGTGGGGTCTGTTTGGAGGTGGCGGAAATGACGGAGGATGGTATGATGTATCCAGAGGTTGGTGGGGTGGAAGGTGAGGACCAGTGGGGTTCCAGCACCACATTTTTCGACTCTGGTCTCCAGCATCTGCAGTCCTCACTTTCTCCTATGCTGAAACTGATAATGACTGTACTGAAATTAACAAAGGCTGCACTGGAACTGACAATGACTGCACCAAAACTATTAACGATTCTGCAACGTTTATGATAAACAAACAATGTTACAAAGACAATAACCTCATCACTGACCTATTATTACAAAATATATAAAAGTAACTTGACATGTGGTCCGGATTGAGAGAAGAATCACAGCTGACCACTGTGCTGTTGGTGTCTTTCTCTTCCTGGAGCTCCAATATTCCCTTGTACAATAAACTCTGTCATTGAACTCCGACTCTGACTCCAAGGCTGATGATTTTCCCCACAACAACCCCAAGTCTAGACCCATCTGGATGCCATGTCCACACCCTACGTATAGACCCGTCTAGACCAGTCTAGACACATCCACACCACCTGTCTAGACCCGTCCAGATGCCACGTCCACACCCCACATCTAGACCCATCTAGACACATCCACACCCCATGTCTAGACCCATCTAGACACATCCACACCCCATGTCTAGACCCATCTAGACACATCCACACCCCATGTCTAGACCAGTCTAGATGCTACATCCACACCTCATGTTTAGACCCGTCCAGATGCCATGTCCACACCCCATGTCTAGACACCACATTCACACCCCACGTCTAGACCAGTCTAGATGCCAAATCTGCACCCCATGTCTAGACCCATCTAGACACCACATCCGCACCCCACGTCTAGACCCATCTAGATGCCACATCCGCACCCCACGTCTAGACCCATCTAGACGCCACATCCGCACCCCATGTCTAGACCCATCTAGATGCCAACTCTGCACCCCATTTGCAGACCCATCTAGATGCCATGTCCACACCCACGTGTAGACCCATCTTGATGCCATGTTTAGACTCATCTAAACGCCACATCCAAACCCCACATCTAGAGCCATCTAAACATCATGTTTACACCCCACGTCTAAACTCGTCTAGACGCCACATCCACACCCCATGTCTAGACCCATCTAGACACCATGCCCACACCCACGTGCACACACTTTGTTTCCTCACTATGAAATGAAAGGCAGCTGCAGTTGCATTTTCTGCCACAACCAAACCTATGGAATAATCATAGGATGGAGCCCCCACTATCCCTAATTACCCGTCACAGAATCATTATGGTGTAGAAAGAGACCTTTTGATCGTGCCTGCAACAGTTCTATCACCTCCAGCTAATGTCCTGTCTTTTCCCCCTATATGCCTGCACACGCCTTCCATCCTGGTTTACATGGCCATTTCACAGCACAGCTAAATGACAACTCCATTGCTGTGGGTCTGGAGTCACATATAGGGCACCCCAGGTAAGGATGGCAGATTTCCTTGCCTGAGAACATCAGTGAACCCAATGGGGTTCTTACAAGTATTGATCGTTGCTCCATGTTCATCATCACTGAGTCCTAGTTTTTAGGTTCAGATTGATTAGTAGTATATTGGTCAGATCTGACCTCACTTCCCCAGTCACCTAGCTCAGATCACTGCATTGTCATTCCCTGACACTGCCCAATACCACAATGTGGGGCATTAAAACCAACACTTCCTAAACAAATCACAGTGTGAATAGCAAGAACAGTTGTGCAGAGATGCTGAGATGAAATGAAAGTTTGCTGCACTGTTTGAACTTCATCTTTATTGCAATTAAATTGCAGGAGAGCTGGATGTGAATGCAGGACAGACAGAGACGAACATATTCCCGAACACCAGTTATTTACAGAAAACCTTTCAACCATCTTACAGGGAAGGGGGTGGGAGTTTACCAGATAACAGCATTTTTCTAATAGATGATAAGCATCACATATTTTGCTGATCCAAATCTTTTACTTGTCATTATGCAAGTTAAGTAGAAAAAGAATGCACCAATCACAATTTGTTTAAGAAACAAATACATTCCACTGCAAGCATCCAACGTATGGGCAACTGGGCAGTGGGGCTCAAAAAGATGTAAGGATAGTCGCCAGTTCATTGGACGGAGAGAAATACAAGTTTCTTTATAATGGTTCACCATGTCTTCACACAAATTTACATGCTGCTGAATCGCTCATTATTGCCACAACAATTCTAACAAACTCCTGGCTGGTTTCCCACGTTCTATCCTTTTTGTAAACTTCAGGTCATGAAGGCTATCTGCAAATAACATGCATTCCTGTGTTTTCTCCGTGCCCACCAACCCACGCTAATTCCTGGTTAAACTAGAGGTTAACTTGATGCTCGCCCTGTTACTGTCCCCCTTCACCTATCACTTTAATCTCTCCAACCTCTCCTCTCTAATTATGGTCTCTGGAATGCCCCTAACTTTGAGTGCTTCATCTTTTGTGACTGTGTGTGCTGCCTGTGACACAAACTCTGGAGTATCCTTCCTCTCTGTAACTCCTTTGACACATTCCCTCAGACTTCTTTCTTTGAGCAAGCTTTCAATAAGCTTACCCACTGTGTCCTCCCGTTGCTGGACATAATATTTTGTGTCGTAATGCTCCTGTGAAGCACTCTGGGACATTTTGTTATGTCACAGGCGACATCAAAATACCAGTTGCTATTGGTGTTTTTGCAATGGCACAGCTGCAGAGGGGAGATTACACAGCAAGGAAACTCAAGCACAGCCACCAATGACAGAGCAGTTAAAACCAGGGGATACTCTAGAGGCTAGAATCCAAGGGGAGCAGAAATCTCAGTGCTTTGTGGAGCTAGAGGAGGTGCAGAGCTAAGAAACTCATTCCACTACTTAATGACAAGGTGGGATTTTACCATGGTACTGTCACTGAGCTGGAAGACCAGATGCCTTAATGAATGTGCTGGGGATAGCAGTTTAAACCCCATCACTGCAGCACTGAAATTTCAATTCCATTTATAAACTTGGAATTGAAAGTGATGGTGACCACAGAACCATTATTAACTATTGTAAGAACCCATCTGGGTCTCTAATGTACTTTAGGGAAGGAAATCTGCAATTCTTACCCGCTCTGGTCTATATGTGACTCACAGAAATATGGTTGATTCCTAACTACCCTCTCAAATGTGCTCAGTAAGACACTCAGTTAGATTTAGATTTTATTGTCATGTGTATTTAAGTCCAGGAGTACAGTGACAAGTCTATAATGTCGCCACACACAGTACCCAACTACAAAAATCCTACAAAGTAGGAAAAGAAACAAAGTTTAAAAAGGTAACTGTCACAGAATAAGTAGAAAAATAAAGAAATAAAGTAAATAGTTAACATTAAAGTCTTTCTTAATATAAACTAAGAAAATAAAGGAATAAGTAAGTTGAAGGGCAATCTGGAACAACACAGTAGCTCAGTGGTTAGCACTGCTGCCTCACAGCACCAGGGACGCGGGTTTAATTCCAGCGTTGGGGCAACTGTCTGTGTGGAGTTTGCACATTCTCCCCCTGTCTGCATGGGTTTCTTCTGGCTGTTCTAGTTTCCTCCCACAGTCCAAAGATGTGCAGGTTAGGTGGACTGGCCATGCTAAATTGCCCCAGTGTCGAGGGGTGCGCAGGCTAGGTGGGTTAGACATGGGAAATGCTGGGGTATAGGGAAGAGGGATGGGTCTGGGTGGGATGCTGATCAGAGACGAATATGGGCTTGATGGGCTGAATGGCTTGCTTCTACACTGTAGGGGTTCTGTGAATGAGCAACAATTGCTGACCTGGCCCATGTTCCATGAAAATATGTTAAAAAATAAAAAATGTCATCATAGGTTGGAATGACAAAGGAGCAGTTTAAATGTGAGTATACCTGGCATATTAAGTAACTGGTGGCTAGTTCACAGGTAAATATTATATTGTTGCTCTTGATAGAAGCAGCTTCAAGTCCAAGGTAAGCTCCAAGATAATAAAGGATAATGATGGAATAGTCAGCTGTGTAAACAGGCACTTTGACCATCAAAAGCAGATGTTAAAGGAGGTAAGACAAATTCTTCAAATGCCTAAGATATTGAGATAAAATCATAACCAGTTGATGTTATAAGAAACAAATTGTTTGAGATTGCTCATGGGATTTTATTTGCATATTTCTGGATAACATAATCAGGCTGGTTTTGTCCTCGAGGAATGCTATTTCCATTCTGGGCAAGATGAACAGGCAAAGATGTACTGGACATGACTGACCCTGTAGGCAAGATTAACCGCTCACTTCCAGAACTTAAACATTATGGGGCTGCTTGATCAGTTAAATATAGCAGTGTGAACAGAGGACACGATATGGAGAGTCGCAGAATGAAAGGGGCAATTTAAAAAAAGAGGAGACTTAAATGGAGCAAACAGCATGGCTTGTACACAGACTTCACTGTTACAGTGGTCATCACTCCTACCACCTCCATTCTTCTTCAATTTATTCTTCCATGGGATATAGGCATCCTTGGCAAGGCCAGCATTTGTTGCCCATTCACTTCTGAGCAGATTTGCTGGGCTACTTCAGAGGGCAGCAATGAGTTAACCACATCACTGTGGGTAGGCCGGACCACATGGGGACAGTGGGTTTCCTTCCCTTAGTATGGAACCAGATGGGTTTTCCTTCCTGATAGTCAATGATGAGGCCTCTTCTGGACTCCGATGTCCAGTTCTGGTCGCCCTGTTACAGGAAGGATATTATTAAGCTGAAGAGGGTTCAGAAAAGACTTACCAGGATGTTGCTGGGAATGGATGGTTTGAGTTGTAAGGATAGGGATTCTTTCACTGGGCCGAAGGAGGTTGAGGGATGACCTTTCAGAGGTTTATAAAATCATGCTGGATATAGAAAAGGTGAATGGCAGGTATCTTTTCCCTAGGCTGAGGGATTCATGATTAGGGACATATTTTTAAGGGGAGAGGAGAAATATTTTAAAATGGATGAGGGACCTTTGTTTTAACAAGATAGTGATTTGTGTGTGGCAAGTCCCCAGGAGCTGCAGACTGAGATCATTAGATACCACTATGTCAACCCTTAGGTAAGTGCTAGAGTCCAAATGGTTCCATGTGTCTTAATTAATAGAGGCTCTCTAGCTGGATTCATATGGAAATTATCAAATAGACAAACTCAGTGGAAAGGAAAGTGCCAGATTTACTGAGGGAAACAGACAGGGATAAGGAATTCTCTCTGTATTCTTGGCAAGAGTGACCAAGTGATTACTGCCAGAAACAACACAGAGGGCATGTCAGACTGATAAATCCAGACTAACTCAGTAACAAACTATCTCTTTTAAATCAGTAAGCACTAACTACTGATCTTAAAATGGCAGGTGGGAAGGAAAAGGCAGCAGAGAGTAGGAACCAGTCTGTAAATCTTCAATTTACTCCCGCTATAACCAGAACATCCTTCCTCCAGAGACCAGAACTACATACAATACTTCAGGTGTGCTCTCACCAAGGCCCCTGTGCAACTGCAGCAAGACATCACTGCTCCTGTACTTAAGTCCTGTACTTGCACGATTAGTGAGTCTACCTTCAACCCCTGGGCCCAAACTCTGGAATCCTCTCCATAAACCTTTACATACCTTGGCCTCGCTTTCCTCCTTGAGGCCGCTTCTTAAAAATACCTCCAACCAAGGTTTGGTTCTCCTGGTTTCTCTTCTTCTTGTGATGTTTGTGCGAAATGCCACATCCCATTATATTAAAGACACTTGTCTGAATGGGTGCAGCTCCAACAATATTCAAGAAGCTTGACACCATCCAGGACAAAGCAGCTCGCTTGATTGGCACCACATTCACTCCCTCCACCACCGACGTTCAGTAGCAGCAGTGTGTACTATCCACAAGATGCACCACAGATATTCATCAAAGATCCTCAGACAGCACCTTCCAAACCCACGACTACTTCCATCTAGAAGGACAAGGGCAGCAAATACACAGGAATACCACAACCTTCAAGTTCCCCTCCAAGCCACTGACCATCTGACTTGGAAACATATTGCCGTTCCTTCACTGTTGCTGGTTCAAAATCCTGGAATTCTCTCACTAAGGGCATTGTGGGTCAAACCATAGCACATGAGCTGCAGCAGTTCAAGAAGATAGGTCATCCCCATCTTCTCAATAGGCAAGTAGGGACGGGTAATAAATGCCAGGCCCAGCCAGTGACACCACATCCCATCCCACAAATTAATTAAAAAATCAATACAAATTGTTACTGTCATACAGTAGTAATTATCAGGGTCCTGCTGCGTACAGATTTTTGTTGAAATGCTATTTTTCCCAAAATCACTGCAAGGGATTTCTACTGAACTGATTCATAAGTTTTCCAGTTATCAAAGCAACATGAGTCAGTTCTAACAAGAAACTTGAGCTAAAGCTGCACCATTGGCAGTTGGGGAGTGCGAGACCCAAGTTTCCATTTCATGGACATTACCCTTCTGCAGCCATGTCATATCTTGATGGGAGAAAGTGAGGACTTTCCTGATGAAGGGCTTATGCCCGAAACATCGATTCCCCTGCTCCTCAGATGCTACCTGATCTGCTGTGCTTTTCCAGCACTACACTCTCAACTCATATCCTGATGGGGCAAACTCCCCCATTAACAGTGGACACTTGTAAAGTCCTACCAATAAACATGGGAACAGGATTAGGCCATTCTGCCCCTTGAACCTGTTCTGTCCTCCAGTGACACATGAATGCGTCAATAGTACGACGGCTGTATTAAGTTTAAGGATAAATAGCTGGAGGGCAATGGTTGATGAAGAATTCTGCACACATGCAGAAGGTTCTCATGGTGCTGTGGTAGTGCTTATACCTCTGAATGAGGAGGAGAACTCAGCAGGTCAGGCAGCAGCTGTGAAGAGAAAACAGAGCGAACTTTTCAAGTCCAGTGACTTGTCTTCAGAACTGGAAGCGAAATGTTAACTCTGTTTCTCTCTCTGCAGATGCTGCCAGACCTGCTGAGTTTCTCCAGTGATTTCTGTTCTTTGGTTAATCTGAAGCAGGAGGCTTGGGTTCAAGTCCCACCTGCTCCAGAGATTTGTACTAACATGCCTGAACAGGTTGGCTAGAAAATATCCTGAGTGCATAGCAAGAGGGACTCAGGATCTTGTGGTCATGTGCTGATCTCTGACAGACAGCATCCTGGTTTTGGGCCCACCCACCTTGGAGCTGTGTTACTGCCTGGCCAATTGGTTCATGAGAAATATTTTTATATCAAGGAGATACTCATGGTCTTGCAGCACACTGCTACTATCTGTATTCCTAGACCAGAGGCTCTGCGTACAAGACACCCCGCTTAAGAGTCTTTTCCAAACAGGCTGGTTCAAATATGCTTTCTAAAGGTTGACTATCTTGTAAGGGCTGGCTCTTTAATTGATTAGATTATTCATACTCAACCCCTTCTCATGCTCAGGTCAGGGTCACTGTGCTCAGGTCAGGGTCAGAGTGCTTGTGTCAAGGGTCAGGCTCCTGGATGTGAGCAGCACCTGGCCCCATGATGTGTGTTCCAGGCCACAATTGTGACAAACATCCTGGAAAATGGACATTGATCTGATTGGGCAGCAAGTCAGCTTTCTGCACCCCACTTCTCTGTCTCTCTCGATCTCTGATGGACCGATTATACACTCTCCTGCAGAGAAATGTTAGAACCAACAACAAAAAAAAAGCTCCCTAAATGCAAACTTTGTGAATAAGGCCACAGTGCCTTAGCTAGTCAAGCACATGGGTCTATTTTTGTTTCCCAGCAGTGTAATCAGTCCAGCCTGACACAGTTCCACTGGGATCAATCATCATCTCATTACAACAGTTCTAGGCTGTCCATTTGCAATTAACTAATTTGGCTAGGACGAGCTGAGCTCAGATGATCTTATCGGAAAGACCATTTCAACAATGGATTAAAGAATATCCATTAGCCTGTGGAAAACAATCATAGCTGGAGGATTCACACACTGGATGGGCTGCAGCAGCTGTGTACTAAATGCAAAACACAACTGCATCACATGTCAGAGAGAGATGAGAAAACATTTGTTCCCACACAGGGTTGAGAGTCTTTGGAACTCTTCCTCGATAGATGAAGGAACTAGAATCCTTATATTTTCAAGACAGAGGCCAATCAATTCTTGGTTAGCGAGGATGGGGAGAGGTGAAAGGTTATCAGGGATGATATGATTAATCAGAGCAGCCGGAATTTTAATGAATGGCGGAGTGATTGTAATGAGGTCAGCCAGGTGGAGAATCTGAGTTCCCTGATTGGACCCAATCAGGGAGCCTTGGCTGACAAATAGAAACAGGTTGACTGTACCTAACTCTGCACTAGGTGCTATACAGTCAAGGATGGTTCATGTGTAAATAAAGGCCGACTTGGTGACAGAATATTGGCTTCTCTGGAGTTATTTCAGTTTACCCCTGCTCCCAATTACATAAAGCGTTGCAGGCATAGGAATAGGCCCTTCGGCCCACCATGTCTGTACTAACCATGATGCCACTCTGAACTAATCCCATTGGCCTGCTCGTGGTCTGTGACCCTCTATGCCATGCCTGACTATGTGTCTGTCTGAATGCCCATTAAACGTTGCTATAGACTCTGCTGCTATCACCTCCCATTGGCAACGTGTTCCAGACATCTACCACCCTCTGTGTAAAAACCTCCCTTGCTCACTGCCTTTAAACTTTCCCCCTCACCAGTACTTGACATTTTATGTGCACAGATTAATTTACAATAAGATAACAATCAAAACTGCAAACCACATGCAAATCACTGCCTTTAGTGACATTTTCACCTGGAATTTTTCTACAACTTTTACTCACATTGACCCTGGGCTTTTGTTATTGTGTCACATGAACAATGGGGTAGATGCGAGTGGGAAGGAGGGGGGACCGTACAGAATTCCAGTGGTCATTTTGTGACTTTTCCAAAATGCCTGTAATAAAAAAAATCACCACAACCTTACCAGACCATAGGGCTACTCTCTCATTAGACAGACAACGAGTGGGAGTTTAACCTGAGGGTCTCTATGCCTCGGGCGAGGGGAGAGGTTGAGGAGGAGAGTCCTTCATGGTAACCTCAGCTGGTGTGAGAATTGAGTCCACGCTGTTGGCATCACTAACCAGCCATCCAGCCAACTGAGCTAACCGAACACCACAGCAGCATGAACACAGCTGGCGCTTTCTTTTCACAGTGTGCACACTATAGATCCCTCATCATTACCTCATCAGCTACCGAGCCACTCAAACAACACAACTGCAGGAAAATCAATCCAAGAACTGTGGACACTGGAAATCTGAAAGTAACACAGAGAAGGCTGGAGGAACTCAGCAGGTCTGGCAGCCTCTGTACAGACAGAGAGAGAGAGAGAGAGAGTTAACGTTTCGGGTCCCATGAAGAAGGATAAATGCAGGAGCATTTGTTCAGCACCTGAACGAGAAGGCTGTGGGGTTTAACTGCACTGTAGAAGAGAAATGTCTGGGCTGCCTCTCCAGTGCAGTGCTGAGTGAGTGCAGCGCTATCAGAAGTGCTGTCTTTCGGATGTGACAATGAAGTGTGACCCTGGTGCCCATTCAGAGGCTTCTGTGGCCGTTGCGTTTAAAAAGAGCATGGGGAGTCCTCCCTGGGATCCTGGTCAATAGTTACAAGCATGCATTGAGGGTGGCACTGGATCCAGATTCGATTCCACCCTTGAGCGAGCTGTGCAAGCTCCACACTGACATTCTCCCTCTGTCTGTGTGGGTTTTCTCCCACAGTCCAAAGATGTGCAGCTTAGAAGGATCAATCATGTTAAATTGCCCTGTCGTGTCCAGGGTTGAGTGGGATAGACATGGGAAATGGGGATAGGTGGACAGTGCAGTTTAGCATCCTAGAATACAAGTGGGCCAAGTGGCCTCTATCTGCACTATACAGATTCTATGACAAACAGATTACCTGCATTTGTAGAATCTTGCTATGAGGAATATTTAAAAGTTAAATTGTAAGATATGGGTGTTGCTGGCTGGGACATTTATTGCCCATCCCTAATTGCCCAGATAGCAGTAAAGAGTCAACCACATTGTTGTAGGTCTGGAGTAGCCAGACAAGGTAGGGGTGGCAGATTTCCTTTCTTAAAGAGCATCAGTCATTAGGGAGGCAAATCTCACATTGTATCAAAATGGCTGCACTCCAAATGTGCTCCTTAACTCCTAAGACACTCGTGTCTTGAGATCCTAGAAGGTGCCAGAGAAATAGGGTTTGCAGCATTTTCAAGCAATGTGGCAGCTGTAGATAAAAGACCAGCTTAGATTGAGTGACCCACACACACTCGAAGTGGGATATTCATGAAAAGGAGCAGGTTTTGTATTGCTGGAAGATAACCCTCCAGACATAGGAAGGGCAGTTGCCAAGTAATTGTAACAGATGGCGAGAGTTCTGAGAGAATTTGAAGAGGAGGGTAAGAATACTGCAAGAATATTCCTGTGAAGGAGCAGCACAGGAAGTTTCTAGACATGAAAGAAAAGATTTATTAAAGAACATGGGGAGAACATGAGTAAGAAGACTGATTCTTTGTAATGAGGCAGGACCTAGTTGGATGTGCAAGAAACTACGAGTTGCTGAAGAACTTGCAAAAACAACCCTCAGACACTGAGTTCCACACAAATACCTGCCTTGTTTCATCAACTCAAGCAGCTGGCTGGACTGTTAACAATATCGGGGAAGGTTGACTGCGTTAGGACAACATGACACAGATTAATAGATTTCTGGGCTTTAAGGGAATGAAGGGATTTGGGGATAATGCAGGAAGCTGAAGTGGGGGGTAAGTCATCACTGAATGGCCAGGTAGGCTTGATGTGCCAAATGGCCCAATCCAGCTCCTATTTCTTAAGGGCTCGTGTTTCCTTTCGGAGTGGACCTGACCGAAAGCAAACCTGGTGTCGATAAGGAGCTGGGACATGAATCAAGATCACTTGGCTTCACTCTGCTACATAAGCTCCAGCATTAAAATGATCACCTTTTGATTATGTTCACAGCTTTGCGATTCCGTGCAAGTTTGATTTCGTGATAAATTCTTCATCAAGACTGCAACTGGGAAGGTGAGGGGGAAAGATTTAAGATTGACCTCAGAGACAACTTTTTCACAGAGGGCAGTGCACATATGGAATAAACTGCCAGAGAAAGTGGTGGTACAATTACAGCATTTAAAAGCCATTCAGACAGGTACATTACTAGGAAAGGTTTAAGGGATATGGGCCAAATGTAAGTAGGCAAACGGGACTAGTTCAGTTTGTCAAACCTGGCCAACATGGATGGGTTAGGCTGAAGGGTCTGTTTCCACATTGTATGACTCTATGATTCCATTTCCAGTTTTTGTGAATGTTTGCAAAATTCTCTCAAGAGGCTCAGACCTCCTTGAACTGGTGCAAGCAGAAGGAACAATCAGATCAAACACTCTACCAATGTCATCTTCACATCCACCCTTTTTGGCTCATGTTTCCTCTTTTCCTTTTCTCTCATCCAATGAACTCACTTATCCATATTATGTGAAGGATATTTCATTCAAAGATTGAAGGCTATGCTCCCTACAGTAGATAACACATCCGCTGTCTGCAGAGGGAACTCAAATAAATTACATGCATTTCAAAAACAAATCAAGACCATTCAAAATAATTTCATCACAAATTTGCTAAAGCACTAAGCTCTCAGCTAAATATCTAATTGCAAAAACATTTCAGTAATCTTTGTTTGTAAATGTTTCACTGGATGGAGACAGCCTTTGAACAGTTGGATTAAGTTATATATTTTCAAACCTGGTTTCGTTGCCAAGTTGTGAGTGACACAGTGAGGCGCTAATGTGTTAGTTACTGAGAACAATTCAGCAAACTGTTACTTCCTCCACTAATCTTTAATAAAGCATGTCAGAGTTAGTAAATTTAACAGATTTCATTTTCAGCTAATGAGCAGATTCCTGCTGTGTCTGCCCAGTTAAATTACAGATGCATATCATGTATCTGATATAATCCACTTCTTTGCTGGGTCACAAAAGAGGGATCAAAGTGACTGCTAACATTTAAAAAATGAATTCATGCGATGTGGGCATTGCTGCCCCCCTCCAGTTGCCCTTTGAGAAGATGGGGGTGAGCTGCCTTCTTGAACCGCTGCAGTCTGTGTGCTGTGGGTTGACCCACAATGCCCTTAGGGAGGGAAATCCAGGATTTGACCCAGAGACACTGAAGGAACAGCGATATATTTCCATGGTGAGGGGCTTGGAGGGTAACTTGAAGGTGGTGGTGTTCCCATCTATCTGCTGCCCTTGTCCTTCTTGATGAAAGTGGTCTTGGATTTGGAAGGTGCTGTCTGAGGATCTTTGGTGAATTTCTGTAATGCATCTTGTAGATAGTACACACTGCTGCTACTGAGCGTTGGTGGTGGAGGGAGTGGATGGGGTGTCAATCAAGCAGGCTGCTTTGTCCTGGATGGTGTAAAACACAAAGTGTTCATAACTAAGACATCATTTTATTTTGTTTGTTTCATGGGTGTCACTGGAAAGAACAGCATTTGTTGCCCAGCCCTAATTGCCCTTGAACTGAATGGCTTACGTAGCCATTGCTCTGGGTCTGGAGTCTGGACAAGGTAAGGATGGCAGTATCTTTCCCCAAAGGACGTTAGTGACCCAGATGGGTTTTTCCAACAATCAACAATGGATTCATGGTTATCATTAGATTCTTAATTCCAGAATTTTATTAGATTCACAATCCACCATCTGCATTGGTCAGACTTGAACCCAAGTCCCCAGAACATTCCCGGGGTCTCTGGATTAACAGTCCGGTGATAATACCACCAGGCCATCACCTCACATCAGATGCAATCTCTAGTTCCACCCCAATAACTCCATGGAAAAGAGGTGGAAAAGCAGCAGAATATCCCTTGCATCCTTTCAGAAATCTCTTTTCCAACTGCTTTCTTAAAAAGAAACTATAAGCAAAACCTTAATCTTACTTTCTGACGATACTGCCCCTCAGTAACTCTATCCTCATTTGTCCAGGAAAAATATCCAACTCAGCTAACCTTGAATAAATTCAATCACCAACCTACACTGAATTTTTCCAGGCTGAAAACATCTAGGTGACAAAGCAGCACAATACAGCGACATTTAAAGATGCAGGGCAGAGGACTGGAGGCTCTGTTGAAGAGTCATCTAGACTTGAAATGTTAGCTCTCTCCATGGATGCTGTCTGACCCACTGTGATCTCGAGCATTTGTTGTTTTCAGTTCAGCTTTCAGCATTTCCAGTAATTTGCTCCAACAGATTACAGTCATTCTGTTATAAGGCGCTTTTTGTTTACGCAAATCTGCTGTAACATGATTGATAAATTTGGGACAATGTTTCTACAGCACAAACTTTTAAAACATGTGTTGGTTGTAATGTGATGACATAGCCTATACTTTAAGCGCTGTTTCTGAAGCATGATTTTTCTATAATGTGGGGTTACACAAGAATGCAACCATCACGCTACAGAAGAACTACCTGTACTTTGGAATCTAAGGGTAGCATCGGGTGTGTTCGAGTTTGTCACCTGTACTTGGCTGGGGTCAGGCTTTCTCAGGCAGCTCAGTACGCACACAGTTGAAACAGTGAAGCCCATGGGGTGTACGCCCATGAAATTCTCAACCCCAGTGGACGTTCAGGATTTGAGATGGAATGTGGATCAAAACCTCTGAAGAATTGGAGCCCCTGTGCTCATCCCTCCCTTCCATGGTTTTTAAAATTCATTTACAGGATGAGGGCATCGCTGGCTGAAGGTCAGCATTTATTGCCCATCCCTAATTACTTGGAGGGCAGTTAAGAGTCAAACATATTGCTGTGGGCCTGGAGTCACATGTAGGCCAGACCAGGTAAGGACAGCAGTTTCCTCCCCTAAAGGACACTAATGACCTTTATTGGTTTCCCAACAATTACAACGGATTCATGGTCATCAGACTCTTAATTACAGATTTTTAAAATTAAATTCAAATTCCACAATCTGCCGTGGCAAGATTTGAATCTAGGTGAATCAAGATTTGAATCTAGAACATTAGCTGAATTTCTGGATTAACAGTCCAGCGATAATACCACTTGGCCATTACCTCCCCTTATGTGGGTTTGCCGGTTTTATACTCTTCAATGTACAAATCCATCTTAACAGAGGAGCTGGGGGGCTGGTGGTTGGACTGTTTGGTGGGGGGGGGGGGATGTTTCATTTTTGTGACTGTTCCCCTTTCTGATGGGGTTGGAAGTCCTGGCTTCTTTTCCTGGATGGTCCAGTCAGCATTCCCAGTACAATCTGCACAGTCACTGAGTAACTCTCGTCAGGTAATTCCTGCTGCTGGCAATTCATGGCTCTTTATGAGACCCTTAGGCCTGAAGGGGTTATATATTTGCTGAGATGCTGTTGTATCACACAACATACATCGCTGTTTGCTGCATACAATATGCAGAATTCCCTTTTCTAATAGGGACAGTACAATCATGCTGCAACTTTCCCTCAATAACTAACCAATTCTACCAATTGCAGAAATGACCTTCTATCCCCAAGGAACATTCCCAAGTCTTGTATCTCTTAGCTTAGAATCATAGAATCGCTACAGTGTAGAAGCAAGCCATTTGACCCATCCCACCCAGACTTATCCCCTCCCCTGTAACCCTGTATTTCCAATGGCTAATTCACCTGAACCTGCACATCTGTAGACACTATGGGCAATTTAGCGTGGCCAATCCACCCTAACCTGCACATCTTTGGACTGTAGGAGAAAACAGGAGCATCCAGAGGGGACGCACACAGACAAGGGGAGAATGTACAAACTCCACACAGACAGTCACCCGAGGGGGGAATCGAACCTGGGTCCCTGGCGCTGTCAGGCAGTAGTGATAACCATTGGGCCACCCTAATTTGCCACCTATTTGCTTTAACTGGAGCGTTGCATCCAAGCCCAGGGACAGCACTTCGGAAAGACATGAATACCTTGGAGACAGTGCAGAAGAGGTTTATGAGCGGAGTCCCTGGTACAAGGGGACATCAGTGATGCTGATTCACTGAAGCAGCCAAGGTTGTTTCCTCTAAAGACAAGAAGCCTGAGCAGAGATTTGGTTGAGGTAGTCTGGTCAGGACAGATAAGGAAGCTGTTTTCATAGAAATAAGGATTGGGAAGCATGGGCCCAGCCTTAAGGTGATTAAAGCAAGGCAACAAGGAGAGAAAAAACATTTGTGCACACCAAGTGGCCCGGGCATGGCAGGTTGGGATAATCACCTGAGCAGAGATTTATGGGACTATGAGGAAAAGGCAAGAGTGTGGGGCCCATTTGCAGAGATCCAGCACAAACTCGATGGGCTGAAGGAGCTCCTTCTGTGTAGTAGCCATTCCAATGGGTGGCACGGTGGCACAGTGGTTAGCACTGCTGCCTCACAGCGCCAGAGACCCAGGTTCAATTCCTGCCTCAGGCGACTCTCTGTGTGGAGTTTGCACATTCTCCCCGTGTCTGCGTGGGTTTCCTCCGGGTGCTCCGGTTTCCTCCCACAGTCCAAAAATGTGCAGGTTAGGTGAATTGGCCATGCTAAATTGCCCGTAGTGTTAGATGAAGGGGTAAATGCAGGGGAGTGGGTCTGGGTGGGTTACGCTTTGGCAGGTTGGTGTGGACTTGTTGGGCCGAAGGGCCTGTTTCCACACTGTAAGTAATCTAATCTAATCAATGCTTCTATTCACTCAGTCGCCACCTTCTCAAATCTCTTTCTCTTGAATAGTGTTGCAGACATTGAAAATCCTTTGTCATTAGCAGCACTGCAGCTTACTAAACTGCGACATGTTAAAGCTCATACAAATGATCCTCAAAGCTTTGCAGCACAGATTGTTAATCAGGACAGGAATGCCACATGTTGATGGAGCAGGAACAAACAGAGACAAAGCAGAAGTTGCTGTTCCAGTGATAGTTACATTTTACGTTCTCCAAGGAGCTGTCCCTAAATTCTTAGCCCCATCTAATTACTCAGCACGGCGTGAGAGACTGGTGCAACTGCTAGGAAGGATATTATTGAATTGGAGAGGGTTCAGAGGAGATTTACCAGGATGTTGCTGGCTTTGGAAGATTTGAGTTATAAAGAAAGGCTGGAAAGACTGGACGTTTTTCACTGTAATGCAGGAGGTTGAGAAGTGACCTTAAACAGTTTATAATATTATGAGGGGCATAGGTAGGGTTAACGGTAAGTGTCTTTTCCTTAGGGTGGGGGATTTCTAGAGCGGGGGCATATTTTTAAGGTGAGGAGAAAGATTTTAAAAAGATATGAAAGACACCTTTTTACACAGAGGGTAGTTTGTGTGTGGAATGAACTTCTAGCGGAAGTGGTGGGTGTGGGTACAATTCCAATGTTTAAAATACACTTAGGTAAGTACATGAATAGGAAAGTTCTGGAGGGATATGGGCCAGGAACAGGCTGGTGGGACTAGTTTAGTTTGGGATTAGGGTCAGCATGGATTGGTTGGACTGAAGGGTCTGGTTCCATGCTGTAGGACTCTATGAAGCCCCATGTTTATGGATGGCTGTAATTTGTAAGGTTCATCTGAGTCTTATATAGAGGTTCATCATGTTTGGAATGTGGTACAAATGGAAGTTACTGGATGAAGATGGTACCACTTTCCAACCACAGAAACAGAGAGAGAGAGAGAGAGAAAGAAAGGGGTAGATATAGAGAGAAAGAGAGAGAGAAAGAGACAGCGTCTGTGAGCATATGTGTGTGTGTCTGTTAGTATGTGTGTGAGTGCATATGCCTGTGTCTCTGTATGGGCCTGTGCCTGTTAATGTCCACATGTGTGTGTGTCTGTGTGTTAAGTGTATGCATGTGTGTCTGTGTGTTACGTGTATCCATGTGTGTCTGTGTATTTCAGTGCATGTCTGTGTCCCTGTGTGGGTCTGTTGGTGTCAGTGTGTGTCTGTCTGTGTGTGTGGTGTCTGTCTAAGTGTTACTGAGAGCAGCCTTGTTTGAGTGTTGAAAGTGAAAGCTTTGTCTGAATGCAGGTTTACAGATAACTGTAGAATGCTGGTCACCAGAGGAAATGGTTTTTCTATATTAAACAGCTGTGTTGGTGTTGGCCAGCCTGCTAGAAAGATTGCCAAATCATTTCTGGCCTCTCAAAAGGGTTTGTCACAAGAATCAGAAAATTATTTCACTCAATTATTTGCATGTTATGCCCATTGTTATCTTTTACTGTCTTTCCCATGTACTTGGAAGTTAAGAATCCATGGAAATTGCTTGGCTCAATCCTGAGGATTAATATTGTGTATCTACACAGCTCCTTCATTCCAAGATTGAGGAAACAAATTCCAACTCAATTCTTGCCGGACGCTATGGCCCGTATTTTCCAGTGGTTGGACAATTGTTTTTACAGCGTAGGTGGGGTGGTAGACACGGACCCTGATGAATCCAGTTCAGAGCAGATTCCGAGGGAATTTCCCAGGAAATTAAAGATTCCACTGTGCGAACCCTCTACATTAATTTAACTTGGAGCAGTCAGAGGGTTCTGCGACACATAACTAACTCTATAATCAGGACAGGCTACACTATTAAAGACCCAGACTAACATCTGAGGGACCATTCAATTTACACAACTCCAACTACACCTCCCCCAGACCCTAAATAGCCCCCAGACCCCGAACATCCCCCATACCCCAAACAGACCCCAGGCCTGAACATTCCCCAGACCCGATAACCTCCTCTCCCCCTTTCCTGGGTATCCCACCATCCCGGTATGGAGTTGACAACTTCCCCACCCTCTGGGGACCAGACACACACATGTATGCACACGTACACACAGATGCGTACACATGAGCACACCTATATACAAACATGCATACCTTCCCCTTTCTTTGCTGCTGGACACAACCCCAGCCTGAACCTAAATCTGCTCTGAATTCGAGCCCCCAACCGCACACTGCCATCATCAACTTAGCCCCATGCCATCTCACACTAATCCTCCCACTTCCTCCAAACAAAAGGAGTAGCCATGGGTACCCGCATGGGCCCCAGATATGCCTGCCTCTTTGTCGGATATGTGAAACAGTCCATCTTCCGCAGCTACACTGGCAACACCCCCCACCTTTTCCTTCGCTACATCAATGATTGTATTGGCGCTACCACGTGCTCCCACAAGGAGGTTGAACAGTTCATCCACTTTACTAAACACCTTCCACCCCGATCTCAAATTTACCTGTAATGTCTCACACTCCTCCCTCCCCTTCCTAGGCCTCTCCATTTCTATCTCAGGCGACCGAATCAACACAGACATTTACTACAAACCGACCTACTCCCACAGATACCTAGATTACACCTCCTCCCACCCTACCCCCTGTAAAAACGCCATCCCATATTCCCAATTCCTTCGCCTCTGTCACATCTGCTCCCCGGAGGACCAATTCCACTACCGAACAACCCAAATGGCCTCCTTTTTCAAAGACCGCAATTTCCCCTCTGAGGTGGTCGACGATGCTCTCCACCACATCTCCTCCACTTCCAGCACCTTCACCCTTTAACCCCGCCCCTCCAATCGCCACCAGGACAGAACCCCACTGGTCCTCACCTTCCACCCCACCAACCTCCGGATACATCGTATCATCCTCCGTCATTCCGCCACCTCCAAATGGACCCCACCAGTGGGGATATATTTCCCTCCCCACCCCTATCAGCGTTCCGGAGAGACCACTAACTCCGCGACTCCCTCGCCAGATCCACACCCCCCCACCAACCCAACCTCCACTCCCGGCACCTTCCCTGCAACTGCAAGAAGTGCAAAACTTGCACCCACACCTCCCCCCTCACCTCCCTCCAAGGCCCCAAGGGATCCTTCCATATCAGTCACAAATTCACCTGCACCTCTACACACATCATTTACTGCATCCGCTGCACCTGATGTGGTCTCCTCTACATTGGGGAGACAGGCCACCTACTTGCAGAATGTTTCAGGGAACACCTCTGGGACACCCGCACCAACCAACCCAACCACCCCGTGGCTGAACACTTTAACTCCCCCTCCCACTGCGCCAAGGTCATGCAGGTCCTTGGCCTCCTCCATCGCCAGACCCTGACCACACGACACCTGGAGGAAGAGTGCCTCATCTTCCACTTAGGAACCCTCCAACCACAAGGGATGAATGTAGTTTTCTCCAGCTTCCTCATTTCCCCTACCCTCACCTTATCTCAGTCCCAACCCTCGGATTCAGCACCGCCCTCTTGACCTGCAATCTTCTTCCCGACTTCTCCGCCCCCACCCCCTCTCCGGCCTATCACCCTCACCTCCTTCCACCTATCGTATTCCAAGCGCCCCTCCCCCAAATCCCCTCCCCCCTACCTTTTATCTCAGCACGCCTGACACACCAACCTCATTCCTAAAGAAGGGCTTATGGCACCACATCCACAAACATCCACTCCCTCCACCACCAATGCTCAGTAGCAGCAGTGTGTACTATCTACAAGATGCCCTGCTGAAATTCACCAAAGATCCTCAGACAGAACCTTCCAAACCCGCAGCACCTTCCAAACCCTTGACCACTTCCATTTAGAAGGAAAAGGGCAGCAGATACATGGGGACAGCAGTCTCTACTCTTCCCTTCCAGGCCACTCACCATCCTGACTTGGAAATGTATCGCCGTTCCTTCAATGTTGCTGGGTCAGTATCCTGGAATTCCCCCTCTAAGGGCATTGTGGGTCTATCTACAGCACATGGATTGCAGCAGTTCAAGAACGGAGCTCACCCCCAGTTTTCAAGGGGCAACTAGGTATGAGCCATAAATACTGGGCCGAGCCTGCAACACCCATGCTCAGTCAATGTATAAACATTGTACTGTTCTTGACAACGGGTAGAAGAATGATAAATATAAGGGGTTTAAACAGCAGGGCATGGGTTAATGGTGAAAATACTGTGGATAACTCTCTCCCTCCCTTCTTTATTACAGGAGTTGCTGAAGTTTGAACAAAGGATTCTGGATTAGTGGTGCTGGAAGAGCACAGCAGTTCAGGCAGCATCCAAGGAGCAGCGAAATTGACGTTTCGGGCAAAAGCCCTTCATCAGGAATAAAGGCAGAGAGCCTGAAGCATGGAGAGATAAGCTAGAGGAGGGTGGGGGTGGGGAGACAGTAGCATAGAGTACAATGGGTGAGTGGGGGGAGGGGATGAAGGTGATAGGTCAGGGAGGAGAGGGTGGAGTGGATAGGTGGAAAAGGAGATAGGCAGGTAGGACAAGTCCGGACAAGACATGGGGACAGTGCTGAGTTGGAGGTTTGGAACTAGGGTGAGGTGGGGGAATGGGAAATGAGGAAACTCTTGAAGTCCACATTGATGCCCTGGGGTTGAAGTGTTCCGAGGCGGAAGATGAGGCGTTCTTCCTCCAGGCGTCTGGTGGTGAGGGAGCGGTGGTGAATGAGGCCCAGGACCTCCATGTCCTCGGCAGAGTGGGAGGGGGAGTTGAAATGTTGGGCCACGGGGCGGTGTGGTTGATTGGTGCGGGTGTCCCGGAGATGTTCCCTAAAGCGCTCTGCTAGGAGGCGCCCAGTCTCCCCGGTGTAGAGGAGACCGCATCGGGACCAACGGATATAATAGATGATATTAGTGGATGTGCAGGAAAACCTTTGGTGGATGTGGAAGGCTCCTTTAGGGCCTTGGATGGAGGTGAGGGAGGAGGTGTGGGCGCAGGTTTTGCAATTCCTGTGGTGGCAGGGGAAGGTGCCAGGATGGGAGGGTGGGTTGTAGGGGGGCGTGGACCTGACCAGGTAGTCACGGAGGGAACGGTCTTTGCAGAAGGTGGAAAGGGGTGGGGATGGAAATGTATCCCTGGTGGTGGGGTCTTTTTGGAGGTGGCGGAAATGTCGGTGGATGATTTGGTTTATGCGAAGATTGGTAGGGTTGAAGGTGAGCACCAGGGGTGTTCTGTCCTTGTTATGGTTGGAGGGGTGGGGTCTGAGGGCGGAGGTACGGGATGTGGACAAGATGCGTTGGAGGGCATCTTTAACCACGTGGGAAGGGAAATTGCAGTCTCTAAAGAAGGAGGCCATCTGGTGTGTTCTGTGGTGGAACTGGTCCTCCTGGGAGCAGATATGGCAGAGGTGGAGGAATTGGGAATAAGGGATGGCATTTTTGCAAGAGGTAGGATGGGAAGAGGTGTAATCCAGGTAGCTGTGGGAGTCGGTGGGTTTGTAAAAAATGTCAGTGTCAAGTCGGTTGTTATTAATGGAGATGGAGAGGTCCAGGAAGGGGAGGGAGGTGTCAGAGATGTTCCAGGTAAACTTAAGGTCAGGGTGGAATGTGTTGGTGAAGTTGATGAATTGCTCAACCTCCTCGCGGGAGCACGAGGTGGCACCAATGCAGTCATCAATGTAGCAGAGGAAGAGGTGGGGAGTGGTGCCGGTGTAATTACAGAGGATCAACTGTTCTACGTAGCCAACAAAGAGACAGACATAGCTGGGGCCCATACATGTGCCCATGACTACTCCTTTGGTCTGGAGGAAGTGGGAGGATTCGAAGGAGAAATTGTTAAGGGTGAGGACCAGTTCGGCCAAACGAATGAGAGTGTTGGTGGAAGGGTACTGTTGGGGACGTCGGGAGAGGAAAAAACGGAGGGCTTGGAGGCCCTGGTCATGGCGGATGGAGGTGTAGAGTGATTGGATATCCATGGTGAAGATGAGGCATTGGGGGCTGGGGAAATGGAAGTCTTGGAGGAGGTCGAGGGCGTGGGTGGTGTCTTGAACATATGTGGGGAGTTCCTGGACTAGGGGGGGGATAGGACAGTGTCGAGGTTGGTAGAGATGAGTTCAGTGGGGCAGGAGGATGCTGAGATAATGGGTCGGCCAGGGTGGTCAGGCTTGTGGATCTTGGGAAGGAGGTAGAACCGAGCATTGCGGGGTTCCTGGACTATGAGGTTCTGTATGGTCTGGGAGATGATGGTTTGGTGATGGGTGGTGGGGTCATGGTCGAGGGGGCAGTCGGAAGAGGTGTCCTCGAATTGGCGTTTGGCTTCAGCGGTGTAGAGGTCAGTGTGCTAGACTACCACTGTGCCCCCTTTATCCGCAGGCTTGATGGTGAGGTTGGGATTGGAGCAGAGGGATTGGAGGGCTGCGCGTTGTGAGGGTGAGGTTGGAGTGGGGTAGACAGGTTGAGGCGGTTAATGTCCCGGCGGCAGTTGGAAATGAAGAGGTCGAGGGCAGGTAATAGGCCAGCGCAGGGTGTCCAGGTGGATGCAGTGTGTTGGAGGTGGGCGAAGGGGTCCTCAGAAGGTGGGCGGGAGTCCTGATTGTGAAAGTAAGCTCGGAGGTGGAGGCGACAGAAGAATTGTTCGACGGCACGGCATGTATTAAATTCATTGATGCGTGGACGGAGGGGGATGAAGGTGAATCCTTTGCTGAGGACTGATCGTTCGTCCTCAGTGAGGGGGAGATCTGGAGGGATGGTGAAAACATGGCAGGGCTGGGAGCTGATCTGGGTGTGGAGCTAGGAGTGGGAGCGGATTCTGTAACTTGAGTGGGTATGGTGGTGGGGGGAATGGGGTGGAGTCATGAGCAGGGGTAGTGTTCCCCTCAGGGTTCTGGGGGGTGGGGATAGTGACAGTGGGGTCTGTGGGGGGCGTGTCAGCAGAATGCAGGTGAGTGGTGCTGGTGGGGGCGGAAGTGGTGGTGACCATGGCAGTAGGGGTGGCGGAAGTCACTGAGTGTGTGGCATCAGCGATGATGTGAGGAGCGGAAGTGATGTCACGTGTGATGCACGAGGAATTGTTAGGGGCGGAAGTGATTGTGGGAGTGGCCATGATGGGGGTCGGAAGTGACATCATCAATCAGCGTGAGGGTGGCATCTGCATCAGCCGCATGGCTAATGGCGCCTGAGTAGTTTCCGAGGCCAGGGGAGTCTTCTGCAATGTTTGAGGAGCGCTGGTTATGGAGAAGGGTAGATAAAAGTTTGTTGTACTTACAGTTTTTGATGTTTGAGATGGTATTGAAATACTGTTTGTTGAGAGTATGAATTCTCCTGAGGATGTAGTACAGAGAGGGTCCTTTGCAATTCTGATAGAGTGTGGCCCTCAGCTGAGGCAGGGCTGACTGTAGCCGGTGCACTGCTGCGAGCGTGGGGCGGAGGATCTTGAAGGAGAACCGTTGCTGGTGTTTTTGAATCTGTACTCGGTACTGTTTGTCCACACCTCATCCACATTCCGCACCTCCGCCCTCAGACCCCACCCCTCCAACCGTAACAAGGACAGAACGCCCCTGGTGCTCACCTTCCACCCCACCAACCTTCGCATAAACCAAATCATCCGCCGACATTTCCGCCACCTCCAAAAAGACCCCACCACCAGAGATATATTTCCCTCCCCACCCCTTTCCACCTTCTGCCAAGACTGTTCCCTCCGTGACTACCTGGTCAGGTCCACAGCCCCCCTACAACCCAGCCTCCCATCCTGGCACCTTCCCCTGCCACCGCAGGAACTGTAAAACCTGCGCCCACACCTCCTCCCTCACTTCTATCCAAGGCCCTAAAGGAGCCTTCCACATCCATCAAAGTTTTCCCTGCACATCCACTAATATCATTTATTGTATCCGTTGCTCCCGATGCGATCTCCTCTACATTGGGGAGACCGGGCGTCTCCTAGCAGAGTGCTTTAGGGAACATCTCCGGGACACCCGCACCAATCAACCACACCGGCCCGTGGCCCAACATTTCAACTCCCCCTCCCACTCTGCCGAGGACATGGAGGTCCTGGGCCTCCTTCACCGCCACCCCCCTCACCACCAGACGCCTGGAGGAAGAACACCTCATCTTCCGCCTCGGAACACTTCAACCTCAGGGCATCAATGTGGATTTCAACAGTTTCCTCATTTCCCCTTCCCCCACCTCACCCTAGTTCCAAACTTCCAGCTCAGTAACTGTCCCCTTGACTTGTCCGGACTTGTCCTACCTGCCTATCTCCTTTTCCACCTATCCACCCCACCCTCTCCTCCCTGACCTATCACCTTCATCCCCTCCCCCACTCACCTATTGTACTCTATGCTACTTTCTCCCCACCCCCACCCTCCTCTAGCTTATCTCTCCACGCTTCAGGCTCTCTGCCTTTATTCCTGATGAAGGGCTTTTGCCCGAAACGTCGATTTCGCTGCTCTTCGGATGCTGCCTGAACCGCTGTGCTCTTCCAGCACCACTAATCCAAAATCTGGTTTCCAGCATCTGCAGTCATTGTTTCTACCCCGCAGTTTGAACAATGTTAATTGGGAAGAACTTCAGTACAATATATGAGTTTATGATATCATTTTAGTGGGGATGTTCATTGTTTATCCCCAAACTCCAAATGTGAAGGTTTTGGATCTATGGAGAGCTCTGTAATTGTCCCATAAATAGATGCTGACTGATTGTAGCTCACTATGAACAGCAAGGAGCTTCCAGACCTGAGGGAGGCAGCGTCGGAGTTGAAATCTGGCAAAAATCGAGGTTACTTTGCTCAGAAGTTCGTGACTTGTTCGCAAATTCTTTGGAATAGCACCTTTCCCCACCTCTCGCTCCACAGACCAATTATCTCAAGAAAATCCCCCCCAACCCCCCACCGTCCCTGTTGGAATTGGTAGCCTCGGAATGGAGTGTAATTCCGGCAGGGGTATGGATTCAAGTTCAGTTCCGCAGTATTTCATACCTTTAAAAACAAACAAAACCCTGAAAGGCTTGCATTTACATAAGTTCCCGTTCATGACCACCAGGCACTTTGAGCCTTGGAGGTGCACCTGGAGTGCAGTCACAGCTACGATGTGGAAAAGCTGTGAGGTGCCACTATTGGACTGGGGTGGACAAAGTCAGAAGTCACACGGCACCAGGCTATAGTCCAACAGGTTCCTCTGAAATCACAAGCTTTTGGAACACTGCCCCTTTGTCAAGTATATCAGTTCACAGTGGGGAAATGGAATGTTGGCTTTATTTCAAAAGGAATGGAATATAAAAGGAGGGAGGTTTTGTGAAAACTTTATAGGGAACTGGTCAGACCACAGTTGGAATACTGGAACAGTTTTAGCCCCCTTGTCCAAGGTATGCTGGCACTGGAGACAGTCCAGAGAAAGATGACTAAGTTGATCCCGGGCACACAGACTTATGAGCTTACTCGCTGTAATTTAGAAGAATGAGAGGTGACTTTTTTGATACACACAAGATTCTGAGGGGACTTGCCACAAAAAGTTTATTTTCTCCTTTTGGGAGAGTCTCCATCCAGAGGGCATCACCTCAAAATGAAGGATCACCCATTTAAGACAGAGATGAGGAGTAATTTCTTCTCTCAGAGGGGATTGAATCTGTGGGATTCTTTACTGCAGAGGGCTGTCTGGGCTGGGTCATTCAGTGTATTTAAGGCTGAGGCAGAGAGACTTTTAATCAGGAAGGGAATCAACAATAAAGCAAGGACATGCAAATGCTTGAAATCGGAAACAAAAACAAAAATTGCTGGAAAATCTCAGTTGGTCTGAGACAGAAAGCAGAGTTAGCATTTCATGTCCAGAATCCTGAAGGGTCACTGGACCCTGAAACGTTGACTGTGCTTTCTCTCCACAGATGTTGCTGGACCTGCTGAGTTTCTCCAGGGAATCGAGGATTGCGGGAAAAGGCTGGAAAGTGGAACTGAGGATGATCAGACCAGTCACTGAGTGGCAGAGAGACCCGATGGGCTGAATGGCCTACATCTGACAGTTAATTACAAGTGAAGGGGTTTTCGATCGATTTAAGCCAAGCGTAAATTGGTCAGTGACTCCGAGTCATTGGTCTCTAAACAAGCACCAGGCGCACAAAGCAGATACTCACAGAAACACAAGCTATTAGAATGTGGAACGTGCTACTCTGAATGGTCAAACGATGCAAAAATAATGTGAAGTTTCCAAAAAAAGACATGATCGACAATTACCTTAAGATATTTAAAAATGCTTATGGGATTGGTTTGGGGCACAAAAATATGAAATGAGAGTGGGACAAACACAACAACGTTCAGCAGGAATAATAAATAATCTCCTGCCTGAAAAATCCCTCAGCTTTTCACATAGTTGCCTTCTCAAGTGTATCATTAAGCCAAAACCAGCATTCAATAAAATTTGATACACTGATAAGCAAACACTTTACATCACCAGACAGGGGAAGTTCTACTAGTTTGATAACTAGGACAGCACTGACACTGGATACAACCAACAACTCACTGTGAAATCACAGCTGATAGTGACATTGAATTGGACTGCAACATCAGAAAAGCTCCATAAACCTCATGCTGAATTTATTACACCTCAACTACCTTTGTCAGAAGGTTCAAGTTTTTTGAAAAACTTCCATTCGCTCCCCAGCTCCTTAAAAATCACTGATGCAAATATCGGAAAATTACATTTCCTTTTAAAAAAGACAGTCACATGAAGTGACATTTCACTTCTCAAAGTTTATTCCCTGGGAAACAATGTTGATGTTGCTGTGAATTTGCTGATGCCTGAGAGGTGAACAAAGATCCTTGACCCGATGTTCTCTTTGACTCTTTCTCAGAACTGTCGAACATTTTTGTTTTTTTATTGCAGATCTCCAGAATCTGCACTATTTTGATGTGAGCAGAAATCCCAGATATCCAACTTTTATGTTTTTGTTTGGTCCATCTGTGGGATGATCTCCTCTCTGGCTACGCCAGTTTTTGTTGTCCATCCCTCATGGAATTGGGAGTCAGGCACATTGCTGTGGGTCTGGAATCACATGTAGGCCAGAGTAGATAAAAAGGACAGATTTCCTTCCCTACAGGGGACACTAGATTGGTTTTTATGACAATGGCTGACATCAGACTAGTTTTTCATCCCAGATCTTTTACTGAATTCAAATTTCATTGCTGGCCCGGGTAGGATCGGAACCTACTAATCACGTGGGCCTGAGGTTGCTAGGTTCCGAAGCTCAGTGACTTTACCACTTTGACAACATTGACCCATGGTGCCTGGTCTAAATTAGGCCTTGTCCTCACTATTCACTGCAAACATGATTGGAGGATGGATTCAGGAGGATCTCTCCAGCAGCTGAAACGATAGCATTGGCAGTGTTGGGTGATGTGGTATTTAGGATGTTAAATTGTAGGAAGAGGATTAGGGGAAGTACAGGTCCAGAGGGTGGTACAGTACTTCTTGCTGCGAATGTGGTTTGAAGAGAGTGGGATGAATAAAGGGAGATGACCCTTTCCAGCTGTTGTGGAATATTTTGACTCAAAGGTTGCTTTTTTTAGGCACTGGGTTCATCAGTTTGGTTCCAGCTCTCTGTAATGGCAGCTCTGCCAGTCCCACTCACCTGCCCTTTGCCTGTAGCCCAGCCTTTTTCAGAGAATAGCATTTCCTCAATGCACCCCTGGCTTGGTGGTGTCGCCTCATTTGCGACCCATCCGTCAGGTTTTGGCGGGGGGGGGGGGGGGGGGGGGGGGGGGGGGAGGGGAGGTGAGGAGAGATGCAGGAGCAGACAATGGATGCAGACCAGGAGTCAATGCAAGCATCCTCCAGCCTGCCCCATCAAACACAGCTGTGTGCTAGGGTATCAGATCCAGCATCGGGATGCTCAGTTCCTGGAGGACCCACAATTCCAGGCTGGACGTCTTTCTCAGTCCAAGGAACCACAGGCAAAGACATGCAGAAGACACCTTCCACATGCCTCATGATGTCTAACCCCGCTATTGAATCTCCACTTAAACTTCCACCTGCTCCATTAGCCACTCCTCTGTGATGGGGAATGACAATCAATGGCAGTCCCAATTTTGTCCAGACAATGATCATGATGGTGCTGACCAGCTTCAGGAGTGAGAAGCTCCAGCCTTGGAATCTTTGGAGGATGCTTCTTGGGTCATTCCCAGAGGAGTCTGATGTGGTCCTACTTCTTGCTGGCCTTTACCGAAGTGGACATATTGCCTATGATCCGCACAGGTGCTACAGATGACAGATGCTGTCAGATGACCTGGTGGGAATTGGCAGTTAAACCACCCGTCGATAAGAAGCTGTATACACAGAGGTAGAGGTAACATGAACCTAGCATGTAGATGCTGGGCTCAGTGACTTTAAACAGATACAGCACCAGATATAGGTACAGTTGGTGTTTCATGGTGTATTAGTAATTTTCCATCCATGAATTACGTGAGATTTGTTTAAAAAATGCTTCAATGAACTTGGCTCGGCGATGTCCCAGCAGTGGAAGATGTATTTCCCGGACAACAATGTGCTCCCTTAGTGTCTCAAACCCAGTGACTAAACCAGGGCTAGTGCCTCCCAATACCCAGTCATTCACAAACAATGTGGGGAAGTGCAGAGTTGTGTACTTTGGTACAAATCATAGGGTGTAGAGTAATTTCTAGATGGAGAAAGACTTCAGAAATCTGAAGCATAAAGGGACTTAGCAGTCCTAGTTCAGGATTCCCTTCAGGTTAACAGGCAGTGGCAGTTCGGAAGGCAAAGTCAAAAAGTGTGGAGATGGAAAAGCAAGAACGATGAAGGCCTAATGCCTGAAACATCGATTCTCCTGCTCCTCGGATGCTGCCTGACGTGCAATGCTTTTCCAGCTCCACACTTTTCGACTCTGATTCTCCATCATCTGCAGTCCTCACCTTCTCCTAGTTAGGAAGGCAAATGCCATGTTAGCATTCATTTCCAGAGAATGAGAATACAAGAGCAGGAATGTACTGCTGAGGCTGTATTAGCTCTGGTCAGACCACGTTTGGAATACTGTGAGCAGTTTTGGGTCCTGTATCTAAGGAAGGAGGTGCTGGTGTTGGAAGGGATTCAGAGGAAGTTTACAAGAATGATCCCGGGGATGAAGGGCTTGATAAATGAGGAGCGGTTGAGAACTCTGGGTCTGTACTCAGTGGAGTTTAGAAGGATGGGGGGAATGTGATTGAACATTACAGAATACTGAGAAATCTGGAAAGAGTGGACATGGAGAAAATATTTCCACGAGTAGGAGAGACTAGAACCGGAGGGCACAGCCCCAGAGTGAAATGTCGACCTTTAGAATTGAGATGAATAGAAATTTCTTCAGCCAGAGGGTGGGGAATCTGTGGAACTCATTGCCACAGAAAGCAGTGGAGGCCAAGTCATTGAGAGTATTTAAGACAGAGTTAGACAGGTTCTTGATTGGTAAAGGGATCAGGGGTTACGGGGAAAAGGCAGGAGAATGATTGAATGATGGAACAGACTCGATGGTCCAAATGCCCTAAATCTGCTCCTATATCTTATAATCCTATGGTCTAAAAACAAAGTTTTGAGCATTCAAGATAATGAGGTCTGGGAAGAACCTGAGAGTGTGATTTCAGAGACTTGCATGTAACTCAGGGGAGTTAGCCAATTCAGACAGAAAATACGCTTGTAAACGCAAAGATTATAGCCAGGAAATGACTCTGAATGATATAAGTGCCGTAAAATTTCGAGTTTTGTTTTGGTATTTCTCTGCATCTGACAGAGATATTGGCCCACTATACATAAGCAGATTATTCTCTGCATTTATAAAGATGTTGAAAGGAAGAAAGCCAATGAGTTAAAGCATTCATGTGCTAATTCAAATGCTCACAAAAGTAAAAACACAAGGCGATAAAGCATAAAATCAATGCAGTTTAAAAGCAATGTAGGACCTCACAGATCAAATATTCCAGTTCTAAATCACTGTGTGATGGCAAACAGCCTTTTCTTTTTATTGTTTTAATGAGATTTCTGCACCAAGTACTTCATATTTGACCTGTTATAAATCTATTGAGGATGGGTCATTTCAGAAAACCTCTCTAGGTAAGTGTTTATCACCAACTGAAAGCGCTGAATGGATTAAAAGGCATCTGTTTTACTGCCTGTATCATTGACCCCACGTCCCGTGTGGATGAAACATTCGGAATTCTCCGCTTTCATCAGCCAACAGGAAGTGAGCAGAACCCAGTTGTGCTCAGACTTTAGAGTCAGTTGTCGTTCATCAAACCTGTTCGTAAAATGAGAGTCGTGCTTGTTTCATTGTTACCCAAGGTCGGTCACACTGTGACACTCTGACAGAGTCTAAAGCAAAGGTTACACAACAATAGCAAATGCTGTAAAGACCATGTCTTTTCATCTTTGTGCATTTTAACATTGTGGAATGAAATGGAGATAAACTGGTTTAAGAACCAGTGTTTTAAACAATTACAGCAAGTTTTGTTATAGGGGTAGCTAAGTGGTTAGCACTGTTGCCTCAGTGCCAGGGACTCAAGATTTGATTCCACCCTCAGGTGACCGTCACTGTGCGGTTTGCACTTTCTCCCTGTGTCTGTGTGGGTTTCCTCCAGGTGCTCTGGTTTCCTCCCATAGTCTAAAGATGTGCAGGTTAGGTGGACTGACTGTGCCCCATAATGTCCAGGGATTTGCAAGCTAGGTGGATTAGCTGTGGGAATGCAGGGTTAAGGTAGAGGGTTGGTGTGGACTCAATGGCCTGCTTCTACACAGTAGGGATCCTATGATTCTATGAAGTAACACGATAAGCATGGCAAGCACTGTTTGTCTCACAGTTTGAGTTAGTGGTAATTGAAGTGTTATACACATATTGGAACAGATGATGTATTCTGCATACAAATGCACCTGGGTGGCAACAAGAAGTTAACTGCTCTATGAGGTAATGGTAAAAACCTTATTATTTCCAACAACTATGAAAGTGATCCCAGATAATTGAACAACTTGGAGCTAGGGACAAGATGGGGAGATCTCCACCAGCACCAGAAGCTTTCATGTTTAGCTTCATCTTTCAGATGAACAGGTTTAAAATGGGTTTTGACTGCAGAGAACGCTGGTGTGCTGATGGAGATCCAAAACAGTTGTTGTAAGCTGTGAATTTTATTTGATTAGTCAGAGATTTTATAGAAGCAAACCAGCCAGTCTGTGTCACTTGCAAATCAGGGGAAGCATCTGGAGAAAGATGAAAGGCAACATTCTGAGCAGCATGAGAATCAGAAGGATCTCAGCAATATGTGAATTCCCAGCTTTCCTCTGCCCATAACTGTTTTCTCTCTGCCTGTCTGTATGTCTGTCTGTGGGGTTTGAGGGGGAGATTATAAAGGGGTTGGTATTAATTAGAAATATTACAACGAATGAGTTTATAAATGTTTACATGTAACTAAAACCTCATTAATTATAATAATTCTTATTAAACAGGAAACTGGTCTATGTTTCCTATTGACCTAGGTCTAAAAATCAGGAAAACTGGGAAATCTTTGTTTTAAAATCTTTATGCTTTGCAATGACTCCCGGAATAATGGGGCTTGATTTTCTGCACACTACCGCAGTGAGTTGTGACAATGCCCAAGTAAATTATGTCTTCTTTCCCCAAATGTAGTATTTCTTTGTGGCACCCAACTCTTAGCACAGGATTATTTATCTTTAAAAAAACTGATAGGAAATTTTAATCATAAATTTGTTCATTCAAAGGATGTAGACATCACTGGCTAAGCGTATTCCTAATTGCTCTGGACAAACTGGTTAGGAGCCACCTTCTCAACACAATATTTTATCACTTCATATTTTTAGCTCTGAATCCCTCACTTTTTAAAATTGCTTGTTCGTACAATATGGATGTTGTTGGTGAGGCCAGCATTGATTGACCATTTGAAGAAATTCCGACAAAGGACCACTGGACTTAAAATGTTAACCTTTGATGCACAATATGATCGACCGTGGCTCAGTTTGCTAGTCTTTATAAAAGTTAAACATGAAGCAAAACAAAAGAAACAAGCTATTCTGAGACACACATCAGACAAAATACAAAGAGGGGCAGGCTTACAGAAGGAGGGAGAGAGTTGTTCAGAACTAAGAATGGAAATTCACAAGCAATGTTGTGTAGTGGTAGGAAGACAGAAAACTCCAGCAAAGGTTTAAAACGAGTCTTGGGGCATGTGAATATGCACCGAACAAAACATCCAATATTAAATACCTAAACTGCTGAAAACCCCACAATTTTGAGGAACGTTAGCAGCGCATTAAATGGTTGTTCATTTTATCAGTGAAGAATTAATCTGAGCTAACAAATAACTTCAAGCAGGTAGGAGTAAACAGGAATAAAATATTCAGGTGGATGCATTAATTATTTGTGTGCTGATAATCCTATGGTTTGACTGGGGTCGCAGACAGGGAGATGGGGAGTGTGGGAGACAAACAGAGATGCAACTCTTCTTCAGTTGCTTGTAAAAACCTGTTTCCATTTAGAAAGTGGGATTATTGCAAATGTGTTTTATTCTCTAATTCATTAAATGCTGTTCCAACGAAAGAGCTATGAAAGGTTCTGGTTATAGTGAGTGCTTTACTGTAACAATAAAGAAATAATCTGAGCAATGTTCCAAAGCAAAAAATGAAGTCATTGGAAAAGCCTTCCTCTCTGCCCACACATTGGTTGGACTGGATATTTTGATGTAATTGGTTTCTATTGGAAATGTCATCACCATAATTTTTCCATTTTTTTACTGTGAAACATGTTGTGAATTTAATTTACCATGTGGAACTCACAAGCAGTTTGGCTTAACAGATTGCTTATTACAATATAATCTCCCTGCCATCAAACAATATGGAGACAGTTCACTGCGAGAAACAACTATTGGAAGGGGTGTGTAGCACAAGTCTTTTTTCAGCAAACCCTACAATTTTGCAGAGCATCACTTTATATGCTTCAGAAATTAAGTGTATTCTCCCTCCTTTAAGCAATCAAATATACCACATTTATTTGTCACATTTTCACTTTATAGAGTAAAGATTTTAAGTGTTCGACTCCTCAAGACCCTGAAGTCTATGAAGAACTGACTGTACTTCCAATGGCTGGGAGTGAGTGAAGACTATAGGTTTAAAAAGATAGATAACGGACAAATTAATTTCTTTAAAATCTAGTGGGGAATATGATCAGGAAGCTATATCAAATCAGAGAATATGGAAGGCAGTCCAGTTAATCATAGAATAGAATCCCTACAGTGTGGAAACTGGCCATTTGGCCCAACAAGTCCACACCGACCCTTCAAAGAGTGACCCACCCAGACCCATTTCTCTACCCTATTAGTCTATATTTCTCCTGACTAATGCACCTAACCTACACATCCCTGAACACTGTGGGCAATTTAGCATGGCCAATTCACCTAACCTGCACATCTTTGGACTGTGGGAGGACACCAGAGCACACGAAGGAAACCCACGCAGACACGAGGAGAATGTGCAAACTCCTCACAGGCAATTGGTTAGGGGTGGAATCGAACCTGGGTCCCTGGTGTTGTGAGGCAGCAGTGCTAACCACTGAGCCGCCATATTACCCCAAGGTACCAATAAACTATCAACTGCAAATGTCTGAATGGATATCTTGATATCTCAATTATTCTTTCTGGTGACGTTGGAGCGAGGTAACACTTGTATCTCTGGTTAGATGCTTGACCAGTGAAAATAACAACAGGCAGCTGTCAAACTCAGCAATTTTATATTGAAATTACTATAGAAAGTGGTTTGCATCATCATTGCCAATGGTGACCAGATGCTAAAATCGTCATTTTTAAAATATTAATAACTGCGCTGAGACCTGAGCTTTCAAATGCAATGAGACAAAGATATAGAGCTGCATGTGTGTATACTGAGGGAATACTGACATTTATCCAAGTACTTCCACAAGATACACAGTGCTTTCCAAATACTGTCATTAGTAATATTCCTAATATGGAAAAGCTCATGACACTAATACAGCACTATCTCCTCTGCTTTTGTGAATGAATATTGAGGTCATGAAGATCTACCATCTTTCAATGTCAAACTGATCCCGCCTGGAGATGGTGCACATTTGGGAAAGTGAGCAACTCTGTGTGACGCACAAAATATGACCAAATAGCAACATTTGGTCATAAAGATTTAAAATCAGAAAGATTTAAAATGGACCTAAGACTCAACCTTTTCACCAGAGGGTGGGGTGTGTGTATGGAATGAGCTGCCAGAGGAAGTGGTGGAGGCTGGTACAATTACAACATTTAAAAGGCACCTGGATGGGTATATGAATAGGAAGGGTTTAGAGAGATATGGTAGGAGAAAGTGAGGACTGCAGATGCTGGAGACCAGAGTTGAAAAATGTGGTGCTGGAAAAACACAGCAGGCCAGGCAGCATCCGAGATTAGAGAGATATGGGCCAAGTGCTGGAAAATAGGACTAGATTAGGTTAGGATATCTGGTTGGCATGGATGAGTTGGACCGAGGAGTCTGTTTCTGTGGTGTACATCTTTATGACTCTATGACAAGGTGGGACATTTAGGATATAGATGAGGAGAAGTGTCTTCACCAAAAGGATGGGGAGCCTGTGGAATTCTCTGTCACAGAAAGCAGTTGAGGCCAAAACATTGAATGTTTTAAAGAAGGAGTTAGATATAGTTTTTAGGGTTAAAGGGATCAAAGGGAATGGGAAGGAAGCAGGAACAGGGGACTGAGATAGATGATTAGCCATGACTATATTGAAAGAAGGAGCAGGCTCGATGGGCTGAATGGCCTATTCCTGTTTTCAATGTTTCTCTCCTGCATCACAATATTCTTTCGTAGGAGTTTGGCCTATCAGTACAGGCAGTCCCTGTAGGTTGCAAACAGACTTTAGGAGGAGTCCATTTGCAGGTTGATTTGTGCGCAAGTTGGAACACGTTTCAGGACAATGCAAAGTTCTGAAAATAGACCAAAGAACTGTTGCTGCTTGAAATCTGAAACAATAAAGGAGAAACTCAGCAGCAGCTGTGGAGAGAGAAACAGAGTTAACATTTTGGTTCTAGTGACCCTTCTTTAGTGACAGACTCTGTTGAAGGGTCATTGGACTCAACATTGACTCTGCTTTCTCTATACTGATGCTGCCAGACCTGCTGAGTTTTTGTTTAATATAAAGTAGCTGTTTATTTGTACGAGAAACGATTGCATGTGGGATTTTAAAAATTATATTCCTGTTTGGGATCACGCTTGTATGTATGAGTGTTGATCTTTTGGACATTTGTGATTTGCAGTCCCCCCTGCAGTGATCGATTGTGAATACTGAGTGTTAATATCTCACTGCTTCCCAGTTCTCCATATAAAATAAAAGAGGTCTTCGTGTAATTAACTTCAACTTGCATTGGAAATCATGTGCTTACCCTGCGGCCCTTTGTCCCTCTCATTCCAGGTGCTCCTCGAACTCCTTTGGCACCCTGAGACCGACACAGAAGGAGGACATTGTGATTAGCATCATCACCTGGAACTCAGCAACTCAACAAAATGCAAGACTTGACTGACTTGTGAAATAACTACACAGAAACAAGTTTCCCCAGTCATGCTTAACTTTCTTGTGGCCAGCCAGCTCAGAATCAGTCCCTGAACTGAGGAGATTTTAATCTCCTGGTCAGAGTATTTTCTTTTCTTTTAAATTTCTTCCACAACTTCTCTAAATCTTATCAACACACCTCGATTCCTGCCATTGCTATGCTATTGCTACCAATGTGTACCACAACCCCTTCCCCTGAAGAATATTTTGCATCCTTTCCTTGATGTCCTTTAAACTTAGGAGGCAAAATGAAATAACAGCACAGAGGCCAGAATCTTGTCACCAAGTTACCCTTTATTTACTAAAGCACAGAACACTGGCTGTCGCCAACCAGCTCAGAGTCGGTCATCAACTGAGGTAACTCTAATTTCCTGGTTATATTGGTCAGTCAGAGCTTTCTTGCTTGACCCAGGTTAACAGCCCCAATCAAGGATCTTGACCCAAGTTAACAACCCCAATCAAGGATCTCGAAATCAACAAGATTCAGCTGGTTCCAATCACTACAATTTGATTTGATTTATTATTGTCACGTACCTAGGTACAGTGAAACATTTTGTTTTGCGTGCAGTACTGACAGATCATATCATACAAAGTGGGTAATGGAACAGAGCGAGGAATACAATGTTACGGCTGCAGAGAAGGCAAGATCAACATTAAATTTAAAAATGTGAGAGGTCCATTCAGAAATCTAATAACAGCCGGGAAGAAGCAGCTTTATAACATTTTACGATCTTAAGAGTCCCAAAGTGGGGCCAAACAAAATACGTTTTGATGTGTAGCCTCTCCTTGAGGAAAGGTGGCAGGCAACTAGCGCACAGCAAAATCCCACACACAACAAAGGCGCCAATGATGGACTATCTGTTTTGGGGGATGATGTTGATTGAGGAGCAAGTATCAGTCCCAGGCTGGTGATGAGAGAATGTGCTTATTTCCTTTGAATGGTGTGTTGGGAATTTCTCAGCAGGCAGTTGGGGGCCCATGGTTTACTATCTCATCCAAAGGATGGTCCCTCTGGAGTGCAGCACACCCTCAGTGTTGGGAAGGAATGTTGCTCTAAGCTTCTCTGCTCAAACCTAGGAGTGGGACTTAAATCCTGGAACTGAGAGGTCACACAGGTACCCGTTGGGTCACTTGAGTTGATTCGCCATATGAAGGAACATAGTTCGGCAACGGATGGTAACCAAAAATTATTGAAAGGGGTTATTCAAAGCAACCTGCATGAGAGGGACAATTAAGTAGAGAGAGTGAGGGACAGAGAACACACAGCAGGGGTGCAAGACAAAGAGGTCAGTCCTTAAAAAAAACAAGCTGAAAGACAGAAAATAAACACAGATAACAGGGACTGGTATCTGTGTAGTTTTGATTTACTGCTGCATAAACACAAGCCTTGAACTGATTTTTGTACTAATAAAGCTGATGGAGGTCAGTGCTAGAGAACAAAACAGTTCCGTTTTTGGTGATAAATATGCATGTTACATAAATACTCCCAGGCCAGTCAAAATCACCAGCCATTTCTTATCCCATCACCAGCCATTTCTTATCCCATCTATCTCAGTTGCGTACAATACTAGATCAAGTAGGAGGTGTCAACATTTTTAGCTACTATTTCACGGAATAGTAGGGAAAATACCTCCTATGTTCATTTATCAGGTTGTCTGTTGTTAATACTATTCCCTCTGTGTCCTAAGGTCAGATCCCAAACCCACTCCCTCAGGCATCTTTGAATTCATGGAAAACCATCTCCTCTTGCCCATGAGCTGTGGGTGACAGTGTCTGTGGGACCTAGGTTTGCTTGCTTACGAAAGAGCCACAAGGTCATCCTTGACATCCCAATGAACGTGACAGTTCTTTAAATGAATGTAAACCTCTTTCGCTGACCCAAACTACTGCTAAGACTTTCAAAGCCTTTGTCTGCTTTTTCTCCAATCTCAGCCATTGTGTGCTAATTATCTGAGTGCAGGAAAACGTTGACGGAATGGAGAAGGGAAGTAAAAGAAATGAGGAAGTTCGAGAAGCAAACAATTGGAGATAAAAAAAGCAGGGAAACCAAGGGAACAAATGGCTGGAGAAGCAGCGAACAAGGATAGAAACCTTCCAAGTAAAGATTTAGGACACGTGAACACAAAGTAATCACAAAATATACAGAGACTAGGAAGCAAAGCATTGCAAAGACAGAATATTAAATGCTCCGTCTTGATTAAAATATTTACACTTTAACATTCATTTTGCACACAAGAAAAGGAGGAAAAATTCAACTGATACTATACATAACAAAAAATAGAATATTGTATTAAAATACAAAATATTATTTTGTTTAAGCAAATTATTGTGGTAACCACTTTGGAGAAACATAAGTAAGCACAATTATTCTGTACTTGCACAAAGTAAAAAATTGCCTATAATATATATACTCCACAAGCACCTGATGAAGGAGCAGCACTCTGAAAGCTAGTGCTTCCATATAAACCTGTTGGTTTATAACCTGGTGTTGTGTGATTTTTAACTTTGTCCACCCCAGCCCAACACCGGCACCTCCAAATCATGCATGTACAAAGGTGATGAAGGCAACTCAGATTCTGGTTTATTAGCACACATTAAGCAAATACGACAGTAGTTTTAACTGTAGCTATGTTCCACAAATCTGCCCTCACAGCCAGTGATGATTTCTGATGATAACTGAAGCATACGTGAAATAAAAGTCATCTTTGAACATGGTTGTCATTATTAAAGACACTATACAAAAACTGCTCAGAGCGTTTAAATATTTAACTAGGAAGGGAGTGGATAATCCATGGCAGGAGTAGATTGTTTATTTTGACCTGGCGATGAGCTTAGATCAAAAAGTGCCATGGGGAGGTGTTACCCTGTAATGTTTCACATTCTTACCTTCAGATGAAGAGGAAATGTTTTCTTTAACAGTGAGTGTACCAGGTTATTACATTAAAAGATCCTCTTCAAGCCACAGAAAGACACGGCTCAGTGAAAAAGAAGGCCTTTTGTGCAATGGAACAGTGATATTAATGCCGTACTCTTGGGAAAGGTTGCTTTGGTTCCAATCATTTGGTTTCATCTGTTTTAGGACCAGCATAATGAGGCTCTAGAGGCATTTATAGACTATGTAGTTCAGTGAGCCTTGATCAGCCAACAGGAGGTATTCACTCACAGTCTTTTGAAATGTCACCACGATCCCTGCAAGTCAATGTGTATAACCCAACACACACACACACCTTCCCACATCCACAATTCACAAGGGTGGCTCAGTGGTTAGCACTGCTGGCTCACAGCGCCAAGGATTTAATTCCGGGGTTTAATTCCAGTCTTGGGCAACTGTCTGTGTGGAGTTTGCACATTCTCCCTGTGTCTGTGTAGATTTCCTCTGGGTGCTCAGGTTTGCTCCCACAGTCCTAGAATGTGCAGGTAAGGGTGGATTGACTGTGCTAAAATGTCCATAGTGTCCATGATGTGCAGGCTAGTTGGGTTAGTCATGGTAAATGTGGGGTTATGGAGACATGGTGGTGGGCTGGGTCTGAGTGGGATGTCTTTCGGAGGGTCGGTGTGGACTCAATGGGCCGAATGGCATCTTCCTGCACTGTAGGGATTCTATGATAAATACAAACATATATGCTCACACACTTACACACATTTCCAGAATGAAGGAGCACCAATTTAAGACAGCGATGAAGAGGAATTTCTCCTCTCCGAGGAACTGTGAGTATTTGAAACTCCTTGCCACAGAGAGCCGAGAGGGGCAGAGTCTTTCTGTATACATAAGGCTGAAATAGATAGATTCCTGATCAGTTGGGGAATCAAGGGTTACAGGGAAAGGGCAGGAAAATGGACGTGAGCAATATCAAAGGAGCTGTAATCCTATTGAATGGTGGAGCAGGCTTGACGGGCTGAATGGTCTATTCCTGTTCCTATACCTTATGGTCTTTATGGACCGAACACGCAGCTTTTGAAAGAACTGCCCTTTGGTTGCTCTGAGTCAGCGTCCACACAGACTGAAATACCTTTAAAGCCAGTACTACAGAGATCTAGTCAAAGCTGATTAGGGGGTGTTTTGGAATCACTGATATTTACCCCTAGTGTGGAAGTGGTCTTAAATCTCAGAGAGGGTCAGTTCAGTTTGAACCCAGTCGGTGACCTCCATATTGGAGAAGCTTGATGATGGTCCCACACTGCAATCTAAACACTGGACAGCCTAGGCAATACATCTGGGAAAATCATTACACTGACAAAAAGCACAAAGATTCCACATGAGACCTAACTGAAGTGAGGGGGTGAAGGTAGAGGGGATCGGAAGACTTGAATCCTATTGGCTGACTGGCCCATAACCAGAAATCATTGACACAGGGCACGATCCAGGATGTTTCATAAGAACATAGGAACTAGGATGGAAGTAGGGCATCTGTTCCCTCGAGTCCACTCCGCTATTCAATAAGATCACGGCTGATCTCTTCGTGGCCTCAGCTCCTCTTACCCGCCCTCTCACCGTATCCCTTAATCCCTTTACTGTTCAAAAAATTATCTATCTTAGCTTTAAGAACATTGAATGAGGAAGCCTCAATTGCTCACTGGGCAGGAAACTCCATAGCTTAAATTAGAGAGGTGCTAGAAATGCACAGCAGGTCAGGTAGCATCCGAGGAGCAGGAAAATCGATGTTTCGGGCAAAAGCCCTTCATCAGGATTCCTGCTCCTCGGATGCTGCCTGACCTGCAGTGCTTTTCCAACACCACTCTGATTTAAACTCTGGTTTCCAGCATTTGCAGTCCTCACTTTTGCCTATGAAATTCCATAGCTTCACAATCCTTCTCAAGTTCCTTCTCAATTCAGTCCTAAATCTGCTCCCCCTAATTTTGAGGCTTTGCCCTCTTGTTTGAGTTTCACCCACCAGTGGAAACACGCTCCCTACTTCTATCCTATCTATTCCCTTCATAATTTTATATGTTTCTGTAAGATTCTTCTAAATTCCATATTCTTCTAAATCTCCTTTTGAGGTGATTTGATATTTATCATCAAGGGGGAGAGGAGGTTTACCATCAAGGAACATTTAAAAGGCATCTGGATGGGTATATGAATAGGAAGGGTTCAGAGGGATATGGGCCAAATGCTGGCAAACGGGACTAGTTCAGTTTAGGATACTTAATTGGCATGGACCAGTTAGGCCGAAGGGTCTGTTTTCATGCTGTATGATGATATAATGGTGCAATGGTGCATGTTGTCAGTGAGAAATTTATTTTGCTGGATGTAAAGATATCCTGTTATTAATCACTGTCCCCGTCGACTGATCCGAGCTGGCTTAATGACTGTATAGATGTCAGACGAGAGGAGCACCAGAAAACACACTTTGTGTATCAGTACTAGAGTTTCTTCTCTGAATTTAAAAAACAAATCTTTTCTGGAAAAAAAGCATTGCAGGCAAGGCTACTGTTTAATCCCTATCCTACTGGAAACAGTACTGATCAGTCACTTTCTGGAAATCCAACAGTCCACACAGTGTTGAAAGCTCCAAGTTTCTTACTCAGCAAATTTACACGGTGGTTAAGAATCAAATGTCGGCCAGACAGCGGATTTCCTTCCCTTAAGGGCCCGAGTGACCCCAGGTGAGCTTTTATGACAATCTGGTAGTTTCATGGTCAGTATTAACGATGTAAGCATCTTATTTCAGATTGAGACATAAATTGAATTTAAATTCCTCAGCTGTGGGCCTTGTGTCCTTGGGAGTATTACTGAGGCTTCGTAATGACTAATCCAGTAATGTGACCACTGTTACTTTAATCTGCTGCTGGCTCATTTCGGAGGGAGGCAAGGTCAAATGTCTTTGAAGAATTATTTAGACGTGTTTACACAGAATTGCAGCTGTTTTTTTGGTAGAAAGAGTTCGTAAATCTGGTCATCGACTTTCAAACCCTCTGAGCAAATGCAGGGAATAAAGGCACTTTCCCATTGCCATCAAAGGAAACTTGTAAACTAACCATGCTGTGTCACTGGCAACTTTGAATAACTTGTTTAGTTGTTAGGCACTGTGTGGCCTGTAGCTCAGCTTCCATTTTAATACTGATTAATAATGGGTTCAACTAATCTTCATCCAACCTGCCTCTCATTTCTCTGCCTCTCTTTCAAAAGAAATCTGAACCTAAGTTTCACAAAGAATTCCCAAAATCTCTTATCACAGAATCCTTACAGTGTGGAGTCCGAACCACCAAAGAGCATCCCACCCCCACTCCAACCTATAAGCCTGCATTTCCCAAGCCTAATCCACCTAGCCTGAACATCGTTGGACACCACTGTATGGCAATCCACCTAACCTGCACATCTTTGGACTGTGGGAGGAAACCCACGCAGACACAGGGAGCATGTGCAAACTCCACACAGACAATCACCCGAGGCTGGAATCGAACCCAGGTTCCTGATGCTGTGAGGCAGCAATGTCAAATGTCAACCACTGAGCCACCGTGCCACCAGCTCTTATTTTCTATTAATCCACAAAATGTGGTTTCCTCCAATTTATCAGTATTAAGGCTGAACAAAAACATTTAGCCATATACAGAAAAAAATGAGTAATTTTGCAGAGCCACATATCTTTCGTGCTGAGGGAGCACAGCTAGATACCAGGGCTGGATTTGAGATTATATCTCACATTGCTTTACTTCAATAGACAATACTTTAACATCCCTTTTCTTTGTTAACCAATAACCTTTCTGAGCACTTACAGTTCTAGGGTCTGCAGTGGTAATGTCCCTATCTCAAGGCCAGGAGATCTGGGTCCAAGTCCCACCTGACCCAGAGGTGTGCAAGAACAGACATAGAGTGGGCGTCCTCCCCTTGTAGAGCGATTGAGAACAAGAGCCATAGTCCCAGGAGAAGAGGTGATAGATTTTAGGCAGAGATGAGGAAGAACTACTTCTCACAAAGGCTCATGAATCTGCAACTTCACTCCCCCAGAGTGAACTGGGTGCTGGGATACTGAATAAATGTGAGGAGGAGATAGACAGACATTTAATGAGTGAAGAGAGTGGATGGGAAAGTGGAGGTGAGGACATAAGACCATAAGATATAGGCGAAAGTGAGGACTGCAGATGCTGGAGATCAGAGCTGAAAAATGTGTTGCTGGAAAAGCGCAGCAGGTCAGGTAGCATCCAAGGAGCAGGGGAATCGATGTTTCGGGCATAAGCCCTTCTTCAGGAATGAGGAGGGTGTGCCAAGCAGACTAAGATAAAAGGTAGGGAGGATATAGGAGCAGAATTCGACCCATCGAGTCTTATCCACCATTTGAACATGGCTGATATGTTTCTCAATCCCATTCTCCTGCCTTCTCCCTGTAACCCCGATCCCGTTTTTTCATCAAGAACCTATCTATCTCTGTCTTAAATGCACTCAGTGACTTGGCCTCCACAGCCTTCTGTGGCAATGAGTTCTTTCCACAGAGTCAATGTTCACCACCCAAGGGTTGAAGAAATTACTTTTCATCTCACTTCTAAAGGGCTGTCCCTTCACTCTGAGGCTGTGCTCTTAGGTCTTGGTCTCTCTTGCTAGTGGAAACATCTTCTCCACGTCCACCCTATCGAGGCCTCTCAGTATTCTGCAAGTTTCAATTCATCTTTCTAAACCCCATTGAGTATAGACCCAGAGTCCTGAACCGCTCCTCGTATGACAAGCCCTTCATCCCCAGGATCATTCCTGCAAAACTCCTTTGGATCCCTGCCCATGCCAGCATATACTTCCTTAGATATGGGGCCCAAAACTGCACACAAATGTGATCTGACCAGAACCTTATGCAGGCTCACAAGTACATCCCTGCTCTTGAATTCTTGCCCTCTTGAAATGATGCAACATTGCATTTACCTTCCTGACTGCAAACTGAACCTGCATGTTAACCTGAAGGGAAACCTGAACTAGACCAAGTCCATTGTGCTTCAGATTTCCAAAGTCTTCCCCCATTTAGAGAGCAATTTGAGATCAGCCCTGATCATTTTAAGTAGCAGAGCAGAATCGAGGGGTTGAACTGTCTGATTCTGTTCCGAGTTTTCATGTTCTTATGTCTGAACTGGTTGATTCAAATATCTATACTTTAACATTGTTGAAAGAATAAATGGAAGCATTGAAAGACAGTTCAAGAAAAAAAAGATTAAGCTGTGTCTTTTTCTCCAATGAAATCATTCACAAGGCTCCCTAACATTGAGAGATCCAAAAATGTAATCCAGAAAATGATTGGGTTACTTACAGGTGGTCCAATTGGTCCTGGAGGTCCAAGCTCTCCTGGAGGTCCAGGATGTCCCTGAAAGTCAAACAGAGAATAGGTAAGTCTGGGACTGAACTTGCACGTTGCTGAAACATTCCATCCTTCACTCATCAGGACAGATACAAGTATGCCAAATTTCAAACAATCACAACAATTTATGCTACCGGGGAAAAGTATGCTTACTGGTTGGCAGTTCAACACCGATTCACCAGAAAGCGAGAACAATGGGCTACACAAGCTGCCTTGTTCATCTTGTTCAGTCAGACTCAATGTTCAAGACAGGGATTGATAGATGTTTTGATATTAAAGATATCACGAGATAATTTGGGAAAATAGGACTGAGATAGAAGTTGAATAACAGAACAAGCTTATTGGGCTGAATGATCTACTCCTATTCTCCATGTTATTCCATGCGCTGACTTGCCAACCAATCAGCTCCCCTTTGTCTTCTTGTATAAATTATTATGATTACTTAGAAATTGACATTCTTGCATGTGTCCTGACCAGTGCAAGACAATAAGCTTTGGTGACATGTCACTCTTCAGCTGTTAAAGAAAGTGTGAATTTAACAAAGGAGATGTTATAAAGATGGAATATCAGTCAATACTTTCTGTAAATGGAGAAAGCTGAAATAATTATTGCAGCTTGCTTGTTGCATAAAGCTCTCATCAAAATCATGTACTTCCCAGGAAAGCACATCATTCTTTTGCTTGGTGAACTATTGTACTTGTCACAGGTAGGAATACTTTTTTATTCATTTATAGGATGAGGGTGTCACTGTCTAGGCCAGCATTTATTACCCATCTCTAATTGCCTAGAGAGCAGGTTAGAGATAATCGGATGTTGTGAAACTTGAAAGGGTTCACAAATGATTTACAAGTATGTTGTCAGGATTTGAGCTATAGGGAGAGGCTAAATAGGCTGGGGCTGTTTTCCGTGAAGTGTCAGAGGCTGAGGGGTAACCTTACAGAAGTTTATAAAATCATGAGGGGCATGGATAGGATAAGTAGACAAAGTACTTTCCCTGGGGTGGGGGAGTCCAGAACTAGAGGGCATAGGTTTTGGGTGAGAGGGGAAAGATATAAAAAGACCTAAGGGACAATGTTTCCACGCAGAGGGTGGTACATGTGTGGAATGAGCTGCCAGAGGAAGTGGTGGAGGCTGGTACAATTGCAACATTTAAAAGGCATCTGGACAGATATATGAATAGGAAGGGTTTGGAGGGATATGAGCCGTGTGTTGGCAGGTGGGACTAGATTGGATTGGGATATCTGGTTGGCATGGATGAGTTGGATCAAAGGGTCTGTTTCTGTGCTGTACCTCTTTATGTTGCTGTGGATCTGGAGTCACATGTAGTCTAGACCAGGTAAAGACCGCTGTTTCCTTCCCTAAAGAACAGTAGTGAACCAGAAGGGCTTTTACCCCTAAAAGTCAATTCATGGTCATCATCAGACTCTTAATTCCAAATTTAAATTGAATTCAAGTTCCAACACCTACTGTGGCAGGATTTGAATCCAAGTCCGCTAAACATGGCCTGGGTTTGTGGATTGAGAGTCTAGAGGCCATTCCTCCCCATATGAGTACTAAATACTCACCATGCAGGGCGGCACAGTGGCTCAGTGGTTAGCACTGCTACCTCATAGCGCCAGAAACCAAGGTTTGACTCCCACCTTGGGCGACTGTCTCTGTGGAGTTTGCACATTCTCCCCGTGTCTGAGTGGATTTCCTCCCACCATCCAAAGATGTGCAGGTCAGGTGAATTGGCCATGCTAAATTGCCCATAGTGTTAGGTGTATTAGTTAGGGGTAAAAATAGGGTAGGGGGATGGGTTACTCTTCAGAGGGTCAGTGTGGACTTGTTGGGCTGAAAGGCCTGTCTCCATACTGTACGGAATCTAATCTAATCAAATAGAGGAATACCTGCTCACTCTTAGGGTCAGTGCCAACATTGAGCACTGGTGAGAAAAATGGGGAAGGCACATCCACAAGGAGCTTTAGGAGTTAACAATTTACAAGAATTCTTTTTCATTCTTTTATAAGATGCGGGCATTGCTGGCCAGACTAACATTTGCTGCCCATCCCTCATTGCCCTTGAACTGAGTGTCTTCCTCAGCCAGAGGGCAGTTTAAAGTCATTCACTTTGCTCTGGGTCTGGAATCACTTGTAGGTCAGACCAGGTAAGGATGACAGATTTCCTTCCTGAAAGAACACTGGTGATCCAGATGGATTTTTACAATAATCGATGAGAATTCTCATGGTCACTGTCACTGAGCCTCGTTTTTAATTCCAGGTGCATTAATTTTTCTTATTCACTTATGAAATGTGGGTCTTGCTGAGTGGCCAGCAATTATTTCCCATCCCCTTGAGAAGGTGGGGGTGAGCTGCCTTCTTGAATTGCTGCAGTACACCTGCAGTGTGTAGACTCACTTTGCCCTTAGGGAGGGAATTCCAGGATTTTGACCCAGCGACAGTGGAAATATATCAGTGATATATTTCCAAGTCAGGATGGTGAGTGGCTTGGAGAAGAACTTGAAGGTGGGGTGTTCCCATGTATCTGCTGCCCCTCTCCTTCCAGATGGAAATAGTTATGGGTTTGTAAGGTTCTGTCTGAGGATTTTTGGTGGATTTCTGCAGCGCATGCTGTACATAGTACAAACTGCTCCTATTAAGCATCAGTGGTGCAGGGAGTGGATGTTTGCGGATGTGGTGCCAATCAAGTGGGCTGCTTTGTCCTGGATGATGTCAAGCTTCTTGAGTGTTGTGGGGGCCACATTCAGGCAAAAGTGAGGACTGCAGATGCTGGAGATTATAATCGAGAGTGCGGTGCTGGAAAAGCACAGCAGGTCAGGCAGCAGCTGAGGAGTGGGAGATTTGATGTTTCGGGCAAAAGCCCGTCATCAGGGCTGCAGCAATCCAGGCAAGTGGGCAGTACTCCATCAAATTCCTGATGATGGACAGGCTTTGGGAAATCCGAAGGTGAATTACTCGCTGTAGTATTCCTAGCCTCTGATCTGCTCTTGTAGCCATTGTACTGAGTCCAGCTGAGTTTCTGGTCAATGCTAACCACCAGGATGTTGATAGTGGGGGACTGCTTTAATATCTGAGGAATCACAAACAGTGGTGAACATTGTGCAGTTATCAGTGAACATCCCCACTTAGAGTCATAGAGATATACAACATGGAAACTGATTCTTCAGTCCAACATATTCATGTCGACCAGATACCCCAATCCAATTTGTCCCATTTGCCAGCACTTGGTCCATATCCCATTAAACCCTTCCTATTCATATACCCATCTAGACACCTTTTAAAAGCTGTAATTGTACCAGCCTCCACCACTTCCTCTGGCAGCCCATTCCATACACACACCACCCTCTGCATGAAAACGTTGTCCCTTAGGTCCCTATTAATTTTTTCCATTCTCACCTGAAACCTGTGTCCTCTAGTTTTGGACCTTGTCTATTTACCCTATCCATGCCCCTCATGATTTTATAAACCTCTATAAGGTCACCCCTCAGTCTCCAATGCTCCAGGGAGAACAGCCCAGCCTATTCAGCCTCTCACTACAGTCCAAACCGTCCAACCCTGGCAATGTCCTTATAGACCTTTCAGGTTTCACAACATCCTTCCTTTAGCAGGGAGACCAGAATTGCACGCGGTATTCCAAAAGTGGCCTAACCAATGTCCTGTACAGCCACAACATAACCTCCCAACTCAATGCACTGACCAATTAAGGAAAGCATACCAAACGCCTTCTTCACAATCCTGTCTACCTGCGACTCCACTTTCGAGGAACTATGAACTCGCACTCTAAGGTTCCTTTGTTCAGCAACACTGTCCAGGACCTTACTTCTGACATTATGATGGAGGGAAGGTCATTGATGAAGCAGCTGAAGATGTTTGGGTTGAGGACATGGCTCTGATGAACTCCTGCAGAGATGTCCTAGAGCTGCGATGACTGACCCCCAACAAAGCTTGATCAAAGAGATAGGTTTTAAGTAATGTCTTAAAGGAAAAAAGCAAGGTAGAAAAATGAGAGAAGGTGTAAGAACGGAATATGAGAGGCTGGGGGTCGAGGTTGTATCTTAAGATGAATCTCACCACTGCTCACCATGGTATATGGTCAGATATACTGCATTTACCCTCTTCCCTCATCGGGATCTACAAGGGTCAGCTTAGCCATATTCGCCCTAATTTATTTTTCTTTTGCACGGACAAAGAGGCTAGCCAGGATTAAGTTAGAGACGAAAAACTGCAGATGTTGGAATCCAAAGTAGACAACCAGGAGGCTGGAAGAACGCAGCAGGACAGGCAGCATCAGGAGGTGGAGAAGTCAACATTTTGGCTTGATGCATTCTTCCAGCCTCCTGTTTGTCTAGCCAGGATTAAGCGGCTAACAGTTTTGAGCTACCATTTAGATTATGTAAATGAAACAGACATCATGCACACTCTTAAAACAAGCAACTGGAATCCTACAGACAGGCTGGGGGGTGACTGTAATCAGAAAAAACACATACCAATATTCAAGAGCCTACAATTATAAAGTCATAAACGAACCTCCCACCACCACAAAATAAAATTAAAATTCACTAAATGTTTTAAAATAGAAACCACCGTTCATTTTGGACAGATTGGAAGAACTGACTAAACAAAACAAGTAGAATCTGTTTCACACAGGAAACCCTGGCACGTCCGACTGACACTAAATGAGAGACAGTGTGTGGATTTTGGCATTTTCAGTTGGAAACTGTTCTTAAGTACAAGAGTTCATTCATTTGAATTTTATAGAACAGAACTACAAAGCTCAATTTGCGGGAAATGAGAAATGGTGTCCACGTGAAACGAATTTCCTTTTAACACTTATGACTAGCCATCAGTACAACCTCCGTTATCCTGCCATTTCCTGGTTGTGAAGGAAGTTAATTTCAATAAATATTTCTGCTTTTTTCAGTAAGGCCAGTGTGTGTGTGTGTGTGTTCGTTTGTTCTGTTCTGGAGCCTTACTCTCTGAGCAATTATCAACAGACTGGACAGGTGTCAGGTGAGCTGATTTGACTGCTCCAAAAACAGCAAATTCTTCGGAAACTCTTTCCTCTGTCTCTCAGGGTGGGGCGTATTCACCACCGCCAGCAAGGAAGTGAGGGGCTTGCTTCTACACGACTTGGACTCTGCATTCAGATCAGGCTTCAGTGGGAAGCCCGAATGAACTGACCGCTGGGTTGGCAGCTCTCAGACAGCCGTAGGGGAAAAACTGGGAATCAGAAAAGCTGGGAATCCACACCAGCACCTCGCCTTGAAGGCACACCAATCGGCGGAAATGATCTCTCTCAAAAGCCTGATGCATACACCATGTGTTGTCATCACATCCAGGCATTAATCTTACTGCTGACTTTGTTCAGAAGCTCTGCTACAGCTTTTATAACCATTTCTCCTTCCAGCTCCCTGAGACACAAATAGCAAAGTCAGCGCATTTCAAACCCAGCACTGACTCCAGACATAGCACTGGGATGACAATCTGAATATGGATGAGGGACAACTATTGAGAGTAAAGTAGGAAACGTAAATCTCACGGGTCTCAGCAGCACAATACAATTTCTCTAAATTAAAAATGAAAGTCTGGCATGAACCTGCAACATGGGTTGCAGTTAAAAGTACATTCAGAATTCCAGAGAGCACAAAACAAACACACACACAAAAACGATATACCGAATAACTGATTTTATCAAAATCAATCTGTTTACCGTAGCTATGCTAATTCACTTTGAGGCAGACCATAATTATTTCAGCACAAAATACAAGTCGCTACATAAATATTAATATTGTGGAGGTGCGGTGTTAGACTGGGGTGGACAAAATCAGAAGTCACGAGTCGAAAATGTGGTGCTGGAAAAGCACAGCAGGTCAGGCAGGATCCAAGGAGCAGCAGAATCAATGTTTCAGGCATAAGGCCTTCATCACAAGTTTTTGCATCATGCCAAAGGAGCTGCACTCTGAAAGCTTGTGATTTCAAATAAATCTGTTGGACTATAACCATCATGTGACTTCTGATATAAATATTAACTCCAGGGAGGTGAGGGACCTTGTGGTATTATCACTAGACTGTTAATCCAGAGAACAAGGTAACTTCCAGGGACACAGGTTTGAATCCTGCCATGGCAGATTAAAACTAAAAGTAGTCTGGAATCAAGAGTCTAGTGATGACCATAAAAATGTTTTTAAAGGAAGAGAACTGTGGGTGACAGAAGTCAGCAACAAAAACAGAAATTGCTGGGGGAAAGCTCAGCCGGTCTGGCAGTATCTGTGCAGAGAAAGCAGTAACTCTTCCTCAGAAACATGGTTGACCGACAGGGAAAGATCCATGTGGTTTAGTGACACCCACATCCCATGGACGAATAAGACTTAACACATTCAGAATTTTTTTTATTCATTCACAGATGAGGGTGTTGCTGGCTAGGCCAACATTTATTGCCCATTGCTCAGAGGGCAGAAAAGAGTCAACCACGTTGCTGTGGGTCTGGAGTCACATGTAGGCCAGACCAGATGAGGATGGCAGTTTCCTTCCCTAAATGACATTAGTGACCCAGATGGAATTTTCCCGACAATCAACAATGGATTCTTGGCCATCATTAGATTCTCAATTCCAGGTTTTATTGAATTCCATGATGGGACTTGAACCCAGGTCCCCAGAATATTACCTAAAGCTACAGTCTAGCGATGTTACCACTAGACCAATGCCTCTCCATATTTACTGCAGAATTTACTGTAAGTAAACATAAATGCAGAAATGTCACCAAGTGATCTTTGGAAGAGCACAGAATGCTTTTTGTGGAACCTGTGAGTCTGCAGGACACCTGGGGATGAATAAGGCAAGTCCACTTCCTTTTTATTCAAGGCTTTACTTTTACTGTTGCCATGGTGACTGTTACGTCAGGTCCTCACTTTCTCCCTACAGCCTTCCCTCACCAAAATGAGGAGCTTGACTTTTTCCCCAGGGTGGGGGAGCCCAAAACTAGAGAGCATAGGTTTAAGGTGAGAGGGGGAAATTTAAAAAGGACCTGAGGGGCAACATTTCATGCAGAGGGTAGTGCGTGTTTGGAATGAGCTGCCAGAGGAAGTGGTGGAGGCTGGTACTTGCAACATTTAAAAGGGACCTGGATGGGTATATGAATTGGAAAGGTTTAGAGAGATATGGGCTAAGTGATGGCAAATGGGACTAGATTAATTTAGGATATGTGGTCAGCATAGACGAGTTGGGCCAAAGGGTCTGTTTCTGTGCTGTACAGCTCTATGACAAGCAGATTATGTAGAATTTGCACTCTGTGGGATTGAAAGTGGGACCCAGGATTGCTCCCAAATGCCAAAACAGTCACACTTGGAATTTTGACCAGTGTGTCCCTCAAATGATGTGGAGGTACATTCCCTCTTCAATGGGGGAATGGTGCCTCAAAGCTGAGGGAATAGTTCGTGTCTTTACAGTCTGAGGGCAACACCAGACTGAAGTAAACAGTAAAGAGGAACAGATGAGTTAAGAGCAGGAGCTGGCCATTCGGCCCCATGAGTTTGCTCTGCTGTACAATAAGCTCATGGTTGATTTGCATTGGCCATGTCCACTTTCTGACCAACCCTTTCACCCCCTCGCTTACCAAGAACCTATCCACGTCTGCCTTATGGATATTCAAAGGGTCAACATGCACCATCTTTTGAGGAAGAGACTCATGACCACCTGAGAGAAAAAAAAATTCTCATTTCTGTCTTGAGTGGACAATACCCAAAACACACACAAAAACATATACCGAAAAACGTATTTTTTTATCAAAATCATTCTGTTTACTGTAGCTATACTAAATCACAATGACAAGGACCATAATTATTTCAGTACAAGGGGTACGGGATAAATATTAACTACAGGGAGGTAAAGGCCCCAATGGCATTATTGCTCTGGCAGATTAAAGTTCAAAGCTATATGGGTCTACTGTGGGACTGGTGCAGATAGGTTGACGTTATTTGATGGGCTGAAAGGCCTCTTTTATGCTGTGACTCCATAACAAAAAGCCTCATTTTTTTTAACTGTGCGTTGAATAGTAAGACGAGATTCCCACTACAGGGCAACCTCAATTATCTGAATGTCACGAGCGACGAGTATTTTGTTCGGATAATCAAATGTTTGGATAACTGATCTGATAGCACGGGGAGCAGCCGAAGCATCAGAACCTTGAGAACTTGTTTGGATAACGGATGTTTGGAAAACCGAGGTTGTACTGTAGTTGAGAGATTTATTTGCATGCATTAGCATCGAATTATTATGCCATCTCTCCCCATCGATAGAGTTTCACATTTTCCCACTTGCTGGATGGAAACTGGATGGTGACAATCCCTGATATGAAATCGGAGCGGGTACCTGGTGACCGTAGCTCACTGCCCACTCCCCTATCAGTCACCAACATCTCAGGGCACACTCTGTGGGCAGCGACCGCACACATCCCACTGTCCACCACAACCTCCAGATCTGTAATAGCTAAGTGCGGTGACAGTTACCCTCTACCCAATATGCCTAAGGCAAATAAAACAAACTGTGCAGGGCAGCTGTGGATGCTCAGCATTGACCCAGGTGCATGGCTGAGCTTTACAGAGGGCACCGGTGATCTGTGGAATGGGGGGGAATAGGGGGTGCCCTGGGAATGATTGGCATATCCACCTGAGGCTAGTGGGGGGAAGGGGTAGGCACAGGAACATGGTGTGTAGGTATGAAGGCCGATTTGGGAAGATAGGGAGAGGGCAGAGAGAGAGAGAGACACCCTCCACAAAACTCACCGGGATTGGCACCTTTTCGAGTTCAGGTGAAACTCAGTTCAGAAGACATGATCCTGCCCACCCCACCCCGGAGGTGGGGAGAAGGGGACATCATTGGGCGCAGAAGACTGGACTGGACCTGAAACGTTAACTCTGTTTCCCTCCCCACAGACCTGTTGAGTTTCTTCACTTTGACTGCCAGCCTCTGCAGGGTTTTGTTTTAATCAGAATCTAAAGAAAGTTACTCTTAGCCTGGCGTTAGTACCAGCCAACATTCCTGACACCACACTTGTATGCCCATTGAAAATACAAGGAGGCTATGCATTCCATTGGATCCATACTAGCTGATTCGACCTGATCCCACTTTCCAGTTCTTGTTTTGCAGGCATATTCCCTCTCACGATCCTGCCGCACATCAATTCGCTGATCAAACAGGGACACAGAAAGCTAGGACCCATTGGCAGCAGGGAAACAGGAAGGTGAATGAAATGTTGGCCCTTATTCTACAGGAGTTGGAGTATAAGATTAGGCAAGTCTTACTATAACTGTACAGGGTGCTGGGGGGACCACATCTGCAGTACTGCGAGTATTCCAATGCATGGTCAGCTCCTCAAACCCGGAGCCGTGAAATAGACTAAATGGACTTTCTTTTATTATTGTGGATAGACTGTTATTCTGAATTTTTCATTTCTTTATTTTTCTAATTTTTTTCCCTCCCTAAGAGTTTGCACTCAAGACTTTGTAGCTAGGTACCTTTGTAGCTAAGATGGCACTGTAAGTGGTGACTTGTAAACTTTTCATTTTACCCATCAGAGTAAATGTGACAATAAAGCTAATTCAATTCTGTTTTGTTCCCCTTATTTCAGGAAAGTTATCATTTCATTGGAAGCAGTGTGGAGAAGGTTCACTAAGATGATCGCTGTATGGAGGATCTGTCTTATGAGCAAAGGCTAAACAGGTTGGGTGCCTATTCACTGGAGTTTAGAAGTGCAAGAGGTGATCTCATTGAAACACATCAGACTTTTGAAAGGGGTTGACAGCGTTGATGTTTCCCCCTCATGGGAGAGTCTAGGACCAGAGGGCACTGTCTCTGAATAAAGGGGCACTAATTTAGGACTGAGATGAGGAGGAATTTCTTCTCTCAGAGAAGAGTGAGTCTTTGGAAAACTTTGCCACAGACAGCTGTGGGGGCAGAGTCCTTCTGTATATTTCAGGCTGAGACAGATTATTGATCAGTCAAGGAATTGAAGGTTATGGGGAAAAGGCAGGAAAGTGGACATGAGGAATGTTGGATCAGTCATGAACCTACTGAATGGCAGAGCAGGCTCGAGGGGCAGAATGGCCTACTCCTGTTTTTTTACGGTCTCATGGCTACACTGACATACTTGTGAGAGATCGCTGTTTGTTTTGTACACTCCCATGTTTGCCCTTGCTGAGAATATTGCAGAGCATCCACAGGCTGATAAACAATCTCCTTCCGTGGTCTTCATGTCCTGGAGTGGGAGTTGAGCTGGGCAACGTCTGGGTCAGAAGCAGGAGACCCATGCCAGGAGAATGGGTAAGGGTCCAAATAAATGCAGACCTTTCCAGAAGTAATAACGTCAATCAGGTAATGGCAAAGAAATGGTGTGAGAGAGCTTAGCAACTAGCTCTCCGGTCTCAAGAAATGATACATTATAATTACTGCATGTCACAGGAGACTCGGAAAAAAACATCCAAATCTGTAGATGCTCCAGTGTGGAAACTACAGCTTCTGAGGCATTGGTAATGGTCTGCAGTCAATGTTAGTCGCTCTAAATACAGGGGAGATTTTCCATTTCCTTGCTTCTGACGTAAGTTGGTGGTGCACAGTGGAAAACTGCATCCCCAGTCTTTGATTTTCTGTCCATTAAAATCAGAGAACAGAAGATCATTGTTCACAGTTCAAAACCTCTTGATACATGCTGCAGGCATGCACCAGGAGTACTGAATTCTTCCATTACGTTGGTGGTAAAGAGCTCGATTCCAAAGGGATTTCTTGGAATGTGAGATTTTCGAAGAAACCTGACCGTTTTAATGCTGGGTAAATGTGGACTGTTTGAAAGTAGCACAAAAAGGAAAACTCAATAAATAGTACGTTTTCAAATCTGTTCTGGTGTCCAGGTTAGAGTAGTCATGGGGATGCCTGGTTTGTGATGCAGAATTATACCACCCAGCACACGTTCAATGGATCTCTCTCCACCGACGCTGCCAGACCTGCTGAGTTTCTCCAGCTTGTTCCTTGCCACTTGTTTCAGATTTCCAGCATTCACCGTAGGCACAGGTTCAATTCTTGGAGCGGTTGAGGTCACCATGATCTATGATTGGTGACGCTGGGGCTACAGTAACCATCAGCCATCTCTCTTGCACCCTCCAATGGGACAGCAGTCTGTGATTCTATGGGACTGTGGGGGCCTTCACATTTAGTGGCTCCTTCATTTACAATGAAAATCAATTATGGTTCAGTGTTTTTAATGTACTGACCCAAGCTTTGCAGGAACAAGACAACTTATACCATTCCGTTAAGGAGAGCCATTTGGTTACATTTTAAGCTTCAACACTATTTTTCACCCAGAAAGTTACAGAGTATGGCTGTAGAGCCTTTATTGATCAGAGCATTGAGTATAGGAGTTGGGAGGTCATGTTGTGGCTATACAGGACATTGGTGAGGCCACTTTTGGAATATTGCTTTCAATTCTGGTCTCCCTCCTATAGGAAGGATGTTGTGAAACTTGAAAGGGTTCAGAAAAGATTCACAAGGATGTTGCCAGGCTTGGAGGGTTTGAGGTATAGGGAGTGACTGAATAGGCGAGGGCTATTTTCCCTGGAGTGTCAGACACTGAGGAGTGACCTTACAGAGGTTTATAAAATCAAGAGGGGCATGGATAGGGTAAATAGACAAAGTCTCCTCCCCAGGATGGGGGAATCCAAAACTAGAGGGCATAGTTATATTTAAAAGGCATCTGGATGGGCAGAGGGATATGGGCCAAATGCTGGTAAATGGGACTAGATTAGGCTAGGATATCTGGGCAGCATAGATGAGCTAGTGTCCACTTGGAATGCATCTCTCAAACAGCAGAAACAAAGTCAGGAAATTGCTGTACTCTGAATCATGTGGGAGCAAACCCAAGCGACTTTTCTGTCACACAGCATCCTGGGGACAATATCACACACAACTCAATTTCAATTGTATGAACTGACTATAAGTTAATTATGAGCGCTCAGCAGAATATTGCAACCTCTATATTTTCTTTATAAACCGGCAGCAAAGTCTAATTTTGTTCTCCCTCCTAATGTCCACCTGATCAGTTTGGAGATCTGGTTATGCTGAAACGGTTCCAGCCTTTCGTGGCCCCACACTGAATTCTGACAGAAATTTATTTCTAAATGTGTGTTGTCTTCACTCTTCCTATTGGATAAGAATGCATCCTTTGCAACTGTGCAAAGTGAACCTTTTTCTGGGTGGATGAACAGGAATTATCTCCAGGGACAGCAATGGTTCAGAATAGAGCAACTTGTACATCACCACCTTCTCAAGGGTGACTAGCATTAGGAAATAATTGAAATGTCCTGACCAACATTCATTCTTCAATTGGTATCAACAGCATGTACGATCTGATCCACGTCGCACTGTTGTTTGCAGGATCCCGCTGTGCATAAGTTGGCTGCTGCATTGTGCCTACACATCCAACACAGAATCATAAAAATCGCCAGTGTGGAAGCAGGCCATTTGGCCCATCAAGTCCTCAAAAAGCATCCTACCCAGACCGACTCCTGTTCCCTTAGCCCTGTAACTCTGCATTTCTCATGGCTAATCCACTTAACGTACACATCCTTTGGACTGTAGTGCGAAAGAAGACCACTTGGAGGAAACCCATGCAGATGCGGGGAGAATCTGCAAACTCCTCAAAGACAGTCACCCGAAGGTGGGATTGAACTCAGATTCCTGGTACTGTGAGGCAGTAGTACTAACCACTGAGCCACCATGCTGCTGTATCATTGGCTTAATTGGCTGGATAGCACTTCAGGAAGATTACAGGTTGTAGAAGGTTCTACAGGAATGCAGGGCTTGAAAGATGAGCAAATTTTAAAACTGCAGGATGGAATTTTCACTGTCAGCATTGCACCCGGAGTGAGACTCTGAACGGTTTTAATTAACTCAGCAAATTTCTTCTCTACACTGCAACAACATTGCATCTAATAACTCTATATCATTTCAGTTCAGGTTGAACCAGGTGGGATTGGGATAAATGCGGGGCACATTGACATGGCTGACAGAGACTGTGAATGAGCTTTTAACGCACTTGAACACTCACTGAGTCCACCCTGAATCTAAATCCTGCTTTCAGACTCTGCCATCCTCGATGGGAATAGTTATAATAAGGCATATTGAGTTTAGCCACCAGATGGAGCATTTTATCAGAGATTCCCTAACATATTGACAGAAAACCTTGCAGGACTGGACTGTCTTTGAGAAATGGTCCTTGTGTTCAAAGTAGAATTTTGAAGCAGAGTTTGAGACTCCAGCTAGTCTACAATCTTTCCTTTCATAGCTGTCGATGAGCCTGGCATTTTCGAATGCTCTTGCTCCCTTGGTTTTGTGTTTCTGCAATGGCTACAGCACAGAGAGGCCATTCAGCTCATCGCATTGCTACTAGCTCTTTTGGTAACGTGGTTCAATTGATCCCATGCTTTTTCTTGTCCCCCACTTTCCCTTACTTTTGACGGTTAGCTCCTGAATCTGCTTCTCTGGCAGTTTCAGGCACAGTGTTCCCAATTCCTGCATTAAAACCGATCTCTTCATGTCACACCTGGTTCTTTCTTAAATCACCTTAAATCTGTGAGATCCATGGACCATCTCTTCCATCAGTTTTTTTATTTACTCTGTCAAAACCGTAAACCATTTTGAACACTGTGACAGTACAGTGTGCACTGGGACACTGAGGAAATTTAAGGAGGAGATGGGCAATTTCATTTTTATTCATTCACAGGATGAGGATGTCACTGGCCAGGCCAGTATTTATTGCCCAGAGGGCACGTAAGAGTCAACCACATTGCTATGGGTCTGGAGTCACATTTGGAGCAGACTAAGCAGTTTCCTTCAGCAATGAACCAGATGGGTATTACCAACAAACAACAATGGATTCATGGTCATCATTAGACTTTTAATTTCAGATTTATTTTTATTGAATTCAAATTCCACCATCTGCCATTGTGGGATTCAAACCCATGTCCCAAAGACATTACCTGCGTCTCATAGATTAACAGTGCAGTGACAATGCCACTAGGCCATCACCTTCCAACCCATTCATCAGTTACTGAAGGGTTATGGAAAGTGAGCAGGAAAGTGATGTTGGGTCCAAGGTTAGATCAGCCATGATTGTATTGAACGATGGAGCAGGCTCAAGGGGCTTAATAGTCGATGCCTGCTCCTATGTCTTATGTTAGGTGTCCTCTTAAATGTCTCTGCTCTGTCAAAAACAATGCCACCTTCTCCAGTCTCACTGTTTACCTGATATCCCCTGGCCCAGTATAAACATCGACTCCAACTTCTCCAAGGACTTGAGCTTTTTCCCAAGATATGATGCCCAGATATGGGCCTAATACTCCAGCCAAGATTGACCCAGTGTCCCAGAAAGATTCATCATTGATGCATTCCATAGCTTTTGTAATCAATGTCTACATTAATAAAGTCAAGGATCCCACATATTGTTTAACTTGGATTGACTACCTGTTTCTCGATGGTTAATCTATTACAAAATGTAACATTAGATATCTCTGCTGCCTATGGCTATGGTCAGACTGCATTTGGAATATTAAGAAACTTTTTGGGCCCCGTATCTAAGGAAGGATGTGCTGGCAGTGGAGTTGGTCCAGAGGAGTTTTACAAGGATGGTTTTGGGGATGAAGGGCTTGTCATATGAGAAACGGTTGAGGATTCTGGATCTGTAGTTGATGGAGTTTCAAAGGATGAGGGGGTGGGATCTGATTGAAACGTATAGAATACTGAGAGGTCCGGATAGAATGTACGTGGAGATGATATTTTCACTCGTAGGAGAGACCAGGACCCAAGGAGGCCTCAGAGTGAAGGGACACCCTTTAGAACTGAGATGAGGAGGAATTTGTTCAGCCATAGGATGGTGAATCTGTGGAATGCAATAATGTCTCTTGTGAAGCAGTACCATATAGCCTCTACAAGACCGAAATCCAACTGTTCACCACAACAGGCTGCATTGAGTGAAGAGAAATCAAAGCTAACATTTCAGATTTGGTGACCCTTCTTCAGTTCTGAGCTTTTCTTGCAATTTCTGTTTTTGCATCGGATTTACAGTCACTGCAATTCTTTCAGTTTTTATGTTGCACCCAGTCTTTTAGCCAAAAGTAGCCACTACCTGTCTAATTCCATTGGATTTAATTTTACTCACAAGTCTGCTGTGTTGCACTTTATCGAACACTTTTCAGAAGTTCATATATGCAACATCCACCACACTATTCTCGCCAACCAACTTCCTTACACTGTCACAGACCTCATTGAAATCACACAACACAGGTTATAGTCCAACAGGTGTGTTTGAAATCACTAGCTTTTGGACTTCTGCCCCTTCGTCAGGTGACTTCACCTGATGAAGGGGCAGCGCTCAGAAAGCTTGTGATTTCAAAAAACCTGTTGGAATACAACCTGGTGTCATGTGACTTCTGGATTACAGTCCAACACTGGCACCTCCACATCATATCATGCACCCCGACAAAGTTAGTCAAACCCAATTTTATTTTAGCTGGTCATTTATTAGCCTATACTTTGTCCATACACCTATTAAATTTATCCCAGATTATTGTCTTCTCAAGGTTATAAAATACTATTGAGATATATGTGGTTTACAGTAAATGCACTGTCACTAATACCTCAGTACTGGAAGCCCCCACGTCTAGTACAATGTACAATGACTGTGACAATATTTACAGAACTGAATGAAAAGCTATCATATTAAAATATTTCTTGTTTTTAACATGTTCCACTTTTTCCTCTGCTGAAGATGCTGGTTCAAGTCTGAGGGGTTGATATTTTAGCTCAGGTGACCCACTTGCCTTAAAGGGGAAATAAAGTATAGATCTCTGGGGACTATCAACTTGGGATTAACTTGATAGCTCCAACAGGTGGAAGCCTTCACTCTGAGGCTGCAGATCTATTTTTTGCTCAAAACCATTTCCTATAAAAACATGTCCAGTTCACAGTGCAGTTTGGATGATTAAAATTGAAAGCAAAAATAATAGAAGGACTGGTCACTGAAAGATCTGTTCTGAAGCCTGAATATTCAATGGTGTATTTCACAATGTCTATGGGTAGGAGTAAATAGGCTGTGCATTGTTTATCCTGTGGAATCTACCAAGAACCATGAAGCTGTTCACTGTGTAAATGCTATATCCAGCTCAGTTGCCCTCGGTTGAAGCTGGTTAGCTCAGTTGGTTGGATGGCAGGTCTTGATCAGATTGCTGTTGACACAGGGTTCAATCCCTCCACTGACGAGGGGTGGACTTGTATCTTTACCCTAATTGTCATTAGACCAGCTACCATTAGGGCAGGCAACTCAAAAAATTAAACTACATCATAGATAGAGACTGCCCTCCAAGGAGCAGGAGGAGGATTTTAGCTGCACAGATCAGAGGCAGAGCACGACTTTGAGAAGGACAGAGGTAAAGAAGAGAGGGCCAGTGAGAATGGGTTTACCCCTTACCATTGCCCCTTTAACTCCTGGACGCCCTGGAGGACCTGTTTCACCACGGTCACCCTGCAGAAACACAAAGAGATGTCATTTAGTGGAAGTTCTCCAATACATGCCACAAAACTATTTGAACATCAGGTATTCTTGGAAGACCAGGCAATGGTTCTGTGTACGATTTTATTTGCAAAAGTACACCGATTCATAAATTATTTATAAGTAGATTACAAGACAGTTCAAGTCTGACATCACAGAAAATATAGTGAAAATGTCACATTTTGCTTTGGCGTATTGCACCCTTAGAAGTCTCCAGCCAAATGCAGAATTGTAACACTTATTAGGTATGGCAAGAGACTATTTACATTCAAGTACAAGCCACAAGTGTTTCTACCAAGTGACAGCTGCTGAGGGGGTGTGCTTGCCCCGATTGCACTGAGTTCTATGTTTGCTCTAAGCAGGGAAAGTGAGCAAATTACAGTTCAAAAACCAAGGACACTGGCCTTGTCTTGTCGGGGCGGGGAACTCTGCTCGGGTCAGGGACGGTCGGCTTAGGTCAGGGGTCGTGGTGCTCAGGTCAGACGTCGGGATCACTGTGCTTGGGTCAGGGGTCAGTAATGCACTGCTTGGGTCAAGGGTCTTGGTGCTTGGGTCAGGGTCATAATGCTCAGTCAGGTCTTGTGGTGCTTGGGTCAGGAATCAGGGAAGTGGTGATCCGGTTAGGGATTGTGATGCTTGGGTCAGGGTCAGGGTTGGGGTCATGGTGTTTGTGTCAGGGGTCATGGTGCTCGGGTCAGTGATCAGGAACGTGGTGCTTGGATTAGGGTTGGGGTTATGGTGTTTGTGTCAGGGGTCATGGTGCTCGGGTCAGGGATCAGGGACGTGGTGCATGGGTAAGGGTCGGGGTCATGGTGTTTGTGTCAGGGGTCATGGTGCTCGGGTCAGTGATCAGGAACGTGGTACTTGGATTAGGGTCGGGGTCATGGTGCTCGGATCAGGGATCATGGACGTGCTTGGGTTAGGGTCAGGGTCATGGTCATGGTGTTTGTGTCAGGGATCGTGGTGCTCGGGTCAGGGATCAGGGAAGTGGTGCTTGGGTTAGGGTCAGGGTCATGGTGCTTGTGTCAGGGGTCATAATGCTCGGATCAGGGATCAGGGATGCAGTGCTCAGGTTAGGGTCGGGGTCATGGTGTTTGTGTCAGGGATCGTGGTGCTCAGGTCAGGGATCAGGGAAGTGGTGCTTGGGTTAGGGTCGGGGTCATGGTGCTCGGGTCAGGGATCAGGGACGTGGTGCTTGGGTTAGGGATTGTGATGCTCAGGTCAGGGTCAGGGTCGGGGTCATGGTGTTTGTGTCAGGGGTCATGGTGCTTGTGTCAGGGGTCATGGTGCTCGGGTCAGGGATCAGGGATGTGGTCCTTGGGTTAGGGATTGTGATGCTCGAGTGAGGGTCAGGGTCAGGTTCATGGTGTTTGTGTCAGAGGTCATGGTGCTCGGGTCAGGGATCAGGGATGTGGTCCTTGGGTTAGGGATTGTGATGCTCGGGTGAGGGTCAGGGTCATGGCGCTCGTTTCAGGGGTCGTGGTGCTCTGTTAGGGGTTTGGAGCTGCTTTTGCCTGGGGTAGGGGAGGGAAGACTGGGGACATTGGGTCCATTTTATTTGAGTATTTGTTTTCCCAATCAAATTATTCAGAGATGTTACCACACACCTATGGGGCAGGTGCAACAATTCTGGGCCTTCTGGCTCAGAGATAGGGACACTACCACTACCACAAACAACCCACCCTGTGTCTGTGAATTCTTTTTATTCAGAAGTGTTATCACACACAACTAAAACACTTTCTCACCACCAAATCACCATGACTGTTTTCTGAAACTACTAACTGCCAGTAGTAAATCACCTGTGAAGCTAATTAGAAATTTACAGATAGAGCCCAATACAGGCAATGCAAGCCATCAAAGCGAGGGAGTGGTATGGGCTACATCAGAATGGAGTTGGAGGGCTGGGTCTGCTTCATATATGTTCCTAATCAACCTGCTCAGAGATGGTATCCCACACCTCTAGAAAAGGTGGGGCTTGAACACATGCCTCCTGATTCAGAGGTAGGGATACTACCACCATCCCATTCAAGCCCTCCCTGGGTCTGAATTCTTTTTTATTTAGCCTATTTTTCTAATCAGAAACAGTATGACACACCTCTGGAACAGGTGGGACTTGAACCCAGCTCTCTTGGTTCGGGGCAGGGACACAGCCACAAGAGACCCTTTATAGCTAACTCAATGTGGTCAGACATTATATTACATGCCTCTGGAGCACGTGGGATTTAAACGCAGGCCTCCCGATTCTGAGTTAGGGATACTACCACCGTGCCAGAAGAGGCTCTGGCTTCCTGGGTCTGCTCTCACATGATGAATTCCAGCTGGGCAGGCCACTGCCTGTTACTACGGCAACTGACACTCATCGAGCTCCACTGGTAGATAAATGAGTGATTCCCCATTGGCGTTACAGTGGCTTGACAGGAGAGACATACTAATAAGTACTATGAACAGTGCAGCACTCTCTTAGCATCGCAATGGGTTATCAACTTAAGATGACTGTATTCAAATCTCTGGGGGTCAATCACATGTGGTCCTGACTCAGACATCACAGCCAAGCCCAATGAGTTACCACTGATGCAGGAGGAAATGACTAAGATTACTGATGCACATTATCTGTGAAGCTCAGTAGAAACTCTTTCCAAACATGGGGGTGAGATAAGCACTTGAAGGATACATTGATGGAGTTGGATGACGAGGGATAGGAGACTGTTGGGCTGAGAGGGTCAAGTCTGTGCTCTAAATAGAGTCACGGAGGTCTACAGCACCCACAAAAGCCCTTCAGCCTATCGAGTCTGTGTCAGTCAAAAATAACCACCTCACTATTTTAAACCCATTTACCAAAGCCCAGTACACCTTGGTATTACAAGTATACACCTAAGTACGTTTTAGTTGCGATGAGGGTTTCTGTCTCTCCCACCCTTAGAGATAGAGAGTTCCAGATACCTATCACTCTCTGGGTGAACAAGGTCATCCTAACATCCCTTCAAAATCTTCTGCCCCTTCCCTTAAATTTATGCCCCTTTGTCATTGATCCCTTCACCAAGGGGAGAAGTTTCTTCCTGTCACCCTGTCTCTGCCCCTCATTATTATACTATGTAACATTCTGTAAAGTGACAATCTTTATAATGGGCCCATACATTGGGTTTCCTTTTATGTCACTTATCACTGTTAGTTCCTCATTCTGGAGGGCACCGAGTCTGGTTCTAGCTGCCCTGCAGTTAGCTATATTCTTTACACTAACATGCCTGGATAACCTCTCAATTTCTGTTAGTGTAATACCACAAGCTCGTATCTAACCGCAACACCTCATCTTCTGCCTTGGGACTCTCCAAATACATGGCATCAATGTTGATTTCACCAGTTTCCTCATCTCCTCTCCTCCACCTTATCCCAGATCCAACACTCCAACTCGGCATCGCCTTCTTCAACTGTCCTCCTTGTCCATCTTCCTTTTTACCTATCTTCTCCACCCTCCACTCCAACCTATCATCATCACCCTCCACCTTCATCTACCTATCACATTCCCAGCTACCTTCCCCCCAGCCCCACCCCCCTCCTATTTACATCTCAGCCCCCTTGGGCCTCCCCCTCCATATGCCCGAAACGTCACCTCTCCTGCTCCTCAGATGCTGCCTGACCTGCTGTGGTTTTCTAGCGCCACACTTTTTGACACAGAATGTCCTCTGTCAACTATCGCTGATAGTTTGACCGAATCATTCTGTACCAGTGGCTCAGTGGCTGCATCACCTTCAGATTGAGGGTGAAACTGAGAACTTGTTGGAATTTTAACAAGATTGCTGGAACAAGCACAGCAGGTCAGGCAGCATTCAAGGAGCAAGAGGGTTTACGTTTCAGGCATAACCTTCCTTCAGTCCTGAAGGGTTAAACTCGAAACATCAACTCTCTTGCTCCTTGGATACTGCCTGACCTGCTGTGCTTTTCCCAGCACCACACTTTATCAACTCTGACTCTCCAGCATCTGCAATCCACACTTTTTCCTATTTTAACAAGACAGAGGCACAGGAACGAGTCCCTCATTCCAGAAGCTTTAAATTTAATGTTTACCTTGCTCTCTGTGCACCTTCTCCACAGCCATAACATTGTATTCCTTGCTCTGTTCTATTACCCTAATGTATGGTTCATAGTTCCTTGAAAGTAGTGTTGCAGATAGATAGGATAGTGAAAGAGGCATTTGGGGTGCTTTCCTTTCTTGGTCAGAGCATTGAGTATAGGAGTTGGGAGGTCATGTTGCGGCTGTACAAGACAGTGGTTAGGCCACTTTGCAATACTGCATGCAATTCTGGCCTCCTTCCTATTGGAAAGATGTTGTGAAACTTGAAAGGGTTCAGAAAAGATTTACAAGGATGTTGCCAGAATTGGAGGATTTGAGCTATAGGGAGAGGCTGAATAGGCTGGGGCTGTTTTCCCTGGAGCATTAGAGGTTGAGGGGTGACCTTATAGAGGTTTATAAAATCATGAGGAGCATGGATAGGATAAATAGTCTTTTCCCAGAGGTGAGGGAGTCCAGAACTAGAGGCCATAAGTTTAGGATGAGAGGGGAAAGATATAAAAGAGGATCTAAGGGGCAACTTTTTCAAACAGAGGGTGGTGCGTGTTTGGAATGAACTGCCAGAGGAAGTGGTGGAGGCTGGTACAATTGCAACATTTAAAAGGCATCTGGATGGGTATATAAATAGAAAGGGTTTAGAGGGATATGGGCCAAGTGCTGGCAAATGGGGACTAGATTAGATTAGGATATCTGGTCAGCATGGAAGAGTTGGACTGAAGGGTCTTTTCTGTGCTGTGCATCTCTATGACTCTATGATGAGATCTGCCTACACTCCACACAAAACAAAGCTTTACACTCTATCTAGGGACATGTGACAATAATAAATCAACTTTAAAAAGTCACCAGGTTAGACTGGACTGTCTACCTTTACTTAAAAAGATCCGTTAAGACACGCTGATGTCCCAAGTCTCATTAAAACCGTTATTATCCTCCAATAACTCGCTTTAAACATAAATAGTTGGCTGCAACTTGACGTACCTTTTCTCCAACTTTTCCGAGTTCGCCAATGGGTCCCATGAATCCTGGTTGTCCCTTGTAAAGGAAAACAAATGGAAATGTTTGAATAACAGGGACTAAAACATCTGACCTCTTATTTGGGGATTCAGTCAAAGCAGCATTTGTACTGTTTTCCAAATGAGCAGTTTTCAAGAATACAAGAATGTAACAAATAAGAGCAGGAGTTAGCCACTGGACCCTTTCAAGCTGTCCATCAGTTCAATAAAATTACGGCTGACCTTTTATCACATTCCCAAAATATCCCCATGTCTCCTAACATCCAAACCTTTATCAACATTTGTTTTAAACATGCTCAATGATTGAGTATCCCAGGCTTTCCTAAGGACAGAATTCCAAAGATTCCCAATTCTCTGAGTGAAGAAATTTTTCATCACCCCATCCTAAATATCACAAGATCCTTACAGTGTGGAAGCAGGCCATTCAGCCCATCATGTCCACACCAATCGTCCAAAAAGTATCTCACCCAGACCCACCATATCCCTGTAACTCTACATATCCCATCCAGCCTGCATATCCCTGAACACTATGGGCAATTCAGCATGGCCATCCACCCTAACTTAACATCTTTTTGACTGTGGGAGGAAACCAGAGCACCTCGAGGAAATCTGCACAGACACAGGGAGAATGTGCAAATTCCACACAGACAGTGGAATTGAACTCAGGTCCCTGGTGTTGTAAGGCAGCAATGCTAACCACTGAGCCATGATGTCCCCCCCCCTATATCTAGCCCCTTATTCTGATACTGCAATCCCATGCTCTAGATTTCATATGTTTCTGTGGAACCATCTCTCATTCATTCCCTTTCCTTCCCGATTAAAAATCTGTCCATCCCAACACTGACTATACTTAATGACTCAGCCTCCATAGCCCTCTGCATAGAACATAGAACATTACAGCACAGTACAGGCCCTTCGGCCCTCAGGAACAAATTCCACAGATAAAATAGACTAGTGACTGGATCTGTGTGTGTGTGTGAATTGTAAAAGGATTTCCATGCATTACAATAGTAAGGACAGGAAAATTCCCCTGGAATAGTATCAAAGACCACAGGCATGATGACTCTACCATGTTGACTCAAGTCTGACTGTAATGACAAAGGCAGCTAATGAGCGTGATTTCCTTGTTCCATTCAACCTCTGATTGTCACCCAAGATGGAAGTAACAGTTCTAAAAAAAAGGTAAGGGATTTTCTTTGGAAACTCAACTGTTGTTCATATATTAAAAAAAAAGAACTGAGGATGCTGTACATCAGAAACAAAAGCAGAAGTTGCTGGAAAAGCTCACCAGATCTGACAGCATCTGTGAAGAGAAAATCAGAGTTAATTCCCTCAGTTCTGGGGAAGGATCACCAGTCTCGAAACATTAACTCAAATCTCTCTCAACAGATGCTGCCAAACCTGCTGTGCTCTTCCAGCCATTTCTGTTTCTGTCATTGCTACATCATTCACTAATTACTAATCAGGAGTAATTTCATCCTCACTTTCCTGAGATTTTGTTTTAAGTGGCTAAGAGTTCATGCCTTTCCTATTGTCACTCCCCCACGAAATGAGTGGAGGTGGGATTTTTAGACTGCTGAAAACCTACAGGAAAACCAATCCTAGCCCATGTACATCCCTGGGAACAATGTGTTGTACTGCTATCGGACAGACGTTTCTCTTTAGAGGATTCAGAATCCTGTAGCACCAGAATTTCCTCTCCTGTATTGTTGCCCGTTTCAATGCGTTTTCAAGTAGGTTGGCAGCAGTCCAATGGATCAGAATTGCAGTTCCCATTGGGATCCTTCACCTAAGCCTATACCACAGGCCTGTCCACCATCTACATGGCACCAGTCAGGAGTGTGATGGAATACTCCCCACTTGCTTGGATGGTTGCAGTTCTCACAACACTCAAGAATTTTCACACCATCCAGCAGAGGCATGACTGGCACTCCATCTATCACCACCAATATGCACTCTTCCATCACCAATGCTCAGTCAGTGCAAACAGTGTGTACCATGCGCAGGATGCATTGCATCAAGGCTCCTTTAACAGCACATTCTAAACCTGAGACCTCTACTGCATGAAGGGACAAGGGTAGAGGATACAGGGGAACAACCACCACCTACAAGATCCACACACTGTCCTGATTTTGAAATATATCGTCATTCCTTCACAGTCAAAAGCTTGGAAATTCCTTTATAATGGGTCTGTGTGTTTACCGACTGCATATGGATTGCAGTAGTTCAAGGTGGTAGCTCATGATCACCTTATCAAGGGATAGGCAATAAGCAATATTTATGAAAGAACACAAGGAGGAGGCCGTTTGGCCCATGAAGTCTGCACTGACAATCCAACTAGTTACTCTCCTCCTGCTCTTTCTATATATCACTGCAAATTTTTAGTTTATAAATATGGACACACCTTCCAACACATCTAACTCATCTTTACTGTTTAGAACCAAACTTAGAATCAAACTGGACAATGTTCCTGACTTGAAAACAACAAATGCGGGAGGTCACAGCGGGTCAGGCAGCATCCACAGAGAGAGAGAGAGACAGAGAGCAAGCTAACAGTTTGAGTCTAAATGACTCTTCATTTAAGTTTACGTCAGCTGTGATGTCTGACCCACTGTGATCTCCAGCATTTGTTGTTTTCAGTACAGATTCCAGCATTTGCCGTAATTTGTTCCTACAATGTTTCTGGGTTTTTGTTTTGCATTTGCTCTTAGGATGTGGATGTCACTGGCCAGCTCACATTTATTGCCCATCCCTAATTACCCAGAGAGCAGTGAAAGCCAAGCACATTGCTATGGGTCTGGAGTCATATGTAGCCAGACCAGGTAAGGAGAGAAGATTTCATTCCCTAAAGGACATCAGTGAAGAGATGGTGTTTTTTTTATGATAGATGTCACTGTTTCTTTCAGAGAAACCTTCATTCCACACTCTTGGTGAATTCAAATATCACAATCTGCCAGAGTGTGATTTGAACCCAGATTGTCTCCAGAGGGATTAGCCTGGGTTTCCGGATTCCTAGTCTAAGATACGACCATGACAGTACTCTCTTCCTGCTTCAGATCACAGTGCAGCATGATTCGGAATGTGCTTGTTCTTTCTTCAATGCTTTATCTTTGATTGCAGTCACAGCAACAATGCTGTAATTTAACAAATTAAAACTTAATTTGCCAGGATTTTGCTGGTACATTCCAGCTCGGACCCACAGGTGGGTGACGTTTGCTTTAAAGAGTGAGCAGGCAAGTGGTTGCCAGGTATTTGCCATTGTAGGAAGAGTGAAGAACTCATCATTGGCCATGGAATGATTCCCCAGTGGACTCTTCCCCCAGCTAAATGCCAGACCTCAGTCATAGACCTCTTCATCTTAGCCGGATGACCTTCCGTACAGCACTGACGATTGTAGGATCACAGAATCCCTACTGTGTGGGAAACAGCCATTAGGCCCATCAAGTCTGCAATGACCCTACAAAGGGCATCCCACCCAGACCCACCTTTCTCTGCATTTCCCACGGCTAATCCACGTAACCTGCACATCTTTGGATTGTAGAAGGAAACTTGAGCACCTGGAGGAAACCCATGGGGAGAATGTGTAAACTCCACACAGACAGCCGCCTAAAATTGGAATCGAACCCAGAGTCCCTGGCTCTGTGAGGCAGCAGTACTAATCACTGAGCCACATGTCAATAAACTAGACCGCTTTTTAAATTTGTGATGTTTGCGTCAGGGCATAGCCCATCCCTAACTGTCCCTTGGATGGGTGGTGGTGAGCTGCCTTCTTGAACCGCTACAGTCCTTGGGGTGTAGGGACACCCACAGTGCAGTCAGGGATGGAATTCCAGAATTTTGACCCAAGGTCAATGAAGGAATAGGAAGTGATCTTCATGTCAGGATCATGTGTGTGGCTTGGAGGGGAACATGCTATGTTACAGCAACACAGCAAAAAGTATCACTCAGCCTATAATTATACTCCCAATCGTATGCTGTTGGTAACCTCTGAAGTATATTTAATAACTTTAATTACAGAAGTCTGCATGGTGAACGAAAAGCACAAAAAAAAGTACACAATGATTACAACATTTGTGCAAACTCTCCAGACAACAGTCTGGAAATAAAACATTCTACACAGCTTGGCCAACAGTGGCCTATTTCCCAAGCCTGCCTTTTAGTTGACTCTGGATTGAGCAGTTAAGTTTCTGTATGTCCCAAAGGAGAAAATTATTTCAGTTTCTGTCTCATCTGAATGGATTTGAGATCCAAACATAATACTCAAAAAAACCCCTCTCAATTTGAACATCAAATATCGCCCCCAGAATCTATTTTTTTTTGATTGGCACATTGAATTTTGCCATTTCATAAGCCACCTTTTATATGCCAAGATTTGTAAATTCTCACAGTCATTTATGTTATGTATTTTCATCAGACCACGCACTCAAATGGTGCCATCAGCATCTTTGAGACACGAACTATTTACAGACTAGATAAAAACTGAAAGAACTGCGGATGCTGTAAATCAAAAACAAAAACAGAAATTGTTAGAAAAGTTCAGCAGGTCTGGCAGCATCTGTGGAGAGGAATCAGAATTAATGTTTTGGGTCCAGTGACCCTTCTTCAGAACCGAGGTTAACTCTGATATCTCTCCACAGATGCTGCCAGACCTGCTGAGCTGTTCCAGTGCTTTCTGCATCTACAGACTAACCGGAGTTCAGCAACAATTCCGTTTATGCATTGAGAACACGACAATTAATGGTTACCTGTTCTCCGACCTTTCCCACCTTCCCAGTATCGCCGGGTTCACCCTAAGAGTGGAAGGAGAGAGAGAGGGAGACAGAGAGAGAAAACAATGACAACTTCAGATGGTGCTGTCTCTGGGAAGAAAACAAAATGTATTTGTGCAGCTTTCTTTTGAATTGAGCCCACGGGCCAGTTTTAAGTGTGGCTAGCTTCTCAGGGATCTATGTCTCACCTTCATGAGCTACTCAGAGAATAGTGAGCATGGGATTGCATTAGTAGCATTTCACTGAGAAAGGCAGCACCCAGGAGACAGAGTGGGTGCAGGTTACTGAGCATTACTGGCCCAACACCCACTTTCGGGATTATCAAAAATTTTCTCCCCACAATTAGACAGTAAAACTCCTTGGAATTTCTGCAAACCTTCCTGTACTTCAGGCATAAGGTCACTGTTTTATCACTAAAATATCACACAGTTAATACAGAACAAACAAGATTGACATTGCAACTTTCCCACTATTTTCCTTGCAGGATATATGAAAATAGTAAAGCTTGGAAATGAATAGACTGGTCCATAATACTGGAAATTCAATGTATCAGTTCTTAATACTTGGAATCAAATGTACTGGTCCTCTGTAATGTGAACTGAATGTACTGGCCCTTAATACTGGGAATTGAATATACAAGTTCTCTACATTTGGAATTGAAAAGTACAGGTTCTCTATACTTGGAATCAAACGTACTGTTCCTATATTGGGAAATGAATGTACTGGTCCTCTATACAGATCTGGTAATCAAATGTACTGGCCTTCTATATTGGGAATCAAATCTGCTGCTCCTCTGGGAATCAAATGCACTGGTCCTCTACATTTGGAACTGAAATGTAATGATCCTCTTTCCTTGGAATCAAGTGTATTGGTCCTCTATACTTGAAAATAAATGTATGGTACACTTCACATGGAACTGAATCTACTGGTCGAACTGGAGGACTGCTCTGAGATACAGAAGACAAACTGGACCAGTATGCATCATTTGCAAGTTTTAACTAGTTTTTCCTTCTAGGATGTCACATGACCCAGACCAGTATATCTCACTGGCCAGTTTTAGTGGTTTTCACTCCTGTATTGGGTAAAACCAAAGGAAGTTTCAATCAAAACTCCAGAAGAAGGCCACTCAGCCCTTCGAGCCAGCTTTCCCATTCAATAAGACTGTGGCTGATCTGATTGTTCTCCTCAACTCTACATTCCTGCACATCCCCCGATAATCTTTCATCTCTCTTAAGAACTGGGAACCCGTCCATCTCCGCCTTAAAAATAGTTAAAGATTCTGCAATCACTGTGTGTTGAGGAAGGGAATTCCACACGGTTGGAGTTTTCAGTCGGGAAGCAGGCCTGTTGTGCGGAATGGCCAGCATGCTCCCTCGGTCCTGTCCACTGTTGTGCTGTAAAAGCCATCATCACAGATTTCCCAAACCGCAGGTCCTTCAGCTCATCGCTAAGGTCGGGAAGGGTGTCCCAAAGCATTGGAACACTGGCCGGATTTCCCCTCTCCGGTCATGATGCAGGCCTCCTTGCTGGGTTTCTGAGCAGCAGCAGCTGGGAGTCAGGAGCAAACCATTTTACCTATTGACAGTCGTGTTTGAGGTGAGGTCTGGGATATCGCCTGGGATTTTCCAATGCTGCAGGGGTTTGGGGGGGTGAGCGGTGAGGATGGTGGGGACATCCAGACCCAGACCGGAGTCCCAGACCTTCCCAAATTTCCTGATTGGGAGGCTGCCCAATGGAATAACCCCCACCCCAATATGGGGCTACTTTAGGAATTTTCTCATCAAGTGTTTTGAAATGGGGTGGGGTGGTCGGGGGAGGGGGGGGGGGGGTAGCGAGAACACCTTTCTGTTGAAATACCCTCTCAATGTTTTATAGAATTTTATAGAATTTACCTTCAAATGTATTTTTACAAGAAAAATACAATGAACAGTGTTGTATGTCACCCAGCATGATGCCACAATTACCCACCACCTTCCCCAGCCTCATGCTGTTCTTGAGCTGTGAACTCCCTAACAGACCACCCCTCTGGGTGTCCGGCCTGATAACCTTAATTGGGTAGCAAAATGCACCCCCCCAATTACGCCATTGCCTTAACCCCTTTCCATGGGTCTGGGGACTCAGAGTGATTCCCAGCTCCTGATTTCTCACCCCTGGAGCGAAAATGCAGGCTACTTAGTGTGTTACGCAGATTAAACTCCATGTTCCATCCTGAAGTGATTACATGGGACTCTGATTCACAGCTGTGGGGATAATGGTTGGTTTGGTTATAGTTTAGAAGAAGTGTTAAGTGCACAACTGTTGAAAGATTAAACACACATTATGACAGAATGGACGGGTGTAGCAAAAGAATAAAACTAAAATTGGTTCAAGTTTACAGAACACTTAATGCTCAGAAATGCATGAATTTGTTTTGCTCAGACAGGCCTTCGGGGTATATTTTAACTCCGTTTGGTAAGTGGCCCAAAATACAGCTCTTCATTAGTATTCCTCCTGGCATTTCAATGACAGTTGCTGTCAAAGCAGTGGTCCTAACTAGAAAACTCTCAGCTGTGGTCCCTCAAACTGGGTGTTGTGAGGAAGACAGGACCAGCCTAACTTCAAACATTGCTGGGAACTGGGAGAGGACTAGAAGTGTGCCCTGCAGCTGGCTGCTAGCCACCTTGGTTCCTGGACAACTACCACAGCTTGTTCTAGCTTCAGCAGAGTATGCAGTTTTAAATTGAAGTGAAACGGGGGTGACTCGCTGTCTCCTGTGACTTTGAGACAGTAGGGACAGAAGATGCTAGAAGTCGGAGCCAACAGATAGAACGTAGAACATTACAGTGCAGTTCAGGCCCTTCAGCCCTCGATGTTGCGCCGACCCCTGTGTAACCAATCTGAAGCCCATCTAACCTACACTATTCCACTCTTGTCCACATGCCTATCCAATGACCATTTAAATGTCCTTAAAGTTGGCAAGTCTACTACTGTTGCAGGCAGGGCGTTCCACGGCCCAACTACTATCTAAGTAAAGAAACTACCTCTGACATTTTTCCTATATCTATTACCCCTCAATTTAAAGCTATGTCCCCTCGTGCTAGCCATCACCATCTGAGGAAAAAAGCTCTCACTGTCCAACCTATCTAACCTTCTGATTATCTTGTATGTCTCAATTAAGTCACTTCTCAACCTCTCTCTAACGAAAACAGCCTCAAGTCCCTCACAGCCTTTCCTTGAAGACTTTCCCTCCATACCAGGCAACATCCTCATAAGTCTCTGAGCCCTTTCCAAAGCTTCCACATCCATCCAATAATGTGGGGACCAGGGCTGTACGCAATACTCCAAATGTGGCCGCACCAGAGTTTTGTATAGCTGCAGCATGATTCCGAAACTCAATCCCTCTACCAAGAAAAGCTAACACACCCTATGCCTTCTTAACAACCCTCTCAACGTGGGTGGCAACTTTCAAGGATCTATGTACATGGACACCGAGATCTCTCTGCTCATTTACACTACCAAAAACCTTACTATTAGCCCAGTACTCTGCATTCCTGTTACTCCTTCCAAAGTGAATCACCTCACACTTTTCCACGTTAAATTTGCCACCTCTCAACCCAGCTCCGCAGCTTATCTATGTCTGTATAACCTACAACATTCTTCATGATTATCCACAACTGTACCAACCTTAGTGTCATCTGCAAATTTACTAACCCATCCTTCTATGCCCTCATCCAGGTCATTTATATAAATGACAAACAACAGTGGACCCAAAACAGATCCTTGCGGTACCCCTCTGGTAACCGAACTCCAGGATGAATATTTTCCATCGACCACACCCTCTGTCTGCTTTCAGCGAGCCAATTTCTGATCCAAACTGCTAAATCCCCCTCAATCCTATGCCTCCGTATTTTGTGCAGAAACCTACTGTGGGGAACCTTATCAAATGCCTTACTGAAATCCATATACACCACATCAACCGCTTTACCCTCATCCACTGTTTGGTCACCTTCTCAAAGAACTCAATAAGGCTTGAGAGGCACAACCTACCCTTCACAAAATCATGTTGACTATCCCTAATCAACTTATTCCTTCCTAGATGATTGTAAATCCTATCACTTATAATCTTTTCCAACACTTTGCCCACAACTGAAGTGAGGTGAACGTGTCTATAATTTCCAGGGTTATCTCTTATAATCTTTTCCAACATTTTACTCACAATCGAAGTAAGGGGTACAGGTCTATAATTTCCCTTTTTGAACAAGGGAACATCATTTACTATTCTCCAGTCCTCTGGCATTATTCCTGTAGACAATGACAACATAAAGATCAAAGCCAAAGGCTCAGTAATCTCTCCTCCCTGGCTTCCCAGAGAATCCCAGGATAAATGCAATCCGGCCCAGGGAACTTATTTTTTTTTGCACTTTCCAGAATTGCTAACACTTCCTCCTTATGCACCTCAATCACAAGATGTGAGGCTGGAACAGCACAGCAGGTCAGACGTCACCTGAGGAGCAGGAAAGTCAATGTTGCGAGCAAAAGAGTTTGTCACACACTGTTTCCTGTTCATGTATCCCACAGTACAGGCAAGTGAACACTCAGGCAGGACTTGGCTTGTTCTGGTTCAATCTGATCCAGCTAAGCTGAGGCCAAGACCAGCCTGGCTCAGTGTGGAGGTTGGGAGGAAAGGGTTGGGTTTGTATCCCAGAGCTACAATTCCTTTCTGAACTCTGGACAAGTTGTTTCTGCAGTTGGGCCTTTGACAGAAACAAGCTGTGTTCAGTACTGTCAACACTACTGCAAGGTAACAGGGGCACAAGTCAAGAGTGTACTAAGGAACACAGGGGGCTCCGTGTGCATCCATCTCAGAAACTGAGGTAGGATCACATGAGAGGGGGCAGTAAAGCGTGTGGGATCCCAGACGTCATGAATTGAGGTACTGAGTCCAAATCATGGAGGTTACTTTGAATTGTTATAAAGCTCTGGTTAGTCCACATCCCGAGTATATCATTCAATTCTGGTCTTTAGGAAGGAAGTGAGGGCCCTAGACAGGTGATCTATCAGAATGGTTCCTGGGTTGAAAAGGATTCTAGCAACAAGGAGAAGCTGCGGTTGTTCTCCCTGGAGAAACTGATTGGAAATGCACAAGACTGTGACTGATTTCAGTAAGCCAGACAAAGTCAAAAGGTTTCTCTAAGCTCATGGAACAAGGGCCAGGGAACACAAAGCTAAGGCTCTGGGTGAGAGATGATCACGCAAGATTTGAAGAGGAACAGTATTTTTCATGCAATGAGTGGCAACGAGCTGGAACTCATTGCCCAAGGGAGCATCAGAAATGGAGACAAGCATGGATTTCAAATGGAAATTGGATGGGTACTTGGAATCCCTACAGTGTGGAAGCAGGCCATTTGGCCCATCGTGTTCTCACTAACTCTCTGAAGAGCATCCCACCCAGACCTACCCTCTACTCTCTCTCTGTAACTCTGCAATTCCCATGGCCAATCCATCTAGACTACACATTTTGAAACTGTAGGAGGAAACTGGAACACCCAGAGGAAACCCACATAGATGCAGGGAGAATGTGCAAACTCCATACACAGTTACTCAGAGGGTGGAATCAAACCCAGGTCCCTGGCTCAATGAAACAGCAGCGCTAACAACTGAACCCCCATGATACCCCAAGGAAAGGAAATAAAGAAAGGCTGTGAGGACAGAGCGGATGAATGGGATGTCTGGATTGCTGTGCAGGAAATCATCATGGATTCAATGGGCCCAAATAACGTCCTTCGTTCCCATAAGGATGCTAGAGAATCATATTAGTACGATCAGAAAGGATATCAGTGAATATTGAGCAGATGTAAGCCAGGCTTGTTTGAGGAAGCAAATCCTGACCTTGTTAAATACATTTTGGACTTTACAGATAACAGGTGTACCTTGAGTTAAATATACATAATGCAGACCCAATGTGACCCAGACTGTGAGAGCAAGCTAATGGCTTACCTTTGGGCCATCGGGTCCTGGTTTCCCAGGAAATCCTCGCCTCCCAGGACGTCCCTGTGAAAAACACACAGAGTTGGAACAAAATTAATGCGAAATGTTGGATCGTGCAAATTAGTTTCAAAAACCATTCTGCATTTTAAAACACATTCGGTCACTGGAAGGACTACTTTGGTATGTCAAAACTTTGCTGGAACAATACAACTGACTTTGAAAGTGAAGAGAAGCTCCCAAGCTGCTCATCTCTCACATTTCTGACAATGGCCCACATGGTTAATCAGCACAACAGCTCTAAACAGCACCAGGAACACAGTGGCAAGAGGAGGCCATTCAGCCCACTGGGTTCTTCTGTAATTCAGTGAGATCATGGCTGATCTGTAAGCTACCTCCACCTGAACTGGCCACTCTAATGGGTGCACCTAATTTTTTGGTCTGTGTTATCACAGAACAAGCTAAGGCAGCTTTTGGAATGTGACATACCTCAACATTATGGGACTCACTTCATGTTAACATTGTGATGGAAGGTATGCGATTTGTATATATTTTTGTATCATATACTTTACAGCTTGGATTTTGAACCGGTGGCATATGGGTTTTAGTCTTCAGAATTTGGATTTTGAACTGGTGGCATATGGGTTTTATGTGAATATGAGGGGATTTAAATGATTAACTTGTTAGTATTCCTGAAGGCATGCCTTTTTTAAACTAGTGTGCAAGAGTGAGCCTCTGGGATAATTCTAGGAATTTGTTTTTATTAGGAGAGTTTTACAAACAGACAGTGCAAACTTGAGATGCATTAGTTTGTTTACTGTTTCGAAGGATCAGTTTTTTTTTCCTCAGGGTAACATCCCAAATCTTGGAAGGTGTCTGTTTTTCTGTTCACAGAGTCTTAGTAGAACAGCTGTGAAACAGCTTCTCCTGAAGAAAGGAGGTCCTTTAGAACTGTTAAGAAAGGAGTTAGCTTGGTGTAAGGGTTTTAGTGTGAAACTCCAAGCCAGCAGTGTTTGGTTAGAAACCTGAAAGGGTCGGAAGCATAGAATCCCTACAGTGTGAAAGCCAGCCATTTGGCCCATCAAGTTCACAGAGACACTCTGAAGAGCATCCCTCCCAAACCCGTCCCATACTCTGTAACCCTGCATTTCCCCTGGTTAATCCACCAAGCCTGCACATCCCTGGAAGCAAAGGACAATTTGGTATGGCCAATTCACCTGACCTGCACAACTGTGGACTGCAGTAGGAAACCGAAGCACTTGGAGGAAACCCACGCAGACACAGGCAGAATGTGCAAACTCCACATAGACAGTCACCTAAGAATGGAACTAAACCTGAATTCCTGGCACTGTGAGGCAGCAGCGCTAACCACTGAGCCACCTTGCTGCCCTCTTATTTGAAGCTGAAATGGTTTAAGCTCTGTTCTGTGACTAATCAGGTAAGAGGTTATCAAATTCACAAGACAGGGAATTGAAAGTTAGTTATAGGTTAAACCTGTGGCTGTGATACAGAAGCAAACTCTTCCTGGTTGGGGTAACCAGGAAACCCTAAAGGTAGGGATCTGCCAACTGCACTGATACCAACACCCACAGTTAAAGCTGCTAGGTTCTCCGCTTGGCACAGACCTCCCCTGCTATGGATAAAATAGACCATTTAGACATCCGAAAAGGCCAAAAGATGGAGGTTGGAGGTCAGCCGGTACCTGAAGTCCCTCGAGTGGACATTGCTCAAACTTGGCACGATGCACAGACTGAAGAACTCCTAGCCAAACAGAGTGGCTGGTAGGGTTCTTGCAGGTGAATGCTCCTCCCCAGGGGACCCCAGTCTTGCTCTGAACTGAATGGGTAGCAAGGCTGGAAAGCTTGCCCTCTGAAAAATGCCCAGAGGTTGAATTAGTTTGGTGTCAGCATGTTTTTCTCCTCTTTCCTTCCATTATAGGATCCCCTGTGAAAGACGTCAGTTCAACCTCAAGCCAGAGATTTGCTGCACGAAGTTGGCTGGAGTTCAACATAAAACGGGGCTAGGGCACAACACAAGAACGGCTGATGTGGGAAAATGGGAAAACTGATACTGCAAGAGGGTGTCCTTGTGGAGCTGAGACAGTGTAAGGGGGAGATTTCCTGTGAGCCTGAATGAGCTGGACTAACTTTGATGTCAGTATTAGGTGCCAAGGAATATTCATTTCTCAGTAGGAATGTCCCTGACCTCGCTCAACATCAAAATATTCATAGCTAAACTTTTACATGAAAAAAGCACTTCAATCAACTCCTGAGAACTTGTGCCTGAGTTTGCTTTGATTTTTTTGCTCAAATGGTAGATTGTAGCCAATGCCCTGCTGTGTTCTCAGTGAATAAAGATCTTATGCTGATGCTGCAACTGAATTGGTAAATGGAATAAGTGGGTTATCAGATGACAACAGACGGATCGCAATATAGATGCCACTTTCATTGGCACTGTGGTCTATCCCAAATCTAAGTGCAGTTCAGGGATTTCTGCACTCATTCAATACTGGCCTTTTGATGTTAACCTCTTTATCACTGGTAGCCTGAGCCCTAAGCTCTCTCCAAAGTCTCACCATCATCCCCTTGAAAAATATCATTTTTGATCAAGCTTTAGACCACTGGTCCTAATGTCTCCTAACACATTTTGGTTTCAAAGTTTGTTTTATCAAGGTCATGAGCAGTGATTTGGAACATTTTATTTTGCTAAAGGCCATGCATAACTCCTCATCATTGCTCTTCTACAATTTGCACCCGTTCTTCATGGACAGTTACTGGTACATTAACAGCCTTGCATCTTGCTTCCCAGTGGGCATTGCCAAAGTCGATTATACAGCCACAAACTTGATCGCACAAAACATCAGTCCAAAAATAATGTTGACACTTGTTTGCAAAGGATGATTCAGCAGCCCATTCCAAACCACATTCACTGAGGGCTTTCCTGCATCTCAAGGAGAACTCTCTTCCCCCAGGATGGTGAGCTGCCAGGGTTGGACTGGGGTGGACAAAGTCAGAAGCCACATGATACCAGATTATAGTCCAACAGGTTTATTTGAAATCACAAACTTTTGGAGCGCTGTCAAACGATGAAGGGCAGTGCTCTGAAAGCTTGTGATTTCAAATAAAGTTGTTGAGCTATAACCTGGTGTTGTGTGACATCTGACTTTCTCTTCCCCCACGTCTTGCTCAATGACACCCTTTCACAAATCTCTTACATCCCTTGTGTCCTCAAAACCTCCAAATCAACTCCTCCATGCTATCCTTTCTAACAAATCACATTCAGAATCTGCTCCAAATTTTCTTCACTTCCTTTAAATGTTAACCAAAGCTCCTTCATACAGGGAAATGGAGTGTGACTTCCACAGAGTTTGCAGCTTGCTTCTATCTCAAGCCGAGTACTCACAGCCTTCTTGGTGTTCCTTCCTCAGAAGGACGCACAGCGCTTCCTCCCTTAAGCTCAACTCTGTCTTTCATCTCTACATTTTCAACCCAACCATCTCTTTTTCAAATTTCAAATAATGCTCACTAACCTTCCCCAGAGGGCAATTAAGAATCGCCCAAATTGCTTTGAGTCCGGAGTCACAAGTAGGCCAGACCAGCTGAGGATGGCAGTTTCCTTCCCTAAAGTTTATCAGTAGTTTTTTTCCTGACAATTGATTCATGGTAGTCATTAGACCCCTAATTACAGAATTATTCAAATTCTACCATCTGCTGTGGAGGGATTCAAACTCTGGTCCCCACAATGTTAGCTCGGTTTCTAGATGAACAGTCTCTGGATTAACAGTCGAGAGTGTGGCACTGGAAGAGCACAGCAGAACAGGCAGCATCCGAGGAGCAGGAAAATCGACGTTTTGGGCAAAAGCCCTTCACTCCTCATGAAGGTTTTTGCCCGAAACGTTGATTTTCCTGCTCCTCGGATGCTGCCTGACCTGCTATGTTCTTCCAGCACCACACTCTTGACTCTAATCTCTAGTATCTGCAGTCCTCACTTTCTCCTAGGCTCTGGATTAACAGTCCAGTGATAATACCACTAGGCCATCACCTCCCCCTTAGTTGCTTAGGACTCACTGTTTCAAATCCCATTCTGACTTCTTCACACCCTGTTCAGCATTCAGCTCCTCAAAATGTTCTCAATGTTTGCTGTTCAAATCTCAATCAGCGCCCAACACCAACTCTCTCTCTCTTTCACATCTCACTCTGCTCTTATCCCCCAAGTCATCGTTCAACCCATCAGAAATCTTCCCAAATCAGACAAGCTGGGAGGAAGAAAAGAGGTTCCTGTGCAGCCAGAACTGGGTATAAGCTGCAGGGAAACACCCTCCCTGTGGGATAACACTCCACATTGAAGTTCCTGCTGTGAGCTTCCCTCGTTCTGAGGAGCAAGCGCAAACTCCCTCCTCCCCCCACACACACACACAAACAACCCCCACTCTCTCACAAATACCAACACATTCACACGCACACCCCCACACTAACACTTCTACACTTACCCCCCCAACCCACACACTCACCCACCCCCAGACTCTCTCACACACCTACACACACGCCCCCACACACATTCATCCACCCCAACACTCTCACACCCACACACCCTCCCCACACACTCATCTCCCCGCCACACTCTCACACACACACACCTACCCTCACATACACCATACATCTCACACACACTCACCCACCCCCACTCTGTCACACACCCAGAGCTAACTCTCACACACACCTACACACTCACCCCTACACAAACACACACATCTACACACCCTCACACATTCACTCACACACACCCACCCAGTATCACACACATCTACACACCCCCACACACATTTACCCATCCCCACCCTCCCTCACACATACACCCCAACTCACTCACACACCTACACACACCCCCACTACACACACACTCACCTAGCCCAATGCTGTCTTACACCCCCCACTCTCACACATATCTATACACTCATCCCTACACCCCCACACTCTTCACACTCACACCCCAACGCTCACACATACGTACACATTCACCCAACCCCACATACACACACCTACAAAGCCCCCATACACACACACACACTCACCCACCCCCCACATACTCACACACACACCCACACTCTCACACCCCCCCAACACACACACTCACCCACCCCCACACACTCATACACAAACACCCTCCCACTCTCTCACGTCCCCCTGACACACTCACCCAGATCCACACTCTCACACACACCTACACACACTCACCCATCCTCACCGTCTCTCACACACATACATCTCAACTCACACACACCTACACACTCACCCACCCGCACACTCTCAAACACACACACATCCACCACACACACACACTCACCCACTCCCACACTGTCTCACAGACACCCATTCTCACACACACCTACATACTCACCCCTACAAACACACACACACTCCCACACTCTCTCACACAGCCCTCCATTCTCACACACACACCCCACACACTCACCCACCTCCACCTTCCCACACACATACCCCAACTCTCTCACACACCTACACACTCATTCCTACACACATACACGTTCACCCATCCCCACAATCTCACACACACCTACACACCACCCACACATGTGCACACATACACTTACACACATGCTCACACGCATACACATGCATACATATCACATGGTTACACACACACACACACCCCCATACTCTCACCCATTCTCACACAGACATAGCCCCCCCCCCACACTCACCCCTACACACACACACACACTCACTCCCACAATCTCTCACATCTACACATAAACACATCCAGCTTTGCCACCCCCACACGTACACACCCTTCCCATACACACCCACAGACATACACCCACCCCCACACTCTCACACCCCCCCACACACTTTCACACAGACCCACTCTCACACTGTCACACACACACTCTCACACACCTACACACTTACCCCTATACACACAGACATATACTCACTCCCCTCTCTCTCACACCAACACATCCATACTCCCCCACATATACGCTTACACACACACGCTCACACATACTGTATGACCAAGCATATTATTACAGATGCATATGGTCATTGATTAAAGCTTTACAGTTATGACTGGAATATGATAGCTTTGTGGAATATTTCCAATTACGTCATTCTGATAGAAGACACATTTTATCAAAGCTGTTCATGAAGAAACAGGTTCACACTCTGTACTTGGTTCAACCCAACCAACTCAGTGCCAGCCAATCACTAGTCCATTTCTCTGGGCAGTACCTTGACTGATCAGAGACAACTTGCCTGGCTAGATTTGAAAAAAAACCTGGCAGTTAACTGCCAATCTGCAATAATGGCTGCATTCTCCATGCAATCTCTACCATCATTGCCTCTCCTATCCCATTTAGGAAATGAAAATAAATGCTGGCCCAGCTGGCAAAGCCGACATTCCTTGAGTGAACATAAAGGGAGTCCACTTGCCAGCAATCTCCTCTCCCGCAAATATTGTGTTCCTTTTGAATTTGAGTTCTTGCCAAATGTCCGAACAATTGCAAGATGAAAAGCTTTGATGTAGCTTTATGAACAATACTCAGGTTCTTTAATTCCAAATTTCAGACTGTGTGTGACAATACACTGAATACATTGCATTACAGATCTGTGTAGATGACTTGCCTACATGTACAATATTTTTCCATAGTTGCAATTAGATCTCAATTTGAATTTGCTTGAATAAGTATCTTATCTTGGCATTTTTAGGAGATTTATGAACACTGGTAATGGTCACATAATTGTGATAAGGTTCTATGTACTGTCACCATGCAGCATTGAAAACAGTCAGATTTTACTAAATTCCGAGCTTAAGGCTGAGAAAGATCCCAACCTGAAACGTTGACTCCCCTGCTCCTCTGATGCTGCCTGACATACTGTTCTTATTCCAGCTCCACACTTTATCGACTCTGACTTTTCAGCATTTGCAGTCCTCATTATCTCTGAGTTTAAGGCTTTCCTTTGTGTGAGCAGCTGATCCTATTCGCTAACATTTCATAGAATCCCTACAGTATCGAAACTGGCCAATTGGCCCAACAAGTCCACACCAATCCTCCAAACAACATCTCACCCAGATCCATTCCCCTGCCTTGTTACTTTTACATTTTCCCCTGACTAATGCACCTAACCTACACATCCTTGAACACTATGGGCAATTTAGCATGGCCAATTCACCTGGACTGTGGGAGGAAACCGGAGCACACGGAGGAAACCCACACAGACACGGGGGGAGTGTGCAAACTCCACACAGACAGTCGCCCAAGCTGGAATCGAACCCGGGTCCCTGGTGCTGTGAGGCAGCAGCGCTAACCACTGAGCCATCATGACGAGCATTTTGCTAATTTTCTGAGGAAGACACCATGAAGACTCTCAGCTGTGAATCCACACTCTTCTACTCAATGGTGCCAGTGTATCACTGACAGGTTGGTAACTTATATTATAACTTGTTTAAATTATTAATCTGCGTGCTTTTTTAATCTTACACACTCATTCGCTTCACTGTGCCAAAAATATTTTTTACATCATAGAGAACTGACTTTATCTGATCCTTACTTAAGCTTCCGGGAGTATGTTTTGATTCATTTATGAACATTAGAAGGAATGAGTTATCATTAATGTAAAATACAGACATACCTCAGGGCCTGGATCACCCAGTGGTCCCATTCGACCTTCATCGCCCTGTAATGAATCACATAAAAAGCATCAGTCATTGAATAATGCGGTTTACTCACGAGGATATACGTCCCCATCTTCCTGGGTGTGACCTGGAACTGCAACCAAACTGGTGCCCATCATTTTGTCACCTCCTGACCCTGTTAAAGCCTGTTTACCATCTACACGGCACATGTCAGGAGTGTGATGGAATACTCCCACTTGCCTGAATGAGTGCAGCTCTAACAGTACTCAAGAAGCTCGACACTATCCAGGACAAAGCATCCAGGATATGATTGGCACCGTATCCTCAAACGTCCACTCCCTCCAAGACTGACATTCAGGAGTAGCTGTGTGCACTATCTACAAGATGCACTGCAGAAATTCACCAAAGATCATCAGATAGAACCTTCCAAATCTTGGACCACTTCCATCTAGAAGGACAAGGGCAGTAGATATATGGAAATACCTGCAAGTTCAGAGAGTAAACATGTGATTGATGCACATTGGCTCACTTTGCCTTGGATGCCTGAAAACAGAGCTCCAGTATGACCAGAACATGTCTTCCCAAGCATCGCTGGTTTTATTTTTATTGTTTTTTTGCCCCTTATCAGGTGGATTTAGACACACCTTTCGCTGTCTCGAGGTCAAAATCCAGGAACATTTTTCTCACTCATCACATGATACAGGTGTCGCTGACTTGGCCAGCATTTATTGCCCATCCCTAATTACCCAGATCGCAGTTAAGAGTCAATCACATTGCTGTGTATCTGGAGTTACATGTAGGCCAGACCAGGTAAAGCTAACAGATTTTCTTCCCTAATAGTGAACCAGGTGGGCTTTTCCAACAATCAGCAACAGGTTCATGGTCATCGTTAGACTCTTAATCCCACTTTTTTGTTGGATTCAAGTTCTACCATCTGCTGTGATGGGGTTCGAACCTTTGTCCCCAGAAAATTAGCTGGGTCTCTAGATTAATAATCCAGTGATAGTACCATCGCTCCCCCAGCAGTTTCCCCCATTCGTCACCTAATTGCACAACACAGACTGCAGCGGTTCAAGAAGGCAGCTCCCCACCACCTTCTCAAGGGCAACTAGGGATGGGCAATAAATACTGGGCCCAGCGGCAATGTCCACAACTGAGGAAAGGTGAAACAACATCTACACATGGTCACTGCTGATTGGCATGATGCTTCTGGAACAGTAAACATTCTGGTGTGCTTAAGTTGCAGCAATATTATCTCCAGCAGGAACGAAATGCAATGATCACCTCAAGTTTCCCATCACTGCTGATGGGTGCTTTACTGATTCCAATGCAGACTATCATTCACATCCTATTCTGTCTTGACATCACTGAGACACCTGTCTTAAATGCAGAATTCATGTTTAATTTGTTTCTCTGCCTTATTAAAAACTATCTCACCAACATCAGTGAATTCAAGTCTGCAACATCATTTTATTTGAGGTATTACAATGCTTGAAGTAACAACAAAAACATCTTGCATTCATATAACACCCTCAGTGCAATCTAACATCCCAAGGAGCTTTGCATGAACTATGCCCTTGAGCCATGGGTTTGGAGACATGAGGTCTGATGAACAAAAACTGGACTAAAGTGATAAATTTTAAGGCATAGATTAAAGGGCAGGTAGAGAGGCAGAGGGATTTAGGGACAGAATCCCGCAACTTCGGACCTGGTAAGTTAACAGGGCAGAACAAGTAAAACCAGGGATGCTGGAGAGGCCAGAGTTAGAAGAAGCACAGCTATCTCTGATGGCAGTGACATGGGGGAGGTTACAAAGGTAAAGAAACCGAGGAATTTGAAAACGTGGATGAGACTAACTGCTCCATTTGCTAAGAAGCAAACATTAGAGAATGATTTTATTTGTGCTAAATCTGCCTTTTTTTGGAGACAGACATTTCCTTGAGCTGGTTGCTAAAATGTGGAAAAGTATGTTTTTTCCTTAGGCTTTCATAGTTACAATTGAAAAAAAACTCAATGTCTGCTTGTGGTTTTTTTCACATCTATTGAACTGACTGGTGATCCAAACTGGGATGATTTATCTCTGATCTTGGAAGTTACACTGAATAAACCAAATGTACTTTACAAGGAGAGTTTTCCATAAATTTTTCCTATTCTTTCTTTGAAATCTCTCAGATCGTATTCCCATATTCACATCAGACCCAGCTGTTGGCTAGGAGTGACAGTGAGAGACAGAATCACCCCAAGTTGTGATCTGAGCTGTTTTAACCCTTGGTTATGCTGGATGTTGTTCAGAGAGAGAGAAAACAATCGACATTTGTTCAGCCTCGACCCCTGAATCTGACTGTCCAGGAAAACCATCATCAATCAATTCTGAACACGCTCTGTCCCCTGCTGATTCACAAGAAGTGAATCACTGAGCATCCACTTCATCTTCTGGAAGTTTCTGCCATCTGTGCTGTAACCCACACCTTGTTGTGCTCTTCCACATAGCTTTTTCTTATTCACATCCAGCTGCACCCTGTTTATTAAAGCCTGAACTGCAGACCTTTATACTTCATACCCTGTCGAGATTTTATCTTATTCCCCAGTGAACTCCCTTCAGTCCTGCTCCCTATGACCTAGGGCAGCACAGTGGCTCAATGGCTAGCACCACTGCCTCACAGTGTCAGGGACCCGGGTTTGATTCCAGCCTTAAGTGACTGTCTGTGTGGGCTTGCTCCAATTTCCTCCCACAATTTAAAGATGTGCAGATTAAGGTGGATTGGCTATGCTATAGCGTGCAGACTAGGTGGGTTAGCCATTGAAAATATGCGGTTGGAGCTGGAATACTCTTTGGAGAGTTGATGCGGACTTGATGGGCCAAATGGCCTGCTTCCATACTGTAGGGGTATTCTAGGAAGTGAACGAGGCCCCCTTGTTCTGATCTCTCCCCATATCCTTCCCTCTACGGCTGTAATTTCAGGTCTTCTTATTTAAACAGAACAGTTTGCTGATGGTTCATGCCCAAAGAAACAGGAGCACAAGGAGCCCCTTTTGCCCTTCAAGCCTGCTTCAACATTCAGGAAGATGGTGTTTGTGTTTCAAATTCCCATTATCATTTCAAACATTGCTCCCTTTGTTCTGGATTGCCTACAAGCGGAAAAGTCCTTTCCATGTCCACGTTGTTAAGACTATTCAGAATCTTACACACTTAAATCCCATCACCTCCGACTCTTCTGAACCCCTGTGGATACAATCGGAGCCTGTTTCCTTCACAACACATCCCCTTTGTGTCAGGTATCAGGCTAATGAACCTCCTCCAGCTCATTTACATAAGGTTCAAAGTTTGTGAGAAGATTTGCAGCTCGGGTGCTCGTTGCTGTGGTTCTGTTCGCCGAGCTGGGAATTTGTGTTGCAGACGTTTCGTCCCCTGTCTAGGTGACATCCTCAGTGCTTGGGAGCCTCCTGTGAAGCGCTTCTGTGATGTTTCCTCTGGCATTTATAGTGGTTTGTCTCTGCCGCTTCCGGTTGTCAGTTCCAGCTGTCCGTTGCAGTGGCCGGTATATTGGGTCCAGGTCGATGTGCTTATTGATTGAATCAGTGGATGAGTGCCATGCCTCTAGGAATTTCCTGGCTGTTCTCTGTTTGGCTTGTCCTATAATAGTAGTAAAAAAAAATCCCATGCAAGGACTGCACAAAACACTACATAGGACAAACAGGAAGACAGCTAACGATCCGCATCCATGAACACCAACTAGCCACGAAACGACACAACCAGCTATCCTTAGTAGCCGCACACGCAGATGACAAGCAACATGAGTTTGACTGGGACAACACTACTATTATAGGACAAACCAAACAGAGAACAGCCAGGGAATTCCTAGAGGCATGGCACTCATCCACAGATTCAATCAATAAGCACATCGATCTGGACCCAATATACCGACCACTGCAGCGGACAGCTGGGACTGACAACCGGAAGCGGCAGATTCAAACCACTACAAATGCCGGAGGAAAGATCACAGAAGCGCTTCACAGGAGGCTCCCAAGCACTGAGAATGTCACCTAGACAGGGGACGAAACGTCTGCAACACAAATTCCCAGCTCGGCAAACAGAGCCACAACATTTACATAAGGAGACAAAAACTGTACTCAGTGTTCAGAATGTGTCTCACCAGCAGTTTCTAAAAGCTTCTTCAAAACCATCGTTCCTGTGAAATTTCCTAATTCTCCCTTTCCTTTTTTTAAAAAAATTCATTTTGTGGGATGTGTGTGTCACTGGCTGGGTCCAGCATTTAATGCCCATCCCTAGTTGCTCCTTGAGAAGGTGGAGGTGAGCTGCCTTCTTGAACCGCTGCAGTCCACCTGCTGTGGGATGACCCACAATGCCCTTAGGGAGAGAATTCCAGGATTTGACCCAGTGACAGTGAAGGAATGGCAATATGTTTCCAAGTCAGGATGGTGTGGGGTTTGCAGGGGAACTTGAAGGGGATGGTGTTCTCATGTATCTGCTGCCCTTGTCCTTTTAGATAGAAGTGGTTGTGGGTTTGGAAAGTGCTGTCTGAGGATCTTTGGTGAATATCTGCAGTGCATCCTATAGATAGTACACACTGCTGCTACTGAGCGTCGGTGGTGGAGGGAGTGGATGTTTGTGGATGTGGTGCCAATCAAGTAGGATGCTTTGACCTGGATGGTGTCAAACATCTTGAGTGTTGCTGGAGCTGCACCCATCCAGGCAAGGGGGAGTATTCCATCACACTCCTGACTTGTGCCGTGTAGATGGTGGACAGGCTTTGGGGAGTCAGGAGGTAGGTTACGCGCAGCAGTATTCCTAGCCTCTGATCTACTCTTATAGCCACTGCATTTATGTAGTGTGTCCAGTTGAGGTTCTGGAGTTCCTGACCAATCCCATGTTGTGGATATGTTTTGTGTTGAAATGTCTGATGATACAACATACAACTGAGCACTCTGCACAGCAAGGTAAACACAGCCTGTATTTCAACACTCTTAATTCTTCACTGAAGTTCACCTCAGTAAATTTTGGAAGTTCTGTTTAAGGTGCTGACATCTTGCTAAGGCTTTAAAGCAGGCTGGCAGTGAATGAAGAGCTTAAACCTCTCCGTCCAGTTTGCGGTCTCCCTTTCAAACCTTCGCCCCGTACTCTGTCGTTGCAAATGAAGTGACTGTTAAGAAACAACATCAGAAATTGGAGGAAAATCTCAGCAGGTCTGGCAGCATCTGTGGAGAGAAAGCAGAGGAAGGTCACTGAATCCAAAACATTAACTCTGCTTTCAGTCCACAGATGCTGCCAGACCTGCTGAATTTTACTAGCAGTTTCTGATTTTCAGCATTGCAGTCCTTTTTTTTCTGTCTATGTAGATTTTAAGCCCACTTTTCAATTTAGCTATTTAACTATTTGATTGTAGATTGAGTTCAATAGATCTTCACCTCTTTTTCACTCACTAGAAATCCGTTTGTTTCTACATGGCACCTTCCGCAGACTCAGGACAACTCAGAGAGTTTCACAGTTTTGCTCTGGTGTACCATTGCTGCTGCTCAAGACATAAAACAACTTGCATTTGTATAGTACCTTCCTCCACCTGAAAGACGTGTGAAAGTGCTCCATGCCCAATGAAATATTGATTGAAGTGAGACCACTGCTGGAGTGTGGGAAGAAAGGTTGGCCAAACTGTGCACAGCAAGATCCCACAAACAGCCATTTGAACAAATGACCCAATAATGTTTCAGCCATAATGATTGAGGGAGAAATCGGGGAGGTCCCAGGAACATTGGGGAGAACACCCCCACACCCCTGCCCCTACTGTGCTCTTCGGAATCTTGGCCTTGGGATTTTTGAGCCCCCTCCCTGTAGCATCTGAGGGAAGGGGCCAGGCTTCACTTGAACCGTTGCTCTACGAGAAAAGGTAATGTCCAGTTCATATATATCGTAGAGGAAAGCTTTCCCTCAGTACTTACCTCTAGACCAGGCAGGCCCTGTGGCCCAGGTAGGCCTCGTGCTCCTGGTTTTCCCTGGGAAAGAATTTTAAAAAAGACAATATCAGACATAGAAAATGTCTCTTAAAGTTAGCCAGCAACTCGAGGTCCTGATTATTGCCATGGGCCTCCACAGCTGGCCTGACCTCCCAGCTACCTCACAAAGCCTTCCAGAAATTTTTTTTTAAAACAACTGGAGCAACAACACAAAGAAAAACACAAGCAGCATCGTTTGGACAGGGGCAATCTTCTGGAAAGCAAACCCTGTGGCAAAGCCTTCAATTGGCTGCTTTAGTTGGCCGACGGCATGCCTGATTGGAAAGGGACTCACCTTGGGGCCTTCTGGACCATTTTGCCCTGGAAGCCCGATGTCTCCTGGGAAACCCTATATTTATGAGATAAAAACAAGACAGTTTGTGAGTTCACAGCCCTTCACAGATGCACTTAATAAAATACATTTTGTACCATTTACAGTAATTGAAATTATGAAATGGATAGTCTAACCATTTTATTTTCCTTAATATTACCACAGTGTTTAACTCCTTGTTCATTCAGTATGCCCATAGGCTATGAGTAATTTTGTGCAAGTTCCATTTGACAGCTAAACTGACTCTAAGGGATTGATTACATTTGGACACGAGAACTCAAGAACCAGGAGCAGGACGAAGCCATTCAGCCCCTTGAGAGAAGTAATTCCTCCTCATCTCTGTCTTGAAGCTGTCAAATCCTTAGCAGGGACAATGCACGTTGCTCTCGGCTCCTTTGGCTTGGTTCAAGATGGGAGGAGGAACCAAGAGATTGTGGGAGCTTGGCAGCTGCAGTAAAAGGGGGATGAGGGGCGTGATCGGGGGAAATGGGGGAGGTGTTTGGTGGGGGGGGGCTATGGAGGGGAAGATAAAGGGCCAATGCGGAGAGCATGGAGGGGGAAGGATATGGAATCATGATGGGGGGAAGCGATGGGATGGAAGTTGGTGTCCTGATGGGGGGTGATGGGGGAAATAGGGGCATGATGGGGGAAGATGGTGGCAAATGTGGGGGGAAGATGGAGTGTGTTGGGAGCGCGAGGGGGGGCAGATTGGGTGCATTGAGGGGAGATGGAGGTATGAAGTGGGGACATGGCATCATGATGGAGGAGATAGATGTGTGTGATGGTGGAGGGATGGAGTCCTGATGAGGGAAAATGGGGGCACGATGAGGCAGAGATAAGGGAGGAACTGATGGCAGACGGAGATAGAGGGTGTTGGGTGTGCAATGGGGACAGATGGGGTGTGATGGGGTGTGATGAGGACGTGGGTGAGCAATGGGGGGGGTAGGTGAGGTCATGATGGCGGGAAGATAGGGGTCTGACAGGGGGAGATGGGAGCATGACGAGGAGATGTGGAGAGATTGCGTAAGATGGAGAAAGTGGAGGCACGATGGAGGGAAGATGGGGGCAGATGGGGCACAATGGGGTCGGAGATGGGGGTAGATGTGGGGGCAATGATAGGGAATGGGGATGCAATGGGCAGCGCTCTGCTTCCTCCCATTACTGGACTCCAAACTGGATTGCCAGGTCTGCTGGAAGTCCCAAATATGGTGTAGGTGTCTCCTTCATGCCACAGTGGATTTTGTTGGAGTCCAACATTGGCCCTTCTGGAGGGCGGATCCAGTGTTCACCATGAGGAGGAAGCGAGATTCAGGCTGTAGGGTGCTTTTCAATCAAAGATCACAGCTTTATGCACATAAATGTAGGATTAGCTACACCATCAGGTAAACAAATCACACTTTGGAACCCAAAACTTTACCATATCAGAGAATACCCAGTCTCTTAAAATATCTCAGCGTCATACAGCATGGAAACAGATCCTTCGGCCCAACTTGTCCAATTCGACCAGGTTTCCTAAACTGAACTAGTCCCATTTGCTAGCATTTGGCCCATATCCCTCCAAACCTTCCTATTCATATACCCATCCAGATGCCTTTTAAATGTTGTCATTGTACCAGTCTCCACCACTTCCTCTGGCAGCTCATTCCATACATGTACCACCCTCTGTTGGAATAAGTTGCCCTGCAGGTCTCTTCAAAATTTTCCCCCTCTCACCTTAAACCTATGCTATCTCCGGGGAAAAGACCTTTACTATTTACTCTGGTCATGCTCCTCATGATTTTACAAACCTCTACAAGGTCACCCCTCATCCTCTGACACTCCATGGTAAAATGTCCCAGCCTATCCAGCCTCTCCTTACAACTCAAAATGTCCAGTCTTGAAAAACTTTTAAAGTCTATGCAGTTGTTAAATTTAAAGGGAAAATTAAAGACAAAATGGTTCAGAAGCTGGTCTCTCCAAAACTCCAACATATTCAATCTAATAGTCAACTGCATTTCGAATTGTTGTTCTGATTAAATCACACCAACTTACTCAAGTGTCCTAGCACAGCCACACTCTGGGATAATGAATTCAGCAGTTTCATGACCCTTAACTCTGGGTCAGGATCCAGTAGAGAGATCATTTCAAATATCTGTCACTCTTTGGTTAAATTATTTTTTCCACTATTTTTTCAATTCTCCTTCAGCAGAATTTATTGCACTGACACACCACATGAGGTCAAATATTTAAAATGATATAAAACAGAAATTGCTGGAGAAATTCAACGGGTCTGATAGCATCTGTGGAGAGAGAAATAGAGTTAACATTTTGGGTCCAGTGACCCTTCTTCAGAACAGTAATTCCTCTCCACAGGTGCTGCCAGACCTCTTGAGTTTCTCCAGCAATATCTGTTTTTGCTTCAGATTTCCAGTCACTGCAGTTCTTTGTTTTACAATAATGAAACTACATTCTGGATTAACTTCATCTGGGGAAATATGTTATATATCTCAATGTGGACTCCCATTGATTGCCTTCTCATTAGACTGACTTTAACTCGTAAATCACGGCATTTACACCAAAGTTCAGTTTCGCTTCTTTTCTCTGTATTCTTGCCAATGTGCATGCAGACCTTTTAATTGCAAGCAGAACTCCTCCTGATCTTACTTGTGCATGACAATGATTATTTAATAAGCTTCTGTCCTTGCTACGAATTGAAACATTAAGTAGGATGCACAATTAGTAAAACAGCAGGCCACTCGTCCCCACCATTCAATCAGATGCTGATCCAAATACCTGCCTTTAGCTCATATCCCTTCATACCTTTGCTTAGCCAGAACGTATCTGTCTCAGCTTTAAAATTATAAAGAAAATTGCTTTTACACATTGTTGTAACATTGAAATGGATTTGTTCCTTATCCGCACTTTCTTTCAAAGTCGCTTTCTGCTAATTTTGACCGTGTGTCAGTCATGCCTCAGTGGATCACATTCTCTCACAGCCGCAACAGAACACTGTGTCCCATTCTACCTGCTGCCACACCAAGACCCTGTCACGCTCTCTCAGACGTTAGTAAAGACCATGTGGCACCATCTCAAAGAAGACCAAAACGAAATACCTCCACAGAAGCCGGTAGCCTATCACTAAGTCAGCCCTTATTGACAATGAGCAAGTCACAGAACCTCTACAGTGTGGAAACAGACTATTCAGCCCAATGTGACTTTCCAAAGAGCATCCCACCTAGACTCACTCCCCCCACCCTATAACTCTGCATTCCCCATGGCAAATCCACTTATTCTACACATCCCTGGACACTATGGGGCATATCCCATGGTTAAACCACCTAGCCTACACATCCCTGAACAATATGGGGGAATTTAGCATGGCCAATCCACGCTGACCTGCGCATCTTTGGACCATGGAAGGAAACTGGGGAACCTAGAGGAAACCCACACAGACACGGGCAGAATGTGCAAACTCCATACAGACAGTCGCCCGAGGGTGGAATTGAACCCGGGTCCCTGGCGCTGAGGCAGCAGTGCTAACCACTGATCCATCATGTTGGGGAACAACTTTGTGAATAACAGTAACGTGGAGCCTTTTCTCTGCCCCTGCTTCTGATCACTACCAAATTCCTGGAACTGGCTTGAATGAAACCATGTAGAAACCAACAGGCTGTTGATGACAACGCTGGCTCTGCACTTCCCTGTCTTCAGTAATGTATTGGTTCTTGCACAGTAACAGATTGTCTGGCTCTTGTCCCTGCCGATATTTTGGTTCAAGATGAAGCTGCAGCACTTCAACTTTGGTTTGACCCACAGAAAGTACCATTGCCTTTGGATTTAGACCAGAGCACTTGAGCAAACCCAGCTGCCACTGCCTTGGGAATGCACGGAGTGGGCTCTCCATTACTCAGCGACAACACACAGCAATGAAAACCACACTGTACACAGATCACAGCACGCCCTGATGCACAGTAGAAATTAAATTCTCCCTATCATGAGAGACTGTTCCTGCTCATGAAAGGATCAAGAACAAGGGGGTCTTCGGTTTAAAGTGATGCACAAGTGAGGCAAGGCTGATGTGTGAAAAATAAAACAGTAAGGGGTTCTGATCTGGAATGCACTGTTTGGAATGGGATGGAAGGAGGTTTGATTGAGGAAGTCGGGAGGGGAATTGGATGATTATTTAAATAAAATAATGTGTAAGGGTATGGGGCGGAAAGCAGGAGATTGGCACCAGACCATGATGCTCATTTGAAGAGGCATACAGTCATAGAGTCATAGAGATGTACAGCATGGAAACAGACCCTTCGGTCCAACCCGTCCATGCCGAGCAGATATCCCAACCCAATCTAGTCCCATCTGCCAGCACCCGGCCCATATCCCTCCAAACCCTTCCTTTTCATATACACATCCAAATGGCTCTTAAAATGCTGCAATTGTACCAGCCTTCACCACATCCTCTGGCAGCTCATTCCATACACGTACCACCCTCTGCATGAAAAAGTTGCCCCTTAGGACTCTTTTATATCTTTCCCCTCTCACCCTAAACCTATGCCCTTTAGTTCAGGACTCCCGACCATAGGAAAAAGACTTTGTCTATTTATCCTATCCATGTCCCTCATAATTTTATAAACCTCTATAAGGTCACCCCTCAACCTCCGACGCTCCAGGGAAAACAGCCCCAGCCTGTTCAGCCTCTCCCTGTAGCTCAAATTCTCCAACCCTGGCAACATCTTTGTAAATCTTTTCTGAACTCTTTCAAGTTTCACAACATCTTTCTGATAGGAAGGAGACCAGAATTGCACACAATATTCCAACAGTGGCCTAACCAATGTCTGGTACAGCCGCAACATGACCTCCCAACTCCTATACTCAATACTCTGACCAATAAAAGAAAGCATACCAAACGCCTTCTTCACTATCCTGTCTACCTGCGACACCACTTTCAAGGAGCTATGAACCTGCATTCCAAGGTCTCTTTGTTCAGCAACACTCCCTAGGACCTTACCATTAAGTGTATAAGTCCTGCTAAGATTTGCTTTCCAAAAATGCAGCACCTCGCATTTATTTGAATTAAACTCCATCTGCCACTTCTCAGCCCATTGGCCCATCTGGTCCAGATCCTGTTGTAATCTGAGGTAACCCTCTTCGCTATCCACTACACCTCCAATTTTGGTGTCATCTGCAAACTTACTAACTGTACCTTTTACGCTCGCATCCAAATCACTTATGTAAATGACAAAAAGTAGAGGGCCCAGCACCAAATCCTTGTGGCACTCCACTGGTCATAGGCCTCCAGTCTGAAAAACAACCCTCCACCACCACCCTCTATCTTCTACCTTTGAGCCAGTTCTGTATCCAAATGGCTAGTTCTCCCCGTATTCCATGAGATCTAACCTTGCTAATCAATCTTCTACGGGGAACCTTGTCGAACGCCTTACTGAAGTCCATATAGATTACATCTACTGCTCTGCCTTCATCAATCCTCTTTGTTACTTCTTCAAAAAAACTCAATAAAGTTTGTGAGACATGATTTCCCACGCACAAAGCCATGTTTGTTATCCCTAATCAGTCCTTGCCTTTCCAAATAAATCCCTCAGGATTCCCTTCAACAACTTGCCCACCACTGAGGTCAGGCTCACCGGTCTATAGTTCCCTGGTTTGTCCTTACCACCCTTCTTAAACAGTGGCACCACGTTTGCCAACCTCCAGTCTTCCGGCACCTCACCTGTGACGATCGATGATACAAATATCTCATCAAGAGGCCCAGCAATCACTTCTCTAGCTTCCCATAGAGATCTCGGGTACATCTGATCAGGTCTTGGGGATTTATCCACCTTTAACTGTTTCAAGACATCCAGCACTTCCTCCTCTGTAATCCGGACATTTTGCAAAATGTCACCATCTATTCCCCTACAGTCTATATCTTCCATATCCTTTTCCACAGTAAATCCTGATGCAAAATATTCATTTAGTATCTCCCCCATTTTCTGTGGCTCCACACAAAGGCCGCCTTGCTGATCTTTGAAGGGCCCTATTCTCTCAAAGATCAGCAAGGCAGTCTTTGTGTGGAGCTACAGAAAATGGGGGAGATACTAAATGAATATTTTGCATCAGTATTTACTGTGGAAAAGGATATGGAAGATATGATGGACTGAACAGCCCCCTCTGCACTGTAACAATTCTCTAATTCTGTCAATTCAATTGAGGCATTCAGGGAAAGGAAAGTGATAGCCTAGTGGTACTAACGCTAGACTTTAGATCAAGGTAATGTTCTGGGGACCTAGGTTCAAATCCCACCTTGGCAGATTGTGGAATTTGAATTCAATAAAATATCTGGAATTAAGAGTCTAATGATGACTGCAAATCTGTTGTCGATTGTCAGAAAAACGCCATCTGGCTCATAAACATCCTTCAGGGAAGGAAACGGCCATCCTTACCTGGTCTGGCCTACATGTGACTCCAGACCCAAAGCAATGTCGTTGAATCTTAACTGCCCTCTGTGTAATTAGGGATGGACAATAAATGTGACCTGGCTAGCGATGTGCTCATCCCATGAATGAATAAAGAAAAACAATTCCCTCCTGAGGGGCACTTTGGGTGTTCCCACACCACGTGTAGCAGTTCAAGAGGCAGCTCGCCATCATCTGCTCCACAGCCATCAGGGGCGGGTAGCTTGGCTTGGCCTCACAACCACATCCGTGAGAAAGTAAATAAAAAATTTGAGTGTTCATACACAAGGCAGCAGCCAATGTTTATTTCAAGTAATGGTGCAATTTCAATGCTCAGACTTTGATTTGGAGGTTTTAAATCCAGAAGGTACTAAGGGATGGTTAGTTGCTGATAAGAATTATGTTAAGTCAATAAACTGAAGGCAGATCTGTAATCAGAATCTAATTCCACAAAGCCAAGGATGGATTAACCACTGCCAACCCCCCCAGAAGGATGAATCATCCTGTTGTATTCAGACAGCCTCTACAGAAACTCTCATGAATTTAAACGTGAAAGTTGATTCTGAATTCAACAGCAATCTGATGTTAAAGAATCACTGGTAGAGTAGCTTGAAACACTACTTTAGGTTCCAATATCATCTGGAAATGATGAAAACCTTCAATATGGCAAAAATTATCATTTAACCTCTATTATTACTATATGAAATGAAAAAGCCAACCACTACTTTACTTATACCATAATGTCTATAATCTGCTTAACACTGCAGTGTTCTTGGTAATAATCGCTAAGAAAGCAGTTTGTATGGTTTGTTCAGTATGAACAAACTGCCCATATTTGCAGTGTAGATTCAACATGTATATATACAACAGCATCCCTGCCTCTGGGTTTAAGTTCCACTCTCCAACTTAACTGCTGGGAAGGCGAGTTCACAACATGGAGAAACCGATTGTTGCTAAACCTAAGACTCCTTTCAACACGTGCCAATAGCAGGCAGTCATAATGGGAGAGATTCCTGATCCTATATGCCTCACTCTGAACAGTTTTCTTTTCACTCTATGATCTGCCTGTACTACTTGCAAGCAAAATAAATGAAGTCAATCAATTAATCAGTTACTTGCAGAAGGTAAAGATAAATCACTCCAATACCTTGTCAAAGATAACCACGGGAAAACACAGAAATCCATGGTTATCAACATCACAATAAGGTGTGGAACACTCTGGAAGGCAGTGGGCTCATTGTAATGTCACTGGGACTTATAGCCCAGAACCCCTAATGCCCTGTAGACGTAAGTTCAAATCTCATCATCACAGATGGGAAGATTCCAATTTAAAAAAAAACAGAAACCCATTTCCTTTAAAATCCATCGGGTTCACTAATGTCCTTTAGGGAAGGAAACTGCCATCCTTACCTGGTTTGGCTTATGTGTGACTCTTGACGCACGGCAATGTGATTGACTGTTAACTATCCTCTGGGCAATTGAGGATAGGCGATAAATACTGATCTAGTCAGTGCTGCTCACATCCCTTGAATAAATAAAAATGGAGGAGGAAGGGAGAGAGAGAGGGAGAGGAGTTGGGGGTTTGATATTGGGACTCTGATATCATGTTGCAACTCCTCATCAGGAGCAGTTGTCCAGCTGTTATCTTCCTTGAACTGACCAATCAATGGGCAGTGGGGGGAAGGGGTTGGTCCAATGGCAGGTGGATCCTGAAATTGGAGGGCCTGTGGCTGAGGGAGAGTGCACTTCTCAAATTTCTCAATTACTGAGGAGAAATGGGTGGAATGGGATTCTGAGCTAGCCCGGAGATCTGGCTGCTGACCAGCCTGCCACTAGATGGCAGCCATTGGCATTGACTGTGGCACCACGGTGGTTCTTCAGCTTGACCACACAATTACAGCCAACCCACTGATCATTGACATTAACTCCCCACGTACGCCCTTCCTTCCATGATGCTACCTGTGGGGTACTAACCCTAGGGATCACCACAGTCGCCATCAGTCCACTGATAGCCGACAGCACAAATTTCCTCACTTGCCTGCTCCTCCCACCCCCCTGTACTCTAACCTACCCTCTCCACATACAGGGGCAAATATCCACCTCAGAGCTCCCAATTTACAGCAGCCATGTTGGCACAGGTGGGCGGCACAGTGGCTCAATGGTTAGGACTGCTGCCTCAAAGTGCCAAGGACCCAGGTTTGATTCCACCCTCGGGCGACTGCCAGTGTGAAGTTTGCATGTTCTCCCCTGGTCTGCGTGGGTTTCTTTCCACAGACTGAAGATGTGCAGGTTAGGTGGATTGGCCATGGGAGATGGCTCCATAGTGTAGGCTAGGTGGGTTAGCCATGGAAAATGCAGGTTACAGGCAGAGCACGTGGGTCTGAGTGGGAAGCTCTAGGGAGGGTCAGTGTGGACTTGATGGGCTGAATCACCTTCTTCAACACTATAGGCATTCCATGATAATGTCAATACAATGGCTTTCAACAACCTCTCAGACCAGGGAGAGGTCAGTCATGTCACCTCTAGTGCAAGTTCAGTCGGGTCCGGCCGAATCCACCAACAGTAGAGCAGTGATGCAGCCAGGGTTTGAAGTAGGCTGTGAGAAAGGGAAGGGTGTACTCTCAGATGGGCATGTTGACTAATATCAACCCACACAGTGCATCCCACAGAACAGCTGGCTGCTTCATTCCAGCTCCTTTGGCTTTGGTCAAAAGCTTGAGAAAAAGGAAGAAATTGTAAAACACAGCTGTGTGTCCAGCACAGACAAAGGAAAGAGAATACAGCACAGGGTCGGACTGCAGCTACACAGAGCAACTTCAGAGCTGCTGAGTTGACGACTGCCCATTACAATGTCCAAAGCACTGGGAAAGCTTAGGAACATGTGAAGTTTAATAATGACTGTTGGGAAGATATTTGCAAATAATCACACAAATCAACAGAGTCCTTTTGGTGATTTTCTTTCACATGTAATCTGGTGTTGGTTAGGATTTCAACGGCTTGAGGTTGGATCCATGGTGTGAATTCTGGTAGAATGGATTGAGAAATCCTTTGGGACAATTTCACCACTATCCTCTGCTCTGCTAAAAAAAATGAGGTGGTGCATTTTAAAGACCTCAGAATGTTGGGAAAAATCAGAAATCTTCCCCATCGCACAAACTTTGGGAAGCCTTGCATATTCCCAATATTCTGGGGTCTAATAATGTTGGTGTATTGTGAAACCCAAGGAGCAAGGTTAACCTGTACAGCTCACCCCAAGGAAATAGGTCAAGGCAATATTGTTGAGAGAAAGATCTAATGTTAAGGCAGTTTGGGTGTGCCAGTGTTGGCACACCAACAGTAATGGGTGCCCACTTCAAATCTGTAAGATTGCTTCATCTCTGGACTAGCAGCAAGATGTTGGAGTCAGGTAGAAAGTTCTGACCACATCATCCATCATTTTATTAAAAGAATTTCTTGCTCAGGATGTGAGGGACACCTCTTTTATTGCCCATTTTTAGTTATCACGAGGAGTAAGATCTCCCCAGTTTATTACTAATATTATATCCTGCTATCAATATCCCCATTAAAACAGACAGCTGGGTGAGTGGGACTAACTGGACTTCTTTTGGAGGGGCCAGAAGGTTCACGTGGGCAGAGTGGCTTCCTTCAGTTTTGTATTATTCAACGATTCAATATTGTTCCTGACAGCCTTGCTCTTGCAGAGAACACAACGCTGGGGCAGTCCATAAAAACTGGAGCATGAAGGCCATGGAAAGGCAGGAATGAATAAATAATCTTTCACAACCATTCTTCGGAGGTACTTTTTTCAGGCATGAATAGTTGATTAAGATTTGGTGGTTTGCAAATTTTGTAAGATTAAATATGAAAACTTACCAATAATGACATCCCCAAGTTGTTGTTATGACTTATCTTCGAGCGTCTGACATCACAAAGCCTAGTATTAGTTTTATTCATTCATAGGAAGTAGGTGTCACTGGCTGGGCCCAGTATTCATTGCTCATCTCTAGTTGCCCCTTGAGAAGGTGGGGGTGAGCTGCCTTCCTGAATCACTGCAGTCCACCTGCTGTAGGTTGACCCATCATGCCCTTAGGGTGGGAATTCCAAGATTTTGACCCAGCAATACCGAAGCGGCATCAATATGTTTCCAAATCAAAACAGTGATTGATGCGAAGGGGAACTTACAGGGGATGGTGTCTCCTGTGCTGTCCGTATCCTTCACAATGGAAGTGGTCATAATTTAGGAAGGTGCCGCCATAGGATCTTTGATGAATTTCTGCAGTGCTACTTGTGGATGGTAAACACCGCTGCTACTGAGCATTGGTGGTGGAGGGAGTGGATTTTGGGATGTGGTGCCTGCTTTGTCCTTGATAGTGTCAAGCTTCTTCAGTTAGAGCTGCACCTATCCAGGCAAGTGGGGAGTATTCCATCATACTCCTGACTTGTAGAAGGCAGACAGGTTTTGAGAAAAGTTGCAGAATTTTTATCGCCTCTGACCTGTGCTTGTTGCCTCAGTATTGATGTGGTTCAATTCAGCTTCTAGTCTATGGTGAGCCCAAGGACACGTCTCACTATTCTGAAAGACTCCAATTAAATGAACTTGCAAAATCCTGGTACTGGGTAACAGCAGTTATTATTCCATGTACAATTCACAGTCCTCTTTCCTAGATCAACTGAGTTACCATATTGTGTGCAATGCAGAGAGGAAACGTTCTACTGTTTAAATCAAGTGAGTCCAGTCCCGGCTCATCTTTGACAATGACCCTGTCCACCTCACTTGCTATCTTAGACAAGTAATTCACAACTTGGACTCATGCTTTCGGCTCAGGAGTTCAAATCCCACTTTGGCAATTAAAACTTCATTAATTTAATAAATCTGGACTCAAATCTGAGTCTCATTTGAAATAAAAGAGTGTATATTAGAAAACAGGAGCTGGAGGCCAATCAGCCCATCGAGCCTTCTCCACAATTTAATACCAATCACAGCTGATTAAACACTACAGTGTCTTTTACCCACACTGTTCCCTTAACCCTTGAAGTCACTGATGATCAAAAATATATTTACAACAACTTTCAATACACTGAAAGACTATGGTTCTGGATTCAAGAATTTCAGATTCCCTCAAAAGAAATTCTGATCAGGTCAGTCCTAAATGGGATTCTCTTTATTTTTATATTTTGCCCCTGGGTTTTGACTCTCTAACCAGGGGAATCACTACCCTATCTATCTCTACAACAGGAAGGGCAAAGAGAAAGAGGAAAATAGCAGAGTAAGAGAAAAAGCTGGGCACTTAAACAATGGAGAATAAAAGGTAGTAACAATTAGTTTACAATTTGATTTCTTAAGAGACAGATTTTTAAATTTATTTTAGTCATTTCATAGTTACATCGTACAGAACCTGACTAGTACACCTTTAGTGACTGGATCAGATTAGTCAGGTGGACCTTATTGAGTATGAGATCCCTAATTGAGGTTGTTAACCTGGGGCCAACGAGGGAGACCTGGCTGAGAGATATCAACAGGAGTCTCAGAGATTCTCCTCACTCTAGGGACTGCCTCTGAGCTGGCTGGTCACAGTCTATTTACTGTGCTCATGTACATAAAGGGTGATTTCGTGATGGGATGCTGGCCTCTGTGCAGTTATTTCAATACTCATCAGGACAATTTGCAAGAATAGCAATGTCCAGGGTAACAATATTTTACACTATATGAGAAGACAGTGTGGATTGGTTGGCAAATGGACTGTCATAGGCCATGGAGAATGTAGCAGTTAGATAATGCTTCACAGTTAATTGTTGAGTTTTGTTTATATTTACACCAGGTGTATTGACTCTGATTGGTCAAACATTGCCGTGAGGAATGAACCAGAGAATGGCTGTCTGCCATTTTGTTAAGGTCAGAAGTCACACGACACCAGGTTATAATCAACACGTTTATTTGAAATCATAAGCTTTTGGAAAGCTCTCCCTTCAAATAACAACCAGGTGAAGTGGTTCGTCAAGCCACAGTGACAGGGTAAGGGGAGGTGGTCTGGATGAGATAACCTTCAAAGGGTTGGTGTGGGCTTCATGGGCTGAATGGTCTTCTTTCACAATGAAGGGATTCTATATTGTGACACACCTCTAGGGCAGGTGGGAATTGAACCCGGACCTCCTGGCTCAGAGGTAGGGACACAACCACTGCACCACAAGAGCTTCGAAGCTTGGCAATATCAGCTATGGCTAGCGATGATAGAACAAATATAATTGAGGATAGATCAGAATTAGAGAGCAGAGAGGTCTGTGAGGGATTATAGGGCTGTAGGAGCTTACAGAGAGAGAGAGAGAGAGAGAGAGAGACAGAAAAGGAGCAAGATCTTGGAGGAGTTTAAAGACAAGGATGTGAATTGTAACATGCCTATTTGAGCAGGAGCCAATGTCTGCCCATGAGTGCAGAGGTAATAAAAGAAAACAATTTGCTGAAAGTTCAGATGTGCCAGCAGAATTTTCAATGACTTTTGAGAGAGGCAGGCTGGCCAGAAGTGCTTTGGAATAACTGTGTCTCAACGTAACAAAAGCGTGAATGAGAGTCAAACCAATCAAGCACATTGTCAACACCAACTAGATTCTCTTGAAAACAGACTCACGTCATTCATATATTGTTCTAAATATCACAGTATCATACAACTGATGTGATGTACATCAGTTGAATGACACTTTGATCTTTTACTATAAAATCTGTGTCCTAGGATCCTGCCCCACTAGTTACCTGATGAAGGAGCAGCGCTCTGAAAGCTAGTGCTTCTAAATCAACCTTTTGGACTGTAACCTGGTGTTGTGTGATTTTTAACTTTGTCCACCCCAGTCCAACACCAGCACCTCCACATCATACTGTTCTAGCCATTGTTCAGCCTGCTGTTCTCTACTGGCTGGTGTTGGCTTCATTATAAGCTGACATCGCTATTTGAAACCAGACAATTCTCAGTCCCATTTAGTCATCAGTGCTGCGAAGCCACTGCTTCTCAAGACAATTAATTTCCATAAACTGCCCAGAATATTAACAATCACGTCTGTGGCTGTCTAGCAGAGTTAGTCATTGATCTGTGGCTGGGAGAGAATTACTGCTCAGAGACCAACTGTGGAGAGTGCAAAGGAAGACAGATAAGACAAATAGAAAAATAAGCATAAATATGGAACCATATAAAAACATAAAATCCGAAAGAACTGCAGATGCCGTAAATTAAAGACAAAAACAGAAATTGCTGGAAAAGCTCAACAGGTCTGTCAGCATCTGTGGAGAGAAATCAGAGTCACCGTTTTGGATCTGGTGACCCTTCCTGAGAATGGACCTGTAACATTAACTCTGATTTCTCTCCACAGATGCTGACAGAGCTGCAGAACTTTTCCACCAATTTCTGTTTTTGTCTAAACATAACTTTGAAACCATATAAAATAAGCAATAATATGAAACCATCATTAAAAAATTACCACTTTAAAAGCATGAACTCTTATTCTGATTAGAACTAGATTGAAGCTAAATGTTGATTTAGGGGTTTGGATGTGGGAAAATCCTAATTGTCTCCAGGCAGCTTGTGCCCACTTGGTGTAACAGATCGAGATAGCAGGGCACAGAGGAACAAAAGCTGCAAAAAAGAATTTCCTTTAAAAAAAAGGTTTTATTTTGCCAAAATACAGAATTCCATCAAACAAAAACATGAAAAACAAACTGTATGTGTATAAAAGTAATTTCAGAAAGCACTTCTGATCGTAAATGACTGATGCTAAATTTTGTTGTTCCATTACAAATAGCAACAGCATGCATGTTACAACAGCTAACCAAGTGTACATGAGCCTGTGAAGGATGTTTAATGAAATTTGAATTAGTGTGTTCAGCTGGGAGCAAGACTGTTGGTTCCTGCCATCTGATCACTTTCCAGTTCCTACTGTTTGTGTCTGCAGAACACGGCTGTCCTTAGAGAAACGCTTTCAAAACTGAACTTCCTTTCAAAACATCTTTTATGCGAGGAATAGAGAAAAAGAAGTTATAGAAAGACATGGTCTCAGGGTAAAGACAGTAAGAGTTAGCCTAGTTATCTTCCCTCTCCAATACTGTTCTTCCAACTACTCACTGCTACTTCTTCAGCATTTCAGTAGACACCTTTTTATCATTTTGGCTATTATTATATAATGATACTTCTACTTAATTTCTTCCTGACTGTACAAGCCACTCAGTGTGAATCTTATAGAATTACAGAATGATTGCAGCTCAGATGGAGACCATTCAGCCTATCATGTCTGTACTGGTTCTCTTCAACATCTAGTCCCACTCCCTCATCTCTGTCCTGCAAAATGTTACTCTTCAGATAATGATCCAATTACAGAACCACACAGTCAGGCAGAGGGGAAACAGATCTGGCCCCCTTCGAGCCTGCTCTGTCTTTCAATAAGATCTTGGCTGATCTTTTTGTGGCCTCAGCTCCATTTACTCGCCCTCTCACCATAACCCTTAATTCCTTTGTTTTTCAAAAAATTATCTATCTTAGCTTTAGAAACATTTATGAAGGAAGCCTCGCAGACATCACTGGGCAGGGAATTCCATAGATTAACAACTCTTGGGTGAAGAAGTTCTTTCTCAATTCAGTCCTAAATCTGTTCCCCTAATTTTGAGGCTATGCTCTCTTGCCCTAGTTTCACCTGCCAGTGGAAACATCTTCTCTATTTATTTATTCCCTTCATAATTGCATATGTTTCTATAAGATCCCCCTGATTCTTCGAAATTCCAATGAACATAACCCCAATCTACTTAGTCTCTCCTCATAAGCCAACCCCTTCAACTCCAGAATCAACCTAGTGAACCTCCTTCACACCCCTTCTAGTGCCAGTCCATCCCTTCTCAAGTCAGGATACCAAAACTGCACACAGTGCTCCCGGTGTAGCCTCACCAGTACACTATGCAGCTGCAACATAACCTCCCTGCTTTTAAACTCAATCCCTTTAGTAATGAAGGACAAAATTCCATTTGCCTTCCTAATAACCTGTTGCATCTGCGACCAACCCTCTGTGATTCATGCACAAGGACACCCAGGTCCCTCTGCCCAGCAGCTTGCTGCATTTTTTTACCATTCAAATAATAGTCCTTTTTAATGTTATTCCCAACAAAATGGATTACTTCACATTTATTAACATTGCACTCCATCTGCCAGACCTTTGCCCACTCACTTAAACTATTTATGTCCCTTTGCAAAGTTTCACAGTCCTCTGCAAACTTATTCCGCCCCCCACTAACCTTCTGAGATCTCACTACAGGACTATAAATAGGCCATTCAGTTCATCATATCTGCTCCAGCATTCAATGAGATTACGGCTGATCTGATTCTCCAATTTCCTGCCTTTTACCCATAAACCTGACTTATTAAAATCCTGAATCTCGCAGCCTTGAATATTCTCATAAGCCATGGTGTGTGTAAAATATTCCACAGATTTATCACCCTCCAAGAGAAGCAATTCCTCCTATCTCTGTCTTAAATGTGTGACCCCTTATTCTGAGATGATGCCCTCTGCTCTTAGACTCTCCCACTAAGGGAAAAAAACTTCTCCACATCTCCCCTGCCAATTCCCCATAAAAATTCTCTATGTTTTACATCCTTCCTATATTGTGGTGATCTGAACTGCACAGAGTACTCTAACTATGGCCTAACTAACATATATAGCTCCATCAAAACCTCCCTGCTCTTGTATCCGTTTGTTCTCTGAATATTTCTGATGCAAACAACCAAAATAACTGCAGACATTGGAAATCTGAAACAAAAACAGAAATTGCTGGAAAAGCTCAGCAGGTCTAGCAGCACCTGTGGAGAGCAATCAGAGTTAATGTTTCAGGTCCAGTGAATGCCTTCATCAGAACTTCTGATGCAATTCAAGTTGACATGGCATACTCTGAATGACTTCCAACATTGATAGTGCCAATGACAGATTAACAAGAGTTCACTCACAATTTATGACCGAGAAATAGAATATTCAACAAATATTTCATGGCCCTAAATACAGCTACCCAAAATCCCCTAAAACAGGAAAGAGTTAAGGTTTAAGACTATGTGCAATTATAGGTCTGCCCTTTGGCTAGTTAATTTCTAAGTATTAACTAACAAGTGAGTTCATAATATGACTGTGATTATCCTTTCACATCTGGGACATTGTCCAAACTTTTCCAACTGAAGTGTCTCACTAACGTCTCGATCCATAAGAACAAACGTAAGAACATAAAAATGTAAGAACTTGGAGCAGGAGTAGACCATGTGGTCCTTTGACCCTGCCCTACCATTCAATAAGATCATGGCTGATCTTTTCATAGCCTCAGCTCCACTTACCCACCTGCTCATCATAACCCTTAATCCCTTTACTGTTCGAAATCTATCTTTGCCTTAAAAACAATCAACAAGCAAGCCTCAACTGCTTCACTGGGCGGAGAATCCCACAGATTCACATCCCTTTGGGTAAAGAAGTTCCTCCTCAACTCAGTCCCAAATCTGCTCCCTCTTATTTTGAGGCTATGACTGTAGCTGTAGTTTCACCCACCAGTGGAAACAACCTCCTTGTTTCTATCTTATATCTTCCCTTCATCATTTTATATGTTTCTGTAAGATCCCCCCTCATTCTTCTAAATTCCAATGAATATAATCCCAGTCTACTCAATCTCTTCTCAAAAGCCAACTCTCTTAACTCTGGAATCAACCTAGTGAACTTCCTCTGCACCCCCTCCAGTGCCAGTCCATCCTTTCTCAAGTAAGGAGACCAAAACTGTACACAGTACTCCCGGTGTGGCCTCACCAGCACCCTACAGCTATAGCATAACCTTCCTGCTTTTAAACTCAACTCCTTTAGCAATGAAGGACTATTTCCATTTGCCTTCTTAATTGCCTGCTGCACCTGCAAACCAACCCTTTGTGGTTTGTGCACAAGGACATTCAGCTCCCTCTGCATAGCAGCATGCTGCAATTTTTCACCACTTAATTAATAGTCCTTTTTGCTATTATTCCTATCAAAACGGATGACCTCACATTTACCAACACGGTACTCCATCTGCCAGACCCTTGCCCACTCACTTAACCTATCTGTACCCCTCTGCAGTATTTCAGTGTCCTCCGCATACTTTGGATCTGGTTATGAAATTAATGGCTGGCCTCAATCTGACATCTACTGGGCTTTTCACAACTAATTATAAAACTGGGAAGCTTGCTCGGAGGTGATACAAGAATAGCGCGTGGGCAAGCTCCATCCTTACACTGGGAATGCTCGGTCAGAATCGTGGACATGTTTTGAGGCAGCGTAGAGATTGAATTAAAACATATAAGATCCTGACGGGTCTCAACAGGTAGCTGGAGGATGTTTGCTCTTACGGGAAAACCTAGAACCTGGGCTCACAGTGAGACAACCATTTAAAACACAGATTAGGCAACTACTTTTCTCTCACAGCGTCGTGAGTCTATAGAACGCTCTTCCTAAACACATTGCGGAAGCAGAATCTTTGAATATTTTTAAGATAGAAGTGGGTAGATTCTTGTTAAGACAGAAGAGGAGATTATCGGAAATAGGCAGAAACATGCATTTGACCTTTCAATCAATCAGCTTTGGTCTTAATGTATAGTAGAGCCAATTAGACGGGCGGAATGGCAGTTTTTCATTCAATCATAGGATGTGGGTGCCTTTGGCTGGGCCAGCGTTCATTGCCCATCTCAGTTGTTCCTTGAGAAGGTGGTATTGAGCTACCTTCTTGAACTACTGCAGTCTATGTGCTGTAGGTTGACCCACAACGCTGTTTGTGATAGTCACTTCTTTGTTGATGCTTTGTAGAAATTGCTACAACTGAGTGGCTTGCTAGGCCAACTCAGAGGGCAGTTCAGAGTCGATCCCATTGCTGTGGGTCTGGAGTTACATGTCGGCCAGACCAGGTAAGGATGATAGATTTCCTTCCCTGAAGGACATCAGTGAGTCAAGCTTTCGCCGGGAGTACGATAGGAATGTGGCGGGGCGAGGGGGGAGGGAGTCTGGCAACATTATATCTCCTGACGTCACTGGAAAATGATCATTTTGATATCTCAGGCAGGGTTTTTACAAAAGGCTGTAATGGGTTCACAGTCATCGTTAGATTCTTATTTCCAAATTTTGTTCTTTACTCAATTCAAATTCCACCATCTGCCATGGCAGGATTCAAACCTGGATCGCCAGGACTAATAGTCTCAGTTTAAATGCTTTAATGGTTTTACTCCTGCTTCTAATTTATCTGTTTGTTATCTTTACTGAGGCACTAACTGTGCAGTATGGTTTTTCTTTCCATTCATGGGATGAGGGTATTGCTGACCAGGCAGCATTTATTGCCCATCCCTAATTGCCCAGAGAGCAGGTAAGAGTCAACCACATTGCTGTGGGTCTGGAGTCACATGTATGCCAGACCAGGTAAGGATGGCAGTTTCCTTCCCTAAAGGACATTAGGGAATCAGATGGGTTATTCCAACAATCAATAAAGGATTTGTGGTCATTAGATTCTCAATTCCAAATGATTACTGATTTCAAATTCCACCATCTGCCGTGGTGGGATTCAAACCCAGCTCCCCAAAACGTTACCTGGGTCTCTAGATTAATAGTCCAGCAATAATACGACTAGGCCATCACTTCCCAAGATATGTAAGTGTGTTCAGTGAGGAGTCCAGGTGCCAAAGTACAGAAACCTTTCACCCCTACCCTGGGAGTAGGATGGGAATATAAGGGGTGGAGAGTGGGGAGGGGGCGGGCTGGCAACATTATATCTCCTGATGTCATTGGAAAATGATCATTTTGATGTCTGAGGCAGGATTTTGCCAATTGGGTTGGAAACATGGCACCAGGGTCAAAGGTCAGAAGCATGACGGCAAAGTCAAACAGGGTCAGTTGTGGGAAACATGATGTTAGGGCCAAAGTTGGGTCCTGATCGGGACTGGATTGGGGCAAAACATGGCCACAATGATTTTTCAGCTAGCCATTTTTTTGGCCAAAGGTTGACTTGCCTCCAATTTAGGAGGGGGGAAGGGGGTGATGTTTGCCTGTGTGTGCATGCTTGTGCTTGGGTGTTTCTAGGTGTGTGCGCATGTTTGCGTGTGTGTGCACGTGTGCATGTGTGCGCATGTGGCAGTTCTGAGGAAGGGTCACTGGACCTGAAACATTAACTTTGTTTTCTCTGCACAGACGCTGGCAGACCTGCTGAGCTTTTCCAGCAATTTTGTTATTGTTTCTGATTTATAGCCTCCGCCGTTCTTTCTGAGTTTTATAACTGAACGAGAGTCCATCCTTGCTGTTTTCCGTTGCTCCAGTTCAAGGCTTCACACTGCCGCTGCCCAACCGTTTTTCCGGACTCCCAAATGTTGGAGTCACCCACTGTTCGGGTGCCATCTCTTGCCATTGGGACCACCTTGCTGATGCCCTTCTGCCACCGCCTCACCTCTGCACTGTTCTGTCAAGTTTTACATGTGGTCCCCTGCTCTAGTTTGATTGTTGCGATCCTCTGCGTCGTAACTAGATGTAACGTATCCTCACATCATGTGGATGGAGAAACCGGATCTGTGCATCTGACTAAACATGTGCATGGCCAATAGAAAAGGGTTGCTGTGTTAGCTCCAAGTCACTTAAGTATAATGCTTGGAGACCAGCTCCAGTTCCAAATTAAAATCACTCCTCTGGCACAGCCTGGGGTTGCTGAAACCTCTTCCCCTCCACATGGATTCAGCTAATGCTGACTGGAGCAATACAGTTGACATTGCTGTTAACAAATCACATGTGGGGCGAGACTGCATTCCTCTCTGAGTCACCGCAGTATTAAAAATATACATAAAGGATTGCCCAAATCTAAAAGACCTTTGAGCCACAAAGAGAAATGAAAAATTTAATACGGCTGCTTAGTCATATGTAATTTGAAAGCTTGGAAAGGCATTCTTCCAGCTATTACTTTGTAAGTTCACCAAGTGTGGAGCAAACACTGTTACACATATGGACACACTTGGGCATATATGCTTCGAGTTGGCAAACACACGGCTAATGTCTTGCAGCATTACTGAACATGACATCAGAGTCTGTAACAATTAAATGTCCAATTTCCAGGAACATCCTGCAACAGAATGACTGGACAAGGTGAAGCTGAAAATCCGAGCAACTATTTCTGCTCCATGAAACCGCTGTTTTTCGAGCTGAATAATACATGTGCTCATAATCATTGTGCAAGATGTGAGGGGTTTCTATCAGAGGACTGTTATTATCCAATTTGTGCATATTATCACTTTGCTGGGATCTGGATGCATGACTTCTGTGTGAACGGGTGTTACAGCTTATTACATTTACCCTTGGGACACAGGCATCGCTAGCTGGGCCAACGTCTATTGCCCACCCCTAACTGCCCTGAGAGAGATAGTGGTGAGTCTGCAAGTTGAACCAATACAGTGCTTGTGGTGTAGGTACATCCCAGTCTCACTCGGAAGTTCCAACGTTTTGATTCCGTTCATAACAGAGTCCAAGCGGCTACAGTCTGGGGCAATGGACAGTGGCGGTATAGGCTCCAATGTGCTTTCCATCATGGGGATGACAGGAATCTCACCCACTCCTACCATCTGCATATGGTGGAAGGATTTGCACTTTGATGATCAAACTGTCACGTCGTGTTATGTACATATCTTCCCAGAGTGGGACTTGGAGCTTCGACTCGAGAGACAGGGATGTTACCCACTGTGTCACAAGACCTCCAATAGCCAGGGGTTGAGTGCTCCTAATTCCAATGTAGAACCTCTGTACATCAGTAAAGTCCTTACAGCACGATCAAATCACAGGGCTCTCTTATTATATATATATATATATATAGAGAGAGAGAGAGAGAGAGAGAGAGACGGGAGGCTAGTGATGAGTTTAACCTGAGGGTCACCATGCCTCAGCCAAGGGCAAGAGGTTACCAAGGAGAGTCATAGAACCCCTACAGTGTGGAAGCAGACCATTCAGCTCATCAGGTCTACACTGATCTTCCACATCTAGCCCAACCTTGTAAACCCTGCATTTCCCACTTAGCCTGCACATCCCTGGACACCATGGGCCAATTTAGCGCGGCTAATCCAGCCGAAACTGCACAGCTGGCATGCTCTGTCATGGTAATCCAGCTGGTGTGGGAACTGAATTCATGTTTTTGGTGTCACGCTGTATCGCAAACTAGCCGCCCAACCACCTGAGCTAACTGACCTTTGCTTAGAACATAACGTATTGAATATGAGAATGTTAAGTACATCAGAAACACAAAGAGTAGGCCATTTGGCCCTTCAAGCTTGCTCTCCCATTCCATGTGATCTTGGCTGATTTGATTGTGGCCTTAACTCCACTCTCAAGTCCCTTGCAGATTAAAAAGCTGCCTAGCTATTGCCTTTTGGTTTGTGAATCTGGTTAAATGAAAACAATTGAATGCTCAGTAACCTGTTCAGTCAGTATTCTGCTTCTATGAATACAAATAAGAATATAAACGCAGTTGAAGAAAATCTTTCCATACTGAAAGAGTTAAACATCTCTCAATTGTATTTGGCGAAGGGGGGTGGTCAGATTTGGAGAAGGAAAGCTAACTTTCAAACAATGTGCTCAGAAAATAAATTATTTTCTGTTACGTCAGCCTGCCAAACCAGATAGTTTTAATTAAAACTTATCAAGTCCTCTATCTCTCACACGCGGGGGAATATTGTCATCTTGTATTAATTTTTATTGAACACTGGTGAAGAGTGGAATGGAGGAGCTGGATTGCTGTATCATTGCTAACTGAATCAGTGCCTTTATTAAATCGCATTATTCAGAACAACAGACATAAAGAAACAGCTGCTACTAGTTCCAATCCAACATAAACATCAAACAGAATAAGGCAGACCAAAAACTGACCTAAGTTTTATTCAGAGCGCAAAGATGTCAGCCCTTTATTATTCTATTATTATTCTCCATTGGCTCCCAGTCAGCAGTGTCTCGGTTTTGAAATTCTTATCCTTGTTTTCAAATCCCTTCATAGTCTCATTTTGCACTATCTGGGAAACCTCCTCCAATCTTAAAATTCTCCGAGATCCTTCAGCTTCGACAATTCCACACCCCTCTTCTGCCACCAATTTCTTTCGCTTCACCACCAGCTGCCTAAGCTTTGAAACTCCCTCTCTGGGTCTCTCCCCTCATTTCTTTTGCAAAGTTGCTCCTTAAGACCTCTTGCTTTGACCAAATGTTTGGTCAGCATTTTTTCTTTATGCCTTTTATGGGATATGGTAATCTCTGCTAAGGTCAGCATTTGTTATGTCCCTAATTGCCCTTAAACTGTGTTTGGGGGCAGTTTACAGAAAATTAGGGAAGAGGACAGTGACTAGGGTTTCACTCAGTGGGTTAGCACACTCACGGCGCCAGGGACCTGGGTTCAATTCCAGCCACAGGCAACTGTCTTTGTGGAGTTTGCACATTCTCTCCCTGTCTGCGTTGGTTTCCTCTGGATGCCCCAGTTTCCTCCAACAGTTAAAGATGTGCAGCATAGGTGGATTGGCCATACTAAATTGTCTATAGTGTGCAGGCTAGGTGAATTAGCCATTGGAAATGTGGAATTACAGGGATAGGGTGTGGATCTGTGTCTGGATGGGATACTCTTCAGAATGTCAGTGCAGACTCAAATGGCCTGTTTCTGCACTGTAGGAATTCTATGATTCTAATGTAGTTGAACAAATGACAATTGAGAGGGAGGAGGTAGCGAGTTTTGAGAAGATTTGTAGCTCAAGTTGAGGTTCTAGACGTAGGCTTGCTCACTGAGCTGGAAGGTTCATTTTCATACATTTCATCACCATACTAGGTAACATCTTTGGTGAGCCTCCGGATGAAGCACTGCTGGTGTTTCTTGCTTTCTATTTATATGTCCGGGTTTCCTTTGGTTGGTGATGTCATTTCCTGTGGGGGTAATGTCATTTCCTGTTCTTTATCTCACGGGGTGGTAAATGGGATCCAAGTCAATGTGTTTGTTGATAGAGTTCTGGTTGGAATGCTACGCTTCTAGGAAATCTCGTGTGTGTCTCTGTTTGGCTTGTCCTAGTATGGATGTGTTGTCCTAGTCAAAGTGGTGTCCTTCCTTATCTGTATGTAAGGATAATAGTGAGACAGGGTCTTGTCTTTTTGTGGCTAGATGATGTTCATGTACCCTGGTGGCTAGTTTTCTGCCTGTTTGTTCAATGTAGTGTTTATTACAGTTTTTGCAAGGTATTTTGTAGATGACGTTCATTTTGCTTGTTGTCTTTATAGAGTCTTATGTGTTATTCGATTAGGTTATATGACCTTACTCATGAGAAGGAATCCCAGTTACTGTTGGTAAATACAGTGCATGGCTTTGCCCTCCCGGAGATGGCAAGAAGGGAAAAGAATGGAACACTCTGATCCTGGTGAGTATGATATTTTGTAAATGACATTAGTTTTGCTTGTTGTCTGTACTAGGGTCTTTCAAGTTCATTAGCTGCTGTTTTAGACTTGGTGGGTTTGTGGGCTACCATGATGCCAAGGGGTCTGAGTAGTCTGGCAGTCATTTCTGAGATGTCTTTGATGTAGGGGAGAGTAGCTAGAGTTTCTGGACGTGTTTTGTCTGCTTTTTTTGGGGTTGTTGCTGAGATATCGGCAGACTGTGGTCATTGGGTACTGTTTTTTTAAAATGCACTGTATAGGTGATTTTCCTCTGCTCTGCGTAATTCCTCTGTGCTGCAGTGTGTGTTGGCTCGTTGAAATAATGTTCTGATGCAGTTTCATTTGTGGAAAGAGGAAGGAGGAATTAGCAGGTTTAATGTTAGATAAGTCCACAGACCCAGACTGCTGTTGGAGGCAAGAGTGGAGATTTCAAGTGCCCTCACATTCATTTCTAAAGCCTCTCTAGCAAAGGAGAGGTGCCAGAGAACATGAGGACAGCTAAACTGGTAACATTCTTCATGAAGTGTGGTAGCGATAAAGCAGGGAACGACAGACAATTGATAAGAAAACTTGTGGAGAAAGTCTGAGGGATAGAATTAATCTCCACTTGGAGAGGTAAGAATTAATCAAGGATAGTCAGTATGGTCATGTCAGGGAGATCATGTCTGACTGGTCTGTTTGTGTTTTCTAAGCAAGTGACTAGGTGCTTAGATAAGGGTAATGCATTGGATGTAGTCTATACGGACTTCAGTAAGACTTTTGAGAAAGTATCACATTAGACACTGATCAAGAAGGTGAGCCTGGAGGGTACAGGGCAGTTTGGAAACTTTGATCCAAAGTTGGCTCAGTGGCAGGAGGCAGAGGGTGATGGTCAGAGATTGTTTTTGTGAAGGTCTCTAATGGCATAGCTCAGGATTCAGATTTCTGCGAGATGTCTCACCATTGTTGCATACAATAGTGATCTAGACATGAATGTACAAGGTATGACCAGTACATTCACAGATGACACAAGGAGGAAAGCCTTGGACCACAGCATGATTATCGATGGGCTGGACACTGGTGAATGGAAATTAATCCTGAAAAATGTTAGGTGATACATTGTGAGTCACTAAGAATTCAAGGGAGTACACGATGAATGGTAGGACCCTAAGAAGTACAGAGGATCGGAGGAACCTTGGTGTGCATGTCCACAACAGGATAGGTGGATAAAGTGATTAAGAAGGTGTTTGGAATACTCGTCTTTATTGTTCAAGACATGGAATACAAGAGCAGATAGCTTACGGTGGAGCTTGTTAGGCTACAGCTGAAGCACTGTGTGCTGTTCTGATCACCACACTGTAAGAAGGATGTGACTGCACTAGACAGGGTGCAGAGGAGATTCAGGAGCAAGTTACTGCAGATGCTGGAATCACAGCGGTGATCTCCAACATCTTTTGCAGAGGACATTTGACAGGATGTTGTCAGCATTGTCTCCTAATTTTAGTCTCCCTCACAAGAAGAAACATCCTTCTGGTATCCACCCCGTCCAGTCCCCCTCAGGATCATATTTATTTCAATAAGGTCACACCTCATTCTTCTAAACTCCAATGGATGTAGATGCAACCCATTTTCTTATAAAATAAACCCTTCATCCCAGGAATGAGTTGAGTGCAAACCTTCCCTGAACTGCTTCTGAATAAGGAGACTAAAACTGCACACAGTATTCCAGATATAGTTTCATCAATGACTTGTGCAACTACAATAAGACCTTCTTACTTTTGTATTCCATTCCCCTTGTAATAAATGAGAACGTTCCATTTGCCTTCTAATCACTTGGCTGTACCTGCAGACCAACATTCTGTGCACCTGGACCTCTCTGCTCTCCATTTATTAGTGTATGGCTTTTCTACTCTCCCCTCCAAAATGTACAACGCTCTCCTCTATGTTTTGTACATCACATCTGCAAAGTTCTGGTCCACTTACTTAACCTGTCTATATCTCGTTGCAGACTCTCTAGCTCCTCCCTACATCCCTACCTATCTAGGTAGCAATTTTCCACAACACATTCTCGTTCCCTTGCATAAACCGGACTGTGAACAGTTGAGCACCCAGTGGCACTGCACAGATTAGGTTGCTAATCTGAAAAGGACCCTTCCGTCCCTACACTCTGCTTTCTGTTACCTGAACATTCCTTTATCCATGCTAATACATTACCCCGTGTACTGTGCACTCTTATCTGATGTGGCAACCGTTAATGTGGCACCTTTTGGAAATCTGAATACACCACATCTACCTGTTTCCCTCGATCCATCATGCATGCTAATTTGTTAAAAAAGAACCATTCTAATGTAATAAACATGATTTCCCTTTCACAAAACACTGTGATTCTGCCTCATTATACCGTGATTGTCTAAGTAATGGATTCTAGCCCCTTCCCTATGACAGATGTTCAAGTGAAATATGATGATGAATTCTATTACTTAACATCAATAGCAGTTGGTAGGAACAACTGATGAGAAGAAATTAGTTTAAGAAAGCACGATTCAACTGAACCTAGCTATTCACAACGGGTATCAGTCAGAATACATCTAACATTAGGGAAGAACAAAGGTAACGCAAAGTCTTTGAATGAGGATGACCAGGCATCAAGAAGATGAGATAAGAGACAAAACTACAGCCAACATTTGTCAATGCTAGTTAGAAATGGTACAGATTAGAGAGAACGGGGCAGTTAAGAACAAGTACTGCCCTAATGTGATTGTTCAAAAGGCAGTCCATCTGGACATGTGGAGATAACAAACAGATGGTAAATAAAGGGATTGGAAATTATACTTATCCACAGTCTACTAGAGAAGATTTGATTTCTAATTTAGCCAATGAGAAGGTGTTCAATGAGATACATTTGTCACGTGCATATCTGCAATGAGGTGGTGACGGTCAGGTGGTATCATCACTGACTATTTATCCAGATATTCAGCTTATGATCTGGGGATGTGAACATCGCAGATAGTGGAGATTGAATTTAACAAAATAATAAAATCTGGAATTAAGAATCTACTGATGACCATGAAACCATTGCCAATTATTAGAAAAACTCATCTGGTTCTCTAATGTCCTTCAGAGAAGGAAATCTGCAATGGCCACCTGATCTGGCTGATCCACAGCAATGTGGGTGACTCTTAGCTAGTCTCTGAAATGACCCAGCAAGCCATTCATTTCAAGGGCAGCTAGGGATGGGAAATAAATGTTGGCCAGCCAGAGACACCCATATATGAGTGAACAAAACAAAAATTAGAATTACCTGGCAAGAGGAAGGAGCAGTGTCCTATTTATATTAGGATTGTATCATTATGGAAGATCACCAATTGATTTGTCCACTGCTCTTACAATGTTACAAGGCATCATGGATCAGATACCAAATGGGATGAAAGCAGTGTGTGGTTTCTTGGATAACATACTATTTAGCAATAAGACAGAGAATGGGCATATTGTGAGTTTGAACTGAGTCCAAGATCAAACTCAACAGTATGAACTCCAAGCCAAAACACACACTGTTTCTTTGTAGGGTCAAGTAAGATAGAGTCTCACAGTCCCCAAGGGCTGCTCTCCTGTTAGAGAGAGACAGCTGGAGGTGGCTTTAACCTCAAGGTCACCACAGGCAGTAGGCCGTTTGTGGTGATGTCAACCAGTGCAGGAATTAAACCTCATGCTGTTAACATCACTCTGCATTGAAAACCAGCGGTCTGGCCAACTGAGCTAACCAATTCACTTCTATCAAGTCTAACATACTTGGGTCACCCAAGAGGCAGCAGAGGTATCCACCAAAATCCAAGAGGGGTTGGAAATCCTCTTGAAATCGAAGGAAATGGAGAATGATGAGAAAATCAAGAAGGATTCTTCATTTGATTCCAAGTTAGCAAAGCCATTTGCTCGACTGCATGTGCTGCTTAAAGGTGGAACAGCTTGGGAGGGGTCTGTAGATTTTCAGGAAGCATTTCTTTGAAGAAGTGAAGAACATATGGACGTGACTCTGCTTTCTCTCCACAGAATCTGCCAGATCTGCTGAGCCTTTCCAGCAATTTCTGTTTTTGTTTGTAATTGATTTTAACACCCAGTTCTCACTGGGTATGTTAGCTCCTGTAAGAAAGACAATGCAGAGAAGACTGGAGCATATACTCTGCGTATGTCAATAGAAATGCAACTTTAATGCAAAATAAGCAATACTATCATCAGAGACGTCACATATTTTGGAAACTAGCATATTGAGCCCATGAGCCACTCATAATTGCACTGTACATTTCCAACCTCCTGACCCCCCAAAGCCTGTCCACCATCTACAAGGCACAAGTCAGGAGGGTGCTGGAATACTCGCCACTTGCCTGGATGGGTGCAGCTCCAACAACACTCAAGCACCTTGAAGCCATCCAGGACAAAGCAGCCCACTTGACTGGCACCACATCCCCAAACATCCACTCGCTCCACTACCAATCACTTCCATCTGGAAGGACAAAGGCAGCAGATACATGGGAACACCTCCCTCTGCAAGTTCCCCTCCAAGCCACTCATCATCCTGACTTGGAAATATATTGCTATTCCTTTACTATCGCTGGATCAAAATCCTGGTACTCCCTCCCGAAGGGCATTGTGGGTCAATCCACATCAGGTGGACTGCAGCGGTTCAAGAAGGCAACTCACGCCCACCTTCTCAAGGTGCAACTAGGGACAGCCAGCGATGCCCACATCCTACTAATGATTAAATAAATAAAAACTGAGGAGCATTCTCTCAGCAGCAGCTGTAAACCTTTTTCATCCCATTGTGAGCAGTCCCTTTAAAACAATTACTGTAGGAAACAACTGGACACTACAAAGAGGGTAAATGTGGAATTAACTACACAACATAAACATGGTTGTTTCTATAGTAACTAAAGTTCGAGGCATTCAGGAAACAATTTTCCAATTTAAACACAGCACGAGATTCAAATCTTTTGCTCAGGGGTCAGATCCAGTCTCTTGCTCTCCCACTGTCCAGCTGAATTATAACAAAATGCAGGATGCACACAACAAAGAGGATTGGCATGATGGATTTTAAAATTACTTAGGAAAAAACTCATTACATCTGTTTTACATTCCATTCTTCAAGTGCAAACAATGCTACACCCCGTAACTCTTCATCAGATCTGCTGCATTTTTAGAACTTGTCTTTGAGTCATTGAGATGTTAGGATCTTACATTTGATTGTGTAATTTGCAGAATTGTGTATATATCTGGTAACATTTCCCTTCTCCAAAGTTTAATGCTGTTCATTTTCATCATACTGTATACTATAGATCTCACCATTTGTGTTTAGTTCTCTGTCCTGACGCTCTGTTCATTCTGATCAACATTACATGGTGTAGTTCTGTCATGGTTGCTGATTATGCTGAGTGTCGCTTGCATTTATACACTTCCTGCTGTCAGGGCTAGCACAGTCTGCTCTTGGGTCTGCATTATTTGAACTGCTGTTGTGATGAATTACGTGTGGTCACAGTTGTTTACTTGAAGAGCCACTGGACTGGAAGTGTCACCTCGGGTTCTCTCTCCGCAGATGCTGTCAGACCTGCTGCACTTTTTAGCTTAGATTCCCTACAGTGTGGAAACAGGCCCTTTGGCCCAACAAGTCCACACCGACTCTCCAAAGAGTAACCCACTCAGTCCCATTTCCCTCTGACTAATGCACCTAACACTATGGGCAATTTAGCATGGCCAATTCACCTGACCTCCAACAAGTTCTGTTTTTGTAACCCCTTTCAGTCTTTGACACGTGCAGTGTTTTTCTTTGTATTTAACCTGGGCAATTACATTATAGAGGTTGAAAAATTGATGTACTGAAACATTGATGTGATTGTTGACTGCTGGATAAACTGATCTTCACGGCTGCTGGTGGACATGGATCTGTTGGCTAGCAGCACTGCCTCCAAACAAAAGTGGATTTTAAAAGTTGCATTTTAATGGAAGGTTGCCGGTGACTCACTAGTTAACACTGCTTCCTCACAGTGCCAGGGACCTGGGTTCGATTCTACCCTTAGGTGACTGTGTGGAGTATGCATATTCTCCCCATAGAGACAGCGAGGACTGCAGATGCTGGAGATCAGAGTTGAGAGTGTGGTGCTGGAAAAGCACAGTAGGTCAGGCAGCATCCGAGGAGCAGGAGAATCTACATTTTGGGCGAGTGCCCTTCATCAGGAATGATGCTGCTTGACCTGCTGTGCTTTTCCAGCACAGACTCACATTCTCCCCATGTCTGTGTGGATTTGCTCCAGGTGCTCTGGTCTTCTCTCACAGTCCAAAGATATGCAGATTAGGTGGGTTGGCTATGTTAAATTAACCACAGTGTCCATGGATGTCCAGGCATGATGGATTGGTCATTGGAAATGCGGGGTGATGTGGGTGGGTATGAGTACAATGCTCTTTGGAAGGCCAGTGCTGACTTGACAGACTAAATGGCCTCTTTCCACACTGTAGAGATTCTATGAGATTACTGATCCACAGATAAAACTTGCAGCTATTTCCAGAAAGGTACAGGAAACAATCAATGCAAACAAAACAAAAACAAAGATTTGCATTTAATTAACACTTTTCACATTCACCAAACATGTCGAAGAGCTATGGAGGTACAGTCTCTGAAGTGTGGTCAATGTAGTAATGACAACAAATATGACAACCCATTTGTGCATAGCAAGATCCACACACAATGATGTGACAACGACCAGCTAACTTAGTGGAAGGACAAATATCAGCCAAAATACTGGAGAAAATCGCCCTGCTCTTCTTCAAATCAGTGACCATGGGATCTTTCATTCTTACCCCAGAAGACAGATGGGACCTAGATTTAACATCTCATCTGAAAGACAGAACCTTTAATGGTGCAGTGCTCCCTCTCTACTGCACTGGAGTAACCTCCTAGACATTTGTATTCCAGGTCTTGGTTTAGAACCTTCCAATACAGTGGCGTGTACGCTACTCACTGAGCCAGAGCTATTACGATAAGGGGTAGAATATGACTAGAATGTACAGGGAGGAAGTGGTGCTGTTTAGATGTATGATCAGATACTATCTCCAGTCACTGCACTCAGCACTGGGCAGCTCAGGAAGGATGCGCTGGCTTTGGAGGGGGCAGGAATTAATCGGGACTTGGAGGGTTAAGTTGTACAGACAGATTGGGCCTGGGAGTTGAAGGTCAAGGGTTAATCCGATCGAGTGTCCAAAATGGCAAAGAGATTGAAGAGGACAGAATGAAGGAAGTTGTCAGTTTTTTTGGGCGAAGAGGGCGGGGTGGTGAAAAATGAGGAGGCAGAATCTTAACCTAGAGCCAGGCTGTGTGTCAACTTTTGCTGAGTGAATGCAGTAAGCACGTTCTCACACACAGCGTAGAAGAACCTTGCAGTCTGGCTTGGCCTTTGGGCCACAGTTGTTCTGGCAACTGAATAAGAGCTAAATACTGCAGACGCTGGGAATCTGAAACAAGCACAGGGAATGCTGGAGAAACACAGCAAGTCTAGCAGCAGCTGTGGAGGTCATGATGTGGAGGTGTCAGGGTTGGACTGGAGTGGACAAGGTCAGACGTCACATGGCACCAGGTTATAGTCCAACAGATTTATTTGAAATCACAAGCTTTCAGAGCAATGTCCCTTTATCAGGTGAAGTGGTTTGTCCAGCAACGGGAAGGAGCAACACTCTGAAAGCTTGTGATTTCAAATAAACCTGTTGGACTATAACCTGGTGTTGTGCGACTTCTGACAGCAGCTGTGGAGACAGAGACAGAGACAGATAAATTAAATTTCGAATCTTCAGACCAGATGCTGCCACACCCTGCTGAGTTTCTTCAGCATCTTTGGGGTGTGTCTCGTCAACAGAAACTCCCCAAAGCCACAATGAGTAGAGTTTTGATCGGGAAGTATGACCAAGCATTTGAAACAAAAAGACAGGTAAATGTAATTGATGTACAGATCCACTGTGATCTTACTGAACAAAATGAAAGGCCTCCTCGTTTGCCAAAGTCTATTCAACACCAATTCATCTTGCCATGAATTACGATTTTAATGGATTTTTTTATCCAGGAAAATGGGGCATTTGAACTGTTTTTCAGGTTTTGTCATTTCAACAGATGAACACAGTCCAGTAGGGGGAGCAGCTGCCTGAGATCACACCGCAAACCATGCACCATCCCCTTGTTTACTGGTCTGACAATTTCAGGTTATACATCCTCACACTCATTATTATTTCAACTGAAATTCTTTCTCATTTTAATTTTCTCTACCTTTCACCTCCACAAGTTCCAATCTTTAAAGTGATGTGCAAACAATGCAAGGGTGATATGAGAAATAACTCACTCAGCGAGTAGTTAGGGTGTGGAACGCACTGCCTGGAAATGTGGGGGATGGCAGGTTCAACTGAGGCATTCCAGAGTGGATGATTATTTGGATGGAAGTCGTGCATCAGGGTATAGGGGAAAAGGTAGGAAATTGGCACGAGGTAATGGTTTGAAGAGCTAGTACAGACTCAACTGGCTGAATGAGCTGCTGCTGGACTGTAACATCCTGTGATCAGGAGAAAGTGGACATACAGGCCAAGGACAGAGGAGTTGGATCAGGCTCCAGTGAATAACACCTGGCACCACATGCCAGCCTGCCAACCTGGATTATCTACAGCTTGCAGTAGCATTACTAACACCCCAGCATTAACCTGCTGGTAGGGCATCTCTTGATCAGAAGCTGAGCTGTGTGTTTTGGGTGATTAGAAACCAGATTTGAAATGGGTTTAAATCCTGCTGTGGCGAATGGTTGAAGTTTGCATTCAACATTTGAAAAATCTGGAATTAAATATGATTGTAAATATGATTGTCTGTGTGTGTCTCTCTCACACATAAACTAACCTGGTTCATTACGAAAAACATGGAGAGCAGATGGTCATGCAGCCCTTCGAGCCTGCTCTATTATTCAATATGACCATGGCTGATCATCTAACTTAGACCCCTGTTCCTGCTTTCTTCCCATACCCCTTGACCCCTTTAGCTCCAAGAACTCTATCTCACACCTTCATGAAAATATTCAATGTTTCAGCCTCAACCATCTTCTGTGGCAGAGAATTCCATACGCTCCCCACTCTCTGGGTATGTCCTTTAAGGACAGCAAATTTCCCTCGCTACAGGACATTAGAAAACCATTTTTTTGCAACAGTTCTGGTCACTGTAGCTTTTTTAAAATTGAATTCAAATTTTACCACCTGCCCTGGTGGGATCTGAACCCATGCACCCCCGAGCATTAGGCTGGAGCTCGGGATTATTTCTCCAGAAGCATCCATCAAAGATAACCTTAACTATGGATAATAATAATAAAATACTGCAAATGCTGGAAATGTGAAACAAACAGAGGAAGTCAGAGAAACTCAGCAGGTCTGGCAGCATCTATGGAGCGAGAAGTGGAGTTTCACATTTCGAGTCCAGTGTAACTTGTTCTGAAGGACATTCTTATCAGACTCAAAATATTAACTCTATTTCTCCACAAATCCTACCAGACCTGCTGAGTTTCTTCAGCACATGCCCTGTGTTTGTTTTATATGTGAGCACTTGTCTCCAGCTTCACATTTCAGGACAATTTTGAAAATGCTACTTTATCTTACATGCCACATGACACTTATTTCATCATTTTTAATATTGTAGGTTTTACACTCGCACTTTAGAAGCTACAAAAACATTGCTTGTAGAAAAAGGCATTTCAAACAGAATGTCAGAAAGACTAAACCTGAAAGAATTTGGTTTCTGTTTCACATTCAGTGTTTGCTCAGTTTAAATCTCAACGGTTAATGAAACAACCTCAGACTTACCTCAAGACCAGGAGGTCCTGGTATTCCAACTGGACCTTTTTCACCAATTTTGCCCTAAAAATGTAAATAACAATCATTCATAAGTGTGAAGCAAAACATCCTTGCTTTACTACCCAATGCCTTTATTTACAAAGTCAAGCAGCCAAATGCTTTCCATTTTGAAGGAGGATCACTGGACCCGAAACGTTAACTTTGAGTTCTCTCCATGGACCTGCTGAGATTTTTTAACAATTTATGTATTTGTGTGAGCCATTTGCTTTATCAACTTAACTCTAATCCTTCAAAGGATGTGTATGTGGGCCCTCAGGTATACCTGTCACTGTAAAATGTTTAAAGTTGTACCAAACACTCTGTACTTTTTATCTTTTATCTTCAGAACGCATTGCTTCACAAATTTCATGAATCATGTGCCCCAATTTCACTGGACTATCTATGGTCCTCGACACATCTCTAATCATCACAGTTTACTACATTTCCAAGTTTTATATCAACTGCAAAATTTGAAATTTTAGCCTAACAACTCCCTATGCCCCCACAACCAGCTCACTAATTGAAAGGAAAGTCACCATTGGGTTACTTTCTCAGAGAGACAGAGATGACTGGTGGTGGTTTAACCTGAGGGTCACCATGCCTCAGGCGAGGGGTGAAGTTAGGAAGGAGAGTCTTTCATGGTAACAAAACATGTCCCAAAGACATGGGATTACTGAATCTTTTTAAGGCGGGGGAGAACGCTTCGCAACCAGAAAAGGAATCAAAGGTTATTACGGGTAGGCTGGAAAGTGTGGTGAGTGTCGCTCTCGTCTTACCAGACCATTCGGCTGCTCTCTCATTACAGAGGGAGAGAGAGAGGCACCTGGTGGTGAGTTAACCTGAAGGCCACCATACCTCAGACAAGGGGAGAGAGGTTGAAAACGTGAGTCCTTCAGGGTAACCTCAGCCAGTGATGGGAATTGAACCCACGCTGTTGGCATCATACTGCTTCACCTACCAGCTATCCAGCCACAGTGTCCAGGGATGTGCAGGATAGGTGGATACACCATGTAAAATGCAGGCATAAGGTAGGGGAATGCTCTTCAGAGGTCAGTGTCGATTCAACGGGCCGAATGGCCTGCTTCCACACTGTAGGGATGGCATGTGGTTGATGAGTGCTGTTTTTCAAAGATGCGCCAGTGAGGAGAGAGAAGGAATAACCAGGGAGACTAAAGGATGAGGTTATAGTCCAACAGGTTTCTTTGGAAGTACATGCTTCCGAAGCGCTGCTCTTTCATCAGATATTGGTGGGGCAGGATCATAGGAGACAGAATTCATAGCAAAACATCACGGTGTCATACAACAGATGCGATATATTGAACAAACCTAGATTGCAGTTAAGTCTTTCATCCTTTAGAACAGGTTGCAGGTTTGATTTATTAATAAGTAAATCCCAGAACTTCTTTCAAGTCACATCCCTGAGATAACTTAAGGTTTTATGTAAAAAGATGACATCTCAGCTTGGACAGTGCGTTAAAGTTGTGAGGTTAGAGTTAATCTTGAATCAGACTGGTTCTATTTCCAATGTAGGAATTTATAAATTGCTACATGGATTGACTGCCTACAGATTGTGTGCTTTTTGAACAAAATAGAATGCATCTGCAAATACAACTCTGCAAATTCAAATTGGCCCCATAGACTTCCATGTGTGTGTGCGTGGATGCCATTCTATCTTGTTCAAAAAGCACACAATCTGTAGGCAGTCAATCCATGTAACATTTTATAAATTCCGACTTTGGAAATAGAACCAGTCTGATTCAAGATTGAAATACAGACAGACTCTAACCTCACACTTTTAACGCACTGTCTAAGCTGAGATGTCATCTTTTTCCATAAAACCTTAAGTTATCATGGGAATGTGACTTGAAGGAAGTTCTGGGATTTACATTTTAATAAATCATAACCCGCAACCTGTTCTAAAGGATGAAAGACGTGACAGCAATCTAGGTTTGTTCAAAAAATCGAATCAGTTGTATGACACTATGATCTTTTGCTATAAATTCTGTGTCCTATGATCCTGCCCCACCAGTACCTGGCGAAGGAGCAGTGCTCTGAAAACTTGTACTTCCAAACACCTGTTGGCCTGTAACCTGGTGTTGTGTGATTTTTAACTTGGTCCACCCCAGTCAACACCGGCACCTCCACATCACTGAAGGATGAGACAGACCACTCCAAACCACCTTGGATACTTCAGGATGGAGCTCCAGAAACACCAGGCTGCTCATTCCCAAATGGGACTTCCTTTTTGTTTTACTGGTTTTCCTCTCTGAGGGTGTATTATAAGAATGAAAAACATTAAGGGACTCACAGTGATTCCAGGTTTTCCCCTCATTCCAGGCATTCCCTGGATCCCTGGGTTGCCCTGTGGTGACACAACAGCAGTTTAAGCCAAGTCAGCAGCAGGTTTGCTTATGCAAAATAATACAATTGCTATTAATTACTTAAGCTATCAATCATAGCACTCTGGTTAATGCACATTATGTTCACAAAGCAAATTTCAAAAGACAGACATGAATTTAGTGTGGCTGCAATTTGCAACCAGAAAGGAATTTGATCCAAAGAAATATATTTGGAAAGTGAGTCTCAAATTAGACAAAACAAAAAAACCCAAACACAATCGTCAAACAAGAGTGAAGACTCCAAATGATGTCTGGCATTATATCGACCCATACTCCACAAAGGGCCCAACAGACAGACAATTGGTCACATGTAGCTTAAGGGTAACCTCTCCACAAGCAGGGAGTAGGATGAGATGAAGAGACAGAACTACCAGTCAGTGCGGGGATGGAATCCACAGTTAGCTTTACGCTACATCACTCCCTAACCAACTCAGCCAGCTGACACTTTAAGCAGTGAAAGAAGGAGCAGGATAATACACAAAAAAAAACTTTTACTTCAGCGATGCCTTTGAAAAGGAATTAAAACAGCACGTATACTGATATTATTAAACTGGCCTCATTGACAGAGCCGAGGATTGGAGAGATGTTCGGGTCGGGTGGGGAAGGAGCTTTTATTTTGTTCATTCACAAGATGAGGACATCACTGGCTGGGCTTCCATTGCAATTTACAAAGAAAATAGGAGAAGTTGGAGGCCATTCAGCCCTTGGAGACTGCGCTGCTATGGAAGATGATCACTGCTGATCACTGAACTGCATCCCCTGCCCCCGTTTGTTTCCCCCATATTTCTTGATCCCTTTAACCCTAGGAACTAGATCCAAATCCTTCATTAAAGTAAGGAGACCAATCTGCACACAGAACTCCAGACCTGATTTCATTTCTAAAACAAAACTCATTCACACGATGTGGGTATCCCTGGCTGGGTCAGCATTTATTGCCTGAGCCTAATTGCCCCAAGGGCAGTTAAGAATCAACCACATTGCTGTGAGTCTGAAGTCACACGCAGGCCAGACCAGGTAAGGACAGATGAGTTTTTTCAAACAGTTGGCAATGGATTCACAATCATCATTAGACTCTTAATTCCTGATTTCTATCAGATTCAAATTTCACCATCTGCCATGGGGGGATACGAATCCCAGTCCCCAGAACATTACCAAGGCCTCTGGATTAACAGTCTAGCAACAACACCATTAGGCCATCACCTCCCCAGCTTGCATGAGGGGATGTCCATTAATATAGCAACAAACTCATAATGGAATGAGATGGAGCGAGTGGCCTTTGTTTGCTTTGAGTTTATTGTTAGGGAGGTAATTGAACCATTTTGTTTTCGGGCTCCTGACTATATGCTTCAACCACACCAGAGCTGATTCCTATGTGTATTCCGCAGACCCAGTCTCTGCACAGACTAACATCTCCATGGCATATTTCAAAGGCATGATTTGAGCTTCTCTGGGAACAGCTGCCTGTACTCTTTGAAAAGACATCGTGAGCTAGGTTCATTGATATTAAAAAAAACAAGGCAGACTTCGGGTTATGAGGTGACAGCACCATAGCAGTAATAGATTTAGTCAAGTGACAGAACTGAAGCACATTATCACTTCATTAAATGATGCTCAGTCCAACCGCCTCTCCTTTTAAACCAAGCTAAAAATATCTTGGGCTTTGCAAAACAATACAGTTGAAAGGTTCATGGACCAGATTTCAGACTACAACGAATATACTTTCAACTCATTATCACAGAAAACATTAATTAGATCTACCAGCAGTTCTGGAACAATTTCAAGAGTAGATCTTTCCATTAACAAGTGGCCCAGATCTGAAAATATATTTAACAATCTACGCTCAATGTTTTTCATGGTTAAGGGCTCATTTTAATCTCATCTGGAGAGGTTTCCCAGAGCAGGGATGCATATGGCAACTTCAAGATGGACGTCCTCCATAATCTTTTAGTCTTTAGCTGCGTAAGGTTTCTTGCAGCAATGAAATTAAAATATGCAGTGAGTGTCTTCTGGTATTTCTTCTTCTCTTCCAGGAATATTCTGATTTTTCAAAGTGATTTTTCAACAGATTTAAAAACAGCTTCTTTCCTGCTGTTATCAGACTTATGAACAGATCTTTCATGTATTAGAGTTGATCTTTCTCTGCACCTTCTCTGTAGCTATAACACTACTCTGAATTCTGATCTTCCACCCTGATGTACTTACACAAGGTATGAGTTGTCTGGCTAGCACGTAATACTTTTCACTGTATCTCCATATATGTAACACTAATAAATTAAATCAAATCAAGTTGACTCCTGCTGATTTTTGTCCTGTAACACTAGCTTTACATTGGTGAATCAACTGTTGTACAGATAGTACCCAGGTTACAAACAGGTTCTATTCCTGAATACATTGATAAATCAATTTGTACACAATTCGGAACACAATTGAGTATAATATTAAATAGCTGTTTGTAAGAATGAGCAAATGTCTGATATCAGATCTTCAAAATTAATATTAACATGGGACCTCATTCCTAAGTCTGAACACTTGTAAACTGTAAATCGGGGACTCCTGTATCTTTTGACTTTAATCTCTTTTGAAACTGAATTATTGTCAACTTCTTGCTATATAATGGAATCCTTTTAAAAATAGGAAAAGCATGAAATTAAACCATCCAACAAAATTTCCGTAGCAAATACATTCAGGAAAAAGCAAAAAAAAAAGCACATTCTCAGCAAAAGAATCCATCATGATAAAATCATATCTCCTCTAGGATCAGTTAGGTCCAAAGAGTGCTTTCATATTTCCTGCAGCATCGCATAGAACTAAGGAAAGAATTCCTCAAAAATTGACAGGGTTGTGGCTGATTTTCAGTAGCTTTTAAAAAAATTCATTTGTGGAATGAAGGTGTTGCTGGCTAGGCCACGTAATTTCCTAGCACATCCCTAATTTCCCAAACAGCAATCAAAAGTCACTGATGTTGCCGTGGCTCTGGAAATTCATGCAGGCCAGCCAGGTAAGGATGGTAGTTTTCTTCCCTCAAGGACATTTGTGAACCAAATGGATTTTTCCCGACAATTGGTCATCATTAGATTGTTGATTCCAGATTCTTATGAATTCAAATTCCACCATCTGCTGTGGCAGGATTTGAACCCAGGTCCCCAGGAAAGCAGAGTTGAGGATTATCAGGTTAGCCATGATCACAGCAAATGGCAGAGCAGACTCAAGAAACTGATTGGCCTATGACTGCTTCTATGATCTTATAGAGACAAAAAAAATTGCAGATGCTGGAATCCAAGGTAGTCAAGCAGGAGGCTGGAAGAACACAGCAAACCAGGCAGCATCAGAAGGTGGAGAAGTCCACGTTTCGGGTGTAATCCTTCTTCAGTCCTGAAAAAGGGCTACACCAGAAATGTTGATTTTCTTTCCAATTCTTATAGATAATTTTTTATTGACCACAGGTTTTGCTAAGTCTTCTGTCCTCTTGCAATATGCCCTTGAGCAGATCCTGAAGTGGTTGTGGTTCAGGGTTTACTTCTACGCAGTCGATCTGCCGGTTCAAGACTTTGGGTGCAGAACTTCGGTGGCCTCCAACTCAAACATGGCAGAAGAGGCAGGAGCGAAGGAGTAGGATCCTGGAACCAAGACCCTGGCTGATGCGCAGCAGCAGGAAGGGGAGCCAAGGAGTGGGAATTGAACCATTTGCCAAACACCAACTGAATAAAAGTTCTTGCTAATTAAACAGAAATCCAAGATGGCGTTGGGAAAATGGCAACGCTTTGTGAGAAGCATGCAAAACAATACTTTTAACTGTATTTCAGTTCATGTGACAATAAATCTAATCGAATCGAATTGAACCAAATCTAATCTAATCCAATTTAATCTAATCGAATAAAGTCTAACCTAATCCAATTGAATCTGATCCATCTAATCTAAACATTTTATTGCCACAAGAACAGGAGAGAGGCTGGATACAAGGGGAAAGTGATACCCACATGTGACTCCTGGCCCACAGCAATGTGGTTTCTCATTGAGCAAATAAAGATGGGCAATAAATGCTGGCCCAGTCAGGTCCTCTGAATGAATAACAAAGACTCCATAATCCTGATCTTTCAAAGTTTTTCCACAATTTAAAAAATTCCCGGAATACAACCATATGACTCAGCCAGATGCGTGTGAACTTTCAGCCACTAGACTTCAAATGCTCCCTTTCGGGGCTGCTGTGTGGGCAGTCTAAACAGGATGCACTGCAGCAAGTTCTGAGGAAGAGTCATAGAAACAAAAATAGAAACGTCGAAGATAGGAGCAGGAGGCGGCTCCTGGGCCTTTTGACCCTGCTCTGCCATTCATCATGATCATGGCTGATCGTCCAATTCAATAGCCTAATCCTGCTTTCTCCCCATAACCTTTGATCCCATTCGCACCAAGTGCTATACCTAGTCGCCTCTTGAATACATTCAATGTTTTGGCATCAATGACTTCTTGTGATAATGAATTCCACAAGCTCCCCACTCTTTAGGTGAAGAAATGTCTCCTCATCTCTGTCCTAAATGGTCCATCCTGAATCCTCAGACTGTGACCCCTGGTTCTGGACACTCCCACCATCGGGAACATCTACCCTATCTGGTACTGTTAGAATGTTATAAGTCTCTATGAGATTCCTGCCCCCCTCCCACTCCCCCTCTTCATTAAGCTGAACTCCAGCAAAAACATTAACTATATTTCTGTCTCCACAGATGCTGCCAAACTTGCTGAGTTTCTCCTGCACTTCTAGAACTGCAGCTCACCAAGATTCCTTCACCAACCCTTTCAACCACAGGAGGGACAATATTGGGTGAATAAATCCACTTTCTATTTTCTGTTGAAACCAGTTAACATCTTCCATTGGACATCAATCCTACATTGCCACTGACCCAGTTCCTCAGATTTTGCTGCCTAATACTATTTTGGGACACCATTATGATAATTGCTTCAGCAGTTCAAAGGGTAACCTTTGCAGGATGATTAAAAGCGGGAAATAAAAATGGCCCCAACAGAGATATCCCAAGACCAAAGAAAATGTAAATCGGGATGGCTCGTGACTTTGTTCAATGTATACATATTATGCCTCCCTTATCCAGCAATCTCCATGTATCATTCCCTATCTTAATTCCTCATTCCTCAATCTTAAAGTTCATGCTAAAATGTTCAATGGGATTTACCACTGGTTACAGATCGGGCTTACTTATTAGTATATTTGAATCTCTACAGTGCAGGGAGAGGCAATTTGGCCAACCAAGTTTGCACTGACTATCCAAACAGCAACCCACCCCATCCCTGTAACACCATATTCATCATGGCTAATCCACACATCCCCAGACAATATGGGCAATTTAACATGGCCAATCCACCCAACCTACAAATCTTTGGACTGTGGGTGGAGTCTCCCACAGGCATGGGGAGAATGTGCAAACTTCACACAGACAGTCACCCGAGGGTGGAATCGAACATGGGTACCTGGCGCTAGGAGGCAGCAGTGTTGACAAGTGAGCCACCCTGGCTGTTTTGATCCCCTTCTCCCTATCTCTCACACAACCCCACATATTTCCAAAGAGCCTCCTTGAAGTTGTTGCTTCTCAGCAGCAACAGGGAACATGCTGGACGTCCGTATCACTATTGGGAATGTCACAGGCTGGGAGCCTAGGGGCTGTGTTAGAATTCACGACCCCCCCAGCCACCACTGTACTCTCTGCTGACAGAGACCTGGCTAAAGCTGCTGGATGATGGAGCTACAATCTGTACAAAATAAGCTCTGATGATTTGGTAGTCTAATCAAGGCGCAAAATGTCCTGATGATCCCCTTTCAATAATTTTAGACTCTGGTGCAACCTACAAAAACCTACTCCATCAAACCCACATTTCTGACCTAAGTCTTCTTGCCTATTTTAAATCATCGGTGGGTTGGGGTTTAACGATTAGCTAAGATACTACAGTCAGCAGGTGGACTAGTTTTACTGCACATTAGAAGTGTCCACATATCAGATTGATACCTGGACCCCCAAGGATTAAATTACAAAGGAAAGTGACATAAATTTGCCAGGAATTGAGATGGTTAAGGAGCGACTTGATTGGAGTTTTCAAAATATTAAGTGGAACAGGTTAGGCAGTTTCCATCAATTGTGGAGTCTCAGAGAAAGAGGCATACTCTAAAAATTCCAGCCAGCCATCTAGAGAGTGAAGCTAGGAAACACAAAGTATAGTCGACGCTTGGAATGAATTTTCAGAATAGATTAATTGGTGCTCAATTGATTGTTAATTGTAAAGCAATGATTAAAGGATTTAAGTCAAAGTTATTAAGGGATATTGAGAAAATGCAAGTGTATGGAGCTTGGACATGGATCAACCAAAGGTAAAGTTTCCCTAGTCCCAGAGGGCTGCTCTCTCATTACAGAGAGGCTACTGGTGGCGAGTTGAATCTGAGGGTTACCGTGCTTCAGGCGAGGGGAGGAGTTGTGAAGGCAGGACCTTCATGGTGATTGCAGTGCGTGTGTGACCTGTTGATATCACAAGCCAGCTGTCCAGCTAACTGAGCTAACCAACTCCCAGACTGCCCATGGTTGTACTGAGCAGGTTCAAAATGCTAATTTGCCTCCTTCATTCCAGCACTCCTCTTCTCCTTTTCCCTCAATGTCATGAAGGTCTTGTCTTGATTGTTCATAGTTTCTGAGGGATGGGCAGGGACTTTCTACTGATGGAGTTGATATGATCTGGTTCCCTTAGGGTAAGACACCATTGTCACTGTGATAATTGCCTTCATGCTACCCTACATGTTAGCCCTTGTAACATCCATCACAAAGACTGGGTTCTTGTTGGGACAGATATCTTGAAGTTTATTAATTACATTAAACATGTTTACTCTGGGTTCAATGTTTATGTTACTATTATATTGTATACATAACTAACCAATGAACTGAGCTGACTGAGAATATGATGGAGACTTTTCTTATTGGAGTATCTGGGGCAGCATGGAGCCTCAGTGATTAGCACTGCTGCCTCACAGCACCAGGGTCCCAGGTTCGATTCCAGCCTTGGATGACTGTCTGTGTGGAGTTTGCACATTCTCCCTGTGTCTGCTGGGTTTCCTCCCACAATCAGGTGAATTGGCCATGCTAATTTGCCCAAAGGTTGGCTGCATGAGTCAGAAGCAAAAGGGTCTGGGTAGGTTACTCTTCGGAGGATCGGTGTGGACTTGTTGGGCTGAAAGGCCTGTTTCCATATTGTAGGTAATTAAATCACATGCTGTGATGTCAGCTAGCTGTTGGGAACATACCCTGACTTTCTGAGGTAAGTGCAATAATGCATCAGAAGGGAACCTCATCACTTCTCAACAGGACAGTTTGCTCCATTTTCATGTTGTTTTCAAAGCTTTTAACAAAAGTTAAATGTTTATTGTCCAGTGATTCAGTTTTAAAAGATCTAACACTGATGGAACGGAGAATCAAAATGTGCTCCAGGATTGGAGAGTTTGAGTTACAGGGAGCGGCTGAATAGGCTGGGGTTATTTTGCCTGGAACGTTGGAGCCTGGGGGGTGACCTTACGGAAGTTTATAAAATGATGAGGAGCATGGATGGGGTGAATAGCCAAGGGCTTCTCCCCAAGGAAGGGGAGTCCAAAACAAGAGGGCATAGATTTAAGGTGAGAGGGGAAAGATTTAAAAGGGACCCAAGGGGCAACTTTTTCACACAGAGGGTGGTGCGTGTATGGAATGAACTGCCGGAGGAAGTGGTGGAGGCTGGTACAATGACAATATTTAAAAGGCATCTGGGTGGGTATATGAATAGGAAGGGTTTACAGGGATATGGGCCGTGTGCTGACAAATGGGACTAGATTAGGTTAGGATATCTGGTCAGCATGGATGAGTTGGACCAAAGGGTCTGTTTCTGTGGTGTAAATCTCTCTGACTATCTGTCAAGATCACAACTAATTATTACAAATAAGAAAAACTCAGAAAGGTAAGTAGCTGGAAAAGTGTGAAATTATCATTTGCTCATTCTTCTCTTTCTTGTATCTTAGACTGAATATCATCAACATAACAAGAAAATGGCAACAGTGCTTATGTGCACATGACAGGGCTTAAAAGATGAGGAGTAGAGACTAGTCAAGAAAAAGATGACTTTAATACCACTAGGAGTCTTCAGCAGACATTGATGTTTTCATTTAAATACCAGGCTAAATTAAACTAGTCAAATTTCTAAAAGTTCACACTTGTTGGACTATTAAAGAACTTACCTTATCGCCAGGGAAACCCGTTTCTCCTGGTATTCCTGGAATGCCTTCATCACCCTAAACTCACAGTACAAGACAGTATAGTGTTAGAGTACTGCCTCATTCTCTAAACACAGCAGAACAGCACACAGATCTGTCACATTGTCTTGTCAATTTCAATGCAATGAACAAGCTAGACCATTAGCTTGCAATTCTAAGCATACTGGACACATCAGTATTAATGTATTACATCATCACATTGATCTCAGATAAGCATATAGCCTCACAACTCTATGTGGAGAGTAACAGTGTAGCATTACAGTACTGTGACTGCAGAACCATGGGAAAATACCAAGATGACTGCTAAACATAGGCATGAAATAACAAGACAATGTTTGGAGATTTCCTCATCACCATCGATGAAGCAAAACTCCGAAGTATTGAAGTGTTGAGATGCCACACTAAGGCTATGTGTTTACACTGAAACCAAAATATTGCCCAGGTCTCTTCTAAAGCACTTAGTATTGCGCAGAAATTAAATCATTAAAAACCAATATGGTATTCTGTAAAACAACCTTCAATGAGTGTTGCTGAAAAGAGATATATTATGTCAGAGTTTTTTGCATTTATTAGGATACTTTGCAAGAATACAAATTCAAGGGGAAACTTAACATTTAAACTGCATAGGAGGGGAGTGCTGATTGGTTGGCAAGCGATTTCTAATTGGTTATGGGCATAATCAATAATATGTAATATTATAATCTGTTATAATTCTGAAACACCTTTACATTGGTATTGTTGTGAATGTTCTGATGAATGCAAGATGAAATATGCCCATTTTCAGAAATACTCAAGTTCTGCATATAAAAAAATTACTCTGCCGTTACTGATCTCTGCTGGTGAAATGTTTCTGCGTGGGGTGAAACGGTTGGAATATCTTCTTATCATTTTAACTTGATCAGTACCAACTGATAAAAACAAAATAGAGTCATAGAGATGTACAACATGGAAAGAGACCCTTTGGTCCAACCTTTCATGCTGACCAGATATCCCAACCCAATCTAGTCCCACCTGCTAAAAGTCCAACATTTCTCCATAGATAAAAGCCATACAGGCATACAAACATATTTTAACCTTACCTGCAACATGCAAGACAATCCAAAAGAAAATTTCATATCACAACTGTTTTGGGTGGCAATTATTGTTAACTTATGCATGGTAGTTTGTTTGACATTTCCCTCAGGTAGCCCTTTTTCATGTTCTTATTTCATAAATCCTTCAGATGGCAACTGGGAAAATCCAAGAATGGAGCTTACTATGTCAATTAAGATATGGGAGGCACTAAGCCTGGTCATTTGTTCACGGGATGAGGGCATCTCTGGCTAGGCCAGCATTTATTGCCCATCCCTAATTGTCCAGAAGGCAGTTAGGAGTCAACCACACTGCTGTGGGTCTGGAGTCACATGTAGGCCAGACCAGATAAGATTGACAGTTTCTTTCCCTAAAGGACATCAGTGAACCAGATGGGTTTTTTCCGACGGTTTTGACAATGGATTCACGGTCACCATTAAATCCTTAATTCCAGACTTCGCTTCAAACTTTGCCACCTGCCGTGGTAGGATTTGAACCTGGATTCCCCAGAGAACTAAGTAAGTCTTTAGTGATAAAACTACTGCACAGTGCTGAGGCAAACACTACTTCCCCTCACATTTTCCCCAAGTGCAACTGGCACTTGTTCCAAATCCATAAATCCCATTTGGAAACTCGTGTGTTTGAGGCGTATACTTATAGCTCAGAGACGAAGGAGGGAAAGGACGAAGGAGGGACATTAAATTTCCAATTCATTATCCACCACATTTTCCAGTTGAAAGCTGACCTTATCGGAAAGTGAACAATATTGTTAACAGTCTTCTTTTAGGATCTTTTCATGAAAACTTTGGAAAGAATAAATCCTCAACAAACAACCTTTCGTGCCCCAAATTACATCCTTTTTAAAGCATATTTGGGTTAAATTTCTCAGGTTCTCAGAGACAGGCTTGAGGTTGAGGGTGCTGGTTTATTTTGGAGGAGGGTGGAGGTTATCGAGAATATAAAGCAGCCTGCTTTCCAAGCAGAAAATGAAGAGAAGTCCCAATCAAGTACCACTCGGTAACATGCTCGGGTCCAGGTCAGAAGTTGGTAAATATCTCAGGGTCTTTTTGGATGCCAGGTCAAACATTAGCTAAACGTGGATTACACTTTGATCAAAACTTCGCTACAGCATAGAACCGTCTTTTGGTGGTCAGCGTGTGGTTGTACAGCACTTCCTCTGCCCTCATTCACATCATCATATCAAGCTTTTCTATGATCACCCTTCAATCAAACCCTTATAAAATCATGATAGGATGAATAGACAAGGTCTTTTCCTGGGGTGGGGGAGTCCAAAACTAGAGGGCACTGGTTTAAGGTGAGAGAGGGAAGATTTAAAAGGGTCCTGAGGGTCAGAGGGTGGTGCATGTATGGCATGAGCCGCCAGAGGAAGCAGTGGAGGCTGGTACAATTACAACAATTAAAAAGCATCTGGATGGGTATATGAATAGGAAGGGTTTAGAGGGATATAGGACTAGATTAATTTAGGATATCGGGTTAGCATGGATGAGTTGGACCAAAGGGTCTGTTTCAATGCCATATATCTTGATGACTCTGCAACCCTCCTCCAGTCTCAGACTTGACTCAATTATTTTCCATTTTATTCTTTGTGTTTCCTTCCCATAGAATTCTCTCAAGCTTCTCATAAGCCCTGCCACAGTAGGACACAAGTGACTGAGTGAACTGACAACATTGACAGGGTGGGGGGAATGGGACAGGATTGCGGGATAATTCTCCAAAGTCGAGGAGCAGTCAGGTGAGACATCCGGAGAGAACGACACTCCACAGTGAATCACCCAACAGGAATCCATCGTCTTTCCATTCACTACACTTAGTGTGGACAAAACTGGGCTTGTGTGTGAGTGTTCCACTGTAGAAACAGGGAGATTTTTGCTGGAAACTAGACAGTTTCTACAATGTACAAATGACTTCCGGGAAACATTAGACGCTTGAACTATAATTACACTCTCAGCTCTCAAACGGCCAGTGTTCGAGGGTTGGTAGAAGAAGATACATATCTTGCACAGAACCTGTGACAGAGTAGGGGCTGACTTGGTTGAAACCTACAAGATCTTAAGGAGTTTGGACAGGGTACATGTGGAGGGATTTGTTTTCATGTAGGAGAATCTAGAACTAGGGATCTTTGTCTGAAGTGGTCAGCCACTTGAGACAGAGATGTGGAGAAATATTTTCTCAAAAGGGTCGTGAGTCTTTGGAACTCTCTCCTACTGGAAGCGGAGATTTGAAAAAGTTTTGAAGCCGAGATCGATAGATTCTTAACAAGCAAGGGGGTTGGAATAGACTGGAATATTGAGTGAACAGATCAGCCATGACGTTACAGAATGACAGAACAAGTTCAAGGGGCCGAATGGCCTACTCCTGATTTAATTGTTATGTTTGTGCGCTCCTATGTATCAAGTTGCATTGTGTTTCATATCCAAGGTCCTGGAGGATGGTGGCAGAGAAGAAGAAAGTGGAAAAGGAAAGGAAGAAAAGCCTGGTTTCCATTGGCTTGTGTTCTGCATGATCCTGCTTTGGCAGAAATGCTGGCATAACGGTAATGACACTTAGCCTTATAATCTAATATCACCCTGGGAATGTTGGTTCAAATCACACCAGCAGCTGATTAGGTTTGGTTCATAAACCTGTCAATTCAATATTCATCGAACAATGTTGCTAATTCCTTAAAATAACAAATTAGTCTTAACTTTTAAGAGAAACCCAAAAAACTTTGTTAATAAATCTCGTAAAATGCAAGGATATAAGAAGGCAAGCAATAAGAATGATACTTCTAACTAATAATAATTTATAAGCTCAACTGGAAATTGATATGACCGTGAATGTACAAGAGTTTAAATATTTTTAGCCAAGCTAGGAACACATACTAATCGAAACAAACACTGTACAGAATCTTTATGGTAATACTCTGCTCAATAATTAGCCTTTCTTTGTGAACAAGATTGCTATGAGAGTTATGTTGCATTTTGCAAAAGTACAAAAGCAAAATGTTTGCAGAACACAAAGTATTTATAAAAGACCTGTTTACAACAGAAGACTGTAAATGATCTTTCAGAAGAATGTGTGAAAAATATTTCCTGAACAGCTGTACTGTTGCATAATCTTGAAATATGCAACCTTAATTACATTGTTCATTGTGCTGCAATGATTTAACATAAAATGTGGTGATTTTTATGCACAGTCTCATGGTAACTACTGCAACATCGATTCATTAAATAAAAATAGCAGCACTAATTCCTTTACCCAAGAAGATATTAATATAAAGAGACATGCTTACCTTGGAAAAGGAATATCATATAAAGCACAATCAACTACCACATTAAAGAAGCAAGAAATAGAATAAGTGTAGAGAGGAACAATTATAAGGACGAGCCAAGCTTAGTCTTGCTAACTTAGTGATATAATGGCATGTATATGCAAACTGTGTGCAGAATCAGGCTTGGTATTAGTACCAACCAGTTGCAAGGCTGGAATAACTCATTGATGGTTGAGCAAAGAGTGGTAGTTTGTGACTTTTTCCTTCTTATTCCCTACAGACTGAGTTCCCTGAAGTGGCCAGAGATGAGTAGGGGCTGAGTACTTCACCAAATAGAGAAAGGGAAAAGACTGTTCGAAAACGAATAACTCACTTGAAATCACCACTCAGTACAGAGTTATTGAGTGCTGGGCAAGTTATGGAGGCCAGCTGCCCTGACCACGTGGCAGGCTGCAGGGAGCGTATTTACAGTGTGGCAAGGCAGAGAGAAGGTCACTGCATCATCCAAAGCACCCCCACCCCCTCTTTACTGTACGGAATTCTGTAACACAGTCAATATGTTCCCACTGCAACAAAATCCTTCCATATGATCCAGCTGATGAGTCATAGACCAGTGGTAGCAGCACGATCCCATCCCCCATTTTACAGCCTCACATGGCTGTTGTAACTAGGCAATGCACCAATGGGATAACACATGGCTCTCAGTGCAATAATCCCCCTACTCTCTCTCTCACACACACACACACAAACACACGCGCACACACATACTCACAGAGACACCCACTCACATTCAGAGACAGACACACACACAGAACAGAGATACACACACAGACCTGCAAACAGGCACATACACACACTCACCTTCAGAGACATATACAAATAAACATATACAGACACACACACTCATACTCATAGAGACAGACACAAACAGGCACACACACAGACACAGACACACTAACACAGACAGACACACATATACATTCACAAAGACACACATGTACAGAGAGGTACACATACAGACACACACACACAAACGCACAAACAGGAACATGCACAAACACACACTCACAGAGACAGATAAACAGGCACACACAGATACATAAATACATATACAGACACACACATATGCAGACACACACAAACAGGAACATGCACAGACACACACACTCACAGAGACAGATAAACAGGCATACACAGATACATAAATACATATACAGACACACACAGATACACACATAAACAGACAGACAGACAGACAGACATACATATAGACACACACACTGACACATGCAGACACATACACAGACACACACAGACACACTGTGAATGAGAGAAAAGAGTGGGATCAGCAAATTGCTTTTCTGGCTCCTTGGACAGGGGTGTTCTGTGACAAGAGGAACACAAATGGGAACAATAAGATTGGATGAAAATTTTAATCATGTGCTATATGGAGAGTTAATTCATGCTGCCAAATATTAAACTGCACAGTACAACAAAGCAGCATTGAATATTCTTTTGTAACTGAGTGCTTCGAAGTATTAAAGGGAAATCACAGTTCCCATTTGAAACCAGTTGGTGGAGGAAGGAGGTAAGGGGGATAGTTTTGGAAAAAGGCCTTGGAGGGTTCAATCAGCCAAAATCTTATTATATGGTGAAACAGGTTCAATGGACTGAAAGGCCTGTCTTGTTCCTATGTTCCCAATGAAAACAGATGCTAATTCTTAATAACAGACTTATTCACAGATTGCAGCATCGGTATGGTTGCTCGTTAGCTACCAATTAGAGATCTAACAGTCTCTCTTTATATGTATCCTCGGCACTTTATTAAAAATGGCCTTGTGTCTCATAGCAGAGTAATTAACATATAGTTAACAACAGATAGTGAAGATCGATTGAACACCATGCTTGAGAAAGAATTAATATTAGCCAAAGTGGTCAGAGGAACTATTTTTAACGGAGTGCAATATGCTCTGCCATAATGAAGCATTAGAATAATTCAGTGCAGGAAGTGAATATCAAGCCAGACAATATTAGAAGTAGTGCAATGCAAATCTTAGTATTATATCGCAGTGCAATAGGAGAATATTAAACTCAAGTGCTGTAAGGAAGTATGAACATCACATCACAGTGCAATAAGGAGGTATTCAGATCACCTTATCACCTTTCAGTCCTGGTTCTCCGCGGTTTCCAATCAGCCCCTAGGAAAACAGACAGTCAGATTCATTAACATGAACATGTTACAGACAGAAACCGCCAGGTTCCTGAAGATATTACAAATACAGATCATTCTGCTATAATGCACGTTTCACTGACACAAATTCATTATAACATGACTGATGGGGACACTGATCTAAAACGCAAAGTTTTAAAGCGTGTATTGGCTAATAAGCAATTCTGGCCCCATTAGTTTATGTGGTGCTGCTATTACGTGATGCTGTCATTGCACGAGAACAGAACTACCACGTTATAGCAGAACTGACCAAATGTAAAATATAAAAAAAGGTCAAATTTCCTCGTGGCCTATCCTAGTTTGTGTTTGCATTTATTCTCAGGATGTGGGTATGGCTGGCTGGGCCAGCATTTATTGCCTGTCCCTGGTTACCCTGCAGAAGGTGAGGATGAGCTGCCTTCTTGAATAGCTGCGAACCTTGAGGTGTGAGCGTACCCACAGTGCTATTAAGGAGAGAGCTCAATTATGTTGATCCAATGACAATGAATGATCTGGTCCCAAGTGAAGATGGCCTGTGGTTTTGAAGAGAACCTGCAAGTGTTGATATCCCCCCTTCATCTGCTGTCCCTGTCCTTTTGGGTGGTAGACGGTGTGTGTGTGAAAGGTGCTGTCTTTGCTGCTGCAATGCATCTTGTAGTTGGTACACACTGCTGCTACTAGGGAGGAGGTGAATGGTGGGTGACCTCTTTTCTTCTGGATGGTGTCGAGTGTCTTGAGTGCTGTTGGGAGCTGCACACATCAAGGTCAATGGGGAAGATCTCATCACACTCTCAGCTTGTGCTTTGTAGATTGTGGACAGCCTGTGGGGAGTCAGGAAGCGAGTTACTCACTTCAGGAGTCCCAACTTTGATCTCTTAAGTGGATGATATTCAGAAATACAGAGAAACAAGGTTAAACTGTTTTTATTCAGATGGACCTCCTGTTGGATAGATGCTCATTGAAGCTCAACCCCCAATGTCACTCACTGTACCGACATTTGTAAATGTACACGATTTATGCGGTGGAATGAAGAGAACATGACGGGCTTTCTGGTGAACTGGAACAACAGGCTGGGAGCCAAACGTTTGAGGATCAGTATTATATCAAAGATCCTGCTTATGGTTGAACCTAGAGAAAAGGATCAGAGTGAAGATATAAAGACGAAGACTCGGAGAAAGTGCGCAGTTTCAAGTACAATAGGTTCTGATATAACACGATCGTTCTGTTCTCATGTGATCTCATGCTATAAGAAAATCGAGCAATAGCAGTAGCATTTAAACTAATGGGGCCAGAATCGCATTATAGCCAATGCAGGTAAGGAAAGTTTGTGCCCTACAAATTACGGTCTAAATTCTTCAATTGCATTAAAGCCAATTCGTGTTGAACAAATACACATTACAGCAGAACAGACTGTACTTGGATCAATGGTGAAAGAGCAGTGAAGCAACGAAATAGAAATTAAACAATGATTTTATTCTGTTTGGAGTAACTGCGATATCTTGCTGAAACTGAATAATCTACAAGCCAGGCTCACCATGCAGTGCAGAAACCTGGGCAATTTCAAGAACAGAGGAATAGTGACAGGTCACTCATGGGATGTGGACAATGAGATGGATGTATGAAGAGAAAGACAAAGTCATGAACTGGCACGGCTGGAGGCCAATGAAGACTGTGGGAGTATCAAAGAAAACAGCCCTGAAGCAAATGAAACATGCAGGACTCAAGACAGAGAGAGGGAAAGACAGACGGACAGAGAGGAAAAATAGTATGGTGAGAGATGGAAATGGGAGAAGGAGAAGAGAACAGCCTGAAGGCAGACATGAGAGATTTAAACAGAGCTGGGTTGGAAGATGAATGGGTGGCTGACTGGGGACAACAGGGAAAGGGTGACTAACCAGCACTGTGACTGCCCACAGTAAAATGGGAGGAGATAATGAGTCACTCATTCAGTGAAGGTTTTCGGAGTTACATTCCAATAGGATAGATCATTATTTTTTATTTTAAGACAGACAGAGAGCTGTGATAGCTAAAAATCTGAAATTAAAACAAAAGGAAATGCTGGAAATGCTCAGTGGGTCTGGCAATATCTGAGAGGAGAGAGACAGAATTAACGTTTCATCAGAATGTTTCTCTGCCCATTGGTGCTGAGAAAGTTACCGTTGTAAGATAATCAGTCCTGAGGAATGGTGAGGAGGTGCTGGTGTTGGACTGGGGCGGACAAAGTTAAAAATCACACAACACCAGGTTACAGTCCAAAAGGTTGATTTAGAAGCACTAGCTTTTGGCGCACTGCTTCGTCATCAGGTAGCTAGTTGGACAGGATCATAGGACACAGAATTTATAGCACAATTTCATAGTGTCATACAACTGATATGATATATTGAACAAACCTAGATTGCTGTTATATCTTCTAGGTTTGTTCATTATATCGTTTCAGTTGCATGACACGATGATCTTGTGCTATAAATTCTGTGTCCTATGATCCTGCCCAACTAGCTACCTGATGAAGGAGCAGCGCTCCAAAAACTAGTGCGAGCAGCGCTCCAAAAACTAGTGCTTCCAAATAAACCTGTTGGACTATAACCTGGTGTTGTGTGATTTTAACTTAGTTCTGAGGAAGTGCAATCAATCCGAAACATTAACTCTGTCTCTGTTTCTCTTCACAGATGCTGCCAGACCTCCTGAGCATTTTCTAGCAATTTTTGTTTGTGTTACGCATAGTTCCATCAGGATTTGCTGAAACTGCATCCCATACATCAAGCATCTGAGCAGCATTTTGTATCTCTATTCTCATGGTTTTTGTATAGCTCACAAAGAAAGTTTGTTGAGCCTTAATAGGAGGGGAGTGAAATATAGAATCAGTTTACACTCCCATCCATAACTTTATTGATATAATTGGAGCAGAAACTCAGAATTTCTTAAGAGTGTGATTTGGAGACTTTCTGACATGACTACAAGCTTCTATTTATACATGACACTTGGCTGTAAAAAACTAAGACAAACACTTCCACACAACGAACTGTGGTATGTTTATTCAAAGCGGTCAGTAGTGTGGATGTTTGCGGAGGAAATAGTGCTTACTTTTAGCTGCGGTGTACATCAAAAGTACTTCACAATTTTAAGTCTACATGAATGGCTGTACTATTACATCCAAGAAAAGACAATTTGATGTTTGTATTAAATCACATAGAGTCCATTTTCAGTTGTGAACAGCAATTGCAGTATATATTGATTGATACATTGCTGATGAACAATGTGCTTTCAGATGCGTATTTGCTCTACTATATCAGAAAAGAATCAAACCCATGGTAAAATATCCAATTTTGGACATGAATTTGCTACTCTTTTTTCCAAATTTCAGTTATGTTACATTTGTATTTTCTTGTTAGTTATTCAGATAATCCAATGCATTTTTCATTCATATCACAAACTCTGTTATAGTGGAAATCAAACACACTTTATGCACTGAATACACATTTTTAGCTTTCATATTGCGCAACTGATATCTGTATAAATCATGCTCCATGTGTTTACTCTGTCATTTATTAAAACATTGACTTTAAAGAAATTGCACAAGACCAACATCTGCAAAGTTCCCAGTGTGGGCAAACTACAGCAACTATTACCACAAGACCACAGAAAATAGGAACAGGACTAGATTGTTCATCACCTAGTTGGGCTGATCCATCATTCCTCACATCCACTTCCCTGCCCTTTCCCTTGATTCCCCTCCTGATCAAGAATTTATCTGTCTCTGCCTTCAATATACATGGTCAAAGTCACATGACACCAAGTGACAGTCCAACAGGTTTATTTGAAATCACAAGCTTGTGGAGCACTCCCCCTTCGTCAGGTGAAGTTCTAAAGCTGTTGGACTATAACCTGGTATCGTGTGACTTCTGACCTTGTTCACCCCAGTCCAACACTGGCACCTCCACATCTTAAATATATACAAGGACTCTGCCCCCACTGCTCTCTGTGGACATGAGTCCTAAAGATTCACAACCCTCTGAGAGGGAGAAGAGATCTTTCCTGGCTCACTTTACCTTACTGGTCCTACAATCCTCCAGGATATCTGTGCTCATCTAACTCTAGTCTCCTGAAGATCTGCAGTTCACTCCCTAAACCTCTCTCCTTCTTCACGTCTACTTCCATCTTTCTTTAAGACACCGCCAAACGTCTGCCTCTATTTCTAAGGTTCTGGCTGCCTGTCCTATTATCTCCCTACCTAACTTTACTTTGCCATATTCCTGTGAAGCATCTGAGAACATTTTCTTATATTACGGCTATGATTTAAATACAAGTGGTTAGTGCAGTAACATAATGAAAGTTTTAAATCTTCTAATGTACTAGCAATATTTGCATTGAAAGACTCATTATTATTAATGATTGTCAGAGAGTCAATTTGCATTATGTCTAGCAACTTTAACTTATTCATTTGCTGAAAAGACAGATGTGTTGACAAAGCTTTCCATCGTACACTCATCAGACAAAATGAAAGAATGCCAAATTTCAAACAATCACAACAATTTATGGTACGGGAGAAAGAGATGTTGATTGATCAACAGACAATTCTGATTGGCCAAGGTCTTACCATAACAGAAACATTAGGGAACTATAGGCTTCCCGAGTTGCTGGATCATTTGAACCAGGCTTGAACATATTCCTTTTGTTTGCAGAGAACAGTTCCTGCACGTCTTTGCTAGCAAGTGCAAATGAGTCATTTCTAAGTCCAACTGATTAAATTAAATAAATTGTTCATCCAGCTACATAAGCACTCCAAATTGTTCAGCAAATGCTGCCCAATCACAGTATCATTTCCAACAGTTAACATTTTATTTTGGGTTTCACATGCATGGGTTGGTTGTGTGTGATCTACCTCCCTTCCTTTTACGGAAATCGAAAAGAAAATGTTGTCTGATTCGAGTTATGAACCCATTATGTTGGATCAACGGGTTTAATGAATAAATGGGAGCTTTCTTTGGTGAGATTAATCCTTGAAGAAATTTCAGCCATTGCCTCGAAACAGAATATAACAGAATAGTGATCACTCAGCATTAGGTTACACTGACAAATGAAGAGTTGGAATAATCCACCTCACCTTCGGTCCTCGTTGTCCAGGCAAGCCCATCTTCCCAAGACGCCCCATATCCCCCTGCCGAGAACAAAAAGAGTCAATTCAAATCTGTGACCATTTACAAGATTGAAACAAACTGGTCAAATGTGAAACAAATCATTCTATCTCAACTGGTCTTCAGCTCCATCAGACGATGGAATTCCCATATGTCCTAAGCAATGCATGGCATTAACGTCCCCAGCTCAGGTACATAATATGAGCGGCTGCAATGCCAAACATCATTACGTAATCTCTTGCTCAAAGGGTAAATGTTTCACTCAACTGAAGAATGTTTTTCTATATGGTGAAACAATGAATCAAGTAGGAATTAATTGATTACTAATTGCTGAAATATAAGTGTGAACACAGTTCACTGATACTACCAGGTTGCTGGAGTGTCCGGCAAGGCAAACATTAATTTTTTTGACAAAGTTGAGAATCTATTTTTATGCTAAGAAGATTGTTGCCTATCTTCTTAACTTATTTCTTTATTCCCCTGTTTCTGTGAACATTTCACTGTACTCCTGTATCCCGTACTTGAGTACACATGACAATAAAAACTAAATCTCAATCTAATCAGCTACAAGAGGAAGAAACAGATATGTCAAAAGGAGAAAGTGTTGTCTACTGCTACATTTGGACTGAAAAACATATGATTGCAAACCGTGGCCCCCATCCCTTCTTTTCCAGTGTACCCACTTCGTAATTGAACAGAGACCTCGCCCTCTGGCCACTCCAAGGTAGTGGGTAACTGTTTGCCCTGGGACTGGATTTAGGACCTGGAGTAGGCCCAACTTCTGTTGGTCATCCCCAGAGGGAGATTCCAGCCCAATACCTACCAACTGCTAACTTCCCTTCATTGCACTAGACTATAATTTTGAATTAAAATATGAAAGGAATGACATTGTCATAAACACATTCATTAATATGTGCTAAAGGTGTTTATAAGTACACAACACACATAGACAATGAGAAATGTTACTGACTTATGGTTGAATGGCGATAATACACTAAATGTTTGTTTAATTACACACAAATACCTAACATGTTGTCGCTACATGGATCAATTTGGGGACCGAAACACCAAGATGTTAATTTAATGGAGGTGCCGGGGTTGGACTGGGGTGGACAAAGTCAGAAGTCACATAATACCAGCTCCTTTGATGATGTGACAGCGTTCTGAAAACTTGTGATTTTAAATAAACTTGTTGGATTATAACCTGGTGTCATGTGACTTCTGACTTAATTTCAATGAGATCCTGCCTTTGTAAGTACTTTTAACATTCAATCTGCAAGGAATTACTTACAAAACCAACAATATTTATTTGCCATCAGATCTTGCAGCAGGTTCAAATATTTATTCTTTGATGCCCCTGCGTTCTGCATGTGAATGATGTACTTGTCCCACTCTATCCTGTAGTTCACTGCTTCTTTTGCCTCATGGTCCATACCTTGATAACTGGAGCCCTTCTGCTTTATATTGATTTCAGATTGATTAATCACAAAAGAAGGCCATTCAGTCTGACAGATCTGAGACAGAGCTAGTCAATTGGTCCCACACTCCTGTTCTTTTCCTCACAGCCAGTACAAAGTTCTCTTTTTCGAGTATTACGTAATTTTCTTTTGATAGTTATATTTAGTCTGCTTCCTCTGCCATTTTATGTACAGCGATACATTCTAAAACAGAACCGATGGCGTAAAAACATTCCCCACTCTCATGAAACATTTTGACTTTATGGTCTTTGGTTATTACCTGTTCCACCAGAGAACCAATTCCTGATGAATCTATTCTGTCAAAGCTCCTGATCACTGTGAACACAATGATCAAACCTCCCTGTAATGTTGTATTCTCAAGAAAGAATAAGTATGGCTTTTCTCATCTCTCCACGTACCTTGAGACCCTAACTTTGGTTCCAATCTCGTGCATCTCCACTTGTTCCCACTGTGAGGCCAACGTGAGTTTTATAATATCCATAATCGGGCATATTAATCACACTGAGATGAAAGGTCTTATGAAGTGTTGCTGTGATCTCTATGTCAGACCCTTCGTTTCCTTTCATTTCCTGTGACTTTATCAGTTTACCCTGATGATTTCAACAGTTTGGATTTCCGATCTCTCTTTTACTTCACCCATTCCCCCGGAACTGTGCGGTTTCATTTAGAGCCATAGAGGTGTACAGAACGGAAACAGACTCGTCGGTCCAACTTGTCCATGCCGCTCAGATATCCCAACCCAATCCCGATCCTAGCCCATATCCCTCTAAACCCTTCCTGTTCATACACTCATCCAGATGCCTTTTAAATGTTGCAATTGTATCAGCCTCCACCACTTCCTCTGGCAGCTCATTCCATACACGTACCACCCTCTGTGTGAAAAAGTTGCCCCTTAGGTCTCTTCTATATCTTTCCCCTCTCACCCTAAACCTCTAGTTTTGGACTTCCCCACCTCAGGGAAAAGACTTTGTCTGTTTATCCTCTCCATGCCCCTCAGGATTTTATTAACCTCTATAAGGTCACCCATCAGCCTCCGATACTCCAGGGAAAACAGCCCCAGCCTATTCAACCTCTCCTTATAGCTCAAACCCTTCAACCCTAACAATATCCTTGTAAATCTTTTCTGAACCCTTTCAAGTTTCACAACATCCTTCTGATAGGAAGAAGACCAGAATTGCACGCAATATTCCAATAGTGGCCTAACCAATGTCCTGTACAGCCACAACATAACCTCCCAACTCCTGTACTCAATACTCTGACCAATGAAGGAAAGAATAACAAAGGCCTTCTTCACTATCCTATCTACCTGCAAATCCATTTTCAAGCAGCTATGAACCTGCATTCCAAGGTCTCTTTGTTCAGCAACACTCCATGGGACCTTACCATTAAGTGTAGAAGTCCTGCTAAGATTTGCTTTCGCAAAATACAGCACCTCGCATTTATCTGAATTAAACTCCATCTGCCACTTTTCAGCCCATTGGCCCATCTGATCAAGATGCTATTGTAATCTGAGGTAACCTTCTTTGCGGACCACTACACCTCCAATTTTGGTGTCATCTGCAAACTTACTAACTATACCTGTTATGCTCACATCCAAATCATTTATATAAATGACGAAAAGTAGTGAACCCGGCACCAAACCTTGTGGCACTCCACTGGTTACAGGCCTCCAGTCTGAAAAACAATCCTCCACCACCACCCTCTGTCTTCTACCTTTGAGCCAGTTCTGCATCCAAATGGCTAGTTCTCCCTGTATTCCATGAGATCTAACCTTGCTAACCAGTGTCCCATGAGGAACCTTGTCGAACGCCTTACTGAAGTCCATGTAGATCATGTCTACTGCTCTGCCCTCATCAATCCTCTTTGTTACTTCTTCAAAAATCTCAGTCAAGTTTGTGAGACATGACTTCCCATGCACAAAGCCATGCTGAATATCCCTAATCAGTCCATGCCTTTCCAAATACATGTACATCCTGACCCTCAGGATTTCCTCCAACAAACTGCCCACCACTGAGGTCAGGCTCACTGGTTTATAGTTGGCATTTATATCTTTCCTCCTCATTGCTCCTTCCAAAATGCATCACTCCACATCTCTCTGCATTAATGGTGTGTATCTCACCATTTCACCAGTATCCGCCCCCCTGATGTCTGCTCCGCACTGTTGACTGCAAATAACCCTTTATCTATCTGAGTACAGTTCATAGACATACAGTCAAACAGTCATGAGAGACACAGCACGGAAACAGACCCTCAGTCCAACTACTCCATGCTGACCATAATCTCAAACCAAACTAGTCCCAGCTGCCTGCTCTGGGCCGATATCCTTCCAAACCTTTCCTATTCATGAACTTATCCAAATGTCCTTTAAACATTACAATTGTGTCCACATCCACCACTTCCATAGGAAGTTCATTCCACATTTGAACCACTCTGTCGGTGTGGTTTTCCTCCAGGACCTCCAGTTTCCTCGCACAGTGCAAAGATGTGCAGGTCGGTGTGGATTGGCCATACTAAATTCCCCAATAGCGTCCAGGAATGTGCAGGCTAGATGGGTTAGCCATAGTTGAAAATGTAGAGTTAGGGGACTACAGAGTGATGCCCTTTGGAGGGTTCGTGCAGACTCAATGGGCTGAATGGCATCTTTCTGCACTGTAGGGATTCTTTGGTTCCAAGAAAGGGGCACATACCTCATCAGGGCCAACTCAACCAGTATGGCTCCTCATCAATCCCACGGATGGGATTTACTCTACCCTTGGGTAAGAGATAAATCCCTCAGTACAAGAACTCAGAAAGAGAATAGTTGTGGATTTTGTTTGTCATTTGAGTGACTATTTGAGGAGAAAACCTTTCCTTGATTAAGCTAATACTTGAATCAGTCCACCAGAAAGCCTGGTGCACAGCGTGAGCTCATGGGATCGAAGGTACTAGAAATAAATTGCTGGAATTTTATTAATCCGTGAGTAAAAAAAATTGTTCTGTGTACTTCTGCTTATTTATTCAGGTCTAAAAATGCAATTATGCACATGAGTGCATAGAACTGACTAAAATTACATTTTTGAAGTGTTTTAAAAAGAACCACCTGGAGATAGTTAAAGGAAAATCAGATAATTACCCCTTGTTCTATTAATATTCTGCCCCGGAGCATGAAGGGAATTAAGTAGGAGTGACAAGATTGATATAACATTTCAAAATCAGTGAAAAAATTATAAGCTCTGAGTTCCAGTAGCATTAGATTTAAAACAGGAGCGACATTCTTAATGCTTACAGTACCATTTTCCAATTAGTTAAAAAAGCACACAGATCTGATTATTTGTTGCATAAGAAAATCAAAGAACAAGTCGTGTTGTGTGAGATCGTTCAGCCAAATTCTGTTAATGCACTTCTGAAAAGAATGTAAATGAGTGTTTGATGAACAAATCTCACGGAAAAAGGGGTGAGCCACCCATCGGCAAATGGATTTTTAGGAACAGCAAGTCCCAGGTATTTTTGCTAAACTTATTTTAAGGTCGGGAGGTGCATCTGGGTGGGATGTCCTTCAAAAGATTGGTGTGGACCCGATGGACCGAATGGCCTGCTCCCACACTATCGGGGATTCTTTGTTTGAATATGCAATGGAACTACTGGATGGTTACAGCACAAAATGAAGCTACTTGGGCCTCTGTGCCCCTGGAACAAGGTCTCAGTTAAATTTGTGATGATGCTGCTCTTTTAACAAGGTTATGTTGTCTTTGGCTTTCTTTTTCAGAGAGGTCGTAAAAGCAGCAATTCCAAAAGGTCTGGTTTGGAAGGATTTTATGGCCAGTTTGATGAAAGCTAACAGATATTGCCTCAGGCAAAAGGCTTTCAGGTCTTTGTGAAACACACTTGTATAATGAAAGGGGAGTGGCCAGTTCTCCCAGTTCAGCCTTTCTCTGCTTTGATTTCGTTTTTGACAGTTTGGCTATTCACTGCAAGCAGGCAGGTAGTGTTTTGATGTTGCTGATCCAAGAAACAGCTACATGGAAGTGGGTATTTCATGCTGACATCTCTCTCTCCTATAAGACCCTGTGTTTGATTTTACATTTAGTGCCTAGAGGTGTTTATGGAGATTGTTACAAGTATTAGAAACAGCATCATTAAGTTGGTATAATGTGTTGGGTTTTGGACAAGTTAAGTTATTCGGTATTCTGTTCTCTTTTATTTATATTTAATTTGGTAATCTTGTAAATAAATTCTGTTTTGGTTAAAACTAAATTGTTTGACCAGCTGCATTTTTCCTGGAATATCCACTTTACACCTGCTTAAAACAATTAGCAAAGTTAGGGTCTGGGCTACTTCCTTGAAATATTTTGAGGGGGTCTGGCCTGGTCCATAACATATTTCCTTTTTGCCTTATTTGATCCTGTAACTCTGAGATTTATTCAGCAAACTGTATTTAAAACTGCAGCCAGCTCAATTCCTCCCCTTGTTCATTCTTTGTGCATCATCTTAAGCTGGCAGAGTGCCTATAGCCAGTGTCTGATGACCACACCACCCTGGGAATCACACAGTAATGATGGATTGTAACTCAGAAACCTTCAGAATGGATGAATGAAGAGTATCTTAGTTCCAGATTAAAATGCACTTTGAACTGTGTGAGATAACCTGTGCTGTGCCCTGAATTCATTTATTTTGTCGGGAGTGAAAATGCAGGTCAACTTCCTCTGGATTCATCCCAGTAATTTCTAAAAAAAGAATGTTGACCTTTATTCCATCAGCTTAGAGTAATACAACACGGAAACAGACCCTTCAGTTCAACCAGTCTATGCCGACCATAATCCCAAACTAACTAGACCTACCTGCCTGCTCCTGGCCCATGTCCTTCCAAACCTTTCCAATACAGGCTTAAGGTGAGAGGGAAAAGATTTAAAAGGGAGCTAAGGAACAACTTTTTCATGCAGAGGGTGGTGCGTGAATGGAATAAGCTGCCAGAGGAAATGGTGGGGGCTGGTACAATTACAACATTTAAAAGGTATCTGGAATGGTATATGAATAGGAAGGGTTTAGAGAGATGTGGAACAAGTGCTGGAAAATGGGACTAGATTATGTCAGGATACCTGGTCAGCATGGACGAGTTGGACCAAAATGTCTGTTTCTGTGCTGGACATCTCTATGACTCTGTGACATACAACCACTCTCTCTGTAAAACAATTACCCCTCGTGTCCTTTTAAAATTTTTCTCCTCTCATCTTAAAAATGTGCAGGTTACATGGAGCGCATCACTGCCCATTTGAATCATTTCAGGATCTGGATCCTTATTGAAGCAAATTTGTCAACTTTTACAGAAGTTCACTCTCTGATTAAGTCCGTACACCACATGCTGCTGGATTTCTATCTGATAGTCCCCACTCAGAAATCTGTTGGTCTCTGTTAGCTACCTTCCTGGTGCTGTATGTCTAATTAAAGAATGCTGTCCAGTGGTTTCATTCTACAAACCTTGCCAGCATTTGGTGGTTTCAACAGTTTCTTCAGTTGTCCCACACAGGAAAGAAACATCACCTCCCAACACTTGCATGACATCAGCTTTGAGCAATGGTTTCAATAAAGAAAGCGGCACATATTGAAGCAAGAGCAGTACAGCTTTCCCACTTTTGTTCCACTAAAGCCAACTTGCATTGTTAAATAAACGGCCTAGTAAATGCAACACACTGAGTGAAATAACTGTGCAGAGGCTGCTATCCTGTTACCAAATCACCCTCTATTCACAAGAGCACAATTCATGGGCTCTGACCAGCCAGCTCAAAGCCGGTCCGTAGACTGAGAAGACCTGCTGAATCTCTTGTTTCTCGATATTTTCTAATCACCCTGCTCAGAGATGTTATTACAACCTTAGGAAAAAGTGGAACCTGAACTGAGGCCTCCTGGCCCAGAGGAGGGATATTATCACTGCAGCATAAGAGTCCAATCCCCTGTTTATATTTATCAGCCAGGGTTCCCTAATTGGGCGAATGTGAGGACTGCAGTTGCTGGAGATCAGAATCAAGATTAGAGTGGTGCTGGAAAAGCACAGCAGGTCAGGCAGCATCCGAGGAGCAGAAAAAACGATGTTTCGGGCAAAAGCCCTTCATCAGGAATGAGGCAGGGAGCCTCCAGGTTGGAGAGGTAAATGGGAGGGCATGGGGCTGGGGAGAAGGTAGCTTATAGTACAATAGGTGGATAAAGGTGGTGATGAAGGTTGAAGAGGAGGGTGGAACGGATAGGTGGTAAGGAAGATTGGGAGGTAGGACAGGTCATGAGGATGGTGCTGAGCTGGCAGGTTGGAACTGGGGTAAGGTGGGGGGAGGGGAAATGAGGAAATTGGTGAAGGGCTCCCTAATTGGCCCAGGTTAACAATCCCCAATCAAGGATCTCATGGTCAGTCAGATCCACCTGGTTCCAATCACTACAACCCAAAACACCTGTTTAGTTAGATGTCTACAATCACTCTTTATCAGAGTTACAATGTTAAAGGTAGGAAGTACATGCTGATCAATGTAGATTCAAATGTTTGCATATTTCAAGGGTGGGGGACGGCTGGTTAGCTCAATGGGCTGGAAGCCTGGTTTGCAACTCACTGCGATCTAACTAACATGAGTCCAATTCCTGAATCTGGCTGAGGTTCGCATGAAAGCCAGATGTCTGCAATCACTCTTTGACTAAGCCTGAGATGTGGGGTGCTTCAAGTTAAACTCACCAGCGTTGCTGGTCACAACAGTATGTGTCCAGCTGCTATGCTAGAGCATGTGTGTTCTACACATGGCTTGCATCCTTCTGCAGTACAGGGCGATACCATCTCACAGTTTAAACAGTGCCAGAAGTCACACGACACCAGGTTATCGTCCAACAGGTTTCTTTGAAATCGCAACTTTCAGAGTGCTGCTCCTTCGTCAGGTGAAGTGGTTCATCACCTAGAATATTGTGTGCAGTTTTGGTCTCCTTTTCTGAGGAAGGATGCTCTTGCTCTCAAGGGAGTGCAGCGAAGGTTCACCAGGCTGATTCCGGGGATGGCGGGACTGACATATGAGGAGAGCTTGACGTGGTTAGGATTGTTTTCACTGGAGTTTAGACAAATAAGGGGGGAATCTGAGAGACTTATAAAATTCTAACAGGACTAGATAGGGTAGATGCAGGGAGAATGCTCCCGATGGTGGGTGTGTCCAGAACTAGGGGGTAATAGTCTGAGGATTCAGGGTGGACCATTTAGGACAGCAATGAGGAGACATTTCTTCATCCAAAGAGTAGTGAGCCTTTTGGAATTAATTATCACAGGAAGTAGTTGATGCCAAAACATTGAATGTATTCAAGACATGGCTAGATATAACACTTGGGGCAAATGGGATGAAAGGTTATGGGGCGAAAGCAGGATTTGGCTACTGAGTTGGATGATCAGCCATGATTGTGATGAATGGTGGAGCAGCCTCGAAGGTCCAAATAGCTGTCTCCTGCTCCCAGCTTCTATGTTTTTACGTTTTCTATGTTTGACAAACCATCTCACCTGACGAAGGAGCAGTGCTCTGAAACCTTGTGATTTCAAATAAACCTGTTGGACTCTAACCTGATGTTGTGTGACTTTTCTGGTTTGTCCACCCCAGTGCAACACCTGGCACCTCCACATCAGGTTTAAAATGGTGGACTGAGACTTCCACCTGACTACTTGGGTAGAAGCTATAAATCCCATGATACTGTTTCAAAGAGCAGAGGGTTTGCCTCACAATATCCTGATCAATGATTATCTTAATCAACATCACAGCAACAGCTGATCAAATCATTACCACACTGCTTTTGTGGGAGCTTGCTGTGTGTTAAGGGTTGGCTGCACTCTCTACCTTACAGCATTGACTGTACGTCGAAACTGTTTAACAGGCCACACAGTGTTATGAAATGTCTAGTGGTTGTGAGAGGTGCTACATTAATGCAAATAAAAGTCTTTGTATTTCTCTTTAGCAATTGGTAGGGGAGACACTGTGAAAGAAGAGGAAGTGGGAGCAAAATAGAAATATTACGAAAGTGCGAAATTTTAGAGTTCATTGTGTTTTGTCCAAAAACTTAAATCTATAGTTTTAGTTTTATGAGAATAAAGTTACTCCTAATTGTTAGTGCAACAGTCAGAGCTTGTGTGCTGGTTGGAATGTCTCCAGGGAGGACTATATGCCAGGAGAGAGGAATGCAACCAAAGCAAGAATTAAAATATATCTTTCTGAGAATGATTCAATGGTATTTTGAAACCAAAGTATTGTTAGTGAGTTAAAAGATTTGAGTATTTGCAAACCCAGTGTTTGAATAGCTCACTGTGAAACAGTAATGAATAAATCTGATCTATTAAATAATATTTGTGATGGTTGTGGTGTTCAGCTGCCACTTTTGGCTAACTAAACAGTTATAATGCAACGTCTGAATAGTGACAGGATTCTCTGCATTTTTAAAGCTGAGAGAGAGAGCCGAATGCAGAATGATCCAACTCAATGCAAAATAAAGAGTGGCATTGAATCAGGGAAGGAATGTTTGGTACTTACAACCAGCCCACGAACGCCAGGAGGTCCTGGGGCTCCCAAATCTCCCTGTAAGCAAAGATCAGAAGATTACTGGCTCTTTCCTAAACAAATAAAACAGTTTGAAAGTGATTAGATCTCTAAAGGCAAGGCTCGAAAGGGGATGACCTAGCTTCCTCTGTGCCCTGTGTAATCTGCAGCACCCTTATTGAGGGAAGGCGTGCAAACAAATGAAGTTCAGACAACGTTCACTCAGTCTCCAAAACAGAGACCTGCTTGTTATCCTGCTTGGTGTGGCCTACAGAGCTTTGCAAACCTTACGCCCTTTGATCCGCAGTGGGGCGATAGGAACCCCACAGTAAAAGAGAGAACTGTAACCAGTGGCCACCGATTTTATTTTGTTGGGAGGGGCAAACTGGAAATGAACCAGGTTGAAAATCCTGAGTAAAATACCGAACCTGTGTCTCATTGATGTTTCTGTTAGTGGAATCGCTGCGAGGTTTAATCCTGTAAATAAAGGTCTGAATGACATCGAGTTCAGTCCAAACACAGACTGAATCACACGCTTTGTATGTCACAGAGTCATTGAGGTCCGCAGCTTAAAAAAGGTTCTTCAGCCCGTTCAGTGTGTGCCAGTCAGAAATGAAAGCACCTACCTATTCTAACCTAGCACTTGGTCCATAACCTTGCATGTCTTGGCATCGCAAGTGTACATCTAAATACTTTGCCAATGTGATGAGGATTTCTGCCTCTCCCACCCTGACAGGCAGCTAGTTCCAGGCTCTCACTACTCCCTGGGGGTCCTGGCATCCCCTCTAAACCTTCTGCCCCTTACTTTAAGTCTATGTGTACAATTACAACATTTAAAAGGCATCTGAATGGATACATGAATAGGAGGGTTTAGAGGGATATGGGCCAAATGTTGGCAAATTGAACTAAATTAATTTAGAATATCAGGTCAGCATGGATGAGTTGGACCAAAGGGTTTGTTTCCGTGCTGTACAGCTTGATAACTCTGCGTGTGTAAAAACACAGACTGAATCACAGCCCTTTTGTAATACATAAATGCAAAATAAAAATGCAATTACTTTGCTGTGCAATCAAAACTCTGCAAAGAATTATCATCTCAATAAAACATCTTGCTGCTCCATTATACTAATACTGGTGAAGCTGTAACTGTGGCACTGTGGCACAATCAAATACTTCATCAACACTGCTTAATTATGTATGAACTCACAATGTGTGGCGAGATGTAATGATGCATTTGGAGCTCCAAGTACACCACACACAGAGGAAAACATCAGCGGGCTACATTTAACAAATTCCTAACTCGCAAATGTTTCCACAAGGATGATCATCGTCCAATCTAAAGACAGCCTGTGATTGGATTTTATTGGCGCAAATTTAGTTGGCTTCCTATATCTTAATAAATTTACAAACTTCCCTTGCTTACAATTGTTTCCATCCTGCTTACTACTTCAGCGGCTGAGAGAAAGTGAGGACTGCAGATGCTGGGGAGTCAGAGTTGAAAAGTGTGATGGTGGAAAAGCACAGCAGGTCAGGCAGCATCCAAGGAGCAGAAAGTTGACGTTTCAGGCATAGGAAGGGTTTAGAGGGATATGGACCAAATGTTGGCAAATTCAACTAGATTAATTTAGAATATCAGGTCAGCATGGATGAGTTGGACCAAAGGGTTTGCTTCTGTGCTGTACAGCTTGATGACTCTGCGTGTGTAAAAACACAGACTTAGCCCAATTAACGTGGGTCCTCTGCATTACCAGGGTAAAGGTTTAACCACAAAGCCTCCATCACTGCATAACAAGAGAACTGGAGCAGCAATTCACTAATTATTCTGTCACCGGTTGTGGGTATTGCTGGCTGGGTCAAGCATTTATTGCCCATCCAAAAAGAGGGTGGTGGTGAGCTGCCTTCTTGAACTGCTGCAGTTAATATGCAGTTGACCCACAATGCCCTTCGGGAGGGAATTCCAGGATTTTGACCCAGCGACATGGAAGGAGTGGCGATATATTTCCAGCATGATGAGTGGCTTGGAGGGGGAGATGAAAGGGGTGGTGTTGCCATGTATCTGCTGCTATTAGTCATGACTGTGGTTTGGAAGGTGCTGTATAATAATCTTTGGTGAATTAATGCAGTGCATCTTGTAGATAGTACACACTTGCTAGTGAGCATCAGTGGTGCAGGGAGTGGAATTTTGTGAATGTGGTACCAATCAAGCGGGCTGCTTTGTCCTGGATGGTGATAAGCTTCTTGAGTGTTGTTGGTGCTGCACCCATCCAGGCAAGTGGGGAATATTCCATCACACACCTGACTTGGTGCCTTGTAGATGGTGGACAGGCTTTGGGGAGTCAGGAGGTGAGTTACTTTCTGCAAGACTCCTAGCCACTGTATTTATATGGAGAGTTCAATTGAGTTTCTGCTCAATGGTAACCCCCAGGATGTTGACTGAAAGTTTGTCTGATAAAAGAAGGGTTTAATATGTGAAGGCAATTCCAGGAATACAGTGACAGCTGGCTTTACAATCTCTCCCTGATTACGGTTTTATGAAAAGCCAGAGCATTGGTGGAGAAGGGAAGGACAGAGTGAAGGCAGGATGCTGTTGCAGATATGATGTGGGGTCCCTTTGATCCCTTTCACCTTAAGAATATATCTGACCCCTTTCTGAAAATACTCAGTGTTTTGGCCTCAGACACTTTCTGTGGCAGAGAATTCCATAGGCTCCCCATTCTCTGGGCGAAGAAACTTCTCCTCATTTCTGTCCTAAATGGCCCACCTTGTATCCTTAAACTGTGACCCCAGTCAATGGGAACATCCTTCCTGTGTTTACCCTATGTGGTCCTGTTAGAGTTTGAAAGGTTTCTATGAGATTCCTCCCTCATTCTTCTAACCGATTCAGTCTCTCTTCATGTGCCAGTCCTGCCTTCCCAGGATTCAGTCTGGGAAACTATTATTGCCCCCACACCACTGCCCCCGCCTTTGCAGGGTCAACAGGGCTGTTCCTGGCATTGTCTTTTCCAGTGCTTGGGTTGATGCCAGGTGATCTGTCCAGTTTCATTTCTTTGAGACTTTGTAGCAATTGGTACAACTGAGTGGCTTGCTAGGCCATTTCAAAGGGTGATTGCGAATCAACACATTGCTGTGGGTCTGGATTCATATGTAAGCCAGACCAGGTGAGGGGGGCAGATTTTCTTCCCTGAAGGACATTAGTGAATCAGACAGGTTTCGAAGATGCATGTGTCCCTTTTGGGATAGCAACCTGGCAAGGTGTAAGACGCAGGCATCTCTGAACTCTGAAGTGGAGTGTTGAAGTGGTGTGAGAGTTGTTCAAAAAGCAGGCATTATGCTGTTCTGAAGCTGATGGTTGGTGATTGTTGACTTTTGTGGATGAAGGTCAGAGAAGGATGGTGTCCGTTATGCATGCGGTGAAGAAACAGTGAGATGACAGCTGGGATAAGCAGTTGGAGAGCCATAGCTAGCAGGGACCTGGTCTGTGTTACACATTTAGTTTCTTGGGGTTGGAGTGCAGAATCGGAAGTAGCTCCCAAGTAAGGCAGGCTTGGTTAGTAATAAGATGCAAATACATGGAAACATGGTCAGTCGTTACTCAATAGTGAGATTCTGCCGTCACTGCTTAAAGATTAAGGAGAAAATTGGAAACCTTTTTCACAACACTGAGATCCTGATTTTTTTGCCATTGTTGCTGTGTTCTCCCACAATTCTTGCCACCCCATACCAAGAAGGGGAAAATTCTACCCTTTATGAGTGTTAAAATTAATGATAGGGAGATTAATTTACACAGATTTGCATTGTTTATCCATCACTTTTGATTGGTTCTCTATCTCGTTAATATTTATATAATTCTGGCTGAGAGTTCAACTTGGAGCAGGACTTGGATTGGACTGGGTTCAAGAGAAACCCAAGGAGATGCTGGCGTCCAAAATCTTTAAAAGTGAAAACATTTTGATATTAAACTTTTCAAAGAGCTCTTTATTGAGTTACTGCCTCGTTACTTCTACTTCCTATAAATCAAGAGGAGCCAAGTCTCACTTCTCAAGGTTATGCTGTTAGTTTGAACAGGATGAATTTGGGGATGATGCTCTCATTTTCATGTCATCATTCTCAGTTTCCTCTGGCAATTACTCTTTGTTTTTCGATCCATTTCAATCTCTGCATCTAAAGAATTCGAGGGAACATTGTTGGAGCTTTATCCTTAATCAGTTTCTGATATGTCACATGGACATTGGAGACAGTAGGGACTGTGGATGCTGGAAGTCAGAGTCAATAGATGTGACCTTGTCACATGGATGTCTCTCCATTTTGGTACTTACTCTTTTTTACTCAATCATGGGATGAGGGCATTGCCAGCCAGGCCAGCATTTATTGGCCATCTCTAGTTGCCCAGAGGGCAGCTAAGTGTCAACCACACTGCTGTGAGTCTGGAGTCACATGTAGGGCAGACCAAGTAAGGATGGCAGATTTCCTTCCACAAAGGAGATGAGTGAGCCAGATGGGCTTTTCCTGACAATTGATTTATGGTCGTCATTGCATTCTAATTGAATTACAATTCCACTGTGGTGGGATTTGAACCCATGTCCCTAAAATGTTACCTGGGTCTGTGGATTAACAGTCTAGCAATGACGACCCTCAGCCATCATCTCTCCTGGAGGATTGTGGCTTTTATATTTCTCTATTGGCTCTGTCAACGCCCTCAATGGGATTAACCACAGGTAAGCTTTAGCTCTGTCATCAATTTCATTTAATTTATTTTTTGTCACCATGCATTTTATTACAAAATATGGTGAAAATTGTTGCATAGTGTCACCACTCTTCGGTGCCATCTTGAAACGCAAAAAAAAAGCATAGAATATATAGGCAGAAAAATAAATAAATAAAGTAAAAGTGTTCAATGTTACAGTCCTTCTTGTTAAGTGTTTCATCATGGACCATGGGCCAGAAGGCTGGGAATGAGTCCCCACTTCAGTGCCATCTTGCCTCCACTGATGCCCTTGCCACTGAGTCCTCACCAGTGCAGATGCCACCGGGTACTGCACCAGCCCAAACTCCACTCCACTGCCACCATGGGTCCATTTTGGGCCCACCTCGCTACTAATACCTCAGGCTCTACTGACCCAAAATTCGTCTTGGCCACCCTTTCCCATGATTCTGTGCTGGATGCAGATGCTGCCAGGAATTCATAGGGGGAGCAAGGAGGAGGTTGACGACCATGGGACAGATTATAGAATCCCCTACGGCCTGGAAACAGGCCATTTGGTCCAACAGGTCCACACTGACCCTGCAAAGCGCATCCCATCCACTCACTAACCCTGCGTTTCCCATGGCAATACCCACCTAACCTACACATTATAGGCAATATAGCATGGTCAATCCACCTAACCTGCACATTTTTGGACTCTGGGAGGAATCCTACACAGGCACAGGGAGCACATGCATACTCCACACAGACAGAGGACTGAACCAAATTTGAATCCCTGGCACCATGAAGCAGAAATGCTAACCACTGAGCCACCATGCAGCCCCTGCATTACATGAAGATTCTACGACCAGAGATAGTGGCCTGTTTGTGAAGGTTTGATCTCAATCAGGACAGTCTCTAGAGTGCAAAACCTGAGTCTCACTTCACTGAAGCCTCCAAGGCTCTGCAGGGGGTTGTAAGACACTTTGGTTCACCCTTGTACCACTTCCCTTTCATTGTTCCACATTGTCCTTCCATATAGCTCCATGTTCCTGTTGCTCCATGGAAATGCGCAATTACGCCAAGGGATAGTTGCCTGAAAACTGAATACCTCCATTGCTGGAAGAGCAATGGTATCACCATCTGGGGCTGATATGGGTGACGGTTTGACTGGTTCACACCAAGATCGGGAAAATCAGCCTCATGGGCCCATAAGTGAATCATGGATCTGATTTCCATGAGGTAATTCGAGAATGGAAATGTGGGCATAGACAAGCAGATTGTGGCTTTTACAGTACCCTCCTCCACACAGCAGAAACTGTGGCCTGCAGATTTCTCTGTTTAATTAGCAGGTTTGTAATTAAAACAAAGATCACACAGTTTGAATGTTAATAAGTTCTTGTTTGTTCAGCAGAAGGAAGGTTTTACCACCGTCTGCAGTTGCTGTCTCGCTGACTGTACAGTAGGTGGATTTCAAAACTCCATACTGTTCTGACACAGCAGTGAACCTCTCTGTTAATTAAACCCGAACATCCAGAAAAGCTCGCCTCGCCCTATAATCTGTTAAAATATGAGTGACAGAGAACTCCAAAAGTTCACTATTTAAAGAAAAGAACATCAATTTATTTTTTAACTCTAAAATTGAACATTAGCCACAACTATTCACAACTCTAAGCCCCCCTTTCTCTTAACTGCTTACTACCGGCCTCCAACTTTATAACAATATGCTGTTCCAATAATACACCTATTAAAATTACATCAACTTAATTTCAAAACCACGCAGCCACTGTCTTCTTCTGTGTCTTCCTTCTTCCGGCTGAGGATCACCCTGTGTCATTTTTCTTTTTGCTGCGAGTATGTTTCACATGAAACGATATCTTTGATACTGAGTGTTTCCTTCTTTCCTGGAGAGTAACTCTCCAGTTTCTCTCTCGCACTCTCTCTCTACAGCAGTTGCTCTCTGACCAATTTTCAAAATGTCTGCATTTTATACTCCCCCCCCCCCCCCCCCAACATTGGATCATCTCATTGGTTCAATGTTGGCAAAACAATAAATTCAAACTCAATTTGGTTTTAGTATCCTGGGGCAGAAATTAAAAATTGTTCACATTTGAATTGTTGTCAAAACAGCAACCAAAACTCAGGTATCCATTTTAGAGCCAATGATACATATTTTCAATTTTTCAGTATACTCTGGGACTGCCACCTAGTCACATACAAGCTCTCAGTTCAGAACAGCATTCTCTCTCTCTTAAAGGAATAGTACATCCCTTCAACCTTGTAACAATACAGTTATAGCACATTATTCTGGGGACGTCCTCTTTAAGGTTGGAAGTGAAAGACATAATTATTTGGTAAAAGCTGCTAGTGGTTTGGCCCTTCCAGTTCACTCTCAAACAACATATATAAATGGTTATCAAACTGTTAGTGCCAAAATAATTTTACAACTGTTAAGGCCACACAAGACCATAAAGTGGTTAGTACTGCTGCGTCACAGTGCAAGGGACCCAGGTTCAATTTCAGCCTCGGGCAACTGGCTGTGTGGAGTTTGCACATTCTCCCCGTGTCTGCGTGGGTTTGCTCGAGTTTCCTCTCACAGTCCAAAGATGTGCAGGTTGATGGGTTGACTATGCAAAGTTACCCATAATGTCCAGGGATTTGCAGGGTGGGTGGATTAGCCATGGGAAATACAGGGGTAGAGGCATGGGTCTGGGTGGGATGTTCTTAGGAGGAGTGGTATGGACTTGATGGGCTGAATGGCCTGCTTCTATACTGATTCTATGGTCGAGGACACAGACATTTAGGAATAAGGGTGCACCAATTTCGTGAAGGCATACCAGCAACAATCACTAAGTTTCCAATGTGAAGTCTGGCATTTATCTGACAATTGGCAGCAGACCTTTTGACTGTCAAGCCTATGATGGTGCAACAACAACAAAAACTTACAGTTGTATAGCCGCATTCCCCAATTAAGCAGTTGATGTGTGCTCCATCTAAGTTTAGCACTGAGCCACGTAAGCAGATATTCCGTCAGTGAGTTAAGATCTTGATGAAAGAGGTGGATTTAAGGAATGTCTTATCGAAGGAGGAGATGGTGGGGAGGGGTGGGGAGGGAGAATCAGAGAGCTTAGTAGCCCAGGCAGCCTCTGACATCGAAACCAATGGTGGGAGTGATCAATATGAAGGAGGGCGGGTTGTAGGTTAGCAGCAGGTTACTGAAAGGCCACTGTCAACGTCCGGGCTTCCCAACCACTTCCCTCATTTGAGGTGAAATAACTCCACGGAGGCCGGTATCCCATCACCAACCCACCTGTTATTTAGACATAGAGCATCCTAGATGCTGATCCGGCTCACTCAGAGCCAGCTTTCAGAGTGAGCAGAACCATTGACACTCCTGTTTATAACTGCCAGCCAGGGCTCCCTCACTGGGAAACCAGCTTAAGCAGTCCAAATCAGGGAACTCATATTCTATTAGACCCATTCGGCTGACCTTGTTGCATGAGGGTATGGTGACCCTCAAGTTAAACTAGTATCAGCCGTCTCTCATAATGAAACCAAAAGAGAAAATGGTGGAAAATCTCCGCAGGTCTGGCAGCATCTGTAAGGAGAGAAAAGAGCTGACGTATTGAGCCTAACTGACCCTTTGTCAAAGCTAAAAAAGGGGCCAATATAAGTACCTCCCTATTTCTCCCCTTTCTTTTAGCTTTGACAAAGGGTCAGTTAGACTCGAAAGGTCAGCTCTTTTCTCTCCTTATAGATGCTGCCAGACCTGCTGAAATTTTCCAGCATTTTCTCTTTTGGTTTCAGATTCCAGCATCCGCAGTAATTTGCTTTTATCTCTCATAATGAGTCAGCAGCCTGCAATACTCTGGAACTTTGGTGCTTTTATCTTCAAAGAGACTTGCAGGGCTAAGACTGCAGTACCTAAAGGGTAATCACATTGTCACACCAAAAACAAGGTTCACTGTGATATCCCTGTTTACCAGGAACTGAAGAGAGATTTCGCTTTTCCAGCCTGATCAGAAACAAACATGCAGTTACCTCAATCTGGAGAACATTACAGTAAGTACGCAGTTCAGTGACTGTCACTAAACCACCGCTGGCTAAATTCTCTACAGAGTTCAAAGTGTTCTTTGATGAAAATTACAAAACGGTGACTAACAAAATCCATGCAAATAATTTCAACATGGATCTTAAGCTGCCATCCAATCAGTTCTGACTTGGTGAATAAATAGTGACGCCAGCTAGAAGCTATAAAGAATGAAGTTGTCTTCAAGCTGTAGACTAGATTAATTAAATAATTCCCCTACATGATGTTTATTTCACCACCGTTGTTTAGCTGAAGGTGTTGTCTAGCACTGAAAGAGGCACAGGGGAAGTGCTGAGTAACAGAAAAGAAAATTAAATAATGTTTCAAACAGAAACAGCAGAACATGAACAAGGGATTCCTTTTGCAACATGACGTCTGACAGAAAATGGCTGTCATGCTTGGGCCTGACCACAGTAATCAATAGTTAGTTCCTGTGCAACATGTTGCATTGTTCTCATCAAAGTCATAACTCCATGCCTCAAGTTTACAAATCGTGTCGGGGAGTGGTTAAAACAGAAGGGGGTTTAGCATCCAGCACCAATCCAAGGATCCCCAATAAACAAAGGTAGCAGGGGAAAAAGCAACTACTTTGATGATTCAACTGTTACATTTATTGGAATCATAGAATCCCTACAGTGTGGAAGCAGGCCATTCGGCCCATCAAGTTTCATTGACCCACTCACATCCAGTTTGCTACCCTATCTTTGCAACTCAGTATTTCCCATGGCTAACCCACCTAGCCTGCACACTATGGTCAATTTAGCATGGCCATTTCACCCTAACTGGCAGGAAATCAGCACCAAGAGGAAGCCCACGGTGCAAACTCCACACAGGCAATTGCCTGAGGGTGGAATCGAACCCGAGTCCCTGGTGCTGTGAGGCAATAGTGCTAACCACTGAGCTACTGTGCTACCCATGCTCCTTTGTGAGGGTTAAAAGCTAGGGGAGGCACCTCGGGATTGCACAGGGAGGCGTGTGACTATCCCTCACCAAATGTTCAATTCGAATGGTCTGAAAATCCCTTCATTTTATTTTTCCCAAGCTCTTAGCTTTATCCTCAGAGATGTCCAATTGCCACACCCAGTGATGTTTTACAAGCTTGACGACCAAATGGTGGTGTGCTGATGATGGTACTGGACTGATAACCCAGAGGTACAGGCTAACGTACTAAGGATATAGTTCAAATCCCACCAGGGCAGCTGGTGAAATGTTAACAATAAATTTAGATTTTTAAAAGTTCATTCACGGGATGTGGGTATTGCTGGCTAGGCAACATTTATTGCCCATCCCTAATTGCCCAGAAGGCAGTGAAGGGTCAACCACATTGCGCTATGTCTAGAGTCACATGTAGACCAGATCAGGTAAGAGTGGCAGTTTCCTTCCCTAAAGGGCATTAATGAACCAGATGGGTTTTTCTGACAATTGGCAATTGTCTAATGATGGGCATCATTAGACTCCTAATTCCAGATATTATGCTAGTCTCAATAATGGAGACCATGACCATTAAAAAAAACCCATCTAGTTTTCTGAAGCTCTTTATGGAAGGGAGTCGTCAAACTATTATGGACCAAGAGACCCTTTGGCCCATCTGCCATTCTCTTGTGGCATGGCATACATGTGACTCCATACATAATAACATGGCTGACTCTAAACTGCCCTCTGAAATGGCTGAGCAAGCCCCTCTGTTCAAGGGGCAATGAGGGATGGGCAACAAATGTTGGCCTTGCTAGTAACAGATCCCATCAGAGGAAAGATGAGCATAGGTGAGGCGTAATTTTAGTAAATGACATTCCCAGGGAAAAATGGTATTGTGAGTTTGGTGCACTCTGAAGTGTTTCATTCATTGATGTAACTAGAAAGACAAGGGTGTGGATGGTGACACTCATAGTTCTGACATGCTGCAACCAGCAGTCCTGGTTCTAGTCCAGCAGCAATATAAACATGCCTTCAGTGTGGTCATTATGGTTGAAAAGAATCCCATTTCAGTTCAGGAATCTCGCTGACTGCAGGTGTCTGACCATTTTTACGTCATCTCTTTACAGTTCAACCCAAATTCCAAATAACTTCATCAAACTGCAAACCCACTTGTTTCTGACAGTGCATGTGTCTGTATACATCTATTCTGGCCATTTACCACACCGTCACGTTAGAGGGAGATTAAAATCAATGATTTAACATAAATCATAGCTAACACTTCAAGACAAGAATGACTTCTCTTCAGAATGCTGTCAGGTAGAGTCATATTTGACTCGAAATATTAATCCTCTTTCTCTCTCTCTACAGATGCTGCCAGACCTGTTGAGTTTCTCCAGCACTTCCTGCTTTAATAACCTGTAACATTATCTCTTTCTCTGTCCAGAGATGCTGCCAAACCTGCTGAGTTTCTCCAGCACTTTCTGCTTTAATAACCTGAAACATTATTTCTTTCTCTGTCCAGAGATGCTGCTTGACATGCTGAGTTTCTCCAGAATTCGTTGTCTGTTTCAGATTTCCAGCATCTGCAGTGTTTTGCATTCATATATATCATAATTAACACTGCACAAATTAAGCTTTTAGTGATGGCTTACTTACCAAGTGAGAACTGTGGGAAATCTCACTTATAATAATCTTATACATAATACACATTTATTATATGCATCATAATTAATATAGCGCTTAACTCCACTTCTTGACCTTTTAAGTTCAGCAGAACATTCAGAAAATCACTTGTGCTTGGACTAATCCCACAAACAATGTTGCAAAAACAGAATGGCCATTTGATTAGCTCATTGCTCCATCACTCACCAAATCACAGAATTGTTAAATTCAGCAGGAGGCTATTCAGCCCATCAGGCCTGCACTAGTTCATCAACACAAAGACACCATTACATCACAAACCATCCCGTCTGCGAGCATTACAAGGGGAGGTGTAAACTTGTATATGTCATCTATTCTCATACCCAATAAAGACTTGACAGCTATACAGTCATAGAGTCAAACAGCTCAGAAACAGAGCCTTTGGCCCAACTCATCCATGCTGACCAGATTTCCTAAACTGAACTAGTGCCATTTGCCTGCGTTTGGTCCATAACTCTCTAAACCTTTCCTACCCATGTACCTGTCCAAATGACTTTTGAATGTTGTAACTGTACCCACCTCTACCACTTCCTCGGTGACCATTCTAGCATCAATCCATCTGCTTTTTAAGAGGGAAAGCTTAAAGGAGAAATGTGAAGCAGGTTTTTTACACAGAGGGTGGTAGGTGCCTGGAACATGCTGCCAATGGACGAGGTAGAAGCCAATACAATAGCAATGTTTAACAGGCATTTAGACACATGAACAGGCAGGGATAAGAGGGATATGGATCATGTGGACATTTAGAGTACTGTGAGCAATGTTGGGCCTGATACCTCAGGAAGGATGTACTCACTCTGCAGCGAGTGAGAAAGGACACAAAGGGAAAGCATAGAATTAAAGAAAACAAATAACTTCAGAAATAAAGCATCAAATTTACAAGGTTTCAAGCTTTGCTGGGAAAAGCAGGAAGACCAGCTCTATGCAAAAACAAGTTCAGGTTGCTGCAAAACTTAAAATTAGTTGTTAAGGAGAAACAGAAATCACAGTGGAAAGGAATATATTGACAAATCACTTCAAACTTAAAGTACGTACGAGAAAAGACAATAGAGGTTTGGACAAAGAGTTTACTGACCACGTAAGAGAGGTGGAAAATGATAAGGAATGGGTCTAAGACATGAAAGACAGTCAGTAATCTGGTTTAGATAAGGATATGAGGTGATGGGCACATGACCAAACTTTAGGAGTGATTTGGAGTTGTCGGTGTTGGACTGGGGTGTACAAAGTTAAAAATCACACAACACCAGGTTATAGTCCAACAGGTTTAATTGGAAGCACTAGCTTTCAGAGTGACGCTCCTTCATCAGGTGGTTGTGGAGGACACAATTGTAAGACACAGAATTTAGAGCAAATGTTTACAGTGTGATGTAACTGAAATTATACATTGAAAAATACCTTGATTGTTGAGTCTTTCGTCTGTTCGAATACCATGATATTTCACTTCTTTCAGACGTAAATCACAAAACTGTTTTTAAAAGTCACATTCTCAGGTTACCTGTAACAATGGGTGTTAACCAGATAATATGGTGAAGGTGTTAGCCCCCTGTATTCTCTGTCTGTTCCATAATGTTTAGACTGATTCTAATCTAAAAAGTGAGTGAACAGAGTCTTACATGAATTCATGCAGTTTTTAAGCAAAGTACAAGAAACTCTGCAAGCACAAATTCACCCTACAAACCCCCCATATACATTTGTGGTGCTGGAAGAGCACAGCAGTTCAGGCAGCATCCAAGGAGCAGCAAAACTGACGTTTCGGGATGTTTTTTCCACTCCCGACGTCCCCAACAGTACTCTTCCATCGACGCTCTCATTCGTTTGGCCAAACTGGTCCTCACCCTTAACAATTTCTCCTTTGAATCCTCCCACTTCCTCCAGACCAAAGGGGTAGCCATGGGCACAAGTATGGGCCCCAGCTATGCCTGTCTCTTTGTCGATCTTCCGTAAATACACCGGCACCACTCCCCACCTCTTCCTCCGCTACATTGATGACTGCATTGGCGCCACCTCATGCTCCTGCAAAGAGGTTGAGCAATTCATCAACTTCACCAACACATTCCACCCTGACCTTAAATTTACCTGGACCATCTCTGACACCTGCCTCCCCTTCCTGGACTTCTCCATCTCCATTAATGACGACCGACTTGACACTGACATTTTTTACAAACACACTGACTCCCACAGCTACCTGGATTACACCTCTTCCCACCCTGCCTCTTGCAAAAATGCCATCCCGTATTCCCAATTCCTCTGCCTCCGCCATATCTGCTCCCAGGAGGACCAGTTCCACCACAGAACACACCAGATGGCCTCCTTCTTTAGAGACCGCAATTTCCCTTCCCACGTGGTTAAAGATGCCCTCCAATGCACCTCGTCCACATCCCGCACCTCCGCCCTCAGACCCCAACCCTTCAACCGTAACAAGTACAGTATGTCCCTGGTGCTCACCTTCCACCCTACCAACCTTCGCGTAAACCAAATCATCCGCTGACATTTCCGCCACCTCCAAAAAGACCCCACCACCAGGGATATATTTCCCTCCCCATCCCTTTCCGCCTTCCACAAAGACCGTTCCCTCCATGACTACCTGGTCAAGTCCATGCCCCCCTACAACCCACCCTCCCTTGCCACCGCAGGAACTGCAAAACCTGCGCCCACACTTTCTCCCTCACCTCCATCCAAGGCCCTAAAGGAGCCTTCCACATTCATCAAAGTTTTACCTGCACATCCACTAATATCATTTATTGCATCCGTCGCTCCCGATGCAGTCTCCTCTACATTGGGGAGACTGGACGCCTCCTAGCAGAGCGCTTTAGGGAACATCTCCGGGACACCCGCACCAATCAACCACACTGCCCTGTGGCCCAACATTTCAACTCCCCCTCCCACTCTGCCGAGGACATGGAGGCCCTGGGCCTCCTTCACCACCGCTCCCCCACCACCAGACGCCTGGAGGAATAACGCCTTATCTTCCGCCTCGGAACACTTCAACACCAGGGCATCAATGTGGACTTCAACAGTTTCCACATTTCCCTTTCCCCCACCTCACCCTAGTTCCAAACTTCCAGCTCAGCACTGTCCCCATGACTCGTCCTACCTGCCTACTTTCTTTCCCAACTATCCACTCCACCCTCCTCCCTGACCTATCACCTTCATCCCCTCCCCCACTCACCTATTGTACTCCATGCTACTTTCTCCCCACCCCCACCCTCCTCTAGCTTATCTCTCCACGCTTCAGGCTCTCTGCCTTTATTCCTGATGAAGGGCTTTTGCCCGAAACGTCGATTTTGCTGCTCCTCGGATGCTGCCTGAACTGCTGTGCTCTTCCAGCACCACTAATCCAGAATCTGGTTTCCAGCATCTGCAGTCATTGGTTTTACCTTCAACATATTATCTGGCTAACACCCATTGTTACAGGTAACCTGAGAATGTGACTTTTAAAAACAGTTTTGTAATTTACATATTAAAGAAGTCAAACTAACATGGTATTCAAACAGATGAAAGACTCAACAAACAATCAAGGTATTTTTCAATGTATAATTTCAGTTACATCACACTGTAAACTTTTGCTATAAATTCTGTGTCTTACAATTGTGTCCTCCACAACCACCCGATGAAGGAGCAGTGCTCTGAAAGCTAGTGCTTCCAATTAAACCTGTTGGACTATAACCTGGTGTTGTGTGATTTTTAACTTTAGGAGATCCCAGTAATTAATGTTGTCACCCGAGTCAGTACAAATGGTCATAAGGATAGGTTTTTGTTATCGCTACGCTAGATCACAAAAATCAGTAATGTGATTAAGCGATCACAGTCAGGAAAAGACTAACTTAAGTTTATCAAAGACACAGCTGGAGTGTGGTGAGGACATCATGTTCATCTGCAGATGTTTGACTGACATGATGATTGGGTAAAAACTGTATAAATACTGAGTGCCACTTTGGAGTAGTCCAACGGAGAACTAGGTTGGTAAGTTCTGGTACCACTACTCTGCTGAGGTTTTAGAACCTGTACTTAGACTGGGGCTTGGTGCCTTGTTACTATGTAACTGTGATTCTGTATTAAATAGTGAATGATTAAATACATGTACTAAACCTTTAATGGACTGCTTGTAAGAATTTTATTCCAGACAATTGAAGGGAAAGAACTGAGGGAAGGTTGAGTAGACTCCTGTGAGTCCTCCCTTACCTACGGAAGCTCTCGGGGAGTCTTCAACAGAGGAAGTTCAGGAGAATGATCCTAGAAATGAAAAGCTTACTATAAAAGGAACATTTGAGGACTCTGGGACGGTATGCAATGAAATTTAGAAGGATGAGGGGGGATCTGATTGAAATTACAGAATACTGAATGGCCTGGACATAGTGGACATTGGGAAGATGTTTCCATTGGCAGGAGAGACGAAGACCAGAAGGCACAGTGTTCGAGTAAAGGGATGGTGCTTTAGAATGGAGATGAGGATAAACTTCTTCAGCCAAAGAGTGGTGAATCTATTGATTCCATTGCCACAGAAGGCTGTGGAGGCCAGGTCATTGAGTATATTTAAGACAGAGATAGATAGGTTCTTGATTTCCAAGGGGATCAACGGTCATGGGGAGAAAGTTGGAGAATGGGGTTGATAAAACCATCAGCCACGATTGAATGGTGGAGCAGACTCATTGTCTCATAGTTTCCAGGGATGTGCAGGGATGAGCCAAGGGAAATGCAGGGCTGGGTGGGATGCTCCTCGGACAGTCAGTGTGGACTCAATGGGCTGAATGGCCTAATTTCTGTTCCTATGTCTTATGTTTTTATGTGCAGGCAGATGGGATTAGTTTAGTATGGCATCGTGGCTTTCACAGACATAGTGGGTTGAAGGGTCAGTTCCCGTACTGTACTGTTGTTCTATGTTCAAAGTAGTTAATGGTCATGTCAAAGAAGCAAACAAAGAGCTGTCATGCACCAAATCCAGGATTATCCCAATTGTAACAAACTGTAACCTCTGGTCCATAGATCCTTCATTTCCTGACAAAGGAACAGTGTAGCTTTTAGAGCCAAAGAAGCCAGATTTTCTGCTTCTAACGAAAGGACAAGAATCCAATGCACAAGATTAACTGCACAACTGTAAACAGGAAATAAAACCTTGGGAGCGCTGTAGCTAGTGCATCAATGGGAGCGTTGTGCAGAATCATTTTGCTTCAAGACCACAAAGCACCAGTTTGCCAGTTAATGTATAGCTTAATCAATTTTCATTCAATCTGCATTCACACTTTCTTGAGCAAACAAATTAAACCTACCAAATGCTTCATTACTGTTGGAAGCCTAGCAGCAATATTATGGTTTGACAGTTTGGTCGAAGGGAAAGAACAAATACCCGGTTATCATGCAGACCCTTGCGTGTTTGAAACCGGCAACTACAACATAACGAGCAGGCTGGTTCAGCATCCAGATTACTGCCAGATGGAACATTCATCCAGAGATCCAAGTTGGCGGTGATCTAGTAGGTCTGACAAAATCATGCATTCACCCTCCCTTTCTACCCACTGTGGTGCAATTCACTGATTCTAGACCCCTAGAACTGCTATTTATTCGTTTCAGTGGTTTGTTTCAAAGGGAAGGAAAAGAAACGATTAAGGAAAAAGGATCACAAGGATCCCACCAAGCAGGGCACTGTCCTGCAGTACTAGCTGTGGCGCTGGTGTTCGCGAACATTCCCCAGGGACTTACCTGTGGAGCAGAGTCTGGTCTCGGAGTTTGTGAAACTCAGAGCGAAGATCGATTCAACAATGGAGGAGACCCAGACAGGCTGAAACCGATCTCGGCCATGCTGCGGATGCATAACCTGGAGATCCAGTGTCTTGGGCAGCACGTGGTGGAGGTGGAGCAATGGGCCGCGGCTTCTGAAACCGCGGTGGAATCCTCGATGGGCCAGGTCCTGGAACGGTAAGTACGGGCCTTAGTTGAGCAGGTCGATGATCTTGAAAATCAAGGCCGTCGGAAGAATATCTGCCCAATCGGGGTCTTCTTTTTTTCACCAGGACTGCCTAGGGTCAAACTATGGCGGGTGGGTTGAATCCCACTCTTAATTTTCTTGTTGTAAGATGCATGTAACTTTCTTGTACTTTGTTTCGTCTGGGTTAGGGGTGCGGCTCCAGCTAGAAGGAGCTACAAGCCATACAGGGATCTGTAGGTAGTATGAGCGTCCCTGTGATTAAGGGGGAAAGTCTCCTCTGAGTTATGTTACGTGTTGGTTCATTGTAGTGGATAGGATGCTTAGGAGTCTCGCAGGTATATCCTGCAATCCAGGTGGACCTGAACAGGGAGCTGGGGTTGATGGATGTATGGAGATGTCTTCATTTCACTTGGTGCATTATAAATAGGGTTCTTCCTACCGGGGAATCACGGGCTGCTTTGGACGGCTATGGCTAACCGTTCATTGAAATGGTGCACCTGGAACATGAAGGAGAGTCACTCACCAATTAAAAGAAAAAAGATACTTTCAAGCCTTAGAAAGGAAAGGGTCGATATGGCCTTGCTGCAAGAAACACATTTAACCGATAAGGAGCACTTAAAGTTGCAGCAGGGAGGGTTTGGCTAGGTGTTTTCTCATCCTTTAGTTTTAAGAGTAGAGGAGTAGTTATACTCATTCAGAAGAATCTTCCATTTCAGTTGTTAGACCAAATTAAGGATAAATGTGGGCGGTTTCTGATCCTTAAAGCTTTAATACATGGAGAGGAATATGGGATCTTGAATGTATGTTGCCACCCTGGCACACTCCCTCAAATTTTTAATGGATGCTCTCTCCAGGTTGATGGTCCTTGGGGCGCATCATACAATTGTAGTGGGAGACTTTAACCGGCTTATGGACCTCAAAGTGGATAGGATGCTTAGGAGTCTCGCAGGTATATCCTGCAATCCAGGTGGACCTGAACAGGGAGCTGGGGTTGATGGATGTATGGAGATGTCTTCACCCTGAGGGTAGGGTCTTCAGCTTTTTCTCTAAGCCACAAAGGTGCTGTACCAGGATTGACATGTTTTTTGCCCCAGCGGACTTTTTGAATTCTATGCTATCTTGCAGAAGTGGGAACATAGCCATTTCTGATCATGCAGCAGTGTACATGGAGGTTAAGGTCGGTGGTGATGGGACAGGCTCGCGGCATTGGTGCATGGATCCTTTTCTCCTGAAGGATAGCAAGTCCATTGAGTATTTTTCACAAGAATTTAAAGTTTTCTAGGACGTTAATTTGGATATGGCCAGTAAGCAGTTGGTGCTCTGGGAGACTGCCAAAGCCTGTGCAAGGGATTTGATTATTTCTTACTCGGCGACTCGGAAGCGGCAGAAGGGAGAGCAGCAGTGTATGCTTGAGGCTCAGCTGAAGGCAGCCGAGACTGCATATTTTGACAGACCGTCTGTAACTAAGTTGCAGCGGATTACAGCCCTCAGGGCTGCTTTGAATGCTGTGCTCACACAGACAGCAAAGAGGGAGATTCCCTTTGCGAAACAGAGGTTATTCGAGTATGGTGATAAATTGGTTAGGTATCTGGCATACTTGGCCAGAAAGAAGAGTGCCCCCCAATTTATCACATGCATCACAGAGTATGCTGGTACTATCACCTGCGATCCCAAACAGATTAACACAGCATTCAGGAAGTTCTACTCTGGGTTGTACCGGTCGGAGGGCTGTGAGGACAAACTGGTGAGACCTTGGATCACCCAGGTGTAACTTCGGAGCAGACGTCTCTTTTGAATGCCCCTCTGACAATCCAAGAAGTGGTGAGGCAGCTCCAGAGTGGTAAAGCACCCGGCCCAGATGGATTTCGGAGTGAGTTTTATAAGGAGTTTATAGACATGCTGGCTGGGCCAATGTTGGATATATATAATTATTCATACAATCAGGACCGCCTGCCATCCTCTCTGAGAGAAGCAAATATTTCTCTTATTCTCAAGACATTGAAAACCCCAGAGGATTGTATTTTGTAGAGGCCCATATCGTTATTAAATATGGACTTCAAAATTTTGTTGAAAATGCTGGCGTTGAGGCTGGAGACAGTCTTGCCCTCTATCGTAAGGGAGGATCAGGCAGATTTTATTAGGGGTCGCAGGTCCTCCAATAATATTAGAAGAGTACTAATTATGGTCCAGATGTGCCAGCAAGGGTCGATTCCAGGCTTGGTAGTCTCCCTTGATGCAGAGAAAGCATTTGACCAGGTGAAGTGGGCGTACCTCTTTTATGAACTGGAACGATTTGATCTTGGAGGGGTTTTTGCCGGGTGGGTAACAGTATTATATAGTGATCCAAAAGAGGCAGTTCTCACTAATGGTATAAGATCTGACAATTTTAGCATTGGCAGAGGCAGCTGACAAGAATGTCCCCTCTCGCTATTTACATTGATGATTGAGCTGTTGGCAGAGGCCATCCGGAGGGACCCCAATATAACTGCTCCGGAGGTGGGGTCAGGCAGGTATAAGAATACCCTTTACGCAGATGGTGTTCTTCCCTTTCTAACTAACCCGACAATATCTGTGCCCTGTTTAATACAGTTGATTAATTTATTTGGATCTTTCTTGGGGTACAATCAATTTTTACAATTTTGTAAAATTAATTTTACAAAATCGGAGGCCATGCCTGTTCAGGGTCTTGTTAGAGTACCCTATCTTGGGGGTGGAATCCGATTCCCTTTCAGATGGTCACAGGGAGGTTTCTTGTATTTAGGCATTTTTTATCACCCCTGGCCTTCAATCAATTATATCAAGCTAACTTTGTGCAGTTGCTAGAGAAGATAAGACAGGACTTTCAATGCTGGGAGGATCGTCTGATATCCTGGTTGAGTAGAATAGCTTTGGTTAAAATGAATGTTCTTCCTTGTTTTATATATCCCATGTGAATGTTCCCTTTGATGCTGCCCAGGCAGGCGCTATGGAAGCTTAACAGTTGGCTTGACTCTTTTATCTGGTGTCATTGGCGGCCTCTTGTTAAGTTTGCCAAATTGCAGCTTCCGCAGGGGATGGGAGGTGTGGATTTCCCAGACTTTAAGAAATACCAACTAAGTTCCCTACTATCCTACGTGGCTGATTAGGCTTGCCAGGACCCGCGGTCAATCTGGCTTGATATTGAGCCCTCATTAATCTGTTGTTCATGGATAAGATGAGGACTGTTATGGACCATTGCAGAAGTCCGATTGTCCTTAACATAATTAAAGCATGGAGAATGTAGCAATAAAGTGAGGGCGATTTACAAAAATCTTCCCCTTTTACTCACATAGTAGGAATGCCAGGATTGATGGATTCCTGCTTTAAGCTCTGCGAATCTAGAGGAGTCTCCTTTTGGGAGATTTATTTGACTGGAGGTCATGATGTCTTTCGTGCAGCTGAGCCAGAAATATGAACTATATAGGCATGACCTCTTTCGTTACTTTCAGATTAGGGACTTTATACAGAAAAAAAGACTAGATTAATGGTTAGTCCCTATAAGTCAGATATGCAGAGGAGAGTACTTTGCTCCACGGGCACTCTCTTGGTCAGCACCCTCTATCATTTATTAAGAGGTAGTGTCTCGAAGGACGTCGAGCGGCTGTGTGGAATCTTGGCTCAGGAATTGGGGGTAGAGATCTCACCAGAGGAGTGGGAGGATATTTGAGAGAACATAGGGAAGATTTCGATTTGCAAAAGGACGCAGGCTATGCAAAAAAAGGCACTCCACAGGGTTTATTTGGCACCAGAGCAACTTGCAAAATTTAAGAAGGGAGCATCCCCAATATGCCCCAAATATAAAACAGATGTTGGTACTCTTACTCATTGCTCGAGGCCAGGCCAAAAGCTTTGTAGGTATTGGGGCACTATAGCGAGTGTTATGGAAGAGGTCTTGAGAACCAAGGTCAAGGTAGATCCGGTACTCCTCCTCCTGGGTTCGCCAAATTTCCCCTCTTTGGACATGCATGGGAAGAAACTTGTTTAATATTCTTTCATTTTGCGTGAGGAAGAACATTCTGATGAGCTGGGTGTCGGAAAATCCTCCAGGACTCTCGGGGTGGCGTAGGTTACTTATGGAGCATGTCGCCCTGGACTTCCTCACGAGTTTGGTGCACCAGAAAACAGAACTTTTTTATAGGACGTGGCAGCCCTTTTTGAACCATATAAATACAGACTTGTCAGCTATATTGGTCAGGGCCTTTGTGTCATCATGACTGCAGTGTCTGTTCTAAACAAATACGGGTATGCCAATTGATGCTCCCAGTGATGGGGAGCTTTGGTGGGATTGTGCTGAGTGTTGTAACTTAATGTAATTTAATTTAATTTGCCTTGGTTCAACTCGGTTTAATTTAGTTTCTTTTTGTTTTGATTTAGTTATTTATTGAATTGTAGTTTGTGTAGAGTTTCTTTTCTCCTAAGTAGTTTGTGGAGTAGTGTAGTAATTTGTTTCCAATTATTGTTGTTATATTGCAAGATTGTTCTATCATTTTGTAGTAATTTTATATTTTTTTGTAAAAAATTCAAAATCTTCTTCTCAATAAAAATATTTATAAAAAATAATTCATCCAGGAATCTGGGAGCATAAACCTTCGATGTCACTGAGAGCTGGAGTTTCTTTTGATCAACATCACTCTCAGGGCTGAAGTCCTTCTTTCTGAGTGAAAGATGAGCATTCCACTCTCCCAACTGCCGCGGATTACAAAACATCAAATGCAGTCAAGATCCTGTTTGGCTCAAGTGTTGCATTCATTAGCATGTAACATCATGGTGCCATTCCAAGCACAGTGGGCCCAGGCAATGACACACAGATGGAGCTGCAGAATCGAGCCCAGGAGTTGCCTGCTCAGACTGCGGCGCAGAGCCAGGCAGTTTGATTCCCCTTTGGCACTTTATATGTTATGATCTTCCCCTACTGCATGCAAAACAAAACTTTTCACTGTACTTATATATGTGACAATAATAAATCAAATAAAAAAATCAAAGTATGGAGATTCAGGAAATAGAGCGCAATGAATTGTTCTTTGATTCATCTGTGTAGGTCATTTATTGTTGGAGTTACTTGCCCACAGAGCCAAGGGAAGTGACCTTTGCAGATTTTCCACTTACAAAGAACTCCTGCTTTTTGTTTCTTTATTCATTCACGGGATGACAGTGTCATTGACCGGGCAGTATTTATTGCCCATTCCTTATTACCCAGAGGGCAATTAAGAGTCAGCGATGTTGCTGTGGATCTGGAGTCACACGTATGCCAGACCAGGTAAGGATGGCAGTTTCCTTCCCAAAAGGACATCAGTGACCAGATGGGTTTTTTCTGACAATTGATACATGGTCATCATTAGACCCCTAATTCCAACATCCGTTTTTTGTTGAATTCAAATTGTACCATCTGCCATGGCAGGATTTGAACCTAGGTCCCCAGGCCATTACCTGGGTCAACAATCCAGTGACAATGCCCTTAGGTCATCGTCTCCCCCATGAAATAAAATGAAACTTGAAATGTAAAGTTTATATAAATCAAATTAGGATTAGTATAAAACTGGGGGCATATTTTTTAAGGCGAGAGGAAAAAGATTTAAAAAGGACACAAGAGGCAACTTTTTTTACACAGAGAGTGGTTTGTGTGTGGTATAAACTTTCTGAGGAAGTGGTGGATGCAGGTACAGTTACAACAGTTAAAAAAACATTTGGATAAGTTCATGAATAGGATAAGTTTGGAGGGATATGGGACAGCAGCAGGCAGGTGGTACTAGTTTAGCTTGGGATTATGCTCAACATGGACTAGTTGGACTGAAGGGTCTGTTTCCATGCTGTATGACTCTATTGACTCAACAAATGTGACTATCTGAAATTCACTAAACTCAAATCACTGTCCGAAAGAATATTGATTTAAAAGTAACAGGGACTAGGTTAAATACTTGGGAATTACTGTCATTGAATTAGAGGAGATGCCTCAATATTGATTGTGACATCATACTAAGATAATGCAGGATATTTATTCTTGAAAGGACAAAAATTCAGAAGCAAATTAACTCTTCAGCTTACAAATAAAAGCAAGGTGCCATACTGCAGATGCTAGAAATCTGAAATAAAAACAGAGAATGTTGGAGAAGTTCAGCAGGTTTCGCAGCATCTGTGGAGACAGAAACAGAGTTAATGCTTCAAGTCCAATATGACAATTCTTTGGAACTTCTATTCAATTTCTGTCTGCACAGATGCTGCCAGACCTGCTGGCTTTCTCCAGCAATTTCTGTCCCTTTTCTGCAGCTTCAATATTATCTCTGGCTTTCTGTTTTACCTAAATTTTGTTTTATCTTAAAATAAAATAAAGGACAGCAAGATGCTGAAGATGAGCAATACAGTCATAGAGTCCAACAGCACGGAAACAGATCCTTCGGTCCAACTAGTCCATACCGGCCTATAATCACAAACTAAATTAGCCGCACCTGCCTGCACTGGTCCATATCCCTCCAAACATTTCTTATTCATGAACTTTCCAAATATCTTCTGACCACCACATTCTCAAGAAATTTGTTCCACACAAAAATCATTCTCTGTGTAACAAAATTGCCTCTTATATCTTGTTTTAAACCTCTCCCCTCTAACCTTAAAAGTATGCCCTCTAGTCTTGAAATCCCACACCCGAGAGAAAAGACCTTTGCTATTCACCTTACCTATACCCATCATTATTTCTTAAGTCGCTATGAGGTCATCTCTCAACCTCCTACGCACCGGTTAAAAAGGTGCCAGCCTATCCAGACTCTCCCTATAACTCAAAACTTCCATTGCAGGCAACATACTGATAAAGTTCTTATGAACCCTCTCCAGCTAAAGAATATACCTCCTATAACAGGATCTGAAACAAAAACAAAAATCACTCAAGAAACCCAACAGGTCTTCAGCATCTGTTGAGAAAAAGCAAAGCTAATTCTGACTTTGTTTCTCTCTCCGCAGGTACTCCCAGACCTGCTGAGTTTCTCCAACAATTTCTGTGTTTATTCCTCTCTACTTTGTTTGGCCATACCTCACCATTTTAACACCAACAGTATAAATTCATACACGAGTTCAGATAAAAGGCTAATCGGCCCATCAAGTCTATGGAGTCTTTCCACCAACATACTGGGCAGTATGTGGGCAGCACGGTGGCACAGTGGTTAGCACTGCTGCTTCACAGCGCCAGAGACCCGGGTTCAATTCCCGCCTCAGGCGACTGACTGTGTGGAGTTTGCACCTTCTCCCCGTGTCTGCGTGGGTTTCCTCCGGGTGCTCCGGTTTCCTCCCACAGTCCAAAGATGTGCAGGTCAGGTGAATTGGCCATGCTAAATTGTCCGTAGTGTTAGGTAAGGGGTAGATGTAGGGGTATGGGTGGGTTGCGCTTCGGCGGGGCGGTGTGGACTTGTTGGGCCGAAGGGCCTGTTTCCACACTGAAAGTAATCTAATACTGACTAGTCCCATTCCTAGAATAGGGTGCTGTTGGTGTACTGGTAACATCACTGAACTTGGAATTCAGAAGGTGGAGGCACCAGTGTTTTATCTTATTTTGTTTTATCTTAAAATAAAATAAAGGACAGCAAGATGCTGAAGATGAGCAATACAGTCATAGAGTCCAACAGCACGGAAACAGAATATACCTCCTATAACAGGATCTGAAACAAAAACAAAAATCACTCAAGAAACCCAACAGGTCTTCAGCATCTGTTGAGAAAAAGCAAAGTTAATGCTGACTTTGTTTCTCTCTCCGGTCCAACTAGTCCATACCGGCCTATAATCACAAACTAAATTAGCCGCACCTGCCTGCACTGGCAAACTCCCAATAGCAGCTGCTAGCATAAAAACTCAACCAGTACAATTTGGGATTGAAAGTTAATCTCAGTGATGGTGACCCTGAAACTAATGCTGTAAAAACCAATGTTGGAGCTGAGGGTCCAGCCTTCCCTGTCCAGTGCCCAGACATTGTGGCATGTGGTCACCCAGAGAATGTACCACATTGAGGGGCTGATATCAAGCAGGATGCAACTCGGTTATCACGATGGGAGTTCTCACCTCTCTTCATTAGGGGAGGCAATGGTCTAGTAGTGTTATCATTGGACCATTAATCCAGCAACCCAAGTAATGATGTGGATACCCAGGTTCAAATCCTTCCACAGCAGATGGTGGAACCTGAATTCAATAAAGTTCTAGAATTAAGAGTTTAATTAGACTATTTTTTGGGAAAACCCATCTGGTTCATAGTGTCCTTTAGGGAAGGAAACTGCCATTCTTACTTGGTCTGGCCTCAATGTGACTCCAGGCTCTTCACTGCCCTCTGGGCAATTAGGGATGTGCAATAAATGCTGGCCAGTAAGTGATATCCTCACCCTGTGAATGAATTAAAAAGGCCTGTCATTGGGATTGACTTTGCTACTTGTTCCTGCTGAGTAATCGATTCCATTGGGTACCTGTGGAATTGTCCTCTTGTCCTGATAAGTGTGGTGCTGGAAAAGCACAGCAGGTCAGGCAGCATCCAACGAGCAGGAAAATCGATGCATCGGCACTCTGATTTCCAGCATCTGCAGTCCTCACTTTTGCCCTGTTCTTTTGTCCTACCCATTGAGCCTCTGTTGACTTTGAGGTCCCTTCCAGGTTCTCTATAGGCTCCATATACATTTGGGCCTTTACACCAAACCAAGATGACCAGCTAAACCAAAATGAAAGGCAACTCTTCATAAATCACAAAGGACCAGAAGCATCTCTCTGTATCTCTCCATTAGAGATAGACTTGGTTAGATAGGGAGTAAAGCCACTCCTCTGTAAGCATACAGCAAGGAAACAGCTACTGTCAGCTGGTATCAGGATTGAACCCACAGTGTCATGTGCCAATAGGCTCGAGCCACGGAGACAACTGACCAACAGTCTGCCAACCAAGTCTGTCAGTGGACAAACAGGCCAGCATAACCATATGCCCACTGCAGGAGCAGCCCACTGTCTTCCTGAACATGACCCTGAACCCCAGCTCCAACAACAGCAGCCGAATAGATTGCAATTTGCATTTATACAAGAATACCAAAAGGAAATAGGAAAGAACACTTGCTGCTTACAGTCTGAACAAATGCATGTGGCTAACTGAGTCAAAGACCATATGATGTACAAAGTAAGCATCAACTATTTTTTTAACAGAGAAAAAGTTAACATGCATGCACACACAGGCGCACACATACTGACATGTCATATACACACACACATATACATTGACACATCATATACATACTCACATATACATACACTCACAGACACACACAGTCCTATACATACACTTATAGACACACACACACATACACAGTTACAGAATTAAAAAGCATAGAAACTCTAAAACATCATGTGCAGGGACTAGTCCTATGGAGAACATTTGATTGTGGCCCTTGGCGACTCTTAGAGACAAGCGTGTGGGGGCGTTTATTTGCTTTGGTTTTGATTTATTTTGGTTTTTATTGTTTATTAAATCAGTACAAATAAGTCTTTAAAACGTAAACAGTAACTGCAAGTATTTAAGAAAAAATCCATTCAGCAATAGTTGGAGCTGCAATGCTAATGTTTGTTTCTTCGTAATTAACAGCTGATTAGTAAGTGACAACGGTGATTGGTCTGAATGTTTTACCGGTTGATCAATTTCTCAATGTTACATGTTCATGTGATTTGTAGCCAACTGTCCCATCATTGACACATCAAAATGGTGACCACTTTTTTGCAGTGATGTCCAACATGCTTGTGGTTTCTCACACACATACAACCTGACACATGCACATGCACACATTAACACACACATTCACATACACACAGAGACACCCACACACAAACACATGTACACGCACACAGACACACACACACACACACACACTCTCACACAGTCACACACACACCCACTTTGCATGAGAGTGGGGAGCCTGTGGAATTCTCTACCACAGAAAGTGGTTGAGACCAAAACATCGAATGTTTTCAAGAAGGAGTTAGATTTAGTTCACAGGGCAAAGATTATGGGGCGAGAATGGGAACACAGCATGGAGTTGGAAGATCAGCCATGATTATATTAAAGGGCCGATTGGCCTCCTCCTGCTCCTGTTTTCTAAGTTTCGATATAACAACTCCAATTTTCTAAACGCTGATTAACCATCAAACCTGTCCCCACCCCCTCCAGTTACAGGATCAAAACACCTGCCCCCAGATGCAGGCACCTATCTTCTCAACCTTGTTTCTACACAGGGAACAAACCAACACCAGCATGGGGTAAATCCCAAATTCCACTTGCCCTACACATCAGCCCCAATGTCCCACTCATAGTGAACCAGAGAAACTATACACATCCGGAATGGAGCAGGAATTGGTCATGAAGCCCATGGAGCCTGGATACATCGATATGTATTGATTTTCATCTAATGATCCAGGAACCTGGTTCAAAACATGCTATGGCAGGTTGTGGAGTTCGAATTCAGTAACAGAAATCTGGAGTTTAGAATCTAACAATGACCATGAAACCATTGCCGATTGTCAGAAAAACTGATCACTAATGACTTTTAGGGAAGGAAACTGCCATCCTTATCTGGTCTGGCCTACATGTGACTCCAGGCCCACAACAATGTGCTTGACTCCTAACTACCCTCTGGGCAATTAAGGATGGGTAATAAATGCTGGCTTAGCCAGTGACACCCACATCCCATGAATGAATAAAAATAGAATCTGAGAAAATAACACTCTAAGGTGTACAAACAATATTTATGGTGCAAAACCATATTGTTGTCTATGATTTTACAATAAAAAGTCTACCTTTCTCCATGAGGCTTAATGTTTGAGTTATGCTATGTCTTATGATGCTAATCTGGAAGTTGAAAGGTTAATAGGTGGACAACAGTAGCCACTGAATGGCTCAGTCTCCAACCTGGTTCACTGTAATGCTTCAATCATTAAACTGACCTAACACAGATCAGACGTTTTGAACATGCCTGAGGGCTAAACAAGATTTTTTAAAAATCAGCCTTTTGGCACATCCTTCCCAATGTTATAGTGTTTATTGCAGTCACTTATGAAGAGAGGTGTAATCTATGGATGCGAAGTGGACTCTGAAGAATCATAGAATACCTACAGTGGGAGAAAAGCCCATTTGATACATCGAGTCCACACTGACCCTCTGAAGGGCATCCCACCCCAACCCTTTACCATGCATCTCCTATGACTAATCCACCTAGCCTGCACATCCCTAGACTTGATGGGTAATTTAGCATGGCCAATCCAGCCAACCTGCATATCTTTGGACTGAGGGAAGAAACTGTAGCAACACACACAGACCCGGGGAGAATATGCAAACCTCTACACAGTCATCCGAGGGTGGATTCAAACTCAGGTCCCTGGCACTGTGAGGTAGCAGTGCTAACCATTGAGCCACCATGTCGCCCAAGAAAGAGGGCAACAGGAGAGTGACATGTTTTGAAATGTGAGTGTGGAGAAAGATGTTTAGAATCAACTGGAATGAAAGAAAAAAAATGGTTTGTTCGACCAAGTATAGGAGAATCTATTGTGTAATGGAGTGTAATCGTTTCCTTTCGAACTTATAAACTGTAGAATGGAAACTGGGCACAGTTATACATCTAAAAATACCAGGAGAGTTTCACAAGTTGAAGATCAAGTGGGATTATGTGGTTGTACACTGCAGCTGTACAAGATTATGTTACATTTTAGAGCAGCATGGTGGAAAATTTAGGAGGTAAAGTGGCACTAGGAGTTCAGGAAAACCTGCCTAACAAGAGCCTTTGGATTGGTTAAGCTACAAGTAGGCAAAGACCTGCAAGTGGACACTCTGAGATATCCAGAAGCCTGCAAACAAGAAGCACCTCTCACCAACTCTCTCCACAAGAAGGACAGACAAAAAAGCTACAGACTCTAATACAAGACGTAAGTCAACCTGATCAGCTACTGAATCAAGAATCAACCATCGCTCTGTGGACAACATTGCTAAAATCAAAAAAACAGTCAGAAATAACTCTTCACCCTTGTGGTCTGGACTTTGATCTAAAGAATTGTTTTCCCTGTCTACATTTTTCCAATGTAATTATATGTGCCAAACCGCCTGCTTTAGTCTGTTTTATTCATGAAAAAGTGTGTGTATTTGGGATTTTAAGCTGCAACACAGTAAATTAGTCTTTTTTGTGTCAGTTCTTAAAAAATAAGTTTGTTTATAATAAATGGACAGAGGGAAGTTTGATGCAAACCAGAGATAAAGTGAGACAATGCCATTAGCCCCACTAAAACTAGGGTGACACATGAATAAATGAATAAATCCATGTTTGGAGTAAGAATTTACAGAAAATATTCTACTAACATTACAAAGCTAACAAACAGAAAAATATGGGTCACTGCCAATAATTTGAAGGAACAATGTTTCAACATTAAATAAGATCTCACTGAAATAAATTAGACTTATTGGTGGATGAACATTGCCAATGCAAGATATTATATTCCATTCATTTTTCATGTGTGGTAATTTTTTGTGTTTATGTACCAATATTCACAACGCTATAAATGTCAGGGCATTCAGAAACTCCCTACTGCAAATGCAACTTTACATTAGACTGATTTCCAGCTTTCCCAAAGCAAGAAAGATTAATATTTCCTGAAGCGTTGCTCTAAATTTATAATTTTATAACAGGATCATTGGCTGATTTTTTTTTAACTAACACAATGAATGTTTAGTATCTGGAATACACATGGTCTAAGGCTGTGCTGGACGCAGATTCAACTATGGCCTTCAAAAAACACAAAGAAAAATCACGTAAGAAGAAAAGAATTACAGAGACACAGGGAAAAGGAGGATTGGGACGAGGTGAGTTGCTTTTGCAGAGAGCCAGTATGGACACAATGGGCTGAAAAGCCTCCACTCTGTGCTGTACCCATTCTGTGATTCCAAGTACAAGGTCATAAAGGACCATCGGGAATATTGGGAAGCAGAAACTGGTCTTTTGTTGGGAAGTTTTATGCTCACATCCAAGAGTGTGGGTTCAAAATATGATACAGAAGTGCCGTTGTTGGACTGGGGTGGACAAGGTCAGCAGTCACGCAACACCAGGTTATAGTGCAACAGGTTGATTTGAAATCACAAGCTTTTGGAGTGCTGCTCCTTCATCACTTCAACTGACGAGAAGCAGTGCTCTGAAAGCTTGTGATTTCAAAAAAAACCTGTTGGACAGTAACTTGGTGTCATAGTGCTACAGAGTCCAACAGCATGGAAACAGACCCTTGGGTCCAACCAGTCCATGCCGAACATAATCCCAACTAAACGAGTCCCACGTGCCTACTCCTGGCCCATACCCCTGCAACCCTTTCCTGTTTAAGTATCTAACCAAATGCCTTTTAAATGTTGTAACTGTAGCCCCATCCATCACTTCCTCGGAAAGTTCAAATCACACGCGAACCACCCACAGTGTAAAGCGTTTGCCTGTTATGTCTTTTTTCAATCTCGCTCCTCTCACCTTAAAAATGTGCCCCCAGTCTTGAAATCCCCCATCCTTCACTTCTGACTGGGTTCAAGATAGATTGATCGAAGAGAAGGCAAGAACTGTCTTTAGGTTTGGGCTTCTTTATAGCACAATCTGTTACACATTACGACTAAAGAGACATACCAGGCTGTAATCTTACGGGTCACATTATTAAAAGACTATTTCATAAACTCTGCTACCTAATGCAAATCAGACTGCTTTCTCCGTGTTTCTTTCTTATACCTTCTTAACTCTACCCACCCTGTGCTACTTATGCCCAGTGAGGTGTGGATCCTTGACATCATCACTAGGTTGTTCAAGGGGCCTGTAGTGCTTCTACATTATTTTGCTCACTGAAGGTTGAGCCGTCCATCCCATTCTTGTATATAACAGCTGCACTGTACTGTTTGCCCGAGGTCATCAGATCATAATGATACTAAAACAAAAATCCAAATGTATTCAATCAGATACTTGATTGACAGACATACACTGACAAATGCCTTTTACCCAGGATAATTCAAAGAGCATAGTAATACTCTTAAATAAATGTCAAAAAGCATTAATATTATTTTAACATGCAAGTGATGAAATTTACTGTGTTTCCAAGTACCCTGAGTGTGATTTGTAGATTACCCACTAATATGGGAAAATAAACGGTTTTAAATGACACACAGTCATCCTGTAAAGTCATTTGATGTGGTAAACAAAGTCTGTAACAGGCCAAAGTAATTTAGACTGATCTCAGTAATTACTGATTAACATTTCCCACAGTAACAAAACACTGTTGAACATGAGTTTATCTCAGAATATAGAGTGTCTCTTTACAACGGCACTTTCTCAATCTAGTTGGTTACATCAGGTCAGTTTGTGTATGAATGAGTACTTAGATAAGAACATGTACATACAGACTGACACCCTCACACATCTTGAAGGATGGGAAAAATAGACATTTCTGATGACCACATGGAAAGGAAAAAGGTGGTTTAAAACCGTTACACCTCTGTCATGAGGAACCTGCATTCTGGGAAAATAAGAATGAAGAAAATAGCCTTCTCCACCATAACACAATCCTAAGACCATAAGAAACAAGAACAGCAGTAAGCCATTCAGCCCCTTGAGTTTGCTCTGCCATTCGAAAGGATCATGGCTGATCTGACATCAATCCTCAAGTCTGCCCTTTTCCTATAACCATTAATTCCCCAACTGATCAAACATCTATCTCAGCCTTAAGTATACACAAGGACTCTGCCCCCACAGCTCTCTGTGGCAAGGAGTTCCAACGACTCTCATCCCTCTGAGAGAAGAAATTCCTCCTCATCTCAGTCTTAAATTGGCACCCCTTTATTCTGAGATGATGCCCTCTGGTCCTAGACTCTCCCATGAGGGGGAAACACGCTCTCAGCGTTGACCATGTCAAGCCCCTTAAGAATCCTGCATGTTTCAATGAGATCACCTCTCATTCTGCTAAACTCCAGTGAGTAAAGTCCCAAGCTGTTTAGCCTTTGCTGCTAAAATAACCCCTCCATGGCAAGGATCATCCAAGTGACTGATCGTCAGCCTTAACTCTACTGTAGTGTTGTGATTTATTCAGGAAATAAAGAGAGATTGCAGGACTCAGACATAGAGATATCTGCGTATTCTGGTCCATGAATCACAAAAGTTAGTATGCAGATATGGTAAATGATTGAGCAAATCGATTGGCGTTTATTGCAACGGAAATGTAATCTCAGAATTGTTATGGCACAGAATGAAGCCATTCGGCTGATTGTGCCTGTAACTATTTCTATCACCTCATGCCAACCTCCTGTCTATTTCCCATATCCCTGCACACTGTTCCCAGCCAAACAATGCCCTCTTCAATTAAACCGGCCTCCACCCAATCCCTGTCGAGAATATGTTGCTGGACAAGCACAGCAGGTCAGACAGCATCCGAGGAGCAGAAGAATCAACGTTATGCCCAAAACGTCGATTTTTCTGCTACTCAGATGCCGCCTGACCTGCTGTTTTTTTTCCAGCAACACACTCTCAACTCTGATTTCCAGCATCTGCAACCCTCACTTTCTCGACCCAATACCTGACAGTGCATTCCACATGGGATGCAAAATTCCAAAGATTCCTAATCCTTTGAGTGAAGACATTTCTTCTTATCTCAGTTCTAAATGTTCAGCTCTTCCCTGAGACTGTACTCCCATGTTTTAGACTCCCCAGCCGGGGGGCCCACCCAATCAACTCCCTTTCGAATCACGTTATGCTTCAATTAGATCATTTCTTGTCCTTCAACATTCTCAACAGAATAGCTCCAAATTATTCCACCTCTCAGCTCAGGTTAACTTTCTCATTCCAGTTACCAGCCTCCTGAAACTTGACCAGACCATCTCCAAGGCAAGTCCATCTTTCTTTAAATATGGAATTGAAAACTGCACGTAGTATTCCAGACGTGGTCTCATTAAAAGATTGGTACAATTGTAGCAAAACCTCTTTACTCCTGTTCATGAACACCTTCAATAAAGGTCAATATGCCATAAGCTTTATTAATTATTTGCTATTTTGCACTAATTCCACATTTCCTTTGTACAAATACTACCCAAGTCCCTCTGCACACCAGCATTTCTTTGAGTGAAGAAACCTTCCCTCAATTTAATCCTAAAAATATTGAAATCCATTCTTCACAAATAATAGAGGAATAATTGGAGCAGCAGATTAAAGTCTTCTACCAACATGACAAGGGACACGTATCAACTTACTGGACTTCCATCCATGCCTGGTGATCCCCTCTCTCCAAAATTTCCTGGAAATCCCTGTAGAGAGGAGGAGAAACATGTGATCAGCACAAAAATAGAAAAATAGTTTTTCCAGAATAATTAAAAATCACAATGACATTCTGAACATTTCAGTATAGCTGCCTGCTTTCTGATTCTTCGAGATAGGCAATGTAAAGTAGTAGGCTTTTGGACAGGTTAGTAAAATCGAAACATAGACAATAGGAGCAGGACTAGGCCATTCAGCCCTTCGAGGCTGCTCTATCATTCAATAGGACCATGGCTGATCATCCAACTCAGTCCCCTATTCCCACTTTCTCCCTGTATCCTTTGAACTGCTCAGTCCCAAGAACTGTATCTAATTCCTTCTTGAAACTATTCAATGTTTTGGCCTCAACTGCTTTCTGTGGCAGAGAGTTCCACAGGTCCCCACTCTCTGGGTGAAGGCATATCTCCTCAACTCAATCCTATCCTGAATCCTTAAATTGTGACCCTAGATCTGGACTCCCTAGTCATTGGATCATCCTTCCTTTCTAATTTAAAGCTTGTAGGTTTCCATGAGACTACCCACCCCCCCAATCTTCTCAACTCCAGTGAATAGAATCCTAACCAATCCAATCTCTCATCCTAGGTCAGTGTTGTCATCCTCAGAATCAGTCTGGTAAACCTTCATTGCACTTCTTTCATAACCAGAAAGTTGTTTTACAAAAGTCTATGGTGGTCTTTTGGAATAAGGATGATGTTTGTTCAACCCCACACAGAGTCTTTATACAGAGTGAGGCGGTTATACTGACGATACCAAATGTACTGGCTGGCCAGGAAATATTCCCTTCTTATCATCTGCCATGGGTGTATCAGAAGGATTTACAGATTGATGATCAATCTCATAAAGGATGTTGGAGAGATGAAATAACAATAAGGAACACTGGAGAAACTCAACGGGTCTGGAACCATCTGTGGAGACAGAAACAGAGTTAACGTTTCTTGTCCAATGTGGCTCTTCATTGGAATTGAAGGGAACTCCTCTTCAGGTCATTCTGCTATAACGCACATTTTGTTAACGCGAATTTGCTATGACGTGATTAATGAATTGGGGACACTGTATCTAAAGCGCAAACCTTTAAAACGTGTGTTAGTTGTAACACGATTAATCACCAACACTTTAAGCAATGTTTCTCAAGTGTGATTTTTCTATAATGCGGGGGCTGCTCAAGAACCCAGCTATTGCGTTATGTAAGAACTGACTATTCAACATACACATTAAATAGCCATGAGCTGGTCTAGCTGTAATGGACGCTGGGGGGGGAGCATAAAGTCAGCCCATTGCCCCTCTTTGAAACAATTACAACAGTACAACTTATAGGGTAGGCAATGGCCTACTGGCATTATCATCCCAGGTAATGTTCTGGGGACCTGGGTTTGACTCCCACCATGGCAGATGGTGGAATTTAAATACAATAATGATCTGGAATTAAGAGTTTAATGGTGATCGTTGTTGATTGTCAAGAAAAACCATCTGGTTCACGAAAGTCCTTGAGGGAAGGAAACTGTCATGCAAACCTGGTCTGGCCTATATGTGATTCCAGAGCCTCTGGGCAATTAGGGATGGGTAATAAATGCTGGCCTAGCTAAGAATGCCACATGAATAATTTTTTTAAAAGACCAGTTCCAAAGAATACTCAGGCTTGAAATGTTAACTCTCTCCAATGATGCTGCCAGACCTGCTGAGCAGCTCCAGAACTTTCTATTGATAATGAACCTGTCCTGTCTGTGTTGTGAACACATTCTTCATGGTTATCTGTAATGCGGCTGGACATGAAACTTGGCACAGTGACACTACCCACTGAGCCACAAGAGAACCAGCTTGACTCATCCTGTGGTAACATTGGGTAGACATGGAATTTCCCCTCTGGAGAGTGGGTGACCAATTCAAAGACTCTGTTTAGATTAGATTACTTACAGTGTGGAAACAGGCCCTTCGGCCCAACAAGTCCACACCGACCCGCCGAAGCGCAACCCACCCAGACCCATTCCCCTACATTTCACCCCTTCACCTAACACTATGGGCAATTTAGCATGGCCAATTCACCTAACCTTCACATTTTTGGATTGTGGGAGGAAACCGGAGCACCCGGAGGAATTCTACACAGACGCGGGGAGAATGTGCAAACTCCACACAGTCAGTCGCCTGAGGCGGGGAATTAAACCCGGGTCTCTGGCGCTGTGAGATAACAGTGCTAACTACTGCGCCACCGTGCCGCCCACAAAAGTTCTCTTTTATTTCATCATAATCATATGAAACGCGACCTGCTTAATCTGGCCTCTTTACCACACGTATTTCGCCTGAAGCTTATTAATCAATTTCCTTCATAGTTCTGACAGCCTTAAATTAGGTTATCTCAATGTCTCTTTTTTCAAAGAAAATAAACTCAATCTTTGTGAAGCTACCCTCATGACTTAAGTTTCTGTTAACTGGCACTTACTTCGAGGGTAACACTTTGGCTATTCTTGGGAGACTGATGTCCCAAAGCTGGCACCCGGTTTTTCTGCCACAAAGACTCAGTTTCTCTCCTTTGGCAGTTCCATTTGAGTAAGTGTCCTTGGTCTCAGTCTCCCAATGAAAAGCTAACGTTACTAAGCTGCATGTCCATATGCTCTATCAAAGAATATGCTACCCTGCCAGGAACTTGGTGAAGAGGCAATGGGGCTGTTGAGATAATTGTGTATAGGTAATGCCAATGGACTTGCTAATCCCGAAACTTCAATTTAATGCTTTGAGGACAAAGGCTCAATTCCAAACATGGTAGCTGCTTAAATTCAACTGAAAGGTGGTTTCTGTGACTGATGATGAAATGATCATTAATTCATTGGGGAAAAACTGACATTGTGCATTAATGTACTTTACAGGAGGATCTTACCCAGTCAAATTTTCTGAAATACACAAATAAAGTTTCACAAAATTCCTGCATATCAATAAGGAGCAATGTCACTAGACTGGCAACCCCAATGTCCACTCCCATGCGACATAGCATCAATCCCAACTTGTCTGCTGATAAGTTAACTCAATCATACAATCCCTACAGTGTCGAAGCAGTCCATTTGGCCCATTAAGTGTACACCAACCCTCTGAAAAGCATCCCACCCAGACATCTACCCTCACCCTACGTTTGCATTTCTCAAGGCTGGCTAACTTAGCCAAGATACAATGGGCAATTTAGCATGCACACCCACACACACACGATGCTGTGAGGCAGCAGTGCCATCCTTCAATTTGCAAGTGATGGTTACACTGAAACTATTAGCAGATTGTTGCAAAACCTGAATGGATTTCACTAATCTTCTTAGAGTTATAGAGTCATACACCTTCACAGCATGGAAAAAGACCCTTCGGCCCAACTCATCCACACCAACCAGATATCCTAAATTATTCTAGTCCCATTTGCAGGCGTTTGGCCCATATCTCTCTAAACCCTTCCTACGCATATATGGATCTATATGCCTTTTAAATGTTGTAATTGTGCCAGCCTCCACCACTTCCTCTGGCAGCTCATTCCATACCAGCACCACCCTTTGTGTGAAAACGTTGCCCCTTAGGTCCCTTCTAAATCTTTCCCCTCTCACCCTAAACATATGCTCTATAATTCTGGACTTCCCTACCCAGGAAGTCTATTTACCATATCTATGCCCTTCATGATTTTATAAAACTCTATAAGGTCACCTCTCAGCCTGCGATGCTCCAGGGAAAACAGCCCCAGCCTATTCACAGCCTCTCCCTGTAGCTCAAACCCTCCAACCCTGGCATCATCCTTGTAAATCTTTAGGGAAGGAAATCTGCCATCCTTAATGGTCTGGCTTACATGCGACTCTAGGCCCACAGCGATGTGGCTGACTCTGAAATGGCTGAAAAAACTACTCAGTTCACAGACTACAAACGCCAATTGCACCCACATCCCATGAAGGAACAAGGAAGTTAAATAAAACAGTCGCCTTTGACAATCCTCCTGCTTTAGAAAGCTAAGAAGACATTGTTGATATAGACTGAAATGCCACAAATGCTTTCATTTTGTTCAAACAAACAGTTTGGTCAAAAAAATACATGTAGTAAAGCCTCACTGAGGGTGGAATGGTCTGGACAGCAGCAAGCTCAAAGCGAATCACCAATCAAGGTCTTCTTTCGATTGTAGTTCCCAGGAATGATAGCTCAAATGTTTTTGGAGACACGTTTCCTTGCCTGGCTATCACTTTTGCGTGGTTTGAAATGAAAGTTTGCCAATATTTTCCAAGACAGTGAGACATCAGTTACCAATTCACCCCAAGCCCTCTTTGAGCTGTTGTTTGGACTAATTGTACCTCCACTTGTTTTTATGAGACTTATTGGAAATGTTTGGGATTTTAGGCGACAGATTAAAATAGCTGATGTACACACATCAAACATCTCTCCTAATTCCCATTTCTACTGAATGGTGAAGCAGGTATTGGGATGGGTGACCAGTCACTTGGCTGAAGGGACAGATTTCTGTTTTTGCAGTCTTTTTAACAGGATGGCAGTTTGACAGAGGACCTCGAGTGCACAGCAAGGGGAAGCTTCATTGAGAGTATGTACGTCCTGGTCACTTTGGCTGCATCAATATTGACCCAAGGTTGCTGCGGGTGTCGGTCATCTTCCCCCTGCATCACTTGCAGAATGGCTTCGCAGTCTGCCTGGGGACTATGTGACCCAGGAGAGTCGCTGTGTGGGATCCATTCACTATTATCTCTCATTAAGGAGACTGCTCTGTCAGGACAATAGATACACACGCTGAAAAATATAAGAGTGACCAAGTAGATCTAACCAATGAAAGGATGGATATTATATTGCAGAAGAGTGGGTGGATATGTCGAGTATTCAGCTCCTAATTTCATTACAGCCTGATCTAAACACGGACAAAAAAGTTAATTTCCAGAAATGTGGTGACAGTGACTTGCCATTGACATCAAGACTGCATTGACTCGGTATCCCATCAAGTAACCTTAGCTAAACCTGGAGTTAAAAGGAATTGGGGTAAAACTGTCCACTGGTTGAAGATACAAAGAGAGATGTTTATGATTGTTGGAGGTCAGTCATCTACGAACCAGAACATCACTGCAAGAGGTCCTCAGGTTATGCCCTATGCCAAACCATTTGAAGTTGCTTCATTAACGACTTGTCCCCCATTATAGGGTCAGACATAGTCAATGATGATCACAAAATGCTTCAGGCTGTAATCCCTCTGTGTGAAGGCAGGTTGGGACAGTGAGGAGGGGGCAGGATCTCCAGTCTGGAGCTTTTCGGAGCAGAGGCAACAGCAGGAGCATACAGGAAGACCAAGTCACTGCTGATGGGAATAGAGAGCTCCAAATCTCCACATCTTGCCTCACCCTCTTTATCCTCAATTTATCACCAACACCTGACACAGGAGCCATTTTAGGATGACCTAGCTACATTGTGCTTTCATTGGCTGTATCCATGTTGGGGAAAAAGATCCTAGACTCTATTTTTCCATTTGCCCTTTCTTCCACTTGACTGCGTGAATGTTGACCCTGTTCTGTGATGACACGGACTGTGGCCAATTGACATAATGCCCTCTTCTTTTTCTCAATAATGTGTCATGATTGAACCCAAAGCAGGTTGCCGTAACAACAACAAAAACGTACCAGTGCATGCACAATTCCAGAGAGTAGGGAGTAGGCAGCTGAAGGCACCACCAAAGATGTGACCAATGTAGGGGGAGAAACACGTGAGACAGGGTCTTTGGGAGGAGCAGGAATACTCCATTAACTTCATGTTTTTCTGACCCTTGATGATGTCTAAGGGTACTGAGGTAACAAATAGTTTTGGGGTGGCATGGCGGCTCAGTGGTTAGGACTGCTGCCTCACATCAGGGACCCGAGTTTGATTACCCCCTCGGGTGACTCTCTGTGTGAAGTTTGCATGTTCTCCCAGTGTTTGCATGGACCCCCTTTGGCTGCTCCAGTTTCCTCCTACAGTCCAAAGATACACAGGTTAGATGGATTGACTTTGAGAAATGCAGGGTTGGGGTTGAATGCTATTTGGAGGGTCGTGTAGACTTGATGGGCCGAATGGCCTGATTCTACACCGTAGAGATTTGATGAAACAGCTATGAAGTGAAAACATCTTTACATCACTGAAGATACAGTGGTGCACTCACAGTACCATCCAATGTTAGGCATGATGCCTATTTACCCAAACCATACTTGGAGAATTACATTCAATATGAAAAAAATCTTCTTCCAAGACCAAAATCAGGAGTGCAATGGATGGTGTCATCCATTTGCCTGGATGGGTGCAGCCCCAATAACACTCAAGAAGCTTGACACCATCCAGGGCAAAGCAGCTCGTTTGACTGATACTATATCCACTCCCACCATCAGTAGCAGCAGTGTGTACAATCTACAAGACAGAATTTCACCAGGATCCTCAGACAGTACCTTCCAAACCCATGGCCACTTCCATTTAGATGGACAAGGGCAGCAAATACATGGGAACACCCCCCCTGCAAGTTCCCCTCCAAGCCATTCACCATCCTGACTTGGAAATATATCGACATTCCTTCAGTGTTGCTGGGTTAAACTCCTGGAATTCCCTCCCTAAGGGCATTGTGGGTTAACCCACAGCAGGTGGACTGCAGCAGTTCAAGAAGGCACCTCACCCTTCTCAAGGGGTAACTAGGGATGGGCAATAAATGCTGGGCCCAGCTAGTGATGCCCACATCCCACAATTGAATAAAGAAAAAAGCAATGTTCCAAAATGATCGACTGGTTTAAAGCAATTGAATGTTTGCTGGTCAGACATTTTCTGGGATGTGGTTAGACCTTGTTAATCAGAATTATACTGATGTCTGACAAAAACCTAGAGAGTGAATTAACAGAAAGGCAAGTGAACATTAGTCAGTGTGTTGAGAGTTAGAGGCAGGCCAGGATGAGAAATTAATACAAGGAATTAATTTGATAGTTACAGATACCTGCCACTTCAAGGCATTACTTGCCAGTGACTAAAATATATTTCTACTTTATTCCAATGAAAAGTAAGCTCAGAGACTTGTAGTCAGTTTAACTCTTTTGGCGAGGTACCTTCTCGCTAATTAGGCACATAGATAAATGCAGATTACTTAGGAAAAGCCAGCGTGGATTTTATAGAGTCTTAGACTCATACAGCATGGAAAAAGACTCTTTGGTCCAATCAGCGCTGCTGAACATAATCCCAAACTAAACTAGCCCCACCTACCTGCACTTGGCTCAAATAAGAAATGTTTGGAGGGTTACATGTACTTGTCCAAATGTCTTTGATAGGAAAATCAAATGTAACCAACTAGCTGGAGGCTCTTGAAGAGAAAATTGAAGTGGGTTGATGCTATGTTGTTGATGTGATGCACATGAACTTCGAAAACATACAGTGCCACTCAACAGACTTGTGATCGCATATAGGTCACGGAATTTTAGAAACCATTGCAGCATCGATGTAATTATCGGGGGGGGGGGGGCGTCAGGAAACAGAGAGGGATGGTTCATGGGTGTATTTCAAACTTGAGGTAGCTTTGGAGGGGAAGGATTGGTATCGGGATCTTTGCTTTTCTTGATAAATATCAATGATACAGAGCTAGATGTACAGGGGACGGTTTCAAAATATGTGGTTGATTAACAAAAAATAACTTGGAAGCACGGCAAACTGTGAGGGGGATAGTGTAGAACTTCAAAAAAGGCATTGACAAGTTGGTAAAATGGGCAGACGGGTGGCAAGCAAAATGAGTAAATCCGGGAGGAAGAACATTGTTAGCCAGTACAAAATACAAGGTACCATTCTAAAGAGGATATAGGAACACAGACCTGGGTGCTTACATGTATAAGTCATTAAATTTAGCAGGACAAATTGAAACAACGGTTAATGAAGCTTACAGTATTTTTGGCTTTCTTAATAGGGATATAGAGTAAAACAGCCAGGAGATTTTGTTAAATGTGAATAAGCAACTTGGGGTGGCACGGTGGTTAGCACTGCTGCCTCACAGTACCGGGGACCTGGGTTCAATTCCCCCCTCAGGCAACTGTCTGTGTGGAGTTTGCACATTCTCCCTGTGTCTGTGTGGGTTTCCTCCTGGTGCTCTGGTTTCCTCCCAGAATCCAAAGGTGTGCAGGCTAGGGTGTATTGGCCATGCTAAATTACTCATGGTGTCCAGAAATGTGCAGGCTACATGGGTTAGCCACAGGGACAGGGGAGTCATTCTGTGTGGGATGCCCTGTGGGGGGTTCAGTGTGGAATCAATGGGTGGAATGGCCTGCTTCCACACCTTAGGGATTTTATGACAATTTGACCTCAGTTAGAACACCCTGAAGCTCTGCAGTTGTACTATAGGGTGAATGGAATTGTATTGGAGATGGTGCAGACAAGGGTTCTGAGAATCAGGAATTTCTGTGATGAAGGTTGGGCCTGTTTTTCTTGAAGAGGAAAGATAGCTAAGTGGAGACTAGATAGAGATGTTCATGAAAGGTTCTGACAGAGGAGACGGTCATTTCCATTTGTGAAAGGCTCGAGAAGATGAGTTAATAAGTACTAGTAATTTGAGGGAAGGTATTGTGATGCAGTGAATGGTTGGGGTCTAGAATGCACTGTCTGCGCTTGTGGTGGGGATACAAAAGGGAACTGTTTATCTGAAAAGGAAGAACCTTATAGGGAGAATGTGGAGGAACGGCGCTGGGTGAGATGGTCATTCACAGGGATGCCTCAGTCATGATGGGCCAAATGGCCTCCTTCTGAGCAGTAACAATTCTGTAAATACTGCCTCAATAACATCTGCCATGAGGGGTAAATAGCATCCAGTTCTGGATGGATTAGTTTCAGCCCAGCTACAGTCAATGGACAGTTTTGACAGGGAGGGCATTCGTCAGGACACTATTACAATGAAGAACAGGGGCATTTTCCTGAGTGTCCTGATGGATACTAATATCACAGAAAACAAACACTTCATTGTTTGTGGGAGCTTGCTGTGTGCAAACATATTGGCTGTAAAATGCTTTGAGACATTCCACAATCATAAAAAGCGATATATGAATGTTTTTAAAAATTATGATTTGTTCACCAGATATGGCCATCACCGTTGGGCTGACACTTCACCTTTGAGGTAACTAGCTCATTAGGGTTATTTCTGAAGAGTCAGCCATATTTCTTCGTGTCTGGAGTTGCACACAGGGCAGCCTGGGTAAGGACGGCAGATTTCCTTTGCTAAAAGAGGTGGGTTTTTAAAACAATTAACAAATAGTCATCATTAGATGGCTTCCAAAACCAGACTTATATAAAATTCAAATTTCATCATTACCCAATGGTAGGATTTGAATTCATATCACCAGCCTGGGAGAGTCCTAGCCCTGCAATACTACCCCTAAACCATCAGTTCCCTCCATGACTCAAGGCTTTAAAACTCCTTTTCAGTAGTCAATAAAAGGTTAAAACCTTTGCAAATATGAGTGTCCTGCAGTACTCCCACAGGAACCACCAGATTGAGCCAGGGTCCTATCAGTGGTTCCACCGGATCCTTGTTTGAATGGGTTAGTGAAATTCCACCTCCAATCAGGATATGTTACGTTTCACCCTGCTATTGCCCCACAGCCACTTAGCTCGGGAGAAGAGAACAATTATTTTCATAAAGAAAATCACTTTGGTCGTAGGTTCATTCCAAATGACATACTTTCCCGCTTGGCAACACTTTGCCGTCTCCAACTCTCAGCCTAAACTCCCACTTTGCAGGGAATATTTGACTAAGTACTAGAGGAGATGTGAAGAAAAACTATTATTTTCTGTGCACTGAATAAATAGGATTTACATAACCCAAGAAATAGGAAGAAGGGTAGTCCATCTGGCCCCTCGAGTCTACTCTGCCATTCAGTAAGATCATGGTTGATCTTTTCATGGCCTCAGCTCCACTTACCCAACACTCACCATATGCCTTAATCCCTATCCTTTTCAAAAATATATCTCTGCCTTAAATTTAGATCCCACAATTTGACAGAGCAGTGGAAAAGACTTAACAGCAGCTTTAGAAAGGAATTGGATAAATATTTGAAAGGGAGAAAAAAAACTTGCAGGGATGAGGGAAAGAGTTGGGGGGAGCGGGGCTCACTGGATTGGAAAAGCCAGCATGGACTTGATGGGCTGAACATCCTCTTTCTGTGCTATAATATTCTGCAATTCAAGACCAATTCCAGTGTGACTTGTCTCATCGCTACTGAAATAGTTAACAAATCTGTTGCATGCTTTAGTAGTTTAATGTTTTATTTTTTAAATTTCTAATTGTCACAGTTTCTCTCTAACTTCACTCTGTGTTAGCAGATTTTGAGAAGATGTGTAGCTCAGGTTGAGGTTCTGCATGTAAGTTTGCTCACTGAGCTGGAAGGTTCATTTTCAGGCATTTTGTCATTGTACTCGGTAACATCATCAGTGCGCCTCTGGTGAAGCACCGGATTAGTGACCCACTTTCTGTTTATGTGTTTAGGTTTCCTTGAGTTGCCGTTGCCATTTCCTGTGGTGATGTCATTTCCTGCTCTTTTTCTCAGAGGGTGGTAAATGGGATCCAAATCAATGTGCTTGCTAATAAAATGCCATGCTTCTAGAAATTCTCATGTGTATCTCTGTTTGGCTTGTCCGAGGATGGATGTGTTGTCCCAGTCAAAGTGGTGTCATGCTGGAAAAGCACAGCAGGTCAGGCAGCATCCGAGGTGCAGAAGAATCAACGTTTTGGGCATAAGCCCTTCATCCTGATTCTCCTGCTCCTTGGATGCTGCCTAACCTGATGCACTTTTCCAGCACTACACTCTTGACTCTGAGCTCCAGCATCTGCAGTCCTCACTTTCTCCCTGTCAAAATGGTGTCCTTCCTCAACTGTATGTAAGGATACTAGTGATAGTGTGTCTTTTTGTGGCTAGTTGATGTTCATGTACCCTGGTGGCTAGCTTTCTGCCTGTTTGTTCAATGTAGTGTTTGTTACAGTTTTTGCAAGGTATTTTGTAGATGACGTTCATTTTGCTTGTTGTCTTTATAGGGTCTTATGTGTTTTCTGATTAGGTTATATGACCTTACTCATGAGAAGGAGTCAGGTAAGAAATCACAGTTACTGTTGGTAAATACGGGGCATGGCTTTGCCCTCCCAGAGATGGTGAAAAGGGAAAAGAATGGAACACTCTGATTCTGGTGAGAAACTCATCCCTCTCTCCCAACTCCGCAATTGAGTGCTGAGTAAGACAGTCCATCAGGGACTTGATGTGTCACCAAATAGGGCCCTTAAATGGTCAATTTGTGGCCTCAATTTGATACCTCCTCTGTAGTGGCCCAGAAAGGTGTCTTACGATGACCACGAAACCATTGCCAATTGTCAGAAAAGCTCATCTGGTTCACTAATGTCCTTTAGGGAAGAAAATCTGCCATCCTTACCCAGTGTGGCCTACATGCGACTCTTGATACACAACAATGGAGTTGACTCGTACCTGGAGTTAGGCAATAATTGCCAGCCTTGCCAGTGACATCCATACCCCATGAAAACATTTTTTAAAATCAGGGGCACTGATGCAGTAGGACAGGTACGTCTGAAAGCCATATCCTAGATCTGCCTTCTCCCCACAACTGGGTACCTACCTTCTCATCACTGGAACCCTTGAGTAATCAGCCTTGGCTGATGGACCTTATGTCCAAAAGGCTATTCTACTCTCATGGGCTAACAGCTTCTGGTATCCTGGGTAATGTTATGGGGATCCAGGTTCAAAATCCTTCGCAGTAGATGCTGGAATTAGAATTCAATTAACAAAAATCTGAAATGAAATGTCTTATGACGATGATGAAACCATTGGTGAAAAAAGTTCACGCCAGAGAGTGGGAAGCCTGTAGAATTCTCTGCCACAGAAAGCGAGTGAGTCTGAAACATTGAATATTTTGAAGGAGTTAGATATTGTTCTCAGGGCTAAAAGAAATTGGGAACACAGTACTGAGAGCAGCATGGTGGCGCAGTGATTAGCACTGCTGCCTCACAGTACCAGGGATCTGGGTTCAATTCCAGCCTCAGGCGACTGTATGGAGTTTACATGTTCTCCCTGGGTCTGTGTGAGTTTCCTTCAGTTTCCTCTCACAAAGGTGTGCAGGTTAGGAGGATTGGCCAGATTAAATTGTGTCCAGGAATGTGTAGGCTAGGTGGGTTAGCCATGGGAAATGCAAGTTGTGGGGTTGGTCTGGGTGGGATGCTCTTCAGAGGGTTGGTGTGGACTCGATCGGCTGAATGGCCTGCTTCCACACTGTGTGGATTGTATGAGCTGGATGATCAGCCATGATCATCTGGTGGTTCCATGGCCCACTGTCTCTATTTTCTATGTTTCCAGGTTTATTCATTTCCTTTAGGGAAGGAAATCTGCCATCCTTACTTAGTCTGGCCTATATGTGACTCAGGCCCACAGCAACACGGTTGGCACTTAAATAGTGAGCAAGCTGTGCAGTTGTTTTACTTACTAAAAGGCTTCAAATAAAAAAAAGTCCACCACCTGGCATTGACCTGGGCACCGGAAACAACAATTGCAAATACAGAAATAAAACAAAGAACTGCAGATGCTGGAAATCTGAAACAGAAACAGGTGGAGAAACTCAGCAGGTCTGGCTGGTAGCATCTGCAGAGAGAAAGCAGAGTTAACGTTTCGGGTGACCCTTCCAGCAGAACTCCTGTTCAGATGACTAGACTCAAAACATTAACTCTGTTTTCATTCTCCGTAGATGCTGCCAAGCCTGCTGAGTTTCTCTAGCAATTTCTGAAATGCTGACACAGCCCTGCTGATTCTGCAAAGCCATCTTATCAATGTCTGGGAGCTGGTGTGAAATTTGGGAGAGCTGTCTCGCAGACTAGTCAAACAACAGCCTGACAGGGTCATATTCATGGAATCAGTCCTTGCACACAACATCCTAGGCAGCACCATCACCATCTCTGGATATGTCTGATGGCAGCATATCAGGAGTGTATATCCTGTATATCCGGGGAGGAATTTCCATTGGAATATTCAACATTAACTCCAAACTCAATGATGTATCAAGGCGTTAGGTCAAAGAGGGAAAGAAACCTCCTGCTGATTAACACATACCACAGAGGAGTCAGCGCCCAGAGGACACAGCTGCTAGACTTGATCTGTGGGAGGTGATGAGGGAAAATATACTTGACCCAGTTCTCACAAAGCTGCCTCTCAAAGATGCATCTGTCTGTGACAGTATTATTAGGAGTGACCATCGCACAGACCTTGTGCAGAAGAAATCTTATCTTCACATCAATAGCATGAAGCTTTGCAATCCTGCCACATCCAGTCATGGGTCTGGAGTCACATGTAGACCAGACCAGGTAAAGATGACAATTTCCTTCCCTGAAGGAAGGACATTAGTGTATCAGATGGGTTTTTCCTCCAATCGACAATGGTTTCATGTCCATCATTAGACTCTTAATTCTAGACATTTATTGAATTCGAATTCTACCATCTGCCACGGCAGAATTTGAACCCAGGTGGTCAGAGCACTCCTGGAGTCTCTGGATAAATAGTTTTGCAATAGGCTGCAGCAAGACCTGGACTTAATATCCACATTAGGTCTAACAAAAAGGCTAGCGACATTTGTACCAGTTATAAGACACAAAGGAAATTTCCTGCTTAAACATCAGCATAACAGAGAATAAAAGGCTATTCATAGCCTTACAATTTTCATTTGTTAATTCCCTGTTTATTTTGTCTCAAAAGTAAATAATCATTCCAGTTTTTATTTCTTTAGTGATACTCCTATGAATAATGTGAATAATATTCCCTTCCATTTCAGTCATTTCATGGTGTCTTTCCGACTCTTTCCCTGTTATATTGATTTCTCTGTGACATATGCCTATTGGAGTAAAGAGTAACACTCGGCTGCCAAGAAATGAGAGTCCAGGAAAATCCTGGCAGAATTCCACCTCTGTGCTATTTTCATCCAAAAATAGGATTGAATTCTCCCTGGCCAACTATCAGATTTTAAAACAAATTCAAGGATTGTTTGAAAATGCTTCTTGTGCAGATAAAACAAAAGAACTTCTGCCAATGTTTTACTTGAGGTGAAACTGCTTGTGCCTAATGTACCACTGAACGAATATACGAAGGAGAAAGAAAGTATTGTTCCTGATTGTATTGATTTTATTTCATTAAAACCTTTCATCAAAGTCAACCTCTTGTGAGCTCCTGCCTTATCGTTAGCACAAAATGGCAGCATGACAACATGGCTCTGATAGGGGTCAATCTAATAGTCACATTATTTAATATGAGCTCAATAAGATGGCAGACCTGATCCTTGGACCCAGACTGGTAACTACTGAAGAACCTGGCACTGGTGACATAGAGGAGAAATTCTCTGTAAAATCCTGACCAACACTGGACAAGGGCTGCGGGAGTCAAGATTCCAAAACGTTCTTTGAATGAAGAGCAGAGGTACCTAGAGTTCCTTGCCAATATTTATCCCTTAACCAGGAGCAGATTATCCAACCATTAGCACATCGCTGCCTGCTGTATTACCTCCATTCCAAGAGTGACTATGACCCAAAAGAAACAGCAGTTGCCACAGTTCCACTCCCTCGTTACAGAACGATAATTGATGACGGGTTTAACCTGATGGTCACCACGCCTCCGGGGAAGAGCAAGGTTAAGAAATTCATGTTGACCCCAGCCAGAGTGGGGACTGAACCCACTCTGTTGATATCGCAAACCATCACTAACCTACTCCCCTATTCCAAAGCTTTTTTATTAGCTCTAAAAAGCTTTGGGACATCCTCAGGTCATTCGAAAAAGTACCAAGCTTTCTGTTCTCTTTTACGTCTCCTGGCTAAATTACAATTTGGAGGTCGTTGTTCATCACAGAATTACAGACGTGTTGAAGGGCAAAAAAGGCCATTCGGCCCACTGTGTCATCATCATCATCAGGCACCAATCTGCTGCTTTCTCCCCCATACCCTTACACGTGGTCTTTATCCAAACAACAATCCAATGCCCCGCTTGAAAGCATCAATTGTACTGGCCTCCAGGCAGTGCATTCTACACCCAGTGAGTGAAAGTAATTCTGCCCACCTTGCTTTTGCTTCTTTTACAGATCACTTCAAATCCAAGCCCTCTCACTGCTGGTCCTTTTATGAGCAGCTTCTCCTTATCAACCCCACCCAGCTTGTGGTTCTGAAAACCTCTGAAAAATGATTACAGAGAAGGTCTATGTACAATTATCTGCACTGTGGAACAATCAGATTTTTTTAATATGCAAATTTATTAACTTGGAATGCTTTTAGTTTCAAATGGATTATTCCTGGAGTGCAAAGAGTGAAAGCACTTTACAGTTTTTCCATGGTAAGTGAATATACTTATCACCCACCAATAACATGAAATATTGTAATCCACTGCAACTTAACTTCATGTCAGCAGAATGTTAAGGCACTCGTAACCTGCTCAGCTATAATAACAGTTGAGCAGCTAATCACAGTTTTATTGATAGCCTAAGGTATTAAGGCTGCATGAGGCGTAACAAACCATAAAGTCATACATTCAAGCTGCAGTAGTGTTTGGTTAGAGAGCCCCCAGAGCTGGCCTCTGCACTCCTCAGCCTGACAGATGAACAATCAAGAGAGAGACACTGGAGGGCTGCAGGATCCTGAGCAACTCTGCAAAGTTTGATGTCAATGGCTAGACAGGGCGGCACTGAAACATTGTCACCGCGTGACAATACTGCCATCGGGGCTGATCGGGAGCGTCAGCATCGGTGACTCCAAAAAGCAAGAGGAAGAAAAGCAAAGCAGCAGACATTGTAGAGGAGGCAATCATTTCATAAACAGGATTCGCTTCAATCAAGGCTCGAGCAGGACTTGGAGAAGAGGCCAGTCTCCTTAAATGCGCAACAAACACAGGCCCTGCTCCTCCTGCCCCTACTGCGATGAAGACTTTGGCGGTGGGATGGAAATCCTGACTTCAGTGATCAAGAAACGAACCAGACAATAGCAACTGAAGACACACCTAGAGGGTGTAAAAGAGAGTGGCACAGTTCTATAGCTTTGCAGGTCTGCAAGGTATATCGAAAGGCACCTGCTGGTTTGTAGAGCTGGTGTAGGACACGATGGGCCAAACAGCCTCTTTCTGCACTGCAGCAATTCTGTGACTCTGTGTAAACTAACCTAAACAGCTAAATTATCAACTCCTGTAAAACTTCTTTCCTTGCAGCAAACAGTCAGCATGTTTGGATAAATGACACTGCTGGCAGGTGATTGCTCCTTCACGAGACAGTATCCTGGGATGAAGAGATTGTTGTGTGAGGTTGCACAGGTTGGGCCTGTACTAATTGGAGTTGGGAAGTCAGACTGGCTATGGTACTGGATAGAGTCATAGTGTCACAGTGTAGTACTGCATGGGCACAGAACATTCACTCCGACCTGTCCATGTCGACCAAATATCCTACATTAATCTACTCCCATCTGCCAGCATTTGGCCCATATCCCTCTAAACCCTCCCTATGACGATCAAAGATTTAAAGAATCACAGAATCCTCACAATGTGACAGCAGGCTATTCAGCCAATTGAGTCCACACAGACCCTCCAAAGAGCAGCCCACCTAGACCATACTCCCCTACTCTATCCTTGCATTTCCCATGGCTAACCCACTCAGCCCGCACATACCTGGACTTTGTAGGCAATTTAGCCAATCCACCTAACTGAAGGAGTTTTTCAGGAATTTGAAAGAATGACTGCTGAGAGGATGTTTCCTTCTCATGGAATATCTTGAACGAAGTATCAAACCACAGGGTCTCCTAATAAAGATGATCAGGATGAACTGTTTCTCTTGTTGATTGAAATTCTCTCTCCCAGTGAACATTGGAGATTGGGTCTTTAAGTAGACTCAAGGGTGTGTTTGGTAAGACCTTTGGTTGATCAGGGAGTTGAGTTATGAGGGGCAGGTGGGAAAGTGGGCTCAAGGTCACTTCAGATAAGCCATGACCTGATGTTAGTAGCTAGACAAGGCAGCACTGAAACATTGTCACCGCGTGACAATACTGCCATCGGGGCTGACTGGTTGGTATTGCAGTAATTTGAGGCCATATGCCCTAAGTATGTCCTCATGTTAACCAACAGACCCAATATGGATGATCAGGTGGATGAGCTCGTTTTGGGCTGTGGGTTTGATAGGTATTCCTGAATGTTACACGGTTCAAGTTCATGTGCAGTGAGAGGAATGTGAGATACTGAGAGTATATGACCCTCCCTTCCTGACCAAATCAGTGCTGAGGTGGACATTTATTCAATTTTTAACAGGGATTGCTAATCCCAGGGATAATTTAGGAAAATTTAGAGCTGTCCAAACAGCAAAATAATGCCATAAGACAATGGTAGCTAGTCAGATATTAATCACAGAATTTCTTCTGTGCAGAAAGAGGCCATTCAGCTCATCATTTCTGCACTGACCTTCAAAAGTCATCCCACCCAGACTGAGCCCCCTAGCTGACCCCTGTATTTATCACAGCTAACCCACCTAGCTTGTACGCACCTGGATATAATGGGCAATTTATCATTGCCAATCCACCCTAACCTGCACGTCATTAGACTGTGGGAGGAAACCCACACAGACACATGGAGAACATGCAAACTCCACACAAACAGTGGTTGGATTCGAATCTGGGTCCATGGTGCTGTGAGGCAACAGTGCTAACCACTGAGCCACCCCTTGCCATTAACTATTGGCTGCACTAATTTCTAGGCATATCTAGCAGAATGAACCCTCTTAACATTAATTGCTAAAGATCTATTTTATCTAAGGATACATCACAGACAAATTTAGAATATGCCCCATTATCAGGGCTCAGCAATTTGCACTCCATTGGAAACTCTCACTCATCTGCAGCTTTGCTCGAGCTGACCAGAGGGTGGATACCTACCCCGGCAGCCTGCTGAAATAGAAGGGTCAGTTAGTGGTCTCCTCCAAGCTTGGGGGCAGGAAGAGCAAGTCCTCACCCTGTGCTTTGTCTTTAGACAGAAACAATTAATTGCAATTAGCCAGAGGGTTGAAAGGTGTGACGCTGGAAAAGCACAGTAGGCCAGGCAGCATCCGAGGAGCAGGGCCATCAATGATTCGGGCATGAGCTCTTCACCAGGAACGCCAGAAACTTCGACTCTCCTGCTCCCCGGATGCTGCCTGACCTCCTGTGCTTTTCCAGCACCACACTTTTTGCCTCTGACTCTCCAGCATCTGCAGTCTTCATTTTCGCCTGGTTTAACCAGATAGTCAGGTAAGGCCTTTAGCTGACAAGGGAATCAAACCCATGCTGTCGGTGTCAAACCACATCTCAACTCTGTCTCCCAGCCAAGTGAACTAACCATGTCACAGCGGGAAAGCAGCAGTAACAGACAGGGTAGGTACTTGTGACTTTAAAATGGAGGTGCCCTCTCTTTGAAACCTTTTAAAACTGGAAACCAAAAATAGACCCAGCAGTGCGACTTTCAGCCTTTAATTAGCTTAAAAAGCTAGTCAAAGCTTTGTACTTTTACTCTGTGGCTTTGGATGGTGTTGTCAAAGAAGCAGTGATGAGTTGCTGCAGTGTATCTTGTATGTAGCATACACAGATACCATTGTGTACCAAGGTGCCCATGTTGAAGGTGGTAATTGGGCTGTCATTCAAGTAGGCCACTTTGTCCTGCATGGAGTTGTGTTCTTCACTACTAATGTTATACGGGTTCAAGCAAGGAGGGGGTAGCAGCGTGCGCAGATATTCCATCACTGTCCAGTGTCATGCCTTGTCGATGGTGAATGGGAGATAGCAGGTGAGTTAATCATCCCAGGTTTCCCAGCCTTTGACTTGTTTCTCTGGCCACAGAGTTTACAGTGTCCAAGAGAATGATCCCAGGAATGAAAGGTGTAACATATGAAGAACGTTTGAGAACTCTGGGAATACACTCAATGGTGTTTAGAAAGATATGGGGGGGGATCTAATGGAAACTTATAGAATACTGAATGGCCTGGACAATGTGCATGTTGGAAAGATGCTTCCTTTAACAAGAGAAACTAGGACCCAAGGGCACAGACAGATTAAAGGGAAGACCCTTTAGAACAGAGATGAGGAGAAACCTCTTCAGCCAGACAGTGGTGAATCTCTGGAATTCACTGCCACAGAAGGCTGTGGAGGCCAGGTCATTGAGTATATTTAAGACTGAGACAGATAGGTCCTTTATTGTCAAGGGGATCAAAGGAGACAGGGAGAAAGCAGGAGAATGGGGTTAAAAGAAACTTATCAGCCTTGATTGAATGGCGAAGCAGACTCAATGGGCTGAATGACTTATTTTCTGCTCATATGTCTTATGGCCTTAAACGGCTGGACTAGTTTTTGTTTCAATAGGACCTGTAGGATGCTGATATTGGGGGGGTTGGGGGGGGGGGGGGGGGGGGGGGGAGTGGAATTCAGTGACAGCAATGCCCATTGAACACTGAGGACAGTACTGGCATTTGCGTGACATAAAACATTACCTTCTTATCAGTTATCAGCCCAAGCTTGACTGTTGCCCAGGATGTGCTGAATATCATCGGAAATAGATACCGAACATTGTGCAATCCTCAGCAAACACTTCTGACCCTATGATGGATGGAAGGTTATTGATGAAGCAGCTGAAGATAATTGGGCTAAGGATACTGAAGAACTCCTGCAGAGATGCTCTGGAGCTGAGATGACTGATCTCCACCAACCACAACCATCCTCCTTTGCGCTTGGTCTGACTGCACTCCATCATGAAGAAAATGGTGCCCACTGGAATGGTCATGTGGAAGACAAGTATCCATCCAACAAGAGCACAGAAAGGCAGGATATCAATTAAAAGAGATTACCACCATTAGTCACTTTACAGGCTGTAATATGTCAAAGAATTCAAATTAACGTGATGTTCAGAATAGGGCGGTGAAGAAGTGAAGGCATTGAAGGCACAAAATGGGAGACCAGAGGAGGGAATGTTTGGAAGACTCTCTGCAGCAGAATTGTTTATTTTTGCAAGTAATTTGGCTTTGTTATTTTAACATTCGAAGAAGATCACATTGACTCTGACACAAAAGAAAACAGATTTCCAAAACGTTAAAAACAGTTCCACAGATGGATTGGGAAAGTTCGTCCTGTTCTCCTTGGAGGAGACGGAGATTTGATCGAGATGTTTAAAATCACCAGAGGTCTAGACAGAGTGGATACAGTGAAACTGTCCGCATTGGCAGCAGAATTCAGAGTCAGACCCTTGATGTATCAAAAAAAAAGGAATAGTTTTAAAACATCAGTAGTTACAATTTGGAGCTGCCAGACAAAGTGGTGGAGGCTGGTACAACATTTAAAAGGCATCTGGATGGATATATGAATAGGAAGGGTTTAGGAGGATATGGGCCAAATGCTGGCAAATGGGACTAGATTAATTTAGGATATCTGGTCAACATCAATGAGTTGTACCAAAGGGTCTGTTTCTGTGCTGTACAAATCTATGAGTCTAAGAGGTCCCTCCATTGATTTGCCTGGACATAACCAAAATATTTGGGAGATTCATCAAAAGGATACATCAAAAGAAAACAGATATCCCAGAGCTTAGTCAATGAGGGCACCCATCTGTTAATCATACACCCATGCTTATGTCTAGCCTGTGAGATTCACAGATTGATATGATTGGTCTGCTTAATATTAATTACACTATTGACAGAGTAAGTATTTGAACCAAATTTATCATTATCTCTTTATTCTCTACTCCAAAAAGCACAAGACACTGATGGCCTTTATTCTTAAAATCTTGTTTACTCACCCACACTCTCCTTTCCAGGGAACTGCAGATCCATTTTATAAATCCAATGAACTCTTGATCCAAGTCAAACTGAAAGGTGCCGGAGTTGGAGGGTGGGAGAGAGATAGGGCAGAGTTACGTGTCCTAAACTCAAGTGGGTTTGGGGAGCGGAGGGGAGATTCAAAGCTCCCTCTATATTGGAGCAGGTGGACTATTCAGATTCACAGCAGACTGCCAAAGATCACATCATAACGTAGCATGGGGGTGAAGGTCAGGCATGGCAATAATGGCAGTCATAAAGGATGGTCCATGCATCGCCTTGGAAACCTACTTCTATTTCCTGTACCAGCATGGCAGGTGGCATCCTTCTCGCATGTCATGACCACTTTTTTCTGTTCATGGAATGTTGGCATTACTGGCTAGGTCAACATTTACTATTCATCCTTAATGCCCAGACCCCATTGCTGTGGGTCTGAAGTCACATGTAGGCCAGACCAGGTAAGGATGGCAGCTTCCTTTCCTAAAGGACATTAGTGAATCAGATGGGATTTTCTGACAATCACAGTGGATTCGTGGTCATCATTAGACTCTTAATTCCAGATTTTCGCTGAGTTCAAATTCAACCATCTGCCATGGTGGGTTTCGAGCCCAGATCCCCAGAACATTATCTGAGTCTCTGGATTAACAATCCGGTGATAATACCACTCGGCTACTGTCTGCCTCAAGGCTCTGATAGCCGAAAGCTGCTCAACTGAATTCCTAGGCTTAGACAGAGTACATATGTCACTGGCCTATGTACAGTGGTGCAGCAGTGTATATCCATCCATACGATAACTGCAACAATTTGCCAATGCTCCTGGGACAGCATCTCCAAAACCCTTCATCATGTCATAGGTGCAGCCCCATCTACAAGGCATCCTCCAAGTCACTCACTTGGTATCACTGACTTGAAATATCACTGCTCCTTCACTGTTGCTGGGTCCACTGGAGGACTTGCACGCAGAAAGCTAGACTTATAATTTGCATGTGCTATTGGAATGTACCCGTTGCAAATGAGCCTGGAGTTTTCACCTGATTTCTACCCATCATAACAGCTCCATCAGGACAGAATCACATCAAGTACTGCTAAAAGATCACAGATTTTAAAACCTGAGTCACACCCGGTAGTGGTATTTTAACTGCGTTAAATTGTGAGCAGGTGCTGACCATTAACTTGTGCCCCATATAAGGGCTCTTGTGGTGCAATGTTATTGTCACTACCTCTGAACTAGGATATCCAGCTTCACATCCCACGTTCTCCAGAGGTATGTAATGACGTCTCTGACCAGGTTGAACAGACGTTAAAAATGCTCGTGCCACATAAGAAAGAACAGAACTAAACCTGTCAGCTAGGCTCAAAGGTACATGTTTGCAATGTATAACACTATAAATAAATGCTTGTGAAAATCGATTCCAGTTCTATCCCTTAATGCCCGGCTTTACGGAGTCCAAGTGGGGTCCTTAAACTAGGTTAAGCCTGCATCCCCACAATCATTTAAGCTTGTTCAACTGAATCAATCCTCAACTTAAAGTAGATGGTCTCCCTACACTGCAAAGACCTGCTTCAGATTATAGCACTTGTTTGGAATGAGCTTCTCACTTGCACAGCCTCCATGGTCACATCAATCCGGCATGACTCACCAGACCAGGAGTTTCCTTTTCTGAGAAGGATGTTCTTACTCTGGAGGGAGGACAGCAAAGGTTCACCAGGCTGATTCCTGGGATGGTGGAACTGACCGTAGGAGGAGAGAATGACAAGGTTAAGATAGGTTTCACTGGAGTTCAGATGAACAAGGGGGCGCGGGTGGATCTCAGAGACTTATAAAATTCTAACAGGACCAGATAGGGTAGATGCAGGGAGGATATACCCGATGGTGGGTGCGTCCAGAACCAACGGGTTACAACCTGAGGATTTAGGGTGGACCATTTAGGACGGAGATGAGGAGGCATTTTTTCACCAAAAGACCAGTGGGCCTGTGGAATTCATTACCACAGGAAGTAGTTGATGCCAAAACATTGAATGTATTCAAGAGGCAGCTAGATATAGCACTTGGGGCGAATGGGATCAAAGGTTGTTGGGAGAAAGCAGGATTAGGCTACTGAGTTGGATGATTAGCCATGGTCATGATGGATGGTGGAGCAGGTTTGAATGGCTTCCTCCTGCTCCTATCTTCTATGTTTCAATGGAAGGCACAAGGAAACCCTGCAGAAATCATCAAAAAGTTGCAAAAGCGTGAGCTAGACTCTGCGTGCTTTCTTCTCCCGTGGACAATGCCTGTCAGTTTGCTATCACCACCAAGTTGACTCCATCCTTTTGTGAAGACAGTGAGGCCTGCAAATGCTGGAGATCAGAGTAGAGAGTGTGCTGCTGGAAAAGCACAACAGGTCAGGTAGCATCTGAGGAACAGGAAAATCAAGAAGGGCTCCGGCCCAAAACGTCGATCTTCCTGCTCCTCGGATGCTGCCTGACCTGCTGTACTTTTCCAGCAACACACTCTCAACTCCAACCCTTTGTGCCCAAGTTACATTTGCAATGTGACTGTTCTGAAGCACAAGGTTTTGTGTACCTCCTAGTCCATGGTACACCTTTACTGCACGTGGCACATTAATCAACAATCACATGACAATCCACGGCCATACCCCGAATCAGGAGCAGCTTATAGTGGGTTAGAATCATGGTGCAGCAGCCTGCAGCTCTAGCTGCGAGAGTGAGAAGATCCCCCTCCACATCGTTTCACAAACAAATGTTCGGTGACCATTAGTGTGATCAAGTATTGTTGTATTTTTTGCATAATGCTTGAAACTGTACAAACAGACGCTTGAACAAAGCACAAAGTCTCCCAATGTTTAATTTCCATTCCCTCTCTCTGTAGCTTCAAGCACAGATGTATAACATTTCATTCCTATTATGCAAAAATTCTGATCCATTCATTGGATTCCAAATGCTGGATTCTCATTCTGCCATCAGCCCCATCCAAGAAAAACATTTATTTGCAAATGCAAGTGTGTCTTTTCACAGCTTTGCTGTTGTAGCTCATAAGGATGTCTGTTTCTTATTGGGACTCATACTGTTACAAAGACTGCACTGTGCAGACTAATGTTTCCTAGCAGCCTATCTCCAGCTCCTGTGGATATGAGCTGCTGATTTTATTTTTGCTTCATTAAAATAGTGAATCATTTAACCTCACAGTCAATGTCAGCGCATGTGTAGATTGTAATTAACGTGGCGCTATAATTACATCATCTTTCAATACCCAGCATCTTGTCTTAGGATTACACTGTGGGTAATTAACAATAGGCAAACTGCAAAGTGTGATAGTTAGGAATGTGCTGGGAACTCTCCAATTGCCTCCTGATTGGGTATCTCACTCACAGGACGCAGGTTAGAGCAGTCCACCTGCTCAGTGAATCACCCCCACTGCTGCTGTCTTAACCACCACCCACACCCTCCACCAGGGAGGCTCGGTCGCAGCAGTGTGTACCAGCTACAAGATACATTGCAGCTATCAGCCAAGACCCCACAGACAGCACCTCCAAAACCCGCGACTTTAACCACTGGAACCCATCACAAGTCTTCCTCCAAGCCAACATCCTCTGATGTCCAAGACCGCATGAAATTACAGAGAGTTGTGAAACCAGTCCATCACGAAAACCAGCTTCCCATCCATTGTCCCCGTCTATACTTCTCACTGCCTCAGGAAAGCAGCCAACATCATTAAAGACCCCTCCCAGCCCGGTTATACTCTCTTACATCCTCTTCTGTCAGGCAGAAGATACGAAAGTTTGAAAACACGTACCGACAGATTCAAGAACAGCTTCTTCCCTGCTGTTATTGTACTTGTGAACAGATCTCTGATATATTCGAGCTGATCTTTCTCTGCCCCTTCTCTGTAGCTGTAACACTATATTCTGCATTCTGCTTTATTACCCTGATGTAATTATGTAAGGTATGATTTTTCTGGCTAGCATACCCAACAATATCTTTCACTATATCACACTACATGTGATAATAATAAATCAAATCAAATCAACAATGCTGCTCTTTCTTAATCAATGGGTCATTCCCACTCTCTCAAATACCAGTGGGGTTTTACCCACACTACATGGATTTCAGCAGTTCCAGAAGGTGGCTTGCCACCATTTTCTCAAAGGACCATTACGAATGGGCAACTGTAGGCGTTAACGTCCACAGCCTGTAAAATAACTTAAAAATTATGAATACAGGTTGAAACGGTTGGATCTTTACTCATTTACCTTTGGAGGAATGAGAGATAGTCTGACCTGATGGTCTGATTGGATTCCATAGTGAGTAAATTTAAGGAGGAGTTAGACAGATTTTTAAGTGGCAATGGGTTGAAGGCAGAAGGCAGGAAAATGGGGGTGAGGAGCATATAGGCCAGGATCGAATGGTGGATCAGACTCAATGGGCCAAATGGCCTAATTTTGCTTCTATATCTTATGAACTTTATGAACAAAGGGGACAGGGTGGATGCTGAGAGTTTGTTTCCTCTTGTAAGAGAGACTAGAACCAGGGAGCACAGTCTTATAAGAGGCTCATCTTTAAGATGGCAATAGGAGGAAATGCTTTTCCATCAGAAGGTGGTAAAACCATGGAATTCTCTTCCTGAGAAAATAATAGAGATTGGGTCATTTAATTTATTCAAGGCTGTGTTAGACAAATATTTGACTGACAAGGGAGATATAGATAAGAAAATAGAGCTGGGACTAAAACCATGATCTTATTGAATGGTGCAGCATTCTGATGAAGCTAAATGGCCCATTCCTGGACCTAAGTCCCACATTCTACACTCTTCTTTTAATGCATCATCAATTTGAAAATAAATAAATTACAAATGCTGTGCAGTTGGATACTGCACAATAAACTCTCCCTTTCCTCCTTTACTTCTCAAAGTCTTCTACAAATTTTGTTTCAATTTGATTTAAATCTAGCATTTCAGATCAAACAGCTGAGAAAAATGGAGAAAATCTTTACCGGCCTACCCATCTTGCCCCTCTTCCCTGCTTCTCCCGGTATTCCCTGTAAAATTAAGGAAGAAAAGATGCACATTAGACCATTGCAAAGTAGTAAAGTTTATTCAGCATAACTTGAAAATGTAAAAAGGTTATTATCACATGGTTACAAAGTGTCATAGACAGGCATCTGCCTTCATTTTTCTCTGGATAGATCTGACAGCATTGCAGGACATCACAGGCAGAGTGCGCTCTATGATCAGATTCTTAGATTAGATTTTCCAACAACCTGTAGCATTGACTACGTTCGAAACAGATATTAAAAATCCACTATTGTCCCAACCAAAAGCTGCAAATCATGTTTAGTAACAACTTCCGTTGTCTTCAGTGCAATGAAACATCTCAACTTACGTCTTCACATCAATCCAAAACAAGTTATGACACTATGCTACAGAAGGAGCAATAACGTTAGTTTTAAAAAGTTTCTAAACTGAGGATTGTAAGTTAAAGAGGCAAACGTTGCAGGGTGACAGAAGGCTTGGTCATGAACAGCTAAAACTGGGAATCTCACATGAAGGAGTGCTGACATCTTGGGAAACGTTCCTTAAATGAAATGCACTGCAAAATATGTGCAAATTCATTACAACAATTTCATCAGAATAATCTGCAAAAGATGCAGCACTGAAGGCAGTAATGACAGCTCAATTTGGACTCTTGTTGCACAGTGGCAGTGTCCGTTCCTCTGCACCTGAAGGCTCCAGGTTCAAAACTCACCAGCCCCAGAGGTGTGCAGTAATACTTCTGAATAAGTTGATTAGTAAACTACCAATAGCAGGTTGCTCTACAGTGCAACAGCACAGACACTAATATTAACCCAAACCCATCACAGTCTGTGAAGCGTATAGGACATTATCACCACAGTCATAATGTATAGATGATGAGTTAAGTAACAAACATATGCTTCAACGAGAAATGTCATTTTAAACCATGAGGACTGGATAAAATATGATTATACCATGTCTGTAATAACACCAGTAAAATGTTAGTATCATATTTAAGAACCTTTCACTGATCCAAAAGAATTTCTTAATTTATCTTTCCAGCATCCTAGAATGTCAAATGTAACAGTCGCCAGATGTACACTCCTTAAGAGCAATAAAGACGAGTTATGCTTCTACAAGGACAAGAACTTGGAAACTGTCCAAACTGTGCTGTCTCGTTGATCCCCTTGGTGCACCAATTCACAACGTCCTTCACTGACGTGCATGCTTGTATAACTGTAAACTGTCTCTTGAAGTGAAGTAAAACTTTGAAATCAGTTGCATGTTTTTAGATCAGTTACAGATTAAGTGCTTGTGGGAAGAGGAGGAGACCATTCAGCCCACATTCAAGCACCTGTTCGGCACTATTATAGAGCTATTCAGTAGGAAACAGACCCTTCGATCCATCCAGTCCATGCCAACCATAATCCCAAACTAAACTAGTCCCACTTCCTGCTCCTGGCCTATATCCCTGCAAACCTTTCAAATTCATGTACTTATCCAAACTTTTCAATGTTGCAACAGTGCCCGCATCTACCAGTTTCTCAGGAAGTTTATTTCACAGGCAAACTACTCCCTGTGTAAAAGATTGCCCCGCGTGTCTTTTTTTAAATCTCTCTCTTCTCACCTTGAAAATATGCCCCCAATCTTGAAATCTCTCCCCACTAGGGAAAAGACACCTGCCATTCGCCCTATACCCCTAATGATTTTAGAAATTTCTATAAAGATTTATAACCCTCAACCTCCTACACTCCAGTGAAAAATGTCCCTGCCTATCCAGCCTTTGTTTACACTGAAACCTTCCGTATCCAGCAACATCCTGGTAAATCTCTTCTGAACCCTCTCCACCTTAAAAATATCCTTCCAATAACAGCGTGATCAGAACTGGACACAGTGCTCCAGGAGAGCCCTCATCAATGTCCTGTACAACCTTAGACTTCCCAACTCCTAAACGTAAAGGACTGAGCAATGAAGACAAACATGCTCAATGCCTTTTTATTCACATCGATGATTTGGACTCTGGAATCAAAAGTAAAATTTCTAATATTGCAGTTATTATTAGTGGGGATTATCAATACTGAGGTGGACTGCAGCAATTTACTGGAGGGTATTGTTAAGATTTCAGATTAGGCAAATAATTGGCAAATAAAATTCCAAACATATAAATCTAAGATAGTGCATCTTGGCCGGAAATAAATGACAGGCACTTGTTACTTGGAAGTTCTGGCTTCAGATGGTTTACAGGAAGCTCACAGTACAAATATATTGATTCACCAAAGGCTGTATCACAGATTAACGACCATTGCATTTTTTATTTTTTCTAGAGGAACAGAACTGAAAAGGGGAGAAGTTGAGCTAAACTTGCATCAAACACCTTGGTTAGACTTCACATAGAGTAGTACATACAGTTCTGGTTCCCATAAGTATAAAACAGACCCTGAGACATTACAGAGGAGGATGTGGAGCTGATTTTGAAGGATGATGTCAGATATGTGTGGGCTTCCAAATCAGGAAAGGATTGACAGGTTAGTATTCATCTCAGCAAAGAAAGTTGATGGGGTGACCTATTTAAAGTGATCTAAGGTTCTGATTGATTGGACACAGAGGGAATATTTCCCCTTGAGAGGAAGGGAATAATGACAAGCTGTCAGTATTAGATAATCAAGAAATCCAGTATTGAAATCAGATGAAACTTCTTCATCCAGAGAGTGGTGAGGTGTGGATGAGAATCTGCTATCACTGAATGAATGAATGAATAAATGAATGAATGACATTTTTTGTCACGTATATCGAGGAAGATACAGTGAGAAGTGTTTTGTCTGGGAGTGGCTGCAGTCAATTTTGAAAATACAGTTAAAGGGAAGCTAGGCAGGTAGGTGAGGGAGGGGGGAATTCAGGGGAAGGGTGGCAAATTTGGGTAAGGAGACGGAATGAGGCTCAAGTGATGCATAAACACCAGATGGACTGGTTGGGCCAAATGACCTGCTTCAGGACCATAAGTCTTACCTGTTCTGATATAACCTGTCTTCCAAGCAGCAGCACGTATATTTCACTCTTCTGGGGACATGGCTTGTTTGCCTGAGTTGGGAAATGCAATCAACTTCCAGCTCAGTTGCTAGAGACAATTTTACTGGGGAAGAATTAAGTGATGCTTTTCAAAGGAAAGAAGGATTTGCTGTTCGCCGTCTCTGTCCTAAGTCCACCTGATCCATTAAGTAACTGGCCAGTGAGAGGCATAAAGAGATCTGTCCTAGGTTGTCCTTGCTCTCTCAATGGGATGCTGGCTCCAAACAGTGTATCAAAATATTATCAAGCAAATGTGAAGGAATCAATGGATCTCCTGCTGGGGTCTCCAGGGAATGTGTGCACGTCTATGCCCAAATGGAATCATAAGGAACCTCAGAGAACAAAGGTGTTGATGTAGGAGAAGGACAATGAAGTGTGGAGAGAGTTTAAGATGGGGGGAAAGGGTGCCTGCTGGTAACCATACTTCAAGGCTTTTGGCTGAGGGAAGGGATGGGGTTAGGGGGTGGTGGTGGAATTACTGCCCTTTCTGGTTAGGGCACGTAGGGGCTGATTTCTGGACTCTGAATGTCAAGGGGTAGATCAGGGGAGGACTTATTCCATAGATGGTACTGGATCATCGATTCAGGGAACCTGGAACTTTCAGGGACTTGGGGGATCAGGAATCTTAACAATGGGAATTCAGAGATCAGATAGAAGCTGGGAAAGGGAATTTCTCGAGAGGCATTCCAGCACTGGCTGAGGTGATGTGTGTGGACAGGAGTGACACTTTCCCCCTTCAACTAGCACCTCGCTCTGGAGATATAATAATTTAACTTTCTTGTTGTTGTCATTCTGTACTTAAGTTAAGATAAACATGGTGGAGGTGGCAGGCATTAGGACCCAGATGGACAAGGCCTAAAGTCTGCTCTAAGCCTTGATTAAGAACATTTCTTTGTAGTGAGTAACACACCATGACTGACCATCAGGCAGCAAGCAAAGCTAACTCCAATGTTGATAAATCTGATCCAAATGATGTACCTGGGAGTGAGCCGCAGTTTTAAGTGAGCAAGTGGAGGCCCTAGCTACTCTATCCGCTTTCAAAATGTTAGTTCTTCACCTCAAGAGAGGTCCAACCAGCAGTGCCCAGCTCCTTACAAATCAAGATCAGGAATTCCTCAACTAGGAAACAGGGATGGCCAGGTAGAATTATAAAAATGGAGGCAGGTGAATGACACAACTTCCCCAGTGACCATTAGCAACAACACACATGCTCACAAAAGTTTGCAAAGAGGCACAGGGAGCCTCCCAGGCTCAGCCTCCCACTCGCTGTCTGAGGTATGAGGATGATTGGGTGTCCGTGGAACTAAAGTAGCCAAATTATGGGCGAATCCCTTAAAATTCAGGACACATGGTCACCCCATCCTGGAAAGTGTAGGCCTTACTTGTCACAGACCTCCTCCCTTTTCTGATGTTTGGATCCTTGCTGTCAGGAGACTGTGTTTATCATCTACATCTCACAATTTTCCATCCTGTCTGGAATGGGATTTAATAGAGGCCTAAGGATTATTACACTAAGCCTCGTCTTGTAACTCAGACCAGTACTCACTCACCAAAACCCTCTTGGAACACTAATCCCAGTATTTAATTGGGCAACAATTTCCATGGAAGAATTATAGAATCCCTACAGTGTGAAAAGAGGCCATTCAGCCCATTGAATCTACACCAAAGAGCATCCCACCGAGACCTACACCACCACCCCCACAATCTATCCCTGTAACTCTGCATTCCCCATGGTTGACTCACCTAGTCTACACATCCATGGACACTATGGGCAATTTAGCATGGCAATCTACCTAACCTGCACATCTTTCGACTGTGGGAGGAAACTGGAGCACCCAGAGGAAACCCACGCAGGCACAGGAGAACATGCAAACTCCACACAATGACCTAAGGACTGGAATCGAACCCTGGTCCCTGGTACTGTGAGGCAGCAGTGCTATTCAATGTGCCACCATGTAGTCCCAGTTCTGTAGCTCCATGTATTACATCTTAAAAACTTCTATTACTGTCTAAGCTACATTGAAGAGGAATCAACATGCATAATTGCTTATACAAGGTGCAGTTATCGAGATCTTGTGGTTATCCCACATCCACACTTAAACCTTTGTTAAAGGCCCCCAGTTCAGTTAGAGGTGGTTCAGAAGACATAAATTAAGTTGATAAAAATATGCTGACATCTCATTTGCATTTTTCATTAGAGATTAATGTATTAATGAGATGCAAATTTTATTCTTTAAAGTCCAGACAAAAAAAGATAAGGATTGGGATTTTTTTAATCACTGAATTGAAAGCTGAGCAACTAACATTATACAATTTATACTTATCCCATAAATGTGGCTGTTGAAACATTTACAACTTAAGGAAAATGAGAGCAATATGTCTAAAATGCTGCTTCAATGTATTTTATTAGCAGATGCATTTTTTAATACACATGGATCATTTCTCAGCAGTAAATCGCTAAAAAAAATGCAGGGGATGAATTTTAGTTTCTGAGTGGATGCAGCCCAGAGAGAAATCGGAAAAACTTGGAAATGATGGAAATGCTCTGAAACAGTCTTGCACAAATCACAGGTTAGTGTGCAGGTACAGCAAGTAATCAGGAAAGTTAATAAAACCTTTTGCTCAATTATGAGGGGGATTGAATGCAAGAGTTATGCCTCAGTTGTACAGGGTATTGGTAAGACCACATCTGGAGTCTGATCACCGTATTTACTGAGGGATGTTAATGAGTTGGAAGCAGTTCAGAGAATACCTAGAACGAGAATACGTTATGAAGAAAGGCTAGACAGGCTAGGCTTGTATCGTCAGGCATTAAGAAGAGTTAGAGGTGACTTAGTTGAAACATATAAAACCCAAAGAAGATCTGACCAGGTGGACATGGAAAGAATGTTCCCTCTTATGGGAGAATCTCATTTAAAATAAAGGGCTGGCCTTTTTTTTATTCATTTGTGGAACATGGGTGTCGCTGGCGAAGTCTGCATTTATTGGCCGTCCCTAGTTGCCCCTTGAGAAGGTGGGGGTGAGCTACCTTCTTGAACCGCTGTAGTCTACCTGCTGTGGGTTGACCCATAATGCCCTTAGGGAGGCAGTTCTAGAATTGTGACCCAGCAACAGTGAAGGAACAGTGATATATTTCCAAGTCAGGATGGTGAGTGGCTTGGAGGGGAACTTGAAGGTGGTGGTGTTCCCATGTATCTGCTGCCCTTGCCCTTCTAAATGGAAGTGGGCATGGGTTTAGAACATGCTGTTTGAGCATCGTTGGTGAATTTCTGCAGTGCATCTTGTAGGTCATACACACTGCTGCTACTGAGCGTCCGTGCTGGAGGGAGTGAATGCTTCTGGATGTGGTCTAAATCAAATGGGTTGTATTGTCATAGAATCATAGAGATGTACAGCATGGAAACAGAGCCTTCGGTCCAACCCGGCCATGCCGACCAGATATCTCAACCCAAACTAGTCCCACCTGCCAGCACCCGGCCCATATCCCTCCAAACCCTTCCTTTTCATATACCCATCCAAATGCCTCTGAAATGTTGCAATTGTACTAGCCTCCACCACTTCCTCTGGCAGCTCATTCCATACACGTACCACCCTCTGTGTGAAAACGTTCCCCATAGGTCTCTTTATTATCTTTTTCCTCTCCCCCTAAACCTATGCCCTCTAGTTCTGGGCTCCCCGACCCCAGGGAAAAGACTTTGCCTAGTTACCCTATCCATGCCCCTCATAATTTTGTAAACCTCTATAAGGTCACCCCTCAGCCTCTGACGCTCCAGGGAAAACAACCTCAGTCTGTTCAACCTCTCCCTACAGCTCAGATCCTCCAACACTGGCAACATCCTTGTAAATCTTTTATGAACCCTTTCAAGTTTCACAACATCCTTCCGACGGGAAGGAGACCAGAACTGCATGCAATATTCCAACAGTGGCCTAACCAACATCCTGTACAGCCACAACATGATCTCTGACCAATAAAGGAAAGCATACCAAACAACTTCTTCACTATCCTATTTATCTGTGACTCCACTTTCAAGGAGCTATGAACCTGCACTCCAAGGTCTCTTTGTTCAGCAACACTCCCTAGGACCTTACCATTAAGTATATAAGTCCTGCTAAGATTTGCTTTCCCAAAATGCATGGTGTCAAGCTTCTTGAGTGTTGTTGGAGGTCCAGGCAAGTGGGTGGTATTCCATCCCACTCCTGATGATAGAAGGCTTTGGGGAGTCAGGAGGTGTGCTACTTGTGCAGGATTCCTAGCCTCTGACCTGCTCTCCTAGTCACTGTGTTTATGTGGTGAGTCCAACTGAGTTTCTGGTCAATGGAAATTGATACTGGGGGATTCAGCAATGGTAACACCATTGAATGTCAAGAGATGGTAGTAAGATTGTCTCTTATTGGTGATGGTCATTGCCTGGCTGTTGCGTGGCATGAATGTTACTTGCCACTTGTTAGCCCCAGCCTGCAATTGGACACAGAGTGCTTCAGTATCTGAGGAATTGTGAATGGTGCTGAACATTCTACAGTCATCGGTGAAAGAGATCACAGGACAGGGATAAAGTAAAAATATTATCTCAGAGGGCAAGATTTTGAATTTGCTTTATTCATTCACAGGATGAGGGCATCACTGGCCGGGCCAGCATTTATTGCCCATCCCTAACTACCCGAGGAGCAGTTAAGAGTCATCTACTTTGCAGTGGGTCTGGAGTCACATGTAGATTAGACTGTGTTGGGATGGCAGCTTGCTGCCCTGAAGGGGTTTTATGAACCAGATGGGTTTTTCCAACAATTGACGATGGATTCAGGGTCATCAGAGGGGAAAGATTTAAAAGGGACCTGAGCGATAACTTTTTCACACAGAGGGTGGTGTGTGTATGGAATGAGCTGCCAGAGGAAGTGGTGGAGGCTGGTATCATTACTACAGTTAAAAGGCATCAGGATGGATGTATGGATAGGATTTAGAATGATATGGGCCAAATGGTGGATAGTTTAGGATAATTAGTTGGCATGGACAAGTTGAACCAAAGGGTCAGTTCCTGTGTTGTACAATTCTATGACTCTTAATCCCAGATTTGTATTGAGTTCAAATTCCACCATCTGTCATGATGGTATTTCAACTGAGGTCCCCAGAACACTAGGCCATCACTTCCCTCACCACCCCCCCCCCCCCCACTGCCTTTGAAAACAAGGATGAGGATGTTAAACTGGAAGCACTGCTTCATGGGAACCAGTGGCAAACAGCAAGCAGAGCTCATAGAGGAGTGGACTTGACGTGCATCAAGAGAACATAGCTTTGGATGACCTCAAGATTACGGAGTGCAGCCTGGGGTGTGTGGGAGCATTGAGCTTTGGAAGCAAAATGGCATCAATGCGGCGGTGTAATGAGAGCTGATTCAGGCAATGGAAATCCAGGCAGTTCTAGTCATAATCAAATATGAGGAGTCTGAGGTGCGGCCCTTGTTTCCTGGAATTGTCACTGACAGTCAGCAGCGGGGACACAGCAGATACCCAAGTGAGAATCCAAATGATAGGGAAAGGCATGTTGCACAGCTAAAACTGGTCAAAGCAATGGTAGAGCAACCACAGAAATATTACAGGCAGTTTTTTCTGTGGAAATGTCACGAGAAACATTCAACATTAATGCTGCTTCCTACCAGTTATCCCTTTCATTTGGAGAACACGAGACAAATACACTGAAAAAGAGGAGAGAAATAAAGACTTACTTGCTTTCCGTCTGCTCCTGGAAGACCCATTAACCCTCGTGGGCCTATGAAGCCCTGTAGAAAGAGGAGAGAAGTGCTATCAGTTGGTCTTGTGGGATCTCTGAGATGTCAGTGCACTATGTGGCTCCATCCGTGCTGCGAGGTGGTACAAGTGATGAACAAAGCCTTGAGGCAAGTGTATATGCCCATGGACTGCATGGTGCTGGCTTCCACGATGTAGTCCAAGGGCACATACTCTCACTCCAGGGATTGAGCTGGCTCGGGCACACACTGTTGCTAGAAACAAAAGTTACATGAGAGGCCCATCTTGTGCGATTATAGCAGAGCGTGATTAACAGCATTGACACGATACCATACCCACAACATATTTGATCTGGGTCAGATAAAGAGGTATGTTTGATGATGGAGTGTATAGACTCTTTCTCTCAGGCTGAAGACAAAATATCATGGAATCCCTAGAGTGTGGAAGCAGGCCATTCAGCCCATTGAGTCTACACCAACCCTCCAACCATCCATACCCACCCTGTAACCCTGTATTTCCCATGGCTAACCCACCTAGCCTGCACATCCCTAGACACTATGGGGAAATTTCCCATGGCCAATCCACCCTAACCTGCATGTCTTTAGACTGTGGGAGGAACTCATAGCAAGCCAATGCAAACACAGGGAGAATGTGCAATCTCCACACGGAGAGACACCGAGGGTGGAATCAAATCTGGGTCTAACCAGTGAGCCACCATGCCTCCCCTAGTGAACAAGCCATAGGTTGTTCTCAAGCCACTCAATTAGAGTACTGCATTTCCAAAACTTCTCCATCCGTTGTACTAACGTACAGATATTTTGATAATAAATCTTGCCATAAAATTTTATTTAAATTCCAGCCTTTCCTTTTTCATTTGTGGAATGTGGATGTTACTGGCTAAGCCAGCATTTATTGCCCATCCCTAATTACCCAGAGCACAATTAAGAATCACCCACATTGCTGTGGGTCTGGAGTCACGTGTATACCAGACAAGTAAGGACAGCAGATTTCCCTCCTTAAAGGACATTAGTGAAACTAGATGGGTTTTTTGTACAACAATGAACAATAGTTCCAGAGTTGACATTACAATAACCTTTTAATTCTCAGTTTTAAGGATCTTTGAATTTCACCATCTGCATTGGTGGGATTTGAAACCATGATCTGAGAACAATAGCAATTCATAGGTAATAATCCTGCCTAGGTAAATAATCATGAACATTTATCACTGTCACTCCATCCTGATGTCCTGGCATAAGCCCACATAAAAATTAAATAATACTTGAATCTGTGGTTGATTGCATTCAAAGCAAGGAGATTTAATGGAAGATATTTAATGTGATGGAGAGATGGGACTTGAGGAGATAGAAAGCAGAGACTTACAGAGTTTCTCTCTCTTCATGTGGAGCAGTAGTGCTGCCACTTCACACGAGAAGGGGCTAGCAGGCGAGGGTATCCCTGAGAGCTACCTCAGCCATAAGGAGTTCAGAACCCCACCTCTCACCTTCCCAAAGACAAGCAGCAAACCAATGGACTGACATTATTAAGCACCCATTCTAACCAATCATGCCAAGTGGTTCCTTCTTCCCAGCAATTCAGCATCTCCAACAATGGGGTACTGATTTAGGAATACAGGAACAGGAGTAAGCCATTCAGTCCTACTATTCTAGATTAAGACTGGGCAACTCCTCAATGTCACTTTCCCATACTATTCCCTTGATGCACTGGTTTCCAGAAATGTGCTGCCTGCATGTGTTCAGAAGCTCTCTAGGATAGAGAATTCCAAAGATTTAACCTCCTCCCCTGTATTCCCCTGTACCCCCCTGCCCCCGCCTCCCCCCCACACCTCTCCAAACCCCACCTCCACTTGGAGGGAAAACATTCCTACTTTTGTCAACTGTAAATGGCCCTAACCCATTAGCCTAAAGTTAAGCCTCAGCTTCTAAAGTCACCATTTAAGGGGAAGTTGGTTAAACACAAAAGGCACAGAATGGTATGCTGGCAGGGTGAGATGACGGGAACTGGGAGAATACTTATGTGAAGCGTTGACACACAGCAGATGGGCCAAATGATCTCTTTCTCTGTTGCCTGGACTTTCTAAATGTGAACACTTTGATAGCAGGAGAAACTGACCTTGTTTTTGAGTGGAACTGAGAAGCTGGTTTTAAATTCATTCATGGGACATAACAGCATAAGAGGTACAGTTAGTAAGTTTGCAGATGACACCAAAATTGGAGGTGTAGTGGACAGCGAAGAGGGTTACCTCAGATTACAACAGGATCTGGACCACTTGGGCCAATGGGTTGAGAAGTGGCAGACAGAGTTTAATTCAGATAAATGCGAGGTGCTGCATTTTGGGAAAGCAAATATTAGCAGTACTTATACACTTAATGGTAAGGTCCTAGGGAGTGTTGCTGAACAAAGAGACCTTGGAGTCCAGGTTCATAGCTCCTTGAAAGTGGAGTCGCGGATAGATAGGATAGTGAAGAAGGCGTTTGGTATGCTTTCCTTTATTGGTCAGAGTATTGAGTACAGGAGTTGGGAGGTCATGTTGCGGCTGTACAGGACATTGGTTAGGCCACTGATGGAATATTGCGTGCAATTCTGGTCTCCTTCCTATCGGAAAGATGCTGTGAAACTTGAAAGGGTTCAGAAATGATTGACAAGGATGTTGCCAGGGTTGGAGAATTTGAGCTTCAAGGAAAGGCTGAACAAGCTGGGGCTGTTTTCCCTGGAGCGTCGGAGGCTGAGGGGTGACCTTATAGAGGTTTACAAAATTATGAGGGGCATGGATAGGATAAATAGACAAAGTCTTTTCCCTGGGGTCGGGGAGTTCAGAACTAGAGGGCATAGGTTTAGGGTAAGAGGGGAAAGATATGAGAGAGACTTAAGGGGCAACTTTTTCACACAGAGGGTGGTACGTGTATGGAATGAACTTTCAGAGGATGTGGTGGAGACTGGTACAATTGCAACATTTAAGAGGCATTTGGATGGGTATATGAATAGGAAGGGTTTGGAGGGATGTGGGCCAGGTGCTGGCAGGTGGGACTGGTTTCGGTTGGGATATCTGGTTGGCATGGACAGGTTGGACCGAAGGCTCTGTTTCCATGCTGTACATCTCTGTGACTCTATGACATGGGCATCAGTGACCAGGTCAGCATTTATTGCCCACCCCTCATATCCCTTAAGGGGATTAAGAGTCAACCACATTGCTGTGGGTCTGGTGTCACTGTTTCCTTCTCTAAAGTACATTAGTGAACCAGATAGGTTTTTCCAACAATGGTCATCATTAAGACTTTTAACTGCAGATTTTCATTAGATTCAAATGACACCATCTGCCGTGGCAAGATTCAAACCCAGTTCACCAGAACATTACCTGGGTCTCTGGATTAACTATCCATCAATCACATCACTAGGGTCATCACCTCTCCCTTGGGAGGCTGTGGAATGCATGACTGGAATTAATGAGTGAAGCAGATTGGATTTTTAACCTCAGCTCATAACGAATGTGAAGTGGACAATGTGTCTGTAGTATTGAGTATCAGGAAAATCCAAAAGTTGGGGAAAGGCACTCTCGGGAATGCCTGGTGGTCAGGAGATCTGGAGTATATCCAAATGAAGCTGCAAACTGACGGTGTCAAGTTACCACAAGCCTTCCAGACAGCCAAGCCATCTGGGAGAGTGGTAGGGAAAACCAGTGAAAAGAAAACAGTGAACATTGGGAAATGACGGCACTGGTCCAAACAGGAGGCCACAATAAGGTATACAGGACAAAATGTAATCAGTCTGGCAATTCCAAGTTTTACTGGGTTTCCCTTCCAGGCACATGGGCCTGTGGGTAGGTCCCGCAGCAGATCATCATTGTTTAGTTACACATGGAGACGAACTCTCACAAAGAATAGTCTCTCTGAGAAAAAAAAAATTGTGTGTTTGGAGGAGCAAATCCATTTGAAGACCTCTAGTTACTCATTTGGGCAGCACAGTGGCTCACTGCTGCCTCATAGCACCAGGGAACTGGGTTCAATTCCAACCTCGGGTGACTGTCTGTGTGGAGTATGCATGTTCTCACTGTGTTTGAGTGGGTTTCCTCTGGGTGCTCTGGTTTCCTCCCACAGCACAAAGATATGCAGCATAGGTGGTCTGGCCACGTAAATTGCCCATAGTGTCCAAGGATATGCAGGCTAGGTTGATTAGCCAGGGAAAATGCAGAGATGGGGTGGGTCTGGATGGGACCCTCTTTGGAGGGTCAGTGTCAACTTGATGGGACGAATGGACAAAGATGCCCATGAATTTTTTTAGGATATTTCTAATTGTGAATTCCTAATTGACTGTTTGTTGGTTTGGCACATCTTCTGTATTAATATTGGGCACTAATGTTGAAAAGTTTCATTGGCACTTTTAATGCTAATTTTTCTCATGCACTAACCCATTCCTGAAGTGGGCAAACCACCAATGAAACCATCAACCTGGTTGACGTTTAAGTTGAAAAGTTGCTTAAGTCAAGGATAAAGGAGGATATGGAAGCAATTGGTGCCAAGATGGCAGAACATGGGATTATCACGAATGCTGAAAATCTAGAACAAAACCAGAGAGTGCTCGAGAAACTCAGCAGCTCTGGCTGCACCTGTGGAGAGAGAAAGAGAGTTAACTTTTTAGTCTGATACGATTCTGTGGAACTGAGCTGTTCTGAAGGAGAGTCAGACGGGGTTTGATATACTATGCTCGCCAGCTTCCAAAGAGATTTTTTTTTAAATAAAGCAAAAGAGCAGGTGGTGAAAACATCTGGAGAAAGTGTTTCAGAGGCCTAAAAGTAAGCAAAGAAAGGTCAGAGGAATTTAGGTAAAATAGAAAACATGACCTGGTTCGAGACCAGAGACAATGCTGTAACTGGAGATAAAAAGAGCAGCGAGTTTGGTAGTGTCTGTGAGGCGAGAAACTGACAGTCATACAGCACGGAAACAGGCCCTTCGGTCCAATACTCCATGCTGACCATAATCCCATGAGACTAGTCCCACTTGCCTGCACTTGGCAGAGAGAGACAGAGAGAGAGAGACAGAGAGAGAGAGACTCACTGGTGCTAAACACATTGCAGGTTTGAAATAATTTCTGCGTAATTCTGCGCAATCATCTCCTGAAAGCAATGTCTCTTGCAACAATATAAACTTCATAACTTTCATAATTTCATGGATTGAAAGAATCTTTCTGGAATAAACTGTTTCTTGAGATGAAAGGGACGAGGAGAAACTGTTATAAGGGGATTAAAAGCAACACGGTCATTAACCATCTCGAGGGAGAACAAACTAAAGGAAGATAAACAAGCTGTTTCCTGGGCGAAAGGAGAAAACACTGCTTGTTAATCTGCTGCCTTGGCAATTAAGTCATCTGCAGATGGTATGTTCTGAAATAAAGGGTTAATTACAAGAAAAGTTGTGTTTTGTGTAGATAGCTAACCCTCAAATGTACCAAGGAACAGGGGAGCTGCTTCTAATAAGGCGGCAAATCACTACCTGTGGTCTCCAGAAATGTAATCAATGTTGGAGACGAAAGAATCTATCGAATCATCAATAAGGTACAGACTTGAAAGAGAGAAACCGGCAAAATAATCCAACATTCGTACACATAAGGAGCAGAACTCTAAAGGACAACACTGCATAAGGATCAAACCCTGGGCCCTTCCAGGGACAGACACTGTCTTTGTGAAATCGAGGCCAGATTCCATCATTGATCGGGTAATAGCCAAATTGGATTGTGAGGCTTAACTTGCTTATTTGAGGGATCTTATTTTGGTTGCTACATGCAATAAAGTTTAAATCGTTGTTTCAGTACAAATTGTTCTTCTTTAACATGATGGTTACATTCTTGTGCAACCCCGCATCATAGAAAAATCACACTTTAGAAACAGTGCTTAAAGTATTGGCGATGTAATGGCGTTAAAACAAACACACGTTTTAAAAGTTTATGCTTTAGAAACAGTGTCCCCAATTCATCAATTATGTTACAGTGAATTCGCATTAATGAAATGTGGGTTATAACAACGACTTGTATTTGATTGCCAGTGGGATTTCTTAATAAGTAGCTGAATTGAAGGTAACTTGTGGGGATTTGCCCACAATGCTCTTCAATACTTGTAGACACTGTAACATCCTCCTAAGCACTTGTGTCAACAAACTTTGTGGACATGAACATTGTCTTCAGTGCATTCTGCTGCCCAGATTAGCACTACCTTGCACATCCATCTCTCTAAATCAGCAATTCCAGTCATCCAACACTCTTTCTGAAGAGCCTAGCTCTTGACTTGCAAATCAAATCTCAACTGGGCTTTGATGGGAGTAGGTTAGGGATGTGGAACTGTACTCTGAGAGTAGCACCAATTCACCACAGTGTTCCAGAATGGCCAGCTAATTTCAGGAGACCTGCATTTTGAACAGGAATTCAGCACGGAATAAATATTTGATACTTGCCAAACCAACAGCCAGTCAATTAGGAATTCAGAATTGGAAAAATTTCATGTACAACGAATCATGTTTTTTAACCAGCATCCATTCTGACCGGAACAAAAACAGAAATATCTGGAGAAACTTAGCAAGTCTGTGGAGAGAAATTAGAAAGAGTGTTTCCAGGCTGGAAATGTTCCTTCTCTCTCCACAGATGCTGCCATACCTACTGAGATCCTCCAGCAATTTCTGCTTTTGTTTCTGATCTTCAGCATCCACATGTTCTTTGTTTTATTTTATCCATTTGGTCTGGCTGCTTTCTCAGGGCTACTTTTCAATCCTGCGCTGAAATTTCCAAACTGAACTCAAATTATATTGCCATGGTTGTTTTACATGGGCACAGAGCAAGCCATTACAATTCACATTGCAATCCTCGCTACCATCAGTTGGGTAGAAGGATCACTGGATCCAAATGTGGACTCTGATTTCTCTCCAAGGATGCTGCCAGAGCTGCTGAGTTTTTCCAGCAATTTTGGCTTTTGTATCTGATTTCCAGCATCCACAGTTATAGAGTCACAGAGATGTACAGCATGGAAATAGACCCTTTGGTCCAACCTGTCCATGCCAACCAGATATCCCAACCCAATCTAGTCCCACTTGCCAGCACCTGGCCCATATCCCTCCAAACCCTTCCTATTCATATACCCATCCAAATGCCTCTTAAATGTTGTAATTGTACCAGCCTCCACCACATCCTCTGGCAGCTCATTCCATACACGTACCACTCTCTGCGTGAAAAAGTTGCCCCTTAGGTCTCTTTTATATCTTGCCCCTCTCACCCTAAAACTATGCCCTCTAGTTCTGGACTCCCCGACCCTAGGGAAAAGACTTTGTCAATTTATCCTATCATAATTTTGTAAACCTCTATAAGGTCACCCCTCAGCCTCCGATGCTCCAGGGAAAACAGCCTCAGCTTGTTCAGCCTCTCCTTGTAGCTCGAATCCTCAACTGCAATTCACATGCCTGTCTGAATGTTTTAACTCGGCTCCCAGGCTTCCCAGACTGTGGGTCACAGCTTCCCTGGGGAGGGGCAGGGGGTCCCAGGATGAGAGGTTGAGGTTGGAAGCTCTTAGGCATCAATGGATTCAGTGGAGCTTTCACTGAGTGTTAATGAGTGCGAGGGCCTTTAAATTCTTGCCTTTCTCCCCCTGACAATCAGCATGATCAAATGGACAACTTACTGAAATCTGACTGCTGCAAAAATAAAGCCTGAGAAAAGGTAGATTGTTTTTTAAAGAATAAGCTTTCAGCTTAAATGTTTCCTATTATGCTCAAAGGACACCTCTGCTCCCCCTCCCCAACCCCAACAACAATCCACTACCTCAGTCCCTCCCACTTCTGAACAGCTCTCGCACCTCTCCCAAATTTTCACGCAAATGGTTATGCAGAAAATAGGAGCAGGATCACAGAATCCCTACAGTGTGGTAAGAGGTCATTTGGTTATTAGGAGCCTGACTTTCCCTGAGGCACAAACACTAAAACCTTTCAAGAATCGACGGATTTAGTTAAGGCATGTTACAATCCCAAACCTCCTCTAATTCGGAGATTTAGTGGTTTTACCAGCAGTTTGAGAACCAGGGGAATCCATGTTAGGAGTTTTGACGAAATTAAGACGACTGGCAGAAGCATGTGACTTAGCTTTAACCCTTAATGAGATACTGAGAGACTGTTTGGTAGGTGGGATTAATGATGTAACCATGCAAGAGTGCACTCCAGCTGAAGCCCGACTGGACTTCAAACAGGCACCACAGCTGGCTTTATCATGGAAAATGCGGGGAAGTGGAGCATATGAGTTGCAGGGTATTCCAATGGAAGTAGGCACCCTCGCCAATCTGACTCAGCCTGGGGAACACTATCTGAGGGAAGACAAACGCATAACCTTACTCAAGACATATCTTGAACAGAAGGACTCTAAGTCAGCTCACAGCAAAACCCCAACACAGTGCCCAGCCTTAGCCAAATGGGTTAACAGTTTCTTCAGAATCCAACCGGCAAGCCATTGCAGATACTGCCAGCATGTAGAATCAAGACAGGAAAAGAATTGCCACCAGATACTAGGTGACCTTTACCTGGGGTTTCCAAAATAAAGATGATGGTGAGAAGTTATGTCCGGTGGCCAGGACTGGATGCAGACATGGCTGCATTGGTGGGGCAGTGCCCAGAGTGCCAACAAGAACACAACTACTGCCAGCAGCAACCCCACATTCAAGGGGATTGCCAGGTAAACCCCAGACTCGGTTACATGTCAACCATTCACAGGCTCAATGTTCTTAGTCATTATGGACATTCACTCAATGTAGTTCATTCATCAAACAAGGGATCAAAATAAAAAGCTACGAGCATCTTTTACAATACCCAGGCTCCCAAAAGCGTTAGTCACAGACAACAGGCCATCATTTACTAGCTGGGAATTTGAGTACTTCCTAAAGTCAACTGGCATTCGACATGTAAGAACAGCTCTATATCACATATCGTCCAATGGTCTGGTGGAAACTGTAATCCAAACTATTAAGGCAGGCTTAAAGAATCAACCTACATCTTCACTAGATATCAACCAGTCCCAGTTCCTATGTGATTATCAGACCACCCTTCATGCAACTACGGGGATAGCTCCAGCACAGTTGCTAATGGGGAGAAAACTCCATACTGGGTTAAATCTGATCTTCCCAGATCTGGTGGGGCTGGGGTGAAATGACATAAGGAAAGCCAAAGCTGGACTCAAGATTCCTCTAAGCAAGAGGGACAGTTTACTTCAGAGGACGAAGTTTGGTGCTGAAACCACAGGAATGGCCCTGCATGAGTATGAGGCATGATTGACACGAGGTCAGGTCCCGTGACGAACACAAGTCTGGGAGGTGAGGCAGTCTTGAACTACTGCATGAAAGCTGCAAACTCGCAAACAGGGCAGGGGTAAAACTCACCCAATCCCTCAGAACAGCCGGAGAGGCTGTCAGAAACCATGGGATCTCCCCCTCTGCCCCGTGTCGCAGAAACCTCGAGGTCTGAGATGGATACTCACAGCCTCGACACCTTAACTGCCTGAAGAGGTGAATGGAGTTCTTCTGAGACATTTTGGATGCAGGGGGGAAGTTATTGTCTGGTACACGCTCTCTGTATCTAAGGTTGAGTCAGAAGAACTGGGCCTGGTCCGTCAACAGCCCCGGGAGAGACGACAAGAAAACAATCTGGACTTAAAAGGCAAAGGATGGAATGACAGTAACAAGGTCAGCTAGGTGGACCTCATAGAATAGGGGTTCCCTCATTGAGGCTGTTAATCTGGTCTAATCAGGGAGCCCTGGCTGACAGATATAAATAGGAGTGTCAGAGGTTCTGTTCACTGAGAGCTGGCTCTAAGGGAGCTGGATCAGTATCAAGGACTCTCCCCATGTAAATAAAGGGTGACTTGGTGACAGAATGCTGGATGCTGTGGAGTTATTTCATGACCAGCCATGAGTTTTGAATTAGGTTAACCAACTCCAGATTATTTAATAATCAAAATTGCTGCCCCAAAGAGTAATCAGTTGATACTATTTACTATAAATTATTACTATAAATTATCGAAACCCCACACTGAGTACTTTGGCACCGTGGATGTACCCATATTCCCTGTTCTGCAGTGGTTCAAGAAGGCAGCTCAATACCACCCTCGCCAGGACAACAAGGACGGGCAATAAATGCTGACCATATGCCATGGGAAAATAAAAACAAACCCTCACAAGCAAATTTTCAACCCTAGTCAGGGTAGGTAGCTTTAAGAGCAGTTTCTCTAATCTGTTACTTTAGTCACATAAGATACATTCCGAGCTTAGTTTGTACTGCTTCACATCTTTATTTCGTACAATGAACACTGCACACCATTCTTCAGCTCAGAAGGTACCAGTGCTTCATTCTCTAGCCTTAGTCTGACTTTACTGTGCCACCGACTGCTATAAAGGGAAAGTGAACAGCCTACAGTGTCTTCCTCTTTCCATTTTCTGCTCTTTGATTAAAGCCCAGTCTCAGCAGGGAACCTCTTGGCAGTACAAGAGAGATCAGGAACCCGCCAACTACGGAAACAGATACTACAAGCAAGAACCTTATATCCCATTACTTTTTTGCCTACATAATAACAGTTATCGCATATCAAAGTAATTCACTAACAATGAAGTGCTTTGGGACGTTCTCTAGAGAATTATGATAAACACAATGTAAAGGCCTTCCTTGTCCATCTCATTTCAACTACGCACTGTGTTGGAAAACCATTGCTTCAACTATATTGTACCAACTATATTTTTTAAAAAATTCTTAATGATGGAAACTCCACACTAATAGCTTTTAAGGGGATGAATATTAAATCACATCTAACTTAAACATTTCCTTTCAGCTTCAGAGCACAAACATGAGACAGACAGATTTTTAATCAGTTGGCAAATCAAAGGTTATGGGGAAAAGGCGGGAAAGTAGAGTTGAGGTTAATCAGAAATTGTTGAAAAAGCTCATAATTGAGGAAGGGTCACTTAACCCAAAATGTTATCTCTTGATTTCTCTCCACAAATGCTGCCAGACCTGCTGAGCTTTTCCAGTACTTTTCCTTTTTGTTTCTGATTTCCAGCACCCACAGTTATTTCAGTTTTTATTGAGGATTAATAGATCATCCATAAAAAAATCTCAATGAATGGTTAAGCAGACTCGATGGGCTGAATGGTCTACTTCTGTTCCTATGGTCTGTTTGGATGTGAATGTGGTGAGAATTCCTCCTCCGTAGCTTAACTTACGGACTCTCAATAAACTTTGCAGTTGAATTGACAGAAGAATAAATGCTAACGGCTTAATGGTCGTGCTCCAATTACTTGTCATTTTTGTTTGTTCTTCACTCTTAAAGACCTGAATTCAGACCCGAGCCACTTAGAGAAGACGGAAATGATCTTACAGGTGCAAGATCACTTAATCTGTACTATCAGCACCTTTTACCCCCCCAGAACTCCCCCCCTCCCAACACTGTTGCATAAATGCTGCTCCCACCACTTTATACTTAGTCCTGATGAAGAGTCATCTAGACTCGAAACATTAGCTTGCTCTCTCCCCATGGATGCTCTCTGACCCACTGTGATTTCCAGCATTTTTTGTTTTCAGTGGAAATGATCTAGAATGACAGCTGTAAGAAGAGATCACATGTGAAGTGATTTGAAGAGAGAAAGCCAAGGGAAAAAATGAAGAACAACTGCGATTGTTCTATATTCAAAACCAATTGTGAAGAATAGTTTTCCTGTTCTGAATAAGAGTCATGCCAGACATGAACCTTTAATTCCATTTTTCTCTCCATAGATACTGCTGGACCTGCCGAGTTTCTCCAGCACTTTCTGTGTATGTTTGTGAAAAATATTAAACAGGTAACAACCCATTGACATTTTCTACATTGCTGCCTCTCTAAAAATTGCTGCAGACTATTTAGTTTGTCTGACACTCTGTGTACATTTATTCCAAAAGCAACGTTTCATCCGTTGGTCTAGCTTCATAAGCACAGTGGTTCAGTGGTTAGTGCTCCTGTCTCACAGTGCTAGGGACCCAGGTTCAATTCCAGCCTTGGGTGACTGTGTGGAATTTGCATGTTCTCCCTGTGTTTGTTCCCATGGTACAAAGATGTGCAGGTTAGGTGGATTGTCTGTCTTAAATTGCCCCATGGTGCTCAGCGATGTGCATGATAGCTGTGGGTTATAGGGTGGGATGCTCCTCAGCGGGTTGGGAATGGGCTGAATGGCCTGCATCCACACTGTAGGGATTCTATGATTCATACTTTTATGCCATACATTTTCAATCCAAAGGCTATTCATCCTTTACAGACAGAACAACGTCTGAAAATAACGTTTGGGCTGTGCCAGTTTGAATGAAATAACTCATGATGTGTTTCTTAAAAAAGAAATCCCATGCTGCTCCTGATTATTCCTGGGGATGGATTGATTCATTGTTAGCAGGTATCAACCAGAGATCTGTTTATACTTAATGTCGGCAATGACAGTGGGCAGGCTGCCGCCACAATACATGTGTCACTGCACCTGGCTTTAGTATAAATGGAATTCTATTTCTGCTAAACTGAAAAGATCAGCCCTTTATTCATAGTATAAACACAACCAGAGAGAAGCTATCAGCTGTCTGGGCAATGCAGCATCAGGGAACTTCACACTGACCCTGGCAGAACAACTGACATTTCAGGATACACAAAGTATTAAAGTCGCCCATTGCTTCTGTCTCTCATCCAAGCCCCAGAAGACAGTCTGAATAGGAATTCTCCGAGTCGGGGGAAGACTGGACAACCAGAAGAAAAATAAAGCAGTCAACAGAAATGGGAGTTATAGAGTCATACAGCACGGAAACAGATACTTGGGTCGAATCGAACATAATCCCAATCTAAAGTAGTCCCACCTGCCTTCTTCTGGCCCATATCTATCCAAACCTTTCCTGTTCATGTACCTATCCCAATGTATTTCAAACGTTGTAATTGTACCCACATCCACCACTTCCTCAGGAAGTTCATTTCACATGTGAACCACCCACTGTGTAAAAAAAATTCCATCATGTCTTTTTTAAATCTCTCTCCTCTCACTTTAAATATGTGCCCCCAGTCTTGAAATTCCCCATCCTAGAGAAAGGACAATTGCTATTAACTCTATCTATACTCTCCATGATTTTATAAACCTCTATAAGGTCACTTCTCAACCTCCTATGCTCCAGTGAAAAAAGTCTCAGCATATCCAGCCTCTCTCTATAACTCAAACCCTCCTTAAATCTCCTGGTAAATCTCTTCTGAACCCTCTCTAACTGAATAATATCCTTTCAGTAACTGGGCAACCAGAACTGGTCATAGTACTCACCAATGTCCTGTAAAACTTAATATATTGTTTCAGCAGTTATTAGAGGAATCATGGCTTCCAATTTAATGAATTGCTAATTTTCTTCAAATTCATATTTTCTTTTACATTTCCACTTGCTGATTCACTACTTTGGTTCACAGCATGGGGGATTAATGCGGTCCATTACTATTTTCATCAGTGTAGAATCAGAAAAGAACAATATCTAAATACAGAGAAAAAAGTTACACAACATCAGGTTACAGTCCAACAGGTTTATTTGAAATCACAAACGTTCAGAGCACTGTCATTTGACGAACCACTTCACCTGACGAAGGGGCAGCGCTCCAAAAGCTTGTGATTTTTTAAATAAACCTGTTGGACTATAACCTGATGTCATGGGGATGTCTGACTTTGTCCAGTCCAATCCAACACCGGCACTTCCACCTCATCAGCAGAGAGAAGTGGAAACTGAGTGGGAAAGGAATTTCTATCTCTTTGAATGAGCCCAAGACTAACGAAACCCAGCTTAGATCACCTAACCAAGGGACTATTACAGTAATTACCACTTCGCCCCAAGGCTTGTTTCCACATGCATCAAAGAGCAGTCACCGTCCAAGAAGACTTACTCTGTCAAAAACATTGGAGCTGCAAGTTAGATGCTAATAGTTAGCGATTCACATTCTCAGACCCAACAACGTTGGCATCGGAAAATAATTATGCCATTGAGTAAAAGAGCTTGCTTAGCTGAACATATCCAAGATTCCACTGTCTCCTTATCTTGATCACATTAATTGTGAAATAACATCATTTTCCAAACAAATAAGCTTCACTAAGAACATAGCTACTTCTGTTCAGACTAATGTACTTTATACACAGCATTTTAAAATTTTATTAGAAGAAAGTAGTACACATTCCAGAATAATAATGAAATTGCTATCTTTATGACTCACAAACTACAGTAAATGTTACTATGCTCCAGTCAAACCAGAAACAACTGGGCGACAAAGTCCTTCTCAGCTGAGAATTTTTCATTTGTTTGCACAATTTTATTTTGTCCACCAGAATTTACTCTCCCTCCAGCGAAACTGATTCATGCTGGGATAAGGTTACATTATGGATGTGAAAAAGAACCTTTCTCTATGCATGTGCCTAGACAGCAATTATCGTTAAACTATTTAATGTTAAACCGACCCTGTCCTTAGCCAATATACTTTGCCGCCTGGGTCAGTAGGAGTACTAACTAATTCCCCTTCTCCACATGCTTCCATTAACTCCTGCTCAGGCTGAAATTAACTTACGACAAAGACCAGCAATCAAACTTTCTTCTTCAAAAGAGTTTAGGACAAGATTTGGTGACACACTTCCCATCTCCTCTGAGGCTACTGGATATGTTTAAGCAAGCATTTTTTCAAAGGGTCCCTCCTCATAAGGTAAAGTTGCCATAGCCCCGGAGGACCATAGGCTTCTTTTTCAGTAGAGAGAGAGATGACTGGCGGTGTTTAATCTGAGGTCACCACACTTCACCTAAAGGAGAGTCCTCCATGGAAATCTCAGACAATACGAGAATTGAACCCACCCACTGCAATGCAAACCAGCCAAATGAGGGCTCTCCTCCCCAATGTTTGAAAAACATAGAGACAAGATTACCAACACCATAAGTTCTTTACAATTCTTCAAACTGAAACCTTCTCTATACACCATTACAATGAGCTCCTTCCTCAAGTCCTATTGTCTGGGGAAACGCCTCATCCTAATGTCATCTCAACAAGAGACTGCGACACTGTGAATCACTAGGTCAGTAATAATTTCCCTCTTGTGCAGCGCATGGAGTAAGGTCTGTCCCTCACATTTTGTTTTGACTGGAAAATCCTTGAACCTTCATTCAATTGAACTAGCTGTCCTGAAGGGTGTTAGAAGAACGGGGAGGCACTGTGATAAGCAGAGGATGTCTGCCTTTGAGAAATGACTATACATCTGCTAAGCTATGTTCTCTGTTTAGTGACATTTTCTGGCCATATACCTGCTGGAACTGGCCAGATAGGAGCCTTGGAAGGAGGGCAAACACTTGTTGTGAAATGGGAACTATCAATGGTTTGATCACTTCATCTATTGCTGCACAGGTTTGAACTGGATTGAGGGAGTGTGAAGAAAGCTCACCAGACCGAGTCCTGAGATGACCAGATTGACGGACAGAGAGAGATAGGTTAGGGCTATACTCACTCAAGTTTAGAAGCATGAGGGAGAATCTTAAAGAAACCTATAAATTTCTAACTGGATTAGACATGGTAGAGCAAGAAGGTTGTTCCTGATGACCAAGGAGACACAGATGGAGCTTAAGTTAGGTAAATGCAAGGTATTTATGGTAGGACGAACAAGGGAAGGACTTACACAGTTAATAGTAGGGCCCTGGGTGGTGTCTGTCAAAGACAGACCGAGGGGTTCAAGTACACGGTTCTTTGGAAGTTGCGTCACAGGTAGACAGGATAGTGAAGACGATGTTCGGCACACATGCCTTCATTGCTCAGATCATTAACAATAGGAGTGAATGCCTTACATGCACTTCCTAGAGCTGCATCTCAGCATTAGACCTCAAGAGGAACATGAGAATGCCTACAACCAAAAATAACAATGATGATGGTCAGTGAAGCATTTACAATAGAACGATCTCCTCAGGCTCTGGACACATGGACAACTATGACTGGGGACAACACAGCCATTTACAAAACAGGCTCAAGTGCATGGATTTTCTGAATGACCTTGTGTTGAGGAGTAAACAGGGGCATTCTACAATCATCCAAATCTCCTCGTCAGTGATTGGGGACCACTCCATGCAATCACATCCCTGCCTGCTGGCAAGACACCGATTGGAAATGTCCGATTCTCAATGAGGGAGCAAATCCCCTCACGATAGATATTTCCTCTTACAGATGTACGGGAAGCCATCAATGTAAAATAACCCACCAAAAAATCCCAATAATCAATTCAAAGGTATCTTCTTTGACTGAGGAGAGGTAGAATGTGCAGTGTGCTACCAAGGTGGAAACAAATCATAAAGATACATTTAATAGGAAGTTGGACAAAAGTGTTGGAGAGAAAACTAAACACAGGGTTTTGATGATGAGGAGAGAAAAGAGGAGTCATGAATTGAGCATTAACTCTAGTATGGACTGAAGGGCCTGCATTTGGCACAGTCTATCCAAGATAATCTCATACTCAACATCGAGACAATGCTTCAATCTGATTTGTGAAAGGAAGCCAATTAGCAACGCAGGAATAAACAGAGAAGTGTAAATGCCGATAAGGACTGCAACAACACCACGGTGAAGAAGAAGAAGAACCACAGAGATCCAAGGCGACAAATGGCCAGCACTTTGCACTATTTGTCAAGATGCTGAAAACTACATTTGAGGACCATTTAAAGAACTTTCAAGTGATGTACAAACAAAGCAAGGGTGTTGTGAGAGAAAATGAGGACTGTAGATGCTGGAGAGTCAGTGTCGAAAAATGTGGCGCTGGAAAAGCACAGCAGGTCAGGCAGCATCCAAGGAGCAGGAGAATCGACATTTCAGGTATAAGCCCTTCATCAGGAATGTCTAAGAAAAGACAACCTATCAAACAGCGAGTAGTTATGGTTTGGAATGCAATGCCTGGAAATGTGGTAGGGACATTCAAGAAGGCACAGGATTGTGATGGAGTGCAGGCATATGGGAAAAAGGCAGGAGATTGGCACTAGGTAATAGAGCTGAACTAGGTTAGAGTGGTGCTGGAAAAGCACAGCAGGTCAGGCAGCATCCGAGGAGCAGGAAAATCAACGTTTCAGGCAAAAGCCCTTCATCAGGAAAGGCAGTCCTGATGAAGGGCTTTTGCCCGAAACGTCAATTTTCCTGCTCCTCAGATGCTGCCTGACCTACTATGCTTTTCCAGCACTACTCTAACCTGGACTCTGGTTTCCAGCATCTGCAGTCCTCACTTTTGCCTAATAGAGCTGGACTAGACAATACAGACAGTCACAGGCCCAATAAGCAGAGTGGCCTCATTCTGGGATTCTATGATTCTGGGATGATATAGCTGGTTGAATATGTGAAAGTGAATATTGTGAATGTGGAATTTGTGAAGTTTGGTGAAAAGACAATCCCACTCACTTGGCTCGGAATATGTGTTTCGCTTCTCTGCCAATTCTAAGGCATCATTATTATTTTCAATTCTGAGGAGCTTGTTCAAAGGTCTGAAACCTCAGATAAATACAATTTGTCTGAACTACAATAATACCAAACTGGGACAGAGCAGGTTGATGATGGAACACTCATCTACCCATCAGGGCTAATAATATAATTGATTGCAATCATTGCTATAAAGGGGTATTTGGTTGGCCCTGGTCAGTGTACAAAAACATCAGCCTTGAATTGCTTCACCTAGCATGGTCACAGTGAAAATGTCACTTATCACCCCAAGGAAGAAATCCTGGATATATCTGACAATCAGCCAGGCCAACCTTGCTGAAGGGACAATGAAGGTGGTATTCATGACCATCCTTCAATACAGATAAAAGATTATCCACTTGAAAGAATCATAGAATCCCCACTGTGCAGAAAGAGGCCATTCAGCCCATCGAGTTAGCACTGACCCTCCAAAGATCACCTCACCCAAATCCAATCCCTGTAACCCTGCATTTCCCATAGCCAATCCACCGAACCTGCACACGTTTGGACTGTGGGAGGAAATCTATGCTGACCCGGGGAGAATATGTAAACACCTCACAATCGCCAGAGGGTGGAATCAAACCCGGGTCTCTGGTGCTGTGAGGTAGCAGTGCTAACCACTGAGACATCTTTGATTTTTTTTTAAAACAGCTCCACATTTACTGAACAAATACTCTCCTACATTTCCACAATCTCAGCTTTGAATACAGGATCACGGGTTTATATTACAACAGGACACTCATATATTTATTGAAGAACAACTTCTTGCAGACAACCATATACAAAAAAAACTCCCTAAAACATCATCTATATTTCTCTCCATGAATCACTGCTGACACTTCCAGACTGTTTTTGGTTCTTCTTTCAGATTTCCAGCATTTGCAGAATTTGTTTCTTCATGGAGGTTTCCTGATATCCCAAATATGAGCTTTTCATGGGATTTGGGCATTGCTGGTAAGTTTTGCATTTGATTCCCACCTCTGACTATCCTTGAATTGAGTGGCTTTTCAGAGATAGGTTGGAGTCATACATCGATCAGCCTGGGTAAGGGTATGATTCTTTCAAGGATAATACTGAGTTGGTGATAGTTCTCAAAACCACTATTACTGAAACTACATTTATAATTCCTGATTTATTGAATTTAAAACCCACTAGTAACCACAGTGAGACTATAACCCATGCTCCCACCATTACTAAACCAGTGACAGCCCCACTATACCACAACTCCCAGATATGTGATTGATTGATACAAAAACCTGACAATGATTGAAAATGGTGAATGGCCCTTCACATGGATATAAAGAAATGGAGCTTCAAGTCTGTGATCTGCTTGATATAAAAGACCAGAACTGGGATTATGGTCTTACATCAACAAGAACAGAAATTGCTGGAAAAGCTCAGCAAGTCTGGCAGCATCTGTGGAGGGAAATCAGAGTTAAGGTTTCAGGTCCGGTGACGCTTCATCAGAACACAGGTCACTGAAATGTTAACTCAGATTTCCCTCCACAGATGCTGCCAGACCTGCTGAGCTTTTCCAGCAATTTGAGTTTTTGTTTCTGTTTCTAATTTCCAGCATCCGCAGTTCCATTCATGTCTTACATATCCTTTCCAATGTCAGGACAATGCAGTGTTGAGTCATCTTCAAGTCAAATTCCTGTGACTATTCCACAGTAGATTAGATTCCCTACAGTATGGAAACAGGCCCTTCGGCCCAACAAGTCCAGCATTCCTCCCAGTAACCCACCCACACCCATTTCCCTCTGACTAGTGCACCTAACACTATGGGGAATTTAGCATGGCCAATTCAACCGGCCTGCACATCTTTTGGACTGTGGGAGGAAACCGGAGCACCCGGAGGAAACCCACGCAGTACAAACTCCACACAGACAGTTGCCCGAGGCTGTAATCAAACCCTGGGACCATAGTGCTGTGAGGTAGCAGTGCTAACCACTGAGCCACCGTGCCGCCCCATACAGTAAGAGCCTGGTTAAGAGTATGATTCTTTCAAGGACATTACTCAGTTAGTGATAGGTCTCATAACCACCATTATTGAAACTACATTTATATTTCCTGATTTATTGAATTTAAAACCCACTAGTAACCACAGTGAGAGTATAACCCATGCTCCCCACATTACTAAACCAGTGACAGCCCCAATATACCACATCTCTCAGTACTGAGGCAAAATTTCATTCCTTAAATCATAAAATTGTTATGGTGCTGAAAGAAGCCATTTAGCCCATCATACCTGCATTGGCTCTATTACCCAGCACCAGTCTCCTACCTTTCCCCAAAACCGTGCATATTATTCCCAACCAAATGATTATCCAATGCCCCTTCAAGCACCTCAGTTGAATTTGCCTCCCCAACATTCCTTAAACTAACTACTCGGTGTGAGAGAAAGGTTTTTTTCTTTAACAGCACCCTCGCTTCGTTTGCACACCACTTTAAATCTATCCCCTCTCGTTACTTCATTTCTTTTCTGAGCTGCTCCCTATCTACTATGTATAGCTCACTCATGATGCTGCCAAGTCTCCTCTTGGCCTTCCTCTCTCCTCATCATTGTTTAATAAGCTGAGGATGAAGAACACAGGAGAGAAATGGCATCCATTTCATTCACTTTGGAGATTATGTCCAGGAAAAGCTTTAATATTCAAGTCTGCATACCATTAGATTGTATGATCTTGAGATCTTTTATCTCTCTGACGATCAGGAAGATACACCGAGAAAGTGAGGACAAAATAGCATTATGTTTAGCGTGCCTATTGCTGGAAATAAACAGTGGGGAAATGGACCGATGTTCTCATTTCATTTGCTAAGAGAGACACAAACCCAAATTCAAATATTGTCAATACATGGATCCCATCTCTTACTTCGACAGGGCTCAGTTGTTGAAAATTGTTTACTCAGATTTGTGATCGTCTTAATTCTGCTCTTCATCAAAGAAAAAATAAACAGAACAATTTTGCTATCAGGAAGCTCAGTTAGCACAACCTCTGGATAATGTAAAAGGACTGTCAAAATCAACATGAGCCTTTTCCTGAGGTTTGGTCAACTGGACGGTCAGAAAGAGGACCTAACGAACACAACAAAGCAATTAATCACTGAAATAACTTAACCGAACCTTTCGACTTCACAGGAAGTGGCTCGAGCCTTGATCACTTACCCGAAAGCCTTTTGGTCCCTGCTTCCCCATTGGTCCTGGCAAACCCTAGAAAAGAAATAGTTGGTTCAAAAAAGGACATTTTAGAAGCTACAGTCCATGGGGCAGGGGAGGGGGAACGAGTGTGTGGTGACAGAAGATGAGTGGTGACCTTCCACACCAGGATCCTGAAAGAACTTAATCAGTCACACTCGCAAGAGGGCCCTCCAGGAATGATTGTGTATCCGTCTCCGTGGGAAGGAGGGGGATTTGGCAGGAGTCGGCTTGGTGGGGGTAGAGTGGGGTGGTGGGGGGAGGGAAGAGACCGGTGACCTTCCAGAATGGCTTCGAAGCATTCTAATCAAGGATGGGGAAGGTAGGGTCAGCTGAGTATGTGGGAATAGGGAAGGAACGGAGTCGGGTGGGGAGAATCTACCCCCTGTTCCCCCTGCAGCACACCAAAGAAAATCATTCGCATTAAGGTTAAGGAGCTGGGCCATCATGGTTCTGTCTGCCTGGCTCGGTGCAATGAACAAGCCGCCATGTGTTCCCATTCGCAGGTGACAGGGACCAATACCAACAGGACCACTTGCACATTCAGACCATAAGACATAGGAGCAGAATTAGCTGTTCAGCCAATTGAGTCTGCTCTGCCATTCAATCATGGCTGCTAATGTAAAGATCTAAGAGTTAGACCATTGGACTATACTTAGAGGGGACATCAGTAGCTTTTAGGTTGAGAAATGGCCTGGCCAGCACCAAAGGTCAGATTGGGGGCAAGAAAGGTCAGTTCCCATGACTCACTCAAACCACTCTCAAATGGTTCCTCCTGGTGTGGAGCTCAAATTGAGGCCACACATGACTCACCGCATGTGTACTGCAACAGACATTTTACATGGTCTCCTAAATCATAAATCTTTGATAAATAGTGAGTGATTTTTTTTACACTCCATCCTAACGTTACTGCAGTCTTGCTGCTGTCACGGTCTATAAGAAATCAGATTTGTGCAAGGCTGACATCAGAAAGTCAGAATGCTGCTCAAAACAAACAAAGGGTGTGAGGGTTTGATGGACCCTGGAGCGAGCATCCTTTAACAAGGTGAGAAACTTCGAAATACTGACATTCAGCAAGAATTGGGTGTACTCAGACCAGGAAGAAAGAATTTAAAAAAAAAATCTGTTCAGATGTGTCAGGATAGACCTCCAGGGCAGGTGGGACTTGAACCCACATCGCATTGCATCAAGATAGAGACACTATGGCACAATGTTCCCTCACAGCACAGCAGGTTCACATGCTGGCATAACAAGCAATTAGGAAGGCAAATGGCATGTGAGCATTTATAGACTCATAGAGATGTACAGCATGGAAACAGACCCTTCGGTCCAATCCGTCCATGCCAACCAGATATCCCAATCCAATCTAGTCCCACCTGCCAGCACCCAGCCCATATCCCTCCAAACCCTTCCTATTCATATACCCATCCAAATGCCTCTTAAATGTTGCAATTGTACTAGCCTCCACTATTTCCTCTGGCAGCTCATTCCATACATGTACCACCTTCTGCGTGAAAAAGTTGCCCCTTAGGTCTCTTTTATATCTTTCCCCTCTCACCCTTAAACTATGCCCTCTAGTTCTGGACTCCCCCACCCCTGGAAAAAGACTTTGTCTATTTATCCTATCCATGCCCCTCATAATTTTGTAAATCTCTATAAGGTCACCCCTCAGCCTCTGATGCTCCAGGGAAAACAGCCCCAGCCTGTTCAGCCTCTCTCTATAGCTCAAATTCTCCAACCCTGGCAACACCCTTGTAAATCTTTTCTGAACCCTTTCAAGTTTCACAACATCTTTCCGATAGGAAGGAGACCAGAATTGCACACAATATTCCAACAGTGGCCTAACCAATGTCCTGTTCAGCCGCAACATGACCTCCCAATTCCTGTACTCAATACTCTGACCAATAAAGGAAAGCATACCAAACACCTTCTTCCCTATCCTATCCACCTGCGACTCAAGGAGCTATGAACCTGCACTCCAAGATCTCTTTGTTCAGCAACACTCCCTAGGACCTTACCATTAAGTGTACAAATCCTGCTAAGATTTGCTTTCCCAAAATGCAGCACCTCGCATTTATCTGAATTAAACTCCATCTGCCACTTCTCAGCCCATTGGCCCATCTGGTCCAGATCCTATTGTAATCTGAGGCAATCTTCTTCGCTGTCCACTACACCTCCAATTTTGGTGTGATCTGCAAACTTACTAACTGTACCTCTTATGCTCGCATCCAAATCATTTATGTAAATGACAAAAAGTACAGGGCCCATCACCGATCCTTGTGGCACTTCACTGGTTACAGGCCTCCAGTCTGAAAAACGACCCTCCACCACCACCCTCTGTCTTCTACCTTTGAGCCAGTTCTGTATCCAAATGGCTAGTTCTCCCTTTATTCCATGAGATCTAACCTTGCGAATCAATCTCCCATGGGGAACCTTGTCAAACACCTTACTGAAGTCCATATAGATCACATCTACTACTCTGCCCTCATCAATCTTCTTTGTTACTTCTTCAAAAAACTCAATCAAGTTTGTGAGACATGATTTCCCACGCACAAAGCCATGTTAACTATCCCTAATCAGTCACTGCCTTTCCAAATACATGTACATCATTACTATAAGGATGTAAGAGTACAAGAATAAGGTGGTCTTGTATCTCTGGGTCAGAAGATCTAGGTTCAAATCCCACCTCCCCCCAGTCATAGAGATGTACAGCATGGAAACAGACCCTTCAATCCAACTTGTCCATGCTGACCAGGTAACCTAAATTAATCTAGTTCTATTTGCCAGCTTTGGCCCATATCCCTCTAAAACCTTCCTATTCGTGTAACCATCCAGATGCCTTTTAAATGTTGTAATTTTACCAGCCTCTTCCATTTCCTCTGGCAACTCATTCCATACATGCAACACCCTCGTGCCTAAACACGTAATGGAAGGTACCTAAGGAGATCTCGCTGAGTTTCAATACGGCCCTGTTAGAGACATGACTGCTCTGATGAAGTGTCATCCAGACTCGAGACATTAGCTGGAGCTCTCCCTCCACGGGTTATGCCTGACCCGCTGTGATCTCCAGCATTTTTTGTTTTCAGTACAGATTCCAACTCCTTCACTCTGGTGAGACTGCAGCTGGAGTACAGGACACTTTTGGTTTCTGTACTCTTCAAAATTTATTCTTACACAGGATGGAGACATTTCTGCTGAGGTCAGCACCTGTTCCCCATCTCTAATGACCCCTGAACCAATTGGCTCCCAAAGCTCTTTCAGAGGGAAGTTAAGAGTCACCCACATTGTTGTGGGTCAGGAGTCACGTGGAGGGCAGATCAGGTGAGAGCAGCAGATCTCTTTCTGGAAAGGCCACTAGTGAACCAGAGAGGGATTGTCTCAGGAGGGATGTACTCCTTGTACTCTTAATAGTAGCCTTCAGAACATCTAAAGCTTGCCAAACACCCCACAGTAACCAAAGCTGCTTCAGAGAGTTAAACGTCAATGCTTCTAGGCAGCAGTCTTTCTGAGGAGATTTCTGATTGGCAAACAATTTTTAGAAAGTACAGCTGAGGGTATCAGTATTTCACTTGCAACATACTTTCATACATTAGCTGCTCAAATTATATCTGACATCGGAAGGGCTCTAAAACATGCTAAGTACTTCACTGTTGCAGACAGAACAGTTTACAAAGTTTGAAAGAAATCTGGAAAGTTGAGGGGGGGTTGGGCATTATTGCCTGCCAGCCTGTGATTTTCCACAAATTATAGAAAACAAGCGTAAAGACTTGGGTAAGTATGCACTGAATTGGAAAATCCCAATCAGATGTGACTGGAGACTGAAACACCAGGAATTACACCAAACTTAACACTAGCAATGGCAAAGAATTTTATTCTGCATTTTATACATCCACGCATTATTTGCCAGTTTATACACCCAGATAAATGGAAATCAATGTGAGTTAACTGGAGTTCTGGCTGTTTAAATTCTATATGGCATAGTATTGACATGCTTTTTTTAAACATGAATCCACCTCCAACAGGATAAGAACCTGAATAGGTTGGATAGGCTGGGTCTTTTTTTCCCTAGAGCACAGAAGACTGAGGGGTGACCATATAGGTCTATAAAATCATGACAGCCATGGATAAGGTAGATCCCAATAGCTTTTCCCCATGGTAGGGGAGTCTAAAGTCAGAGGACATAGGTTTAAGATGGGAGGAGAAGCATACAAAAGGGTCCAGAGGAACAATTTTTTCACACAGATGGTGGTGAGTGTCTGGAACAGGCTGCGAAAGGCATTAGTGTGGAAGCAGGACATTTGGCCCATGGGGTCCACATTAACCCTCTGAAAGTCATCCCACTCCACTACCCTGTATTTCCCATGGCTAATGGGGCGGCACGGTGGCACAGTGGTTAGCATTGCTGCCTCACAGCACCAGGGTCGAGTCCCGTCTGTCTGTGTGGAGTTTGTACATTCTCCCCGTGTCTGCGTGGGTTTCCTCTGGGTGCTCCAGTTTCCTCCCACAATCCAAAGATGTGCAGGCCAGGTAAATTGGTCAGGGGTAAGTATAGGGTAGACGAATGGGTTTGGGTGGGTTTCTCTTCGGAGGGGCGGTGTGGACTTGTTGGGCCGAAGGGCCTGTATCTACACTGGAGAGAATCTAATCTAATTCACCTAGCCTGCACATCCCTGGATACTATGGGACAATTTATCGTGATCATACTGCCTTACCTGCGCATTTTTGGACTGTGGGAGGAAACGCACGCATACACAGGGAGAACGTGCAGACTCTACACAGTCACCTGAGGTTGGAATCGAACCCTGGTCCCTGGTGCTGTGAGGTAACAGTGCTAACCACTGAGCCACAGTGCCACCCCTTGTAGCTTTTTAAGAATCATTCAGTAAGGTGGGGTAGGTATGGAGGGATACGGCCCAAACATAGGCAAATGGGACTAGTTTAATTGTGAAAAGTGGGCAGCATGGGTATGTTGGACCGAATGGCCTATTTCCATATTGTACACTTCAATGAGTCTATAACCCTGCAGAGCTCGCCCATCAAAGTTCGCACCACTCTGTGGTGCCTTCCTGAATTTGACTGCTAAGCCATGGCGGAGATGGTCATTTACTTTGCATTCCCTTCCCACAAGGAAGCAGACTAAAAAGCAAGGTCAGGGTAGGATTAGTGGATTTTCCAGTTCTGAAGCATGATTAACATTTCGGAGAGAGAGAGAGAGAGAGAGAGAGAGAGAGAGAGAGAGCGGGCGAGAAAAAAACTCAATCATGCACAAAATCATGATCGTCACACAGCACCAGAACAGCACCAATGCACCAGTTTTGCCGAATTCCAAAATGCTGAAGAATGAATCAATCCTTGTTGAACACAGTGTTCCCAAAGGCTGCATCATCCATTAGTTTTATCAGTTTTAGCTATAGTTTCAGTTCAATATAGAGATTGCTTCCTGCATTTGTACAAATCTCCTGGCTTCTTGTTCTGACAAGAAGGCAGAGAAATGATATATCACCCTAAATCATGGAGCTAATATGTGCTTTGATGAGCAGAATTGTGGGTCACATGTCAACAAGAAGTATTATATAAATCCAGGTCCATTTTTTACACCTGGCTGGATAATATTACATAACCCATCTCTCTGTTTGAGGTGTGAATTTTCCACAGCACTTACCGGTCCTGCTGTCTTTTGAGTAAAATATTAGTCAGACACACTCAGATTATAAAAGCAGAGAAGATACTAAATGTGCCTGCTACACAGTGCTGTCAGAGCATGAGCATTCTGGGACCTCAGTGCAACATTAACATTAGATACTGAATACAATAGCTTCCAGAAACAGGGAGAGTAAAAATACAGGGATTGTTTCCTTTGGGAAAAGTTTATGTCTAGCCAATTGTACTGCTGCACTCTGACACAAATGTTCAACTTCCACGCTATTTTTATAGCACATTTTAAACAGGGACACATTTTGGATAAGTCACCCATATTGTCTTCACATTGATGCAGCATTGTTGGGAATAGGTATTCTGGACAGCTCGGTATTTATACAGTGTTTGTAAGTGTCTATACGGGTTCTCTCAGTGCCTATATGGTGTTTTTAGATGTCTATATGGTTTTTCCAGGTGTCTAGGGCGTTTCTCAGTATCTATATGGTTTTCCTAGGTTTCTATACTGTATTCACATGGTGTTTCTCAGTATCTATATCGTGTTTATCAGTATTTATGTCATATTTCTCGATATCTATGCAGTGTCTCGCATGTCTATGCAGTGTCTCTCATGTCTATACAGTGTTTCTCGGTATCTAGGCAGTGTCTGTCAGTTTCTAAGTAGTATCTTTTGGTGGCAATATGGTTTTCTCTGTGTCTACATTGGTTCTCAGAGTCTATACAGTGTTTTTCAGTGTCTAGCCAACGATTCTCAGTGTCTAAATGGTGTTTCTAGGTGTCTATATGGTGTCTTTTCATGTCTATATGTTGTTTCTCAGTGTCTATACAGTGTTTCTTGGAATCTATGTGATGTCTATCGGTATCCATACAGTGTTTCTCATTGTCCAAATGGTGTTTTGCAGTGTCTATATAGTGTTTCTAGGTGTCTTTAGTGTTTCTTGGTCTCTATATGTTGCTTCTTGGAGACTAGATAGTGTTTGCAGGTGTATATACAGTGTATCTCGGTGTCTATGTGGTGTTTGTCAGTGTTGATACAATGGTTCTCCATGCCTATATAGTATCTCTAGTCTATATGGTGGTTCTCAGTCTCTCTCAGTATCCATACTGTCTCACCTGGTGTTTCTTGGTGTCTTTATGGTGTCTCTTGGTATTATAAGGTGTTTCTCAGTGTCTACACGATGTTTCACGGTGTCTCTCAGTATCTACACAGTGTTTTCTGGTGTCTATACGATGCTAAGGACACATGTTTTACACCACTCCCGCACTGGGTCATTCAGGCTAAATCTGCCATTATCATGCGGTTCGAGGCCTTTCACTAAACTCTCAGTTAGATGTATTTAGTAAAAATGTGAACATTTTCTCGGTGTTAAACTGCACGGCACGAGAAGATTTACTGCACCTGCCTGCCAGGATAACCTTTGGCACCTCGACTCCCATTAGGTCCACGCACCCCCTGTTAAAAAGAAATGGACAATGTCACTGACGATGTCACTCTTTGTTTTCAGCTTCCTCTTTGTCTCCATCAACCCTCCGAATGTATTTTCAGCAATAATTTCCATTTCATTGTGAAGACTAGTGAGACGTCTCAGTTGGGATTACAGTGTAAAACACACTCTAGCATATGTCTTCAGAAACTATTCTGCAGATGTGTTGCTTCGATAGTATTCATGCATGCACACAATTAGAGAACAACCCTGCCAAGTGCAGCATGATTCAGTGTAAAAACCTGGCAGCCAAATTCTGGACGTCCCTTGTTCCAAGGAATTCATGTTTCAGCGCAATCCCAGGGGCACGATTCCATAGCACACATAACTATTCTTAATTCAGCAGACTCAGGTTGGTCCAAATCATCTGGAATTTTAGTTTAAATTTACACAGACATAATTCTGATATATATCGGTGCTGTTTTCAAACTATCCTGTTTTGGTGAGGGGCAGGATAGGTTTCTGTGTGACCAAACAAATCAGGCTGCTTTTGTATCACTCTGAAATTAAGCAGATTTCAGTATTCCAGATTTGGTGCACCCTTGTCTTCTGGTTAATGGTCCGGTTTATAAACCAGAGTGGATTTTCAGATCATAGCTAAACCTGTGTCGGCTGTTAAGAGTAAATACGGAGTTCAGATTCAGCTTGCTATCCTTTGTAAAGGTTAACCTTGTAACTACTACTGACTGAACTAACCTATGGAGATGTTTTGCCCGAAACATCGATTTTACTGCTCCTCGGATGCTGCCTGAACTGCTGTGCTCTTCCAGCACCACTAATCCAGAATCTGGTTTCCAGCATCTGCTGTCATTGTTTTTACCTAACCTATGGAGACGCAATGTGTTTGTATGGTGTTAATAGAAACATAGAAAATAGGTGGAGTAGGCCATTCAGCCCTTCAAACCTGCTCTGCTATTCAAGACAACCATGGCTGACCATCCAACTCAGTCCCCGTTCTTGTTTTCTCCCCCATACCCTTTGATCCCTTTATCCCTAAGAACTATACCTAACTCCTTCTTGAAAACGTTCAATGTTTTTGGCCCCAACCACTTTTTGTGGCAGAGAATTCCACAGGCTCACCACTCTCAGTGAAGATATTTCTCCTCATCTCAATCCTAAATGGCTGTCCCTGTATCCTTAAACTGTGATGCCTGGTTCTGAATCTATTTGCCATTTTAATCGAGGCGTTGAGCAAATGCAATTGAGTGAACTGCTTTCCAAATTTTCCAATTTGAGCATCTGCTACAATATCCAACTGAAGTTTAATGGCTACTGTGATTTGCTCTGCTCCAGTACATACCCTGAGGTCTTGTGGTGCAGAGCACTTCTTATCCTTGAGGTCTTGGGTAGTGCCCCTGCCTCTGGGCCAGAGATTCTGGGTTCAAGGCCCTCTCCATGGCTCAACAGCAAATCCACATGCGATGGCATCTGGTAAACGTGGGAGTGATTTGTGAAAAGCACATGGGAACCAGATGAGAACAACACTGGAGGCTCTACTGTCTAAATGCTCTCTCTCTCGAAAGAGAGAGGGAGAGAGAATGAACTCCCGGTTATTTAACCTGAGGGTCACCATGCCTCAGGTAAAGGGAAACCTTCACAGTAACCTCAGCTGGCCTGGAAATTTAACCCACACTGTTGGCATCACAAACCAGCTGTTCAGCCAACAAGAATGGGACTAAAGGACAGTGAATCATTGGCCATGATTTGAACCCAGGCGTTCTGTGTGAGAATCCTTGCAATGAATAAACACATAAGACATAGGAGTGGAAGTAAGGCCATTCGGCCCATCGAGTCCACTCCGCCATTCAATCATGGCTGATGGGCATTTCAACTCCACTTACCTGCATTCTCCCCGTAGCCCTTAATTCCTTGTGACATCAAGAATTTATCAATCTCTGCCTTGAAGACATTTAGCGTCCCAGCCTCCACTGCACTCTGCGGCAATGTGCAGGCCCACAGGCCCACCACTCTCTGGCTAAAGAAATGTCTCCGCATATCTGTTCTGAATTTACCCCCTCTAATTCCAAGGCTGTGTCCACGCGTCCTAGTCTCCTCGCCTAATGGAAACAATTTCCTAGCATCCACCCTTTCCAAGCCATGTATTATCTTGTAAGTTTCTATTATATCTCCCCTTAATCTTCTAAACTCCAATGAATACAATCCCAGGATCCTCAGCCATTCCTCGTATGTTAGACCTACCAGTCCAGGGTTCATCTGTGTGAATCTTCTCTGGACACGCTCCAGTGCCAGTATGTCCTTCCTGAGGTGTGGTGACCAAAACTGGACACAGTACTCCAAATGGGGCCTAACCAGAGCTTTATGAAGTCTCAGTAGCACAACACTGCTTTTATATTCCAACCCTCTTGAGATAAACAACAACATTGCATTCGCTTTCTTAATCACGGACTCAACCTGCATGTTTACCTTTAGAGAATCCTCGACTAGCACTCCCAGATCCCTTTGTACTTTGGCTTTACGAATTTTCTCACCGTTTAGAAAGTAGTCCATGCTTGTATTCTTTTTTCCAAAGTGCAAGACCTCGCATTTGCTCACATTGAACTCCATCAGCTATTTCCTGGACCACTCTCCCAAACTGTCTAGATCCTTCTGCAGCCTCCCCACTTCCTCAGTACTACCTGCTTGTACACCTAACTTTGTATCATCGGCAAACTTCGCTAGAATGCCCCCAGTCCCTTCATCCAGATCATTAATATATAAGGTCAACAGCTGCGGCCCCAACACTGAACCCTGCAGGACACCGCTTGTCACCGGCTGCCATTCCGAAAAAGAACCTTTTATCCCAACTCTCTGCCTTCTGTCTTTTGCCTCTACTATTGCTGAGTGCTTTGGAATATTTTACGTTGCCCTGATAGTGCCGTGATGAACATATCTGAAAAATATCACCAGCAACAGTGCAGCCCTCCATCTGGGCTGAGATTCTTCAGGCTAGGGATTTATGCCTTGGAACTTGAATGTAAACTTTCTGACGAGCTACGAGTGTTCAACATAGAGCCACAGCTGTCACAGTTAAAGTATTTTGACCTGAGCTGTAGATGGAGTAATCCATTAAAACTGTAAAACAAAACTCTGCAGAGTAAAAGTAAACCTTCTAAACACTGCAACATGTTCATTTAGTTGGATTTTCCCTCTCACTCTCCCAGTTTTCTTTCTTTCCTAATGTCTCGCTGTACTTTCTCTCAATTCTCTCTCTATAACTCGTAAAACTTACCAAGATTCTCCATCCAACTCTCAAGCTGTTATTTACTTTCATTTCTGGCAGCCTCAGAGGCAATGATCTTAGGGATGACAATAGTGCCTTCCGGGATTCCTTGTAGGTTTAATTCATTCATTCCGCTGTCTCTGCCCACTCAGACCGAGTCATCAATACCACGTTCCAATGACTGTACATCCCTCTGGCTGAAGATTGGCAGAAGAATACCATTGTCCTTAGATCCCTTTACAAACACCATCCCTTTCCACCAATTCCTTTCCTGGCCCTCAGGAGCCCCCTGGCCTGGCTCTTCATAGCCTTGGCTGCCTGTTCAACTGGAAGCTAAGCTCTAAAACACTTGCCTCTATCATGTGGTACTGCATTGCTATCCTGCTTACCTCTGTCACAGAACTGGTGTGGTGTAGAAGACTACTATTTGGCCCATCATATCTGCAATATTTCTCTGTCGCCTGTACCCTAGCCTGCGCCTAGTCCTAGGCATTCACTGGGGATGTCAGTCATCATCATAGAGTCAATGAATCACAGAGATGTACAGCATGGAAACGGACCGTTCGGTCCAACTCATCCATACTGACCAGACATCCTTATTTGACCTGGTGCCACTTGTCAGCCTTTGGCCCATATCCCTCTAAACCCTTTCAATCACATACTCATCCAGGTGCCTTTCAAATGTTGTAATTGTACCAGCCTCCACCACTTCCTCTGGCAGTTCATTCCATACAGATACTACCTTCTGCATGAAAAAGTTCCCCCTTAGGTGCCTTTTAAATCTTTCTCCACTTACCCTAAACCTATGCCTTCCAGTTGTGGACTCCCCCACCCTGGGAATAAATCTTGACTATTCATCCTATCCATGCCCCTCATGATTTTATAAACCTCTCTCAGGTCACCCTTCAGCTTCTGATGCTCCAACGAAAGTAACCCCCGTCTATTCAGCCTGACCCTGCAGTCAAACCTTCCAACCCTGACAAAACCCTTGTAAATATTTCTGAAACCTTTCAAGTTTCACACCATATTTCCTATAGCAGAGACATCAGAATTGAACATAATGGTGTTCTTCAGTACTTACATAGTCTGGCCTACACGTAACTCCAAATCCACAGCAGTATGGCTGACTCTGAACTACCCCCTGAATGGCTCTAGCAAATTGCTCAGTTCCGGGGCAATTAGGGATAAGTAACAAATGCTTGCCAAATTGCTGAAGAAATTTAAAAACTTGATCATTCCTCAAGCATACCTCAACAGGACGCTATGGTTCCAAAGTGATGTGGTGTCAAACTTTCTAATTTTTATTTTAAAAATGAAAGGTGTTTTGAAGGGAAGCTGCTCATCACTTTTAGTTCTTTGAGTAGTTGTAATGGTTTTTGCTAAAACTTAATATTTGTAACAAAGAGATGTACTTCCTAAAACAGAATCTGATATGTTTCTGCACCAGCTAGATCTACTTATTTTGAGAACATTGTGCTAGAAATTATTGAAACGCAAATATGTTTGAGTGGAACGTTCATCATGCTTTGCCTTTAAAATATGATCAGTTAGGAGGTCCCCTGTACCTCAAATCCCTACATTGAGAGTTCTGGAAACCTTATTTCCAATAAAACGTTGGTGCAGTTTACCAGTTAGCATAAATCCTCAGGTATCATTTTCAGTTTGGCCAAGGTGTGTTACCGTCCCCACAGGAACTCCATACTTTTCCACTTTGGGGAATGGAGCTACAGACAGTGATGATGATTAGGTTCCCTACAGTGTGGAAACAAGACCTTCAACCCAACAAGTGCACACTGACCCTCCGAAGATTAACCCACCCAGACTCATTCTCCTACTCTATATTTGCCCCTGACAAATGCACTAACACTATGGGCAATTTAGCATGGCCAATTCACCTGGCCTGCACGTCTTTGGAATCTGGGAGGAAACCAGAGCACCTGGAGAGAACCCACACAGACAGGGGGAGAATGTGCAAACGCCACACAGACAGTTGCCCGATAGGAATCAAACCTAGGTCCATGGTGCTTTGAGGCAGCAGTGCTAACCATTGAGCCACCATGCCACCCTATGACTCCAATGTCCTTTCCACCAGGAATCTCTCTCCCTCTTACCGACTGCTAGTGGCGTGTTTTCAAAGGGATTTGCAAGCAGACAATCAACCTCTTCAACCTCCTTCAGCCATCAAGCAGGAATAGGATTCAAACTCAGAGCTTAGAAGGAAGGACATTACCCATGGAGACCTCCTGATCTATAGTTCAGTGGAGAAGAAATGAGCTTTGGACATGTTGCTTCAATAAACAGAAATAATCTAACTGAATTCTGCAGCCAAATCCTCTGTGAGAGGAGTAACGTGAAAATTGCATTCAGAAAGAGGAGTGGTTCTGCTCTTGTGAAGTGAACTTGCAATCCTTAATTTTCTATTTGCATTTCAGAACTAATGGCTTGTTCACACTGCTATCATGCTGCACAAAATTCAGCTATTTCCAGGGAACTTCAACACTAAATATTGGAAAGAATAAGTTGTACAAATAAACTTGGTTTGAAATGGGGGCTGTGCTTTATTTTAGTAAGTTAATGACTACCATGAAAATCATCATAATGGAAGGGTGAGACTGGCAGACAGCCAATCATCTGTTACTAAAGAATAGACAGTTAGTTAGAGAGAGTGTCAAGGAAGTTTTATTTCCAGTTTACTTTTAGCTTAAAAGAAAACATGAAATTTATAGGGAAAATTGCCTTCAGTTTGAGAGTACAGGAAGGTTTACTCTATATCTAACTTCAAGCTGGCCGTGTCCAAGGAACATTTGATGGGAACAGTGTAGAGAGAGTGATATTCTGAAGCTAACTCTGTGGTGTATCTGTCCTGGGAGTGTTTGATGGGGATAGTGTAAAGAGAGCTTTATTCTGTATCTAACCCTGCGTTCTATCTATCCTGGGAGTGTTTGATGGTGATAGTGTAGAGAGAGCTACAGTCTGTATCTTGCCCTGTGTTGTATCTATCCTGGGAGCGTTTGATGCGGAAAGTGTAGATAGTGCTATACTCCGTATCTTGCCCTGTGTTGTACCTGACCTGGGAGTGTTTGATAGTGACAGTGCAGAGAGAGCTTTACTCTGTATCTAAATCTGTGTTGTATCTATCCTGGGAGTGTTTGAGGCACAGTGTAGAGAAAACTATACTCTGTACCTAACCCTGTGTTGTAGTTGTCCTGGGTGTAGTGTAAAAAAGCAGAGGGAATGAGTGAAGGAATGAATGGGGAGTGAGTGAAGGAGTAAATGGAGAGTGAGTGAAGAGGAGAATAGAGAGTGAGCAAAGGGGTGAATAGGGACTGAGTGAAGGGCTGAATGGGGAGTGAGTGAATGAGCGAATGGGGAATGACTGAAGGGGGGAACGGGAAATGAGTGAAGGGGTGAATGGGGAGTGACTGAAGAGGAGAATGGGAGTGAGTGAAGGGGAGAATGGGAAGTGAGTGAAGGGGTGAATGGGGAGTGACTGAAGAGGAGAATTGGAGTGAGTGAAGGGGAGAATTGAGAATGAGTGAAGGGGAGAATGGGAAGTGAATGAAGGGGTGAATGGGAGTGAGTGAAGGGGAGAATTGAGAATGAGTGAAGGGGAGAATGGGAAGTGAGTGAAGGGGTGAATGGGAGTGAGTGAAGGGGAGAATGGGGAGTGAGTGAAGGTGTGAATAGGGAGTGAGCGAAGGGGTGAATGGGATTGAGTGAAGGGATGAATGGAGAGTGAGTGAAGGGGAGAATGGGATTGAGTGAAGGGATGAATGCAGAGTGAGTGAAGGGGTGAATGCAGTGAGTGAAGGGGTGAAGAGGAGTGAGTGAAGGGGTGAATGGGAGCGTGTGAAGGGGAGAATGGGGAGTAAGTGAAGGGGAGAATGGGGAGTGAGTGAAGGGGAGAACGGGAGTGAGAGAAGAGGAGAATGGAGAGTGAGTGAAGGGGAGAATGGGAAATGAATGAAGGAATGAATGGGGAGTGAGTGAAGAGATGAATAGGGAGCAAGCAAAGGGGTGAATAGGGAGTGATGAAGGGGTGAATGGAGAGTGAGTGAAGGGGAGAATGGAGAGTGAGCGAAGGGGTGAATAGGGAGTGACTGAAGGGGAGAATGGGAAATGAGTGAAGGAATGAATGGAGAGTGAGTGAGGGGGTGAATGGGAAATGAGTGAAGGAATGAATGGGGAGTGAGTGAAGGGGTGAATGGGGTGTGAGTGAAGGGGAAAATGGGGAGTGACTGAAGGGGAGAATAGGGAGTGAGTGAAGAGGAGGATGGGAAGTGAGTGAAGGGGTGAATGGGAGTGAGTGAAGTGGAGAATTGAGAATGAGTGAAGGGAAGAATGGGAAGTGACTGAAGAGGAGAATTGGAGTGAGTGAAGGGGAGAATTGAGAATGAGTGAAGGGGAGAATGGGAGTGAGTGAAGGGGAGAATGGGGAGTGAGTGAAGGGGCGAATGGGGAGTGAGTGAAGGGGCGAATGGGGAGTGAGTGAAGGGGCGAATGGGGAGTGAGGTAGTAAATGGGGAGTGACTGAAGGGGTGAATGAGGAATGAGTGAAGGGATGAATGGAGAGTGAGTGAAGGGGAGAATGGGATTGAGTGAAGGGATGAATGCAGAGTGAGTGAAGGGGTGAATGCAGAGTGAGTGAAGGGGAGAATGGGGAGTGAGTGAAGGTGTGAATAGGGAGTGAGCGAAGGGGTGAATGGGATTGAGTGAAGGGATGAATGGAGAGTGAGTGAAGGGGAGAATGGGATTGAGTGAAGGGATGAATGCAGAGTGAGTGAAGGGGTGAATGCAGTGAGTGAAGGGGTGAATGAGGAGTGAGTGAAGGGGTGAATGGGAGCGTGTGAAGGGGAGAATGGGGAGTAAGTGAAGGGGAGAATGGGGAGTGAGTGAAGGGGAGAACGGGAGTGAGAGAAGAGGAGAATGGAGAGTGAGTGAAGGGGAGAATGGGAAATGAATGAAGGAATGAATGGGGAGTGAGTGAAGAGATGAATAGGGAGCGAGCAAAGGGGTGAATAGGGAGTGATGAAGGGGTGAATGGAGAGTGAGTGAAGGGGAGAATGGAGAGTGAGCGAAGGGGTGAATAGGGAGTGACTGAAGGGGAGAATGGGAAATGAGTGAAGGAATGAATGGAGAGTGAGTGAGGGGGTGAATGGGAAATGAGTGAAGGAATGAATGGGGAGTGAGTGAAGGGGTGAATGGGGTGTGAGTGAAGGGGAAAATGGGGAGTGACTGAAGGGGAGAATAGGGAGTGAGTGAAGAGGAGGATGGGAAGTGAGTGAAGAGGAGAATGGGAAGTGAGTGAAGGGGTGAATGAGGAGTAAGGGAGTAAATGGGAAGTGACTGAAGAGGAGAATTGGAGTGAGTGAAGGGGAGAATGGGAGTGAGTGAAGATGATTACTTACAGTGTGGAAACAGGCCCTTCGGCCCAACAAGTCCACAACGCCCCGCCGAAGCGCAACCCACCCATGCCCCTACATTTACCCCTTACCTAACACTACGGGCAATTTAGCATGGCCAATTCACCTGACCTGCACATCTTTGGACTGTGGGAAGAAACCGGAGCACCCGGAGGAAACCCACGCAGACACGAGGAGAACGTGTAAACTCCACACAGTCAGTCGCCTGAGGCAGGAATTGAACCCAGGTCTCTGGCGCTGTGAGGCAGCAGTGCTAACCACTGTGCCACCGTGCCGCCCTGTAAATGGGTGTAAAGGGGTGAATGATTAGTGAGGGAGTAAATGGGAAGTGAGTGAAGGGGTGAATGGGGAGTGAGTGAAGGGGTGAATGGAAAATGAGTGAAGGAATGAATGGGGAGTGAGTGAAGGGGAGAATGGGGAGTGAGTGAAGGGATGAATGGGGAGTGAGTGAAGGGGTGAATGGAAAATGAGTGAAGGAATGAATGGGGAGTGAGTGAAGGGGAGAATGGGAGTGAGAGAAGAAGAGAATGGAGAGTGAGTGAAGGGGAGAATGGAGAGTGAGTGAAGGGGAGAATGGGAAGTGAGTGAAGAGGTGAATAGGGAGTGAGCAAAGGGGTGAATAGGGAGTGATGAAAGGGTGAATGGAGACTGAGCGAAGGGGTGAATAGGGAGTGATTGAAGGGGAGAATGGGAAATGAGTGAAGGAATGAATGGGGAGTGAGTGAAGAGGTGAATAGGGAGTGAGCGAGGGGGTGAAGAGGGAGTGAGCGACGGGGTGAATAGGGAGTGAGTGAAGGGGAGATTGGGGAGTAAGTGAAAGGGAGAATGGGAGTGAAAGAAGAGGAGAATGGAGAGTGAGTGAAGAGATGAATGGAGAGTGAGTGAAGGGGAGAATAGGGAGTGAGCGAAGGGGTGAATAGGAAATGAATGAAGGAATGAATGGGGAGTGAGTGAAGAAGTGAATAGGGAATGAGCGAAGGGGCGAATAGGGAATGAGCGAAGGGGCGAATAGGGAGGGAGCGAAGGGGCGAATAGGGAGGGAGCGAAGGGGTGAATGGGGAGTGAGTGACGGGGTCAATGGGGAATGAGTGAAGGGGAGAATGGGGAGTGAGTGAAGAGGTGAATAGGGAGTGAGTGAAGGGGTGAATGGAGAGTTAGTGAAGGAGAGAATGGAGAGTGATGAAGGGGAGAATGGGGACTGAGTGAAAGGGAGAATGGGGAGTGATTGAAGGGGAGAATGGGGAGTGAGTGAAGAGGTGAATAGGGAGTGAGTGAAGGGGAGAATGGGGAGTGAGTGAAAGGAAGAATGGGAGTGAGAGAACAGGAGAATGGAGAGTAAGTGAAGGGGAGAATGGAGAGTGAGTGAAGGGGTGAATGGGGACTGAGTGAAGGGGTGAATGGGACATGAGTGAAGGAATGAATGGGGAGTAAGTGAAGAGGTGAATAGGGAGTGAGCGAAGGGGTGAATGGGGAGTGAAGGGGAGAATGGGGAGTGAGTGAAGGGGTAAATAGGGAGTGATTGAAGGGGAGAATGGGAAATGAGTGAAGGAATGAATGGGGAGTGAGTGAAGGGGTGAATAGGGAGTGAGCGAAGGGGTGAATGGGGTGTGAGTGAAGGGGAAAATGGGGAGTGACTGAAGGGGAGAATGGGGAGTGAGTGAAGGGGAGAATGGGGAGTGAGTGAAGGGGAGAATGGAGAGTGAGTGAAGGGGAGAATGGAGAGTGAGTGAAGGGGAGAATGGAGAGTGAGTGAAGGGGAGAATGGGGAGAGTGTGAAGGGGAGAATGGGGTGTGAGTGAGGGGGTGAATGGGGAGTGAGTGAAGGGGAGAATGGGGAGTGAAGTGAAGGGGAGAATGGGGAGTGAGTGAAGGGGAGAATGGGGAGACTGTGAAGGGGAGAATGGGGAGACTGTGAAGGGGAGAATGGGGTGTGAGTGAAGGGTGAATGGGGAGTGAGTGAGGGGGTGAATAGGGAGTGAGTAAAGGGAAAATTGAGTGAAGGTGAGAATGGAGAGTGAGTGTTGGACAGAGGGACAAACGCATTAGCCTGGACCCACACTATGGAGGAAGCGTTCTCCTGTGTTCACAAGTCTATGCTTCAATAGTTCGGTAATTGAAAACCCTCTCGGAATTATTCGGGGTTTGTTAACCGTTCCACTGACCACCCTACATCATAAAAAATGTTCAGTTTTACCTGCCTCTCTCAAGTGGCGACAAGGCTCTGGGTAGGTGAGTGTTTATTTATTGTGAAGCAGCCATACTGTAATTAAATGAAAAATAACAAAGAACCACAGAAGCTGGAAATCAGAATTACAAACAGAAGGTGCTGGAAAATCTCAGCAAGTCCTAGCAGCATCAGTGCAGAGAATCTCAGCAGGTCCTAGCACCATCAGTGCAGAGAAATCAGAGTTTACATTTCAGGTCCAGTGACCCTTCTTCAGAACTCGCCTTAACTCTGATTTCTTTTGAAAGATGCAGCTAGACCTGCTGAGATTTTCTGCTTTTGTTGCCATAACTACATGAGACATCTTATCCATTTCATTGTACTTCTAAACAGTAATCTGTCCACTTTTGTCTACAGAGACCTTGAAACAAACCTGGATACACTGTGTAGGGCTCTTGTGATGGACTGGGCCCAGGTGATAACACCTCTGAATAGTTTGATTAGGAAAATATCTAAATCAAAGCTTCAACCTATCTCAGTTTTGAATGAATACAGGGGAATCGAGGTACACTGGTGAAAATTAAGTGGAGGCAGTGGACAGACTTAGCACGCTCTGTACGACCCAAAAAGATGTGTGGTTTGGGAAATAACACTATTCTGTACTAAACGGGATTCGCTGATGAGTTATGAACATTTGCAGTAGATGTTTCAGAGAGGTAAACACTTACTGGGTCTCCAGGATGGCCCGATGGTCCAGGGTAACCTTTCTGTCCCTGAATTGAAACAGAAGGACATACCTATTAGTCAGTTTGTAATAGAGGAACCAGAACAAGTATTTTTACAACTGAATACGGCGAAACATGCTTAAAAGCACCAGCTTAGCAAAATATTCAAACACCGAGCAAGACCGCAACACATTTTCAAGAAAAATACGTTCAGTCAATTCGATTCCTATGTAGGGGATGAAAAAGGAAGAGCCAGATGCCAAATATGTCAACCCTGCCCCAAGCGAGTGGGAAATGATGAGGCTTGAGGTGACTTGTTTGTTAAAACCAACACCTTGCAGACTGCAACCTTAAAGCAGGTAGGAATGGGGACCAGCTATTGTGTGGCAGCTGTAGCTCACTTGGTAGCATGCTCAGCTCCCTGTCAGAACATCCTGGCTTCAAGTCTCTCTGTAGGAACAGGATGCACAGATCAAGGCTAATATTGGACTGCAGGACCAGGCTACTAACCCGAGATGGATGTCAAAGGACAATCCCATTCCAAACAGACCAAGGGAGCTTCCCCCAGGCTCCCAGGCAACATTTGACTCTCATACAACATCATGAAAAATTAAGGATTTGTCACATTGCCATTTATGGGATCTTGCTGTGTATAAATTGACTTTGACTGCACTTCAAAAGTACTGTGTTAGCTATAATGTACTGTAAGATGTCCGGTGGTCATGTGAAGAGCTACATAAATGCAACGTTTTTCCTTCTCACTTGTCTTCTTTATTTTATCAATTTATTAGAAATGGGTGTGGCTGGCTGGGCCAGAATTTAATACCCAGGTCTAGTTGCCCTTGAGATGGTAGTGGTGAGCTACCTTCTTAAACTGCTGCACTCCAGTAGGATTAAGGAGATCCAAATGCTGTGCTGGAGGGAGCTGCAGGGTTATGAGCCACTCTGCTGACATCTGCCTGGGAAGAGGCCTCCTCATCCTTTCCATGGTGAGCAATGCAAAGCCAATGAGTTTGGTTTCATTGTGAACCTTCATCCTTTCCTGATCACAAAATCCTGGTAAGAATTCTTTTTTGCTGAATGGGTGAACAGTTTGGTAATGGACCATGTAAATCGTTTGGTATGGCCCACCAAGCCTTAACTTGTGTTGGATTGCTGTTTAAAAAGTCTTTGTTGGCATTTCACAGAATCATAGAACCCCGACAGTGTGGAAACAGGCCCTTCGGCCCAACAATTCCAAAAAGGATCCCATCCAAACCCATTCCCCTACCCTCTTAATCTACATTTACCCCTGACTAATGCACCTATCCTACATATTCCTGAACACTGTGGGAAACTTAGCATGGCCAATTCACCTAACCCGCACATCGTTGGATTGTGGGAGGAAACCGGAGCACCCGGAGGAAACCCACACTGACACAGGGAGAATGGAATTAGGACCCACTTAGACATTTGGATTTCAGTAAGATCAGCATCAATATTGACTGAAGCCAAGACAACAATATTAGGCTCGAGCATTGGCCAGAGTTGACCAGAAACTGTAGTCAAAAGCAGACAAGTTAGAGTAAGATGTTCTGGGAAGCCAGGAGCGTTCTTTCCATTGGACACTGAAATAACTGTAGAGAGGCTGGTATCCTAGGTGACACAGTGGCTCAGGGGTTAGCACTGCTGCCTCACAGTGCCAGGGACCTGGGTTTGATTCCAGCCTCAGGTGACTGCCTGCGTGGAGTTTGCACATTCTCCCCGTATCTGCATGGGTTTCCTCCAGGTATTCTGGTTGCCTTCCACGATTCAAAGATGTGCAGGCCAGGTGAATTGGCCATGCTAAATTGCCCATAGTGCTAGGTGCATTAGTCAGAGGGAAATGGGTCTGGGTGAGTTCCTCTTTGGAGGGTTGGTGTGGAACCCATTGCGAATCTCTGATCCACCCTTAAATTCAAGCGGTTTCACAATAGTTCCCTGGGTCCAGCATTTGTTGTCAGTCTCTAGTTGCCCCTTGAGATGGTGGTGGTGAGCTGTCTTCTTGAACCACTGCAGTTCACGTGCTATAGAGACAGCTATAGTGATTCAGATTTTGACCCAGCAACTCTGGAAAAAGCGATATACATTTGCAAGTTATGATGGTGTGTGGGCTCAAGGGGTCTTCACATGTACCTCCTGCCTTTGTCCTTCAAGATTGAAGTGGCTGTGGGTTTGGAAGGTGCTGTCTGAGGATCTTAGGTGAATTTCTGCAGTTTATATTGTAGATAATACACACTGCTGCTACTGAGCATCAGTGGTGGTGGGAGTGTATGTTAAAGGTGGTGGATGGTTTACCAATCAAGCGGGCTGTTCTGTCCTGGATGGTTTCAAGCTTCTTGAGTTTGTTGGAGCTGCACCCACCCAGGGCAAGTGGGGAGTATTCCATCACACACCTGACTTGTGTCTTGTCGATGGAGAATAGGCTTTGGGGAGTCAGGAGGCAAGTTACATGCTGCAGGACTCCTTGTCTCATCTCCCCACACTTATCCTTCACATCTGTCTGCTCCAATGGATAGTTCTAAATTCTGCCCATTATCACTGTGTTATTTGAGGAGTTTGCTGTGCATATATTGACTGCTGTGCTTTCTGTATTGCAATTGTGACAACACTTCAAAGGTACTTAATTGCCTGTGAAGCACTTTCGGATGTCCAGTAGTCATGAGAGGAGCTATAAGAGTGAAAGGGGGTAAAATATAGGGATGAAGGAAAAGGTGATTTGGGGTTAGGAAGGGATAAAATGTAGAGATGAAGCAGAGATGTGGGGCTGAAGGAGGGGGATTTGGTTGAACAGCCCAGTTGCAATGCAGAGTAATGCCAACAGCGTGGATTCAATCCTCACACCAACTGAGGTTACTCTCCTCCTCAACCTCTCCCCTCGCCTGAGGCATAGAGACCCTCAGGTTAAACCACCATAGTCATCTCCTTCTCTCTCTCATTCTCTCATGAGAGAGCAGGACTATATGGCAATTTTACCTTTACACTTCAAATCTGTTTCATTAGCAATGAAATATTTTGAGATGCCTGGCAGTTGTGAACAGCGTTATTTAATACAGGTGTTTTTTATTAACTGGTCCAACTAACAAATGTTTGGGTCACCGGCAGAACCTAAAATTGTATTAAAAACACTTCGGAAAATATGACTGACATTAAATGGCACAGAATCCCACATTCCCTGAAACATGCTGCTTTTCAAATGATAGTAAATTGCCATAAAAATGACTGGCACTCGATAAACAGTCCTCAGAATATAGATGGCTCTGAAAAATTCAAGACGATTGTCACATGATTGATTGGAAGGAATTAGCTCATGAGCTGACGGGGAATGTGGAGATCACAAAGAGATTTATTACAACTCTCTGTTGCCATGATCAGGAACTGTTCTATATTCCTGAATGAACATTCCACCGTATTTCACATTTGAAGCTTGCAGGCAGTGCTCCAGAGAAAAGCTTGGTGCAGAAAACTCTCCGTAATTTAACACTCGAAGCTTGCCTGCAAATGAAAAGGCCACAAATTCCTAATTGTGGAAGCAGCAGAAGCCAATATCATATTTGGTTTGATTTATTACCATCACGTGTGCTGAGGTACAGTGCAAAGTGTTGTCTCACATGTTGTACACGCAGATCACACTATACAAGCACATCAGGCGTATAGATAAGAGTGCAGGGTATAGTGTTACAGCGGCCGAGAAGGTGCAGAGAGAGATCAACAGTAACATTGAAGAGTTCTGAGATTCCCCAGTTCTGAGGAAGGGTCACTGTACCTGAAACATTAAATCTGATTTCTCTTCACAAATGCTGTCAGACCTGCTGAGCTCTTCCAGCAATTGATGTTTTTGTTTAACACTGAGGAGGAAGAAGCAGGGAAAAAGCTGTTCTTGAATCTGTTTGTATGTTTTTCAACTTTTATACATTCTGTCCAATAAAAGAGGGTGGAAGATAATATAATCAGGAAGGGGGAGTCTTTGATGATGCGGGCTGCTTTCCCTAGGCAGTGGGAAGTATAGATGGAGTCAATGGACTGGATTGTGTTCACAACTCTAGTTTCTTTCGGTCTTGGGCAAAGAAGTTGCCATACCATACTGTGGTGTATCCAGACAGGATGCTTTCTATGGTTCATCTAGAAGAATCTTTATGGATATGCCAAAGTTTTTTAGTTTCCTGAAGAAGTGGAGGCTTTGCTGTGTTTTCTTGACCATAGTGGCAACATGGGAGGACCAGGACAGACTGCTGGCGATTGTCACTCCCAGGAACTTGATGCTCTCAACCATCTCCACCTCAACACCAATGATTCAGAAAAGGGCGTGCCCTCCTTAGGTCACCACAGAAAGATTTGCTTCCACTGTTGTAATATCAGGAATAGAAACATTGCAGCCATTACTTCACCAGTCATTTCATGCTAATTTGTACAGCAATGATGAGGTTTAACTGCCATGGTTTTCTTTCACAAATATAACTTCAGGAGACAATACCTCTATTAAAGACCCACGGGTTTATCTGCTTTGCTGCATTGCATTGCATTGCATGCCAAAAGAAACTTATTCTTCCTTCCTTTGAGGTGCAGTCGCTGAATATCACAGTCAGAGAACGAGCAAAAATACCACACAATAAACAAGAACATCTGGAAAATGAGTGCAGTGATTCCCAGATTACAACAGCAACTGCACTTCAGAGAGCAGCGACTGGAAAGCACTTTGGGGGTGTCTGGGAAAAGCTTTGCAGAAAGTCAAGTCTTTCTTTTCTTCAGAGAGTTAAAGTATAGAGAATTGTTCTATTGTGAGTGCATAAGGCAAGAATCAAAGAATGCAGTGGAGATGGTCAGAAACAAGGCATTAAAAACACAGAACACCAAACATGACCTGACTCAAAATATACATCTTTGAAAGCTGAAGATTACTGGGGCGATAAAGGAAATAGTAACAGGATGCTGTCCAGAAACTAGTATGCAGGTATAGCAGGTAATTAAGGAAGGCAAATGGAAATTTGGGAATTATTACAAAATAGAGTATAAATGTAGGAAAGTGTTGCTGCCTCTGTACAGGGCACTAGTGAGACTGCACCTGGAGTAATGATTACAGGTTTGGCTCCCTTACTTGAGGAGAGATGTCGTTGCATTGGAGGCAGTTCAGAGGAGGATTACCACATTGTGAGGATGGGTTTGTCTTATGAAGAGAGATTGAGCAGTTTATGTCTGTGTTCTCTGGAGTATAGAAGAATGAGGGCAGTTCTAATTGAGGTATATAAGATGCTCAACAGGGTTGTCAAGGTAGACGTAAAGGCAATGTTTCCTCTTGTGAGTGAGAGTCTGGTTTTTAGGGTAAGGTGTGGCAGATTTAAAACAGAGATTAGGAGAAATTATTTCTCTCAAATGATCATGAATCTGTGGAATTCACTATCCAAGAGTGCAGTGGATGCTGGAACATGGAGTAAATTTAAGGAGGAGACAGAGAGATTTTTAACGAGCTACAGATTGAAGGGTTACGGAGAGCAGGCACGAAAGGGGAGTTGAGGCCAAAATGAGGTCAGCCATGATGGTGGAATAGACCTAATGGGTTAAATGGTCTCCAATATTCTCATGTAAGCTTTTGGGAATGGGAATTGAGCTAAAAGACTGAGAAGTGACAAATATAGCGACCAATGTTCACGAAAGATGAATAGGATCAGTGAAAAAAACAAAGGGACAGGTTGTGATTAAAATGCCAAACTCTGAATTTCTGGATCTGTGAAGCAAGGGAAAGGATTAAAACTGAAGCCAAGGCAGGAACTAGGCCAAGGAGCTTGGAGAGAGCCCAGCTCTGCTGGGATTCCATCTCATTCACAAGCTTTCTTTCAATTCCAACATGGACATCAAGAGCTCTCCCTGTTGACACAAGTCAATGCTCATCTGGGGAGCAACTGAATCTTAAAAGATCCACAGTCAATGGGGGCCTGTAGATCATCACTGGATAATGTCAGCATGTCAGGTTTTGCTTATATAGTTATTTGCAAAAGCCACTCATGGAAGGAAGCATTTGACCCATCATACCAAGATGTAGCCCTTAAATAGGAAAACAAAGGGTACCAAGGCATTAAGATCATGATAAGACCATGCGAAACAGAAACAGGAGTACGACATTCAGCCCCTCGAGCCTGCTGTACCATTCAATAGGATGGTGGCTGAATTGACATTCCTCACATTCACTTTCCTGTCCTATCCCTTGATTCCCCAACTGATCAAGAAGCTATCTATCTCAGCCTTAGATATATACATCGGCTCTGCCCCCACACAGCTCTCTGTGGCAAGGAGTTCCAAAGACTCTCATTCCTCAGAGAGAAGAAATTCCTGCTCGTCTCAGTCTGAAGTTGGTGGCCTTTTATTCTGAGACTATGCCGTCTGGTCCAAGACTCTCCCATGAGGGGAGAAACATCCTCTCAGCATTTACCCTGTCAAGCCCCCTTAAGAATCCAAAATGTTTCAATGACAGCATTTCTCACTCTTCTAATTAGCTATAGTTGAGGAGTTCCCGCGTATCTGCTACCCTTCTCTTTCCAGATGAAAGAGGTCAGGGGTTTGGAAGGTGCTGTTTGAGGATTTTTGGTCAATTTCTGCAGCGCATATTGTAGATATTACACACTGCTGCTACTGAGTATCAGTGGTGGAGGGAGTGGATGTTTGTGGATGTCATGCCAATCAAGCTTCATCCTGGATGGTGTCAAGTGTTGTTGGAGCTGCACCCATCCAGGCAATTGGGGAGTATTCCATCACATTCTTGACTTGTGCCTTGTAGATGGTGGATAGGCTTTGGGGAGTCAGGAGGTGAGTTACTCGCCACAGTATCCCTAGCCTCTGAGCTGCTCTTGTAACCACTGAGTTTATGTGGTGAGTTCAGTTGAGTTTCTGGACAATGGTAATCCCCAGGATGTTGACAGTGGGGGATTCAGTGATGGTAACACCATTGAGTGACAAGGGATGGTGATTAGATTGTTGCTTATTGGTGATGGTCATTGCCTGGCATTTGTGTGGTGTGAATGTTAATTACCACCTGTCAGCCCAAGCCTGGGTGTGGTCTGTTGTTCAGATGTGGTTGCATTTGGACACTGATTGCTTCAGTATCTGAGGAGTCGTGAAGGGTACTGAACATTGTGCAATTATCATTGTGAAGAAGGCGGTTGGTATGCTTTCCTTTATTGGTCAGAGTATTGAGTACAGGAGTTGGGAGGTCATGTTGCGGCTGTACAGGACATTGGTTAGGCCACTGTTGGAATATTGCGTGTAATTCTGGTCTCCTTCCTATTGGAAAGATGTTGTGAAACTTGAAATGGTCCAGAAAAGATTTACAAGGATGTTGCCAGGGTTGGAGGATTTGAGCTACAGGGAGAGGCTGAACAGGCTGGGGCTGTTTTCCCTGGAGCGTCGGAGGCTGAGGGGTGACCTTATAGAGGTTTACAAAATTATGAGGGGCATGAGTAGAATAAATAGATAAAATCTTTTCCCTGGGATCATGGAGTCCAGACCTAGAGGGCATAAGTGGGACTAGATTGGATTTGGATATCTGGTCGGCATGGACGGTTTGGACCGAAGGGTCGGTTTCCATGCTGTACATCTCTATGACTCTATGATGCCACTGTTCAATAGAACATTTTGTGGTCACAGAGCAGGTGACAAAGAAACAAGGTTGGCGGGGGGAGAGGAAAGGCTGTTAAGGTCTTCTAACAAGCCCTATTCATCTGAGCAAGACTTGTAAAGCTGATGTCACTTTAATGTGGAACATGTGGATAGTCAGAGGCTTTTTTCCTAGGGTTGAAGTTTCAATTATAAGGGGGCAGAGAGGGGGAATGTTTAAGGGAGACGTGTGAGGGAGGTTTTTCATATAGAGAGTAGTAGGAGCCTGGAATGCACTGCCAGGAGAGGTGGTGGAAGCAGACATGTTGGTGACATTTAAGAGGCATCTGGACGGTTACATGAACAGGGACAGAATAGAGGGATATACAGTCATAGAGTCATAAAGGTGTACAGCATGGAAACAGACCCTTCGGTCCAACCTGTCCACACCGACCAGATATCCCAACCCAATCTAGTCCCACCTGCCAGCACCCGGCCCATATCCCTCCAAACCTTTCCTATTCATATACCCATCCAAATGCCTCTTAAATGTTGCAATTGTACCAGCCTCCACCACATCCTCTGGCAGCCAGAATGTGTGTTTTTTCAAATTTAGTTACCACTCTGCATGAAAAACGCCCCTCGCACATCTCCCTTAAACTTCCCCCCTCTCACCTTGAATCTTTGCCCTCTTGTAATTGAAACTTCAACCTTGGGAAAAAAGCCTCTGACTATCCACCTTATCAATGCCTCTCATAATTGTGTGGATCTCTATCAGATCTCTTCTCAGTCTCCATCTTTCCAGTGAAAACAATTCCAGTCTTTGTAACCTTTCCTCATAGCCAATGCCCTCGAGAGCAGTCAACATCCTGGTGAACCTTCTCTGCACTCTCTCCAAAGTTTCTACATCCTTCTGATAGTGTGGCAACCAAAACTGCACACAATACTCCAACTGCAGCCTAACAAGGGTTTTATTTAGCTGCAACATGGTTTGCCAACTCTTGTACTCCATGCCCGGCCAATGAAGGTAAACATGCCATATGCCTTCTTCATCACCTTGGCCAGCTGTGTTACCACTTTTAGGCAACAGTCGACCTATATTCCCAGATCTGTCTGTAGGTTTATGTTCCTAAGGGTTCTGCCATTTACAATATAAATTTGATCCTCCAAAAGGGAAACTGCTGTCAAGGAATCTCGATGAGCTGCTGCAGTGTATTTTGTATGTGATATACTTTGGTGGTGGAGAGAGTGGATGCTTGTGGATGTGATGCCAATTAAGTGGGAGCTGCTTTGTCCTGGATGGTGTTGAGCTTCTTGAATGTTGTTAGAGCTGCACCCATCCAGGCAAGTGGGGAGTATTCCATCACAGAAGCTAGAAGTGTGATTTATATGCAATTACTAAGGGAGTCAATGGAACTTAAGATATCAGACACTAATTAAGCTTCCGCGCAATGATTTTCAATCAAACCTACCTCAAATTCAGTTCAATTCGTTCTTACTCCTATAATTCAGAATAAAATGAGAGCAGGAATTAACAGTTTTGAGGATGACTTTCAATCTCTGTCACCTACCTTTCTACCTGGAGGCCCTGGGAGTCCAACAGCACCAGGTCGACCCACATCACCCTGGAAACAACAAAATCAAGTTTGCATGTTAAAAATATTTTCATTACTCAGACTAAAACTGTTTCCACTGATTGAATGATGCAAGATAAAGTGAGGTAATGTTGCAATCTATGCTGGCTGCAGTTCTTAACAGCAATGCAAACATCAATATCAGAACAGCATTCATCAAAAAATCTTAAATACGTGTGTCTGTTAAATCAACACTGGATATTTTCTCTTCTAGCTTCTGTCAACAATCATACTGGGCAAGATTTTAGCTCACTCAAACCCATTCACTTATAGGGTTAACATTGAGCCACATATGGTACTGATGGGAAATATATCATAGAAACCCTACAGTGTGGAAACAGTGGGCCAACAAGTCCACACCAACTCTCCAAAGATCATCTCAGCCAGAGTCACTCCCACTACCCTGCATTCCCCAAGGCCAATCCACATAACCGGAACACCTTTGGACTGTAGGACAAAACTGGAACACCCAGAAAAATCCCACGCAGGCAGAAGGAGAATGTGCAAACTCTACACAGACAATCGCCCGAGGCTGGAATTGAACCCAGGTGCCTGTAGCTGTCAGACAACTGTGCTAACCACTGAGCCACCATGCCGCCCCAAATATATAGTTGCCAAAAAAATGCTCCTCTTTCTTTCATATCTTTTATACCTAGAAATGTAGAGATAAGAAGAGTGCAAATAGAAGTACACTTCCCCCAAAACCAGCCACCTGAGGGCTGTCTCCATGCTGGATTTTGCCGGATGTCAGGTTTTACCAGTTTTGAGTGGGGCAGTTTGACTTTGTAGAGTCAAGGGTCGCTTTGAGCTTGGCACACAAGCGGCAAAACAAACAACTCCTGCTATTGGAAAGATATTGTTAAACTTGAGAAGGTGCAGAAAACATTTACAGGAATGTTTCCAGGGTTGGAGAGTTTAAGCTATAGGGAGAGGCTAAATAGGCTGGGGCTGTTGTCCCTCAAGTGTCAGATGCTGAGGGGTGACCTTAAAGAGGTTTATAAAATCATGAGGGGAATGGATAGGGTGAAAATCTAAGGTCTTTTCCCAGAGTGGTCTAAGGTCTTTTCCCAAGGGCGGGGGAATCCAAAACTAGAGGGCATAGGTTTAAGGTGAGAGAAGAATGATTTAAAAGTTGCCAAAGGGGCAACGTTTTCATGTGGTGCGTGTATGGCATGAGCTGCCAGAGGAAGTGGTGGAGACTAGTACAATAACCATATTGAAAAGGCATCTGGATGCGTGCATGAATAGGAAGGGTTTAGAAGAATATGGGCCAAATGCTGACAAATGGGACTAGGTTGGGTTGGGATATCTGGTCGGCATGAACAAGTTGGACCGAAGGGTCTGTTTCCATGCTGTACAGCTCTATAATTCTATAACCAACTGCCCACTAGGCTGCAACTAGACACACTGCAGATGTAAACTCATTCTGAAGGACAAAAGTTAATCAAAACAAAAGAGAACGATGCAAAACCGTGTGGTTTTCTAACAGTTTTTTCGACAGATGGTTACCCATAACATCTGGAAGAAGGAGCTATAATTCCTAAAGAGCATGGGTCTTGGAACTCGAAAAGTTGTGTACATTGTTGATGGTTTAGTCAATTTCCTCCCTGTAAATCATACGTGCTTTTATTTTACTATAACTGACCTGTAATGCAAAACCGTTCAATTTCTTTGAATCATGTACACAATGTTATAACCATACTCCTTTCCACTTTCACTATCAAATACTCTTAAGTCCTGTACACCATATAGGTACAGATTAAACCACTTTAATTACTTTCCCTCTGGGATATTGAATGTTCTGTGTATCACTTGGTAGTCCTGTGCTTCAGGATCAACAATCTGACCCCCTGGCTCCAGCTCATTTCCCCTTCCCCCCCTGTTTGGACAAGCAGCAATGAAAACACCACCCCAAACAGCATTGGTAACTTGCTTTTAAAAAGCACAGCAATCCTCTCCACATTCCTTAGTTTTGAAAAACTGTCCTGTTCCTATTCCAGTCCATAATCAAAAATACAGAATAATAATAAGATACAGTCTTTAGAATGAGAAGAAATATTTTCACTGGAACAGTTAAAGTCTTTAAGATTCTCTGCTTTGAAGAGATGTGGTTGCTCAGTCATCGAGTAGATTTAATACCACAGAGTTTTGTGCACTAAGTGAGTTAATTCAGAGATATTAGAGAAAGGGTGGGAAGGTGAAGCTGTGGTGGATTATCTAGTATCTTGTTGACCTACCCCTAATCTCATTTCTTGCATATGCACTACCTGCACATCACACTGCAACATCTCCCCAAGTATAGTTAACAGAGGTCGCTAATACCATGAAAGATAAATGCCATGGGAACACCGATATGTCCAATCCACACACACTATCTTGACTATTCCAGAAGAGTCAGTGGACCAAAATCCTGAATGGTTCATTATGAACCACTTTACAAGAATAATGTTCCTGGGGACTGACCACCACCTTGTGGTAACTAGAAGTGGACAATAAATGAGGAGAGCCATTGAATCCTTACAGTGTGGGAGCAGGCCACTCAGCCCATCAAGTCCACACCGACCCTCCAAAGAGCATCCTATCCAGACCTGCCCCCTCCCCGTAACCCTGCATTTCCTACAGCTAGCCCACCTAACTTATACATCCCTGGACACTCTGGACAATTTAACATGGCCAATCCACCCGAATTTGCACATCTTTGAATTGTGGGAGGAAACCCATATAGACACTGGGAGAACGTGCAAACTCCACACAGACAGTCGCCCAAGACTGGAATTGAACCCAGTCCCTGGTGCTGTGAGGCAGCAGTGCTAACCACTGGACTCCCATGCCCCCCTCTTTTGAAATAAAATGCCTCATTTAAAAGTAATGTGTAGTGCTGCTGGCTATCAATCAGTTTTTTCTTGCTTTTCCTGCTCCTGGTTATGCACAGCATCAAACATTTTTAATCTGATTTTTCAATTAATCCTTTCCCTCAATGTTCTTTCTTTCCCTCTCAGAAAATGCTGATTATTATTAGAAGTTCCACAAGGAACTGCTGGAGCATTTGAGATTAATAGCTAAACGCTGATAGCTAGATTGCATTATTGGAGCACAGAAGGTTTTAGACATGTCCACACGTATGGAAAGGACATTTTCTCTTGTGGGAGAATCGAAAGCTGGAGGTAACTCTTTAAAAATAAGGGGTCACCCACTTAAGACAGAATTAAGGAGAAACATTTTCTCACAAAGGGTCGAGATCTTAGAGCTCTTCTCCACAGCAGAGATTTTGAATATTGTAACGCAGAGGTAGGTAGATCTTGGAGAAGTGAGGAGAGGAAAGGTTCAAGGGTGAGGTGGGAATGCAGGTTCACCATGATCTTATTAACAGTGGAGGAGACTGGAGGGGAGCAATGGCCTAGTCCACATCTGGATAACAGGAATAGTTATTTACATTGTTGTGGACTACAGAGTCAAGCAGTACAGAAGAGGCCCTTTGCCCTACCAAGTCTGTACTCTCATGTCAAGCTTTCCCTATCTGATACCAATCAGAGTAGCATGATTCATATGGAGTTCAGGGAGCGAGTGTTGTCAAGAAATTGGTAAAATTACAGCCCATTCTGCAATCACCCAATACCTCTCATTTCCAATAAGGTCAGAAGACAGAATTAGGAGGAGGATCCCAGGTAGTTTGTTAGATTTTGAGGGACATTGTGAACATTCCTTTCCTTATTCACTCATGGGATGTGGGTAGTGCTAGCTGGGCTAGCATTTATTGCCCAGAGGGCAGATAAGAGTCAACCATATTGCTATGGGTCTAGAGTCACATCAACTAGACAAGGTAAAGATGGCCTGCTCTAAAGGACATTAGTGAGCCAGATGAGTTTATTCAATATCTGACTCTTAATTCCAGATTCTTTGGTGAATTCAAATTTCACCATCTACCATGGTGAGATTTGAACCTGGGTCCCCAGAACATTTGCTGAGTTTCTGAATTAATAGTCTAGCAAAGATACCACTAGGCCATCACCTCCCCACCCCACTGAATGTCATCAACCACACTTAATTCAATGAACAGCATGGCCCAAGGATTGAACCCAGGAACTTGATAACCTGTGTAGCCTACTGAAGCAGTTTCGCAATCAACAAAACCACTGTTTCATTTCACTTCAATATGATAGATATTGTCAGGTTTTCTTTCTCCTGAAGTGGAGTCAGTCTAAATACTGATCATTTTTAAAAAGAGAACAATAGGTTAATAATAATATTTCCTCTAAAGTACCTTACAACATGTCTCCACAAATACAAACTGTTGTAATCTCTCTCTCTCCATTCTCACCTTTTGTCCATTGAGTGCCTTCCCTGGAGAAGTTCCTGGTTCGCCTTTGTTTCCCTGTAAAGATAATAGGATAACAGTTAACAGATGCTAGGTTAGCTTTCCTATTCTGAAGATTCACGAAGGATTCCTCTTGCTGTTTCTTAAGCTTAGCTCGCAATTCAGTAAATCAATACACTAGCAGTGACTTGAAGAGGTTTTTACACGGATGCGTTCAATCCTCAACACTGTAAAAGCTCTGAGGGAATCAAACTTTTCACTCAGTTTAGCTTCAGGGAGATTCTTGCATTTGAAAAGTGTTGCCATGATTACTACGTGCTGTCATCTACACATAGGAATGAGAAACTGTAGTTCGGTAGCTCATTTAGAATTTATTTCAACAGCCAGTACATGTATATTAGAATCAATATTATTCATATTTATACATCTGTATTAATACTTATATAAAAATGCATGTAAATGCTTGCCTTAATATTATTAATTTGTATATGTGAATTAATATTATGTTGTACCTGTATATTCATATAACCAAGATTAATGCACAGGTACATAGCTATATTAAAGCACATGCACAAAGTAACATTTGTCACATATGTACATTGCACCTGTACATTGAAATTACTACATACATGTGGAACAATATTACAATGGAGCTGTACATTAATGCTACTATTTCAATGTCTATTAATGTTATTATGTACCTGTGAATTTATGTACATGCACATTAATATCAATATTATTGGCACTGTCGTGGTTCCATAATTACAGTGTCATAGATCATGCAGCACAGAAACAGACCCCAATCAGTCCATGCTCACCGTAATCCCAAACTAAACTAGTTCCACCTATTTGCTCCTGGCCCACATCCCTTCAAACCTTTCCTATTCATGATTTTATCTAACTGTATTTTAAACATTGTAACAATACCCACATCCATTACTTTCTCTGGAAGTTCATTCCACCCAAGAACTACTCTGTGTAAAAAAGGTCACCCTCAGATCCCCTTTTAAATCTTTTTCCTCTCACCTTAAAAACACGCTCCCCAGTTTTTATCTCCCCCATCCTGGGGAGAAGACCCTGTTATTCACCTTATCTATGCCCCTCAGGATGTTACAAACCTCAATAAGGTGATTGAAACGTACATATTCCAATTTTAAAGCTTCTGGGTGAAATCTTCACTGAGGCAAGATGATCAAATGGCTGTGCATCTATTGCTGAGAGACAAAAAAAACTGCAGATGCTGGAATCCAAAGTAGAGGCTGGAAGAACACAGCAAGCCAAGCAGTGTGGCGGTATACCCAAAATGTTGACTTCTCCACCTCCTGATGTTGCCTGGCTTGCTGTGTTCTTCCAGGCTCCTGTGTGTCATCTACTGCTGGTATACCTTGAGCAGCATCTGGCTCAGCTGGGAGCATGCATGTTTCTGATTGTAGGTTTAAAATCCCACCCCTGGATTTGAGCACAACTAATCAAACTGCCTCTCCAGTACAGCCCTGAGGGTATTGGCTTTCTGATTGTAAATCAAGGGTCTCAGCTGACTGCCCTGGTGTATAGAACACAGACCCCTTGGCACTGCTCGAAGAGGCATAGGGAAGTTATTCCCACAATCCCAGTCACCAGCATTAGATGTGGAGGTGCTGATGTTGGACTGCAATGGACAAGGTAAAGTAAATCACCAGGTTATAGTCCAACAGGTTCATTTGAAAACACTACGTTTCAGAGTACAGCTCCTTCTTCAGGTACTAGTGAGACAGGAAGACCTTAGACACAGAATTTATAAGGAAAAGATCAAAGGGTCAATACAACTGATGCGAATGAATTGAACACAGCGAAGATGGCTCTGAAATCTTTAATCAGTTAGAATGGATGTGCAGGTTTTGATTAAAAGCAAATCCCAGAACTTCTAACAAGTCACCTTTAGCCTGTTCTGTCACTATCATGTTTTTGTAAATTCATTTTCTGAATCTGATGTCAGTGAATATCTGCAGGTTATAACTTAGAGAAACATAGACACCAGGAGCAGGAATAAACCATTTGGTTCTTCGAGTCTGCTCCGCCATTCAATAAAAGAATGCCTGGAATGAGATTAGGGCCAATCAAGTATAACAGTGGGAAAGTGTGCATGAAGTCAGAGGAGATAGGAGAAGCGCTAAATGAATATTTTTCGTCAATAATCACACTGGTAAAAGACAATGTTGTCGAGGAGAATACTGAGGTACAGGCTACTAGAATAGATGGGATTGAGGTTCACAAGGTGGAGGTGCTAGCAATTCTAGAAAGTGTAAAAAATAGATAAGTCTCCTGGGCCAGATGGCTTTGATGTTTATGTCATTATTGTCTATGGGAACAGTGCCAGAAGACGGGAGGATAGCAAATGTTGTTCCCCTTATTCAAGGAGGGGAGTAGAGACAACCCTAGTAATTATAGGCCAGTGAGCCTAACTTCGGTTGTGGGTAAAGTGTTGGAAAAAAATATAAGGGTTAGGATTTATAATCATCTAGAAAGGAATAAGTTGATTTGAGATCGTCAACACGGTTTTGTGAAAGGTAGGTTGTGCCTCAAAAACCTTCTTAAGTTCTGTGAGAAGGTGAGCAAACTGGTAGATGAGGGTAGAGCAGTTGATGTGTTGTATATGGATTTCAGTAAGGCATTTAATAAGGTTCCCCAAGGTAGATTATTGCACAAAATATGGAAGCATGAGATTGAGGGTTATTTATCGGTTTGGATCAGAAATTGGCTAGCTGAAAGACAACAGAAGGTGGTGGTTGATGCAAATTGTTCATCTTGGAGTTCAGTTACAAGTGGTGCACCTCAAGGATCTGTTTTGTGGCCACTGCTATTTGTCATTTATATAAATGACCTGGATGTGGGTGTAGAAGGATAAGTTAGTAAATTTGCGGATGACACTAAGATCGGTAGAGTTGTGGAAGGTGCTGAAGGATGCTGTGGTTTCCAGAGGGACATTGATAAGCTGCAGAACTGGGCTGAGAGGTTGCAAATGGAGTTTAATGCGGACAAGTGTGAGGTGATTCACTTTGGAAGGAGCAACAGGAATAAAGACTACTGGGTTAATGATAAGGTTCTTGGTAGTGCAGATGAGCAGAGAGATCTCAGAGTCCATGTACATAGATCCCTGAAAGTTTCCACCCAGGTTGATAGGGTTGTTAAGAAGGAATACGGTGTGTTAGCTTTAATTAGTAGATGGATTGAGTTTCGGAGCCATGAGGTCATGCTGCAGCTGTACAAAACTCTGGTGCGGCCACATTTGGAATATTGCGTACAGTTCTGGTCACCGCATTAAAGGAAGGGTGTGGAAGCTTTGGAAAGGGTTCAGAGGAGATTTACTAGTATGTTGCCTGGTATGGAGGGAAGCTCTAACAAGGATAGGCTGAGGGTCTTGAGGCTGTTTTCGTTAGGGAGAAGAGGTGACTTAATTGAGACATATAAGGTAATCAGAGGGTTGGATAGGATGGACAGTGAGAGCCTTTTTCCTCAGATGGAGATGGCTAGCACAACAGAACATAGTTTTAAATTGAGGGGTGATAGATATAGGACAGATGTCAGAGGTAGTTTCTTTAGTCAGAGAGTAGCAGGGGCATGGAATGGCCTGCCAGCAACAATAGTAGACTCGCCAACTTTAAGGATATACATATGGATGAAAATGGAACAGAGTAGATTAGATGAGGTTCAGATTGGTTTCACAGGGCAACATCGAGGGCAGAAGGGCCTGTACTACACTGTAATGTTCTACGCTTCTATGTTCTGTGTTCAATGCACTCTTGGCTTAGTCTGGGCAAGGATCTGTGGCAGCAAACAGAGGCCTTTCTTTCACACTATTTCATTCAAACACTGACCCATTGACTGTCAGAAGTTATGCCTTGCAGTGCCTAAAGAGATCTGATAGTGGGGCCTCAACTCCACTTTCTCGTTCTGCCCTTGACACCCTGTTTTTGGTCAAAATCTATCTATCTTACCCTGCCTTAAAAATACTTAGCGATGTTTCTTCCACTGCTCTCTGGGGAACAGAGTTCCACAGATTCATGATCCTCTCAAAGAAAACCTTTCTCCTCACCACCTTCTCGAACAGGAGATTCCTTCTGGTGAAATGGTGTGCCACACCCCCCTCAGTAAATATTTCTCCAATGGGGGCATCGGTCCTGTCAATTCCTTCTTCAATGAGGTCAACTTTCAAGATACTTCTTTGATGAATGTACCTTCTCAGGCTCAACTGCGATCAGATTAGATTAGATTACTTACAGTGCAGAAACAGGCCCTTCGGCCCAACAAGTCAACACCGACCCGCCGAAGCACAACCCACCCAGACCCATTTCCCTACATTTACCCCTTCACCTAACACTATGGGCAATTTAGCATGGCCAATTCACTAACCTGCACATTTTTGGATTGTGGGAGGAAACCGGAGCACCCGGAGGAAACCCACGCAGTCACGGGAAGAATGTGCAAATTCCACACAGAGAGTCGCCTGGGGCGGGAATTGAACCTAGGTCTCTGGCGCTGAGATGCTTCCTACAATTAATTACAAACCTCACGCTGGTTGGACTCATGAATAACTAATACTTCCACATGATGCTGACAACTCACTTTCAGCCTTGCAAAGCACAAGTGCTGTAAATCAATGGGCGAACAATTGAATGGAAGCGTGAGAGTCCACTAGAGCAGGAAAATGGGACCAATGACACATTGTTACTGCTGCTGCTATGTAGTAACTCCTGCCCAGGGATCTGCCGTCACATTATACCATGCTTGGCTGTATTGTGCCATCCTCACTTATCTTCGATGGCACATCTGTCCACAATTCTGTGACACCAAAACCTGGACTAACCCCTCTTCCTACAGCCACCTCATTGCCCTCTGGAAGAGATCGCTTTAGCGTTTCAGCTCTGAACAAATGACTGAAATACTGACCATTTATCTTTTGCATGTCAATTTTCAGAGATCTTTTTCGCTGTTGCAATTTCGAGCACCTCCTCATTTGCCCCATGGTCTGTATATGGAAAGGTGCACATTCTAAAGGGTTCTGTTTACTTCCACAGATCCTTACTTATTGTCCAGGCTTAGCCACAAACATATTCAATAACTGATCAGGCTCGAAGGACCGAACAGTTTACTCCTGCTCCTATTACCTTGGTGCGCTTCTCTCCACTTTACCTGACGAAGGAGCAGCTTGTGATTTTAAATAAACCTTTTAAGACCTGGTGTCGTGTGACTTTCGACATGGTCCATCCCGGTCCAACACCGGCACTTCTACATCATGTCTATTCTCCATGTTTCTTGAGCGAAACAGAACATACAATCTGCAGATATTCTTTGACACTGGATTCACAAAATTAACTTACAAAAGCTGTGACTTTGATTTTCTGCTCCAACTTCCTAAGTTGTGGTTCTCCCACTCATTAAGAAAACAGTGGAAAATTGCAAACTGACCAGCTCAGCAAAATCCCAGACTGTATCATCAATCAGCATCATTTTGTGCAACAAAACCCCAAGTTGTGTAATGTAACTATTTACAATACAACATGTATTGTGAAATACTGGCTGGCTTAGGACTTGGGGGAAAAAGTTCTACGGGCATCAGAGACGGGAAACTCAGAATTTCTATGGCGATTTTGTCTGGGATTACATTCAGCATGGACTGGTTGGATGAATGGATCTGTTTTGGTGTTGCATCTCTCTGCGACACTGTGAAGCAGCCCCATTATGTTAAAAGTGTGGACAAACAGAATTTCACTGAAATTTTTGGCTTTAGAAAGCCTTGAATATCTGATCCCAGTATCCCCTCAATTCCTCATTCACTTCTAAATGTGTGGAAGTGCCGCAGGTGAACGGTCAGCAATAATGACTTGGAAATATATTACTGCTCTTTTGGTGGCCCTGGGTCAAAATCCTAGATTTCCCTCCCTAAGGGCATTGTGGGTCAACCCACAGCAGGTGGACTGCAGCGGTTCAAGAAGGCAGCTCACCCCCATCTTCTCAAGGGGCAACTAAGGACGGGCAATAAATGCTAGGCCCAGCCAGTTGACACCCATATCCCATGAGTGAATGAAAGAAAATGTAATGTTAGTAGTGTTTCAATCTGATTAGGGACTGTCAACATTTAAAGAGAAACATGAAGACCTTGTTTTAATCAGGGGTGCTGTGAAAACATGAATTCTTCGTTATTCATTCCTGGTAGACTCCCTCTGCTGGTACAAGTGTGCATGATATCCACAACTGGACAGGATGCACAATGTCATTTTGAGTACGCTTCATGGTGCGTGTGTGTGCATGCTTGTACACGTGCATGCATGTATGTATGCGCATGCGCATGTGTCAGAGTGACCAACAACAGCTACTACACCTGAGCAGTCATGGAGGTGCTCTCTAAGCCTGCCTACAGGGCTGGTGGCTTGGTCTGCTGCTAGGTATTTAAACTGCTGTCTGACTGGAACCTGGAAAATCCCAGGCAGCTTCCACCACCTGGTCTTCAGTGGCAATGCATTATTTCAATCACTGCCCTCCCAAACTCACCACAGGGTCAGTGTCTTGGGATAGGATGCAGTCCACCTCACAAGCCAGCAGCACTACCTTTAGCACCTGCCCTGTTCCCCAGCCTTGATGCTTATCTGGTTTTTAAGTTGTGGGTCACCTCATTTCGAGTCACCTTTCTAGTCAGTTGTATAACTGCTGCTCTGTCAGATTGTGATTTCACTGTGACATCCCGCAGATTTTAATTCTACCGGATGTATCAGCCTAAGTGAAAATGCACCTATTTCTTACAAACCTAATGATCTTTTGATCCATTTAGCAAAGCATTCAATTTTATCTCAGTTTTATCTAGGAATCCTCACCATACAAGCAATCAGTGATGTAATATTACCAGCAACTTCCTCTATGGTTTGCAAATTTGGATACAGTTCAAATAGTTTGAACTACACTTGGAAGCTAACAGAATTTAGTGTTGCAATCAATTTCCTGAGCACATATAACAGACGCTGAAAAAGATTTGAATTTGTAAACCAATTGTTGCATCCCACTTTGAACTCATTGTGAGGGAAATGATGCACACAAGAGTGGAAGGAAGTCTTCAAAAATCAGAATCATGAAACACTCAGCATAAGATAATTCATTTAACAGCACAGATGAAAATCAGTGAAAATGATTCCTTCCAGACAAGAACTTGGCTCATTATTCACCAAAGCAATTTCTTGGCACTGTTTGAACTTTCAATCAAGACTGTGACAAACCTACAAAGTGATTTAAGTTCTAGGAGGCTTTCTTTCTCCCTTACAGTTTACTGTCAAACTGGAACAAAGTGAGGAAAAATTACTGTTCGGATAGAAATCTCCAATCTGGTCAAACCCACAATCTGGACTACTTTACCTCAAGCTAACTTAACCCAGAACAAAAATGAATGGGGCCCGGCAACCTAAACATCCAAATTCTTACGGTGCTGTAATACAGATTGTTGGAACTCGTTAAACTGTTGCATTTATCAGAAGATGAAGTGAACACAGTAGGTGGCCATTCAGTTTGTTGCGTGCATACTAGCTCTCGTCAAGATCCATTCCCCAATCTCGCTGTGATGCACTCAGATTTGAGACAGCAAAATGACTGAAGCTAATTGCTGACTACACTATGACTTTACTAACAAACGATAACACATTGTGAACAGTTCAGTGCTGTAATTTATAAGATGACATTAGAATACACCATGAAATATAACACGTATGTCAGACACACACACACACACACACACTACACACACACACACACGGAAACCAAGACATGCACTCCTTTCCAAACTTTAATTCTCTTTATATATACTTTGTGAACAGTGAAGAGAAATAATACAATTTACTCACAACCCCAGTGTAGTTTGCAGTCAATGAAGTATCTTTGACATGGTAGTTGCTGTTGTAGTGAGGATACCATAGTGGCCAAATTTTGAGCGGTAAACCCCTATATACAGTAAACACCATCTCAAACAGATGGTTTGTTTCGGTGGTCTCGATTGAGGTCTAAATATTGACCAGGACACCACGGAGAAACATTGAAACAAAGAAAATGGGAGCAGCTGGAGGCCACTTGGCCTTTTGTGTCTGTTCTGGCATTCCATATGATCATGGCTGATTATCCAATTCAGAACAGTTTAGCTCTAAGAACCATATCAAATAAAAACTGAAAGAACTGCGGGTGTTGGAAATCAGAACCAAAACCAGAAATTGATGGAAAAGCTCAGCAGATCTGGCAGCATCTGTGAACTGTTCGAAGGAAGGGTCACTGGACCTGAAACATTAACTTGATTTCTCTCCACAACATTGAAAGGAAATCAGTCACCTTAATGCAGAAAGGAATACTCCAGGATGACAATCCAAATATTTATCTGTCATCCAATTTGTCGCATAGTAAGGTTTAATGAGATAATGACTACATTTCAATCTTCATAAATTATCTCCTGTACTGAGAAACTGCTGTGTGGTTTTGTTTGTAATGACGAACACTTGAGTAATAATGCTTGAGGTTTCTGGTACAAAATGTTGACAATCATAGAAAAACCTCAACAGTAGCCTGTACAAACAGTAAGCAAGAAACAGCAGCTTCTGCCTTTGGTGTCAATGTTTATATTGTCGCAGAACATTTGGTTGTCTTTAAAGAGAACTGGAAAAGAACCTCAATCTGGATGGGTTTCTGCAGCTGATAGCATCCCTTTTAATACCCGGATGGATGTTGGGACAACTATTAACAGCAATAATTCCCTTTTTCTTCCCAAAAGGATCTATCTTCCTTCCTCATTGGCAAACTGTCAAGCGAAATGGGTGAATATATGAATTTGGGCACTTGACTCCTCCAGTCTCCTCTGCCATTCATTAAGATCATGGCCACCAATCTGTGTACTACCTCAACCCTGACCCAATTGCCTAAGATTCTTAAGGAAAGAAAGAGTCAATCAACCCCCACCTCAAATACCCACACTAATTCTTTCCCCATTGCTCTGTGAGGAAGTATCACACAGACACATGGCTATCTGATTGAAAGCTTTCCATAGAATCTCTACAGGGTGGAAGTAGTCCATTCAGCCCATCAAGTCCACATCAACCTTCTGAAGAACACCTCACCCAGATCCATTCCCCTACTCTATCCTTGTAACCCTGCACTTCCCATGTCGAATCCGCCTAACCTGCACATCTTTGGACTATGGGAGCAAATTGGACTACCCACGGAAACCCTCGCAGACACAAGGAGAATGTGTAAACAGACCTTCAGTCCAACTCGCTCATGCCAACCAGATATCTTAAATTAATCTAGTCCCATTTGCCAGCATTTGGCCCATATCCCTCTAAACCTTCCTATTCATATACCCATCTAGATGCCTATTAAATGTTGTAATTGTACAGTCTCCACCACTTACTCTGGCAATTCATTCCATACACACAACACCCTCTATTGAAAAGGTTTCCTCTTAGGTTCCTTTTATATCTTTCCCCTCTCACCCTAAACCTATGCCCTCTAGTTTTGGACTCCCCCACCCCAAGGATAGGACTTTGTCTCTTCACTCTATCCATGCCCTCATGATTTTATAGACTTCTATAAAGTCACCTCTCAGCCTCTGATGCTCCAGGGAAAAAAGCCCCAGCCTATTCGGCCTCTCCCAATAGCTCCAAACCTGCAACCCCGGCAAAACCCTTGTAAGTCTTTTCTAAATTCTCTCAAGTTTCACAACATCCTTCCTTTTGCAGGGAAACCAGAATTGTATGCTCTATTCAAATATTGGTCTAACCAATGCTCTGTACAGCTGCAACATGACCTCCTAGCTCCTGCACTCATGCATTGACCAATAAAGGCCAGTGTGCCAAATGCCTTCTTCACCACCCTGTCTACCTGCGTCTCCACTTTCAAGGAACTATGAATCTGCACTCCAAAGTTTCTTTGTTCAGCAACATTCCCCAGGACCCGCGGCTTGTCTGAACAATGAAATTGTGAAATCCACAGCAAACCACAGCCAACAAACTACACGCGACTTCCACTATAAATTTAAGTCAAGTTTAAGCATCCACCAGTGTGGAAATAAAATTGGGAATAAAAGTGGTCATTTTTATGCTTCCCCTTTGTATTTGTTTGAGGCTGTTTTTCCTGTCTTGTCTGCCAAATTCCAATTCCTGGACTGGGAAGAGCAGGTGATTGATTCCCAAGTTTACAGCCAATGCTGGGCTTGTAACCAAACACAACTAGCAACACATTATATATCAACTTCCACTGGTTCTTACCTCCCTGTTGGGAAATGGATCACTCTGATTATAATCTCACTGATGAATTAATCTTTCCTCATCACAAAAGATTATTTACGCTCCTATCATAAGCAGATCTTTGTGTTTTGGGTTTCCTGAGAGACCTCTACATGATGCTCAGGCTTTGAATTGTGGTTACTCGGAGTGTCTCTGAGAATAGTGAGTTTAGAGCTGCTGCCTCACAGCGCCAGGGACCTGGGTTCATTCCAGCATCGGGCAACTGCCTGCGTGGAGTTTGCACATTCTCCCGATGTCTGAGTGGGTTTCTTCTAGCTGCTCCGGGTTCCTCCCACAGTCAGATGTGCAGGTTATAGTGGATTGGCCATGGGAAATTGCCCATAGTTTCCAGGGATGTGGAGGCTAGGTGGGTTAACCATGGGGAATACGGGGTTATAGGGATAGGATAGGGTTTTGTGTCTGGGTGGGATGCTCTTCATAGGGTTGGTGTGGACCTGATGGGCCGAATGGCCTGCTTCCACACTGTAGGGCTCTATAAACTGAAAGAAACAGACGCTGGATCAGGCATTGGCCCTTCAAGCCTGCCATCTCATACAGCATCATCCTCATTGCTGACCTATCAACCTCTACTTTGGGAAATCCTACACGTCTGAGCATTTACAGCTCTCTGGAATGGAGAATTCTGCAGCCCTTTGAGTGGGGCAACTTCTCCTCATGTCAGTTTGAAAACTGTGCGATAATACTGTGGAGTGAAATGGGTGACAAGGGATCTTGCGTAATTATGATTTTCCTTAAGCGTTTTTAAAAGTGTTGGGTAAAGTCAGAATCGATTAAAATTTAGTTCGATCCTTGCAGTTATTGTAAAAGGGAAGCATACAGAGGAGGAGAGAGGGGAGATCTGGTTCATGATACGTTCCGCACTGTACCAATCCCACAATTTGGAGATAAACAGGGGGGTCTGCACTTTCCAGCCTCACACTGGCGATGAACCTTGCACCCAAGCTGTGCCTGGCAGAGAAGTGCTCATTCACTGCTGCTATTTCTGAATGATGCCAGCTGCTATTCTCCAGAACTGATGCCACTAGAACTTATAGATCATTAGAATTTAACTGCGTGAGGTGGTTTCTTAGTGATCGTGAAAGGCAGGAGGAAATCATCCCCACTGAGACTCATTCAGTTGCCTTTGACTTCCATGCAGGTTTGCTCCAACATACTTTATCATGGAGTAAAGAGTTACGGACTTTTGTGTTTGGGATTCAGATCTCCACGCCCCCCCCCCCCCCCCCCCTGTCAAATGTCAACCTGTCTGCATCTTTTGAAGGCCACTGCCATGTCAGGTCTCTTGACATAACAAACACAACTAATACGCTAGGTCCCTCCAGACACTGGGAAGCAGGATCCTCTTCACTGTAGAGGGGTTGCCACCTCAGGTTCCACCCTCTTGGTTTCATTAGACTTAGTAAAGGAATTCCCAGCCCTTATAAATGCCAGTGGGACTTCTGGATGGACTCATTGTTCACAATGTTGTTGTAAAACTTTTGGCATTGTTTGGAAGATGACAAGATACAGCTCAGGCAAACAGGAAGAAGTTAAAATATTTATAGTAAGTGTTTTAACAGAGATACAATAATTGCAAAGAGCAACAGTGAAGCCAAACATTACATCACACAGATTGTTGAAGGAGCACATCAACTTTTCCCCACACTCATCAGGACATTTGCAAAAATACCAAACATTTTATACTCAGTCAGATAGGTTGGGAATGGAGACTCCCCATGCAAGTAGTATTCTTACCATTCAATATAAAATGTGTTCTCTTTTACTTTGGTATTTTGTGATTAGTATAAGATGTAAAGCTTTGTCAAAGATTGCCTTCTTTTTTAAGCAATGCTCAGGTTCTATACAAGCAAAGATAATCATTTTGATGAAAGTACCAACCTTCACGCCAGGGGGACCAGGGCGACCTGGGTTTCCATGTGGTCCTTGGCGTCCCTAGTAAACAAAAACACAAAGACCCAAAGAAAATCAGATTACATCAATCTCACATGGTCAGCTCACTTTGCATCAGATTAAATACACCTCATAATTCTAATCAGAACCAGTCACTCCTGATCGAAACGTTAACTCTGTTTTCTTGCCATAGATGCTGCCAGACTTGCTGAGATTCTAGAGCCAATTTCTGTTTTTGTTTCAGGTCTCCAGCATCCCCGGTTCTTTGTTTCACTCATAATTCTAATTGTTCGTTATATTCATCAATGCAGAGCTCTTACTCAAAACAGTATTAGAGAAGCAGAAATGGGAATAGGAGTAGGCCATTCAGCCCCTCGAACAAGTTCCGCCACTCAATAAGACTGTGACCGACCTTTTACCTTAACGCCACCTTCCCACACTATCCCCATATTCTCAAAGTGCCCAAAAATCGCCCAATCTCTATCTTGAACAGACTCTTTGACTGAGCAGCGACAACTTTCTGCAGCTAAGAATTCTTAAGACTCTTTAGAAAAAGCAGCTTTTCATCTCTGTACTTAAGAGGCAGCCCCCTTGTTCCTTGTGTTCCTCATGCAGAGGGGAAACATTTTCTCTACACCTACTCTGTTAAACACTTTAAGAACTTTTTATGGCTCAATTAGATCACATTTAATTCTTCAAACTGCCTGGAAACGTTGGTCTGGTCCATTGAATTTCTTATGAGATAATCGCCTCCTCCCATTGTAGTGAACCTTCACTGCACTCCTCCCAGTCCAAGACTATTCCTTTTTTTCCACCTCTAATCAACCTGTTCAGAAATGTTAATACATACCTCTGGAGCAGGTGGGACTTGAACTTGGGCCTCCTGGTCCAGGGGCAGGGACTCCACCTCTGCACCATAAAAGAACCCCTAAAAGGACTCCTGAGGCAAGGAGACCAAAACTGCATTCAAAACTCAGCTTGTAGCTGCAGCAATTGTAACAAGGTCAGCCATCTGGACATCATAAAATACAGAATCCCTAGTGTGGAAACAGGCTGTTCGGCTCAACAAGTCCACACTAACCCTCTGAAGACCATCCCACCCAGATCCATCCCCCTACCTTAACCCTGTAACCGCGCACTTCCCATGAGTAATCTACCTAGCCTACACATCTCTGAACACTATCGGTAATTTAGCACCTGGAGGAAACCCATGGGGAGAACATGCAAACTCCGCGCAGACAGTCGCCCTAGGCTGGAATCGAACCCAGGTCACTGGTGCTGTGTGAGGCATCAGTGCTAACCACTGAGCCACTGTGTATGGGTTCCCCAACTGGGGCTATTAACTTGGTCCAATGGGGGAGCCCTGGCTGACATCCAAGATGAATGTCACGGATGCTGGGCCCCTGAATGCCTGACTCAGTGAGAGGCAGTGCTATTGTCAAAGGCACTGCATTTGTAAACAAAAGGTAATTGGTGATGGGATGGCGGTCTTTGGAGGAGTTATTTCAGTAACCTCCTCTACACCTACACCCTGTGTCCACTTCTGGTTGCCCTGTCATAGGAAGAATAGTATCAAGCCGAGAGGGTTCAGAAAAGATTTATCAGGATTTGCCAGGAATGGAGGGTTTGAGTTATAAAGAGAGGCTAGATAGGCTGAGACTTTTTTTCACTGGACTGTGGGAAGTTACAAGGTGACCTTATAGAGATTTATAAGGTCAATGAGGGGTATAGGTAGAGGTATAGAATGGCAGGTGTCTTTTCCTCAGGGTGGGGGATTTCAAGACTGGGGGCATATTTTAAAGGTGAGAGGAGAAAGATTTTAAAAAGACAGGAGAGACAATAACTTTATACAGAGGGTGGTTCCCGTGTGGAATGAACGTCCAGCAGAAGTGGTGAATGTGAGTGCAGTTACAAAGTTTAAAGGACATTTGGATAAGTCCATGAATAGGAAAGGTTTGGAGGAATATGGGCCAAGTGCAGGTAGTTGGGACTAGTTTCGTTTAGGATTATGATCGGCATGGACTGGTTGGATTGAGGGGTCCATTTCCATGCTGTATGACTCTATGACTTTAAAATATTGTACCTTGATTAATTATTTGATTGATACCTGTGCACATATAAGGTGGCAACATTTTCTTTTTTTTTTGTTTAACCACATATGAATGTATGTGGCAATATAATTTAAATTTACATTGCAGGAGGCGGCCATTTGGTCCATCACGTCCACATAAGACAACAAAGATATATAGACATATAATGTTTACAAGTGTTAACACCAGATAAAACAACTCAAATCAAAAAGTTGTATAGTAAGCTTTTATTTCATTAGTTACTAGCTCAAGTTTTTTTTTAGTGTGGGTCAATATTAAGACAATATTTAATATGCTGGAGAGTGTTTTTACTGGAGTGATTGTATACATTCAATAGTTTTAAGCGAATGTGTCATAACCCACTCTGCTCATTCAATCAACTTGAGCACAGACATGTTTTTTCCCTTGTTGTTCTACCTTGGAAGTGGGGATTAGTTTAGCTAGGTTGGCAGGACAGTTGGTTTGCAAAGCAGTGTAATACCATCAGCATGGGTTCAGTCCCTACAGTGACTTGACTTGAGCTTGGAAACATAGACAGAATTGAAAGTATTACAGAACCTAACCTCTCCATTTCCAAACAGTACCTCAGGTTCAACTGGTTAAGTTGATGAAATCCATCCTTGCATATTGCAGCTGGAGATGACAGTTATGTGGTTTTTCTGTGGTCAGGTTTAACCAACCTTAAAGTCAAACTTGAGGTTCATCTCATTTCAGGGGATGTGTAATATCTTGCTCTGAAGTTGTACATTATAATGACACTGAAATGACTTTAAAAGTCGGTGCCATTCCAGCAAATTACTTCTTCTGTTCAGGAAAAGGATGAGGTTGCATCCACTTTTCACTGGATTTTTTTTTATTGAGAGGCCCAGGATGATACTCTAACAGATTCAAAGCCATTTTAGCCATTGCTGGCCCAATGGCCACCATCTGCACTGTATTCAGAATCAAAATACAGCTATTAGTTTACAGGTGTGAGATTTGATTTCTGCCTGTGGCAATCAAATGAGAATTGGGTTGTTGGAGAGTGTGGAGATAGAGGAGGGTGTCACAGTGTATCAGTGGTTAGCACTGCTGCCTCATAGCGCCAGGGACGTGGGTTCGATTCCATCCTTGGGTGACTGTTCATTTGGAGTTTTCACATTCTCCCTGCATCTGGGTGCTCTGGCTTCCTCCCACAGTCTGAAGATATGCAGGTTAGGGTAGATTGGCCATGCTAAATTGTCCCACAGTGTCCAGGAATGTGAATTAGGTGAATTAGCCAACGGGAATGCAAGGACAGTGTGGGATGCTCTTTTGAGGGTTTGCGCAGAATCAGAGGCCATTCAGCCCAATATCTGCACTGGAGGGATTCTATGATTCTATGAAACACACTCATTCAATTGTCCCTGGTCTCAGGCCATACACCAGCCTAGCAGTTGTCACTAAGCTCGAGCACTTGGTACTGAAATAACTCTACACAGGTCAGTATCACATCACCAATCACCAAGTCATTCTTTATTACAGCACAGACACAGCACAGACACAGACTCTTCAGTCCAATACATCCACGCCAACCATCTTCCCAAACTAGACCAGGTCCACTTGCACACATTTGGCCCATATTCCGCCAAACCTATCCATGCAATAATCCAAATGTCTTTCAAATGTTGTAACTGCACCTGCATCCACCACTTCCCCTGCACTTCCACATTCTGCGTGAAAAAGTTGCCCCTCGTGTCCTTTGTAAATTTTTCTCCTCTCTCCTTAAAAATATGTCCCCTGGTTTTGGACTCTTACACATGAACTGTCCTTGATTACAGTACTACATCATTCAGAATCAGGTACCAGGGTAAACCTAACACTGAATCTTTTTATCTGTCAGCGAGGGCTCCAAGTGGACCAGGAAAATAGCCCCAATCAAGGAACTTCTATTCTTGAGGTCCAGCTGGATGACCTTGTCACAGCCACCGCAGGCAGGGCCTCACTTAATGTCATACTGTGTGACCTGTTAATGCCATTCAAAATGTTATAAACTGCTGTCAGGCACATTCAGCATCAGGTATCAACCTTGTCAGGATCACCTGGGATGAGGAAATTTGACTAGAATCTACACATACCCGTTTTTCAGGAAGAGAATTATGAACTTACTGTAAAACTAAAAATGCTCATTTAACGACATATAACAGTCTCATGGGATTTTATACCTAAGCTGCTGCCATAAAAAATCAAAGTTCTCGTCAATTCAGTGATTTCTTATTGTTTGCAACATGTAAGGGATGCAAGCAATGCATCCTGCACAGAATTACAGGCAGATATTTCTGCCTTTGTGTGTGCAAATGTGCATGCACAGAGGTTGCAGTCTAATGCATATCGATAGTGAATACCGAAAGACTCATTATCCTTGATACCTCAAAACTCACATGCAGAGCTTAATATCTGGGATTTATAAGAGAGCTTAAAGTTTCAAACATTCAAAAAATTGTACCTGCTTCAGAACAATTTGCCCCAGATTGAAACACGGGCCAAGATTTGAAATGAGTAAGTATTCTAATTTCAAGTTGACTGCATTGATGTGCAATGTGGCCAGTGTGCCTCTGCTTAACAACTTTGTAGGTTTAAGGAGCGTAAGCAATATTTTTCTGAAAGTTTACTTGATAAATTAATTTTGGAGAGCTCTGTATTCTCAGCACAGTCAGACACAATCAGTCCCACTTATTCCTCCAATTCCTTTTATAACCGTAAACAAATACTTCACTCAGGAAAGCTAACACAATGTCATTGTTTGTTATGAGGAGAATTGAATACCATAAGACAATGAGATATAGGAGCAGATAGAGGCCATTCAGCCCATCAGGTCTACTCCACATTCAATCATGGCTGATGTGTTCTCAACCCCATTCTCCTGCTTTCTCCCTGTAACTCTGGTCCCCTTATTAATCAAGAACACTCAATGATCTGGCCTTCACAGCTTTCTGCAGTAATGAGTTCCACAGATTCACCACCTCCTGGCTTGAAAAATTCCTCCTCATCTCAGTTCTAAAGGATTGTCCCTTCCCTCTGAAGCCTTGCTCTCGGGTCCTAGTCTCTCTTACTAATGGAAATATCTTCTCTACATTCATTGTCTCCTTATTTTTAAACCGTGACTCCTGGTTCAAGATTCTCCCATAAGATGAAACACTGTCTCCACCCAGGGAGGATCTTACATGTTTTAATCAAGTCACCTCTTACTCTTCTCAATTCCACCCAATGCATGCTGAGCCTGTTCAGCTTTCCTCAAAAGACAAACCCTGTATTTCAGGTATTAATCTGGTAAAGCTTCTCTGAACTGCTTCTAATGCACTTACCTCCTTCAGGTGACCAAAACGTCATGAGTCTTTGGAACTCATCATAAGGAGATGGTGGAAGCTGAATTTGTCAATACTTTTTATGGTGGAGATGTGTAGATCCCTGTTAAGTTAGATCCCTATTCAGCAATAGGAAGGCAGGAATGTGGATTTGAGGTGACAATTGGATCGTCCACGATCTTATTAAATGACAGAGCAAGTTGAAAGGCTGAATGGCCTACTCCTGTCTCATTTATTCTTGATCTTAGCTTCTATGCTTGCGTTTGCAATACAGCAATTTACGAACAAAGAGGAAAATAAAAGAGAGCAATGTGATTACAATAAGGAACATTCTGGGGGTGAAAATCAATTTGGAGGTGACCAGCATCATTAATGTGCCCGTACCACATTAGGCAGCTTGGATCTCTCTGTGTGCCCTGCCACTCTGTTTGCAAGAACTTCCATTGTAGCAATATTATTATCCTTCAAGAGGCAGCTATCTTTAGGGAAACCAAACAGGCTGCAGGTACCACTGGTGCTACTGAAACAATACTATATACACTGAGCATTGTGCAGGTAGACCTTAGAGCAGGAGAACAGGAGCACTGGAATTGAAGGTATTTTATTCTCTCAGACATGGGTATCGCTGGCTGGGCCCAGTATTTATTGCCCGTCCCTAGTTGCCCTTTGAGAAGGTGGGGGTGAGCTGCCTTCTTGAACTGCTGCAGTCCGGTTGCTGTGGGTTGACCCACAATGCTTGACCCAGTGACACTGAAGGAATGGCAAAATATTTCCAAGTAATGATGGTGAGTGGCTTGGAGGGGAACTTGCAGGAGGTTTTGTTCCCATGTATTCTAATAACATAACCCTCACTCCTGATTTCAAGTCTATCTACTAGCCCCTTGGTAGGTGCACTACCAGGGCTGTCGGATGCAGCAGACCATGGAATTGGTATTATTGTATAATTGCCTCTTGCCTCTCTCCTTTAAACTTCTTGGTGGTACGGTGGCTCAGTGGTTAGCACTACTACCTCACAGCGCTAGGGACCTGGCTTTGATTCCAGCCTCGGGTGACTGTCTGTGTGGAGTTTGCACATTCTCCCCACATCTGCATGGGTTTCCTCCATATGTTCTGGTTTCCTCTCACAATCCAAAGATGTGCAGGTTAGGGTGAATTGGCCATGCTACATTGCCCACAGTGTTCAGGGATGTGTAGGTTAGGTGCATTAGTCAGGGGTAAACATAGGATGATAGGGTAGGGAAATGGCTCTGGATGGGTTACTCTTCAGAGGGTAGGTGTGGACTAGCTGGGTTGAAGGGCCTGTTTCCACACTGTCGGGGTTCTAAGATTCTATGATCTGCTGCCTCTATCCTTACAAATAGAAGTGGTCGTGGATTTGGAAGGTGCTGTCTGAGGATCTTTGGCAGAATTTCTGCCCGATTTTCATGCATTGACCTCACTATCAACAGTCTGGACGTTACCATTAACAAAGAAGTTGGATGAAGAAGTTCACAAGACTTAAGTAGCTTTCAAAAGTGATGCCATGAGAATTTGATATACATGCACAGAATGAAGAGAAAGAAAGAATTCTTTTGATGGATAAAACAATTTTGAAACAAGATCTGCAATTAACTATCTGGTCCTTGAAGTGCATTTTTTGTTGTCTTGCAACTCTGGCAGTGATGAGGAAGTCTTTCATCTGTGTAAATGCTACAAAATGCTATTGACATTGCAATAGCATATATCCCTCTTCATTCTCACACTTCTGCCAGTTCTTCCAAGCTCCAACACAAACTTACGCGCAAATTTCATTCACCTCTCTATCCACTGTCACAAACGAACAATCCCATCTTGTCTGAATGGGGTTGAGATTAAAATCAGTCTGAGTCATAAACAACTCTTTGCAGCTGAAGGAAGTATTTTTACATCTCCCATACGTAACTAATTTACCTTTTTTTTACAGCTTAGTATTTTTTGTACATTTCTGTACATTCTATGCAGTGAAATGTGAGATAAATAAAGCCAAGTGCACAGATTGCAGAAAGCTCAAAAGGGAAGTTCGCACCCGATTTGTATCTGAATCCTGGTGTGTTTTCCTTCATTCGTGTCTGCTCTTCTGCAACATTAAATTGCACAAACATCACAAGCTATTTCTCTGTTACAGGAGACTATACACTGGGGCAAGCCAGCTGCACCAAACTGTTTTAGTCAAACTGACAGATGTTCTGGTGTTAAAGTAGTTTAATGCTTTTTTTCTCAGTCCAATATTGAATAATTGGAAAATGAGCCAAAAATGCAACATAACCCAATCCAGCCAACTTTCAATAACCAATTGTGACTCTCGGTCTTTGCAATCAGCTGAAACAGCCATTATCTTTTCCTTCTGAACAGATCTAAGCAATACTGAAGTGTATTGAGCCCACTGTGTCTCCTACATAGCAAGCCATTCTACTAATCATATCTTTCAGAAGTTTGAGATCTGGCCAGTGGTCAGCAAATGGAACATGATTAGATGTTTTAGCTCCTATGCCAGAAGTTTCATATACAGACTAGTTGAACCCTGCTTAAGACAGCTGTGATGTTACAGATAATTTTGAACAGCTCAAATTGTTAGTGTAATAAAAAAATTCAATTGGAACCAGCTGGTGTGAACAACTAGCTCCACTCCAGCTGGTGTAAACACTTTGATTTAAGTTAAATTCAGGCAAGGGAGTTAGTGTAATTAGTTTCTTGTGAAAGGCCTCTCACAGACATGCACTCACATTTAACCTATATAAGGACACAGTGGGTTACTGCAGTGTATGAGTTTACATTGATCGAACAGTTTGCTGAGTATTCCAATATATGACTCAAATATCCATTTTCAATTCTGGCAATCAGACTGTTTTCAATCTCCTGAAGAATGAAAGGGTTTTCACCCATGCCTGTATCCTTGCTGAAGAATATTATTATTTAATCTTGTTAAATGATTTCCAGTGAAATTGATGAGTCAAGTTTGGACATCCCAAACTCTAGTTTAGAATCAGAAAAAACAGGAGCAGCTGTAGGCCATTCGGCCCTTCAAATCTGCTCCACCATTCAATAGGACCAAGGCTGATCATCCAACTCAGTCCCCTCTTCCTGCTTACTACCCCCATACCCCTTTGCTGCAAAACTATAACTGCTTCTGGAAAACATTCAATGTTTTGGTCTCAGCTGCGTTCTGTGGCTGGGAGATCCCCAGGCTCCCCACTCTCTGGGTGAAGACATTTCTCCTCATTGCAGTCCTAAATGGCCTCCCCCATATCCTTAAACTGTGACCCTTTGGTTTTGATCTGCCCGGTCTTAAGGAACATCCTCTCTGTGTTTGTCCTAGTCCTATTAAAAGTTTCCAGGTTTCTAGGAGGTTCCCCAGCTCCTCCATTCTTCTAAAAGCCAGTGAATATCGTCCTAATTAATGGAGTCTCTTTTGAAAGAGGAGAAGCTTAAGCAAAGACTTCCTGATAATCACACGTATGTACTCGATGTGAACACATAAGGAAATAACTGGATAGTATTACCATGTGTACTAGTTTGAATATGATTGGACAATACAGCCACATGTCCTAATGTGGACTGTAAACAATGTCAGCACTATTGGATACAGGTATGAGTGATTGGAAATTTGTCATTTGCAGAAAAAGTATTAAGCCATTGATTTTGGAGTAAAGTTTGAGTGTGCACCATCTTTGAAGGGGACATCTTCCACACATGCATTAGTAAAAGTTTAAACAAAGAAACCTGAGACTCGTTTGGTCTGAAAGAGGGATGAAAGAGTTAAGATCACTTTGATTGTGGCAAAGTTGGCAGCCATTCCTGTAGCAGAATAGGGAAACCAATAAAAAGTGGCAATCCCAAGTTTTGGACTGGTAACTCAACCTTAAGCGAATGTATGCATCCTTGTCATAACAGCAGGTCAAACAGCGTTGTTAGTCCACGCCAGAGAAAGAAATCACAGGCAAGTGTGCAGTGACGGCTCAGAAATGGTCTTGTCCACCTTACATGCGAAAATGCACAGACGACACTGTCCATGTGGATGAAATGAGGCTGTTTTGATGTCTTTTACCAGATGGCTGTTAACGATTTAAAGATGAAGTGAAGATGGTGGGAAGCAATGCAAGGAATGTGTCATTATTGTGGTCTGTGCCAAAGTCGGATGGCACTGAAAAGATGCCTATTCTTGTGGCGGGAATGTCCCAGAAGCCACTTTACTTTGCGAATGCCACAACACCAGGCATGTGGCTACTGAACCTGCCTGGTGACATCCAGCATTTTTGAGGTGCAGTTCGGGAAAGTGGACATTGAAAAAGGATAAAGATGATGGTCACTCTGGTAACCCTGAGAGTTGATGAATGCCCACCCACTTGGTTCCCAAACTGAAACAGTGAAGACCACAATGATGCTCTGTGATGTTGCACTGCAGGACAAAATACACAGAAAACATCTTGGACCGCAAGAACATTTGTCAGCTCTCTGAAGACAGGACACTAAGCAGAAAAAGGTGAATGCGTTTATCCAGAGCTAACTCCCCATGTGTTTCAATACCTTTTTACTGGACAAGAAGAGGTCATTGAAAGGTGCAAACAAATTGAAAAATAAATGCATTTTTCAGATACGTATTGTGCTTTCTTTTTTTAGACTTAAGGCCCATTTGTCAACAAACCAAGTTACATAGCAGCTTCCTCTATTTACTTAAGACAAGATTTGTGGACAGGCTCCCAACTACTGGGCTTTTTTTGTGATATAATGCACTTGGACAGAACAAAACTGTAGCTGATGGGCCAAATGGTGTTGTCAACTCAGCAAGGAGGTTTACAGGAATCACAGAATTGTCACAGTGCAGAAGGAGATTATTTGGTCTATTGTGCCTCCACCAATTACTGGTGTTTGCCTTTATCAACAATGTTCAGGTCTGAGGGAGACATGTGCTTAAATGCCATTTTTTTAAAGTTGCTCTTGATGTGAGTTTGTCTCCACCAGGGTGTTTTACCTGATGCAACAATGTCCATGGTTTTCACATAATATAAGAAGCTGAGTTCAAACATCCTGGCATTGAAGAATCCAAAGATGTTTACTACAACCAATGTATACAAATGTTGCATTCCTTGAGGACTGTCTGGGCTAACATTAAACTATTAAATTCCGATGGAGTAGCCAGCTTCTAATAGCAATAATTGCTCCAAGTGATCTTTTTCATTTGTTCACGTGATGTGGGCGTCACTCGTCAAGCCAATGCCTATTGTCCAGGGGGCAGTGAAGAGTCAGCCACATTGCTGTGGCTCTGGAGTCACATTTAGGACAGACCGGGTAAGGATGGCAATTTCCTTCCCTAAAGGAAATGTACCAGAAAGGTTTTTCAAACAATTGACAATGGTTTCATGGCCATCGTTAGACTCAAAACTCCAGATTTTGAAGTCAAGATGCATCATCTTGAGTTTAACAGTCTATGAATAATCCCAGGGAGAAATTGAGGACTGCAGATGCTGGAGTACCAGAGTTGAAAAATGTGGTGCTGGAAAAACACAGCAGGCCAGGCAGCATCCGAGGAGCAGGAGAATCGACGTTTCGGACATAAGCCCTAAAGAAGGGCTCATGCCCGAAACATCGATTCTCCTGCTCCTCGGATGCTGCCTGGCCTGTGTTTTTCCAGCACCACATTTTTCAAATATGAATAATCCCACTCAGCCATTGCCAAAGTAAGAGGTAAGATAGTGTGTGAATTTTTATACCTCAGGTCACGTGCTGTGATATAGCGATGATATCATCAGCAAGTCTCTTACAGGAACATTGATATACTGTCCACTAGGCATAACACAACATTGCTGGAGATGCTCTATGCACAATAAACTACCCAAAAAATAGCATCTCACTGCCTCCTCACCATTGAAATGCATTACCTTCCATGACATTGTCACATTTTCATTCTGAGTACTACCTAAACCCGCCACATAAAGTTAAGTCGAGCCATTTCAAGTGTAAGTTATGACCAACCAAAGCCTTTGGCTCTGAAAATTAACCATAACAAATATAGAGTGTTATCCTTTAATTTAATAATTGGTGAAAGTTTTAAAATGCACAAATTTTTACTTTCCTGTTCTATCTCTCTTCCCCCCCACCCCCCAGCCTAATCTTTCTTTCTCTTTATTTCACTTTCTGTATCTCATTTGACATTGAATTGACCCTTTGCTAATTGACACTTCCTCTCAAGTCCTTTTGCTAAATATTTCACAATCTTTCCAATGGACTGGTTAAAGAGATGCATCATTGTTTGCTCCCAGTGGTTATACCCTTTACAGTAATCAGCCAAGCTCCCACCTGCAGCAATCTGTCTCGAAAGAAAGTGTTGAAACCTGAAAATGCACAGGCAAATCTAACCAACAACAGATGCCCTGTCACAGCAAAATCTAGGTTTGAGAAATTCCTAGTTGTGGATTCACTCGTGTAAATCTGGTGGAACTGGGCTTAGACAGAATAGTGATAGATTGAAGAGGGTGCAGGCAGGTTAGTGAATGGCTGGACACATGGCAGATGAATAATATATTTTGTCAGGACAAACATGTAAAGACAGTATACCATAAAGGTACAACTCTGAAAGACTTCAGAACCAGAAAGACTACAATTAATAAGGGCATAGACTCAGCAGCAAAAAGATAATGTTGAACTTTAGGTAAAGGCAAAGGCAAAATAAAAGGCAGGTCAGGGAGAGCAATAGCCTAGTGGTATTTTCACTAGGCTGTTAATCCAGAGACCCAGGTAATGTTCTGGGGATGCAGATTCAAATCCCATCGCGTCAGATGGTGAAATTTGAATTCAATATGTTAAAAAAATCTGTAATCAAGAGTTTAATAGTGATCATGAAACCACTGTTAATTGTTGTGATTAAACTCATCTGCTTCACTAATATCCTTTAGGGAAGGAAACTGCCATTCTTACCTGGTCTGGCCTACATGTGACTCCAGACTCACAACAATGTGGTTGATTCTTAATTGCTCTCTGGGCAATTAGGGATGGGTAATAAATGCTGGCCTGGCCAGTGATGCCCACATTCTGTGAATGAATTTTTAAAAACTTGTAGAACACACTAGTTAGACCCCTATTTTTCTTATATTTGTTCATGGAATGTAAACATCACTATCAAGGCCAGCATTTACTACCCATCACTAATTGCCCAGAGGGCAGTTAGAAGTCTACCAACTTTCTGTGGGTCTGGAGTCACGAGTAGGTCTGACCAGGTAAGGACAGCAGATTTCTTTCCCTAAAAACTTTAGTGAGCCAGATGCATTTTTATGGTAATTGATATTGGCTGCCATTGGTCTAGCTTTTTTTTAAATTCCAAATTTTAAAAGCAATTTTATTGCTGGAGCACTTTGTACAGTTCTAGGCACCACAATATAGGAATGCATTAATGCGAGTGCAGAAGTGGTTTATGAGAATGGTTTTGGGAGATGAGAAACATCAGTTAATGACAACAGATTGGAGAGGTGAAAGGTAAGAAGAGATTTGAGGGTTTTAAAAATCATGAGGGGTCTGGAAAGAGTAGACAGAGAGGAACCACTCCTGCTTGAAAAAGAAATTGAGGACAAAAAGACACAGATTTAAAGTGATTTCCAAAAGAAACAAATGTGATGTGAGAAAAAACAAAGCAAATGGCTTCGACCTGGAATGCACTGTCTTGAGAGTGTGGTGCAGGGAGAGATAATCAAGATTTTCAGGAGGATGTTGGATGGCTCGTTGAATAGAAATCATGTGCATTGTTAGGGAAGAAAGTGGGAGAATGGCACAAAGTCATATTGCTCATTAAAAGAGATAGCACAGGCATAATACATTGAATGAACTCCTTCTGTACTGTAATACTTCTATGATTCTGTATCATGATAGTTCTGTGATTCTGTAAAGACTGGGGAAATGCATTACTGCAGAAGGGACAAGTCCAACGTATGTGGAGAAACAGAAGGATATGGGGATGTTTCCAAGCAAATGATTGAAGGTTTTGAGGCAGGCTGGAAAAGCATATGGTGTTAAAAGTGGAGGCATAGAGTACAAGAGCAAGGAAATTACGGCAACCCTTTAAAAGCACTGGTTTATCCTCAACTAGAGTACTACATTGAATTCTGGACATCACATTGCAGGAAGGATGTAAAGGCATTGAATAGGGTGCAAAAAAAAATCAACAAGATAGGTTCCAGACATCAGAGATTTCAGTTTAGCAGAGCTTAGAGGGAAAGGTTTCTCGAAGATTCAAAACACAACAGGAAACTCCTCCCCACAGTCCTCACCCACATTTATCCCTCAATCAACCTCACATGGAAAAAGTCAATTTAGATGTTGCCAGCCACAGGGAGCGGTTGGAAAGGCTGCGCTGTTTTCCCTGGAGCTGAGGGGTGACCTTATAAAGATTTATAAAATCATGAGAGGTATGGATAGGATAAACAGTCAAGGTCTTTTACCTGGGGTAGGGGAGTCTAGAACTAGGCATAGGTTCAGGATGAGAGTGGAAAGATATAAAACTGACCTGAGGGGCAACGTTTTCATGCAGAGGGTGGTGCATGTATGGAATGAGCTGCCACAGGAAGTGGTAGAGGCTGGTACAATTACAGCATTTAAAAGGGATCTGGATGAGTATATGAATAGGAAGGTTAAAGAGGGATATAGACCAAGTGCTGGCACATGGACTAGATTAGGTTGGGATATCTGGTCGGCATGGACGAAATGGACCGATGGGTCTGTGCTGTATATCTCTATGATTCTATAACTCTATCTTGTCATTATTACAGTGCTGTTTAGAGAGTTAAGATGCCAAATCTTTTCATTTTACACTCAATGGGATGGAAAGAATGTTAAATTTCAAATGACTACTGCATTCTCTCCCAGCATAAATTGTTGTGATGATTTGAACTTTGGCATTCTTGCCTTTGCCCTGATGAATGCAAGACCAAAGCATTGGAGGCATCTCTCTCTGTAATGGGAGCCTGCTGTCATAGATCAGCTGCTGCGATTCCTGTACTACAACAAGAACTACACTGCAAAGGGCTGAATCAGTTGAAATGTCTTGTGGTTGTGACAGATGATAGATAAATGCAAAAGAAGAATGCAAGTTTTTTTTTTCCTTATCCTAGTGAAACTTTAAGTTGTCCCAACAGCCATGAGGATGTTGCCAGGAAAGGAGGGTTTGAGATATAAAAATAGACTGGGGCTTTTTTTCACTGGAGTGTAGAAGGTTGAGAGGTGACCTTACTGAGGTTTATAAATCATTCATCTTATCTATGCCCCTTATCCATAAGGGTCTTTTCCCTACGGTGGGGGAGTTCAAAACTAGAAGACTTATTTTTAAAGTAAGAGGAGAAAGATTTAAAAAGGGACATGAGGGGCAACTTTTTCTTTTACACAGGGAGTGGTTCATTTATGAAATGAACTACCAGAGAAAGTAGTGAAGGCAGTTGCACAATTTCAAATTTTGAAAGACATTTGGATAAGTTCATGAATAGGAAACATTTGGAGGGATATTAGCCAAACGCAGGCAGGTGGGAATAGTTTGGTTTGGGATTATGGTCGGTGTTGTGGTCTGGTTGGACCGATGGGTCTGATTCTATGCTCTGTGGCTCTATGACTGTAAGAGGACAGTTCAAGAATGGTAGCAATTGGACAACGACAACCTATAGGATTTAGGATATTGCTTGCACATTTATACTCAGATGTGAAAAAGCGTTGACTGGCAACCAATCCCATTGTCTGAAAGCAGTATTTGAATTTTATTCATCTGATTTGATTCAATCTGCTTCCAATTAGACTGCTGTAAATGATTTGAATTGACTCAAGCTGATGCAAAATTATTTGAATTTACTCATGTTAACAATTGGAATTCTATTTACACAAAGACAGAAATTGCTAGAGAAACCAAGCAGGTCTGGGAACATCTGTGCAGAGAAAAAGGGTCAATGCACATACAAGTAGAACTGATCTGTTTCATATTGCAAGCAATGTCCCAAATCCTATAAGTTTAAAGTCCATGACTTATCTTCAGATCTGAATTCTAACTGAGCTGGTATCAATGAGATCAATCAGGGAGACAACACATTTATGAATTAAATCCTTTGGTACAATTAATGACAATGTTACGTTTTCCCCAGGAGGACTATGTCTTATCTTCAGCAGTTTCAAATAAAAATATCTAAAGAGACAACCGTCAGAGCAGCTGGCTGTTCAATGGGCACATGTACATTTCTTCTCCTGCTACACCATCCTACTGAACAGAGGGAGAAACAGTATATTATTTGTAAAATCCCAGCAACATTCCATGGTCATGACATTTATCCAGAAGCTTAGGGTCATCCTCTGTCCCCAGTGAGATATTTCTACAACTACATTTCAAATGTAGAATCTTGAACAAAGCATTCTGATCCCAGTGAGAGAACCATAAGCCAAATTTACCTATGAGCCCCACCAAATGAGGAAATTACCATGAAGTTCCCATTTTAACTTGAACATGATTCAGGAGTAATGCAAAGCATACACCATTTAACAGGCAAATGATAATTCAATTAAAAAGGGAAATTTCACTTCAGATAGTTGAAACAATAGACACGTTTCATATAACTACGAGCATTCACTTCACCCTCCGCACACATGCCACACTATGTGGCCACATCATTCCACAATAAACAGTTCTTAATTCTCACAGGGCAAGTCTGTCATCCTATCTGCCATCAGATTTCACTTTTGAGTTTCAATGGGTACAATTCTCATCAGGAAAGCAGCTTCCACAAACCCTCTCTCCCTCAAGGCGGAGCTCCCTCCCTCAGTTCATGATAGTTCTAAAGGTTCAGCTTTTCAGAGTTAGCTTCAACCAATTGCACTCCAGCTTATGGCTTGCCCAACTGCAGGACAATATCTAGCTTTCTTGTGTCTCCAAGTTAAGCACACAGGCTTCCAGGTTTTAGACCTTTTTAACCAGCTCACACAGAACCTTGTGTTTCCTCTTCTGCCAATCTGAAAATCTGACCTCTTACTGGGAGCAATTTTCCTGCTGCCCCTCACAGTGTTTTTATCCTTCTATCCCTGCCTGCTCTCTCTGTGTCCATTTCTGTGTCCTGATTGCCTTTACCGTCCAGTTCCTCTGCTTTTAGCTCTGCTTTGTCTGACAGCCGCAAAGCTTCCTACTTCCTCTTCCTTCCTATTGGTAATGCTTCCAAGTCAACAGTTGGGAGGGTAGATGAAGGGCTTATGTCCGAGACATCAACTCGCTTGCTCCTCGGAAGCTGCCTGACCTACTGTGCTTTTCCAGCAGCACACTTATCAACCCAGGTCAACAGTTGCTAAGTGATATGGGCCAGGATTACTTACTATCCAAGAAAATTACTATTGATCCATTTATGGTTGTTCTGAAGTTTTCAAAGTCATAGAGTCAAAGAGATGTTCAGCATGGAAACAGACCTTTTGGTCCAATTCGTCCATGCCGACCAGATATCCCAACCCAATCTAGTCCCACCTGCCAGCACCTGGCCTACGTCCCTCCAAACCTTTCCTATTTATATACCCATTCAGATGCCTATTAAATCTTGCAATTGTACTAGCCTCCACCACTTCCTCTGACAATCCATTTCACACACGCACCATCCTCTGTGTGGAAAAGTTACCCCTGAGGTCTCTTTTATATCTTTCCCCTCTCACCCTTAACCTATGGCCTCTACCTCTGGGCTCCCCTACCCCAGGGAAAAGACCTTGTCTATTTATTCTATCTATGCCCCTCATGACTTTATAAACCTCTATAAAGGTCACCCCTGAGCCTCTGACACTCCAGGGAAAACAGCTCTCCCTATAGCTCAAATCCTCCAACCCTGGCAACATCCTTGTAAATCTTTTCTGAACCCTTTCAAGTTTAACAACATCTTTCCGATAAGAAGGAGACCAGAATTGCATGCAATATTCCAACAGTGGCCAACCAGTGTTCTGTACAGTCACAACATGACCTCCCAACTCCTGTACTCAATACTCTGACCAATTGAGGAAAGCATACCAAATGCCTTCTTCACTATCCTATCTACCTGTGACTCTACTTTCAAGGAGCAATGAACCTGCACTCCAAGGTCTCTTTGTTCAGCAACACTCCCTAGGACCTTACCATTAAGTGTATAAGTCCTGCTAAGGTTTGCTTTCCCAAAATATAGCACCTTGCATTTATCTAAATTAAACTCCATCTGCCACTTCTCAGCCCATTGGCTCATGTGACCAAGATCCGGTTGTAATCCTCTTAAGCTCACATCCAAATCATTTATATAAATGACAAGTAGTGGTGGACCCAGCACCAATCCTTGTGACACTCCACCAGTCACAGGCCTCCAGTCTGAAAAACAACCCTCCACCGTCACCCTCCATCTTCTACCTTTGAGCCAGTTCTGTATCCAAATGGCTAGTTCTTCCTGTATTCCATGAGATCTATCCTTGCTAATCAGTCTCCCATGGAGAACCTTGTTGAACGCCTTACTAGAGTCCATATAAATCACATCTACCACCCTACCCTCATCAATCCTCTTTGTTACTTCTTCAAAAAACTCAATCATGTTTGTGAGATATGATTTTAAACTGACTACAGTTCAGCCTTCAACAGTATTATCCCCTCGAGACTGTTTACTAAACTTAGTGATCTTGAGCTAAGCCCCACTTTCTGCAACTGGATTCTCAGTTTCCTGACCGACAGGCCACAATCAGTGAAGATTGGGGACAATATTTCATCCTCACGAACACTCAACACTGGACCCTCCCAGGGCTGCGTACTCAGCCCCCTACTGTACTCACTGTATACCCATGACTGCATCACCAAATACCAGACTAATGCCATTTATACATTCGTTGATGACACCATCATAGTCAGTCAAATCTCAGATGGTGACGAAACAGACTACAGACGGGATGTGGAAGACCTGGAAAAACGGTGCACTGAGAACATCTTAGCTCTCAATGCCAGCAAAACCAAGGAACTCATTACTGACTTTCGGCAGAATGTTACTCATGCCCCCTGACACATTAACAGCACAGAGGTGGAACGAGTGGAGAGTGTCAAGCTCCTGGGGGTGGTCATCCACAACAAACTTTCTTGGACTCTTCACGTGGACACACTGGTTACAAAGGCCCAAGAATGTCTCTTCGTCCTTAGGCAGCTGAGGAAATTTGGCATGACGGTGAATACCCTTGCCAACTTTTATAGGTGCACCATCGAGAGCATTCCCTCTGGTATGGCATATGTATCATTCAAGATCGTAGACGGTTACAGAGAGTCGTGAACTCGGCCCGGACAATCACAAAGGCCAACCTCCCATCTATAGAATGCAACTGCTAGGCCCGCTGTCAAGGAAAGGCTGCCGGCATTCTCAAAGTTTCATCCCACCCTGGCACTGTTTTTCTTCAACAGAAGCCTGAACACTTGCACCAGCTGACTTCAAAACAGTTTCTACCCTACTGTTGTTAGAATACTGAATAGACTCACAAACTCTTAACATTCGCCTGCACCTGTGTCGTTGTTTTTGCCGCTGTTTACCTATTATTTACTTATCTATGCAACTTAACTCTGTGATCTGCCTACATTGCTTGCAAGACAAAGCTTTTCACGGTGCCTCGGTACACGTGTCAATAAATTCAATTCAATTCAATAAATATTCTTAAAAACATTTATAGATTCCACCAAACTTTTTAAAAAATTACAAATTTGCTGTGCTCCTTCCAGGTCAAAGGTCATCACAAAAGAAATTACCGAGCTACCCTCCAATTGCACGTTAGGAATCCACAGGACATCTCAAAATGCTTCCAAACTGTAAGTCCTCTAAGTGCAGTGACAATGTTACATAAGTTAATGCACAGTTAACTTGCAAAAAGTAGCAATTGTCGTAATGGATGAATAATTGATGGTTTGGAATGAAATGCAACAGCTGAAGATGACTGGACCTAGGATGTTCCTGAGGAACTCCTACAGAGATGTCCTAGCTGAGATGACCGATCTCCAACCACTATAACCAGCTTTCTATATGCCTGGTTTGACTTCAAAGAGGGAAAAGTTTTCCTCTGATTCCCATTGACTCTATGAGACCAGGAAACCCCCTGTTTCACTGTAACTAGTTGTAAATGGCAGGTATTTCCTACATCCAGATGCCTGCCATAAAGCACCTCCTCAGAACTGCCTGAGTCCTGGACAAAGATGTTGTCCTGTGTCATTTTCTCAAATCTCTGAGTGGGACTTGAATATATGACCTGGTTAGGAGTAAAAAGGAGTTTTTATATGTTTCTTTTAAAATATTTTTACTGGTTGAAATTGAACCAAACCAGGGTGAGTTAACAAAGGGTTACTGTGCATTTAACATTTTCTAATCCCACTTGCTGATTGGACATCCAACAGAATATAAGCAGCATTTCCATTCACTATTTTCATTGGTTAAAATGTTTAAATCTTTGACAAATAGCCAAGCCAATTCTTTTAAATATTTATACGTAAAAACTGCCAAACCAGTCTCCATTTTCCTTCAGACTAGGCCTTATTTATGCGTTGTGAAATCTTTCAGACAACCAATCCTTTCTTTTCTAAATGAGTGCATCAAAACTTTCAAAATAAAAATTCCAATAGCAATCAAGGCAACAACCAAATGAAACGTGCCTTTCTATAACTCATTTGCCAAAGTAAGTTCTTTACTTTTCTTCCTCTTGACAACTGGAATTTCTACATCTGCTTTAATGTGAATCAGATGCATCCAAGATCACATCAACTCTAGAATGCCTTCACCTCTCACATAAGTTGCTCTTCCAGGCTAATTATCCTGGTGAACTTCAATAATGTAGGCAACACCAGCTCCAGTAATTATAAAAGTGCTCCTAGCTAAATCCCAGATTTTTTCAATCAGCATTATTCACAAAGTCACCACAGATGTTGCTATATTGGCAGATAAAGTATCCTGATTCGCCATATTTACTGCAACCATTAAGGAGAGGAGCCAGAGGGCCCCTGACGGTGCATGCATCTTGTTTACAGAACAGAAATAAATCAGTGTAATCCAGCCCACGCTCAGTGTCTTTTATTGAAACCTGGAGCCAACTGAATCCCAGCAACAGCCCATCATCATGGCATTCCTTCAGCAACTCTAGACAATGCTACATTTCCGGGCAGATTAGAAGTACTACAAATTTGCTCATTTCCTGAACTCCTCTGAAAGTGAGTGCTTTAGTTCGGGTAAGGCTGCAAAACAGAGACTGGTAGATAGCCATCTGATGGTGAATAATAAATGATGGGGAGGCAATCTCCACCTGGTCCAAACATGCTCCAATCTTTCAAGATGGTGTTTTCTCTCACAGAGCTGACTGCTCTCACTGACCTCACTACACCATTTGTCCAATCACAGATGGAAAAGGTGAACTCCAGAGGTGAGATGAGAATGACTACCCCTTGAATCAAGGCAGCACTTCACTGAGTGTGACATCAAGGAGCCCTAGCAAAACCAGAATCAAAGAGAATCGGGGGAAAACCATCTTCAAAGGGTCACTCGACCCAAAACGTTAACTCTGATTTCTCTACACATATCTGCTGAACTTTTCCAGCAATTTCCATTTTGGTTTCCAATTTACAGCATCTGTAGTTCTTTCAGGTTTCGAAGCCAGAGGTAAGGACACTACCACTGTGGCACAAGACCCTTACTCCTTTGTATGAAAGAATCCTAAGGTAATGACCAACTCCTGTCCATAACATTAAATATAATTAAAATACAATTATTAACACTGCAGTTAGAAATAAACTAAAATATATACGCCTTTCATGAGATGTCCAGAATTCATCACAAACATCAAAGATGAGAAGAGCTCAGTGGAGATTAGTTTCAGGACAAGGAAAGATCCAGAAGAGAAAGATGGAAACTGAAGTTTGTCTAACTATAGATTTACAATAAAATTCTTGTACATCTCTGAAGGTCTGTTGCTGCCTGTGGATATCTGTGTACGAAACACTCACTCTCCCCAAAAAAAATCTGTCGAGGCTAGAAGAGGCATTGGAAGTTTCAATACTGCTATTGATAGATTTTTGGTTGTCTAAGGTATTTATGAAGGTTGACAAAACTAAGCTGAGTAGATGGAGTTAAGTGAATGCTCAGCTATGATCTGGCTGAATGGTGGAACAGACTGAGTGGCCTCCTCCTGTTCCAATATTGCTATGCTCCCTAAAACATAGGGTTTTCCAGATCTGTCATCTCTCTGTATATGTAATCTGCAGACCAGTGTTCGATGTCATTTCCACCTAACAGTACTTAGTGACACACACACCTGTACAGTTCAGTTCTACACAGTGCCAGGAGCGACGGAGAAATCTTATCAACAGCCCCACAATAAAATGTTGTTGCTCTCAATGCTGTGATAATACAGTGTAAAGTAATTATAAATTATATACTATTCTCCATAAACAAATGTTATGCTATGGAATTCTCAGACTGTGGAGGCAGCAGGAGTGAATGACTTTAAAAGAAAATTGAATGGATGGTTTGGAGTAATTTATCAGCTGGGATACGGGGATAGGGTGGAGCAGGAAAGAAGGACACACAGCGTGGACTTGACAGACACAGTTGCTCAGTGGTTAGCACTGCTGTCTCAAAGCACCAGGGATCTGGGTTTGATTCTAGCCTCGGGCGGCTGTTGACGTGGAGTTTGCACAGTCTCCTCTATGTCTGCATAGGTTTCCTCTGGGTGCTCTGGTGTCCTTCCTCATCCAAAAGGTGTGCAGGTTTGGTAGATTTGCCATGCTAAACTGCCCCATAGATCCACGAATGTGTAGGTTAGGTGGTTAAAATGAATAATGCGCAGGGTTACACGGTAAGGTGGGGTGGGTCTGTGTGGGATGCTCTTCAGAGGGTCAGTGCACATTCAATGGGCTGAATGGTCTCTCTCTGCACTATCAGGATTCTATGATTGCCCTGAATTTGACAGGCTGAATAGCCATATAAATTTGTTGCAGGCCATTCAGCCACTGAGCCTACTCCACCGTTCAGTTTGTTCATGGTTGATCCATTTGTTTTTAGCATTTTGCATTCCCCACTACTCCTGATACCCTTCAATTCCAGGCAATGTTGAATGAGATTTCTCCTGAGTGACTCTGAGTAACTATGTGGTGCTGGTGGTTTCATACAGAGATCCCAAGTTCAACTTGATGTGAAACTGGCAAGTAACTGAATAAAGATGCATCTCCCCAGTGTTTTTTTTTCTCTCTCTGTCTCTCTCGCTCTCTCTATCTCTCTTGCACAGAATTTTCTCTTGCTGCCTTTCCTCCTAGACTGCAGAACTACCTGTGATACAGTCTAGTTTTACTGACTTTGCCTTTGCCAAAGGTGTCTTTATGGGATATTACTATACTGGAACATTTACTGTTTAGTAGTTACATAATCTATTATTCTGCTAAGTTTTCCAATAGAGTTAAATTAGTCCAATTATTCTTTCTTTTGTTGTATTTTAACTCTAATGCATGAATAATGTGTATTTTGCTTAAAATCAGGTAATTTGACCAATTGATTTGCATCCAGAATGCAACATCTGGCACTTATCTTTAAGAAAAGCTTAGAGTCTATGCTATCTTCTGAATATATTTTGAGGGTTTGGTCTGGTCCATAACGTGTACCACTGGCCTCTTGCAGTTATTAGGTTGCTTGTGTGATTAATGAGCTCAAATAGAAGTTATGCATCGAGTCACCATAAAGATTACTGGGTAAAGCTCATGATTTGGTGTTCCTGGAAATGGAGATGCAATGCTTTTAAAATGAACTTAGAAACTGTGGGTCACGCACTGCTCCCTGAGTCAAACCTCCCACACACTTGTCCCATGAAGATCTGCACTGAGAGTACAAACTAGCTGGATCTGCCCCTGGAAACTGACCTCCACAATACAAAAAAGGCCACCCGTCCAGTGCTGGCAACTCCAGCAGCTGCAGAAAAGTTCACGTATTTCAACAAAACCAGTGCCTCAAGATCTAAAATCTCACTTTGTGTCACCTCAATCTAATTTTCCCTCAATACAAGTTCCATAGCAGCACAACAAAAACTGTAAAGCCAATGGTTAATTGCACTGCCCTCCAATCAGCGACCCATATATACAGCAGCTGAACAAATATACAGAGCATTAAAGGGGGATAAAGGATTCACTTACACAAAAGCTAATAAAATGAAGTCTTCATAATGACTCTGCTGTGAAATCAGCATGGGACCAGCTGAAGATCTGACATTTACTTTTAGGAAAATGAAACAAACTGCTGGACAAAATAGGCTTTTAATGTGACCATCTTCAAAACGTGGTGCTAATGGTAACAAATATAACAAGCCTGCAACTTTTTAACACCTCTTAAGATGATAACAAGATTGTCTTAAGAAACATACAGTATGGATGGAAATAAACTCTTTGGCCCAATCCCTCCATGCGAACCTTTTAAATGTTATAAAATTAGCAGGGAATTGAAATGAGTATGAAATTAATAATGCAAACTCAATTCAAATCCAACAGGATCATGATTGTCTGATTTATTGACACACTCAGGGGCATGTTCTGAGAAAGGGTCACTCCACCCAAAATGTTAACTCTGATTTCTCTCCATGGGTGCTGCCTGACCCATTGAGCTTTTACAGCAATTTCTGGTTTTGTTTCTGGTTCTGTTTACAGCATCCGCAGTTCCTTCCGTTTTTGTTTGCTCCTCCTGTGACCGGTAGATTTATTAACAACCTTTCCCAGGATGGCCTTGCCAGCATTTATTACCCATCCCTAACTGTCTTTGAATTGAGTTTCTTCCTAGGTCATTTGGGGGTTGGAGGTCTAAGAGTCAAATCACAGAATTGTACTATTCAGAAAAGGCCATTTGGCCCATCAATTCTGTACTGCCAAAACTACAACTATCAAGTCTACTAGTATAATTATTGTTAATCAACTTGTAGACTAGATCAGATCAACATACGAGAATTGTAGGGTAAAGTTTCCTAAAGGACAATAGTGTTCCAGATGGGGTTTTTACATTAATTAATGATAGTTTCATTACTAAGATTGGCTTTCAGTTTTCAATGATTGGTTTAAATCTCCATACGATCAGAGTATTAACTTGGATTAGGCTGGACGTGTCTAATGACATTGGGCTGAATTCCTATTCCACCATTGCCCCTTCAGGATCAGTTAGAAATAAACTAAAATATATACACCTTTCATGAGATGTCCAGTATGACATTGGGCACACAGGAACAGGAAGAGGCCATTCAGGCTTTCCAATCTCTTTGTGCTGTCATTGAGAACCTTGCCAATCTGTGACCCAGCTCCATTTACTGGTCCTTTCCTAATATCCTTCAGGTAACAAAATCTATCCACTTCAGACTCAAAACTGACAATTCCCACACCAACTGAGATTACCATGAAGGACTGTCCTTCGCAACCTCTCCCCTCACCTGAGGTAAGCAGCCCTCAGGTTAAACCATCATGAGTCATCACTCTCTCTCTCTCCAATGAGAGCTCAGTCCTATGGTCTGGTAAGACTGTGGTGAAACAATACCAAAAGTATATTTAAAGCTGAGATAGATTGGGAAATCTGGGGAAAATGGCAGAAAAGTGGACGTGAGGAACATCAGATCAGCCATGATCCTATTGAATGGTCGAGCAGGCTCAAGCTGCCGAATGGCTTACTTCTGTTCCTATTTCTTACTGTCTTAATAGTTGTTATGAGCCGGACCAACCTGGTGGACTTTTAACGACAATCGATGACAGCTTTATGACCAGCAGCTGTGGTGGAATATGAGCACAAAACATTAGCCTGGATCCCTGTCTCACTAGCTGAAAAATGTGTTGCTGGAAAACCGCAGCAGGTCAGGCAGCATCCAAGGAGCAGGAGAATCGACGTTTTGGGCATAAACCCTTCTTCAGGAAACTCTTCCTCCCTGTCTCACTAGCCCACTGATACTGCCAGTGTATCACCATCAGCTCAGTGCTATGGAAGTCGATCAAATCCTGTCTGTCAGAAAGGAATTAGCTCAAACCCTGAAGAAACAAAATAAAATCACAGGGTCTGGAGAAACAGTGGTGAGACTGAGAGTAGGTGAATGATTCTTGCAGAGACCTACTTTGCACCTGATTGGGATCCTTCTGTCAGAGTCACAGAGATGTACAGCACAGTCGGTCCTTCGGTCCAACTCATCCATGTTGACCAGATATCCTAACCTAATCTAGTCCCATTTGCCAACCTTTTACCCATGTCCCTCTAAACCTTTCCTATTCATACACCCATCCGGACGCCTTTTCAATGTTATAATTGTACTGGCTTCCACCATCTCTTCTCACAGCTCTTTCCATACACGCACCACTCTCCACATGAAAAAGTTGACCCGGAGGTCCCTTTTAAATCTTTCCCCTTCTCACCTTAAATCTATGCCCTCTAGTTTTGGACTCCCCCATGCCAAGCAAAAGACCTTGTTTATTTATTCATCCTATCCATACCTCTCATGATTTTATAAGCCCATATAAGGTCACTCCCTCAACCTCCAATGCTTCAAGGAAAATAGCCCTAGCCTTTTCAGCCTCTCCCTATAGCTGATACCCTCCAACACTTGCAACACTTGTAAATCTTTCCTGCACCCTTTCAAGTTTCACAACATCCTTCCTATAGCTCAAAGACCAGAATTACATACAGTGTTCCAAAAGTGGCCTAACCAATGTCCTGTACAGTGCTGTAAATATTCTAGAGTTCTATAGATGGAGATGAGAAACGAGAAGGTTTATGTAAAGCTATGTACCCAGTCAGACCTAGTATTTCACTGGAAACTTGCCTGTGTTCTTACGTCGACTTAGTTTAATATTCCATATGGATAACTGCCCACTAGTATTTGTTTAAGTTTTATTTGTTGCAGTAAAAGTGTGCATTTTTCCCCAGTTACTTATGATGCTATTTTCACAATTTTATGTGCACCTCACGATTACATCAGTTTTAATAAAACGTACAGTTCAATTACAAATCACAGCGCTTGCCTGGCAAGGTACAGGATAAACAAATGAGGTAAGACCACATACAGACACAATTTTGGCCTAATCCTAGTTTCAGATGCAGCATCAAGTCATTTAATAGGGAAGCATGGTGGCTCAGTGGTTAGCACTGCTGCCTCACAGCACCAGAGACCTGGGTTTAATTCCAACCTCAGGCGACTGTCTGTGTGGAGTTTACACATTCTCCCCTTGTCTGCGTGGGTTTCCTCCGGGTGTTTCAGTTTCCTCCCGCAGTCACAAAGACGTGCAGGTTAGGTGAATTGGCCATGTTAAATTGCCCATAGTGTTCAGGGATGTGTAAGTTAGGTGCATTGGTCTGGGTAAATATAAGGTAGGGGAATGGGTGTGGGTGGGTTACTCTTCGGAGGGTTGGTGTGGACTTGTTGGGCTGAAAGGCCTGTTTCTACACTGTAGGGATTCTATGATTTCTTTCCAATGACTGACAACAGCAGATCGGTTTCTGTGTGAGAAGGTGTGGCACTGAATGCTCAAACGGGCATTGTCCATTGAGAAAAAAACATTCGACCAGGCTGCATTTAGTCTGAGAATTCAGAAATGAGAACCTGTTTTATTGTATCTTGAAATTACGTGATGCACAAGGGCCAGTTTTTCTCGTTTATGTGCATTCCAATCCTGGGTAAATGAAGCAGCTGTAAGATGGGCAAAACTATGGGAAATGAATATTGAAGATTGTTGCTTCTGTTTTTCAGATAATAAACTAAAGCAAAAGATCAAATTTCAGGGAACAACATTCAGTGTCTGAGGATCCATTGGTTTTGCAGTCCATAGCAGGAGTGGGAGAGAGAGGTGGGCAAGGTTGCAGGTGATAATAAGAGGCCTAGAGAATGTTTCAGGACCCTGCAGTGAAATTGGGCTACCGTGAAAAAAAAAGTAGGCGTCATACAAATGTACACTGGAGCAGGAGTATGCCATTCAGTCCTTCAGGCGTGTTCTGTCATTCACTATCATGGCTGATCATTTTATAGAATAGAATTAGAAAATTCCATGACGGCACCTTCAACTTCACATTCCCGTGATAAACTCTGATTCCTGACTAACCAGGGAGTCAACCTATCTCAGGCCTGTGTATACTTCCCTCCAGTTTTCTTATGTATGTGGTCCATATTGGCTGCTGACACCAAAAAATTTAATTGTAACCTTTTTTTTTAATTTTTGGGGAATTAGGATGACTTGAGTTCCTGTTGTTGTTGCCCTCCTCCTTCCACAGGCCTAAAGCTGCCTGATACTTACTTCCCAGATGAAGGAGCAGTCTGATTGTAAAATTAACCAAAAAACTCTGGATGCCAGGAAACTGTAACAAAAGCAGAAGTTTCTGGAGGAATTCAGCAGGGCTGGCAGCATCAATGGAGAGAGAAAGCATAGTCAACACATTGCATCCTTTGAACAGAAGTGCACTGAAGAGATGTGCATTAATTCTGCTTTCTGTCCATGGATGCTGCCAGATCTAAGAGAAAGTGAGGACTGTAGATGCTGGAGATCAGAGTCAAGAGTCATTCCTGTTGCAGGGCTTATGCCAGAAACGTTGATTCTCCTGCTCCTTGGATGCTGCACGACCTGCTGCGCTTTTCCAGCACCATACTCTCCATGCTGTCAGACCTGCTGAGTTTCTGGTTTTGAGCCTGACTGTGGGGGGTGGCAGAAACCTGACTGAAAAGAAACCTGAGGGCTCAGTTCCAACCTCCTGTGAATGGGCCCAGTCAAACATTTGCCCTGCTCTGTCTGGTCTCTGCCCTCTTCATCTTTCTATGAAGATCCTGCAAGCACCCTGAGCGGCAGAGCGAGGAGGGAAGGCAGCAAAACACCTACCATAAAGATACTTGCCAACCTATGGGAAGGTGGCCCTTGGAAGAATACAGCCTTACAACAGTTTGCGTTGGGATTTCTGTCCATTTGTGCATCAAAGAGAATTTGAAACCTTATGGATGGCACAGATATAAATTGCACAGACATGTCTATGTGGGTCAAACAAGGAGGAACACCAACCATTCGAATCACAGATACACTATCAATTTCTATCTGGGTTCAACTGCCCTGCCGAAATCTTTCAATTTGTCTTCAAAAATGAAGACCAAGCCCAGATTTCCTCTCTTATTACCCCAAATGCCTGCAGAAAGGTTACAAATGGAAGTCTGCTGCAGGCAGACAATGTTCGGTGCTTTTTTTTGGGATGGACGAAGTGGGGACATGAAGCTGTTGTTCGAGATGGTGTTGAGCTTCCTGAGTGCTGTGCAGAGCTGCATTCATTCATTAAGTGGGGATCATTCCATGCTGGCCTGTATCTTGTGCAGATCGTTGTGGTGTAACACGCTTTTTGTCAATGCGAATTGGTTATAATTCGACTGACAAATTGGGAACATTGTTTGAATAACATGAACTTTCAACTGAACAGGTAAAGCAATTTTCTACAGCTATCTTCCACAGCACAATTTTCTGTAGCGGTTTTCCATAGCGCGATTTTCTATAGTTGCAAAAGAACACTACTGCTGCATTATAGCAATGCACCCTGTACATTGTTGGATAGACCATGAGAAAATATGGTCAAATTAAACAGAAAGCAAGGACCAAAAAAGAACTTATAGACGCCATTTGTGAAATTATCATGATAAGACAATTTCAAACAACTATTTGGTCAAATTGTAATACAACTCCTGGGGAGGTGGGACTTGAATCCAGATCCTCTGATTTACAGGTATGGATTCTACCACTTATGCCTTAAGACATGCTTTACTGCCCCACTCATTACCTATTCTCTAGGTGTGTCAAATTGGCTTTTCTGGAGTATTTTGCTATCAGAGAAAGCATAAATGATAATATTGCATTTGATGAGCTAATTGGCTGTGAATAACAACATATTCCAGGTAGGCCTGAGAGCAGCTGATGTTAGTTGGGACACATTTCTTGTAGCGCAATGGTACTGTCCCTTTCTCAAAGCCAAGAGAGCTGGGTTCCGGTCCCATTCACTTCAGAGGTCTGTCAAATATCAAAGACCTGCTTTCTGAAAGGATCCATGGTGCAGTGTTAATGTCCCTACCTCACAGCTAGGAGATCCAGGTTCAAGTCTCACCTCACTCTAGAAATGTATAACACCATTTCTGAACAGATTGATGAGGAAAATATTAAAGGAAAATTGGTTTCTGTTGCCCTTAATGAGCTCCACGCAGAAGTTAAACAATGGGAAACATGGATGATTTCCTGGTGGTGGTTCATAGATGAACAATACCACGGATGATTTGGTGGAAGGAAAAACCATACAGGTGTACGTGATAGCACTTCTGGATATTTAAAAAATAACTGAATTCTGGGTTTGACTCCCACCTACTTAGAAGGTATATGATAACATCACTGAGCAGGTTGATAAAGAATATTTTTTTAAAAAGTGAGTCCCCTCATCAACACCTTTTGAGAGAGTTGGGCACCACTTGGCCTGGAGTGAATTAATTTGACTTAGTTCCCTCTCTTGTTTCCCTGGCCTTTTCTGTTATTCACTTGTAGGATATTAGCATCGCTAGCAGTATTTACTGCCCGTAACACCAGTGGAAATAAGGGCACAGCAGTTAGATTGTCTCTTATTGGAGACAGTAGAAGGTGAGGACTGCAGATGCTGGAGATCAGAGTCGAAGTGCGTGGTGCTGGAAACTCACAGCTGGTCAGGCATCATTCGAGGAGCAGGGCATAAGCCCTTCATCTAGAAACTGGAGATAGTATGGCCAGGCTTTTGAATGTTACTTGCCACTTGTCAGCCCAAGCCAAATAGCCTTTGGAGAAACTGGAATCAATGGATATCAGGGGGCAAACTCTCCTCTGGGTGGAGTCATACCTGACACATAGGAAGATGGTTATGCTTGTGGAGGGTCAGTCATCTCAACTCCAGGACATCTCTGCAGGAGTACCTCAGAGTAGTGTCCTAGGTCCAACCATCTGCAGTTGCTTCATCAATGACCTTCGTTCCATCATAAGGTCAGAAGTGGGGATGATTGCACAATGTTCAGCACCATTCGCAACTCCTCAGACACTGAAGCAGTCTGTGTTCAAACGCAACAAGACCTCGACAACATCCTTCCTCAGAACCAGACCCAAAACATTAACTCTGCTTTCTCTGCATGGATGCTGAAGCTTTTCCAGCAATTTCTGTTTTTCTTTCTGATTTGCAGCATTTGCGGTTTTTTGGTTTTATATGGTAATTGGTCGGGTTAAATTTGTGTTGCTTTTTGTGTACAGGACATACCTGGGCAATTTTCCACATTGTCGAGTAGATGCCAGTGTTGTAACTGTATTGGAAGAGCTTGGCAAGGGGGAGCAGCAAGTTCTGGGACAAGTCTTCAGTACTATTGCTGGAATGTTGTCAGTATCCTGTGCCTCTTTATTGTTACACTGCCGCTGGTGTGCCTTAGTGATTATTTAATTTTTAGATTAATTCAGTGATTGGATTGTGAGTGGTGGGTTTATAAAATATCTGGTTTCCACTAGAAAAAGCGCTGATCTGCGGAAGGATTGAGCAGTCTATGGTTTGTGAATAAACTGTCATAGAGCTGTACAGCACAGAAACAGACCCTTCAGCCCAACTTGTCCACACCAACAGGATATCCTAAATTAATCTAGTCCCATTTGCCAGGATGCGGTCCATATCCCTGTAAATCCTTCCTATTCATATAACCATCCAGATGCCTTTTAAATGTTGTATTGTACCAGCCTCAATCACTTCCTCTGGCAGCTCATTCCATACACACGTAGTTAGAGACAAAAAAAACTGCAGATGCTGGAATCCAAAATAGGAGGCTCAAAGAACACAGCAAGCCAGGCAGCATCAGAAGGTAGAGAAGTCAACATTTCGGGTATAACCCTTCTTACACCACCCTCTGTGAAAAAGTTGCCCCTTGGGTCCCTTTTAAATCCTTTGCCTCTCACCTTAAATCTATGCCTTCTAGTTTTGGACTTTCTTACCCTGGGAAAAAGATCTTGGCTATTTACCCTGACCATGCCCCTCAAATTTATAAACCTCTATAAGGTCACCCCTCAGCCTCATACGCTGGAAAATAGCCCCAGCCTATTCAGCCTCTCTCTATAGCTCAACCCCTCCAGTTGTGGAAGATAAACGGGTTCCTGCTATGTTCTTAACTGGGCAAATGTTTACCAGGTTAACAGTGAATATCCAGATGAATTTGGGATTAAATTAAGGGTGATCGACTTATTTTAATGAAGTGACAATACACACGCTGCTAATCAATACCGATACTGACGCTAAAGAGCTGTGCCCACTGTTTCTGGCTATTGGTTGAGTTTAGTACCCAAGCCTATACGTTCAATGAGTGAAATGTAAGAACAAAATCTTCCAGGCACTTACCCGGGGTCCTCGTTTTCCAGGTGAACCTGGTAACCCTGGAGGTCCTGAGGGACCCTGTAGAGAAACAGTTAACATTTATTAGAAATGTGATACAGTCATTATTCTATCTCACAATTTAGCAATTAGTGACTAATCCTGCTTGAGTTGACAGAGTTTATGGGTTATTTGCCAGAACATCAGTTCGATTTTCCAGGAGAGCATTAGAAATTTTCAGGCAAACAATACAAACTTGACAAGGTCACCTATTAATGAGGCTATTCATTGCGACCCAGTAATCTCCACGCTGCCGAACTAGATTTAGAAGCCACAGTGATGATCAAGCTACTTTCTTTTTGCAACTCACCATTGCTGATTGGTTCTAGTCAGGTTCAGCTGTAAAAGAGTCTTGGGTCACTACACTTTGGTGGAAATCAATTGTGAATTCTTCATGGGAACTGTACCTAGCAATGGTGCAATCATAATGTCACTGCACTCCAAATCTAGGAGCACAAGCTAATACTCTTAATGACCTTGATTTAAATCTCACCATGGTAGAATTTAAATTCAATTAATGAGTCTATTCTGGTGCAGACATGATGGGATGAATGGCCTACCCTGCACTGTACCAATGCTCTGACGCCATTCCTGATAAACAATATCACAGTCCTTGCCTCACAGACTTTATTCTGATAAATTAGGCTAGAGCTTCCTGTATGATCTCTAATTACACCCGAGTGACTATGTAGTTCTTCAGAGCCAGTCGCTGGACTCGAAAAGTTAACTGTTTCTCCCTCCTTAAACCTGCTGAGTTTCCCCAGCAATTTCTGTTTCTATTTCAGCTCTCCAGCATCTGCAGGTCTTTGTTTTACTTTAATGATCCATCCTGACTTGTGCCTGGTAGATGTTTTACAGCCTCTGGGAAATTAGGGAGTGAGTCATTCACTTATCAATGTTACATTTTCACTTGTCAATGTTACAGATTGCAAAGGATCCAAGACCAGGTACATCAAATTAAAAAGATCACTTATTAAGGCATAATGGAAAGATCTTGGTAGATCAACACTGCAGCAGATTACAAGTACAGTTAAAAACACATGTAAATGTGACCATAGGATTAGCTCTTATGGCATTTTGAGATATGTTAACAGACTTGGCTATACAGGGAACAATTTCAGAACTGTAGTAAGCAGTGAGGAGGAGAGCAACAGATTTTAGGTAGGCACACACAAGCTGGTGAAATGACTGAATGCACAGCAGATAATATTTCCATCAGCACAATGTCAAATCGTACGATTTGGAAGGAAGAATGAGGAAAGAAAATGTAAATGAAATGGTTTAAACAGGATATAGGAACAGAAAAACCTGTGTGCGCATGTGCATAGATCTTTGATAAATCCCGTCAATATTGAATGATGCCATGAAATCAAACTTCAAAAGTAGACTTGAGCATTTCCTACAGGATTAACTCACTGAACAGCAGTCAATATATAATCAGAAAAACAGGATTCTGTTTGAACTAGCTTCATGACTTTTTTTAGGAAAAACTTTTAACTTGATTTTTGAAAACATTTGACGGCATTCTGCATAAAGTACTGCCAACTTAAGTTTGAGGTTTTGGGAATCAAGAAAAATCCGGAGATAAATGAGTTGGCCGAATGATAGAAACTTTGTACATTTGTAACAAAAGTTAAATGACCAGGGATCAGAGATGGGGCCCTCATTAACTGTATTATATATTAAAGGTTCATATTTGGAAGTTTAATGCAAATGGCTCACAATTACAGGGGATACCAAACTAAGACAAAGTCACTCCAATTTAAGGACAACAACCACAAAAGACACAAGTTTATCATGCAAGGAAAATTGTATGACTTAGCTTTTTTTAATTTATCTATATTTCGTCAGATGTAGGCATCGCTGGCTGGGTTGACAGTTATTGGCCGTCCCTAATTGTCCCTTGAGAAGGTGGCAGGGAGCTGCCTTCTTGAACTGCTGCAGTCCACCTGCTGTAGGTTGACCACAATGCCCTTAGGGAGGGAATTCCAGGATTTTGACCCAGTGACACTGAAGGAACAGCGATATATTTCCTAGTCAGGATGACGAGGGGTTTGGAAGGGAACTTGCAGAGGTTGGTATTCCCAAGTATCTGCTGCCCTTATCCTTCTAGACAGAAGTGGTGGTGGGTTTGGGTGGTGCTTTCTGAGGATCTTTGGTGAATTTCTGCTGTACATCTTGTAAACAGTACACAATGCTGCTACTAAGCATTGGTGGCAGATGGAGTGGATGCTTGTGGATGTGGCGCCAATCAAGCAGTCTGCCTTGTCCTGGATGGTGTCAAGCTTTTTGAGTGTTGTTGGAGCTGCACTCATCCAGGCAGGTGGGCAGTATTCCATCACACCCCTGACTTGTGCCTTGTACATGGTGGTCAGGCTTTAGGAAGACAGGAGATAAATTATTCGTTGCGGTATTTCTAGCCTCTGACCTGTTCTTGTAGCCACTGCTATTCCATAAATGGGTTACATTAGCCCGGGGAAAGAGCTTTCTATCAGCTTTATATACAATATGGGAACACAGTAATTGTGATATCACTAAAGTAACAAGCCTGAAGCTCAAGTTCATGCTTTGGTGACACCAAGTCAAATCTCACCTTGGTAACTGGTGGAATTTGAATTCAATTAACTTTAAAACAAAACTAGGATAAAGGTGACCATGTAAGCACTGGCAATTGGTTCAATAATGCTTCTCAGATTGGTAATGGGGGTGGTTCTACGTGTGACTCCAGTTCCACGACAATGTGGTTAACTCAGCTGCTCTCTGACATGACCAAGCAAGCCACTCAGGTCAAGGGCAATTGGGGGTGAGGAACACATGCTGGTCCCAATATCCCATGAAAGATTAAAGAAAATTATGGAAAATTGTTATAGAATTTAATACTGAGCTTCAAACTCAAGAGTATAGTAGGAACAAATTACTGCAGATGCTGGAACCTGAACTGAAAACAAAAAATGCTGGAGATCACAGCGGGTCAGGCAGCATTTGTGCAGAGAGAGCAAGCTAAGCTCTAATGAAGAGTCAGCTAGACTCAAAACGATAGCTTGCCAAAAGCGTAATATACAGGGTTAGAGAACTTTGATTAAATGCCAAGTAAGAAAGACCAGTCTTTCTTCCAGCTCACCTCCAAACTCCTTCTGGGAGGGTTGGCCATGACTTTCACTTTCACTGCCCCACCTGTCAGAGAACAAACAAACCACACTTTGGCTTTTCACGAAACCAGCAATTCACCTGACTTTGGGCTCCTGACCAGGAGTCAGGAATTCATGGTGGTGGAGGCAAGTTTGATTGAAACGTTCCAAAGGGAATTGGACTGGGAGGTGGAAAGGAACAAAGTGCAGGGTTTCACAGAGAGAAGAAAGGAAAAGACTCCAAGTGACTTGCTCATGCAGAGAGCTGGCACAAAGCGATAGGCTGAATGGCCTCCTTATACTCTCTGGGTCTGTGCGAGACAGCACTTCCCATGTACACTTTAGTTTGGAATTATATTTGTGGCATTTTACTCCTTGCTTATCTGTTACACATCTTTTATTGCCCAGTCATTACTGTTCCTGGCCAGTTCTTTCAGCTTTTCCATGTCCTGCTGGTCACTGACCTTGCTGATTGTGGCGAGAGCCTGCAATCCTGATGCAATCCCACAGCCCTGATTTTTCTTATCCCTCGTCTCTCCAGAGAGACACAAGGACCCATGTCCTGTGGTGTGTAGTGTCCCTGCCTCTTAGCTGGAAACTCAAGTCCCAGCCTCAACGGTCAATGCAGGCATGTTGAGAATGTGGCCAAACAGGTTGTGTATTCACCTGAAGAGCCTTGCTATGGCAGCAGAAGAAGATAATCACGTAATCGAAGAAAGCCTAGAGCCTCCACTATCCAGTGCTGTAGACTGCAACATGAATGTTGCCACAGTAACTCCATCTCAACAATCTGCAACTCACCAGCACACATGAGATTCCTGCCTTCTCTCTGTAACCCTGCACTTTGTTCCTTTTTACCTAACAGTCTCCTTTGCTTTGGTGTGTTTCAATCAAACCTGTCTCTACCGGCCTCTCGTGCAGCACTTACAGACAGCACTTGCTGTGGGAAACATCAATCCCACTGTTGTGTGCCAGTGACTTTGAACATCTGCACTCTCCTTCTTAACTCTTCCAAAAACGGGAATAGTTTCTTCCTAATCTATTCTGTCCGGACCCATCGTGATTTTGAGAAACTCAATAAAATCTCCTCTCCGCCTTCTTTCAGAGAATCCCTACAATGCAGATGAAGGCCATTCAGCCCATCGAGTCTGCACCGACCCTCCGAAGAACATCCTGCCCAGACCCACCTAACAGCCCAATCCCTGTAACCCACGTAGACTACACTGGACATTGTGTGCAATTTAGCATGTCCAACATACCTAACCTGCACATCTTTGGACTGTGCGAGGAAACTGGAGCACCTGGAGGAAACCCACACAGATGTGGGGAGAATGTGCAAACTCCACATGGACAATCACCTGATGGAGAGGCTGGATATGCTGGGACTGTTTTCCTTGGAGCGTAGAAGGCTGAGGGGCGACCTTACAGAGGTTTATAAAATCATAAAGAGCATAGATGGGTAAATAGACAAGGTAATAAATCAGAGGGCATTGGTTTAAGGTGAGAGAGGAAAGATTTAAAAGGGACTTATGGGGCAAATTTTTCATGATGTGGAGGTGCTGGTGTTGGACTGGGGTGGACAAAGTCACCACCTGATGAAGGAGCAGTGATCTCAAATAAACCTGTTGGACCTGGTGTCGTGTGACTTTCAACTTTTTCACACAGACAGTGGTGCGTGTATGGAATGAGCTGCTGGTGAAGTGGAGGAGGCTGGTACAATTACAACATTTAAAAGGTATCTGGATGGGTATATGAATAGGAAGGGTTTAAAGGGATATGGGCAATGTGCTGGCAAATGGGACTAGATTCATTTAGGATATCTGGTCGGTAGGGATGATTTGGACTGAAGGGTTTGTTTTTGTGCTGTATATCTCTATGCCTCTACGATTCTACACCTTCCAACATGGTGTAGTGACAAATAATACTCCTGTGAAGTGCCCTTAGGCAATGTTGCATTTATTACTTCAAGTAGCTATCAGATATTGCTGATGATTCTATTGTTGCTGGTGCTGCTTTCCAAAGGGTTCCTCGTTACTCATTATTACTTTCACTTGTTCATGTTTGGGCATTTGATTCCAAAACAAAACAAATGATTGATTGAAACGATTGCCCTGAGGTAACATGACACATTCAAGCTGGAACTCCTCAGACAGCCCGTTTCCAGATGCCTTTGAACGGTACAGCTACACTCTAGATGCAAAGCTTTTAATCAACTATGTACAATGGGGGCAGCTGCAAAATATCATACATGGTACTCATTTGAAGATTAATATTTTATAAGTTTACAATGCATACAATGTATCTCCATTTCCTTCAGATTTCCTTTCATGTTGAACTACATCAAGCTTTGATGTAGTGTCAAAGCACATTATGTTAATTTCTACCTTTGCTATGTCTCTTCTCAGGGTGATGATTCTCATCACAGCGATAAAAATGCGAGTGTTTCTTCAGCTACAGCTGCAATCGGGAAGATTAAAGTTAAAATTGTTCCTGTGTTCTGGGTGTCTGTTCCGAGGAGGAAGTTGCTGGATAGCAACCAGAGTTACAGCCCGAGTCAGTTTGTTTGACCTTCTGTGGCTAAGGGCTAAAGTTTAAGTGTGATATAATTCAGGGCACCTTAACTCAGAGGGCAGTTATTTCAAACAAACAAAGGATTCGAACCAGGCAGTCTCCTGATAACTGTTGCTTGTTTGATTGTGTATGTCTTTTCTGAGCCATTCCTGCAGCTAGATCAACGTAATTTTCAAATTAAGGATTTTAAATATAAGAAAAGATGAGAGAAATTGAACTTATTCTTCTTGGAGCAGAGAAGATTAAGAGGTGACCTTATTGAGGTGATCAAAATTATGAATAATTTTTACAGTAAAAAGCAATATTCTGTTTCCACCAGTTGGCGTTTCAATAACTAGGAGTCACAATTTTAACATTGCCTGCAAGAGAGTTAAGAGTGAGATGAGGAGACACTTCTTTACTCGGAGAGTTATTAGGATTTAGAATGCGTTGCCTGGGAAAGTGTTGGGAGGCAGATTCCATGGAAGGTTTTCAAAAGAGAGCTGGATATATATTTGAAAACTGATTAATTTAGAGATAGGGCTGGAGAGTGTGACTGGCTGAGAAGCTCTTTCAGGAACTGGTACAGATATGATGGGTCAAATGGCCTCCTTCTGTACTGTAAAATTCTATGAATCTAATTCTACATAACCTGAATCAATGCAGTCCTGCTCCGTGGATTTTTGAGTCAAATTATTCCAAAACTGTTATTACTCACCACTGGAAATAATTGGGCTTGAACCCAGACCTTCTAATCTACAGTAGGGACACTGCCACTGCATCACTGTGCTATGGGCCTATACTATCCATGGTTCCTGTTATTTCCAGTTACCTCATAGGCATGCAGTCATGAAGTGGATGTTTATAGCAGGGGGTGAGAAAATCCAAAATCTCAAAGTTTACAGATATGGAGATCCCAGATCTACTTGCACCAAATTGAGGAGCAGATGGTACAGGAACACCCCCTCAATCTGAATGTTCCCCTCCAGATCATTCACAATCCTGATTTGGAATCTTATCTCTGTTCCTTTCCTGCCACTAGGTCAAATTCCTGGAACTCCCTCCTAAACAGCATTGTGGCTGTACCTAACCCCTTGCCCTGTTAAATTGCAGTGGATCAGGAAGGTAGCTCACTACCCATTTTCCTGTTAGGGAGGGTAGCAAACATTAGCCCAGATAGAGATGTTCACAAAATATCTTTTAGAAATTCTCAGGAACTCAACATTTTGGAAATTTTTGACAACTTGACAGAACGTTTAAGTCAACAAACTCAGAGTTCTGACGAAGGTCACTGGATCCAAAACACTAACTCTGTTTCTGTCTCCACGGACCTGTTGAGTTTCTTCAACAGTTTCTGTTTTTATAACTTTTTAAGTTGCCACTCAGAAGTTGCATGGATTTGAGAAGTGACAATTTTAAAAAGAAACAGTAAATGAACTCCCTGGTGAAGCAAGAAAAACTCAAAGTGACTGTAGCTCCACTCCTTCATTGGAGAGTGGCGACTGGTGGTGGTTTAACCTGAGGGTCACCATATCCCAGGAGACGCAGTGGGAAATGAGACCTTCATGGTGACCTCTGCCAAAGCAGGAACTGAACCTGGTCTGTTAATGTCACTCTGTGTCACAAAGCCAGCCACACAAGCCAACCGAGCCCAAGAGTAAGGAAATACCAACTTGGAAATGCATAGACTGGACCTCCATTTTGAAGTACGCTAGACATGTTGGAGCAATATGCCCCGATCACAAATTTAACTGTTTCTTCTTTTTGGGCAAACAGTTAGCCACCAAAAGTTGCTGAGGAAGCCTTTTCATATTGCAAAGCGTTGCCTGGCAACGTGACCACTTTCCCAAGAATTACCATAATATCCTGATTTCCTTTTCTTAATTGAAACGTTACAGGTGGTACTGCTTTATTTAAAAGCCTTGACTGACACAAGACAATGGGTCTATCTGAAAAGAGAAAGCTAACTGACTAGAATCCTTGGCTCAACAATGCTGACAGGATGATACAAGAATTCTCGTTGAAATAACTTTTGATGAAAGAACCTGCTTTCTGATAAAAGCAAAATACTGTGGAACTTTACAGGTGAAACAAGCGCAGAATGCTGGAGGACCTCAGCAGATCTGACAGCATATGTGGAGAGAGGAAACAGAGTTAACATTTTGAGTTTGCTGTGACCCTTCTTCAGAATGTTAACTCTGTTCCTCTCTCTCCACTGACATTGCCAGACCTATTGAGTTCCTCCTCCTTTATGACATTTCAAATATGCCAATTTAGAAACCAAGCATCCATACAGTTCTGCCGAAAGGTCTAACTAAGAATTAAATGTGATTGCGGGTTCTGAAAATCACTGCTTTAATTTGCAGCGATGGTTGGTTCTCATCTCTCCCCTTCATTTATAGGGGGTTTGATAGTAAAATGGTGACTGAGCCATGGTTATAGAGTCATTGAATCATACACCACAGAAACAGACTCTTGAATCCAACCAATCCATGCCAACCATAATCTCAAACTAAACTAATCCCACCTGCCTGTGTATATTCCTCCAAACATTTCCTATTCTTGCACTTAGTTTAAACATTGTTACAGTACCCACATCCACCACTTCCTCTGGACATTCACACACGAACCACCCTCTGTGTAAAAGATTTGCCCCTCATGTCTTTTATAAATCTTGCTCCTCCCATCTTAAAAATATGCCCCGTAGTCTTGAGATCACCCATCCTAGGGAAAAGACACCTGCCATTCACCCTATCTATGCCCCTTGTGATTTTATAAACTTCTATAAGGTCACCCCTCAACTTCCTGCACTCCAGTGAAAAAAGTCCCAGCCTATCCAGCTTCTCCTTGTAACTCAAACCATCCATTCCAGGCAACATCCTGGTGAATCTCCATTAATAAAACCCCGTTACCACCTTGGGGACGTGACTGGTTACCACACTTATTCAGACAGCTTTTAAATTCTCAGTTCCAACCCAGATCAGTGGAGACAGGAATTCAGAATCTGAATGAATCAACACATTGGTTCTGAGTCAAATAGGTCCCACCTCAAACAACTCCTGCAAATCAAATCCAGCACAAAGACTTCTCAATTCCATGGAAAAATTCACCCACATAAATAAAGCACACAAACTCTTTCAACCAGGAGACAGAAAAACAGATGAGATTCTTTTTATCTCCTCCAGCAATGTTTTATATCTGACTTTTGCTGTGTAATGATAAAAATATCAAAATCTTCTACGTTTCTAAAATAGCTCAGGAGTGCACCCGTAAATTTAAAACTGTTCCTTTGCATTTTAAGAGACAATTTAAAGACAGCCTCCCAGACAACAGATGAGTTAAAAACATCAAAGACTTACAGTAATAGAAATGTACAGCATGGAAACAGACCCTTCGGACCAACTCGTCCATGCAGACCAGATATCTCAGATATCCCAATTGCCAGCATTTGGCCCATATCCCTCTAAACCCTTCCTATTCATATACCCATCCAGATGTCTTTTAAAAGGTTGTAATTGTACCAGCCTCTACCACTTCCTCTGGCAGCTCAGTCCATACACGCACCACCCTCTGTGTGAAAATGTTGACCCTTAGGTCCCTTTTAAATCTTTCCCCTCTCACCTGAAAACCTATGCCCTCTAGTTTTAGACTCCCTCATCCCAGGAAAAAACCTGGTCTATTCACTTTAACTACGCTCCTCATGATTTTATAAACCTCGATAAGGTCACCCCTCAGCCTCTGACGGTTCAGGAAAACAGCCCCAACCTATTCAGCCTCTCCCTGTAGCTCAAACCCTCCAACCCTGGCAACATCCTTGTAAATCATTCCAAGTTTCACAACATTTGCCTACAGCAGAGAGACCAGAGTTGAACACAGTGCTCCAAATGTGGGTTAACATGCACTTCAATTATGAGGTTTTGTGGTGTAGTGGTAATGTCCTCACCTCAGGGTTTAAGTCCCACTTACCTAGAAATGTATCAAAACATGCTGATTTTAAAATAAATGTTCTTGAATAATTTCCTAAGGCACTTAAGGACAAAAACAATGCACACAAAGGAGAAGATATTCGAAGGGGTCTCCACTGTCTTGGTCCAATGGATGAGATTTTAGACAGAGGGAAGAATTATAGAATGACTGAATAGTTATAGCCCAGAAGGAGACTATTCAGCCCATTATGTTTACACTGGCTCTATGAATGAGCAGTTCACCTCAAGCAACACCCCTGCTTTTCCCTTTAACCATATAAAGCTTTTCAACCAATGAACCAATTCCATTCCAATGCATCAAATGCACAGACCTCCTCAACAATCTGGGGGAATGCATTCCAGACCCTGAGCCCTCATGCTTGGCAAAGGTCATTGTTGATTCTTCTGTTAATTACCTTAAATCTATACTCTCTTTCCCCCAATGGGAACATTTATTCCCCCACCAATTCAGTCCAAACCCCTCATGAGTTTGAACAATTTTAATGACGTCTTCTCTCCAAGCCTCAACATCTCGAATCTATTTATATAACTGAAGTTTCTCACTGCTGGAACCTTTCTTGGCAATTTTGTTGCATCCTCTCTGATACCTTCACATTTTTCTAAAGCATGGTGCCCAGAACTGAACATTATATTCTAATGGGAGCCATGGTGTAGAGGTGCCAGTGTTGGACTAGAGTGGACAAGGTCAGACGTCACACGACACCAGGTTATAGTCCAACAGGTTTGTTTAAAATCATAAGCTTTCTGAACTCTGTCCCTTCATCAGGTAAAGTGGAGAGAAGTGCACAGGCACAGAATATATAGGCGGGGAGATAATAGTAAGATAATTCCAGGTAATTATGAGTGCCAACAGGTAAGTACAATTAGTACTGACTGGCTGAATAACAAGTCTCCTAGTAGGAGCCAAACCTGTATTTTATATCCTGATTTATTTCTTAGCAGTATTTAATATTAATTTAGTTTATACCAATATTGCATAGTGACTTATTTTATATCAGTATATTAAAGTGATTTAATTTAGTGATTTATTTTACATCAATATTGTTCAGTGATTTATTTTAGACCAGTATTTTATAATTATTTTGCTTATGTCAGTATTTTGTTTTGCTTGAACATACCGTCCTCTCTTGTGTCCCTATTGATAAAACTTAGGATATGCTGTATGCTTTAGTAATGACTCCCATAACCTCTCTGCCACCTTCATTAATTTATACACATATATTCCCAGCTTCCTCTGTTTCAGTATGGTTTATGTATTCTTCCTCTCAAAATTAATGAATTCAAACTTCTCTGCTTTAAATTTCCCTTATCCTCTGTCCAACCATTCCATCAACTCATCTATGTCGTTTTGAGTTCCACACTACCCTCCACACAATTACAACCTCTTGTATCATCTACAGATTTTGTAAACTGTGCCTGAGGTTTAGGCCATGAATATGATTCAGGAACAGCAGGATTTCAAACACCAATTCCCACCCTTTTGAATTTGGTTTCTGTCATACAGCCTCTGGTGGTAATGTTTGTCAGTTGTAATGAGTTAACTGGACAATTTGGTGATTGTAGTTTTTCTAAAATAAATTAAAAAGCTGAGTTTTAACTCCTCACGTGCAAGGTCCTGGGCCTAGCTAAAGTCACCCCTCATTGACATGTTCCAGCAACGGGCCATAAACCCGGACTGTTGGCCCCTTGCCCATAGCGACGTCCATGCCCAAGTGTATTTGGAAAGGTGTTGCCCATTACCTTTGAAGCTTTTGGAGAGAAGTGGGCACCACGTGGGCTGGAGTGCATCATCTCCCCCTCTGATTCCATTTTGATTTTGTCACCTCCCTTAGGAACAGAGGAAGGAGCAGGCCATTCAGGCCCTCGAGCGTGTTTCATCATTCAGTGAGATCATGGCTGATCTGTGGCCTGACTCCATATACCTGTCTTTAGCCCATCTCCCTCAATACCTTTGCTTAACAAAAATCTATCCCAGACTTAAACTAACAACTGATCTAGCATCAACTGCTGTTTGTGGGGGAAGAGTTCCAACCATTGTTTCCTCTCTTGTTTTTAATTACAAGTTGGACAGTGCTTGTAATTTGATTCAATGGGTAATTGGTTAATCTGATAGGATATATTTTTAAGTTCTTTCTTGAAGGGGAGCTGACTTCTGAACAGATAAGGGGTCAGAAAGGGTAAGGAGGAAACTGATAATTTAAATAGAATATTACTTAAATGGTTAAAAATTGCAGCATGCTACTGTGCAGAGGTATCTTGGGTGACCTTGTGCATGAATCACAGAGGGTTAGTTTGCAGGTGCAGCAAGTAATTAAGAAGGCAAATGGAATATTGTCTGTCATTCCTAGAAAGATGCAATTTAAAAATAGGGAGGTTATTCGGCATCTGTATAGGATGTTGGTGAGGCCACACCTGGAGTACTGTGTACAGTTTTGGTCTCCTTACTTGAGGACGGATGTACTGGCGCTGGTAGGGGTGCAGAGGAGGTTCACTAGATTGATTCCGAACTTGAAAGGGTTGGTTTACGAGGAGAGATTGAGTAGACTGGGATTATACTCATTGGAATCTAAAAGAATGAGGGGGCATCTTATAGAAACATATAAAATTATAAAGGGAACAGATAAGACCGAAGCGGGCAATTATTTCCACTGGCAGGTTAAACTAGAATTAGGGGGCATAGCCCCAAAAGGGAGCAGATTTAGAACTGATTGAGGAGGAGCTTCTTCACCCAAAGGGTTGTGAATCCATGGAATTCCCTGCTCAGTGAAGCAGTTGAGGCTACATCGAAGAATGTTTTTAAGGGAGAGATAGACAGATTTTTGAACAGTAAAGGAATTAAGGGTTTTGGTGAGCGGGTAGGTACATGGAGCTGAGTCCACACTAAGATCAGCCATGATCTTATTGAATGGCAGAGCAGGCTCGAGAGGCCAGATGGCCTACTCCTGCTCCTAGTTCTTACACTTTTATGTTGTTTGCAATATTTTATGAATCTATAACAAAACCTTTGTAAATTTCTGAAAGTCTCTGGCTGCCGATTTCAACAATTTGATCTCGGTGTATTACCACTGCCATTTAAGGAAGGGAATCTGTTTGTCCTCACCTGGTCTGTCTTAAATGTGACTCAACACGGACATTTACTATAAACCGACCGACTCCCACAGCTACCTGGATTACACCTCCTCCCACCCTGCCCCCTGTAAAAACGCCATCCCATATTCCCAATTCCTTCGCCTCCGCCGCATCTGCTCCCAGGAGGACCAGTTCCTATACCGAAAAAGCCAGATGGCCTCCTTCTTCAAATACCGCAATTTCCCCTCAGACATGGTTGATGATGCTCTCGCTTCCCGCTCCTCCGCCCTTGAACCCCGCCCCTCTAATCGCCACCAGGACAGAACCCCACTGGTCCTCACCTACCGCCCCACCAACCTCCAAATACATTATATCATCCTTCGTCAATTCCACCACTTCCAAGCAGACTCCACCACCAGGGATATATTTCCCTACCCTCCCCTATCAGTGTTCCGGAAAGACCACTCCCTCTGCGACTCCCTCGTCAGGTCCACACCCCCCACCAACTCAACCTCCACTCCCGGCACCTGCCCTTGCAACCGCAAGAAATGCAAAACTTGCGCCCACACCTCCTCCCTCACTTCCCTCCAAGGCCCTAAGGGATCCTTCGATATCTGCCACAAATTCACCTGCACCTCCACACACATCATTTACTGCATCCACTGCACCCTATGTGGCCTCCTCTACACTGGGGAGACAGGCCGCCTACTTGCGGAACGTTTCAGAGAACACCTCTGGGACACCCGCACCAACCAACCCAACCACTTTACCTTCCTCTCCCACTCTGCCAAGGACATGCAGGTCCTTGGCCTCCTCCATTGCCAGACCATGGCAACAAAACGCCTGGAGGAGGAGCGCCTCATCTTCCGCCTCAGAACCCTCCAATCACAAGAGATGAATGCAGATCTCTCCAGCTTCCTCATTTCCCCTCCCCCCATCTTATCTCAGTCCCAAGCCTCATACTCAGCACCGCCTTCTTGACCTGCAATCTTCTTCCCGACCTCTCCGCCCACACCCCCTCTCCGGCCTATCACCCTTACTTTAACCTCCTTTCACCTATCGCATTCCCAACGCCCCTTCCCCAAGTCCCTCCTCCCTACCTTTTATCTTAGCCTGCTTGGCACACCAACCTCATTTCTAAAACATCGATTCGCCTGCTCCTTGGTTGCTGCCAGACTTGCTGTGCTTTTCCAGCAACACATTTTTCAGCTCTGATCTCCAGCATCTGCAGTCCTCACTTTCTCCTGTCTTAAATGTGACTCCAAACCCACGACAGTGCAGTTGACACAGAACTAACTGGCCTCTGAAATAGCCCAGCAAGCCATCATTCTTGGGACATTAGGAATGGGCAATGAATATTGGCCTGACCAGAGATGTCCACATCCCGTGAACATAAAGCACTTTAGTTACTCATAACCGCTCATTCTTCGTTTAGGTAAACCATGCGAGTACAGGGCGTGAAGCAAATTAACAATAATGTGTTTCACATTTTTTGTTTTGAAGATCAGATCCATTTCATTTCACTCAATCCACTTTATATTTTCTGCAAAGGCCAACATTTTCCACAAACCTATTATATTACCACAACATAACTTCTGCAGTTACGTTAAAAAAAGAAATCATTCAGAAGTGGCAACCTAATGTCTTGCAGGCCTGTAAATGCATTTTGTGGTCCTTCTGTGGTTATTTTGAACTCTGTGGATTCGAAATTCCTTGAATATTTTGGTGGAAATTGGGGATTTATGGGGAAAGATGTGCAGCATTAATCACTGATCCAGTTCAGGGAGCTTATGGAGAACAATATTACTTTAGCTAGTCATTGCCCCTGGGAGTGACAGAATAGGTTGTTGTGTAATGCAATCCCAAGGGGTCACCTTATCAAGGTTTATAAAACCATGAGGGGCATGGAGAAGGTAAATAGACAAAGTCTTTTCCCTGTGATGGTGAGTCCAACACTAGATGGCATAAGTTTAGGGTGAGAGGGGAAAGATTTAAAAGGGACCCAAGGGGCACCTTTTGCACGCAGAGGCTAGTGCATGTATGGAATGAGCTGTCAGAGGAAGTGGTGGAGGCTAGTACAATTGTAACATTTAGGAGGCATCTGGATGGGTACATGAATAGAAAGGATTGAGAGAGATATGGGCTAAATGCTGGCAAATGGGACTTGGTCCCATAAATAGAGTCATAGAGACGTACAGCATGGAAACAGACCCTTCGGTCCAACCCATCCATGCCGACCAAATATCCCAACCCAATCTAGTCCCACCTCCCAGCACCCAGCCTATATCCCTCCAAACCTTTCCTATTCATATCCCTCTGCTTAGCATTTCATCTGGCAGATAATACCTGTGTTGAATACCTCTGTACTGCCACAAAGTATTTATCCAGATTAGGCTGCACTACGTCTGAAACTAAAACTTTGTTCCTCAGAGACAGGAGTGTTGTAACTTGGCCACCCTGAGGCTTGTGGGTCAGAGGCAGCTGGTCCAGATAGTGGCTAAAGTGTGACAAATTCTATCTGAGACAACACTACCAACAGGTTCAGGCCTGACAAGGCTGCAGTTTGGAACGTTCATCAGAGATAAATAACCATTCTTCATGAAAATGATGTGGGAATGTAATGAGGCCAAAATAAACACAAATGTTCTATAATTGAACAACAGGAAAACTAAAGGGCTGAGTAATAGAAAAATATTTGAAAAGGCTTCTTGGATGAAGGGACAGTAAATACTGAGTACAAGATAATACAGAAGCAGTTTTTTTGAAGAGAGGATGGAATGCCAAGGAAAACTGGAAAGTAATACAAGAGTACAGAAGTGCCAGGACTTTCTTCCAATACTGGAACAGCCGAAGAACAGAGTAATATTTAAACCCAAAGTGACACGTGAGGTTGAACAGAGAAAATATCTGATGTACCACAAGTTATTTTAATGCAATATTCATTATAACATTGAATATTGAAGAAATGGTCTGTGTGTCCTGGCACTTTGACATGAATGTAGTGCATGGTGTAGCCAGACTGAAAATCTGTGATTCAGTGACAAAAGAAGTGAACAATTCCAGAAAGGGTTCCAATAGGAAATAGGTAAAGTCAGCCCCTTTTTAAAAACAAATACAAATTGCTGGGGAAACTCAGCAGGTCTGGCAACATCTGTGGAGAGGGAAACAGAGTTAATATTTTCAGTCCGATGTCATTTTTCTTCAGAAAAGAAAGGGATTGGAATGTGGGCTCATTTTCTGCTTAGGCATTTTACAGCCTCCAGGAGTCAATATTGAATTCCAAAACTTCAGAGCTTCACTTGCCTTGTCAATTCTTTCTTTCATTCATACAAATACACACAGAAATATGCACACATACATACAAATACACATCATATCTTGTTGACGTTGCTCTCAGCAGAGTGGTCTCATTTTCTTCTTTTCATGCGTTCCTTTCACCCTTTTTACATCTCTATCCTTCCTTCACTGCCCTTCACAACCTCCTTGGCTCTGAGCATCCTTGCAATCTGTTCTGCTTGCTCCTCCTCCTTCTCTATCTGCTACATAAAAAGAACATTTTTCAACTCCTCTCATTTCTGAAGAAGTGTTACTGGATGCAAAACATTAACTCTGTTCTTCTCTCTCCACAGATGCTGCCAGACCTGCTGTGTTTCTCCAGCACTTTGTGCTTCTTGCAGATTTCCAGCATCCAGAGTATTTTGCTCTTTTTAAGTGTGTTGCCACACACTTATATAGCAATGACACATATAAAAACAAAGAAAATAAAGGAGGCCATTTAGCCCATTAAGTCCATGCTACCATTCAAATAGATCGGGGGACTGATCGTCAACCCCAATGTCATTTCTCCTCCAGTACCCTGATCTGAAATCAAGACAATTTTGTAATCATTATCAGACAAATAATAAAGGGTATGGAATAAAAATGAAAGAAGTGCAGATGCTGAAAATCAGAAACAAAAGACAGAAATTGATGGAAAAGTTCAGCAAGTCTGGTAGCATCTGTGAAGAGAAATCAAAGTGAATGTTTTGAGAAGGTTCTGTCTCTCTACAGATGCCGCCAGACCTTTGGGAGGGAGTGTGTGTGCGGGTGTGCGCGTATGTGCATGTGTAAAGGTTCTTGGGCTTTAGAAATTGATGCAAAGAGAGCACAAGCAAGGACCCCATGTTTATGAATTATTGGCGAACTTCCAGTTGGGGTAATGTGTACAATCCTTGGCCCCAGACTATTGTATCATTACCTCACAGCAGACTGACCAGGATGGTTCGAATGCTAAGGAACTGCAGCTTTTTGATGAAGCTAGATAATGTGGGATTGTTCCTCTCAGACAAGAAAAGGTTAAGAAGAGATTTAATTGATGTTTAAAAGTTGCAAAATATCTTGGTGGAGATGGAGTGTAAGTTATCAGTGTGGCACAAATATAAGGTGACTGGGAAAAGACCCAGAGGGAAGAGGATTGTGGCATGTTAGGTTTATGCATCACAGAGCAAGCCTATAATCAAAAAGGCACAGGAGAAGGGAGGATCTGTATAAAGATGCTGCCATTTGGGAGTCAGAATATAAAATGTGGATTTGAAAATAGCCTGGGCAAGTTAAAACGATGCAGTTACTTGGAACTACATAGTACTTTACAGTATTGTAATAGAACATTGTATCTAACAGATCAATGGCATTATTTATACTTCACACAAGCACCTTTCCACCTTACTTGATTTCATTGTTTGTAAGTTTAATCAGCACTGACTTGCCAATGGAAGGAAAAGACACATTATGGAAGTCTCTTGCTTGTTCTTTATTCCCATATTCTGTGCTTCAGAATAACTGGTTAAATTTATACGGCAATACAGTATAGATAGTGAGGGAGTACTAATCAGCATGGGACAAATTATAAAGCAAATCTAGGGAAAGAGGGGAACAGTTTATAAAGGCCCAAAAATAAAACAAAAAAAACCGCAGATGCTGGAGTTCTGAAACTGACAAAGATTGGACTTGAAATGTTAACTCTGCTTTTTCTCCACAAATGCTGCCAGACCTGCTGCATTTCTCTGGCAATTTCTGTTTTTGTATGTTATAAAAAGCACAAAACATGGTAGATGTATAAGAAAGAAGTGCACACGGGCTAAATTGTAGAAATACCATGGATCCTGCCCAAACATCATCAGAGGAAACTTTACTCTGGAGTGTGTCTTCAGCTGAGAGGGGGATATCTCTCGAAATCCAACAAAATCAAATCCTAGTTTCCAGTGAAAGGCTCATGTTTGGTATATTCTAAACACCAAAACTGTTTGGCAAGTTCAACCAATTTCTGACATTTGCTACCACTTTTGTCGTGTTATGATCTTCAACAGTGGGTTCAGCTTAGTGGAGGAACCAATTCTCCAAAACATATTTTGTAATTTGATTAGCTTATTCCCTTCTTATTTATTATCTGTCAGTGGCCTATTGGATTTGATGGTTGAGGCCGATAAAAATAAAGTGCTAGCACGCGGTGTCCACCAACACCCTGGAGTTGTTCAGGGAGAGGTGGGCGCCGCAGGGAGTGGAGTGTATGATTTCCCCGTCCAACTCTATTTTGATTTAGTCCTTACCCTCCCCTTCACTGTTTTGATCACACAGCATTGCCCTTTGATGTTAAGGGCAGTGCTTGTCACTGGCCACTCGGGTGTTTTTCCCATCTTCCTGGTGGTGGAAATTGAATAAAGATTCATGCACTTTGTGTCTTTTCACTGTGTCTCACACCTGCACACACACACCATGGGTGCTGGGGAAAAAATAAGCACTACCGCAGTTAGGCGGTAGTGTGGGGGTTAAATTAAAAAAAAGAAAAAAATATATAATCAGGAGATTAGAATCTTCTCAGTTGAGGAAAAAAAAAGCATAGTCAGCATTGCCCTTTGATGTGAAGGAAAAAAAACAAAAAAAAAATAAAAATAAAGTGCTGGTGAAACTCCGGCAGCATCTGTGGAGAAAGAAACAGTTAATGTTTCAGCTCAATGACTTTTGAGTATTCATAGTCAAATGTCCCATGGTACCAGGTTATAGTCCAATGGGTTTATTTGAAATCACAAGTTTTCAGAGCACTGCTCCTTCGTCAGGTGAAGTAGCTCGTCAACTGACAATGCTTCGAAAGCTTGTGACTTCAAATAAACCTGGTAGACCATAACCTGGTGTCATGTGACTTCTGACCTTACTGACCCCAGTCCAACCCTGGCATCTCCACATTTTGATTAGTTATGTCAGTGAAATGCAGAAATGAGACTGCGATTCCAACATAACTACAGCAGCAAAATTATCTTCAGCGTATTTTTGTATCAGATTTCCAGCACCTGCCAGATTTCACTTTTGTATTTGTTTCTTAGATTTGAAGGCTGTTGGCTGTCATCATTGTTTGCTCTCTGCGGGTTGGAACACAGTCTATAGGTCGTTCTGCTGTAATGCGTGTTTCATCAGTGCAAATTACCTGTACCACAATTGACGAATTGTGGATGTTGTTTGGGTAATACAAACTCTCTACAGAATGGGTAAAGCGATTTTCTATTAGCGATCTACAGCCTGATTTTCTATATCGCGAGGTCACGGAGGAACACAAATGTCATGTTACAGCTGGAAAAAGTGAGGATTGCAGATGCTGGAGATCAAAGTCGAGAGTGTGGTGCTGGAAAAGCACAGCAGATCAGGCAGCACCCCTGGAAAAGCCCTGTATCCAGAATGAAGCTTGTGAGCCAAGGGGGTGGAGAGATAAATGGGGGTGGGGTGTGGCCTGGGGTAAGGTAGTTGAGAGTGCAATAGGAAGATGGAGGTGGGGGTAATGGTGATAGGTCAGAGAGGAGGGTGGAGCGGATAGGTGGAAAGGAAGATGGACAGGTCATGAGGGCAGTGCTGAGTTGGACGGATCTGTGATTAGGCATGGAGGAGGGGAGTGAGGAAACCGGTTTCCTACCAGTACATCTTCCTTCCCAACTATACGCTCCACCTTCCTCTCTGTCCTATCACCATGACCCCACCTTCATCTACTTATTGCACTCTCAGCTACCTTCCCCCAGCCCCACCCCCTCCCATTTATCTCTCCACCCTCTCGGCTCACAAGCCTCATTCCTGATGAAGGGATTTTGCCCGAAACATCAATTCTCCTACTCCTCAAATGCTGCCTGTCACGTTACAGCAGAACAACTGTACCTGCACACACTGTTGCAAATTATCACACAAACACAGATTGGAGAAACGCAGCAGATCTGGCAGCATCTGGGGTGAGAGAGTTGGATGTTTGGAGTCCAATGTGACTCTTCTTCAGAACTGTCAGAACCTCCTCAGAAATCTGAAGAGTCAGACTGCACTTGAAACATGAACTCTGTTCACACATGCTGCTAAGTTTCTCCAGCACTCTTTACGTTTAACAGATAACACAGAAACATCAAATATAGGAGGTGGCTATTTGAGCCTGCTCCACCATTCATCACAATCATGGCTGATCGTCCAACTCAACTGTCGAATCCTACTTTGTCCCAATAACCTTTGATCCCAATTACCCCAAGTGCTATATCTAGCCACCTCTTGAATACATCTAATGTTTTGGCATTAACTACTTCCTGTGATAATTAATTCCAAAAGGCTCACTTCTCTTTGGGTGAAGAAATGTCTCCTCATCGCTGTCATAAATGGTCCACCCTGAATCTTCAGACTGTGACCCCTGGTTCTGGATGCACCCACCATCGGGAACATCCTCCTGCATCTACCCTGTCGAATCCTGTCAGAATTTTATACGTCTCTCTGAGATCCCCCTCTCATTTGTCTGAACTCCAGTGAAAACAATCCTAACCACATCAAGCTCTCATCATATGTCAGTCCCTCCATCCCCGGAATTAGCCTGATGAAGCTTCGCTGCCCTCCCTTGAGAGCAAGTGCATGCTTCCTCAGAAAAGGAGACCAAAACTGTGCACAATATTGTCAGTGTGGCCTCACCAAGGCCCTGAACAACTGTAATAACTGTACTTGATACCTCTAGCAATGAAGACCCACATTCTGCTTGCCTTCCTTACTGCCTGCACACCTAGTGCACAAGGACACCCAGGTCCCCCAGCACATTCCCCCTCCCAATTCACAGCCATTCATATGCTTTATATGTTCAGCAACAGCAGTGTTTTGCTTCATTTGAGTGTTTAACTGTTGTGCGTAGTGGTCATTTCAGAAACAAATGCGTATGTGACTACTTAGGAGCCTGGCCCTCATTCAATGTTCAATGGACATAAAGGAGTCTTACCATTGGGCCTGGGTCCCCTTTGATACCTGGGAGCCCTTGAAGCATCGGGTCAACAGTAAAGCTTTCCATCCCAAAGGTCTGGTACCCATCTGTGGCAGCAGGTGTTACCGACACCACGCCATAGGTAACTCTGGGGTACGATGGAGTTGTGGCTGGTTTTGGCTCAGTTTCCCGGCCCACTGCTTTCTTCGAGGTGGGTTTCCAGGTCTTGGCGGTTTGGCGTTCGGTCTTCCGCGTGGCCGGCACGGTGGCTGTTGGAGGGGGAGCTGGCACGTGCCCAGTCGGCGTGGTCGTCGCGTGCCCAGTGGGCGTGGTCGTCGCGTGCCTAGTTGGCGTGGCCGTCGCGTGCCCAGGAGGCGTCGCCGTCGCGTGCCCAGTGGGCGTGGTCGTCGCGTGCCTAGTAGGCGTCGCCGTCGCGTGCCCAGTGGGCGCGGTCGTCGCGTGCCTAGTTGGCGTGGCCCTAGCGTGCCCAGGAGGCGTCGCCGTCGCCGTCGCGTGCCCAGTGGGCGTGGCCCTCCCTCTGGAGTCTTGCTTTGCGGCTGCGCCGGCGGGAGCTCGGCGGGGTTGCCCCTGCTGGTTCTCCGACGTCGTCCCGCCCTTCCCCGTGGATCTGGCTGGGGTGGGCGCCGTGGCCTCGGCGTGAGGGGTCAGCTGGAGGAACCCCACGCTCGGGACGGGGGTAGTGGATCTCAGCGGCTTCGGACGGATGGTGGTCGCGGCCTGCTGCTGCTGCTGCTGCTGGATGGGGAGCACAGCGGGCGGGGCCGTGGCGCCAAACGCCGTCCGCCTGACGGTCCAGGGGCTGAGATTCGGCGACGTCGGGGCCTGGCCCAGCAAAGCCACGCTCTCGCTGAAGCTGTTCGCTGGTCCGCTCCTCTTCCGCAGCGTCAACGGAGAAGGAGACGGGGCAGAGGAATTGGGAAAAGGCGGCAAAAGAGGGAGGAGGGGGAGGAGGTTCGGCCGGTAAATATCGGCCTGCCTGCACTGTTTCTTGATGTATTTGCAATAATTATGAGCTGCCTTAGCGGAGGGATAAATATCAAATTGACAGACAGCTCCTTCGAACTGCACCGAGTGTTGGTCCAACTTCCCCAGAAGAAAGGAACCTTCTGGATCCAAAGAATCCTCTTTCTTGAAATGCAAATTTGCATGAGTGCGATTCTTCCCACAAGAAGTATATAGAGTAACCTTTCGACTTCTGATGGTGATGGCCATGTCGTGCCACTGGCCATCGTGGACATCGTAATCGAAATAGACAGACTGTTTGTGTCCCACGTACACAATGATTTTGCCCGGAATGAACTGCATGCCAAGCTGCAGTCTCTTTCTCTTATTCCTGACGGTGAATAGAAAAGCATTGTTGACACGGTGGGAGCACACGCTCAGGACGAGGGTGAGGTTAGTGCCATATGAGGCAGGGATAACAGCTGCTACAGGTGCTTTGATGCGAGCTCTCGGTGTGAGAATAACGCCCAGTTTAAAAGGAATGACCCCCTGAGGAACAGAGCGAGACGTCATGGAAGATGGCGATGCCAGTGTTTGTGCTTTTTTCCCAATAAGGCCCAGCCTTTGGAGAATGTCCACATCTGAAAGATAAGATGAGAAAGGACGTAAGAACTCAGTCCACACAAAGATCTCATTTGGGCACACACAGGGTTATCCAGCACACTGCTGACCAGGTATCACAGAATCCCTATGATGTGGAAACAAGCCATTTGGCCCATCGAGTCCATGCCCACCTTCCAAAGAGCATCCCCACCCAGACTCACCCCTTAACCTGCTTTTCCCATCATTAATCCATCGAGCATGCACAGCCCTGGACACGATGGGACAATTTCCCATGGCCAATCCACCTAGCCTGCATATCTTTGGACTGTGGGAGGAAATCCATGCAGACACAGGGAGAATATGCAAACTCCACAAAGACAGTCACCCAGAGGCGAGGTGAGTTCCTGCCACTGTGAGGCAGCAGTGCTAACCACTGAACCACCCACATAATCTAAACTGATTAGTCCCATTTGCCAGCATTTGGCCCATTTCCTCTAAAACTTTCCTACTCCCAAGATGCCTTTTAAATTTTGTAATTGTACCAGCCTCTACCACTTCCTCTGGCATCTTTTTCCACACACGCAGCACCTTCTACATAAAACGTTACCCCTTTCGTCCCTTTTAAATCTTTCCCTGCTCACTTTAAACCTTTGCCCTCTGGATTTGAACTTCCCTACCTTGACAAAAAGACCATGTCTATTTACCCTATCCATGCCCCTCATTTTTATGAAACTCCAAAAGGCCACCTGTCAGCCTTCAATGCACTGTGGAAAGTAGCCCCAGCTTATTCGGCCTCCTCATATAACTCAAACCCCCCGCCCCAGCCTCAGCAACATCCTTGTATATCTGCTAATTTCCTTTCTGGGAGCATTTCAATAGTACAGGTCATTATCCTGCAGACTGGTAAAGGCCAGATGAAGTCATGTTTCTCAGCAGCTCAACTCTCTCACAAGCAATTCTTTCGCTCACTTTATCAGATTGGACAGTTCCTGAAGTAGTCGGAACATTGCTATATTAAGCACCAGACCCATGTCGAGGGCCAATAATAGTTTACAATGCAAATTGGTTTAAATAATAATTTCAAGTCACATTTCTCATTTGTTTTGGTTAAGTTGCCCTTCCAGAGTCACGTATTCACTGCCAGGATTGCACTTTTTGAGACGTTGCAAAAGATGTTAGATAAATGCAAATCTTGCCTCTTTCTTTCTGTTTACTTCACGGATCTCTCTAGTCATGAATGTTGAGAGTTTCTTCTTTCAAAACTAAACCTCAGAACCCTCCTTGCTCATCACTGTTATTAAGTAACATTAGGTTACTAGTGGTGGTTCGTAGCTTTAAAAAAAGTCACAGTGATGTGGTGGTTGAAATTCCCAGGAATGAAAGGCTTAACATATGAGGAACGTTTGAGGACTCTGGGTCTATACTCAATGGAGTTTAAAAGGATGAGGGGCGATCTAATTGAAACTTACAAAATATTGAATGGTCTAGACAAAGTGAACAATGGAAAGCTGTTTCCATTGGCAGGAGAGACTAGGACCCGAGGGCATAGCCTCAGGGTAAAGGGAAGTCCCTTTAGAACAGAGATAAGGAGAAACGTCTTCAGCCAGACGGTGGTGAATCTGTGGAATCCATTATTGCAGAAGGCTGTGGAGGACAGATCATTGAATGTATTTAAGACAAAGATGGATAGGTTTTTCATCGTTACGGGGAGAACATGGGAGAACGGGGTTGAGAAACCTATAAGCCATCATTGAATGGCAGAGTGGACTCAATGGGCCAAATGGCCTAACTTCTGCTTGTATGTCTTATGGTTTAAAACCTGTTCAGTTGTGTGTGATAGCACGTTTGGATACAAAAAAAGAAAATGTAAGGACTTGGACACTTTGGATGGAATGAGTTGTAAGACTGAGTAGTCAATGAACTCAAAGGTCTTGCTCATCCATTTCATGGACTGGCTTGGATCCAAATGATACTTCATGGAAAGGTTTCTCCTCTTCTAACATTCTTACTCTGTCTTGTGCTTATAGAGGTTTTCAATGAACCTTTGAACAACTATCTGAAGAAGTGAAAGTGAGTTCCCATTATAAGAAGACTGCATTTGTTTAGAATTCAGACAATTGATCACACCGTTGAGTCTCATAAAGCCAAGGAAAATCGTAACCTCAGACTACCTTTTTTCCTAAAAGCATATAATCAAAATTCTCCTCCTGTCTTATTTTTTTCCCTATTTACCTTGGCCACAGTTTAGGAGCAACTGGAGAATTCATGATTTGAAAAAAAATTTCAGAAAGAGAGAAAACCTTCAGTGTTTGTGTGTGTTGGAGCGTTCAAGACAGCTGATCTAGTGCAGTCTCACTGGTTTCAAACATGACTGGAAACAGACCATTTTTCAAGGTAAGTTATGTAACGGAGCCAAGAGAACAAACTACAGGAGGAAAATAAAACCCTGGTTGTACTGCACATTAAACATTGGATCCTTTCCAATTTGGTTTCAATCCAATGTGCTCCAAAATAAAACCCTACCAAAACCTTCAACGCTGAATCAGTGCCTAATTAAATCATGGCTCCAGTATCAATTTACACCAGTTTAATAAATTCACTATTATCATTTTCATTTGCCAATTAGAGCATCTTGTTTCAGTATAATGGAGCTAAAAAAACTGTATAATAAACATAAACATTGTTGAAAAAGAGAGGAGAATTGCTGAAGTTTTTCCATCTTGCACTCATCAAGCCAAATGCAAGATTCCAAATTTCAAATGATCATACTAAGCTATACGACAATAGGAAAAGATGCTGATTGAATGGACCCTGGAGCTGAATCTAATGTAAACAAATAGAAATTTGTCAAAACTCCTAAAATAGCCTCCAAACCTGTGACCTCTACCATCTGAAAGGACAAGGGCAGCAGATATGTGCAAGTTCTCCAAGCCACTCACCGTGCCTTGGAAACATATTGCTGTTCCTTCAGTGTCATTGGGTAAAACTCCTGGAACTCCCTCCTTCACAGTGCTCTGGGAGAGCCTGTAGCATATGGCCTGTGGTGGTTCAAGAAGGGAGCTGACCACCACCTTCTCTATGTGGATAATAAGCACTGGCTCCACCAGTGACACCCAGATCGCAAAGTTGAATTAGTGGGTACATCATCACATTATTAGCCCCACAGGTCAACAGGTTCAAACATTAAATATGCCTTACTCTGATCTTCGTGGAAAGTTTGACTAATTTGTGCATCAGTTAACAGCAAGAGATGCGACTATTGAATTTTTTTGACCCATAATTTTAGATGACTCTATAATGAGTAGTGTTCCAAATCTGCAAGGATTTTGGGGATGGCCAGAATTGAAGAACAGCTGAGATCTCAAGGTTGGAGGAGATTTCGGTGATGGTAGGGGAGACAGGTGATGGAATGGCAACAACACCACGGAGGAACGTGAAAACAAAGTTTGTGGCCCAAGCGATGAAGATGCAGCAGAAACCAGAGAGTTACCGAGGCTGGAGGAGACCACAGAGGTGATGTTGGGAAGATGTTTCCATTGGCAAGAGATCCATTGGAGGATCCGAGGGCACAGCTTTAGAGTAAAGGTTTTGAACAGAGATAAGGAGAAACTTCTTCGGCCAGAGAGTGGTGAATCTATGGGATTCATTTCCACAGAAGGCTATGGAGGCCAGGTCATTGAGTATATTTTAAAACAGAGATTGCTAAGCTTTTGATTGCTAAGGGAACCAAAGATTATGGGGAGAAAGCAGGAGAATCGGAGTTGTAACACCTAATAGCCATGATTGAATGGTGGAGTAGACTCAATGTGCCAAATGGCCTAATTTCTGCTCCTGTGTCTTATGGTCTTATAGGTGACATCAGGGAGGGATTTCAAAACAAAAAGATACAGTGTTGGGAATAAGGCCCACGTCAATGGAAATTGCACGGCTGCGGAACTCATTCAAATTCTAAGTATGGATACAGACCTTCAGGGTGATGGTTCCACGACTGCTAGATCAGTTTCTGTTTCAAGAATCACAAAACCCCAAATTAAACTGTTCACTGCCACCTGGGCAATAGAAACACAACACAATGTGCAAATGTACTTTTGTAATTGTGACAACCTCTGTTCACTGGACAGTTAAATCCTAATATCAGCTGGAGAGACACTTGGCTCCCTGCTGACATTGGAAAGATTAAAAATGTCGATGGAAAAAGGGTCACAGGCAGTTCAACGGCTCCAAATTAAACTGCACAACTCGCAGTGATGGAGATGTTGCACAAAAACTGACCCATAGATGCATGATGCGTTAGCTGGTTCCTTTACTGTAATTATATACATTGCATATTTTAGATCTCTACGTGCCAAATGCAGCTGATAAGAACATACAGAGACAAAATTGGGTAAATCTTCTACTTGACACACGAGAGATGACATGGAGTTGAACCACCAAACTCGTGTCTTGAGCTATCAACAAATGGCAGATTTGGTCATGTGGGTATTGCAACATGTGGGCAGAATTAAGGTCAGCTGCCTCACAGAATTCAATTTGTCTTGGTGTTCCAAACAAAACATTTTAATTACAATCTCACTCTCTCTACAGACCACATCCTTCTTTAATCATAACAGAATCTGTATTATACAGAAATAGTGCAAGAGCATGTCAGAAAATAACAGCGCTAATCATTTGAAAGCCAGCCTGAATATTTTGAGCATGAGGGCCTTTATTGCAATTTAAGCACAACTTACAAGTTGAAGAACAAATTTGCTTTCTAATTTAGAATTAAGAGAAGAAGAATTGGATTAGAAGAGGCTGTTAATTGCTCGAAAGGTTAAACAGTTTGATTCTTTTTCCCAATCTGCTTTCCCTCCTTATTTCCCTCTGTAGGGCCCCAATTTGTTTTCCATCTCTCCACACTTCCGTCTTTTAGCTAGATGGTGATCCAGTCTTGGCAATTGACTTTCCCATAGTACAGTCCCTGCCAGGAACCTGATCATTTTACTAATTCACTTTTTAGACTGATGCAAAGACTGAATCTCACAGCGATCCTGAGAGGCCAGATTAAGAGTCAACCACATTGCTGTGGGTTCTGGAATCACAGGTAAAAATGGCAGATCTTTTTAGACCCAAAGACCTTTCGTAAACCATGATGTGGAGATGCCGACTAGGGTGGGCAAAGTCAGAAGTCACACAACACCAGGTTATAATCCAACAGATTTATTTGAAATCACCAGCTTTCAGAACATTTCACCTGACCAAGGAGCAGTGCTCCAGGCTTTTAAACCTGTTGGACTATAACCTGGTGTCGTGTGACTTCTGAATTGGTAAACCAATGGGGTTTTCATATCAATCTGTGGTACTTGGTCATCACTGAGATTAGTGTGGCAGATTTATGAATTAAATTTAAATTTCCACCAGTTACTAAGGCAGGATTCCACATCCTTCTGAATTACTAATCCATTGTGATGTCACAGTCACCCCTCTATATCCTGTTCCCATTTCAGTTCTTCCTTCATACAGTAGTTATCACCTGATCGACACTGATTGACGGTATGCCCTGACTCTGCACCATTGCAAACCCTCCTACTTTAACTGAAAACATATCGCAATGCGAACTGACAGGTGTTGGCCACGCACAGGAAACTGCAGCGTCAGTGAGAAACATGGCTGCAATGATTAAAACTGACAATGGAATCCGTGCAATCAGAACGGATTGAACATGATGTCCTGACAAAGCCAAGAAATGACTGCAATTCCTCCTTTAACATCTGCATCACTGAATTCACTAAAGCAGCAGGACAAAAATAAATGCATGCTAAAACGACGCACAAAATGGAAACTTTTTGCCTTGAGCTCCTCAGGACCGGGATGCAAAAAACCCAACTTATAGGGAAAGACAACAGGCTGATGATTATCTGGTCCAAAGCTGACATAGAGATGCAACAGGACTTTGACATTGTGTCTCTGTAAAAACAAATATAATGCAGATGTGTTGACTTTGCACAAATCTAGACCACAGTAAACTCGAAGCTTATATTTTCATAATGTTCCTCTGAAGAAAGCAACAATGAATGTTGGAAGTGAGTCCTTTTAGTTTTCTCAAAACCAGTGAGATTATTGTTTGCTATAGTCATGATACAACCTCTGTGATAAGGTCATATTGCTGAACCAGAGATTTCAATATCAAACCAATGAACTACTAAAGGAAGACACACTGAGGTCTAACTAATTGGTTTTGACACAATAATACAGCAATGGAATTATTGACTAACCACAGGAATTATTCAACAACAGACCTAGTAATTGTTCTTGAAATATACCAGTGATGGAGAGTTTTGGAATCCACTGGTCCAAAGTTCCCCACTTCCTTCCAAGTTTCCGTCAATCACCACATGGCAGAACTCAAATTACTGACCAATGTCTTGCAGAAAATAACGTAATTTATTTCATTTGCTTCAGAACGAGTCAGTATTGATTGCTTCCACCATCACCGTCAGCATATGGTTCACAATATTAATCACTGAGAAACTGGAGGGAATTTTAATTGTCGTCTGTAGAGAGAAGGTTGAGAGGAGGTCTCATAGAGATGTTTAAATTCATGAGGGGTTGAGACAGGTGAAAATCCATCTCTTTTGTCAGAAAGATTGAGACTTAGAGGGCATGAACGTATGGTGATGGACAAAAGAACAAGAGGTGACACCTTTTCACTCAGCAAGTGGTTAGGAACGAGAACACGGCCTGAGGAATCCGACTGATGCAGATTTAATCTCAGCTCGCAAAAAGGAATTGGATCATGATCTGAAGATGAATGATTTGCTGGGGAAATGGTGACAGAGTAGGATTAGCTGAGAAGAGAGCTGGTGCAGACATGACAGGCTGAATGGCCTCCTCTACAAACCTGGGGTCAACTCAAGCCTGGACGGCGGTTAAGCCTTAGTATAAAATAAAACAAAGAGCTGTGGATGTTGGAGATCCAAAACAGATAAAAACAGAAATTGCTAGAGAAGATTCAGTTTGAATCATAGAGATGTGCAGCAAGGAAACAGACTCTTCAGTCCACTCGTCCATGCCGACCAGATATCCTGCATTAATCCCACTTAGCAGCACCTGGCCCATATCCCTCTAAACTCTTCCTATTTATATAGCCATCCAGATGCCTTTTAAATGCTGTACCAGTCTCCACCACTGCCTCTGGCAGCTCATTCTGTGCATGTACCACCCTCTGTGTGAAAAAGTTGCCCTTTCGGTCCCTTCTAAATCTTACCCATCTCACCCTAAACCTATGCCCTCTAGTTCTGGATTCCCCTACTCCAGGGAAAAAGACTGTCTATTTACCCATCCATGCCCCTCATGGTTTTATAAACCTCAATAAGGTCACCCCTCAGCCTCTGACGCTCCAGGGAAAACTGCCCTAGTCTATTCAGCCTCTCCCTATAGCTGAAACCCTCCAATCCTAGCATTGAACTTGTAAATCTTTTCTGAACTTTTTCAGTTCTGAAGCATCACACTGGAGACAAAATGTTAACTCTGCTTTCTCTGCATAAATGCAGTCAGACCTGCTGAGTTTCTCCTCCAATTTCTGTTTTTTTTTTGTTTTAAGCCTTAATATGCTTTGCCATTGGACAGAGAGAGATAGGAGACACCCAGCTAACTGATGGGAAGTTTTAAATGTCACAAAGATGGAGCATACAGTGGCAATATCCAGAGGCACACAGTCATAATCCAGAGGCACACGTTAATGATCTGGTGAATATCTGGGAGCTGGTGGAATTAACATTCAGAGCTGAAAATGTGTTGCTGGAAAAGCGCAGCAGGTCAGGCAGCATCCAAGGAACAGGAGAATCGACGTTTCGGGCATAAGCCCTTCCTCAGGAATTAACATATAGTTAATAAATCTGCAATTGGAAAGCTAGGTGATAATGAAAAGTCACTGGCAAGGTGATCCCCATTTCTAATAGCTTTATGACTATCATCTTGTTCATGAATGCCCTTTAGTGCAGGGAATCCTAACTTTGCCTGGTCTCCATGTGATTCTATGTAATAACAAATGTGATGTTGTCATTTATCACAAGAGGGTTGGAATGTAAAAGCAGCGATGTGCTACAGAGACTTTATAAAGCTCTGGTTAGACCCCATTTAGAATACTGTGTCCAGTTTTGGGCCCCACACTTCAGAAAGGACATACTGGCACAGGGGCATGCCCAGCAGCGATTCACACAGATGATCCCTGGACTGGTAGACCTAACATACGATGAATGGTGCGGATGCTAGGATTGTATTCGTAAGAGTTTAGAAGGTTGAGGGGAGATCTAATAGAATGTTACAAGATAATGCATGGCTTAGAAAGGGTGGACACTGGGAATTTGTTTCCCTCAGACGGGGATACTAGGACCCATGGGCACAGCCTTAGAATTAGAGAGGGTCAATTTAAAACGGAAATAAAGAGACATTTCTTCAGCCAGAGAGTGGTGGGCCTGTGGAATTCATTGCCACTGAGCACAGTGGAGGCCGGGATGTTAAATGTCTCCAAGGCAGAGATTGATAAATTCTTGATCTCACAAGGAATTAAGGGATACGGGGCAAGTGCGGGTAAGTGGCGTTGAAATGCCCATCAGCCACGATTGAATGGTGGAGTGGACTCAATGGGCAGAATGGCCTTACTTCCACTCCTATGTCTTATAGTCTTATAATGTCATTGACACATGACTCTTAGCTGCCCTCTGCAATGACCTAATACAGTACTCAGTCCAAAGGAAATGAGGGATTGGCTACAAATATTGGCTTTTCCAGTGATGCCCACATCCCATGAAAGAATAAAATGTAAGCCACTTGGCATAGAACACTCACTCATGTTGACTGATGCCAACAGCCTGTGAAATGTGATCATCTACATAATGTCTACATAATAACTCCTTACTGTCTTATAGTTCGAATTCATGTTTGGTTAGCATGCAAATCAATACTCTTCACTGTACCTCAGTACCTGTGACGATTAGATTAGATTCACTACAGTGTGGAAACAGGCCCTTCGGCCCAACCAGTCCACCATAATAAATCAAATCAAACAAAATCAATCCAGCTCATTAACTGTCTTTATTCCTTCCTGAGGTCAGTATTAGTTGTCCATCCCTAAATCCCCTTGAACTGAGGGTCACCTTGTTATGCATCTAGAGTTACACATAGAGCAGATCAGGGAAAAACAGCAGACACCCCCTCCTCTAAAATGCCATGTAGATAGATTTTTTTTGACAATTGATGATAGTTGTCATAGTCACCGTCACTAGCTGTCAGTTCCAGATTTATTCCTTGAATTTAATTAGCACCAGCTGCTAAGGTGGGCTTTGAACTCACTTTCCCAGAGCATTTGGTCAAATTAACCCAGTCGCTTTATCACCATGCCACTGCCTCATCACTAGGAGGGAAATGCGGCTGAATGGTTAAAAAGATTGTAAAAGGGAAGATGAAAGTGGTGATTCCGGCTACATGACCTACATTTTCCAACCTGTCATTTGAATCAGTGTCCCATAACCCAAAGGACAACACGGGAGGGGTTGGCAGGGACAGACTCTGCCAGAGCCCCTCACTAACTCTGAAACCCAGGGCATGTCAGCTACCAGCAGTTCAGCCATTGAGGCATGATGGGAGTGACTCGCTCCCACTCTACTGAAACCACACAGTTTGCAGTAGCAGCAAAAGTAAACACAAAGATTGGCACTCGAAGAAGGATATACCTGTGGGAATGAGGCACAATTTAGATTGTTAAGTTTCTGTTTAATTTTTGAGTCTGTCTGAATATAATTTGCTTGCACTGTGTTCCTAGTTTTACCTGTCATGGGGCAAGTGTCATTTATGATGAATGGTACGGAGAGGGCTCGGAGCTATGTGGAAGGGAAGCTTGACTGCTTTGTATCGGATCAGCGAGCTGGCTTCAAAATGTGGCTGCCAGGTGGAACCTAACCCTGCCACTTGCCTTCTGAAACTGCCGCTGGTGTCCCAGTGAGAATAGGCTTCATCTCTTCCTCCAATGGGGCACTACGCTGGGATCCTGAAGACCCTCCAATACAGTCTGTTGTAGAATGCACAGACTCACTTAGTCTCGAGGTGCAGTGCTGGTGCATCCTGAAGGTGGGGAGGCCTCTGCACCTGTCCAAAACACACCATTGAGCAACATGACTGATTGGGGGAATGTCACTTCGTGCCACATGTTTTCAACTGGAGGCAGCTTTAGGACAGAGATGAGGAAACGTTTTTTTCTCTCAGAGCATTCAGATTCTTTGGGATTCTCTTTCTCAAAAGGCAGCTGATGCAGAATGATATTTTGAAGGCTGAGGTGCATTGATATTTGATTAGCAAGGAGGGTGAAAAATAATCAGGGGATGTTGGAGGAATATAGAGGTGAGGTTAACAATCAGATCGGCCACAATCTTATGGAATGGGGGAGCAGGCCTACTCTTCTTCTTTGCTTGTATCTTGGGTCTCATTGCTCCCCATGCTTTAAGTGGATTTAAGGGGAACTTGTAGATGGTGGTGTTCCCATATACCTACTGTCCTTGTCATTCGAGATGGTTGGAAAGTGCTGCTTCAGGAACCATGGTGGGTCAGTTGACTTGCAGACAGCAGTTTCTCTTCGAGTAGACCACGGATGTTCAGGCATATTCAGGGAGGTGATGCCTTGCCAATATAATCCATGTTGCAGTCATCACTGCCTGGGAGCCCAAAGGGTTGAGCTCAGGTTCCCTCTCTCTGGCAGAGCTGCATCTGGTACTGAGCTTGCGATGTTGAACCAACATCAATTATCAGCTAGAAACTGGAGATCAGATGCATAGAGCCCTGACATCATGAATGTCACAGGCAATGTAGCTGCAATCGACTCCAAGGTGGTGAAAGAAAGCTGTCAGAGGAAGCGCTGTTCTCAAAACCCTCTCACTCGGGCGAGGAAGCAGGTGTGAAGCCTCAGTAACTTGTGCAATCTCTTCTCTTTGCCAGTCAGTTCTTCGATTGCCGCTTTCACTGGCAACATTGGGATGCCAGTGGAATGCAGGGCACCTATGTTTCCAGTTGGAAATCCCTGCCAAAATTGCCTAACGTATTCTTAATTGGCAACTTGTCTCTCTAGAGGAGAGTTTCTACACACAGTTGGACTACCCATAGATAAAGGGCACCAGGGAAAGTCAGAAATCCAGACCTGCTTTAATCCAGATATTGGTGGGACCTAAGTCCAAGGGAAATTAATCTCCATGTGAACACAATCGCTGGTGCTCAAGGAACATAAAGCATACATCATTTATTCAATGAAACAAAACTCACCCAAAGGTGATTAATTAGGATTTAGGATTAATTAGTCAAATAAGATTGCTCAAGGACCCAATCTCTTTGAGCACAATCCAGATAATAATGTCACAGTTTACATATATGCTTTTTAAGTCGAACAGCATACCACAGCACTAGATTCAGAATTAATTCTGTTGTACCACTTCTGTATTCCACCCTGCACTGTGTAACATTCTGGCTGCAATAAAGAATATAATAAGAAACACTCTTCACTCAGAATCTGTTTCAGATACATCTGTCAGGTGTCAGGATTTGGCAGCGATCGGTGCAATATCTGCTGAGGAAATCCCTCTTTCACATCATCCAGCAACAAATTTAGCTCAAAATAAAGTGGAGGTTCTTAAATTAGATTTGAATCGTTGGTTTGATAATTGATGCAATGTTTAATTCGGTGAGTGCAACTGGCATGCAGTCTATCGCGGAGAACCAGGTTAAAAGCTTAACATGTTATATGCAGTCTGCAACAACAAATTAGTATTTGGAAATAAAGCTTTTTGCCATTTCAGACATCTGTGACTTGTTCTCCCTGCAAACATTGCCGTTTCCTTCCACATTGGCTGACAAAACAGCAACAGACATTCACTTTACATGCAGGACTTTTCAACTCAAATTATTTCCATGCTAGTACTTAGGGTGAAGGTAAGAAAGGTACAGTGGAAATTCATCCATGCTTTCACTACAATCACTGATTGCATTTTGAGATGGCACATAGCATTACACAGAGTGTCACCTCTACACTGCAGCCCAATGCCACCTACTGCCTGGAAACAGAGGCAGGAGTTCACTGGGAAGGGTGTTCTCTAAGTAGTGTGTGAGTATAAATCAAACTGAAATTTAGTTGTGAGCATTGAATTTGCCTTCAAATCTCAAAAACTGCAGAAGAAACAGTAAATTAATCCACAACCTATAGAGGCAGTTAATCCTGCAAATCTTCTCTGACACCACCTTCAAAACCCACTATTGTTTCCTTCTAGAAGGACACGGGTAGCAGATGTATGGGAAAACCACCCCCTGCAAGTTCCCCTCCAGGCCACTCACCATCCTGACTTGAAATACATCGTTGTTAGTTCACCGTCGCTGCATCAAAATCCTGGAACTTCCTCCTTAAGAGTCACACACATGGAAGACACTGGTTCAGGATGTCAGCTCACCATCACCTCTAGGGTAATTTGGGGTGGGCAGCAAATTCTGGCTTTGCCAGAGCTACCTAATTTTCATTAACAAAGGCCTATCAATCAGCTAATAGGGTGGTTCATGTTTAGCACTGCTACCTCACAGTATCAAGGACCTGGGTTCAATTCCACCCCTTGGGCAACTGTCTGCATGGAGTTTGCACATTCTCCCCTGAACAGTGTAGGCTCCCTTTAAGTGCTTTGGTTTCCTCCCACATTCCAAAGCTGTGAAGGTGAATTGGCCAGGCTAAATTGTCCCATAGTGTCCAGGGATGTGCAGGCTATGTGGATTAGCCATGGGAAATGCAGAGTTTTGAGATTAGATTCCCTACAGTGGAAACAGGCCCTTCAGCCCACCAAGTCCACACCAACCCTCTGAAGAGTAACCCACCCAGATCCATTTCCCGCTGACTAATGCACCTAACATTATGGGCAATTTAGCATGGCCAATTCACCTAACCTGCACATCTTTGGACTGTGGGAGGAAACCGGAGCACCCAGAGGAAACCCACGCAGACACGAAGAGAATGTGTAAGCTCCGCATTGACAGTCCCCCAAGGCTGGAATTGAACCCGGGACCCTGGCGCTGTGAGGCAGCAGTGCTAACCATCCCATGTTCTGGGAAGGATGCTCTTTGGAGGGTCAGTGTAGGCTGGATGGTATCTTTCAATTCTCCCACTTTCTCCAGATCAAAGGGGTAGCCGTGGGCCCCAGCTATGCCTGTCTCTTTGTTGGCTACACAGAACAGTCCATCTTCCGTAGTTACACCGGCACCACTCCCCACCTCTTCCTCCGCTACATTGATGACTGCATCGGCGCCACCTCGTGCTCCCGCGAGGAGGTTGAGCAGTCCATCAACTTCACCAAAACATTCCACCCCGACCTTAACTTCACCTGGACCATCTCTGACACCTCCCTCCCCTTCCTGGACCTCTCCATCTCCATTAATGACGACTGACTTGACACTGACATACTTTTTTACAAACCCACCGACACCCACAACTACCTGGATTACACCTCTTCCCATCTTACCTCCTGCAAAAAATGCCATCCTGTATTCCCAAGTCCTCTGCCTCTGCTGTATCTGCTCCCAAGAAGACCAGTTCCACCACAGAACACACCAGATGGCCTCCTTTTTTAGAGATCGCAATTTCCCTTCCTACATGGTTGAAGATGCCCTCCAACGCATCTCATCCACATACCACACCTCTGCTCTCAAACCCCACCCCTCCAACTGTAACAAAGACTGAACCCCCCGGTCCTCACTTTCCACCCTACCAACCTTCGCATCGTCCCCTGACATTTCCGCCACCTCCAAATGGACCCCACCACCAGAGATACATTTCCCTCCCCATCCCTTTCCGCTTTCCACAAAGACCGTTCCCCCTCAGTGACTACCTGGTCAGGTCCACACCTGCCCAACAACCCACCTTCCCATCCTGGCACCTTCCCCTGCCACCCCTGCGCTCGCATCTCCCCCCCCCCCCCCCCCTCCATCTAAGGCCCCAAAAGAACCTTCCACATCCATCAACGTTTCACCTGCACATCCACCAATGTCACTTATTGTATCTGTTGCTCCCGATGCAGTGTCCTCTACATTGGGGAGATTGGACGCCTCCTCACAGAGTGCTTCAGGGAACATCCCCCAGACACCCACACCAATCAACCACACCACCCTGTGGCCCAACATTTCAACTCCCCTCCCACTCTGTCGAGGACATGCAGGTCCTGAGCCTCCTCCATCGCCGCTCCCTCACTACTGATGCCCGGAGGAAGAACGCCTCATCTTCCGCTTCGGAACACTTCAACTCCAGGGCGTTAATGTGGACTTCACCAGTTTCCTCATTTCCCCTCCCCCCACTTTAGCCCAGTTCCAAACTTCCAGCTCAGCACTGTCCTCATGACCTGTCCTACCTGCCAATCTCCCTTCCCGCCTATCCACTCCACCTCCTCTCTGACCTATCACCTCCATCCCTACCCTATTCACCTATTGTACTCTTTGCTACCTTCTCCCCAGCCCCACACACCCCCCTCCACCCCAATTTATCTCTCCACCCTGGTGGCTCTCTGCCTCCATTCCCAATGAAGGTCTTTTGCCCGAAACGTCGATTTTCCTGTTCCTCAGATGCTGCCTGAGCTGCTGTGCTTTTCCAGCAACACTCTGATCTAAAAACTGAATGGTATCTTTCCCCACTGTAGGGATTCTATAAGTGATTGAGAATGGGTCCTACCTACTGTCATTGCAAAAATGACTGCACTATTACCTTGAGTGCAGTTCAAAAAAGGAATGAATGGGATTGCAAGATTATTTCAAATCATTGAGAAAGTCATGGTAACCGGATTGGTGCTGGCTCTGTATATATTCACTGAAAGCTTGTCCAATTATGACTGAAGTTTAAGATTTACACAATCAACACAGTGGTGTGTATTCAGACTGGGAAGCCTTTTATTACTCGATAAAAACAGAAAATGCTGGCAGATCTGGAAACATCTTTGAAGAAAAACAGAGTTAATTATGTTTCAGCTGAAAGGCCATAGATCCAAAATGTTAACTCTGTTTCTCTCTTCAGAGATGTTGCCAGAGCTGCTGAGCACTTCCAGCATTTTCCGTTGTTATTTCGGATCTCAAGCTTCCTCAGCACTTTGTTTTGGTGTGTAGCAGAGCTAATGGTGTTTTCATGCGTGTTTGGATTTTATCTTTAAGAAACTAGCTATTCTTTGCTAATGGAAGAAACATAGCTAAACTATTTCTAATAGCACAACAGATGCAGTCTGAAACCTAAATAATTGGCCAAGTTACCACTCTGGTTAAAGTTAAGATGCTTTATGAACAGTCAAGGAGAGGGTCTGGAAAGAACTCGGTGCAGCTCTTCAACCTCACTTGTAACAACACCAACCAAAAGGAGGATAACAACGAGCATTTTCATAGTATCCGTAATATAGACACATCAGCAACAAAATGAGCCCCAAGCCAAAGAGGGTAATTCAATCTCTTTAACAAACTGCGCACAATATGATAGGTTAGCTCAGGCGGCTAGATGGCTGGTTTGTGATGCAGAATGACACCAACAACAGATTCAATTCCTGCACTGGCTGAAGTTACTATGAAGGTCCCAACTTCCCAACCTCTCCCCTCACCTGAGGGATAGTGACCATCAGGTTAATCCATCACTAGTCATCTCTCTCTGATGAGAAAGCAGTCCCATGCCCCTCTGGAACTATGGTGACTTGTTCTTTACACTAACTTGAAGGAAGACAGTGACACAGCAGAAATATCCAGACATCCACACGATTGCACCAAGAATATGGGTTTGAATCCAGCCTTGTTAGCTGATAAAATGTAAAAGTTAAATGAATGAGATCTAGAGTTTAAACAAATCTAGTCTGACAAAACTACCATCAATCGTTGCAAAACAAAAAATCTGATATACCAATGTCCTTTAGGGAAGGAGTCGATAAAATGTGGAGATGGAAAAAGCACAGCAGGGAAGTTGACATTTCAGGTCAGAACCTTTCTTCAGGACTAGAAACTGCTGTCCTTCCCTGGTCTGGCCTAAATGTGACTCCAGACCTGCAGCAATGTCATTATCTGCCAGCTGAAAAAGCCCAGTAAAGCCACTCAGTTTAAGGACAAGGCGGCATCAAATAAGGCTGTTCCCATCCCATGAAAGATTTATTTTCAGGAAATACTCAACTCTTTATTCTGCTGCACCTGAGGATTTGTAATTTGCCTAAAATTTCCACTCAAAGATCTTTGTGCCAATGGGAATTATAGGTACAGAAATGAACCCCTAAAATTTGCAGTGAATTGCATGATATTGAACAACAGAGGGATAGGTTATTTGATTCAGATATTAACTACTTACCCCACAATTATTGTCCCCATTCCCTCCTGATTCCTTCTCTCTCTCTCTTCCACCTCTCTTTCTCTCACTCTCCCCCTCCCTCTCTCTCTGTCCCCTTTCATTCTATGCCCCTCTCTGTCCCTCTCTTGCTTTCTCTTATCATTCCTTTCTCTCTCTCCCTTTCTTTTTTTCTCTCATGGTGCAACAGCATTGCTGTAAATTAAGTCTATCTTAATAGGTGCACCTTTACTGTAGCTCCCATCACTGGCTGACAGAAATTAAGGATTAAATTATCAGAATCATGCATTGCACTGCCCCATGCTTTGAGATAAAATGCAACAATTTAAAGTTTAACCAACACAAATCAAGCCATTGCTGAGGCTCCAACGAAACCATCCCATAGCAGTCTCATTAACAGGGCTCGGGTAAGAAACATGATCACATACTAGGAGGCAGGAATAAAGTTGTACAACTTTAGAGATATAATAAGAAAAAAATTGGTGTTTCCTCAAGTGAAGTCAAACAACTGTAAACTCAAATTGTGAGGAATTCTGTAAGTGTGCTGGAAACCAAAACCAGACTGACAGTAATTATTATTACAATTGTTGAACCATGTAGGAACATAAAAACAGGAATAGGCCATTCAGTCCATCAAGCTTGCTCAGCCATTTCTTACAATCATGACTGACCAAACACTTCAATGCCTTTTACCCACATAACTTAGTTTGCCATTGGTCATCAGAAGTCTATCAAAGGTCTACTCTACATACTCAAAGATACAGTTTCTCCAGCCCTCTGGAGCAAAAACATTCCAAAGATTCACAACCATCTGATTAAAATGAACTCTCCTCATTTCAATCCTAAATGCCTTATTTATAAATTTCTAGATGCCACACCTGAGGAAACACCTTACTTCCATCTACCCTGTCTACATCTTTAAGATTCAATGAGGTCATCTCTCATTCTGTGACACTCTAGACCAGCCAATCTCAACGAGAGCCACATGCCCCCTTAGGGGCCCTGGCACATTTGAAGGGGGCCACAGACTGAAAACTGTGAGAAGGGGAGCCCCAAGGGTTTATAGGGGCCTTGGTAACTAAACCAATGAAATAACAAAGCAACAACTTTCACTGGAGTCAATAATTTCCCTCCCATTTATTATATCTTTCCAACACACTGTTTGAATTTGGCGCACCTGGTAAGTTAACTGCTTAAGCCTTTCCCACACAGCCTCACTTCAGAGTCAGTTGTGAATCAGAAAGCACCAGGTCAACGGATTCAATCAAGGGTTCTCGCATCCATTATCGCCATGTTTCGTTATCTGAAGATCAGCGTGTCTCTTTCTAGGCCTTTTTTAATCTTAGTTCATTTGTTCATTATTTTCCTTGTAAGAAGTGCTTCATGGTTATTTTTATTATTTTCAAAAATGATCCTACCCATGAATTCCTTGGCGAAAAAAACAAGTATTGGCAGTATTCAGTGGAATACTTATTTGTATGGTTTCATTGCATTTCCGCAAAACCCGTGTGTTTGAACTGCATGGCTACATTGTCAAATGAAAGCATGAGGCCAAGCAAATTGAAAAAACATTTGGATACCTCGCATCCAGATAAAAAGGATAAACCCTTAGATTTCTTAAAAACCTTTGAGATAATTTCAAGAGAAGGCCAACACTGAAACAAATGCTTACTCAAACGTCACAGATTTCTCATGGCTTACGTGAGATTCTGGAACAGAAATGAACTAATGGAAGAGATGTTGTTTGCTAGGAGGATTAAAACAGATACTAAGGGACTGTCTGTTTTTGAAGAAGTCAAAAGTTACTTAAGCAAGAACAATATTCCAAAGAACAATATAATTGTCTTGTGCAACTGATGGTGCCTCTTCTGTTGTTGGTCAATACAAAGAATTCAATGCCCAACTAAAAAGCACTATACCCTCTGTCTTTACTATTCTTTGTATCATTCACAGGGAGCACCTAGTAGCTAAAATCTTAAGAGGACGTCTTAATCTTTCGCTTTCAGTTGTCATAAAGACTGTTAACATCAAGTCCCATAGCCTTCAGGATTGTGTGAAGGAAATGAAGATTACTTCTGGATGCTGCTGCTGCATACCCAGGCAAGGTGGCCTTCCAAGGGAAACTGTCTTCAATGTTTTGTTACACTCTGGGACACCATAGTTTCCTTCATGTCTGATAAACAACATGGAGAAAGACTCGTTGATGCTAAGGCGTTCATATTTTATCTGGCAGATATCTTTCAGATACTCAATTTGTTTAACAAGATCTTATAGAGCAAAAGCAGTAACCACTGTTTCTTTTCTTAAGAAACTCGAAGTCTATTGGCACAATATGGGACATTGAGAATTTTTACAATTTCCAAACTTGAAGATGATCACAGAGGCACTGAAGGATGATGACCTTACCGTTGATGTGAAACATCTAAAGCAGATACACAAGGATATTCCAGAAAGATTAAATGACCTGTAAAGTCTTGGTATCCCAGACTGAATTTTGAATCTGAATTCTGAAGTACAACCCACCCAAGTTGAGGCATAAATTCAAGAGAGTCGGATTGATCTTCAGAGTGACAGAACTGTACGTCGTCAGTTCAGTCAGTTTCAAAAAGATATTTGGATCAAGAGTGGTCTGCTGAATAAATTTACAACAGTGTGGAAAAAAGCCCAATTTTTTTAATTGCCTTTCACGCAACATATTTGGTTAACAGCGGATTCTGCAAGGTAGTTTCCTTGACAAAATCCAGGAACAGAACTGATATTGGTGACCTCAGATTGTCATTGTCTAATTTGGAGCCCGATATCATGAAACTTGCAGAAAAGCACCAAGCTTAAGGATCACATTCGGCCTGAGAGATGTTTAATTTCATACAGTCTTTTTTAAAGTTTTGTCCAGTATGTCAGAATGTTCAAGTTTTCTTGGTTTTCAATAGTAAATGCTTTTCTGTCTATCCGTTTGTGTTGCATCCCTGTTTGAAAGGGGGGCCCTGAAACCTGAGAAGAGCTCCTCGTGGGGCTGTGGCCAAAAAACCATTGAGAATCACTGTTCTAGAGAATACATTCCTGATGAAGGGCCATTGTCCGAAATGCCTGGCCTGATGTGTTTTTCCACTGCCACAATTTACAACTGGACAACACAGGCTCCATTTGCCCAATCTCTCTTCACAGGACAGTCCTGCATCAGAAACCAGCCTGGTGGAACTTTGGTGCACTCCCTCTTTGGCAATAATATACTTCCTGAGATAAGGAGACCAGAACTGCACATAGCTCCTAGTCAACTGATCCTTCTGTACTCACATTCTCGTGCAGTAAAGGCTAACATTAGCCTTCCCAATAACTTGCTGCACCTACATGTTAGCCTTCAGTCACTTGCTGAAAAAGATACCTAGGTCGCTTTGTACATCTGCACTTTCCAGCATCTTACCATTTAAGAAATACACTTCTTCCTCCTACCAAAGTTAATAACCCCCTATCTTTTCACACTAAATCACATCTGCCCATTCACAAAGTCTGTCCAAATCTCTTGAAGCCAAATATCTTCCTCATTCCACCCATTCTCGCTTAACTTTGTATTCATCTGCAAAGTTATAAATATCACACTTGGCCTCCGTCTCCAATTCATTGACATATAATCTGAACAGCTGGGACCCACATATTGATCCTTGCATTACTCCTTCAACGCAACCTGAAAATATGAGAATAGTCCCATTTATCCCTACTGTCTGTCCTCTCTCTGTCAGAAGACCCTTAACCCATGTCAGTACATTAGCTTCTATCCCATGTGCTTCAATTTGGCTAATCATCTCCGACAAGAGACTTTATCAAAAAGCTTCTGAAAATTCAAGTATACCATGTCCATCTGGACTGGATAGATGATTGTGAATGATAGAGTGAGAACGTGGCTTCTCAGGAGCATGTCAAATTAGGAATGAAACATCCTAGCTTCAAGAACATGTATTCTAGCCAGCTTCCTTGGTGACTGATCTATGTGAAATGTCCTTCTGTCATGCCTCAAAGTGTTACTTTAGAAGCATCATACATAGAAAAAAGTTCCAATATCATGTTCATGATATTCACCTTCCCTGGATGGGTGCAGCCCCAACACTCAAGAAGCTTGACACCATCCAGGACAAAGCAGCCCACTTGATTGGCGCTACATCTACAAACACCCATTCCCTCCACCACCGACACTCAGTAACAGCAGTGTGTACTATCTACAGGATATACTGCGGAAAAGATCCTCAGACATTACCTTCCAAATACAGAACCTTTCCATCTAGAAGGATAAGAGCAGCAGATACATGGGAACACCACCCCCTGCAAGTATCCCTCCAAGCCATTCACCATCCTGATTTGGAAATACATTGCCATTACTTCGGTGATGCTGAGTCAAAATCCTGGAATTCCCTCCCTAGTGGCATTGTGGGTCAACCCACAAGACATGAACTGCAGGGGTTCAAGAAGGCAGCTCACCCCCACCTTCTCAAGGGGCAACTAGCAATGGGAAATAAGTGCTGGCCTAACCATGAAACCCACATGCCCTGAATGAATAAAAGTGATTATAAATCAATAACAAAGAATAAAGAGATAGCAATGCATCTAATTGTGTGACAGTGACACCAGCAGTCACGTGCTAGACTCAGTTTGTCCCTACTCACTTTGTACCAGAATGGGATGGGCTACCTCCCAGTGCAGCATCTCACTGAGGGTAAAAACAATGACTGCAGATGCTGGAAACCAGATTCTGGATTAGTGGTGCTGGAAGAGCACAGCAGTTCAGGCAGCATCCAAGTAGCTTCGAAATCGACGTTTTGGGCAAAAGCCCTTCATCTATAGCCACTCCTAGGTGAACTAAACTGGCCTGGTGTACTCCAGGCTCTGAGCTACTTGAAGAGACAGTCAGGTATGAGACAGTATGGAACTAAGCCAGAAACTTTGAAAATCCTTAAAGATGTATTTAGATTGCATCTAAATGACAGCAAATATCAATATCAACCCTCTCTGCTCTCCCAAGTGAGCATCTAAAATCCCATGGCACTCTTTCAAAGAGATGCAGAGGATACAAACAGATATTTGGTAGGCAGGACCTGAGCACTAATGAAAAGAGACAGATTTTTAAAGCCTTTCATCACGCATCAGGACAGATGCAAGAATGCCAAATTTCAAATGATCACAATAATTTCTACTGGAGGAGAAAGGCTTCTGATTGGTTGGCTAGTTAATTGATTTGTCACAGCATTGTCGTGGAGAAAGCACAAGGCGACTGCTGTTTCCCCAGACCTTTGTTTAAATTCATAAAAGGCACAAATGATTGGTTGTGTTCCCTCACCCTCGACGAGACAAGTCCTGTTCAGACACAGGTGAGACATCATCTGCAGGAAAAGCAGTGTCTCCAGGGAGATTACGCCTTTTCAGGAATAGTTCCCAGGCGCACTGTCCATGGCAACACCAACAAATCCACACACTTTCCTTGTGCACTATAAATCGTTGCTCCCCTGAAAATTTGACATTCTTGTGTTTGTCCTGATAGGAACAAGCTGAGAAGCTTTGAGAATATTTCCTTTGTTTCGGTCATACTCAAGTGCAGGCAGTTCCCTGCAGCGCCCTGACCAGGACTTATCCCCCAAATCATCATCGCAGCAACAGATTGGTAGGTCATTTTCTCGTGACTGAATGTGGGAGCTTGCTGTGCACACAGGAACAGTGTCTATGCTTCAGCTGGAAGCGAAGCACTTTGTGAGTTTGAGATGGTGAAAGGCACTTTATAAATGCAAGTCTTTCTGGACAAGATCTCTTCTGACATCAATGATCTCGTGCCTTCTCAAAGGAGTGAGCAAGGATTTCCAAATGGCTGCCAATTTAGAGAACCTTCCATCAACCATAGTAATTAGCCTCTTTCAGTCAGCCCTCTGGGTGTCCTTGTTTACACTACATTTTCCAGCAGGGAATACTTTAACTGCACAGAGCCTTAAACAGCTAAACATTTCAGCTGGGTTCCATTCTAGATTAGCTTCCCTACAGTATGGAAACAGGCCCTTCAGCCCAACAACTCCACACTGACCCTCCAAAGAGTAACCCACCCAGACCCATTTCCCTACCCTATATTTACCCCTGACTTTGGCAATTTAGCATGGCCAATTCATCTGACCTACACATCTTTGGATTGTGGGAGGAAATTGGAGCACCTGGAGGAAACCTGCATAGACACGGGGAGAACGTGCAAACACCACACAAACAGTCGACTGAGGTGGGAATCGAACCTGGGTCCCTGGATCTGTGAGGCAGAAGTGCTAACCACTGAGCCACCGTGATACCCCACTCTAGCGTTCAGCAAGCAGTAATTGCAATCAGTTGCTCCTAAAAAAGGATGAAAATGAAGCTGACTTTTCTTGAAGAAAATAAACGGCGTTCTGTATTTCAGCTGTAGATGTTACAAATTTAAAATTATATGTACCGATATTGCCCAGCACAAATACACTGAACATTTGCTTGTGTTACTATACAACGTTATAAGTAGAAAGGCAGGAGGCTGGAAGAACACAGTAAGCCAGGCAGCATCAGTAGGTGGAGAAGTCAACACTTCAGGTGTAACCCTTCTTCAGGACTGGGGATGGGAGTGGGGTGGGGCGGGTGGGGGGGAGCTGCAGATAAAGGGGGTGGAGGGGGCGAGGGTGGTGAAGTGGGGATAGGTGAAAACAGGGAGAGGGTACGATCTGGTTGGTCACTGGGAGGAGTGGATCCGTTTGGTGGCAGGAAGCAGTGGCAGTGAGGGGGAGGGGCTGGGAAGGGAGTCAGGGCTTGGGGAGGGAGGATATTTGAAATTGGAGAACTCAATGTTGAGTCTCCGGGCTGTAGGATGCCCAGGTGGAAGATAAGGTGTTGTTCCTCCAACAGGAACTATTTGTTTTGGCAATGGAGGAGGCCAAGGATAGTCATGTCAGAAAGGGAGTGGTCCCCTTTTATCTGCAGTTCCCCCAAAACCCACCCCAAGTCCTGAAGAAGGGTTACACTCAAAATGTCGACTTCGCCAACTCCTGATGCTGCTAGGCTTCCTCTGTTCTTCCAGCCTCATACCTGTCTATTTTGGATTCCAGCATCTGCAGTTTTCTTGGCTCTATACAACATTAGAAGGCAGGTGAATAGGAGATTTTCTTGGCAATGTAATGGAACCTCCGGCAGCAGCTAGCAATGGTTGAGGAGGGGACTGAGCAGGGGAACTCAAGCAGTTGTACCGAGACCTCTACAGCAGGTAGTGATGGTGAGGAAGGACACTGAGCAGGGGAGCTCGAGCTGTTGTGCTGAGACCTCTACAGCAGGTGGTGTTGGTGAAGAAGGACACCGAGCACGGAGCTCAAGCAGTTGTGCTGGGACCTTTGGCAGCAAGTGGCGATGCTGAGGGACGATACCGAGCAGGGCAGCTCGGGCAGTTATGTCAGGAACCTCAACATTACATGTTGATGTGAGGGTGGAGCTGAGTGGGAGAATGTTAGCAATTGTGCCACAGACCTCCTTCAGCAGGTGGCAATAGTGAGGAAGAGCAGCTGGAATTGACCCTCTCTACAAAAAAAAGAATGTCTTTGGGAGAGGAAAGAGCAAATAGGCAATGAATTCCCTAACCCAATGTAAACAACAATCTTCAGTCCATCTAAATATTAACTTGTGAAGCCTCAATTTCCCTTCATGTTTGTAATGATCTGATCCAGTAGAATAAAGAATCCCTGCTTCATGATTTTTGGGCCATTTGTCTGTTCAAATCTGTTACAGAGATACAAGTACTGCTCAAAAGTGAAAGAAGCGAGTTCCCAATCTACACACCATAGAATGAGCAACTGGGGATTCAGCCAGAAGGTGGTGAATTTGTGGAACTCATTGTCACAGAAGACTGTGGAGACAATTCATTGACTGACTTTAAGACAGAGATGGATACTTTCTTGATCAGTATGGGGATCAAAGGTTACGGGAAGAAAGCAGGAGAATGGGATAGAGAGACATATCAGCCATGATTGGATGACAGAGCAAGCTAGATGGGCCAAATGGCCTAATTCTGCTCCTTTATCTTATCATCATGAGGTCACAAGCTCTGAGGCAGCAATGGCAGCTGTGACAGTCCCATGATTCTATCTGAGGGACGCCTCTACATGTGCCAGAGGTGGTCACCTAATGGAATGAGCTCTCACCGCTGCCACCAACTAAGCCTGAAAAAATGGCCACCAAAAGTGGAATGAGGAAAATGTGGAATGAGCAAACGATGCCAGATTTGAAGCAGCACCAAGATTGCAGAAGGCTGTAGAACTGAGGATGGTTTCTTTTTATTCACTCGTTGGCTGGGCCCAGCGTTTATTGCCCGTCTCTAGTTGGCCCTTGAGAAGGTGGTGGTGAGCTGCTTTCTTGAACCGCTGCAGTCCATGATAAGAGGAGAAATCTAGGATTTTGACCCAGTGACAATGAAGGAACGGCGATATATTTCCAAGTCAGGATGAAGGAGAACTTGCAGGTGGTGGTTCCAAAAATGACATGGAGTGAAGCTATGGAGGATACTGGGAATCATTCCACACTGCCCTGGATGAATTAACATAACCATTTCATCATCACAATTGTAAGCTATAACATAAACCTTTCTCACTCACACTTCTCTGGGTTAACATAACAATTTGGATGTTAGAATCAGTGAACTGTGCAGTTCGCTATAGACATCTCTTATTTGACAGATGCCCTTTCTGTCCATGGTACTGAGATCTGTTATACTGAGCTGTCACACTGTACATCTTCAACATGGTGATGACATTGTCAAGGCAACCTAACATGGTCATCTCATAGTAGTACAGTCAATATTAGTACACCAATTAATCGAGAGACCTGGACCAATATGTTGAAGATAGGATTTCAAAACCCACTGTGGTAACTGGACAAAGTTAAATTAAATTTAAAAAATCTGAAATCAAACCCGTTATTAATGATCCAGAAATCGAGGGTTCTTGTGGGACAGATGTAGTGTCCCTATCTCTGAGCCAAGAGGCCTGGGTTCAGTCCCACTTGATCTGGAGGTGTGTTTGACAAGTCTGAGCAAGTTGATTTTGAAATATCCAGAATTTGTCATTCAACAACAACAAAAAACCCTTTGGTTCCCTGTTGCCCTTCAGAAAAAAACAAAATTCTCACTCATGACTTATACCCTGAAGGCAGGATAAACTGGGAAAGGAATCTTCAGGTAGGGGTGTGTGTGAACCTGTTCTGTGCTTTCTATCAACGGCAGTCTGAAAACCAGATAAATTGGGGAACTTTTCAGATATATTTTAAAAGGTTTTGCAACAAATCCAGGAATAGTGGGGCTTCATTTCCACTGCACTTCACCACGAGTGGAACACACGACCACATTCAATATATAAAAAAAAGCAAAAAAAGCCCAGACAAGAAGTTAACTCACCAGTGGTCACCATGTAGCCTTTTCCTGTGCACTAGGATTCTATGATTCTGTTGTCATATATCAGATTTCATCATTTACTACCTTAAGTCTGTCTCTTTTGCTTTAGAGTGAGAAGGGATTGAAGGCTTGGGCCATCTGTTCCTCAACCGACTTCTCATCACTAATGAACCCTTCTTTACCAAAAGATCACTTGCATTGAAGTAATTTGGTTGCAAATCTCTCCTTCAAGAACAATGTAAAACAAAAGGGACATACAATCCTGTAATTGATCGTGGTTTATGTGCTAGTGTGATGCTTCCATGTCTGCAAACTTCTCGTTCCACTCTATATGGAATGGATGCGTTACAGCTTTCTCAGTTGCCAACCTATTCCCCAAGCTACTGTTTTCACAAAGGTTAAACTAGTTCTGAGCTATTTTCGCACAAGTCTGCGATTGCCAACAAAACTTACTGAAAATAGCACTGACGAGCACAGTCAGTTGGAAATAAACAGCAAAAGATTGTGGCAAAAAGACTGAAATCATGCGTGACAGATGAACACACAAGTGAAACAGAAACTGTGCAAGATTATAGGAAAAAGGTGGGGGAATGGTGCTGACTTAAAACGCTCATTTTATGAGCCAGTGCAGACACAGTGGGCCGAATGGCCTCTCCTGCTCGGTACATTCTATGATTCTGTGCAATATTATTGCACAACTAAAATATTTCACTGTGCAAGAAATCTTATTGATCAAAAAAAATCAAGTAACATTAATGGAATTGGACAGGTAAATATACCCTCTCAAAACTGACAGGAAATAACTGCTAGTTTCCAGAAGATGATGTGAGGCAACTAAAGTAAAGCAAACAGAATGCCCTTAAGGAAAGAAACCTGCAGTCCTTATCCAGTCTGGCCTACATATAATTCTCGATCCTCAGTAATGTGGTTAACTGCTGATGTCGAGAATCTTAAATAAAAACAGAAAATGCTGGAGAAACTCAGCAGGTCTGGCAGCATCTGTGGAGAGAGAACCTAGAGTTAATGTTTCGAGTCTGATAATAAGAATCACGCTGGACCCCAAATATTAACTCTGTATCTCTCTCCACAGATGTTGCCTGACCTGCTGACTTTCTCCAGCATTTTCTGTTCATACACAACCAACCTTGGGAATGTAATGGTGTTCCTTCATTATGAATGGTATAATACTCTATATTTCACTGTCCACCACTATTGTGGTTAATCATCACAAAAAGACTGAAACACTGATCAACACTTTCACAAGCTAAATAGGGAAAAGCAATAAACAGTTGTCTTAGGTATCACTGGGAATAAATGTTAGGAATACATGCAAGAAATTTAAATTCCCTGGATTACAGAACCAGAAGGAAAGGGCCCTTTCAAATACAGAGGAACCTTAATTATCTGGCATTCGACTATCCAAATTTCGGATTCTCCAGACAAGATCACAAGATCCTGATGCTTGGGCTAAACGGTTATCCGGCATTCAATTATCAGAACATTCAATTAACCAAACAAAATTCTCCCCGACTGTGTCATTCAGAACCTGAATTATCCAAACAACACGGGCAGGGAGAATTTTGTTCAGTTAATTTCAGACTGGAGGCCTGTGACCAGTGGAGTGCCACAAGGATCGGTGTTGGGTCCTCTACTTTTTATCATTTACATAAATGATTTGGATGTGAGCGTAAGAGGAACAGTTAGTAAGTTTGCAGATGACACCAAAATCGGAGGTGTAGTGGACAGCGAAGAGGGTTACCTCAGATTACAACAGGATCTGGACCAGATGGGCCAATGGGCTGAGAAGTGGCAGATGGAGTTTAATTCAGATAAATGCGAGATACTGCATTTTGGGAAAGCAAATCAGAGCAGGACTTATACACTTAATGGTAAGGTCCTAGGGAGAGTTGCTGAACAAAGAGACCTTGGAGTGCAGGTTCATAGCTCCTTGAAAGTGGAGTCGCAGGTAGATAGGTTAGTGTAGGTGGCATTTGGTAGGCTTTCCTTTATTGGGCAGAGTATTGAGTACAGGAGTTGGGAGGTCATGTTGCAGCTGTACAGAACATTGGTTAGGCCACTGTTGGAATATTGCGTGCAATTCTGGTCTCCTTCCTATCGGAAAGATGTTGTGAAACTTGAAAGGGTTCAGAAAAGAATTACAAGGATGTTGCCTGGGTTGGAGGATTTGAGCTACAGGGAGAGGCTGAACAGGCTGGGGCTGTTTTCCCTAGAGCGTCGGAGGCTGAGGGGTGACCTTATCGAGATTTACAAAATTATTAGGGGCATGAATAGGATAAATAGACAAAGTCTTTTCCCTGGGATCGGGGAGTCCAGAACTAGAGGGCATTGGTTTAGGGCGAGAGGGGAAAGATATAAAAGAGACCTAAGGGGCAACTTTTTCACACAGAGGGTGGTACGTGTATGTAATGAGCTGCCAGAGGATGTAGTGGAGGCTAGTACAATTGCAGCATTTAAGAGGCATTTGGATGGGTATATGAATAGGAAGGGTTTGGAGGGATATGGGCAGGTGGGACTAGATTGGGTTGGGATATCTGGTCGGCGTTGACAGGTTGAACCGAAGGGTCTGTTTCCATGCTGTACATCTCTATGACTCTATGACTCTAATTGAATGTTCCGATAATTGAATGCCGGATAACAGTTTAGCCCAAGCATTGGGACCTTGTGATCTTGTCTGGATAATCCGAAATTTGGATAATCGAATGCCAGATATTTGAGGTTCCTCTGTACACTAACTGTTTCAATAAAACACAGATAAGATTTTACAGTCATGTAATACTTTCAAGACAATCGCTGCAATGTAGGAAATAAAGTATGGTCTCACGAGTCAAATAAGATTTTGTTCCGGGCAGTGCACTCATGTCTGGATACTCAGAAACAATCCAGCAACCTAGAGGCAATGGAAGGAACAAGAGATATAGTAGAACCGGGGACAAATGGAAACCAAGGGTGATTCACCCAGAGCTTGTGTTATGGGCTTTGGGACAGAAGCCATGATTTTGATCAGTTGGGCAATAATAAAAGCACGGTTTTTTATGAGAAATTTCATTTAGTAATAGAGCAAGGCTCAAAGTCTATTTGACCATTTCCATCTCACAGCAATGGAAAGGGTTTAACACAGATATACAAGTCAATCTCCCTCTCTATAGCCCTCAAAAACTTTCAATCATCACCATCACACATTTGTCTTCCTGAAAGCAGTTTGACGGTAGGCAACAACTAACCTTTCCAGTCAATTTCCAGTTTAGTTTAGTTGCAATTTTCTCCAGGAAGCCCACACTCAACCCATCGCATCTGTGCTAGCTCTATGAAAGAGCAATGTCACCCAGGTTCAAAATGTTAGCTTGCTCTCCCTCCACGGATGCTGCCTGACCTGCTGTGATTTCCAGTGTTTATTTTCAGTATCCAATTGGCCCAACTTGTTAATCCGGTAAATATTCATCTTGCAAAGGAAGAAATAGGAGCCAGTCTGTCCTATACACAACACCCATGGCAGATTATTTTGCTTTTTCACAGACCAACTCCAACTAAATGAAAACTAATTCTTAGAAAAATGATTCTTAGGGGTGGCACAGTGGCTCAGTGGTTAGCATTGCTGCCTCACAGCGCCAGGGACTCGGGTTTGATTCCAGCCTTGAGCTGTATGGAGTTTGCACATTCTCCCAGTGTCTGTGTGGGTTTCCTCCAGGTACTCCAGTTTCCTCCCACAGTCCAAAGATGTGCAGGTTAGGTGGATTAGCCATGCTTAATTGCCCATAGTATTCAGGGATGTGTGGTTAGGGGCATTAGGCAAATATAGGGTAGGGGAATAGGTCTGGCTGGGTTACTCTTCGGAGGGTCAGTGTAGACTTGTTGGGCCAAAAAACCTGTTTCCACACTGTAGAGATTCTAATTCTAAAAGACAAACTACATCAACCTGTTTGTTCATGATGTGACACACCTCTATGGGCAGAGGGACTTCAACATGAATCCTCTAACCCAGAGGTAGAGTCAGTATCATAAGGCCCTTAAATTGGTTCTTACATATGTGTCCTAACCCTAACCAGCTCGTAATCACAACTGGAGAATGCACCAAAATACACAAAACTGACACAGAGTTTGAAACCTAAGCTCCATTCTCCTGCTGTTTCCCCCACAGCCCTTCAATTATCTCCTTTCCAAACACATCTTCCATTTCCTTTTGAAAGTGACTATTCAACCTGCTTCCATTGCATTTTAAGCATGATTTGAAGGCGTCGGTGTTGGACTCAAGTGGACTAGGTAGGAGGCCACACAACACCAGATTATAGTCCAACAGTTTTCGAAGAGCTGTCCTTTCACCTGACAATTGGCCACACTAAATTATCCATCGTGTTCAGGGACATGTAGGCCATGGGAAATGCAAGGTGAAGGTAGGGGGTTGGGTCTGGATGGAATGCTCTTCAGAGTTTGGTGTGGACTTGATGGGCCAAATGGCCTATTTCTACACTATAAGAATTCTATTCTCAGTGGATTTGTGAGAGACCATTGTTATGAAGGTATAGAGGTGTTCTGTGCCTTTAAGAGTTGAAAAACTAGCAAGGACTAACAAAGCACAGAGAGTCCTGAACAAGGTAACAATGTAACACTTGGTTGAAATAAATAGCAGCAGATGGGTGGCCATGAAACAAAAACAAATTCAAATTCAGGCAATCACTTTAAATTATGCCCCAAGATACCAAAATCCAATCAAACTTGAATTTAGCATTTTGATAATATTAGAACCAATGAAACAATATGATCTTTTGGGGTACAAAACCAGACATTTTGAACACTTACAGGGAGAACTGCCAAAGACCAATTTTAGACTGCTAGGTACCTGAAAAGGTACCTGTCTGTAGGGAGTGTGCTGCAGAACATCGAGGCCAACCTGGAGAGAATCTACAAAGTAGAATCAGCAAAGCTGACTGGGTTTGAAATGTGATTTGTGTTTTGTAAATCTTAATCAGGATTTGTTTTTATCAGACTAGGCTTGTAGAGTGGGAGGTAAAAGTTAGGTTTTAAGAGAAAGGAGTTATAAATGTTGGTTTTAATGCTCCCTGCTGGATTTAAAGAATAAAGTTGTTAATTTTTAACTGTAAATACTGACCCCTGGGATCGTTCTTTGCCTCTTGAATTTTAACAGATTACAGCATGGGGTGAATCATTTCTGTGTGGCTGGTTTAAATTTGATGAGTTTACCTCGGTCATGACACCATGAAATAGATGGGATTCTGGGGCTTGTGTTGGAAATTATTGTAAACACTGATGAGTAATTCAAAATCCAGTAAAGTCTTGGTCTCAAAGCTGGGGGATTTCAGACAGCAGACCTGAAATGACACTGTTCTATTGATAAATAGTTAATAATCAAACAAATCTTACCTTCAGGCAGTACTTGTGCAAGTCCCAGGTAGCAAGTACAACATAGCACAGCACAGAGAATGAGGGCTCTCCTGGGGAAATAACAATTATAGGTTAGAACTTCATTAAAATTTGGATCTAATGTCAACAACAATGCAACAAAAACAGAAATTGATGGAAAAACTCAGCAGACTTGGCAGCACCTATGGAAAGAAAGAAGATTTAACATTTCAGTTCTAATTCTGAGAAAGGGTCACTGGACCCAAATGTTAAGTGCTTTCTCTCCACAGATGCTGCCTGATCTGCTGAGTTTATCCAGCAATTTCAGTTTTTGTTTCGGATTTCGAGCAGCTGCAATTCTTTCAGGTTATAGTGAACAGCAGTGTCCCAATTATAATTTTGATGAATTCTAGCGACACGATGTTCCAGAATTAAAAGATAAATGTAGGTGACAAAGTCCTTACATTTAAGTCAGGGGAAAAATACAACCCTCCTAGAATTGTTAAAATGCCTTGAATGATTCCTGCCCCTTTTCCACCATTAAGATGTCCAGAGCATATGTTAGTCATCCTTCATGACATCAGCCCTGCTTTCCATTGTCTGGAAAGAGAACACGTTGAGATGGGGCAGATAGAGTGAGGGAGGAGGGATAGTTTGCTTGGAATACTGGGATTCCCCCAGACTGCACCTGGAGGTAACCCTCCAGACACTGACTGTCCATCAACCCCAAGGAGACTAATCCCTGCTGACCTCTGACACTTGGCCTTAAACATTCCTCATTTCTCTACTCACTGGCAAGGTGGCTCAGTGGTTAGCACTACTGCCTCACAGCACCAGAGACCCAGGTTCGATTCCAACATCAGGCGACTGTCTGTATGGATTTCATCCAGATACTCGAGTTCCCTCCCACAGTCTGAAAATGTGCAGGCTAGGTGGATTCATAGAAGCCCTACAGAAGTGAGGAAGCAGGCTATTTGGTCCATTGAGTCTACACTGACCCTTTTAAAAAACATCCCACCAAACCCACCCTACATTTCACCATAGCCAATCCACCTAAGCTGCAAATCTTTGGACTCTGGGAGAAAACCCACGCAGACACAGGGAGAGTGTGCAAACTCCACACAGACAGTCGCCTGAGGCTGGAATCAAACCCGGGTCCCCTGGTGCTGTGCGACAGCAGTGCTAACCACTCCAGAGCAGGGTATTGACCATGCTGAAATTGTTCAGGGCATGCAAATTGGTTTAGCTATGGTAAATGTGGAATAGAGGAATGCTGTTCAGAGGATCTGTGCAGACTTGATGGACTGAATGGCCTCCTTCTACATGTGTGGATTCTCTGATACACTGCAGCAGGCCCTAGCTCCCCTGGTCTTGCTTTCTCCTAAGAAATGGCTTGGGGGCAGAAATTGCTTAAAAAAAAGGGGCCACTATCAGCTCAGTCAGATACCAGGACATAACCAGATACTGTGTTCCTATATCAATGTACTGATAACGTATTAAACATCTCACCCTGCCCACACGGGACACATTTAATTCCAACAGCCCTTGACACATCCATTACATCTCTATTGTTAGAGTAGATTCATCCTCTAACTCATCAGGAATAAAAGGTAAATGTAGAGTCAACATAGTCCAACTTTTTTTAAAATCAGACAGAAAACACTGATGTTGGGTTACTACAGCTCAGACAAGGGGCAGGGTGGCACCTTCATAATAACATCAGCTAGTGCAGGAACTGAACTCACACTGTCGGCATCATTGTGCATTACAGACCAGCAATCCAGCCCACTGAGCTAACTGACCCCCAATCTGCAATAATGCTTTAGGAAACCAACTAGGAATACATAGTGTTTCATACATCTACATTACAAAGAACTTTGTTTTGAGATTCTGTTATAACTTGTTGAGAGAGTTATCTCAAAATAAAGTATCCTTTGACCCACCACGAGCAGCGCAAAGGCAGATCCACTGTAGATCAGTCAATTGTTATAGTTAGTAAGAGAATCGCCCTGCAGGGAAACAGACCCTTCGTTCCAACTCATCCATGCCAATCAGCCACCCCAATCTGACCTACACAACCCAATGGTTGTGTTCTTGTGCAACCCCACATTATAGAAAAATCACGTTTTAGAAACAGTTGGTATTGTAATTGCATTACAGCCAACACACACTTTAGAAACAATGTCCCCAATTCATCAACTGTGTTACAGCGAAGTTGTGTTAATGAAACGCATGTTATAGCAGAACGTACTGTAGTCCCATTTGCCAATATATCGCCCCATATCAGTCTAAACCCTTCCTATTCATACACCCATCCAGATGCCTTTTAACTTTTGTAACTGTACCCGCCTCCACGAAATTGCTTTCGCTTTGGTGGCTAGTGTTAAAATTAAATGTGAAATAAAATCAGAAAGTGCTGGAAATTCACAGAAGCCAATAAAGTCAGGGTTACTAACATTCTGAGAATGTGCCAGTTCATGAAACTTAGAGACTAAACCCTCTCAATACATCTGGCAAGAAGGAGAGGAGAGTGGGATCTGGCACAAGGTAACATGGTGCTTTGGACCAAGAACGGAAGATAGGATGTGCACTGTCTCTCATGCTGAATTCACAGGACAGTGTCTAAACTATCAAGCAATTTGATTTTTTTTTTGACATTTAGTTTTGTAAATGATAAACATCAGTGAGGAAGATGTCCTTCACAAGTTTTTTGATTTGATTTATTATTGTCACATGTACCTAGGTACAGTGAAAAGTTTTGTTGGGGTGATAGAACAGAGTAAGAAATACAAGTTACACAAAATTGCACAAAAGCAAGATAACATTAGATGTGAAATTTGACAGGCTCATTCAGACGTTAAATAACAGCGGGGAAGAAGCTGTTCTTGAACTGTTTGTACATGTGTTTAAGCCTTTGTATCTTCTGCCTGATGGGACAGGTTGGAAGAGTGTGTTGTGCTGGAAAAACACAGCCAGTCAGGCGGCATCCCAGGAGCAGGACAGTCAACGTTTAAGCATAAGTCCTCCCTCAGGAATTCCTGAAGAAGAGATTATGCTTGAAACATCAACTCTCCTGCTCCTCAGATGCCGCCTGACTGGCTGTGCTTTTCCAGCACCACACCTTTTGACTATGATCTCCAGCATCTGCAGTCCTCACTTTCTCCCAGCTTGGAAGAGAGTATAACCAGGGTGGGAGGAGTCTTTGATGATGTTGACTGCCTTTCCAAGGCACTCGGAGGTGTAGATGGACTCAGTGGATTGAAGTCAATGGATGTTCTGGCCGTACAGGACATTGGTTCAACCACTTTTGGAATACTGCATTCAATTCTGGTCTCCCTGCTATAGGAAGGATGTTGTTAAACTTGAAAGGATGCAGAAAGGTTTTAAAAGAATATTGCCAAGGTTGGAGGTTTGAGCTATTGGGAGACACTGAATCGGCTGGAGCTGTTTTCCCTGGAGGGTTGAAGGCTGAGGGGTGATAGTATAGAGGTTCATAAAATCATGAAGGGTATAGATCAGGTGATTATTCAAGGTCTTTTCCCCTGAGTAGAGGAGTCCAAAACTAGAGGGGAGAAGTTTAAGGTGAGAGGGGAAAGATTTAAAAGGGACCTGAGGGGCTACCTTTTCACACAGAGGGTGGTCCGGTGTGGAATGAGCTGCCAGAGGAAGTGGTGGAGGCTGGTATAATTACAGCATTTAAAAGGTATCTGAATGTGTATATGACTAAGAAAGGTTTAGAGGGATATTGGCCAAGTGCTGGCAAATGGGACTACTTCAGTTTAGAATACCTGGTTGGCACGGACGAGTTGGATTGAGTGGTCTGTTTCCATGCTGTACATCTCTGACTCTAAGGTAACAATGTATGGATGATCATATTGGCTGGCAGAGCAAGCCTGAATGTCTCCTACTTTCTAAGCTTCGATGTACTAACTTCTGATTTTATGATGACATAAGGTGGAGTGAAGTATTTAACATGCTGGAAACCAGATTCTGCATTAGTGGTGCTGGAAGAGCACAGCAGTTCAGGCAGCATCCGAGAGGAATAAAAATCGACGTTTCGGGCAAAAGCCCTTCTTCAGGAATACACTTTCAGGCAAAAGCCCTTTTGCCCAAAACGTCGATTTTACTGCTCCTCGGATGCTGCCTGAACTGCTGTGCTCTTCCAGCACCACTAATCCAGAATCTGGTTTCCAGCATCTGCAGTCATTGTTTTGACCAACCTTGAAGTATTTAACATGTCAACTTTAAAAATGGTGCCACGCCAAAGTCTTGGTGGAATGGAATGTGTGAACATCAAAACCTTCCTTCTGGTTCCTAATGAAAGTCAACACTCAAGGCTGCAGGGCAATGAGCGATAGGGTAACAAATGCTGGCCTTAACAGAGGCTGATGTTCCCATCTCTCAAATTAACAATTCTGACTGTGCCTTAGGCTGGAGCTAACGCTAAGAAATTCCTTATTTGCCAAATGGTTATCCTGTATTTCCAGAATCCCATTATATTAGAGTACATTCACGTTGCCCTGAGACTTTTCTGTAGAACATTCAAACCCAGTAAACAAAGGAGTTTGTTAAGTGTCTCCAGATTATTAAAGACTTAGTGAAATCGAAAGCCAAGATTTCGCTGCACATATTCCACAGTTTGGGCTTTATAAATAGAGACATAGAGCGTGGAAGCCAAGAAGTTATACGAAACCTGCAAAAAGACACTAGTACAGCCTCAGCTGCACTCCTGAGTCCAATTCTGGATTATACACTTCAAGAACTATGAGAAGCCTTTGGGGAGGGGACGGGAGAAATTTACAGGAAGAGTTCCAAAAATGTGAGTTTACAGTTATGTAGATAGATTGAGAAAATAGGGGTATTTCTCCTTGAAGCAGAGAAGGCAAAGAAAAGATTCATTATCATTAAAAACAGATTAGGCGATTGGAAATTAACAGAGGTGAAAATGCATTTTCTTCAATGGCTGAAAGGTTGATAGCAACATGTTCAGGTGTGTGAAGCTATTGCTAAAAGGTGCAACCACAACATGGGGAAAGACTTTCATAGAGTGATTGTTTGGATTGGAATGCACTGCCTGATCAGGTTCTGGATACAGTTTCAACAAGAGATTTCAAAAAGAATTGATTTGATCGATTGATTGATTGTCACATGAACCGAGGTACAGTGAAAAGCTTTGTTTACGAGCAATACAGGCAGGTCATAGTACGCAAGGATGTACAGATCAAAAAGCCTCAGACAGAGGCAAACAGGTTACATTGCTCATTGAGGCTAGAGAATTCATTCATTAGTCTAATAACGGCCGAGAAGAAGCTGTTCCTGAACCTGTTGGTGCATACGTTCAAGCTTCTGTATCTTCTGCCTGATGGAAGAGATTGTAGGAGAGCATTATTGGTTTAATTTTATTGGATTTATTGTTGTCACATGTACCTAAGTACGGTGAAAAGTTTTGTTTCAGGAGCAGTACAGGCAGATCATACCAAACAAAGACACAAAAATCATAGGGCAATTGAACAGAACGAGGAATACAGGTTACACCTGCAGAGAAGGTGCACAAAAAGCAATGGAGAGGTCCATTTGGAAATCTAATAATTTGGGGAAGAAACTGTTCTTGAACTGGTTTAAGCTTCTGAATCGTCTTCCCGACAGAAGAGGTTGGAAGAGAGTCGGAAGAGAGTCTAACCAGGGTGGGAGGGGTCTGTGATGAGGTCGGCTACCTTTCCGGGGCAGTGAGACATGTAGATGGAGTCACCTGGATATACTTGAAGGAAAAAAGAAATTGCAAGAGTACTGGGAAAAAACTGGAGATGTCTTTGCTCCAAAACAAAGATGTAAGTATACGCCTTGCAGCTACAGACTATGCAGTGGCTGGGGAACATCAAGAAACAATAATTTGAGACAAAATTAATAATGATATGTATAAACGTGAGTTCATTAAGGAAAGCCTGCAGAGATTTCTTCAGGGAAAATCTTGTTTAACCAACGAATAGGGGTGTTTAATGAAGTGGCAGAAAGAGTTCACTAGGGCAGTGCTGATTTTTAAATTCATTCATAGGATAGGAGGGTCGCTGTCGGGGCCAGCATTTATTGCACAACCCTAACTGTCCTTAAGAACTTTCTGGTGAGCTGCCTTCTTTAACTGTCAGGGAGGGGTTTGACCCAGCAACTCTGAATGGACAGCGATATATAGATGGTGAGCAGTTTAGATGAGAGGTGGGAATGCAGGGGTTGGTGTTCCATGTATCTGCTGCCCTTGTCCTTCTACAGGTTTGGAATATGCTGTTTAATGAGCCTCAGCAAATTCCTGCTGTACATAGATGGTACACACTGTGGTTACTGAGTGTCAGTGGTGGAGCAAGTGGATGTGGTGCCAATCAAGTGGATTGCTTTATCCCTGGATGGTGTCAAGCCTCTTGAGTGTTGTTGGAGCTGCATCCATCCTGGTACACCACACCTGAAGACACTTGACACAATGCCGCAGAGCTGGTGAGCAAAGTTAGAACTCATAGAATAAAATGGACATTAGCAACGTGGGTACAAAGTTGGCTGAACAACAGGCAACTGAGAGTTATGGTTAATAGGATGATGTTCTGAACTGGGAGAATGTTTGCTGGGGTCATTGGTTGGACATTTGTCTTCTGTGAATTGTACGTTAATGACTTATACTTTTGGTGCACAATTTCAAAATATGCAAATAGTACAAAACACATTGTAAACCGTGAGGAAGATAGTGTAGAATTTCAAAAGGGCATTGACAAGTCAATGGGGTGGGTAAACAGGTGACAGATGAGGAGAACGGTGAAGTGATACATTTTGATCAGATGATCATGGGGAAACATTATGAAATCAAGAATACAATTTGAAAGGATGTGTAAGCGGACAGTGACCTTGGGATATGTGTGTACAAGTCATCAAAGATGGCAGGAGAGGTGAAGACAGCTGTTAATAAAGCACACACTCTCCTAGGTTTTATTAAGAGATATTTAGAGAGCAAGAAAAGGAGATTATATTATATTTTATAAGACACTAGTTTAGTCTCAGCTGCAGTTCAGTACTAATGTACTTTTGGAAGGATGTGAAGGCATTGGAGAGAGTGTAGAAGATTCAGGAGTGAGTGTACCTCAGTGGGGAATGAGGAATTTCAGGGATGAAGATAGATTGGAGAATCTGGGATTGTTCTCCTTGGAGAAGGCTAAGAGGAGATCCGATTGAAGGGTAAATAGGGAAAACAAATGTTCCCACTCATGAAAGCATCAAAAATATGAGGACACCGTTTTAAAGAGAAACAGAAGTTGCTGGAGAAACTCAGCAGGTTTGTGCAGCAGAAACAGCATTAACATTTTGGGTCCATTGACCCTAACCAGAACTGGATCTGGAACATTAACTGTGTTTTTTTATCCACAGATGCTGCCAGACCTGCTGAGTTCCTACATCAATTTCATTGTTTGTGTCAGAATCCCAGCATCTGCAGTTCTTGGTCTTATTTCACAGTTTTAAAGTATTTAGCTAAAGAAGCAAAACTGACACAAGGAAAAGCTTTCTTGTGCAGAATGGTTTGGTTGTATAATGCACTGCCTGAGAGTGCGATGGGGACATAATCAATCAAGGCTGTCAAAAGAGGCTTCTGAAGAGACTAATATTCCAAAGAAAGCAATGTCCAGGTTATAGGGAGAAGGCAGGGGATCAGCACAAGCTGAAATGCTTACTCACAGAGCCAGTGCAGAAATAATGGGCTGAATGGCCTCCTCTGCACTCTAACAATTCTGTACCGGTGAAGAAAGAATGATAGGGTTAGGATGGTGCATGGTTTGGAGGGGAGTGTGCAAATGGTGGCAGTCCCAGGTACCTGCTGTCCTGTGCCTTTGGGGTGGTAGAGATTGTGGGTTTTGCAAAGTGCTGTCAAAGAGGCATTGGCAGGTGGTGGTACATATTGCTCGCACTCTCTCTCTCTGCTCTGTTTACATGGTCAAAATGTCCTCATGACCAAAATCTCTTTGGAACCATTCACACTACCGCTGCCATAAGGTGACCACATCAACAGCGGCAACCCATCTTTACACATCAACCAGATTTGCTGCGTTTCATTGAAGTAGAGGAAAAGGCAGAGCAGCCTGAAGGAAATTCCAGTTTCTCCTTCAAAAAGTACGTGTTCCCCTTTGAAGCTGTAAGGACCCAGCTCCAACACTGGTCTGCGCATTTTGAAGACTCAGCATAACTTCTGTCGACTTGGATTACAAGGCTCTGGTGATTTCTCCCAACAGTAAATTTGCTTCTCATTTCACTTCAGCTACTAATTGAGATTGAGCCCCAGGGAGCAAATCCAGACAAATTAGCTATCAAAGCACACATGTAACCCTTTCAAGTCTAGGTACCACAATCAGAAAGACATTAAAAAATATTTTTGGGAAGTTGATTGGATTAAATGCTTTTGGAATATTCCCACATCAGATTCTTGATGTGATACACGTGAGCTTATGCAAGTAACAATCTGAATTCCCGATGGGGGAGTCTCAGAACTGTTACAATGCAGCAGCAGGTTATTTGGACCCATTGCCTGCTTGCTGACTCTCTGAATGAACAGCTCAGTCAATGCCATTCTCCTGCTTTCAGCCTGTAACCCTGAACACTGTTCCTCTTCCGATAATAACTTCATTCCCTGTTGAATGCCTCAGTTGAACCTGCCTCCACCACACTCTCGGGCAGTGTGTTCCAGATTTATTGTGTAAAATAAATTGACATTTAATCCACTAGCCTTCTCTGCTTGTCTGACCACAACACCAGCTTGTCTACTCTCTTTCCAAAAAGCTTTATTTAATTGAGTATCTGTATTCTGGTCTCCCTGCTATAGGAAGGATGTTATTAAACTGAAAAAGGGAGCAAAAAAGATTTCCAAGATTGTTGCTGAGACTGGATGCTAGAGTTATAAGGTGAGGCTGAATGGCCTGGGAAGGATGACGTGTAGGATTGAAATGCTCCCAGAGAGGAAATTAGCACATTTACATGGATATTGCTGGGATTGGACGGTTTGAGTTATAGGGAGAGGCTGGATAGCCTGGGACTTTATTCCCTGGGGCATATGAGGCTGAGGGGTTATCGACATTCACAACATCATCAAGAGAGACAAAAATCATAGAAACACAGACAGACTTCACACCTACTGTTTAAAAAGCTGGGCTATCTTGAGAATGTAATTTAAAAGAAGTTCTGGGATTTACACTATCAAAGAACAGAAACCAGCATATCCCATTCTAAAAGATGAAAGTTTTCTTCTAAGACTTTTTTACTGTATCGTGACACTGGACTCCTTTGGCTATAAACTCTGAGCATGATCTTAACCTCCACAACCACCTGATGAAGGAACAGCACTCTGAAAGCTAGTGCTTCCAAATAAACCCGTTGGACTATAACCTGGTGCTGTGTGATTTTTAACTTTGTACACCCCAGTCTGACGCCGGCACTTTCGAAGCATGAACAGCATAAGGGGGCATGAATAGGTGAGTAGCCAAGATCTTTTCCCCGGGGTGGGGGAGTCCAGAACTAGAGGGCATAGGTTTAAGGTGAGAGGGAACTAAGGGGCAACTTTTTCATGCAGAGGGTGATGTGTGTATGGAACGAGCTGCTCGAGGAAGTGGCGGACGCTGATACAATTACAACATTTAAAAGGCCACTGGAACAGGAACATGGAGAGGAAGGGTTTAGAGGGATATGGGCTACTTGCAGATAAATGGGACGAGTTCAGTTTAGGAAACCTGGTCAGTATGGACAGTTGAGCCAAAGGGCCTGTTTCTGTACTGTCTGACTCTATCTCTTCCCCAACCAATCTCACTCTTTGCTACCAAATAAGCTCATGTACAAAAAAATAAAACAAACTACGAGATAGATAGGTTCTTGATTAGTGGGGGGGGGGGGTCAAGGGTTATGGAGAAAAAACAGGAGAATAGGGTTGAGAAACATCTCAGCCATGAAACTGCAGATGCTGGAATCCAAAGCAGACGGGCAGGAGGCTGCAAGAACATAGCAAGCCAGGCAGCTTCAGGAGGTGGAGAAGTCAATGTTTCACCTGTTATACTTGACCTCTCCACCTCTTGGTGCTGCCTAGCTTGCTGCGTTCTTCCAGATTCCTGTCTGTCTATTATGAACTAACGGCATAGCAGACTAGATGGGTTGAATGATCTAATTCTGCTCCTATATCCAATTGCAGATGCTGGAGACATGAAATATGCAAATGGCTCAGTGGTTAGCACTGCTGCCTCTCAGGACCAGGCATCTGGGTTTGATTCCAGCCTCGGGTGACTGTCTGTGTGGAGTTTGCACATTCTCCCAGTGTCTGCGTGGGTTTCCTCTGGGTGCTCCAGTTTTCTCCCACAGTCCAAAGATGTGCAATTCAGGTGATAGGTGTATTAGTAGGGAGTAAGGGAATGGGTTTGGGTGGGTTACTCTTTGGAGGGTCGGTGTAATCTTGTTGGGCTGAAGGGCCTGTTTCCACTCTGTAGGTAATCTGATCTAATCTAATCAAGAAGAGAAATATCTGGAGAAACTCATCAGGTCTGGCATTTGTGGAGGGAAAAATAGAGTTGATGTTTCAAGTCCAGTGACTCTTCTTCAAAACTTATATAAAAGTATATTAAACCAGTGAGCCTAATAGATTGCCTCAGAAGTGAACAAATGGAAGACTTTAACGGTTGACTTTAAGGGTTAACTTTAAGGAGTCACCAGAAGTAATGAGCAGAGAACAAGAAAGACCTGCATTAGCGTGGCACCTTTCACAAGCACCAGCCCTCCCAAAGCCCTTTACAACAACCAATGCTACAGTTGTGAAATGTGTCCACTGTTCAAATACAGGGAGTGCAGCAGTCGATTTGTGCACAGCAAGATACCATAAGCAGTGCTGTAATAGCAATCGGATTATCTGCTTTTTTAATGTTGAGTGAGATTTAAATATTGGCATGAATACCAGGGAGAAATCACCCGCTGGCCTTCAAAACTGAGCCATAAGATCTCTTAGAGGGGAATGGAACTACCTTGGTTTTGTGTCTCATCCCATCCAACAGAAACGAATCTCCGTTAGTACCGTCAGCCTTGGTGTATGTCACAAAGCAGGATTTGAACCTCCAACATTATGTGCCAGCTCAGCACAGAGTTCACAGTGTAAACAGCGAGAGCTGACCTGAAGCTGTACCAGGCACAGGGGCAGATGTTTCATGCGGCAAATTGATGAGGTTGCACCGTATATGAATGGTTTGCTTACTGAGCTGACAGAAAGAGCAAGGTTTGCTTCCGGGACAGGAAACATATTATGGCAGACACAAGGACAGAACTGACGCCCCCAGAGACTGCCATGGCAAGCCAGTGTCCTGAAACTAACTAAACAGACTTCAGCAGAAACCTTGGCTGCCTGGACCCTGTGCAGTTCACCCTGACCTACACAAAATACTCACAAGCTCAGCGTGTACAAACAGACAATTTTCCAGTTCTGTAGCCTCACAGACAGAGAGGAAAAACACAGATAACTTGCTTTGAGAACACTGATAACATTTATTTTTAGTTCCACACTGTCCCTATAGTGTGGAAACAGGCCATTTGGCCCAACAAGTCCATACTAATCCTCCCAAGAGCATCCGACCCAGACCCATTCCCCTATCCCATTGCTCTACATTCAGCCCTGACTAATGTACCTAACCTACATATCCCTCACACAATGGGCAATTTAGCATGGCCAATCCATCTAACCTGCACATCTTTGGACTGTGAAAAGAAACCAGAGCACCCTGAGGAAACCCACACAGACATGGGGAGAACATACAAAACCACACAGACAGTTGCCCAAGATTGGAATCGAACACAGGTCCCTGGGGTGCTGGGAGTTCGTTCATAATAGGCAGGCAGGAAGCTGTAAGAACACAGCAAGCCAGGCAGCACCAGAAGGTGGAGAAGTCGCATAAAACACCTGAAACGTTGACTTCTCCACCTCCTGAAGCTGCCTGGCTTGCTGTGTTCGTCCAGCCTCCTGCCCGTCTGCTTTGGATTCCAGCATCTGCAGTTTCATGGCGGAGATGTTTCTCAACCCTATTCTCCTGTTTTCTCTCCATAACCCTGGACGGCCTCCCCACCTCCTTACTAATCAAGAACCTACCTATCTAGTCCTTTGTTTTATTTTTTGTACATGAGTTTATTTGGCAGCAAAGAGCGAGATTTAGGCTGGTTGGGGAAGAGATAGAGTCAGACAGTACAGACACAGGCCCTTTAGCTCAACTGTCCATGCTGACCAGGCTAACCTTTGAGCCACCATCTCGCTCCAATACACTTCTTAGCATGCCTCTTGAAGACACAAAGAAGTGTGAATTGAAGCCATTATTGTACATGTTCATCCCCTACTCCACAACTCTGAGTTATCCTGTTTCAATAACAGAATTGCACGTGAAAATCAGTCTTGCAAACAAATCGATGCTGGATGCTTACTGAACAAAGCGAGGGATAAGGTCAAGTGTCAGAGAAAGATAATCATATCACACTGTGAGAACTACTGCAAAGACATTCCTAATTCTAATCATTTGTAAGAATTATTTACCAGCTTGAATAAAGCTCTCGTGAATTTGGACTGTGACAGTGAGGTACTGTAGTGGCTGAGAAGGCAGTGAGTTATTTTGCCTCCAAGCTCCAAGTACAAGTCCCAGTGCACAGCTTGTGTGTAGAAAGTAATTCGGATACTCCAATGCTGCACTGAGGGGACCGTACTGTAGTGACTGCTGCATCGTCAGAGGGACCAGCTTTGGGATGAAATGGCAAACATCAGGCCCTGTTCACCTCTCCCCTGATTCACTGTTTCAAAGGAAAATGGGGGAGGGGGGACCTCCCCTCGGCGTAACTAGGGAGGGGATGGGGTGAGGGGAGTCTGCCTTCGGTATAGCTGGAGGGAGAGACTCCCCTTGGTAGAGCTGGGGGGGTGGTCTCTCCCCTCGGGGTAGCTGGTGGGGGGTGGTCTCTCCCCTCAGGGTAGCTGGGGGTGTGGTCTCTCCCCTCGGGGTACCTGGGGGGGGGGGGGGGGTGTTCTCTCCCCTCGGAGTGGCTGGTGGGGGGGGGGGGGGGGGGGGGTAGGGGTCTCTCCCCTGGGTGTAGCTGGACATGTTTGCTTGACCTGCTGTGCTTTTCCAGTGCCACACATTTTGACGCTATGTAAATGCAGTCCCTCTTGACAACAGATCAAGATACAGATCAGGAGCAGGCCATTCAGCCCCTCTCACCTTCTCTGCTATTCAGTAAGAGCACAGCTGGAACCTCACATCCAAATTCCTGCCTTCCCCTGTTAACCTATCTCCTTACACCACCCTCCCCAAACCTTCCTTAATACCAACCCATTCCACCTCTGCCTTAAAAATATTCAAAGACTCTGCAACCACCACATTTTAGGAGGAAGGTGCCAAAGACCGATTACATTTGCCTCACCGCTGTTTTCAATGGTCATCACCTAATTTAATCATTCCCAGAATGAGGGCATCACTGGGCTGGGCCAGCATTTATTGCCCATCCTTAATTGCCCCAGAGAGCAGATAAGAGTCAACCACGTTGCTGTGGGTCTGGAGTCACATGCAGGCCAGGCCAGATGCAGATGGCAATTTCTCTCCCTGAAGGGCAATAGTGAACCAGATGGGCTTTCCCCTCAAAGATCACAGTCTCTTAATTCCAGAACATTACCTGGGTCTCTAGATGAACAGTCCAGCGATAATTCCACTCGGCCATCACCTCCCCCCATACGTTTATCTACCCACCTCCATAACCAGCGCTCCTCAAACATTCCAGAAGATTCCCCCCGGCCTCTGGAACTATTTGGACTCCATTAGCCATGCAGCTGATGCAGTTACCACCCCCCACACTGAATGATGCCACTTCCGCCCCTATCATGACCACTCCCACAACCTCTTCCGCCCCTCACAATTTCTCATACATCACACGTGACATCACTTCTGCCCCTCACATCATCTCTGATGTCACACGCTCAGTGACTTCCACCACCCTTACTGCCGTGTCTGCCACCACTCCTGTCCCCACCAACGCCACTCACCTGCATTCTGTTGACATGCCCCCCACATATCCCATTGTCACCATTCGTGGCCCCCAGAACCCTGAGGGGAACACCACCCCACTCCCTCCATCATCACACCCACTCCAGTTACTAGCTCCGACCCCACTCCCAGCTCCACACCCACACCAGATCCCACCTCCCAGCCCTGCCGGGTTTTCAGCATCCTTCCAGACCTTCCCCTCACTGAGGATGAACGATCAGTCCTCAGCAAAGGACTCACCTTCATCCCCCTCCGTCCACGCATCAATGAATTTAATACACACTGTGACGTCGAACAATTCTTCTGCCGCCTCCGCCTCCGAGCTTACTTTCACAATCAGGACTCCCGCCCACCTTCCGAGGACCCCTTCGCCCACCTCCAACACACTGCATCCACCTGGACATCCCGTGCTGGCCTATTACCCGCCCTCGACCTCTTCATTTCCAACTGCCACCGGGACATTAACCGCTGCAACCTGTCTACCCCCCTCCCCCACTCCAACCTCTCGCCCTCACAACGCGCAGCCAGCCCTCCAATCCCTCTGCTCCAATCCCAACCTCACCATCAAGCCAGCAGATAAAGGGGTGCAGTGGTAGTCTGGCGCACTGACCTCTACACCACTAAAGCCAAATGCCAACTCGAGGACACCTCTTCCTACCGCCCCCTCGACCATGACTCCACCCCCCATCACCAAACCATCATCTCCCAGACCATACAGAACTTCATCACCTGAGGAGATCTCCCACCTACAGCTTCCAACCTCAGTCTGGGAACCCCGCACTGCTCGGTTCTACCTCCTTCCCAAGATCCACAAGCTTGACCACCATGGCCAACCCATTGTCTCAGCATGCTCCTGCCCCACTGAACTCATCACTACCTACCTTGACACTGTCCTATTCCCCCCCCTAGTCCAGGAACTCCCCACATACGTTCAAGACACCACCCAAGCCCTCCACCTCCTCAAAGACTTCTGTTTCCCTGGCCCCCAATGCCTCATCTTCACCATGGATATCCAATCCCTCTACACCTCCATCCGCCATGACCAGGGCCTCCAAGCCCTCCATTTTTTCCTCTCCCAATGTCTCCAACAGTACCCTTCCACTGACACTCACATTCGTTTGGCTGAACATGTCCTCACCCTTAACAATTTCTCCTTCGAATCCTCCCACTTCCTCCAGACCAAAGCGGTAGCCATGGGCACACGTATGGGCCCCAGCTATGCCTGTCTCTTTGTTGGCTACATAGAACACTCAATCTTCCGTAATTACACCGGCACCACTCCCACCTCTTCCTCCGCTACATTGATGACTGCATTGGCGCCACCTCATGCTCCTGCGAGGAGGTTGAGAAATTCATCAACTTCACCAACACATTCCACCCTGACCATAAATTTACCTGGACCATCTCAGACACCTCCCTCCCCTTCCTGGACCTCTCCACCTCCATTAATGATGACCGACTTGACACTGACATTTTTTACAAACCCACCAACTCCCACAGCTACCTGGATTACACCTCTTCCCACCCTATCTCTTGCAAAAATGCCATCCCGTATTCCCAATTCCTCCGCCTCCGCCATATCTGCTCCCAGGAGGACCAGGTCCACCACAGAACATACCAGATGGCCTCCTTCTTTAGAGACTGCAATTTCCCTTCCCACGTGGTTAAAGATGCCCTCCAACACATCTCGTTCACATCCCGCACCTCCGCCTTCAGACCCCACCCCTCCAACCGTAACAAGGACAGAACGCCCCTGGTGCTCACCTTCCACCCTACCAACCTTCGCATAAACCAAATCATCCGCCGACATTTCCGCCACCTCCAAAAAGACCCCACTACCAAGGATATATTTCCCTCCCCACCCCTTTCCGCCTTCCACAAAGACCGTTCCCTCCGTGACTACCTGGTCAGGTCCACGCCCCCCTACAACCCACCCTCCCATCCTGGCACCTTCCCCTGCCACCGCAGGAACTGCAAAACCTGCGCCCACACCTCCTCCCTCACCTCCATCCAAGGCCCTAAAGGAGCCTTCCACATCCATCAAAGGTTTTCCTGCACATCCACTAATATCGTTTATTGCATCCGATGCTCCTGATGCGATCTCCTCTACATTGGGGAGACTGGACGCCTCCTAGCAGAGTGCTTTAGGGAACATCTCCGGGACACCTGCACCAATCAACCACACCGCCCCGTGGCCCAACATTTCAACTCCCCCTCCCACTCTGCCGAGGACATGGAGGTCCTAGGCCTCATTCACCGCCGCTCCCTCACCACCAGATGCCTGGAGGAAGAACGCCTCATCTTCTGCCTCGGAACACTTCAACCCCAGGGCATCAATGTGGACTTCAACAGTTTCCTCATTTCCCCTTCCCCCACCTCACCCTAGTTCCAAACTTCCAGCTCAGCACTGTCCTCATGACTTGTCCTACCTGTCTATCTTCTTTTCCACCTATCCACTCCACCCTCCTCCCTGACCTATCACCTTCATCCCCTCCCCCACTCACCCATTGTACTCTATGCTACTCTCTCCCCACCCCCACCCTCCTCTAGCTTATCTCTCCACGCTTCAGGCTCTTTGCCTTTATTCCTGATGAAGGGCTTTTGCCTAAAACGTCGATTTTGCTGCTCCTTGGATGCTGCCTGAACTGCTGTGCTCTTCCAGCACCACTAATCCAGTATTTGGTTTCCAGTATCTGCAGTCATTGTTTTTACCTCATAAACCAAACGCCCTTTCCAGGTACCAATCTGCTAAAACTTCTTGGAACTGCTTTCTACACATGTATACCGTTCCTTAAGTAAGGTGATTAATATTGTGCATAGTACTCCAGATGTGCTCTCACCCACTCCCTGCATAATCTCTCCCACCATCTACTCAATGGCCCTCAGTGATATATGATAACATTCTACTACCGTTCCAAATTACGTGTTGTGCCTCTCCATTAATCATTTACAATTCATGCATGAGGGCACACTGATCCATATGCATCTCAGGGCTCTGCAATAATCACACCATTTCCATGGAATGCTTTTTTTTATTTTTCCTGCCAAGTTCTTCCCACATTATAATCCATTTGTCACATTTCTACCCAACCACGTAACCTACCCATATCATTTTTCAACCTCTTTGGTCTCTTCACAGCTTACTTTCCTACCTCCCACTATGTCATCGCCACATTGGGAATTCATACCTTTCGCCTGGACGTCTAAGTTATTTAAATAAAGTGTAAACATTTGAGGTCTCAGACTGATCTCTTTGGCACTCTACTCATTACATCATGCCAACCTGAAAAAGACCCAATTTCACCTATTCTATGCATCCTGCTAGCTGTGCACATGGGACGAAGGCAATGGCCCAGTGGTGTTATCAGTGGGCTGTTAATCCAGCAATCCAGGTGATATTCTGGGGACCTGGGTTCAAATCCCAACCATGGCATGTGATGGAGTGTGTATCCAAAGAGGAAATAACCTGGAATTAAGAATCTAATGCTGTTCATGGGTGAAAAAACCCATCTAGTTTAATGCCCTTTACGGAACTGCCATCCTACATGTGTGACTCCAGACCCATAGCAATTTGGCTAACTCCTGGCAATTAGGGGATGGGCAATAAATGCTGGCCTCCCTTTGAAGGACTGAATGGGTTGCCCTTGGTGCTGAGTTATAATGATTGGAAATTAAGGCAAATAGGTATGACAGCAGAGTCCAGCATAACCTTCATCAACAATGGTACATCAATGGGGGAGACAGAGTCATCAACTGGAGGGCAAAAGTGAGGACTGGAGATCAGAGTGGTGCTGGAAAAGCACAGTAGGTCAGGCAGCATCCGAGGAGCAGGAAAATCGACATTTTGGGCAAAAGCCCTTATTCCTGATGAATTGGAGGATCATCAATTGGAGGTAACAGGGAAAGACTGTGGAAGGTAAATGCTGCTTATATATGGAGGCTTGAAAGCACTATGAGAACTAGTTCCTGGTAGTAACACGTGGCTCATCAAAGGTATTCAGAAATGAGGCTTGATCACTAATGTAGCATTGAGTTCAACAGAACAAAAATATTTCAAATTGAGAAAGGAAATAAATGTCAATCAATCCAAGCATGCACACACACATGTGTTTCTATGTAGTGCCATTTGTGAAAGAAATCAAGATTTTGATAACAGGAAGTTCCTAATAAAACTTGGTCAAAATACAATGTTCTCCAATTATTAGAGCAGTACTCCAGTTGTTCATACTGAACTCACACATGGTTCCCATATATACCTCCAACATTGTAATGGATGGCAGAACATCTCTCTGTGAACCATGGCTAAAATCGAGTAAGGTGAATGGAACACATGACACTGTCGTTAGTGTCCAGGATAGCAGTTTACTTATTTAACTTCTAGCAACCAGCTGATGAGGGAGGGAACGACAGTCCATCTTTACTCAGTTTAGATTTATGCGTAAAGTGAAATATGACAAATGGATTACAAGTGTACAGCTAGTAACATTACTCTTCACAGTGCTGTCAATAAGTAGGAAGATGGTTGGACAGAAGTAAGGTCAGTGGCTTAGTAAGGTCAGGGTCTAGAGATGTGGTTTCAAGAACCCACCGTCGTGGAATTTTAATGTAATTACTAAATCTGGAGTCAAAGCTAGTCTCAGTGATAGTAACTATAAAATTGTCATTTAGTGCTGCAGTATAAACATGGGGTTCAACTGACATCACTTCGAGAAGGAAATCTGCCATTCTTACCTGGTCTGGCCTACCGGTGACTCCAAACCCACAGGTGACACTTAACTGCCCTTAGAAGTAGCTGAGAGAGCCGGTCAGTCCAAGTCTCACATTGCCAACAAAGCCCACATCAAAAATATGGGATGGATTTTTAAAAATGTAAATATTTTCCAATCAACCTGTTCAGAGATGTTATTTCCTCTGGAAAAGATGGGACTTGACTCTGGCCCTTCTGGCTCAGAGATAGGGGCACTACTACTGCATCAGAAGAGCCTCTGGATTCTTTATGTCTTTTTATATCCAGAGATGCTTTTTCACACCTCTGAATTATCTTCTTTCCCACCACCAAATCACTTGTGCTTTGAATTAATGTAAAGTTTATAAGCACTGCTCAACACACATGGTGTCACAACAAATGTTAGAGAAAGGGAGGGAGAGAGGGAAGGCAGTAGATATAAATGGATGGATGGGTGGGAATTCTTTATTTTCTAAAGATTTTCTAATCAAGCTGTTCAGAGATGTTACACACAGCAATAGCAAGTGGGACTTACAGAGTCATAGAGTCCTACAGCACAGAAACAGACCCTTCGGTCTAACTAGCTCACACCGACCATAATCCCAAACTAGTCCCACCTGCCTGCTCTTGACCCATATCCCTCCAAATGTTTCCTGTTTGTGTACTTACCCAAATGTGTGTTAAATTGTAACTGTACCTGCATCCACCACTTCCTCTAGAAGTTCAATCCACACACGAACCACTCTCTGTCTAAACAATTTGCTCTTCCGGTCGTTTTTTAAAATCTTTCTCCTCACACCTTAAAAATATGTCCCCTAGTTTTGAAATCCCCCAACCTAGCGAAAAGACACCTGCCATTTATCTATACCCCACATTATTTTATAAAACTCGAAAAGGTCACTGCTCAAACTTCTACGCTCCAGTAAATCAAGTCCCAGCCTATCCACCCTCTCCCTCTAACTGAGACCTTACATTCCTTGCAACATCCTGGCTCACAGATAGGGGCACTACCTCAGCATCTCAAAACCCCTCATTAGCAGTGCATTACTACTGTATGTACTTTTAAGCAACAATATTATTACACACTTCTGAACCAAATGGGAAATGAAGTCAGGCCCTCTGGCTCAGAGGTAAGGACACTACCACTACATCACAAGAACCCTTGGGATTCTTTAAGTAACTGAATTGCTCTCTTTCCACCACTAAATCATTCAATGTTTACAATTAATTATCACTTTATGTTAAAGGCTCATTGGGACAGTGCAAAGGGGAGGGAAAGTTTGCGGGAGGGGGGAGGGGATTAGAACACATAGAACATTACAGCGCAGTACAGGCCCTTTGGCTCTCGATGTTGCGCCAACCTGTAGAACCAATCTGAAGCCCATCTAAATGAATTTTTTGCTTCTGTCTTTACAAAAGAAACAAACTTTGTAGTGAATGAAACCTTTGAAGAGCAGGTGTGCATGCTAGAATGGATAGAGATAGAGGAAGCTGATGTGCTGAAAATTTTGTCAAACATTAAGATTGACAAGTCGCTAGGCCCGGACCAGATTTGTCCTCGGCTGCTTTGGGAAACGAGAAATGCAATTGCTTCACCACTTGCGAAGATCTTTGCATCCTCGCTCTCCACTGGAGTCGTACCTGAGGACTGGAGAGAGGCAAATGTAATTCCTCTCTTCAAGAAAGGAAATAGGGAAATCCCCGGCAATTACAGACCAGTAAGTCTCACGACTGTCGTCTGCAAGGTGTTAGAAAGGATTCTGAGGGATAGGATTTATGATCATCTGGAAGAGCATGGCTTGATTAAATGCAGTCAACATGGCTTTGTGAGGGGCAGGTCATGCCTCACAAACCTTATCGAGTTCTTTGAGGATGTGACTAGAAAAGTTGATGAGGGTCGAGCTGTGGATGTGGTGTATCTGGACTTCAGCACGGCATTTAATATGGTTCCCCATGGTAGGCTCATTCAGAAAGTCAGGAGGAATGGGATACAGGGGAACCTAGCTGTCTGGATACAGAATTGGCTGGCCAACAGAAGACAGCGAGTGGTAGTAGAAGGAAAATATTCTGCCTGGAAGTCTGTGGTGAGTGGTGTTCCACAAGGCTTTGTCCTTGGGCCTCTACTGTTTGTAATTTTTATTAATGACTTGGATGAGGGGATTGAAGGATGGGTTAGCAAGTTTGCAGACGACACAAAGGTTGGAGGTGTCATTGACGGTATAGAGGGCTGTTGTAGGCTGCAGCGGGACATTGACAGGATGCAGAGATGAGCTGAGAGGTGGCAGATGGAGTTCAACCTGGATAAATGCATTTTGGAAGGTTGAATTTGAAAGCTGAGTACAGGAATAAGGATAGGATTCTTGGCAGTGTGGCGGAACAGAGGGATCTTAGTGTGCAGGTACATAAATTCCTTAAAATGGCCACCCAAGTGGACAGGGTTGTTAAGAAAGCATATGGTGTTTTGGCTTTCATTAACAGGGGGACTGAGTTTAAGAGTCGTGAGATCTTGTTGCAGCTCTATAAAACTTTGGTTAGTCCAGTTCTGGTCGCCCTATTATAGGAAAGATGTGGATGCTTTGGAGAGGATTCAGAGGAGGTTTACCAGGATGCTGCCTGGACTGGAGGGCTTATCTTATGAAGAGAGGTTGACTGAGCTCGGACATTTTTCATTGGAGAAAAGGAGGAGGAGAGGGGACCTAATTGAGGTATACAAGATAATGAGAGGCATAGATAGAGTCGATAGCCAGAGACTATTTTCCAGGGCAGAAATGGCTAACACAAGGGGTCATAGTTTTAAGCTGGTTGGAGGAAAGTATAGAGGGGATGTCAGAGGCAGGTTCTTACACAGAGAGTTGTGAGAGCATGGAATGCATTGCCAGCAGCAGTTGTGGAAGCAAGGTCATTGGGAACATTTAAGAGACTACTGGACATGCATTTGGTCACAGAAATTTGAGGGTGCATACATGAGGATCAGTGGTCGGCACAACATCGTGGGCTGAAGGGCCTGTTCTGTGCTGTACTGTTCTATGTTCTAACTAACACTATTCGATTGTCGTCCATATGCCTATCCAATGACCATTTAAATGCCCTTAAATATATTGAGTCTACTACTAAATATCAGAGAGTCTAGTAGCCCCTACTACTCTGAGTAAAGAAACTACCTCTGACATCTGTCCTACATCTATAACCCCTCAATCTCCGTCCCTCATGTTAACCATCACCATCTGAGGAAAAAGGCTCTCCCTGTCCATCCTCTCTAACCCTCTGATTACCTTGTATGTCTCAATTAAGTCACCTCTCAACCTTCTTCTAATGAAAACAGCCTCAAGTCTCGCAGCCTTTCCTTGTAAGACCTTCACTCCATACCAGGCAATGTCCTAGTAAATTTCCTCTGAACCCTTTCCAAAGCTTCCACATCTTTCCTATAATGCAGTGACCAGAACTGTACGCAATATTCCAAATGTGGCCGCACCAGAGTTTTGTACAGCTGCAGCATGACCTCATGGTTCCGAAACTCAATCCGTCTACTAATAAAACCTAACACTGGGTGGAAACTTTCAGGGACCTCTGTACCTAAGTAACGAGAGGGTGGCTCAGTGGTTAGCACTGCTGCCTCACAGCACCAGGGTCCTGGGTTCGATTCCTGCCTTAGGCAACTGTCTGTGTGGAGTTTGCACATTCTCCCCATGTCTGCATGGGTTTCCTCCCACAATCCAAAGATGTGCAGGTCAGGTGAGTTGGCTATGCTAAATTGTCCATAGTGTTAGGTGTATTAGTCAGGGGTAAACGTAGGGGAATGGATCTCGGAGGGTCAGTGTGGACTTGTTGGGCCGAAGGGTCTGCTTCCATACTGTAGTGAATCTAATCTAATCTCTCTGGTCATCTACATTACCAGGAATCTTACCATTAGCCCAGTACTCTGCATTCTTGTTACTCCTTCCAAAGTGAGTCACCTCACACTTTTCCACATTAACTCCATTTGCCACCTCTCAGCCCAGCCCTGCAGCTTATCTGTGTCTCTCTGTAACCTACAACATCCTTTGTCATTATCCACAACTGTACCGACCTTAGTGTCATCCGCAAATTTACTAACCCATCCTTCTATGCCCTCATCCAGGTCATTTATATAAATGACAAACAACAATGGACCCAAAACAAATCTTTGGGTATCCCTCTAGTACCTGAACTCCAGGATGAATATTTCTTATTAACCACCATCCTCTGTCTTCTTTCAGCTCAATCCCATGCCTCCATATTTTGTGCAATAGCCTACCATGGGGAACTTTGTCAAACGCCTTACTGAAATCCATATACACATCAACCGCTTTACCCTCATCCACCTGTTTGGTCACCTTATGAAAGGACTCAATAAGGTTTGTGAGGCACAACCTACTCTTCATAAAACCGTGTTGACTATCCCTAATCAACTTACTCCTCTGAAGTTGATTATAAATCCTATCTCTTATAACCCTTTCCAATACTTACAACTGAAGTAAGGCTCACTGGTCTATAATTACCAGGGTTGTCCCTAATCCCCTTCTTGAACAAGGGAACAGCATTTGCTACCCTTCAGTCCTCTGGCACTATTCCTGTAGACAATGACGACATAAAGATCAAAGCCAAAGGCTTTGCAACCTCCTCCCTGGCTTCCCAGAGAATCCCGGGATAAATCTCATCCAGCCCAGGAGACGTATCTATTTTTACACTTTCCAGAATTGCTAACACCACCTCCTTATGTGCCTCAATCCCATCTAGTCTCATAGCCTGTATCTCAGTATTCTCCTTGAACACATTGACTTTTTCCAGTGTGAATACTGATGAAAAGTATTCATTTAGCACTTCCCTATTTCCTCTGACTCCAAGCACAACTTCCCACTATTATGCTTGATTGGCCCTAATCTTACTTTAGTCATTCTTTTAATCCTGATATACCTATAGAAAGCATGAGGGTTTTCCTTGATCCTATCTGCCAACAACTTCTCATGTCCCCTACTGGCTCTTCTTATCTCTCTTTAGGTCTTTCTTGGCCTTCTTGTAACTCTCTAACTGAGCCTTCGCATCTCATCCTAACATAAGCCTTCTCCTTCCTCTTGACAAGAGATTCAACTTCCTCAGTAAACCACGGCCCTCTCGCTCGATAACTTCCTCCCTGTCTGACATACATAACAAGGATCCACTCCAGCTGGTCCTTGAATAAGCTCCAAATTTCAACTGTGCCCATCCCCTGCAGTTTCCTTCCCCATCCTATGCATCCTAAATCTTGCCTAATTGCATCTTAATTGCCTTTCCCCCAGCTATAACTCTTGCTCTGCAGTATATACCTATTCCTTTCCATCACTAAAATTAAAATAACTGAATTGCAGTCATTATCACAAAAGTGCTCACCTACGTCCAAATCTAATACCTGGCTGGGTTCATTACCCAGTATCAAATCTAATGTGGCCTTGCCCCTTGTTGACCTGTCTACATACTGTGTCAAGAAACCCTCTTGCACACATTGGGCAAAAACTGACCCATCTAAAGTACTCGAACGATAGTATTCCCAGTCAATATTTGGAAATGTAAAGTCCCCCATAACAACCACCCTGTCACTCACGCTCCTATCGAGGATCATCATTGCTATCCAATCCTCTACTCTCTATAACTATTTGGAAGCCTATAGGAAACTCCCAACAGGGTAACCCCTCCTTTGGGTTTCTGACCTCAGCCCATACTACCTCAGTAGACAAGTCCTCAAACATCCTTTCTGTAGCCATAAAAGTGCCCTTGACTAACAATCCAACACGTCCCCCTCTCTTGCCATTTTCTTGTTCTTACTGAAACATCCAAATCCCGGAATCTGCAATAACCATTCCTGTCCCTGCTCTATCCAGGTCTCTGAAAAGGCCACAACATCAAAGACCCAGGTACCAACCCACGCTGCAAGTTCACCCACCTTAGTATGGATGCTCCTGGCGTTGAAGTAGACACACTTCAAACCAACTTCTTGCCTGCCGGTGCCTTCTTGTGATCTTGACTTCACTACTCTTATCCCCCCGCATTCTCGAACTACAATTTTGGTTCCCATCCCCCTGCCGAATTAGTTTAAACCAAGCCTGAAGAGCATTAGCAAAATTCCCCCCAAAGATATTGGCACCCCTCTGGTTCTGGTGAAGACCATTCTATTTAAGTCAAAGTAGAGTCAGATGGGGAGATAAAGCACTCCACCCCTGCAGTGCCCCCCTCAGATTCCTCACGTAGATATTTTCAGTTTGAGATACTAAAGCATGCCGCTGGAGTGGGTAGGTCCTGAACCCAGGCTTCCCAGCTCAGAGGTAGGGCCGCTATCATAAGAGCCCTCATGTATTCTTTAATGGATCTATTTTCGTAAACATTTTGATCAGTGATGTTGTGATATACCTCTAGTGCAGCTGGGACTTGAATCCTGGGCTCCTGGTCCAGAGAGAGGGACACTATCACTGTACTATAAGACCAGGAGATTCTTTGTATTTTTAAATAAAATCCAGAAGTGCTTTTAAACACACCAGAGCACTTTGTTCCCCTATCGCTAAATCAGCTGTAGCATTCTTTTTAATCTATTCACCATCTGCAGTAAGTCATCGGTGTTTCCAATTGATTAGTTTATATGCAAAGTTTATTAAGGGTGTCATAAACAATTAAATATATTTGTGTGCATGTGTGGAGGGTGGATAAAGGAGAGAGAGAGCTAAATTAAAATAGAGTTGGATGAGGAGATAAAGCACTCCATCTCCACCACTCTCTAAATCCATCAAGAACTCCAACGGATACCACGTATTCCTTTTCTAATGACACCCGGGCATGAAATTATGAAAGATAGTTGGCAGAGATGACCCTCTCCATGGCCCGCTGCCTGGACCTGTTAATGGCCAGCCTGGTCAGGCCCAGAAGCAGACCCACAAGGAGGTCCTCCTACCTGCCCTCCGCCCTCTGCACTGGGTGCCCAAAGATCAGGAGCGTGGGGCTGAACTGCAACCCAAAACACATCAAAAGATGTTTCAAGTAACTAAAAGGAGGGTGCAAATGCCCACAGCCAATACAGATACGATGGACAGACTCCACAGCACCCACAGAATAAACAGTTGGACCGGGACTCCATGAACAGTTATAGAGTCACAGTCATCGAGGTCTCCAGCATGGAAACAGCCCAACTTGGCAATGCCACCCAGTTTTCACAATTAAACTAGTCTTTCCCAATTAAACTGGTTACAATGGGACTGCTGCATGCAACACAACTCTTCATGTTTTTCTTTCAGTGCATATAAATTATTTCATTACCACTTATTCATTATAACAAAGCCAATGCTTTCTTACAATTGTATTGTCTAGTGTTAGTTCCCAGGCTTGGTTTAGCTATTTTACTGTAACAATCCATTAGTTCAGAGGCTGCACAGTACAATTCTTTCATTGCTGAAGAAAAATTAAAAGTATACTCGTCCTGCAGTAGGAACTCTTCGTGTATGTTCAAATAACGACTGCCCTCCACCTGTTTATCTTACCTTTAGTTTAAACAATTAACCTGACTTTAACATGATAATCCATCAATACAGCAGGAAACTCCATTATGAAGGATTTTTAAAAATTAATTCAGTGGACATTGGTACCACTGACAGGGCAAATGTTCATTTCCCATCCACATTGGTCCTAGGGAATGAGGTGGTGAGTCACTTTAGAGTCATGTTTAGATTAGATTTCCCACATTGTGGGAACAGGCCCTTCGGCCCCACAAGTCCACACCGACCCTCCGAAAAGTTACCTACCCAGATCCATTTCCCTCTGACTAATGGGCAATTTAGCATGGCCAGTTCACCTGACCTGCACATCTTTGGACTGTGGGAGGAAATCGGAGCACCCAGAGGAAACCCACGCAGACACGGGGAGAATGTGCAAACTCCACACAGACAGTCACCCAACCACTGAGCCATCATGCCGCCCCAATAGAGATGTACAGCATGCAAACAGACCCTTTGATCCAACCGGTCCATGCCGACCAGATATCCCACCCCAATCTAGTCCCACTTGCCAGCACCCGGCCCATATCCCTCCAAACCCTTCCTATTCATATACCCATCCAAATGCCTCTTAAATGTTGCGATTGTACCAGCCTCCAACACTTCCTCTGGCAGCTCATTCCATACACGTACCACCCTCTGCATGAAAAAGTTGCCCCTTAAGTCTCTTTTATGTCTTTCCCCTCTCACCCTAAACCTATGCCCTCTAGCTCTGGACTCCCCCAAACCAGGGAAAAGACTTTGTCTATTTATCCTATCCATGCCCCTCATGATTTTATAAACCTCTATAAGGTCACCCCTCAGCCTCCAACACTCCAGGGAAAACAGCCCCAGCCTATTCAACCTCTCACTATAGCTCAAATCCTCCAACCTGGCAACATCCTTGTAAATCTTTTCTGAACCCTTTCAAGTTTCACAACATATTTTCAATAGGAAGGAGGTCAGATATGCATGCAATATTCCAACAGGATGTTGGTCAGGCCACTGTACAGCCACAACATGACCTCCCAACTCTTATACTCCATGTTCTGACCAATGTTCTGGCCTATCTGGTCCAGATCCCGTTGGAATGTGTGGTAACCTTCTTCACTGTCCACTACACCTCCAATTTTGGTGTCATCTGCAAACTTACTAACTGTACCTCTTATGCTCACATCCAAATTATTTATATAAATGACAAAAAGTAGAGGACCCAGCACCGATCCACTGGTCACAGTCCTCCAGTCTGAAAAACAACCCTCCACCACCACCTTCTGTCTTCTACCTTTGAGCCAGTTCTGTATCCAAATGGCTAGTTCTCCCTACTAGCCTAGTGACATCACCACTAATTCTTCCATTCAGTGTAAAAATACATCAGCTTCACTTTTAAAATTGATAACTAATCTAGCATCAATTTTACAGTCAGAGTTTTACATCACAAAATGAGGCCCTTGGGCCCACCGTTTCCATGTTGTCATCAAGTGCCCATCTGCTCTAGTCCCGTTTTGCAGCACATGGTCTGTAGCCTTGCATGCTTCCAGTGTTTGTCTAACCACTTCTTAAACGTCATGGTGGTTCTTGCCTCTAGCATTCTTTCCAAAGTTCCAAAGACACACACTGTCTGGGTGAAAATTTCACAATTTTCATTAGTGTTTGACAGTTCCAAACTTCTTCTACTGATAGTGTGCAGTTATTTTTCCTAATTTTACTCGTGAAAGGTTTAACTGTCATTTTTTGATGACTCCCCCAACAATTCTAAACTTTCCAGCCAGTCTGTTCCATTTTCTGTGCTTCACTCTAGTTTTTTTTAAATTAACCTATTTTTCCTAATCAACTCTCCAGGGACGTCATTACACACTTCTGGACTAGTTGGGGCTTAAACCCAGATCTCTCAGTCTGGGGATAGGGACACAACCACTGAGGCATAAAGAGCATCACTGCTTCATGTGAGACATCCAGGGACTTTCTTGGTAAAAACTGGATTGGGGAATTATTACACTAATTAATGCCAGAAAAATTAAAGGATCATCTCCTGGGGTCACTGTATGTTCTTAATTATTTCAAATAAATTATTTTTTTGAAAAAGTTTCAAACAGCTTTGAAAGGAAAAACAGCTAAAGCCAGTTGGTCATTTTAAAACACTGACAGGAAGTACAATCATTTGTATCTAAGCCCAGAAAATCCAGGCTTCTGGAATCCCTTTCAATTCTTTTATTGCAGTTAGTCATTGCTACAACTCAGTTCTTGTGATGTCTTGAGAAGCCAATTACAGCCATTTATAGCTTTTATTAGAGTCCGGTCTTTGCTAACTCATACACATTGTGATGTTTCCTGGAGCTAATCAGAGTGAACTTTATTTTTGCATTGCACTAGAAAATCCATCAGACATGCTGTCAGTGTAAGAGATTTTGCAGCTTTCTCGTTTTATTGAGAAGTGTACAGAGAGGCAGAACTCAACCATTCAATTAATTCTTCTGTCATTTGTCAAGCTCAAGGCTGTTTAACAAGTGTTTGCCCAAGTGTTAAAGAGTTTTTCTTTTTGGATAGGATACAGGGAGCAAGAGTCTCTTCAGCCTGAGAACAGCCCCAATCACAACTCTTCCACATGAGACAATATTACTTGACGTGAAGATTAATGACCTGGATATTATGAATAAAATAACTGTGACACCACTAACTCTCGCCATTATTCTGGAGTATATTGAGGAGCAACTACTGGTCTAGAAACAGGAGTAGGCCATTCAGCCCCTTGTGCCTGTTCCACCATTCGGTAAAATCATGGCTGACTGGGCCCTAACACCATAACCCTTGGTCAATATCCGTTAATACGTTTGCTTAACAAAATATCTATCTCACATTTAAAATTAAGAACTGATCCAGTATCCACTGCCATTTGTGGATGAGAGTTCTAAACCTCTCCGACGTTGTGTGTGTAGAAGTGCTTCCTAACATCTCTAGCTCTAACTCACAGACTGTGCCCCCTACTTTGAAAATCCCCAACCAATGGAAATAGTTTATCTTTATCTACCATGTCTTTTCCTGTTAATATAGAGTCATAGACACGTACAGCACCAAGACAGACTCTTTGTCCAATTTGTTTATGCCGACCAGATATCCTAAATTAATCTAGTGTCATTTGCAAGAACTAGCCTCGTATCCCTCTCAACCCCTACTATTCATATACTGTGCAAGAAAACCAAACCACTATGTCTGCTCACCACTAGCTCACAGAAACCATGTCTGTTCTTAGCCAAAGAGAGCCTACCCATAATGCCCCTGGCACCTCAACTTGACCACACTCAGCTCAGGAACTAAGAGTGAAACAAAGTCGAACTTGAAAGTTGAGTACAGGATTAAAGACAGGATTCTTGGCAGTATGGAGGAACAGAGGGATCTTGGTGTACAGGTACATAAATCCCTTAAAATTGCCACCCAAGTGGACAGGGTTGTTAAGAAAGCATATGGTGTTTTGGCTTTCATTAACAGGGGGATTGAGTTTAAGAGCCGTGAGATCTTGTTGCAGCTCTATAAAAAACTTTGGTTAGACCACACTTCGAATATTGTGTCCAGTTCTGGTCGCCCTATTATAGGAAAGATGTGGATGCTTTAGAGAGGGTTCAGAGAAGGTTTACCAGGATGCTGCCTGGAATGGAGGGCTTATCTTACGAAGAGAGGTTGACTGAGCTTGGACATTCTTCATTGGAAAAAAGAAGGAAGAGAGGGGACCTAATTGAGGTGTACAAGATAATGAGAGGCATAGATAGAGTTGATAGCCAGAAACTATTTCCCAGGGCAGAAATTGTTAACATGAGGGGTCATAGTTTTAAGCTGTTTGGCGGAAAGTATAGAGGGGATGTCAGAGGCAGGTTCTTATGCAGAGAGTTGTGAAAGCATGGAATGCGTTGCCAGCAGCAGTTGTGGAAGCGAGGTCATTGGGGATATTTAAGAGACTGCTGGGCATGCATATGGTCACAGAAATTTGAGAGTTCATACATTAGGTTTACCTCACATGAGGATCAATGGTTGTCACAACATCGTGGGCTGAAGGGCCTGTTCTGTGCTGTACTGTTCTATGTTCTAAGATGTTACCTAAGCAGGTTCCAGACTTAAGGAATACACGACCTAGATGATCTGCTAACTGGTTTTCCTACCTCACAATAGTATCACTGTTCCTGAAGACCCGTGGGCATTCCCTATCTCCCCAGGTACTCAACCCCCACAAAGCCCACGCAGACTAGGTGGTACCAAGATACCTGAATGAACACTACCCTAGAGACCTATTGAAGCCAGGATGCTAGCCGTTAGCACCTGTTTCTGTAGATTAGCTAAACCTCCTGTTACAATTGTTAACTGACAACCAATGGTTTTCTACTAACTGTAATCAAAACTGCATTGTCTTGTAATTAACATTACCCTGCTGTAACCGTGTAAAACTGACTGCTCGGGGAGGAGGACTGGACAAAGTGTCCATTTTGTGTCAATCCAGTCAATTTCTCTTCCCCACAATATCGTGAGAAATAAATCAGTGTTTGTCAAGATCCCTGCATGGCTTCTATTTGTACTTGGACAATTCTTTGACATATACCAATCCAGATTTTAAATGTTGTAATTGTACCAGTCTCCACCACTTCCTCTGGCATCTCATTCCATACATACACTACCCTTTGTGTGAAAATGTCCCTTAGCTCCCTTTTAAATCTTTCCCCTCTCACCCTAAACCTATGCCCTCCAGTTTTGGACTCCCCACCCCAGGGAAAAAGACCTTGGCAAGTCACCTTATCTATGCCCAATGTGATTTTATAGACTTCTAGAAGTCAACCCTCAGCCTCTGATGCTCCAAGAAAAACAGCCCCAGCCTATTCAGCTTCTCCCCATAGCTCAAACACTCCAACCCTGGCAACATCTCTGTAACTCTTTTCTGAACCCTTTTAAGTTTAACAGCATCTTTCCTACAGCAAGGAAACCACAACTGAATGCAGTATTCCAAAAGTGGCCTAACCACTATCCCGTACAGCTGCAATATAACCTTCTAACTCCTCTAACTCCATACACTGCCCAATATCTTGAAGACTTCCATTAGTTCACCCCTTACCCTCTAAATTGTAGAGAGAACAGGTCTTATTTGAATAACCTCTCCAAATAACTCAACCTTTGAAGTCCAACTATGCTTTTCGTAAACCTACATTGTACTCCCTCCAGGGCCAGTCTATCCTTCCAAGGATATGGTACCCAGGTCTGCTCACAGTACTCCCAGCTGGGACTAACTAGGGTCCTTGTAACATGAGCAGCTAGACACAAAAATCAAGACAGTGCTATCCAACTGGCCCTGTTCCTCCACACACTCGTGTACACCAGTATCTCACTGAGAGTGAAGATATGAGGTATATTACACTGCATTCCTTATTCACTAGTTACCCAAGAAATAGACTCGAGAAAGCTGGAAGAAAAACAGGAATTGCTGGAAAAGCTCAACAGGTCTGGCAGCACCCACAGTCCTTTTGGGGCTTATTCCAGAGAAAGCTGGGGCTGGTGCATTCGGGTTTAAGTGACTTTTTTCAAATGGTATGCTAAGTCTTAATTCCTGCCCAAATAGTCACTTTGTAGGTGGCACGGTGGTTGTGGTTAGCACTGCTGCCTCACAGCGCCAGGGACCTGGGTTCAATTCCTCGGGTATGGAGTTTGCACATTCTCCCCATGTCTCTGCGGGTTTCCTCTGGGTGGTCTGATTTCCCCTCACAGTCCAAAGATGTGCAGGCCAGATGAATTGGCCACGCTAAATTGCCCATAGTGTTAGATGCATTAGTCAGGGGTAAATATAGGGTAAGGGATGGCTTTGGGTGGGTAACTGTTTAGAGGGGCAGTGTGGACTTGTTGGGTCAAAGGGAATCAAATCTAATCTTTGAATATTTAATTTTCCAAGGGTGGAGTGACACTCCCAAAAACACAGTCTCATTCCTTCAGAACGGAATCCTTTTCCAAAGTAATTTTTTTTTAGTTATTTCTGTGTTTTTCTACTCTCTCAGAACCACATCTATATTTCCTTTTCTTTGCTTTCTGAATATGATCCTTCTTATTGTTCCTTCTGGAGTTATGTCAGTGAGGATTCCTCAATCTGACTGGATGAGGAGGTGAACTTTTGGAGGACTCAATCAAACCCAACCCAGATCCCCGACGTACAAAATAATGGGGAAAGGCAGAGCATCTTAGCATTTGGAGGAAGACCACCTTGTTATTCGAGGTCTCCTATAGTCTTATGGCAATGCTTATCTTACTAAATTATCTTTCCATTGCTTAAGATGAAAACCTCTTCTCGTTAGATTACCAAGTGGCTTTCTTCTACCTCTTTAGGCCAAATAGATCCTGTAGATCCACTGAGAACAGGAGAGTGGCAGCAGCCAACTACTCAACCATACCTTGGCAGTGGGTGGAGAAAGTGGGGACTGCAGATGCTGGAGATCAGAGTCAGGTGTGTGTTGCTGTAAAAACACAGCAGGTCAGGCAGCATCCGAGGAGCAGAGAATTGACGTTTCGGGTATAAGCCCTTCATCGGGAATGAGGCTTGTGGGTGGGGGCTGAGCGATAAATGGGAGGGGGTGGGGTTTGGGGAAAGGTAGCTGAGAAAGCGATAGGTGGATGATGGTGAGGGAGAAGGTGATAGTTCAGAGGGGGGAATGATGGACAGGTCCAGAGGGCGGTGCCAAGTCACATTCTGCCTTGGGACCCTGCAACCATGCTGGATAAATGTGAATTTCAACAGCTTCCTAATTTCCCCTTCCCCCACATTATCCCAGTCCCAAGCCTCCAACTTGGTTCCATCCTCCAGACCTGTCCATCACTCCCCCCTCTGACCTATCACCTTCTCCCTCACCTTCATCCACCTATCGCTTTCTTAGCTACCTTTCCCCAAACCTCACTCCCTCCCATTTATCTCTCAGCCCCCTTGGCTCCACAAGCCTCATTCCTGATGAAGGGATTATGCCCAAAACGTCGATTCTCCTGCTCCTCGGATGCTGCCTGACCTGCTGTGCTTTTCCAGCATCACATTCTCAACCCTTGACAGTGGTTGGCATCACAACCTTGACGCCAGTGGTGGTCATCTGAAGATTCAATCCACCTGAACCATTATGACAATCCTCTTCAGAGGGAATCACTCTTAAAACCCTCTGTAGAAACATTATGCTGCTATTCAGAAGCCTGTGAATAGTCTGTGCTGGCTACAAGTGTCACAATCCAGAGACATACCATCGGTACTATCCATGAAATCCAAAGTTTTCCTCCCAACACTTTTTTTAAAAAATATTCTTTCGATGAAAATGATAATCTGTCAAAGCACATCTTCACAAATTTTGAAGAATGAGGGAGAATCTCCAAGATACCTATAAAATTCTAACAGGACTAGACAAGTTGGATGTTCCTATGGACTGGGGAGGCCAGAACCAGGGTTCACAGTCTAATGATACAGAGGACGCCATTTAGGACTGAGATGAGGAGAAATGTCTTCCCCCAGGGAGTGGGGAGCCTGCGGAATTCTCTGCAACAGAAAGCAGTTGAGGCCAAAACATTAATTGTTTTCAAGATGGCAATAGATGCAGCTCTTAGGGCTAAAGGGGTTAAAGATTACGGGGAAAAAGTGGAAACAGGGGATGGAGTTGGATGATCAGCCACGATCATATTGAATGGTATAGTATGCTTCAAGGGCCGAATGGCCTACTCCTATTTTCTATAAGACTATGTATTAAATTGGGGTAATCCTGGAAGATTTGATATTTTAAGACAAAATATTAATGCAGTATTATAGGAAGACATACAAAATGTGATTGATAAGGAACTGCCCAACTGAAGAATGAGAAAATAAACAGTTGATTTTCAATTCACTCTCCCATGTCTTTATCTTGTTTTTGGTTGACTTCTGACAGGCAGTCAAAGCGTGGCTTTCTGTCTGTCTCTCTCTCTCTTTCTTTGTTTCTGTGCCATTTCAGAATTTGAAGCTTTTATTCATTTCCGTTTTAATTTCTGCTTTGATGGGCATTGTACAGTAGGTTCCAGTTTCTGTTTTCAATTTGCCTTCATTCTACTGGATGGATTTGATATGAATTGAAAACACAAAATACCCTGGGGCTGTTGCAGTGATTACTTAGCATTTTTATGTTTTCTATTCTTTCAGCAATCTTGCTATCGCGACAGCCTCAGTGAAGGTAACAAAACATGGTTACGCTCAGGACAAACCCGAAGGGGTAGACAAGGGGAGCCGGCAAGTAAAGCAGACAGACCGTGCGCATTGTCTTGGAGGGTCCTAGACATTAAGATTAATCTCCAGGACATTGCTGGAAACGGAGGATTAAACAGCTTTAAAGAATAAAAAACCTTTGCAGTCTCGCTTGTTATGAAAATGTGGAAGTTGGAAAAGGGAAAGCTTTTTGATTGACAGTTAAGAACCATCCAATCAGATAACGATCCACTCGCATTCTCGTTGCCAAGGGAACGAGGCCTCCCTGGAGAATGGACTTGTAGCCATAATAGCATAGGAGGAGGCCATTTGGCCAGAGTGTCCATGCTCTCTGTGCAGCAATCCCATCGATCATGCTTCCCCTCTTATTTCCCCTAGCCCCCACAGGCTTATTTCTGTCAAGCACCAATTTCCTTTTGAAATCATTTCCATTTCCACCACCCTTTTGTGCAGCAAGTGCCAGGTTATTGCTGACTGCCACGTTGTCACCATGATCTAAAATACGCAATACTGGTCTTTGAAACCTCCTTGTCCAATTTAATCCCTGGCACTTCCATGGGCTGAAGGAGGCTTAAAATGGGTCCTGGCCTTGCCAAACCCAGTCAAGTTGGCCAATTTTCATGAGACCAACATGAATTAGGTAAGGGAACGCCTAAGCTAAACTTTACATTTTGTCCAAAGACAATGAAACCACTCAACTGTTCCCTAAGGGTGTGGGAAGGCTCTCATTTCCTATCGGGAGTAGAGTGGTGCTGGAAAAGCACAGCAATTCAGGCAGCATCTGAGGAGCAGGAAAATCAATGTTTCGGGCAAAAGCCCTTCATTAGGAATACAGGCAGAGTGCCTGAAGGATGGAGAGATAAATGGAGAGAGGAGGATGGAGGTGGGGAGAAAGTAGCATAGAGTACAATAGGTGAGTGGGGGTGGGGATAAAGATGATAGGTCAGGGAGGAGGGTGGGGGAAGGTAGCAAAGAGTACAATGGGTGGATGGGGGTGGGATGAAGGTTATAGGTCAGAGAGGAGGGTGGAGTGGATAGGTGGAAAAGAAGATAGGCAGGTAGGACAGGTCATGGGGACAATGCTATCAGATTTACACCATCATGAGAATCTTCACATGTTGGAGATGAATCCATTGCCTGCAGACAAACTATACAAACAAGGCAAAATAAAATGAAGAAACTGCAGATGCTGGAAATTTGAAATAAAGCCAGAAAAAAGTGTTGAAGAAACTCAGCAAGTCTGGCAGCATCAAGAGAAAGGAAAACAGAGTCATTGTTCCAAGTTAGGATAGTACAAAATAGGAACAGGAGAAGGCCATTCAGCCCCTCGAGCCTATTCTGCATTCAGTACCATCACGATATGTCCAACTTGCCTCAAGGCCACTCTCCTGCCCTTCCCCTATAACCCTTGATTCCCAGACTGATCAAGAATCTATCTGTCTCAGCCCTAGATAAACACAAGGACTCTGTCCCCACAGCTCACTGTGGCAAGGAGTTCCAAAGAGATTGAACCCTCAAAGAAACAATTCCCCCTCACTTCAGTCTTAAATTAGTGCCTCTTAATCTGTCTGTCTGTCTGTCTATGTGCCTCCACAATTGTCTCGCATGCTAATAGTCCCAGAAATCAACTAACCAACCACAGTCTCAGGTAAAACACAAAGAGGAAGACATGGGTAAGACGCCATGTCCAGTTACAAAACAATGTAGGAAAGACATCAGGCTTAACCCACGGCTTAACGTGTCAACTTTCCAAGCAAGAGTTTAAAAGAAATATTCAGTTCAGATCTAACAAGAATTGTGCAATAATAAATGATGCTTAAATACAGAACTGGACAACAATTGCACAAAGTTATTTATTTAAAGAATAGATAGGTGACAAAGTTGAGTCATAAACAGCATTTGCAAAAAACGAAACCATTCATAGAATCTGAATGTTACTGGTAATGCTAGCACTTATTCTAAAGACCATAAGATGCAGGAGCAGAAATAGGTCACTCAGTCTATTAAGGCTGCTCCACCATTCAATAGGACCATCTCTGATCTGATCACCAACTCCACTTCCCTGCATTTATCCCAAAAATCCCTAACACCCATCCTGTTTAAAATCTGTCTATCTCAGCTTTGAATATACTTCATGACCCATTCTCGACAGCCCTCTGCAATCAAGAATTTGACAGATTCACTACCTTCTGAGAGAAAGGAATTCCCCCCTCATCACTGTCTTAAGTGTGTGAGTCTTTATTCTGAGATGATGCCCTCTGGTCCTAGATTCTCCCACAAGGGGAAACAACTTCTCCGTATCTATTCTGTCAAGTCCCCTAAGAATCTTTTATGTTCCAACAAGGTCTCCTCTTCTTCTATATGCCAGCAATGACAACCTCAATCTACTCAACCTCTCCTCCTAGGGCAGTCCCTCCATTCCCAGGACCAATCTAGTGGACCTTCCCTATACGGCCTTCAAAGCCCAGTATCTCTTGCCTCCAAAGTACATAAAATTTTAACATTTTCCCACATTATGTTCAATCTTCTAAGCTTGTACCCACTCATTTAACTGGTTTACGTTCCTCTGCAGATTCTCTGGGTCATCCTCACCACTTGCCTTCCCATCTGCATTTGTAAATTTGGCTGTAGTACATTTGCTTTCCTCATCCAAGTCACGAATGTATATGGTCAACAATTGTGGCCCCAGCACTAATCCCTGTTACAGATTGCCATCCTGAAAATGACCCCCTTATCCCAACTCTCTGCCTTTCATTAATCAGGCAATCCTTTAACCATGCTAATATAACGCTTCCAACACCATGGACTCGTAGTTTATTAAGTAGACTAAGGTGTGACACCTTATAAAAAACATTTACCATAAATCCAAATATATTACACTCATTGAGGAAGTAATAAGCAGGATAGATAAAGGAGAAACAAAGAATCCTAATAAATTAATCAGACATGATTTCTCTTTTATGAAGCCATGGAACTCAGCTTGATCAAATTACAAATTTATAAAGGCATAACATTTCTATTACACCTTCATTATAGGTTCTAATATGTTCCCAATAACAGATGTTAAACCAGCCTAGAGTTACCTGTTTTAACATAGAACCATAGATTATAGGAGCAGAAATAGACCGTTCGGCCCATCGGACCTGCTCCATGATTCCATCATGGCTGATCATCTAACTCAGTTTGTTTGGTCTCTAATTGCCCTTGAGGAGGTGGCGGTGAGATGATTTCTTGAACCGCTGCAGTCCTTGACACACACAATGCCATTAGGGAGGGAATTCCAGGATTTTCAATCACTGACAGTGATGGGATGGAGTGTGGTTTGGAAGGGAACTTTCTGGAGGTGGTGCTCCACTACATCTGCTGTCTTTGTCCTTCAAAAGTGTTAGAGGTCATGGGTTTGGAATGCACTGTCTGATTTAGTGTTATAATTCATTCTACCCTCTTAACAGCGTGCTGCAATCAGTTAAAATAACAAAGTGTGTACCAGAACGAGAAGTAACACTGAGATTCTGCAGTTAACAAGGATGGTAACTTAACTAGTAACCAATGCATGGTAATCGACAACAAATTGTCACTAATGTTTCTGGAAACATTAGTGTGCTCTCTCACATGTGTGCTCACTAAAAGAGGAGAAAGCAGCAGTCAGGCTAAGGAAAACAAAAGGTTTACTTCACGATTGTACTGAGGCCAGTCAGGTGGCCCTTATAGGATATGAGTTCCCTGACTGGACCAGGTCAACAGCGACTAGGAAAACGTGAGGACTGCAGATGCCGGAGATCAGAGTCGAGAGTGTGGTGCTGGAAAAGCACAGCAGAGCAAGAGAATCAAAGTTTCAGGCATGAACCTTTCATCATTCCTGTGTTTTTCCAAAGCCACACTTTTCGACCCAGATTAACAGCCCAAATTAGGGAACTCATATTCTATGAAGTTTGCCTGACTGATTGCGTTCCAATCACTACAGTTTATAACCATCCTAGGAAGTAAAATTTCACACCTAACTAAATTCTACAGCCATGAAAATATAGGAATTAAGTTGTACCCTCAGAGATTTTTAACAGATGAATATAAGTACTGTGTGGTGGAGTCCCCAGTGCTCTTACTCAAGGCAACTGGGGAACAGGGAACACCCTCTGTAATCACTGGCAGAATAAAACTGGAAGTGGACCATCCATCCAATAATAAAATACGTGAATTATTAGTGAACCATTACTGGCAGCTGACTGTCAAATGGATAACAGCAGACTGACTGATAGGACCAAAGGTCAGGTAACAAAAAACCCAGATTTTCCATTGGGGGTAAATTTCAACTGCTAAGCTAAAGCAAGAGAAAAATCCCTCACTTCATAAAACTCTCTAATGGAAGAATACAACCATTATCCAAATAATCTCAACGCCAATCATACCAGATGGTCTGCATTTGTTAAGATTCTAATTCTTTGTAGCAATCTGTTAATTACCTCCTTCAAACTAGCAAAGCTGATTGTGTCTTGGTTAAAATTGGTCACACCAGCAATTCACAAAAGGCTGAATTAATGGCATTGTCGTGGCTGGATATTCTGAATGTACTTTGCAAGGATGGGAAGAAACTTAGCAGAAACTCAACTGAAGCTATTGCAGTGAACCAACAAAGGAGTCAAAGACTGTCATGGGTAGGTGAAGATGTGGATTTCAAGCCACAGTCTGATCTAATTGAACAGCGGAGGAGGCTAGAGAAAATGAATGGCCACCTCTTCTGTGTCTATTTGTGTCACAAGTAGCTGGAAATGGCATCTTACCACTACAGATTGGGAGCCATGTGTTCATCCTAAGACAAAGCCATATAGAGATGCTAAGTCATTATAAGGGCATTTACTTATGTTTACAATGTTAGCCTCCTTTTTACAGATGATTGTTTACAAATAATCAAGGTATTTTTCAATGTAAAATTTCAGTTACATCACACTGTAAACTTTTGCTTTAAATTCTGTGTCTTACAATTGTATCCTCCACAACCACCCGATGAAGGAGCAGTGCTCCAAAAGCTAGTGCTGCCAATTAAACCTGTTGGACACATATAGCCTGGTATTGTGGGATTTTTATCCTTTTTACAGTATATTCATATGTCAGAGTATTGAGTACAGAGTTGGGATGTCATGATATGTCTGTACAAGATTTTGGTAAGGCCAGTAATTCTGGACCTTTTCATACAAGTCTGTTATAGGAAGGATGTTATTAAACTGGAAAGGAAACAGACAGAATTTACAAGAATGTTGCTGGGACTGGAAGGTTTGAGGTATAGGCTACGATAGGATGGGACATTTTTCCCTGAAGCTTTGGAAGCTGAGGGATAAACTTACAGACATTTATGAAATCATGAGGGGCATGGATAAGGTGAAAAGCCAAGGTTATTTCCCCAGGGTAGGGGACTCCAAAACTAGAAGGTATAGGTTTAAAGTGAGAGGGGAAAGATTTTAAAGGAACCTGAAGGGTAACTTTTTCATGCAGAGGGTGTACATGTATGGAATGAGCTGCCAGAGGAAGTGGTGGAGGCTGGTACAATTACAACATTTAAAAGGCATCTGGATGGGTATATGAATAGGAAGGATTTAGAGGGATATGGACCAAATGCTGGAAAATGGGACTTGGTTAATTTAGGAAAGGTGTTGGACCAAAGGGTCAGTTTCCATGCTATATGACTTTATGACTCTATATATTTCCCTAAACAACCTGTTCAGAGGCATCATTACACACCTCTGGAGCAGATGGGTCTTTAACCTGGGCCTCCTGGTTCACTAGAAGAAAGTGAGGACTGCAGATGCTGGAGATCAGAGCTGAAAAATGTGTTGCTGGAAAAGCACAGCAGGTCAGGCAGCATCCAAGGAGCAGGAAAATCGACGTTTTGGGCATGAGCTTCCTGAAGAAGGGCTCATGCCCGAAACGTCGATTCTCCTGCTCCTTGGATGCTGCCTGACCTGCTGCATTTTTCCAGCAACACATTTTCAGCTCCTGGTTCACTGATAGGGGCACTACCACAGCACCAGAAGAGGTCGCAGATGGTTTAAGCATAGATATTTTCCAATCAGCATGCTCAGTAGCCTTATTACACATTTCTGCAGCAGGGTAAGACTTGAGGTCAGGCCTCCTAGGTCACAGGTGGGAACAATACCACTGTGCCACAAGAGTCCAAATATTCTTTGGAAGAAATTTTAAATAATCTATTTTAAAATATATTTTGCTTATTGAAATGTGGATTTGGCAGAGGATGCTGAGATTGAGCTGTATGGATGGAATGAAAAAAAATGAGTGGGCTTGAGAAAGAGCAGAAGTCCAGGAATTAAAAGAGTTACAAAGAGTTACTGAGAGACAGAAAGATGCAAAGAACAGAAATTGGGAATGCAGAGCCAAAAGCCTTGTTCCAAAACAAAACTGAAGGCAAAATCGAAATACAAGTCATCCTGTTATAATGCACATTTTATTAACGCAAATTCGCTGTAATACGATTGACGAATTGGGGACACTGTTTCTAAAGCACAAACCTTTAAAACGTGTGTTGGCTATAACACGATTACATCACGAACAGTTTACGCATTGTTTCTAAGGCGTGATTTTGGTGGTGGGGAGGGTCCCTCAGTTATGTGCAATAGCTTCGCCTGGGTAGAAATGAGAACCAGAAAGGGGAGCTGTAAGCCTTTTCCTCCCAACCTCAGGCAGGACGCCTTTGGAGGGGCGGTGGTATTAGTGAGAGCTTTTCCAGGGCCAATCAACACAATGACATCATCGTCCGCACCACCTCCAGGTAATGAAAAACCATGGCCGTGCCTCTGACATTCTCTCTGGCACCAGCCAAGTCGGCTGATATCGTACGGACACGGCGACCTTTCTCGGGATGAGGGAGGACTGTGTTTCAGGTGGGGTCAGCCTCCCCTCATCCTCCCACGCTCCCTCCTCTCCACCCCCACTGTCAGAGCACCACATATCTTCAAAATTCCCAACAAATTCCGGATCCGCCAATACAACCTTGCATTGTATGTTTTGCAAGCTTCCCACTGTACACACCCTTCAGCGACTCAGACACTTTCATGTATCTGTTGTTTTTAAGGCCGTTTTACACTATCGTAGGGGGACCCTCCTGTGCAGATCTAGAAAGTTGGCCACTTGTATCCACACCAAATGCAAATCTTCCGGTCAGATGCTGATGGATCTTTTCTGTGTTTCTGTTTTTAATTATATAGAACTTTACTAATTTATTACAGATACAGACCCCACAGCAGTGAACACGTGTACAAAACCTCCAACATGTTCAACAGTAATTCAAACACTCTTGTTCAGGAAGTTCAGATGCAGATTCTCTCCTTCATTCAAAGCACCAATTAGAGCATCGCACAGCCAGGCTTACACTCTATCCACAAACATTCACTCTTTCCACTTCTGATGCTCAATAATAGCAATGCGTTCCATGTACACTGCAGAAATTCACCTTGGCTCCCTAGACAGTACCTTCCAAACCTATAACCACTTCCATCTGAAAGGACAAGGGCAGCAGATACATGGGAATACCATGACCGACAAGCTCCCCTCCAAGTCACTCCCCATCCTGACTTGGAAATATATCGCCGTTACTTCAATGTCGCTGGGTCCAAATCATGGAATGCCCTTCTGGAGTGATTGGACCCAAAAACAGGAGGATCTCATTGACCATGAGATCTTTGATTGGGGATGTTACCCTGGGCCAATCAGGGAGCCCTAGCTGACAGATATACTGTAGACAGGCGATTCAGAAGGTCTCCTCAGTCTAGGGACTGACTTGGAGCTGGCTGGTCAGAGCCCATGTACAGTTCATATGTAAGTTAAGGGTATCTGGGTGACAGGATATCAGCCACTCTGCAGTTATTTCACCTCCCGAATGGCATTGAGGGTCTACCTACAGCACATGTTCAAAAAGGCAGCTTACCACCACCTTCAAGGAAAACTTGGAATGGACAATAAATCCCGGGTCCAGCCAGCAGCACCCAAATTCCATGAGTGAGTAAAAATCTCTGCCATTCGCACATGTTCACAGCTGCTTGGTTTGTGGCCACAACTCCATATTGCTGCCCATCTCCCATCAGCTCCCTTGTTGGTCAAGGATCCACCATTACCTTAAAGATATTCAAAGACCCTGCCTCCACCAATCTCTGGGCAAAAAAGTTTCACAGATCCAAGACTTTGAGAGGAAAACATTCTCCTCATTGCTGTCTTAAATGGGAGATCCTTCATTTATAAACTGTGTCCTCCAGTGATAATCTCTCTCACAACAGAAAACATTCTTTTAGCGTCCTCTCTCAGGGCTCTCATCAGATTTTTCTATATTTTAATAAGATCCCCTCTGCTTCTACTACATGCCAATGGACACAGACCCACCCTGCCCAAACCTTCCACATACATTGATAAAACCCAAAGTTATTTCAGAGCAGTGATTTGAAAGAAATTCTGGGATATACATATTAATTAATCAAAACCTACATTCCCATTCTAAGTGATTAACAGCCATCTAGGTTTGCTCAATATATCACATCAGTTATAGGACACTTTGATCTTTTACTTATAAATTCTGTGCCTCATGTATCCTGACCCACTAGCAACCTGACAAAGGAACAGTGCTTCAAAAGCTTGTGATTTCAAATAAACCCATTGGACTATAAACGGATGCTGTGTGATTTTCAACTTTGTCCACCCCAGTCCAATACTGGCACCTCCGCATCATAATTTCTCATACACTCCCTTACCCCTAACTCAATACCCCAAACCCAAGATCAGCAATAAACCTCTGGTCATTGTATGATACTCTGTACCTTCCTTGCATTACAACTCAGATCTATCTTTTCTATTCAACAGTCAACAGCTGAACCAATCCTTCAGCAGAGCTGAAAATACCTATTGTTTTCAGTTACAAAACCTATCCATTGTTAACTAAGTGCAGCCTCCATTGACTTAGCAGACAGTTTCAAAACTTCATTCACTGCTGTTCTAAAGCAAAACCTCCCTCTCATTCAATACAAAGCGTAATCATTACTCAAAAGAGCTACCATTCCGAATTCCTATCGAGCGTACAGATATAAACTTATTTTATTTCAATAGGGGCGGCATAGTGATTAGCACTGCTGTCTCTCAGCACCAGGGACCTGGGTTCAATTCCACCTTTGGACAGCTGTCGGTGTGGAGTTTGTATGTTCTCCCTGTATCTGCATGGCATTTCTCTGGCTTCCTCCCATAGTCCAAAGGTGTACAGGTTAAGTGGATTGGCCATGCTAAATTGCTTATAAATTGCAGGATAGATGGGATGATCTTTGGAGGGTCAATGGGCTGAATAGCCACACCCACACTGTAGGGTTTCCATGATTTACCCATAGCTTTCTTTTTGGTCTGCTGCAAACTATGTTTCCCTATTTTTTAAATCAACCTGCTCAAACACGTTATGACATATCTCCAAGATAGGTGGAATTTAAACCCAACTTTCTAGCCCAGAGGTAGGGACACTACTACTGCACCACGAGACTCCATTTCATAAAATATTGAGTCTTGTTGCTGAACAAAGGGACCTTGGAGTGCAGGTTCATAGTTCCTTGAAAGTGGAGTCTCAGGTAGATAGGATAGTGAAGAAGGCATTTGGTATGCTTTCCTTTATTGGTCAGAGTATTGAGTACAGGAGTTGGGAGGTCACGTTGTGGACATTGATTAGAGCACTATTGGAATATTGCATGCATTTCTGGTCTCTCTGCTATAGAAAAGATGTTGTGAAACTTGAAAGAGTTCAGAAAAGATTTACAAGGATGTTGCCAGGGTTGGAGGATTTGAGCTATAGGGAGGGGCTGAACAGGCTGGGTCTGTTTTCCCTGGAGCATTGGAGGCTGAAGGGCGACCTTATAGGGGTTTATAAAATCATGAGGGGCATGGATAGGGTAAATAGACAAGGTCTTTTCCCTGGGGTGGGGGGAAAGAGTCCAGACCTAGAGGGCATAGGTTTAGGGTGAGAGGGAAAAGATATAAAAAGGACCTAAGGGGCAACTTTTTCACACAGAAGGTGGTGCATGTATGGAATGAGCTGCCAGAGGAAGTGTTGGAGGCTGGTACAATTGCAACATTTAAAAGGCATCAGGATGGGTATATGAATAGGAAGGGTTTAGAGGGATATGGGGCAAGTGCTGGCAAATGGGACTGGATTAGGTTGGGATATCCAGCCGGCATGGACAAGTTGGACCAACGGGTCTGTTTCGTGCTGTACATCCCTATGATGCTATGACTCTATAGTTCACCCTATCTACTGAAGTCACTTGAGCACAACTTGCCTTGATTTTCATATTTCACAAAATTGAGTCAGTTATCTTGATTGTCCAACTGACCTTTAAAGCAAGAACAAAGCGAAGGCTGGATCTAATACAATGGTCAAACATTATAAATTAAATCTCAGTGAAATAATTGAATTTTACATAAATATTGCCAAGATGTTTCTGATCAATAACCATACTGACAGAAATTCAGCAAAGGGCTTTATCACTCATGATAAATCTTACATAATGTTGGAAACAAATGTTCAAATTTCAGATTAGGCCTCAGTTCTACACTGCTTGCATTAAAGTTTAGACTAAAATTCTGCACTGGCTCAAATGTTTGACCTTAAATTGGTGAAATATGAATAGTGAACAGTTTGATACCAGGTCTGTTCTGGATTACTTGCTCTCAGCCAGGAGAAGGGAAAGGTACACAATGGGGGAGGCGAGTGTGTTGGGGAAAGGTAGAGCATGATAAATTAGTCAGGGTTCCAGTAGCTTTACTGGTCATGAATGCCTTTTGTTGCTGAGAGAAATGTAAGACGAGAGAGCTTTAATATTGCTAGGAAGGGACACGCCATCAGAACTTTAAGTCTAGCACTCATCAGGACAAGTGAAAGAATGCCAAGTTTCAAATGATCACAACAATTTACACCATAGAACGAAAGGGTGCTGATTGGTTGGCAATTTGTAAGAGCTTTCACTGGCTGTGGATATGTGAAATTTTGAGCCATTTGTTTATTTTAAGAGATAGGCAAATAGTACAGGTTGTTCTGCTACAACATACATTTTGTCAGCACGAATTGGCTGTAATGCAGTTGATGAATTGTGGAGGTTGTTTTGATAACACAAACTTCCTACTGAAAGGGGATAATGATTTTCTATGAGTGATCCTCTACAGCACCATTTTCTACAGTGGTTTTACATAGCGGAAGGTTGCAGAGGAACACAATCATCGTGTTCTAGCAGAACACCCTGTAGGTGGGAAAGAGTAGCATGGTAGTGATGTTACTGGGAGGTTGCAGCCTGGGCTGTAGTCGTAGCTGCAACCAGAAGGACAACCAAGATAGGGAGGCCAAAGCCAAGAAGTGGAGCATGAGGACTTGAACCGTGGGGGAGGGTTGACCCCTGCATAGTGGTTAACCTGGACTCCAGACCCACTAAAGACAGCTCTGAAAGTAAGTGCTGGCAAGTATTTGGTGATCAGCATGACCTAAGGCCCCAGTTTCCTTCATTACAGGAAACAAAAGCAGATCTATTCAGCTTCTGGAGAAGTGCCTGCCCTGTGGCTAATGCCTGTTTGTATCTCATTGTGAATGGGAATTCAACATTAAAGGGTGCAATTATGAGGAGAGATTGTGTAAATGTCCTGAATTTAGAAGGTTGAGGAGTACTCTCATCAAGATGCTTAAGATTATAATAGGAACTGATAGAGGAAATAGTTTCTGTGTATCTATCCTAATGGGAGAGTTCGGAACAACAAGAGAACCTTAAAGTGGAAGCGAGATCAGTTTGAAGAGAAGTCAGGAACCACTTCTACACCCAAAGACAATGGAAATCTGAACTCTCTCTCCTCACATTCTTCAGTATTAAGACCAGCTGACTGTGGTTGAGAAATGGCACCAACCGATATGAAATTTGGACCGAACCAGGACAACCAACACCTACAACAAATCCGAAGCCTCCAGCAATTCTTCCTTTCCCGCCGTACCAACCAGTACCCTTCTACTGACACCCTCCTTTGACTGACTGAACTGGTCCTCACCCTGAACAACTTCTCTTTCCAATCCTCCCACTTCCTGCAAACCAAAGGAGTAGCCATGGGCGCCCGCATGGGCCCCAGCTATGCCTGCCTCTTTGTCGGATATGTGGAACGGTCCATCTTCCGCAGCTACACTGGCACCACCCCCCACCTTTTCCTCCGCTACATCGATGACTGTATCGGCGCTGCCTTGTGCTCCCATGAGGAGGTTGAACAGTTCATCCACTTTACCAACACCTTCCACCCCAACCTCAAATTCATCTGGACCGTCTCAGACTCCTCCCTCCCCTTCCTAGACCTTTCCATTTCTATCTCGGGCGACCGAATCAACACGGACATTTACTATAAACCCACCGACTCCCACAGCTACCTAGACTACACCTCCTCCCACCCTGCCCCCTGTAAAAACGCCATCCCATATTCCCAATTCCTTTGTCTCTGCCGCATCTGCTCCCAGGAGGACCAGTTCCAATACTGAACAACCCAGATGGCTTCCTTCTTCAAAGACCGCAATTTCCCCCCAGATGTGATCGACGATGCCCTCCACTGCATCTCCTCCACTTCCCGCTCCTCCACCCTTGAGCCCTGCCCCTCCAACCGCCACCAGGACAGAACCCCACTGGTCCTCACCGACCACCCACCAACCTCCATGTACATCGTATCATCCGTCGTCAGTTCTGCCACCTCCAAACGGACCCAACCACCAAAGATATATTTCCCTCCCCTCCCCTATCAGCGTTCTGAAAAGACCACTCCCTCCGTGACTCCCTCGTCAGGTCCACACCCCCCACCAACCCAGCCTCCACTCCTGGCACCTTCCCCTGCAACTGCAAGAAATACAAAACTTGCGCCCACACCTCCCCCCCCCCCCCAAGGCCCCAAGGGATCCTTCCATATCCGCCACAAATTTACCTGCACCTCCACACACACCATTTACTGCATCCGCTGCACCCGATGTGGCCTCCTCTATATTGGGGAGACAGGCCCCCTCCTTGCGGAACGTTTCACAGAACACCTCTGGGACACCCGGACCAACCAACCCAACCACCCTGTGACTCAACACTTCAACTCCCCCTCCCACTCCACCAAGGACATGCAGGTCCTTGGACTCCTCCATCGCCAGACCATAGCAACACGATGGCTGGATGAAGAGTGCCTCATCTTCTGCCTAGGAACCCTCCAACCACAAGGGATGAACTCAGATTTCTCCAGTTTCCTCATTTCCCCTTCCCCCACCTTGTCTCAGTCAAATCCCTCGAACTCAGCACCGCCTTCCTAACCTGCAATCTTCTTCCTGACCTCTCCGCCCCCACCCCCACTCTGGCCTATCACCCTCACCTTGACCTCCTTCCACCTATCGCATTTCCAACACCCCTCCCCCGAGTCCCTTCTCCCTACGTTATCTTAGCCTGCTGGACACACTCTCCTCAGTCCTGAAGAAGGGCTCATGCCCAAAATGTCGATTCTCCTGCTCCTTGGATGCTGCCTGACCTGCTGCGCTTTTCCAGCAACACATTTTCAGCACCAACCGATATGAAGTCAACACAAACAAATGATTTTTAAAGTATTACCACATAAATGTCTTTAAACAGCTTTGTAATATTTATGAAGGTATTTGCCTTCAAGCCAACTGCCCATAAGATGCAATACATTCACAGCTAAATGGTTGGTTAGCTCAGATAACTGGACAGCTGGTTTGTAATATAGAGCACTAAAAGTGTGGATTCAATTCCTACACTGGCTGAGGCTAAACCACCATCAGTTCTCACTCCCTAATGAGAGAGCAGCCCTGTGATACCATAGAATCCCCACAGTGTGGATGCAAGCCAGTCAGACCATTGTGCCCACACCAACCCTCTGAAGAGCATCCCACCCAGATCCACTCTATCCCTGTATTTCCCATAGCTAACTCACCTTGCCTACACATCCCTGGACACCACAGACAATTTAGCATGGCTAACCCACTTATCCTCTAACCTGCACATCTTTGGACTGTGGGAGGAAACTGGAGCATCCAGAGAAATCCCACACAGACACTGGGAGAATGTGCAAACTCCACACAGACAGTTGCCCGAGGGTGGAATTGAACCTTGGTCCCTGGTGCTGTGAGGCAGCAGTGCTAACCACTGAGCCACTGTGCTGCCTCAATAGGATGATGGTGGTGTGACTTTAAAAAATTCTAATTTGCATTCTAAAGTTCACATTTTCAGCTGGTAAAATATGAACTGTTTAGTAACTAAAACTGTTGTTGGCACAGGATTTACAGGTTGACACAAGGTATGTAGTCCATTTAGGATACTTCTATAAATAGGCACTCATTCGTGGGAGGGGGTATGCTGGAGTGCCAACAATTTCGCCCACCCCCACCCCTGGTTTGAAACTCTGAGCAAAGAGGTGTCAAGTGAAAGTTAGGTAATGTAAGACCATCTGGGAGAAATGCTAAGGCACCTCCTGGTGGCTGCCGGAGAGCAGCCCTGGCAGACTTCAGCTGGCTATTACCCTGGCATCTCGGTCACAAAACCTATGTGGGATGCAGGAAGCTACAGGAGGAGATCCTGCAAGCCAACATCCAAACCAAAGCTCAGATATCACATAGAGGGAAACAACAACTTAATTCCACCTCCACACAAACAATAGAACTTTTAGCAACACATGCTCCATCACCAATCTGACAATACTGAATTGATAATTCCGATAATAATTCTGAAGTCTCGCTAGACTCGAAACATTAACTCTGTCTCCACAGGAGCTGCCAGACCTGCGGCTTTTGCCCGAAACGTCGATTTCGAAGCTACTTGGATGCTGCCTGAATTGCTGTGCTCTTCCAGCACCACTAATCCAGAATCTGATTTCCAGCATCTGCAGTCATTGTTTTTACCTGCTGAGTTTACCCAGCAATTTCTGCTTCTATTCATTTTCGATCTCCAGCATCCACAGTTCTTCAGTTTGTTTATTCCAATAATATTTCTGACTACATAACATGTTAAATATTACAAGAGTAATTCTCCTGTCTTTCTTAGAAAAATAAAGGGCAAGCCAACAAAGTTATTCTGCTTTCACTGCTTTATGGGTGTAGTCACAGTAACTTTGGTAGAGGAACAATCAATAGCAAGTAATTTTAGCTACTAAAGTATTTACATTTTGCCAGCCAAAACATTTTTTTTATGTAATTCACATTCAAATTTATATCATGAAGGAAAATTGTGTTCATCTGGCTCGGCGTAAACAAACAGTACTTGTAAAATGATGAGGCACTCATCTAACTGATCTGATCATCCTGAAAACTGCCAGAGCAAACCAAACAAAATCGTAAAACTGACAACTATTTTTGCAGTCTCAACTTCCTGCTCAAAGATGATGAATAAGCAGAAAATCTAACCTACAGTTTTCAATTCTTCTCCCCCACAACCATGTGGCAAATAGAGTCATCTATTTAGACAGCACGGAAACAGACCTTTTTGGTCCAACTCATCCACGCCAACCAGATAGCTCTCTCTAAACCCTTCCTATTCAGATGTCCCCATCCAGATGCCTTTTAAATGTTGTAATTGTACCAGCCTCCACCACTTCCTCTGGCAGCTCATTCCAAAAGTTGCATTGCAAAACACAAACTTTACTTCTTTGGGAATAGAAAGCTCAGGAAGTCACATCTTGTTACATTCTTGTTATCAGGAGGTCATGGCTGGGGGTTAGTATTTGAAGTGCAAATAGATTAACCATGATCTTACTAAGTGGCAAAGCTAGTTCAAGAGGGAGTAGACTGCCTCGGCTTTTAATTGATATCTTTGTATCAGCCTTTGCTGTAATTACTGTAGCGTTGGTACAGGGTTAAAACAACTTTGCAAATCTGCGGAAGCACACGAGCAGTATGACATTATTCGCGGCTTTTCTCAGACTGGTAAACTAGAACTGTTTCCACTGGGGAAGATGACCCCTAAAGCTTTCTTCCTCACAGAGTGCTGTATAAAAGTGGCTAGGACTGTCAGGAGGAGTGAAGCAGTGCAGGGCTGGGAGAAACCGCTGTCGATTTGAGTCACAGTCTCCACTCCGCAGAAACATCCACAATGCTAACTCCAGACTGGCTGCGATCCAGGAGTACAATACAGAGACCTCTGTGGATTCAAGTCATTGTCTGCTTCTGAGGTCTTCTCTAACTGAACCTAACACATCACAGATTGTATCGCCGAGGTTGCTTTTATATATTTTAATCCAAAAAGCTGGTTACCGATCCCCAATACCGAACCCCTAAACTTTCTTGCATAATTATTCAGCATCAATTAGCCCTTATGAACATTCAAATGAAAACTTTTGAAAAACTTTCAATGTCCACTCTGCTTTTCAAATTACTCAATGTTAACATGGCAGCTGCAAAAAACACTATTTAATATAACGACAATTTCAGGTCAAATCTGGTCAAATAACTAAGCACGGACCATTTTCAGTGTAAACAGAATGAAAGGAGGTGTTTGTGTTATTGCTGGGGTAGGGAGCTGTGATACTGCCCTGCAGTTAGGTCAACTTTTTTATTTGGGATATTGGTTCTCTATGAAACACGACACCGATTCCGAACTAACTGAAATTAGGGTAAATAAATCTTTAAAAAGTAACATAGAGAGCATTCATGTCAATGAGGAGACGCTTTCAGGGGCGGGAGGGGGAACCAAGATTATAGCGGCCAGAGTAGACTCAATTCTTTTTGCTCAACTCTCCCGGGAGTTCTTTTTTCACAGACAGGGAAGGAAGCTCAAGCGAACTGCTCCCAGCAACTCTCTCTCTCTCTCACCTGAAGTTACTCCCGATTCTGGGCACATACCGGGCTCTGCAAACGCTTCAGAACGGTAAGCAGCTGCCCGCCTGCTTCTGCTGCAGCAGAGTGGAGGGTGCGGGAATTAATGCTGTCTGGGAAAACCGGGAAGAGCAGAAAACAAGGCTTTCTCTCGGAGAGTTTGGAAATGTTGCCGAGAACAGTCCTGGACATCGAGGGGAGCCCAGGCACCGTCTCCAAATGACTGACCTCCCTCTCTCCAAACGAAGAGAGAGGACTGACAATCTGGGCAAATTCAGAGCACTGGATCTTCTCAAATAAAGAACACAGCAGCCCGTTACAAATGCTTCACATCCGAGCTTTTGAAACTAACAGTCCTGCGCTCTCAAGAGCACGAAAAGTTAAAGTTAAATGCTATCTTTCTTTAGCAGAGTTTTTCAGGAATACTTAAAACGAAAACAAATGTCTGGGTCATTGAAAGGCGAGTGTGTTTCTCAATTGTCATTTCTAACCCTAGCAGGGAGGGGGGGGGGGTGGAGGCAGATGTGTTAAAGCTATTTTTTTTAAGCGCGAACACACACACACCAGCTTTGCAGCAGTCCCCTAACTTTGCAAGCGGCAGATGTGAAAACTGTCAGCTTTCTGAGGAAATAGGAAGATGGGTTTTACACAAATCTCCATCTGATTCACACCACCCCGACACATGCCTCTGAGCAGCAAACACATGGAAAATAAAACACCACAGGATGGAATTCCCTCGCTCGGTTTGCACTTTTCACGTTCTCGACAGTGCCTTTGAAGTCTTCAGATCTGAAAGGGGGCGAGTTTTCAAACGTGCTTTTTATTTTAAAGATAACACAGCGGTTCCCTCTAAACGGGAGGGCACAGCAAGTACTGGGGGCTTTGTAGGGTTCCATATCCTCCCCCCCCCCCCCATTTCCCAGGAGTTATCCAAAGGGGTGGACCTTACCATTCAACCACCCCCCTCCCGACCTTCCCCAGAATATCTAACATTGTCCTGTCCTGGGCAGAGTGGGAACTGATCAAAAAGTTGCAGTAAAAAGTTGTGTGTGTGTGTGTGTATGTGTGCTTGTGTGTATGTCTGTGATGTGTGTGTGTCTGTGTCTCTCTGTATGTGTGTCAGTGTGTATGCCTGTGTGTCAGTGTGTGTGTATCTGTGTGTCAGTGTGTGTCTCTGTCTCTGTGTGTATATCTGTGTGTGCCTGTGTGTCTCTGTCAGTGTGTATGTGTTCCTGTGTGTCTCTGTCAGTGTGTGCGCGCCGGTGTCTCTGTCAGTGTGTGTGTGTGCCTGTGTGTCTCTGTCTGTGTGTCTGTGCTATTTGGAGACTCACCCCCCAAAGGCAGCAGCAGCCTTGCTGTTGGTGTCCAGTCCGGCTGCCGTCTCCATTCCGTTACTTCATTTTGTTCCGGAGTCCCATTGGGGAGAAGAGACAAGAGGCATCTGGCCCCTTCACTCCATCCGCAGGCTGGAAACGTGGAGAGCTGAAAGCAGGCGGCGTGGGGGGGAGATGACTGACCCACTGTGCTGCTGCCTGGTCTCCTGAACAGGGAGCGGACTCAGCAAGCGCTCGCTCTGTCAATCCCATTGAAGTGAAGCAGCGGTGGGGAGAGGCTTCAGCAGTGCTGCAGGTCCCCTTACACACACATGTGTGTGTGCTCAGAAACAAACCCTGAGACTGAGAGAGGGAGGAAGGCGGGCGGAGAGAGGAAAAAGGAAACTTCAGAAAACTCCGAGTCCCAGAGGAGAGGCATTGGAAGGAGGTGGGTTCAGGATCTCTCCAGCAACCTGACTCCTGCAGAGCTCAAGGCCGGTCCTCCTACCCCCGAGATTGTCCACATCTCCCGGCCCAAGTGCAACGCCTCAAACAGCCCCGCAAAGCCAGCGCAGGGAGGTTTTTTCTCTCTCTCTGTCTCTGTCTTCTTGTTGGAGGGGAGTGAGAGAATATTCACTCTCTGCTGCCGCCTCATGACGCGGAATGCAGTTTGCAATCTGACACACACATACACTCACACCCTCACACACACCCCCTCACATATACACACACACACACACCCTAACACACACACACCTACCCTTACACACCCTCACACATACACACACCCACCCTCACACACCCTCACACATACACACACCCACCCTAACACACACACACACCCACCCTTACACATACACACACCCACCCTCACACACCCTCACACATACACACACCCACCCTCACACACACACACACACCCTCACACATACACACACCCACCCTAACACACACACACACACCCTAACACACACACACACACACCCTAACACACACATACACACACCCACCCTAACACACACCCTCACACATACACACACCCACCCTAACACACACATACACACACACACACACACCCTCACACACCCTCACACACACACCCACCCTCACACACCCTCACACATACACACACACACACCCTCACACATACACATACACACACCCTCACACACACACACACCCTCACACCCACACACCCTCACACATACACATACACTCACACCCACACTCACACATACACACACACTCACACCCTCACATACACACACACCCTCACACACACACACATACACACACATACTCACACACACACATACACACACACACCCACCCACCTTCACATCCCCACACCCCCACACACCCCCACACACACAGAACCCAGGCCCGCGCTGGCAAAACGTTTTGCAGATTTGCCAAATTGCAGTTTTAATAAATGGGGCGGGGGGGGGGGGGGGGGAGCTAAATGAAGCAACCGAGTCACCGTGCAGCACACTGCAAAGAGCAACCAGACTTCAGAGATTGCAAGTCAGTTACATTCAACTGGGATCAATTTATTGTCGAAGCTAATTACCGCAGATTAGAATCATAGAGATGTACAGCACAGAAACAGACCCTTCGCTCCGACTCGTCCATGCCGACCAGATTAACCGGGTGTCATTTGCCAGCACTTGGCCCATATCCCTCTAAAAGGCGGAAGTGGGGACTGCAGATGCTGGAGATTACAGCCAATATTAGAGTGATGCTGGAAAAGCACAGCAGGTCAGACAGCATCGGAGAAGCTGGAGAATCGATGTTTTAGGGAAAAGCCTGATGAAGGGCTCCGGCTAGAAACGTAGACTTTCCTGCTCCTCGGATGCTGCCTGACCTGCTGTGCTTTTCCAGCAACACTCTTATCTAGACTCATATCCGTCTAAACCCTTCCTGTTTATGTACCCATCCAGATACCTTTTAAATACTGTAACTGTACCGAATTCTAGAATCTGTACCAAAAAAAAACATGCTGGAGATGACAGCAGGCTAGGAGGAGAGAGAAAAAGATCTAAACTGGGACATTAGTTTGCTTTCTCCCCATTGGATGCTGGGATGAATGAATTCATATTGGATTGGTCACCAAACTGTAATGCACTGTGCAAAATAAACTGCATATTGCGATTGCAGAGATAAAATTCCAACAAATTGTAAATAAAAGTAATTCGATGTATCTCTTTTTTGCAAATATCCATTTTGAAGTTATAGTGTTTGCTAAAACTGATGTTATATATTGTACCCAATTGATGTTCATGATTCAGAAATGACAAGGACCCGGATTGTGAATTACAGTACAGTGGTGAACACTGTAACGTCAGGAACAGCCTGTGGGATAAATTCTACAGCCGATATATTTGTGTTGGGAGCTGGTTGTTCAGCAGACTTCTAAGCTGCAACATTGTGTTAATTCATAGAGTTATAGAGACATACAGCAGGAAAACAGACCCTTTAGTCCAACTTGTCCATGCTAACCAAGTTTCCCAAACTAAACTAGTCCCACTGGCCTGCATTTGGCCCATATCCCTCTAAACCATTCCTATTCATACAACTGTCCAAATCAGTTTTAAATGTTATAATTATACCTGCATCAATGTCCTACTTCCAGGTGGGGTGGGTGAGATCCTACAAACTTTACTCCCTCACTTTAATCCCAAATATTGTGTTTAACACACACTTCGTATAGTGTAAATGTAGAGGATAAGTACAGAGTAACTGTTGTACTGGAAATAAAAGAGAGGTGTGAGTTATTATACTAGTGGAGTGGGCAGATAGATGGCAGATACAGAGAAGAGTGAGATGCTGCATTTTGGTTGGAAAGTCAAGATAAAAGAGGAGGTTCCAATTCTAAAGGTAGTGCAGGAGCAGAGGATATATATGCACACAGATATTGAAGGTAGCAAGACAGGTAGAGACAAGTTAATAAAGCTATATTAATAAAATTAACACATTGTCCTCAGCTTTGATAACAGGGCATAGAATACAAAATCAGGGAGGTTTTAATGAATGTGTATAAGACACTTGCTAGACTATTGTCTACAGTTCTGTGCACCACATTATATGAAAGATGGAGAGTGTACAGAAGCAATTTACAAGAATGATTCCAGGGATGAGAAACTTCAGTGATGAGTACAGATTGCAGAGGCTGAGTTCTGAGGGTCGTGCAACACAAAAAGTTAACTCTGATTTCAGTCCACAGACGCTGCCAGACCTGCTGAGCTTTTCCAGTAATTTCTGCTTTCGAAGAAGATGAGTCTGTTCTCTGTGGAGAGATGAAGCTGAGAGAAGATCTGACAGAGACTGTCAAAACCAGGACTGTGCATGATCAGTTTGATAGGGAGAAACTGTCCTCTCTTGTAAAAGGATCAGGAACCAGAGACCACAGGTTTGAAGTGATTTCCAAAATGAGCAAATGTAATGCAAGTAAAACCTTTGTCACTCAGTGAGTGGTGAGGGTGTGCAATACGCTACCTCAAAATATAGTGGATGCAGGTTCAATCGAGGCACTCAGGAGGGGCATGGGATGGTTATTTAGATAAAAATAAAGTGCCAAGGTACAGAGGGAAAATACAGGAAATTGGCATGAGGTAATGATGATCATTTGAAGAGCTGGCACAAGCACATTGGGCTGCATGGCTTTCTTCAGCGACATGGAATTCTGGGTGCCTGCAGTTTGGATGGTAAAATCATTACCCGGTATTTGTTAATGAGTTGTGTGGACGCATGTGGACAGTGTAATAACCAAGTAATCATCTCTGTGCAATTCTTTTGTTTCTGTTGAATCATTCGGAAAGTATAAGGTTGTGAATCCCTGGGGTTTACCATCACTGTTTGTAGTTATAGATCTCTCCAGGTAGCAGTGCGCACTGGGTTGAATAGAGCCAGCGTGTGTGTCACTCACAGTTGGCAGAGGCCCCCTTGTGTTTGTTGTTTTTGGTTGGCTGAGATTGCTTTGAAATGAAGAAGTTAGAGACTCCCATTTTGTTTTATTTAGAGAAGATTTGGTTTGTGCCTCACTGAGGGATTTAGCAGAGGCCGAGAATTGTTGGAAGCTGTGTGGTTTAATTCTGACACTGGGTGTGTTAGTGCAATGCTATACCTGTTGCAGATTAATCACATTTCCCTGTTGAATGTCAGAAAAATCTAACAGGAATTTTTCTCAGTATTGGAAAAACTTTAACTTTTGGTCGCTCTTTTCTTGGCCAGTGCATCAAGTACTTTACAACACATCCGTCACTTTCGACATTCACTCCATCCTCCACCACCAACAGATGCATAGTAGTAACAGTGTGTGTTCCAGCTACAAAATGCATTGAAGTAACTCAATGTTCCTTCAACAGAGGATTCCAAAACTTGTGACCACTAGCACCTAAAACGATAAGGACAAACAGATACATGGGACCACCACCAAGTTCCCTTCCAACCCACAAACTGTCCTGACTTGGAAATATATCATTGTCGTTTCAGTGCTGCTAGGTCAAAATCCTGCCCCTCACTCTGCAACGGTGCCGCGGACCTAACTATGACACTGCTGCGATACCTACAGCACTGCAGAGATACTGACGGCGCTGCAGAGATACATACAGCATTGGGGACTGCAGCGGTTCAGGAGGGTGGCTCATCTCGCAGTGGTAATTAGGTATAGACAAGGAATGTATATGTGTGTGTATCTATGTGCATGTGTGTATATATATGCATATGTGTGTATATATATATGTTTGTGTGTGTATTTGTGGGCGTGTGTGTATTTGTGTGTGTGTGTGCATGCATGTATGCATGTGTATTTGTGTGTGCACACATGTGTGGGTGCGTGTGTGTATTTGTGTGTGTCTGTGTGCGTCTGTGTGTCAGTGTGCGTGCGCTTGTATTTGTGTGTGTATTTGTGCGTGTGTGCAAGTGTGTCTGTGTATGCGTGTGTATTTGTGTGTGTGTGCGTGTGTGCATGCATGTGTGTGTGCGTGTCTGTGTGTATTTGTGTGTGCCTGTGTGGTGTGCGTGTCTGTGTGTATTTGCATGTGTCTGTATGTGTATGCGTATGTGTGCACGTGTGCATGCGTATGTGTGTATGCGTATGTGAGCATATGCGTGTGCGTGTATGTGTGTGCGTATTTGTGCATGTGTGTGTGTGCACACGTGTGTTTGTGTGTGAGCACGTGTATGTGCGTGTGTATACGTGCATGTGCACGCGTATGTTTGTGTGTGAGCACGTGTATGTGCGTGTGAGCACGTGCATGTGCACACGTGTGTTTGTGTGTGTGCATGTGCATGCGTGTATTAGCGTGGGTGCGCATACGCCTATCAGCGTGGGTGCGCGTGTGCGTATCAGCGCGGGTGCGCATATCAGCGCGGGTGCGCGTGCGCACAGGTGTGTATGTGTGCATGTGTATTTGTGTGTATATTAGTGTGTGTGTATATTTCTGTGTGTGCGTCTGTGTGTGCGTGTCTGTTCGCACGTATGTGTGTGTATTTGTATGTGTGTACGTGTGAAAGAGATAATGTGTGTGCGCGCATCTGTGTGTATGTGTGCGCGTATATGAGAATATGTGTGTGTGCACGTGTCTATGTGCGTGTGTGTGTGTATATGTCTGTGTGTGTGAGTGAGAGAGAGAATATGTGTGTGTGTGTTTGTCTCTGTGAATGTGAGTGCTTTTCTGCATATGTATGTCTCTTAATTCGGACACTGGGTGTGTTAGTGCAATGCTATACCTGTTGCAGATTAATCACATTTCCCTGTTGAATGTCAGAAAACTCTGACAGGATTTTTTCACAGTATTGGAAAAACTTTAACTTTTGGTCGCTCTTTTCTTGGCCAGTGCATCAAGTACTTTACAACACATCCGTCACTTTTGACATTCACTCCCTCCTCCACCACCAACAGATGCTTGTGTCAGAGTGTGTCTGGTCGGTGAATGTGTGTGCCTGCATATGTGTGGCTGGGTGTGAGTGGGTGCCTGTGTGACAGGGCCTGTTTATGGCAAAAGTGTGGGGTGGGTGAACGATTCAATGAAATAGTGTGGAAAAATTGGAAATGTTAACTCGAAACCCAGCTGATTGCACTTGCATTAACCGTGAGGGGCGCACTAACGTACAAGTGTCCTCTCAAACATCTACTTCAGAGGAGAAAGCGCCAATGGAACCACTCACTGTAAACCACAGACCGGCACAACAACACACCCCGGGACAAGAACGCACCCCCGGGACAGGAACGCAGCCTGGTATAATATCACACCCCGGGGACAGTCACACAGCCTGGTATTATACCATACCCCAGGACAGAAACACACCCCAGGGACAGAAACACACCCCGAGACAGTACACAACCCGAGATAGTAACACACCCCAGGGACAGAAACACACCCCGAGACAGTACACAACCCGAGATAGTAACACACCCCAGGACAGAAACACACTTCAGGGGACAGTAATGCAACCCAAGACTGAAACGCACCCCGGGGACAGATACGCACACCCAGTAACGCACCACGGGGACAGATACGCACACCCAGTAACGCACCCCGGGGACAGATACGCACACCCAGTAACGCACCCCGGGGACAGATACGCACACCCAGTAACACACCCCGGGGACAGTAACACACACCCAGTAACACACACCCAGTAACACACCCCGGGAACAGTAATGCACCCCGGGGACAGAAACGTACCCCGGGGACAGAAACGCACCCCGGGGACAGAAACGCACCCCGGGGACAGAAACGCACACCCAGTAACACACCCCGGGGACAGAAATGCACACCCAGTAACATGCCCCGGGGACAGAAACGCACCCCGGGGACAGAAACGCACCCCGGGGACAGAAACGCACACCCAGTAACACACCCCGGGTACAGTAACACGGGGACAGAAACGCACCCTGGGGACAGAAACGCACCCCAGGACAGTAACACACCACGAGACAATAAAGCACACCCCAGGGACAGTAACACACCCCGGGGACAGTAACACACCCCTGGGGACAGTAACACACCCCTGGGGACAGTAACACACACCCAGTAACACACCCCTGGGGACAGTAACACACCCCGGCGACAGTAACGCACCCCTGGGGACAGAAACGCACCAAGAGACACTAAAACACACCCCAGGGACAATAACACACCCCTGGGGACAGTTACACACACCCAGTAACACGCCCCGGGGACAGTAACACACCCTGAGGGACAGTAACACACCCCGGGGACAGTAACACACTGCAGGATAATAATACACACCTATCGCTAAAAACAAAGTGCAAATTCAGCAAAGGACATCGTTGTAATCCGGAACTCCCCAGTGTTCAAAGCAATGCTAAATTCTCTTTCTCAGTTTCATAGTTTTGTCAGTTATTTTAACAAACCTGCACAAAGATGTTATTGCACAATTCTGGAACTTGAACCCAGGCCTCCTGGCTGAGAGATGAAGGCAGTAACACTGTGTCATCGGAACCCCCTCAGGACTTCCTGAGATTTTTAATCGCCCCTAAGATATTGAGGGCAGTGGAGGTTATTTTTCCGGGTCAGAGATGTTACTTACACACCTCTGCAGTAAGGTGGGACCTGAGCCCGGCTCTCCTGGTTGAGAGGTAGGGTCACTCCCACCGTGCCACGGGTACTCTCTCGGACTGTCCTGAAACTGTTATGGTGTTCCGTGCTGGAACCAGCCCACGTGTCCCATTGGATCGCTCTGTACTGAATCACAGCCTTTTAGAAAGCCGCACCAAGAAACCTCAAACACTAAATCTAACCCTCAAGCAGCCAGACTGAGGCTGCTGCCATCCTGCCCAGGATACTGAACTTTCACAACCAGCTCTGCACTGGCCTCCAGAGTGACACTGAGCCGGCGCTAACACAATGCCAATGCCCCCTCCCAAAGGCTGGTCCTGAGCTCCCCGTGAACACAACAACATGAGCACACACACAGACATACACAAACACACAGAACCACACACCCATACACACAACCTCAGACCCATACACACACATCTACATCCACACCCACTGGCACACACCCAGACATACCCAGACACACACACCCACACACACATACACACCCACACACAGACACATACAGACATACCCAGACACACACATCCACACACACAGACACACACACACACACACACCCAGACACACACAGAGGCACACACACACACACAGATATACAAACATACCCAGACACACACACCCACAGACACACACAGAGACACAGACACACACATACGGACATACCCAGACACACACAGCCACACACACACACACACACACACATACAGACATACCCAGACACACACCCACAGACATACACATACACCCACACACAGCCACACACACACATACAGACATACCCAGACACACACCCACAGACATACACAGACATACACATACACACACACATACAGACATACCCAGACACACACCCACAGACATACACAGACATACACATACACCCACACACAGCCACACACACACACACACACACATACAGACATACCCAGACACACACCCACAGACATACACAGACGTACACATACACCCACACACACACACACACATACAGACATACCCAGACACACACCCACAGACACCCACAGACATACACAGCCACCCACACACAGCCACACACCCTGACACTGCAAACCTAGCCCTCACACAGCATCCTCCTGTCACTTTGCTATATTTAGGGAACTAGCCAATCCCAAATCCACGTCTCCCTCTCTCTCTCTCTCTGTCTTCCCCCGACCCACCATTCTGGCACATCCTGAATGAAATCGGAAATCGGTAAAGAAGGAGGAAATATTAAAAAGTGAGACTTACTTTCTTGCGAGTGTAGAGCGTTTGCAATCTCTCCTTCGAGTCGCTAAATACATTTGTATGCATTTGCTCCAGTAACTAAATCCGAGCTTTATTCAAAAGGTGCTTCCCAGATCTTTCACATTCATTGGGGAAGGAGTGAACGGCTTTCCCACTCTCTCTCTCCCTCCCTCCCCAAATAGCCACAGCACGTTTCCTGTAAGGATCCAGCGGCACTGAGTTAGCTCAGTGTCCTCAGAGCGGCCTTGGAGCTCCACAAGTGACTCCCTTTCCCTTGCTGGCGAGTACTCATTGAGGAGCAGAGCCGGAGGAGGAACAGGCTGCTCTCTGGTGGCCTTACAGCATTTCCAGAGAGCCCGGACGGAGAGAGCTCCGTCTCTCTCACACACACACACACACACACAGACAGACACACTGACCGGGGAGACAGCTCTGCGCTGGTCCCCCCTGTTTAAATAGCCGCTCGCTATTGACTGGACTGTTTAGCTAAAACACCGCCTGGGTGTCTGGTTTCACCACCAACCACACGGTCGACTTAATGAGAGGGAACGCACCCTCCGGGCTGCAGTGCTATCTATAGAGCACCATTCTCTCTCTATAGAGCACCATTCTCTCTCTAACACAACCACCTGATGAAGGAGCAGCGCTCCGAAAGCTAGCGCTTCCAATTAAACCAGTTGGACTATAACTTGGTGTTGTGTGGTTTTTAACTTTGTCCACCCCAGTCCAACACCGGCATCTCCAAATCTCTCTAACACAGTCCTGCATGTATAACACCATTTCCTAACACAGTCCTGTATATATAACACCATTTTCTCTCTAACACAGTCCTGTATATATAAAATCATTTCCTAACAGTCCTGTGTATATAACACCATTTCCTAACGCAGTCCTGTATATATAAACCATTTCCTCTCTAACACAGTCCTGTGTATATAACACCATTTCCTCTCTAACACAGTCCTGTATATATAACACCATTCCCTCTCTAACACAGTCCTGCATAGATAACACCATTTCCTAATACAGTCCTGCATAGATAACACCATTTCCTCTCTGACACAGTCCTGTGTATATAACACCATTTCCTCTCTAACACAGTCCTGTATATATAAACCATTTCCTCTCTAACACAGTCCTGTGTATATAACACCATTTCCTCTCTAACACAGTCCTGTATATATAACACCATTCCCTCTCTAACACAGTCCTGCATAGATAACACCATTTCCTAATACAGTCCTGCATAGATAACACCATTTCCTCTCTAACACAGTCCTGTGTATATAACACCATGGCACTCATCCACAGACTCTATCAACAAACACATCAACCTGGACCCAATATACAGGTCACTGCAGTGGACAGCTGGAACTGACAACCGGAAGCGGCAGAGACAGGCCACTATAAATGCCAGAGGAAACATCACAGAAGCGCTTCACAGGAGGCTCCCAAGCATTGAGGATGTCACCTAGACAGGGGACGAAACGTTTGCAAGACAAATTCCCAGCTCGGCGAACAGAACCACAACAACAAGCACCCGAGCTACAAATCTTCTCCCAAACTTTGAACACAGTCCTGTATATATAACACCATTCCCTCCCTAACACAGTCCTGCATGTATAACATCATTCACTCTTCAAAACAGTTCAGTAACTCTTCTGTGGGGCTGCACCTTCCCTTCCCTCTGCTTCACATAAATATCACTTACTGCATTCATATCTTCAATTGCTAAACTTTCCTGATATTCCTGAGTTTTGCATATTGGTCATTTCTTAATCTAACAATTAAGAAACGTCAATGACCAGTAGTCACTCATATCTAACAGTTTCAAAACAGTAAATTCCTCTTTTTTTTCTTCAGACTGTTGACTTACTGCGTCACAAAGGACGTGCCCTAGAGGCTGAAACATCCCCCTCAATACATCCCCTGAGACTGTTCCACAATTAATTCAGTGGAACATTCTGTACACCATTGGAGTGGGAGTGGACCTGAGGTCTGGGTCCACTGAAGGACACAACTTTGTTTTTGCACTTAATTGGAGGGTCAATTCATGCTGTATGAAATTGGGATTTAATCAATAGCGTGCACCCCTCAATTGAAGCTGTTTTAATTGTTGTAACTGTCCCCACAGTTGCAGATCATACATTTCAAACCGAGTAGAAACTCATCACAGCCATAATCAGCTGACAAGGCCAGCAAAAGGCGTTTGACAAGGTTCCCCATGGGAGACTGGTTAGCAAGGTTAGATCTCATGGAATACAGGGAGAACTAGCCATTTGGATACAGAACTGGCTCAAAGGTAGAGGAGAGCGGGTGGTGGTGGAGGGTTGTATTTCAGACTGGAGGTCTGTGACCAGTGGAGTGCCACAAGGATCGGTGCTGGGCCCTCTACTTTTCGTCAATTTATATAAATGATTTGGATGTGAGCATAAGAGGTATAGTTAGTAAGTTTGCAGATGACACCCAAATTGGGGGTGTAGTGGACAGCGAAGAAGGTTAACTCAGATTACAACGGCACCTTGATCAGATCGGCTAATGGGCTGAGGAGTGGCAGATGGAGTTTAATTTAGACAAATGTGAGGTGCTGCATTTTGGAAAAGCAAATCAGAGCAGGACTTATACACTTAATGGTAAGGTCCTAGGGAGTGTTGCTGAACAAAGAGACCTTGGAGTGCAGGTTCATAGCTCCTTGAAAGTGGAGTCGCAGGTAGATAGGATAGTGAAGAAGTGGTTTGTTATGCTTTCCTTTATTGGTCAGAGTATTGAATACAGGAGTTGGGAGGTCATGTTGCGGCTGTACAGGACATTGGTTAGGCCACTGTTGGACTATTGCATGCAGTTCTGGTCTCCTTCTAACCAGAAGGATGTTGTGAACCTTGAAAGGGTTCAGAAAAGATTTACAAGGATGTTGCCATGGTTAGTGGATTTGAGCTATAGGCGGGGGCTGTATTTCCTGGAGGGTCAGAGGCTGAAGGGTGACCTTATTGAGGTTTATAAAATCATGAGGGGTACGGATAGGGTAAACAGACAAAGTCTTTTACCTGGGGTGGGGGAGTTCAGAACTAGAGGGCATAGGTTTAGGGTGAGAGGTGAAAGATATAAAAGAGACCTAAGGAGCAACTTTTTCACGCAGAAGGTGGTACATGCATGGAATGAGTTGCCAGAGGAAGTGGTGGAGGCTGGTACAATTGCAACATTTAAAAGGTATCTGGGTGGGTATTTGAGTAGAAAGGGTTTAGACGGATATGGGCCAAAAGCTGGCAAATGGGATGAGATTAGGTTAGGATATCTGGTCGGCATGGACAAGTTGGACTGAAGGGCTTGTTTCCGTGCTGTATATCTCTATGACTCTATAACTCTAAGAGACTCTGACACACACCAAAAAGTGAAAGTATTGGAGAAACTCAGCAGGTCTGAACTGTAGTTTCAGATCAGTAAGTTTAATAGGGAACACAAGTTTGAAATGTTGGGGAGACTTTAGCTGAGCTGGCAGCGCCTGCAGAGAACAGACAATCAATCTTTCCCCTTTCCTCGCAGCCCCCTCATCTCATACAGGGTCCCTCTCTGAAATATCAGATTGTCTATTCTCTCCACAGCTTCTGGCTTGCATTTGGGTGTTTCCAGAATTTTCTGACTTTGTTTCAACTTTTCCACTATTTTGTTTTTTTGTAGTATAAACAGGGTACAGCTCAGCTGGAATGAATGCTTCACTTCCAACTTCCCTGTGGTTCAGCTCTGAACTGCACGCCAAGAATGGAATGCTTGAATCCCTTGTGTCCTACGGATCACAACTGGACACAGTAATCAAGGCAAAGTCTGACCAGAGAACTTCACTGTTGGAGCACTGACTTCCGCTGACTTGGCCCCACACTTCAGCCTGCTTTCTGTTGCTTTTGTTGACTGCTGCTCTGTGCATCAAGTCAATAGGTGTCACAAAGCCGGTCCTCTCTCTCTCTCTCAAAGCTGTTCCTTTTCTCAAGGAGACTGTGTCCTTGATTTTCTTCAGAGGGGTCGCAAAACAGCTCGGGCTCCGAAATGACTGGGTTGGTACAGAGATGAAAAGGGTTCATTCAGAGGCCTTTTTGTTTTTATGTAAACAGATGAGACTTTAGGCCACAGCTTTTGTGTTTTAGAAGTAGCCTGTATAATGAAAGGGGAGTGGTCAGTCCTGAAAGCTGAAGTCTTGTTTGAGCCAGTTCGACAGTGGAAACAGGCTGCTAGACTCTCTCTCCTTCTGCCCTTCTAACTTTGACCTGTAAGTCTCTGTTTCATTTTTATTCTGTGTTTAAGGGGGTTTGTTTATTGGTGCTGTTGTGTATTTTCAGAACAGCATAACTAAGTCTAGTTTGGATAGACTGCGTTCTGTGGGTATTCTATATTCTGTTCTTTGTGTTTCATTCCATAATTTTGTAATTAATGTTTTAAAACTGGGTAGTCAATCTAGCTAACTTACTCTGGGTAATTTTCACTGTACACTTACCAAAACAAATAGCAAAGTTATGGTCTGGACTGTTTCTTTCAGAATGTTTTGAGTGGTCTGGCCTTTTCCACAACATGGGATCCCTGAATCTCTTCCAAACTCCATGCCATTCTACTCTCATACATATGCATTCTTCACACATCCAATGCTAAATGAGCAGGACTTTCCTACAATTAAGCACTAGGAAAACAAAATGCACCTTCTCCACCAGCCAGTCTCTGATCTTTGCCCACTGTTAGACCTCACCTCGTTGACTCGTTGGTGTAACCGATAAGGCCTAAGTTATCCAACAGTAAGTTTGGGTCATAAGATACAGGAGCCATCGTGTCTGCTCTGCCATTTGACCATGTTTGTCAACCCCATTCTCCTGCCTTCTCCCCATAACTCTTGATCCCATTACTAAGCAAGAACCTATCTATCTTAAAGGCACTCAATGATGTGGCCTCCATAGCCCTCTGCAACAATGAATTTCAGAGATTAACCACCCTCTGGCTGAAGAAATTCCTCTTCATTTCAGCTCTAAAGGGTTGTCCCTTCAAACTGAGACCTTGTCCTCAGGTCCTCATCTCTTCTACTAGTGGAAACATCTTCTCCATGTCACTCTATCTGGGCCTCTCAGTATTCTATATGTTTCAGTCAGATTCCTTCTCATCCTTCTAAACTCCATCCAGTACAGACCAAGAGTCCTCAATCGCTCCTTATATGACAAGCCCTTCATCTCTGAGGTCATCCTTGTAAACTTCCAATGGACACCCTCCAATGTCAGCATATACTTTAGATATGGTGCCCAAAACTGTTCACAATATTCCAAATCCAGTCTGACAAGAGCTTTACATAGCCTCAGCAGCACACACCTCCTCTTCAAGACATTAATTATTAGGATGGGGTCAGATTGGGTGAGACAGTGATTCAGTCGTTAGTATTGCTGCCTCACAGCACCAGGGACCCTGGGTTCAACTCCACCCTCAGGCGACTGTCTGTGTGGAGTTTGTACATTCTCCCCATGTCTGCGTGGGTTTCCCCTGGGTTCTCTGGTTTCCACCCACAGTCCAATGATGTGCAGGTTAGGTAGATTGGCCATGGGAAATTGCCCATAACGTCTAGGAAGTATAGATTAGGTTTATTAGCTCTGGGAAATGCAGGGTTTCAGGGATAGGGTGGGAAGATGTTCTTCAGAGGGTTGGTACAGACTTGTGCTGTTTCCACACTGTGAGGGATTCTATGATGATTGGAGTTTCTTTAAGTATGAAATACTGCAATGTAGCTTTAAGGGGGGAACAAAAAGTAAACACAGCAGTTCTAGTTATAGTTATCGGTGTTATAGTTATTGGGGTTATAGTTATCAGGGTTATAGTTATCGGGGTTAAAGTTATCGGGGTTATAGTTGGAACACATTTTGCATTTGTGCTCCAATAAGCCTACTATTTGCAGTAAACAGAAGCCAAAAGTGGCACAAGAACAAGAATTGGAAACAAATGATATGAGTTAAGGCTGAATATACTGGAGGTACACCACAAGTACTTCTCCCATTAGTTAGGAATTGTGAATATATGGTGTATGTTAAGATTAGGTTGTTGTAGAGAAGCTGTGAACTCACTTCCCATTGGTAAGGAAATAGTTATAGAGTCATAGAGATGTACAGCATGGAAACAGACCCTTTGGTCTAACTTGTCCATGCCAATATCCTAATCTAATCTAGTCCCATTTGCCAGCATTTGGCCCATGTCTCTCTAAACCTTTCCTATTCATATACCTAGAGGCCTTTTAAATGTTGCAATTTTACCAGCCTCCACCACTTCCTCTTCCATATATGCACCACCGTCTGCGTGAAAAAGTGGCCTCTTAGATCTCTTTTCACTCTTTCCCCCTCTCACCTTAAACCTATGTCCTCTAGTGTTGGACTCTGCTTCACTGGGGAAATGACTTTGTCTATTTATCCTATCCCTGCCCCTCATTATTTTATAAACTTCTATAATGTCACCCCTCAGCCTCTGACACTCCAGGGAAAATAACCCCAGTCTATTCAGCCACTCCCTATAGCTCAAACCCTCCACTCCTGCCAACATCCTCGTAATTCTTTTCTGAACCCTCTCAAATTTCACAACATCCTTTCTACAGCAGGGAAACCAGAATTAAACACAGTATTCAAAAGTGGGCCTAATCAACATCCTGTACAGCTGCAACATGATCTCCTAACTCTTATAGTCAATGCACTGACCAATAAAGGCAGGTATACCAAACATCTTCTTCACTATCTTCTCTACCTGCGACTCTATTTTCAAGGAACTATGAACCTGCAGTCCCAAGGTCTCTTTGTTGTTGGAGAAAATTTATTCGTGTGTTGACACAGATGCATAATTTTGCCTAAATACAAAGTGCAAAATAAAATACAAAAATGACTCACTTACCAGGGTTCGACATTTGTCAAAAGGACATTTGCTAAAGGGCAGGACGGTTAGCTGTTAGTATTCAGTCCTTGCCAAGGGTATTAGCAGTGAATGGGTAAATGTCAGAGGCTGAAGGATTCATTGTCAGACAGGCATAGGTATTGGATCGCCATTGGAATGTTGCAGGAAAAGGTAAACGTCCTAAGAATAAGCTAAAGTTTTTTTTTAAAAATCTTTATAAGGAACTGCTTTTAGCGGAGAGCATTCACTGATAGCTGTAGAGAGTGAGAAGAGTAGCAATAAGCAAATTGCTGTAACGACACCAGTTAAGGTAGAAAGGTAGTAAGAAACTTTGAGCTGAAGTCTTTTAAACGGATTTTGCATTTTTTGGAGACTTGAATTGCCTAAGTTAAAACCTTGAAGCACTTCATGAGTCAAGAGATCAGGTTCGAGGGACCAAGAAAAGACTTCCAGAAGTATCAGGGTCCAAGTAAAGACAGACAGGCATGTGTTCAACTTATATTTCTTGCCATGCTTTGACTATTAGAATGTTAATGATTAATATTTGTTGAACAGTGACTCCAGCTGGTTTGCATTCTCAATTACCAATCATTCTTTTTGTCAGTAAGGTTCTTTGAGGAGAATTTTCTCATTCTGGGGTTTAGTACAAGAGTCCAAATTTCAGCACCACCAATTCCATCACTCTCCCGGGACAATATAGCAGAACCTTCCCATTTGCAACCTTGGCATCTTATTGGATCCTGAACTGAGCTTCAGACTCCCACATCCCCTCCCATCACAAAGACCAGTAACCTCCACGTGTGTAACAGCACTTTCACTCCTGCATCAGCCCAGCTTCAGCTGAAGTCCTTCTGTGTTTTCTGCTCTGATTGTTCTGAGGCTCTCACTGCAGCCAGTCCGTAGAAATGTAACTTAATCCAGAATATTACTGTCCTTTCCTTATTTGCACCAAATTTGTACACTCATCACCTTGTGTTTTCTGATTGTCACCCCATGCACAGCAATTTCTACCAGGGTCACAGTCACCACTGTGTTACTGCTTTAAGAGCTGAGGACACTAATGAGTCAAAACCCAGGGTGAAACCATGAGGCCAGCAGCAATGATGATCCCAAGCAGCAGCATGCTAACACTAAAGGTGTCGTGATTGTAACAAAGTCAGCTCAGCTGAACCTCATAGATTAGGAGCTCCCTGACTGGGGCTGTTAATCTGCTCTGATCAGGGAGGCCTGGCTGTCAGAGATACTGACTCTCTAATCCCTGACTCTGAATGCAGCCGTACTAAAGTCAAGGACTGTTCATGTGTAAATAAGGGGTGACTTGGTCACAGATACCAGCCTCTGTAGGATTATTTCAAAAGGTGTGTATGTAATTTCTAACCACAAGTTATCAGGTTGCCTGTTAAGTAACCCTGTTGGAGATTTTCAAGTAATATTGAACCTGTGCTACTTACCAATGTAACATGAGAGAAGGCCACTCTGCGGTAAGAAATGTAAATTTGGAAGTATTAGCTTTCAGAATGCTGCTCCTTCATCAGGAGTTAGCTGATGAAGGAGCAGGACTCCGAAAGCTAGTACTCTCAAATAAACCTTTTGGACTATAACCTAGTGTTGTGTGATTTCTAACTTTGCTGACAAAGTGTTGCTGGAAAAGCGCAGCAGGTCAGGCAGCATCAAAGGAACAGGAGAATTGACGTTTCAGGCATAAGCCCTTCTTCAGGAATGAGGAAAGTGTATCCAGCAGGCTAAGATAAAAGGTAGGGAGGAGGGACTTGGGGAAGGGACGTTGGAAATGCGATAGGTGGAAGGAGGTCAAGGTGAGGGTGATAGGCCGGAGTGGGGTGGGGGCGGAGAGGTCAGGAAGAAGATTGCAGGTTAGGAAGGCGGTGCTGAGTTTGAGGGATTTGACTGAGACAAGGTGGGGGTAGGGGAAATTAGGAAACTGGAGAAATCTGAGTTCATCCCTTGTGGTTGGAGGGTTCCTAGGTGGAAGATGAGGCGCTCTTCCTCCAACCGTCGTGTTCCTATGGTCTGGCGATGGAGGAGTCCAAGGACCTGCATGTCCTTGGTGGAGTGGGAGGGGGAGTTGAAGTGTTGAGCAACGGGATGGTTGGGTTGGTTGGTCCGGGTGTCCCAGAGATGTTCTCTGAAACGTTCCGCAAGGCTGCATGGTGGCACAGTGGTTAGCACTGCTGCCTCACAGCGCCAGAGACCCGGGTTCAATTCCCGCCTCAGGCGACTCTCTGTGTGGAGTTTGCACGTTCTCCCCGTGTCTGCGTGGGTTTCCTCCGGGTGCTCCGGTTTCCTCCCACAATCCAAAAATGTGCAGGTTAGGTGAATTGGCCATGGTAAATTGCCCGTAGTGTTAGGTGAAGGGGTAAATGTAGGGGAATGGGTCTGGGTGGGTTGCGCTTCGGCGGGTCGGTGTGGACTTGTTGGGCTGAAGGGCCTGTTTCCACACTGTAAGTAATCTAATCTAAACATTGGCCTCTGGGTTGTGCCACCATATCCTAACATGCCTTTAATGACATCACACCACGCTGGTCTGAAGCAGTGAACCACAAGGAGATTACAACATCGTGAACTCTAAATAAATTTTTAAAGATGGTATCCTATAAACAGATGTGAGGTAATTACAACAAATTTCTCAATGTATGAATTAAGCAGTTTAAGATATAGCCTATAGAATTAGGCTTAAACAATTAATATTAAAGACATCTTGTTTGTCCCTGAGCTCTCCGATCCAATTAAACAAAGCATCAGTTTTAGAACTCTCATTCTTATTTCAATGAATGTCAGGGCACTAGGAAGCTCAGAGGAACAGAATGATCTTGGTGTCCACAGTGCCTGAAGGTCAGGTTGATACAGTCATTAAGGTGGCATAGAGAAGCATTTGCCTTTATCAGTCATGGTATAGATTATGAGAACAAGGAAGTAATAGTGGAGTTATTAGGACTTTGTTGAGACTACAGTTGGAGCAGTTCTGGTCACTACACCACAAGAAGGATGTGATTGCAGTGGAGGGCATGCAGAGGGACATTCACCAGGGTGCTGCCAAAGTTAAAAAGTTGCCTGTGATGGAGGATTTTAGCAATGGAGAGAGGCTGGATAGGCTTGGGTTGTTGGTCGGGCAGAGAAGGCAGAGAGGGGTCACCTGGTGGAGTTGTGTAAGAAGATGAGGGGCCTGGACAGGGTGGATAGGAAGCAGCTGTTCCCCATCATAAAAGGGTCAATAACAAGGGGGCATCATTTTCAGGTGAAAGGCAGAAGGTGTGGAGGGTATTTGAGAAAAAAAAATCATCTTGAAAGTGGTGGGAATCTGGAATACACTGCTTGAGAGGGGAGTTGAGGAGGGAAACCTTTTAAAAAGTATGTGGATGAGCACTATGGACCAAGTGCTGGCAAGTGAGATCAGTGCAGATGGGTCAGCACGGTCTCAATGGTCCTCTTCTGTGCTGTATGGCACTAAGAATCTAAAATGCTTTTATCGCCTTGCCCCTCACTATCTCTGTAATCTCCTTCCGCCTCAGAACCTCCTAAGATATACTGAGGCACGAATAAGTAGAATGGATGGCTTTGAGATATGTAGAGAAGAGGTGTTGGAAATTCTGGCAAGGGTGAAAATAGATAAGTCCCCTGGGCCTGATTGCATTTATCCTAGGATTCTCTGGGAAGCAAGGGAGGAGATTGCAGAGCCATTGGCCTTGATTTTTGTGTCCTCTTTGTCTACAGGAGTAGTGCCAGAGGACTGGAGGCTAGCAAACGTGGTTCCCTTGTTCAAGAAGGGGAGTAGGGATAATCCTAGTAACTATAGGCCAGTGAGTCTCACTTCTGTTGTGGGCAAAGTCTTAGAGAGAATTGTAAGGGATAGGATTTATGCACATCTGGATAAGAATGATGTGATCAAGGATAGTCAGCATGGTTTTGTGAAGGGCAGGTCGTGCCTCACAAACCTTATTGAATTCTTTGAGAAGGTGACGAAGGAGGTAGATGAGGGGAAAGCGGTAGATGTAGTATATATGGATTTTAGTAAGGCGTTTGATAAGGTCCCCCATGGTAGGCTACTGCAGAAAATACAGAGATATGGCATTGAGGGTGAGTTGGAGGTTTGGATTAGGAATTGGCTCTCTGGAAGAAGACAGAGGGTAGTAGTTGATGGCAAAGATTCATCTTGGAGTGCCGTCACTAGTGGTGTTCCGCAAGGATCTGTTTTGGGACCATTGCTGTTTGTCATTTTTATAAATGACCTGGAGGAAGGGTTAGAAGGTTGGGTGAGCAAGTTTGCGGATGATACGAAAGTCGGAGGAGTTGTAGACAGTGAGGAAGGATATGGCAGGTTACAGCGGGATATAGAGAAGCTGCAGAGCTGGGCAGAAAGGTGGCAAATGGAGTTCAATGTAGCTAAGTGTGAAGTGATTCACTTTGGTAAGAGTAATAAAAAGATGGATTACTGGGCTAATGGTAGACTACTTGGTAGTGTGGAAGAGCAGAGGGATCTTGGTGTCCATGTACACAGATCTCTGAAAGTTGCCACCCAGGTAAATAGTGCAGTGAAGAAGGCATATGGCGTACTGGCTTTTATTGGTAGAGGAATTGAGTTCCGGAGTCCTGAGGTCATGCTGCAGTTGTATAAGACTCTGGTGCGGCCGCTTCTGGAATATTGTGTGCAGTTTTGGTCGCCATACTATAGGAAGGATGTGGAGGCACTGGAACGGGTGCAGAGGAAGTTTACCAGGATGTTGCCTGGTATGGTAGGAAGATCCTATGAGGAAAGGCTGAGGCACTTGGGGTTGTTTTCTTTGGAGAAAAGAAGGTTTAGGGGTGATTTGATAGAGGTGTACAAGATGATTAGGGGGTTAGATAGGGTTGACAGTGAGAACCTTTTTCCACGTATGGAGTCAGCTATTACAAGGGGGCATAGCTTTAAATTAAGGGGGGGTAGATATAGGACTGATGTTAGGGGTAGGTTCTTCACTCAGCGAGTCGTAAGATCATGGAATGCCCTGCCAGTAGCAGTAGTGGACTCTCCCTCTTTATGGGTATTTAAGCGGGCATTGGATAGGTATATGGAGGATAGTGGGTTAGTGTAGGTTAGGTGGGCTTTGATCGGCGCAACATCGAGGGCCGAAGGGCCTGTACTGCGCTGTATTGTTCTATGTTCTATGTTCTATGTTCTATGTTCTAAGATATCTAAGCTTCTCACATTTGGGAACCTTGACAACATACAATTTTTAATGCCTCTATCTTCGGTCACTGTCAGGTCAGCTCCTGAGACTATAAGCTCTGGAATTTTCTCCCGAAACTCCTCCAATTGCTGCATCTCCTTTCAGAAGTCCCATGAAATCGAGTCTTCCATGATCTGCCCAATTAGCTTGGAGTCAACTTGTTTTTGCTTACAATACTTTGACATGAAGCAACTTGGTACATTAAAGTCACGATAACATTACAAGCTGTTTTGTTGCTAGAGTTATTGTTGTCATCATTGGCAATCATGAAAGACATTCTGTGTCACTGGTCATGGCTCTGTGGGTCCTTGTGTGGATGATGAGCCCAAGCTGACTACACAGTGGCAGGTGGTGGAATTGGTTCTTGGTGTTGAGATCATTGGCATCTCTTTCTTCAGTTCCTTTTTCCTACTTTCTCTTGCTGGTTCTCAAAGAATTGTGCTCCTTCAAGCAGGAGCTCGCTCTGTGACGATGGTGCTCCTTTACCAAGGTTATGTTGTCCTTGTTTTTTTCTCAGAGGGGTCAAAAAGGCAGAGGTTCCAATATCTTTGGAAATAACTACTTGAAAAAGCTTTAAGTTTTCTTAAAACCACCTGTACAATGAAAGGGGAGTGGCCAGTTCTCCCAGTTCAGGGCTTGGTTTGGTTTGGGTTTAGCAAACTGTTTTGTTTGCAGTTGCTGGTCAAGTTTTACTGGGAACCCAAAGAAGTTGCTGGGGACCCAAAGAAGCAGCTCCATGCTGATCCTCTCTCTCTCGCTCTCTCTCTCTGACACCTCTCCTGGAAGAACCCATTCTTGATTTTACTTTTTTTCTTGCCAAGAGGTTGTTTATGGGAATGCTACAAGTATTTGGAACAGCATCATTAAGTTGTGATAGAGCCGAGTGGCCTCTCAGATAGGCTAAATTATTTTAAATTCAGTTCTCTTTTGTTCATGTTTCATTCAGTCGTCTGTAAATAAATTCTGTTTTGTTTACAACTGAGTGGCTGGGCCAGCTGCATCTCTCCTGGAATATCCACTTTACACCTGCTTAAAATGACTAGAAAAGTTAGGCTACCTTCTTGAAATGACTTGAGGGGGGTTCTGGCCTTGTTCATAACACCTCCAAGTCTGATACCAGCTTTGATCCCCACTTGCACAGTGATGTGGCACAGTGCTCGCGCTTAAACACTTAATTCCTCCAAGGGTTTGGATTCTTCATGCTGCATTTTCGATTGTTTTACAGTGCACTTTCAGTGTTGGTGAACATGTCCTGGGCTCTCTTTGTGCAGTAATAAATGTCGGCAGTGAATACAGTACCTCATTGCCATCCCTGTACTTAAAAGTAATTTATTGCAAAATATACTCTCAGTTATTGTAATGTGACCAGCCAAGATGACAATGCACTGAGTATTAAGTCACTGAGTATTTCTGATAAATCCATTAAAGAAAAATAGTCATTATAATCTCTGCTGTTATACTTCAATCTGAAATGTATTCAAAACTTTTTAATATGTGGGGTATTTGGATTGCTAAAATCCCTTTTAGTTCACGCATGTTTAAAAAATCCTTGTGAATTACTATTACTCTTTTTCAAATCCATCTCGGGTGATATTGAAAGTATCTTATAAACTTTGTAATCAAAAAATAACTTGTTCTTCCTGGTATAATAATTGCCTATTTATTATCCTGCACATGACTGGGGTGGCACAGTGGCTCAGTGGTTGGCACTACTGCCTCACAGCCCTAAGGATCGCAGTTCAATTCCACCCTCAGGCGAGTGTCTGTGTGGAGTTTGTGCATTCTCTCTGTATCTGTGTGGGTTTCCTCCGGGTGCTCTAGTTTCCTCCCACAGTCCAATGATGTGCAAATTAGGTGGATTGTCTATGCTAAAATTGTCCCCTTTTGTCCAGGTATGTGTAGGTTAGGTTCATTAACTATGAGAAAGGCAGGGACAGGGTGGGGTGCTCTTCAGATTGATGGTATGGATTCAATAGGCTATTGTAGGGATTCTATGACTGAATCACTGTATGCTTTTTAAGAAAATTTACTCTATTTTCCATTGTTCACTTGTCCAATACAGTGCCTATTTTTCCTTACTCTGACTTTTTCCCAATTTGCATAAATATTAAGATTGAGGTTTATCATTTTCAACTGATAAAATTGACATGCACAAATGTTCTTCTTACAACATAGGACACAGCACAGAAAAAGACCATTCAGTCCAATGACTCTCTGTTCCACGCAAACATCATCCAACGTTTTAAAATTCTTATTCAACTCTGTCCCCAATTCATCAAACACGTTATAGCAAATTTGCGTTAATGAAACGTGCGTTATAGCAGAACAACCTGTATTCCTTTCTCCCGCATATGCTCAGGCACCTTAATTTGGAACACGTCATGGAATATTCCAAAGACTATGGTTTTGTCATTCACGTAACACAAAGGACATGTTCCCAACTTAATTAAGTATCTTCAATGACCTTGTTATGCCCCCACTTTTGCCTATCACCATTTAGTAGTTGCCAGTGAATTATCCGCTAGGGGGAGAAGGAAGGCAGTGCAAGAAGACGTGCCTTCTGAAAGTTGCCATCTCCTAAAGGTGTCTGAGCTGAGACCAATAATCCATTTTACAGATGATTACAGTAAGCAAACATTCCACAAGGAGTACCAACTACTGCTAACTGTCTCTCCCTTTTGCTACAATGTCATTTGACAACCAAACAAACAGTAAATTTCTATGTTTGCTAAACCAAGCAGTTGGATAGATTTGCAAATAACATACTCAAGAAGTGACGGTGTGTTACAGGGCAGATCTGAGCTCACCAGGCAAGTTACAACCATTATCTAGAGAGCTGTGGAATTAGTTCAGATAATCTCAATTAGGTTCATGTAACAACAAAAACATTCCCATTTAGAACTTGGCTACCCCAATGGATAATGACAGCTGATCCATAGCCTGAAGGTAGTATTCCTGATCGTGATGGTGGCTCAGAGAATACAAAATCATTGCAGGATTCTCCTTTTGACTGCTGTGGGGCAAGGCTGCTGAATAGAACCGAGGTATTCTTCTCGCCTTACAAGTGGACATTGTCACATCTAGGTTTGAAGGTATTCTCCAAATTAACATCATTCATTTTGGGGATTGCTAAGCAGAGCAGATCCAGCAAGCTATGTCTAATCCAGCACAACAGCTCAAGGAGATCAAAAACAATCAGAGTGTGCCCAGGTCACTGAATTATTACAATGCAGAAAGAGGCCATTTGGTACATTAAGTCGGCACTGACTATACTACGCAGTGCCAATCTTCTGCATTTTCCCAAATCCCTGTAAACCATTGCAACCAATAACAATTCTGACTTCCAAACAGGAGAGTAACCAGTGAAGGTGAGCCGTGAGTTGAAGAGTTGCATGTAAATTTAACATGGCTATCTGAAAATCTTGGTCAGTAGTTTTGCATTTAATGATCATGTGCTTCTCTGTATCTCATGAGATTCATTCTTGAACGCTTCAATTGAACTTGCCACCACCACATCTGCATTCCAGACACAAACCATTCATGAAAACATTGTTCCTCACTTTAGTCTGGCCTCATTTGCATATTGCTTTAAATCTATGCCGTCTCATTCCTCTTCCTCTTACAAGGAGGAACAGCTTGCCCGATCTAATATGTCCAGCCCATGCATGATTTAGAAATCCTCAATCAGATCCAAAATTCAATGGCATTCGACAGGTCCTTGAGCAAGCACATTCTTTCTGGTCATTCAGCCATGAACTAAGTTCAAAGGCGAAGATTCTTCCATAAGCTTTATGTTGAGGTACACTTGACCATATACGTATTGGCTCCATGGGCACAGAAAAACAGCAAGAAACTGAGGGTCAGATGACTCCAGCAATCTGGCATCAATAAGAATATTAATCAACTGATCAAGTCATGTGAAACATGTCAATCCCATTGACCTCAACACTGCTAGAGTCACAGAGTCATAGAGATATTTAGCATGGAAACAAACCCTTCGGTCTAATTTGTCCGTGCTGATCAGATATCCTAAATTAATCCAGTCTCATTTTCCAGCACTTGGCCCATATCCCTCTAAACCCTTCCTGTTCATGTACCCATCCAGATGCCTTTTAAATGTTGTCATTGTACCAGCCTCCACCACTTCCTCTGACAGCTCATTCCCTACACACACCACCCTCTGTGTGAGAAAAAGTTGTCCCTTAGGTCCCTTTTAAATGTTTCCCTTTCACCTGAGACCTATGCCCCTCCAGCTTTGGATTCTTCTACCCTGATGAAAAAAGGTTGTCTATTTATCCTATCCATGCCTTTCATGATTTATAAACCTCCATAACGTCACCCCTCAGCCTCTGGCACTCCAAGGAAAATAGCCCCAGCCTATTCAGTCTCTCCCTATAGTTCAAATCCTCCAATCCCAGCAATGTCCTTGTAAATCTTTCTGAATCCTTTCAAGTTTCACAACATCGTTTCTATAGCTGGGAGACCAGAATTGTGAGCTATATTCCCATAGTGGCCTAACCAATGTATCATGACCTCTCAAATCCGATACTCAATGCACTGACCAATAAAGGCAAACATAACAAATGCCTTCTTCACTATCCTGTCTACCTCACAAGAAATTTCATTCCACATGAAAATCCTCCTGAGCTGTGGTGTGAGATTGTGATTGATATTATCCACGTCAAAGGATATGAATGCATCTTGGCAAGTGATCAACTCACCAAATTTTCTTTTATGGAACAAAGCAAAGATACTACTGGTTGTTGACACTTTACCTGCCATATTAAGTTGTTACGACACGGGGTAAACCCCCCTTGCTAATTTAAACCTGCAACACAGAAGTGATTTAACCCGTGCTGTAATCTGTTAAAATTTAAAGACAAAAGTCACTAATTAAAGTATGAGAAATTTAAGAACTTTATTTTTAAGTCTAACATAAAATATTAACTAACAACTATTTACAACTCCTTTCTCTAACCTATCTTTTACCTTACCCTCTACAATACTGGTCCTTTAAAACCCCGATTAAGATTTACCAAAAATTTCAAATTTCAAAACCAGCCAGCTGTTGAATCTTCTCTTTGTATCTTCCTCTATCTTCTTTTCTTTTTCTTAGGGATTTACAGGTCATTGCTAGATAAAGGTACCTTTAAGAGCGCTATTCTCTGGGCAGTCTGCATATGTTGGAGACTTGGCAGTTCTCCTCTAGCTGTTCAGTTTTTCCCGGTCTTATACCCCAAAGGATCAGATTGTTTCATTGGCATTTAATATTGTCAAAATACTAAATTCAAACTTGATTGACAGTTAGTATCTTGGGGCATAATTTAAACTGCTTGGCCAAATTTGAATTTGTTTTTGTCTCAAAGCAACCCAGGTACTGGTAGCTGCTGGACTAAATGTTACATTATAAGTTCTCCAGCATGCTGTGCACTTGCTAAGTCTTTCAACTCTCTTAAAGGTACAGAAGCCCTTACACCTTCATAACACCTCCCCTCTTAAGAAAAAGTGAACCATCATAATGAAAAGATGGCTTCATTTTTTAATTTTATTTTTTAAACACATAACCATAACATACAGATAACCTTAATCTAAGTTCGCCTTAACTTCTTCCCATATATATATATATATAAAACATTAGATAAATACAAATCTCATCTAAACTTTATCAGTTAAATCAGCAATAACACATCTATGATTATGTTCTTACGACGTGCTACATGTACAATTTTTAAATTAAAAGTCTGTAACAAAAGACACCAACAAAATAGTCTCATATTCTTGTCTTTAAAGTGTTCTAAGAATGTAAAAGGATTGTGATCCGTGTACACAACCGTCTCCGACACATTGTTTGTGACATGCACACTATACTGTTGTAAGGCCAGTACAAAACTCAATAGTTCTTTTTTGATCATGGAGTATTTCCTCTGGTAGATGTTGAGTTTCTTCAAAAAGTAACCAGCTGGTGGTTCAATCCCATCTTCACCTTACTGTAGCAGTATAGCTTCAACTCCTATGTCACTAGCATTGATGGCAACTTTAAAAGGCTTTGAAAAGTTTGGTGTAGCTAAAACTGGTTTGATGGTTAAAAATATGGCTTTCAAATGGCCGAATGGCTCCTGGTATTGTTCTATCCATCGAAACTTTGTGGTCTTCTTCAGCTGATCGGTTAACGGTGCCACTACACTGCTGAAGTTTGGAACAAATTTCCAACAGAATCTGTTGAGTCCCAAGATTCGAAGCATCTCTTTCTTCAAGGTTGGTCATGGAAATTCCTCAATTGCCTTCATCTTTGCATTCCGTGGGGTCAACTTTCTCTGACCGATGTTATGTCCCAAGGTGTCACCTCTGCTTTCACGAATTCAGTTTTGTCTAAATTTATCACCAGTTTTGCTTCTCATAGTCATTCAAAGAGCTCTGCCAACTATACCATGTGATTTTTCCAGAACTTACTAAAGATCACTACATCATCCAAATAGATTGCACAGTTTGTTAACCCAGCCACAACTCTGTTCATGAGTCTTTGAAATGTGGCAGGTGCATTCTTCATTCCAAAGGGTATCAAAGGGCATCATTTTAAGCTGATACAGCCCACTTGGCAGAAATTCCTTTTGCTGTCTCTGATAAAGGTACCTGCCACTAACCATGCAGTAAGTCCAAGTTGGTGATGTAACTGGCTTGTCCAACCTTCTGGATACAGTCCTCCAATCTCAGAATTGTATATGAGTCCAATTTTGTGATGTTGTTGACCTTCTGATAATCCAGGCAGAATCGTTGAGTCCTGTCTGGTTTGGGAAATAAGACAATTGCCAAACTCCACTCGCTCTGACATGGTTTAATGATACCCTCATCAAGCATGGCCTCCATCTCCATCTGGACCTGTCTGGCTTTGTAAGAATTAAGCTGATAGGGGTGTTGATTCATTGGAGCATTATTCCCTAAATCTACTTCATGTACAATAGCAATAGACCTCTGCATCTGATTCTTACATATGTCCTTATATTGCAGTAACAAATCTTTCAACTGTGTTCAATGCTCATGAGACAGATAGCTTACTAACCTATCCCACTCCTCAAGCACCTCTTCATTTTTAAATCCGTTTTGAGGCACATCAAAATCCACATTATCTGGATTTGATTCCTCACTCCATAGAGCAGTAACTAACACCTTCTCTAATCCTTTCTCTCTAGTATACATGGTTTCAACATGTTCACATGACATATCCAATATCTTTTTTTCCATCTGGCATCTTTACTAGATAGTTCACCTGCCTCAACTTTTTCTTGATTTGATAGGGACCACGAAACCTGGCTTTGAAGGGATCTCCTATCACTGGTAACAGTACTAACATGTCATCCCCTCGGGAAAACGTCTGAGTCTCAGAGCTTTTATCTGTCACTTGCTTCATTCTATGCTGTGCCCTCTTTAGAATCTGTTTCGCTAACTCACTTACTTGATTTAATCTCTCCCTCACCTCCAGTACATAATCTAAGTATGAGATCTCCAACTTTGGTCCTGTCAATTTTTCTTTAATTAATTTCAAAGGGTCTCTCACTTCATACCTGAATATTAACTCAACAGGAGTGAACTGAGTAGATTCCATTGGAGCATCTCCAATGGAAAACAATACGAATGGGATACCTTTTATCCCAATCATTCGGGTAATCCCGACAGTATGCTCTCAACATGGTCTTCAAGGTCTGACGCTACCTTTCTAAAGCTCCCTGGGATTCAGGATGATATGCACTTGATTTAAAGTGCTCTCTCCCTAAGCTATCAATAACCACCTTAAACAGCCTTGCAGTATAATTTGACCCTTGGTCTGACTGAATCTCTCTGGGTAGCCCATACCATGTGAAGAAAGTTACTAACTCCTCTACCACCCTTTTTGCCTTGATACTCCGTAATGGAATTGCCTCTGGAAATCTGGGAGACACATCCATTATGGTTAACAAGGACTGGTTCTCCCTTTTAGATCTCAGGAGAGAACCTACACAATCGATTATAACCCATATGAAAGGGTTTTTGAATGCAGGAGTTGGCAATAAAGGAGCTGATTTTATTACCGTCTGTGGTTTACCTACCATTTGGCATGTATGACATGTACAGCAAAAGTTAACCACATCCTTATGCATTCCAGGCCAATAAAAATGTTTTTGTACCTTAGCCTGAGTCTTTCGTACCCCCAGGTGACCTCCTACAGGTAGTTCATGTGCTACCCGTAACACTTCCTATCTGTACGCTACCAGTAACACATTCTGGTGCACTTCTGCCCATTTCTCCTCTGCACTAACCTGCCGTGACCTCCATATCTGTCTTAGGATTCAATCTTACAGGTAATAACCCTCCAGAATATTCTCTGCCTCCTTTTTGGAATATGCATCCACCTATATATATCTTTTATTGTCTTGTCTTGCTGTTGCAAGTCTTTTGGCCTTTCAGGACTGAACACTTCTGTCTGACCCTCTGCCTGTTCAGGTTTTTCCTGCACCATTACGTCAAACAGGATATCCGCTCATTGAGCCTCAACTCCTTCCTCTTTCTTTTTACTTTTTGCTTTGTGCTGTGGCTTATGATAGTGGGTTTTGGATACAACACAGTCTGGGAAAATACCAGGATACTACTGTTTTAGGCAAAAGTGAGGACTGCAGATGCTGGAAATCAAAGTCTAGATTAGAGTGGTGCTGGAAAAGCACAGCCGGTCAGGCAGCCTCCAAGGAGCAGGAAAATCGATGTTTCAGGCAAAAGCCCTTCATCAGGACTGATGAAGGGCTTTTACCCGAAACATCAATTTTTCTGCTTCTCGGATGCTGCCTGACTGGCTGTGCTTTCCAGCACAACTCTAATCTACTTCTGTTTTAACCCCTCAGTTTCAAGGTCTTCCTTGGGCTTTTCCACAACCTGGGGTGTCACTTCCACCTTGCATCCTGCCAAATCATTCCCAAGAACAAACTAAATTTCTGGAACTGGCAGTCTGTCAATCACTTCACCTGTAACTTCCTGAGACTTGAGTTGGCACTCCAACCTGATCTTACAGATGGGAATGTTAAGTTTCTCTCCTTCTATTCTACAATTACTACACTCTTGGGTGAAAGATTGGAAAGAGTGCATATTTGCTCATCCCTTACTATCAGCGATTGGCTAGATCCTGTATCTCTCAACATTATAACTCCTTGTCCTTCTCCCCCTGTTCTTTCTGAGTAAACTTTAACCCAGAAGTGAACTCTTTGTAGAGATCAGGTTCTAACTCCATACCCAGCTGCTGCCTAGGCCGTGCACTCTCCTGCAGCTCCTCGGCTCTACTTGGGGTCTCCTTTATTACCTTCACTGATGCCACTGCCTTAGCTTCTTTTACCACATCTTTTCCCACAGTGCCTTTCTTTAACAACCAGCACTGTGACTTTCTGTGTCCCACTTTACCACAATGGAAACACTTACGGTCTTTCACCTCCTTTCCACCCTCTTGGGCTTCTTTTTTATCCTGTGGTAAACTCTTACCAGTGTTTCTACTCTTGGTTTGGTAGCGTAGGATCTCCCCTTCTCCCAACTTCTATCCCTCACAGGGCAAATTTCTGGCTGGATGTTTGTCTTATGGACCACCACGTCCTCATCTGCTAATTCTGCTGCCCTTCTCACTTCCTGAACTTTCTGTTCCTCCACGTGAATTCTCACCATGTCTGGAAGTGAGGTTTTAAACTCTTCCAGCAGAATAATCTCTCTTAGAGCCTTATAGGTCTTATCTATTTCTAAAGCACGCACCCATCCATCAAAATGACTATGTTTAGTTCTTTCAAACTCAACATTAGTTTGACCTGGTTCCTTCTTTATGTTTCTGAACCGCTATCTATATGCCTCTGGTACCAATTCATAAGCACGTAAAATAGCCTGCTTAACCTCTTCATAATCTTTTGACCCCTCATCTGACAGCGCGGCAAATACATCACTAGCTCTGCCTACCAGTTTAGTCTGAACTAGCATTATGCATAAATCCTTGGACCACTTCATCTGCCTAGTTAATTTTTCAAATGAAATAAAGGCCTCAACATCTTTCTCCTCAAAATGTGGCAGAGTTTTGACATACTTGTATATATCATTATCTTCTCTTTTAATCTCCATCCTGTTAACTTGATTTTGCTGACTAAGTCACAATTTCTCAAGTTCAAATTCTTTCTCTTATTGCTCAGCTAAGAACCTTCTCTCTTTCTTTTCCCCTTTCTCTCTTTCTCTCTCCCTTTCTTCTCTCTCTCTTTTTGCTCAGTTAAGAACCTTCTCTCTCTCTTTTTCTTCTCTTTCTCTCTCCCTTTGTTTATCTTCTAACTCCATTTTTCTCAATTATAATTTAAGCTTTTTTCTACCCCGACTGCACTTGTCTGTTTCTCTGACACATCTAAGTGTTTGAGTAATTCCCTCACAATTTCAGCTTTACTTTTATCCTTGGTTAAACCCAAATGTAACTATTTTCTAATTCTAAAAGTATTGTCGTTTTTCTTTCATTTTAAACTTTCTTGGCAAATTTGAGAATCATCTTCAAATCCTAGAACCTCTTTAGCAATTTAAGAGCCATTTCTCTCACCTTTAATTCAATCAACCACAAATCACTAAAATTAAACAAGTTGCCTCACCTATGTTTTATTTAAGATGAAGGACACTAACCTGCAAGTGTTTAAATCTGTTGGGACTTTTCATATCCCCAAATCTACTCAAATCTGTCTAAACCAGTTCAAATCCTAGACGAGCCCCCAAACTGTTATGACATAAGGTAATCCTCCCCCCCCCCACTAATTTAAATCTGCCACACAGAAATTATTTAACCAATGCTGTAATCTGTTAAAATTCAACAAAGAACTATCCCAAAAGTCATTTTTTCAAGGAAAAAAATATTTAACAACTTTATTCTTTCAGTCTAACATAAAATATTAACCTACAACTACTTACAACTCCTTTCTCTAACCTATCTTCGACTTTCCCTTCTACAATAGTAGTCCGATAAAACCCCGATTAAGATTTACCAAAAACTTCAAATTTCAAAAACCAGCCAGCTGTTGAATCTTCTCTCTGTCTTCTTTTCTTCTTAGGGATTTCTGTTTCACAGGTCATTGATAGATAAAGGTACCTTTAAGAGAGCTATTCTCTGGGCAGTCTGCAAATGTTGGAGGCTTGGCAGTTCTCCTCCAACTGTTCAATTTTTCCTGGTCTTATACCCAAAAGCATTGGTTTTAATATTGTCAAAATACTAAATTCAAACTTGATTGGAGGTTAGTATCTGGAGGCATAACGTAAACTGACTGGCCAAATTTAAACTTGTTTTTTGTCTCGTAGCAACCCAGGTACTGCTAGCTGCTAGACCAAATGTTACATTGTAAAGTCTCCAGTACTCTGTGTGCTTGTTAAGTCCTTCAACTCTCTTCAAGGTACAGTACCCCTTACACCTTCAAAACACAGTACATTTGGTGTTCCTCAACAAAATGTGTCTGATATCGGTCTATAGAACACCTGTGCAACATTCCAAGACATGTTCAGGAAGTGAGGGACTCAACACATTACTTCCTCATCCCTCTAATCTCAATCTAATGCCTTGTGTGATATACAGTTCATCCAGTGAAGTCCATGATCGTTAAATCCAAAGCTACTTCCCAATATTTTGAGATAGCCACATTAAGCCTACATGTGACTCCTCAAAGTAGTCACTCCCCCTTATTGGTTATTCTCATGTTTAGAAGTCAGATCCAGTTAGTTCTTCCATCTCACACTCTAACCACCCAACCTCACATGCAAGAAACAAGGGAGAAAATGGTATCAGAGCATGATCAATGAATGTGCAGACTTGAAACAGGACAAAGCCTAAGAGTTTGAGATCTTTGTACAAAAACACAGGTTCATGGAGGGGATACTCAACCTTGTGTCCAGGCAGGATTGTACACCATTGTCAAATCCGATGATGAAACATACAACACATTGATATAAGATGATGATGCTAATTCTCAACATGTCATACCATCAGCAACTAAACATCCATAAAGCCTGATATCCATCTAACCACAATAGCAGATAGCATACTAGAGAGTGAAGTTACACAGTCAAGTCATGATAATTGTGTAAGGAGTAGATTTGGTTGTGCTGTTTGCTCATCAAAGTATTATCCGAGCTGTAAGGTAGCTAGCAGCTGGTTTAGCTCAGTTGGCTGGACAGTTGGTTTACAATGCAAAGTAATATCAACAATGAAGAGTTCAATTCCTGCACCAGCTGAAGGTAGAACAGTGCCTCATTGGTAGGTATTGCTGCCTCACTGCACCAGGGACCCAGGTTTGATCTCTACCTTGGGTGGCTGCCTGTGTGGAGTTTGCGTATTCTCCTCATGTCTGTGTGGGTTTCCTACTGCAGACCAAAGATATATAAGTTAAGTGGATTAGCTGTGGGGATGGGTCTGGGTGGGGTGCTCTTCAGTGGGTTGGTGTGGACCTGATGGGCCAAATGGCCTGCTTCCATACTGTAGGGATTCTATGACCCTTTCTCAACCTCCCTCCAGTCTCACATGAGGTGTGCTGACTTGCAGAATAAACCACCACCAGTTATCGTTTTCTAGTGAGAGAGCAGTCCCATGATCTGGTAATATCATAGTGACATTATCCAAACAGTATAAACATAACGTATTGATATATACATTCTAGTACATAGTTATCAGAGTAGGTTTCCTATTCTTTAAAGGGAAAAAGGGGAATGTTGTATTTTTACATCAATCTCAGAAAGACAATAAATCTTTAAACCAGTTCGATTACACCATAAGAGGCTTCCATCTTACTCTCTGTATATTTAGTTAGCAATTAAGCAAGGGGTCAGCAGTCTGCCAGTCAGTCAACCAGTTAGTCAAGTTTACATTAAATAATCGAAGTCAGCCTATAATCTAAACAGTATTTGTAAGATGTAGGATCTGAGATGTTATAACAGTCATATCAGTTGTTAATAAAATTCCAGATATCTGACTCACTACAAACCTGACTCTGTGGTGCCTTTTACGTTGACTAACATATAGAAAAGCACAAACAAGCTCCTGTGTGGATTTGCTGTACCTCAGTAGATTTGGGTTTTCATATTTGAAAGAATTTAGAGGCACAAAGAAAGCTGCCTATTAGCTGTTCCAAACTTCTTTTGTCTTAACAATAAGTTCACATTGTGCTCCAGACAGTAGCACACAGCAGCTGTTTCTCCCAAGGCCATATTCATCACTAATTCTTTCCATTTGTGCTGCCCTTCAAGTGTCCAAATTCCACCTCAACCTGCCTGCAGTTCCAACTCAGGCTCACGTGCCAGAAACCTCGCAGCATCATTCTCTTGTTAGTAGGCGGTGTCTGATCATCCAGTTCCAGGTCATGACTGGTAGCGAACCAGTCAGTGTGACTCACCTGGACTGGGACACTCCACCTCACCTCATTAACAAATATTTCTCTGTTTTGCTTTCCTTTCTGTTAATCTATTCACTTTGTCTCCAGAAATGCAAAGGGATTTTACACAATGAAATATGAAATGTTATTGCACACAAAAAAAATTTCAACAATAGTCAGGGTTTTGGATGACAAAGACCTCAAACCTGGCACCAAGCTCAAAGTGTCCAGAACAAGAGTATTATCCATCCTTCTCTAACCAACGGAAGTGTAGACAATGTATAGCAGATGTCTCAAATCCCTTGAAAATCATCACCAGTGTCACCTTCACAAAATCTGCTTAATCCAATTGCACCATAGGTGTTCCATTGTCAGTGTCCTATCTCAGGCCAACATCTGCAGTATTGATTCATTAGTTACATTGACCAGCTGTTTATGGCAAATCAGATCATCCCCACATGCGCTACAAGAATTCCAACTCAAGGTCTCAGCTCCTAGCTTCAAGGTGATGAGCAGTAACAGAAGGACAGACAGAATGCTTCGAGGGTGTCCTCAAAACTTCCCAAAAAAAGTGAAACGTTACTACTGTCTCATGGGAATCCCTCACCCAGGTCAGGCCAACCTGGAGGAGCCGCATCGTCAAAAGTGACAGCCGTTTTTGACCGGCCTGGGTGGAAGAAATGCGTTATACACCAAGGCCTCCCACTTACCCACCTCTGCAAACACCACACCCGTCCCCCCCACCCAACCTCCCATCTGTGGCAGGGTGTCCGGATCGAAAACCAGATTGGTTAGTTATCTCTGGACCCACAACTCCAGAGTGGAAGAAAGTCATCCTCATTATCGAGGGATTGCCCAAGATAAAGAAGAACTAGGAGTGTCATTTTGTGTGACTTTCCATCCATTGATCCGGTCTGTACTTCCCACTGCCTTGGGAAAGCAGCTAACATCGTCAAAGAGCCCTCTCATCCCGGTTACACACTCTTCCAACCTTTTCCATTGGATAGAAAATACAAAACACATACCAACAGATACAAGAACAGTTTCTTCCCCAGTGTTACCAAATGTTTAAACAGACCTCTTGTATATTAGAGTTGATCTTTCTCTCCAACCTCCAACACTTTATTCCACATTCTGTTCTGTTACCCTGATGTACTTACATAAGTTACCGTTTGTCTGGTTAGCACGCAAAAAAATACTTTTCACTGTATCTCGGTACATGGGACAATAATCAAACCAAATCAAATCAAATCAAATGTTATTCACTTTCACTCACACCGAGTTACGTCGCTATGAGAAACATTCTCTCAATCAGAAACAGTTCCAGAACAATTTTTATTTTTGTGCAGTACAATTAACCAAAATGTTAGGATTTTTTTGTTCATTCACAGGATGACAACATCGTTGGCTATACACACCCCTAATTGCCTAGGGGGTAGTTAAGAGTCAACCACATTGCTATGGAGCTGGAGTCACATGTAGGCCAGACCAGGTATGAATGGAAGAGTGCTTTCCACCAGGACATTAGTGATCCAGATGGATTCTTCCGACAATTCATGGTCACCATTTGACTCTTAATTCCAGATTTTTGTTGAATTCACATTCTACCATCTACCATGGTAAGATTTAAACCCAGTGCCCAGATCATTACTTGGGTCTCTGGACTAACAGTCCTTTGATAATGTCATTGCCTCCCCTTGATGTTTCCATTGCTACTGCAGAGCTAGTAATCCATTGTCTGGTTACTGTTTGGATTGAAGAAATAACGATCATTGAAAGACCTATTCCAAATATACTCCAATTTTGGCTCTTGACCGGATTTGCCTTGATGATAAAAATCATACACAAACAGTATTGCCTCCAGGTTTTCTGTTGAACCACTTCAGGGAAGATTTTATTTTGATTGATAAGATGGTCAAACTTGGGTAACACAACTTTAAGTTTGTGCCCCAATGCAATTTCTAAACCCAGGAACAAGCAAGCAATTAAGGTGGCAATTGACCTTTGTTACAGAATCAAAGGATTGTTATGGAGCAGAAGAATGCAAAGGAAGATATCAGTGACATTCCCTGGGCTCTGGGAATGGCAAGACTGGTAGAAAAGTAAATGGTTGCAATTACCTTTCAGACCCTCACCAGGCCCCATGAGTGAGAGCGACTGACAGCTGTGAAAGTCATCACCAAATCTCATCCTTCTCTTTCATTCTCCAGGACAATGTCCACACAAAGACCACAAGTTTTAGATTTGAGGATGAAGATGCCTTAGCTGACCTCCTATCTGCTGAGTGGGCACTGTAACAGGAAGCATACATTGCAGGCACAGGAACGGATACCAACTGGGGCTGGTTAATCAGTTACTCATGTTGTATGGCCGTGCTGCCTCCCAACACTGTATGAGCAACTACCCATGATGGCATTTGTTGGTTGCCAGCATCATCTTCCAGTATAGGAGACTAGGCCTGCTTGGTTTGGTGTGCTAGTGGGAAACCGCTTCCTGGATTAACTAGATGAGCTCTAGCTAGCATTTACACTTAATTCCATGTTAGCAACTAGCTACAGGTTACAATGATCATTTGGACATTGAAGATGACCAAATATTGTGTCTCACTCTACGGAGATCCTCAGCTATTCTGCCCACAAATCCATATGATATTGGAATGTGGTGTGCTCCTTATTCGGTATCGATTCTTTCACATCCATATACAATAAACCAGGAAAATCTCCTCAAATCTCATTGGTGGAATTCCCTCCCTAAGGGCATTGTAGATCCACCTACAGCACATGGATTGCAGTGGTTCAAGGAAGCAGCTCTAGGAGTAATTAGGGACAGGAAAGAAATTCTGGCCCAGTCAGCAACACCCATGTCCCACAAGTGAATACAAAACAACAGAAACTGAGTGTAAGGAGGGGGACAGCTGAGTCTGAGATTGGGGGTAGTGGAGCTTCACTTTGTAAAAGGGGTTGGTGTGATGATATGGTGGCTTTAAGAGTTTATTTTGTCCTTTTTTTTGAAGAGAGGTTTTAAGACAGAGGTGGAACGCTGTCTAGTTAGAAAGCCAGTAAACAGCTAGTGCGGCCTTTGGGATCCTTTTAAAGTTGGAACAGGAGAAGCAGCCTGACTGGGTGTAGTCAAGCTCCCACAATACCAGGCATTTTAGATTTAGCTTTCAGCAGTTGCTGTTGGGTTCTTGAAGAAGTGAAAGTTGCTTTTTCCCTCTCTCGATTACTGCTGAAAACTGGAGTTCTCTCTCCCCCTCCCCCTCCCCCTCGCTCTCTCTCAGAATTTCTGAGGTCAGTTCTGTACAGGTGAGTTATGTAAGTGCAGTCCAACCCTCATCGATCAAGCTGAGTCCTTTTCTGCCGGGCTTTGCTTGTGGATCTTCATCATTTCAGGACCTCCACAGACCTCCCATTCATGGTGACCCCTTTCAAAGGATTCTCTCTTTTCACCTGACTGGCTGTTTTTGAACAGCTCCAATTTCCTCACAAAAACACTGAGCTGTTGCACCAAATATAACATCAAAATGATATCAATTCACTTCTTGTTTTAAAGTGTCTTAAACACCAGCAGCTGTCTTCAATTTAAATTCCTTTAGAAAGTGTGTAAGAATGGGCCTGTTTATAGCTGAGAGAAACTGGGCCTTTATTTCAATGTACCAACCTGGAACTGAATTCAGCTGCTTCATTTACTGATTAAGTTACAGTTTCATTCCTCAGGATACAGGGCCAGGAAATTTGATTAGATTCCACACACTGTGACTGAAGTGAGATCCTAATAAACAGAATTAGGCAGTACAGCCCTGTAATGCGCTTGTTTCTTAACACCTCAGCAGGCTAATTCCTGTGAGCAAACTCTCCCGCAGTGTTCGAAATGCTAAGGCCGTCTCCTGTCCCTGGTGCTTTCTGAGTAGATCCACAGCATCACAAACTTAATTTGACTTCCGTTTGGGTCACCTCCTGGGATTAGTCAGCACGCTGACCTCCCACCCAAAATTAGGCCTGACAATGAGATCACATTAAAATTGAGGCAAGCTTGATTAAGTGCTGATTGAAGTGGATTGGGTAGCATTTATACAATTTACCCGCACCAACCTGACCTCAGAAAACATGTGACGCTGAACAGATTTGGGGAAACCGGGGGGGTTAAAGAGTGACGATAACTGAGTGACAATGAGCTGGAATATAAAGAGATGGACAGCTGAAGAGAAATCACTGAACTATGGTTCAAGGATCATCGAGTCATAGAATTGTACAGACCCTTTGGTCCAACTTGTCCATGCTGACCAGACATCCTAAATTAATCTAGTCCCATTTGTCAGCATTTGGTCTACATCCCTCTAAACAGTTCCTATTTATATACCAATCCAATGCTGTAATTGTACCAGCCTCCACCACTTCCTCTGACAGCTCATTCCATACATGCACCACCCTCTGTGTGAAAAACTTGCCCCTCTGGTCCCTTTTACAAAATTCCCCTCTCACCTTAAACCTACACCCTTGAATTCTGGATTGCCCCACCCCAGGGAAAAGACCTCATCTATTTACCCTACCCATGCCCCTCATGATTTTATAATCCTCTATAAGGTCACCCCTCAGCCTCCAACACTTCAGGGAAAACAGCCCCAGCCTATTGAGTTTGAATAGGCTCAGTGTTTGTAGGTTGTGAGTGAAGTGGTATTCCAGCTCTTAAATTAATAAGAGATCGTTCAGCTGCCAAAGATGCAACTCTCTGAGTTTTGTTATCCTTTCTCAGGATCTGAGTATCGCTGTCAAGACAATAGACAATAGACACTAGACAATAGGTGCAGGAGTAGGCCATTCTGCCCTTTGAGCCTGCACCGCCATTCAATATGATCTGATCATTCCTAATCAGTATCCTCTTCCTGCCTTATCTCCATAAACCTTGATTCCACAATCCTTGAGAGCTCTATCCAACTCTTTCTTAAATGAATCCAGAGACTGGGCCTCCACTGTCCTCTGGGGCAGAGCATTCCACACAGCCACCACTCTCTGGGTGAAGACATTTCTCCTCATCTCTGTCCTAAATGGCCTACCCCTTATTTTTAAGCTGTGTCCTCTGGTTCGGCACTCACCCATCAGCGGAAACATGTTTCCTGCTGCCAGAGTGTCCAATCCTTTAATAATCTTATATGTCTCAATCAGATTCCCTCTCGGTCTTCTAAACTCAAGGGTATACAAGCCCAGTCGTTCCAGTCTTTCAGTGTAAGGTAATCCTGCCATTCCAGGAATTGACCTCGTGAACCTATGCTGCACTCCCTCAATAGCCAGAACGTCTTTCCTCAAATTTCGAGACCAGAACTGCACACAGTATTCCAGGTGTGGTCTCACAAGGGCCCTGTACAGCTGCAGAAGCACCTCTTTGCTTCTATACTCAATTCCTCTTGTTATGAAGGCCAGCATGCTATTAGCCTTCTTCACTACCTGCTGTACCTGCATGCTTGCCTTCATTGACTGATGTACAAGAACACCCAGATCTCTCTGTACTGACCCTTTACCTAAATTGATTCCATTGAGGTAGTAATCTGCCTTCCTGTTCTTGCCACCAAAGTGGATAACCATATATTTATCCACATTAAACTGCATCTGCCATGCATTTGCCCACTCACCTAACTTGTCCAGGTCACCCTGTAATCTCCTAACATCCTAATTACATTTCACTCTGCCACCCAGCTTTGTATCATCAGCAAATTTGCTAATGTTATTGCTGATACCATCTTCTATATCATTAACATATATTGTAAAAAGCTGCGGTCCCAGCACGGATCCCTGCGGTACCCCACTGGTCACTGCCTGCCATTCCGAAATGGAGCCGTTTATCACTACCCTTTGTTTCCTGTCAGCCAACCAATTTTCAACCCAATCTAGTACTTTGCCCCCAATACCATGCCCCCTAATTTTGCTCACTAAAAAGACCAATTAATTGGAGACACTGTCCTTCTTCTGTATCCTTTGATAGGGTGAGGGTGTCACTGGCATTTATTGCCCATCTCTAATCGTCCAAAGGCCAATTAAGAATCAACCACATTGCTGTGGGTCTGGAGTCACATGGAGGCCAGACCAAGGTAAGGACAGCAGTTTCCTTCCCTGAAGGGAATTAGAGAACTAGATGGGTTTCTCTCAACAATCAGTTCATGCACCGTGCAGGTTTTGGGAAGCAATGATGAGGCGCTCCTCGCTCAATCCCTAATCTGCCCGACTTAATTCCATTTATTAGGATCTCACTTCAGTCACGGCGTGCAGAATCGAATCAAATTTCCCACCCCTGTGTTCTGAGGGATGAAACTAACATCACCAGGTAGTGAAGCAGCTGAATTCAGTTGCAGTTTGGTACATTGAAATAAAGTCCCAGTTTTTCTCAGCAACAAGGGTGGCATAGTGGCTCAGTGGTTAGCACTGCTGCCTCACAGTATCGGGGCCCTGCGTTTGATTCCACCCATGGGAGACTGTGTGGAATTTGTACATTCTCCCCGTGTCTTTCTTCTGGGTGCTCCAATTTCCTCCCACAGTCCAAAAGATGTGTAGTTCAGGATAGATTTGCTGTGCTCAATTGCCTGTGGGGTCCAGGGTTGTGCAGGCTGGGTGGGGTTAGCTATGGGAAGCATGGGCTGGGCCCAAATGGGATGCTCTTTAGAGAGCCAGTACTGATTCAATGGCTCTTTCTGTACTGTAGAGAGTCTTTGAAACAGGTGTTTTCCATGCTGCCAGTGCCTGCCTGCTACCACTCAGTCAAGCCCACCATGATGCCCTTCACACAGGCTGAAGTCCAAAGTAAGACACTGCTGAAGGAAGTATAGCTCAGCCATCTGCAGTCTCCTTGAGTGGAAACCCACAGCCTTCCACCAGCCACTGGTTTAATCCATTCGCAGGTGTCAATGGTTAGGTTAGCCCTTGTTACTCATTCCCAGCCTTTGAACTGATTTATTTCAGTTCGTCTATTTCAGAATTAAGAGTCAACTGCATTGAGTCACATGTTGACCAGATCTGGCAAGGACAGCAGCTCCCTTCCCTCGATGACATTAGTAAACCAGATGGGATTTTTTTCCAACTGCAGCCAGATGGGCATCAGTAGACACTTAATTTCAAATTTTTGTTGAATTCAAATTCAAGTTCTGCTTCAGCTTGATTTGAACCCATGTTCCCAGAGCATTTACCTGGGTTTCTGGATTAATAGTTTAGCAATAATACCACTGGGCTATTGCCTTGCCCCTAGCTCAGTCACTGAGATGGTGTTGGGAGTTAACATGCGATGAACGGCTGAGGATCCTGGGATTGTACTCATTAGAGTTTAGAAGGTTGAGGGAAGATCTAATGGAAACTTACAAAATAATGCATGGCTTAGAAAGGGTGTGGACGCTGGGAATTTGTTTCCGTTAGGTGGGGAGACTAGGACCCGTGGGCACAGCCTGAGAATTAGAGGGGGTCAATTTAGAATGGAAATGAGGAGATATTTCTTCAGCCAGAGAGCAGTGGGCCTGTGGAATTCATTGCCATGGAGCACAGTAGAGACCGGGACGTTGAATGTCTTCAAGGCAAAGATTGATAAATTCTTGATCTCGCAAGGAATTAAGAGCTATAGGGAGAGTGCGGGTAAGTGGAATTGAAATGCCCATCAGCCATGATTGAATGGCGGAGTGGACTCGATGGGCTGAATGGCCTTACTTCCACTCTTATATCTTATGGTCTTATGGAGCAAACACGAGGACTGGCCACTGCACGAGACAGGGATACAGAGAGACCCCACTGGTGAATAGTAGCACTTTGGATGTGAATAAAGTTGCTGGGGACCATTTTATGTGGTGTCTTTTATTTCAGGATTTTGCTGAGGACAGCACTATGATGGATCATCTAACACAGGATTAAAGCCCTTGCTTGGGTTGGAGAGCAAAGGAATCATATTGGAGTCAATGACCATAGGAGGGTGAGTGCTATGACCGACTTCTCCCTCACCTTTCCTTCTACTGCAACTGCTCCTCCCCCAAACTTTTCACCAGCAGAAAACCCATTTTGTTTAGACTTCCCTCTTCCATTCTGAAGAAGAGTCACACTGGACTCAAAGCGTTAACTCTGTTTCTCTCTCCACAAGGAGATAGTGAGGAGAGAATGAGGACTGCAGATCTGGAGATCAGAGTCTAAAAGTGTGGTGCTGGAAAAGCACAGCCAGTCAGACAGCATCCAAGGAGCAGGAGAGTCAACGTTTTGAGCATAAGTTCTTCATCAGGAAGAGCTTATGCTCAAAACTTCGACTCTCCTGCACCACACCTTTAGAAGGAGATAGTGAGGACTGCAGATACTGGAGAAGTCAGACCCAATAGAGTGTGGCAGAAAAAGCACAGCAGGTCAGGCAGTATCTGAGGAGCAAGAGAGTCGACATTCATCAGTTCTGATGAAGGGTAATGCCCGAAATGTTGATTCCTTTCTCTCCACAGACCTGGTAAGTTTCTCCAGCATTTCCTGCTTTTATTTCGGATCACTAGCATCCTTAGAACTTTCTTGCTGTATTGGTTGTCAACTGACTCAGTATAAAGAGCTGGTTAAACCAATCTCATGCAGCAATAAGAACATCGAGTATAGGAGTTGGGATGTCATGTTGCTGTTGTACAGGAAAGTGGTGAGGCCATTTTTAGAATACTGCTAACAGTTCTGGTCTCCTTGCTATAGGAAGATTGTTGTTAAACTTGAGCGGGTGTAGAAAAGAGTTACTACTGGGACTGGAGCGTTTGAGATTTTGGGAGAGGCTGAATAGGCTGGGGCTTTTTACCCAACATTGGAGGATGAGCAGTGACCTTGCAGAGGTTTAGAAAATCATAAGCAGCATGTACAGGGTGAATTGCCAAGATGCTTTTCCCCGGGGTAGGGGAGGCCAAAACTAGAGGGCATGGGTTTAAGGTGAGAGGGGAAAGATTTAAAAAGAACCTGAGGGGTAACATTTTCACACAGAGGGGTGGTACATATATAGAATGAACTGCCAGAGGGAGTGATGGAGGTACAAGTGGTACAATTGCAACATTTAAACAGCACCTGGATGGGTTTATGAATAGGAAGGGTTTAGAGGGATATGGGCCAAATGCTGTCAAATGGGACTGGATTAATTGAGGATATCTGGTTAGCATGGACGAGTTGGGCTGAAGGATCTGTTTCCATGCTGTATGACTTTATTACTTTGTCCCTTGCATGCAATTCTCAGGTAAGACTGAAATTTAAGGTTTTTTTTGTGTTATGTCAAGCAATTAAAGCTACACCAGAAATTCTGCTTAGACATTTCTTTAACAGAAATATTAAACCTCTAACCCCAGGTGGAATTTAATTGCTGAGGCCACGCAGTTCAGATTGTGAGTTTACTTGAATTTCTATCATGCAGAGAAGCTGTTCGGAACAGCAAAGCGAGGTCGCAGTGGATTTTATATTAGTACCTGGCAGCTGTTCAGTCTCCATAGGTGGAAAATGGTAGATATTGAGTGTTTTCACTCAGAAATACCTGAACAAAGGGCTTCAGCAGTTCCACTTATTTGTGCTGTCAGTTCATCCACTCTGGTAGTTCAGTTTTTGACTGGCTGAGCAGAGGATCGTGGATTGTTTATGCCACAGAGGAGACCACTCGGCCTATCAAGCTAGAATCAGCTCTCTGCAAGAGCAGCTCAGTTAGTCTCTCTTCCCCACCCATTTCCTGCGTCTTTCCCTCTGGGTGCTTTTCCAATTCACTTAAAAGCCATGACTGAATGTGCCTCCAACACCCTTCCAGTCACTGCATTCCAGATCTAATATTTGTACAACAACGCAAACCTAAATACATCACGTTCAGTCAAAACTTGAACAGTTTGGATAGAATTACCTTCCGGCTGCAGAATCACTTTATCAGAATGTAATTTTCTGACTCACAGTCGGTGTGGAACATGCAGCTCTCCTTATGTTCTTTCTCATTGAATCTACAGATCTTCCATGAATCAGGTGACAGGGCATTGAGAGAAATTCTCAAAAATCACAACTACTAAAGTTTTCAGGGCATCCCCATTGAAGATCCAATGTTAAAAAGAACCATATTCACAATCTGTCCATTTTTCTCTTTCCACGCCTTCTGTCTAAACTAAGTTTCAACCCCTCAGGTTATAACACAGAAACAATAAGAGAACAATTTGCATTCATATAACACTTTTCACACCTACTGGATTTCTCAGAGCACTTCCCAGCCAAAGAAGTACTTGTGAAGTGCAGACACTGTTGTAATTAGCAGCAATTATTTTATATACAGCAAGAGGAGCTATGGTCCAGTGGGGTGGCAAGGTGGCTCAGTGGTTAGCACTGCTGCCTCACAGGACCAGGGACCTGGGTTTGATTCTATCTTCGGATGATTGTCTGTGTCGCGTTTGCACACTCTCCCTGTGTCTGCATGGGTTTCCTTCCACAGACCAAAGATTATTTGGAGGTGCTGGTGTTGGACTGGGGTGTACAAAGTTAAAAATCACACAAAACCAGGTTGTAGCTTATTTGGAAGCACTAGCTTTCGGAGCGCTGCGTCTTCATCCAAAGCTGTGCAGGTTAAGTGGATTGGCTATAGTGGCCAGGAATGTGTAGGCTAGGTGGGTTAGTCATGGGGAATTGCTGGAATAAGATAGGCTGGGGTGGATGATCTTTGGAAGGTGGGTGTGGAATCAGTGGGCTGAGTGGCCTGCTTCCTTACTCTAGGGATTCCATGGTATTATCACTGGACTGTTAATCTAGGGACCTGAGTTTGAATACTGCCACAGCAGATGGTGGAATTTGGATAAATAACTGGAACTTAAGAGTGTGATGATGACCATGAAAGCATTGTTGATTTTAGGAAAAATTTAGCTGGTTCATTCATGTCATTTAGGGAAGGAAACTGCCATCCTTACCTACTCTGGATTACATGTGACTCCAGATACAGAGCAATGTGATTGACTCTTAGCTGCCCCCTGGGCAATTAGTGATGAGCAACAAATGCTAGCCTGTGAGATCCTCATCCCATGAATGAATACAAGAAGTTCCCACAGACAGCAATCTGATAATGAACAGATAATTTGTTTTTGCAGTATCAATTGAGTGATAAATATTGACGCTTGAGAGATCTTCCCCTCAATTTTCTTCAAAATGCCACGAGGGGATCTTTTACATCCAATCAAGAAAGTCCCCACTTTAATATCTCACATGAAAGACAGCGTCTCTGACCCTGAAACACTTGTGTATTGATTGGTTGATTGATTTATTGTCACTTGTACTGAAGTACACTGAAAAGCTTTGTTTTCGAGTAGTATAAGCAGATAAGCAAGGATGTACAGGAAAATGATATAGACAGAGGCATACAGGTAACATTGCTCAGGGCATACAAAAGAGATCAATGTTAGCAAGACCAGAGTTATTTGAGGCTAGAGAGTCTATTCATCAGTCTAGTAACAGCCAGGAAGAAGCTGTCCCTGAACTTGCTGATGCATGTTCAGGTTTCTGTATCTTCTGCCTGAGAGAAGAGGTTGTAGGAGATCGTTACGCACATTGGAGTATTGCAGAGTCAAAGCAGGTTCTTGAGATGCATATCCACTACATGGCTTGAACCTAGAATGTTACGATTCAGAGAAAAGAGTGTTATCCACTGGTCCACATAATAAACAGTATCAGTGTTTCTACACAAGGAGTGGATTATGAATGGCATTGAAACACTTTAAAGGCAGAGGTAGATGGATTCTTGACTAACAAGGGAGTCAAAGGTTGTTGATGGTACTTGGGAATATGGATGTGAATGCACAATCAGTTTAGCCTTGATTTTACTGAATGATGGACGGGCTGAATGGCCTCATGCTACTCCTAGTTCATTGGCTTGGTTGAGTTACGTGGTTATGATTTCTAGAGTCATTTTTTTTATCAATCTTCTCCAAATCCTTTCCAAAACATCAGCATTATTTTGAATGGTCAATTCCCAAATGACACTGAAGATTCTAAATCATCATTGTTAATAAACCAAAGTCAAAATAACCTCTTATGTCTTACAATCAATCTCCAGCCTGATTGGTATTCGTTTCGACTTGACTGAATCTTTCCAGAGAGTCAGCTGGCTGAATCTTTTCCTTTTGCCTGTGGTTTTTCTCGTTCGATTCTGATTTTTCCAGTATTTTTAAGCCTCTCTCTGTTTGCACTCTGGCCTGTTTGCTGTGTTTGAGTTTAGATATATTCTGATTAACCTGGGACTCACTGGAAACACGCTCTAATTAAATAAAATAAGCAAACTGCTTCAACACTGCATCACATTGTTCCTGACCCTCCTTCCTCAGCAGCAAGATATTAACAAGTCCACCTTTCAGGATGGCTGTGAACTAAAACACACGATCAGGGGTGTTCCCAGGTCCCTTACTATTGCAATTAAAGGTGAAATAAGATATAAAAGACTTACATACAAAATAAGCCAGTGCATTAGGTTTAATGAGAAAAAAAGAAGTTGAACAAGTTTTGAGACTTAACTTGGGGCTCAGTTTTCATTATGAACTTGAGAAGATTTTTAAAAAGAAAATTACTCTTTTTTTAACATAGTGTTTGATTTGGGGTCATGACCCCAATGATGGGATTCAACCTGAGACCTGAAAAAGCACAATGTGTTGGCATTAGTCAACCGATCCAATTTTCAAAGGATTGGCCAATTACTGGCCAGAGGGTGCAGTGGTAATCAATAATGGAAACTCTGGAGATCAATATAGGTTCTTGAACATTGAATTTCTTTTTTAAAAGTTCATGAGAGCATCCCTGGTTAAGGCAGCATTTATTGCCTATCCCTAACTGCGCAGAGGGTAGTTAAGTATTAACCACATTGCCATAGGTCTGGAGTTACATATAAGCCAGAGCAGGTAAGGACATTAGTGACCCAAATGGATTGTTCCAACAATAGATTCATGACCATCATTCAATTCTTTATTCCACCATCTGCTGTGGCAGGATTTGAACCTGGATCCCTGTAACATTACCTAGATCTCTGGATTAACAGCCCAGCAACAATACCACTAGTCCATCACCATACCAATTGAAGAGGATGTACCCTGGTGATGCAGGTAAGAGAGAGAGAGAGAGAGAGAGAGACAGTCTAGATGCAGCACTTTCTAAAAGTATTTGTTGATGGGATGTGGGCATTGGTTGGGCCAACATTTATCTTCAATTCCTAATTGCCTCTGATTCTGAATGATTTGCTAGGGCTGCTAAGAGCCAATCACATTGTGGTGAATCTGGAGTGACCACACCAGATTAGAACAACAGATTCCCTTCCCTAAAGGACATTAGTGAATCAAACAGTTTTTTATTGAATTAAAATTTCACCATCCCTCATGATGGGACTTGAACCCATGCCCCCAGAGTGTCAGTCCGGGTCTCTGGATGACCAGTCCAGAGACATCATAACTACACTACAGCCTTGTGCTTATGAACTTCCAATGGCTGCATTCTGGTTCTGGAACCTTCACAGTTGCAGGGTTGAGATGTAGTGGGGCAGGGGCAGAGAGGGAGTGGAGAAAAAAGGTTTATTGGAAGTGAAGGAATTTGATTGATGGAAACTGAGTCTGGAGTGCAGGTCCCCGGTCTGTCACTGAGAAGTGGCATATTGAAAACACATGAAAAGTCAATTCCAATTACTGCAGATTTTGTTTCATTTAATCACACTTTTAATTTGCTCCTATATATAGGGATTTCCTGATGTATGAACCCCTGACTTACAAATGCCTGCACTAATGAATGTGATCTCATACAGCACATCATTCCTTAGATACAGGGCTTAGAACTGCTCACAATGTTCCACACGTGGTCTTACCAGAGCCGTATACAGCCTCAGCAGTGCATGTCTGCTGTTATAGTATAGCCCCCTTGAAATGTATTAACTTTGAATGTGCCTTCCTAACTGCAAACTGAACCTGCATGTTAATCTTGAGAAAATTCTGAACTAGGACTCCCAAATCCCTTTGTGCTTCAGATTTCCAAAGCCTTTCCCCACTTAGGAAATCATCTATGCCTCTGTTCTTCTGACCAAAGTGAGCACGGAATGGAGACATGCAGAAAGAGCAAATGTAAGGACATCCTTCAGGGCCCAATGGTTGCTCCCATTAGTGGCCATATGAAGCCATTTCTATACATTCTCGAATTAGCTTGTTCAGAGTTATCGTGACACACCTCTGGAGCACATTGAACTTGATCCCTAGTCCAGAGGTGGGGACACTACCATGCACTAAAAGTGCCCTCTCACTACTAATTGCATATTTATTGTTTTAATTTTTGAAAAAGAAATCCTTTTTGTTTCATTGTACGCAGAGATGCTTTTACACATCACTGCATGTCCTTTTCTTTTCCAGCACCAAATCACCTGTTACTTTTTTCCCTTATCCTCCACTGCTGAATCGGCCAGGTTTCTGAATCGATTACCGATTTACCTGCAAAACCTGTTCATGGGGCATGCAATTTATTGGAAGGAGGGAAGGACCTTGCTTCTAATTTTATTTAAAATACACTTTCTAATCAACTTGTTCAGGGATGTTATTACATACCTCGGAGGGCAGGTGGAACTTGAACCCAGACCACCTGGCTCAGAGGCAGGGACACTACTATTGCACCACAATAGCTATTAACTGTTATTTAGAGAATCTCCAGTGAATTTTCATCGCTTAAAGACAAAAATACTCTATTACTATAATAGTACAGGCATGTTTGGGATTCTGTGCATGTGTTTACATTTCCATAAGGTACAGAAGCAAAACATTTGCCCCATCAAGTACACACTGATCCTCCAAAGAGCTCTGACACTATCCCTATAACCCTGCATGTCCCGTGGCCAATATCTAACCTACACATCTTTGGACTGTGGAAGGAAACCAGAGCACCTGGAGGGAAGCTCATGTAGAGAACATGCACACTCCACACAGACAGTCACCCAAGGGTGGAATCGAGCCCGGGTCCATGGTGCTGTGTGGCAGCAGTGCCACAAGCAACGCAGCAAGTGTGTGGAATGTGATAACAGGAAAAGAGAATTGTTTCTGGCTCTCAGCTGGGCACCTCTCTATTTGTGTCAGTAAGAATTAAGGAACTATTTTTTAAAAATCTAGTAACCAGCCTCAAATACAATGACCAGCTCTCTTGTGAATGCTGTTAGAGATATTAGTATGTGATTTCACACTGGCGCTGTTCTCTCATGAAAACTGAACCTGCTGGTAATGAATCTCTCCTGAACTAATTAATACCTGCGTTACAATAACAGAAAGATATGTAGTGTGATTTAGAGAGGTATTCATACAGGAACTGCACCATGTGGAAAATACATGTTTTGTCATAAAAATAACAAATTCTTAAAAGTAGCTTTAACAAATTGAAAGAAGGCATTAGCTGTGCATTCTTGTGGCTCCATTGGTTTCACATTTGCTTCTGATAACCAGCTTTCTGAGTTCAATCCCAACCCAGAGCTTAAGCACCAAAATAAGATTGACGCTCCAGTGTAGTATTGGAGTGGGGTGCTGTGTTTCAAATGCTATGTTAAAGCAAGGTCCTACATCCTTGTTTTTGTCAATGTGAACACCAGATGGTATAAAAGCAAAGGAGCAAGCATGGGTCTGCCAAAAAATTATCCTTCAACTAACATTACTAAACCAGGTTGTAAGTCTTATTGCTTTTTGTGGGAATTGCTGCATGCAAATTGACTGTTGTGCTTCCTACACTCCAAAAGGACTTGAATATCACCGACATCTTTTCAAAGCTTTTCATCCTGTGTTTATCAGGACATTTTAAAGATTGAGAATATAAAGTGGAACAACATTTTGTGGTGAATGTGAAGAGAGGATTGATCATTTGGCAAGACAACTTTGATTGATTTGAGGAACTGCCATGGGGAACACACCTGTTCAATGATGAATGACAGTTAACTGCCAATGTTTGTTTAAATTTAAAACTAGGTTGAATCTGATTTGTCAAGGCCTTATCTAGAGGAATGAACTGGAGAATGGCTTCCACCTATTTTTGCTACAAATATAAAGTCAATCTGCAAAGAGAGAGACTCTATGTACATAATACATGTCGCTATTTTGGCTAGACAGAGTCCAGGCAAGTCAGACCTTTCAAGTCAGATATTATTCCAACTCACACATCACAAGACTCCAATAACACTGATACTTGTCCCCTAATTGACATACAGGTATAACCATACTTGCTCCATACTTTTATTTTGATTCAGATAATACCTTACTAGTTCAGAACATCTTCAAGGACATACAAATACACCACAATCTGAACCTGGCTGACATTCAGGTAATGGTTGCCAGCACATTTGGGATTATTTTGCAACCGTTATCCGAATGTGGAATCAGAGCTCATGTTGAAAATTGTACTTTGAGTTTTGGAAGCAAAGTTGAATTGGGCATAGTTAGTATCTTGCCTGTTGTGAAAGGGCTGTTTGATATGATGCACTTGTCTTTCAGATGCATGACCTATGTACCTAGCACCATGCTGCCATTTTCTTTCATTTATTCATTTATGGGATGTAGGTGTCACTGGCTGGGCCCAGCATTTATTGCCCATCCCTAGTTGCCCCTTGAGAAGGTGGGGGGTGAGCTGCCTTCTTGAACTGCTGTAGTCCACCTGCTGTGGGTTGACCCGCAATGCCGTTAGGGAGGGCATTCCAGGATTTTGATCCAGTGACACGGAACGGTGATATATTACCTAGTCAGGATGGTGAGTGGCTTGGAGGGGAATTTGAAGATGGTGACAATTCCATATGTATCTGCAGCCTTTGCCCTTCTAGATGGAAATGGTCATGGGCTTGGAAGGGGCTGTCTGAGGATCTTTAGTGAATTTCTGCAGTACATCTTGTGTTTGTACATACTGCTGCTCCTGAGTGTCAGTGGTGGAGGGAGTGAATAATTGTGGATGTGGTGCCAATCAAGATGGCTGCTTTGTCCTGGATGGTGTCAAGCTTCTTGAGTATTGTTGGAGCTGCACCCATCCAGGCAAGTGGAGAGAAGATTTTTATTCATTTGCTATAAAGTTCTTTGTTGCACCCAATGGTCATAAACAGCGCTATATAAATGCAATTTAAAAAAATATTTTCATGTGCCAGTTTATTGTATCCACTCCCTTGCTGGCTTTGAGTTTCCAAATCTGTATCCACCTTAGTGCTTTTATTGATGATGGATACATCTCATGCATAAACATGTTCCCAAAATTAGATTTTCCTTGCATCCCACAGCAAGAAAAAACAGTGCTGCTGATAGGGAAATAAAGTACAACAAATGAACTTCAATTGCAGCTCATCCTGGAACTTTGGGCAGCACGGTGGCTCAGTGGTTAGCACTGCTGCCTCACAGCGCCAGGGACCCAGGTTCAATTCCAGCCTCTGGTGACTGTCTGTGTGGAGTTTGTACATTCTCCCTGTGTCTGTGTGGGTTTCCTCCCATAGTCACAAAGATGTGCAGGTCAGGTGAATTAGCCATGCTAAATTGCCCGTAGTGTTAGGTGCATTAGGCAGGGGGAAATGGGTCTGGGTGGGTTACTCTTCAGAGGGTCGGTGTGGACTTGCTGGGCTAAGGGCCTGTTTCCACACTGTAGGGAATCTAATCTAATAATAGTTTCTGTACATTTCATCACTGCCATACTGCTACGTAGCAATGAGTACTCCCTGCAGACTATCCAAGAAATCTTTGGATAAAATCATTCTGGCTAAGGATAATTCGTTACTAACTATATTGTAATTATGTGTACTTAGTGCTTAACTGTTCAAATACTTTTTCAGCTTTTTAATGTGCTCATTTACTGTTGACAGCCCATCAAATGAAGGTACAGTTTTAAGGGTTACGTGCTTTTCTCAGCCAATCTTTCCTGTGTTACATGTTGAAGAAGCTGGGAGAGAGTTAATGAAGCAGCAAGTCAACTCATTATTGAGGAGGGGGTGGGCCATTACTGAGTGCAGTGTTGAGAGTGTGTTGCTGGAAAAGCACAGCAGGTCAGGCAGCATCCAGGGAGCAGGAAAATTGATGATTCAGGCCAGAGACCTTCATCAGGAATCTCAACTCACACTCTCAATTCTAATCTCCAGCATCTGCAGACCTCACTGTCTGCATTACTGAGCGCACTTATGGAAGGGCAGTGTTAGTGTTAGTGTCAACTAAGGGCAAAGAAATGCAATCTCACACAACGAGTCTCAGGCAGTACATAGGAGAGAATGAAAATTTGGGTGCAACTACACTACGGCCAAGAAAGCACAGCAACACCCGTACTTACTCAGGTACCGAAGGAAATTCAGTGTGTCCACGATGACTCTTACCAAATTTTATAGATGCACCATACAAAGATTCCTATCCAGATGCAGCTCGGTGTGGAAACTGCTCTGCCCATGATCGCAAGAAATTACAGAGACTTGTGAATGGAGCCCAGTCCATCAGGCAAATCCAGCTTTCCTTCCATTGACTCCGTCTACACTTCCTGCTGACTTGGGGAATCATCAAAGACCCTTCCCATTCCGGTTACACTCTCTTACACCCTCTTCCATTGGACAGAAGTTACAAAAGTTTGAAAACACGTACTAACAGATTCAAGAACAGCTTCTTCCCTGCTGTTATCACACTTATGAGTGGACCTCTCATATATTAGATCAGAAATCACACACAACACCAGGTTATAGTCCAATGAAGGAGGAGAAAGTGACGACTGCCGATGCTGGAGATCAGCGTCAAAAAGTGTGGGGCTGGAAAAGCACAGCCGGTCAGGCAGCATCTGAGGAGCAGGAATTTCTGATGAAGAGCTTATGCTCAAAAAATTTCCTGCTCCTCGGATGCTGCCTGACCGGCTGTGCATTCCCAGCACCACACTTTTTGACTATAGTCCAATTAAATCACCTGATGAAAGAGCAGCGCTCCGAAAGCTTGTGATTTCAAATAAACCTGTTGGACTATAACCTGGTGTTGTGTGACTTCTGACCTTGTTCACTCCGGTCCAACACTCCACACTATGGCTACCATATATTAGAGCTAATCTTTCTCTCTACTTGTTCTGTAACGCTCGCTGTAGCTATATCACTATATTCCTCATTCTGTTCTATTAGCATGATGTACCTGTGTAAGGTATGACCTGTCTGGTTAGCACTCAAAACAATACTTCTCACTGTATCTCGGTCCATGTGACAATTACAAATCAAATCACTACACAGGCTGTCATGATTCAAGAAGGCAGCTCACCACCAACATTTAAGGATGATTGGAGATGGCCAATAACACTGGCCCCCCCAGTCAGCAGCTTAAACAATCCTTGAAATAATGAACATTGAGATTGACCCAACTCCTTCATTCTAAATGCAGTTTTTCTTCCAGAAACATGAAACTGAAGGTGTGTGTGTTAGTTCAGTTCAATCCTGGAAATCTACTAGTCTGAGGCATTTCAAACAGGGTCATTTCGGACATCAATACGAAAGTAAAGTGCTACCAATGCTGGGAATCTGAATTAAAGACAGAAAATGTTGGAAATGCTCAGCAGGTCTGGCAGCATCTGTGGAAAGAGGAACTAAAGGCCTTCTTCGAACTCCAAGGGGTTTTTGGTAACTTGAAATCCGGCTCAGGTTTAATGTGCCAGCAAGATGTGCTTGCATGAATCTTGAGATTGACCCAACTCCTGCGTTGTAAATGTATTCTTTCTTGTTTTCTTGTTTTCATGTTTCCACTTCTGAAGAAAGATCATTGACCTGAAACTTCAGGGTGGCTTTTCCAAAAGGGGCAAAATGCCGACGTGAGCTTCAATTCTGCATTGGGAACACGGGGCTGGCTGTGCTGGGACGTCACGCAGGATCTTCCCTTCACTGGCCAATTACAGAGCTGCCCCTGGGAGCCTGGTCCAATTACGTATGGTGGACAGACCAAGGAAGCAAAGGGCCCAAGCAGAAGGCCTGCAGAGAGGTCAGGCAGACAGGCATACTGAGGGAGGATTATTTAGCCATCGCAGTGTAGTTACATATAGTTACATGAGTAAGGATGGCAGATTCACTTCCCTTGAAAACTTCAATGAACAGGATGAGCTTTTAAACTTTTACAACAAGCTAGTAGAAGCAGGGTCACCATTGTTAATTTCAGATTTATTGAATGAGCTAGAGTTAAATGCTCATCCCTGTCTCTTTCAGGGATCTCATTTACTGGCCCAATAATATAACCATTATGCTGCCATACCCAGTATTGGGTGAGGGCTTCAGGAACCTGGAGCAGCCTTGTGATGATGTCACAGAGCTGCACACCTTTGAGTCTAAATAGAAGAGTGTGGGTGGAGCTAAAACACTGCAGAAGCATTCTCTCCAACTGTAGAAAATCTTAAAAGCACTTCATCCTGAACACATAGAGACACATTAGTACTTGCACGTTTTAAAGATAAAATCATTACAGCAATGATTGTCATGTACAGCACCGATTAGAATGAATGTATAATAACGAGTGTTAGTTTAAAGTCTAAACCAGGAAAGAGCTCTTAAATTTGCCTCCTCCTTGACAGTCCGCCTTGATCCCAAATTGATAGTGTGGCATCAAACCACACGATGAGAAGGTCCACTTCAGCCATCTGATCTGGGACAGGCAAAAGGAGCTAGAAATAAAGTCCATATAGCCTGTAGATTTATCAGGCAGAGAGAGCCTGTTAGGTGTTGTGGAGATTGTTGGAGTCTAGGCAAGTTTTGGAAATATATATCTTTGGAATTTCACCAACAAGGATGAAGAGAGCTTGTCAAATGGAACGCGGTGTCAAACTCCTTATCGAAGACCCAGCTGAAAATGTTTTCACAAGCATTCTGCCCCCTACCTCATTGATTTCACAGTATCTGCAGCATTTGTTGTTCCTATCAGCCCAACACTGATAACTGTGCTGTTAATTCTCTATGTAGTGCATTAGTTTAGAGAGGAAGATTGGAAATAGCTCTGGCAAGAGCCTGAAGCTTAACTACAGTCCCTGGAGGATTTGGTATTTTCATCTGCCCATCCTGAATGGACCCATTATGGAGCCTTCATTAATATTTCTGCAGTTCTACTGATATACCTGCTCTGTGTTTCCTGTTGAAATCCAAATACTGAAAGACTTTTTAAACATTGCATATTTACTTCCCAATAAACAGTGCAAGATTAGTGGGGTGTTTGCACACTGGCCAGAACTGATTTCTGTGTAGCTATCACAACCTTCATACATACAATTTGCTCCTTGAAAGAAGGTCACCTCATCCTCCCTCACTTGCCACTTGAAGCAAAGTTTCAAATAAAGGACGCTTTATGGCCAAGGGAAGGAAACAAAATAAAATTATAGGGAATGGTTTTATGCTTATTTGGGCTTGTGAAACTAAGTGGGTGGGCAGTTAGGGTCACCCAGGTTCGTTCCCAAAGCTGGTGATGCCAGGAACTGGATGTTTTCAATTTTACCTTTCTTTCTGTTCATTTATAGAATGAGGACGTGGCTGGCTGGACCAACGCTTTCTTGCCCATCTCTAGACACCCGTTGAGAAGGTGATGGTGAGCTGCCTTCTCGAGCTGTTGCAGTCTGTTTAGTGCAGGGTCACTCACATTGCCCTTAGGGAGGGTAGTTCCTCACTGATCAAGTCACAAAGGCACAAGACTGTAGGACAGCCAATGAGCAACTGAACCTGGAACTCTGTATAAATGAGAGAAATATTATCACGCTCGAGCATGAAAGGCAGGAACAGGTTTGCTAAGTTGGGTGGTCAGCCGTGATCATAACAAATGGCAGAACAGGCTCAAGGGGCCAAATGTTTCATCATTTCAATGTAATCAGCGAGGGACCCCTCCCATTCCAATCAGGAGGCAAGAGGGCCAGAGGACTAACACAACATAAGACATGGAGCCAAAGTAGGCCATTCAGCCCATCATGGTAGGTAAAAACAATGACTGCAGATGCTGGAAACCAGATTCTGCGTTAGTGGTGCTGGAAGAGCACAGCAGTTCAGGCAGCATCCGAGGAGCAGCAAAATCACCGTTTCGGGCAAAAGCCCTTCATCAGGAATAAAGGCAGAGAGCCTGAGGCGTGGAAAGATAAGCTAGAGGAGGGTGGGGGTGGGGAGAGAGTAGCATAGAGTACAATAGGTGAGTGGGGGAGGGGATGAAGGTGATAGGTCAGGGAGGAGGGTGGATTGGATAGGTGGAAAAGAAGATAGGCAGGGAGGACAAGTCATGGGGACAGTGCTGAGCTGGAAGTTTGGAACTAGGGTGAGGTGGGGGAAGGGGAAATGAGAAAACTGTTGAAGTCCACATTGATGTCCTGGGGTTGAAGTGTTCCGAGGTGGAAGATGAGGCGTTCTTCCTCCAGGCATCTGGTGGTGAGGGAGCGGCGGTGAAGGAGGCCAAGGACCTCCATATCCTTGGCAGAGTGGGAGGGGGAGTTGAAATGTTGGGCCACGGGGCGGTGTGGTTGATTGGTGCGGGTGTCCCAGAGATGTTCCCTAAAGCGCTCTGCTAGGAGGCATCCAGTCTCTCCAATGTAGAGGAGACCGCATCGGGAGCAACGGATGCAATAAATGATATTAGTGGATGTGCAGGTAAAACTTTGATGGATGTGGAAGGCTCCTTTAGGGCCTTGGATGGAGGCGAGGGAGGAGGTGTGGGCGCAGGTTTTGCAGTTCCTGCGGTGGCAGGGGAAGGTGCCAGGATGAGCGGGTGGGTTGTAGGGGGGCGTGGACCTGACCAGGTAGTCATAGAGGGAACGGTCTTTGCGGAAGGTGGAAAGGGGTGGGGAGGGAAATATATCCCTGGTGGTGGGGTCTTTTTGGAGGTGGCGGAAATTCAGCCCATCATGCCTACTCTGCCATTCAGTGTGATCGTTGTTACACTGATAATCCTCGACTCCACCTTTTCCCTGCAACCCTCAATTCCCTTACTAATTAAAAATCTTTCTCTCTCTCAGCCTTGAATACTCTTAATGACCCAGCCCCAACAGCTCTCTGTGGGAACGAATTCCACAGATTCAAGTTCATTAGCTGCTGTTTTAGTGTGTTGGTGGGTTTGTGGCCTACTGCGATGCCAAGGGGTCTGAGTGGCCTGGCAGTCACTTCCGAGATGTCTTTAATGTAGGGGAGATTGGTTAGTGTGCACTAGTATCCTTACATACGGATGAGAAAGGACACCACTTCGACTGGGACAACACATCCATCCAAGGACAAGCCAAACAGAGACAGGCACAAGAATTCCTAGAAGCATGGCATTCCAACCGGAATTCTATCAACAAACAAATTGACTTGGATCCCATTTACCACCCCCTGAGAAAATGAACGGGAAATGATATCACCATAGGAAACGATGTCACCACAGGAAATGATGTCACCAACTCTAAGGAAACTTAGACATATAAATAGAAAGTGGACTATACCACCAATGCTTCATTCGGAGGCTCACTGAATATGTTACCTAGTATGGTGATGAAATGTCTGAAAATGAACCTCCCAGCTCAGTGAGCAAACCTACATCCAGAACCTCAACCTGAGCTACAAATCTTCTGAAAACTTTATAAACCTCTATAAGGTCATCCCTCCGACACTCCAGGGAACTCCTCAGCGTGGAACTCATCCACAGTCAGGAAGATCCCAGTTGGCATCCCCAGTTTGCTTTAAGTGGGCACTTAGCTGCTCCTCATGTACCATCAGGTGCACCATGGCAGCAAGGCTCCTTCACCAGCATCTTTCAGGCCGATCAAACCTATCATCTGGAAGCATAAGGGCAGCAGATACATGGATCAGCACCATCACCTGCAAGTTTCCCCACCAAACCACTCATCGTCCTGACTTGGCACTCTACTGCTGTTCCTTCACTGTCACTGGGTCAAAATCATGGAACGCCCTTCCCATCAGCACTGCTGCTGTCCTCACACCAAATACATAGCAGCAATTCAGGGAGGCAATACTCCACCATCTTCTTCAGAGCAACCAGAGATGGATCATAAATGTTGGTGCAGTCAGGAACTCCTTTTGTATCACGTATACTATACATCTGGATTCAGAGCAGAGTTGTCGGAGAAGAGGCAAAGTCAGGAACTGTCTTCAGGCTTAGACTTCAAAGTAATCGCTCTTTCTTATACATTAATGCGAAATGCTGCTGTATGCATCAATGATAGATATCCTGAGGTCTATCAGAATTCATGGTCACATTGGGTAAGGGCTAATCTAAATTATTTTGTCTGTTTGTGTCCAATTGCTCACAGGAATCTTCCAGAGTATAGAGTAGTGCACTGTATTCTAACTCCACCCACACTGCTATTTAGGCTCAGTGATAAGCAGCGATATGATATCATCGCAAGGTTATTCCAACTCAACAATACAGGCCATTGTCTGCCTCATCCTACCTCAGGTCACTTGGAGCCTGAAAGGCATCAAGGAGCTGTCAACAGACCAGGTTTATGAGAAAGATTCCTCCCCCATCCTTTTGCCAAAGACTTGGTTGAGAAGATTCCAGAGTTTAAAAATGTAGTGCTGGAAAATCACAGCAGGACAGGCAGCATCCGAGGAGCAGGAAAATCGACGTTTCGGGCATAAGCCCTTCTTCAGGCCCGAAACGTCAATTCTCCTGCTCCTCGGGTGCCGCCTGTCCTGCCGTGTTTTTCCAGCACCACACTTTTCAACTCTGGTCTCCAGCATCTGCAGTCCTCACTTTCTCCTGAGAAGATTCCATCCAAAGATGGTAAAAAGCAGCATGCTGCTGAGCAGTTTTATATCTCAGTGGAGAGACAATGTCCATGTCAGACTAACACCACTTAAAACCAGCTTGCACCTCTTAAAGGGGAGCAGTATTCAGCAGCAGCAGAAGTAGGTGGTTATGGAAGATCCAGAGAGTGGTGGCTGTGTGGAATGCTCTGCCCCAGAGGGCAGTGGAGGCCCAGTCTCTGGATTCATTTAAGAAAGAATTGGATAGAGCTCTTAAAGATAGTGGAGTCAAGGGGTATGGAGATAAGGCTGGAACAGGATACTGATTAGGAATGATCAGCCATGATCATATTGAATGGCGGTGCAGGCTCGAAGGGCAGAATGGCCTACTCCTGCATCTATTGTCTATTGTCTATTGTCTATTGTCTATCTCTTGAACAGGAAGGCAATGCGAGACGTTTATGCAAGAGGTGAAGAGGTAAATCATTGACCCATAAGGAAGCAGGAGACCCCCACCAGAGAGACACCAAGGAGGAAGTGGGAGCAGGTAAACGTCGTTGTCAATGCCAGGATATTATGGGCCTGAGGACCTGACATCCTTCAGGAAGACATTTAATGATCTTACAGGAGTAGTCAAGGACAGTAAGTGCATCTTCATAACCCAAATCCTCATAGGCTGACCACTGTCCTCACATACTGCTCCAAGCTTCACATCCACATTTCACCAAAATCCAGTTAAGGCAGGAGTATCATCCAAACACATTTTGCGCGACACTCATTGACTCACGTTTTGCCCTCTTGCAGAACAAGGTGACACCTAACTGGGGCACTGACATCTCACTGCTGATGGGGGTGGGGGAGAGGGGGGATCGGTGTTGGTGGAGCACAGAGACATGTTCTCATCGCCACGGAGGAGCTAGTAGTGGCCACCCCTGCAGGGACTGACAACAGGGCTGAGGGGAACAAGATTCTACGAAATGAGTTCATTTTGAGCCCAAGTAGAATAAAACAGGTTTGGGACAACACTGTTGCCATGCCAATAAGGTTAAAAAGGGTAAGGATGTGGATTGTAATGGCAGGGTTTGAGTCTAAAGGCAAATAGATTGGCCTATATTTCATAGAATCCCCACAGTGTGGAAGCCCACTGAGTCCGCACCAACCCTTCAAAGAGCATCCCAACACCCAATCTCCATAACCTCGCATTTTCCATGGCTAATCCAGCTAGCCTACACATCTTTGGACTGTGGAAGAAAACCAGAGGAAACCCACACAGACACGGGGAGAAGGTGCAAACTCCAATACAATCACCTGAGATGGACTCAAACCCAGGCTCCTAGTGCTGTGAGGCAGCAGTGCTAACCACTCAGCCATCATGCCAGAGGAGAAGCTGCAAGTCACCCACATTGGCTTTGGATCTAGAGTCACATGTTGGCCAGACCAGGTAAGGATAGCAGATTTCCTTCCCTGAAGGACACTAATTGGGTTTTTAATGACAATTGACGATAGCTATTATGGTCACCATAACCGAGACTAACTTACAATTCCAGATTTAGTAACTGATTGAATTTAAATGGCAATAGGTGCTGTAGTGGGATTTGAACACAGAGCCTGGTTCCTCGATTACTATCTCAGTGGCATGACCGCCACACCTTCATTACCACACACACATACACACACAAGGTGATTGTCATAGAAGAGGAATCCTGGGTCTCAAATGACAGTTATGAAGGCTGATTCTGAGACAGGTAACCAACTGTTGCATGCATGACATTGTGATCTTTTGCTATAAATTCTGTATTTTATGATCCTGCTCCACAAGTAGATAAACCTGTTGGACTATAACCTGTTTTTTAACTTTATCCACCCAGTCCAATACCGGTACCTACACATCATGATTAAAAGAAAACATGCAATTTGTCAAACCTTCTCACCTTGTGCTCATCAGGACGATGCTCAAGAATACCAGCATAAAGTACAATGTTATATGAGAAAACAATACTGGATGGCTAGAGGCACTTTGTTCTTCTCTCACATATAAAATATTGTTCTGAAGACAAGTCACTGGACTTGGAACATTAGCTCTGCTTTCCCTCCACAGATGCTTCCAGACCTGCTGAGTTTCTTCAGTTATTTCTGTTCGAGGTTGTTTCAAAACACCAGCATCCACAGTGCATGCTTGTGAAGGCAGTTTCTGTGGCACAATTGGTTAGTGTATTCATCTATTATCTGTATGGGTGGTGGTTTGAGACCACCCAGGGGTAGAGCTTTTGCTAGTTCCATTCTTTTAGTTTTCAAAGGAGATGTGTGAGGGGTGGTTTTTTTTACGCACAGAGTGGTAGGAGGATGGAATGTACCGCCAGAGTTGGTGGGAGTGGAGGCAGATACGATTGGGGCATTTAAGGGGCTTTTCGATGAGCATATGACTACACAAGGAATGGAGGGGTATGGACCAAGGGTGGCCAGGAGGAATTAGTTTAATTTGGTGTCATGTTCACCACAACATCCTTTCCTGTGTTGTACGGTTTCATGTTCCATGTTCTAGATGAGACCTTTTCTCATAAGTACTCAAGCCCTGTATTTCACCAACTGTAGACGAAATTGGTTCATTATATGCATTGTCAGTGGCCTGTCATACCCAGGCACAAATAATACTGTAACCTCTTGCATCATGACACCACAGTAACAAATCCATTAATATTGAAACTGCACCTTGTCATGCTTGTCTACAATGGCAGTGGAAAAATGCTTTAATGACTATTAATGGAGAATATGTTATGACGACAGGGGCAGAAATCTTAGAATGTAATGCTCTGTAAAACTCTGAAATCACTTATTGCCAGTGTCTCCAAAATTATAGAAGGTTAAACGGTCAGAGGTGACATTTTGAACTGATGATGTAATGCAATGAATTCAGTAATTTATTCAACGAGAACCTTTCTTTGTAAATGAAATTTGACATTTTGTTTAATGGAGATAATAGCAGCCTTGTGAAAACGACGCACTAAAAGGCATTATTATTCACATTAATAAAATACAAAGTTCGACAAAGGGCAATCTGGAAAGAATCAAATAATCCCAAGTCATTAGCCACAAATTAAATTTGGATTTTTTGATGACAAGGATTATTGTAAAGAAAAATAGAAAAGCTTCAATGAAAACTGACGGTTGAGATAACAAGGTGACACGGACTGGCCCTGAAATCTATTTTGATATGAATGATTCTTGCCTTAAATGAAACAAAAAGACCTATTCTTGGATCATCAAGGGCCTTGGTTATATCAGATTGACATTTGCCAGGCAGCTCACTGGCGAAGACAATTTGTATTTGACCCACTGTTCTGCCAGTGGAAGTGAAGGAAGAAAGGGAGCTAATGAAGGAAATTAGCAGCATATGTGACTGAGAGAATGAGAAAATTGGGGAGAGAACGAAAGGGAACCCCAGAAAGGGGGAGAGGAGGGAGTGCATTCAGCTGAGGAGAATTGAGGCAGAAATTGGAACAGGGGAGTGATTGGGAGTGAGAAGTGTTTCATATTTTTAATGTGGTGCTAAGGGGAGTAACCCTGAACCTTGCTTCTGTCGTCAGCTCTTTTTATTTCTGGTAATGGTCTGCAGGTCTCTCTTTAAGGACTACTTAATGAGCTGAATATGGACTGAGTGTTCTGCAACGTGCTTAATTGCCCACCAAATATGTTCCTGGCAAACCAATTTGGCATATCAGGTCAATAATAAAGTAGCAGGTTCCTGAAGTACTTAAAAATGGAAGGACTTAAGGCACAGAAGAGACCATTGCATCCTCCACAGTCAAAAAAGGAGCTTAACCAGTTTAATAAAACAGAGATCTGCGGCTGCTGAAGATCTGAAACAAAAACAGAAATTAGTGGGGAGAAACTCAGCAGGCCTGTCAGCTGAGAGAAAGCTGAGTGAATGCTTCAAATTCTGAAAAAGGGGCACTGAACTCGAAATGTTAATTCTGTTTCTCTCTCCACAGATGCTGCCAGACCTGCTAAATTGCTCCAGAGATTGTTTTTTGATTTATCCAGTTTAATCCCACCTTCCAACTCTCAGCCTTAAGGTCATTCACCTCAGATGCATACCTAAATGTGTTTTGATATGTGATGAGGGTTTCTACCATTGTGTAAGACCCCAGCATTCTCTGAATGAAAAGGATTACCCTTCAACTCTCCAATAATCCTTCTGTGAATTCCTTTAAAATTTCTGTCCCCTTCTCACCGAAATCCCTGCTAAAGAAAAATGGAGCCTTCCTTTCACTCAATGTAGGCTCCTTGTAATTTTACCCACTTTAATTAAATCTCCCCTCAGCCTCCTTTGTTACAAAGAAATAACTCTAGTCTACTTGATCTTTCTTGATTGTTAAAATTCTCCATTGTTGGTATTAATTTTGATTTGGTTGAGAATTTGGTAGCATGGTTAGTAAATTTGTGGATTACACCAAAATTGGTGGCTTAGTGGACTGTGAAAATTGTTATCTAAGAATACAGAATAATCTTGATCAATTGGACCAATGGGCCAAGGAATAGCAAATGGAGTTTAATTTAAATAAATGAGAAGTAAGACAAACCAGGGCAGGACTTCTACAGCTAAGGGTGGGGCTTTGGGTAGTGCTGTCAAAGAGAGATCTAGGGGTACAGGCACATAGTTCACTGAAAATGGCAGGTAGACAGGGTGGTGAAGAAGGCATTTAGCACGCCTTCATTAGTCAGAGCATTGAGTACAGAAGCTGGGACGTTATGTTATAGTTGCACAGGACATTGGTAAGCCCACATTTGGAGCACTGCATACAAGTCTGGTTGTCCTGCTATAGGAAGGATGTTATTAAACTGGAAAAGATGCAAAATCATTTAAAAAGTTGTTACAAAGTCTGGAGGATTTGAATTATACGGAGAGGACATTTTTCCCTGGATCTTAGGGGGCTAAGGGGTCTCCTTATAGAGGTTTATAAAATCATGAGGGAGTGAGATAGGGTGAATAGCCAAGATCTTTTCCCTATGCTAGGGGAGTCCAAAACGTGAAGGCATAGGTTTAAGGTGGGAGGGGAAAGATTTGACCAGGACCTAAAGGGCAGCATTTTCAATGAGAGGGTGGAACAAGCTGCCAGAGGAAGTTGTAGAGGCGCATTTAATTGCAACATTTAAAAGACATTTGGAGAAGTGCATGGATTGGAACAGTTTAGAGGGATTTTATTTTTCTTTATTCATGTATGGGATTTGGGTATCGCTGGTTGGCCTGTATTTATTGCCCATCCCTAGTTGGCCCTTGAGAAGGTGAGGGTGAGCTGCCTTCTTGAACCGCTGCAGTCCACCTGCTGTGGGTTGACCCACAATGCCCTTAGGGAGGGAATTCCAGGATTTTGACCCAGCAACACTGAGGGAATGGCAATATATTTTCAAGTCAGGATGGTGAGTGGCTCAGAGGGGAACTTGAATGTGATGCTTTTCCCATGTATCCTGCTGCTGCCCTTGCCCTCGTAGATGGAAGTGATCATGGGATATGGGCCAAACACAGGCAAATGGGACTAGCTCAGTTTAGGAAACGTGGTTCAGCATGGACGATTTGGGCCGAAGGGTCTATTTCCATGCTCTATGACTCTGTGACTCTGATTTTGTAAATTTCCTCTGTATGCTGTCTTTGGAGATCCCACCTTTTCTGTAATACAATGACCAAAGCTACATGCAACATCTTGTCTCCGTTCTGCAGTGTTTCATCCAGTTCCAGCATGACCTCCCTGCTTCTACATGCGAGAGATACAGTAAAGTTACCATAGTCCTACCAGATCATGGGACTGCTCCCTCATTAGGGAGAGATAACTGGTGATGATTTAACCTGAGGATCACCAGACCTCAGGTGAGGAGTGACATTAGGAAGGAGAGTCCTTCATTGTAACCTCAGCTGATGCAGAAATTGAAACCGAGCTAGTGGCATTGACTTTGCATTATAAACCAACCCTCCAGCCAACTGAGCTAACCAACCCCCAGATTGTGAAGCACACAAACAGCAGGACTCCTTTTGAAGTGTGGCATCATATACCAGTAAGGTCAGGGCTACACTGTGGGTGCAGTGCGGGATTTTGCGCACTAGCAGCTATATTGGGGCACCTCTTTGTTTACCATGTTTGCATCACAACCCCTCCCCCCCACCCCCACCACCTCCCCCCGCCCCCACACACACAGAAATGTGGACCATTGTTAACATGTACTATTGTTTTCAAAACAGAAATACAAAAGCGTAAAGAGCCTCCAACGCTTCAGTTCAGATAACTGTGTTCAGAAAAGGAGGAGGATGCTTCAAAGTGCCAACTCTATGTACCCTGTTTAAGACTGGTCACAAAAATGTCTTTAGTGTGAGTCAAATGACCCTTAACATTCTCATTCCAGCAAAGGAGCAACTTTGCCAAATAAAGCCTGTCAGACTCGCGACAATCCAATCCTTTGCCAAATAAATGCTGTCAGACTCACGACAATCCAATCCTTGGTTCATAAAGCACAGCTTCAAAAATCTGTATTCTGTGAGATACCAAAGAATTCTTTAAATATGACAAACCCAAGTGAAGGCATCAACTTGAAAGGACAAAACGGTGCTGAAGTTAATCAGAAGACAACGATTTGCAAAGGAGCCAATCTTGGGTTTTATCAATTTCAAAAAATGAAAAAGTAAGAAGGCTGAGGCCACTAAAGAATCAGGCGAAAGTGAGTACTGCAGATGTTGGAGATCAGAGTCAAGATTAGAGTGATATTGGAAAAGCAGAGCAGGTCAGGCACACATCTGAGGAGCAGGAAAATCGACGTTCCCGGCAAAAGCCCCACTCATGTGGTGAAGGAATGAATATGATTATGAGGCTGTGATGAGGATTTCACTTCTGTGCAAGAAAAATACTAAATGAAATACAAATTCTGTCCAGTTCTGGTCACCCTGTTATAGGAAGGATATTATTAAGTTGGAGAAGGTTAGAAGGGACTTACCAGGATGTTGCTGAGCGTGGACGGTCTGAGTTATAAGGAGAGGCTGGAATTTTTTTTTACTGGACCATATGAGGTTGAGGGTGACCTTATAGAAGTTTATAAAATCATGAGGAGCATGGATAGGGTGAATGGCAGATGTCTTTTCCCTAGGGTGGGGGATTTTCAAGACAAGGGGTCATATTTTAAAGTTGAGAGGAGAAAGATTCAAAAAACACATGAGGGACAATATTCTTACACAAAGAATGGTTCATGTGTGGAATGAATTTCTAGAGGAAGTGGTGGATGTGGGTACAATTACAACATTTAAAGGACATTTGGATAAGAACACGAATAAGAAGGGTTTGGAAGGATATGGGCCAAGCGCAGGCAGGTGGGACTAGTTTACTTGGGTATTATGGTCAGCATGGACTGGTTAAACTGAAGGGTCTGTCTCAGTGCTGTAGAACTCTATAAATGAGAGAAATCAGGAAGCATCAGTAACATGGAAGAAGGCAAGAAAGACTGAACAGAGGAGAAAGTGATTGGAGGAGACAGATCACTTACCAAAGAGAAACATTTTATTGTGTCCTGCACAAGAGAGAAATTAGAAGGGGAACCCTACATCTGTTAATTATAAACTGTATAAAAATTCAGGGTCATTGAGGAGTAAATGGGATATTTGGCATTGCTGCAATTATGAGGATTATAAGATTCTGTTTTGGGGAAGTGTGTCTTCAAGATAAAATGGAGAGGGTCATTTGAACCGCTTTGAAGTCTGCCTGACAAGAAGCTTGGCTGGTTTCATGGTCAGAGACAAAACAGCATCCAGACTGACTTGCTGAGAAAGGGCAAGGTGTTTCACTTTGAGACAATGACAGTAATAATGCATAGATTGTGAGCCTCCAAAGTCCCAGAAATTTGCTGAGATATTCGGCTTGTAACCAATTGTGCTTTAAAATGTCCATTTCCTTCCAAGAGAAAAGAAAGTTTGGTCTCATGGAAAATATTTCCAACTAGATACATAGCCCATGTGATTCTTGTAGCTAGTCAGCGGGAATTTTGAGAGAGGAAGGATTTCAAAGACATTCCAGGAAACTCCCATAGAAATTAGTCAGCTAGATTTCACAAGGGGGAGAGCAGACTGTGACAGCAAGATCCCATTTTTTTGCCAGGCTAGAGTGTACAGAGCACACACTCACATTAGAAAGACGTTTGTGAATAGTTAGATGAAGTCTGGTGGATTTGTGTAACTTTAACTCAATGGCAAAGTTTCTAGGAAAATCATACTATGTGAGACAATTCTAAGATTAAAGAAATTCAGGCCGAGAAGTGAAAAAAGCTGAAGTGAACAACTGAGAGCTAACAATCATTTTGAACTGATTTCTGGAGAATTGAATGCCCATTTTAAGGTCAGCGAGTACACCAGAAAGGTATACTGCTATAAGTAAAATGGCAAAAATTCCCTTCTATGATATAAAGTTGTCTAAATATCAGCGTTTAATCAATAGTGCTTCTAGTCTTAAATTACAGTAAGTCTTAAAACTTAAAAATCTGGTCATGTTACACTTTCAGCTTTGAATTAGAAGTTTGAATTTCTCTTTTTAAAAGTTTATTTTAATTTACTCATGGGATGTGGGGGTCACTGACTAAGCCAGTATTTATTGCCCATCCCTAGTTGCCCCTTGAGAAGGTGGGGGTGAGCTGCCTTCTTGAACCTTTGCCTTTATAAAGATAAAATGCCAACAAATAGAAGGATGTTCCACATTTCCCACTCATACAAAAAGGCTTGCGAGGGACGATTGGGAAAAGATGGCAGAGAACAAGTAAATGGTTCATAACATCAATGGAGTCAGACAGGGTGGAAAAAACCCTTCGGCCCACCACACCCATGCTGACCAGGTTTCCTAAACTGAACTAGTCCCATGTAGTAATTGGCACCAGGGCCAGGTGGATCTCATTAACTATGAGATCCTTGATTGGGATTGTTAACCTGGGCCAAGCAGGGATCCCTGGCTGACCAATAGAAACAAGAGTTTGAAAAGGTCTTCTCAGTCTGGGGACTAGCTTGGATCCCATGTACTGTGTGCATGTAAATAAAGGGTGACTTGGTAACGGGATACCGGCCTCTGTGCAGTTATTTTGTTGCATGGTTACAGTTAATGACATCAAATCATTATTGTAGATTATACAGCACGTGTAGTCAGTTACAATACATGTTGACCTTAGGGAAGTTCATAAAATCATGAGGGGCATGGATAGGGTGAATAGTCAGGGTCTTTTTCCAAGGGTAAGGGAGTCCAACACTAGGGGGCATAGGTATAAGGTGAGAGGGAAAAGATTTAAAAAGGTCCAGAGAGGCAACTTTTCCACACAGAGGGTGATGCGTGTATGGAATGAGCTGCCAGAGGAAGTGGTGAAGGCTGGTACAATTACAACATTTGAAAGGCATCTGGATGGGTATATGAATAGGATGGGTTTAGAGGGATATGGGCCAAATGCTGGCAAATAGGATTAGATTAATTAAGGATATCTGGTTGGCATGGACGAGTTGGACTGAAGGGTCTGTTTCCGTGCTGTATATCTCTAAGACTCTATGACATAGATTAGATTAGATTCCTTACAGTGTGGAAACAGGCCTAGTCTACATGGAGCCTCTGAAGGAGTAACCCACCCAGACCCATTCCCCCTAACTAACGCACTTAACTCTATGGGCAATTTAGCATGACCAATTCACCTGACCTGCACATCTTTGGATTGTGGGAGGAAACCGGAGCACCCGGAGGAAACCCACGCAGACACGGGGAGAATGTGCAAACTCCACACAGACAGTCGCCCGAGGCTGGAATCGAACCCAGGTCCCTGGCGCTGTGAGGCAGCAGTGCTAACCACTGAGCCACCGTGCTGCCCCAATATACACCCAAAAAATCACTTCATAAAATTGCAGCTCCAGTAGGACACAGCATTTACATAGAGAGTGTATTGAGAAATTGTGGGCACGGATCCATTATATACACTTATCTGAAAGGTCTTCTGAAATTGTGAATAGTTGTTATTGCACTAACAACCAATTTAAGATAATCTTACCAGAAGCAGATAATGTACGGTGGCTCAGTGGTTAGCACTGCTGCCTCATAACACCAGACACCTAGGTTTAACTCCACCCTCAGGCAACTGTCTGTGTGGAGTTTGCACATTCTCCCCATGTCTGTGTGGGTTTTGTCTGGATGCTCTTGTTTCCTCCCACAGTCCAAAGATGTACAGGTTGGCATGGATTGGTTATGTAGTGTCCAGGGGTGTGCAGATCAGGTGGGTTAACCATGGTAAATGCAGGGGCTGGGTTTGAGTAGGATGCTCATCAGAGGGTCAGTACAGAGTCAATGGGCTAAATGGCCTCTTTCCACACTGCAGGGGTTCTATAATCAGTCGAGCTCCAAACAAGGCTCAAGCACTTTAGCCTCACGTATTCATACACAGCGACTCCTCTAATGACAAAATGAATATTTTCAAACCTTGCACCTCTTTTGAATTATGTTAGAATTTCGGAGCCAATACTTCCCTGTTTCTTTCTCCATGGCAACCCATTAGCTAAGCAGAATTGACTTGCCATTCAGCACCCTTTCTGCTGTGGCATTAATTGCTGTGGTCATTTGAAATTTGGAATTCATGGATTTGTCCTGATGCATGCAAGACAAAAAGATTCAGTAACATCATTCCCTTTCCATCACTGCTCAAGTTCTGGACTGTAAGAGGTCTGTTAGTTGGTTCCTTTTCCAAGTATTTTGTTAGTGACATGAAACATCAGTTTCTTTTCGGGAACTTATATTCTGAACTCTGACACTGGCCAATGTCCAGAAACCGAAGAACGAAGGAATACAGCAAGATTGTTTTATTAATCCTAATGAAGCTATAGCTTTTTCATGATGTAAACATCAATATGATTTTGCCACATCATCGTGTTTCTTATCATCCCTGTGCTCACTAAATTATTGCTTCCAAGATAAGCAGCAACCTGATTTTTCCATTCTGCCTCCCTATTTTCAAATCTCTCCATGATTTAGATTTTGTATGTTTGAGATATAGTGTCATTGGGACATTTAGGATTCTTAAGGGGCTTAACAGGGTAAATACTGAGAGGATGTTTCCTTTTTTTTATTCATTCACAGGACGAGGGTGTCATTGACTAGGCCAGCAATTATTGGCCTTCCCTAATTACCCAGAGGGCAGTTTAAAGTCAACCATATTGCTGTGGGTCTGGAGTCACATGTAGGCCAGACCAGCTAAGGATGGCAGCTTCCTTCCCCAGAGTACATTTGTGAACCAGGTAGGCTTTTCTGACAATTGACAATGGTTTTGTGGTCATCATTAGACACTTAACTCCAGATTTAAAAAAAAAATTAATTCAAATTCCATCATCTGCTGTGGCGGCATTCGAACCCAAGTCCCAAGGATGTTATCTGGGCTTCTGGCCATTGTCTCCCCATGGGAGAGCCTAGGACCAGAGGACATGGCCTCAGAATGAAGGGGCACCAATTTAGGACTGAGATGATGAGAAGATCTCAGAAGGTTGTGAGTCTTTGGAACTCCTTGCCACAGAGAGCTGTGCGGGTAGAAAGTCCTTGAGTATATTTAAGGCTGAGATTGATTCTTGATCGGACAGGGAAACAGAGTCACAGGGGAAAGGCAGAAAAATGAATGTGAGGAATATTAGTTCAGCTATGATCCTATTGAAGGTCGAGCAGGCTCAAGGGGCCGAATGGCCTACTCCTATTCTTATTTCTTATGGTAGCAAGATCTGATCACTCTTCTCCCCACCCACCATCTCTGCAATCCCTTTTAGCCTCATGAGCCTTAGAGACATTGAAGCTCTCCTAATTATGGCTCCTGTTGCAACCCCTAATCATAATTGCCTTGCAAGAACCCCCAGGGTCTGGAACTTGCCCCCCATCTCTGCCCCTCTGACTCTCTTTCATCCTTTTAGAAAACTCCCTAAAACTTACCTCTTCTCATTGAAACTTAGGGAAGCCCGGGTAGAGTGATAGTGGAGAAGATGTTTCCATGAGTAGGAGAGAATAGGAGCCAAGGCTACAGCCTCAGAGTGAAGGGACGACCCTTTAGAACTGAGATGAGGGGGAATTTCTTCAGCCAGAGGGTGGGGAATCTGTGGAACTCATTGCCACAGAAGGCAGTGGAGGCCAAGTTATTGAGTGTATTTAAGACAGAGATGGATAGGTTCTTGATTAGTAAGGGGATCAAGGATTACAGGGAGATGGCAAGGGAAGGGGGTTGAGAAACATATTAGTCATGATTGAATGGTGGAGCAGGCCCGATGGGCTGAATGGCCTAATTCTGCTCCTATGTCTTATGGTCTTATTGGTCATCTGATCTATAAAATACTGCAGAAAACTGAAATAAAAACAGAGAGTGCAGTAGAAACCTAACAGCTCTGGCTGTGTCTCTGAAGAGTACAGGCTTTGAGTCCAAAGTGACTTAACTTCAGAAATTAAGCTTTTATTTTGCTTTGAATAACACCTTTTGTGGCTTGCTATTGCACTTAATTTTCTAATGTTCCCATGAAGTATCTTGGGCACATTTCATTCTGGCACAGGTGCTATACAAATGCAGGTAGTTATTGTAAATCACACAGTCAGATGGCAGACCAACAGAATGTACGTGACAATAGTCACACCAGAGGTCTGAGTCTTCTACTGTGGACAATTTAGCCTGGACAATCCACCTAACCTGCACACCACTGGACTGTGGGAGGAAACCAGAGCACAACCATACAGACACGGGGAGATGCACAAATTTCATGTAGACAGCCACCCAAGGGTGGAATTGAACCCAGGTCCCTCGTAGCAGCACTAACCACAGAGCCACCCCACCACAATTAAAGCCTAAATTGGTCAAATGTCCGCACAACCAACCACAGAATCAATCAGTGGATGATTATTTTGGACGTCATATTCCAAACGATTCTCCAGTCTGGTGATTGCTGGTGGCCATGCTGATGTATCTAATGATGGGGCCCACTCTCTATAAACAGGTTTCATGGTCTCTGCTCAGAGACCTTTTGCTCCACTTTTTGTAAGTGCGACAGAACTGTAGATGCAGGAAGGATGTTCCCGCAACCAAGGAATCCAAAACCGGGCAGTCACAGTTTAAGCATATGGGGTAGACCATTTAGGGCTGAGATGAGGAGAAATGTTTTCATTCAGAGAGTGGGGAGCCTGTGGAATTCTCTGCCACAGAAAGTGGTTGTGACCAAAAACATTGAATGTTTTCAAGAAGGAGTTAGATGTTGGACTTAAAGATATGGGGGAAAAGCAGGAACAGAGTATGAATTGAATGATCATATTGAATTGAGGAGCAGAATTGAAGGGCCGAATGACCTCATCTTGCTCCTATTTTCTGAGTCTGTATGATACACAAGCAGAATGCAATCAGGGTGGGTCAGGCAATTCGTTTCGGCAGCTGGACGTTGAATGATGTTTCCTGTTAAAGTAACGTCTGAACTGTTCCTCCTACTCGCATGATGACACAGCCACTGTTGGCCAACGTAAGTAAAATCTTCTCAGAGGGAAATGCGGCTGATCTTTCTTCTGCCGCATAGAGTTCCTGCTTCTGAGCTAGTAGCTCTGGGTTCAAGTCCTACTCTGGCAAATTGGGTGTGATGGACAATAAAGGCAGATACTTATGGGGTTAGGATGTAAGGAAAAAATTGCTGTTGAGACCACGACCTGATCAGCTATGATCTTATTGACTAGTGGAGTAGGCTCTAGGGGCTAAATAACTCTCATCCTCCACCTAATTTATTTGCTTAATGCAGCAAAACATCCAGAGTATCAGCTCTTGATGACGAATCATCTAGACTCGAAATGCTAGCTTGCTGTTTCTCCATGGATGCTGCCTGACCCCCTGTGATTTCCAGCATTTTTTTGGTTTCAGTACAAATTCCAACATCTGCAGTAATTTGCTCCGACATCCAGAGTATCAGCCTGCCATTCATTCTGACACACACCAATAGTAAGCAGTGAGAGCAGAGAGATTACTGATGGAAATAATGTGGGAGCCTCCATCACCAATGTGCTGGACTGCAGCATACATGTGTAGGTGTGCATTGTCATGGCAACCCAAATTCTGTGAGTGAACAGTGACTGCAGAGATGTGCATCAATATTCGTTGGACTTTGGAAAAGGATACATCTTCCAAACTCTTCAGTGATTTTTGAAATGATGTTGAAGTTCTATGGCTGCTCCTCTCCAGTTTTAACACCCTTTTTGACAGAATTAACCTCTTAAGGATGCAGACACAGCACAGTGCTCTTTTTGTGTGGCGCCTGTCCTGCACTGTTTCATTTGAAGTAGCAGCAGAAATGTTAGCTTGTCTCTGCTTTCCTTGACCAAATAACATGCCAGGCTTGTAACTTAGGGGAATTCAGGAACGGAGACGGGTTTTTTTTTGTGAAGAAAATTATATTAATGTTCAGCTACATTGAAGATCGGCCAAACTGCAGCAGAAATGACACATTAAAATTACAGTTGTCATACCTGAAGAAGTAATGGACTAGGGAGCCGAGAGGTTTCTACAGATATTTTATTTTTGTAAATATATTTTCCTTAAGCTAGTTATGAGGAGATCAGCAATAATATCCTACTTTGAAGTTATATAATTTCCTAACACCACCCCCACCCCCCCCACCCCCGAAAAATCCCAAGGAAAGTAAATACTTTCTTAGCTTTGTACAGAAAAAATACTGGAATGGTCTGAATTTTCTTACTGGCGACTTTAACAAAGATAATTTTCTTGTTTCAACAGGGAAATTTTCGCAGTCAGAAATAGCTCTGACAATAAATGACTTAGATTACAGTCAGGTTCCTTCACTCTGTCTAAGGCAAGAATGCTCAGAAACATCTTAGAGATTTCTCCAAGAGGGCTATCAAACATTGTAAAAATGAAATGCAATAGAGGCGATGTACATGGACTTTCAGGAAGGTTTTTACAAGGCTCCATACAAGAAAGTTTTGGTGACAATTAGGGGCAGCATGGTGGCTCAGTGGTTTGCACTACTGCTTCATTGTGCCAGGGACACAGGTTCGATCCTACCCTCAGATTACTGTCCATGTGGAGTTTGCACATTCTCCCCATGTCTATGTGGGTTTCCTCTGAGTTGTCAGATTTTCTCCCACAGTCCAAAGATGTGCAGTTTAGGTGGATTGGTCATGGGAAATGCAGGGTTACCGGGGTGGGGTGTGTCTGGGTGGGAAGCCCTTTGGAGGGTCAGTGTGGACCTGATGGACTGAACAGTGTGTGCCCACAGTGTAGGGATTGTATAAAACTAAGAATGTGATGGAAATCTTGATTAAAAATGCGTTGGAAGGGAAGAAACAACAAAGAAATTAAGGGCACTTTGTTAAGAGTGATTGACAGAAAGCAGTTGCTCTAGAAAAGTGTCATAATGGCCTCAAAATGTTAACTCTGTTTCTGTCTTCACAGATGCTGCCGGATCTATTGAGCTCCTCCCACCATTTCTGGTTTTTTTTAGCTGTTCTGAGGGTTCTGATTTGGTATCTTATCTTCTGCCAGTGCTCTTCAATGATTTTAATTTAGGACTAGGGACAGAGGGGTCCAAATCAGCAAACGATAAAGAAAATAAAGACATTATATGTAAATTTGACCATCACAAGAAGCTGGGAGGGTTTTACTCTTAAGGTCATACTGATAACCAAAGTTACGGCACAGGGAAGTTAATATTAGATAATATGCAGCAATATATTTTGTAAAGAAATAGGAAAGATTAATCTTCAAAAGGGGAAATGTTAGAAGGGGTGAGGAATTTGAAGAATCACGGGATATTAAAATGCATATCTCACATGAATAAGATGATTAAGAAAAGCTAACAATATACTGGGTTTCAAAGCAAGACATGAGAGAGAGGGACAGAGAAATAGAGAGGGGGACAGAGAGAGAGAGAAGGGCAGAGAAAGAGAGATGGGCAGAGAGACAGAAAGCAAGAGAGAGAAGGTGGGAGAGAGAGAGAAAGAGAGAGACAGAGAGAGAGGTACAATATGAAAGCCCAATATAAGATGAATCTAAGTAACACCACTGTTGGAATACTGTTTACATTTTTAATCTTCATACTATTGGAGGTATAATGCAGAAAGCTCAGTTCAGTATCTTTAAGGTTCTGAATGCATGGGAAAATTCAAGGGAAAGGTTGGAAAATTGGAGCTGTTTTCACCAGAACAGAGGGAATCATGAGACAATTTGATAGATAAGCTTTTTGTTATGTAGGGTGATAGAACCTGGATATAAAACCAATTGCAAGGGTTTAGGATAGAAAAACAGGAGAAACATTGTCTTTATGGTTGGTTTTGAGATTGTGGAGAGCAACAGAGGCTAAAGATCAAATAAAGAACAAAAAGCAGAGCAGCACAGCACAGCAGCAGGCCCTTCGGCCCATCAGGACTGTTGTTGGCATATCCCTTCTTGACTTATCCATTTATGTTTCCACTGTCAGGGAACTGTGGACCTCTACACCTGAATCCCTCTGTATGTTGATGCAACTGAAGATTCTACCATTTACTGTACACTTCCCTCCTACACTAGATCTTCCAAAATGCATCACGTCACAAATGGTCCAGCTTAAACTCCATTTGCCATTTCTCCACTCAATTTTCCAGCATATCTATATCCTGCTGTATCCTCATCGTCATCTGCAGCTCCCCCAATCTTTGTACTGTCCGAAAAACTTTCTAATCAGGCCACCTATATTCTCCTCCAAATCACTTAAATAAGTTATAATCAACAGTGGTACCATTGATCCCTGAAGAGTATTGGAGAATATGTGTCTCCTGGAACTTGTTCTAATCACCTTAAAGGTTAAGAAAGGAGTTTCCCAGTGATTTGGGGTATCCCAAATTCAATTTTATTTCATTTGATTAATTGTTGTCACATGTACCTAAGTACAGTGAAAAGTTTTGTTTTGTGAGCAGTGCAGGCAGGTCATAGCAAACAAGGACATACAGATCACAGGGTGCTTAGACAGAGTGAGGCATACCAGGTTACACTGCACAGGAGGGGCACAAAGCAAGATCATCATTAGCAAGATAAATTTTATTTGAAGTTAGAGAAATCCATTAATCAGTCTGATAATGACAGGGCAAGAAGCTGTTCTTGAACCTGTTTTCAAGCTTCTGTATCTGACAGAAGTGGTTGTAGGAGAGCATTACCAGGGTTGGAGGGGTCTTTGATGATGTTTCTGGGGCAGCATGCCGTGTAAATACACTTCATGGATGGAAGGTTGGCTTCCATTATGGTCTGAGCTGTGCACATCACCTTCTGTAGTTTCTTACGGGACATGGGAGTGAACAGCACTTGTTGCCCATCCCTAATTGTCCTTGGACTGATTGGCTTGCTTGACCATTCCAGAGGGTAATTAAGAGTCATCTGTATTGATGTGGATCCATAGACTCGACCAAGTAAGGATGGCAGATTTCTTTCCCAAAGGGGCATGAATGAACCAGATCAGTTTTAACAATAATCAATGATAGTTTCATGGTCACTATCCCTGAGAATAGCTTTGAGTTTCAGACTTGTTAAATTAGACTACAGTTCTAGTTAAAGCACCATTGTGCCATTGCTAGAGGTGGCAAATGGAGTTTAATGCAGACAAGTATGAGGTGATTCACTTTGGTTGGAGTAACCGGAATGCAAAGTACTGGGCTAATGGTAAGATTCTTGGTAGTGTAGATGAGCAGAGAGATCTCGGTGTCCAGGTACACAGATCCTTGAAAGTTGCCACCCAGGTTGACAGGATTGTTAAGAAGGCATACAGTGCTTTAGCTTTTATTAATAGAGGTATCGAGTTCCGGAACCATGAGGTTATGCTACAACTGTACAAAACTCTGGTGCGGCCGCACTTGGAGTATTGTGTACAGTTCTGGTCACCACGTTATAAGAAGGATGTGGAAGCTTTGGAAAGGGTGCAGAGGAGAATTGCTAGGATGTTGCCTGGTATTGAGGGAAGGTCTTACAAGGAAAGGCTAAGGGACTTGAGGCTGTTTTCGTTAGAGAGAAAAAGGTTGAGAGGTGACTTAATAGAGACATATAAGACAATCAGAGGGTTAGATAGGGTGGACAGGGAGAGCCTTTTTCCAAGTATGGTGACGGCGAGCACGAGGGGGCATAGCTTTAAATTGAGGGGTGATAGATATAGGTCAGATGTCAGAGGTAGTTTCTTTACTCAGAGAGTAGTAAGGGTATGGAATGCTTTGTCTGCAACGGTAATAGATTTGCCAAGTTTAAGTGCATTTAAGTCATCATTGGACAAGCATATGGACGTACATGGAATAGTGTAGGTTAGATGGGCTTCAGATTTATATGACTGGTCGAGGCAACATCGAGGGGTGAAGGGCCTGTACTGCGCTGTAATGTTCTATGTTCTATGCTTTGTACAGTACTTGAAAAAATTAACTGGCATTACTAGCTAAGCTCTGTTCCTCAGGCTATGAAGATCTGTTTACCAGAAGAGATTTGAAGAGATTTTGGGGTGGTGTGGTGGCTCAGTGGTTAGCATCACTACCTCACAGTGCTGGGGACCTGGGTTTGATGCTAGCTTTGGGAGACTGTCTGTGTGGAGTTTGTACATTCCCCCCTGTGTGTGCTCCGGTTTCCTCCCATAGTCTAAAGATTTACAAGTTAGGTGGATTGATCATGCTAAATTGTTCCATAGCGTCCAGGGATGTGCAGACAAGTTGGATTAGTCATGAGAAATGCAAGATTGCAGGGTAAGGGTGTGGGATTGGGTGGGATGCTTTTTGGAGGGTCGGTGTGGACTTGATGGATCCAATGGCCTGCTTCCACACTGTATGGTTTCGAATGAGTTCCTCATGTGTAGTGTTCCAATGATTGTATTTAGTGTTAACAATGTATAGCTGAAGTAGTTATGTACACTTAATCTTAAGTTCAGCCTGATAGTCACACAAGGGACAATCATGTATCTCAGATTAATGTAACTAGCTACTAAGTAATAAGTAATACATCTTCTTACTCTTCATCTAGATTAAGCCCCACTTCTGTCAAAGTGTTTGTGTGGGCATCCTTTCCACATGATATCAGAAGCTCAGACTGATACCAGAAGGTAGGATTGGGGTCAGCAAAGTTACCCAAAGCTCTGTAGCCTCACACTTAGAAGGTGGTGAGCAGCATTAAGGATTTGCCATGATCATAGCCCTGGTGCAGTTGTATTAACAGAGCTGTTAAGAGGAAATTCCAGGATTCTGACCCAGGAACAGTGAAGGAACTGCAATCTTTTTCCAAATCAGGATGTTTCTGTGCATCTGCTGCCCTTGTGCCTCTAAGAGGTTTGGAAAGTGCAGACAAAACAGCCATGGAGCAGTGTATCTTTTAGACGGTACACACTGTGCATCACTGTTGAAGGAGGTGAATGTTGAAAGTGTTGGATGTGGTGCCAATCAAGCGGGCTGCTTTGTCTTGGATGGTGTCAAGTTTCTTGAGCGCTGTCGGAGCTGCACTCATCCGGGCAAGTGGGGAATATTCCATCACACTCCTGGTTTGTGCTTTGTAGATGGTGGACAGGCTTTGGGAAGTTGGGAGGTGAGTTACACTCCATAAAATTCCCAGCTTCTGACCTGTTCCTTCAGCCACAAATCTACAGGTGGGTCCTACTCTGTTTCTGGTCAATGGTAAACCCCAAGATGCTGATAGTGGGGGGTAATGCCTTTGGATGTCAATGGTGATGGTTATATTCTCTCAAGATGGGAGTAGTATTGCTAGCACTTGTATGGTGTGAATGTTATTTGGCACTTACCAGTCCAAGCCTGAATTTTGTCCAATTCTTGTTGCATTTGGACATGGACTACTTCAGTGTATGAGTTGCAAACAGTGCTGAATGTTGTGCAATCATTGGTGATTAGACCTTATGATGGAGGGAAGGTCACTGATGCAGCAGCTGAAAATGCTTGGGCCTAGGACACTATCCTGAGGAACTCCTACCGTAATAGAGCCTACTTGATTGACCTCCAAAAACTATAACCTTTGTATTAGGTATGACTCCAATCAGTGGAGAGATTTCCCTCATTTTCATTGACTCCAAGCCTCCTTGATGTTATATTTGATCAAGTGCAATCTAGACATCAAGGACAGTCACCCAGTCTGCAGTTCAACGCTTTTGTCCATGTTTGAATGAAAACCGTAGTCAGCTGAGGATAGCAGAGCCCAAACTGAGTGTCAGCGAGCAGGTTATTCCCAGGGAAGTGCCATTTGATTATTCTACTGATGACACCTTCCATTGCATTGCTGGTGATCGAGAGTGGACTCCCAGGACTGTCATTGGCTGGGTTGGATTCATCCTGTGTTTTGTGGACAGGACATATCTGAGCAAGTTTCTATCTTGCCACATGGATATTGATAGGCTTGGAAGGTACTGTTGAAATAACCTTGCAGAGTTGCTGCATTTTGTAGATGGCATACACTTACACAATGAACGTTTAAGATGGTGCATACAGTCTGTTCATGTACATTTCCAGCCACATGTCTCTGAATTGTGTGACAAAAATATAAATTGCTTGAAAAGCTCAGCAGGTCTGGCAGCATCTGTGGAGAGAAATCAGTGCTAGCGTTTAGGGTCAAGTGACCCTTCCTCTCCACAGAACTCCAGTCCAAAGCTGTGGTGGCACGGTGGCTCAGTGGTTAGCAGTCTCACAGCATTAGGTACCCAGCTGTGATTTCAGCCTTAGGTGACTGTCTGTGTGGATTTTGCACATTCTCCCTGTGTCTGTTTGGGTTTCCTCCCACAGTTCAAAGATGTATAGGTTAGGTGGATTGGCCAGGCTAAATTTCCCAGGGGTGTGCAGGCCAGGTGCATTAGCCACGGGAAGTGCAGGGTTACTGGGATAGGGTACGGTGCAGATCTAGGTGGGATGCTCTTTGGAGGGCTGGTGTGGACTCAATGGGCTGAATGGCCTGCTTCCACAGTGTAGGGATTCTATGAATTGTTATTTTTACACCCCTCACTCTTACTGATGAAAGAACAGTGCTCCGAAAGCAAATGCTTCCAAATAAACCTGTTGGACTATAACCTGGTGTTGTGTGATTTTTAACTTTGTACACTCTTACTGATGTGCCCTTAAGTAAACTTCAATTATCCACAACATATTGCCATACAAGAATAGCTTGAGCGGGTTATTTTGCAGCCTGTATTGTCACAAATGTTCTCAGCCTGAGGTTCCAATGAATTTGAAGGACTCTGGAACCTCACGCCACCCACATGTAAATCTCAGCCAACAGCCACTGGAACAAGAAGGTCCACTCCTGGCTATTAAATGGTTAGTTTTACTGATCACTGCTGGGTAAGTGACGATATATATCTGGTGAAGCAGCAGTAACTTGATCAGTGGGCAGCCCAAATTATGTCCTCTCTCAACTGAGAAGCAATGGGAGTTGGTCCTTGAAATTAAACAGTTGCTGAATTGTGCGTAATCCTCTAAGCATATTCAAGATCTTGCCCAAGGTGGAGAAACAAAATATTTGCAGTTGCACAAACCAGCTTCAGCAGCCTCTCAACATCAATAAAAGGCAGAGTGAAGCTTCCTTGGAGATCAGACATTCCCTGATTAGCTACGGCTCTTGTCCCTTGGTGGCACAAGGGTTAAACTGTCCTATATTCGCAGTGAACCTGTAGACAGTGAGACATTACCCGCAACATGCATCTAGCTTAGGCTTTGTCCTCAATATGACAAGGTTCGTCCAATGTTAGTCCTCATCAAGTATTCATTCAACGTCTCAACGTGGAACCAGCTCAGTGCTGTAGTTCTGAAATCATCCTATATTCACGTCAAAACTCTCACACGGTTACCCATTCTCTCAACTGACCGAGCAAGCAGCAACATCGGACAATACACATTACAATCCGTTCTCTTACCTCTGCTTCCCCATCTCTTTTTCGACATAATGAAATAACGTCATGATCCTCTGGAGGACAGTTAGGTGTAATTTCGATCACATGACACACTCCAGCCTTCGGAAAAGAGTGACACCAACTCAGCACGAGCTTTGAAAGCATCCGAAGTGGCACATCCTTCACCTTGGATTCGAAAGAAAGATTTCAGCCCTGCGTCAACATGTTTCTTTAAACTGCCTTGTGGCACACCCTCAGGCTTTGGGAAACATAAAGGAAAGACTGCATCTTGGCTTTAACATTTTATAAACAGCGAGACAGCACAGCCTAGACCACCTGAGACCAACCCACAGTCCCTTGTGACAAAGAGATCCTTCATTCTCTTTTTGGAGGTCTGGAGCTCCCCACTCCCACTCAAAATTCCACTTCCACTTGACATCCCTTCCTGCCTCAGGTTCTCCTTCCTCTCCCACTCAATATCCTAATTCTGCTCCTGCTCCTGTTAGAGATTATGCTCCTTGTCTAGGTCCAACTTTAAAATAGTGTGTGCACTGCTCCAGAAATAACAGCTAAGGCGCCAACAGCTCACTGCATTCTATTTACTCAATCTGCTAGTGATACTTTGAGTAGAACAAAACACACTGCACTATCCTTTACGTTCAACATACTTGATAGACTGTTTCAGCTTCCACAAGATGATTAGGCAAGTGGCAGGATCTAAGACTGTGGCAGCTTACTGACGGAGGCAGCCAGCAAAAATCACTGATGTTTGGCAGTGAGCATCATTTCCTTGAACAATGCTAGCACTTTGTGAGAGGCTGTCAGGGGAGTTCCACAGGCTGGCTGCGTCCGTGTGGACACACTGGGAGCAGCAGAGAGGGTGCTGCTTGCTCACCCTCTGTGGTCTCTCAGAAAGTGAATGGATCTTTCAATCTGTGTTGTGACACACCCTTGGCTTCAGATGAGAGATTGCACCAACATGTGTAGAACGGAAACTTGCTGGATTCTCATCCCAGAGAATGTAAAACCTCGGAGACCGATTTCTCCCCCGACAGGAGGGTCTGGAAGTAGAGGTCACGGGCTCACGATTAACTTCATAGAATCCCGACGGTGCAGAAAGAGGCCTCTCGGCCCAATGAGACAGCACTGACCTTCCGAAGAGCATCTTACCCAGACCCAACCCCCCCCCCTCCCCCATTCCCTGCATTTCCCAAGGCTCTACCCTGGAGACTTAGGGGCAATTTTTTAGAGCAGCTGATTCACCCAACCTGCATATCTTTCCACTGGGTTGGGGGGGGGGCCTGGAGCACCTGAAGGAAACCCACAGAGAACAGGGGGGAATGTGCAAACTCCAAACAGATAGTCACCCGAGGGTGGAGTCAAACCCAGGTCCCTGCTGCTGTGAGGCAGCAGTGCCAACCACTGAGCCACCATACTGCCCTAAGACAGACAGGTCCAAACTGAGGAGCAATTTCTTCATACACATGCTTCTGAATCTTTGGGATTCTTCACCTCAAAACTATCAATCCTCAGTCGCTGAGAGTATTTGAGTCTTTAGGCTCAATGTTAGAGAAGAAAACTGGCATTAATTAAAAATTTAACGGTGACTGCACTGACTGTTGGAGCAGCCTTGGGAGGTCCTTCTCCTGTTTCTTGTATTCTTGGTAAGGTCACACCTGGGGTATATTGGGAACGGTTCCAGGCTCCATTTTATTGAAAGGATATAAAGATACAGGAAAAGGTGCAAAGGTCCCTCAATCCTAAGGTCAGAAGTGGGGATGTTCAGCAATGATTGCACAATGTTCAGCACCCAATCACGATTCCTCAGATACTGATACAATACTGATCAGAGGCTAGGAATACTGTAGGGTGTAACTCACCTTCTGACTCCCCAAAGCCTGTCCATCATCTACAAGGCACTAGTCAGGATTGTGACAAAATACTCTCCACTTACCTAGATGGATGTAGCTTCAACAACACTTAAGAAACATGACACCATAAAGGACAAAGCAGCCCACTTGACTCGCACCACATCGACAAGTATCCACTCCCTCCACCACTGATGCTCAGTAGCAGCAGTGTGCACTATCTACAAGATGCACTGCAGAAATTCACCAAAGCTCCTTAAACAGCTGCTTCCAAACCCACGACCACTTCCATCTGGCACGACAAGTACCACCCACGAGCTCCCTCACCAACCTGATTTGAAAATATATCATCATTCCTTCACTGTCGTTGGATCAAAATTCTTGACCTCCCTCCCTCATGGCATTGTGGGTCTACCTACAGCACATAGACTGCAGCAGTTCAAGAAGGCAGCTAACCCTCCCACTTTCTCAAAAGTGTAACTAAGAGGCAGTACAGTGGCTCAGTGGTTACCACTGCTGCCTCATAAAACCAGTGATCCAGATTTGGGTTTGAATGCACCCATTGGTGACTGTCTGTGTGAAGTTTGCACATTCTGCCCGTATCTGTGTGGGTTTCCTCCCACAGTCCAAAGGTGTGCAGGTCGGCTGGGTTGACTGTAGTTAATGTAGGTTTATAGGAACAGGGTGGGATGCTCTTCAGAGAATTGGTGCAGCCTCAATGGGCCGAATGGCCTCTATCTGCATTGTAGGGATTCTCAAAGGAGAAAACTAGGGATGGGCAATAAATGCTGACCCAACCAGTGACATCCAAGTCCCACGAATGAATTAAAAAATAACTGTTTCTACAATGAAGAAGGAAACCTGGTTTGATCTGTCTTTACTGAAACAGGCTAATTGTTAGGTGAGGATACGGTGACAATTCGATTCAGCACAATGAAGAGACAGCTCCCTTACACTGTAGTGTCTCCACTCTTAGTGTGCTATGTCTCAGTCTCTTCCTGAGCTAAGAACGATTATTGTCTGATTCTTGGAAGTTTTAACAAATCCTTTTATTTACCGATTGTAATACAGAATACTAATCTCAGTAATGGTGCAAGTGATTCCATCCTCTTTTCTCAGTCTCAAGAGCTTGTGGGGTGGCATGGTGGCTCAATGGAGTCAGCTCTGCTGCCTCACAGTGCCAGGAATCTGGGTTCAATTCCACCCTCGGGTGACGTTTTCCCGGTGTCTGCATGGGTTTCCTCCAGGTGCTCTGGATCCCTCCCACAGTCCAAAGATGTGCAGGTTAGATGGATTGGCCATGCTAAGTGTGGGGATAGGGTATGAGTCTTCAGTTAGGATGCTATTCAGGGGAGGTTAGTATCGGCTTGATGAGCCAAATGGTCTCTTTCACAATGTAGGGATTCTATGATTCTGAGTTGAATGTGACAGCTGACTATTAACATTGGCCTTCACATTATACTGCAATACATGAAAAAAATGTCTGGAAAAGCTGAAATGTTCAGTGCTCTTCTACCTAGATAAAAGAAAGCTATGGAGAGACCAGATCAAAACCTGGACATAAAGGAGATCTTTCTACTTGCGGGTGAGTTGAGAACAAATAATTGAGGAAGTTCGAGAGAAACATCTTTAATCAGAGAGAAGTGAGAATGTAAAATCCATTACTACATTGAAGTGAATAACATTGATACATGTTGGGATAATACAGATAAATCTACATTTTAGATGTCTTACTGCAGTTATACAGAGCCTTGGTGTGACCACATCTTGTGTATTGTATGCAGTATGACTCTATGACTCTAAATCACACCATGGCAGATACTGGAATTTAAACTCAATACAAAAATCTGGAATGAAGAGACTATTCATGACCATGAATCCATTGCTAATTGTTGGAAAACTCCATCTAGTTCACTCATGTCCTTTAGGGAAGGAAACTGCCATCTTTACCTGGTTTGGCCTACATGTGACTCCAGACCCACAGCTAAGTGGTTGACCCTCAGCTGCCCTCTGGGCAATTAGGAATGGGCAATAAATGCTGGCCCAACCAGCGATGCCCTCGTCCTGTGAATGAATTAAAAATGTTTAGCCTGAAGATCAGAGTTAGAAGTGTAAACACTGACCAATGGATGACTCATTTCTAGAACTCTTGGTCGAGCTGGGGTGTCTATCATTATCTCTATTGAGCAAGGGAAAAGCTAGAAATTGCAGGAAGGAGGCTTGTATAACCCCATTGGAGACAGAAATTATTCATTTGTATTACAGACTCAAACAATTGTGTTGAAGCTAAAATAATTGATTTGCATTTCTGGTTAAACCATCCTAAAGCTTGGCACATTCCCAGAGATAATAATACAAGGTGGATATTTGTTCAGGATTTTTTTTTGTTGCTTAATGTATCTTTGTGTGTTTGCTAACAGAAGCAAGTAGCTCAGTTTGGGAGGGAGTTGTAACTCTGTTAAGGTGAAAGCTATGTCTTACAGTGTGTTCAGAAAGCCTACTGGTTGTCATAGTTAGGGCTGTCATAGAAGTAGAATTACACTAATACCATTGGTCACTAATATCATTGCAGTCTATGTGCTGTAGGTTGACTCACAATGTCCTTAGGGAAGGAATTCCCTGATTTTGATCAAGTGGCACTGAAGGAATGGTGATGGATTTTCAAATCAGGATGGTGAGTGGCTTGAAAGGGAATTTGCAGGTGGCAGTGTTCCCATGTAGCTGCTATCCTTACCCTTCTTGACGGAAATAGTCGTGGATTTGGAAGATGCTGTCTGAGGATCTTTGGTGAATTTTCTGCAGTGCATCTTGAACATAGTACACACTGCTGCTGCTGAGCGTCAGTGGTAGAGGGAGTGGGTGCTTGGGGGATGTTGTGCCAATCAAGCAGGTTGCTTTGTCCTGGATAGTGACAAGCTGCAAGGCAAAGGCTGTTGGGAGATTTGCCTTAGCTTGCAGCCAGTGAAATCAGTCTGCAGTGGTCATCACAGAGCCCTGTGGCAAAGTCAGATTGGAAAGCTGTGTAGAGGGAGCTGGGGATCTGCAAGTAACCTGAATAAGGAGCTGAAGCATTCACAATGTCAAGGTCTGTGAAGAGGAAATTAAAGTTTCATGTGAATGTTATTTAAATGGAGAAAAACTGCAGAAAGCTTGGAAAAGAGGAATGTAGGAGTCCTCTTCCAGAACGATGAAAAATACTATCATCCTCGTTCAGCAGGTAATAGGGAAGGCAATTGAAATGTTGATCTTTATTTCAAAGGGAATGTGTATAAAGTAGGGAGACTTTGCTAAACCGATACAAGGCACTAGCCTGAGCAGAGCTGTAACACTGTGAACAGTTTTGGGCTCCTTATCTGAAAAACGATATCCTGGCATTGAAGCAAGTCCAGAAAAGGATTGCTAGGCTGATACTAGGTATTCAAGGACTGTTTTATGAGGGGAAGTTGAGTAGGTTGGGCATGTACTTGTTAGCATTTAGAAGAATGAGAGATGACCTATTGAAACATACAAGGTTCTTAGGGGACTTGACAGGGTAGATGCGGAAAAGTTGTTTCTTCTTGTAGGACCAGAGGGCATAATCTCAGAATAAAGGATTGCAAATTTAAGGCAGAGATGAGGAGGAATTTCTTATTGCAGAAGATCGTGAATCTCTGGAATTCTTTACCACAGAGGGTCATTGAGGTTGGCACATGAAGTATATTGTTGAAAGTGTGGTGCTGGAAAAGCACAGCGGGTCAGGCAATATCTGAGGAGTAGGAGAATTGACAGTTTGGGCATAAGCCCATCATCAGGAATGATTCCTAATTAAAGGCTTATGCCTGAAGCGTCGATCCTCCTGCTCCTCGGATGCTGCCTGACCTATTGTGCTTTTCCAGCACCACACTCTCGACTCTGATCTCCAGCATCTGCCGTCCTCAATGTCTCCTCACGAAGTATATTGAAGGCTAAGATCGACAGTAAGAGAATGAAGGTTATGGGGAAAAGGGAGGAAAATGGAGTTGAGAATTATCAGATCAGATATATCTTCATTGAATGAGAGAGCACATTCGATGGGCAGAGTGGACAACTTCTACTCCTACAAGTAATGGTCTTAATGGTTTTATGGACTGACCAAAAAGCTGATGGAAGAAACCAATGAAATCCTACCTCAGAGGAATAGCCAGAATATTAAAGAGAATTAAAGCAAATTCCGGAAGATTGTGGCATACTTTTGGGCTGGTCCGATGAAAAGTAAATGAACCTTCAAAATTTTGCACTGTTTAGAGAACTCTTGAGGGCATGTAAAAATTAGAACTGGCCTTACAGCATAAATCTGTTTCAGCTATAATGCTGACTTTGTTTCATCCTTGTTTGATATACAATAAAGTTTGTTTATGTTTAAAAGAAGAGTGAAAGCTTGTGGTGCAGTTCTGTCGGTTAATTGCTGGGTGTGAGGATTGCTTCTCGTAGGATTAATGGTCGTAACAAAGGTCTGTTTACTCAAAGCTTCCATGAGATGATTAGTCAAATACCTGGATCTGACTCTGCAGCAGCTTTCTGAGGGAGACAGCCAGCAAAATCGCCAGAGCTGGCAGGAGGAGCTATTTCCAGAAACAATGGTAGCACTTCACGGAAGGTTGGCAGCACGGTCCCAGTGACTGGCAGCATTCTCGTGGGCTCAATGGAAGCAACACAGAGGACACCACTATCCTCAGCAGCCTCCAAGAAAGTGAATGGGTCCTCAGTCCCTGACAACCTTTGGCATCGTTGAAGACATTGGCACCAGCTCGCTGCAGTTTGTTGACATTTTTACATGGAATTTGTGCAGAATAGAAGCATTTCATTTTGTCCATCAGGTAGGCACCCACTTCACTTTCACACATTAAATGCTCATTTGTTCACATCGAGATCATTTTCATTCCAGGTGAAACTATGAAATCCACTTTGAAAATAAAAATCAAGCCTTTATTTCTCTCACTGGCTTGTATTTTTGTAAATAATGTGGCAACATCTGACCCCTTTTGCAAATCGATTTTATTCCAGGCTTTGCAGCGAGGAATTTTGCAATAAATTATACAAATTTGCTGGAGCTATCCATGGGAGATGATCAAGTCCTCTGCTGAGCTGGGTTTCAACCAATAATACAGACACGAAAGGAAATTCTTAAAAAAACTGCCTTAGCCAATGCTCAGTCACTGTGAAGCATCTTACTGTTGGTTTCATGAGCACAGATTCTCCCGGATTTTTACTCACTTTGGTCACTGTTTACGTTTATAGTGGCATAGAAATAATTCATCATAACTGCCTGACCAAAATAGGAACTTATGTTTAGTTTGGGCATGGAGACATTCTCCATGCAGTGGAACCGATGCCCAGAGATGCTTGGTAATGGTAAACTCTATTGATGTTCACTCAAAGGACACTCTTCTGCTCTTTACTCTCAGTGTTTAGGCTCAATGCTCCTTTGTACCAGCCACTTCCGTTGTGTCCTACCTTCTACCACTCAGGGGCAGGAGGAGACCATTCGGTCCCTTCACATCTCCTTTACCGTTCCATGAGCCAAATGGATTTTCCAATCGGAACATCAATTCTCCATTCCTGCCTGTTCCCGATGACCTTGCTTACTGACTATCCATCCACCCCCAACTTGACAGTATTCAAGAAGAGAAAGACAGAACAATGTAAAACTGTGCTTCTTAAACTTATTCCCAGTTGGTTTAGATGTTGGATAGAAAATGAAGAGATATTAAAAAGAGAAGTTACAAAAAGATATTGCTGTGTAGTTCTTAATTTTAAATAGTACAGTTACGGTAAAATCTACTTTTAAGGGCACAGCAGTGTTGCAGTGCAAAAACCAGAAGTCCAAATTACAGAAGCACATTACAAATTGCAGATGACACCAAAATTGCTGATGTGGTGGGCAGTGAAGAAGTTTATTTCAAAGTACAACAGGACATTGCTCAGATGGACCAATGGGCTGAGAAGTGGCAGATGGAGTTTAGTTTAAATAAATGTGAGGTGGTGCATGTTGGAAAGGCAAATCAGGGCAGGACTTATAATCTTAATGAGAAGGTCCTGGGGTATATTGCCAAATAAAGCGACCTTGGGGTGCAGGTTCATAGTTCCTTGAAAGCAGAGTCACAGATAAACAGTGTGATGAAGAAGCAATTTGGTACGCTGGTCTTTATTGGTTGGTGCATTGAGTATTGGAATTGGGAGGTCATGTTGCAGCTGTACAGGATATTGGTTTGGCCACTTTTGGAAAACTGTGTGCAATTCTGGCCGCCTTGCTAATAGGAAGGATATTGTGAAACTTGAAAGCGCTCAGAAAAGATTTACAAGAATGTTGCCTGTTTAGAAGGCTTGGAACTATAGGGAAAGGCTGAACAGGCTGGGGCTGTTTCCCTGGAGGGTCAGAGGCTGAGGGATGACTTTATAGAGGTTTATAAAATCATGAGGGGGGCATAGATAGGGTAAATAGACATGGTCTTTTCCCCAGAATAGGGAAGTCCAAAACTAGAGGGCAAAGGTTTTAGGTGAGAGGGGAAAGATTTAAAAGGGACTTAAGGAGCAACTTTTTCATGCAGAGAATGGTGCGTGTATTGAATGAGCTGCCAGAGGAAGTCGTGAAAGTGGGTATAATTACAATATTTAAAAGGTATCTGGATGTGTATGTCAATAGGAAGGATTTAGAGGGATATGGGCCAAATGCTGGCAAATGGGACCAGATTAACTTAGGATATCTGGTCAGCATTGGTGAGTTGGATCGAAGGGTTTGTTTCTGTGCTGTACATCTCTCTGACTCTATAAAATGTGGAGAGACAAACACGGTTAATGCTTTGAGTCCAACATGAGTTTTCTTCAAATCAGCTCTGGTGAAAACCTCCACAGAATGGTAACTCTGCTTCACTCTCTCTCAACTAATGAGATTCTCCAGCACATTCTGTTTTTATTTCAGATCTCCAGTGTCCGCAGTATTTTGCTCTTAAGTATTCAAAGATTCACAGCCCTCTGTGAGAAAACACTTTCTTTATCTCTGTCTTAAATGGGAAACCACTTAATTGTAAACAGGGCACCCTACACTCAAACATTATCCCACAACATTTCTCTCCATCCATTCTGTCTAACTCCTTCATATTTTCCAAGCAATCAGTAATGTTGCCCACATCAACTGGCTTTGCAATGAAAATCCCCAACTTGGAAGTGATGGTGAAGATAGAACAATGCAAGCCAATGCTTCTCAAACTTATTCCTGGTTGACTTAGATGTTGAATAGAAAATGAAAATATATTAGAAAGAGAAGTCACAAATGGAGTATTTCACCAGTTCCTAATTTTAAACCGTACAGTTATGGTAAATACTAGTTTAAAGGGGACTACAGTGTAGCAGTGCAAAAGCTGAAAGTCCAAATTATACAAATGTTCTTCCTTTCTGGGTAATAATTTGAATTCTGGTTCACTACATCGAAATTGCTATTGTTTCAGGAGCAGCTAATTCCTGTGAGTGTGTGAGCACAGTTAGAAAACCCAGTTTGGCTAATAAACCACTCAGTTATCCAACAAAAGCGACTTAAGGATTAATGGTGAAATAAACTCACATATTGTGGATATTTTTCTTAGTGCAAACAGCATCACTCTGATTATTTGTTCTTTCATGGGATTTCTTTTTCCTTTATTCATTCATGGGATGAGGGTGTCTCTGACCTGGCCAGCATTTATTACCCATCCCTTATTCACCCAGAGGGCAGTTAAGAGTCAACCACATTACTGTAGGTCTGGAGTCAAATGTAGGCCAGACCAGGTAAGGATGGCAATTTCCTTCCCAAAGATGAGTTTTCCAACAATCAATTCATAGTCATCATTGGATTCGTAATGCCAGATATCTATTGCATTCAAATTCTACCGTCTACCAGTGCCCCAGAATATTATCTGTATTAACAGCCCAGCGACAATACCACTAAGCCATCACTTCCTCTGAAATCGGCTGGCATTTGTTCCCCATCCCCAGCTTGCACATGAACTGGGTGGTTGACTTGGCCATTTCAGAGCGCAGTGAAGCATCGTCTACATTGCTATGGGTCTGGAGCCACAGATAGGCAAGATCAGGTAAGGATGGCAGATTTCCTTCCCTAAAGGATACACGTGAACTGGATAGGTTGCTTTTAGAGAACAATTAGAGTCATAGAGTCATAGAGATGTACTGCTGGGAAACAGACCCTTCGGTCCAACCTGTCCATGCCGACCAGATATCCCAATCCAATCTAGTCCCACCTGCCAGCACCTGGCCCATATCCCTTCAAACCCTTCCTATAGTAGTTTGGGGTTAACATCCCTGAGCTCAATCCTCGAACTATTCAGTAATTTATTTTTTAATCCATCTGATGCCATGGTGGGTTTCAAACCTATGTACCCAGACTATTGGCTTAGACTCTGCATTACAAGTGAAAAGCACTGTATCACCACCACCACCACCACCACCACATTCCCTCTCCAAACTGCTTCCATAACTGAACTCCCTCATCCACAGGGCTATTCTCAAAAACCTCTTCTGTACTCTCTGTAATGTTTTCATCTCTTTATTAAGGAGTATGGGGAGAATGTAGGAAAGTGGACATGAGGAATGGTGGATCAGCCATGATCCTATTGAATGGTAGAGCAGGCACGAGGGGCTGAACGGCCCCCTCCTGTTTCTATAATTCCTTTCACAAAATTTGGTTCCTAGAACTGGTCACGATACTCCAGCTGAGGTTGAACCTGTGTTCTAGATGAGCTTTACTAGCTATTAAAATCCATGCAGAGGGTGGGACCATGGCTGAGTGGTTAGCACTGCTGCCTCACAGCACCAGGATCAATTCCACCCTTGGGTGACTGTCCGTGTAAAGTTTGTACATTCTCCGTATCTGTGCAGGTTTCCTCTGGGTGCTCCGGTTTCTTCCCACAGTCCAAAGATATGCAGGTCAACTGGCCATGCTAAATTGTCCATTATGTTCAGGGATGTGCAGGTTGGGTTGGGTTAGTCATGGGAAATGCAGGGATACAGTGGGGTATAGGTATGGTGGGATGTTCTTCGGAGGGTCAGTTTGGACACAATGGGCTGAATAGCCTGCTTTCACACTGTAAGGATTTATAACAGGGCATTGAAGTTAGGCTGAGCCTCTGGATTGCTGGCTTAGTGATATTACCACAATACTACAGCCTCCCTGGGGTAGTAAAGGTGCAAGTTAAGTCAACTAGGTCATTGTAAAATATTATAGAATCTTATTTAGAACATAATTCTCCATAACTGCATTGAATCTTTCTGTTTTTGAGATCTCTAACAAGCCCTAAGTCAATGACTGATATTTTGTACAATATAAGTTCACAAATATCTGAAATGGATTTGCAACTTTCCAATCATTCTCCCAAACCCAAATTCATAGAATGATTGTGTTAGTGGTGGCAATGTCATAATTATATCCAGGGTATGAAGCTAGTCTCAGTGATAGTGACCAGGAAGCTATCATTGATTATTGCAAAGATCCCTTTGGTTCCTTAATGTTCCTTAGGGGAGGAAACCTTCCCTGTTACTTGGTCCTGTCATGTGCCCCCAGAGCCATATCAATGTAGTTGTGGTAGGGACAGAAATTACAGAGCATGGTGCTGGTCCTAGACCAGGACATCAATCCTGCCCTCAGGCCTCAGCCTGAACAAAGCGGATCTCAAGAGCCTGAAGATCCATTTACTGGCCATGATACAAACTCCCATGTCCTGGGCCCTGAATGTGGTTTGCTTTATCTGGCCCTTGCAATTGTCCAGAAAGCCACTCAGTTTAAGGGCAATTAGGATGGATGGTCAATGCTGGACTTGTAATGGCACCCACATCCCATGGAAAATAAGGTGATAAAAACTGATGACTGTCTTGCAAAGCACCGACAGTTCTGTGGGTTAGTTATATTCTCAAGCACCAGCAGGACCTTGTGATGGGGAACTGAGCAGGGGAGCATGAGCAATCGTGCCAGGACCTCTACAGCAGGTGGCGATGGTGAGGAAGGGCACTGATCAGAGGAGCTTGAGCGGTTGTGCTGGGACCTCCAGTAGCAGGTGGCAATGCTGAGGGAGGGCACTGAGCAGGAGAGCTCGAATGGTTGTGCCGGGACCTCTACAGCAGGTGGCGTTGGTGAGGGAGAGCACCAACCTGGGAAGCTCAAGCAGTTGTGCCAGGACCTCTACAGTAGGTGGAAATAGTGAGGAAGGGCACCGATCAGGGGAGCTCGAACGGTTGTGCCAGACCTCCAGTAGCAAGTGGTGATGCTGAGGGAGGGCATTGAACAGGGGAGCTCGAGTGGTTATGCTGGGACCTCTACAGCAGGTGGCAATAGTAAGGGAGAGCACCACGCAGGGGAGCTCAAGCAGTCAAACAGATATTGCACAGAGAAAGTACTTTTGGAGGAAGGAAGGAAGCTTCATGGGAGATGGATCAGTCAGACAAGAATTTCCTCAATTGGATGTAAACTGAATCCCATGGAAATATGCTATCCCCTGTTCTTAACCTTAATTTCCCTTCATGTTTGTAATGATCAGTGCAAGAAAGACACCCTGCTCACTGATGATTGGGTTATCCACATGTTCAAATCTCATGTTACATTCTGCCTAACAATTTGGTGGAGGAGCATTACGTTGGAAGTTTAAATGTACCAGAGTAGCAGTTGCAGAGCCCCAGGCTGAGGCAGGGCACTGCCAGGAATAGTGGAGGTCACATCAATCGGCTTGTTGTGGGTCAACACTTAAAGCAAGCGATTTATGCCTTGTTTCCAACAGCGAGTAGTTTACATAGTTTTCCCACAGGCAAGTAGAAACTACTGGAGAGAAACTTGTGATCCTTGCCAAAAGGCAGGAATTCCTGAAGTCCAGGGTGTGATTGATTGCTTACATGTCATCTATGTGCTCCAACACACAATCCCCTTGAGGGTCCACGTGAATTGCAATGAGCATTTATTCAACTAACACGGGTCTTGTGGCCAGGATAACGCAGGTGAATCTCTCAATAAACTGGCACAATGTCTTCATTTCACAGCAGTTCTCTCTTCTCTTCACTAGGAAATACAAGGCTCAAGAGGTGACATCACCAGCCGAGACTCACAGTCCCTCTCAACCTCCATGGACAGTGACAATAAACACCCAGTTGCTAGGGTACCAGACGACACAGCAGCAAAAATGAGCTTTTCTTTTGCCATGGAAGAGGATATGGAGAAACTGAGGTTGTTCTCCTTGGAGAAATGATGATGAAGATGAAGGTATTCATGAGGGCACTTGGATAGAGAATTTAGGGAGAAAACTGCTCCCTCTTGAGGAAAGTCAACAACTGAAGGCACCAATTTATGATGATTGATGAAAGATTCAAAGCAAAATACCAATAAACATATCCTATCCATTGTGTACTTGGGGGAGGGAGGGAGGGGATTGGGGAGCAGCTCCTATGGAAACCTTCAGAAGAGCTTGGCTAATTATCTAAAGAGAGAAGTATTGCTGGGCTACAGGAGAGGAAGGGAATTGGGTGAGTTGCTCTTGTTGAGAGCCAGTATGCACCTGATTGGCCGAATGGCCTCATTCAGTGCTCTACCCATTCTATTGCCCTATGACTCCATGATAAGTTCAGCAGACATGCACGTAGAGCATCTTTTTTCTTCCTGTCAACATGATAGAGTCTAAATATTCCAATTAATTTTGGAATAAAGAGACCCATTCGTACTCTGGTGATAGCCATCTGACCACCAACATCTCTCAGGTAGAGAGGAGGGATATCAACAGGCACTGTAAGGAGCATCAAATGATACGGCAACATCACCCTGGAAACATATCATCAGATACTGAGGCTTTATACTTTATTTCCAGGAAAATGGATGTGTGCTGACTGGCCCAGCATTTATTGCCAATCCCTCAGTGCCCTTGTGAACATGGTGGTGAGCTGCCTTCTTGAACCACTATTTTTCTGATAGACCCACAATACTCTTAGGGAGGGAATTCCAGAATTTTGACCCAGAGACAGTGAAGGAACGGCAATATATTTCCAAGTCAGGATGGTAAGTGGCTTGGAGGGGATCTTGCAGAGGATGGTATTCCCCTTATCTGCTGCCCTTGTCCTTCAAGATGGAAGTGGTCTGAGATTTGGAAGTTGCTAGATAGGAATTTCATGCTTTGTTTTAAAATTGGAAAGTGCCCGTCCCAGGGAAGATAATGTAACAGTTGGCGAGAAAGATAATATCCCCTTAAGTAGCCTATTTCTTTCTCTGTGGGGTGGATTTCATCTCCTTACTATCCCTGTTTGGACATTTGCAACTGGTTGGTTTTTAGATTTTTGACTCATCAAAACCAAACTCCTTGTCTATTAAAAGTTGGACTTCATGAATATATTTAAACTTAAATATAAAGTGACTATCTCTGATGAGATAATCTAGCTATCTCCCCACAACATTCAGATGCATTTGCCACCACTGAATACTCCACTCTGAACATCCAGAGGATTACCGTTGACCAGAACGTGAATGGGACCAACTGTGGCTACAAGAGCACGTTGGATGTCAGGAATTCTGTATTGAGTGACTCACGTCATGACTAATGAAAGATTGTCTAGCATCTACAAGGCACAAGTCAAGAGCGTGATGGGATGCTCTCAACTTACCTAGATAAGTGCAGCTCCAACCACACTCAAGAAGCTCAACACCATTCAAGACAAAGCAGCCCATTTGATTGGCACCACATCCCCCACTTTCAACATTCACTATGTCCATCATACTGGCACATCAAGACAGCAGAGTGTCCCATCTGTCAAAAACACAACAAGGCACATCCTCAGAGTAATCCATGAATTTAAAATTTGCAGAAGCTTGCATGTAGCCCCTTTTAGATTCCGAGTGTATCAATGTTTAAAAAATGACCAGTGGCACTTCTTTATTCTTTAAATAAGATAAAATGTTTGCTTATTATACAACTAGCGACGCAAGTTAAAGATTTAAAAAGGACCTAAGGGGCAGCTTTTCCACAGAGGGTGGTGCGTGTATGGAATGAGCTGCCAGAGGAAGTGGTGGAGGCTGGTACAATTACAACATTTAAAAGGCATCTGGATGGGTAAATGAATAGGAAAGGTTTAGAGGGATATGGGCCAAATGCTGGAAAATGGGACTCGATGAGGTTAGGATATCTGGTCAGCATGGATGAGTTGGAATAAAGGGTCTGTTTCCATGCTGTACAGCTCTAAGAATCCATGACTAAGTTATTTAAGTAAAATGTGATAAAGTTAATAATTAAAATACAGATACAAAGATTTAAAGTTAGGATAAAAGTTGTGTACAAAGACAAAATGAGTCAGTCTCAGTTACTGTAGAGAGGCTTGATGACTAACTTTCTTCAGGTGAAGGATTGGATCAAGGTTTGAGCTCAGATTTAGATGCTACAATGGATTCTCTAGTGGAATAGCTGAAGGTCGCTCCCACAGATGGACTGAGTCGAACAGATCCTGGGAGCTGTGAAGGTCCCTTTGATTCACCTTTACAGCACAGCAAGTTCTGGTTCCTTCTGCCTGGTCCAGTCAAGCTGGAGGCCCCCTTCCACCTCCCAGTTGGTGTCCAGATGATTCTCCTGAGATTACTCCACAAAAGATTTGCTCCTAATCAGACCTTTATACAGTTCCACACTTAAAAATGACAGCTATTCCAAACTGTTGAATCATGCTTTCAAATTCAGTATTGGGTTAGACCAGGTCTAGATCACAGGTTTTTAGTCAAGATAATTAATTTTCAACTGCCTCATCTGTTAACTTGAATCACTCTCATTCTGCCACGTCTCCAGGGAGATTCTGTCTGCCCTAGGAAATTATAGAAATCCCTACAGTGTGGAAGCAGGCCATTCAGCCCATCGAAACCACATCAACTCTCCAAAGAGCATCCCAAACTCCCTCCACAGACTCACCTTTCCAACCTATTCCTCCACATTTCCCATGACTAACTAACCCATCCTGCACATCCCTGGATTCTATGGGCAATTACCATGGCCAACCCACCTGAACCTGCACATCTTTGTGTGGGAGGAAACCCACACAGACAATGTGCAAACTCCACACAGACAGTCACCCGAGGGTGGAAATGAACCTGGGCCCCTGATGCTGTGAGGCAGCAGTACTAACCACTGCGCCACCGTGCCACACAAAAATGTTCACTTAATTTTAAAAGTGCCTTGTATTTACTCTTCAAATATCTGTAGTGTACTTCCAACAGGAGTTGAATGCGAAAGGGAAAGTACATAGCCCTGGAAAGCATTTTGTGAGGCTCTGTCTGTCTCCTTAAGAGACATCCGAGTTTTCTTTAAAAAATAAAAATTACCATTACATAGGTATGACATATCTAAAAGGTACACTGAGGCATCTCACCAACATTTTGTCAACAGCATCTTCCAACCTCATAACTTCTACCCCCAAAAAAGGTCAAGAACAGCAGATATATAGAAATCCAATAGAAAGTACTGGGGAAACTCAGTAAGTCTGTGGAGAGAGAAACACAGTTAATGTTTCAAGTCCAATCTGACTACTCATCAAAACAACTGATTCATCAGAAAACCTTGCAAGATCACCTCCTAACCACACACCATCCTGATTGGAAAATATATCGCTGTTCCTTCACTGTCACTGGGTCCTTCCCTACTGGCATTGTGGCATCCATACACCAGGTGGATGCAGTGATTCAAAAAGACAGCTCAACATTATCTTTCAGTATTTCTGAATGAATTCTGTTTTTATTCATTGTTTATCAACAGCCTGTCCTCAGGTAACGATATTTAGCATTTGCAAGCACTTTCCCCATGCTTTAAAAGTGCTTCTAATTGCTATTTTAAATTCTGAACTGTTAAGGGCCTTCTTTATGGGGTCAGTAATTGCTAAGGTCTCCATTCTGACAGGATGACTAAGAGAATGGTCCAAACACACTGATGTCAAGGGAGAGTGCACAAAAGGATGTGTGCTCAGTGGAATTCCAACCAGGTGACAATGGTGAAAGTGTGACAAATGCTTCCAATAATGTTATAAAAACCCAAAATTAAGCTTATCACACTTACAGAAAGTCCAGTGCTTCAACTTTACACCTGAACCTTTTACATTTGTTTCTAGGAGAAAGGGAGGAATGCAGGTCCAGGAGATCAGAATCGACAGTGTGGTGCTGGAAAAGAACTGCAGGTCAGGCAGCATCCGAGGAGCAGGAGAATCGACATTTTGGGCATAAGCCCTTCACCCTGATGATGAAATGTTGATTCTGCTGCTTCTTGGATGCTGCCTGACTTGCTGTGCTTTTCCAGCACCACACTCTCAACTACCTTTATTTCCAGACTAGACTGGCGTTGGAATTCTCGTCTCTTATAACCATCCCCAACTTTCAACGCTGCACAACTGGTGGCCATGCCTTTTGTTGCCCAGGCCCTAAGCCCTGGAATTCCCTCCTTAAATCTCACGGTCCTCCTTCAATATGCTCCTTAAAATATGCCTCTTTTGAAAATGCCATTGGTTACTTGCTCTAATATCCACACATACAGCCCAGCCTCACATCTTTTTTTTTAATAGTAATGCCCTGACATTGAAAGTGTTATCTAAATGCAAATGCTTTTTCAGTTATGCCAGGAACATGGGTGTCATTGGTTGGGCCAGCATATTATTGCCCATCCCTATTTGCCCTTGAGAAGGTGGTGGTGAACTGACTTCTTGAACCGCTGCAGTTCATTTGGTGTAGATAGGTCCACGATGCCATGAGGGAGAGAGTTGTATTTCATGTAAATTGCAATGTGTGATCAGACTCCTGCAGGAGAGAAGATTTTATATGCTTGGTAGTGGCTGGGACCATGCATTGCCTTTGGCTAAATACACATCTGAAACTCCTTCACATTGGCACAGAATTGTATTATAACCTCAGCTCTATAATTAACACAGCAATTGGTATTCTGTGCAAGTACAGCAAAAAAACCCACTTCCCATCAACACAAAAGTTGGATTGCAAATACAAATGCCTGAACTAACTGAGAGGAAGCAGACTGAGATATCCTCTTGCTCAGATTTGTATTCCTTTCTGTCTCAGACAGTCATTAGAGTGTGGCGCTCTCTTCCCCAGAGGACAATGCTAGCTGGACTTCCCATGTCTTCAGAGCTGAGCTAGATAGATTTTTGACAGACAAGAATCAAGCGATATGGGGGTGCAGACACAAAAGTGGAGCTGAGACCACAACCAGATCATGTTGAATAGTGGAGCAGGCTTGAGGGGTTGAATGGCCATTGCCTGAGTCCCACGTTCCAATCATGTATCAGGCTGTGAATGCATGAAGGAAATTACTTCTCTCAAATTCTCTAAATGCTTTCTTTTTCCCTTTAAAGCTCTCCTTACTATCTCTTTGAGGAAATCCTGTAATAGCTACGTAGCGTTCCAAACCTGGTAACTCAGTGAATGGACTCTGTCGAGAATGCAGTTAAAGTGTCATAGAGTCATACAGCACAGATGGAGCTATTTGGTCCATCGAATGCATACTGAGTGGTCCATGGACAATTTTCCCAACAGCTCTTTGTTCCCAGAAAACACAAATAGCTCAAAAATCTCTTATAAAGAAATCATTTTAATGTCACGATTTCTCACACATGTGCCCCGATCTGGGGACTCCTGCTGGACAGTATTAGGAGATTAATTGAAAACATACTTGGCCCTGCACATGTTCACAATTAACAAGGAGGGAACACTCTCGCTTATCTATCACAGTCTTTATTGCTGTTACTCCAGAGATCGTATGTATCACTCAGGTGTTTGACAAATTCATTGTCCTCCTCTGATTAGGAAAGCAGGCAACTGGAGGATGCGATCATATGCAATTCAATATGTTTGACAATATCAGCTGTTATTCAGGGTGCACATTCCTATTTTTTTTCATTCACAGGATGAGGGCATCACTGGCTGGGCCAGCATTTCTTGCCCAAGAGTCAGCCACATTGCTGTGGGTCTGAAGTCACACATAGGCCAGGGAAGGATGGCAGCTTCCTAACCTAAAGGGCATTAAAGAGCAAGATGGCATTTTCCAACAATCAAGACAGTCTCTTAACTCCAGATTGCTTTTAACATTTGAATTCACAATCTCCCATAGCAGGATTTAAACCAAGTTCACCCTAAACATTATTTGGGTCCCTGGATTAATACTGGATTAGTGGTGCTGGAAGAGCACAGCAGTTCAGGCAGCATCCAACGAGCAGCGAAATCGATGTTTCGGGCAAAAGCCCTTCATCAGGAATAAAGGCAGTGAGCCTGAAGCGTGGAGAGATAAGCTAGAGGAGGGTGGGGGTGGGGAGAGAGTAGCATAGAGTACAATGGGTGAGTGGGGGAGGGGATGAAGGTGATAGGTCAGGGAGGAGAGGGTGGAGTGGATAGATGGAAAAGAAGATAGGCAGGTCGGACAAGTCAAGGAGACAGTTACTGAGCTGGAAGTTTGAAACTAGGATGAGGTGGGGGAAGGGGAAATGAGGAAGCTGTTGAAGTCCACATTGATGCCCTGGGGTTGAAGTGTTCCGAGGCAGAAGATGAAGCGTTCTTCCTCCAGGCGTCTGGTGGTGAGGGAGCGGCGGTGAAGGAGGTCCAGGACCTCCATGTCCTCGGCAGAGTGGGAGGGGGAGTTGAAATGTTGGGCCACGGGGCGGTTTGGTTGATTGGTGCGGGTGTCTCGGAGATGTTCCCTAAAGCGCTCTGCTAGGAGGCGCCCAGTCTCCCCAATGTAGAGGAGACCACATCGGGAGCAACGGATACAATAAATGATATTGGTGGATGTGCAGGTGAAACTTTGATGGATGTGGAAGGCTCCTTTAGGGCCTTGGATAGAGGTGAGGGAGGAGTTGTGGGCACAGGTTTTACAGTTCCTGCGGTGGCAGGGGAAAGTGCCAGAATGGGAGGGTGGGTTGTAGAGGGGTGTGGACCTGACCAGGTAGTCACGGAGGGAACGGTCTTTGCGGAAGGCGGAAAGGGGTGGGGAGGGAAATATATCCCTGGTGGTGGGGTCTTTTTGGAGGTGGCGGAAATGTCGGTGGATGATTTGGTTTATGCGAAGATTGGTAGGGTGGAAGGTGAGCACCAGGGGCGTTCTGTCCTTGTTACGGTTGGAGGGGTGGGGTCTGAGGGCGGTGGTGCGGGATGTGGATGAGATGCGTTGGAGGGCATCTTTAACCACGTGGGAAGGGAAATTGCGGTCTCTAAAGAAGGAGGCCATCTGGTGTGTCCTATGGTGGAACTGGTCCTCCAGGGAGCAGATACGGCGGAGGCGGAGAAATTGGGAATACGGGATGGCATTTTTGCAAGAGATAGGGTGGGAAGAGGTGTAATCCAGGTAGCTATGGGAGTCAGTGGGTTTATAAAAAATGTCAGTGTCAAGTCGGTCATCACTAATGGAGATGGAGAGGTCCAGGAAGGGGAGCGAGGTGTCAGAGATAGTCCAGGTAAATTTATGGTCAGGGTGGAATGTGTTGGTGAAGTTGATGAATTGCTCAACCTCCTCGCGGGAGCACGAGGTGGCGCCAATGCAGTCATCAATGTAGCGGAGGAAGAGGTGGGGAGTGGTGCCGGTATAATTACGGAAGATCAACTATTCTACATAGCCAACAAAGAGACAGGCATAGCTGGGGCCCATACGTGTGCCCATGGCTACGCCTTTGGTCTGGAGGAAGTGGGAGGATTCAAAGGAGAAATTGTTAAGGGTGAGGACCAGTTTGGCCAAACGAATGAGAGTGTCAGTGGAAGGGTACTGTTGGGGACGTCTGAAACCGCCCTGTGGCCCAACATTTCAACCCCCCCTCCCACCTTAGCATTATATCATTATTAAAAAAAATTATTCTAAATGCCAGAAGAGTATTGGGTCCTGGGATCTCTGATAGTTTTTCATCAGGGTCGTCAATAAAACTAACACTTGCAACTTTATAAAAATGGTCAGTTTGCTTTGAATGTTTTTGTCAGTGTCGGGGAATCAGATGGGCTGATGGGATGAGGAGTGGAGTTTGATTTAGATAAACATGAGGTGCTGCATTTTGGAAAGGCAAATCAGGGCACGACTTATACACTTAATAGTAAGGTCCTGGGAAGTGTTGCTAAACAATAAGACTTTTGGGTGCAGGTTCATAGTTCCTTGAAAGTAGAGTCACAGGTAGACAGGATAGTGAAGAAGGCATTTGGTAGGCTTGCCTTCATTGGTCAGTGCATTTGAGTATAGGAGTTGGGAGAACATGTTGCAGCTGTAAAGGACACTGGTTAGGGCACTTTTCAATTCTGGTCTCCCTGCTATTGGAAAGATGTTATGAAACTTAAAAGGGTTCAGAAAAGATTTACAAGGATAGTGCCAGGGTTGGAGGGCATGAGCTGTTAGGAAAAGCTGAACAGGCTGAGGCTGTTTTCCCTGGAACATCGGAGGTTGAGGGGTGACCTTATAGAAGTTTGTAAAATCATGAGAAGCGTGAATAGGATGAATGTTCAAGTCTTTTCTCCAGGGAAGTCCAAAACTAGAGTCCAGAGGTTTAAGGTGAGAGGGGAAAGATATAAAATCGACCTAAGGGGCAACTTTTTCATGCCGAGGGTGGTGCATGTATGGAATGAGCCACCAGAGGAAGTGGTGGAGGTTGGTACAATGACAACATTTAAAAGGCATCTGGATGGGTGTATGAATTGGAAGGGTTTGGAACCATTTGGGCCAAATGTAGGCAAATGGGACTAGATTAATGTAGAATATCTGGTCGGCATAGATGAGTTAGACTGAAGGGTCTGTTTCTGTGTTGTACCAGCTCTATGACTCTATGACTGTACGAATTCTAGATGCTTGGTTATAGGATAATTAGAAGATTATTGTAATAGGTGCCGCAAAGGATGGAACAAGAGGGAGAGGTATTGAGCAGAGAGTTTGCAAGGATTATGTGGTCCATCAAGGCTAAGGAAGGAGAGAAGTGCTAACGATGAAGCTACCAAGTCACCCCTTGAGCAAAGGGATCAAAGGCGACTTGAGAAAAAATATTTTGATGCAGTGAGTCATTGGCAATGTGTGTGAGAGCGATGGGAACACAGTTGCCATTTGGTGGCATGATGGCTCAGTGGTTATCATTGCTACATTACAGCACAAGGGACCTGGGTTCAATTCCAGCCTCAGGTGGCTGTCTGTGTGGAATTAGCACGTTCTCCTCGTGTCTGCTTGGGATTCCTCCCACAGTCCAAAGATGTGCAGCCTAGGTGGATTGGCCATGCTAAATTGTCCCATAGTGTTCAGACTAGGTGGGTTAGCTATGGGGAATGGGTCGGGGTGGGATGCTCTATGGAGGGTTGATGTGAACCCATTGGGCCGAATGGCCTGTTTCCATGCTGTAGTGATTCTTAAGGTCCCATTGTATTCTGAGATAGTGTCAATCATTGCTTTTACACTAGTTCATTTTAGTGATTATGGAGTTATTCGGAACGTGTGTCATCAATGCAAGAAGGAAATCATCATTAAAACGGACTGCTGTGATCGAACTTCATGTGCTCAGACCACCCAGAGAATCACAGAATTGTAACAGTGCAAAAAGAGGCCATTCAGCCCACGGTGTTTGCCCCAGCTGTCTTCGCATTTTGACAAACTCTGACCTTTTTCCCATGAGCCTGAACGGTGTTTCTGTTTAAATAATCATCGAATTCCCTCTTTAATGCCCCAATGCAATGCAACACCATCCATAACTCAGCTGTAACAACAGAGTCATTGAAATGTACAGAAGGGAAGTAGATTCATCCATGCCGACCAGACATCCCAAATTAATCCAGTCCCATTTGCCAGCATTTGGCTCATATCTCTCTAACTCCTTCCTTTTCATATACCTATCCAGATGGCTTTTATATATTGTAATCGTATCAGCCTCCACCACTTCCACCACATGACAGCTCATTCCATACACGCGCTACCACCTGCTTGGAAATGCTGCCCCTTAGTTCTCTTTTAAATCTTCCTCTCTCACCTTAAAACTTAAGCCCTCTAGTTTTAGACTCCCCTATCCTGGGAAAACAAATGTTGGCACTTCATCCTATCCATGCCCCTCAAGATTTTATAAAGCTCTATAAGGTCACCCCTCAACCTCCAACACTCTGGGGAAAATAGACCCAGCCTGTTCAGCCTCTCCCTGTAGCTTAAAGCCTCCAACACAATAAACAAGGGGGATGGGGGAAAGAGTTTTGGCAATCATTTTGGATGCAAAGCTGCTGTTATATCTTCTAACACATTCTGCAAGGAGATGGATGCATGGTCAATCACACATTGAGTTTGTTCTGAAATTGGATGGAGGTCTGTTTTAGATGCCAGGACTTTTAACCCTTGGTAGGAGCCCATGATGTTTGTACTATGTCTCACACAGAACAGATCTTTTCTTGATGGAGCTCATCAGGAATGAAGTTTTTGCTGTTGACTGGATTCTCTATAATGACGTTTAGTAGCTAATTGTATTTCAACTCTGGACTTTGTTGATTTGTTTGTTGAACAATGCCTTGCTGTTCCATGTCTATTTTCCAGCAACATTCCAATTCTGAGTATGCACATGTGGTACTCCACCTAGTGATGTAATTCGTCACAAACGCAGTCAGTCAAAGCATAGCAGGAGGCTATTTGACCCATCAAGCTCATGCTACCTCCCTGTCAAGCAATCCAGTCAGCATTGACCTTGTCTATCTCTATGGCTCTGCAGGGGAGGTAATGGGCTCATGGTATTATTTGCTGAACTGTTAATCCAGTGACTGCAGTAATATTATGAGGACCTGGATTCAAATCCCACCCTGGGGATTTACCTAGTCTGGCCTACATGTGACTCAAGACCCACACCAATGTGGTTGACTCTTAACTGCTGGATGAGCAATAAATGAGGGTCCAGCCTGCGAATGAATTAAAAAATAATAATGGGAGGGCATTTAATCAGGTTTGAGGGAAGTAGGTAGGGACTCTGCCACTTTGCCTCCATCCAATTCTGACCTTAATTGATCCCTGACTTATTGGGACAGTACTTATCGCTTGGTTGGAATAGTTTATCTTTGAGTTTTACAACAGAAGCTATGAGAACTTCACCTATTAAACGACTCAAGTTGCAAGTATAGACTGAAGAATCATAGAAACCCTACAGTATGGAAACAGGCCATTAGGCCCAACAAGTCCACACCGACCCTCTGAAGGGTATCCCACCCAGACCTATTCCACTACCCTATTACTCTACATTTCCCCTGACTAATGCATCTAACCTACACATCCCTGAACACTATGAGCAATTTAGCTTAGCCAATTCACCTAAAGAAGTTTGGGTTGTTCTCTTGGAAGAGATGGTTGGGAGATGTTCTACATATCAAGGGGTCACAGGACACCACAATAAGGTGATCGGCAAAAGGATCACAGGTGACACGAAGAAAAACAGTGAGAGCCTGGCAGTGTGTGAGAAAGTGGATATCAGTTTTAAAAGGTAGTTCGATAAGCAAGTGAAGAGAAAAAGATTTACAGACCTATGGGGAGATGGTGAGCACTACAAGCTAAATTGATCTTTTAAACCATTTATTTTTGCTCGGGATGTGAGTTTGTTGCCTTTGAACAAGCTGTCTAGACAATCTAGTTAAAAGTCAACTGCAGACAGTCTGAAACCACATGTAGACCAGATCAGGTAAAGATGATAGATTGCCTAGCTGAAGGGTATCAGTGACTCAGATAGGTTTTTTAAACAACACTTAACATTGATTGCCATTAGATTGGCTTTCTATTAACTTCACATTTCCCCATTTGCTGTGATAGGATTTGAACGTGGACCCCCAGAATATGAGCCAGAGGCACAGGGCATCCAGGCTATTGGCATTACCATACCACCACCACCCCTCGCAGTGACCTAGCACTGAAGTGACGTGTTGAAAGTTACCATCAGTTCTGTAATTGTTCTATAAGTCCTTCCAACAGTAACTCCAGTTAATGTAAACCATTGGCAGAACAAAACATTTTTTATTTTATTGGAGACAAATATCAATTAAAAAATATCTTCAATCTTTTCAATCCAATCGCATTTACTTTCTTCCACTTGACTTTGCATGGCTGGAAGTTGAGGCTAGGGGTGTGGATGAATATAATTATAACTACAATTGTACATTCTCAATACTGATTAAAGAGTTGGAGTTAATCACTTTGATTTCACGGCAGATATCAGATACAAAACAATAATTACAGGACCAGATGAAGTAAATGTTCATTTGATAGAACAACTACACAAACTCTTATCAACGTAACCAAAATGGTAAAGAGCTTGAACTAAATGGATTGTTGGGTATTATACAGTTATTTACTACTCTAACACACTGCAGTTTTGAACGTATTTCAACCAATGTAGATGTCATAGAGAAAGGTGCATTAATTAATTTCTGCGGGCTAAACTTTCTTCACAAATTGAATCCAGATGTTGATAAAGTGTAAAGAACCCTGAGCATTGGAGGGACAGTTGCTAACATCTGCCAAAATATTAGTTTTCTGAAAGGCAGTCCATTCATAGTGAAAATCAGATGTTTCTAATCAGCCATTTCATTAATATACTGCAATCATATCTATAAGTATTACCTAATAGAACATTTAAGTTTGTGCCTCAGGCATTTCAGAGTGTTTCAAGCACTTTCTCTTCACCAAGTTTCAGTTAGTTGCTTCCAAAGTCTGCAGCAGTTTGGAATATTGAGACACAGGAACAGAACCAGATCCTTTCATTCTTCAGTTCTGACGACGGGTCACTTGACCTGAAATGTTAACTATAAATTTGTCTCCACAGATGCTGCCAGACCTGCTGAGCTTTTCCAGCAATTTGTGTTTTTGTTTCTGATTTACAGCATCCACAATTCTATTTTTATTTAGTTCTTCAGTCCTGTTCCACTTTTTAAATGATATCCTGGGTGACATATGACATCATCACACTGTATACCTACCTTTGCCCAATGTTGCTGAACATCATTAGATAATGAAAAACAATCAACCCCAGCTTTAATGAGCTGGAAATACCTACCACCCTTTGTGTGGAGAAGTGATTTCTAATTCCACTTCTGCAAAGTCTGATTCTAATTTGTGGACAATGGTCCTAGATAACTGAAGCAGTGAAAATACTCCCTCCTTATCTATCCTTTCAGGTGCCCTTAATATCTTGAAAATCTTCAATCAAAATACTTCTCTGTTTTCTAAATTCCAATGAATACTTTGTTTGCGAACATGAATCTAATCTCTCATCATAATTTCACCTTTTGAATCCAACTATCAATTCTGCTAAACCTGCACTCCAATCACAAGTGCAGAGTACATACTGAATAGCCTTTGGCTAATCCACCTAACCCACACATCCTTGTATACTATGGGCAATTCAGCATGGCCAATGCACCCAGCCTGCACATCTTTGGACTGTGGTAGGAAACCCATACAGGCACAGGGTGAATGTACAAACTCCACACAGACAGTCACTTGAGGCTGGACTCAAACCCATGTCCCTGGTTCTGTGAGATGGCAGCGTCAACCACTGAGCCATCACGTTACCCCAAGCTCTTTATGCTTGAATGCTTTTCAAACATTTCTGGAACAGTATGGAGCAGAACCAGAATTAGGATATACAAGTGATCATGCGAGGCTAAAACTAAAGATAGGAGACTAGAATCAGGTTAGATTTTATCTTGATGTAATAATTTTCATTGTGATTTTCAGGGATGAATCCCCATGCTTTGTCCGAATGAACACTCCAGCCTGCATTCTTAAATATCCTCTCATAGAATGGAGGCACCATCGACATTTGATGCCTAAAACTAATCGCCCCTTTACAAGGTGGTGTTGAGCTGCCTTCTTGAACTGCTACATTCTATGTAACGTCGGTACACCCATCATTCTATTAAGGAGGGAGTTCCAGGGTTTTGACCCAGCAATACAAAAAGAGCAGTAATATATTCCCAAGTCAAAATGGTGATGAAGCTGAACTTCCCATGTTCACATTCCCCTGCATCTGCTGCCCTTGTCCTGTGGCTGTGGATTCGGAAGATGCTGTCAAAGGATTCTTGAGAGTTAATTCTTGAGCATATACCATCTTGTAGATGGTATACGCTGCTGCCACCAAGCATTTCACGAGGGAGTCAATGTTATGGTAATAATTGGGGTGCAACCTGAGTGGGATGCTTTGTTATAGAGTCATAGAGATGTACAACATGGAAACAGACCCTTCGGTCCAACCCGTCCATGCCGACCAGATATCCCAATGCAATCTAGTCCCACCTGCCAGCACCCAGCCCATATCCCTCCAAACCCTTCCTATTCATATACCCATCCAAATACCTCTCAAATGTTGCAATTGTACCAGCCTCCACCACATCCTCAGGCAGCTCATTCCATACACGTACCACCTTCTGCGTGAAAAAGTTGTCCCTTAGGTGTCTTTTATATCTTTCCCCTCTCACCCTAAACCTATGCCCTCTAGTTCTGGACCCCCCGACCCCAGGGAAAAGACTTTGTCTATTTATCCTATCCATGCCCCTCATAATTTTGTAAACCTCCATAAGGTCACCCCTCAGCCTCCGACGCTTCAGGGAAAACAGTCCCAGCCTGTTCAGCCTCTCCCTGTAGCTCAAATCCTCCAACCCTGGCAACATCCTTGTAAATCTTTTCTGAACCCTTTCAAGTTTCACAAGATCTTTCTGACAGGAAGGAAACCAGAATTGCATGCAATATTCCAACAGTGGCCTAACCAATGTCCTGTACAGCTGCAACATGACCTCACAACTCCTGTACTCAATACTCTGCCCAATAAAGGAAAGCATACCAAACACCCTCTTCACTATCCTATCTACCTGCGACTCCACTTTCCTTTGTCTTGGAAGATATTGATTTATATCTAAAGTGTTGTTGGAGCTGCACTTTCCAAATCAAATGTAAGGAAAGTATTCCATCACAGTCCTGACTTGTACCTTGTAGATGGTGGACAGGCGTCGGGGAGTCAGGAAGAGTGTGCAAGTTAGCTCACTGAGCTTAAAGGTTCGTTTGCAGACGTTTCATCACCACACTAGGTAATACCGTCAGTTAGAGTCTCCGCTGAAGCGCTGGTGGTATATCCCGCCTCACTATTTATAGGTCTTGGTTTCTTAAGGTGGGTGATGTCATTTCCACGTTTTGTCAAGAAAAGGTAGATCGGGTCGACATAGATGTGTTTATTAATGGAGTTCTGGTTAGAATACCATACCTCTAAGAAATCTTGTGCATGTTTCGTTTTGCCTGTCCTAGGATGTGTGTGTTGTCCCAGTCAAAGTGGTGTCCTTCTTTGTCTGTATATATGGAAACGAGTGATATGGGATATGTCTTTTTGTGGCCAGTTGGTGTTCATGTATCCTGGTGGCAAGTTTTCTGCTAGATTGTCTAATGCAAGCTCCTTCTCCAGACAGGTGTCTCTCAGAGTTCTTACTAGCAGCCTACATCTCTTGGTCTTTTGGCATTCTCCCCCAACTGTTCAATGTTTTCCAGTTTTATACCCCAAAACATCAGAAAAACTTCATTTGGTTCTAATATTGTCAAAATACCAAATTCAGACTGGATTGGAATTTGGTATCTTGGGGCATAATTTAAATTGATTGGTCGAATTTAAATTTGTTTTTGTCTCAGAGCAACACAGCCAGTGCTAGCTGTTCTGACCAAGTGTTACATTGTTACCTTGTTCCGGACTCTCTGTGTCTCTCTAAGTCTTTGCTAGCTTTCAACTCTCTTAAAGGTACAGTACCCCTTACACCTTCATAACACTATTGAACATCAAAGGCAATGGTTACATTCTCAATTGTTGGAGATGTTCTTGCCATTTGTGTGCTGTGAATGATACTTGCCATTTATCAGCCCAGTGTTGTCCAGGTTTGCTGCAAATGGACATGGACTGTTTTCATAACTGAGGATTCACAGATTGTACTGAACATTGTGCAAAGATCAGCAAATATCCGCACACCTGTGTCATACATAAATTAAGCATAATTTTAACAGAAGATTGTACTGTTTATTGCCATCATTGTCAAAAGTGAATTACTTTGCCCTCACCAGATTAATATTTCTCTTCCTTTCAGATTGCCATTTTTTAAGCTATGGACCATTTCACCATTAATAACTTCTCCTCAAGTCTTTTCACCTGACTGTCTAACTCCTCAATCAAAACTGAAAGGAACGTGCAAGAGATGATATGTCCACTACATGAAGAACTGTCTGGAAATTCCAAACACTTTTTTTTAAATCAGTCTACTCTACAGGTATAAGCAAATTCTCTGCTTTTTTTTATGTCAAGGAAAACATTTGACTTGGACCAAAGTGAGATCATCATGTCCACACCAATCTTCCAAAGAGCATCCCACCCACACCCAACCCCCTAATCTATCCCAACAGGTGTTTCACATGGCTAACCCACCTAACCTGCACATTTTTGGGCTGTGGGTCGAAACTGGAGAATGATGAAGAAACCCACACAGACCCGTGGAGAATGTGCAAATTCCACACAGTCAGTCACCTGAGGTAGAATTGAACCCAGGTCCTTGGCGCTGTGAGACAGCAGTGCTGACCACAGAATCATCATGCCACCCCTACATCGGCAACATTTTTGCTGGTCCAAATCTCCCCTGCTGATGACCAAGACTAGGCCATATTTTGGACTTTGTTGGATTTTGGGTTCAGTGCTGTGGATGGTGGACAACTTGAGCCTCTCCACACCAAGTGAAGTCAAGGGGTTACTGGAATTGTGCGTTTGTACCTGTATGCAAAGAGTGAAGAATGTAACGTGTGCCACTTGTCCAGGAATGCTTGAGTAAGATAAAACAAAGTGACACTGTCCATTTTTGAGCATTCCCAAATTTTAGACAGCTGGTTTTCAGAGAGAGTGGGCCTGTAACAATCATTGTGTAGTGCAACTTAAAAAGCATCATCAGCATCACATTGTTGCTCTTGGGAACTTGCTGTGTGCAAATTGGCTGCAGAATTTACTTAAGTACCATATTGACAATTCTTCAGAAAGTGCTTCATTTATTGTAAAGTGTTCTGAGACATCCTGAGGTGAATGGTACTTTCTACAGTAAATGCAAGTTCTTTCTGGACAGTTGTTGAAACTAGTTGGATGCCAAATCATTACTTAATACTCATCGGAGAATTAGTAAATAAAACAGTATGTGTAAGTTATTTCAGAGAAAAATTGATGTCATAAACTGCTGGACTCAAATCACAAAATAAAGAATCCCTTTATAGTGTCTTTTACAATCTGAAGATGTTTCAAGACACTTTGCAACCATTAAAGTGCTTCTAACTGTGTCTTTACACTGGTTCAATGGAAAAGTTTTTTAAAATGATGGTTTCTAAACAGATGTTTAGAAATAGGCCCAAGAAGGGTCATTTGAGCCTTGTCATAAAACTAGAAAAAACATAGCCAGTACTTAAAATGTCCCAAATTTACAGCCCTGATATTTTCTCCAGCAATCATGACTGATCAAAAAAACTTCAACCCCAGCGGTTTGAAAAATGAAAATAAATTGCAAGAAAACTTAATTTCAAGCAAAAAAAACTGCAGTCAAAACAAAAACAGACCATTGCAAGGATATCAAAATGCTACTTTGGTCAACACCTGTAGTAGATAAATAAAGAATTCTGAAATCAGAATAGGTTAGTAATGATTAAGGAATGAAGATTCCTGGTGGCTGAAACCATGGGTGAGTTTAAATCCCATGTTGTGAACTTCAGAAACAAAAACAGCAATTGCTGGAAAAGCTCAGCAGGTCTGGCAGTACCTGGGAGTGAAATTCGAGTTAAAGTTTTGGGCCGAGTTAGTTAATTCCAATTTCTTTCTCTTTATTCATTCATGGGATGAGGTCATTGCTGACAAGGCAGCATTTATTACCCATCCTGAATTGCCCAGAGAGCAGTTAAGAGTCAACCCAATTTGGGGAGGTGATGGCCTCATGGTATTATCGCTGGACTGTTAATCCAGGGACCCAGATAACGTCCTGGGGACCTGGGTCTGAATCCCACCATGGCAGATGGTGAAACTTGAATTCAATTTTTAAAATCTGGCACTAGAAGTCTAACGATGATCATGAATTGATTGTTAGAAAAATCCATCTGATATTCACTAATGTCCTTTAGGGAAGGAAACTGCCATCCTTACTTGGTCTGGCCTACATGTGACTCCAGACGCACAGCAATGTGGCTGACTCTTAATTGCCCTCTGGGCAATTGGGGATGGGCAATAAATGCTGGCCTAGCTAGTGATGCCCTCATCTTGAGAATGAATAAAGAATGTTGTAGTGGGTCTGTAGTCACACATTCTCCAGATCAGGTAAGGATGGCTGTTTCCTTCCAAAAAGGACATTAGTGAACTAGATGTGCTTTTCCAACAATCAATGGACAACATTAGACTCCTAACGCCAAATTTCTTTTCTCTTAAATTGAATTCAAATTCCACCATCTAGCATGTTGGGAGTTGAACCTGCATCCCCAGAACATTACCTGGGTCTCTGGATTAACAGTCTAGTGATAATACCACTATACCATTACTTGTGTCTCCTGACTGGGGTATCTTGAACACAGGGAGTACAGGTCTTCACTCAGAGAGGAGTGAGATTTTGGAAAATTTTTTTCCTGAGAATCAAGGAAATGCAGTCATTGCATGCAGAAATTCAAGACAGAACTCTGTAGATTTTCAATAATAATAGCATTGAGGTAGTTGTTTCGATATATTCTAGTTAAGCAGAGCAGCAGGCTTCAGGGCCTGAATGGTCTCCTATATTCAGGATTGTTCATCTCTCAGTGATTTAAGTGATATAGGAAGTGGCTGGGAAAATGAATTGAGGCCAATGACCAGCCTTGATTGTGCTGAAAGGTTAAATAATCTTCTCCTGTACTTATTCTTTATTCCCATATCCCTGCAGAGAAAACAAAATTAGGTGTGCAAACCTGGGACTTTTCAGGAATTGAAGATGGCTTCTCCCACTGCATATTATGGCTTAAATTAGCCGGATCAGGCCTATTTCGAAATGAAACATGGGAAATGCTTGTAATATCCCATTGCAGAAATTGGCGTCTAAAAATATCTTTCCCTTCAAAGGGAAAGGAGGCTGAACAGTGCCGAAACCTGGTCATATTTATCTTGCCTCAGTTCCAGGTTAATCTACTGATGGCTAAATATATTCCAGCATCTAGCCTTGAGCTGCTAATGTTGCTAAGCTCTGCTGGATATGGCCAACATTCTGGCTTGTAAAATTTAATGGGTTGGCTGAATTCTAATTATCCATCCAGCACCTGACCACTGCAGGGACTTCCTTTGTAACAAACCCTAGACTGAGCTACCAACAGAAGGCAGATTTTCTCTAGGCCAAACCATGCTTTTCAATTAATGGAATTTCATGGATGATCCTTCACAGGCAATCCCTTGCTGATTCCTGGAAAATATACTTCAACTTATTTCCTTCTGTTTTGAATGTTGAACAATCAGTCTGCTGACAGGCTACTTTAAAATGATATAAGAGTCTATTTGCAACCACAATTTTATTAAAATACTGTATGAAAAGAACTGGTGCTGGAATATCATCCCTTGAGTTTGTTAAACTACCCAATAAATTGAACTTCTAGGTCAATCCCACTTCCCAAACTATTTCCACATTCTTCGAATCCTGTTATGCCTAGAAGTCTCTCAATCTCAGTCTTGAGTATATATCAGCCTTTGAGCTTCCACAACTGTCTGATCGAGAGAACTCCAAACATTCACCACCTTCTGATGGAAGAAATTTCTCCTCACCTCAATCCTAAATGATTGACCCTTTAATGACAGAGGCAATTGCTGGTTCTGAGTGATCCAGTGCTAACGCCTGTAAACATAACTCCCCCCAGCAATGACCTCTGTGGCTTTCCACATTATCTAACTGTACATGAAACTCAGGGCCTTATATCAGGGAATGATGGTGCGGTGGTAACTTTACTGCATTAGTAACCCAGAGGGCCAAGATGACTTCTGGGGACACGGCCCCAAGTCCTACCATGCGCGAGTTTAAATTCAATCTGGATTTGAAAGCTAAATTTTAAAAATGAAACTATTGTGGAGGCTGGAAATCAAAAACAGAAATTGTTGGAAAAGCTCAGCAGGTCTGGCAGCATCTGTGGAGAAAAATCAGAGTTAATGTTTTGGGTCCGCCGACCCTTCCTCAGAACCAGTTGAAAGCTAGTTGCCAGAGACCACAAAGCTATCATTGATTGCCATAAAAATCCACATGGTTCATTAATGCCCTGCCACAAAGGAAAAGTGCCTTCTTTGCCTGTGGTGGCCCCAGTCCCACAGCCATGTGGTTTGCCTCTGAAGTAGCCAAGCGATCTGGTTCAGTTCTAAGGCAAATAGGGATGGCAGTGTGAAAGAAAAGAGGGGAAAACTAAGGGCAGTCCAAGTTGAATTGGAATGCAGTAAGGACTCGAAGTCTGAAAGTTACACTGCAAATTCTCAGCAGCATCCATAGATAGAGTAACAACCAAAGTTAACATTTCAGGTTGATAACCTTTCAAGCTTTGCTGTTTAAAGCATGTGTTATGGGTAAGTTATCACAAGTTACCTCCAATTCAGCTACTAATTAACAAATCTCACAGGGAATCAAGTATTCAAACAATAATTTAGACTTTATTGCATGTAGCAACCAAAATAAGACCACTCACGCAACCAAGTTAAGCCTCACAACCCAACTTGGCTATTACCCGATGAATGATGGAATCTGGTCACGATTTCACCCAGATAGTGTCTGTCTCTGGACGTGCCCACGGTTTGATCCTTATGCAGTGTTATTCTTCAAAGTTCTGCTCTTGACTTGCTCTGCTGTTGGGTCCTTATAAAAGTTTCTGTCTTTCAAGTTTGTACATTATTGATGATTCAATAGATTCTTTCACGCCCAACATTGATTACATTTCTAGAGACCTCAGGTCTGTGGCTTGCCTTCTTATCTGAAGCAGCCCACCTGTTTCCTTGTTATATTCAGGTGTAGTTGGCTGTTTAAAACATGGCTTTTCTTGCAATTGATTCCTTGAATTCTTCTGCTGGGCAATAAAGCATCCAGTTTATCAAGCAAGTGTGAAAGTAATTGTTACCTCCTCTCTCTCAGGAAACAGCTTGTTGATATTGTTTCTTCCCAGATGTTCCTTTCAATTCTCTCTTTATAAGCGTGTCTCCTTGTCTCGTTTATCTTGAGAAACAATTTATTCCAAAAACAGTTAATGCTGGTTCTTTCAATCCATGAACAGTTATTAAAGTGGTGAAGGTTACATTGTCACACAGGCATCACCAGTCTGTTCCAGAAAATCCTGCTTCAAACCCAAGCTTTTGGTTCTTCACACAGAACCTGTCGGTTTGAATAACTTCAAGTAGCTTGGCAACATGCTCTCATAAGCTATCTATGTGTTCTTTAAATTGCTCCAATAGGTTAAATTACATTACTGTTTCTTTTTAAAAAATCATCAAAGTAACAGTGAAGCTAGTGGTATGTCTTAAACAAAAATACAGCAACTTCAGGTGAGGGCAGATGTTCTTTGAGATGCCCCATTCCACCATCAGTTGCAAGAATGGTATATTGCTCTCCAGCTCCTCACTGAATTATCCAAGGTTATGGTTTGCACAGTTAATAGAATTAAACTCACCAGAGAAATTGAGGTCTGGTCTGAAGTGAACATATCTTGAAGCCATGTGAAAATCCATACTGTAAAAACATTTCAGTATGGATTACCCGTTAGAAATACTTCAACTAAAGTGCCCCTCCTACCTCAGTTATACTGACTTCCACCCTCTTCTGTCAGGCTGAAAATATGAAATTTTGAATACATGTACAAAAAGATTCAAGATCGGCTTCTTCTCCGCTGTTATCAGACGTTTGATGCATTGTCTGGGCTGAGATGTCACTTTTTTAATCCACTGATAAAACCTTAAGATATCTCAGGGCTCTGACTTGCAAGAAATTCTAGGATTTATATTTTAAACCATTGAAACCCACATCCTCATTCTAAGTGATTAAAGACTTAGCCATCAGTCGTATGACATTTTGATCTTTTACTTATAAATTCTGTCCTATGATCCTGCCCCACTAGTGACCTGACGAAAGAGCAGCACTTGTATTTTCAAATAAACCTGTTGAATTATAACCTGGTGGTGTGTGATTTTTAACTTTGTCCATCCCAGTCCATATCAGCCTTTTGAACAGACCTCTCAAATGTTAACTTTGATCTCTCTCTCTCTGCACATTCTGTGCAGCTGTCACATTGTAGCTATGTTCCGCTACCCTAATGCACTTATATGGTACAGTCTCCTCGTAGAACACACAAAACAACACTTTTCCCTGTATCTCGGTACATTTTTGCAGAACGTTTCAGGGAACACCTCTGGGACACCTGCACCAACCGCCCCGCGGCTGAACACTTTAACTCCCCCCCTCACTCCGCCAAGGACATGCAGGTCCTTGGCCTCCTCCATCGCCAGACTCTGACCTCTCCGTCCCCACCCCCTCTCCTGCCTATCACCCTCACCCTCACCTCCTCCCACCTATCACATTCCCAGCACCCCTCCCCCAAATCCTCTCCCCCCTACCCTTTATCTCAGCCCGCTTGGCACACCAGCTTCATTCCTGAAGAAGGGCTTATGTCCGAAACGTCGATTCTCCTGCTCCTCGGATGCTGCCTGGCCTACTGTGTTTTTCCAGCACCACATTTTTCAACTCTCGGTACATGTGACAACAATAAATCAATCAATCAATCAATCAATCAATCAAGTGTTGTCAATAAGTCTACTGCACGAAAGCATAGCAATGCAATTTTGAATCTTATTTTTCCAGCTTTTAATCATAGTTGGAGATTTTAAGAACATGAAACAAATTTATTTTTGCCCTCTGTCTCTTGGTTTTCTCTAGCTTAATCGAATGCTACTTCCGTTTTATTAATTATAGATCCATAAAAATTTACAGCATGGAAGGAGGTCATTTGGCATCCTGCCTCAACCCAGTTTCCAGCTTTTGATCCATACCCTTCCACCTCAAAAGCATATCCAGGTATGTATTAATGTATTGTGGGGTTTGGTCTTTACCACAGTTTCAGGCAATGAATTCCAGACTGACAGTCCATGGAGATCTGCCTAAGTGCCTTGCCCCTAAGCTTGCACTACGGTGCGCACAGGCTAAATATAATCTAATGGAGAGAGGTGCTAATGGCATTTTTGTGTGCTGTGACTAATTATCCTACTTTACCATTGAATTCACCCACTCCAATGTACACTTCCTTCAATCCTTGAGCTGTTTATTTCACAATTCTTCAATTGTGCTGGTTAAGGAGGTATGTTATTGCTTTCTTGAATCCCAAATGCCCTGTTTAACTTGCTGTGCTGTTAATAATTCACACCTCCAGCAACATGCGATTAAATGGCCAAGGATGAGCCCTAGTAACATTAGGCTGTTCATTTCCAGCGAGCTACAGCCCAGGAACTAAATCAAACAGTATTGAGTTAATCTACCAGCTCTATCACAGGAATGTTGAACCAATAACCCAGATTTTTTGATTCCTGATTGTTGGAAATAAGATGCATATAGGCACCCTATAAAAATCCCACATGTTGACTCCAACTGTCAATGGACACTTCTCCTACTCCAGGTCCAAGGGCGGTGACAGTTGTAGTGATTGTAATGAGGTTAGGCAGGTGGACCTCGGAGAATATGAGGGGCTGTTAATATGGACCAATCAGGGAGCCCTGGCCAACATATAAACAGGAATGTCAGAGGTTATGTTCACTCTGGGAGCTGGCTCTGAGGGAGCCAAATCAGTGTCAAGTACGATGCACGTGTAAATAAAGGGTGACTTGGTGACAGGATATCAGCCTGTGTGGAGTTATCTCAGTAGTGTAATGGTAATACCAGTAGTTTAGAAATCCAGAACCTCAGGCTAATGTTCTGTAGACATGAGTTCAAATCCCACTACAATGAAATTTGAATTCAAGACAAAGCTGGCCTCATGATAATCACATAACCATTGTTGTAAAAACCTATCTAGTTCACTAATGTTCATTAGGGAAAGTAAAATCTGCGGTCCTTACCTGGTCTGGTCTGCATGTGTCTTCAGACTCACTGTAATGTGGTTTAATCCTAACTGCTCGCTGGGTAATAAATGCTGGTGTAGCTGGAATGGCCCAAATCCCATGAATGAATTTAAGAAAAAAGCCCTTTGTATTCTCATGTAAAATCTAATGTAACAATTCTTCCAGTAAAAAAAGACTGCAAAACATAAATTGAAGTGGCTATAAAATCATTCATAAATGTTGTCTTGGGATTTAAGGGTGGGTAATAAATGCTGACCTAGCCAGTGATGCCCACATCCCATGAGTGAATCAAGACAACTCTGGAAAAGTCTCCAACTCGGAGTTAGCATCAAAGACCACAGGCAGTTTGAATGTATTTACTCAGACATTCCAGGAAATGTTCCCAGTCTAACTGCTGGGTACCTATACCTATCCTGGGTTCCTGATGAAGGGCTCATGCCTGAAACATTGACTCTCCTGCTCCTCAGATGCTGCCTGACTTGCTGTGCTTTTCCAGCACCAGACTCTCGACTCTGATCTCCAGCATTTGCAATCCTCACTTTCTTCTACCTGTACAACTGACCCAACCTGACTAGCCCTTAACTCCTGACCTGACTAGTCTCCTCACTGAAGCCCTTAACTAACCACTGCACATCCCGACTCAACAACCTCTTCCAATTTGACCCAACTCTAATCCCTGCCTTGATCTGATTTCATTGTGGCACTCATGTACCATCCTCCATGGCACTACCCTGCCTGTTAATACACTCACTCACTAACACACTGAAAAGTGTTTTAAATGTCCTCAAGTCTTCCAGGGTGCCAGTGGACCCGTAACAAAATACAACAGCTAGTGCTGTACAAAGGGAATGCAGAAAGGAAATCTTCGAGGCAGCTGTGAGGGTAGCTGTTTCCAAAAGACTGTCTTCTTTAAAAAAAAATAGTCCCAGTGGAAGCTGGAAAATGCCTCGAGGTGAAATACAAACAAGCAGAGTTGGAACTCTTCACTGAGAAGGTCCTGGAAGTAAAATTAGGGAGCTCCATTTGGCAAAGGCAGAAGGAGCCCACAGCTTGCAGCAAGAAATGAAACCCAGATTGTTCTAACCTCATAAAGAGCATGGAGACACTCACTGTCCATTAGGATGCAGACGGAGCAGAACAGGAAGAATCGATTCAGCCCATCATTTTCACGTGCTGATAGTGTCCCACAGCATATCACAGTCATTAAAATGCTCTACACAGTTTCACACTGGGAAGCTTGTGGGATCAACCACACCCTATTTCAGCAATGACAACCAATCAAAAGAAATATCAGTGTCGAACTTTGCAACGTTCAAACACATGCAATTAATTTCTACAGCGAGCCATTCAGTCCCTCAAGCCTAACTCTCCACTCAGTGAGATTAGATTAGATTCCCTACAGTGTGGAAACAGGCCCTTCAGCTCAACCAGTCCACACCAACCCTCTGAAGAGTAACCCATCCCAACCCCTTTACCTCTGACTAATGCACCTAACATTATGGGGAACTCAGCATAACCAATTCACCTGATCTGCACATCTTTGGGGTGTGGGACGAAACCAGTGCAACCAGAGAAAAACCCACGCAGACACAGGGAGAATGTGCAAACTCCACACAGACAGTTGTCCAAGGCTGGTATTGAACCTGGGACTCTGGTGCTGTGAGGCAGCAGTGCTAACCACTGAGCCACCGTGCCGCCCCTCGTGGCTAACTGTATCGTAACTCCATATGTAGTCCTGACCAACAAAGATCAACCTCAGATTTAAGAGCATTGATCCATTGCTTTCTGTGGCAGACAGAGTCTACCATATGTGTTAAAATGTAACCCCCTACCTCTGACCTGCACATAGAGGAACCATACAGCATAGAAACAGAGGAGGCCATTTGGCCATTGTGCAAGCTTTCCTATCGTGGTAGAATGTTGCTTTTTTACATAAATACTCATTTCACTTTTGGAAGTTATTGCTGAGACTATTTCCGACCAAGGTTCCAATGGGGAATTGTGGTCCCATTAAAGACAGCTGAAGGAGCGCTTGTGGCAAGACTGTCAACAGCATCCTCACATTACACACTTTTACATCAGAACTCTTTCAACATCAAAGGAAAGGCATTGAGGTTAAGAGCAGCTACTATGGGAATTTCAAATGCCACACTGTTGCAGTACTGTTTTTCATTGTTTGAGGGAAAACACAAAGATGTCAATGATGTGGAATTGGCCTTTCAGCCAGCATACTTCATGATCAAATATTTATGAGATGCAAATATCACCGGAAAGAATTAATAAATCATAGAATCCCTGCAGTGCAGAAAAAAGCCATCTAATCCATTGGGTCTACACTGACCCTCTGAAGAGCATCCTACCCAGAATCAGTCCCCACCCTATTCCCATAGCCCCACATTTCCCATGGTTGATCCACTTAACCTGCACAACCTTGGACTATGGGGCAATTTAGCACAGCCAATTCACCCTAACCTGCGTGTCTTTGGACTGTGGGAGGAAACCGGAGTACACGGAAGAAACCCATGCAGACACAGGGAGAATGTGCAAACTCCACACAGATAGTCACCCGAGGGGTGGTATTGAACCCAGGTCCCTGGCGCTGATAAGCCAGCAGTCCTAACCACTGAGCCATCATGCCATAGTTTGTACAACGCTAATTGCCCTTGAGAAAGTGGTCACCTTCTTGAATACAGCCAAGTGATGTGCTAGGCCATTTCAGAGGGACAGTCATTTCTGTGAATTTGAAGACGTTAATCAGCCGAATGTTTGGGAAAGACTGCAGATATTCTTCCCTATGGGACATTTAGAGGGGTTTTGCAACAATCCGGTAATTTCAGACCTTTTTGTCGTGGATTTATTTAATTGAGATAATTTAAAGTACCCCACATGCTGTGGTGGGATTCACTCTTCGTGCCAGAGAGTTTAAGCTTCTGGGTTAATAGCCAAGTGACATAATCATAAGCATTTGCAACCAGTTTCTGCATTTACCTGGGAGAATCAAACATTGATGTAGCTGCCAAGAGTGAAAACCTGTTAATAATTTGAGCTCAGTCCCACCCTCCATTACCAACCACAACCCCAGACCCCGCCACCACCATCAAATACCTTAATCAGCACAAAAATGCATCCAAAACCCATTTGAAAGACATGAACATTCATCAGCAATAGAGACAGCAAGAAAATCCATTTTAAACAAAACCAGAAAATGCTGGAAAAGTTCAGCAGGTCAGTCAGCACCTGTGGAGAGAAATCAGAGTTAAAGTTTTGGATCTGGTGACTCTTCCTGAGAACAGACCCGAAACGTTAACCTTGATTTCTCTCCACAGATGCTGCCAGACCTGCTTAGCTTTTCCCAGCATCTTCGGTCTTGTTTCTGACTTACAGCATCCACAGTTCTTTCAGTTTTTAAAATCAATTTTAATCAGGCACCAGAGAGAATGCATGCGTCTGACAGTCACTACTATCCACACAAATCAGACCTTTGGCAATCGGGTGAAAGGTTGAGAGCGTGACATTTGATAGCAGCTGCAGGAGCAATCAATGAATAGGTTATCTATCCCAGAATAAAGCTTCATTTGATCATGGCAGGCAGGTGAATGCACATGCCCCATTCCAAGGAGATTTGGAAAGCCTTCAAAAGCACAAACCTTCATTTGATTGGCTTCCAAGTGTCCTTCAACATCTTGTTATCCTGGCCGGATAAAGGGACATTTCTTGCCCAGTGGATTTTGACTCCCTTATCTCTGCTTCTTTGTAGCTTGGCACTGGCATGACCTCCCAATAAAAGAAAGAGGTCTTTCTTCACTTCAATTCATTACTTTCACCATAAACATTTTGAGCCCGAGGGCCTGAACTTGTTAACTTCCAATGCTTAGGGTTCCAGTACTAATGATAACTAGAGCTGGCACAGTTATATTCAAGAAATGCTAAGGTTGTTTTAACTAGTTATTGACTGATGCTTTGTTTATTTTCTTTATAATTTAATCAAAAGAGTTTAACATTTGAATTGATAAAATGAAGACAGAGGTAAATAGTGGATAACGTTAATCAGGTCCAGAGTGATTTTCTGGAGATGTTTTAAACTTCTAAAGAGGTCAGAGAGAATTTTCCGGATATTTTACTCAATAGTTGGCTTGGTTTTGCCTTACTCTTTTTAACCACATTTTCATAGGGCATAGGGGACCAGTTGTACCTTGAAGTATTTAAGATAGGCCTCTGGATCTACATAAACATTGGCCCTATTATCTTCCTGATGCCCACTTGAAATACTTTGACATACTTCCTGATTTCTTAATATAGATCACCAATATCCATTTTAAAAATCTATTGCCAATTCAGGCGGATTTTCTATAGCCAGTCCCTTCCCAAAAGGTTGGAACCTCTCCCACATAACACCATTAAGAGGAGTTGGACTGTCTGTTTCCCCTGTGTAATTGGCAATACAGTGCTGCTGATAATATGCAAGGGCTCCCAGTGCACATGACCAATCTAGCCTTGGTGTCTTACAGGTTTAAAGGAAACCCCTTCGGAGGTTCCTAAAGATTAACTCCTCAACAATAGATACAACAGCACCTTTACCTACTCCATGTCTAGGGGCTAGTCATTTACCTGGAGTTTCGGTCACTTTTGGAATATTGCGTGCAATTCTGGTCTTCTTCCAATCGGAGAGATGTTGTGAAACTTGAAAGGGGTCAGAAAAGATTTACAAGGATGTTGCCAGGGTTGGAGGATTTGAGCTATAGGGAGAGGTTAATTAGGCTAGGGCTGTTTTCCCTGGAGCGTCGGAGGCTGAGGGGTGACCTTATAGAGGTTTATAAAATCATGAGGGGCATGGATAGGATAAATAGACAAAGTCTTTTCCCTGGGATGGGGGAGTCCAGACCTAGAGGGCATAGGTTTAGGGTGAGAGGGGAAAGGTATAAAAGAGACCTAAGGGGCAACTTTTTCACTCAGAGGGTGGTACGTGTATGGAATGAGTTGCCAGAGGAAGTGATGGAGGCTAGTATAATTGCAACATTTAAAAGGCATCTGGATGGGTTTATGAATGGGAAGGGTTTGGAGGGATATGGGCCAGGTGCTGGCAGGTGGGACTAGATTGGGTTGGGATATCTGGTCGGCATGGACGAGTTGGACCGAAGAGTCTGTTTCCGTGCTGTCCATCTCAATGACTCTACGACTCTATAATACGCATGTGAGTGCTGATAGTCATAGAGCACTGCGCATGCAGGTTATTGGGAATGTTGGACACAACCAGTCTGTCACACTCTGTATTTTAATTGTTCGCTATAACTACATTATGAATTATAAACATTTCAATTTATTTGCGTTGACATTACAATTCAGCACCTGCTGCTGTAATGATTTTAACGATAAACCTTACCTATTAAGGTATTTAATTAAAGATCAGGCATTCCCTGACCACCAAAAGGCCAATCCGACAGCAATGGAGAGCCTCTGTTGCTTACCACAACAGGAATGGAAATGCAGTTGTGAGGAACAGCCTGTTAGGCAGGTGTGCAGATAACAACTGACCAAACATTGGAAATAGTTGGAGCAAGTTGGTGTGAAGGTGGGTGGGGTAACATGAATTTAGCAATTCAGGAAATGCTCTGCCAACGACCTGTCTGGCCATGCACAACAAGAAGTGTGTTCGGCTTCGTAAAATAAACTCAAGATCAATTGATTCACAGTCATGTCACATGAGGCTCCATAACATTGCCCTCACAGCATCACCGGTTGACTGAACATTATTAGAATGTTGCACCGATCCTTTTTTTAAAATGGAATACTGCAAAATAAATCAGGATTGGAGGAATATGGAATGCTAATCTCTTTCTCTAATAATCTCTGAGAGTTAGTCTGTTTGTTCAACAACAATCGATTTGACCCTTGCCCACTTTTTTGGATTGCATTGAGATGCCTCATTCACTCTGGGAAACTTTGGGTCCCGTTACATGTATATCCTAGGGATGATCACTGCTGGTGGAAGGGGCAGCGCTCAAAAAGCTTGTGATTTCATATAAACCTGTTGGACTATAACTTGGTCTCGTTAGACTTCTGACAATGTCCTGTACAGCCGCAACGTGACCTCTCAACTCCTATCCTCGATGCACTGACTAATAATCTGGTTTCAGGCCTGTGCTCTGAAATGGCCTTAGAAGTAACTCAGCTCAAGGGCAACTAGGGATAGACAGCAAATGCTGGCCTTGTCAGTGACACCCATATCGTGTGAAGGACAAACATGCTTTTGATATTTACAGGTAGTGAAAGAGATATAAACACAAGTCTTTATTATCTTTCACATGGTGGTGCAGCTGTAAGGAGGGTACATCATTGATTTCCAATGATTGGTCCCAATAAAATGGGACAGGTTGATGAGTGGGAAGGCCACCTTTCATTCTCCAGTTACCATGGAGATGTGGGCCAGAGAACAACATGTGCTTCAATCTTGCCAATATTTATTTCAAGAATCTTTAAAGACGGTGGATATTTGTCTCTGGACAGAGTCAGTGATTAAACTCAGAGATCATTGCCATCTCAATCCTGTCTCGAAACGTGTACTATCTGTACCCATGGAGATTTACCCTCTCCTTTTGCAGTCTCTTGGCCTGCCTCTCATTTCCATATGTAACCTAATGTTGCAAATGAAGTGTGACAGAACACGGCCCGAGGTTACTGCCCAGCTGAGTATTATGCATTGGTAGCACATTAAGGCAACTTTATGTAAGAAGCAAACAGGATTAGGGGAGCAGATGGTGACTTTCTGATAGCCATAGGATTGTTTTTAATGAAATGCTTTGGATCCTATTACCATCGAGTCCTGCTTTCCATCTAAACTTGCAGAAGGGAGAAATTGAAATTTAGAACACAAAAGCTCCATGTGTGATGCATATTCATGAGTGCTCCTGGCACATCAATATTTAAGATAGATTAAGCATATGTATGTGGTTTATCAATTCCCTTCAATTACAAGCAACTCCATTATTCTCACAGTTTAATGACATCGGTTTAAGTTACATCTCCTGTCTTGGAGTAAAAAAGCCATTCCATCATCGTCGTCAGGTTACCGCACCTATACCATATGAACCTTAGTACTCCCAGAAGGCAATTCACCAAGGCAGTATGGGATGGCTAATAAATGTGGCTCAACCAGTGATGTCTACATCTCATGAATGAATTGTTACTTCAGGAAGCAAGGTGGAGGGCACGCCCCTCTCTACATCAATGGAGCTGAGGTGGAAATGGGATGAGAGCATCAAGTTGCTAGGAATGATGATCATCAACAATTTATCCTGGTCTACCCATGTTGAATCTACAGTCAAGAAAGCACAACAATGTCTCCACTTCCTCAGGAGGCTAAGGAAATTCAGCATGTTCGTAAAGACTCATGCTAGTTTTTAGAGGCACAATTCAATCTGGATGCATCATGGCTTGGTATGGCAACTGCTCTGTCCAGGACTGTAAGAAACTACAGAGAGTTGTGAACACAGCCCACTCCATCACACAAGCCAAGCTTCCATCTGTCAACTCCATCTACACTTCTCATTGCCTTAGAAAGGCAGCCAACATCATCAAAGACCCCTCCCACCCCGGTTACAATGTCTTCCAACTTCTTCTGTTGGGCAGAAGATGCAACACATGGACTAACAGATTCAAGCACAGATTCTTCCCTGCTGTTATTAGACTTCTCAGTTTCAAATTTAATGTTGACCTTGCTCTCTGCACACCATCTCCGCAGCCGTAACTTTGTATTCCTTGCTCTGTTCTATTACCCTAATGCACTTTGCATGGTATGATCTACCTGTACTGCACACAAAACATAACGTTTCACTGTACCTAGGTACATGTGACAATAATAAATCAAATTGAAGCCCAACAAGGGATTAAAATGGTTGATAAAATGAGAACAGTAAGAGTTGTCACGGTTCCTGAGCTATAACCTGGTCATAGTTTATCGAGCTCACGAGCATTTGAACAAGAGTTCACTCCATTATTCAATCTGATCTGACCTAATTTTAACTTCAACCCTACATTCCTGCACACCCTTGATAATCTTTCATCTCACTTGGTAATCAAGAATCTATCTACCTGTACTTAAAAATATCGAAAGATTCTGCAGCTACTGCTTTTGAAGGAAAAGAATTCCAAATTCTCTCAACCCGACGAGATAAAAATGTTTTCCTCTTCTCTGTATGTTAGTCCAGCAGAATATTTTGCAAACACAAACAGAAATGGCTGGAAAATCTCCGTAGGTCTGGTAGCATATGTGGCGAGTTGTCAGAGTTAATGCTTCGGGTCCAGCGACTGTTCGTCAGAATTTCTTAGTTTCTGGTGAGGCCACACCTTGAGTACTGTGTGCCGTTTTGGTCTCCTAGTCTGAGGAAGGACATTCGTGCTATTGAGGGAGTCCCACAAAGGCTCATCAGGCTGATTCCCAGGATGGCAGGGCCAACAGATGGATCAACTGGTTTGTACTCACTGGAATTTAGAAGAATGAGTGGGGATCTCACAGAAACATATAAAATCCTGTTGGAATTGGGCAGGATAGATGTGGGAAGAATGTCCCCGCTGTTGAGGAAGTCCAGAACTAGGGGTCACAATTAGATTAGATTTCATTTGATTTATTGTAGTCACATGTACCTAAGTACAGTGAAATGTTTTGTTTTGTGAGCCGTGCAGGCAGGTCATAGCAAACAAGGACATACAGATCACAGGGTGCTCAGACAGAGCGAAGCATACAAGGTTACAGCTGTACAGGAGGGGCACAAAGCAAGATCAACATCTTTTGACAAAGTCAAAAATCACACGATACCGGGTGATAGTCCAATACATTTATTCAGACTATAACTCGGTGTTGTGTGACGTTTGACTTTGTCCACTCCAGTCCAACACCAGCACCTCCACAACATTATTTGAAGTTAGAGAGGTCCATTCAGCAGTCTAAGGACACCAGGGAAAACGCTGTTCTTTAACTTGCTCATGCATATGTTCAAGATTCTGTATCTTCTGCCTGATGGAAGAGAGCATTACCCAGGTGGCAGTGATGATGTTAGCAGCCTTTCCATGGCAACGAGAACTGTAAATAAAGTCTGTGGATGGGAGATTGGCTTCGGTGATGGTCTGGGCTGTGCATACTGCTCTTTGTAGCTTCTTACAATCCAGGGCAGAGCAGTTGCCATACCAGGCTGTGATGCACCTAGATAGAATGTTTTCCGTGGTGCATCTGTAGAAGATCTGTAGAATCTGTAGAATCTGTAGAATTCCCTTGAGTGACTGACTGGGTGAAGTTTGCACATTCTCTCTGTAGCTGTGTGGGTTTCTTCTGGGTGCTCCGGTTTTCTCCCACAGTCCGACGACTTGCAGGTTAGGATGGATTGGTCATGGGAAAAGCGGGATTACAGGGGTATTGTGGGGGCTGGGTCTGTGTGGGATGCTCTTTGGAACATCATTGTGGACTCGATGGACTGAATAGCCTGTTTCCATACTCTAGGGCTTCTATGAGGGGCAATGCCTGAATTGCTAACATTTATCCATGTGTCCAGCAGCCTTTCAGAGATGGTATGGACACCAGGGATGCTGGCCCTTTAGCAGGTATCTGCTGAGTGGCAATTTGTTCAGAGAATGGCGCATGGTAAGATGGGGCTTGAATCCGATAAGAAAAACACCATAGAGGTGGGATAAATAGTCAATCAGGTACATTTGGTAAGATATGGTGAGAAGTCTCAGTAAGCCCGGCAATGAGAAACCTTTCAAAGAACTCAACCCAACTTCATTAGCTCACCAACTTCTATAGATGCACCAGATGAAAGCATACTGTCCAGGTGCATGATGGCCTGGTATGGTAAATACTCTGCCCATGACCATAAGAAAGTGGTGTGCACAGCCCAGACCATCACAGAAGGCAGTCTTCCAGCCATGGGCTCCATCTTCACAGCTCACTGCCACAGAAAGACTGCCAACATCATACAATCTCTTCTATCAGGCAGAAGGTACAAAAGCTTGAACACACACCAGCTGGTTCAGGACCTGCTGAATGGACCCTAGCCTCAAATAATGCTGGCCTTGCCAATGTTGATCTTGCCTAGCACATGCTCTGTGCAATGTAACCTGTTTGCCTCTGCCCAAGTCTTCTTGATCTGTACATCCTTGCTTACTATGATCTGCCTCCGCTAAACAAAGCTTTTCACTGTACTTCGGTACACATGACAATAAATAAATCAATCAACTGGCACTGAGCCAAAAAAAGTAAGATTCAACCCTCTGTATCAAAAGTATCTGCATAGAACATTGGAATATCCAACCGAGAGATACCAGGCTACATCTGCCTGTAGCCCCCTACAAACTGTACAGGACAGACACATATACATCACTTGTGATAAGGGGTTTCATTTGCAACGGTCACTACATACTCTAATCAGACCTGCAGCCAAGTCCATCTGTTTTCCATTTCAGCACAATCAACTCTTTATATTCCAGCTTTGTAAAGTATTGTGCTTACTCATTGATCGCAGCATGCAAGGTGTGTCTTTGTAACTCTAATTAAGTCCTTTGGCTTCTTCTTTCTCACAGATCGGGCTGTCTAAATGGCTGCTGTGCGTTCGAGGCACTTAGTCCTTTCCCCATCCCAGCTGAATCTGTGGAGGCTAAGTCCTCTCCCCCCCCCACTTTGTTCAGTTCTGGTCACCCACATATAGGAAAGATATTATTAAGCTGGAAAGGGTTCAGAAGAGATTTACCAGGATGGGGCCAGGTATGGAAGGTTTGAGTTATGAAGAAAGGCTGGATAGGCTGGGGCTTTTTTCACTGGAGCGTAGGAGGTTGAGAGGTGACCTGAGAGAAATTTATAAAATAACGAGAGGGATAGATGGAGTCAATGGTAGGTTCTTTTCCCCAAGGTGGGGAATTTCAAGACTAGGGGGTACATTTTTAAGGTGAGAGGAGAGAGATTTTAAAAAGACGTAACAGGCAAATGCTTTACAGAGGGTGGTTTGTGTGTGGAATGGACTTCCTGAGGAAGTGGTGGATATGGGTACAATTACAACGTTTAAAAGTCTTTTGGATAAGTACATGCATTGGCAAAGTTTGGAGGGATATAGGCCAGGAGCAGACAAGTGAGACTAGTTTAATTTGGGATTATGTTTGGCATGGACTGGTTGGACCGAAGGGTCTATGTCTGTGCTGTAGGACTTTACGGAAAAGATGGATAACAAATATCTAGCTTTCTGAGGTACAATATCATTGCAGCCATGCCATTAGCACTGAGCAAAGCCTGACTGTCACTGTTGGGTTGTGTGAAAGGAAACTCTTTCCTGACTGACCCAGACCAGAACCCTGCTTTCCTTAAAACTACAGCTCTTTAAGTGATGCTGGGCTGCCAAGCATTCCATTGATGTAGATGGCATGTTCCCAATGCCTGAGTCAAAGTTCACGCATGAGCATTTAAATGATGTATCTCACAAACCTATGTGAGGTCAGCACTTCTCATGTCAAGCTAATTAATAGTCCCATCACTGTGGTCCCTGTCAATTGTCACTGGGGAGACAGAGGTGTGATGGAAATGTCACTAGGATAGTAACCCAGACCCCCAGGCTAATGCTTTGTGGACAGAAGCATATGGACAGGTTAAGTCAGTGGGCAAAAGTTTAGCAGATGGAATTTAACGTTGGAAAATGTGAGGCTGTGCAGGAAGAATAGAGGAGCTGAATATTTTTTAAATGGAGAAAGATTAAATAAACTACAGATCAGAGGGATTTGGAAGTCCACGCGCATAATCAAAAAAGCTGGCATACAATTTCAGCGTGTAATGGAGAAGGCAAATGGAATCAAAAAAAGAAATTGTTCAAAAAGCACTCAACAGGTCAGGCTGCATCTCTGAAGAGAGATCAGAGTTAACATTTTGGGTGGAAATGTTAATTCTGATTTCTCTCCACAGATGCTGCCAGACCTGCTGAGCTTTTCCAGCAATTTCTGTTTTCGTTTTGGATTTACCGCATCTGCAATTCTTTCAGTTGGTCGTAATTCCAAAGCTAATGCAGTACAAAAGAAGGGAGGTTTTGCTAAAACAAAACAAGGCACCAGTCCAACCATAACTGGAAATATTGTGAACAGTCCTGGGTCCCTTATCTAAGGAAACATATACTGCCATTGGGACAGTCTAAATAGGATCACCAGATTGATACTGGGTGTGGAGGGACGGTCTTGTGAGGGGAGACTAATAGGTTGGGCATATACTCATTGGAAACGAGACAAATGAGATAAAAAGTTATTGAAATGTACACAATTCTTCGGGGACTTGAGAGGTAGGTGTGAAGAGGTGGTTTCCACTTGAGGGAGGGTTTAGGATCAGACAGGGCAATCTCAGAGTAAGGGGTCACTGTTTAAAACAGAGATGAAGTGGAATTTCTTCTCTCCCAGCATGGTGAATCGATTGAATTCTTTACCACAAAGGGCTGTAGAAGCTGAGACATTGAAAATCTGTCTCTCTCTCAGCCTTGAATATATTTAATCACAAGGGAATCAAGGGCTATGGGGAAAGGGCAAGAAAGTGGAGTCGAGGATTATCAGATCAGCCATGATCTCATTGAAGGCAGACAGACCTAATGGAGTGAATGGCCTACGTTTTATGGTCTTATTGACATGGGTTCGAGAGCCAGCATAGAAACTGGTGCAACTTAAATTAAAGTTAATCTGGGGTTAAAAACTGTTCTCAGTAATGGTCACCACTAAGTTATCAATGGTTGCTGCAAAAACCCACCTGGTTAACAGGAAAGGAGGAAATTTGCCATCATTACTGGATCTGGCTCACAGATGACTCGAGATCCACAATAATGTGGTTGGCGCTTAACTGGCCTAGAAAGCTACTCCGTTCAAGCCCATTTAGGGATGGGTAACAAATTCTGGCTTTTTTCGTTGATCCTCACATCTTCTTGTGGATTTTGTTTTCAAAAACTGTGCATTAAACAGAATTGGAACATAAAGTCAGACTCTTTAAGATATAGAGGAGTCCATTTGGCCCATTTATCTCCCTTGCCTTGGTGAAGGTCAAACGATAAAACAGGTATTCTGCATCATCTTCCACTTTCTGAATTTCACCTTCAAACATCTTAACTAACCAGTGCTCCATAAACTAACTTCTAGCGTGCAGGCACGATCTGTTTCTTATAACACTAAGTGCTGAGTAGGCTACAGGATGCTGTTTAGTTTCACAGAGAAAATACACAAGGAATTTAAAAAGCAAAACATATAAAAGAAATCAGATGAAGAATGAATGATGAATGACCCTCTGGGAAGCTGCTTCTGAAGAGCAAACACAAATATCCTTCTGTGGATTGCAAAAAAGGTTTCCAAGAATATGGTTAGTGTCATTTCTAAACAAGACAGCAGTGTTTACGAAAGGAGATATCTTCCTTTTCTGTGAGAGGGCTGGAACATGGGAGGGATGTGTTGACGAATAGACATTCTTCAATAATGTTCTTCTTGTATCCCTGTTGCTGAGGAACCTCATGTGCACAGGCCACCTGCTGGTTCTCAGATTACTTTTATGGCTTTGCTTCAATTCCCTTGTCCCTCTTTTGGCTTCCTCACGTCAAGAGGTGAATCTGGCTCTGAGCGTCTGAATGATTTTGCAGCTCTTGTAGTTGCTGTCCTGAAATTACTCCATTTCTCCAGGTTTTATTTCCTAGTATGCTTTCCATACTATTTCAGATCAGTTTGATGCCAGTGAATTACTCTTCAGGTGGTGGCATTGCTGCTTCCTAGCGCCAGGCACCCGGCTTCGATTCCACCCTCAGGCGACTGTCTGTGTGGAGTTTGCACATTCTCCCCGTGTCTGCGTGGGTTTTCTCCGGGTGCTCCAGTTTTCTCCCACATTCCAAAGGATGTGCAGGTTAGGTGGATGGGCCATGGGAAATTACCTTATAGCGTCCAGGGATGCACAGGATAAGTGGGCTAGCCACGGGAAATGCAGGGTTACAGGGATAGCGTAAGGGGCAGGTGTGTTTGGACTGTGGGAGTGGAATGGGCTGAATGGTCTGCTTACACACTGCAGGGGCTCTATGATTCAACGATTCTAAGTGTAGCACATGGTGCAATATAGGAAACATAGCAACCATTTTCTACAAAGTAAGATCCCACTGTAGTGGCTGTAATGAGGTCAACCAGCTGAACTACATAGAGTCTGAGTTCCCAGTTTGGGGCTGTTAATCTGGTCCAATTGTGCTGGCATAAAAAGATCAAGTGTCAGAAATACTGACCACTCTGGTACCTGACTCTGTTGAGGCAGTACTGAAGTCAAGGACTGTTCAGGTTTAAGTAAAAGGTGACTTGGCGATGGGATATCAGCCTCTGTGGAGTTATCTCATCCATAAACAGTAATGATCAGACGTAAGCCATTTTAGTGATGCTGATTGAGGATATATACATATATTTTTTTTACCTCCAAAAGGAGAGAGGAGCTCTAATGGATATGTCAGTGCCTGGGGCAATGCAGCACTCTCTCAGTGCTGCTGAGGAGTGTCAGCCTCGGTTTTTGCACTCAGTACTTGAACCGACAATTTTCTGACTCAGAGAGGGTGAACCACCGCTGACTCTGCGCAGTAAAGAATCAGCATCTTTGACAATTAACCTTATTATGTCAGCCAGGGCTCCCAGATTGGACCAGGTTAATAGCCCCAGTCTGGGAACCCATACTCTATGTGGTCCGGCTGACTGACCTTATTGCAACCACTACCGTAGGGTTCTACTTAGTAGAAATTTGTTGCTGTATTGCACCATAGACTACATTCAGCCTTACGTTTGACCATGAATTTATGTAAATGGCTGAGAAAACTCAACTTCCCTGCACCGACATGGGATTAAGGGACAGAGCAGGTTGATGTTACAAATATACAGCCTCCTACTCAATAACATCGTGCACTGTCACTCTCCATACTGGCTCTACTTTCAGTCTCAAAAGTTATTTTTCAGTTTCTCTCATAAATTCTTCCATGCCATGCATCATTGCACACAAAAGGGAGAGGGAGGGAATGCCTCGTAGGTCCCCCACAACTTTGAAATCAAAAACCAGAAGGCCAAAGGTCAACTGCTGATGCAGTTCACCACTCTCTCATTACTGGGATTGCCTGTTGAGTAGTTCTGGACAAACAGACCACCAGTCAATGTGGGCTCTCTTTTTTAACCCTCAGCATTGCTTCCCCCTGTGGATTCCACTCAGCAGTTTAGTCAGTCGCAGCATTAAGGATCTTGTTTTAACGGAAAATAATGTTTTCTTTTACACAGAGACTTGAAATTTGTTACCTTTAAGGGGGTGAGGCTGGGTGGGGAGCAGGGGAAGGGGAGACAGTTGATAATTTTAATAGGAAATTGGGCAGCCACTTGTGGAAATAAATCTGCAGGACTACCGGGATAGGATGTGGGAATGGGACAGTATGGATTACCCCACAGAGAGTCAGTAGGGACCTGAGGAGTGAATGGCCTCCTCCTGTGCTGCAGTGAAACTATAAACTTCTTCTGAGTATCCACAGAAGAGAAATTAGCGCTAAATCCAAAAAATGATTGCTGAGTAAACAGCTAAAGCTCTGCATTGTTCTCAGTTGGGTTATTCACTGGCCCTGTATACCAAGCAGTTAGATAGACACTTCTTGCAAAAACAATACATAGTCATAGAGCTGTACAGCATGGAAACAAACCCTTAGTCCAACTCACCCATGTTGACCAGATATCCTAAATTAATCTAGTCCCATTTGCCAGCATTTGGCCCATATCACTCTGTTATGGACCAGGCCAGAAGGTAGCCCAGACCCTAACTTGTCTAGTTGTTTTAAGCAGGTGTTACGTGGATATTCCGTGAATGATGCAGCTGACACAACTACTCAGTTGTAAACAAAACAGAATTTATTTACAGACTACTGAATGAAACATGAACAAAAGAGAACCGAAATCAAAATAACTTAAACCAGCTGAAATTTTATCATAACTTAATGATGCTGTTACAAATACTTGCAACATTCCAGTTCAAGGGTAATTAGGATTGGGCAACAAAAGCTAACCTAGCCAGCAATGTCCAAATCCCATGAATGTATACATTTGCAAAATACCAATTTTACCTGTTGTTCACTTCTGGTTCAAATCATAGAATCCCTACTTTGTGAAGCAGGCCATTCAACCCACTGAGTCCACACCGACCTTCCAAAGAACATCTTATCTAGACCTTACCCTATCCCTGTAACTCTGCATATTTCATGGCTAACTGACCTAGCTTGCACATCCCTGAACACTATGGGACAATTTAGCATGGCCAATCCATCCTAACCTGCACATCTTTGGATTGTGGGAGGAAACAGGCGCATGCAGGGAATATGTGCAAACTCCACCCAGACAGTCACCCAAGGGTGGAATTGAACCCCAAATCCCTGGTGCTGTGAGGCAGCAGTGCTAACCACTGAGCCACTGTGGTTATGATCCATTTATTTCACCTTGTGTTTAATTAATTCTGGAACGTATTAATAAGAGTCATTTTGTCATTCCTTTCTTCTACAGTTTTTTACAAGAGGGACAAAAGTCACAATTCAGAAGCCATCACTACAGCTCACTCTTAGTATCCGAGACATCTTTAGCCCTTTGGTCCATTGATTGCATTCATTGAGAGAGATGTGGATGCCTCTGGCTAGGCCAGCATTTATTGCCCATCCCTAATTGCCTAGAGGACAGTTAAGAGCCAATTACATTGCTGTGGCTTTGGAATCACATGTAGGCCAGACTAGGTAAGGATGGCAGATTCCTTCTCTTAAGGGCATAAGTGAACCAGATGGGGTTTTCTCCAATGGATTCACGGTCATTATTAGACTCTTAATTCCAGATATTTTTTATTGAATTCAAGTTCAACCATCTGCTGTGGCAGGATTCAAATCCAGGTCCCCAGAACATTATCTGGGTCCCTGGATTAATAGCTCAGCAAAAATACCTCCAGGCCATCACCGACCCGAATATAATCACTGCCTCTGTGGTTTTGAACAGCTCTCATAAAAGGTCATTGACCTGAAATGTTCACTGTGCTTCTCCCTCCACAGACACTACCAGACCCACTGATTATTTCCAGCATTCCATGTTTCTGTCTCAGGTGAGGAAAAGTTGAGGATTCTGGGATTGTATTAATTGGAGTTTAGAAGATAAAGGGCAGACTTAATAGAGACGTACAAGATAATACATGGCTTGGAAAGGGTGGACTCTAGGAAATTGTTTCCGTTAGGTGAGGAGACTAGGACCCGTGGACACAGCCTTAGAATTAGAGGGGGTAAATTCAGTACAGAAATGCGGAGACATTTCTTCAGCCAGAGAGTGGTGGGCCTGTGGAATTCATTGCCACAGAGTGCAGTGGAGGCTGGGACGCTAAATGTTTCAAGGCAGAGATTGATAGATTCTTGTTGTCTCGAGGAATTAAGGGCTACGGGGAGAATGCGGGTAAGTGGAGTTGAAATGCCCATCAGCCATGATTGAATGGTGGAGTGGACTCGATGGGCCGAATGGCCTTATTTCCACTCCTATGTCTTATGGTCTTATGGTGTCCAGTATCTGCATTATCTAGCTTCTGTGGATCAATCAAAATCTGCTTATTGGTGCTTATGGGATTTTGCAGCATGCTAAACAGCTGCTCAATGGGACATAACAAAACTGATCTTAATCTGAGCAAATAGCTTGCATGTGCAATGCCATGGGGGGTTTCTTAGAGATTTAATAAATTGATAATGGAACTGAATCAAAGAATTACTTGAATTTCTACATTGCCTTTCACAAACTCCAAACATTCTCAGGACCTTTTACAGTCAATGATGCACTTTTAAAGTATTGTCACTGTTGTAGGAAACGTAGTCGTCAAATGTGCACAGCAAGATCAAACAGACAACAGTATGCTCCTCAATAAAACATCTATTGATTGAGAAGTAGAGAGTCATTGAGTTATACAGCACAGAAACAGACCCTTTGGTCCAACCAGTCTATGCCGACCATTATCCCAAACTAAACTAGTCCCACCTGCCTACTCCTGGCCCATATCCCTCCAAACGTTTCTTATTCATGTCTTTATCCAAATACCTTTTAAAAGTTGTAACTGTACCTGCATCCACCACTTCCTCTGGATGTTCATTCCATACACGCATCACACTGTGTAAAAAAAGGTTGTCCCTAATGTTCTTTTCAAATCTTTCTCCTCACCTTAAAATGATGCCCCCTTGTCTTGAAATGTCCAAACCTACAGAAAAGACTTGCCATTCAGGAAAAGATCTTTGCTATTCACCTATCTATGCCCCTCATGGTTTTATAAAACCTCTATAAAGGTAACCCTCAGTCTCCTATACAACAGTGAAATAAGTCCCAGCCTATCCAGCCTCTCCCTATAACTCAAACCCTCAATTCCTGGCAACATCCTGGTAAATCTTTCTGAACCCTCTCCAGCTTAATAATATCCTTCCTATAACAGGGCAACCAGAACTGGGCACAGTACTCCAGAAGAAGCCTCACCAACATCCTGTACAACCTCAACATGAAGTCCCAACTTCTATATGCAAAGATCTGAGCAATGAAGGCAAATATGCGAAACACCTTCTTAGCTACCCTGTCTACATGTGGCACAACCTTCAAAGAATTATGTACCTGAAGCCCTGGGTATCTCTGTAACTATTGGCCAGGGCATTATGGAGGAATCTGTTGTGCTCTTGTCCAAAATAATGACATGGGATCTTGTACATCTACCTGAGAGAGGTGGGGTCTTGATTTAATATCTTATCTGAAAGGTGGTACTTCTGACACTGCAGCATTCCCTCAGCGCTGCACGAGAGTGTCAGCCTGGTCACCAGTATGGAATAGATCTTTATGCCAATTTTCTTGACTAAATATGGTGTGGACCATTAAGAGGAGAAAGGGGAACCAATTAAATGCAACTGCATGTATTACAGTAAAATGTTACTTGTTCCTGTTTGCAACACGCTTTGTTCACGAAAATGTTAAAGGCAGGCTAATATGTTTCATTTTTGCTTTAAACCAAGCTGTGAGCTGGGGTGCTCTGAGACCTACAATAAGGGAAGCAGTTTGTACATTATTTATTTATTTATTTAAAATGCCACAGAACTCATAAACAAACTGAGAAACAAAAATAGACAAAATAAAGAAAAAAAATGTTCAACCAATGCCAGTGCGGTTCCTGCAGATGGGCCAGACGGTAGCTCAGACTGTGCCATGGCTTATCACTTTTTTCTAAAAAACAAGAAGGAACATCCACAAAAATACCAAATGCTTCTCCATTCCCTCCCGAGAAAGCCACAGTCATATTTACAGAGCAGCAAAGGAATCACACAGGGACGTTGAAACCACATGGCGGAGACCAACATCATTGGAATGGTTCCTGATCTGCATGCATGAAGGCCATCTAGGATTCCAAAGATACCTATCCTGAGCCTCCTGAAAGACCAGCCAGAGCTTCAGACAGGCAGACCAGAGACATTCAATACGTGCTGATTGACAACTATTGCCTGTTGGCCATGACCAATCCCAATCTGGCTGGCCTTCTAGGAGATAGAGGTTAACCCTGTACTGTAGATGGCTCTGCCTACCTCCATGCCAACTTATAAAGAAGGAAGATCTCACAGTTTGCAGATCCTGCAGATCATTGATCCCCATCCCACCCAGTGCCCCCAAGAGGGTTCATCAACAAGTCTTTGGTTGTCAACAGGCAATCTTCAACATTATTGTGGCCTGCAGCCTCTCCAACAGCTCTCCCTGCAAAGAGTCACAATCTCCCTAGAGATGGCTTTCAACAACCATGGCTCTTTAACAAAAGGGCATTTAATGCACTGAGTGTTCCTGAGAGCAGTAAAATAACTGGAAAGCATTAGCAGACTTAAATAAAAAAAAAGGAAGGGCCCTCTTGTGGCACATCATGCTTCTACCCACACACAGCCCCCTCCCCCCCCACCCCGCCCCCGACCAAGAGGCCTAGATTCAAATCTCACCTGCTCTGGAAGAGTGTAATAACATCTCTGAATACATTGATTAGGAAAATTAGATCAAACCAAGAGAAGACTCAATTAACTTGGAAGGGTTCCAAAAAGATTGACAAGGATGTTGCCAGGGTTGGAGGGTTTAAGCTATGGGGAGAGGCCTGAATAGGCTGGGGCTATTTTCCCTAGAGCACTGGAGGCGGACAGGTGACATTATAGAGGTTTATAAAATCCTGAGGGGCATGGATACAGTGAATAGTCAAGGTCTTTTCCCCAGGGTAGGGAAGTCCAAAACTAGAGGCCATAGATTTAAGGTGAGAGGGGAAATAATTACGAGGGGCCTATGGAGCCATTTGTTTCACACAGAGAGGGTGTGTGTATGGAATGAGCTGCCAGAGGAAGTGGTGGAGGCTGGTACAATTACAACAATTTTATTGGTCTCACTATCGCCAATAGTATTCCATCATCCTCCTGACTTGTACCTTATAAAATCATAGAAGGGAATAGAATAGAATCCCTATAGCACAGAAGGAGGATATTTGGCCCATCAAATCTATACCAACCTTCTGAAAAGCATCCCACCCAGACCCACTCTCCTACCCCATCCCTGTAAACATGCATTTCCCACAGCTGATCCACCTGGCCTGCACATCCCTGGACACTATGGGCAATTTAACATGGCCAATTTAACATGGCCAATCCACCCTAATCTGCACATCTTTGGAATGTGGATGGAAATCAACTAGGAAAAAGTGAGGACTGCAGATGCTGGAGACCAGAGTTGAGAGTGTGGTGCTGGAAAAGCACAGCAGGTCAGGCAGCATCCAAGGAGCAGGAGATTCTCCTACTCTGGAGATGCTGCCTGATCTGCTGTTTTATTCCAACACCACACTCTCAACTGTGGGTGGAAACCAGAGCATCTGGAGGGCACCCATGGTGACATGGGCAGGGGGAGGAATGTGCCGACTTCACAGAGACAATCACCTGACGGTGGAATTGAATCAGGATCCCTGGCATTGTGAGGCAGCATTGCTAACCACTGAGCCATCATGCCACCGAAGGTGGTGAACAGGCACAATGACTAATCTTTTTTCCTGTCCAGGAGCAGTGGGAGACAGAGTGGAAGTGACATTGGAGACCAGGAGGGTGTCAGGAAGGTAAGGACTTAGTATAAATTTGGGCCACAGCTAAGCCCAAGATACTACACATGTAGTATCACCCTCCTACCCATCCCCCACCCAACCATAAGAAAAGGACTCTGTAAGGTAAGGCTTTTTTTCTTTTCTTTCATATATGTTTGGTTTTAGTTAGATTATATAAAGCTGAGGCTTACAATGGCAGGGGACCTCAGACCCGTGACATGTGCCTCTTGCTTGATGTGGGAGCTCAGGAACCTGGCTGACGTCCCTGACTCTTACACTTGCAGCTCTTGTTTGACCACATGACGGCTCTGGAGCTGCGGACGGACTCACTGTGGAGCATCCCCAATGCTGAGGAGGCCGTGGATAGCACGGTTAGTGAATTGGTCACACCGCAGATTAGAATTGCTGAGGGAGACAGTAAGTGGGTGACCAAAAGACAGAGAAGGCAGTGCACTGCTGTTCAGAAGGGCGGAAAAAAGACTCGTAGGGCCATAGGGAATTCTATTGTAAGGGGAATAGATAGGCAGTTCTGTGGCCGAAAATGAGACTCCCACATGGTATGTTGCCTCCCAGGTGCTGGGGTCAGGGATGTCATCGATCGGCTGCAGTGCATTCTGAAAGGGGAGAGTGAACAGTCAGTTGTTGTGGTGCATATAGGCACCAATGATGTAAGTAAAAAATGAGATGAGGTCCTGAAAGCAGAATTCAGGGAGCCAGGAGAGAAGTTAAAGAGGAGGACCGCAAAGGTAGTGACCTTGGGATTGCTACCAGTAACACGTGCTACCCAGGTAGAAATGAAAGAATAGGCAGAACGAACATGTGGCTTGAGGGATGGTGTAGGAGGGAGAGGTTCAGATTTGTGGGACATTGGGACTGGTTTTGGGGAAGGAGGGACTATTACAAATTGGATGGTCTACGCCTGAACCAGGCTGGAACTAATGTGATTTGGGGAGTTTTGCTACTGCTGTTGCGGAGGTTTTATACTAATGTGGCAGGGGCTGGGAACCAGAAGAGAAGACTAGCAGACAGTGAGGTGGAAACTAGAGACTGTAAGGATCATGAAGTTAGCATTACCAAAAGAAAGAGTAGGCAGAGAGCAGATGAACGCAAAAAAACTGGCAGCCTGAAGTGCATATACTTTAATGTAAGGAATATAATGGGTAAGGCAGATGAACTTAGGGCTTGGATTAGTGCCTGAGAGTATGGCGTTATTGTGATCACAGAGACTTGGTTGAAGGAAGAGCATGATTGGCATCTAAATGTTATAGGATATAGATGCTTCAGACAGGGCAGGGAGGGAAGTAAAAGGGGGAGAGGAGTTGCATTGCTGGTCAGGGATGATATCACAGCTGTGCTAAATGAAGACACTATGGAGGGCCTGAGCAGTGAGGCATTATGGGTAGAGCTGAGAAATAAAAAGGGTGCAGTTACATTGTTGGGGCTGTATTACAGGCCTCCCAACTGTGAGAGTGAGGTAGAAGAACAAATAGATAAACAGATTATGGAAAGATGTAAAGACAACAGGGTGGCGATGATGGGAGATTTTGATTTTCCCAACATTGAGTGGGATACACTTAGCGTCAGAGGTCTGGATGGGGTAGAATTTGTAAGGAACATTTTCTAGAGCAGTATGTTAATAGTCCAACGAGAGAAAGGGCCTTATTGGACCTGGTGTTGAGGAATGAGCCAGGCCAGATGGTAGAAGTTGCAGTGGGGGATTTCTTTGGGAATAGTGAACACAATTCTGTAAGTTTTAGAATACTTGTAGACAAAAATGAGAGTGGTCCTAAGGGAAGAGTACTAAACTGGAAAGGCCAATTATATCAAAACTCGGCAGGAGCTGGGAAATGCTATTGGAAGGGAAGTCCACATTTGATATGTGGGAGACTTTCAAAGATAGGTTGAAGATAGTGCAGGATAGGCATGCCCCTTTGAAAACAAGAGATAGGAAAGGCAGAATTCGTGAACCATGGACGACAGAAGGAATCGTGTGACTAGTCAAGAGGAAAAGGGAAATGCACATAAGGTCCAGGATGCTAAGAACAGAACGGGCCTTGGAGGAATATTGGGAGAGTAGGACCAATCTTAAATGAGGAATCAAGTGGGCTAAAAGGGGTCATGAAATAACTTTAGCGAGCGGAATTAAGGAGAATCCCAAGGCCTTTTATTCTTATATAAGGAGCAAGAGGGTAACTAGAGAAAGTGTTGTTCCACTAAAAAATAAGGAAAGAAGGTTGTGTGTTGAACCTGAGAAAATGAGTGAGATTCTCAATGATTACTTTGCATCAGTGTTCACTGAGGAGAGGGACATGATGAATGTTGAGATTAGAGATAGAAGTTTGTTTACTCTGGATTATGTTAACATAAGGAGGGAGGATGTGTTGGGTAGGTGAAAGGATATTAAGGTGGACAAATCCCCAGGACCGGATGGAATCTATCCCAGGTTGGTGAGGGAGGCAAGAGAGGAAATAGCTGTGGCCCTGACAGTTATCTTTGTGGCATCCTTAAACATAGGTGAAGTGCTAGAGGACTGAAGGGTTGCTCATGTTGTCCCACTGTTCAAGAAGGATAGTAGGGATATTCCAGGTAACTACAGACCAGTGAGCCTGACATCAGTCGTGCGAAAGTTGCTGGAGAAGGTACTGAGGGATTAAGTCTATTTATATTCGGAAAAGAATGGGCTTATCAGTGATAGGCAACAGGGTTTTGTGCAGGGGAGATCGTGCCTCACCAATTTAATAAAGTTCTTTGAGGAAATGACCAAGTTGATAGATGAAGGAAGGGTTGTAGATGTCATACACATGGACTTTAGTAAGGCGTTTGATAACTTTCCCCATGGTAAACTACTTAAGAAAGTGAAGTCACATGGTGTGCAGGGTGTTCTAGCTAGGTGGATAAATAATTGGTTGAGCAACAGGAGACAGAGAGTAGGAGTTGAAGGGAGTTTCTCGAAATGGAGAAAGGTGACCAGGGGTGTTCCACGGCGATCAGTGCTGGGGCCAGTGTTGTTTGTGATATATATATATAAATGATCTGGAAGAGGGCATTGTTGGTCTGATCAGTAAGTTTGCAGATATCACAAAGATTGGTGGAGTACCAGAAAGCATAGCGGACTATCAAAGAATACAGGAGAATATAGATAGACTGGAGAGTTGGGCGGAGAAGTGGCAGATGGAGTTCAATTCAGGCAAATGTGAGGTGATGCATTTTGGGAAGTCTAATTCTAGAGTGAACTATACTGTAAACGGAAAAGCCTTTGGAAAAGTTGATCAGCAGAGAAATCTGGGAGTTCAGGTCCATTGTCCCTGAAGGTGGTTGCTCAGGTGGATAGAGTGGTCAAGAAGGCATATGCTTGCTTTCATTGGACAGGGTATTAAATATAAGAGCTGGCAGGTCATGTAAAATTGTACAAGACTTTGGTTTGGCTGCATTTATGATACCCTGTACAGTTCTGGTCGCACATTACCAAAAGGGTGTGGATGCTTTGGAGAGGGTGCAGAGAAGGTTTATGAGGATGTTGCCTGGTATGGAAGGTGCTAGCTATGAAGAGAGGTTGAGTAGGTTAGGATTGTTTTAATCAGAAAAAAGGAGATTGAGGGGGGACTTGATGGAGGTCTACAAAATCATGAAGGGTATAGACAGGGTAGATAGAGATAAGTTTTTTCCCAGGGTAAGGGATTCAATAACGAGAGGTCATGTTTTCAAGATGAAAGATGAAAAATTTAAGGGGAATACACATGGAAAGTACTTTACACAGAGGGTGGTAAGTGCCTGGACTGCATTGCCAGCAGAGGTAGTGGAGGCAGGCACGGTAGATTCATTTAAGGTGTGTCTGGATAGATGCATGAGGAGGGAGCAGAGGGATACAGATGCTTAGGAATTGGGTGACAGGTTTAGACAGTGAATTTGGATCGGCTCAGGTTTGGAGGGCTGAAGGGCCTGTTCCTGGGCTGTAAATTTTCTTTATTTTCTTTGGGTTTTTTTTCCCTTTGACCAATATTCTCCTGTCCTGCGTATTTATCATAGAGTCTTTCTTTTTAAATTAATTTGCCAAGTAAGAAATAAATGGGTAATTTGTAAACCTGGAGGTCAGATTTCATTGTCAGCTACGATCCCTTTGCCATCGTAGCTCCATCAGAATTATATTCTGGGCGGGCAGATGGACCTTGATTCAGCACTTCGTGTTTGATCAATCGAATTGCATCAGCAAAGTGAAGGGGGAGTCAATGAGAGCAAGATCTACCCTGACTTCCAATACTCTGCCAACCCCACTTCTGGAGATGCACAACATGCAAACATCCCTCATTCCCACCGTGCCACCCCCCTACTCCGTACCACCACCCAAATCCCCAACGCCCTCCCCTCCATCCCCCAACCCCACCTCCCCCCAAATTCAGATTACCTAGAGGGAGAAACCAGTGAGAAAATGTATCTTATTTGTAAATGATTCACTGATCATACTACTCCTCCATTTTGAAGCCAAGTCCAACCAATATGTCTTATTTGAAAGTTTGACTGCCGTTTCCTTCTGAATAGGAACTGATAGCTTAACAGCCAACCATGGAGATGGAACCAACAATTTCCATACCATTTTGTGACATTCTCTTTGGCAGCACACCCTTACAACAAGTCTACCATAATCCCACATACATAGGCAGAAACCACCCTCCAGTCAGCAGCTAACACTCTCTTGTCCCCGTGTGAAACACTACACTTCTCTATGTCAAATCTCAATTCCTGTCTGACCATTTCCCATCGTCTAGACACTGAAAGTGGTACCTCTATGACTTCCCTGTTTCTTTTTAAGGCTTCCTTTTAATTAGTTGATCTGTTTGCTGTTTTTAGGATCCTAAAGGGACCAGATTACACTAACCTTGGCCAGCTCCCCCTTCCTTGTTATGCTTTACATTTTTCATCAAAAAGCATGTTGCCAAACACCAATGTAAAGCCTCCTGCAAACCTTTCCTCAGTATTCGGTTTCCTGTTGTGGGAGAATGCAGAAATGTATAGTTAAAGCTAGACCAGTTGGAGGTGAACTCTTTCACACGCAAGGAGTGATGCAAATCTGGAACACTTGTTCTCAAAAAGCTCCTGAGGATTGGGTGTTAACGGATAGTTCCAGACTGGAATTTCATATTTTCTCATTTGAGAAGGACTATGGAAACAAGATCATTGGATCGACTTGGACGGCCTGACCTGACAGAGGAGCCTAGGACTCGCGGTTGCAGGGACAGTGTGGGCTCAGTGGGGTCAGTGAAGTGAGACCAGCAGCACAGAGATGGGGTGGCCTAAAGCAGCCTAAAGTGGGGCAACTCCTATGTTGGTGCATCTGGCACAGGTGTGAGGTGGTGGAGATCACCCTTGTGGCTAGGTGCTGGCACAGACTTGGTCAGAAAGACAGATATTCTAAACTTTTGACTTCTTTATTTTTCCAAGTTATTCCTTTGAACTATAATACTAGACTTATTTTTACTTTTCTAATTCTTTATTGTTTCCAAACGAATTTAATCATAAGTACCTGTACGTAGATACATTTGTACCAGAGATGGTGCAGTAATACAATGACTGTAACCTTTTCACTGTACAGTCTGTTTGACATAACGGAATAGTTCCGTTTCTGTGCAATCCCACGTTATAAGAAAATCGTATAATAGCAGCGCCATTTAAATCAATGGGACCAGAATTGTGTTATAGCCAATACAGGTAAGGAAAGTTCGCATTCTATAAATAATGGTCTAAAGTTTTCAATCATGTTATTGCCAATTCATGTTGAAGAAACATGTGTGATAACAGAACCAACTGTACTCATTTGAGTACATGTGACAATAAAGCTAATTCAATAATAATTAGTGATGACAAATGGTAGGTCGAATCAAAGGATCTATAAAAGGCCTCTGTTGCCTGTCTGCTGCTGTCATTAATTTTTGTGCCATTGAGAAACTTGGCCAGCATTCAGTCAGTTGAAATTATCTTTGCAACAGTATTTCGTACAACAAAAACCACCTGTATTTATAGAATGCCTTGGATCTGATAATACATCGCAGCTAATCAAAAGCTTGGCCAAAGAGGTAGATGTGAATGAGAATCTTGTCGGTAGAAAGCGAGGAGGATGGTGAAGGCGTGGAGAGATTTAGGGAGGGAATTGCAAAGCACATGGCCCTTAGCAGAGGAAGGTACAACCACAGGAATAGGAGCAATTCAAATGAAGACTGTTCAGCCAGCTAGGATTGGCATAGCTAAGAGACCCCAGGGAGCTGGAAGGATAGAGAATATCAAAGAAACCAGGAGGAATGAGACATGAAAAGTTTTAAGAACAAGGATAAAGAATTTCAAAGTCCAAGGCATTGGCTTAACTGGGAGCCAATGTTGGTCAACGAGCACAGGAGTGATAAATGAATGAATGCACAAACGAATGAATGAATGAATGAATGAAAGGGGCTTGAATCAAAGTAGGATAAGTGCAGCATAACCTTGAATGATCTCAGGTTTGCAGAGTGTAGAAACAGGGAGGTCAGCCAGAGTAGCATCAGAAAAAGCCAAAGCAACAGTGAATACTAGAAATCTGAAACAAGTACAGAAATTGCTGGAGAAACTCTTTGTTCTGAAAAAGAGCGACTGGACAAGAAATGGTAACTCTGTTTCTCACCCCATGGGCACTGTCAGATATGCTGAGTTTCCCTAGAAATGTATGTTTTTGAATGAAAATTGTAAAGTTTGGGATAACAAAGACATAGATGAGACCTTCAATGTTAGTTGAGTCACCAGCAGAGTTAAATTGTACTGGTGGAAGTCGGTTATGATGTGATGTTGTAGATGTGTGTTTGTCAGCTCATACCAGGTTTAAAAAGAACATAATATTGTCAACAGTCTATAAACCTCATTCAATGCCTACACCCATCCCTAGAGTGGTAAGATAATAAAGCATGAGAGTATTTGCAAAACTCTTATCATCTCAAAACTCTTTGAAATACTTCACACGCCCTTTATTATTGATTCAGTCCTATGTTCCACCCTGTATTTTCATGGCTTTTATGTTAATTAGGTCTTAAATGTGGAAATCTATCAAAGGCTTCCTGAAAAAGCAGGAAGCAACAGTGAAAATGGAGTGTTTCAGTATTTGTCTGTTACACCATCAAAGAGAAGATTTAATGCCAGAACTTGTATTTATGAAAAATATAGAACATTGAATTAAATAAAATAAATGCTAAATATTTCATGATCAGGTAAGGTTTTACTGAAGAGGCAATTTTTATTTTGTCATTCGCCAATTCTTTAGTAAATCTTTACAGATGAGCATGGGCCCAAGGCCTCATTAGGTAGACATCACAACAATAACTTAAACCCCATCTTCCTATGGGGTGGCCAGTGAAAGGCTCCATTTAAAATTCTCATTCTGGCTAAAAATTCCTCCATGACCTCAACACTCCCTATTTCTGTAATCTCCACCAGTCCTAAATTCTTATGAGAAAAGATTTACAAGGATGTTGCCAGAGTTGGAGGGTTTGAGATATAGGAAGAGGCTGAATAGATTAGATTAAATTCCCCACAGTGTGGAAACAGGCCATTTGGCCCAACAAGTCCACACTGACCCTCCGAAAAGTAAACCCATCTGACGAATGCATCTAATGCTATGAGCAATTTAACAGGGCCAATTCACCTGGCCTGCACACCCTTGGACTGTGGGAGGAAACCAGAGGAAACCCATGCAGACACAGGAGAACATGCAAACTCCACACAGACAGTTGCCCAAGGCTGGAATCAAACCCGGGTCCCTGGCACTGTGAGGCTGCAGTGCCTACCACTGAGCCACCATGTCACCCTCGGGCTGGGGCTGTTTTCTCTGGAGCATCGGAGGGTGAGGGGTGATTTTACAGAGGTTTATAAAATCATAGGAGGGTGGATAGGATGAATAGTCAAGGTCTTTTCCCCTGGAGTCCAAAACTAGAGGCATAGGTTTCAGGTGAGAGGGCAAAGATTTAAAAGGGACCTAGGGGGCAACTTTCACACGCAGAGGGTGATGCTTGTATGGAATGAGCTGCCAGAGGAAGTGGTGGAGGCTGGTACAATTACAGCATTTAAAAGGCATTTGGATGGGTAGGATAGGTTTAGCGTGATATGGGACAAATTTCGGCAAATGCGACCAGATTAATGTAGAATATCTGGTCGGCATGGACGAGTTGGATCGAAGGGTCTGTTTCCGTCCTGTACATCTGTATGACTTTAAATCAACACCTTCTATTCTGATATCTTCCTCATCCACTATTTCAATTGCTCCCTTTTCGACCTCTGTAACTTCAACTTCCTAGATACAAGCACTGCTCCTGAAAACCCTTCCATTGCTTTAGTTCTGTCTTCTTATTTAAGATTAAGATAGTCTTTAAGGATAAATGTATCCAAAGCCAGATTGCAAAAACTGAAATTGGACACACCAAATCCTTTTCTTGATGGTTGGTTTATTTATAGAATGCAGCATTACATGTGCTGATTCCTACCCAAGACTCCAGTATCCTAGCAAATCTTGATAAGATTACCTGAGCACATTGACCTGCTTCTTTGTCTTCTTGAGATCCCTGACTAACGGCAGTCTGATCCACAAGGCAGCACTGGTGAGAAAAGGAGGCAGGTTCCAAATTCGTGGGTGGCACGGTGGCACAGTGGTTAGCACTGCTGCTTCACAGCGCCAGAGACCCGGGATCATTTCCTGCCTCAGGCGACTGACTGTGTGGAGTTTGCACGTTCTCCCCGTGTCTGCGTGGGTTTCCTCCGGATGCTCTGGTTTCCTCCCACAGTCCAAAGATGTGCAGGTCAGGTGAATTGGCCATGCTAAATTGCCCATAGTGTTAGGTGAAGGGGTAAGTGTAAGTGTAGGGGTATGGGTGGGTTGTGCTTCGGCGGGTCGGTGTGGACTTGTTGGGCCAAAGGGCCTGTTTCCACACTGTAGCTAATCTAATCTTGCTTGGCTGCATGATGAATACATCTTCATTGGCCATTACATCTTAGGATGGGACTCCAAATTGGAGCTTCTGTCTCATATTAGTCAGGATACCGCTGACTACACCACAACACCACTGATCTTTCTTTATTTCATCTTGTAAACCAGTGGAATACTAATAGCAAAATGAATCAATTCAATATCTCTACTTCCTCAGGAGACTAAGGAAATTCAGCATGTCCACAATGACTGTTAACAATTGCACTGCAGAAAGCATCCCATCTAGATACATTACAGCTTGGTATGGCAACTGCTCTGCCAAAGAACAAAGGTGAGCTCAGCCCATCACGAAAACCAACCTTCCTTCCATTGTCTCTGTCTACACTTCCTGCTGCCTCAGGAAAGCAGCCAACATCATCAGAGACCCCTCCCAGCCTAGTTATACTCTCTTCCATCCTCACGTAATGTACGATTTGCCTGGATAGCACACAAAACAATACTTTCCACCATATCTTGGTACATTTGACAACAATAAATCAAACCAAACCAAATTAAATCAAACTAGCCCCTAAAAGGGGGCCGTAACAAAACCAAATTTCAAACAGAACTTACCAAGCAAGAGCAAAATGTCACTTTGGTGCAGCCCCTCTTTATATATGTACTCAAAATACTTAAGCAATATCCTTTACTCGTTCATCCTTAACCTTAACAATAAAATTGACATAATATTAACACTTAAAAACCGACCTTTTGCACCAATCTTTAGGACATTTGTCCTGATAATTGCTGAAGTAGTTTGGTGTTAAATTTTGTCTGATAATTATCCAGTGAGGTACCATTGGAATATCTTATTACATTAAAGTCAGAAGTCACATGACACCAGGATATAGTCCAACAGGTTTATTTGAAATCACAAGCTTTCAGAGTGCTGGTCTTTCGTCAGGTGAAGTGGTTCATCAAGTGACGAACCACTTCACCTGATGAAGGGGCAGCACTCTGAAAGCTTGTGAATTCAAATAAACCTGTTGGATTATAACCTGGTATCGTGTGACTTCTGACTTTGTCCACCCCAGTCCAACACTGGCACTTTTACATCATTATTGCATTAAATGCACGACATAAGTTGTTGTGTTGATCACGCAGTGTCCTTTGACCCCTGATGCCTGAGTATAAGATAATTCGTCACATGGGGGTAGGTTTTTCACTGCTGTTCAATGTATTGAATTTGGCAAAGTAAGTTAGACACTGCTGAGGAGAGAGATAAGTTGGTGAAGAGTTTCCTCTTTTACTCACCAGGACAAACACAAAGCCATCAAATTTCAAATGGGTGACACTCCAGGTGAAAAGAGCTGCTGATTAATTGCCTGATCAATTCTGATTGGTTGAAGCATTGCCATGGAGGAAGCAACAATTAACTATCGGCTTGCCAAGTTCCAGGTTAATTCCAAAAAGACGTGAGTCTTGAACATATCCAGTTTGTTTGCAGGTCCCTGCACATGAATGTATGTAGCTTCTAACAAACAGAGGGAGATACATTATGAACTCAACTTATTTTCTTAAATTGGTTGTCAGCGCAGCTTTTGGTGCACTCAAAATAGTTCAGCAAGTGCTGCCCAAATTTGGAAACACATCTAACATTGGAAGTTCAGTTTTGCAAGTAGGGGCTGGATGAGGGCCGTACACTCTGCCCATTTTGAAAAATCAAAGGAATGCGGTATTTGCTTTGACCAACCAATCCTTGGACAATCTCACGTACCTTGCCTCGCAGCGAGTCTGAAATTCATACACGACATTGCTGCATTGGGTGTCAGGCAGAACATGGTTTCTGGGCAGATGGCTAATCATGTTAGTGGAAAATACCATTCACTTAGCCACTGCGGGGAAGAAGCGCGTAACAGGTTAGTTAACCCGCCGTCCAAATGTTTGAGATACTTCGCCTTGCCAGGGTGAGTTGAGGTAAAAACCTGAGAAGCTGGATCTGAGAGGTACCCAGACCACCTCATCTAGCAGACAGACATTGGTGGTTTTCAGGGAGGGGAGAGGAGATGGTCAGAATGTTTGCTAGCTCACAGACACCAGCTGTTAGACTGGGCGTTGTGAATTTGATGCCAGTGTGATCACTGAAAGCAGGTCAGTCTGAGGTTGTGGTGTGTAAACATATGGTAAATATGATCATATTAGAGAGAAAGCAATGTTTGTTATAAGACTGAAAACATAGGAGGTTGGCCTTCTGTACAAAGTATGGGTATAAACAATGCTTAAAGAGGATTATTAAATTAAATATATTTAACTGTGAAAGCTGCTTGTATTTTTAAAAATGCTAATTGCTGATTAAATGTCTGTGACTGGATGACTAGTTTTTATCCAGTCTGGCTGTGTAATCTGAACAGATCCCAAAGGCGTCATTTGAAATACATTGACACTGCAGTAGCCGCCCAGTGGAATAAAAGTTTTCTTTCACTTAAATGCTTCGGTCATGTGATTGTTTATTTAACGATTGGGTGGAAAAGGGAGGTGTCTGGATTGTGAGAGATGGGAGGTCTGCTTGCAAGAGTGACCCCAAACATGAGAGAATATCTTGCACCAAAACTTAGGAACTGTCACACATGGAGATGGCTGCTTCCAGTGATGGCGAACAAAACGTTTATTACCCTCACATAATAATCATTTGCTGGCTATTTTAGTGGAGGTGTTATAAATAAACAAATCAATAGCGAGGTTAAAACAGCAGACAGAAAATGTCATATGAAGCATTTGTCTATTTATTTTTCTACCAGTTATATTTATGCTTGAGATGGTAATAAAACCAGTAGAAAGTTAGAGTTTAATTTGGACAAATGCAAGGTTTTGCATTTTGATAAAACAAACAAAGACAGGATCATACAATTCACGGTAGGGCCTTGGGTAATGTTGCAGCATAGAGAGACCTAGGGGTTCAGGTACATAATTCTTTGAAATTTGTGTCACAGGTAGATAGAGAAGTTAAGAAGGTGTTTAGCATGCTTGTCTTCATCACCCAGACCTTTGAGTATAGGAACTGGGTCGTCATGTTGATGGTGTACAGGATGTTGGTGAGGTCTCCTCTAGGAATACTGTGTGCAGTTCTGCTTGCTCTGTTTTAATAGGGATATTATTAAACTGGAGAGGGTTCAGAAACGATTTACTTGGTTATTGCCAGGAATGGAGGGTTTAAGTTATAAAAATAGTCTGGATAGGCTGGGACTTTTTTCACTGTAGGATGTTGAGGGATGACATTATGGAGTTTTTTAAATCATGAAAGGTATAGATAAGGTAAATAGCAAAGATCTTTTCCTTAAAGTGGAAGAATTCAAAACTAGGGGGCATTTTTTAAAGTGACAGGAAAAAGGTATAAAAAGGATATGTGGGGGCAAATGTTTTACACAGAGAGTGGTTCATGTGTGGACTGAACTGCCAGAGGAAGTGATGGGTATGGTTACAGTTACAACGTTTTAAAGATATTTGGATAAGTTCATAAATAGGAAAGGTTTAGAGGGATATGAGCTAAACACTGGGAGAAAGTGAGGACCGCAGATACTGGAGATCAGAGTCAAAGAGAGTGGTGCGGGAAAAGCACAGCAGGTCAGGCAGCATTCGAGGTGCAGGGGATTCAACGTTTCTTGCATTCCTGATGAAGGGCTTATGCTCGAAACGTCTCCTGGTCCTCTACTGCTGCCTTTTCCAGCACCACAGTTTTCAACTATGGGCCAAACACTGGCAGGTGGGACTGGTTTAGTTTGAGAACATAGTCAGAGTGGACTAGTTGAACTAAAGGGTCCATTTCCATGCTATATGACTCTATGAAGTTAAAACGGACAGGGAGAGAATTTGGCTTGTCGCTTCTATACATTTTAGCTGTGTTGTTCAGTTCCCTATTTCATGGAGATAAAAACCATTTGTTGATTCAATAAGTATGTTAATGCACCCTATCAGATACCAAGAGGAGATTTCACAGTAAGATATGTGACAGAGGCTGACCTATAAGTAAAGGGAAACAGATGCACCTCTATTTAGATAATATGTCCCGTGATCTTTGGGCATGATGTGGAGGTGCCAGTGTTGGACTGGGGTGGACAAAGTCAGGAGGCACGCAACACTAGGTAAGTGTCCAATAGGTTTATCTGAAGTTGATGTGGACTTGATAGGCCAAATGGCCTGCTTCCACACTGTAAGGACCCTATGATTGGGGAACAATTATTGGGCGGGACACTTCTGACATGATGGGGAAATTGGTCTTCTTGTGTGTAGTAGTTATTCTAAGATTCTATGAAATACTTAGACAGAGAGAAGTCCAGTTAGATCTTAACACTGCAGTTTTTAAAGACCCTCTCCTCTCCCCCATTCTCAGTTTCTACTCTTGTCTTAACGAAGTGTTCAAACCAATGTTCAGGCTAGGACAGGAGTTGGGGGAACAAAGGTGCCGAACAGAGGAGGAAAAGTAAAAAAAAAACAAAGAACTGCAGATGCTGGAAATCAGAACGGAAAAGGGAAATTGCTGGGAAAACTCAACAGGTCTGGTACAGCATCTGTGGAGAGAAAGCAGAGTTAATGTTTCGGATGTAGTGACCCTTCCTCACATCAGAAGTAGGAAAGGTGTTTTAGCCCATTCATTCTGCCAAGTTGTAACCTATTTCCCCAATTCTGTAGCCCCATTACATCTACCAAACGTCAATCATCACAAATTAAATTCATTCCCTGTGGTGCAAAAATATGCATAATTAATATCATTAAATGCTTTCTTTCAGCCTGTGTCACTACAGCATTTTTCTAAAGTTGACAGCTGGGGCCTCACTTGACTCTCAGTAAGTCATTACTTTATGCATGCTGTCTCAGCCAGTGATTACTTGAGGTGCACAAATTGGTAACAATCCTTTACTAAACCTCAGTGCCACCACCCCACACTTTCTCTGAGCAAAATACTAAACTGAGATTTCATTAACATGAGAACGGGAAATTAGATTTAGAATAAAACTTCCAAAAGGAAAATTTGCAGAGCTGAGGGAAAAGAGCAAGGGAGTCCTTATTGAATCAATCCTTCAATGAGTTAGGACAAGTACAATGGACCAAAAAGCCACCTTCATCCCACAATCCATAAGGATGGAAAGAACAAGTGTGTTTAAAGGTGAGTGAAGATTGAGGAGGGCTAGTTTTGATGTTTTCTTTGATGCAATGATATGAAAAGCAAAGTAAGTTTAATTTGGTTAGCAAATATTAAAACCATTAGCCATGATAAAACTCAAAAACTAACTCCTCAGTAAATATTCTTGTGAGGAAGCCGTTAGAGGCTTTACTCGTGTCTGGTCCATATAGACTAGACAAGGAGTGAAAAATATTAACATTTGCAAAGATTCCTACAGGGTGCAGTAAGTATGGTCCCAATGATCCAGCAAGTCTGGTCCCAAACACCTTTTGTGATCCACAGGGACTGGCACATTAGTTCAGATGCCTTGATGGCTTCACAAACTCATACAACTCAAACAGTTTCTACTGCCCCAGTAGAAAACCAGCTCCCCCCACCCCCCACCTTAAATTTACCAGAATTTTGAGAGTCTGGAAGATGAATCTTCTTGTACAAAGTAAATAAACAGGAAACATTTCCTCCTCCCTTCCCCTTCGAACTTCCTTTGGAATTCTGTGGAGGTTTCAGATTGCATTTTCGGTTGAGCGTAAGGATGGATTTTCTTTGCCCCTTTGCCTCGTTTTATTGCATTGATTCAAAATTGTTTGCTTACCATGCTGTTTCATTCTCCTTCTATGGTTTTACAATGCGGGGAATGCACAGCTGCAGAAACCACTCCGAATAAAGTGTAAGTTTTATTCTTCTCCGGTCCACAAAATCTCTCGCTTGAAGATTTTGGAAGGTGGGCCATGAGGAATGTGCACCAATGTATTTACTCAGTGCCTGCCCCAGTTACAGTTAACATCCATCATCACTGACCGCTGCTTACAGTACCATTTCCTGAAACATTAAAATTAGCCATAACCTAACAGTGTTCACATTGACCACCCTATACCAAATTTTCACCTTTATTAGTTTTCCAAAGCAAAGCGTTAGTTAAAAATAAACTTTACAGTTCGACCCATAGGAACTCCCCAAAGTCCACAACACCTATTTCTTGCTGATAGTGTCAGTTCTTTCTTGATGAGTAATGTATTGTTGACTCCCATTTGAACTTTGGGGTCAGTTTGGTTGGATATTGCTGTTTGATGAACACAGTATGCCCTCTGTCCTACATTAACTACCAGACTGACAATACCTCAGATTTAAGATTCTCAGCCTTGTGTTTAAATCCCTTCAAGGCCCCAACCCCTGGATCTGTAGCCTCCCCCCATTCGACATTTCTTCAAGGTCTCCACAACTCTCCAATTCTACCCTCTTTGTGGGGCTCTGATTGCCTCCATTCCCCACCCACCCCCTAAACTCTGTCGGTGGCTGTGCCTTCAGTTCCTGAGCTCCAGGTTTTGAAATTCCGACCCCAAACCCCTTTGCATTAAGTCCAGACTAGTTTACTAATCTACTTTAGGGAAGGAAACTGCCCGGGATATTAGGAATGAGTAATAAATGCTGGCCTAATCAGTAATGCCCACATTGTGTGACCAATTAAAAACATAATTTATTGTAAGGGCATAGGAATACCACCCCCTGCAGGTTCCCCTCCAAGCCACTCAACATCCTGACTTCAGAACATAGGAACTAGGAGCAGGAGTAGGCCATTCAGCCCCTCAAGGCTGTTCTGCCATTCAATGGCCTAGTGGTATTATCTTTAGACTGTTAATTCAGAGACCCAAGTAATGTTCTGAGGACCTGGGTTTGAATCCTGCCATGTCAGATGGTGCAATTCGAACTCAGTAAAATCTGGAAGTAAGTGTCTAATAATGTGGATTGTTGGAAATATCCATCTGGTTCATTAATATCCTTTAGGGAAGTGATCTGCCATCTTTCCCTGGTCTGGCCTACATGTGACTCCAGACCCACAGCAATGTGATTGACTCTTTGTAGCCTTCTGGGTAATTAGGGATGGGCAGCAAATGCTGCCTAGTCAGCGATACCCTCATCCCATGAATGAATAGAAATAAATATGACCATAGCTGGCCTCATCTCCACCTCCCTGCCCACACTCCATAACCCTGAAACTATTACAAATGAGAAAATTTATCTATCTCCACCTTAAACTTACTCAATGTCCCAGCTTCTACTGCAATCTGGGATAACAACTTCCACAGATTCAGAGAAGCAATTTTTCCTCATCTCTGTTTTAACTCTGTTCGCCCTTATCCTAAAACTATGACCTCTCATTGTAAAGTGGAAACATCCTTTGTATGTCTACTTTGTCAAGCCCCTTTAGAACCTTATAGCTCTTAATTAGATCTCCTCTCATTCTTTTAAACCTCAGACAGTATTGGCCTAAACTGCTCAATCTCTCTTCATAAGACAAACCCCTCAGCTCTAGAACCGATCTCATGAACCTCCTCTGAATGGCTTCCAATGCAATTACATCCCTCCTCAAATAAGGGGACCAAAACTATATGCAATACTCCACGTACAGTCTCATTAATGCCTTGTACAGTTGCAGCAATACTTCCTTACTTTAATACTCTATTCCTTTAGCAATAAATGCCAAAATTTCATTTGCCTTCTATATTACCTGCATATTAGTTTTCTGTCATTCAAGCATGGGGATACCCAGATCCCTCTGCAGCAATGCACTCTGACCTTTCTCTCCATATAACCTTTCTACTCTTCAGACCAAAATAGATAACCTCACACTTCTCCACGTTAAACTCCATCAGCTACATTTTGGCCCATTCACCTAATCTATCGATATCCATTTGTAAATTTCTTGTTTCTTGCAATTTACTTCCTTACCTATTTGGGTGTTATTGGCAAATTTAGATATAGTACCTCTGTCAGTGCTTTCAAGTCATTAATCTCGACTATAAATAATAGGGGTCTGAGAACCAACAGGAAAAAGACCCATTTGTCCCAACTCTCTGTCTTCTGTTGGTTAGCAAAACTTCTAACCAAGCTAATAAACTACCCCTAACCCCATGTGAGCTTACCTTGTGAATTAACCTTTTGCGTGTCACTTTATCAAATGCCACTGGAAATCCAAATATGCTACATCTACAGGATCCCCATTATCCACTTTGCTTGCTGCATTTTTGAAGAACTTGGAAATCTTTGCCATTCATTCAATATCACTGGGTCAACATCCTGGACCTCCCTCTCGAGCAACATTGTTGTTCTATTTACCGGAAATGGATTACAGCGGTTCAAGAAGGCAGCTCATCACCACCTTCTGAAGGGCAGTTAGGGACAGGCAATAAATTCTGGCCTAGCCAGTGATGCCCACATCCTGTGAGCTCCACTAAAAAAAAGTCCGCTGAGCCTAATCAGTAAAAACAGAAATTCTTATTCTTGGTGAAAAAAAACACATATTCTTTCATGGATCTGGGCATCATGGCAAGACCAACATTTTCGCCATTCATAATTGTCCCTAAACTGAGTGGTTTGCTCAGCAATTTCAGAGGACATTAAGAGTCAACCAGATTGCTGTGGGTCTAGGGTCACATGTAGACCCAGTAAAGGAGGGGTGGAAAAGCTACTTCCTTGAAGGAAAATAATCAATCATGGTTTCATGGTTAGTATTACTGAGAATGAGCCTTTAATTCAAGATTTGATTGATTGATTGATTGATTTATTGTCACTTGTACTGAAGTACAGTGAAAGCCTTGTTTACGAGCAGTGTAGGCAGATAGTAAGCAATGACATACAGATCCTAAGATTTAGATGGAGGCACAGAGATTACATTGTACAGGGCATACAAAAGAGATCAAGATTAGTAAGGTCAGCATTATTGGAGGCTAGACAGTCCATTCATCAGTCTAATAATGGCTGGGAAGAAACTGTTCCTGAACCTGCTGGTGCGTGTTTTCAATCTTCCATACCTTCTGTCTGTCAGAAGAGGTGCGATGGATCTTTGATGATGTTAGCAGCCTTTCCACAGCAGCGAGTTGTGTAATTGGAGTCCATGGATGGAAGGTTGGCTTCCATGATGGTCTGAGTTGTGCACACCACCTTCTGTAGTTCCTTATGGTCCTGGGCAGAACAGTTGCCATAACAGGCTATTATGTACCCGGACAGTATGCTTTAATGGTGCATCTGTAGAAGTTGGTGAGGGTCCTCATGGACATGCCAAATTTCCTGAGCCACCTGAGGAAGATGAAGCATTGGTGTGCCTTCTTGACTGTCACTACTACGTGGCAGGACAGGTTGTCAGTTATTGTCACTCTGAGGAACCTGATGCTCTCCACCCTTTTGATCTCAGTTCCGTTGATGTAGGTTCGAGTGTATTCTCCTCCTTTCTTTCGAAAGACAATGGTTAGTTGTCGACGTTGAGAGAGAGATTGTTCTCATTGCACCACATCACCAAACCCTCTATCTCCCTTCTGTATTTATTAATTGAAGTTAAATTCCACCTGCTTTGGTGAGATTTTGGCCCAAACACTGACAGCATTAACCTGGGTCTTTAATTAACCCAATAACATTACTATTACTGTTGACCCTTTGAAAAGTAAACCAGTAATGGGATCAACTGAAAGCTAAATTGCTCCCTGATTTCATCACTGTCCTTCCTGTCATCATATCCTTTGGACGTAGCAACTGAGAAGTGATCATGTTTATTAAGATGTGAAGCATACTGAGCTTCCTCCATTAATTTCAAAGAGGATTGTTTAATTTAATAAGACTCCCAAATACCCCATAATAAGCACTGTGATAAGGTACAGTATTGCATGATTATGGAAATATCATTCAATATATTCCTTTGTAAATTATACAAGATTTGCTTGAATCTAGGGCAGCATCATTTGAAGTCACCAATCTGTCAGCTAATGGAATTACAGATAATTGGATAATAAGTAGAATATTTCTATAATTGGTTTCCAAATTGCTGTTTTTTTTTCCAAGCCTTAACAGAAATTGAGCTGGAGGCCAAGATTCAGGAAATGATGTTCAGAGTTGGAAACAAAGAGATGTACAATATGAACCCAAACACAGAAATTGCTGACCAAATTCAGCAGGTCTGCCAGCATCTGTGGGGAGAAAGCACAGTTCATGTTCGAGTTTGAAGACTCTTTATCGGAATCAGACTGTTCTGATGGTGATACGGTGCTAATGTGGTGAAACAAGTAATTCAGAGGCCAGGCTAAAACTCTCACTCTGAACTGTGTCTGAAGAAGCTTTACTGGACTTGAAACATTAATTCTGTTTCTCTATCCACAGATGCTGCCAGACCTGCTGAGTTTCTCCAGCAATTTCTGTTTCTCCTTTAGGTCTCCAGTTTCTGCTATTCTTTGTTTTACATGGTGAGCCCCAGGGGCACAGAGGAAGCGCCTCAGAGATACCCACAAGCCTCCCTGGGGAAATGCGGCATTCCCACCGATACCTGGGAATCACTGGTCCAAGACCATCCAAAGTGGAGGAGGAGCATTCGGGCAGGCGTCGAGCACCTCGAAACTGGCAACGGGGAAAAAATGGAAGCCAGGCAGAAACAGCTAAAGGAGCATGCTGTCACGCCAACACCCTACCCACCCCTTTCCCATGACCACCACCTGCCTCACATGTAACAGAGCCTGCAGTAGCTGCATCGGTCTGTACAGCCATCTATGGACTCAACCTGAGATTGGAACAGAATCATCTTCATCTGTGAGGGACCACCAATGATGATGATGATCACCATAAGCTATAATCAATTGCTGTAAAAATCCATCTGGTTCACCAATGTCCTTTTGGGTCAGAAATCCGGTGTCCTTAATCGAGTCTGACCTGCATATGTGACTCCAGGTGCATTGCAACGTGGTTGATTCTCTGAATGGACCAGCAAGAATCTCAATTCAGTAATGGGTAACACATATACCCATGGAGGAAACAAAGGTGGATGTGCTGCTTCATGTGCGTGTGTGCGTGTGCGTGTGCATGTTTATATGCTGTAAGAGTCTCTATGAATTATTCCCTTCCTGAGGTCCATTGGCTTTTGACCTCAATATTCACAACCACAAGTAATTCAGCTACCTGGAAGCCAAATCACATAATTGTGAGTAGACAGGTGGTCTTTGTCATTGTTAACTGGTCACATTTCACAGTTCAATCAGCTACTTGTGATGAGTCAAATTGTCACTTAAACTCAGCCTTCAGATCCAGCCTCTCTCTAACACTGTTTCCCCACTGCTTGAAACAACAGCTGTGAAAAGAGCACTTCCAATGAGTGTAAGGGAACTTGCTTTTAAGAAGTGCAACAATACTTGACTTTTAACCAGTCATTTTCCCATCTCAGTCCATAATAAAAATATCTAAAAAGATCAAATCTTTATACCAAGCAAATAAATACTGTAGCTACAAGTGTAGATCAGAGGTCAGGAACTCTGAAGTGAGTAACTCATACCTCCTGCCACCCCACTACATGTCTATCACCTGTGAGGCACAGGTCAGTAGTTGATGCCTGAATGAGTGCAGCTCCAACAAGGTTCACTTAGCTCAATACCATCCTGGCTAAAGTAGCTCATTTGATTACAAGATTCACTGCATTTACTCACTAAGGTCCATTTGACTGCACCTTCCAAGCCCTTGATCATGATCACCTCAAAGGCCAAGGCCTGTAGATGTATAGGAACCCTATTAGCTGCAATTTCTCTTCCAAGCCAATCATCACCCTGATTTGGAATTAAGTTACTGTTCCTTCACTGTCATTGGGTCAAAAGTCTGGAAATCCCTTCCGAACAGCATGTGGGTGTCTCTACACAACAAGAGTTCCAGCACTTCAATAAGGTATCTCACCACTCTCTCTAGAGCAATTAGGGATGGCCAATAAATGCTAAATCCCTTGAATAAATAAAAAAAAAACTTGCTGACATTTTGAGCACAGCAAAATCCACAAATACACAAAACAGGTAAAGTTATTGTGGTTCTGTTCGCCGAGCTGGGAATTTGTCTTGCAAATGTTTCGTCCCCTGTCTAGGTGACATCCTCAGTGCTTGGGAGCCTCCTGTGAAGCGCTTCTGTGATGTTTCCTCCGGCATTTATAGTGGCCTGTCTCTGCCGCTTCCGGTTGTCAGTTCCAGCTGTCCGCTGTAGTGCCTGGTATATTGGGTCCAGGTCGATGTGTTTGTTGAAAGAGCCTGTGGATGAGGCACAGGAAGCTCCCAAGCACTGAGGATGTCACCTAGACAGGGGACGAAACGTTTGCAACACAAATTCCCAGCTCGGCCAACAGAACCACAACAACGAGCATCCGAGCTACAAATCTTCTCCCAAACTTTGAACAGGTAAAGTTGCCAATATCCTACCAGACTAGAGGGCTGTTCTCTCATTAGAGGGAAAGAGATGACTGGTATTGGTTTACCTGGAGAGTCACCATACTCCAGGTGAGGGGAGAGTTTGAGAAGACCAGAAGAAAGAGGAGCAGGAATAGGTTGTAGAGCCCTTCAATCCTGCTTTGCTATTCAGCAGGATCATGGCTAATCCAACATTCCACGTATCTGCTTCCCTGTGTTTCCCAATAATTCTGAATTCCCTTACAGGTCAAGAATCTTTCTACACAAGCATGCCCCCTACAACTTCCTGTGACAAGGAGTTTCAAATACTCACAACCCACAGAGAAGAAATTTGGTGTCTTCTCAGTCTTAAACTGACTCCTCTTTATTCTGAGACGGTGCCCTCTGCTCCTAGACCTCTGCTTCAGGGAAACATCCTCTCAGCGTTTACCCTGTCAAGTCCCTTTAGAATCCCCAATGTTTCAATGAGATGATCTCTCATTCTTTTAAAATCCCAAAGTGTTTAACCTTTGCTCATAACACAATCCCTCTATCCCAGGAATCATCCTGGTAAACCTTCTCAGAACTGTCACCAACAAACTGATATCATTTCTTAAAGAAGGGTGATTCTTTGTTTCAGATTTCCAGTATCTGCAGTATTTTGCTTTTATTCAGATATTTCTGCTGAAGCAGCTCACTGGGAATGTAGTCACTAGATGTTTATTGCTGAGTTATTAATGTGAGAATACCAACATGTTGAGACGAGATTTCCATCCTGCTGCTGGCTCGCTCACTCCTCAGCACAATACAGTGGTGAATCCAATTAGTATATATGCAGATAGCAACAGCAGACAATGAACTGTTTCCTTAATTTGGTGAGTGGGAAACTGGAATCTAACTGAAATAAGCAAAATGTAAAGCTGTGGACAAAATAGGGAAATCAAAAACATTTATTTGGGCTTGTTCCACAGACATCAAAACTTACTGGAGTAATAAACAGAATTTACAAAAGACAACTACCCTTTCATCACTAGTGAGTGCAATCGAGACAGAGATAGACAGGTTCTTGATTTGAAAAAGGGGTCAAGGGTTACAGGGAGAAGGCAGGAAAATGGGATTGAGAAACATATCGGCCATGATTGCACAGTGGAACAGGTTCAATGGGCAGAATGGTCTAATTCTGTCCTCTATATAAAGGTCTTATTTCACAAACACTTGAATTATTGGTGCTGCTACCAAGAAGTTAGAAAACCCAAAGCGAACCCTAATATTAAGACACTTTTTGAGGCCAGATGATGTGCTATGAGTCAAGCAATAATGTATCATTTGCCTTTAAAGAAGACATTAATTGCCATCACTCATCTGATTCAGTAATATTCTTTAGAGAAGGAATTCTGCCATCTTTACTCAGTCTGGTCAACATGTGACTCCAGATCTATTTTAAGGCAGCTGATTCTTAAATGCCTTAATATAAGCAATTAGGGATGGGCAATAAATGCTGGGCTAGTCAGTGACACCCACATTCCATGAACTAATCAAAAAAGTTGCCTTGAAACACAGAAGGAAAGCTTTTCATATTTAATATCGCTGTATCCTGACATTCCTTAAGTCTAGGTTGTGCATTCAAAACTCTGTAAAACCATTTGCAGCTTTTTGTTCCATAGTGTCACAGATGAGAATGAATCATTCGTCACAAGTTCAGCCACCTAGTTTCCTTCCCTCACACCTACCCATTCTGAAGCCCTCAGTGTCTTAGCTGCCGTTACTCTCCTGGCTATGAAATCTATAAACACCACCTCTAGGTAATCCAAAATGTCAGCACGCGCAAAAAGATGAACTGAAATATCCACCAGACAGTTTTGTTATGACAGGGAAAGCGGGAATTTAGCAAACATTAAATTCAGACAAAAGTCAACACTCGCAGTAGTCATGGAGTCATAGAGACATACAACACGGAGACAAAACCTTCGGTCCAACTCATCCATGCTGACCAGATGCAACAAACTGCCAGTGATTCAAAGCTCTTGCGCTGATAAAGTTAACTATTTTAGTTACAACATTAACCACATGGTTAATTTTTAATACTGACTTACACAACACTTCCTGATGTATAATACAATGCAAAAATACCACTTTCTGTACAGGGTCAATTTCTGTCACTTTATCCTGCATTTTCTTTAAGAGTCCAACATTTTTTCCCGTTAGATTTGGACAACCATCCGTTGTCACACCCGCCAGCTTGTCCCATTTTAGTCCCAACATGTCCAAACATGCATTTACCTCCGTGAACAAATCATTACCAGTTGTTGTTCCTTTCATTGACTGCATGACTGCCAGCAGGTGGCTGCCCGCACCTCTGTGATTTTAAAGTCCGTAGTTATCCCACGTACGAAGATGAGTAGCTGGGCTGTGTCACGTACGTCACAGCTCTCATCCAAAGCCAAGGAAAAAATGTCAAAGTTGACTGCTCTGTGCTACAGCTGAAGCTCCAGATTTCTCGCGATGTCCCCAATCCTTCTTGTTACAATGTGTCAGGAGAGGGGCACATTCTCAAATGCCTCCTTTTACTCCGGGCATATTAGTTCTGCAGAGTCCAACAAGCACTCCTTAATAAACTCTCCATCAGAAAACGGTTTACTGTTTCTGGCGATTTGTGGGATATGACATAACTTGCCTTGGCGTGAGCTGACATTTTGAAGGCTAGCCAGCAAGCATCACTTTTAGCTGTTCACACACGCGCGCACACGCACGCACATGTGTGTCCATACGTAAATACAAAAAGAATCCTTTTCAAAACAAAAGCAACACAGTTGTATTGTGTGAATGGCATAAATACTTTTTCATTTATGGTCTAATTTAAGATTGACCTCATGCGGGCCGGACAGGAACGACCAAAGAGCTGGATATGGCCTACGGGCCATAAAATGCCCAGGTCTGCTCTATATGGTCACCCTTCAGCCTCTGACACTCCAGGGAGAACAACCCCAGCCTATTCAGCCTCTCCCTGTCGCTCAAACCAGGTAAAAACAAGGACTGCAGATGCTGGAAACCAGACTCTAGATTAGAGTGGTGCTGGAAAAGCACAGCAGGTCAGGCAGCATCAGAGGAGCAGGAAAATCGACATTTCGGGCATTTTGCTCCTCGGATGCTGCCTGACTTGCTGTGCCTTTCCAGCACCACTCTAATCTAGATGTAGCTCAAACCCTCTAACCCCGGAAACATGCTTGTGAATCGTTTTTGAACTTCTATTAAGAATAAGCCTGGCGTATGGACAGGGAGCATTGTGGGTTCAGCTCTGTTCAGACAGATGTTGTGGCTCTGACAAGAGTACTTAGGTTCAGAGTTTTACATTTGCAATTTGCTTGTTTTTGGCAGTGGGCTTCTTTCCTGCTGTTTTTGTCACGAACGCTGTTTCCCGTCTGCTGTGTTCTTTGCCTTCTTTCTTACTTTCCACCTGGGTTTCCTTCTCAGTGATCGTGAAGGAGCCAGTGGGAGCGGAGCTTTACCCCATCAAGACTGTTGTCAGCCAAAAACCTTCTTTATTGTGCAAAGGATATCCCATTGTGATTGCTGTGACCCTTCACTTGCTGATTCGCGGCCAAGGTGAAAGGGATAATTTATTTAATTCGCTCATGGGATGGGGGCATCACTGGCCTTGGCCAGCATTTATTGCCCACCCTTAATCTGCCCAGAAGGTAGTTCAGAGTCAGCCACATTAGCATGAGACTGGAGTCATATGAAGACCAGACCAGCTAAGGATGGCAGTTTCCTTCCCTAAAGGATATTGTTGAGACTGCTCCAGGAGTATTGTGCGGAGTTTTGCAGTTCAGAGGAGATTCACTTGATTGATCCCAGAGATGTGAGGTTTGTCGTATGAAGAGAGATTGAACAGTTTAGGCCCATACTCTGAATTTAGAAGAATGAGGGGAAATCAAATTGAAGCATTCAAAGTGATAAAAGGCATGGATAAGGTAGACGTGGAGTGGATGCTTCCTCTTGTGGGGCATTCTAGGATGAGAGATCACAGTCTTAGGATAAGGGGTAGCAAACTGAAAATAGAGTTGAGGTTATGAATCTGTGGAATTCGCTACCCCAAAGTGCAGTGGCTGCTGGGACAGTGAGTAAATTTAAAGATGTTTAATTGGTAATGGGTTGAAGGGATATGGGGAGAAATAGGGGTGAGAACAAATCATCCTTGATCAATTGGTGGAGTTGACTCAATGGGCCGAATGGCCTAACTCTGCTCCTGTATTCTGTATACCTATTAGTGAACCGGATGGGTTTTACCTACAATTGACCAAGGTTTCATGGTCATCATTAGATTCTTAAATCCAGATTTTTATTGAATGCAATTCCACCATCTGCCTTGATAAGATTCAAATGCAGTTCCCCAGAACATTACCTGGGTCTCTGGATTAACAGTCCAGCGATAATACCACTAGGTCATCACTTCCCCACTAAATGCCAGCAGGAAGTGGTGCAATTTGTATATGCTCAGGTGGTGGCTATCTTTGCCGGCCATCTTGATTATCATAGCATGCATTCCATTTTCTCCATGGAAAAGCATTCCAAAGTTGGCCACTCTACATGAAGAAGTTCTTCTGGATATCTGGTGTGAATTATCTTTTGCAAAATCATTTAACTTATTCACCCTACTCTCTGCTTGAAACAGCATGACAGATTTACCTAATTTTTGCTGTTTAATATCTTGCATGCTCTACGATCTTGTCACAGTCTTTTCAGAAGTTGGCAGAGGCCAGATAATCAAATATATTTAAAGTAAATGTAAATAGACTCTTGTTAGGCAAGTGAATCAAAGTTTGTCAGGAATAGATGGGTATGAGGGATTTGAAACACAAACACATCAACCATAATCTTATTGAATGGTGGAACAGTCTCAAGAGGCTGAATGGTCACCTTCTGCTCCTATTTTGTACGTTTGCATGCACTGTTTCCACAGTTGAAGAGGCTCAGTTTCTCCAATTTTTCCTCCTCACTCAATCCTTTGATACCAGTAATCAGCCTCATGACTCTTCTCTTCATGTAGGCCATGCTTTCAATTTTAATGTATACGTACAGTGCTGTTAGGAAGAGAGTTCCAGGATCTTGACCACGCAACACTGAAGGAATGGCAATATGGTTCAGAGTCAGGATGGTGCGTGACCTGGAAGGGGAACTTGCAGGTGATAGTGTACTTTTTTTGAGATGTGTACCACTGCTGCTCTCGTCCTTCAAGGTGGTAGATTGCAGATTTGGAAGGTGCTATTTAGGATCCTTCGGTAAGCTACTGCTGTGCATCTTGCAGATGGTAAACATGGCTAGTATCGTGTGGCAGTGATGGAGGCTGTGAATGTTGAAGATGGTGGATGGGATGCTCATCAAGTGGTCTACTTATCTTGATGGAGTCAAGCTTCTGTACAACAATAATGGAGATTTTGACTAATCATACTAACCAATTTGTATTGATGAGAAAACACAATTTACTCAAATATTTATTGGATGGAGGACATTGGGAAGTATACATCCAAAACCCTACCTAAACCTATTGTACTCTCTACACTTCAGGTCTTAACTTATCCTATACAACAGCTTCAAAGATTTATTTCAGAACAAAAATATTTCCCATTTACATTTTGAATGAATCTATGCAAACATTCCACCATCTCCCCACGAACTTAAACCAAGAAGTTGATTACCTGATTAACTTGACCCAAATATTTCAGTCATGTGAAGGTAAACTGCAGCAAATTATGGTTGGAATTGTAGTTGACACTGCAGTTTTAAATGTGATGCCTGGATGCAGATTCCCCCACATAATCCAATGGCAGCCACCCGACCTGTTAAGAGCACATTATGTGGTTTCTCAGGATCAACAGGCTGGCAATTCCAACATGCCAAGGGTAATTACTCCACATCAGTGAAGCTGTAAACTTCAAAGGCAGCTGGAAAAGTTGAGTACATTCAGGGCTGGTGGAGAATTTACCAAACAAAAGTAATGCAGGTTAGAGGGTCACCTAATAATGTATTAAAGAGTTTGTGACACAAGTTCAAATCCCAGCATGGAAACTGGTAAAATTTAAATTCATTTAGTAGATGCGATGTTTGTCTTTTTAACTTTGTTTTTTGTTTTTCTGACTTATGGTTATTACTGTGTATAGCTGCAATGTAACTTTTTTATCTTCATTTCTCTATTCTGTGACTAAGGATTGTACTTAGGTTCTGTGTACCTAAGATGGTGTCATGTGTTGTTAACATTATTACACTGCAACTAATCTTATAACTGAAGAAGCTGTACTGAGGTGCCCTTGTACCTAAATTGGTGCTAGAAGTGGTGATTATAAACTTTTCACTGTACTCATTTGAGTACAAGTCACAATAAAGCTAATTCAATTCGATTCATTCAAATCTGGAATTGAATACTAGTGTCATTAATGGTTGCTGCGAAACTATCATTGATTGTCATAAAAATCCATTCGGCTCCTTGAGCGAGGGAAATTTGCCAATCTTATCTGATCTGGCCGAGATATGACTCCAGACCCACAGCAATATGGCTGACTCTTAACTGCCCTCGGAAATGGCCTGATGCTCAGTTTGAGGACAATTAGAGATGGGCAACAAATGCAGGTCTTGCCAGCGACACCCGCTTCTCACGAAAAAATAAAATTTAAAAGCAGGTAACTGAATGATACCCAGTTAGACTAAACGCTGCAAAACAAATCAGTTCAGTGGTTCCCTGCCCAACATCATTGACCTTTCTGCCCATATACACTCTGCCCAGTATCAGAAAAGCCCATGCAGACATTCAGCATTCCTTCATTGGCTGCTATCTCCTGAAATCCTGGCCTTTGTCCTTACCCAGTACACAATGCAAGTCTTGTGTGTGGCACCAGATGTAGCATTGAAACATTCATTGAGCCAATCTTTTATTTCCTGGCAAGATCAATTTGTTCCTGAAGAAATGTAAGGACCAAAGCCAAACATGGCAGCACCACTTATAGTCCTCAATTATGTGTAGCTGATCCATTTATAAACTTCTGGTTGAACCACAATAGGATACTGTATCCAGTTCTTGTCACTACACTTCAGGGAGGGCACAAGAATCCTTAAAAAGGAAGGAGGGGAGTCAATTAAATGGTTCTTCGTTACAAGGTTAGATTTAGAAACTGGAGTCATTTCCCTTGGAACAAAAACAGCAAGGGGAGATGTCGCAGAGATGCACAAGGTTACAAACAGTGTTTAATGTAAGTCAGAGAAGGATTAGTTCTCTCGTTATGAACAGGGGACAAAGATTTAAGATTTTGGAAAAGAAATGTAAAGGAATGTGGGAAAGAACTTCTTTACACAGAGGATCTCAAATCCACTGCTTACATGGATGTTAGAAGCAGAGCCAATGAATGATTTCCATAGTATGAGCACTTGAAGGAAATAAACTTTCAGGGCTACAGAGCTAGAGCAGGGATTTGGGTCTGACTGGATTGGTCTACGAAGTACCAACCTGGACATTGATGGGCTGAATGGTTTCCTTCTGTGTTGTTATTATACTTTGTGTTATCCAGAAGAACATAATTTGTCTCTTATTTTGTCACATGTCTAATTCAACATCCAGGATCTTTGTGGGGAATGTATTTTATTTTGACAGAGAGTTAAAAGCATCCTGCCATAAACCACCAACAGATGTATCAGATTCAAAGCTGGCTCATCATTCTCAGAGTGGGAGGTTTGGCAATAGATATATATTTTCTCTTGTAGTAAATGACATGAACTCCTTCTCCTTCTTCAACCTAAATTGCTAATTCAAATATATCATTCATCAATGCCAGACAAAATCTCTTCTAAGGTACTTGTCTTGGCAAGAACCCTTTCCCTTTAAGTGAGGGAGTAGGGAGGAAATATCCACTGTTTGTAAACAGAAGCTCTATTCTAGAGGTTGGACAGACTAGAACAAAATCATTTGTGACCAAAATGACACAGAGGAGCAAGAAATGATGGGATCTGTCTCTGATAAAATTCCATAAGTCACAAGTTGATCATCGTAGCTAGGTTCCCTAGAGGAGGAAAGGAAGGGCTCCATCTATTGGGACAACGGTTGGATTTTTGGGAGACAGACACCAGTCAAGGGGCTGTAGGGACCTCATAATGTATGGGGCAGGATTTTCTGATGTGGGGATGTGTACATGGCATGAGGGGGTGAAGCTGATGGTGATGGTGGCAGTGATGCTTAAACTCTGGATAATGTTCTTGGGTATATCGGTTCAAATTCAACAATGGCATCTCGTGAATTTGAATGCAATTTCAAAAATGTGAAATTTTTTTTAGAAAAGCTAGTCTAATATTACATGACTTTGTAACAATTCTCATTAAAATTCCATCTAGTTCACTAATGTGCTTTAAAGAAGGAAATCTGCTGTCCTTACCTGGTCTGACTTACATGTGACTCCAGATCCACAGCAATGCGGTTGATTCTTAACTGCCCGCTGGGCAATTAGGGATGGGCAGCTGCCACCAAGGCACAGTTGGGAAAGGCCACTATTTGAGGTCTTTCTGCTGATAGTAAAGGGCAGTCTGTTCAATTATCGGACCATCCTAGTGCCTCATGTAAATGTAAATATTAGTACTGTATGTATAAGAGAGGTTATTGATTTTTTTGGATTGAGTCAAAGTCCAATGGTCTGTTTGTTTACTTGTTAGGCAACTGTACAGACCGAATGGCATTTGTGACAATGTATATATACAAATAGATTTTTTATGAATAACGTATATTTTTGGAATATTTAAAAATGTAATGCCCACATCCCACGAAAGAATAAAAAAAAACTTGTGAGAATTACAGGATTGGAATACATTTGCTCTCTCCCCATATCCCTGCAAACTTTTCCTCTGCATATATTTACCCACTTTGCTGTTCCAATTGTTATAATTAAATGTGCCCTCACCACCCATTCAGGTCGTGCATTCCAGATCATAGCACTCACTGCAGAACCCCAATCCTAATATCACTTTTGGTTCTTCTGCCAAGTAACTGAATTCTGTGTCCCATGCTTACCAACCTTTCTCCAAATTATTTAACCAAAAACATGCTCATATAATTTTGAATGTGTCAATCAAATCCCATCATAGATATTTCTGCTGTCGGGATGACAATGAACAATCAATCAAATGTTGAATAAAAGATTGCACAAAATTACTTGAATGCACCACTTTTGTAAAAGTTTAATATCTTCCTACCCTTAAGTCATAACCAACTGTTGGCACTAAGAAATTTATATTTGCTGCCTACAGCTTTTCCTGTAATAGAGTCATAGAGCTGTACAGCATGGAAACAGACCCTTCAGTCCAACTTGTCCAAGCCGACCAGATATCCCAACCTAATCTAGACCCATTTGCCACCACTTGGTCCATATCACTCTAAACCCTTCCTATTCATATACCCATCCAGATGACTTTTAAATGTTGCAATTGTACCAGCCTCCACCACTTTCTCTGGCAGCTCATTCAATTCACACACCACCCTCTGCGTGAAAACATTGCCCTTTAGGTCCATTTGGTATCTTTTCACCATCACCCTAAACCTATGCCCTCTAGTGCTAGATTCCTCCACCCCAGGCAAAAGACTTTGTCTATTTATCCTATCCATGCTCCTCATGATAACATAAACCTCTTTGAGGTCACTCTTCAGCCTTCGATGCTCTAGGGAAAGTAGCCCCAGCCTAAAGTGGCCTAACCAACATCCTGTACAGCTGCAACATGACCTCCCAACTCTTAGCCTCAATGCTCTGACCATTAAAGGAAAGCATACCAAATGCCTTCTTCACTATCCTATCTATCTGTTGGCTCTACTTTCAGGGGGCTATGAACCTGCACGTCATGTTCTCTTTGTTCAGCAACACTCCCTAGGACCTTACCATTAAGTGTATAAGTCCTGCTAAGATTTGCTTTCCCTAAATGCAGCACCTCACATTTATCTAAATTAAACTCTATCTGCCACTCCTCAGCCCATTGGCCCAGATCCTGTTGTAATCTGAGGTAACCTTCCTTGCTGTCCACTACACCTCCAACTTTGGTGTCATCTGCAAACTTACTAACTGTACCTCTTATGCTCGCATCCAAATCATTTCTGTAAATGATGAAAAGTCGTGGACCCAGCACCGATCCTTGTGGCACTCCACTAGTTACAGGCATCCAATCTGAAAAACAACCCTCCACCCACCACCCTCTGTCTTCTACCTTTGAGCCAGTTCTGTATCCAAATGGCTAGTTCTCCCTGTATTCTGTGAGATCTAGCCTTGCTAACCAGTCTCCCATGGGGAACCTTGTTGAACGCCTCACTGAAGTCCATAGATCACATCCACTACTCTGCCCTCAGCAATCCTCTTTGTTACTTCTTCAAAAAACTCAATCAAGTTCGTGAGACATGATTTCCCACGTACAAAGCCATGTTGACCATCCCTAATCAGTCTAATGGACTAATGGGCATTTCAACTGTGCTATCACACATTTCCTTCTTCTTTCCAGTGATTACACTGTTTCTTGCAATTCATTTGATTTCATTTGATTTATTATTGGCATATGTACATAAGTATGAAGAAAAGTTTTGTTTTGCATGTAGTACAGGCAAATCATATCATACAAAATCACAAAGATCAGAGGGTGATTGAATACAGCGAGGAATACAAAGTTATGTATGCAAAGCAAGTGTAAAATATAAGAAGTAATTAATTCCTAAATGAAAAAATAACTTTCAGTAACATCAGGAAAAATTGATTTGGAGATGCCGGTGTTGGACTAGGGTGTACAAAGTTAAAAATCATGCAACACCAGGTTATAATCCAACAGGTTTATTTGGAAGCACTAGCTTTCAGAGCGCTGGTCCTTCAGGAGATGGTTGTGGAGTATCTTATACTGTACAACCACCTGATGAAGGAGCAGCGCTCTGAAAGCTAGTGCTTCCAAATAAACCAGCTGGACCATAACCTGGTGTTGTGTGATTTTTAACCTTCTAAAAATTGCCACTGCCAATTTCACCACATTAAGAAAATGCTTCAAATAAAGTGTTATCATTCTAAAATTCAGGAGGAGTGCAAGTTGTCAGACATTTAAAATCATAAACTCATAGAGTTACAGCACGGAAACAGACCCTTTGGTCCAACTTGTCCATGCCGGCCAGATATCCTAAACTAACCCTGTCCCATTCGCCAGCACTTGGCTCATATCCCATTAAACCCTTCCTATTCATATAACCACTGAGATGCCTTTTCAATATTGTAATTTTACCAGCTTCCAACACTTCCTATGGCAGCTCATTCTAAGCACCATCCTTTGCACGGAGGGATTGCCTCTTAGGTCCCTTTTAAATCTTTCCTCCCTTTCCTCCCTCTTAGGTCCCTTTTAAACCTATGCCCTCTAGATCTGGACTCCCCCACCCCAGAGAAAAGACCTTGTCTATTTATCCTGTCCATGCCCCTCATGATTTATAAACCTCTATAAGGTCACCCTCAGCCTCCAATATTCCAAGGAAAACAGCCCCAGCCAATTCAGCCTCTCCTTATAGCTCAAGCCCTCAAATCCTGGTAACATCCTTATAAATCTTTTCTGAACTGTTTCAAGTTTCACAACATCCTTCTAATCGAAGGGAGACCAGAATTGCACACTATATTCCAAAAGCAGCCTAACCAATGTCCTGTACAACCGCAAGATGACCTCCCAACTGCTATACCCGAAGCTCTGATCAATAAAGGAAAGCATACCAAATGCCTTCTTCACTATCCTATCTACCAGCGACACCATTTTCAAGGAACTATGAGCCTGCACTCCAAGGTCTCTTTGTTTAGCAACACTCCCCAGGATCTTAGCATTACATGCATGAGTTCTACCCTGATTTGCTTTCCCAAAATGCAGCACCTCACATTTATTTAAGTTAAACTCCATCTGTCACTTCTTAGTTCATTGGCTCATATGTCCCTCAGAAAATAACTCTGGTGCTTTCAATACTTGCATCTCCTTTCATGTTTTTGTATAACTTTGTTCTCTATTCCTCTGATACTGAGGAAAGGATTGTTGAACAAAGTGTTAGCCTCGGCTCAGTTGGTAGAACTCTTGCCTTTAAGTCTGAAGGTGATGAGTGAAGTCCCATTCCAGAGACATCTATATAAAACAAAGAACTGCAGATGCTCGGAGATCTGAAGCAAAAACCAAAATTGTGGACAAACTCAGCAGGTCTGGCAGCAACTGTAGGAAGAAAGCAGAGTTAATGTTTCATGAACCGAGTCACCAGATTCTGTATGTTAATTGCTTTCTTCCTATAGATGTTGCCAGACCTGCTGAGTTTCTCCAACAATTTCTGTTTGTACATAAGACCACAATCCTGGCTGGCATCAGGGAGTCGAGTTGAGGGCAGGCTGCATGGTCAGAGAACATACCTTTTTGGGTAAGACATTAAATCCAGGCTCCACTTTAGCTCTAGAAAGTCCCTTGATGCAATTCCAGGAAGAACAGAAGAGATCCCCTGTGGTCTCCTTATCCCTCAATAGCAACATTAAATCAGGATTTCAGATCATTTCATTTCCTTGAAGGTGGATTCACAAGTAGATAGGATAGTGAAGAAGGTGTTTGGCATGCCATCTTTATTGGTCAGAGTATTGAGTACAGGAGTTGGGAGGTCATGTTGCAGCTGTACAGGACATTGGTTAGGCCACTATTGGAAAACTGCGTGCAATTCTGGTTTCCCTGCTTTAGGAAGGATGTTGTGAAACTTGAAAGGGTTCAGAAAAGATTTGCAAGGATGTTGCCAGGGTTAGAGGGTTTGAGCTATAGGGAGAGGCTGAATAGGTTGGGGCTATTTTCCTGGAGTTCAGAGACTGAGGGGTGACCTTATAGGTTTATAAAACCATGAAGGGCGTGGATAGGGTAAATGGACAAGGTCTTTTCCCTGAGTTGGGGGAGTCCAGAACTAGAGGGCATAGGTTTAGGATGAAAGGGGAAAGATTTAAAAGGGACCTAAGGGGCAATCCCTTCATGCAGAGGGTGGTGTGTGTATGGAATGAGCTGTCAGAGGAGATGAGAGAAGCTGGTACCATCATAACATCTAAAAGGCATCCTGGATGGGTATATGAATAGGAAGGTTTTAGAGGGATGTGGGCCAAATTCTGGCAATTAGCACTAGATTAATTTAGGATATCTGGTCGGCATGGATGGGTTAGACCGAAGGGTCTGTTTTATACTGTAAATCTCTATGTCTCTATGACTCTATTTCCTGCTTGGGGGATCTTGTGGTGCACAAAATGGCTGGAGTTTTCGTTATATTGTAACTATGACTATAATTGAAAAGTACTCCATTGGCTTCTGAAGCACTTTGTGACATGCTGAGGTTGTAAAAAGACATTCCTTTCTTGAACTTACCCCAAAACTTAACAAGAAAATGTTCTATTTAACTGTGCAATTATTATTTTCTCCAGCCTTTCTGGGGCCCCATGCCTACTATAATGAAACACTGCGCAGCTCCTGCAGATTTTTCATGTTGGCATGTATTGTTCCATACATTTTCCATTGTCTTCAATTATCTTACCAGGGGTACAACCACTTATGAAAAGCATTGAATCACGTGATGGATAAAATCGTGCGACCAATTTAAGTTAACTTGAGCTATCTTTAGTAGCATTGCGCATGTGGGGAAAATTTTAGCTATCTGGAGTTTGATTAAACATTTGAAGTAAGTGAGATTGATTGAAGCAAATGGGCCATTGAGAACATAAACTCCAACCAACAACCAAACTCTCTGTCTACAAAATTTCAGACAAATTGACGGTCAGTCATAAACAGAAGTTCACTGTTGCAAGTGTAAAAGTTTCAGATGCACTGGTTCAAATAGTTGTGGAGAAATCACTCAATGTAAACACAGCTAACTCTATAAACTACTTTGACTTCAAACTGTGCAGCCATTTACTCACAGTGAGTTTACAGTTCAGGACACTTGAACAATCTATTAAAAGAGAATCAAAGAGAAGATTTAGCAAGACTTTATTAAAAAGAAAATATTTTGAGGAAGGGTACACAAAAACAGCCAGCAAATATAAATAGGTTGCCAGATGTGCAGACTCACACCAAGCTAGGTGTGGACAAGCTAGGGAGGAAAATAGACTAAAGTAAAACTGAGAAGAGGTCACTATGAAAACCTAGGAGTCGGGAAATGAAGGAAGAGAGCAAAGCTGGTCACGTAAGCCAGACAGTTATATCTTTCATGGTCTCAGTACATCCCAGAGTGCCAAATTAACTTGTAGTCACTGTTGTAACAGCAAACTCCCAAAAACATCAATGTGATAATGACCAAACCAGCTGTCTGAAGTGATATTGACTGAGGGACAAATATTGGCCAGGAGATCAGAACAAACTGCCTGGTTTTTTTAATGGGTATGGTCCCACAGAATCTTTTACATTCATCTGATGTGACAGATGTAGCCTTCTTCACTATCTCCTTCAAAAAGTGGCATTTCTGTCCAGGGTGCAGCTCTCCCTCTGTACTGCACTGCAGTGTCACCCCTGAATTTTGCATTACATTTCTGGAGTAAGATTTGAGACACCAACCTTTTAGATCAAAAGTAGGTAGTGCTGCCTGTGTTGATAAATATTGTACATTCAGTCTGCTGGGAAGAAGGAAGCACCCACACCAGGCCAACATCCCCAGCATCGAGACACTGACCCCCTCCTTGATTTGCTGCGATGGGCCAGGCACGCCATCCCCATGAGTGACACAAGACTCCCCAAGCAGGTGCTCTACTCCCAGCTCCACAATGGCAGGCGAGCCCCAAGGGGACAGAGGAAGCCCATCACGGATACCCACAAGGCCTCACTGGGGAAGTGTGGCATTCCCACAGACACCTGGGAAACACTGGCCCAAGACCATCCAAAGTGGGGGAGGAGCATGTGGGAAGGTCTTGCCATCGGGAAAATGTGGAAGCCAGGCACACCGATGCCCCTTCCCATCCCTTCTCGTAACCACTTTCTACCCCAAGTGTAACAGAGCCTGTGGTAGCTGCATCAGTCTGTACAGCCACCTCCAGACTCACCTTGAGAGTGGAAGAGAGTCATCCTCGTCTGCAATGGATCACTGATGTTGATGATGTTCAACTGGCATCAATTGTCTGGGTTTGATCATTTCAGCTGCGTTCTCTGAAGAGCACTAAGTTAATTGGTAAATGTACAATAGTTGACCAACACATTGTTATCTGATAGAAATCACTGATAAGCCATGTCAATCTGTTTTAGCCACACTCAAACTTCCCTCACAAATCGCTACTATAATTCAGTAAGCAAGAAAGTAAAGCACTCAGAACAATCAGGCACTTACGTGTTCTGTTTACCGCCTCACAATTTTATCAATAATGCTTCAATAAGGTTAGACAATAACAACATCATAAAAACCAAACAATATAGGAGCAGAATTAGGCCATTCATCCCATCAAGTCTGTTCCACCATTGAATCTGATATGTTTCTTAACGTTGTCATGGATACACAATGCAAATGTGATTTCAATTATTAAATTTTATTTAATAATCAGAGATGAAATTTGTCACTTCTGGATTCCTCATTAGCCACATGTGGTTAGTGGTTGCATTTGACATCGCTGCAATGACACTCTTCACCATAAGTAGGCCATATGACCCATCTAGTCGGTGCTAGCTCATTTCTCTTTCTTTTTTCCTGTTCATTTTCTCTTTTGTGGTTTTTCCTCTTCCTTCTTCTCAGCAACATCCTAAACTTTTGGCCTCAGCGCAGGCTCAGACTCCCAGTCTCAGTGTGGACTCGGACTCCTGCCCTCAGCATGGACTCAGACTCCCAGTCTCAGTGTGGACTTGGACTCCCGGCCTCAGCATGGACTTGGACTCCCGGCCTCAGCGTGGACTTGGACTCCCAGCCTCAGTGTGGACTCAGACTCCCGGCCTCAGCATGGACTTGGACTCCCGGCCTCAGCGTGGACTTGGACTCCCGGCCTCATTGTGGACTCAGACTCCCGGCCTCAGTGAGGACTCAGACTCCTGACCTCAGTGTGGATTCAGACTCCCGGCCTCAGTATGGACTCGGACCCCCGGCCTCAGTGTGGACTCGGACTCGCGGCCTCAGTGTGGACTTGGACTCCCGCCCTCAGTGTGGACTCGGACTCCCAGCCTCAGCGTGGACTCGGACTCCCAGCCTCAGCGTGGACCTGAACTCCCAGCCTCAGCACGGATTCGGACTCCCAGCATCAGCGCAGAATTGGACTCCCAGCCTCAGCACGGACTCAGACTCTCAGCCTCAGCACAGAATCAGACTCCAAGCCTCAGCAGGGACACGGACTCCCAGCCTCAGCACAGACTCAGATTCCCAGCCTCAGCAAGGACTCGGACCCTCAGCCTCAGCACGGACTCGGACTCCCAGCCTCAGCACATTCTTGGATCTCGCCCTCAGTGCAGACTCGGACTCCCTGCTACAGCGTGGACCCAGACTCCCAGCCACAGCACTGACTCAGACTCCCAGCCTCAGTGCAGACTTGGACTCCCAGCCTCAGGGCGGACTCAGACTCCCAGCCACAGCATGGACTCAAACTCTCAGCCTCAACACAGACTCAAACTCCCGGTCTTAGTGCTGACCCAGTGTAGCTTCTTCTCGGGTCGGCATAGCAATCTCCCAGAGGTCTGGCCCCAGGTGATTCAGGGCCTGTCGTGGACTGAAGCCAAGGTGTGGACTAGGTTGGAAGGACTGATAATTCTGAACTTTTTATTTCTCTATCTTTCTAATTTATTCCTAAAATCTGCAATGCTGCACTTCTAATGTCTTTATTTTTCTAATTTTTTTTCATAAGAACTTGTACTAAAGAATCTGTACCGAGGTACCTTGTACATAAGATGCTGCTGTATCTGTTACTCATTTGAGTGCATGTGACAACAAAGCTAATTCAATTCAATTCAGTTCTTTGCTCTCTTGCTGCAAAGTGCACAATTATACATTCCCATTTTTTAAAATATGGTCATAACTCATAGAGTAGTTCACTGGAAATCAAGTCAAACTGTCCCCAGTACAAATATGAAGATTTAATGAAACAACCAAAAATGTGAATTTGCCTCTGACTGACTATTACCCAGGCTAAAAGCAAATCACCATCAAGCTGCTTCAGTAAAAATAAGAATAATTATTTTTATCGGAATTCTCTTAACTTCAAATTTGCACACATTCGCACAGACATCCAGAAAAAAAAGACAGACTAAACATGAACACCACGAATGGAGGATAAACTAAAGTCAGGAGAAAGCAGTATCACCAGGTCCAAAGTACAACACTAGATGGGTTGGCTTCACGGTCCTTGTGATTGTCCCATGCTGCTTTGATGCTATCTGCACAGCAATGATCAATCTGTAGCTCACTGGTTGATGGGTTGTACTTGGACCTTTCTTGTTGTCTTCGCATTTTAGAATTATTTCCTTCAATGTCTCCAAATGTAGTTTCTTTCTGCTCTTCTGACAAAAATTAAAGAGAGCACCTTTCCAGAGACGGGGAGAGAGAAATGTTTATGTGTCCAGCTCCAGGACACCTTTTCTCTGTTGCACTCCCCTTTCCAGGTGTGGGTTAAACTGCCATCTGACAAATCAGAGGGCTGTTGCTGAGCTGAGCTCTCCTGAAGCCCAAAAATGGTCTCATCAGAACTTAATATCCCAAAGAGTAACAAAGTCTCATCTGAATCATAGAGTGTCATAGAGGTTTTACAGTATGGAAGGAGGCTCTTCAGCCCATCATGTCCTTGGCAATCATCAAACATCTTTCTCTTATCAGGGACAACTCTGGTAATTATAAGCCAGTGAGCCTTACTTCAGTTGTGGGTAAGGTGTTGGAAAAGGTTTTAAGAGATAGGATTTATAATCATCTGGAAAGGAACAATTTGATTTGGGATAGTCTTGTGAAGGGTAGTTTGTGCCTCACTAACCTTATTGAGTTCTTCAAGAAGGTGACAAAACAGGTGGATGAAGGTAAAGCGATTGATGTGGTGTATATGGACTTCAGTAAAGCATTTGATAAGGTTCCATATGGTAGGCTATTGCACAAAATACAGAGTTTCAGGATTGAAGATAATTTAGTGGTTTGGATTAGAAATTGGCAAGCTGGTGGTTGATGGGAAATGTTCATCCTGGAGCTCAGTTACCAGTGGTGTAACGCAAGGATCTGTTTTGGGGCCACAGGGGTTTGTAATTTTTATAAATGATCTGGATGTGTGTGTAGAAGGATGGGTTAGTAAATTTGTGGACGACACTAAGGGAGGCAGAGTTGTGGATTGTGCCGAAGGATGTTATGGGTTACAGAGGGACATAGATAAGATGCAGAGCTGGGCTGAGAAGTGGCAAATGGAGTTTAACGCAGAAAAGTGTGAGGTGGTTCACTTCAGAAGAAGTAACAGGAATGCAGCATACTGGGCTAATAGTAAAATTCTTGGCAGTGTAGATGAACAGAGAGATCTCGGTGACCTGGTGCATAAATCCCTGAAAGTTAACACCCAGGTTGATAGGGTCGTTAAGAAGGCATATGGTGTGATGCCATTTATTGGAAGGTGGAATTGAATTTTGGAGCCATGAGGTTCTGGTTCAGTTGTACAAGACACTGGCAAGGTTGCACCTGGAGTATTGCATGCAGTTCTGGTCACCGCATTATAGGAAGGATGTGGAAGCTTTGGAAAGAGTTCAGAAGAGATTTACTAGGTTGTTGCCTGGTATGGAAGGAAGGTCTTACAAGGAAACTTTAAGGGAACAGAGGTTCTTTTAGCTGGAGAGGAAACAGTTGAGAGATGACTTAATTGAGACATATAAGATAATCAGAGGGTTAGATAGGGTGCACAGTGAGAGCCTTTTTCCTCAGATAGTCAAGGCTATCACAAGGTGACATAGCTTTAAATTGAGGGGTGATAGATTTAGGACCGATTTTAGGGGTAGTTTCTTCGCTCAGAGAGTAGTGGGGGCAAAGAATGGCCTACCTGCAATGTTAGTAGACTCGCCAATATTAAGGGCATTTAAATGGGCATTGGATATACATATGGATAAAAATGGAATGGTGTAGGTTCGATGGGCGTCAGATTATTTTCACACGTTGGCGCAACATTGAGGGCCAAAGGGCCTGTACCGCGCTGTAATGTTCTATGTTCTTCTTGTCTCATTTTCATGCATCTGTCCCATAGCCTTGTATGCTACGGCATTTTAAGTGCTCATCTAAAAGTTTCTGAAACATTATGAGGATTCCCACATTCACTCTGCTTTTAGGAAGCGAGTCCCAAATAACCACCACTTGTGGGTGAAAAATTGTTTCCACAAACACCCTCTAAACCTCCTGTTCCTTACCTTAAAACTGTGCCCCTGTTTGCTGACCCCTCTATTCAGGGGAAACATTTCTCCCTATCTATGTCCCCCATAACACTGTAACCCTCAATCAGGCCCAGCCTCAGCCTTCCCTGCTGTAAGGACATCAATGTAGATAGGCAGGAGGCTGGAAGTATAGAGCGAGCCAAGCAACATCAGGAGGTGTAGAAGTCGACGTTCCAGGTGTAACTCTTCTTTAGGACTAAGGAAAATAATGCCAGCCTACTGAGCCTCTTTACTAAGCTGAATCACTTGATATCAGATCATCCTGATAAATCTCGGACCCTCTCTAGACCAATCACACCCTTCCCAAATTGTATGGCGACCAAAACTGCACACAGAATTAAAGCTCAAACTAGGAGAAACTGAAGACTGCAGATGCTGGAGATCAGAGTTGAAGAGTGTCGTGCTGGAAAAGCACAGCAGGTCAAGCAGCATCCGAGGAGCAGAAGAATCAACATTTCGAGCATAAGCTCTTCATCAGGAAATTCAAACTAACATAATACACAGCTCCATCATAAACTCCTTCCTCTTGTATTCGATGCCTTAACTAATAAGACAAGTATCCCATATTCCTTCTTTGTTGCCTTTTCTACCTGCCCTGCAGCCTCTAAGGATCTATGGACATGCACATTGTGGTCCCTCTGATCCTCTGTACTTCCTGGGATTAAATTCCAATTGTCACTATTTCATCCTGCAGTCTAAGGCTTTCCTTCTTGCTGTATGTGACACCACCAAATTGCATGTCAATTGCGAACTTACCGACCATACTTCCTGCATTCAGAAGCATGACCTGCGTTTTATATCAACCTGGGTCTGAAAATCAGGTAAATTGGAGAATGTTTGTGTACTTATTTTCAAATCTTTATTTTTTTGTGACAACTGTGGATGTGGCCTCAACATTATTCATTCATTCTCAGATTGTGGGTATCACAGGTGAGGTTTTGTGTCAGTGTAGTCATTCCCCATGTGACCCAAGTTGACCTGAGATTTTAGTACAACTGAATGGTTTTCAAGGCTCCTTCACAGAGCAACTGAGAATCAACTTGTTTGGTGTAAGTCTGGAACTACATATGGTCCTGATTTGGTAAAGATAGCAGGTTGCCTTTCCTAACAGCTCATTCATCAATCAGTTGTGTTTTTTAACCACAATCCAACAGATTTACCATCACTTTTACTATTTCCAGATTTTTAATAGCAAATGCAAATTGCCCTTATGGGATTTGGACACTGGATTACTGGTCTAGTCCCACAATGCTACACAACTGTAGCCACGGTATTTGATATTAATATCATATGTGATGATTCCATAGCTTACCTTTTAATGTGGAAATTTCTCCCTTTGGGAAATCTGTTAAAAATTTAATGCCCATCCCATTAAAATGAAAATCAAGTCTTCTCTCCTGTGATAAAAGATTGCAGGACGAAGGCTGAAAGTTAGAAATCTCAGACAGCTCCTCAGTAAGAATTACAGATAAGAAATCTAGGCATAGACCTCTTCCCAGTAACAGACATCTCTGTCCCAAAGCACCAGGGGAGATCCTTAACACCCAGACTCAAAAAGCTACAAGTTTTTTGAAGTTTCCTTTCCATGGAATGGACATACACACACAAAAACACTTTCTTTACAGGACTAACTTTCTACAGCTCCGCAGAAAGCTTCCCAACTACAAGAACAACTTACATTCTGAAAGTATCTTTATGTTAGTTCTAACGTCTCATGGTGCTACGAAAAAGAGGTAATCAAATGGAATTTGACAACAAGCTGCAGTAGGTGACCAAATGACTGGCCAAAAAGGTAGGTTTTGAGAATGTCTTAGATGAGAGAGACATTTATAGGGAGAGACTTTCAGAGCTCAGGGCAAAGGGAACTGCAGTGTTGGAGCAATGAAAATTGGCTATCCACAAGAGGCCAGAATTGGGAAACTGCATAGATCTTGGAGGTTGTGGAGTTGAGGAGATTTCAGAAGTACAGAGTTCTATATATTAGAATCCCTAAACTCAAGAGAGGATTAAATGTCCCTCAACATCTTCAGTTTCATGCAGAAAGTCACCTGAGAAATTGGCAAAGCAAATCCTCAGCTGTGTTTTGTACCCATCTCTTTATGACTCAATCATACCGAGACTACAGAAGGTGGTACAGCCTGCATGTGGTTTAATGTAGATAAAGATCTGTGTCATGTAGCTGTACTGAACTGTTACAACTGTAATATTATGTTGATCTTAGCAATTGTAGCATGTATTATAGGGAAATTCCATTTGTTCTTTACTGTTATTATGGGTCTTATCATCATTTAATTTCCAACTTAATAGGCTCCATTCTATGAGTTGCGCAACCCAGAGGGTCTACCACTGACACCATTATTTTGCGCTTAAACTTATAAACTTTTTACATTATACAGTGTAGGATTAACTTTTAGTACATGGTATAAACAGAACCATTACAACTTTGGCACTGATCAAATTTCAGATCTGCCAACATGTTGAGGAATAAACCAAATCCCAAAGAACTTATAGATATATTTCTCAGAAGTAATGCAGCAATAATTCTTCAGCACAGTTAGCCAGAAACAAACAGCAGTAAAGCTTATTGAAACTTGTGTTTGAAACTAATGATTGAATGAATATTTGCATTCTAAATCCATGGCATTCAAAACAATGAAACACAATCCTTATTTCCAATCCAAAATGAAAAATGTTATTTTTCTTGTCCAGCCTAATAAATGTCAAACTTTACAGTAGCTCAGAAATGCATTTCTGCTCCTGATCCTTATTTAATTGCACTTTGATACAACTATGAGAGAGGGCTGGCAGGAAATTGCAATGTAATTGAATCTAGTGTATTCAATGGGATTGCACGCTGAAAAGCTGCTTTTCGTTTGCTGTTCAGCTGCTCATTGCTGTGGTACTTCTACAGTTGGATGTACATTAACATAAGGCTGCCGACATCACAATCCTGGCTAGGGAGGGAGCTGGTTGACGCAAACACAGAAAATGCTGGAGAAACTCAGCAGGTCCTGCAGTATCTGTGGCAGCTTTTCCACAGAGAGCTTTCCAGCATTAGTCATATTTCGCTGTTATTTCAGATGATTGGACAGTTTCCTTGTCATTAACACCTGGAGAGCACACTAATGTGAATGACTGTGATTGACCTTAAGCATCTTGTTTGCATTATCAACAATCTTCTTCTCACCAGTTTGGGTTGCGATGTCATCCCCCTTTCATCAGGAAACTTAGCTCATAACTTTTGGTCATGAGCCCTGTTTGCTGTAGGTTGTTAAATAATGGTGTTTGTTGAATAAATAGGCTCAGTTTGCTGTTTGCTGAATGAGTAGATTCTGTTTTCTGGAAACTATAACCTTTAACAAAATATACCTTGTTTGCATTAAAATAAGGCTAAATTATTACCAAGGAGGTGAGAAGCTAGAGTTTGTTTCTGGGTCAAGAACCTATCGATGATGAAAAACTGAGTAAAATCAATATTTTGAAGTGGCTGAGCCTTTCATTGGCCTGGAGATAGTTCACTGTTCATTCAGAGTCAATGGGCAGGTTCTTGAAACTGGAGGTCCAATCAAATGCTTTGCGGTAATTAACAGTAGCAGCAGAAAATTCCTTTGATAACAGAACGTGTGAAATAAATCACATGGCAAAGGATGACATCTTTCATGGTAGACCAACCAAGTTGTTAAATTAACATTTGTCCTGGCAAGGAAAGTCTATGCAAAGAACCCACTGCAAGTACTTGTGGGTTACAATGCATATCAATCAGTTTTTGGTAATGTGTGATCATCAGTTGGCTTACAAGTTAGCTTCACATTTTCTGATCATTTGAATGCTCTGCATGCAGGGAGAAGGACATTCATTGGGTCTGAGGTAAAATTTGGCAAGCCTGACAACATCCATCAAGGTCGTCAGAAATAAATTATCATCCAAGGACATAGGTGAAGGTCAGAAAGAATGCAAAGGTTTGGGAAAGGTTCTAGGTCATGAACGAAAAATGTGACATCCAAACTGTCAGGGTGTGCTCCTCAAGATTATTTGGCACTATGTGTCACTGAGGGGGGAGCTTATAGAGGTGTATAAGATCATGAGAGGTATAGATAGAGTGAATGCACTTAGTCTTTTTCCTAGAGTTGGGGAATCGCAAACTTGAGGTCATCAGTTTAAGGTTAGAGGGGAAAGAATAAAAGGAAACTTGAGGGGCAACATTTTTACACAGAGGATGGTATGCATATGGAATGAGCTGCCAGTGGAAGTGGTTGAGATGGGTACATTAACACCATTTAAACGACATTTGGTCAAATACATGGGTAGGAAAGGTTTAGAAGGATATGGAACAAGTGCAGGGAAGTGGTGTTTGCATTGGTGGACATTTTGGACTAGTTTGGGCAAAAGGGCCTGTCTCCATGCTGTAGGACTCTATGACTCTATGACTTTGAACATGTCATAGAAAGTGATGTGGTATCATACAGTCACACAGCATGGAAACAGACTGTTTGGACCAACCAGTCCATGCAGACCATGTTCCCAAACTAAACTAGTCCCACCTACCTGCACTTTTTCTGTATCCCTTTAGACTTTTCCTATTCATTAACTTATTCAAATATTTTTTAAATTGTGTGACTGCACCCACATTCACCACTTGCTCTGGCAGTTTTTTCTACACACGAACGACAATCTGTGTAAAAGAGTTGCCCTCACGTTCTTTCTAAATCTTTCTCCTCTCAACTTAAGAATACGCCTGTTGTTTTGAACTCCCCCACCCCACGGAAAAGACTTTTGCTATTCACCTTATCCATACCCTCATGATTTCACAAATCTCTATAAGGTCACCTCTCAGCCCCATATGCTGGATAATTATGTGGACCAGATTACATCAGATAAAGGGCTAACTCAAGATGGACAAACTGATAGAGAACACAAGGCAAGGCTATTTGCCCTAGAGGTAACAGCCAAAGTTGACACCAATATGAAATAAATGGCAGAAGAAGACAGCAAATGGGAGGATATCATAAATTTAGGGAGAGCAGGGAAACATCCAATAAATACAAATATTGGTTAAATATGCAAGATGGGAACATGGATCATGGATACAAAGCAAGGTAAAAATATTGAAGGCCAGAAACCACAGTATCAGTTGTGAAAGAGGACCTGGAAGTGAACATGGTTCTAGGAAATGATTGTGAACTTGCAAAAGGTATTTGCACAATGAGGATCTTGCAGCAGTGCTCTCGAGCGAGATAGGAGGACAAGTAGAGGTCATTATTTGACAAGAATAAGGTTAATGGAACAGGCTCAGAATACCATGAGAAGTAGAAGCCCTTATGAATTTTAATGGCTACAAATAAATTAAAAAATAAATTGATCATGGATACTGAACAAAAGGTGAGCTGGAATGAGTTTGGTGCATACTCTGAGATGCCAGATAGGGGTCAGCAAGCCTTATTTTATATATATATGGATATGTGCAGAATTGCTTCCTGATGGGATACAAGGCGAAGTCCAGACTAGTGGCTCAAGGTGTCAGAGAAAAAAACTTGGGTGATTTGAGGTGTTAGAGTTGATTCCTCTCTTGCTGGAAAAATGTTCTTTAAGACTTTCTTTTAGCAGCACACTTCTGGGAATGTCAATCCCTGGGATGTAAAAGTGGCATTTTTGCAAGGTGAAAAGTTTCAAAGGGAAATATTTTTGAAACCATCAAAACAAGCCGACGCCTTGAAGGAGAAACCATAGAAATTATCAAATGTGTTCATGAGTTGAATGTTGTCGGGAGGGTCAGATATTTCTCAGGTTCACCTTACTGAATTTAGGTTGCATTCAGCTTAATGCAGATCCAGTAACGATCCACTTGGATCACAGAGAAAAACTGGTTGGTTTTAAATGATACACATTAATGATATTCTGTGAGGAGGTTCTGGGAATTTGAAAGATGTGTGATTGATAAAATATAAAGGGAATTTAAGATTGGAAATCAGACTTCCGGGGCTTTTAAATATGTAGGGTCAGACACTTACCTTTGGATCAGCAGTCTTACTTGGAAAGTATTAATCACACCCTGACAAATTGCATCAGATCCTTGCAAAAAAAAAGATTTTGTAATGAGGTAGTAAGCTGCCTTCTTGAACCACTGCAGCCCACTTGGTGTAGGTACACTCACAATGCCAGGATTTGGACCCAGCAACAATGAAGGAACAGCAATATATTTCCAAGTCTGGATGCTGAGTGGCTTACAGGGGGACTTGCAGATAGTGGTGTTTCCATGTACTGGCTGCCCTTGTATCTTCGAGGTGGCTGTCTTAGGAGTCTTGATGGATTTTTACAGAGCATCTTGCAGATGGTGCACAAACTGCTGCTTCTCTTAGTGCTTGGAGGTGCCAGTGGACTGAGGTAGACAAAGTCAAAAATCACACGACACCAGTAGATAGTCCAACAGGTTTATTTGAAACTACAATCTTTCTGAGCCCCACTCCTTCTTTATATAGCTAATGAGAGAGAATACATTGGACACAGAATTTATAAGTAAAAAACATTAAAGGGCCATACAATTGATGCAAAAGTATTGGACAAACCTAGATGGCTGTTAGTATTTAATCAGTTAGAATGGAGATGCAGGTTTTGATTGATTAATACGTAAATTCTTTCAAATCACTGTCCAAAGATAACTTAAGGATTTATCAGAATAAAAGAGGTAACATCTCAGGTCAGACAATGCATTTTAGGTGTGTTTCAAGTCTGTCTCTGTTCTGGAGTCAGACTGGTTTTATTTCCAAAGTAGGAATTTATAGAATGCCACATCGATTGACTGTCCACAGATTGTATGCTTTTTGATCAAAATAGAATGCACCTGTTAGACTATAACCAGGCTTCTTCCAGGAATGGAGGGACTGAATGGTTTTGGTTGTGATGCCAATGAAGCAGGCTGCTTTGTCCTGGATGGTGTCAAGATTCTTGAAAGTTGTTGGAGCTGCACCCATCAAGTAGGGAGTATTCCATCACACTCCTGACATGTGCCTTGTAGATAGTTGACAGGCTTTGGGGAGTCAGGAGGTCAATTACTTATTCACTATAAGATTTCTAGCCTCTGACCTCCTCTGGCAGCCAAGTGTTTACACGGCTAGTCCAGTTCAGTTTCTGGTCAATGGTAACTCATAATGTGTTGATAGGGAGATTTTAATGATAGTGATACCATTGAATGTCAGGAGGCAATAGTTAGATTCTCTCTTGTTGGAAATGGTTATTGCTTTGCAGTTGCATGACATAATAGTTACTTGCCACTTGTGAGACCAAGCCTGGGTTTTGTCCAAATCTTATTAGAAGGATTGTTTCAGTATCTAAGGAATCATGAATGATGCTGCTTATTGCGTAGTCACCAGCGAACATCCTTACTTTTGACTTTATGGTGGAGGGAAGGTCATTGATGAAGCATCATCTGTGGTTAACTAGAAAAGTTAAAGATAGTGACAAATTTAAATAAAAAGCTTATAATTGTGCAAAGACAAAGGCAGGTCAGAAGATTGGACAGATTAAATAAAAAAACAAAGAATAACCTGAAAATTAATGAGGAAGGAAACATTTGAGTTTGAGAGAAACAGATTGGAAGAGTTCCTATTTGTATTTTAAAATGGAAGAGTTAATAAATTGAGCATTTGAGAAAGTGAGTCTGGAGAATAACTTCTGGAAAATATGGAGGTGGCAGGTAAACTTAAGATGTAGTTTGCAATGGTCCTCACTGTAAAAGATGCAAGCAACATCCCAGTGGCAATCACAAATCAGGAAATGGAATAGAGGGAGGAACTCAGGAAACTTACATAACCAGAGAAGTGATATGGAATAAATTGCTAGGGCTGTGAGCTAACAAGTGCCTGGATCCAGATGGACATCATCCCAGGATCTTAAAAGAAGGTGATATATTGGCTTTAATTTTACAAAGCAGCCTGGCGGCTCAGTAGCTAGTACTGCTACCTCATAGTGTTCAGGGCCTGGGTTCAATTCCAGCCTCAGGTGGTTGCCTGTGTGGAGTTTGTACATTTTCCCTGTGTCTGTGTGGGTTTCCTCCCACAGTCCAAAGATGTGCAGTTTGGCCATAGTGATAGTGCATTAGTCAGAGGGAAATGGGTCTAGGTGTGGACTTGTTGGGCCAAATGGCCTGTTTCTACACTGTATGTAATTTAATCTAAAACATTCCTTGATTCAGGGAAGGCCCTGGAAGACAATTAATGTAACTCTTTTGTTCAAAAGGGAGGGAGGCAGAAAGCAGGAAAAAGAGCTTGACATGTGTCACAGGCAAAATTTTAGAAGATTTTGTCAGATTCTGCCAGGCTCACTCTGTGATTTAGCAAGTTACTTTTTTTGTTCAAAGAAAGATGAAGGAATATGGAAGTTGCTTGCGTTATATGGATTTTTTTCTAAAAAAAAATGTTCTTCTTAATTGGTTGTATTAAAAGGTAAAATTTAGAATATGAACAAGAATGGTTTAATTTTAATTAGTTTTGTTCAAGCACTGATTGTATGTCTCAAAAAGTTTTTAATTATTCTTAATCAACCTATTCAGAGTCAATACAGATGGGGCTGGCGCCTGGATTTTCTGGATCAGAGATAAGGACGCTACCATTGTGTCACAATGCCCTCTCAAAAGCTTTACTTAAAGAGAAGAGGGAAATATTTTAATAAAGCAAGTAATATGCAGGCTTTTGAGGTTAATTGAGTTAATTTGATGATTTGGGAAATGTTACTGAATGGAATGACAATAAATAGGCATTCAAAGAGCAAATGGATGAACTAGAAAAATTGTTTATTCCTGTTCACCACAAGAATGAAAACAGAACTTATGAGGGAAGTTAGAGATTGTATTTGATGTAAAAAAGAGACATGCAAATCTGTGAGGAAAAACAACAGACCTGAGGTTCCAAATGTAGGCAGTGATTGTGGGTATCACAGGAATTGGTGCTAAGACCTCAGCTATTCACAATATATGTTCATGATTTAGATGATGGAATTAAATGAATATTTCATAATTTGCAGGTGACACAAAGCTGGCTGGCGTGAGCTATAAGGACAATGCAGAGATTTTACAGTGTGATTTGGACAGGCTGACTGAGTGGACAACTGCACAGCAGATGCAATATAATTTGGATAAATGCGTGGTATCCACTTTAGTAGAACAAAAATAGGAAGGCAGGTCATTATTTTAATGGCTATAAATTGAGAGAGGGGAATTTTCAATAAGATCTGGGTTCCCTCATGCACTAGTTGCTGAAAGTAAGCGTGACAAGGGATAGGCAATGGCAAACATTCAAAGAGCAAATGGTGAACGAGAAAAACTGTTCTTCCTGTCTGCAAAGAGAACAGTGGCCAAACCATGGCTTATTGGGGAGGTTAGAAATAGCATTGGGTGCAAACAAATGAGGCATACAAATTGGTAAGGAGAAACAATAGACGCGAAGTTTGGGAACAATTTGGGAGTCAGCAAAGGAGGACCAAGGGATTGTTTAAGAAGGTGAAATTAGAGTGTGAGAGTAAGCTTGCGGGAACATAAGAAATTCTGTAACAGGTTCATGCGCCGGTTACTGAAAGTAAGCCTGTAGGTGCAGCAGGCAGTAAAGAAGGCAAACTGTGTGTTAGTCTTTATAGCGAGAGGATTTGAGCACAGGAACAAGGATGCCTTACTGCAATTATACAGAGCCTTGGTGAGGCCACACAGAATATTATGTGCAGTTTTGGTCTCCTTATCTAAGGAAGAATGATCTTGCTATAGAGGGAGAACAATGAAAATTTATCAAATCAATTCCTGGGATTGCAGGGGTGATGAATAAGAAGAGATTGAGTTAATTAAGATTGGCTTCATTGGTGTTCAGAAGAGTATTAGAAGGGAGGATAATCTGATATAAAATTCTAAAAGGACTAGATCGGTTAGATGCAGGAAGGATGTTCCTGATGGTGGGGGAGTCCAGAACCAGGGGTTGGAGTTTATGGGGTACCCTTTTAGAACTGATATGAGGAGGAATGTCTTCACCAGAGAGTGGTGACCCTGTAGAATTTCCTCCACAAAACGTGGCTGAGGCCAAAACATTATGTGTTTTCGAAGGAGGTAGGAATGGCTCTTGTGGCTAAAGGGATCAAGGGATCCAGGTAGAGGAAAGGAATAGGGCTTTGAGCTGAATCGTCAGCCACAATCATATTGAATGGAGCAGCAGGCTCGGGGGGATCGAATGGCCTACTTCTGCTCCTGTCTGCAACGTTTCTACGACTGGGTAGACATAGCAGGTGGAACAGGTAAGACTGTTGTGTGATAGGAGCTGTAACAGTGAGAAGTTATTAAATTCTATCCACAAAAAAAGTCTCTTGGTTCCGGTTTCACAAACTGACTTGGTTCCAGATAGACAGTGACTCGTGTCTATCAGCCACAAAAATCCTCAATTGTACCAGAAAGAATCCTGGTGAAGGGTCCTTCCCAAAACGCCAACTCTCCTGCTCCTCAGATACTGCCCGACTTGCTGTGCTTTTTCCAGCGCCACGATCTATCTACTCTGACTCTCCAGCATCTGCAGTCCTCACTATCTCCTAGATGTCTCATGTTGCCAAACCAAGGCCTCCCAGACCCCAAAAATACCTTGGAAGAGAGACAGAAAGTAAGATCCAGGTCATCACCAAAACCCACTCTGACTGCTATTGAACATGTCAGCACTTGGATAAGAAATTAGTTCTTCCCAGCATCCTTGAAAATATTCATCCCTTAAGAAACACCACAAAAGTCTTGTCATTACTGCAGTGCTGTTTCTGGTAACTTGCTGCATGCAAATTAATTGTTGCATTCCTCCATTACTTCATTGCTACGATCTTACATTGGAGCGGAAGTAGTTCATTCAGCCCTTCATGTCTACTGCCATTTTATAAGATGGTCGATGCAATTGTGTTCCAAATTCCAAATTTCCATCTGCCCTGATAGATTGGCTATAAAGCTCTTTGGGCTTTTTGGGGGCATGAATTGTACAAATACAATATGGATGCAGGTTTATATATACAAGGGATGGTGCACTGCCTACCAATCACAAAATCTCTCAAGATATGCGTAAATATTTCTTGCACCTACTCCCAGGTTACTTAGACTCAGAAAATACAATGAAAGAGTGGTGGACAGAAACAGAAGCAGACACAACCAAAATCTATTAACACTGAATTTTTCAGTTCTGATAGCAAAGAGAAAAATTTAAAATCGGCCAAATTTCAAAAACGCAAAAAACTACAAATAATTTGTTCTGGTGCCATTTTCATGGGGGCATAGAGCTGTACCGCATGGAAATGGACTGTTCGGTTCCAACGCATCCATGCAGTCCAGTTATCCTAAATTAATCTAGTCCCATTTGCCAGTATTTGGCCCTCTAACTCTTCCAATTCTTGTACCCATCCAGATGCTTTTTAAATGTAATTGTCCCAACATCTAACACCTCCTCTGGCAGATCATTCCATACATGCATTACCCTCCGCGTGAAAACGTTGCCCCTTAGGTCCCTTTTAAATCTTTTCCCTCTCACCTTAAACCTACGCCTCCTAATTTTGAATTCCCCCACCCCGGGGAAAAGACCTGAGTATTCACCTTATCCATGCCCCTCATGGTTTTAGAAACTTTTATAAGGTCACCCCTCAGCCTCCAATGCTCTAGGGAAAACAGCCCCAGCCTGTTCAGCCTCTCCCAATAGCTCAAACCCTCCAACTGTTAAAAGCATTCCTGCAGCATGAGCTGTGGTGCAAATAAACCCTAAAAGTGAAACCTGGCTCTTTGCAGAACACTCAAGTTGTGATATTTGGAGGACTTCGAGTAGTCATAAATCACAGTTCTAGAGTTTAAAAGGCATTGATTCAAAGTGATTAATTTAACCTTGATTAAATGTAGTCTGCTAAATCTACAGCCTAATTAATCAAAGCTGCTGCGCACACAGAAATTCTTTGGCTAACTGTCCATTCAGGAGCTCTTTTTGGCACTGAGGGAAACTGGCTCCATTTACCTGGAATGTGGCCATCAACAACAATATAAATACACAATCACCTGCGTTTACTCATTCAATCTCTTACAATTCAACCACATATCAAGCCATAGAATAACACTGGATTTAAGAAAGACTTCTCTCACTCGTTATGGTAATATTTTCTCAAATACATTCCCCACCGACAGTTTTTCCTCCATCCAGCAAAATTGCCCAGTTCAGAACTTAGCAGAGATTGTTAGTTGAAATATCAACAAAACAAGCTCGCCGTTTTATTAAATGTATCTACTGTAATTGCGTTTCCAGGACTTCTGCCCAAGTTATTTTTATAGGTAGAAAGAGTTCTTTAATGGCTGTGAGTGACCGTTCAGGCAAGAAAGTAATTCAAAGAGGATGGCATTACCAATGGAGATGTGAAGAGGAAGGAGGTTTGAAAAGATTTTGATCGTTATCAGTTGGGACAATAATGGTTTGATCACATTCGCCCCAGAGTGGAGAACAGCTCAAATTTGAAGAGATTCACAGAGATTTCTTTCTGTTTAACATTAATGTTTCTTGGAACAGTCTTGTATCTCCACTGAGTTAATTGAATCCACCAGAATTGTCATCATGAATCTTCGCTTCCTCTGAAGAATTCTGTGGGGATCATGATACTACTGCAGATTCAAGGCTCCCTTTCTGAAAGCCTGTTTCTATCCCCACCATTCCACTCCACACCACTCCAATTGCATCCAGACATCATATTTGCTTTAAAACAAAATTTTGAAGTAAGAACTGATCTTCACTGGGATTCTACACAGGAAGTCGGAGTCCCCAGTTACATCATTTACCTGCTGTTCTTCCAGGAGGAAAATGAAGCCAAACAGCCAAAATACATTAGCCCTGAGTTCCCTAAAACAAGATACAGCTGAGAAATATTCACAGGAGAGATGAGTGAGTAATACAATGACTTCACCACTGGATATCTCTGATTCTAAGGGAAGAGTTTCACACAAGTAAACTATTTAATGTACACAAATATGAGCTTGGTTGCAAAAGAGATGGTACTCCTTCAGATCCTCTATTCATCATAGTTTGTACAGGTTTATAAAATCCAACGAATGTAATTGTGATCTATCTTGCCTTTTATATTCTTTTCAAACCATGTGCAATAGACTTTGACCCAATTTCCAATGGCACTGCATTCAAGTCCCACGTCTTCTTTCAATTTGTCCTTAGGGCGTGAGTGCCACCCTTTGTCCATCCCTAATACCACTGCGAAAGTGATGTTAAGCCACTTTTGTTAAAGTGCTGCAGTCCACGGTGCATACCCGCAGTGCTGATAGAGAGAGAGAGATTTCCAGGATCTCAATCCCATTGCAGTGAGGTTGTAATTTGCGGTTAAGGTGATGGAGTGGAGGTGATCCTGCAAGTGTTGATGTCCTCATGCACCTGCCACCCTTGTCCTTCAGGTGGTAGAGTCCATGGGGTTTGCAAGGTGCTGTACAAGGAGCCTTGGTGAGTTGCTGTAGTACATCTTGTCATTGGTAAACACTGCTACTATGTTTCTGTGGTGGAGGGAGTTATAGAGATGTACAAACCCTTCTATCCAACTCATCCATGCCGACCAGCTATCCTAAACTAATCTAGTCCGATATGCCAGCATTTAGCACATATCCCACGAAACCTTCCTATTCATATACCCATCCAGATGCCTTTTAACTGTTGTAATTATACCAGCCTCCACCACTTCCTCTGGCAGCTCATTCCATACACCAGCCTCTGCGTGAAAATGTTACCCCTCAGGTCCCTTTAAAATCTTTCCCCTCTCACCTTATACCAAGTGGTGGAGGGGGTGCTGATCAAGCAGGGCTACTCTGTCTTTGGTTGTGTCATGCTTCTTGAGTATTATTGGAGTTGCACTCATCTGAGCTAGTGGAGGATATTCTACTATTCACTTGACATGTCCCTAGTAGATGTCATAAAGGCTTTAGAGATACATGAATTAAGTTATTTACCACAGAATCCCCAGCTTCTGACCTGCTGTTGTAGCCACAGTATTTATATGGTTGGTCCAGATAAATTCCACCAGCATAATAGTGCTGCTGGTAGATTCAGTGATGATAATGCCATCGAATATTAAAGGAAGATAGCTCGATTCTCTCTTGAAGGAGATGGTAACTGCCTGCAACTTAAGTCGCATAGATGTTACTTGCTATCTATCAGCTAAAGCCTGAATGTTGTGTAGGTCTTCCTGCATACAGGAATGGACTGCTGCACATAATCTAGGACTGGGGCACATAATCCAGGGGAACACTCAGGGAGTGCTGTATTGTTGGGGTTGGCATGCCAAGGATGAGGCATTAAAACCAGGCCCCATCCCCCACCATTAGAAATGGACATAATAAATCCATGGCACTATTTTGAAGACCAGGAGGAGAGGTTTAAATTAATGATTGAACATCAGTAATCCAGATGACCCAATTGCAACATTTAAAGGCATCTGGATGGGTACATGAATAGGGAAGGTTTAGAGAGATATGGGCCAAATGCTGCCAATAGAACTAGATTAATTTAGGTAATCCGGTTTGCATGGACAAGTTGGACTGAAGGCTCTGTCTCTGTACTGTACATTTCCTTGACTCTGTGACTCGCTCATTATCTCATGTCAGTTTGTAGGAGCTTATTGTGTGTAATCTGGTTGCTGCATTCACTACATTACAACAGTGGTCATACTTCAAAAAGGTATTAATTAGCTGTCGAGCACTATGGGAAGTCTTACGGTTGTGAAAGGTGATATATAAATGCAATTCTTCCTTGCTACTATCAAATTAGGAGCAGTTTTGGTTGTGGTCTTCAAGGCCTCTCTCATTTACATACGTTCATGCTAAAATTCCACATGCCCCATAACTAATTCAGCAAAATGTTTTGCTCCTACGGTGCAGGCCAGGTGTACCGTGCTTGGGCTTGTTTCGGGTTTGACTTGAAGCTTTGTGAGTTTTGGACGTGTGCTGCAGGAGTTACTCAACAGTTTTGTGTTATGACAGTAATTTGGGAGAGCAGGAGATTACCACTGAATTATAACTTTCTTCCCTTTCTACAATTCTATAAAAGCATCGCTGTAAAAAAAATTATCCTAATATGAGAAGTGGCCAAGACTGTGTGTGCATTTTAATGCCCACAGTGTGTAATGCCAGGGCCAATATTTTCACAGTTACTTTTGTAAAACTACACCCATTCCTTCCCTGAACCCTTTGCTTCCATTCTGCTTCTCGAACCTGAACACATGATTACACTCAATCTAGTGAATATTAATATTAAACTCCAGAATCATAGAATCCCTACAATGCAGAAAGAGGCCAGTCAGCCCATCTAGCCTGTACCAACCTTTCAAAGAGTATCCCTTCTGAAGAGTATCCCACCCAGACCAAGATCCCATCCTATCCTTATAACCCTGCATTTCCCATGGCTAATCTACCTAACCTGCACATCTCTGGACACTATGGGGCAATTTAGCATGGCCAGTCCACCTATCCTGCACATCTTTGGACTATGAGAGGAAACTGGAGCACCCGGAGGAAACCCATGCAGACAAGAGAGAATGTGCAAGCACCACACATACAGTCAAGAGTAGAATTGAATGTAGGTCTCCGGCGCTGCGAGGAAGCAATGCTAAACACTGTGCTGCTCTTTTTTGTTATGTTGTAATTCTGTTCGGTATTCTGTTATAAATCAAACTTCAAAGATTTGCAGATGCTGAAAATCTGAAACAAAAACAGAAATTGCTGGAGAAACTCAGCAGGACTGGCAGCATCTATGGAGAGAAAGCACAGTTAGCGTTTCAGATCCAGTATGCCTTCCTCAGAATTCAGAAGTTTTGAAGAAGGGTCACTGGATCTGAAACATTATCTCTATTCTGTTATGTTGACTTGGGAATGTCACATTAGATCACTTGCAACAACTCTTGATTTAAATCAGACTCTGGCATATAGTTCCCAAAAGAAAAAAAATGCTGGAAAATCTCAGCAGGTCTGGCAGCATCTGTAAGGAGAGAAAAGAGCTAACGTTTCGAGTCTAACTGACCCTTTGTCAAAGCTAAAAAAAGGGAGAAATAGGGAGGTATTTACACTAGACTGACAGAAGGTGTGTCATGGCTCCAGAAGCAAAGGTAGCAATAAAGAGGTGATAATGACAGTGCATAGAAAGATTATAGGGAGATTAGGAGCTGTGAATGACCAAGGCTGAAGCCAGTGCTATGTGACAAATATGTGGGGGATGGGGGGATGGGTGAAGCAGAGGCAAAATGGAAAACAGGGGAGAAGGGTAGCAAAGGGGGAAGAGGAGAGGAAAAAGGTGATGAGAGTGTGGGGAGCAAAAGAAAGAGAGACAATCAAGAAATAAGACGTACATAACAGTGAAAAAAAAATTTTTTAAAACGAATAAAATCAATGAAATAAAATTACGGAGCAGAACGAAACAGAGGGGTCGAGATGGGATAATCATCTGAAGTTGTTGAATTCAGTGTTGAGACCGGCAGGCCTAGTCGGAAGATGAGATGCTGTTTCTCCAGTTTGCATTGAGCTTCACTGGAACATTGCAGCAGGCCAAGGACAGACACGTGGGCATGGGAGCGGGATTGTGTGTTCAAGTGGCAAACCATGGGAAGGTCCGGGACCTGATTGTGTACTTACCGAAGGTGTTCAGCAAAGCGATCACCCAGTCAGTGTTTTGTCTCTCCGCTATAGAGGAGACCACATTAGGAGCAATGATTGCAATAGACCAAATTGAAAGAGGTACAAGTGAAATGCTGCTTAGTCTGAAATGAGTGTTTGGGGTCTTGGATGGTGAGCATGGGAGAGGTAAAGGGGCAGGTGTTGCACCTTCTGCAATTGCATGGGAAGGTGCTGTGTATGATGGGAGAGGTGTTAGGTGTGATGGAGGAGTGGACTAGGTTGTCCCGGAGGGAATGAGTGCAGACATGGGGAGGGAAGGGAAGATGTGTTTAGTGGTAGCGTCGTGTTGGAGTTGGCAAAAATGGTGGAGGATTATTTTTTGCATTTGAAGGCTAGTGGGGTGAAAGGTGAGAACAAAAGGGACCCTAACCTTGTTCTGGGAGGGGAGGGAGAGCATGAGGGTCGTGGCGCGGGAGATGAACCGCACGCTGTCGAGAGCCCTGCCAACAACTGTAGGTAGGAAGCCACAGTTGGAGAAGTAGGAGCACATATTAAGAGCACCACTTTGGAATGCGGCAGAGGCAAAGGAGCAGAGAGAAAGGGATAGAGTCCTTACAGGACATAGGGTGAGAAGAGCTGTAGTCCAGATAACTGTGGGAGTCAGTAGGCTTGTAATGGATATTAGTGGATAGACCATTGCCGGAAATGGAGACAGAAAGGTCAAGGAATGGAAGGCAAGTGTCGGGATTGACCAGGTGAAGGTGATGGAGGGATGGAAACTGGAAGCGAAGTTTATGAATTTTTCCAGGTAAGAACAAGAGCATGAAGCCGCACCGAAATAGTCATCGATGTACTGATAAAACAGTTATGGGAGGGGGCCCGGGTAGGCCTGGAACAAGAAATGTTCCACATACCCCATGAAAAGGCAGGCATAGCTAGGACCCATGCGGGTACCCATTGCTATACCTTTGATTTGGAGAAAATGGGATGTGTTGAAGGAGAAGAAGTTTTTGAGAGAGAGAACAAGTTCAGCCAGGCGGAGGAGGTGGTGGTGGATGGAGATTGTTCGGGCCTCTTTTCGAGAAAGGAGCGAAGAGCTTTCAGGCCGTCTTGGTGTGGGATGGAGGTGTAAAGACATTGCATATCCATGGTGAATAGAAGGTGGTTAGGGCCTTCGAATTGAAAGCTGTCAATGTGTCGCAGGGCATCAGAGGAATCCCGGATGTAGGTGGGGAGGAAGTGAACCAGAGGAGTAAGGATGGAGTCAAGGTAGGAGGAAATAAGTTCAGTGGGGCAGGAGCATGCTGACACAACGGGCCTGCCTGGACAGTCCTTCTTGTGGATTTTGGGGAGTAGGTAGAAACGGGCTGTCCAGGGTTGGGAGACTATGAAATTGGAAGCTGTGGGGGGGAGTCATCCGGAGGAAATGAGGTCGGTCACGGTGTTGGAGACAATGGTGTGGTCATGGTGTGGTCATGCTCAGTGGTGTGGTCATGCTCCAGGGGGAGTAGGAGGAGGAATCTGAGAATTGGCGCTCAGCCTCTGTGAGGTAGAGGTCAGTACAGCAGATGACAACAGCACCCTCTTTGTCAGCAGGTTTGAATACAAGGTTGGGGTTGGACCTAAGGGAGCGAAGGGCAGAATGTTTGGATGGAGAGAGGTTAGAATGGGTAAGGGGCAGAGAGATTAAGGCAGCCAATGTCCCGTCAACAATCTGTCAATGAAAAGATCGAGTGTAGGAAATTGTCCTGGTGGGGGTGTCCAATTAGAGGTGGAATTTGGAGGGATGTGAAAGGATCTGTGGAGCGGGGGGAGGACTCTTGCCCAAGGAAGTCAGCACGAAGGCGACGGAAGAAGAGCTCAGCATCATGTCGAGATCGGAATTCAATTAAGTGGGGACATAAGGGTACAAAGCTAAGTCCTTTGCTGAGAACAGCACGCTCAGCCAGATGCTGCCAGACCTGCTGAGATTTTCCAGCATTTTCGCTTTTGGTTTCAGATTCCAGCATCCGCAGTAATTGCTTTTACCTGGCATATAGTTCCTCTGCCATGGGCCCCTGGCTTCTAGTTCCTGCACATAAGGCCTAGGTTTCAGGTCTTGTGTGCATGACTGGCCCAGCTGGCTTCTGGCTCTAGACATTTGAGTGCACAGCCCAGACCATGATGGAAGCCAACTGCCCAACCATGGACTCCGTTTACACATCACGTTGCTGCTGAAAGGCTGCCAACGTCATCATTGACCCCTCCCACCTGGGTGATCCTTTCCTACAATCTCTCCATCAGCATCTGGCTGAGCGTGCTGTTCTCAGCAAAGGACTTAGCTTTGTACCCTTATGTCCCCACTTCATTGAATTCCGATCTCGACATGATGCTGAGCTCTTCTTCCGTCGCCTTCGTGCTCACTTCCTTGGGCAAGAGTCCTCCCCCCGCTCCACAGATCCTTTCACATCCCTCCAAATTCCACCTCTAATTGGACACCCCCACCAGGACAATTTCCTACACTCGATCTTTTCATTGACAGATTGTTGACGGGACATTGGCTGCCTTAATCTCTCTGAAGAAATAGAAGCTTAAACACACAACAGGTTCAAGAACAGATTCTTCCCAGAACTCTCTAACTTCAAATAATGATGATCTTGTATTGCGCCCCTCCTGTGCAGTGTAACCATGTATGCCTGGCTCTGTTTAAGCACCTTGTGATCTGTATGCCCTTGTTTGCTATGATCTGCCTGTACTGCTTGCAAAACAAAACTTTTCATTGCACTTAGGTACATGTGACTGCAATAAATCAAATCAAATCAAATGATCTTGTCCTGTACCAGAGGACACTGAAGTTTCTGCACAACACAGACTCATGGACTACAGTTACATGTCCTGGTTTTGTACTAATGTAAGTCCAGCTCCATAGCCCTTTACCTTCTGCCCTCAAGGCCCATTGTCTCTGACACCTTCGCTTGCAAGTCTTGCACCATAGAACCTTGGATTAATGTAAATCCTGCAGCACAGGTTTCTGGTTTGCCATGTCTCCATCATATGCTGTCTCTCTAATGCACGACCAATTTGAAAAAAAAGCTTAAGTAAACTAAATTGATTTCTTTATGATACACTGACTATTGCAATTGACTCTATATCTACCCTACATTTGCATTTAATTTACCCAACATATTGCATTGAATCTAGATAAGTATTCTTTATCTGTTAGTGCCCAGAGTAAATACTTTGTAACTGTTATTTAGTTTTCAATGTAGAGGATGGCCTGGCCATAATTAAGTTACTCATTTTATAGAAGTAAATAATATATTTACAAAAAATCTTTTTTTAAAGGCTAAAAATGGAACAGCTATTATACATAAATGAAGGTCTTTGCCTCATTACTATGATACTTTCTGATACAGCAAAGACTTTGCACTACAGGACTCCCCACTGTTGCCTAATGGGGAACCCCTTCAACGTATTTTCTGGTGCTTACCCTCTTTTTAAATTTAATAATTTCACTAACTTGATAAATACATTCAACACTGACTCCTGTGACATTTGCTATTTGTATGCACCTATAGATGGATTAGTAGAAAGTGAGGACTGCAGATGCTGAAGATCAGAGTCGAAAGTCCTGATGAAGGGCTTATGCCTGAAACGTCAATTCTCCTGCTCCTCGGATGCTGCATGATCTGCTGTGCTTTTCCAGCACCGCACTCTCGACACCTATATCTGGATACCTGGAATGAGTGGGCTGTGTTTTGAGGGATGATTAGACAGGTTGGGCCAGTTTCCACTGACGTATAGAACTCCAAAGGATGCTTTGATTGATGATTATAAGGTTTTTACAAAATATAATAGTCTTGACAAGATGGCCGTCAAAAGGATGTTGATAAAAAGTGGAGCTGAAAAGGTACAGCAGGTCAGGCAGCAACGGAGGAGCAGGAAGGTCAACCTTTTGGGTTGGGGCCCTTCATCAAGCCTGGGGAGGGGGAAGGCAGCTGAGAAATATATAGATGTAGTGAGGGAGTGCTGTGGGAAAGGTAAAAAGGATGGTGATAGGTGGAAGCAGGTGGAGGTCGATTGTGATTGGTCAGTGGGAAGGGTGAAGCGGACAGGTGAGGAGGAAGATGGACAGGTTAGGTCCAGTCCAGGAGGCAGGGAGGAGAGGGAAAGCTGGACATGGGATAAGGTTAGGCGTGGGGAGACTTTGAAGCTGGTGAACTCTATGTTAAGGCCATTGAGCTGTAAGCTCCCAAGGCAGAATATGAGGCATTGTTTCTCCAGTTTGCATCTAGTCTTATTTTGGCAGTGGAAGAGGCCCTGGATGTTTACCCTTGTGAGTCAGTCCAGAGCATAAGGGCAGTGTTTTAGAATCAGAGGCTGCTCTTTTCAGTCAGAGATGAGAGGCAACTGTCTCTCTCAGATTGTTGTGTGACTTTGGAACACTCCATTGCAGAAGGCTTTGGAGACGTGATCACTCAATATTTTTAAGTCAGAGGCGGATAGATTCTTGATTAGGCAAGGGAGTCAAGGTTCATCAGGAAGTAGATTGCATCGTGGAATGTGAACCACCAACAAATCAGCCATAATTTGATTGAATGGTAGAGCAGAATGAAGGATCGAATGGCATACTGTGCTCCTAATTCATCTTTTTGCATATCTTTAATTGAACATTTTAAGAAACTTGACAAGACTCTTGAGAGACTGCAGAGAAAATTTGCTTGAATGACATCTGAAAGCCCCTGGTTGCTTGGAGAGACTGGGATTGTCTTTATTAGTTCAGTGAAGGTTGAAGAGAAATTGATTGGAAGTGTTCAAAATCTTGAAGGACTTTGACGGTGCAAATATGGAGAGAGTTTCGTTCCAAGTGCTTGATCAGATTTAAACGATTTGTAAAAGAAACAGGTAAAGGGACGGCTGGAAAACGGAAAGCCTTCAGAAATGAGATAACAAGAATCCAGAGAAAGTATATTCCTGTCAGGGTGAAAGGAAAGGCTGGTAGCTATAGGCAATGCTGGATGACTAAATAAAGTGAGGGTTTGGTTCAGAAAAAGAAAGAAGCATATGTCAGGTATAGACAGGATAGATCGGGTGAATCCTTAGAAGAGTGTAAAGGAAGTAGGAGTATACTTAAGAGGGAAATCAGGAATGCAAAAAAGGGACATGAGATAGCTTTGGCAAATAGAATTAAGGAGAATCCAAAGAGTTTTTACAAATATATTAAGGACAAAAGGGTAACTAGGGAGAGAATAGGGCCCCTCAAAGATCAGCAAGGCGACCTTTGTGTGGAGCCACAGAAAATGGGGGAGATACTAAATGAGTACTTTGCATCAGTATTTACTGTGGAAAAGGATATGGAATATGTAGACTGTAGGGAAATAGATGGTGACATCTTGCAAAATGTCCAGATTACAGAGGAGGAAGTGCTGGATGTCTTGAAATGGGTAAACGTGGATAAATCCCCAGGACCTGATCAGGTGTACCGAGAACTCTGTGGGAAGCCAGAGAAGTGATTGCTGGGCCTCTTGCTCAGATATTTGTATCATCAATAGTCACAGGTGAGGTGCCAGAAGACTGGAGGTTGGCAAACGTGGTGCCACTGTTTAAGAAGGGCGGTAAAGACAAGCCAGGGAACTATAGAGCAGTGAGCCTGACCTCGGTGGTGGGCAAGTTGTTTGAGGGAATCCTGAGGAACAATCAGTCCTTTGGAAAGGCAAGGACTGATTAGGGACAGTCAACATGGCTTTGTGTGTGGGAAATCATGTCTCACAAACTTGATTGAGTCTTTTGAAGAAGTAACAAAGAGGATTGATGAGGGCAGAGCAGTAGATGTGATCTATATGGACTTCGGTAAGGCGTTCGACAAGGTTCCCCATGGGAGACTGATTAGCATGGTTAGATCTCATGGAATATAGGGAGAACTAGCCATTTGGATACAGAACTGGCTCAAAGGTAGAAGACAGAGGGTGGTGGTGGAGGGTTGTTTTTCAGACTGGAGGCCTGTGACCAGTGGAGTGCCACAAGGATCGGTGCTGGGTCCTCTACTTTTTGTCATTTACATAAATAATTTGGATATGAGCATAAGAGGTACAGTTAGTAAGTTTGCAGATGACACCAAAATTGGAGGTGTGGTGGACAGCGAAGAGGGTTACCTCAGATTACAACAGGATCTGGACCAGATGGGCCAATGGGCTGAGAAGTGGCAGATGGAGTTTAATTCAGATAAATGCGAGGTGCTGCATTTTGGGAACGTATACACTTAGTAGTAAGGTCCTAGGGAGTGTTGCTGAACAAAAAGATCTTGGAGTGCAGGTTCATAGTTCCTTGAAAGTGGAGTCGCAGGTGGATAGGATAATGAAGAAGGCGTTTAGTATGCTTTCCTTTATTGGTCAGAGTATTGAGTACAGGAGTTGGGAGGTCATGTTGTGGCCATACCGGACATTGGTCAGGCCACTGTTGGAATATTGCGTGCAATTCTAGTCTGCTTCCTATCGGAAAGATGTTGTGAAACTTGAAAGGGTTCAGAAAAGTTTTTCAAGGATGTTGCCAGGGTTGGAGGATTTGAGCTATAGGGAGAGTCTGAACAGGCTGGGGCTGTTTTCCCTGGAGCATCGGAGGCTGAGGGGTGACCTTATAGAGGAGTATATAATTATGAGGGGCATGGATAGGATAAATAGGCAAAGTCTTTTCCCCGGGGTCGGGGAGTCCAGAACTAGAGTGCATAGGTTTAGGGTGAGAGGGGAAAGGTATAAAAGAGACCTAAAGGGCAACTTCTCACGCAGAGGGTGGTACGTGGAATTGTTATGTTCAGAATGCAAAGAGATTTAACAGAGCTTTCAGAAGAAAATTGGATATAACAGAAGGAAGCCATTAGACATGAAGGGATGAGTGGTCTCAGTCTGTAACATTTCGTGATTCTGGCTTGGCAGACATATTGAGTTGTGGTCAGTAACTAAAACATCGAAATGCCTTGAAGCACTGGGCAATGAATCAAACCCTGATTAAGAATGTGAACATCTGGACCAAAAGCACCCCCAAAGATACCATTAGGAAAACAATAATAACTTGGTTTACATAATGCCATTAATATTTAAAAAAGGCGTTTCACCACAACACTATGATACAAAGTATGACACTGACCAACACGATGAGTTAATAGGTTAGACCACCAAAAGCTGCTAAGAAGGAAATGGTGTCCAAAGCAGCTTTCTAGGAAGTATGTTGAGAGATATTTGACGAGCCCGTGTAATCTGAGTGATTAGTTTATTTACATCGATGTTCTCTGTTATCAATACCAGCCCCGAGTCCTTTTGTGGGAATACAACACACATATAAATCATGAGAAAATTAGAGAGATGAGAACAACCCCAAGTTGAAAGTGCATAAAGAAAGGAGTTGAACAGATAAGGTAAAGTTACCATAGTCCCAGAGGACCATAGCACTACTCTCTCATTAGAGAGATGACAGGTGATTGTTTAGCTTGAGGGTCATCACACCTCAGGCCAGGGGAGAGGTTGAGGATAGACTTCAATGGTAATCTCAGCCAGTGGTGGGGATGGAACATGTGCTGTTGGCATTATTCTGTATTACAGAAACTGTCATCCAACCAACTGAGCTAACCAATCCCCAATTACAGATATAGCTACATTGAAAGATCTTCTATTGCTGACCAATATGAGGTTCTGGAAGCTTTGCTCTGACCTACCTCAGCTCTCCACCAACACCAGCAACCCCAGCTTCCCATTACTCTCTTTCACACATCTACACACGCAAACATCAATGAACCATTAAGAACATAGGAATATTTTCAGGTCCTCTTTTTTTATCATTTGTTCATTGTATTTTAGACATCACTAGCTAAGTCAGCATTTGTAGCCCAAACCTAGATCCCTAGAGGCTCCTTAAGAGTAAACCATGTTGCAGTGTGTTCAACTAGGAGGTAGTGAGGTCTGCAGATACTGGTGATCAGAGTTGAGGGTGTGTTGCTGGAAAAGCACAGCAGGTCAGGCAGCATCCGAGGAGCAGGAAAATCGATGTTTCGGGCTGGAGCCCTTTTACAGGATTTTCCTGCTCCTCTGATGCTGCCTGACCTCTTGTGCTTTTCCAGCAACACACTCTCAACTGCTGTATGTTCGGAGTCACATGCAGACTAGATCAAGTAAGGATGGCAGATTAGGAGCAAATTACTGCAGATGCTGGAATCTGGACTGAAAGCAAAAAACGTTGGAAATCACAATGGGCCAGGCAGCATCCATGACTGATCAGAGTCATCTAGACTCAAAACATTAGCTCACTTTCTTTCCGTGAATGCTGTGATGGCAGATTTCCTTCTCTGAAGGACATTAGTGAATCAGATGGACTTACAGCAATTGACAGTAGTTACATGATCACCATTAGGCTAATTTATAACTTCCAGATATTTTTAATTGAGTTCAAATTTTATCATCTGCCATGGTAGGGATTCAATCCCATGTCCTGTGAACATTAATCTGGAATTCTGGATTACTAGATCCAGTGACATTACCATGATATCAGCACCTCCCCCTAGGAGCTTTGTAAGGAATTTAGCAGCAATACCAGGTCAGGATTATAACCAATCAGCATTACACCCTTTAGCTAAGAGTACCAACAATACCAAATATTTTGAGCTGTTAGAACAACGTAATGCCCCAAACCAAGGATTAACATTGTTATTAGGTATTTTAAGACTGACAGGCCACATTCCCCAAAGCAGATTAAAGGGAGGCAACAGTTTCCCAGACGGTTAGCAAAACAGTCTTCTATCCTGATGGTTAGACTCATTACCTAACACTTAATGTTTTATAACAGCCATAATTTGTGATCATGCACTTTATGACATATTGTGCTTTCTTAGTGGATTTTCTTTTTAGCCTTGATGTCTGTATTAGTTTTGGAAACTTCCCAAATTGCAATTTAAAGAGTTTTATTTTGCTTTGTGGCTAGCCGTGGTTCGAAGGGTAGAACTCCTGTCTGTGCATTAAGGATGTGTGTTTGATTCCTAATACAGATAGAAGTCAGGCTGAAATTTCAGTGCAGTACTGAGGGAGAGCTGCACTGTTTTCTCAGATGAGACTTTAAACTGTTTCTTCTCTCAGTTGCATGTACCAAATTCCATGGCATTATTTTGACCACCAGTTGAGACATTCCTCAGTGTCTTGGGTGACAGTTACCCTTCAACATTGCGTGAAGACAGGCTCTCTTGTCATTGTCTTATGACCGCCTGTGGAAGCTTTCCTTATACAAATCCATTGCTACTTTTTTTATAATAGCAACAAGTAGAAAAGTATTTTGTTGGCAGCAAAGTGCTTTGTGACACCCTAAGGCTATATAAATGCAAGTCTTATAACTTTTGAGGACATTTTCTAACTTCATGTTATTACTTAGATCTGAAAATAATTTAAAGAGATTGGCATTTTTACAGCAATTTCCTTGACCATCAGACATTTCAAATCAGACAATGAAGCAATGAGTTTAAGACGCACAATGGTTTATTAGATTAGATTGGATTAGACTCCCTACAGTGTGGAAACAGGCCCTTTGGCCCAACCAGTCCACACTAACCCTCCGAAGAGTAACCCACCCAGACCCATTTCCCCCTGACTAATGCTCCTAACACTATGGACAATTTACCATGGCCAATTCACCTGACTTGCACATCTTTTGGATAGTGGGAGGAAACCAGAGCATCCAGAGGAAACCCACGCAGACACGGGGAGAATGTGCAACTCCACACAGACAGTTTGCCAGAAGCTAGAATTGAACCTGGGACTCTGGTGCTGTGAGGCAGCAGTGCTAACCACTGTGCCACCATCTCTGCAGAAAAACATTTTAAGGAAAAACGTAGATTGAAAACTAAGATGCTGCGCAAATGATAAAATGAGCAATTTGCATGATCACTGAGGAAGTACAAATCCGTGGTTTAAAGTTAAGGGTCTGAGGCCCTCTAGCGATGATACACAAGAAAGAAAATAGTGCATGCAAAATGACTTTCACTCATCTGGGAATACGGAGAAATGTGGAACAAAAAGAAAGGGCATTGTTGAATCATAGGCTGTCTGTGCAAATTTGCTCTCAGTTACAGATTATGGAGCTACTTCCAGATTACCATTCCCACACAAAAACAAACTGTTGACCTTTGGTATGTGCAGGAAGTCTGAAGACAGATGGCAGGGTCACTAATCTCATTTGTTAAAAGGACTTCATTACCCTGATAACCAAACAGATTGGGCCAGCAGTCTTCACTGTCTCAGACCTCTGCATTTCCATACTTGTCAAAACCATCATGCCCTGTTTGACAAAACAACAGGAAAAAATAGCCCATAATTTTTCTTTCAAGTAGGTCTTTTTGTCAGGAGCTGAATAGAGAATGATGCAGGGCTATTGGACTGTTCATCTTTGATGATTTCTATTGGCAAACTGACAAAGAAAAGCTGGTGTTTGAAGAAGTGAGGATTTTCAGAGCAGATTGGGCCTATTTTCTCTTGGTTGTTGCTCCCTAGCCATATACTGATATCTTCAGAAGAATTATAGGGCCACATTGACAAGGAAGTGCTTTCTGTCATGAGTTGAGAACAGAAGAACATAAGAAATAAATGCAGAAGAAGGCTGTTCAGCCCTTCTAGCCCATTCTACCATTCATACAGTCATATTGCACAGAAACAGATCCTTCGGTCTAACTTTCATCCATGCTGACCAGGTTTTTCAAACTAAACTAGTCTCATTTGTCTGCATTTGGTTCATATCCCCCTGAATCTTTTTTAAAATTCTTTTTTATTCATTTGTGGGACTTAGGCATTGCTGGCTGGCCAGCACTGGTAGCCTATTTGCCCTTAAGAAGATGGTGATGGTGAGCTGCCTTCTTGAATCTCTGCAGTCCACTTGCTGTGGGTTGACCCACAATGCCGGGAGGGAGGGTCTTTGAGAATATCCAGAACAGAACTCAGTGGACTACTGCGGGCGAAGAGAATTAAGGGATCTATTACAGAGGAAGGAAGGTAGATTTGTGACCAAAGATGAGCCTTGATCTTGTCGAATGGCAGAGCAGACAGAAAGTAGGACTGCAGATGCTGGAGAGCCAGACTTGAAAAGTGTGGCACTGGGAAAGACAACAGGCCAGGTAGCATCCGAGGAGTAGGACAGTCAACATTTCAGGCATAAGCCCTTCATCAGGAATATTGGAGAAGGGGGTGGAATGAAAGGTAAATACGAGAGTGGGGCTGGGGATTGGGGGAAGGTTGCTGAGAAGGCGATAGGTAGCTGCAGGCGGGGGTTGATGGTGATAGGTTGGAGGGGAGGATGGAGTGGATTGGTGGGAAGGAAGACGACCAGGTAGGACAGTTCAAGATGGCGGTGCCGAGTTGGAGGGCTGGATCTGGGATGAGGTGGGGAGAGGGGATATGAGAACCCCAACTCAAGGAATGTTTCAGGGAACATCTCTGGGACACATGCACCAAAAGACCCCACTGCCCTGTGGCCGACCACTTCCACTACCCCTCCCACTCCACCAAGGACACGCAAGTCCTGGGCTTCCTCCACTGCCAAATCCAAGCCACCCGACACCTGGCGGAAGAACACCTCATCTTCTGTCTTGAGACCCACCAGTTTCTTCATATCCCCTACCCCCACATCCAACCCTCCAACTCGGCACTGCTCTCTTGAACTGTCTCACCTGTCCATCTGTCCATCCTCATCCCCACCTTTCCACTCCATCCTCCCTTCCGATCTATTATCATCACCCACATTTGCATCTACGTATCACCTACCCAGCTACCTTGTCTCCATCTCCACCCCACCCTCTTGTTTATCTGTCAACACCACCCCCCACCCAACATTCCTGATGAAGGGCTTATGCCTGAAACATCGACTCTCCTGCTCCTCGGACGCTGCCTGGCCTGTTGTCTTTTCCAGTGCCACACTTTTCGACTCGGATGGCAGAGCAGGCTCATTCAATGAGATCATGGCTGATTTTCTACATCAACAATATTTTATTACACTATTCCCCCTGATGTCCTCTGATAGTTTCAATATTGAGAAATCTATCGATCTCAATCTCAAATGTACTCAATGGGAAGTGGTTGATGTGGGCGCTTAAAAGACACTTAGATACGTATGTGAATGGGAAAGGTCTGAAGGGATATGGGCCAGGAGCATGCAGATGGGACTGGTTATGCTTGGGATTATGTTCAGCATGGACTAGTTGGATGGAAAGGTCTGTTTCCATACTGTATGACTCTATGACTGAGCCTCCACTGTCCTCTGGGGCAAGGAAATAAGGAAAGTTGCTTTGGAGCCCGAATGTGCTATTAATGAGATGACCAGCAGAACATTACGTGACACAAGTTGCCATGCAGCTTGGCAGGAAACCCTGTACGATACTCTTCAAAAATAGTGCCTAGGCAAAATATGACAGAATCGGCTCCTAGTTTCTAAAACTTAAGTCTTCATCACAAAGCACAGGAGAATTAGCCCTAAATTATTTTGCATATATCATGAAGAGGAATTGAACTCATAACCTTCTTATGAAGAGGTGACACAGTTACCCACAGAGACACTGCTGACTTCGGAGTTTAAACTCTGCCTCTCTCAGTGAGAATCCTTCAAGCTGATTGGAAAAAGTCACTTTTTGTTTAGCCTGCTTTCTCTCTCTCTCTCTCTCTCACTCACACACACAGAGTTAAAAATCACACAACACCAGGTTATAGTCCAACAGGTTTATTTGGAAGCACTAGCTTTCACAGCACTGCTCCTTCATCAGGTAACTGTCGTGATTTTTAACTTTTTAACTTTGTCCACCCCAGTCCAACACTGGTATCTCCACATTACACACACACACACACCCACTCACCTCTTTTAGAGGGTGCTATACTGGGACGAATCTCTAAATGGGAAGAACTGCTGTTCAAAAGCATTTGACACTTTGTGGAAGAGGCAGCTGTTGGCATAACAAATTGCAGATGCTGTACTTTTGATGTTTCCTGCAACATCCTGGTGAATGTATTTTGACCAAATGTCCAAAGCTCCAATAAGGATTTGATATCCAGTTGTAAGCAAAAGCTAATGTTGAAGAGATTGCAAGCTTGAATTTGAAACCCTATTTTTGGGAACAAACTGGTGAAATAAGTATGCATCCATGCATGGAGCCCATTCCTTAGAGATTTGTGCTTAGCTTTAAGAATGGAAGTTGGAACCAAAGCTTCAATGGATGAGAAACAGAGCCATAGAGCAAGCAGGCAGTCTTTCTAAAATGTTATTCATTTGTGGGATGTGGGCATCCCTGACTGGGCCCAGCATTTATTGCCCATCCCGAGTTGCCCCTGGAGAAGGTAGTGGTGAGTTGTCTTCTTGAACTGCTGCAGTCCACCTGCTGTGGGTTGACCCATAATGCCCTTAGGAAGGAAATTCCAGGATTTTGACCCAGCAACAGTGAAGGAACGGCGATATATTTCCAAGTCAGGATGGGGTGTGGCTCAGAGGGGAACTTAAATGTGGTGGCGTTCCCATGTATTTACTGCCCTTGTCCTTCTCGATGGAAGTGACCGTGGGTTAGGAAGGTGCTGTCTGAGAATCTTTGGTGAATTTCTGCAGTGCATCTTGAAGACAGTACACTCTGCTGCTACTGAGCATCAGCAGTGGAAGGAGCAGATGCTTGTAGATGTAGTGCCAATAAAGCTGGCTGCTTTGTCCTGGGTGGTGTCGAGTCTCTTGAGTGTTGTTGGAGCAGCACTCATCCAGGTAAATGGAGAGTATTCCATCACAGTTCTGAAAGGCTTTGGGGAATCAGGGAAGAGAAAGGAGCAACCGATAAGCTCTGGAAAGGACTTAAATGGTCATTTCGACCTTAATTGGCAACTCCCTCCCCACTGTCTTACCCTATCAGTTGTTGGTTTGATCCAATTATTTGTCGCCAGCAAATTCTCTGCATCTTCACCATTTCATTAAACCTCCAATCCTTTCACCTCATCAATATCCTTCCTTTTTTCCAAACCAAGTACCCATTTTAACTATCTCCTACCTGTCATAACACAGTCACTTAACTCACATTAACCCTCCACCTAGTTATCCTTACTTCCTTGTTTGCTGTTAGAATATCTCACGAGATTAAGAAATTAGAGCATTTACCTTTTCTGTAATTGGACTTCAAATTCAACAATTTTCACACGTAAATTCAAGCAGCATTAGCACATGGAAAGACAACAGGCATGTTTTCCACTAGTAACTGTAAGAATGTCTGGCCCAGGAATGGGGCGTTTGGAGGAGATGGATCAGGAGATAGGAGCTATAGAAAGAAACAAGGCGAAGGATTGATGAGAGTGATTGAGAGGCGCTTAGGGAGGAGAGTGGGTTGATGTTTGGAATGGGGAGAAATACAGCAGATAGAGTTGATGGTAGTAGTCTTCGCCCTAAGATGGGGAATTTCAAGACTAGGGGGCATATTTAAAGGTGAAAGGAGAAAGATTTTAAAAAGACATAAGAGGCAAACGTTTTACATAGAGGGTGGTTCGTGTGTGGAATGAAGATCCTGATGATGTGATGGATGCATGTACAATTACAACATTTAAAAGATATTTGAATGGATACATGAATAGGAAAGGTTTGGGCAGATAAGGGCCAGGGGTGGGCAGGTGAGACTAGTTTAGTTTGGGATTATGTTTGGCATGGACTGTTTGGACCGAAGGATCTGTTTCTGTGCTGTAAGACTCTAGATACCAGTTTAAAAATGTGTTGCTGGAAAAGCGCAGCAGGTCAGGCAGCATCAAAGGAGCAGGAGAATCGACGTTTCGGGCATAAGCCCTTCTTCAGGAATTTCGACGTTTCGGGCATAAGCCCTTCTTCAGGAATATACACTATATACCAGTTGCTGGGACTGGAGGGTTTGAGTTTCACTGGAGCATAGGAGGTTGAGGGCTGACCTTATAGAGCTGTATAAAATCATGAGGGGCATAGATAAGGGGAATGGCAAGAGTTTTTTTTTCTGAGGGTGGGGGATTTCAAGACTAAAGGGCATACTTTTAAAGTGAGAAAAGAAAGATTTAAAAATGATTTGAGAGGCAATATTTCTACACAGAGAGTGTTCGTGTGTGTGGAATGAACTTCCAGAGGAAGTGGTGGATGTGGGTACAGTTGAAATGTTTAAAGGACATTTGGACAAATACATGAATAGGAAAAGTTGGGAGGGATATGGGCCAAACGCAGGCAGGTGACACTAGTTCGTTTTGGGATTATGGTCAGCGTGGAATGATTAGACTGGAGGGTCTATTTCCATGCTATATGGGTCTATAACTCTCTAACTGGGGGTGGGGTGGGGATTTGAGAGATGAGGGATCAAGAGTTTAAGTCCCACCTGCTCTCAAAGTGTGTCATAATATCTCTGAACTGCTGGATCAGAAATGTCATAATGGACTCATCAGCATAGATTGCCAGCGGGGAAGTCCGGTTTGATGAATCTCATTGATTTCTTTGAAAAGGTAACAGAGTAAAACTAGATGAGAGTAATGTACTTACAGAAGTAAAATATTCTGAATGCTACAAATCTGAATTAAATCAGAATTAATAGCGTTAACGATTTGACTTGGGTATGATTGTTCTTCAGATTCCCTCCACAGATGCTCCCATACCAGTTAAGATTCTCCAGCATTCTCTGAGTTGGTTTAAGGTTAATGTATTAGATGCATCATGTTTAGATTTAGAGTGGATGGGTAGAACAATGGGGCGACACAGTGATTAGCACTGCCGCTTTACAGCTCCAGGGATCTTCGTTTGATTCCACTATCGGAATACTGTCTGACTGGAGTTTGCACATTCTCCCAGTGTCTGCATGGGTTTATTCCCACAGTCCAAAGGTATGCCAGTTAGATGGATTGGCCATGGGAAATGAAGGGTTACAGGAATGGTGTAGATCCGGGTGGAGTGCTCTTTGCAGGGTTGGTGTGGACGTGATGGGCTGAATAGCCTGCTCCCACACTGTGGGAAATCTATGGTGAAGAAGTGGAGAGGGGGTGACACAGTAGGGGAATGAGGGAAGGGGTTTTCAGAAGGAGATGAAGGAAACTGGGAGGCTGAGGGGATGTTGAAAGAGTCAAATGAATGAAAAGTATTGAGTGGGGAAATGAGAAAGGGGTGAGCCGTTTTTCGGAGGTTTTGTCGAAGATGCGAGGAGATTAAGGACTTGTGGAGGGTGAGGAGCTTTGGACATGGTGTGGGAGGATGGGGGGAGGTGTTGATGGCGGGGTAAAGGAGGAGGGTGGGCCTTGTTGGGGGAATGAGGGGGGGTGGGTAGAGTGGGGTAAGAGGGAGTTTGAGACAGCTGTGGTATGAGACGGTTGGTAGGAAGTGGAGAGTGGGGGATGAGAGACAGAGTTGAGGAGGGATTGAGCATGGGGCAGCAAGTTGGGACCTTCTCTCTCCCCTATTTGGATAAATCGGTGACAGTCCAACCGGATTTACAGGTCAGGAAGTGAAGTGTAACTTTCGTTTTCTCTTTCTGATCAATGGCTGCGCCTATTTTAGAAGCGGACATTGCTCGGGTCTGAGGAGTTTTGCTTGTTCAGGGAATTTTTGACCTGGCATGAGCAGACATCGCGGGGCCAGCAGTTTGAGAAAGTTTATTCAGACAGTGTTAACTTGTTTTACTCTGTCCCGCTTCGAGTTTTCCAGGTGAGCTTTGCAAAAGGCTGAACTTCGGCTGAACAGTCTTGAAGTACGGAGAATTAAAGGTAATACTTTGAATTCTTATAATATTGATGCAAATGTAACGTGGATTTTTATGTACAGTACCATCTTTTGACATATACTCAATATTGAAGTGTTGCATTTATATAGCGCCTTCCAGTAAGTTTCAAAACATAGTCACTGCTGTTGGAGGTTGGGGGATGCATCCATGAACACCAACTAGCCACGAAACGACACGACCAGCTATCCTTAGTGGCCGCACACTCAGGTGACAAGCAACATGAGTTTGACTGGGACAATACTACTATTATAGGGCAAGCCACACAGAGAACAGCCAGGGAATTCCTAGAGGCATGGCATTCATCCACAAATTCAATCAATAAGCACATCGACCTGGACCCAATATACCGGCCACTGCAGTGGACAGCTGGAACTGACAACCGGAAGCGGCAGAGACAGGCCACTATAAATGCCGGAGGAAACATCACAGAAGCGCTTCACAGGAGGCTCCCAAGCACTGAGGATGTCACCTAGACAGGGGTCGAAACGTCTGCAACACAAATTCCCAGCTGAGCGAACAGAAGCACAACAACTTGGCTAATGTTCTGAGGACCTGCGTTCAAATTCCACAATGGCAGGTGGTGGAACTTGAATTCAATAAGCATCTGGAATTAAGAGTTGAACAATGACCATGAAGCGATTGTTGGAAAACCCCATCTGGTTCACTAATGCCTTTTAGGGGTGGAAATTTGCCATTCTTGCCTGGTCTGACTTACATGTGACTCCAGATCCACAATTGCTCTCTGGGCAACGGATAATAAATGCTGGTTTAGCTAGAGATGCCCACATCCTGTGAGTAGATAAAAGAAAAGCAAGCCACGTAAAGTACTGACTAGATTTGTTTGTGGGATCAATATGCTAATCCCTGGAGCTGTGAAGCAGCAGTGCTAACCACTGGGCTGCTGTGTCACTCAATCATTCTATCATCCACTCCAAATCTAATTGGGAACTTTTCCATCTGCCCAGTGTGGCCTTGGTTTAACTGTCTCATTCGACAGTGCGACATTCCCTCAGTGTCTGCACTGCAGCACCAGCCTCGATTCTATAGTCAATTGTCAGAAGGGGAGGCAATGACCTCGTGATATTATCACTGCACTGTTAATCCAGAGACCCAGATAATATTCTGGGGATCCAGGTTCAAATCCTGCCACAGCAGATGGTGAAATTTGAATTCAATAAAATATCTGGAATTAAGAATCTAATGATGACCATGAATTGACTGTCGGAAAACCCCATCTGATTCACTGATGTCCTTTAGGGAAGGAAACTACCATCCTTACCCTGGTCTGGCCTTCATGTGACTCCAGATACACAGTAATGTGGTTGACTGTTAACTGCCCCCTGGGCAACTAGGGATAGGCAATAAATATTTATAGGCAGGGGCTAGTTCTCTATGTGGTGAGATGGGTACATGAATAGGAAGGGTTTAGAGGGACATGGGCCAAGTGCTGGCAAATGGGACTAGATTACGTTAGGATACCTGGTTGGCATAGATGAGTTGGACCAAAGGGTCTGTTTCCATGCTGTACAACTCTATGACTCTGTGACACTATGAAAGGAATTTGTACAGGCATTGGTCGTTTTCAATTAGAGAAGAGCTGGAGGGATAGTGTTTAATATTGCATTCCCTTGCGTGGCAAAACCTCAACCAGAGTTCAGTTGCTAACCAATCAGCATTTTGTTCCTCATATGGTATAAATTGTTATGCAAATTGAAGTTTGTGATGTGGAGGTGCCAGTGTTGGACTGGGGTGTACAAACTTAAAAATCACACAATACCAGGTTATAGTCCAACAGGTTTAATTGGAAGCACTAGCTTTTGAAGCACTGCTTCTTAATCAGGTGGTTGTGGAGCAGAATCATAAGATGCAGACTTTATAGCAACAGGATTGCAGTGTCATGGAATGTAATATTAAACAAATTTAGCTTAAGTCTTTCATCTTTTAGAATGATCATGTTAGTTTTGGTTTTATGTCCCTGAGATGTTCTCTGAAGCTTTCTGCAAGTAAGCGTCCTGTCTCCCCAATGTAGAGGAGACCACATTGGGAGCAACAGGAATGCTTCAGAGAACATCTTCACGACACACGTACGAAACAGCCCCTCCAACCCCATGGCCAAGTACTTTAACTCCCCCTCCCACTCCGCCAAGGACATGCAGGTCCTGGGCCTCCCCAACCCCAAATCCTTACCACCTGTCACGTGGAGGAAGAACGCCTCATCTTCTGCCTTGGGACCCTCCAGCCACACAGGATCAATGTGGATTTCACCAGTTTCCTCATTTCCCCAGCCCCCCCCCCCCCCCACCTTCCAACTCAGCACTGCCCTCTTGACCTGTCTATCTTCCTTTCCACCTATCCGCTCTACCCTCCTCTCCGACCTATCACCTTCACCCCCCACCTTCATTTACCAATCGCATTACCAGCTGCCTTAGCCCCAGCCCCACCCCTCTCCCATTTATCTCTCAGCCCCTTTGGACCACCCCCTCATTCCTGATGAAGAGCTTAAGTTTGAAACGTTGACTCCTGCTCTTCAGATGCTGCCTGACCGACTGTGCTAGGAAAGGATTAGAAAGATATGGGCCAAGTGCAGAGAAGTGGGCTTAGCGTGGACGGACAGTTTGGTTGGCGTGGACCATGTAGGCCTAAGGGCCTGTTTCTGTGCTGTAGGACTCTGACTCTTACCTGGATTGCATACATGTGACTCCAAAGCAATGTAATTGGCTCTAAACTGCCCTCTGGGCAATAATTGCTGGGTGAGCCAGCAATACCCAAAACATAGAACAAAGAAAATTTCAGTTTATCAAGGCTGTGACTAAGCATTTCAAACTGTCTTAATTGTTTTTCAGTCATTCAGATGTGAATAGAACATCGCAGGAGCAGACAACCAGACATGGAAAGCCAACACATTTCAATGGTTATTATAAGTGTCACAGCATGCGTACTGGGATTGCTACTGAACAAGTACATTAATTCCACCAAATGCGAAGACTGTGACGAGAATTGGATAACACTGGATATAAAAGGTCAAGCTTTCTTATCTAAGGACTAATAACTTAAAATGCTTTTAACTGTGTGCTTTATTCTGATATTGTTGTGTTAGCCCTTTCAGTGGCATTCTATTATAACATGATTAAGTGTACTGCAGATTTGTTTATAGGGTTGGGAACTTTGGCCATTTCGTGTTTTGTTATGAAATTTAACATGCTGAAGCACCTTGGGACATTTGACTTTTTTAGAAGTTAAAAATCACACAGCACCACGTTATAGTCTGACAGTTTTATTTGAAAACACAAGCTTTTGCAGTGCTCCAAAAGCTTGTACTTTCAAACAAATTTGTTGGGCTATAACCTGGTGTTGTGTGATTTTTAACTTTGTCCACCCCAGTCCAACACCAGCTCCTCCACATCTTTGTTACAAGTGTGAAAGGAGGTGCTAAAGGCAGCTATTGTTACAGACACAAAATTCACCTTTGACAATTGCTACATTAAGCACAGCTAACTACAATTCAAGCTTCAAGAAAGTACCTCAGAAACATGCCCTGAGATTCCTGACCTAACTATACTTTGTTTAATACCAATGCATTCTTCGTAGAATTGTAAAAGGTTTATGAACCAGAAAGAGGCCACTTCGCCCATCTTGCCTGTGACTGCTGAAAAACAAGACATGTTAAGCAGCCTAATCCCACTTTCCAGCATTTTGTCTTGGAGGTTATGGAACTTCAGGTTCAAATCTAGACACCTTTAAAGGAGCCAAGGTTTTCTGCCTTCACTCCATTTTCAGAAATTGCATTCCAGACTCCTACCATAGTCTGGGTGTAAATCTTTACCTCATCTCCTCACTAATCTACCAATCACTTTGAATCATTGTCCCCTATTCACTGATCTTCTTGCTTAGCTAAATAAGCCTTTCCATTCCCTCTATCCAGGCCTCTCTCAATTTTGTGCATCTCAATCAAATTTCCCCACAGTTTCCTCTGTACAGGAACAACCCCAGCCTATCCAGTCTTCCTTCATAGTTGCAATTTTCCAAACCTGACAACATCTTTATAAATTGCCTTGTTACCCTCTCAAGTACATAGAGTCACACAGCTGGGAAACAGACCCTTTGGTCCAACCAGTCCGTGCCGAACATAATCCCAAACTAAACTAGATCTACCTGCCTGCTCCTAGCCCATATCCCTCCAAACCTTTCCTATTCATGTATCCATCCAAATGTTTTTTAAATGTTGTAATTGTACTGACGTCCAGTTACAATTCTTGCTACAGCTTCAGTGAGAATACTCCTAAACTTCCGTTATATGGACAAGTGATAATAACTCAATTTTTCTTGGCCTGTTATTGATTTTTGTACCTCAAATCTTACTGTTAGTTGCTGGAGAACACAGTTTGTACTCACAGTGCTAATACTGCAAACGATTACGTTAGATATATTGCATAGAGTAGGCTATTCAGCTTAACCAATCTATACTTTGTGTGTCAATGTTTCCTCATTTCACTACAAAGAGATCTGACTCGAAGTTTTAGACTCTGACCCCTCCTTATCCAAGATCCCAATCCCCTGTCCAAACCAGTGGAAATAGCTGCTTTCTTATTGACCTGATCTGTTTCCCTTAATACCTCATGAACTTTGTTCAAATCTCCCCTTAACCTTTTAAATTCTATGGAACGTGAGCCTGGATTGTGATCTTGTTGTAATCTAACTATTGGTAAATTATCCACATATGGTTCCATTCAAAGTGTTGTTTTCAAGGGTCTGTAATGTCGTGTTATCATTGTTAATGGATTAATCCACAGCCATTGGAATGTAATCAGCAACAGTTTAATTGTGGCACTGTTGGTAGCATTCTGACATTCAAGACAGATGATTGTAGATCAAGGCTCCCCAAAGTAGAGGTCAGGACCTAAAGTGGGGTCATGAGCTGAAATTTTGGGATTAAGAGCTCTAAGGTATCAATGGCCATCGTGAATTTCTGACCAAGTTATAACAACGCTTCACCTCTGATGTAAATGCAGATCTTTGTCCCTCAATTCTTGCTGAGGGGTTGCAACAATTTTCGAAAGTCAATTTGGGATCACAATGGGAAAAAGTTTGAGAAGTACAGTATGTAGATTGAGATTGGACTGCAGAAACCTGGAGATAGAAATTTAGGCTGAAGCCCTAAATGCAGTATGGAGGGAATGCTGTACCTTCAAAGAAGCTGTACGGGACATTAAGTTGAGCCACAACCTGCCCTCTCAGGTGGATGTGAAAAATGGCATGGCACGATTTTCAAGAGGGGAGCATTCCCACTGTCCTCAACCAGCGTCAATCACCCTCACTCATAGACCCCCTCCAGAGTGGAAGCAGGCCATTTGGCCCACCAAGTCCCCAATGATCCTCCAAAGTGCATCCCACCCAGACCTCCCCTATCTATGTAGCCCTGCATTTCCCCTGGCTACACATTTCCCCTTAGCCTACACATCCTGTGACACTATAGGCAATTTAGCATAGCCAATCCACCTAACCTGCACATCTTTGGACTGTGGGAGGAAACTAGAGCATGCAGAGGAAACCCACGCAGATATGGGGAAAATGTGCAAACTTCACACAGTCACCTGAGGCTGGAATCAAAACTGGGTTTCTGGCACTGTGAGGCAGCAGAGCTAACCACTGAGCCATCATGCTGTCCAGTCATCGCCATTTAAATATACGGATTAGAACTCGAGAGTGTAATGCTGGAAAAGCACAACAGGTCAGGCAGCATCTGAAGAGAATTGATGCTTCGGGCATAAGCCCTTCATCACGATGAAGGGCTTATACCCAAAACGTCAATTCTTCTGCTCCTCGGATGCTGCCTGACCTGCTGCGCTTTTCCAGCACCACACTCTTGACTCTGATCTTCAGCACCTGCAGTCCTCACTTTCACCCCAGCTTAGTAGAATGGTTTCACAGTGCAGCATATGAAAGCTTGCTGCTGGCAAAATGGTGCCTATATTAAAACTGCAAATTTACTTCAAAATGACTTTGTTGGCCGTAAAGCACTCAGGACCAGGGGTCATATAAAATGCTGTATGCTTTAAAAATGCTTTTCCTTTTTTAACAGGACTGTTTTTTGCTGTTCTTTAATGTAGGTTTAGAGGAGGATTTCACGAACAAGCTATTTGGACAGCACATTGCAAGTGAAGTGATCATCAAAGCACTTAAAGGTTCTTCAAGTAACCCTAATTCCCAGAAACCCCTGACCATGTCTCTACATGGTTACAGCGGCACTGGAAAGAACTTTGTTAGTCGACTAATAGCACAGAACCTTTACAGAAAAGGACTAGACAGCAAGTATGTCCATGTGTTTGTGTCAACACTCCATTTTCCTCATGTTCAGTTCATTGACAAGTATCAGGTAATCCCTTCTTTATAATTATAGACAACAAGAACTTTACAATAAATTTGTGGTATTATCAACTTATGGATACATCAAAGTCCTGATTTATATTTAGTTGTTAAGGCTGCATAAATCTCAAGTTTGTTGTGTTTTCTTTTATCATGGGACCTCGAGAATATTCACTACTTGTTGGTTAATTGTTTCTTCGCTGCTGTTGAACCAAAATTCTGGAACTCCCTCTCCAACAGATCTCTGAACATAAGAAAGAAAAGTCACAAGAAATAGAAATTGGAGTAGGCCATTTGGCTCCTCAAACCTGTTGTGCCTTTCATGGTCAAGATTATGGCTCACCTGCCTGAGGCCTAAACTCCTCTTTTTGTGTAGCTCATCATAGTCCTCAACTCTCTGATGTTTAAAAAAAATCCACCTCCTCCTTAAATATTTTCAGTGACATAGACTCCACAACTCTGAGATAGGGAATTCAAGGCATTCACTACCATCTGGGAGAATTCCTTTGCAATTCAATTTTAAATGGGTGTCCCCTTATTCTGTAACTTTGTCCCCTTTTTCGAGATGTCCCCACCAGCAGAAACATCTCCTCAACATCCGTTCTGTCAAGCACCCTCAGAGACTTGCATGTTTCAGTAAGACTATCCCTCATTTTTCTGAATGCTAATGAATAAAGGCCTAACCTGTTTTAGCCATTTATGATAAGTGAACCCCTTCATTCCAGAAATCAGCCTAGTGAATTTCTTTTGAGCTCTCTCCAATGTCAATACACCTTTCTGAAATACAGGGACCAAAACTCCAGGAGACAGTAAGGACTGCAGATGCTGGAAGCCAGAGCTAATAGATGTGAAGCTAGAAAAGCACAGCAGGTCAGACAGCGTCCGAGAAGTAGGAATGTCAACGTTTCTGGCCAAAACCCTTCCTAAGGACATTGGCCCAAAACATTGACTTCCCTGTTCCTTCGATGCTGTCTGACCATATAGTACTATAGGTTCAGCCTCACCAACATGCTGTATAGTTGTAACACAATTTCCTTATTTTAAACTCCAACCCTCTAGCTTAATTACTGGCTGCACTTGCATGTTAACCTTTTGTGCTTCATATGTAATTATACCCAAAACCCTCTGTGCTGGAGTTTTTCTCCATTTCAATGATAGCCTGCCTTTGATTCTTCCTACGTCATCTCACACTTTCCTATATTAAACTCCATCTGACAAGATTTTGCCCACTTATTTTATTCAACCTGTCTGTGCCCCTTTTCAAATTTTTTATGTCCTTATTACAGCATGCCCTCTCAGCTATTTTTCTATCGTCAGAAAAGTTGTGTACGTTAAAGTCTGTCCCCTCCTCCAAATCATTAACATAAATAGAATTGGGGTCATGGGGATGATACATGTGGCACTCCACTAGTTATATTTTGATCATGGCTGATCTATCACTGGAATTCCATTTCTTGGACCATCCCTATACCCCTTGATACCCTTCAGGTTTAAAAATGTATTGACTTTCTGTTTTCAATATATTCAACAAAAAAAATGGGAAAGCAATGGCACAGTGATACTGTTACCAGATTCATAATCCATAGTGCTAGACTAATGTTTTGCTGAACAAAAGCAAAATATGGCAGATGCTGGAGATTTGAAATTAAAACTCAGCAGGTTTGACCACAACTGTGGAGAAACAGAGGTAATGTTTTGAGTCTGATATGTCTGTTCTTTGGTTCCAAAGAAGAGTCTTTGTACCAACTCATTTTTTCTCTCTCCACTGCCAGACCTGCTGAATTTCTACAATACTACGTTTTTATTATTAGTGTTCTGGGGACAGTGTTTGAATCCCACCATGGGAGATGGTGAAATTAAAACTGAATAAAAATTTGGAATAAACAGTTCATCTAATATTGACCATACAACCATTGTTCATTGTCACTGGATCACTAATGTCCTTAAGGGAAAGAAGTCTGCTATCCTTACCTGGCGTGTGACTCCAAAACTACAGCAAGGTGGTTGAATCTTAAATCCTGTCTGAAATGGCTAGCAAGCCAGAGTTCAAAGGATAAATGCCATCCCAGCCAGCAACGCCAACATGCCATGAACAAACAAATAAGAAATCCATGCTATCCATGGTAAAAAAAGAATTCTGAAGATCACAGCCCTTCTGGTGAAAGTTTTCATCTTGGTCCTAAATGCTGATTTCGTCCTAAAACTGTGACCTTGTGCTCTAAGCTTCCTAACCAGAGGGGAAAACACTCTCACAGTGATTATTATTATTTTAATTTATTTTTAAAGGAACCAATGACATCAAATAAGTGGATGTAAATTTTTTTTGAATGTAGAGGTGAAGCAAGCATCCTATGATGGGCAATTTGTTTTTCATTGTACAGAGTAATTTACAGAAGTGGATTCATGGAAATGTTTCACAATGTGCCAGGTCAATGTTTATCTTTGATGAAATGGACAAAATGCATCCAGGTCTCATTAATGCAATCAAACCTTTCCTGGACTACAGCAGTGATGTTGACAAAGTGGATTACAGAAAAGCAATATTCATCTTCTTAAGGTAAGGACTGGGGTGGAAATAAATTTGGTATGGTTCCCACTTGTGATCATTAACCAATCAAACAGGGGAGAGTCATGATATATCTAAGAATTTGATACCATTGGACAATTCTCTAACCTTTCAACCAACTCTAACCAATGGAATTGGGTGCAAAGCTGGTTTTATACTCTGGCTTAACTTGCTATCGAAGTCAGTTGAGTACAATATTGAGCAGGGGTAAAGCTGATATTCCATCCAATCCCCTGGGATTCCTGTCCAACAAGCTCGGCTGAAATTGTCCATTGTAATACATTCCGTGACAAAATTAAATGTAAACATTTTGCAACGAAGCAGAAGAAACCCTGAATGACATTTGTTTGTTTTTAAAATCTGAATAGCAATACTGGTGGTGACAAGATAAGTGAATTCACCCTAAACGTTTTGATGAATGGAAAGGAAAGGGAGAGCATTAAGCTGAGTCAGCTAGAAGAGGAACTCTCCTCGACAGTCTTCAACAAAAGCAACAGTAAGTTCACGTGACTCACAAGTGGAGAATAAAATAGTGAACAAAAATTGTGATTGGCAAAATATATTGTCTGTTTCACAGTTCCTCCCCATGACCGTTCTATTTTTGAACAACTGTGTATATTGTTATGATCCCAGCTGATAGTACTAGTGAATGATGTTTCCAGATCCCGGAATGAAACCTGGCTTGATAGATAATTGGTTTAATTTAGTTTGTGGTCGTCAGTCACTGAAACATAGTCACATGAGGCTGTACAGTTTCTTTAACAACAACTTAATGTGCAAAAGGTGAAAATAAAGACAAGATAGAGAACATGGTTAGAGAAATGTTCAAACACCCAGCAAAACAGAGTTCAACCTCTTTCCCAACACCATCACTTCAGAGTGATTCGAATCCAGGGAAATTATACTTCCATATCATTCTCTCCTGTGAACTGTGGGGTATTTTCACATTAATGTTTGCAAAACTGAGACTTTCACAGCTTCTAATAGCCTACAGTTTTCTAACCAAACACTCTTGGTCTGAAAGTTGCACAAACTAAACTTTTTTACCATAAGCCCATAAGAAATAGGAACTGGAGTAAACCATTGGGTCCTTCAAGCCTGTTCCACCATTCAATAGTATCATGGCTGATCTGATATTCCTCACATCCACTACCTGCATTTTCCCCTTAATCTTTCATTCTCCTATTGATAAGAATCTATCTCAGCCTTAAACTTGTAAATGATTGTCCCCACAGCTCATTGTGGCAAGGAGTTCCAAAACCTCTCAACCTTCTGAGAAGAAATTCCTCTTCATCCTAGTCTTAAATTGGAGCCCCTCACATCTGAGACTACGCCCTCTGGTCTGAGACTCTCCCTTAGACGAAGCATCCTCTCAGCATGTACCTGCCAAGTCCTTTGAGCATCTGATATGTTTCAATGAGATAACCTCACATGCTTCCATACTCCAAGAGAGTACAGTCCCAACCTGTTTACCCTTCACTCATAAAACAATCCCACAATATTGTGGATTATCCTTGTGAACCTTTTCAGAACTGCCTCCAATGAAATGATATCTTTCCTTAAATGAGGGAACCTAAACTGCATAAAGGTATTGTAGATGTTGTCTCCCCAGCACCTTGTACAGTTGCAGTAAGCCTTCCCTACTCTCATACTCCAACTCTCTTGAAATAACGGCCAACATTTCATGAGCCTTGCTGGTTACCTGTATGCTAGCTTTCTGTGTTTTATGCATAAGTACTCCCGAGTTCCTCTGTGTTGCAGCCTTCTGCATTTTTTCTTAATTTAAATAATAATGTTCTTTTGTTCTCCCTTCCACAATGAACAACTTTGCATTTTGCCACATTATACTCCATTTACCAACTTTTTGGCCATTTACTTAACCTGTCAGTATCTCTCTGTAAATTATTTGTATCCATCTCGCAACCCTGCCTTTTCACCTATTTTCATGTCATCTCCAAATTTATTAATGTGTATTGTGAACAGTTGTGGTCCCAGTACCGATTCCTGTGGAACCCCACTGGTTACAGGCTCCCAATTTGAAAAAGAACCTCTTATCCCCACTCGCTGTTTCCTGCCCATTAGCCAATTCTCCATCTATGCCAATATATTACCTTCAACACCATGGGCTATGGGCTGTTATGACTTAACCATCTGTGAGGTACCTTGTTGAATTCCTTCTGAAAGTCCAAATATGACACATCTACTGGTTCCCCTCCATTCACTCTGGTTGAGACTTTCTTGAAAATCTTGAATAAATTAATCAGACATGATTTACCTTTTATGTGGCCATGCTAACTCTACACAATTATATTATGGTTTTCCAAATGTGCTGCCTCTTCAGTAATTGATTGCAATATTTTTTTCAACAGTAGATCATCGGCTAATCACCCATAGTTACCTGCTTTTTGCCTCCCTCCCTTTCTGAATATGAGAGTCACACTGGCAGTTTTCCAATTACCGATGTTAACTCATTCCTTCAACTGCTCTGAGTAACTCATTTCTGGGACAGGGATTATGCTGTTTCTCAACACCCTCTGGTTTCCTACAAACTGCACTTGGGGTTGTTTTCATTGGAGAAAAGAAGGTTTAGGGGTGACTTGATAGAGGTGTACAAGATGATTAGGGGGTTAGATAGGGTTGACAGTGAGAACCTTTTTCCACGTATGGAGTCAGCTATTACAAGGGGGCATAGCTTTAAATTAAGGGGGGGTAGATATAGGACTGATGTTAGGGGTAGGTTCTTCACTCAGCAAGTCGTAAGTTCATGGAATGCCCTGCCAGTAGCAGTGGTGGACTCTCCCTCTTTATGGGTATTTAAGCGGGCATTGGATAGGTATATGGAGGATAGTGGGTTAGTGTAGGTTAGGTGGGCTTGGATCGGCGCAACATCGAGGGCCGAAGGGCCTGTACTGCGCTGTATTCTTCTATGTTCTATGTTCTATGCCCTGACAATTCTCAATTTCAGTTTTCTAAACCAAAAATCAATGCATGACTATTATAACCTGAAAACAAGTTAATAGCCTTCGTTGTTTATGCCTGTGATAAACAACAAGTTGTATCCAATTTTCCGTTAGCACTCTTTAGTTTTACTATCATTTGCTCTTTGATACATCCTGCATTAGGTCACTGTTTTAGAAGAACTGACCTATTTTTCTTTTTAAGCTCTTCAGCACCCATATGCTGCTATTAAAATCTAAAATAATTATAAATCACACATTTCTCATCACTATCTTCTATATTGTTTTTGTTTCTCTACATTTATAAGTAGAGCTATAGAATACAAAATTATGACATCATGAACGTTTACAAAGCAGTGTCATCTGGAGTGCTAATTCCTACTTTAAGCAAAAGATTCTTTAGGAACGATGTAAAGGCATTAGAAAGGGTATAGAAAAGATTGACAAGAATGATTCCTTGTGTTATGATCCCAGCTAATGGTAATATTGGACATGAATATAATCTGCCTTGATCGATCATCTGTTTATTTTTTGCAGTTGATTACACGGTAGTCAGTCTTTTAAACATATTCACACAAGACTGCAGATATTCTTTTACAATAGAACACAAGTTTATTACACAAATTAAGAAAAAAATCAAAACCACTTACAGATAGAAAATAGTTTGAAAATCTTAACACAAATATCAAAAGCAAAGTTTCAACCAGTTTGGCAAAGTGCTCCAATAAAGAGACTCAATCCCAAGAGATAACACTCATGTCTCAGCCTTTTAAAGCTTATTTAATTGACTTTCCACAGTTGCTTTCTCTTGGACTGCTGAGACAGTTTTATGATTCCTTTCTGAATCAATGAATGCATACTTCACATAATTCTGATGACTTGAACTTTTTCACTTTTAAAATCTTGAAGGCTTCTGTCCAAACTCTTGTGGCCTGGAGGATCTACAGACTAGAAACCACTAATGCAGAAGTGACTAATTCTCCTGAACTGAACTGAAAAAGTTGGTTAACCTGTTGGGCCAAAAACAAACTTACTTTCTGAACTATACTCTAGGATTCTTCAGATCTGAAAACATGAACCTTTTGTTGTGAATTGGAAATGAAACTAATTACCTTAATGAGTATACTCCTTCTGTCATAAACCCAACTGTATAAACATTTTATCGGTTAACACTGCAGGGAAGATGCAGTTGGCTTAAGTTATATGCTTTAGCTCACTGTCCTCAAATGACCTCCTGGCACTTTTTAAAAATATTACCTTCGCATGACTAACTAAAACCCAGCTGCCCCTATTTCTTTTTGAAAAATTCAAATGATGAAAACAATAACATTTGTTTATCACACATGGATCAGGAATTTTATTTATATGGATAGATTGAAGTTACCACCATTCCCTTCAGAGATGATTAAGAGATTTGACAGAGCTACTCAAAATCATGAGAAATTTGCATAGAGTAGATCAGAAGAAACTGTTTCTGTTGACCAAAGAGTCAAGGGCAGAGGACACCCAATTCAAAAACCTTTTAATTTCAACTAGCAAATGGTTAAGATCTGCAATGCACTGCCTAAGATTCTGATGAAGACCGACTCAAGCATGACTTTCAAAACACAAGTGAATAATTTTCTGACAAGAAGAGCATTGCACGGCTACGTGGAAAAGGTTAGCAAGATGGGTTACTCTTAAAGAGAACCAACACTTTTTCCTTACATTTTCAAAGGACGGCAAGACCAGCATTTGTTACCCATGGTATACACCAGGGTTTGAATGGTTGCCTTCTGTACTGTAAGTGTTTTATAATTCTAGTTAAAAATTGAAAGGACTACGAAAAGAAAAAGACAAAGCTAATGACCTCAAGAACACCTTTTAATAAGAAAACTCAGTTAGTACTATATCTTTTCTCTGCTGCCATTTCATCAAATTCAACCAAGACAGATTAGACAAATTTAAGATTGTTTTCATTTGAATGATATTTGCAAAATATTAAAGAGGAAAGGGTAGATTCAGAGGTTCAATTTCCACTAGTTGGAGATTCTGTGAGTAGCAGTCACAGCCTAATAATGAATGCCAGAGCTTTTATAGTGAAATTAGCAAATATTTCCAAATGCAAAGGTTGGTTGAAATCTTGGTCTCTCTACCACAAATTGCACTTACTGCTGGATAAAATGTTAATATTACTTTTTATGATTGGTTGATGCTTGTTAGCCAAGGGAATTAAGGACATTAGGCAAAGGTGGGTTTGTGGAGCTAGGTTGCAGTTGAGTCTTCTACCATTGGATGGTAGGTTGAAGGAGCTAATGGTGTCCTGCTATCCTTTATTAGGTGCAGTTTCTCCATCTCTGTTAAAGTTCTGACTATGCCTCAGTCTGCCAGCATCCTGTATATCTGTGCTGAAAGCTTTGATTCACCTCGTTCAGCAATGCAAGGGGGAGGTGAGGGGTAGTAAGAACATTCCTAAACTTTTAAATCTGTGCCAAACACAGCAACTTTGAAGAATGCCAGCCACTTCAAGATCATTTTCTTTTCACTTAAAATTTATAAATAAGCCTTTTTTTCAGCCAATGCTCATGGATGTATTGCAATTTGAGTGACAGGTGAGCCATATATGAAATGATTGAGTCTACTGTGATCCAGCAAGTTGATCTATGACCAGCCGAACCATAATGGTTTCAATCTTGAGTTTGATAACAAGAACCAAGGTTGTGTTGAGTTCATTGAGGGGCTTTCTATGACTGATGTGTGTGCATTGTAGTCTTTGGGAATAAGAATCATGCTTGCTCATGGCAAGATCCTGAACGTGGAGTTTATTAACACAGAGGCAGTTGTGCTGCAGCCACCACCTGGTTCTGGTTGACCAGGAAACTCTCTCCTGCTCTCTCTGCCCAGCAGAGGTGTATTGAAAGGACTTGTAGGATCTGTTTGGCTGCATTATGAAACATCTTCCGTGGCCATCAGGCCCTAAGTGGGAGAAGGTTGGAGTGTTTGGCCTAGAGTTTGGGATACGCCACAAGACCTTCACTGGTCTCAGTGCTAACAAAGGGCAAACCATCTCTTGTGCTTGTTTTTCTGGTCACTGACTTGTGAATCCTTCTTAAACTTCTCATTTGTAGCAATGGGAAAGGTTGCTAACTTTAAGTGCCAAAAGGCTAGGTCAAAGGTTATCAATCCAACACCTACTATCTAAGGGGATGCAACGGCCTAGTGGTATTATTGCTAGACTATTAATCCATATAGAGGTCACCACCAGACGCCTGGAGGAAGAACGCCTCATCTTCCGCCTCAGAACACTTCAACCCAGCACATCAGTGTGGACTTTAACAGTTTCCTCATTTCCCCTTCCCTACCTCACCCTAGTTCCAAACTTCCAGCTCAGCACTGTCCCCATGACTTGTCCGGACTTGTCCTACCTGCCTATCTCCTTTTCTACCTATCCACTCCACCCTCTCCTCCCTGACCTATCACCTTCATCCCCTCCCCCACTCACCTATTGTACTCTATTCTACTTTCTCCCCACCCCCACCCTCCTCTAGCTTATCTCTCCACACTTCAGGCTCTCTGCCTTTATTCCTGATGAAGGGCTTTTGCCTGAAATGTTGATTTCACTGCTCCTTAGATGCTGCCTGAACTGCTGTGCTCTTCCAGCACCACTAATCCAGATATTAATCCATAGACCCAGGTGATATTCTGGGGACCTGGTTTAAATCCCACTATAGCAGATTGTAGAATCTGAATTCAATAAAAGATCTGGAATTAAGTGTCTAATGATGACCATGGAACCATTGCTGATTGTCAGGAAAAACCTGGGTTTGTCTTTATGGAAGTTCTTTGGTAAAGGAAACTGCCACCTTTACTCAGTCTGGCCGACATGTGACTCCAGATCCATAACAATTTGACTCTTAACTTCCCTCTGGGAAATTAGGAATGGGAAAAAATGCTGGCTTGGCCAGCAAAACCAACATCCTGTAAGTGAATTTTTAAAAATAATCTCATCCCCTGACTCCCCAAAGCCTGTCCACCTTCTACAAGACACAAGTCACGAGTGTGATGGAATACTCTGCACTTGCCTGGATGGGTGCAGCTCCAACAATATTCAGGAAGTGTGATGTATCCAAGACAAAGCAGCCTGTTGATTGGAACCACATCCACAAATATTCAGTCACTCCACCTCCAACACTCAGTAGCAACAGTGTGTACCATCTTCAAAATGTACCCCAGAAGTTCACCAAGGCTCTTTCAATAGCACCTTCCAAACCCACAACTGCTTCCATCTAGAGAGCTAAGGGTGGCAGATGCAATGGGCCACCACTACCTGAAAATATCACTCCAAGCCACTCACCATTCTGACTTGAAAATATATCACTGTCTCTTCAGTGTTGCTGGGTCAAAATTCTGGAATCCCCTCCCTAACTGCATAGTGGGTGTACCTACACAACACAAACTCCAGCGGCTCAAGAAGAAAGCCTATCTCAGCCTTCTCAAAAGCAGCAGAGGATGGGCAATAAGTGGTGGCCCAGCCCACATCCAGTGACTGAACAGATCATTTTTTAAACAAGCCTCAAGTGGCCAATGACCATTAGGATAATGAATTTGGGGAGAGGGGCGATGAACATCAGAATCACACCTACATGAGAGAAATTAGCACTGAAAGGAAGGCATTTAATCTTTCTGAAAATCATTTTAAAAAATTATTAATGTTTAAAAATATTTCCATTGTAGGTGGTTTCTGGCAGACTGCTCTCATCCAAAGCAACTTGATTGACCATTTCATTCCTTTCCTACCCCTGGAGTTCAAACACGTTGAGTCCTGCGTGAGAGCTGAAATTGCATCCAGAGGTAAAAGGATCAGTGAGAGCATTGTCACCACAATTGCAAGCAGTATGGTCTACTACCCAGAAGAGAAGCTGCTGTCACAAAAAGGTTGTAAGACTGTAGCTTCCAAAGTAAACTTGTATTTCTAAGTTGAAGAACCTACAGAATGAAATTTTTGCAAATCTCCTTGGTGTTTGCAGAATCTCTGGGACTGATTGATGAGGTACTTATCCACTTACAATTCTTTTAACAGAATCACTCCATAACTAGCCTGTTGTACCTGCTGGTGTCCATTTCTGCCAGTTAGGTGATCTGCTGTCATGGTGTACCATGCTTGTCTGTATTGTACCAACCCGAAACATCGACTCTTCTGATCTTCAAATGCTGCCTGACCACCTGTGCTTTTCCAGCACCACACTCTTTGACTCATACATCCACAGCAGCACATCTGTCCACCATTCTGTGACATCTGTTATCCAACTGCAAGCTGCAGCAAAAACAGAAATTGCTGGAGAAGCTCATCAGATCTGGCAGCATCGGTGGAGAGAGATCTGAGTTAATGTTTTGGGTCAAGTGACCCTTCCTCAGAACTGGGGATGAGCCCTTTTTCTGCAGTCACCACTTTGGCTGCTTGAAAAGACCTATGAACAAATGGCTAAAATACGGACATGTCACTTTGCAGAGTTATTTTTGCTCATTTGTCTTATGGATGGTATGTGAAATTTGTAGCAGACATCTCAGTGTGCACACTTTTAAAAACCTGTTTTTTTTCTGCAGATCTTTACTTATTGTCCAGGCTTCTGATGTGTACACGGAAAGGTAGAGAATGCAGCATCTGTAAACAAATGGATTATTGACAGGCAGTGTTTTAACTGCTTGGCTCAGAATCAGAGAGTCGTGGGTTCAAGCCCCACTTCAGACAATTGAGCACATTAACCAGCAAAATAGTGGGGCTGTGTCTGTTTTTCTAACCGTGGACATTAACTCACAGCTTATGACTAAAACTACACATTGTAATTGACTTAGGTTGGATTGGTACTTAGATTTGTGCACATGACACAACTCTTAAGTGGATTACTTCAGGACGTTTCCTTGCAATACTGAGTGAGTTGCTGCACTGTACAAGCTGCTGTCTTCCAACTTGCCCTCTCAGGAGAACTTAGGGTAGATGATTCTATTGCACTATTTGAAGAACAACAGGGCAATCTGGCACTGACCTAACCATTAGATTAGATTAGATTACTTACAGTGTGGAAACAGGCCCTTCGGCCCAACAATTCCACACTGCCCCGCCGAAGCGCAACCCACCCATACCCCTACATCTACTCCTTACCTAACACTATGGGCAATTTAGCATGGCCAGTTCACCTGACCTGCACATCTTTGTGACTGTGGGAGGAAACCGGAGTACCCGGAGGAAACCCACGCAGACACGGGGAGAACGTGCAAACTCCACACAGTCAGTCGTCTGAGGCGGGAATTGAACCCGGGTCTCTGGCACTGTGAGGCAGCAGTGCTAACTACTGTGCCACCGTGCCGCCCACAAACTTCTCCCTCAAACCTGTATTAGGCCACAAAATTTTAGTTATTGATCTTATTGCTGTTTGTGAATTGGCTGCTACAAGTGTGATTGTTCTTAGCAGTATTCTGTGAATAAGATTGATTAAAGCTTTTTTGCTGAGCATTTGTGCACAGATGACAGTCATTCCATCCACCTGCTGGACACAGCTGCTGTTAAAAAGTGGTCATTTTTCATCCTAATTTTATTTTGTTGCAGGGATATAATGCTCCCTTTTTACTACCACAAAGCCCAGAAGTTGTCATCATGATTTGGAATATACACCAGTGAAAGACCAACAGAAGCAGATTCAATAATAACTTTCAAAAAAGAATTGGATACAGATCTAAATGAGGAAAACTTGCATGTGGAGAAATAGGAAGGGAGTGGATCAAGACAGCTAGCACGGGGAGTGGAGTGAATGGCCTTCTTCTATGCTGTAACCATTCTGTCTTCTCTTGGTTCTCTCAAAATGTGAACATACAAATTAGGAGCAGAAGTAGACCATTCAGCTCCTTGAAGAAAGTGAGGACTGCAGATGCTGGAGATCAGAGTTGAGAGTGTGGTGCTGGAAAAGTACACCAGGTCAGGCATTATCAAGGAGCAGGAGAATCGATGTTTTGGGCATAATCAGATTCCTGATAAAAGGCTTATGACCAAAATATCAATCCCCCTGCTCCTTACATGGTGCTTGACCTGCTGTGCGTTTCTCCATTCAGCTCCTTGAGCCACCGTTCAGTAAGATCATGGTTGATCAGTTTGTGTTTCAAATTCCACATTTCCATCTTCCCATCTACACCGCTTCCTCCCGCTTTAGGAATATTCAATGCCCTCACTTCCACTATCTTCTGAGGACAACCTTAGAAAAAAAAAATTCATCTCTATCCTAAAAAAAACCACACTAATTTTAAAACTGTACCCCCTAGTTCTGAGTTGACCAAGAGGAGAGAGTCTTTCCACATCCAATTTGGTAAGACCATCAAGGATCTTTTACTCTTCAATCAGTTCATGACTTGTTTCCTAAATTCTGTGGAACCAACCCAGCCGGAACCAACCTTCCCTCACAACTCCACACACTCATTCCAAGCATCAATCTAATAAACCTCCTCAGAATTACCTCCAACCTATTTACATCCTTCCCAAAATCAGGAGCAAATCCACACACAGTATTTGAGATATTGTCTCACCCATGCCCTGTATAACTGAAGTACAACATCCTGCCTTGTGTTCTATGCCTCTTATCGTAAAGGATTGCATCCCATCAGCCTTCTAGATTATGCACTGTACCTGCACACAAACTTTGTGACTCATTCTCCAGAACATTGAAATCCCTCTGCACCTCAAAACTCTGCAGTCATTCTCCTTTTAAGTAATATTTTGTTTTTTTAAATTCTTTCTGGTCTCCCTGCTTATAAGAAGGATGATGCTAAACTTTAAACGGTTCAGAAAAGATATACAAGAATTACCACAATTGGAGGGTTTGAACTATAAGGAGAGGCTGAATAGGCTGGGGCTATTTTCCCTCAAGCATCAGAGGATGAGGGGTGGCCTTAGAGAGGTATATAAAAGTATGAGGATAGGGTAAATAGACAAGGTATTTTCCTCAGGTCGGGGGAGTTCAAAATTAGAGATAAAGGTTTAAGGTGAGAGGGGAAAAAATTTGAAAGGGACCTGAGAGGTAACATTTTCACACAGAGAGTGGCACGTTATGGAATGAGCTGCCAGAGGAAGTAGCACAAGTACAATATTTAAAAGGCATCTGGATGCATGTATGAATAGGAAGGGTTTAAGAGAGATATGGGTCAAATCCTGGCAAATGGGAGTAGATTAATTTGGAATACCTGGTTGACATGGATGAAGGGCCTGTTTCTATGCTGTAAATTCTATGACTCCTGCCAAAGGGAAGAACTTCTCATTTCTCTACATCATGCCAGATTTTTACCTATTCACTCAACCTATCTAATTCCTTCTGTAAAGTCCTTATGTCTCCTTCACACAGAGCTTCTCACTAATCTTTGTGTTGTTTGCAAAGGTAGCTTGAATGCGTTTACTACATTTATCTAAGGCATTGACATAAATAATAAACATTGAGACCCAGCACAGACCCCTGCAGGACTCAACTGGCCACATCCTGTCAATCAGACAAAGACTCATTAATGCATACTCTCTTGTCTAGTTGGTATAAAGCAATCTTCTATCCAGGTAAAAACAATAGATTCCTGATGAAGGGCTTTTGCCCGAAACGTCGATTTTCCTACTCCTCGGATGCTGCCTGACCTGCTGTGCTTTACCAGTACCACTCTAATGCAATCTTCTATCCAGGCTAATTGATAAGCCTTACACCATAAGCTTTTATTTTTTGCAATAACCTTTGATGTTATACGTTATTAAATGGCTCTGGAAATCCAAGTACAGTACATCTGCCAGTTCCCTTTCATCCTCAGCTCCTTGAAAGAAATCCTATAAATTGGTTAAACTCAATTTTGGTGTCATGAAACGATTGCTAACTCTTCCCGACTATTGAGCTTATCTAGATGCGCAGATATAATCTCTTAATGGGGAAAATGTTCTACAAAAGGGAAGGCATTCCATCACAAAGATAGGGCTGAAGGTGAACCAATGGAGGGTGCAGGGAGTTACTCATGGAGACATCCAGGAACAATGCAATGGAATAAGAACTCATCTCAGTTATTAATTCATCACCTCACTCCACTGCAGAGGGTTAATTGGTTACACAACTCTCTGCAAGCATGAAGCAAGGTGAGGTGCCAAGGATGTCATGAATGACCACATCCAGAGGGAGATCATATGTTGGCATCAATTTGCATCACACACTAACCTTCCAGCTTACTGAGCTAATTGCCGAATCCAGTCCCAGAAATAGTATCCGTGAACATTTCATTGATTGCTGAAAAATCCCAGCAAGTGATTCACAACCGTTTTTAAGGTAAGAAATCTATTACTTTTACCTGGCCTGACCTTTTGAGTTAACCCGAACTGTCAACAATAAGGTAGTTGACTCTTCCACTCCCTCAAATGGTAAGCAGTCCACAGGGATAAAGTTCAGTTAAAAGAACAGTAATGGTTTGTAATATATCTACAGTTGTACTGGACCTTCAATGTACAAGATGAGTTGGACTGGTATATGTCACACACAGCATTTACACGACCTTTTGATTTATCTGTCCTTGATCTCTCTGCTCACAAATTCGGTGTTCTGTGCACTTCCCTCTCACTTCATCAGATGTCAGAGCAGTGCTCAGAAAGCTTGTGATATCAAATGAACCTATCACTTGGTGTCATGTGATTTCTGACTTTGTCCACCCAGGTGACTGCCTGTTAGTGAAGAACAAGAATGTTTAGGTTTTGTCAGTGACACCCAAGTCACACCAAAGACTAAAGAACAATATGGCGGCGGCATCACCTGAACATCTTCGCACCTTCCCACTGGCCCCGCCCCACCGACCACGTGCACAGCCTACAGCCAATGGGAGGAACGGAGGCGCCACCTGCGGGGCGGTAGTGACGTATCGTCACGCCATTCGCGCGGGGTGGAAATATTCCGTGTTTCCATTTCCGTACGCGCTTGGAAAGATGGCGCCTGGGAAGTGGGTGATGATGTTTTTCGCCCTGTCCCTTTCCGTAAGACTGACCGCTGCGTTGGAGCCCTTCACGACCTCCGCCGTCTTGATCGGAGCTGCCTCTACAGCCTATTATTATTTCAGCTGTCGCTTTCAGGAATGTTGCACCAAGGCCTGGGTACCGCTGGATGTCAAAGGTCAGCAGGTAAAAGGTGCAGGGTCAAGGGTCAGAGCTAGTTCCAGGGTCAGCAGGTGAAATGTGCACAGTCAGGGGTCAGAGCTAATTACGGGGTCAGCAGGTAAAAGGTGCAACGTTAGAGTTCAGACCCAGGTATATGGCCAGCAGGTAAAAAGTGCAGAGTGGGGTGGGGAAGAAATGGTAATGAGATGCATGATTAGGAATAGGAGCACAATTGAGGCACAGGAAGGTCAAAGTAAGGCAGGGCTCCAAAAGCTAATGTTTCTAAATAAACCTGTTGGACTATGAACTGGTGTTGTGTGACTTTTAACAAACTAAGGAAAGGCAGAGGTTCAGGTTGTGGAACACGTTGAAGAGTTGGGGATAGAAGTAAGATGGAGCGCCCAGGGCTGGGGGAGATGGTGAGAGGCAAGGTGCAGGCTTGTGTGGTAGAGGCAGGGTTAGAAAGGGTAGAAATTAAAATACATCATTGGAGGGGGTGTGCATTGAATGAAACAAGGTGTTGGATTGGAGGGATTTAGGTAGCAGTGAAGTGCAGAATTAGGGTCTGCAATTAGATACTAGATCAGTGAGTCATACTGAGGTACTGCATTGTGATGTTTTAGTTTTTTTTCTTATATTTTAAAATCTGGCCTGATTTCTTTGTTTCTTGTTGGCCTTTTTATCAATTTCATTGATGAAACGCTATAGATAGTGTTTAGAAACTATATAAAGAATAAAGATGTTTTTCTTACTGTCTGAATGTCAGCTGTGGCTTAGTTAGTTTCAGTTTCATTTGAGTCAAGGTTCTGGGTTCAGGTCCACTGTAAAGTTTGAGCACAAAAATCAAGGCTGACACTCCAGTGTTGAGGTTATTTGGTACCATACTTCTAGTGTCCTAGAAGCGAAGAGCACGGCAACTTGTTCATACTTAACAGATATCCTAAATCAATCTAGTCCCATTTGCCAATATTTGGCCCATATCCCTCTAAACCTTTCCTACTCATGTACCCATCCAGATGTCTTTTAAGTATTGTTGTCGAAATAGCCTCCTCCACTTCCTCTGGCAGTTTATTCCATACACACACTGCCCTCTGCATGTAAGACTTGCCCCTTGAGTCCATTTTATATCTTTCCCCTCATCTGAAACCTATGCCCTCTAGTTTTGGACTCCCCTACCCTGGGAAAAAGACCTTGTCTATTCACCCTATCTATGCCACTCAATTTTATAAACTTCTAGAAGATCACCCCTCGGCCTCTAGGGAAAATAGCCCCAGCCTATTAAGCCTTTTCCCCAGAGCTCAAACCCTCCAACCCTGGCAATATCTTTGTAAGTCTTTTTTTGAATCCTTTCAAGTTTAACAAGACTTTTCCTACAGCAAGGAGACCAGAATTGAATGCAATATTTCCAAAGGTAGCTTCATCAATGTCCTGAATAGCCACAGCATAACATCCCAAATCTTATATACAATGCATTGACTAATAAAGACCAATGTATCAAAAACCTTCTTTACTACCCTGTCGACCTGTGACTCCACCTTCAAGGAACTAAGAATGTGTATCCCCAGGTTTTTTTTGTTTGGCAACACTTCCCAGGACCCTACCATTACTTGTATAAGTCCTGCCCTGATTTGTCTTACTAAAATACAACACCTCACATTTATCTAAATTAAACTCCATCTGCCAATCCTTGACCCACAGCCCATCTAATCAAGGTCCCACTGTACTCTGAGATAACAACCTTCACTGTTCACTACACCACCACTTTTGGTGTCATCTGCAAACTTACTAAGCACACCACCTACATTCTCATTCAATCATATTGTTAAAGATGTTATCATTTGGATGAAATATCAAAAAGAAGCTCTGGATCCTCTTCAGATTAACAATCCACAGCCAGTATATTGAAGAGGAATTGGCCAGGAGAGGGTTTTATCCATGGTGTCCTTGTCAATATTTATCCCATTTTAAAAAAAAAAGGACTAGGGAGCAATATTAGGTCCTACTGCACCACTCAATCAACTCTTGACTGATTTTTGTGGTCTCAGCTTCACTTTAATGTCTTACCCAGTAATCCTTGACTCTAGCAAGTTTTGAGAAGATTTGTAGCCTAGGTTGAAGTTCTGGATGTAGGCTTGCTTGCTGAGCTGAAAGTTCATTTTCAGACATTTCATCGCCATACTAGGTAACCTCTCCAGTGAGCCTCCAGCTGAAGCACTGGTGGTATAGCTTACTTTCTGTTTATATGTTTGGGTTTCCTTGGGGTAGTGATATCATTTCCTGTTCTTTTTCTCAGGGGGTGATAAATGGGATCTAAGTCAATGTGTTAGTTGATAGCGTTCCAGTTGGAATGCCATGTCTCTGTTTGACTAGGATGGATGTGTTGTCCCAGTCAAAGTGGTATCCTTCCTCATCTGTATGTAAGAATACTTTAGTGAGAATGGGTTATGTATTTTTGTGGCTAGTTGATGTTCATGTATTTTGGTGGCTAGTTTTCTGCCTGTTTGTCCAATGTAGTGCTTATTACAGTGCTAACCACTGCGCCACCGTGCCGCCCCAATTCTTTTTGAATACACTGTATAGTTGATTTTCCTCTGTGCTGCAGTGTGTGTTGTCTCATTGAAATAATGTTCTAATGCAGGTTCATTTATGGGTGATGGGATGATTGCTTCTGTAGTTCAATATTTGGTCTGTTTGTATTGTTTTCTTGTAGATGCTGGTTTGAAGTTCCCCATTGGCTGGTCACTCTAATGTGACATCTCAGAGTGGCAGTTTATTGTTGTTTTCCTCCTCTTTAGTGAATTTTATGCCAGTAAGGGTATTATTGAAGGTCTTGAAGGTTTCCTCTAATTTGTTTTGTTTAGTGTTGACAAAGGTGTCATCCACACAGCGGACCCAAAGTTTGATGTTTGCCAGAGCTGTTTGTTCATACCTCTGCTAAGAACCCTAATATCTGAGGTCCCCTGGGTGTTCTGTTGGTTTGTCTGTAGGTTTTGTTGTTGCAAATATTGTAACAAACACAACATTGAACAAACTGGTAGAACACTAGCCACCAGGATATATGCGCATCAACTAGCTACAAAAAGACATGACCCACTCTCACTAATATCCTTGCATACCGATGAGAAAGGACATCACTTTGACTGGGACAATACATCCATCCCAGGACAAGCCATTCAGAGAAGCATGGCATTCCAACCAGAACTCTATCAACAAACACATCGAGTTAGACCACATCTACCACCCACCTGAAAAAAAAACAGGAAATGTCATCACCATAGGAAATGATGTCACCACAGGAAGTGGCATCACCAACCCATGGAAAACCAAACCCATAAATAGAAAGTGGGCTACACCTCCAGTGTGCTTCATCCGGGGCTCACTGAAGATGTTATCTGGTATGGTGACAAAATGTCTGAAAACTAACCTTCCAGCTCAGCAAGCAAACCTATGTCCAGATCCTTGACTCTCTTCATTGTCAAAAATTGACTTCACCCGCCCACAAATAAATTTAAAGACGTCTTGGAAAGGTGACTGTCTGAGAGAAAAATATTTCTCCTCAACTCTGTTTTTAAAAAAGAGACTTCATTATCCTGTGAAGTTCCTCCCAATGTCCATCCTATCCCATCTCCTTGAGATCTTCTAAGTTTCAATAAAGTCACCCTTGTTTCTTTTTTTTTTGAAACTCCGATGGATAAAGACATTGTGTGGTCAGACTTTCCTCATAACATAAGTCCTTCATTCCAGAACTGAGTTGTGAACCATCTCTGAACTGCTAATGCAATTATATTTTTAGTTTCAAATAAGGAAACCAAAACTGTACATATTAATGTCAGTTCAGCAATGCACTGTACAGTTTAAACTGTATGCCTTGACAAATAAAGGGAAGTATCCCCTATGTCTCCTTAACCACTTTGTCTATCCATCTTGACACCATAAGGAACTGTTGGACATGCACACCTATGTCCCTCTGATCTTCAGTGCTTCACAGTGTCGTAACATTCATTGTTTGTTCTGCCCAAATGCATCAGCTCCCATTTATCCGGATTGAATTCTGTGTTCCACTGATTGGCCCATCTGGCTGGCCGGCTGGTGTATATTCTCCTGTAATCTAATGCTATTCTTATGTTATTATTTAACATCCACCAATTGTTGTATTGGTGAGAACCCAGTTGCGAATTTTGATTTTTATCCCTTGTCTGTTCTTGTTCTTTTCCATAACAATTTTGAGTTGAACAAATTTATAATCGCAGTTTGCAAAATGCTCCCCCATTGATGCTTCAACCACTTGCCCAGCTTTCTTGTCTTTAAAATTAAGTTCAGCACTACCTCCTCCTTTGTAGGGCTTTCCATTTACTGATTTTAAAAGCTGTACTAGATGCATTTTAACAATACTGCTTGCTCTAAACTTTCACACTGACTACCCCAGTTAATGTTGGGGATGTTGAAATCCCTTACTATCATGACCCGATTACTTTTACACTTAGCTGCTGTACTGTTTCTCTCTGACTGTAGCTGTGTATTGCATGAGTCCTGTGTGTGTATTTATCTGTTTCTGGTTGTTTTTAAAATAGGATTGGAAACCTCCTTAAAGGAGCAGCTGTTTGGACAACATATTGCATTGGATGTGATTCCAAAGGCAATCGAAGGCTTCCTGAGTAATAAGGATGCAAAGAAACCTCTCACCCTTTCTCTACATGGCTGGACTGGCACTGGCAAAAGCTTTGTCAGTAGAATAATAGCTGAAAGCCTGTATAAAAATGGAATGGACAGTAAATATGTTCATAAATTTGTGACTTCTTACCACTTCCCCAATGTTCAACATACCAGCAAGTATATAGTAATTATCAACTTGTTTTTCTCTGTCATACTCTTGCATCACTTGTACAGGATTCAAAATCCGAGCAGGTTTTTCCTAGAGCAGGTACAGCTTGGGTTAGACAGAGTAAGGTTCCTTCTGTATGGTCCTATCAAACCAGAAGATTTACCTTGATCCAGCTGAGTTGGACTCTGAGAATACTGAATTGAAGCTTTTCATTGGCTCAGCAATGTTGGAACAAAATAGTGCTGCACTGATGCCTACATTTTAAGTGACAACATACATCCTGTTACTGCCTGTCCTAAAACTTGTAGCACCTTCCAATTCTGAAGAATATTCTCTATCCCCATTTTTTTCAGTTTTGTTTTTATCCTGCATAGAAAGTTAGGACTCAGGAACAGACCATTGGACAAGTCAAACCTGCTCCATTGTTCAAAATATCATGGCTGATCTGTTTGCGCTCCACTTCCCTGTCTATCCCCCCCATAATCTTTGGCTCCCCTGCCTATGAAACACAATTCATATTATACAGTGTGTTAACCGCAAGCTAATGGGACACAACAGAATCCTTTCAGGTCTGTTTTCTTTTAACTATAAAGTTTGGAGAAGTGCTGGAACAAAGTAGATGAAGGAAAGATTTGATGGAAGTGTAGATGATGATGACTGGTCAGAATAAGATACACCAAGAAAAGCTGTTCCTATTGGCTGTTGGCCCAAGAACTAGAGGAGATAGTTTTAAGATTTCAAATGAGAGATGCAGAAGTGATGTGAGGAAGAACATTTAATGCAGCGAGTGGTCACAAACCGGAACCTGCTGCCTCTAAACAAAGAACAAAGAAAATTTACAGCTCAGGAACAAGCCCTTCGGCCCTCCAAGCCAATCCAAATCCACTGTCTCAACCTATCACCCAATTCCTAACTATCTGTATCCCTCTGCTCCCCACCTACTCATGTAATTGTCCAGATGTACTTTAAATGAATCTACTGTGCCTGCCTCTACTACCTCTGCTGGCAACGTGTTCCAGACACCTAACACCTGTGTAAAGTATTTTCCATGTGTATCCCTCTTAAACTTTTCTCCACTCACCTTGAACACGTGATCTCTCGTTATTGAATCCCTCACCCTGGGGAAAAGCTTATCTCTATCCACCCTGTCTATAACCTTCATGATTTTGTAGACCTCAATTATGTCCTCCCAATCTCCTTTTTTCCTAATGAAAACAATCCTAACCTACTCAACCTTTCTTCATAGCTAGAACCTTCCATACCAGGCACCATTCTTGTAAACCTTCTCTGCACACACTCTAAAGCGTCCACATCCTTTTGGTAATGTGGTGACCAGAACTGTACAAAGTATTCTAAATGCAGCCGAACCAGAGTCTTGTACAATTTAACATGACCTGCTAGCTGTTATACTCAATACCCCAATGAAGGCAAGCATACTATATGCCTTGACCACACTATCTACCTGTGCAGCCACCTTCACGGTACCTGAGCTCCCAGATCTCTCTGCTCATTGAGTTTTTCAAAGGCTCTTCCATTTACTGTATAATTTGCTCTAGAATTAGACTTCCCAAAATGCATCACCTGACATTTGCCTGGATTGAACTCCATCTGCCACTTCTCCACCCAACTCTCCAGTCTATCTATATCCTCCTGTATTCTTTGACAACCCCCTATGCTTTCTGCTACTCCACCAATCTTTGTGTCATCTGCAAACATACCAATCAGACCACCAATGCCCTCTTCCAGATCATTTATGTATATCACAAACAACAGTGGCCCCAGCACTGATCCCTGTGGAACACCACTGGTCATCTTTCTCCATTTCAAGAAACTCCCTTCAACTACTACTCTCTGTTTCCTGTTGCTCAACCAATTCTTTATCCACCTTGCTACAACACCCTGCACACCATATGACTTCACTTTCTCCATTAGTTTACCATGGGGAACCTAATCAAATGCCTTACTAAAGTCCATGTATATGACATCTACAGCCCTTCCTTCATTTATCAACTTGGTCACTTCCTCTAAGAACTCTCAAGTTGGTAAGGCACGATCTCCCCTGCACGAAACCATGTTGTCTATCAGTGATAAGCCCATTCTCTTTCAAATATAAATAGATCCTATCCCTCAGTACCTTCTCCAGCAACTTCCCCACCTCTGACAATAGGCTCACTGGTCTGTAGTTACCTGGAATATCCCTACTACCCATCTTGTACAGGGGGACAACATTAGCAACTCTCCAATCCTCCGGCACTTGACCTATGTTTAAGGATACTACAAGGATATCTGTCAGGGCCCCAGCTATTTCCTCTCGCCTCTCTTAGCAAACTAGATCCTGGGGATTTGTCCACTTTAATATACTTTCACCTACCCAACACATCCTTCCTCCTATGTCAACATGATCCAGAGTAAGCAAACTTATATCTCAACATTCATCATGTCCCTCTCCTCAGTGAACACTGGTGCAAAGTAATCATTCAGAATCTCACCCATTTTCTCAGGTTCGACACACAATCTTCCTTCCTTATCCTTTAGTGGATCAACCCTTTCTCTAGTTATCCTCTTGCCTTTTATATATGAATAAAAGCCTTGGGATTCTCCTTAATTCTGCTCACTAAAGTTATTTCATGACCCCTTTTAGCCTGCTTGATTCCTCATTTAAGATTGTGGTTTACTATTCCGATATTCCTCCAGGGCTCGTTCTGTTCTTAGCTGCCTGGACCTTATGTATGCTTCCCTTTTCCTCTTGCCTAGTCGCACAATTCCTCCTGTCATCCAATGTTTTCCTATCCCATGTTTTCAAAGGTATATGCCTATCCTGCACTAGCTTCAACCTATCTTTGAAAGCCTCCCACATTTCAAATGTGGACTTCCCTTCAAATAGCTGCCCCCAATTCACATTTCCCAGCTACTGCTGAATTTTGAGATTATTGGCCTTGGCCCATTTTGATACTCTTCCCTTCGGACCACACTCATCTTTGTCTGCCAGAGGGGGTGGATTTCAAAAGGAAGTTGAATGTACACCCAGGGATAATAAACCTGCAGGGCTACGTAGATAGAATGTGGAAATGAACATCTGGATTGCTCCACAGAGAACCATCATGGACTTACTGACACCCTTCTGTATCATATATGGCTCTGTTACATTGAGAAGACTTTGGGTAATTCATTGAAGTACATTCTTTATGAAACAATTCTGTGAATGTGAATGCATACATTCACAGCACACATTGCAATTCATACTTTGTGATGTTGCCTCATCTTATTGCATGTGGGGAAAATCACTTTGAAGCATCCAGATTTCTTGGTTCAAGAGTAATATACCGCAAGACTGAAGCATGTGTTTGGGGGAAGAGGAGTCTCCATGTTAGCTGAATCTCTACTAGCACCCTACATGTCAGCCAATGAATTGGGATTAGGGTGGGACATTTGGCAGGGTTCAGAGCAGGGAATGTAATTTGTATCAATGTATTTACTCAGCAAAACCGGCTTTTAAACAATGTGCTACAGCACTCAGTCTACAGTCTGTATAAACTACAGCAAACATAGGCAAAACTGTATCCACAAGTGTTCTATAATGTCAGTCACTAAGCAATCTGATTTGTGCGACAATTGGCCAATTTTCTCCAATCTGGCTAAAGATATGCCTTTATAAGCAGCCACAGGTGGTGGTAATGTTTGACACTAATGCCCACTTTGGTAGTTTTATTTATCCCTGCATAAATATTAAGTTAAACTATTCACATGCATTTCCATGTAAGAATTTCATGAGTTGAAATTAATATTTGTAGCTTTTATCTGAATTGTTAAAAATAAAGAAAGCAGCATGAACTTTAAAAGAGGTAGTTGAAGATGTGGTGCTACCAAGAATGATGCTGTCAACACAACTGATACTCCAAGATTAAGACATTTGGCCTTAACTAGATGCAAACATTCAGTTTTAATTTTTATTTTCTATTTTGAATTAATTCAGCAACAGTTGCAGGACTGGATTCGCGGGAATGTTAGCCTGTGTAAGCGGTCACTGTTTATTTTTGATGAGATGGACAAAATGAACCCTGAGCTCATTGATTCCATTAAGCCATTTCTGGAATACTACAGCCACCTTGATGGAGTGGTTTATCGAAAGGCAATGTTCATCTTCCTGAGGCAAGTATAAGCTGGTCTTTGGATATGTTGCACTTTTAAGCTGTTATGCTTTTTATTTTGTCATCCTATTGCATGTGGGAAAATCACTTTGAAGCACCCAAATTTCTTGGTTCAAAAGTAGGGTACTGCATAACTGAAGCATGTCAGAGGGCCAAGCCAGGCCAGGGAGCGTGCCCCTCAATTCATTACCATCTTGGCCTACAATTAGGAAATGGATTAGAGCTGCCTGATGGATGCATCCCATATGATTTGACCAGTGAACTTACCCCTCGTTCCCTTCTTTATTCTGCATAAACATATCAACAGTCAAACTAGGCACATACATAGACCATTTCGCCCCATCAGGCGACAGGCTCGAACTGAGAAGATTATGACTGATCTATTTGTGTGTCACATTCCACATTCCCAGCTATCACAGTAACATGTGATTCTCCTGTTGGCAAGAATCTATGCCCCTCTGTCTTAAAATATTTAATGGCCCTGTCTCTGCCACTTTCTGGTATACAGTTTCAAAGTCACATAATGCTCTGAGGGAGAAATAAAAACTTTCTCTCATCTGTGTCCAGAAATGGTAACTCCTAATTTTAAAACTGTCCCTTAATTCAAAGGAAAGCATCCTTTCCTTGTTCACCTTGTTAACACTATTCAGGATCTCCTTTAGGGTAGGATATAGGGACATGCCTGGATTGTTTGAGTGGTGGCGTTCACGGGGAAAATAATGCTGACTTTGAGCAATAGCATAATGTGAGAAGCATCAGTTCAGTTGCCTATTACATATCTCTGCCAAAGAAATGAAAATTAGGAAGGATTTCTAACAGCAGCAACTTGCTTTTATATATCAGCTTTAATACTGTAACATCAAGTCATAGAGATGAACAGCACGGAGACAGACCCTTTGGTCCAACTCATCCATGCCGACCAGATATCCTAACCTAATCTAGTCCCATTTGCCAACACCTGGCCCATATCCCTCCCAACCCTTCCTATTCATATACCCATCCAGATGCCTTTTAAATGTTGTAATTGTACCAGCCTCCACCACTTCCTTGGTGGTTCATTGCATACACACACCACTCTCTGCATGAAACAGTTGCCCCTTAGGTCCCTTTTATATCTTTCCTCTCTCACCCTAAACCTATGCCCTCTAGTTCTGGACTCCCCCACCCCAGGGAAAAGACCTTGACTATTCACCCTATCCATGCCCCTCATGGTTTTACAAACCTCTATAAGGTCACCCCTCAGCTTCAGGGAAAACATCTCCAGCCTCAAACCCTCCAACCCTGGCAGTCTGATGCTCCAATATCCTAGCTGGCCTTTGAAGAAGATGTAAAAGATCCCATGGCAATATTTGAAAGAACGACAGGGAAGTTATATTTGCTAACCTCGCCAACATTTATCCCTCAAACAAGATCACAAAGCCAGAATACCGGGTCAGTGTCACATTGTGCACAGCAAGCTCTCCAGATGCCAATCCATACTGTAGGGAATCGAATTTAATCAATCAGTTTAACATCTCATGGGAAAGACAGATGTGCTGATACTATTGACCTCGATTTTCCTGCTAAGTTCATGGAGTACGACTTGAACTGATAACATTCTGACTCGGACAAGAGTTTGACTAACTGAGCCACAACTGATATCTTGAAGAAACCCCTCCATTTCGCCTGTTGTTCTGATGCCAATCACTTAAAATCTTTGATTTTTTTTTTACTCTTATGTTCCTGAAGTGAACATTAATGGAAGTGAACTGAAGTAAAGTAATCTGTCTCTACTTTCTTTGTGAGTAGCAATGCTGGTGGTGAGAAGATAAATGATATTGTGCTAGATTTCTGGCAGCGTGGGATGAAAAGGGAAGATATTCAACAGAAAAACTTGGAGAATAGTCTGTCCTTAGAAGTCTATAACAACAAAAATAGTAAGTCGTGGTTCAGAATTTATTTGAACAGGGAATGGAAAAGCCTATTAAAGACATAATGTTTTATTTTCTCTGAGGGTAGTGAATCTGTGGAATTCCTTACTACAAAGGGCTGTCGAAGCTGTGTTGCTAAGCATATTCAAGGCTTAGATAGACAGGCTTCTAATCTTTTAAGGGAATCCTTTTATGGGGATAAGGAAGTAAAGTGGTGTTGAGGATTATCAAATCAGCATGATTTCATTGAATGGTGGAGCAGACTCAATGGGCCAAATGGCCTGCTTTTGCTCCAACATCTTATGGAGGGTTGACAGTGACTTTGTTTCTATGATGCCAATTTTATACCGATTCACCAACCCACCAGTATCCCATTGAATTTATTTGAGCTTTGGTGGAAATGGTTCCAACTCACCATGCTTTGGTGGAACTACAGCATGTCCTTCCAATTATTCTATATCTTCCAGTGATTCCATAAATGATTCTCTCCAATTGTTCCAAATTCTAGTGCTGCCTTTCCATATCTTATTTTTCTGAACGTAAAAGCAAAAATCTGTCAGTAATATAATCCAAATGAAAAAATTTGAATACCAAGTTTCCAGGTTTTAAATATACTTATCTACCTGACTGAAGATTTTTAAAAATTTTACCCATTTCCAAAATCTTAAAGCAGTGAAGGAGAATGCTCAGTATATCCTGTCTGATTGAATGATCTATCCAGTTAGGCTCCACTATTACCCTATAAAGCTGCTTTATTTTCTCTTCAAACAATTTTCACAAATGATGGATGCCTACTTTTGAGAGCTATAGGGAAAGAGCAGACAGGATAGTTTTGAAGATATGACAGATACGATAGACTGAATAGTCTCCTGAGTTATACGATGAGAGCACAAGGTGAGTATAAGCATCCTTGTTCAATTTTTAAGTGCAGATTGAGCAAACTATTAAAGGTGGAGTTAGTGGATCCCAGTGAATGAATAAATTGCAACTCTAAAAAATGCTGTGAAATACTGTAATGGTTAAGCTGAACTTCACTGGCTTGGTTTCAAATGAGTATTGTGTCCAGTTCCGGTCATCGTCCTTGAGAAAGGGTGTGAAGGCTTTCAAAAAGAAGAGGAACAGATTTACAAGAAAAGTTGCATAATGTGGATATTTTTTGAGAAACTGGGACTACTCCATAGAGAAGGTTCATAAGCGTTCAAGTCTGGAGGGATTAAGTCAGACTAGACAGAGGGAAGCCGTTCCCATTGGTGGAAGGGTTAAAAACCAAAGGACACCAATTTAAGGTGAATGGCATGATTTCATTACTTAACAATTTTTAATGCATATTTCACTTGTGCATATTTGCCATTTGCTACCATCTGTGCCTTGGGGGAAGCATATTCACTTTTCAGTCAGGAGATTGTTGAAATGTTTCAGATAGTTGAACACAAAATCTAGGTTGACTTTCCCAGGTGCAATTCTAAGGGAGAGAAGGATTGCCAGAGGTGGCATCATAGAGGTGAGTTGTGAGAAACAGGTCCAGTCTGCTCCCATGGATGAAAGTTAAAGATTCTAGTTTCATTATTTTAAAGAAAAGCAGTTGTTTGCAGGAATAAATATTACCCCAACAGTTTCAGTAAAAAGAGTTGGCAATGTAATGTGATAGTACTGCTCCTTTAACAAGGTTATGTAGTCCTTGTTTTTTTTTTTACTTGAGGTGTCTAAAGACACAGGTTCCAAAATGTCTGAGCTAGCCACTTTAATAATGGCTACAGATGTTTCCTAAGTCAACAACCAAGTTGTAAGAAAATGACTTGTACAATGAAAGGGAACGGGCCAGTTCTCCCAGCTCAGCTTTTCTCTGGTCTTGTTTGGTTTGGGTTCAAGACTGCTGGTCAAAGAAACAGCTACATGGAAGAAGGTGTTCCATGCTGAATCTCTCTGCTATCTCTTTTCCTCTCCTGTAAGACCCTGTGTTGGATTTTTCTTATTTTTTTGAAAAGGGATGTTTATTGGTGATTGTTGCAAATATTTGGAACAGCATCATTAAGTTGAGATAATCTGTTGTGGTTCTGTTCGCCGAGCTGGGAATTTGTCTTGCATATTCCCAGCTCGGCGAACAGAACCACAAGAACGAGCACCTGAGCTACAAATCTTCTCCCAAACTTTGTTGAGATAATCTGTTAGGTTTTCAGGTGAAGTTATTTTGTTCTCTTCTGTTTGTTTAATTTGGTAATCCTGCAAATAAATTCTATTTTGTTTGAAACTAAGTGATTAGGCTGTATCACTCCTGGGATATACACTTACACCTGCTTAAAACAACTAGGAAAGTTAGTTTCTGGGCTACTTCCTTAAACTGGTTTGAGGGAATCTGGTCTGGTCTATAACATTGATGCTTATGGGAGCTTACTGTGCTCCAATTGGTTGCTGGATTTTCTGCATTACAATAGAGTCCACACTTCTAAAAAGGTTAATAGGCTATAAAGTTCTTTGGGACATCTGATGAAAGATGCTGGATGATTTCAATTTTGTTAAAAATTACTGCAGGTATGGACTTGATGGGCCAAATGGCCTGCTTCCACAAGATAGAGATTTGATGATTCTAACATATTGTTTATTTTGGCATTATACTGGATAAACAAGAAGGTTTATGCTAATAGGAATCTGAGCACCTAAGCATTTTATGAATGTGACCGAGTTTCGAATTTTTCTCTTACCACAGGTGGATTTTGGCACACCCATCTCATTGACAAATATCTGATCGATTATTTTATTCCTTTTCTGCCACTGGAGTACAAGCATGTTGTGTTGTGTGCAAAAGCTGAATTGTACACGCGGCATCTTGAAGATGTTGACCAAGTGGCCATCAAAGTGGCCGAAGAGATGGTATACTTCCCAAAGGACCAAAGAGTCTTTTCAGTCAAGGGCTGCAAAACTGTGGCTGCAAAGGTGAATTATTGGACAGCCGCAGATTCAAAACTGTAGAATATTTCTGTTTTTTATTTAAATGCCTATGATGCATCACAGTGAAGAAAATCAAATGATGAAATCCCTATTTATTTGGAGAACTCCAGGCTGAACACTTCAATGTTTACATAAATGAAAGACTTGATCCCGAGTTTACTGAAACTTTTAACATTTTGTGTGTGAAGCATTCTGTTTCTATGACAAATCAAGACTGCAAAACTGAAGCTATTATTTCGGCATTTTTATATCTTTGTATAAACAGTGAGCTTTGCACTTGACATTTGATTGAATGAAACTTAAGGATTGTGAGCCAAAAACTAGCCTGATGTTCTAAGTACTTAAGAGGAAATGAAAATTATAATTATAGCAACATGCCAAGTCTACAACCGAAAATTCACTTATGTTCTTTGACCATGCACTGAAATAGTGTGTAATTTTTTTAGCTGTTATTTGCTGAATAACTCTTTGCTGAGTCTGTTTCATGTGTCTAGCACAAGTAACTACTAAGTGGTGGCCATGTTTTAATGTTGTATGGGAATGAGGTTTTAATCAGACTTTTAGGAACCATTTCTGTATGTTGGGTTCTGTTCTGCATTGGGGCAATGTGTGTGCCTTTCACAGTTAAATCCTGAGTCTAAATTTAATGCATATTAATGATATAAATTCTCTTTTCCTCACCATCTCCTCTCTCTCTCTCTCTCTCTCTTTCTCTCGCAATTTTTTGTATGTGTTTGTCTCTCAATGTATTTCTGTTCTTCTGTCCCTCACTGTGTATCTGGCTCTTTCTTGTGCTTGTAATTGTTATGTTCGCTGTCTTGTGCCTCTTAGTTTATAAATATCAAAAATGAAACATTTTTCAGCAACCTTAGTCTAGATTCCAGTGGCTCTGAGTCCACAGTAATTTTGCACTAATGAATGTATTCAGATTACACTTGAATGATGGAAAATGGTTCAAGGAGAAAGTGTATCTTCTTGAAATTTTTTTTGTCTTAGCTTTTCTTCAATAACTTAGTTGTGGCCTAATTTCACAAAAGAATAGCTCTCAATGGGGCTGTAGAATGATGACACTGAAATAAACAGGTACAGGGAATGGAAACTGTTTTTGGAGGAGTGTTCATGTTTGCACATTTCTTCTTATCACCTTGTAAATGGGAACATTTGATATGACTGCATGTTACAAATGGGAAGTTTGTTGGACTAATCTAGAAGTTTATTTTTTTAAATTACAGATCTGTATGTAAACACTTATTTCTTGGGTTGTACTTTGATTCTGGTTTTACCATTGTTAGATATAATATTGTTATAACTTTGAAATTATTAACTCAGATTTTATTTTTCAAGTAGAACAGCAACACTACGCAATTCTGGCTGCTCTGCGTTTTATTTACTGTGTTTAATAACTCACCCAGGAATTGTTTCCCTATTCATCATTTATCCCAAACAGACTTTCAGATTATACTGCTGCTTAGTATAATGTGCATTGGGGAAGCACTGGGTAAAGTTAATCAATTTTAAAGTTATTATGAAGAGGGTGAAGAAAGATTAGGAGAAATTCCTTTACATTGATTTTTGGAGTACGGGATACTTTGCAAAATAAACAGGCAGATGAAGCACATTAGTTAGGCCACTGTTGAATATTGCGTGCAATTCTGGTCTCCTTCCTATCGGAAAGATGTTGTGAAACTTGAAAGGGTTCAGAAAGGATTTACAAGGGTGTTGCCAGGGTTGGAGGATTTGAGCTATAGGGAGAGGCTGAACAGGCTGGTGCTGTTTTCCCTGGAGCATCGGAGGCTGAGGGGTGACCTTATAGAGGTTTATAAAATTATGAGGTGCATGGATAGGATAAATAGACAAAGTCTTTTCCCTGGGGTTGGGGAGTCCAGAACTAGAGGACATAGGTTTAGGGTGAGAGGGGAAAGATATAAAAGAGACCTAAGGGGCAATCTTTTCACGCGGAGGGTGGTACGTGTATGGAATGAGCTGCCAGAGGAAGTGGTGGAGGCTGGTACAATTGCAGCATTTGGGTGGGTATATGAATAGGAAGGGTTTGGAGGGATATGGGCCGGGTGCTGGCAGGTGAGTCTAGATTGGATTGGGATATCTGGTCGGCACGGACGAGTTGGACTGAAGGGTCTGTTTCCATGCTGTACATCTCTATGACTATGTATTTACAAAGGCATTTGCGTTCAGAAGTGATATGTATAACTATGGTTGTACAGGGCCTTGGTGAGACTGCATATGGAGTATTGTGTGCAGTTTTGTGCTCTCTGCCTAAGAGAGGACATGCTTGCCTTAGATGGAGTGTGGTCAAGGTTCATTAGGCTGATATTGTGGATGACAGGACTGACCTGTAGGAGAGATTGGTTTGACTGCACCTGTATTTACCAGAGTTTAGAAAGAATGAGCGGGAATGTGATAAAATTGCATAAAGTAATCAGGATGGACAGACTAAATAACAGACTTTACTCCTCCAAGTTGGGGAGTGTAGAGCTAGGGGTCAGCCATTTAGGCTGAGATGAGGAAACATTTCTTCATATGGTGGGGGTGATCAATCTGTGGAATTCACTACCTCAGAAGCCTGTGGAGGCCAGTCACTGAGTGTATCGAAGAAAGATATTGACACGTTTTTAAATGTTAAACGTGTCAAGGGGTCGGAAGAGAAAGCAGAAATGTGGTGTTGAGATAGAGGAGCGGCCATGATCAGATTGAATGGCGATGATGTGGAGATGCCAGTGTTGGACTGGGGTGGACAAAGTCAGAAGTCACACGACACCAGTTGCAGCATGTTTATTTAAAATCACAAGCTTTTCAGAGCATGGCTCCTTCATCAGGTGAAGCAGCAGTGCTCCGAAAGCTTGTGATTTTAAATAAACCTATTGCACTATAGCCTGGTGTCATGTGACTTCTGATTGCATGGTGGAGCAGGCTCAAATGGCCAAATGGCTTCCTGCTGCTGTTAGTTTCCACGTTGTCATGTAGCAATCGTTGCAAAGACTGCTACATCTTTGATGTAAAATGCAGGTATTTGACATGGACATAGGGTGAAAAGCTATTGGATTTTTTTTTATTCCTCCAGCGAGGAGCTAACACAAAAGGTCAAATATGCTGCTTATGTGTATCAGGCCAGTATTGATTAAATTCCAATTTATGGTGGGGTGCAAATAAATTACAGTGGTACTACAAAATGGGATGGGGAAATCATTCATATAATGAATTAGTTATGTATTTCAAAATCTAATAAAAAATGAAAATATTTTGTAACCTCAACATGTGTTCTAGAAATATCTTTAGCCATTATTATTTGTCCTGGTTTAGCCTCAATAAATGACAGCTAATTTTTCCTTTAAATACACAAGTCTTCTCTGGATGAAGGCATGTCTAACGGTTAGGTTAAACAGTCAAAACATGTAAGGTCCCGATGAGGAAGAGGTGGCAGGTTTTCTTCCCTAGAAGGTACAACTTGTTGCAAAGCAATGTATCACTATTTCCTGGTCATTTGGGGTGAGCACTTTTTTTGCAAGGAAAACCTTAGGGGTTGAAAATACATTTGCAATCTTCTATCCTCACTGGATTCACACATTGAGGGAGTTAGGGTTATCCATGGAATAGTTCATAGGATATGATTATGTAGAATGATACAAGGTAAAGGTCACCATAGTCCTACCAAACCACAGGCTGCTCTCTCATTTAGAAAGAGATGACTGGTGGTTTAACTTGAGGGTCACCATGCCTCAGTTGAGAGGAGAGGTTGAGAATGAGAGTCCTTCATTGTAAACAAAATCAAAAATTGCTGGACTCCATCTAGTCTACTGTAGTCCCTGCTCAAAATGCAGTCTCCTCTACATTGGGGAAACAGTACACAAACTGGGCGACTGCTTTGCGGAATACCTAAGTTCTGATTTCAAAAACTGACCCTGAGCTTCCAGTTGCCTGTCACTTCACACCATCATGTTCCCTGGCCAACATCTCTGTCTTGGGCTTGCCATGGTGCTTCAGTGAAGTGAAGTTCAACCTGGAAGAACAGCATTTCATTTTCTGCTTGGGGATCCAACAGCCTTCAGGAATTGATATAGAGTTCAATAATTTTAGGGCCTGAGTACTTTTTCCCATATCCTTAACCCAAACCCCACACTCCAGGTCACATTCAAACCATTGTCGCAGTCCCCATTAGCAGCTATTGATACTCCTAGACTGACCTTTGTCCAACTGTCGTTCTCCCTCCATGGTCTGCATCTCCGCCTATCACTTACTCCTCCCCTTTCCCATGTACCAATCTTTTGCTCGCTACAATCAGTTCTGAAGACTGGTCACTAGACCTGAAAGGTTAACTCCATAGATGCTGCCAGACCTGCTGGGAGTTTTTTCCAGCAATTTGAATGATTTCCAGCACGTGCAGTTCTTTGTATATTCCTTCATTCTAACCTCAGATGGTGTGAGAATTGATGCACGCTGTTGGCATCACTGCATTGCAAATCCCCCCCCCAAAAATGATATAACACAGAAGGAGCCCATTTGGCCTTTGCTTGCTTTTTAAGTTCGTTCCACTCTTCTGCTACTCTATCCCTAAAACCTGTGGCTTTCCTATCTATCACTTCAATTTGTTGTCATGGAATCCTGACAATGTGGAAGCAGGCCATTTGGCCCATCCAGGAAGAGAATCCCACCCAGACCTCTACCCCGTCCCTGTAATCCTGCACTTTCCATGGCCAAACCACCTAACCTGCACATCTTTGCACTGTGGGAGGAAACCCATGCAGACATGGGGAGAATGTGTGGAATTTGCACAAACAGTCACCCGAGGCTGGAATCGAGCCCAAGTCCCTGCTGCTGTGAGGCAGCAGTGCTAACCACTGAGCCATCGTGCTATCCCTAATCCTCTGCCACTAATCCTTCCCAATTGCCTTTGAGCTGTGAAACTATAGCAATTAGGAACCAACCATGTTGTGATACCATGGAAGCACTCTTAGACCAAACCAGGTTAGTAAAGTTGAGTGGACCAGGTGAGTTTTTATTACCAGAAACTGATTTAGTTGCAAACACTGAAGCTGAGCTTTTAAACCATGATTCTCTGTTACTGTCCCCACCAGCCAGACATTAACCTAGGCCTCAGAATTTCAAATCCAGTGACATTACCACAATGCCACATGCCAACTCCCATTTCTCACTAACTTGAATTGTCAACTGCCAGGTTCGACAAAGAGATGGATCAATAGAGATGCCGTGACAGACATTTGATGGGATAATTCAGAATGGGCAGAGTAGGCACAAGGCAATGAGAAAAATTCCAAGGGAAGGACCTTCCGTCTATAATTAACTTCAAAAAAGTTAGACAATATCAAACTTAAGGGGATTAAAGCATGTAACACAACGTTGATTGGCATAATGGAAAGAATATATTTAAAAAAGGGTAAAGAATGACCACAATCAATGAGGGAAAATTTAGAGGATTTATTCAATTCAGAATTGGAGCTAGAGGTGCATATAGTCATCTTGCTTGCACCAGATTTTCAAATGAGCATCATTAATGATGCCTTGGCATATCAAGTACCAAGTTCCTACTTTGCCCCCATACCCTTAGATGCCATTTTTAGTTGAACAATTGTCTGGTGCTCTCTTGAATGCCTCATCTCAACCTGCCCCATCACACTTTCAGGCAGTGTATGGAATGTACTATCTACTGGCAGCCTGAGAAGTCTTTTCACATTTGCCACCCTTGGACCCTTCGGTCCAACCAGTCTATGCCAATTATGTTCCCAAACTAAACTAGTCCCACCTGCCTTCTGTTACATCATGGGGTAAACACTCCTGCTTAACTTACACCAGGCACACAGAAAAGATTTATCCCATGCAGTAATCTGTGAAAATTTGAGGCCAAGAACTAATTAAAGTAAAAATTAACAACTTTATTTCTTATAGTATCACAGAGAATAATTAACTAACAACTATTTACAACTCCTTCGTCTAACCTACCTTTTATATTCCCTTCCATAATACTAGTCCAACAAAACCCCCAGTTGAGTGTTTGGTAGAAGATTTGTAGCTCGGATGCTCGTTGTTGTGGTTCTGTTCGCCGAGCTGGGAATTTGTCTTGCAAATGTTTCGTCCCCTGTCTAGGTGAGATCCTCAGTGCTTGGGAGCCCCCTGTGAAGCGCTTCTGTGCTGTTTTCTCCGGTATTTATAGTGGCCTGTCTCTGCCACTTCCGGTTGTCAGTTCGAGTTGTCCACTGCAGTGGCCGGTATATTGGGTCCAGGTCGATGTGTTTGTATACATATACTGGCCACTGCAGTGGACAGCTCGAACTGACAACCGGAAGTGGCAGAGACAGGCCACTATAAATACCGGAGAAAACAGCACAGAAGCGCTTCACAGGAGGCTCCCAAGCACTGAGGATGTCACCTAGACAGGGGACGAAACATTTGCAAGACAAATTCCCAGCTCGGCGAACAGAACCACAACAACCCCCAGTTAAGATTTACTGAAAAATTCAAATTTCAAAACCAGCCAGCTGTTTTTGAAACTTTTATTTGCAGATTTGCTCTCCCGATCAGTGTCAATGTTTTTCTCTACAAACTCCTTCTCTAGACAGGTACCTCTTGGACAATTCTGACTAGTAGTCTACATCTGTTGGTTAGTGGCAATTCTCCTCCCAACTGTTCAATTTTCCCCAGTCTTATACCCCAAAGCATTGGATTGTGTCATTGGCTTTTAAGATTGTCAATGCACTAAATTCGAACTTGATTGGAATTTGGTATTTTTGGGATATAATTTAAACTGATTGGCCTAATTCAAATTTGTTTTTGTCTCCAGGCAACCAGCTACATTAACTGCTGGACCACATGCTTCATTGTATCTTGTTGAGAATACTTGGTGCTGTCAGGTAGTTCTGCTAGCTTTTGACTTTCTTAAAGGTACAGTACATCCACATCTTCATAACACTTTATTCGGCCCATATCCCTCCAAACCTTTCCTATTCATGTACTTATCCAAACATTGTTTAAACATTATAACTGTACCTGCATTTACCACTTCATCTGGCAGTTCATTCCACACACTAACCAATCTGTGTAAAAGGAAATTGCCCTTCATGTCCTTTTTAAATCTTTCTCCTCTCACCTTAAAAATATGCCCCCTAGTTTTGAACTCCCCTACTACAGGGAAAAGACCTTTGCTATTCACCTTATCTATGCCCCTCATGATTTTGTAAACCTCTATAAGGTCACCTATCAACTTCTGATGCTCTAGTAAAAAAACGTCCCAGTCTATCTGGCCCTCAAACCCTCTCTTCCAGGCAACATCCTGATAAATCTTTTCTGAATCCTGTCCAGTTTAATAATATACTTCCTGTAATAGGTCGACCAGAAGAGGTCTCACCAATGTCCTGTACAACCTCCACATGATGCCCAACTCCTATAATCAATGGTCTGAGCAATGAAGGCAAGCATGCTAAATGCCTTCTTAACTACCCTGTCTACCTGTGACATAAATTTCAAAGAATTATATACCCAAACCCAAAGGTCTATTTTCTCTAACACTACCCAAGGCCCTACCATTAATTGTGGAAGTCCTGCCCTTGTTTGTTTTATCAAACTGCAATACCTTGCATTTATCCAAATTAAACTCCATCTTCCACTCCTCAGCCCATTGACCCAATTGAACAAGATGTCTTTGTAATCTTAGATGACCTTTTTCACTGTATTATACCACTAATTTTAGCGGTCATCCACAAACTTACAAACCATGCATCCTATATTCTCTTAGAAATTATTTATGTAAATAACAAAAGTGGACCCAGTACCAATTCCTGTGGAACTCTGCTGGTCACTGTCATCTAGTCCGGAAAAACAACCCTCCAACTCCACCATCTATCTCCTACTGACAAACTAATTTTGTATCTAATTGGCTAGCTCACCCTGAATTGCATGTGATCTAACTTTTACTAAGTCTACCATGCAGAACCTTATCAAAAGCTTTATTAAACTCCAAGTAATGTAATATATGATTTTTTTATTCCTGACTAGAACCTCAATATCTTTATTCATCCATAGTTTCCTAATTTTACCAACCAAACCTTTCACTCTAACAGGAACATAATGCCTCTGAACTCTTGATAACACATTTGTGAAAGCCTCCCACTTGCCAATCATCCCTTTACTTGCAAACAATCTACTCCAAGACGTGGAAGTGCCAGTTTTGGACGGGGGTAGACAAAGTTAAAAATCTCATAACATTAGGTTATATTCCAACAGTTTTATCTGGAGCAGCACTCCGAAAGCTTGTACTTCCAAATAAATCTGTTGGTCTTCATTCAACATCAATTCTTGAAGGTTGTTGTCTCATACCATTAAAGTTTGACTCTTTTGCAAATCATTTTAAATCGATTCCCTTTTGAAAGATATCTGTTTCCTCTTTTAAAGCTCTCATGGAATATGGTGTCACTCATTTGTACCCATTTTCTGATTTTACTTTAATATGATGCAGGAACGTGAGTGTTTTGGACATTATTGGGAGTTGCCCCGCACAAAGATGGCAGCTGCTCCTGGCTTGCACGGGGCGGGAGGCGGATTGGACTGCGTGGCGGATGTGAGGTCAGTAGGTTTTCGGTAGCGGTTGGCGGCCGGTGGCCGGGAAGGATGAAGCTGGTGTCCAGGACCGTGTTCGTCCTCTTGCTGCTATCTGGGCGTTTCGCGGCTGCCGTGGAGCCCATCAGCATGGGGATTGCTGTCGGGGTGGCCACCGCTCTGACCGGCCTCCTCAGTACCTTCCCCACCCTGTACTGCAGGCTCCAGGAGTGCTGTGAGGCCCGCTGGGTGGAACTCAACTTCACAGGTAACCCCCCCCCCCCCCAACACTCTTATTCACATACCCCCCACCCCCCCCTCACCCCGACACCCCCAGGCTCCAGGAGTGCCATGAGGCCTGCTGTTTGGAGCTCAACTTCACAGGTAACCCCCCCCCTCTCCCAAACTCTCACTCACACACATACCCCCCCAAACACACACTCACCATCAACACACACCCCCAAACTCTAGGAGTGCTGCGAGGCTTGCTGGCTGGAGCTCAACTTTACAGATAAACCCCCCCCCCCCCCTCCTCCCCATCGCATACCCAGCCTCATCCGTGGACTGAAGGGGGTTGGAAGGTCTGAGGGTAGTGTGGGAGGGACAGTTTCCAGTCTGAGGATATGGGAGGGAGGGCCGATGTCTGGTCTGAGGATAGTGTTCAGTCTGAGAGTGTGGGAAGGATGGTGTCTGCACTGAGGGTATTGGAGGGGTAGTGTCCAGTCTCAGGGTAGTGTGGGAGGGTTAGTGTCCAGTCTGGGGATAGTGTCCGGTCTGAGGGTGGTATGGGAGGGATGGTGCCTGGTCTTTGCCAAAGGGGGCTGTTGAGTCTGGATCATTAGGTATACTAATCAGTAAGGGAATTGAGGATTTTGGGGAAAGAGAGGAGAAAGATTTCAAACAAAACATTAGGTAATCTTGGTGTGCAGGTACATAGATCCCTTAAAATCGCCACCCAGGTGGACAGGGTTGTTAAGAAAGCATATGTTGTTTTGGCTTTCATTAACAAGGGGAATTGAGTTTAAGAGCCGTGAGATCTTGTTGCAGCTCTATAAAACTTTAGTTAGACTGCACTTGGAATACTGTGTCCAGTTCTGGTCGCTCTATTATAGGAAAGATGTGGAAGTTTTGGAGAGGGTTCAGAGGAGGTTTACCAGGATGCTGCCTGGAATGGAGGGCTTATTTTACGAAGAGAGGTTGACTGAGCTTGGACTTTTTGCACTGGAAAAAAGGAAGAGAGGGGACCTAATTGAGGCGTACAAGATAATGAGACGCATAGATAAGAGTTGATAGCCAGAAACCTTTTCCTAGGGCAGAAATTGTTAACACGAGGGGTCATAGTTTTAAGCTGTTTGGCGGAAAGTATAGAGGGGATGTCAGGGGCGGGTTCTTTATGCATGGAATGCATTTCCAGCAGCAGTTGTGGAAGCGAGGTCATTGGGGATATTTAAGAGACTGCTGGGCATGCATATGGTCACAGAAATTTGAGAGTTCGTACATTAGGTTTACCTCACATGAGGATCAATGGTCGGCACAACATCATGGGCTGAAGGGCCTGTTCTGTGCTGTTCTGTTCTATGTAATTGTTTTTGCACAGTGATTCACGTGTGGAATGAAATTCCAGAGGAAGTAGGTGGATGCAGGTACAGTTATATTGTTTAAAAGGCATTTGGATAAGTACGTGAATAAAATGAGTCGTTTTCTGTGCCATGTGAGTTTGACTGAGTTGAGGATCAGCAGATCATCTATGATCTCATTGAGTCTAGTTCACAATTCAATGAGCAGAATGGTCTACTTCTGTTTCAATGTCCCTCTGTCCTATGATCTTATGATCTGGGTGCATAGAATTGAGGCATTTTAATACAGCACAAAGAGAATCTATTTCCATGGGCGGGAGTAACAGTAACTGGAGGATGTTAATTTAAGGCAATTTACAGAAGTAATGTGGAAAGGTGAGGATTATTTTGAACCCACAAGTAATGATCTGGAATGAAAACGAAAGTGCCAGAATAACTCAGCAGGTCTGACAGCATCTGTGGGTAGAGGAACAGAGTTAACATTTTGAGTCCATTGACTCTGCTTTCATTTGACTTATGATCTTGAATATGCTGTCTGAAAGGGCAGTGGAAGCGAAATCAATTGTGATATTCAAAGAGGCTATTATTAAATATTTGAATGAGAGAAAATTCAAGTCCACGAGGAAAAGACCAAAGGAATGAAACTGAGCTTTTTCAAAAAGCCGGTTCTGGGGCAATGGGGCAACTGACCACCTTCAGTACTGCATGTTTCTGTTCTTAAAATCAAAATTTTTTTATCACTTTAAATATAAATAATGGTAGTGAAATTCTGCCTTTAACAAGAAGCATTTATTTGTGTAATGATCTGAACTTTGTTTGCATAACCAGGGTTGAAGATGGACTTGGAAAACAAGCTGTTTGGACAACACGTTGCCAAGCAAGTTGTCTTGAAGGCAGTCAAAGGTTTCTTGATGAATCCAAACCCCAAAAAGCCCCTCACACTTTCACTACATGGCTGGACTGGGACAGGCAAAAATCTAATCAGTAAAATAATTGCAGAGAACATTTATAGAAATGGACTGGAGAGTAACTACGTTCATCAGTTTGTCTCCACTTTGCACTTCCCTCATCCTGAATATCTCAGTCAATATAAGGTAATATTTCAGTTTGATAAAACTGGTGATTAGTTTGTTCCTTTGGCAGAATGTATTATATTGCAGTTTGAACTGCATTTTACATGCTTTCTAATTTTGTTCTATGACACCGTTTGCCAATATTGTTGTCTTCTCAGTGTCACAATATTAGCTTCTATTCAGTGTATTTTTGGTCATGTGTATGAGCTTCTCTCCATTATCTTAGTGTATTTTGTTATCTTTTCAGTCTTCTCTTTCTCTTATCTGTCTGGCTCATTCCCCATTACTAGGTCCACGAGCAAATCTTCACTTTGTAATATTCAATGGGACAAGTACAGTTATGTGTTGGTTATAGTTGAAGCATTAGCAGAAGTGAAGAAAGAACTGTGACTACAATGAAGCTAATGAATAACAATTCATTATGGGATTTGACAATCAGTGGGTGGACCAGCATTTCGTGCCAGTCTCTTAACTGCCATTGAGAAGGTGGTGGTGAGTCGCTTTCTTGAAATGCTACAGTTTGTGTGGTTTAGGTGTACCTATGGTGCTATGGGAAGGAGATTTAGGGTTTTGAAGGAATGCTGATATTGTTTACAAGTCAGATTAGTGCGTGGCTTGAAGGAGAACACACAGATGGTGTTTCTGTGTACCTGCTGCCCTTACCCTGCTAGGTTTACAGGTTGCACATTTGGAAGATGCTGTCGAAGGAACCTTGGTGAGTTACTGCAGTGCATCTTGTAGATGGTACACTTTGTTCCTCTGTGCATTAGTGGTGGAGGATTGGGTGTCAATCAAATAGGCTGCATTGTCCTTGGTAATGTTAAGGTTCTTTGATGTTGTTGATATTGTACCCAGCCAGACAAATAGAGACTATTCCATCACACTCCTGAATTGGGCTTTGGAGGTGGTGGACAGACGAGTCAGGATGTGAGTTACCCTTGTGAGAATCCTAAGCTTCTGACTTACTCTTGTGTCCGCAGTATTTAAGTGGCTAGTCCAGTTAAGTTTCTTCTCAAGGGTGACTCCAAGATGTTATGTTAGGAAGAGAGCTAAATTTTCATTGAAGGATTGAGTAGATTCCAGATACACTCTCAGCAATGAATTCTCATTGTAATCTAATTGAGAGTGTTCGGGTGATGCCATACTTGAAATAAATGAACATCTATCTCAACCTTGCCTGAACTCTTGAGGTCAAATTGATGCTAGAAAATCATTCCCATGTATTTAATAATTTATTGTACAGTGTAATGTACAATTGATGAGCATGATGTAATGGTTATGTTAGTCATGTGATGACAATAATGAAAAGTAAAGTACTGTTGCCAACACTACGTGACCCACAAGGCACCAATGGTGGTTTAGTGTTGTAAGAGTAATAGCTGTGCAAATCAAGAAGAACCAATGAAATGCTGTAAAGTGAGTCATGCTAATGTTGAAAAGAATGGTGTTCTTTCCCATAAAGTAATGAAACACAGAAGGATGTTATTTAGCCCATTCTGTCTGTGCCTGCTCCAATCAGTCCTATTCTCCTGCTCTTCCCCTTCTCTTATAATTTCTTCATAGGCTGGTGAGACCAGCTATTGTTGGGCGTCCCCAGTTGCTTTTGAGCTGAGTGGCTAGTTCGGCCATTTTAGACAGCAATTAAAGGCTACCCATTACTGTGGATCTGGAGTCGCATACAGAGCAGATCAGGTAAAGATGATGAATTTCTTTTCCTGAAAGATATTAGTGAACCGGTTGGGTTTTTATGATTTTAAGGTCACTGTTCCCTATGCTGGCCCTCATCTCTAGCTAATGTGATGGGATTTCGATCCATATCCCCAGAGCATTAATCTGGGCCTCTGGATTACTCATCCAGTGACGTCACCACGAAGCCACCATCTCTCCTATAACCCTGCAATATCCACCCCTCCTGAGAAACAAATCTTCAGGTCTCTCCATGGCTGTTTTGAGAATTTGATTTCAGTATTTAAGAAATCTGGAACTAAATGGCTTGGATCAGTAAAAGTGACTGTAAAGCTTGACGTTAAACCCAGTTCAGTAGTGCCATTTGATGGGAAGAAACCTGCTGTTCTTCGGGCACCATGTTAATGTGGTGGATTCTGAGTGGCCAATGAGCAAGTTACTCTTCTTCCAAAACCTGAGGCACAGCTGTGGTGGAATAAATCGACCACTTCTGATCCTCTCACTTTTGGCATGAATTTGCTTTATCATCTGTTTAGTACTGGTTAACATGGTGCTGTTCATTGTGAAATTATCTGTGGATGCTTTTACACTAACTTACCACAATAACTTGCCCTTTGGTACAGTTTGTCGATTGTTAAATTGTTTCCTTGATAAGTATATAACCATCAAAATGAGTCATTCAATGTAATTCTAATGGCGGCAATTAGACTTTGAGAGGAAAACACCAGCATTGTTCCACCTACGGAGGTCTTAGATTTTCTTGGAGTGAGAACGTCATCTGCTGTTAATATATACTCTCGTGCAAAGGCTTGGAACACACTGCAGTTGTTTTCTGAAGCAGATTGAATTGCATTTAATAGCATTTAGCAGACAGCACTCCAGGACAAAGCAGCTCACTTGATTGTTAACCCTCTATACACCATCAGCAGCATGTACCATCAAAATACTTTGCTAAATCTGTACTGAAACTTAGTTACACCCTAATTGCCTGGCCACCATATCATAAAAAGTGAAGTACTGTGCCAACACTAAAAAGAATATACAGGCTCCAAAATGAATGGCGGTAATATATATAATTTTGAATTTCTCCAGGGCAATTAGGTGTCACTGGCTTGTTGTCCATTCCTAATTGCCCTGGAGAAATTAAAAAAATATACATTACCCTTTCACTCCTATGTCTTATGGTCTCCATTCTCTTTACCTGTATATTCTTTTTGTAATATGGTGGCCAGAAAATTAGGGTGTAACTAAGTTTCAGTACAGATTTAGCAAAGTATTTTGATGGTACATGCTGCTGATGGTTGATGGAGGGTTAGGTAAAAACAATGACTGCAGATGCTGGAAACCAGATTCTGGAGTAGAGTGGTGCTGGAAAAGCACAGCAGTTCAGGCAGCATCAGAGGAGCAGGAAAATCAATGTTTTGGGCAAAAGCCCTTCATCAGGAATGCAGGCAGAGTGCCTGAAGGGTGGAGAGGTAAATGAGGTGGGTGGGGGTGGGGAGAAAGTAGCATAGAGTACAATAGGTGAGTGGGGGTGGGGATGAAGGTCAGAAAGGACGGTGGAGTGGATAGGTGGTAAAGAAGATAGGCCGGTAGGACAGGTCATGGGGGTGGTGCTGAGCTGGAAGGTTGGAACTGGGGTGAGGTGGGGGAAGGGGAAATGAGGAAACTGTTGAAGTCCATATTGATGCCCTGGGGTTGAAATGTCCCGAGGCGGAAGATGAGGCGTTCTTCCTCCAGGCGTCGGATGGTGAGGGAGCGGCGGTGAAGGAGGCCCAGGACCTCCATGTCCTCAGCAGAGTGGGAGGGGGAGTTGAAATGTTGGGCCACAGGGCGGTGTGGTTGATTGGTGCGGGTGTCCCAGAGATGTTCCCTAAAGCGTTCTGCTAGGACGTGTCCAGTCTCCCCAATGTAGAGGAGACTGCATCGGGAGCAACGGATACAATAAATTATATTGGTGGATGTGTAGGTAAAACTTTGGATGTGGAAGGCTCCTTTAGGGCCTTGGATGGAGGTGAGGGAGGAGGTGTGGGCGCAGGTTTTACAATTCCTTCAGTGGCAGGGGATGGTCCCAGGACGGGAGGGTGGGTTGTTGGGGGGCGTGGACCTGACCAGGTAGTCACAGAGGGAATGATCTTTGCGGAAGGTAGAAATGGATGGGGAGGGAAATATATCCTTGGTGGTGGGGTCCGTTTGGAGGTGGCGGAAATGTTGGCGAAGATTGGTAGGGTGGAAAGTAAGCACCAGGGGGGTTCTGTCCTTGTTACGGTTGGAGGGGTGGGGTCTGAGGGCGGAGATGCGGGATGTGGACGAAATGCGTTGGAGGGCATCTTTAACCATGTGGGAACGGAAATTGCGGTCTCTAAAGGAGGCCATCTGGTGTGTTCTGTGGTGGAACTGGACCTCCTGGGAACAGATACGGCAGAGGCGGAGCCAGATGAGCCCTCATTTCTTAAAAACCATCATGTATTCCAAATTTCTCCGCCTCCATCGTATCTGCTCCCAGGAGGACCATTTCCACCACAGAACACACCAGATGGCCTCCTTCTTTAGAGACCACAATTTCCCTTCCCACATGGTTAAAAGTGCCTTCCAACGCGTCTTGTCAACATCCCGCACCTCCGCCCTCAAGCCCCACCCCTCCAACCGTAACAAGGACAGAACGCCCCTGGTGCTTACCTTCCACCCTACCAACCTTCGCATAAACCAAATCATCCGCCGACATTACTGCCACCTCTAAACGGACCCCATCGCCAGGGATATATTTCCTTCCTCACCCCTTTCCGCCTTCCACAAAGACTGTTCCCTCCGTGACTACCTGGTCAGGTCCACGCCCCCCAACAACCCACCCTCCCATCCTGGCACCTTCCCCTGCCACTGCAGGAATTGCAAAATCTGTGCCCACACCTCCTCCCTCACCTCCATCCAAGGCCCTAAAGGAGCCTTCCACATCCATCAAAGTTTTACCTGCACATCCACCAATATCATTTATTGTATCCGTTGCTCCCGATGCAGTCTCCTCTACATTGGGGAGACTGGACGTCTCCTAGCAGAGCGCTTTAGGGAACATCTCTGGGATACCCACACCAATCAACCACACCGCCCTGTGGCCCAACATTTTAACTCCCCCTCCCACTCTCTGCCGAGGGCATGGACGTCCTGGGCCTCCTTCACTGCCGCTCCCTCACCACCCGACGCCTGGAGGAAGAACGCCTCATCTTCCACCTTGGAACACTACAACCCCAGGACATCAATGTGGACTTCACCAGTTTCCTCATTTCCCCTTCTCCCACCTCACCCCAGTACCAAACTTCCAGCTCAGCACCGTCCCCATGACCTGTCCTACCGGCCTATCATCTTTCCACCTATCCACTCCACCCTCCTCTCTGACCTATCATCTTCATTCCCACCCCTACTTACCTATTGTACTCTATGCTATTTTCTCCCCACCCCCCACCCTCCTCTCATTTATCTCTCCACCCTTCAGACACTCTGCCTGTATTCCTGATGAAGAGCTTTTGCCCGATTCATCGATTTTCCTGCTCCTCGGATGCTGCCTGAACTGCTGTGCTTTTCCAGCACCACTCTACTCCAGTTGAAGGAGGGTTAACAATCAAGTGAGCTGCTTTACCCTTGAGTGCTGTCTGCTAGCCTACTAAATGCAATTCAATCTCCTTCAGAAAACAACTGTGGTGTGTGCCAAGCCTTTGCACAAGAGTATATATTAACAGCAGGTGAAGTTCTCACTCCAAGAAAATGTAAGATCTCCGTAGGTGGAATAGTGCTGGTGTTTTCCTCTCAAAGTCTAATTGCTGCCATTACGGTCACTCACAGTGCCATTAGAAGGGGAGCTCTAGAATTTTGATCTACAACAGTGCAGAAACAGTTACATAGTTCCACATTAATATGTTGTGACTTGGAGAGGGTGCATTTGTTGCCCCGGTCCTTCTAGCTGCTGGAGGATCCAGGCTTGGACGATGCTGATGCTGGAACCTTCATGTGTCACTGCATTGCATCTTGAGGATGGGACACATTGTTGCTACTATGCACCTGTGTAACGGGAATGAATGTTGAAGGTGGTGGATGGGGCCAGTCAACAGGTTGTTTTGTCCTGGATGTTGGGCTGCTTGAGTGTTTTTGGAGCTGTACTCATCAAATGGAGAATGTTGTGTCATGTTAAGCAAAGCACAGCAGATTCTGGAATGCTTCAATTACTGCGAAGACATGAATGGTGCTAAACCTTGTACAACTTTCAGCAAAGATCCCCATTCCTGACCTTACGATAGAAGGGAGGTCACTGATGAAGCAGATGCTTGGGCCTAGGCACCATCCAGAGGAACTCCTTTTTATGAAGTGTAATTTATTGAAGGAAACTTTTGCTACCTTATAGATGTTGTCTTATGCCAGTTAAAATACTGTAGTCATAAAGTCATAGAGATGTACAGCATGGAAACAGATCCTTCAATCCAACTCATCCGTGCTGACCAGATATTCCAACCCAATCTAATCATATTTGCCAGCACTTGTCCCGTATCCCTCTTAAATCCTTCCTGTCTTGGAAATTTCAGCTTTCCTTGTATGTTGTGGCTTCAAGTTTAATGGAGAGTTAAAAATTATCCAGCATATTGATGAGTTTCAGTTCTGCTTCGGAGAGTCCAAATATCCCGTATTTTAACACAAGTGCAGCAGGTAATGGTGCTCTATGACCGAATCTCACTTATAATGCGAGTTAGAGAGAGGAAAAATGTAGCCCATGAAAATCAAGTAGTAGTCCTCAGTTTGGGGTGATGGTGGGAGTAGAATTATTTCAACCTTTGGAATGTCACCACCTGAATGTCCCCTCCTCACCGCACAGCATCCTGACTTAGAAATATATCACCATTCGTTCTCTGTCACTGGGTCACAACTCTGAAATTCTGAACTCCTTCCCTAACATCACTGTGGTTGTACCTACAACAGATTGAAGTAGTTCAAGAAGATACTCCTCAACGTCTGAAGGTTAGCAGTCCCCAGATTCCACAAACAAACATGAAAGGATTAAACACTTGAAAGAACTACAGGGAAAGAGCAAGGAATTGAGGTTTGATTTTTCTAATGTGGAGCAAGTAGGAGGGCAAATACAATGGCCCAAACTGGCCACCTCCTTTGCTTGCATTTCAGTACTCTGTCTCTAAAAATGTCACTGCAATAATGGTAGTTACTTGTGCCATCCTGGAGCAACCATTCTGTAATACCAATTGATCTTGACTGCAGGCAATATGTCATTGCACCAGTGACACTGTGAAATAGAATCTGAATCATTTGAGCCTGTGTAAAGGGTGAATGGGGTGGAGAGAAGTGACAAAGGGATGTCAGCTGTATAGCTATGTATCTTTTTGTATCAAAGTAAATGTTTTCTCCCATAGGAACTGCTACAGAAATGGATTCGCGGTAACGTTACCTTGTGTGGCAGGTCCATGTTCATATTTGATGAAATGGACAAAATGCAAGCAGGCCTTATTGATGCCATTAAGCCTTACTTGGACTACTACGATAACATTGATGGCGTAGTGTACCGGAATGCCATCTTCGTCTTCCTGAGGTAAATCAGGGTTTATTGATTTGAATTTTATTACTTCCTCTAGACCCCATGAACACACTAAGTCACAATGTAGGTTTGCTCGCTGAGCATGAAAATGAACCTTCCAGCTCAGTGAGCAAACCTACATCCAGAACCTCTACCTGAGCTACAAATCTTCTCAAAACTCACTAAGTCACTGACTTAATCCATTGCATTGTAAAATCAGTGGATAGGGCAGTGCTATCAAATACAGATAAACATGAGCATTATTGCATGTCTAAGGAAAGTTTTTCTGATACCTTTACTCCGAACATGGTGTGGAAATTGCTACAGATGAAGTAACAGCATGGCTGCCTCATAGTGCCGGGGAATTCAAATCCAGCCTCGGGCAACTGTCTGTTTGTGGACAGTTTGCATGTCTTCCTCGTGTCTGTGTGGGTTTCCTCTGGGTGCTCCGGTTTCTTGCCACAGTTCAAAGATGTCCATGTTACATGGATTGGCCATGCTAAATTGACCATAGTGTTCAGGGATGTGCCCGCTAGGTGGGTTAGCCATGGGGAATGCAGGGTTGCATGGGTAGCAGGAGAGTCTGGGTGGGATGCTCTTCAGTGGGTCGGTTTGGATTTGATGGGCCGAATGACCTGCTTCTCCACCGTAGGGATTCTATGATTCGAAGTTGAAAGTAGTCTGGGAGAAGTAATTTTCATCCTAATGTGTGCCACTATGGTAGAGCAACAGTCAACACAACAAATGGAATGGTCAAAAAGAATTGAACAAATTAAATTACAATTTTTTAGAAAATTATTTTAGTGTGCCAATGTGCATCAGTAATGGAGGGAGTGACTGTGAAAGTGGTGGATGGGGTACCAGGTAGGCTGATTTATTTTGGGTGGTGTGGAATTTACTGAGTGTTATTGGAGCTGCACTCACTAGGCAAGTGGACAATACTCTATCACATTCCTGACTCATACCTTGTAGATGGTGGATAACCTTTGGGGAGTCAGGAGGTGAATTACTAACTGCACGATTACCAGCCTCTGATCTGCTCTTGCAGCCACAGTATTGATATGGCTACTCCCATTGATTTTTCTGGTCAGTGTTAACCCCTAGAATGTTAGTCCAAATCACCTTGAACTATTATTTTGGGAGGACACAAGTCCTTTAGTGGTTTTCACAACCTCAGGATGTCCCAGAGTGCTTGTGCCAAATGAATTACTTTGAAGTGCAGTTACTGTTCTAATGTAAGAAACACAGCAGTCAATTTGCACACAGCACGTTACCACAATCAGTAATGAGATGACCTGATAGCCTGTTTTATTGATAATGTTTTGGGGTTCAATATTGGTCAAGAACAGCTTCCCTGCTGTTCTGTGAAATAGTGCTTTGGTACATTTTACATACAACTGGAAAGATATAAGACATAGGATTGGAAGTAAGGCAATTCAACCCGTCGAGTTCACTCCACCATTTAATCATGGCTGATGGGCATTTCACCTCCACCTACCCACACTCTTCCCCGTTTCCCTGAATTCCTTGCGCGGTCAAGAATTTATCAATCTCTGCCTTGAAGACATTTAATGTCCTGGCCTCCACTGTGCTCCTTGGCACTGAATTCCACAGGCCTACTGCTCTCTGGCTGAAGAAATGTCTCCTCACTTCCGTTCTAAATTGATCCCCTCTAATTCTCAGGCTGTGCCCATGGGTCCTAGTCTCCCCGCCTAATGGAAACAACTTCCCAGCGTCCACCCTTTAGGCAGGATTGCACCGTTCTGTGTTTTACGCTGAAGTTTTCACCTAGACTTTGTACCCAAGCCATTGATGTCCCACAGTGATGGTGGTGAGGGAGACATTATTGGTTAGTTAAAAGGCTGTTGGGGGATGAGGAGGAATTGATAAAAATCAGAGGGCACATCATTTGTGACTTGACTTGGGTATATACCCTACAGATTTCCATTTGCTGGTCCTAATTTTTTTTTTCCCCATTATAAACAGTAATGCGGGAGGAGAAAGGATAACTGAGATTACGCTGGACTTTTGGCAAAAAGGAAACAAAAGGGAAGATATTCATTTGAAGGACCTTGAGAGTAAAGTATCCCTTGGAGTCTTCAATAACAAAAAAAGTGAGTTTGCTTGCCACGTTTTAGCTAGGTTTGAAACTGGCTGTGCACTGGTTCATCCTGTCAACATCACACCCCTTCACTTAATCTTATTTTCAGGCACTCTTTGCTTACAAGTGGCTATTAGGAACAGGGAGGCAAGAAAATTCACTAGTGATCTAAATCTTTAATCTCCATATGAACAAAACTGGTTGTTTTCAGTGTAGTCTGTCCCAATACTCATCGGTTTGCAGAATCTTTTACCCTTGCCTCCTGAATGTGCTGGCTGTCATCTGGTGAGGCCAATAAATCATTGGTTCATGTCGAGATTTAGATGGTGATGTAAGGAGACTGTCCTCAGCCTGGTCCAGTCCTTGCACTTGCATGCAATTGAATGCCAATCTCTTAAGGTCAATGGAAGAATGGTCGAGCCCCTTTTATTTTCTTTTGGGAACCCTGGTCTCTGTGACTAATTGCAATTTTCTGATGCTGTGTGCTTGAAGGCTACTTCGATTCAGGCTCTGGATGTTGGGAATTTTATAATTTGCAGGATCCAACAGTAGGTACCTGCATTGAGTTTATTTTGGGCTACTGTTTAAAAACAATGGAACTTCTCCATTCTCTCTTTCATGTGGTAACTGGGTGGCAACTCTTGAGCTTGAGTCCACCTTGGCCAATTGACCTCTCTTCTCCCTCTATACTAAACTGTAAGTCAATCTGCTGTGGAAATTGTCACCCCTTGCCCTCCTTATTGAGTTGCTGTGCGAGTTAGGTAAAAGTGTGGATTGACTTCTCCCGTCTTCCATAAAATCATAAGAAGTAGGAACAGCAGTAGGCCATTCGGTCCCTTGTGTGTACTGTCATTCAAGAGGACCATGGCTTATCTGACATTCCTCATCCTTCTCCTGCCTCCTAATGGTTGAGTGTCCTTCATCACCATCATCAAGTGGTATTTACACACATCTTTAATTAATTGAACTTGCCAAGTTGCTTCACAGGAACAATATGAAACAGAATTTTGCACTGAGCCAATTGGAGATAGCCTTTAGATGAACTTTGTCAAAGAGGTCTGTTTACTTAAGAATTAAGAGCAGGCAGAAGCCATTCGACCCCTCCAGCCTGCTCTGCCATTCATTAAGACTGTGCCACTTTCCTGTTGACTCCCATCGATCTTGGCTTTTTTTACATCAAAATTTTTTTAAACTTTTGAAGTATGTTCTAAAGCACAAAGTGAGGAGAGGTTTGTGGAGGAATTTTCAGAATGTCAGCTGCTGAAGGCACAACCAGTAAGCATGAAGCAATGGAAATTGAGAATGTGCAGGAGTCTGGAATTAGAGTGTAGAGATCTGGAAGGTCTGTGGAACTGGTGGATATTACGGAGATGAAGACAGACAAGACTGTAGAATGGATTTGAAAAATAAAGGATGAAAATTTTAAAGCTGAGGTTTTTTCACACTGGAAGCAAGAGTTGTAGATGGATGTGGATGAAATTTAACACAACGATCGAAAACTTTGCCTGTTGACAATCGGTGGCTATTCAGTCTGGGTAACCAATTCATTTTTGCCTTGGGTAGGTGGATTTTGGCACACCAGCCTCATTGACAAAAACCTGATCGACTACTTTGTCCCGTTCCTTCCCCTGGAATACAAACACGTGAGGTTGTGCGTCAGGGAAGAACTGAAAGCCCGGGGTTACGAGGAGGACGAACATATCATGACGGAAATAGCCAATGAAATGACATACTTTCCAGAGAAAGAAAAGATCTATTCAGACAAAGGCTGCAAAACAGTGGCCACCAAGGTGGACTTTTATTTGTAATGTGTGTGTTTGTGTTTTTTAAATTGGAAAATACTTTGCTTTTCTACACTGGATACTTTTATATATAAAAGTAATTAAAATTGAAGCAGTCCATTGACTGCGAAAATATATGTTCTCCTTGACTTGGGGATATGGACAACACCCGTAACTACCAGTAGCCCCTTCCATCCAAGCTGAGGTTATCACAGGTTTTTCTTGGGGTGATCTCGAGCAGATATTTATGAATTGGGAGTACTACACTTTGTTTACGTTGTAATTTTCAACCAACTATTTCATACAGTGAGACATCGCTTATCAGACTATTGCGAAATCTAATCAGTCAAGAGTGTGTTGTATTTCATGGAGTTGTTATCCTTAATCTGTGAACCTGGCTATTAAAATTTATTTATGTACTGTGAACTTATATCCCACCACCATCCCAGGAGAGATTGTGGGAAGTGGTAATTTTTTGACTCCTTTTATTGGGTTAATGTACTTCATGTGCATTGGATACTCAATTTCTTATTCTCTCCAATGGACCAGATGATCCAGGGGAAAGCCTCTTCAACACAGACCCTTTGGTTACTGAATGATATTTTTCAATTTGCTTTGAGCTTATCACAGAATGGTCAAGGGAGCTTTTGCCTCTACATTTTTATCACTCGAAACACGATGCATTTTAAGTTTAATCAAAGCCAATTAAAATGGTGGCATTCCTCACAAACAGTGAATCTTGTCTGTTTTAGCTTTTACTTTGTGTTGTACTGAATAATTCCTGCAGATGCCTGGTTAGCCTTGGTGTCTCATTCAAGGATCTGGTTATGTGAATAACCCAATATAAAGTAAAATATATTATGTATTGTTACCTTTTTAAAAGTGAAATTTTTAACCAAATTTTTCATTGATAATAGGTTTTTAAAAAAATAAATTTGAAGATGTTCAAACACGTCATTTTTCCAGATTTGATTTTAAATTTGGAATTTTTTGTGATTGAATATTTGTGTAGGGAGACAGTCAACCTCAACTAACATTCAGTAATACAAATTAAAGGCTATCTTATCAGCCCAAAGGAGTAGATTGTCAGGTCTGTTCGTATTTCTGACTTTGGGTCAGTTGATAGCAGAGCCTCCCTCCTCCCTCCCACTCTGGTAAGAAGGGATTTAAACTTGGGGCTGTTGGATTGATAGTAATTTTTGTCAAAGTTATTTCATGTAGATGTTAAGCTGAGTAATAGTTTCCAGTTTTAGATTTCGAATGATGCTGGATTGTGGGAATCAAATGTGAATCAAATTGTGTGACTGTGAAAGAAACTAAAATTGTAATAAAGGTGAGATGTACAGAGTATGATAGTAATCAGGAATTTGAAATTTTCATTAAAAAAACTAATGGCAAAACTATTAGGAGAAAAATATAACTGAATTTTATTTTATGAACTTTGTGTCTTTAAGAAGAAACCTAAATTTTGTTTTAGCCAATGAGTGAATTCATAGAGAAAATTTGACTGTAGCAGAAGGCATCTTGTGAGTAACGAAAGCAATGTACTACCATCCCTTTGTGTCTGGTCTCCCTGCTGTCCAATCTGTCTCAATACAGCTCTTAAGTGACCCTTCATTAGTTGGTACCTTCAGCTTCATTGTCGAAAAGTGTGGTGCTGGAAAAGCACAGCTAGTCAGGCAGCATCCGAGGAGCAGGAGAATCAATGCTTCGAGCAAAAGCTCTTCATCAAGAATGCTTGAACAGCTGACTGCCACTTGCTTTTCAGTTGTCATTGGCGTTTTGTTACCTCTGTTGGCTCTGAATAGAGGGTAATGTAGAATGATGCAGTTGGGCAACAGACCTGACAACTTGTGCTCCAGAACTTGCTGCTCCCTAGCCAATCTGTTTCAGTACAGTTACAACACTGGTCGGTACTTACCAAACAATGTTGAAAATTGCCCAAGTATGTCTTGTACATAAAAGCAGGACAAATCCACCCTGGCCAGTTACAGCCCCATTCGTCTACTGTTGATCATCAGTAAAGTGATGGAAGGGGTCATCAACAGTCCCATCAAGCAGCACTTGCTCGGTGACGCCCAGTTTGAGTTCCTCCAGGGCCACTCAACTCCTGAACTTAATACAGCCTTGGTTCAAACATGAACAAAAGAGTTGAATTCCAGAGATGAGGGGAGTGTGGCATCAGGAAGCCCTAACAAAATCGGTGGGAGAGTCTTATCTGACACATAGGAAGAGGCTTGTGGTTGTTGGAGATCAGTCAGCTCAGCTGCAGGACATCTCTGCATGAGTTCCTCAGGGTAGTGTGCTAGGCCCAACCATCTTCAGCTGCTTCATCAATAAACTTCTCTCCATTATAAGGTCAGAAGTGGGGATGTTTGCTGATGACTGCACAATATTCAGCACCGTTCACAACGACTCAGACACTGAAGCAGTCAGTGGTCAATGGTAACAAGATCTGGACAATATCCAGGCTGACAAGTGGCAAGTAACATTTATGCCACACAAATGCCAGTCTATAACCATCACCAACAAGAGCTAATCTGATCACCGCCCCTTGACATTCAATGGTGTTACCATCACTGAATCCCCATTATCAACATCCTGGGAGTAATCGGTGGTCAGAAACTCAACTGGACTCACCACATATTTGTAGTGGCTACAAGAGAACACCAAAGGCTAGGAGCACTAATGGCATTGTGGTCAATCCACAGCAGGTGGACTGCAGCAGTTCAGGAAGGCAACTCACCCCCACCTTCTCAAGGGGCAGCTAGGGCAATAAATGGTGGCCTATAAGTGTCATAAGTACCAGGCGTTTAGAATCCCATGGCTTACACAGGGAGAAAGGTTGAAGCATGCAGAAGTAATACACCAAAGCAACGGGAATTCTGCTAGATCTCTCTCTCTCGCTCCATGAGCAATAATGGTAGCATAATGATTATCCAGAGGTCTGGACTTATGAAGACATTGGATCTAATCCTACCACAGCAACTGGAATATTTAAATTCAGTCAATTTAATTTGGTCAGAAATAAAAAGTTAATATCAGTAATGATCACCATCACTGTTTAAAAATAAGGGGCCACCCATTTAAGCTACATTTTTGTTTCCCCATAGAGGATTGAGTCTTTGGAATACTCTGTCTCAGAAGACAGTGGAAATTGCAATGAGGTGAAAGGTTATGGGGGTAGATGGACTGTGGAGTAATCATATCAGCCATGGGGCTGAATGGAAGAATGGGACCAAATAACTTACTCAAGCACCTTTATTTGTAAAAAAAAAATGTTTCACTAATGCTCCTTGGGCAGGGGAAATTCCTAGCTTAACCTGGTCTGTCCAATGACTCCAAACTCTCAATAAAATGGTTGTCTCTTAACTGACCTCTGAAACAGCCTTGCAAGCCACTCAGTTGCAAAGAAGGTAACTGATCTTCTTGAGGGAAGTTGGAGTTAGGGATTGATTGCTGGGTTCACCAGTGATACCCACACTTCATTTTTTAAAAAATCACAAAGATACAGCAGAAGGTGTAGCTGCAACAGTGCTATGGGTTAATGCACTTTCGGAAGCCTGGGAGTAAAGGTCCAAGCTACTGAATTAGCAGCAGTGGTGCGGGAGTTTGAAATCTGTATTTCTAATCTCTTAACTGGCTTCTAAAAGTTAGTAAGTAAATTTTTCAGTGCTTTTAAGTGTGATCCCTCATACTGATACCAGGCTTTTTTGATTAGATTTTGACTTCTTTGACACATGCATACATCCCGTACTATGCCAGGACACTATACCTACTGAAGGCTGCAGTGCCATCGACCTGGGAGCAAAGGACTGCCTAGCTGTTTTTGGCTGGGTGAAAATGATCAGGAGGCTTCAAAGGGCAACAAAATGTGGTCTAAAACTAAGGCAACAGAGTTCTTAGTTTCCATTTTAAATTGTTTGACGTTTTGTTAATTGTCCTGTGTGCAGAGCTTTGGTTTCTTGAAGGAATCTTCCAGAATGTTCTTTACATTAATAACTTATCCACAAAATTCACTTCTTTGTCAAAGGGTGGGGAAACATTCCCATGAGGTGCCTGTGGTTTCTTTCTTGGATCTGATATCTTTATGAAATTTCTGAGGTTAAGTATGGTAAAATTTGCTAACTTTTCTTGCCTAGCCTTGGCTCACAATCATCACACTGTCTCCCCTTGCCATTCAGTGCTGTCAATTCAACTTATGTCTCTTTTCCTGTTTATGTACCCTACGTTTCAGCAGCCATCTCTCGTCAATGACTTGCATTTACTTAACTTCTTTCATAACCTCAAGCTGTCTCCAAGAACTTTACAGCTAATGAAACGCTTCAAATGTAGTCACTTTCGTAATGCAGGAGCAAATATGTATACAGCAAGCTCCCAAAAAAACAGCAATGTGATAATGACCAGTAAATCTGTTTGTGATCTTGATTGAAGTGTAAATATTGGCCAGGATACCAAATAATTCTTTCTTTCCATCACCCTTCCCACCTCAAAATGACATCCATGGAATCTCTTGCAAACGCCTGAGGAGAAGACAGAGCCCAGGTCTTTGAGCTCAAATCCTGCAATAGCTATCAAACACAATCTGAGAACTAGTGAGGTAAGCATGTAACTTTTTGCAATACAGCAGACAGTCTAGTACAACTTCAACATCTGACGTTTTATCCTTTTTGTTTGCTTTGGGTCAGAGGTATGCATTGTCAGCAATTTGTTTTGTCACTTGGAATTACAAATTAATGAAAAAAAACTGTTATTTTATGTCAGTAAATTGTAATGGAAGTCAAAGCAATGTTATTGTATAAAACTCAAGGCAGCAGCATTCATTAGTGTTAAATACAGTTCTAGCTGGACAACTAGTGGATGGTCACCATTGAGGTTTGGTAGTAGCTGCCAAAACGGTATGAAATCTACTGGATAATTTGTGTAACAGTCATTCAAGTTTAAAATTAGCCACCAAAGGAAGACCTGTGTCTCATTTTATATATAACACACGTTTAAAACATAAATTATGAAATTGTTTGTTCTCATGCTGGAAATAGTCTTGGAAAAATAGCTGCAGTGCCCAGACCACCCAGCTTGTGATTTGTCTCCACGTAAGAATACACAAGGTTTCAAGAACTATGTGCTTATTGAAAGAGAACAAAAATAATCACAGTTGTGTCCATTCATTGTAACATAGAAGAAAATGTTGCAACTCTTATAAAGGACATGGGTACCACTGGCAAGGGCAGTTTTTTTGTTGGCCATCCCTAATAGTTTTAAAACGTGATTTCCCTCACTGCTGCAGTCCATGTGGTGTACGCACACCCACAGTTCTGTGAAGAAGGATGTTCTGCAGTTTTTAATCCATTGGTGCATAATGTATCTCTGGGAATACAAGGTAGAAAGTGAGTTTCACACCAATAGATCTTGTGCAAAAAGTCCATTAGGAATAATATGGATAAACCAGTGTAGAGACACTAATTACTCAAGTTATTTATGCATTTAAAACACTAGATTACCAAAGCTATTATGAATGAAAATACACATAACTAACATTAAGTCTACCATGCCTGTTGTTCTGAAATAGAATGTTATGCCAAAATTCTATGATCTAGTTAGGGACAAGTAACTTTTATTGTGAAGTGGACAATGTGTGGGATCCAGAGAGATTATTCCAAGTGTTAGGAAGAGGTTCTTCAATCTGACTTGCTATGATCTCCAGAATTTTTTGTTTTCAATAGAGTGATCAAGTTGCTGAACTAACGGAGTCTCCTTAAAGAAGCTGTATAGTTCTGCCAACTGCAGAATTCCTAACTTGGAAACTGCATGATACTCTTGGCCTGTAACTATTCATCTGTCCCAAGTGACCTATTGACAACTTTACATTTGTGATTTCAAACAAGCTATAGTAGGTATGGATAGAATATTTATTGATTTTTCAACAGCAAACTGCCTCATTATTTGCTGGCCTGATTGTTGGTTTTATTTCTGCAAACACTATCTACAAGCTTGACTTACAAAATAGTGTATCAAACTGTATAAGCACAGGAATAGACAGGATGGGAAGTACCTCTTTTCACAAATAAAGTGTCTATGGCATATACTGTTTACTTGTGTGGTGTGTTTTGACTGAGCAGTTTCAAGAGGGTGCTGGACCAAGTCCTATGGCATACAGAAGTCAAGTATTTTTAGAGATAAACACGGTCTGTGATCTCCTGGAGTGTTTGATTGCCGGTGGTGTCGGGCTTTGGGGATAGGCAAGGGCAGTGATCACAGGAATTATATTGAGCATTTCATTCTCTAATGGCCAAGAATGTTCTTTCTTGGCTTTCGCTACACCCAGTAGTTGATTCCTTCCTGTTATTTTATTTTGTTTTTAAGCCAGAAATTTCACTTTACATCTGCCCAATTTGTATCAAACCTTTTTTTCTATACAAGTAATCCTCTACTAACACAGAATGTGGAACAAGTATGGAATACAAACACAAATGAAATAATAAATAAATATGCAAAAAAAAAAATTCATTGCTTACTGCCCCCAAACAATATTGCACCCCTGGAGATGGAAGGCTTCATCTGCAGCCCTGAACACTGAAGATCCTGCTTTTCTGCTGATTTGGAGAGGGAGGGTTGAGTGACTGTTTTAAAAAAACATGTCTAGCCTTAACTGGGGCAGGCAATGGCTAAAACAGGAACTGGCCCAAGAATGCTGAGTTTTGACACACGTTTATTCCCTATGCTACTGGGAGTCAGACAAGAACTGTGTTTCAGAGGTAGCATTGGCATGATGAGTAGTGAAGTAAAAGCAATGTCATAACAAAACTACATTAATTGAGAATGACCTGCACTGGTATCCCTCTCCACTGCCAGCTTCAGGTTAAAGTCCCTCCCTTTCTCAGTACGATAGATCCTCTGCTACATGCTTCATCTAAAATGGAAATTGGTTTTGCTCTCAGCACTGTCTGGGTCTCTTGAACCTCCTGTCATTGCAACAGAAAGATGGGTGGCCAACCTCTCACTTGTGATTTGTCTCGTCTACTTTAGACACTCGCACAGTTTGGGAATTCTAATCTGGCAGTCAGCTGGATTAGTGAATGTATATACTAGTAAAATAAACAGAGAAACATTTATATAAAATCATAAAGCAAGGATAAGAAGTTTATTTTAGATACATATACAAAGACATTTACACAAGATTCAATCTGTGACACGTAGCGAGTTAACAGATCAAAATATCTTATTCATCCTCAAAACTGCTGAATGAGTGAATTTAGGATTGGAGCTGCAATGTGTCAATATACATTACAACTACTGTAATTCAGTTTTTAAAAGTGCTGTCACTGGAAGACTTACAAATGGAAGGTGACAACAGCCTTTTAAAATGCTCATTGACCACTGTATATTCTTCCAATTGAGCTTTTTACAGGATTCAGAAGTAGAAATGAATATGAACCAGAGTGGGACAGCCAAGATAAATTCACAAATGACTTAAGTTTTTCCTTCTTACATTAGTATCTTTTTTGTACCACAACGTGCTATAGGTTTTCATTTCTTCTGTAGCTTAATTTTAGAAAAACAATGACGTTGGTTTAGACCTGAAAGTCTAACCACTGCTAACTTCTTGCCCACAAACAGTTTTAAACTCATCAGTCTCATTTCCACACCAGTAGAGGACGCTGGTACTGTTGTCAATTTAAAAAGGAACAGAATATTGGGCAGCCCCCTCAGTACCTTCTGCTCATTTTCTTGAACTTTTCATAATGGTAATCATCTGTCGCCTTTTCATTGGAAGGACGTTTGCGATTTGGAGGAGATGCTGCACAACATAGGAAGGGAAACATTTCTTAATGGCTTTGTTGCAACTTCTTTAAAACAGCAAACCATCAGACTTTAAACATAAAATGCAGCTAACTCTTTAAAGCAATGGAACACACATCACAATTAGACAATGAACATTAAAGGAATCACCTTTAAGTCAAATCACCGATGTCCCTGTGGGAAACTAAAATGCAGAATGACATAAAAATGGCAGATTGCAGAGGGTGCCAGTAGGGAATTTACGAAGGGATAATCACTGGTAAGTGTTAAACATGATAGATTTTAATAACATTCAAGATTGAAACAAAAGTTTAATTTCTCAACAGTTTAAAATGTTCTTTTCCAATTGAAGCACCAATTCCATTCCAATTCCCACCACCATCAGTTGTCAGGTGGGGTTTGTGTGGAAGCTGGACAAGAGGCTAAATGGAATTGCAGCAAGAACTTTAAACAGCAAAGAGGAAGTGGAGGACCAGTGTCAAAATGATAGTGGCCCCGAGAAGGGATGAGAGCAGATGTTTGTGTGCTAACTTGTATTTACTGTGGGAGCAAAAGGGATTAAGGAATTAGTAATAAAATGCATGTAAAAATAGTGACGGAAAATATTGAATTGTTTAACTAGTACAGATGATTAGCAACAACGTGTTAGGGAAAAAAAACTATCAGACGATATGGGCAGGATGGGGACAGTTTTCTATACAAAAGAAATATTATTACATCAGCCGTACGGGAATAATGTGGTAATCATTAGAAACCTGGCCACAAGTTGAGAACTTCATGTTCCAGGATAGAGGATCTTCAGACCAGAAGGGAAATTGGGAAAGAACAGAACAATACAGTAACACAGAAATCTGAGTAATGATCGGGTAATGGAAACACCATGGGGAGAAGGAAAGAACATGGAAGGATGCAAGGCCTCCAGAAGTGGTCTACAGATCTCTTGAAAGTAACAATGCAGGTCGAGAGATCAGGGAAATATGCAGCAAGAAGAATGGAAGATTTCAATTTTCAACTTAACCATACAGAGACAGAACATCAAAAGAAGTAAAGACAGTGATTTTTCTAGAATCTATTCAAGACAGTTTCTTGAATTATACCTCTGGAGCTGACAAAGAATCAGTGCATCTGAGACAGTGATGAATAACAAACCAGAATTAGTTCACAATCTGGCATCTAAGAAACATAATTACATTATAGTCATTTTATAGTACGTTTTATTTCAGGTTTAAAATTGAGAAGGACCAATCACAAACCAGAATTAACTTAATGAAGGCAAAAGTCAAAAAGATGACAAATTCATTGACCCATGATAAACTTCACTGAATCAAGCAATGAAATTCTGTAAAGAAGTATCAGGTATGAAACAGAACAAGCACATATGCCTAAAACACCAAGGATCCATTTCTAATAGCTAAATGACCTTGACGAAAACTTGTACCAATCTAAATTTTTGCACAAACTTTTAATGAAAATTGGAAATTTTGCAAAGTGGGACAGTTACAACTAACAAGAAAAGCAGCAAGAGATGCAAAAGTGGAACCAATGATAGGATAAAAGAAAAGGAATGGACAAAACTATGACACATGGAGTTTAACTCGAAGAAATGTAATATCACCCATTTTGAATCCAAGAAACCAAGTTGGTATTTGTTGCTTAATGGCACGTAATGAAGAACTATGATGGAGCAAAGATTTCCTTCCAAGAACATAATTAATTTAAAACTGGTTCACAGGTATTAGTAATCAAACAGTCTAATCAATATTAGTCTTTACTTTACAAAGATTGGTAAACAAAAGGTGAAGATACTGATCCACCTCAAGGGCTGTACGTCAAGGAAGGAGTTCACGACTACATACTCCAAGGCATTTGCAGATGGGCAAGAAATGCTGGCCCAGCCAGCAACAACAACATCCCATGAATAAAATGAAAGAAGTTCTCATGGCTCTGAGGAACATGTGCAGGAACAAAACTGTCTTGAGTTTGGTGGAGCAGTTAGGGAAGGAAGTGCTGGCAATGTGGGAGTCAGAGGGGAGAACTGAGAAGGGGATGGAAATCGGGCAAGTTCAGGAAGCTAGAATTAATTGGGTGCAGATATTTTGCAGCTTTCTAGAGACTGGAGCTGATAAGGTCAAGGAGGGATTTGCAAGTAAGGAGGAGAATTTTAAAATCAAGATAATGCCTGACCAGGAGCAGATAATTAAGTGGAATTGAAAGCAGAAAACCATATGCTTTAATCTGCAAGCAACTGTTTGAATTCTTACACATCCTTATGACTACAATCCACTGCTTTGTGAAGGCTGACATTAGTTACTTACGTTCAGGCTCTGGTTTGTCAGTGTCTCCCACTCTCAGGGGCCGAGGTTTGGCTTCCTCTTTATTGCGTTTTGCGGGTGTGTGCAATTCCTCCCGGTAAACTGTAACACAAAACAGAAGGCAATGTGAAACCTGCAACAAGGATCCCGCCATAACATAGCAATAAGCCTTGAAAAAAAATTATATAGTTTGAAAAAAATTACTGCACTGAAGAAAAAGCGAATGATTCAATTCGTATGTGCAATGTCATCCTTAGAGTCTCGAGCTCTAAATGCAGGATAAATAATCAGGAACAATGGGAAGTGTGCACATTTTTGATTTCAGCAGTAAAGAATACATTTCTTCAGCCTCAGTTGTGCTTCCTTGACTGGACAATGAGAAGTTGCACTGAGTTAAGCAGAATGGATGAACATGTGGAAATTGAATGGAAGCGCTACCCAAAACCCCAGAGAGTACTCAGAAATTGTAACGCAACAACTCCCATTCCTTGTCAGAGGGAAATGGATAAACTCCTACCGTCCCTCACTGTTGAACATTCACATTTGTGACATGCTGGTTATTTTCAGTTACTTTTTAATCTCCCAGTGGCAGATTTGGATCCTGAAGCAGAACACGTATTAAGCAAGTTAGGAGAATACTGTAAGGGAGTGGCTCACATAATGCACTGCCTTTAACATCTAACATGGTACTGTGGCTGTATCTTGTCATAAGGAACAAAAGGCTTGCATTCATTTAGCAGCAAAACCTGTTTCTCAGAGACAGCTCAAGAAATTGCTTTTGAAATGCATGAAGTCATTTTGATATAACACAATAGCCATTTTGTACATATTTAAGATTCCACATGTCACAATAAATGACCAGTTGAATGACTCGTTAACTTAAATTTAAATTGAGAGCATTGACGGAGGAATGTTGGTGAGGAGACAGGATGGATTCCTTACTTTTCAAGTATTTATTGTGGAATATTTAGCAACCGCCTCAACTGGCAACTGGAAACTTGGTCAATAAAAACCGAAAGAACTGTGAATGCTTTAAATCAGGAACAAAAGCAGAAGTTACTAGAAAAGCTCAGCACATCTGGCAGCATCTGTGAAGAGAAATCAGAATTAACGTTACAGGTCTAGTGACCCTTCCTGTTGTTCTGAGGAAGGGTCACTAGACCCAAAATGTTAACTCTGACTTCTGTCCACAGATGCTGCCAGAGCTGCTGAGCTTTTCCAGCAATTTCTGTTTTTGGAACCTTGGTCAGTCTGAGTCCCCTTTTGAAAAGTCAGAGGGGTGGATGACAGGATTTGATACAGTGGCACAGCGAATGTTTGCATTTGTGGGAACAGCATAACTAGAAGCCATCAATGGGAGATACACTAATTGGGAATTCAAAAGAAACTTCTTCAGCCAGAGAAGGTGGAACTTGGGAGTGGTTGTAGCAAGAAGTACAGATGCATCCAACAATAAGAGAGGCACACAAATGAGGGAGAAGGGAATTGAGGATTACATTAGTAAATTTAGAGAAAACACGGGAGGATTCTCTAGGAGGGCATGAACGCTAGCATAGAATGGTGAGGCTCAATGCTGTACATCCATGAAATGTCTCTGGTCATACTATAATATTGAACTGGAGGACAAACTGACTGAATAGAAGTAAGTCCTGCAGTAGGGCTTGAATCCAATACACTGTCAGTATGGAGATAAAATATCTAACAAAGGCAGTTTCACAGCACTGGTTTATAAATCTTTCATAGTTACACACCACATTCACCATTAATGTAGATGAACAGACTAGATATCAATGGTGTCCCTTCACTCATGCAGATCAAGTCATTGAACACTGCAATAGTGGTTAGGTCAGGCCTGCCAGTGACCACACATCTGCCATAGGCTCTTTTCAATGGCGCTCCATAGCAAACTTGCTGTTAAAGTCCCTTCCAGGAACCCCAAGATGTGGGTGACAAAATGCCTCATTGTTGTAAGACAACCTGAAAAAGGAGAAAGCTTGTTCTGTCGGAAATACTGAACTGTGAATGCTGCTCAAAGCAATAACTCCAACCATCCCCTTTCGCCTTGCTTCCTCTCGTTTGATGCTCCTGCCTCCCACATTATCACACAACGTCTTCACTTTTCTTTCCTCCCCTTTCCCATGACACTGCAATTTATTAAATCTTGTTGGACTTCTAAATATCTTCCAGTTCTGGCCAAAGGTCACAGATGCGCAACACTAACTTTTTTTCTCCCTCCCTGCACTGGATGCAGCCAGAGCTGCTGAGTTTTCTTCCAGGATTTTATGATTGTATTTCGGATTTCCACCATCCTAAGTATTTGCTTTTCTGAAGTCACCTGGATCACAGGTACACAAAGCAACCACACCAGGAGATTGCAACACTGAGAAGGTCAATCATAGAGCTTCATCAATACTTACACCGGTTGTGTTGAACATAATTGACTGCAATGTTGGTGGGTACGAAAGAAGTACCGTTGTCCTTCTTTTTGTTACGTTGTTCTGCCAGGAGCTGGGCCTTTGCCTCTTCTGTGCTGATAATGTTCTTTATTTTTGCACTCAAAATAAAAAAAAAAGATGCAATCAATAGCAACATGAGTAAAAATAAAGGCCAGGTAGCAAAATTTCCTTTAGAATGCATTCTGAAAGGGTGTGGACACAAGTTCAGGAGCAAATTTCTAAAAGGAACTGGATAAATACTGGAAGGTGTGGGAACATCTGCAGGCTAATGGGTAAAACTGCACAGGCATGATGGGCCAAATGGCCTCTTTCTGTTGTGTTCTTTTGCTATGAAGGTAATATAAATGGATGCAAACATCACAGGTACCCTGATTTACTGACTTTCTTGAAGATGGAAGACTTGAGAGCAATTTGATACTCATGTTTAAGATTAATGGAGAAAGGCAATTCAACATCTTTTAAAATTGCAAAATACACCATCCAAGAATGGAGGGGGCTCATATTTCAAATTAAGGATGACAAATCAAGTAGGAACGTCAGGCACTTTGTTTTCTGTCAAAGAGTAACGCATTTGTGGAACAATCATACATTTTATGAAGCCACGTGTTTCATTCAAAAGGAGCAGCAGAGCTTCCTAAATAAAGATATAGCTAATGTTTTTCTTAATATATTCACGAGATGTGGGCATTATTGGCTAGGTTAGCATTGGCTGCCCATTTCCCAATTGCCCTCGAGAAAGTGGTAGTGGGACTTCCACCCTACTGTTGTAACCCAGAAACACAGAATGAACGGCAATATACTTCCAAGTTAGGATAGCAGCTGGCTTAGGGGGAAACTTGCAGATTATGGTGTTGCTAGGCATCTGCTGCCTTTGTCCTTTTAGGTAACAGAGTTGGCAGGTTTGGAAAGTGTTACTGCAATGCATCTTCTAGATGGTCCATCCTGCAGTGACTCTGTATCAATGAAATGGACCCACCTTTTCTGAATAATAAGAGATAAAAATGAAATTTTGAAATTACTTTGATTCCTGTTTTCAGCGTGTATGCGTCAATGGGATGTAACAGATTTCCAAATGAAGAACATTGTCCAGTAGGATAGACATAGGGAGGTTTTGCTAAAACTATACAAGGCACAAATTACAGCTGGAATACTGTGAACAGTTTTGGTCCCTTATCTAAGGTAAAATAGACTGACATCAGAGGCACTCCAGAGAAGGTTCGCTAGGCTGATCCCAACTATAGAGGAACTGCCTTATGAGAAGAGGTTATACTTGTGCTCAGTGATGTTTCGAAGAATGAGAGGAGACCATGTTGAAACATGCAAGATTCTTAGAAGGCTTGGCAGGGTAGATACAGAAAGGATGTATCCCAATGTAGGTGAATCTGGGACCAGAAGGCATAATCTCACGGTCAGGGGTCATCCATTTAAGACAAAGATGATCAGAAATTTCTTCGGAGTGTAGCGAATCTGCGGAAGGCTGGGAGAACTGGGTCAGTAAAAGAAATCTATTCAAGGCTGAGATAGATAGATTTTTAGACAGTAAGGGAATTATGGATTATGGAGAAAAGGCAGGAAAATGAAGATTAGGATGATTACATCAGCCATGATTTGAGGAGTAGACTTGATGGGCCAAATACCCTACGTTTGTCCCTACGTCTTCTGATCGTATTTGCACTAAAATTGATCTAAAAAGATAAACACTTACTCAATACCCAAATCCACTTCAGGAATTCCACTCAGCATCTGATTGGATAGCATTTCTTCTGTGCGCTTGGCAGATGAAACGTTGATGTTATCAGGCAACTCATACAGTTGGTCCTCTGGGTTTTTGACCTTTGCTTTCTGTTCTTCGTTCTCCAGGATTCCCTTCCTCCGTTTTAGTTCCGTCTCGATGTACTTCATCCTGCCGTGGAACAACAGATCACTCTCCAAACAGATGAACAAGGACTCTTATTGAACACAGTAGACATGTCATACAGGGTCATAAGCTTCCCAGGTTCTTTAATGTCTTGTGTTCCAGCTGCTGCTGGGATTTTAGGCCCACTATGGACATATGGACATTGCATAAATAATGTCAGGAGACTATCTGTCTATTGCTACGTTTGCAGCTATGAAGAATTGCAAGGCTTTAGAGAACATGCAGACTTTTACGAGAACAGTATCAGGAATGAAAACTGTGGAAGTTACGTGGAGAGACTGGAAGCTGGTACTGTTAACTTGTTTGGTTCTAAATCCAAGTAGAGAATTTCTAGACGTGTTCAAAATTACAATGGATTTGATGGATTAAATAAAGGGCAGTCCAGTGGTTAGCACAACTGTCTGACAGTGGTAGGGACCCAGCTTCGATTCTACCCTCGGACGACTGTATGGAGTTTGCATATTCTCCCTGGGTCTGAGTGTGTTTCCCCTGGGTGCTCCGGTTTCCTTCCGCAATCCAAAGATGTGCAGGTTAGGGTGGATTAGCCACAGTAAATGTGATACGGTGGGGGCTGGGTCAGGATGGGATTCTCTTCAGAGATCGGTGTAGACTCGGTGGGCTGAATGCCCTCTATCTGCACGGCAGGGATTCTATGACTGAGATTAAGAGGAACAGTGTCAATCAAAAGGTTTGAAATCTTTGGAATTCTTTGCCCCAGCAAACTGTGGAGGCATAGGCTTTGGGGGTTCAAGCCAAAGACCAATTGATTTTGAGATATTAAAGACATCAAGGAAAATGGTAATAGTGCAGAAAAATGGCTATGAACAGCCATGCTGTTATCGGATGGCACAGCAGACTTGCAGGGCTGAATGGCCTCACCCTGCTCCTATTTCCTACTTTCTTAAATAAGGAGAAATTATGTCCTCTGGTGGAAAACAAATCAAAGAGGAGACAAGGAAAGTTATTTTATTAACATAGCAAATGAGAGTTTGGAGAAGATTTGTAGCTCTGGTTGAGGTTCTGGATTTAAGTTTGCTCACTGAGCTGGAAGGTTTGTTTTCAGACGTTTCGGCACCATACTAGGCAACATCTTCAGTAAGCCACTGGTGAAGCACTGGTGTTATGGCCCACTTTCTATTTATGTGTTTAGCTTTCTTTGGATTTAGCGATGTCATTTCCTGTCTTGATGTAATTTCCTGTTTTTCTGGGACATCGACACAGGAAATGTCAAAAAAGAGCAGGAACCGCAGGAAAGCTGAACACATAGATAGAAAGTAGGTCACTAACACCAGTGCTTCACTCGAGGCTCGGTGATGATGTTACCTAGTATCGTGATAAAATGTCTAAAAACAAATCTTCCAACTCAGCGAGCAAACTTATTTTCAGTAGCAAATGAGAGCTAGAATGGCCCATCTGAAAGAGACTGGTGGAAACAGATTAAACAACAACTTTCAAAAGGGATTTGGATAAATCAGCGCTTCCCAAAGTGAGGCTCAGGACTCCGAGTTCTGTGGCTGCAAGCTCAAAGGCAACAATTTCCAACCTGCCCCCATCCCTCTCTGATCCTTCCTCCCACTCCAAAACACACTCAATCCTCCAGTTCTCACTGAGGGGGGAGAGTGATAGTTTTCAAACCTCAAAAGTGGTACACAGTGGGAAATGGTTTGGGATGCTTTGCGATTATTACGTGGAAAGATTTTCCAGGTTGTGGGGAGACTGCAGGGGGAGTGGAAGTACTTGGATCCTCCTTCTTCTAGAGTCGGCACAGGCTACGATGGGTCAAATTGTCTGTGATCTTGATATAAATTATCTTGAAGATTCATTTTTTATAAAACTCTGTTTTGGTACAAACAGTTCATGCTTAACACAATCAAGAAAAGAAAAAGGCTATGCAAGAGTCAACAGTATAGTGGTTCTCAGTGATTGACAAAACTGCTTTAATAACTCCTACCAGGTTACTCCACAATCACATTTGATTATTTATTTTCCCACAAAGAGTGGACAGAATTAATTTTGTATGAAAATATGATTTGAATGTGGTTTCTCTGGAATTTAACATCCAATAAAAAACACACCCTATAAAAGGAATCTTACTGAGCAAGAGGGACTACTTCAAAACACTCCCAACTACCAGTCAGGCAGAAGTTAAATACATGCTGAAACAAAGACTCAAAAGTGCTGGTAAACACTCAGCAGAGTCTGGTAGTGTCTTCAGAGAGAGAAAAACAAAGTTAACATTTCAAGTTGATGTTCTGTCATCAGGACATTCTGATGAAAGGACACAAAGCTGAACCATTTACTGTTTTTCTCTCTTCACAAACTCACTGGATGTTTTCTCTTTTACTCTAAATACAGAGCGAGGACAGTCAGTCATATTTTTCCTGGAACAGACTAGAGGGGAACTAGAGGGATTTAGTATGGCAATGCTTGTTCCTGATGTGGCAACAGGACTATCTGTTTGGCATGTTTGACAGATCACTCCAATGGTGAGACACTGTACATAACTAAATGTGTTAGAGGTAAAAACAATGACTGCAAATGCTGGAAATCAGATTCTGGATTAGTGGTGCTGGAAGAGCACAGCAGTTCAGGCAGCATCCAAGGAGCAGCGAAATCGACGTTTCGAGCAAAAGCCCTTCATCAGGAATAACTAAATGTGTTGCTGTATGCGCTGATGCTTTAAAAGAACAGAAGAAAACAAACATTTGCTTATCTCAAAGCAGCATGATGAGAGGTCAAGACATACATGTCAGCGTCCTCATCCCGTCGATTGGTCTCCACTGAAAATGATGTGCCCAGGTTTAAATCTGTGTCCTCTTCTTCAACCCTGGAAAAGAGAAAGCAATTCTTTAGTTAACCAGGGAGGGAAAACAAATCTTTGAAGGAGGTACTTCTGTCTCTCATCTTGAACGCTCTGCTGGAATGTGAACGACATAAAACTTTTGCACTATTTTGTTCCCTGTACCTTGCATTCTTTCTGAAAAGGAAGTTTCATTTTTGTAGGTGTCACAGGCAAGGCCAGTATTTGTTGCCCATCCCGAATTGTCCTTGAACTAACTGACTTGCTCAGCCACTTAAGAGTTAATTTCATGCTGTAGATCTGGAATCACACTTAGGCCAGATCAGGTAAGGACAGTGGATTCCTTCCCAAAAGATACTAGTGAAAGAAGATAGCTTTTTGTGACAATGATCAGAGTTCCATGGTCATTGTTGAGATTAGCATTCAATTCCAGATCTTTATCATCTGAATCGAATACTCTCCCTTCTGCAGCTGATGAGATTTGAACCTGTGCACAATGATCAGTAGCCTAGCCATCTGGATTCCAGTCCTATGACATTACCACCCCCTGACAATGATGCAGGTCATGACAATTCAACAAAAAAACACAAGAAGCAAATGAAGATTTTCCTTAACACCACAAGAACAATGGGAATCCACATAAATTAAACGTAGCAAACCAATACAGCTAAACTGATGCCATTTTGTATTCTTTAAAGTATAAATTCTCCTTTAAGTTGGGTCTGTAGGCTGCCTTGTTCAAAGAGATGACACTGCCATAATGGATCAAGTGGCTTACTTCTGTGTTGTCCAAATCCAGTGAAATAATGAAATGAATGAATAAATGGGCAGATTTTGTTGCGATTTTCTGATATCCTACCTTTCTCGCTTTTTATCCTTTATCATCTTCATATCAATCATACCACCAGTCTTCAGTTTAAAAGGGTCGTCCTGCACATAAAAACAATATTTGAATTTTGCTGATTAAAGGTGTAATTTCTCAATGTTTTTAGTCATGTATCATCAGGACATTAGCAAGAATATAAATGTAAAAGGGAATATCATTTTATACCAAATGAGTGTGCTAATTGCTTGGCAAGCACTCATTGGCAGGGGTGTTATCATGGAGAATGCACCAGTTCGATGAAGACTGGCAGTTAACTGCCAAACTTTATTTAAATGTAAATCAGTTTAAATATAAATGTAAATCAGTCTGATTGTCCCAAGGAATGAACCAGAAAATAGCTGTCACCCATATTACATGCACAACGTATGTACATATCCTTCATGTTCACAAAGAACAGGCCCTGTGCGTGAATATAGGTACCGTCCAGTACACATAAGTCCACCAACTGAATCTTAAATTGGTCATCATTGTAATTCTTAGCGCATTAAAATGATACTGAAAATGTTGAAGCACTTTTCCAAAAAACTATATCTTGCAAGTGCTTTTGAAGACAGCTAAATTAACAATCTTTTCAAATATCAGTTCTGATTAGACAAAGTCAAAAGTTAAATCTCCAGCTCAGTGATACATTGTTCCTACTATAGTGACTTAATAACATGCATTCACATATTGCTGCTCTTCAGAAGATGTTGGTGTTGTACTGGAGGAAATGGAAAGTGATTTTGAGGAAGAATCATGGTTGCTTGTGCATACTATGATGACCTATAAGCTCGACAGAAAACCTCAGGGTCAGCTGTTAAATGTTAAGCTCTTCTTTGCCAGATGTACAAGCAAGTGTAACAATGCACTTACAATGGAGTGAAGTACAATCAAGCGTGGACCTCCACACCCCATTCACTCCCAAATTACCTCAGCCATACAGAGCCTGGCCAACACAATTAGATAAACATAATAAATAGAACAAATAAATGTGCTTGTTTCAGATTACTTTTTAAAATTGATTTTTTCAAAACTCTCACAATTGTCCCTCACCTGAAGTTACTATCGAATTTGTACATTAACAAAATGAGCAGCGAAATGGCTCAATGGTTAGCATTGCTCCCTTACAGTGGCAAAGATCCAGGTTCAATTCTACTCTTGAGTAACTGTCTGTGTGGAGTCTGCACATTATCCCACTGTCTGCATGGGTTTCCTATGGGTTCTGATTTCCTCCCACAGTCCAAGTATGTGCACATTAGGTGGATTGGCCGTGCTAACCTGCCTGTAGTGTCCAGGGATGTGCAAGTTAGGTAATGTAAGGTTACAGGGGACAGGGTATGAGGGTGGGTCTGTTCAAAGGGTTGGTGTGGACTGAATGGCCTGCTCCCACACTGTCAAGCTTCTATAATTCTAACAGGAGGTTCCATTAGCTTCAATATTACTGCAACAGGAAAGTGCAGCCCAACTAACTTTAACAGGGGAACTGGATAAGTACTTGAAATGAAAACTTGTAGAGTTAGGACTAAATGGATGGTTCTTTCAAACCATGAATGGCCACATGGTTTCCAAATGTGCTGTGGATTGTTTGGTGATGTGAGGCAGAAAGCAGTGTGGCGTAGTATCTTTGATAGGAATTATCTAGATCACGAGCTAGACCATCATCAAATACACAAACTTTTGTTCTGAACATAAAACCACTACCTCTACATTGTTAAACTGCCTATCCAACATCCAACTGTGGACAAGCAGAAATCTCCTCCGATTAAATATTGGGAAGACTGAAGCCACCACAAATTCTTTCCCTTAGCAATCTATTTAGTTTATCTCTCTGGCAACTTCCTAAGGTTTAAGATTCTCTGTGACCTTGGTGTCATATTTCACCCCAATTTCCTACCACATTCACGCAATCACTAATACTGTCTATTTCCATTTCCAAGAATGTTGACTATGCCCCTACCTCAGCTCATCCTTGACTAGTCTAAAACACTCTCACGTTATGCCCTTTGTAAACTTCGAGTTCATACAACGCTCTGTTGCCTGTGTACTAACATGTACCAAGTTTCATAAACCCATTACCCCCGTGTTCACTGAATTACAATTCATCAATGCTTAAAATACTTGAAAATTCTTACCTTTATTTTTAAATCTCCTTGCCTATCACACTATCTTGGTAACCTCCACCAGACCCTTAAGCATCGCTGTTTTTATTCATTCCACCATCAATGGCAATGCAGCCTCAGCCCTAAAAAGCTGCCTTTTTAGGAGGAAAGAGACACTAACTGTAATCCTATCTCATTGACCCAGCCTTTGGTCATCTGTCCTCAGACCTGATGTGGCATCAGATTTCACTTGTGAAGCATCTAGAGATGCTGCTGTACATATACAAGTTGTCATTGCTGCCCTGATTTTGACAAATTATGGCATGAGTCGAGAGTGTGGTGCTAGAAAAGCACAGTAGGTCAGGCAGCACCCGAGGAGCAGGAGCCTCAATGTTTCTGCCATAACGAATGATGAAGGGCTTATGCCCGAAATGTTGATTCTCCTGCTCCTTGGATGCTGCCTGACCTGCTGTGCTTTTCCAGCAACACACTCTCGACTTTGATCTCCAGCATCTGCAGACCTCACTTTCTCCAAATTATGGCACGAATCTTACCACAGTTGATGTTTCTTCTGGTGCTTGTTCCCCAACCAGCAGGGCAGCAGCACTGTACAAGCAACAGAAAAAGAAATCATTAAAGGCTTTTTGATTTTGCTTTGTGCCTATTCCTCCTGTGACAGTGGAGACTCTGACTCAGCATCACTGATACTCTTAAATCTTTCTTTCTGAATGGCCAACATGAAGCTGCAAGTTGTCATTTCAATTAAACTCTCCCTTGTTGCAATTTTAAGCTGCGTCACACCCATTGCTTTTTCTAATATAGTTCTAATGTTGTGGTTCGTTTACAGCAACAGTGATCTTTTAAACAGGTCATGTTGTTAAATAGCTAACCTTTTTAAAAAAGAAACCCATTTCCAGAATGAGCGCGCTGCTGGCAATGCCAACATTCATTGCCCATCCTTCAATGCCCTCAAGAAGGTGGTGAAGAGCTGCCTTCTTGAATACACCAAAATGGCTTGACAGATTTTTCAAAGGGCAGTTAAGAGTGAACCACATTGTTAAGAGTCTAGAATCGTATATAGGCCACATCAGGCAAGGACATCAGATTTCCTTCCCTTAGGACATTGTCGTGAAAGCATACCTGATTCAATGATAGAGGTCACTATTAAATATACTGGGCTCATTTATTTAGTTAACTGAATTTCATTTCACCAGTTGCTTACTGTATTTGAACTCATGGCTCTGAATCATGACTCTTTTCTCAAACAGTGATAAGCCACTAGTTTATGAATGGTCAAAGAGGCTTGACAGACTGAACATTATAAACAGTACACCTGTTATTTTGACAGCAAATGTTCCCTGTGGGTGTGCTGCTTTCTGCTACATGAAGTGGACCTACCTCACTCCATTTTGCCTCCTCCTCAGACTCTGGATTTCCTTCAATTCATCTAGTTTTGACCTTCAGAAAGAGAGATGATCACCAGTGACTTGCAGAAATCTTTTCTCATACAAAAATAGTTTATAAATGCTTACAAAAAATATTTCTTACTGCTGCAAGCCAAACAAGAGATTGACAGGCTCAAGGCCTCGTGTGAGTGAGTTTTACTCGGGTTATCAGAGAAAGCTAAGAGTTGAGAGAATAAAAAGAAATAATTGGTGTTTGATATAAAGCTGGAAGTTTTTACAGATATTTTTAAATCAACCTGTTCAGATGTGTTATGCCACACTTCTGCAGCAGAGATGGGACCTGAATCCAGGTGTCTGGCTAAAAGGCAGGTCATCACCACACTGGCACAAGATGCTTTATATTACTAGCAGTGCTTGGATATTTTTATATTAATTGCAGTCCTTGGATGTTTTTATATTACTAGCAGTCAATTTGTTATAAATCAGTAGAGATAATCACCAGGTCACAGTTACTGACTCATAGGGGCTAGTCTCATTCGTAACTTGACTGTACTGTATTGCAATTGAGCCCAAAACAAAATCCAAACTCTGCCATCATGTCAGTGTCACCACTAGAGGTCAATGTAATGATATTTCTCCCAGTAAACTTGCTGATTTGCAAGACGCAGTCCTCCATCACCCAGACCTAAATAATGATCAACTAAAAAACCAATTAATCTGTCCCTACTTCTTAGCTCGTTTTAACTTTAAAAGGATACAGTAATTTGGGGCAAGCTTTCATATTAGTTCAGACTCTGACATGTGTTGAGACTTTGAATTCACTACACTAATGCTGTGTTAACGGAGGAAATCTGCTGGCATCCCTTGTCAAGCCAGAGACTCCAGTCCCATAGCAATGTAGTTAACTGTCAATTACCTCCCTGAAATAGCCTTGTGGGCAACTCAATCATATCAATTAGCAACCACTGATAAGCAAGAAAGGGCAACTGCTTCAGGGAAGCCCACAGAGGCTCTTGTGGTGCAGTAGCAGTGTTCCTACCCCTGGACTGGGGGGCCTGGGTGCAATTCCATCTGCTCTAAAGGTGTGTAATAACATTTCTGAACAGGTTGATTGGAAAAATAGGTCAGGAAAGTCCATAAAGAAATGATAGGACTCTTACAGCATAGTAGCAGTGTCCCTACTTCTGGGCTGTGGAGGCTGAGGTTCAAGTCCCACCTGATCTCTAATCAGGCTAATTTAAAACAAAAAGATCAGGCTAGTCCACAAAGAAATGAAAAGGCTCTTTTGGTGCAGTGGTAGTGTCCATGCCTCTGAGGCAGAAGACCTAGGTTCAAGGTATGTCATAACATCCCTGAATAGGATCATTTAAAATATCCACAGAGAAATGAATTATTGCTTTTAGGGGCTCTTGCAGCCCTGATTCCAGGTTCAAGTCCTGTTCACTCTGATATTGTGTAACAATATCTCTAAATGTTTGACTAGAAAATATCTGAATCATTGCTTTATAATTTTTACAACCATGTGGGAGGAAAATCAAATGGATGTCCATAGTCTCACATACATTGTCGTAATTGTGAAGACTGAAAAGCAATCTCATTGACACATGCAATGTTGTGGTGGGGGAACAGGATGATGTGGAGAGGATATTGCCTTTATAGGAAAGACTAAAACTAACTCAAAAATTAGTTTCCACTTGAGGCAGAGATGAGATTTGATTTCTCTCAAAGGCTAGTTAGTTGGGAGATTTCTTTTTCCTGAGAGCAGTCGAGGCTGGATCATTGAATTTTTTTAAGGCAGACATAGAGGTTTGATTAACAAAACAGTATTAACTAGATAAGAAAATACAGTTGAGGTCACAAACTTATCAAATGGCACAGCAGGCTGGAGGGACCCTATCAAACAACTTCTGGCTCTTAATTCCTCTGTCTGTTAGGAGTAAAGCCTCAGCGACTGATGGCTATTTTCAATCTTTACAAACTTAAGAACATTTTATGAGGATGAAGACTGATCATTTACTGGTGAGGTAGCCACCAAACTGTATGTATTCGCTCAGACAATGGTTTATACTTTAGGAGTCAGCTATGGCCCAGTGAGTACCACACTCTGACTGCTCCATTCCCATGTCTTGAACACAGTTATCTCGGATGGTGCTCAGATGTAGTATTAAGGGAGTGCCAGACAGTTGGAGGTGCTGTTTCCCTGCTGAGACACAAAACACTTCTTGAATGGATGTCAAATCAGAGAATCATATAATCCCTGCAGTGCAGATCGAGGCCATTCTGCCTATCAAGTCTGCGCCCACCCTCTGGAAAGCATACCCACCCCCTACACCCACCAATCCCCCTAACCTCACATTTACCATTGCTAGTCTGCACAACCATGTACACTACAGCACAATTTATCACGGTCAATCCACCTAACCTGCACATCTTTGGACTGGGAGAAAGTGAGGACTGCAGATGTTGGAGAGTCAGAATTGAAAAGTGTGGCACTGGAAAAGCACAGCAGGAGCATCTGAGGAGCAGGACTGTCAATGTTTATGCCTGAAACATTGACTCTCCTGCTCCTCGGATGTAGCCTGACCTGCTGTTTCCAGCGCCACACATCTTTGGACTGGATTAATATCTAATGGCTGCTACTTTCAAGAGCAAGGAAGCTCCTCCATTGAAGAAGCAAAGCAAATGCAGGAAATTTAAGATAAAAATTGAAACTCAAAACACATGAAATAGGAGCAGGAATAGACTATCCAGCCCATCAAACCCATTTTGCCATTCAACACAATCCTCTAACTGATGGCTGATCCTCTATCTCAAATCCAAAACTATCCAAGATTCAACAAATAAACAGTGACTAACTGGTAGATTGAACACAACTACAACACGTACTAGAAAGATTCTGGGGATACCGAGCAGGTCAGACAGCAGCTGCGGTTAGATAGAGCGAGTTGATGTTTCAAGTCAAATATAGCTCTGATGTCAGACTTAAGACGTTACTCCAATTCTTCTCTCCATTAGTGCTACTAGACCTGTTGAATATTTCCTGGCGTCTGGGTCAATATTTATCCTTCAATCAACACAGCACAAAACAGACGCACACAGTCTGGTCATCATCACATTCATGTTGTGGGAGTTTGCTGTGAACAATCTTGGTTGCTGCATTTCTTTGATGCGGAGGTGCTGGTGTTGAACTGGGTCGGACGAGGTCAAAAATCAAACGACAGGTTGTAGTCCAAGGGGTTTATTTGAAAACACTAGCTTTTTGGAGCATTGCTCCTTCATCAGGTGCTAGTGAGAGAAGACCTTAGACACAAAATTTATAAGGAAGAGATCAAAGGATCATACAACTAATGCGAACAAATTGAACATCCCTAAGATGCTCTTAAATCTTTAATCAGTTAGAATGGAGGTGCAAGTTTCGATTGATCAATATGCAAATCCCAGAATTTCTTTCAAGTCACGGCCCTGAGATAACTTAAGGTGTTATCAAGATAAAGGAGGTGACACCTCTGGTCAGACAATGTACATTAGGTGTGAGGGATTTCCTGCAATACAACACTTCATGGTAGACAAGCAGGAGACTGGAAGAACACAGTAAGCAAGGGCTGAAGAAGGCTTATACTCGAAACATTGACTTCTCCACCTCCTGATGCTGCCCAGCTTGCTGTGTTCTTACAGCCTCCTGCCTGTCTACCTTGCATTCCAGCATCTGCTGATCTTTTGCCTTTTATACAAGACTTCATTGGCTGTCCAGTTCATTGGGGAATCCTAAAAGGCGCTATACAAAGACAAGACCTTTCCTTCCAGAAGCCTGAAACCTTAAAGCAGTTAACTGTTCAGGAATAGGTTGAAGAATCTCCCCGGTTGGGCTGGAGGGCGAGAGGCCTCCATGGACCACTGAAGCCTCGGCTCTCACCTGACCTCCACCACCCTCTGCTCATCCTCCTCATCCGACTCCTCGTTTCTCCTCCTGCGGTAGCTTTTCCCCGCCGGCATTCTGGACCCAATACAACCTTATTTTTCCTTAAACACAATTTATTGTCGAAACCCTTCAATCACATCGACTTGGACTGCGTACTAACAGCGAGGGAAGGTTTTGCAGGACGGACATAACAGACTTCCGGTCCGCCGAACTACTTCCGGGACTACATTTCCCATAATGCTTTGGAAGTGTCAGTGTTGTACTGGAGTGCACAAAGTTAAAAATTACACAACACCATGTTATAGTCCAACAACTTTTGGAGCGTTGTTCCTTCATCAGGTGGTTGTGGAGTATAACCTGGTGTTGTGTGATTTTTAACTTTGTATTTCTTATAATGCAAGTGGGCCCAGGATCATTTGACCCAGTCCCATAGTGTTGGTGTACACACAGTCCTGTGCAACATTGAGACTGACATCCCATAAGGATCCATAGCATAGTCTAACAATAACATTCCTGAAAAAGCAAAATACTGTAGATTTATAAGAGAAAGAATGATGGAGAAAGTCAGCAGTATCAGTTAAAAAGAGGAAGAGTGGCACAGTGGCTAAGTGGTTAGCACTGCTGCCTCACAGCACTAGGGTGCCAGTTTCGATTTCAGCCTCAGGTAACTGTATGTGTGTAGTTTGCACATTCTCCCTGTGTCTGTGTGGGTTTCCTCCCAAAGTCAGGTGAATTGGCCATGCTAAATTGCCCAGAGTGTTAGGTGCATTAGTCAGAGGGAAATGTGTCGGGGTGGGTTACCCTTTGGAGGGTCGGTGTGGACTTGTTGGGCCAAAGGGCCTGTTTACACGCTGTAGGGAATCTAATCTAATCATTAATGTTTCAAACCTGTGTGAAGTTAACTCTTTCTCAAACCACACCTGTTGAGTTTCTTAGGAGAAAGTGAGGACTGCAGATGCTGGAGATCAGAGCTGAAAATGTGTTGCTGGAAAAGCGCAGCAGGTCAGGCAGCATCCAAGGAGCAGGAGAATTGACGTTTCGGGCATGAGACCTTCTTCAGATTCCAGAAGGGCTCATGCCCGAAACGTCAATTCTCCTGCTCCTTGGATGCTGCCTGACCTGCCGCGCTTTTCCAGCAACACATTTTCAGCTGTTGAGTTTCTTACACAATTTCTGTTTTTGTTGCTGAAGGAAGGTGGAGCAGGCTGGAAGAGTCAAATGCCACATTTTTGCTCTTATTTCTTGTGGTCTTTTTTCCCCCAAAATTGTGTGAAATATACCTCCTTAACCTTCCCTGCTGTAAATAGATCAATTGCAACCAATGTTTCCACACTGTAAATAATCTAATCTAATCTAAAAACCTGAACTCATCATTATCTGAGCTGAGATGTCATCTTTAAAAGAATAAAACCTTAAGTTACCCCGAGAATGTGATTTGAAAGAAGTTCTGGGATTTACATATTAATGAACTGAAACTTGTAACCTATTCTAAAAGATGAAAGACTTAACAGCAATCTAGGTTGGTTGAATATATCTCATCAGTTGCATGATATTGTAATCTTTTGCTCTAAATTCTGTGTCTTATGATCCTGTTCCACAGCTATCTGATGAAGGAACAGCGCTCCGAAAGCTCATAATTCCAAATGAACCTTTTGGACTACAACCTAGTGTTTTGTGATTTTTAACTGAACTCACCGGGTTATAGAATTATTTGTGGAGATAGAGAGATAGTTAATATTTTCTATTTATTAACAGAAAACCCTGACAGCAGGAGTAGTCTGCTGGACCCCTCAAGCTTGTTCTGCTATTCACTAGGATCATGGTGATCTGATTACATGTTTACATACCCTTGATAATCTCTCACCCCCTTGCTTATCAAGAATTAAGCTACCTCTGCTTTTAAAATATTCAAGGACTCTGTTTTCACTGCCTTTAGAGGAAGGTGGGACCATCTATGAAAACACAGGAACAGTGACCTATGAGAGGCGTTCCCCTGGTATCTGTATCGGCATTGGCGGTGGTGAGAACAGGGTGCTGAGATCCCCCAGAGAGCGAGCTAGGTGGAGGAGATTTGGGTCGGGAGTGAGATGCTGGAAAAGCACAGCAGGTCAGGCAGCATCCGAAGAGCAGGACAATCAACGTTTTGGGCAAGATCCCTTCATTAGGAAGCCATTCGACTTCCACACTCTTGACTTTGATTTCCAGCATCTGCAGTCCTCACTTTCTCCATAGAGGTGATTGGGGGCCTAGCATAGCTAAGCATTCAGGAAAAACAGTTGGAATTTTAACAATTTCTTTGTTTTTCTAGTTAATATTAAGAAGGACTTTAATGTTAACTATTACCTTACTTTCTCATTTTTCTCCAGATTGTCTGTAATGTTTAACTTTGAACTTTGTTTCTCTCTTTTACTACTTTGTACCTAAGTTATGTACCTAGGTCCCTTTGTACCTAAGATGGCACAGTGTGTAGCGACATTGTACACTTTTCACTGTACTTCTGTATTTGAGTACGTGACAATAAAAAAAATCTAAATTTCTCCGTATCTCTTTTTTAAATGAATGACCTCTAGTTCTCGATTCTCTCACAAGAGGAAACATTTTTCCACGTCCACTGTGCTAAAATCTATCCCCACCCCCCCATCCTCCTCAATGATTTGAGGTCCTGGACTTTTTACTAGAAATCAGAAAAATAATTATCCAAATCCTTACAGGGTTTTCAGCCCATTCACTTTGGTTTTGAAATTTTTTTTTGTCATTCAATTTCTCTTGTTTCCACTTTATCACAGACCTTTTCCTTGGTCTTTGTCCCACCCAGTCATACAGTCATAGAGATGTACAGCATGGAAACAGACCCTTCGGTCAAACCTGTCCATGCCGACCAGATACCCCAACCCAATCTAGTCCCACCTGCCAGGACCCAGTCCATATCCCTCCAAACCCTTCCTATTCATATACCCATCCAAATGCCTCTTAAATGTTGCAATTGTACCAGCCTCCACCACTCTGGCAGCTCATTCCATACACGTACCACCCTCTGCGTGAAAACGTTGTCCCTTAGGTCTTTTTTATATCTTTCCCCTCTCACCCTAAACTTATGCCCTTTAGTTCTGGACTCCCCGACTCCAGGGAAAAGACTTTGTCTATTTATCCTATCCATGCCCCTCATAATTTTGTAAACCTCTATAAGGTCACCCCTCAGCCTCCGACGCTCCAGGGAAAACAGCCCCAGCCTGTTCAGCCTCTCCCTGTAGCTCAGATCCTCCAACCCTGGCAACATCCTTGTAAATCTTTTCTGAACCCTTTCAAGTTTCACAACATCTTTCCGATAGGAAGAAGACCAGAATTGCACGGAATATTCCAACAGTGCCCCTGCAGGTCTCTTTGAAAAAGCCAAGATTGACATGGTGTACCTGAAAAGCGTTGAGGAAATGGAATAAAATCTGAAGATACTGGAGAAACTCAGCTGGTCTGGCAGCATTCATGGAGAGAAATAAACACAGTTAATGTTTCGAGTTTGGTATGTCTCTTCATTGGAACTGAACGTTGTTGGAAATGTGATGAATTTTACAGTGTAGGAAAAAGAGGGACTTCAACAAATGGACAGGACAGGTTTGGGACAAAGGGGTCCAATAGAGCACAATAATGGAGACTGGGCTCTAAGTGGCCACTATGCCTGGGTCAGGGGGTGAGTCTACTGCGATCAGGTTGGGGTTTGGGTTCCCAGGAGCAGCACCAGGGTCTGTGATTTCTGTCTCTGGGCACTGGATCAGGGCAAAGTACGACAAGGTACACCAAAGGATGAAGCAAATGGTCAGGTTGTGAATAAGAGTCACAGGTCCAAACTGGTGGGTTTTTTTGGAGCAGTGTAGATGTTAACAGTAGGTATTAATAGGGCTACATTAATGTCACCAGTAGGTGGAGCACTAAAGTTGAAGTCTTGCTTTTGACTCATTCAGCAATGACATGTCTGTTTATAAATAAGGCCGAAAGAAATTACCTTTAGGAGGAGGCATTGAATGGTCTTTGGTTTATTGGAATTTGGAATTTTATATGGTACTGATGTTTTTTGTTTTAAGAGAACCTTGTACTTTGTTTTCATTTACCCAACTCTGAGCTCTTTTAAGAGCTGTCCTTTTTGTTTTAAATGTACCCAATCTCAGCAGTTTCCTTTTATGGCAGAGCTTTCTGTAGGTATGTCAGAAATAAAAGAATGACTAGAGTAAGAGTAGGGCCAATCAAGGGCAGTAGTGGGAAGTTATACGTGGAGTCCGAGGAGATCGGAGAGGTGCTAAATGAATAATTTTCATCAGTATTTACCCTGGAAAAAGATAATTTTATCAAGGAGAATACTGAGATACAGGCTATTAGACTAGATGGGATTGAGGCTCATAAGGAGAAGGTGTTAGGAATTTTGGAAAGTGTGAAAGTAGATAAGTCCCCAGGGCAGGATGGGATTTATCCTCAGATTCTCTGGGAAGCCACGGAGAAGATTGCAGAACCTTTGGCTTTGATCTTTATGTCATCATTGTCTACGGGAATAGTGCCAGAAGACTGGAGGATAGCAAATGTTGACCCTTGTTCGAGAAGGGGAGTAGAGGCAACCCTGGTAATTATAGACCAGTGAGCCTGACTTCAGTTGTGGGTAAAGTGTTGGAAAGGATTATAAGAGATAGGATTTATAATCATCTAGAAAGGAATAAGTTGATTAGGGATAGTCAGCATGGTTTTGTGAAGGGTAGATTGTGCCTCAAACCTTATTAAGTTCTTTGAGAAGGTGATCAAACAGGTGGATGAGAGTAAAGTGGTTGATGTGGTGTATGGATTTCAGTCAGGCGTTTGATAAGGTTCCCCACAGTAAGCTATTGCACAAAATAAGCAGGCATGGGATTGAGGGCGATTTAGCGGTTTGGATCAGAAATTGACTAGCTTCTTGATCAGATGGGCCCATGGTCTGAGAAGTGGCAGATGGAGTTTAATTCCGATAAATGCAAGGTGCTGCATTTTGGGAAAGCAAATCTTAGCAAGCCTCATACACTTAATGGTAAGATCCCAGGGAGTGTTGCTGAAAAAAGACACCTTTGCGTGCAGGTTCATAGCTCCTTGAAAGTGGAGTCGCAGGTAGCTAGGATAATGAAGAAGGCGTTTGGTATGTTTTCCATTATTGGTCAGAGTATTGAGGAGAGGAGTTGGGAGGTCATATTGTGGCTGTACAGGACATTGGTTCAGCCACTGTTGGAATATTGTGTGCAATTCTGATCTCTTTCCTATGGGAAAGATGTTGTGAAACTTGAAAGGGTTCAGAAAAGATTTATAAGGATGTTGCCAGGGTTGGAGGATTTGAGCTGTAGGGAGAGGTTGAATAGGCTAGGGCTATTTTTCCTGGAGCGTCGGAGGCTGAGGAATGACCCTAATAGAGTTTATAAAATCATGAGGGGCATGGATAGGATAAATATAAAAATTCTTTTCCCTGGAATGGGGGAGTCTAGAACTAGTAGGTAAATGTTTAGGGTGAGAGGGGAAAGATATAAAAGAGATCTAAGGGACAACTTTTTCACACAGAGGGTGGTACGTGTATGGAATGAGCTGCCAGGTGAAGTGGTGGAGCCTGGTACAATTGCAACATGTAAAAGGCATCTGGATGGGTATATGAATAGGAAGGGTTTGAAGTGATATGGGCCAGATGCTGGCAGGTGGGATTAGATTGGGATATCTGGTCATCATAGACGAGTTGGACTGAAGGGTATGTTTCTGTGCTGTACATCTCTATGACTCTATGGAAGAAGATAGAGGGTGGTGGTTGATGGGAAATGTTCATCCTGGAGTTCAGTTACCAGTAGTGTACTGCAAGAATCTGTTTTGGGGCCACTGCTATTTGTCATTTTTATAAATGATCTGGATGAGGGCATAGAAGGATGGATTAGTAAATTTGTGGATCTTGCAAGGAATTAAGGGATATGGGGAGAGTGTGGGTAAGTGGTGTTGAAATGCTCATCAGCCATGATTGAATGGTGGAGTGGACTCGATGCGCCGAATGGCCTTACTTCCATTCATATGTCTTATGGTCTTATGGATGACACTAAGATTGGTGGAGTTGTGGATAGTGCCGAAGGATGTTACAGGTTACAGAGCGACATAGATAAGCTGCAGAGCTGGGCTGAGAGGTAGCAAATGGAGTTTAATGCGGAAAAGTGTGAGGTGATTCACTTTGGAAGGAGTAACAGGAATACAGAGTACTAGTCTAATGGTAAGATTCTTGGTAGCGTGGATGAGCAGAGGGGTCTTGGTGTCTATATACATATGTACATGGGTCCCTGAAAGTTGCCACCCAGCTTTATAGGGTTGTTAAGAAGGCATACAGTGTGTTAGGTTTTGTTGGTAACTTAATAGAGACATAGAAGGTAATCAGAGGATTAGATAGGGTGGTCACTGAGAGCCTTTTTCCTTGGATGGTGATGGCTAACACGAGAGGACATAGTTTTAAATTGAGGGGTGATAGATATAGGACAGATGTCAGAGGTAGGTTCTTTAGTCAGAGGATAGTAAGGATGTGGAATGTCCTGCCTACAACAGTAGTAGACTCGTCAACTTTAAGGGCATTTAAATGGTCATTGGATAAACATATGGATGATAATGGAATAGTGTAGGTTAGATGGACTTCAGATTGATTTCACAACATCAAGGGCCGAAGGGCTTGTACTACATGCACTAAAATGTTCAATGTTCTAGAAGCCTCTTCAACTTTTCATCGATAATTGCCTTTACAGCAAAACAGCAAAGATAAGTTGTGGTTTGCAATTGTTTAAAATTCCTTCCGTTTTTTTTTAAACATACACATAGTGTTTACACTGCTGGCTGGTTTCACTAATGGTACATGTCACAAGTGCAAGTGGACAAATTCAGATAGATCACAAAGGCTATTTTAAATGGGAGTACCCTATTTTCTGCATTTGAAGGAAATACTTTAGAAGCAAAATGGGAAGTGAGACCGAGCACGAGAAACTGATATGTATTAAAGCAGTGTCCACTGGTACCATTTGATTGGAAAGTGTAGATACACTATCACCAATGCTAAGTTACGAAGGATAGAAAATACATGCAGTGGTAGGTCTTTTGGCCCCTCAGACCAACTCTGCCAATCATTATAATCGTGACAGATCATCCAACTCAATAATCTGTTCTCACTTTACACCATACCTTTGATGCTTTTTGCCCCAAGTCCTATGTCCAACTCCTTCTTGAAATTGTGTAACATTGCGGCCTCAAAAAATGTTATAATTGTGGTATCGGAGTCCAAAAATTCTAGGTGAAGACAGTTCTGAAAATAGCCCTACAAACCATTCAGAGAAGACAAAATAAAATGCAGATGCTGGAATCCAAGTAGACAAGCAGAGCAAACATAATCAGAGATGGATAATCAATGTGTATTTCAGAATGCCATGGCATTCACATGCTGGAAAAAGTGTGAAATAATGAAAAACACAAAGTTCTTGACAAAAATAGCAAGTCTGGCACCATCTGTAGAGGGAAAGCAGAGTTACATTTCAAGTTCTGTTACGCTTCTTCAGAACAGGGTTTTGTTTTCATGAAAATAAGGTTTTTTTTGCCAGGATAAACCTTTCGGGCTGAATGGCCAGTTCCTGCACAGCTGGGGCGTTCCTGGGCGGAGTGAGATGGCACACGCGCAGTACCCCGATAGCCCTGTGGGGCGTGTCTCAAAAACGTCACTGCAACCGCTCGTCATCCGGGTAACCTGGCGGGAGCGTCGGAAGGAACTACATCTTCCAGAAGGTTTAGCGGCATCTCGCATTGCTGTGGGAGGAGGGGGGGCGGATCCCTCCATCCGGGTTACCCGTTGGGAACTACAATCCCCAGAGCGCACCGCCGGAGCTGCCCAAGATGGAGGTGGTGCGGTTGGTTGTTCGTTGAAGGAAAATATTTCGTGAGGCTCAGGGTAGGGAGTACCGTCGGAGGCGGGGGAAAGAAGCGGTGCCTCGCCGGGACGGTGGAGGGTGCAGGTACGTCTCGCTTTCCCATCCGTTTCGAAACTCGCTGCAAATGGACGCAGCGGCGCTTCTGTGTCGCCTTTGGATGAGTCGGGGGGGGGGCACAGCCCGTGTTAACCCAATCTGTCTGAGGAGGGGGTGGGTTAGGGAATGAGGGACAGAGTTAGGAAATGGGGGAGGAGGGTTAGCGAATGGAGAGGGGCAATGGGTTAGTGAATGAGGCGGTGCGTTAGGTCTTGGGGGCGACGGGGAGGGGGATGATTTTGGATGGGGGGGGCGGGAGGGGAGATGTCACTTTTGGGGCGGGGAGGCTTGTTCGTTTGGGTCTGGGGCAGATGTGGTTTGAGTCTAAGGGAGGAGTTTGTGGAATGAGTTTGGTTGGATGGGATTGCAGTTGAGAGTTGGGGGATGAGATGGTGGAGGTGGGGGGGAGAAATGTTCGTGTATGCGCCTCTTCCCTCAGTCCCATTAGTCATCGCCCACTTTTTAAAATCTGTTTTCATCTGATTGTTTCGATGTTTTGTTAAGGAAGTCTGAAGTATCAAAGGCAACGTACACTGACTGCGGGAAATCAGAAACCAAGAGGAAATGCTGGAAATAAGCAGCTCAAGCAGTATTTTTGGCAAGAGAAACAAAAGTGACAGTTTTGTCAGATGATCTGACATTGACTTTTGTTTTGCACCTTCCACCAATGTGACCTGAGCTGCATATGATTTTCTAGTGTTTTACTTGTTTGATATTAAAACTAAAATGCACAGCAGGTTGAGTGCTATCAGTATAGCAGTTTTGATGATGGGTTGGAGAACCTGCTGATAGTTAATAGATATTGGTTGGACTCCAGGAATGTCTGTCAGGTACTTTAATTATTACTGTGCAGTTCTCATTCCCTTGCCCCACCTGAGAGTCTGAGCAGGATTCTATCTGCTTTCACAGACAGAACCATAGATCCCTCCCTGAGCCCAATGGCAGCCTAATCAGGGTTTGTGAGGTTTTAACTTTTAGCTTGAAGAGAATTGTTTCAGGTTTGGCATTAATAATGTTCCAGACTAAATAATTTTCAACCACTTCATCATGACCTTCCCTCCATCAAGAAGTGAGGATATTTGCTGATGGGTTGTGTAATGTCTTCAGATACTGAAGTAGTTTGTATCTAACGGTTTGAGTCTAGGTGACATTTCTTAGAGCTGATGTGAATTGACCTGCTGTGATTTCCAGCACTTTTTGTTTTCAGTTGTGAAGGTGCAGGTGTGTACTGTACCTTTTGAGAGAGAGAGGGGGGCCTGGCAACGACAGAAAGCAGTGTTTAACAATTTAAAAATGTAATACTTGGTTGATGCAAAAAACCTGGTGGTGTGTTGCCATGGTACAAAAACAAATTCAAATTCGGCCAATCAGTTCAAATTATGCCCCCAGAGACCAAAATCCAATCGAATTTGAATTTAATGTTTTGATGACATCAACCGAGTGAAATGATCTGATGTTTTGGGGTATAAAACCAAATATTTTAAACAAGTTCGGGGGAGAACTACCAAAAACACCAAGTATACTCCACAACAATACTCTTATACTCCACAACGACCTGATGAAGGAGCAGTGTTCCAAAAGCAAGTGTTTCCAAATAAACCTGTTGGACCATAACTTGGTGTGACTTTTAACAAAGAACACCAAGTATAGACTGTTAGCCAAATAGCTCTCTGAAAGGTACCTGTTCATAAAAGTTGTGCAGCAGAAGACCAAAGAAGAGAAGACGTAGAGAAATCTACTGAAGATGACAATTGTTTAAAAGTGATTTGCTGTCAATTTAAGAGGGCATTTATTGGGCCAGTATTGTAGAGTGGGAGGTGAAAAATAGGTTTGAGAAAGGAGTTGTAAATAGTTGTCTAATGTTCTCTTTTGGACTTAAAGAATAAAGTTGTTAATTTTTACTTTTAATAGTGAACTCTGGGGTAGTTCTTTGCCTTGAAAATTTAACAGATTATTGTGCAAGTTGAGCTTCTCCGTGTGTCAGGTTTAAATTAGCAGAGGGGTTTACTCCATGTCGTAACACAGTACAGATTCTCGCAAATGTAGTACGTTGCTCCTTTTAGCCTGTATGTTTTGTTGCAGTACTTGGGCAACATCCAGTCTTGGAGTAATAAGTGATATTCATTGCTGTTTAATCCCAGACGATGGCCGATCTCGAGCAGATAATATCTAACCATTTCATCCTTGATGTTCAATGGCATTAGCATCACTGAATTCAATGCTACCAGGTTCCTGAGGTTGTCATTAACCAGAATTGACCAGCCATATAGATACTGTGACTATAAGAGCAGACTAAGGGCTGCGAAATCAGCAATTAACTCCCCATCTGTTTCCCTAGTGCCTGTCCACCATCTGAAAGTCACAAGTCAAGACTGATGAAATAATTTCCACTTGTCTGGATGAGTGCAGTCTCAATGACATTCAATATGTTAACACCTCTAATGACATTGCTGTTCACTTGATCAATGCCTGACCGACCTGGTAATTGATAGCAGATGTTACCATCCTTAAGATGAACCGCAGCAATTCAAAGTCTCCTTTGGCATTTTTCACTGTAGCTGTGCCTGCATCACAGATTGCATTGATTTAAGACCACCTTCATGTTCACTAATGTCCTTCAGGGAAGGAAGGTGATTGGAGGAAGGTTTTGGGGAATTATCAGAAGTAGGTTCTTTATGCAGAGAGTAGTGGGTGCATGGAATGCACTGGCAGTGGTGGTAGTAGAGTCAGAGACATGAGGGGCATTTCAGCGACTACTGGGCAAGCACCTAAATGGCAGTAAATTGAGGGGTGTATAGGTTGGGTTGATCTTAGGTTAAGATAAATGCTTGGCACAGCATCATGGGCCAAAGGGCCTGTACTGTTCTATGAAACCGCCATCCTTACATATTCTGGCGTGCATGTGACTCCAGGCCCACAGCAATGTGGTTGACTTTCTGGGCAATTAGGGATGGAAAATAAATGCCGGCTTAGCCGTCGATACCCTCATTCTGTGAATGAGTAAAAGAAAAACCTTTTCAAAACAAATTGGAGTTGAGCTAGAGATGCTAATCTCACCAGTGCCCATTATCCCATGAATTAATTTTTAAAAGAAGTTCTATTATGTAGTTATTGTGACTAGAGTTTGCTTGTAATTCCACAAAGATTTAAGTAATTGGGATTGCTCAGTATCGAGGTTCACGCTCAAAAGTCAACTGAACTGTGATTTGAACAAAGAATTGTAATCCCGACAAAGATTGGGTCGGGTGAGTGAATGGAGAAAAGAAGCTACCTTTCTAATCATGATGTAATGCAACTCTCATTGTTAGAGGTGCTGTATTCTGAAGCAAAGGTTATAAGATAAAATAAAAACTGAAAGAACTGTGGGTGCTGGAAAGCAGAAACAAAAATAGAAATTGGTAGAAAAGTTCAGTAGGTCTGGCAGCATTAGTGGAGAGAAATCACATTTAATGTTTCTGGTCCAGTGACCCTTCCTCAGAACCTTCTAAGTAAATGGCCTGTTTCACTTTGTTCCAGTTATTGGTATGCAGCATTCTTGCTGTCCAATGTTGTACTTTGTGGTTGCAGATGTTACTATCCTTTAAAAAGGAAATATTTTCTATCTAATTACAACTTGCAAACTTTTTTGGTTTTTGAAAGACCTCAAAATATAGAGTTGGTGTCACAATAGTTGCATTGAATTTGGGAAATTAGAGACTCTAACACGACTAACCGGATATTTTTCTGGGTTAAGGATGTTACTGCTGGACTTTTATTTTTTTGCTGAAGTGTAGGAGGTTGGGAAATGACCTTTATCGGGGTTTATAAAATGAGGGGCATAGATAAGGTGACTAGCAAAGGCCTTTTCCTTAGGGTAGGGAAGTTCAAAACTAGAGGACATAATTTTAAAGTAAGAGGACAAAGATTTAAAAGGGACCTGTGGATGAGTTAGACCAAAGGGCCTGTTTCTGTGCTGTATGATTCTATAATTAATAAAGATGCACTTTGTATTAGATTAAATTCCCTGCAGTATGGAAACAGGCCCTTCGGCTCAAGAAGTCTACACCGACCCTCCGAAGAGTAACCCACTCAGACCCATTCCCCTATATTTACCCCGATTAATTCTTAACATTTTGTCTAACTCTTTTGTATAGTATTAAGAACAGTAGTATGTTGAATAACCTAGCTGAAGTTAAAGGCAAAATGTGCTGGAGAATTTTGGTAGGTCTGGCAGAATCTGGAGAGAGAAACGGAATTAATGTTTCAGTTCTGCTGTGAGCCTTTTGGAGCAATTGGATATGAAATATTAACTGTGTTTCTCTCCACAAAATTTGCCAAACTTGTTGGCTTTCTCTAGCTAAATGTTTTTATTTAATGCCTCCAATATCCATGCTATTTTGCTTTTGTTGAATTTGGGGATAGATTAATTTACTTCAGTGCCTAATAGCAATAATGGGACAGTGTTTTGATCTTAATAACTGCAATTTTTATTACAGTGCTGAAGTTTGGGAAGATGTCTAATACTACTGATATCTGCCCTCACCTGGATTCAGTAGGAGAAATCACTAAAGAGGAGCTGTTACAGAAATCAAAGGTAAAAGGAGTGTTGCTATTGAATGGGTAAATATGCATGAAGTACAGTATAGACAACTATAAAATGCTTCAAAAGCATTTTAGACTATTACCAGTAAGAAATAATACTTGCACTGCTGTGTTAGCAATAATTGTACAGATAGTTTAGTCATTAATGATTTTCCTGCCTTGTCTCATTTTTGGCTTAGTACAATACTTTATTCTGTCTCAGAAGACTGAATTTAAGCTCCACTCCAGACAACAAGTGCATTTTTTGGCTGACACATCGCTGCAGAACCTAGCATGTGCTGCTTTTTCTTTTTAAGTTGTTCATGGTCAATGGACGTCACTGGCTAGGCCAACATTTCATTGCCTAATCCTCAGTGCCCTGGAGAAACTGGCGGCCAGCTGCTGCCAGAGCCCTTCTAGTCCTTGGTAAGCTGGTAAGCACACAGTGCATATTGTGGACGGATTTCCAAGATTTTGGCCTAGTGACACTGAGGGAGCTGTGATAGATTTCCAAGTCAGAATGGTGTGCAGCTTGGCAGGGAGTGGTGTTTCCATGTATCTGCTGCCCTTGTACTTCTAAGCAGTAGGAATCATGGATTTGGAATGTGCCGTATAAGACAAGATTTTTGCTGAACTTATTTATGTGGCAGCTGTCCCAATTTTGGAACAAGCCCACAAATGTCAACCAGGCTGTCTTTGCCATTGTCGATGCTAGGTGGACCATCCAGTTTCATTCCTTTCTATGGAATTGCTATCTTGTGGATAATACTTTGAACTAATCTATCTGGTCTAAAACTCTCCAAGTCACCATACAATGAACAACAGGAGTTAAATAGAAATGCATAGTGTAGGGAATACATAAATTAGCAAAATTGATCCCCAGAGCACCAATGATATTCACATTTCTATTTAAATAATTCAAATTGTGGTTATTATTCACTAAGTTGGTGTCCTTGGTATTTTGTCCCATGTGTTGTATGCATGCCATTTTTACAAAATTAACAAAATCCTTTGGCATATCATTAACAAGTTCATGTGGGGTCTATAAATGTGAGAAATGCAGGCAATATAAGATGAATTGCACTGTCAAAGTTTTGTTAATGGAAGTATTTAAGACATCACTTATCCCCCCCCAATAAGTGAGGAATGACAAAGTCAAAATATTCCAGACCTTAGTTAGCTGAAGTAAGAGCAGAAAAGACTTGACAAGTCAAGCAACCTGTGTTGAATGAGTAAGTTTGTTAATGTTTCAGGTCTGTTCCCATTTCATTTGAACAAGGGAAAAGTTAGAAATGTTTTGGGACTGTGGGATGGAGAACTAGAGAGCTGCGATAGGGTCGAGGACCGGAGAGATGAAATGACCAAAGGTTTCATGGTGCAAGGTGATGGGGTGAGTAGAAAAAAAATCAAAAGATGTCTACAGCAGTTGGGGCTGCCAAGTTCTGAATTGCTGACAATATCAAGGCAATATAAGAGGAAAAAAACCAAAACAGCAAAGAAAAATCAAACAAAATGGGGTTGCATGTTTATGATCTAAAATTTGAGTTGAGCCCAGAAGCCTGAAAAGTTCAGTTGCTAGACGTCATTGGAACACTGCAGGCCAAAAGTTAGTGTGAACAGAGTAGGGAATTGAAATGTCAAGATGACTGGAAACTCCAGGTTGTACTCCAGGCTAGAATGGAGGTATTGAAATTGTTGAAGCTTGTGATCTTTCACAAGGAGGAAGATATGTTTTTGCTAAAGTGCTGAATGAGGTGAAGGATAAAATGAACCAGAACAGTTGAGATGGTGACAGGTTGTGGATGCGCAGGAGCAGGATCGTACAATGACCCTACATAGTATGTAATCAAAAAATGCCTGATTTTTTAACTAATTTGACCTTTGTTCCTTATCCATTGCTACCCTTGACTAATAAAAAAAGTATTGAAGTTTTCCAAGTACCCACACCTTTTTTGTGGAAGTGTATTCTGAATTTTACCAATCTGAGTGTAAATATACTACTTGGTTTTGCTGTAAAATGGTCCAGCTCTAATTTGAAGGTTAAGCTGTCTTGTTCTGATGTCCTCCAAATAATTTGTCTTGCATACCTATTTACTTTCTCATTTGTTTAACTGCTTTGGTGATTTAACATAGATCTTTAATGTTCCATACGAGTACATGTCTAGCAGTGGCAAGGCTGATACTCATGACCAGCATACTCTCATTTCCAACCATGCAGACAGCAAAGGACACAAATTCAACTGGGACGATGTAGCCATCCCAGCACAGGAGACAAGTCAGAGAATTTCTTGAAAGCTGGCACTCCAACCGGAACTCACTCAATATATGTATTGAACTGGACCCTGTGTACAAACCACTCGTACAGAACTGGAAGTACCAACAAACAGACACCCAAATACCAGATGGGACAGACCACCAACACCTTATCAAAGATGTGCTGCTGATGTCACCTAGCAAAGCGTGATGAACAAATTCACAATTTCATCTAATTTTCTTTTTGATTACTTTTTTTTGTACTTATGCACTATCATTTTCTGATTGTGATCAAATGCTTTTAAATCCCTTTATATCTGCACAACTCATAGTCTCTATGTGAAGATTCTCCCTCTGATTTGGAATAAGTAACCATGCCCTTCCCCCAGATTGAGTTCCATTGGCCATGGTTTACTCATTTGCTGTGTCTTTTTACTACTACCTTTTGGCATCTGCATAACTTATTGTGAATGTTAACATATTTGGTATGTTAGAATGTGATTACGTTGTGTGTCTATGTATTACCAACTTATATATGTTGTGAAAAGCTGAGACCTCAGTTCAGATCCCTGGGGTCTCCTGGAAAATGGATGCTTATTATTTCCAAGATAATTTTATTCAAATTAATTTTTTTGCATAATGTTCTGTTAGCTTGTTAATCTTGTGTGGACCCCACTCACCCATTGTACTCGATGCTACTCTCTTCCCCACCCCCACCCTCCTCTAGCTTATCTCTCCATGCTTCAGGCTCACTGCCTTTATTCCTGATGAAGGGCTTTTGCCCGAAACGTTGATTTCGCTGCTCGTTGGATGCTGCCTGAACTGCTGTGCTCTTCCAGCACCACTAATCCAACACTCAGCCTAAGACAGGCGAAAAAAGACACACATGAGCCCCATCAATAAACGCATAGGATCTAAATCTATCTACGTTCCCTTGAAAAAAACCAGAAATGGCATCACCCACCATAAGAAACCAAGATCTATAAATAGAGATGCGGGGTATACCACCAGCACTTCACCGGAGACACACTGATGTTACCTAGTGTGGTGATGAAAAGTCTGAAAGCAAATCTTCAAGTTCAGTGGGCTAACTTGCATATTTATCATCAACCTGAGCTACCCATCTTCTCAAAAATTGCTAGCTTGTTAATCTGAGACAGATGACATCTAACTTTAAGCAGATTTGACTGTATGTATTTCACTGTAAAAGGGCATGTCTGCCAGCAGCAAACTTCAGATTGTTTACCCGACAGGAGCCATTCACATGAGTCAGTAATGCACAAATATTCTATTTCAGAATTTAAATGAAGGGCCCTGCCTAAGGAATTGAATAGTTAATCTCCTTCTTTAAAAAATGATGTAACTTTACACAAGGAGATCACCTAAAATTTATATTTATTCCTAATAGGGAGCTGCTAAAATGGTGGGCAAGTGAGAAATAGATAAAGCACACCTTCATTTCAATTCGCAACAGCTTCATTTGAAGTTGCACAATTTTTTTTGCAGGCAGCTGAGGAGGTGATTGAATAACAAGCACTGATTCTGGTTCATTCTGCCACTTGGCCAATTGACTCACTGCAGTTTGTGTGTGCCCAGTAATACAGGTCCAAAGGACTGGATGCTTTTGAAACTTAAGACCAGGTGTTTTACAAATCAGCTGTTTGTTGGTGATTGCTAAAAATAAGCACTACTTTATCAAGTTACAGTACCCCATTGAGAATTTGTCAGAACTGAATCTTGAGTGGTTTTGTGAATCTGTAATAAATACTTGTCACGTAAGATCATGCAATCAGCAGAAATTGCTCCTGCAGCAACACGGACCATGTTTCTCTTCCCCATCTGGTAGTAGCCAAAATGTATAAGTTTTAAAAAAATATTTCACGTGGCAAGCCATTATCTTGTCTTATGACTGAGCAAACAAATTTTCAAACTGCTGATGCTTTCGGGTTTACGTTACATTCCACAGCTAAGTCAACTAGATGTCCAGTTTTGTATCCTCTTTGATAAATGAGCAGTGTTGTTGCAGTAAAAAAAACAATTTGTAAAGCCGATCTGCTGACATGTGTAATCCTCATTATTGCCTCCTTTTTGAATTTGACTTTCATAAAATAACTGCGGAAAATCACTGAATAGATGCAATCCAGGCTTCTAACTTTGGGCTTAAGTGTGAGAAACATCTTAGTGCAAAATTAATGCTGTTTGCTATGGGAGGGTGAACTGAAGAGGATGCAAAGATGCATCAGTGTGATGTGGACGCATGCATGATGATTGAAGTATAATGTGGATAAATGTAAGGTTATCCGTTTTGGTTGCAAAAACAGAAAAGCAGAATGGTGATAGATTACGAAAGGTGCAATTAGGTGTACAGGCATATTCCCTCTTAACTTTTAAAACTGTTCTTGTATTTCATGGAGGACTTCAAAGGTAAATGTGAAGTAACTGCGTGAGTTTATAATGGACTATCACTAGAAGCTTATCACAAGAGTTCCAGTGAAGAATTGAGGACTTTACGCCGGTTAGGGGGATATGTAGAACTTGTGATATTGAATGGGTAACACAGATAGCATTGACACAAAAGAAAATGAAGTAGGAAGAGCTAATTGAAGTGGGAGGAGGCTTGTATGTAGTTAGAGCATCAGTATAGGCACATTGTTCAGATAGATCTGCTTGTGTCTGTAAATTCTGTACAATTCTGTAATTAATCATCAACCTGAAATGGGTGAATGGTATCTAGCAAAACCAGACTAAAGAGTGAAAGAAAATATCTAGACTGAAACCATGGTGTCCCCTATCTGTTTGGTTTAACTATTCTTTATTGCCCACATCATCTCTGACCAAAGTGTTCTATCCAACCTACTTCAGATCTTATTCTGTGCTGTTTTGAAACTAGTTATGTGAAATTTCATTGACTTTAATCTGAAGTGATTTCTGCTTTGTAGCAATAATAAGATAATGTAAGATAAGCCTGAGTATCTTTTCCTTTTGGATTCCTGTTATTTATTGCTGCCCAGAGTAGAGTAACTGACACTGGGAGCTTGGTGAGTGGACAGGTAATGGGTATGACCTGGTTGGTCAATGGGAGAAATGAATCTGGCTGGTGGGAGGGAGAGGAGCTGGGAAGGGAATCAGGGGATGGAGAGGGAGGTTATTTGAAATTGGAGAACTCAATGTTGAGTCTCCGGGCTGTAGGCTGCCCAGGCAGAAATTGAGGTGTTCCTCCAATATGTGGTATGGTTCATTGTGGCAGAGGAGGAGGCCAAGGATGGTCATGTTGGAAAGGGTGTGGTTAGGAGAATTGAAATGGGTCGTGACTGGGAGGTCTGTTTGGCCCCTGCGGGCCCAGCTGTGATGCTCGGCAAACTGTTCCCTAAGTTTACGTTTGTCTCCCTGATGTAAAGAAGACCGCATTGGGAGCACCTGATGCAGTAAAATAGATTGGAAGAGAGGCAGGTGAACTTCTGTCTCACCTGGAAGGATTGTTTGGGGCCCTGGATGGAGGTGAGGGGGGTGGTGTTTCAGCAGGTTTTGTATTTTTTTCCAGTGGCAGGGGCATTTACCTGGGGATTCGGTGGGTAGAGTGACGCAAGCCAAGGACTGTCAAGGGGAATGGTCCTTGTGGAAGGCAGAAAGGGTTGGGTAGGGGAAGGTGTTCTTAGTGGTGGGGTCTAGGTGGAGTTGGCAGAAGTGTTTGAGGGTGACATATTGGATGCGGAGACTGGTGGGGTGGTAGTTGATGACAAGGGGGACTTTGGTTTTATTGTGTTGGGAGGGGGACTTTGTCAGTTAGCCAGCTTGAAAAGACAGTGAAGTTAGCCTTCAGAATACCCACAGAATTATATTTGAGCAGCTTTTAGATTAGATTACTTCGTGTAGATACAGGCCCTTCGGCCCAACAAATCCACACTGACCCGCCGAAGCGCAATCCCCACAGACCCATTCCCCTATATTTACATTATGGGCAATTTAGCATCACCAATTCACCTAACCTGTGCATTTTTGGACTGTGGGGGGGGGAACCGGAGCACCCGGAGGAAACCCACACAGACACTGGGAGAACGTGCAAACTCCACACAGTCAGCCGCATGAGGCGGGAATTGAGCTCTGGTCTCTGGCGCTGTGAGGCAGCAGCGCTAACCACTGTGCCACCTGTCTTTGATCAAGAGGAGAAATGGATTTGTGACAACAAAAGCTGGGTTTCTCTCTTCCCCCTGCTCGTTTCTCACATCTTTGTCAGAATACAGCCCCTGGTCAAAAAGCAAATTGGGGAAGCTTTCACCAAGCCCTCAAACCATTGCTGAGGATACGAGTCAGCATTAAAGAACTGTGGTTTTCGGTTAAGAATGTAACACTACAAAGCCTCTAGGGAGTTTTTAACTGAGTGACCTTTACTACTCTTAACTATCCCTTTTGAACACCTTACCTGTGAGCAAGTATGGTGTCACTTTGTTTTTTGTTAATGATAAAGTTCTTCTTTTCTTCACTAAGGAAAAACTTGATAATTGGCTCCTTCAGTTTTCTAATGAACTAAGTTTTAATTGAAGTGTAGTAGCTGCATTCTTAAAAAAAACTAAATATTTGTTACAATCCACCCAGAAGAGTTTTAGATAAGAGGGAGAGGTGAGTTCTCAAGTAACTAACACAGTTTAACCTATCCAGGAGGCCTTAGCTGTTGATTATTTTCTATCTGTACAATAAGCTGAATGAAATAAAATTACTGCATTATTTAATCAGTGGTGAAGGAGGTTAAGACATGTAATCTAAGATTTTAAATTGCAGAGAGCCCTAGGTAAGAAAATTCTCGCATACTGACAAACATAACAATCTTAATCATGTTCAGGAGTTAAAAGAATTTTAAGCTTATTTTAAAATGGCAATTCTTTTCTATCAATACCTTGGCCCCCTGGTCTCAGTAGGGAGCCATCTAACTAAATTCAGGTGCAGACATAAATCTGGAGAGTATTGCTGAGAATACTATCCTTTCTGCATCTGACAGGCGGATAGAAGACAGGCATCCGAAAATTCCCCAAGATGGCCACATGTTAATGTTTGTAAGTGTCCCTCTGCAGTCTTTAGGTTGAGATTATTATGCTGTCAAAATAATGAAATCTCTAGAGTCACAATTATTAACATGCAATTTCTGAATGTTGCTGTCAGTGATACCAACTTCATAATGCTTTGTAATGTTACGTGCCTTACCATTGCAGTACATTGAATTTCATGAAGTGGAGAGAACTTTATTAACCTTCTGACCAGTGCCTTGCATGTAGCAGACAGACTTTGGGGGAAATAGGAGAGATACTAACGTGCTCTTTTGGCCCATGTTTCTGTATCTAGTCCTGTAAAGTTCTAGTCAGTGGCAGGGGATTTTACTGTATTAAAGATGATTTAGGTTTTGGGATTGAGGCTTAGAGAACTAGAGAGTTGTGATAGGGTCAAAGGGCAGGCGAGATGAAATGACCAAAAGTTTCTTCATGTGAGGCCAGCAAGTGATGATGGGATGAGTGGAAAAAAAACAAAAGTCTAGAGGAGGTGGAATTGCTAAGTCCTGAATTGCTGCTATCTGAAAACAAAGTCAAGGAAATGTAAGTGAAACGAGGAGAAGACTAAAACAACAAAGAAAAGCCGAACAAAGTGGGATTAGAAATTATGATCTAAAATTGTTCAGTTTGAATTGAGTCCAGAAGGCTGTAAAGCTGAAAGTGGTTAGACTTTCTTGTTGGACATAGGCATTTGTGTGGCCCAAATGTAATTTTCCACTTATCAGCCCAGGTTTTACAGGCACAGACTGATTCCTAGATCTCTCTTGCAGTTTTTTAAAATTCTCCACCATTATTTGCAACTGGATGTATTAGGGTAGCACAGCTTTGCTTTGATCTGTTTTATGTGGGATTTCTTAGTTCTGTTAAACATGCTGCCTCTGCTGTTTAATATGCATGTAGCCCTGAGAAGTAACCTCAATACATTGGCATCTCATCTCTAATTATGCCTGGTTCTTCTTCCAGCATTCTCTCAATATTTTTTGTAGAACAAATCAAAGCAGGGCTTATACACTTAACGGTAAGGTCCTGGGGAGTGTTGCTGAACAAAGAGATCTTGGAGTGCAGGTTCATAGTTTCTTGAAAGTGGAGTCCCAGGTAGATAGGATGGTGAAGAAGGTATTTGGGTATGCTTTCCTTTATTAGTTAGAGCACTGAGTATAGCAGTTGGGCGGTCTCATTGTGGTTATGCAGGATATTGGTTCGCCTACTTTTGGAACATTATGTGCACTTTTTGTCTCTCTCATATCAGAAGAGCATTGTGAAGTTTGAAAGGGTTCAGAAAAGAGTTACAAGGATTTTGACTCATGATGAAGGGCTTATGCTCAAAGCGTCAATTCTCCTGCTCCTTGGATGTTGCCGAACCTGCTGTGCTTTTCCAGCACCACTCTCTTGACTCTGATCTCCAGCATCTGCAGTCCTCACTTTCTCCTCCTTTACAAGGGTAGGTTGGAGGATTTGAGCTATAGGGAGAAGCTGAATAGACTAGGGCTGTTTTCACTGGAATGTCGGAAGCTGAGGGGTGACCTTTTAGAGGTTTATAAAGTCATGAGGGGCATGGATAGGGTAAATAGATAAGGCCTTTTCCCTGGGGTGGTGGAGTCCAGAACTAGGGGCCATCGGTTTAAGGTGAGAGAGGAAAGATTTAAAAGGGACTGGAGGGGCAGCTTTTTCACACAGAGGGTAGTGAATGTATGGAATGAGCTGCCAGACGAAGTGGTGGAAGCTGGTACAAATACAACATTTAAAAGGCATCTGGATGGGTATACGAATTGGAAGGTGATATGGGCCAGGTGCTGGGCAAATGGGACATGATGAGGTTAGGATATCTGGTCAGCATGGACGAGTTGGACAGAAGGGTCTGTTTCCATGCTATATGCCTCTATGACTCTAATTGGAGCTGTTTATGGTGGAGTGGGGGATATTCCAGACCTTGAGTTTACAGATTGTGGTGGAGTGAAATTCTACTGCTGATGACCCATACCATTTGGAAGTATTTGTAGTTTTGAGCTGCTGGTTCTTTTCTGAATCCATCTCATTTAGAGTGATAGAACCACATCGCAAAATTATAGATGTCCTAAAAGTGAAAATAGTTGTTGTGAAGTTAAAATCCTATGTAGTGGTCATTGCTGCCAATAACGTAATGGATAGAGGCGAGAGTGGATAAATAGATTGGTGTGTGTGAGAGCTAATTGGTTTTTCTGTTTTTTTTTGGTGTTCTCACCGCATGCCACATGTCTTGTATGGCAGATATGTCCTTAAGGCCTCAGTCATCAGGGAAGATTCAAACTGCTCAGAGTGTGGGACGTAGAATGCGCACTCAGTATTGGACTTCACTGTCTTGGCTGTCCAGCATTTCTTCTTAATTACATTCATAGCTTGTACAGGCTTTACACTTAATTGTTATTTTGTTTTTCAGGGTACATGTCAGTCATGTGGTGTTGGTGGACCAAATCTGTGGGCTTGCCTTCAGGTAAGAAGTAGTTTCTATTGTAACCATTATTTCTATGCTTGCAGAAGTACCTTTAATATATTTTTTAAAAATTGCAGACTAAAAAGACAACAATGTTTTTGTCCCTGGTTAACTACAGCCTTTGTTCAGACATTGTGCCCTTGCATCAATTTAGGTGTTGCCGTTTCTCCCTAAATGGGATACATTTGTTTTGTTGCCAGGGCTTGAAGTAGCAACTTTTGAATTATTAGCTTGTAAGTCCTTGATGTTTTCATAGGAAATAATTTCATGCAGAATTTCAGTGTCAATCAAGCATTTAACAGGAGTAGATCGTATGGGGTTTCAAGCTTTCAGTAAGATCACGGTTGATCTGTTTTTTTTTAATTCCGCTTTCGCCTCCAACCCTTAATTTTTTTGGGGGGAGGGGGAGTTCTCTACATCTGCCCTGAAAGGGTGACTTTCATTTTTTTTAAAAAGAGTTCCCACTATTCTGGACTGGCCCACAAGAGAAAGCATCCTTTCCATATTCAGCCTGAGAAGACCATTCAGGATCTTTTTCATCAAGATTCAACCAAATCACTCTTCAAAACTCAAGTGGAAATGAACCCAGCCTGGCCAACCTAATTTCATAAGACTTCATAACTTCAATCTAATAAACCCCTTCTTAACTATCTTCAATAAATTTATGTCTTTTCCTAAATAAGAATGCCAAGGTTGCATGTAGCATTATGGTATGGCCCTATATAACTGATGCATAACATCATTACAAATGGAATTTTATCCTTCATTGCTAAAGGAATTGAGCTTAAAAGCAGGGAGGTTATGTTGCAACTGTACGAGGTGCTGGTGATGCCACACCTGGAATACTGCGTGCAGTTTTGGTCTCCTTACTTGAGAAACGATGTTCTTACATGAGAGATGGTGCAGAGGACGTTCACTAGGTTCATTCTGGAGTTGAGGGATTTGGCTTGTGAGGAGAGGCTGAGTAGATTGGGATTATATTCATTGGAATTTAGAAGAATGGGGGGGATCTTATTGAAACATATAAATTTATGAAGGGAATAGATAGGATAGAAGTAGAGAGGATGTTTCCACTGGCAGGTGAAACTAGGGCAAGAAGGCATAGCCTCAAAATTAGGGGGAAGCAGATTTAGGACTGAATTGAGGAGGAAATTCTTCAGCCAGAGGGTTGTGAATCTGTGAAATTCCCTGCTCAGTGAAGTAGTTGAGGCTTCCTCAGTAAATGTTTTTAAAGCTAAGATAATTTTTTGAACAGTAAAGGGATTAAGGGTTACCGTGAGAGGGCGGGTAAGTGGAGTTGAGTTCATGATAGGATCAACCATGATCTTATTGAATGGCGGAAAGACTACAAGGGCCAGATGGTACACTTGTGCTTCTAGTTCTTATGTTCTTGCATTTATGTTCAATTTCTCTTTTTTTAATGCAGATACCATTCCATTAATCTTTATTGCATATTAAATCCACATTCTAACTTTCTGTTGCTCATTTAGAATTTCTAAATCCACCTACTTTTTGGGCTTCCATAGCTGTTCTCCATTTACCCTGTGGTCCATCTTGTCTGCTGACTGGATATCCTAAACGATCTAGTCCCATTTCCTTGCATTGGCCCCTATCTCTCTAAAGCCTTCCTATTCATGCACCAATCAGATGCCTTTTAAAGGTTGTAACTATACCCACTTCCTCTGGCAGTTTGTTTCATGTCCACGCCACCCTCTGCTTGAAAAAGGTGTCCCTTAGGGCCCTTTTATCTTTTCCCCTTTCACCTTAGACCTATGCCCTCTGGTTTTGGACTTACCTAACCCAGGATAAAGACCTTGGCTATTCACCCTATGCATTCCACTCCTGATTTTAACAAATCTCTGTAAGGTCACCCCTCAGCCTATGACACTCCAGGAAAGAAGCCCCAGGTTATTCAGCTACCCTCACCCTAACTCAAACCCTCAAATCCCAGCAACATGTTTATAAATCTTTTCTGAACCCCTTCAGTTTTAACAACATCTTTCCTATAGCAGGGAGACCAGAATTGAGCACAGTATTCTAAAAGTGGCCTCACCAATGTTAGGTACTGCCACACTATGGCATGTCAACTCCAGACTCCATGCTCTGATGCATAAAGACAAGTTTGCGAAGCACCACCTTCACCATCCTGTCTACCTGTGTCTTCACATGTGAGGGACTGTGCACCTGCACCCCATATCTCTGTTCAACAACATTATCCAGGGAGGAAGTGACAACTGCAGATGCTGGCGATCAGAGTCGAGATTGTGATGCTGGAAAAGCATAGCAGGTCAGGAAGCACCCGAGGACCAGGAGAATCGACATTTTGGGCATACGCCCTTCATCAGGAATGAGGCTTGTGGGCTGAGGGAGTGTTGAGAGATAAATGGAAGTGGGGATAGGGTGTTGTGGTGGGGGATGTGGATGGATGGTGGAAGGTAGGCTGAGAGATAAATGGGAGGACCCTACCATTAACTGTACAAGTCCCGACCTTGCCTTAGTAAAGTGCAACACCTCACATTTATCTAAGTTAAACTCCATCTGCCATGGGTCCTCTGATCAAGGTCCCATTGTACTCTGGTTTTGTCCTTCACATTTTTACATAAAACATATGTTGAGCATTCATATGCTGAAGTTTATGCTGCATTGGCTTAAGGCCAGGAAGGTTGGCTTCTTGTGAAAGGCCCGTGTTTCAAGCATTTGGAAATCTGTTTTGTGTGTAATGGTGGATAAATATATATTCAGATTTTTTCTCTCCTTGGAGAAAAAGGATCAATGTACTGATCCCAACAATGATGCATATATTCAGGAGACCAGTTTGAAACCCTAAAAAATGCTTAGGAATGCACGTCTCTGACTGTTCCAAGAAGAATGATGGTAGAAATGTGTGCACTTGTTATTCTCCCAACTTGGTAGTTCAATGCATATAATGAATTTGGGAAAATAACATTGGGGATTGTGTAAATAATTCTTATTCTGGAATTTTAAAATATAAATTGGTAACGGAGGAAAATAACACCTACTGGGAGATCAAAGTAAGTGTAACTCTGATTTTAGAATTTTTTTTAATGCATTATTTTTCATTTTCTGATCATTTCTTTTTGTGCCATTTTAGTTGTGCTTCCAAAAGTTAATGTGTTGCTTGTATTTATTTATTTGTTTTTTCTTCTATAACAGAGTGGCTGCTCCTACATAGGATGTGGGGAGTCATATGTTGACCACAGCACATCACATTCACAGGTAATTATGATCTTAATGAAGAGAAAGGAAAAAATTGCCTTCTTCCACTGTTCATCTAGTACGAAAGCAGGGGATAGAATACACTGTAGACATCTCCATAAAATGACCACATGGATGTTTTGTTCCAAAGGAGAATGTCTTTATTGCTAGGAGTAAGTGGAAAAATCATTTTCCCTTCTCTCCCCATATTCACAGGTTTCTTCTCCATTCTTGTAACCTTGCCAAAAACGTTCAACATTTGATCCCAGTATTACTGATAAACTAAGTGCTAGATAGCCTTGGAACTGGATTTGACTGGAAGCAGCTGTGGTATTAGCTGTCTTGCCATACGAGTTGACGTTTATTTTACTTTCCAACTTGCTATCTTCAGTGTCTTAATCAAAGTTCATTGCATCTTGAGATTTGAACTTCTGTAATGACTGTTGGTAACTTAAGTTATTAGAGGTAATGAGCTTTGGATACAAAGGTCTCGTAAGAATTCTTTTCAGTGAAGTTTAAATATGGTTTTTAAACTTAAATATTTTAGATATGATTGTTAGCACTCCAATCACCATATTCAATAATTAATTCTTAAATAGAATTTAGAATCTCTGCCATGTTGTCTATGATTAATGCTATTCTTGTTTTGTCTGCTATATGCTTCTTACAATTAGCACTCAGACTTCAACGATTCAAAAAGAGAGTGGAAACTTGGGATAAAAAGAATCTGTAAAGAGGATATAAGACTAAAAACCTACCTAAAAATGAGCTGCAATAAGTGAATTTAAAAGAATAAAAAGAGCAAAGATAGAAAATCTCACTGGAGATGCCAATTTTTAGAGTATACATTCAAAATGCTGTCTGTTTTTCAAGAGGTCACCAAGCTGTCTTTTTGACAATTGTTGTTGTTATGTTGTGGTATGAAAGAATGCTGACATCTTAAGGGTTTGGGGGCAAAAATATGGAATGTAGAAACTTTATATTGAATTGTGTTTTGTTTAAACTAAACTAAAAGTATTAGTATATGGAAGGGAGAAACAAATGACCTTTCAAGTCTCTGCACTTTGGGTTGGAGGGATACATTGGGAGCCAGAAGCATCTGTTCGACTTCAGTAAAATAACACTGTCAAATGTGCTGAGGGAATGCAGACTGTTTTGGTGCTTTTGTAAAATATTATTTTCAAGCAAACTTGAGACAGTTTTCCCCCTTCTGAGGTTCCACCACTTGCGTTACTTTGTCAGGCACACCAATTTTTGCTTTTCCTGCTGCAGGCTAAGAAGCATAACTTGACCGTGAACCTGACTACGTTCCGAGTATGGTGTTATGCTTGTGAGAAGGAAGTTTTCCTGGAACAACGATCCATTGCACCAAGCCCAGCATTGTCAAGCAGATCAACAGAGCAGGTAATGCATAGGGTTTGGATGACTGTTTAAATAATAGTGGTGAGACTAGTGCTGCTATTTTGAAGTATCAGATTTTATTTTCACATAGTAAACTTCATTACTTGAGGTATTTAACTTTCTCAGAGGTACAGTTTCAGTCAGGAATTTCAAGATAGCTGGGCATCATAGCTGTAGTCTTGGTATTCAGTCTGTCAGTAGTATAAATGTAGCTGTTAAACAATAATGTTAACTAGTACTTGGGGGTTTAATATTTCTGTTTGAGAGCATTGTAGTAACTAGGCACAATTTTGTTTTTCATCAGGGCTCTGGCTTATCGCTTGGCAGCTATCCATTCAAAACTGTTCCCATTGCTGTTGCAGATGAGGGAGAATCAGAATCTGAGGAGGATGAACTGAAACCAAGAGGTAAAAGGAATGCAGGTTGTACAGAATGCCTGCAAAGCAAAAAAAAATTGTTAAAGTAGATACTTGGTGTTATAAATTAGTTTTTGGCGTCAATAGAAAGGTTTCAGTATGAAGATGCACCCAATTTGTGTAAAAATGTTTTGCCTTGGCACGCCCAAAATTGACTTCTGGGAGTTCATTTAATTCACTTTCTCTCCTCAAATGTATCTGCTAGGGCTCACTGGCATGAAGAACATCGGAAACTCTTGCTACATGAATGCTGCTCTACAGGCTTTGTCCAACTGGTAAGCAAATTGTTTACTCAGTCTAACTTGTTCATGTTAAATTTCCTGGAAAAATGAACCAATGTATGACCTATTTCTGACAGAAGTTTCATCCAGAACCAATGTTAGTTCCTGAGACTGGGAGAAGGGTCTGATGATGGGAAATGCATTTTCCATTCCCATTGGTTTCCTGAGTGCAACAACATTTTTGAGTTGGGGTCTTCCATAAGAATCATGTCACACAAAACAATACAACACTGGAGGAGACCATTTGCTTTTGCATCTGCTTTTGCCACCTTTTCAGACAGTGCATCATATTCTAATATGCAACTAAAAACAATCAAACAATACAAGACTGTCACTTTTATAAAAAATAGTTAGTATTTATGAACATAAGTTTAAAAGAAGTTGATAGAAAATTTTGTTTCCTCATTCATGCCTGTAATATATTTGTGCCTGTGCTAAATGAATCCTGAGACCATCTTTAGCTGCAAATTCAGGCAGGAGAGTCTAGCCTGTTCACCCTCCTGCACGGTTTCATCTTATTCATCAACTGACTGGACATGTAGTTAAAATGCTCCAAATAAACTTTTGTGATAAAGTTTGTAACTTAGTTTTAGGCTTATTTTCTGCATTTAAACTGCAATTTGCTATATTAATAACTCATTCTGGCATCTGAATCTTTTGAAAATGTTAAAGCTGGTTGTCTTTAATCAGTATTCTGGACTGAAATGATGACACTTAGAGTGATTTTAAGTCAGGTATCCTCCATCAATTTCTAAAGTGTAATCACTTTTCTGTTGCAGTCCCCCACTCACCCAGTTCTTCTTGGAGTGTGTAGGTTTGGTTCGTACAGACAAAAAACCAGCTCTTTGTAAAAGCTACCAGAAACTTATCTCTGAGCTTTGGCACAAAAAACGGTATGTACTGTACCATAATAAAGATAAATTCATATTCTTACAGAGGTGGCAATGCTGAAGTATTGCTGAAAGATTAGAAAAGTAAGCAAATGTTGCTGGTTGAATTCAATGTGTTTTTGTGCTGTCACATGGCTTTTGCAACTTAAATGTCATCAAAATGAATGGAGACTACTTAATATTTTAAATAAGTCTGTCACTCTTCGTATGCATGAGGATACAGTTCTGAAAAAAGGAATTGTTCCCGTTTAGATTGCGCAAGCAATTAGTCAGTTGAGCAGATTTCACCTGGTGGTTTTTGACAACGAGTGGATGCGCGCTGAGCAAAAAAGGTTACTTGCCAACACTCATTCCGACCAATCTATTTTTTAAAGCCTTGGGGAGAATTTCAGAATATGTTGGAATAATGCAATATGCTCGAGTGTTTTGGATATTGTACAAACTACTGCTGTAAAGTTCTGCCAATTTGCATAATCAATTTTTAGCCTAAGTGATACAAGCACTCCCTTGGTGTGTTCGTTCTTTTCTGTATGATAGTGAAGTTCTTCTTTTAAATTATTTTTATAGCCGGAATTTATAGTTAAATCTAAAAAAGAAAATTTATTTTGACTGGCAACATTGCATAGTGAAATGCACTTAATGATATTCAATCCAGCTTCAGTTGACACATTCTCCAGCACATGTTCATAACCCAGTTTTAATTAGAGCTGAGCCAACACACTGTTCAGGGAGATTGTCTATGTGAGAATTTCTGTAATTAAACTGTGCATTTTTTCTGCAATTACCCATTGTAGGAACAGCTTGGTGGCATTTTATTTAGACTTGTGCTGTACCTATCCTAACTTAGTGCAATCCCTGGGCTAGAATGACCAAAGGCAAGTGTTCAGTTTTCTGCAGTTGACCCTTCTAATAAGTAGCTCAAAATGTGGTGACTGAGTTGTTTATTTTCCTTGCAAGTTTTTTTGTTGGCTTGTAGAATTTTAGTGCTGTGGAAAATATTCAACCCAATGGAAATAGTATGTTTCCTTTGGTAAGTGTTGATATATATTCTAATTATCTACAGAATTTGTCAGATTTAGAATTACATGGCCACTATGTTTCTTTGTGCACTGCACTTCTCTATGTACAGAGGAACCACAATTATCCGAAGGACATGGGCGGGGATTATTTCATTCAGTTAATCAAATTCTGGGTAATCCAGTGCCGGGTTCAATTCCTGCCTCGGGCGACCGACTGTGTGGAGTTTGCACGTTCTCCCCGTGTCTGCGTGGGTTTCCTCCGGGTGCTCCGGTTTCCTCCCACAATCCAAAGATGTGCAGGTCAGGTGAATTGGCCATCCTAAATTGTCCGTAGTGTAGGTAAGGGGGAGGGGTATGGGTGGGTTGCGCTTCGGCGAGGCCGTGTGGACTTGTTGGGCCAAAGGGCCTGTTTCCACACTGTAAGTAATCTAATAACATAGTTTAGCCAAGCATCAGGACCTTGCCAGATAATCAATACTCGAATGCCAGATAATAAAGGTTCCTCTGTATCAGATCAAAGTAAATGTACAGTGTTGGAAGAGACTTAATTGTCACTAATAAGATTGACTGACTGACTGGTATTGCCGTCACTGCAATTAATAATATTTCTTTCTCGTGCAGTCCTAGCTATGTTGTTCCTACAAGCCTTGCCCATGGCATTAAGTTGATTAATCCAATGTTTCGAGGCTACGCACAGCAGGTAAGCAGGACAGGTATTGTCTTTGAAGTAGATAGTATGGACTATATTTTGTATAAATTTATATATGAAAAGGACATGCTTCAGTGTCCCAACTCTGTCATGTGTATTGAGAAAAACTCTTTTGTATCATTACCAGTCCTATAGACCGCTTGTAATCTATCCAGTGATCCAGGATAATTTTCTCAAAGTTTAATTAATGTACTCTTTGATTCCAGCTATTTACTCATTCCCACAACTTTACAATTCTCTTGTAACTGCTGCTTTCTCTCCGCACCCATTGTTCCATGGAGCATTTGTTCACATTGCATGATCCTTTTTCTGCAGTGCCATTTTGTACCATTGCTTTTTTATAATATTTTTTGTTTTGTCAATTGAATATCTGCTTTGCTCATTGGTAGCTCTCTCCCCTTCTGGGTTAGGAAACTGAGAGTTCAGGTCCCTCCCCACGTCTTGAACATATGCACCTTTGGCTGCTGCTTCAGTGTAGAACTGAGAAAATGCTACTCGAGGAGAGTGCAGTCTTTGGGTTACATCATTACAGTTAGGTCTTGCCTGTCCATTCAGGCGCCCTTTCCAAAGAAAAAAGTACATTTTTTTGATGTTTTAGTCAAAGTTTGTCTTCAACTGACAATGAAAATATATATTAATCAGCTTTTTATTTCACTATGGAGTTACAGATCTCTCTTTTGAAGCAATTAACAAGTGTAAAGTTGCTTATTTTGGGGGAGTAAAAGGAGGCAATTTCTAATATTTTCACTTATGCTTGGCCTAATTGTTTTTTTACCTACAGTTGAATAAAATGCCCTCCTTGCATCTGTCATTCTGCATTATAAGCGTTAGACTCATGCTTCCCTTCCATGTTCATTTCCTAAATGAAAACCAGTTATTTTCTTTAGATGTCTTGTATAAATCCAAGGTCTCAGTTGTTCTTGATACGTAGAAGCTAGGTGCAGGAGTAAACCATTCAGCCCCTTCAGCCTGCTGTACTATTCATTAGGATTGTGGCTGTTCATCTGTCATGATGTCATATTCATGTTTTCTACATATACCCCTTGATGCTTTGAAAATATAGAAGTGTATCTATCTCGATTATATTCTTATTTTTAAGCTTTCTGTGGTAAAGAGTTCCACAGATTGATTACCTTTTTTGAGTGAAGAAAGTTTTTAGTGATCTGTCTTAAATGGTCTACCCATTTCCTAAGTCTACATTATATGGTTCTAGACTCTGAAATGTGGGAACACGTCTTCCCTGCATCTAGTGTCTCCTCAATTACAGTTTCATATGTTTTAATCGGATCCGTTCCCATCCTTCTAAATCCCAGTGTGTATATAGGCCCTGTTGAATCATTCTCTCCAAGTAGGACAGTCCTACCAGCCCCAGTAATGGTATGGTGAATTTTTACTGCAGTCTCTCTAGCAGGTATATCCTTTCTTGGATAGGGAGACCAACACTACATGCAGTACTCCAGGTATGATTTCTCCAAGGCCCTGTAGTAAGGCATCCGCAATTCTGAACTCTCATCCTTTTGCGATAAAGACCAATATAAATCTGCCTTCCTATTTGCTTACTGCATCTGACTGGTGTACAAGGACATCCTTTGTACATCCACGTTTCCTAATACATTTTACACTTTTCTGAAGGCTCTTAACAGATGAACATCCTGATAGAGAGTGTGCAAAACTGCACAATTTAAACTTATGATCTCAAGAGAGATCAGCATTAGATTAGATTAGACTACTTACAGATTACTTAGTGTGGAAGCAGGCCCTTCGGCCCAACAAGTCCACATTAACCCGCCAAAGCGCAACCCACGCATTCCCCCACATTTACCCCTTACCTAACACTACGGGCAATTTAGCATGCCCAATTCACCTGACCCGCACATCTTTTGGACTGTGGGAGGAAACCGGAGCACCCGGCGAAAACCCACGCAGACACGGGGAGAACGTGCAAACTCCACACAGTCAGTCGCCTGAGGCGGGAATGAACCCGGGTCTCTGGCGCTGTGAGGCAGCAGTGCTAACCGCTGTGCCACCGTGCCGCCCATATGGTTCAACAAGGAAACATCCATTAACATGTAGCCTAGAGAATGTAATTTAACCTGTTGCTTTATTCACATCAGGAGTTTGTAGTGAATAAGTGATCATATCTAAAACCTTACCAAATGCTGACACTCTAGGAAAATGGGAGAAACTGCACCATTTATGCATTGCCCCATCATTGCCTGAGAGATTAAGCTGAAATCATGTCTGTCTCAGTGAAATCTCCTTTTGAGGTATGTATTTGACGAACATCAAGCATATTATAAGGACATCACCAATTTATTTCACTGTGGTGATGTAATTGTAAAGTATTATTTAACTCCCATGTGCAAACATAGCCTTTATATTGAAACTTTTATAGAGTTGATTGTAGTTCCCTCAAAGCTGTGATATGTATATGCTGTTAATGTTTGTGTAAAGTAGAAATAAAAGTTTGAACCAGAAATGCGAGCAGCTTCCCTTTGTATCCTTTAGATTACAAATCTGTGCCTCTAGTCTCCTTGATGTTTACACTTAAACGTGGCACACATTTCTGTTGTTGCTCCTTGAGAAGCAGCAGAGGGGAAACCATTCTTGTAGAACTGGAGTTGCAGTAATTAACACTAAATGTGTCAACTTTACATAATCTGATAAGAGATATGCTGCCCAAGAGAATTATGTTTCTTGTTTTAACTTGATTCACCAATATGAAAAATTAAATAAACTATATTGTATGATATTCAAGGTTTAAAATTGTGCAAAAATGGAAACATTTCAAGAGACTTTTTAAAAAAAATAATGAGTTTGACTGAAAGTTTCACTGTCGTAAGAATATGATCTACTGTATCAAAGATGTAGATTGTATTGCAAGAACCCAGCAGCCATTCCTTAACAGACCTTCCTGAACAGCAGCTGCAACCGGCTGTTTTTTTTCACAAAGAACTACAGAACTTAGTAACGTTTGTCTTAAGCCTGCCCTTCATTTGTTGCCTTGAGATATATGAAAGAATCAGTCTGTGGTGCATATAAAATATTGGTTGTTGCCAGGAATCTGCAAAAGTGATCATTATAACGGGCTGTTTGGCAACCAGTCCAAATGGTGTGTTATAACAAAGAATGTAGTTGATGGTTTTACTGATTACAGTGTTTCCTGCCAATAGCCAACACTTCATACAGGAGGTGAATGGAAAGTTTTGTTACTCTCCTTTTGTTGCACAGGCAAAAGTTAACTTTGATAATTTGCTTCACTGGTAATGGAAATCATTCAGAACTGTGACTTTGTTCAGTTTTATCCACTCCTGCAGCTCCAAGTATCCTGAAGAGTTGTTCCTTGTAGCTGATGTTCGTCATCAGCCATTTGTTTCAAATTCAGCAGTTTGTCTCAATGAACAAGTGGCTATTGTTTCAAGCTGTTGGTGTTCCATTGACTCAGTGAGTGCAATGACAAACAACAGAATTAGCCCTCAACTCAGCTTGACCTGTACCGCCTTGTGAAGTTGTAAAACTGAGCTGCATTGGATACTTAAAGGACATGGGGAACTGCCATTTCATGTCCAACTGTAATCACAACAGAATAGCTGTACATTTTCTTGGACCTCAAATCATGTAGATATGGAGGAAGAAGGCAGGTTTTTGATTTTCTTTTGAGCTTTGGAAAACAGAAATGAGAAATTTATTTAATTAATCATTTGAAGTTCAGTTCCAGTAAATAACGCTTCCCTGTTGTTACAGTAACCTTGGTCTGAATGTGTTTGTGTTGGACTGAATAACAAAAGTTTTTTTGTCAGATTTTGCAGTGAATATTTTGTCCTGAATATTAGTCTTTTTTTTAAGTTTTAAAGGGACAGATGTTCTGGGGACCCAGGTTCAAATCCGCCACCACGGATGGTGGAATTTGAATTAAATTTTATGAAAAATCTGGAATTAAGAGGTCTAATGATGACTGTGAACGTATTGTCAATTGTTGAAAAACCCATCTTGTTCACTAATATCCTTCAGGGAAGGAAACTGCAATCCTTAACTGGTCTGGCCACATGTGACTCCAGACCCACAGCAGTGCGATTAACTCTTACCTGCCCTCTGGGCAATTTGGGGTGGGCAATGAATGCTGGTTGAGCCAGTGATGCCCTTGTTCCATGCATGAATCTTTTAAAATGCATTTGGCAAATTTGTAAACAAGCATGTATTGAACTGAATTTAATGGGAGAAAGTATCTTGCGTTGATTTTAATATCTCACTCCCAGACTTGAATTCACATAGGGAGGGAATGAGAGAGAAATGGAAAACGACGTAATGGTCAGTTTTTGAAGTTACTGAATATTGAGACCTTGAGGCTGTAAAATCCCAGTGGATAATAAGGTGTTGTTCCGTGAGTTTGCATTGTGCTTTGTTGCTGTTCTCAGTTATAATACTTGCTTTGTGTTTCTGTTTCTTTTACTGCTATTTATGCTGCGTGCAGAATGTTTGGCTACATGCTATTGTATTTCAAAAGATTTTCTCTTTGAAGCATTTGACAACATCCTAATGCGTGACTAGGTTCACAATAACTAGGTTCCAATCTTATTGTGATCATCCTTGACTGAGAATCAGAATAATACTCAATTTCATGTTCCTTTTTGTTATAATTAAAGTTTTTTTTAATGTGGCTGTAGTCTCTGAAATATATGGTGCAATTAAAAGGGAAACTTACAGTTGTAGTGCATTCTTCTAAGTACATTTTATTACTAGCAACTTGCAAGCTAATATGCAGTAAATGTACGTTTGAGGCAGGGGGAAATAATAACATTATGTCATGAGACCAGGGCAGTGAAATTTCTTTGAATTGTTGTGGCAGAGACCTGGCAAAGGCACAATAGATCATTTGTTTGCTCTTATGAAATAATGCTGACATTTTGGAGTTTTTTTTTAATTAGAGATGGAGCGCAGAAGTTAAAATAATCCTTTAAAGTTAAAAGCAAGAAGGTAAGGCAGAAAACAGGAAAAAAAATCATCCTAAGGCAGGTCTATACTACTCAGAAAGGGATATGGGTTAAGTGATGGCAAGAATTTTTTTTTCGTTTGCAATGTGAAGGGAGGGAGGGGAGGAGAACAGACATTGTTTTAAAAAAAGTTGAAAAATACAGCTAGAATTATTGAGAAAATCAAATAAGGAATTTCTTTTTATATCGGGAGGGGTTGAGCTTGTGGAGTTCCCTGTCACAGAGGTTGAGGCCAAAACACATTTTCAGGCAGGAGGCAGATATAGCTCTTGTGGCTAAAGGGATCGAGGGATATGGAAGGAGGACGGAGTTAGGGTATTGACAATGATCGGACATGATCTATTGAATGAAGAAGTAGGCTTGAAAATTTGAATTCCTACTCTGCTCTTGTCGTCTACCCTTCTATTCATCAAAGAAAGTATTTGGATAGTGTTAGATTGTTCTGTAAAGTGGAATTGTTGTAATGCAGAAAACAGAGTCAGAATTCTAGCCAGCAAGTTCACACAGGCAAAAAGTGTCATAATGACAAAAGTCTCTCTATTTTGCTGTTCTTCAAAGTAGTGTAATGAGAGCTTTCCCACTCACCTGAGAGGGATGATTGAGCTAATGTTATTGATGTGTTCCGTCCCAGTTAAGGCCATAATAAGACCACAAGAAATAGGAACAGGAGTAGGCCGTTGGTCCACTAGGCCTGCTCTCGTTCAGTAGAATCATGGCTGATCCCAACATTCCTCATGTCCCTTTTCCTACCCTTTCCTTATAACCCTTGATTTGCACTAATGATCATTTGGAAGGGTGGACCGATTCCTTCACCCACTCTTCCACTGGCCAAGACAAAGCTTGAATTTAGAAAGGATCTGATCTTGTCGATATATGAAGTATCAATATGTTGCTCTATATCCAGACCAAGTCAACCAACTTCCTTTAAATTAACAAATAAAGAGCTCATTTATTGCAAAAATCTTTTTCAAGCAAAGGTGCAAAGATAATTTTAGAATGTGCTAAATTGTCTAAATATATCCAAATAACCTTTTCCAAAAAAAGACACATTCACCTTCCTCTAAGTCTGGGGTATTCAGTGTTCTGTTTTAAACTCTGAACCACTCAAGGACTTGCGGCCAAGGAGCAATTAGGTTCTAAATAAAATTATTCACAAATTTGTCTAAAATGCTGGCGTGCATCTGTAACTTGTTGCTCAAGCTATTAGTATTAGGATTTTTCCTGGATCAGTTATGGTCCGGTTTTCCTAGAGACGGACTTCTCCTTCAAGAATCCTCCATAGTCTTTCAGTGAGTTTTCAACTCGCAAACTGGCTGTCGAAATAACATTTTTTACACAGTCATGTGACTGCTCTAAATGTTGCAGCCTCAGTATCTATCTGGCAGCCTGCGTTCTTTACAAATGCAATGTTTTTGCTACTGTATCCGATGTTTAAAAAGTTTTTAGTTCAACATGTATATGTTCAACTAATTGTGTAACACTTAAGAGTCATAGTTATGTAGCATTGAAACAGACTCTTTGGTCTAACTCCACTATGTTGACCAGATATTCTAAATTAATCTAGTTCCATCTGCCAGAATTTGGCCCATATCCCTCTAACCCTTCTTCTTATTCATATACCCATCCTGATGCTTTTTAAATGTTATTGTGCCACATCCTCTGGCTGTGCGTTTCATACATGCACCATCCTCTGCATGAATCTTCATAAAAGCTTTATTGGGAGGACAGCTCTGACAGTGTAACTGTCAGCACTGCACTGGAGTGTCAGCTGAAAATGAAAAACTTGCATTGCCTTCAGGGTGCCTTAAAGCACTTTTCAGTTAATGAAGTATATTTTGAGATGATGTAATGTAGGAAATGAAGAAATAAATGTTTTAACAACAGAGCATAACCAGATCTAAACCTTTCTTCTACCAGTTTAGTGTTGAATTATTTGGATGGTCAGCAGAACTTTAGAATCAACCACTTGTGATCAGATCGTGATTGAGCAGCTACAATAATTCTACCCTTGAATCAATGAATTTTGCTCATTATTGAATAGTTGCCTTAACCACTCACTTCCACCAGAGGCCCCTGTTTACTGGACACTGTTGGACCTCTTCCTGCAAATATTGCAGTACTAATAATTTGCACTGCTCATTTCCAATGGATAGTTGAGTTTTACCTCGATCAAACCGAAGACGATAAACTCAGCAGAATTGTCACCTACTGTTTAGCAGGTAAATTTGAGCTTCATCCCTGTACTCCTTATGACTTTGCAGGACACACAGGAATTCCTCCGCTGTTTGATGGATCAACTCCATGAAGAACTTAAAGAGCCATTGACTGAGCGAGACTCTGATTGCTCAAGTGACACAGATGAAAAGCGTGATGGTGACAGAAGCCCATCGGAGGACGAATTTCTGTCTTGCGACTCCGGCGCGAGCAGTGACAAAGGAGAAGGAGAGAACAGAAGCAGATGTGCTGCTGAGAAGCAGATCGAGACTGAGCTCCTAATTCAGGACGAATGCGGGAAAGGAATTTCAGAAAAGGAGAGGCAGAAGGACAGAAAATTTTCATATGGGCACCACAGGTTGGGGACAGTGGATGCAATCGATGAAGATGCAGACGTGGACACATCTCTGAGTTCTGGAGATGCTGGAGGTTCTGGAGATGCTCCCACTTCTATGGCTTCCAACAGTACTTTCAGAACACCAGGTGCGTTACTTAATTTTTCTAAAATGCGTTCTCTGAGTCAAGAATGAAATATTGAGAATCAATCTGCATTCTGAATCTCATGTCCCTCAAGGTTAAAATATTCTAGGTATATTTTGGTATACTACTGTTGGATGCAATTGTTTTGGAGCTAGATTTTTTTTGGCAGCACATTATAATATGTGCTTCGATGGAGAGAAAACTAGAATGATATTCACTAATCTGGGTTATTGAGTGGGTCAAAGTTTGTTTACAGCAGGGCTTGCAATTGCGACTCAGAAAATGGGAATGAATTTTTGTTTTGTCCTGATGGGCTTTTCACTGATAGATGCCCTCTGTGTAAAGCTGACTATAATATGCAATGTGCAGCAAGTGTTGCTCAGAGGCAATGCAACATAATCTGTTTAGCTTGATTGTTGTTTGTCTCTCCCAGAACCTGACAATGACGTAAACATGCGTTGCACGTCACGGCCTTGCAGTCCCATCCACCAGGAACTTCATTCTAATTTGTCCAGTAGCCCACCTCGATCGAGTCCAATGCGAGCGATGTCATCATTTTCCCTCAAAAAAGGTACCCTTCTTCCTGGTAGTTTAAAAATAATAATTTCCTTGTTGTTTCTCTTGGGCTAAGTTTTTAAAGTGTAAGTTTTGATCTTACCTAAGAACTCTTTTTGGTTTTTTTTCCTGTGTGTAATTATTATTATATATCTTTTCAAGAGCACTTTTGCATTTCAAAGAATGCTTCTTGCCAGTACGCTTAATTTTTTTTTTAAATAGCTGAAATGATAGTATGTTTGCCAATTGGAGATCTGGTATAACATGGTCTTGCTTATGGAAAGGTACAACTGACTGTCTTAACTCTAATGTTAAAGAGATTTTAAATTATGATTTTTAAAAATTCATTTGAGAGATATGGGCAGCGCTAGCTGGCCAGCATTTTATTGCCCATCCCTAGTTGCCCCTGAGAAAGTGGTGAGCTGCTGTCTTGAACCACTGCAGTCCACCTGCTGTGGGTTGACCCACAATGCCCTTAGGGAGGGAAGTCCAGGATTTTGACCACACAACAGTGAATGAACAATGATATATTTCCAAGTCAGGATGGTGGAGGGTGACTTGAAGGTGGTGATATTACCATGCATCTGCTGCCCTTGTTCTTCTAGGTAGAACCAGTTGTGTTTGGAAGATGCTATATGAAGATCTTTGGTGAATTTATGCAATGCATCTTATAAATAGTTCAGACTATTGCTAATGAGCACCAGGAGTGGAGGGAGTGGATGCTTGTGGGTGTAATGCCAATCAAGAAGGCTGCTTTGTCCTGAATGGTGTCAAGCTTCTTGAGTGTTTTTAGAACTGCACTCGTCCAAGCAAGTGGAGAGTATTTCATAACACTCCTGACTTGTACCTTGTAGATGATGGACTGGCTTTGGGGAGTCAAAAGATGAGTTACTCGCCGCAGTGTCACCATGCTAAATGGGACAGACTTCGAACAGGTCTCGCAACTCAAGACTGGGCATCCATGAAGCACTGTGGGCCATCAACGGCAGTAGAACTGCACTCCAGCACAATCTGTAACCTCGTGGTCCAGCATATCCCCCGCTCAACCATTGCCATCAAGCCAGGGGATCAACCCTGTGAATAAAATCTGGAGAAGCGGACCTTGAGCATTAACCAATTAATTACAAGTTGCATCTTGGGGATATCCTCTGTCCTAACAGTATTCTGAAGTACAGCAGAAAGTTTCAAGCTTATATGGAAAACAAGACAGGCTGACTATTAGTTACAAAGTGTCAGTATAGTCTGAGGAGGTACTGAATCAGGGGTCAACTCTGGACAGCCCTAAAAGATGCTATTCTTTCTACAAGTAAACAGGATTGAAAGTTATCACCTAACATACTGTTTACAGGGATCCTTGACAAATGCAGGACAGATGTCCTTAATTAGAGGAGCAACACACACTGGCAATATATCGTAGAGAGATAGAAGCTATTTGACAAGAGGAGGTACCTTTTGAGCAATTAAGCTGCACACACAGTGAGAGCGGTGCAAGTTATGTGTGAGACAGCCTCACACTGCTACATGCTAAATACTGTTGATCTGCTGGATGAGGGGCACTTCCACAAAATGGTTCCTTAACCAGGAGGGAAGCCATAGCCCAGCAAATGGTTTCCACACCCTGGTTCAATGGAGAGTGCAGGAGGGCATGCCAGGAGCCACAACAGGCATACCTGAAGCTGAGGTGTCAACCTGGTGAAGCTACCAAACAGGAATACTTGCATACCAAACAGCATAGACAACAAGTGATAGACAGACCTAAGTGATCCCACAATCAATGGATTAGATCGAAGCTCTGCAGTCGTGCTACACCTAGTCGTGAATGATGGTGGACGATTAAACAACTCAGTGGGGGAGGAGGCTCCCCAAATATTCCCGTCCTCAATGATTGAAATGCCCAGCACATCAGTGCAAAAGATAAGGCTGAAGCTTTCACTGTAACCTTCAGCTTGTGGATGATCCATCTCTGCCTTCTCCAGTGGTCCCCAACATTGAAGATAGTAGACTTAAGCCAATTTGATTCACTACACGTGATATCAAGAAGCGGTTGGAGACACTGATTACGGCAAAGACTGCAGGCCCTGACAATATTCCAACAATAGTACTACAGAACTGTGCACCAGAGCTTGGTGCACCCTTGCCACCTGTTTCACTGCAGGTACAACACTGACATCTACCCAAGAGTGTGGAAAGTATGTCCTATGTAAAAACAAAGCTGGACAAATCCAACTCAGCCAGTTACTGCCCCATAAGTCTACTCTTGATCATCAGTAAACTGATGGAAGGTGTCATCAGCAGTGCTATCTAGCAGCGCCTGCACAACAATAACCTGCTCAGTGACGCCTAGTTTGCAGTTGACCAAGTATGGCATCGAGGAGCCTTACCCACTGATTCATTTTGCTATTGAGGAAAACTCTCCGGTGGTTAGCCTTATCTAACTCATGGGAAGAAAGTCATGGTCGTTGGAGGTCCATCATCTCGACTCCAGGACCCCATTATTGTAGTTGCTCAGCGTAGTGTCCTAGGCCCAACCATCTTCAGCTACTTCATCAATGACCTCCCCTCCTTCACAAGGTCAGCAATGGGATTGTGCAATCACTGATTGCACAATGTTCAGCATCATTGGCGACTCCTCAGACGCTGAAGTGGTCCATGCCCACATGGTAGCAAGATCTGGACAATATCTTGGCTTGGGCTGACAAGTGGCAAGTAACATTAGTGCCACACAAATGCCAGGCTACGACAATCCATCATGAGATAACCTAACCACTGCCCCATGACATTCAATGGCATTACTATCACTGAATCCCCACTATCAACAACCTGGGAGTTATCATTGGTCAGAAACTCAAGTGGACTCGCCACATAAATGCAGTGGCTGTAAAAGCAGGTCAGAGGCTAGGAATACTGTGGCGAGTAACTCCCCTCCTGTTTTCCCAAAACCTGTCCACCATCTACAAGGCATAAGTCTGGAGTGTACTGGAATATTCCCCACTTGCCTGGATGAATGCAGCTCCAACAACACTCAAGAAGCTTGACACCATCCAGGACAAAGCAGCTGGCTCGATTGGCACCACATCCACTCCCTCCACCACTGATGCTAAGTAGCAGCAGTGTGTACTGCTTACAAGATGCACTTCAGAAAATCACCAAAGATCCTCGGACAGCACATTTCAAACCCAAAATCACTTCCATCTAGAAGAACAAGGGAAGCAGATGCAAGGGAATGTCACCCCCTGCAAATTCCCATCCAAGCCACCCACCATCCTGACTTAGAAATATATCACTGTTCCTCCAGTATCACTGGGTCAAAATCCTGGAATTCCCTCCCTGATGGCATTGTGGGTCAGCAGGTGGACTGCAGCGGTTCAAGAAGGCAGCTTGTCACCTTAGTGCAGCAAGGGACAGGCAATAACTGCTGAGCAGCCAGCGATGCTCAAATCCAACAAAAATTAGTGAATAAGTTTTAGCATACCCCATTAATCTAGCAACCTTGGTTTTTAAACAATATTTATTTTATGATATATTAGTTTAGTCACACTGCATATGCTGTAATTCACTTATGTATCTTTGTTCACTCAGCTCAACTTCTATTATCTGCCAAAAAGAAGAAACAGGCCAAGTACCGCAGTGTAATTTCTGATATCTTTGATGGGTCGATTTTGAGCTTAGTCCAGTGTCTCACATGTGATCGAGTAAGTATCACGTGTATTTTTGAGTTATTATATCCTTTTGAGCTTTTCTTCTTCTGTGATTGATGGCATGCCAAATGAACTCCGTCATAATGGTTAGGTGAACATTCCCTTGACGGAATTATATTGTTTGAAGCAGAATTATCAAATGCAATTATTTTCTGCTGAGAGGCAGGTGCAGGGTTAAACAGGATATCGAAAAGTATCCTGAAGTGTGTCGCTGTGTCGTTAGCTTTGTGAAAATAATATCCTGCTGTATGCCTCACCGTTGCATCACGTCAATTTTGCAGTATTTGTGTCGTGGATGCAAACTACTCTATGAAAAGTTTAGTTTGTTTCCGTCCAACAACATGGTTAAGTTGTTGGACTGAAACAATTTAATATCTGACACTGAAAATTGATATTCTTACAACTGTAGAATTCATTGAAGTTCATAGATGAAGAGTTTAAAAGCTCTCACAGTAGAAGCATTAGCCTGAGGTATGTGCACTTAAGCTTTTGGAGTGGAATTTGAACGTATGGCAATATCATCCCTGAGACAAGGTTGATGCTGCAAAAGAAAAGGGTTGTTTTAGTTTTGGATGGTTTTTCCCCTCGGGCAACTTTTCAGTGAAGGACTGACACTTGGGCTACTAGTGGTGGCTGAATACATTTATTAATGACCATAAAGTTGATTCCGTGGACACTCCCATCTTCATACCTGTAGAGTGCTGATGGCTGCAATTTTATGGGGAGCCAGCATACTGCTTATGTCACTGAATTAGTAAAGCTGAGGTCCTGATCTAGGGACATGATTTAAAATTCTACCATAATAGCTGGTGGAATTTCAATTAAAAAGCAAATATATTTTTAAAAAAACTTGAATTGAAAGGTAGTCATCGTTAGAAAAGCTATTGATGCTTCATATAAAATACTCATCTGGTTAACCATTTGTTGTCCTTACCTAGTCTGGCCGATACGTGTTGACAGGTTCATGGGAGTGTGATTGATTCTCTGCTACCCTCTGAAATGACCTAGTAAGCCACTAACTTTAAGAGAAATTGGGCATAAATGAATAATGGTCTTGCCAGTGATAGTGAAATCCTATCAAAGAATAAAATAAATACTATGCACCATTGACCTTGATGTACCCTGAATGAGAGAGGCTTCTGTAGGTAATGAGAAACTAATTGTACAATTTAAATTTAAGAATGAATTTAGAGTGTTAAAACCTGGAAAGCAGGAGGAGAAATGGACCATTGAGTGCAATGTTGATGCAAGATGCAATCCAGTAGTTTGAATTATGCTATCAATTTCACAGTATACAGAGCCAGCAGTAATTTTTGATTCCAGTTAGACCTCTAGTTTTCTTTGTGAACATTCTTGGCTCTTTCCTCTTGCAGATTTCTTCCACAGTGGAAACATTTCAGGATTTGTCATTGCCAATCCCTGGGAAGGAAGATTTAGCTAAACTGCATGCATCCATCCACCAAAATGTACCTGTGAAAACGGGCACCTGCAGTGATGCCTACAGTACACAAGGTTGGGTCGCGTTCATTATGGATTATATTAGAAGGTAAATAGTGTGTGCAAAACTTACTAGATATTGCAGACTACATGGCTTTGAGCCATCCAAGCAATGTACTAAGTTTTAGTACCCATTATGAATTTTGGGTTTGATACAATATTTGCATATTCACTACATTGTTGTTATTTAAGGAGATGTTAAATTTCTTTTAAATCATACTTTTTGTGTGTAGCTGATGTTGCTTTACTCTGAATTTGTGTAAACTTGTCTTCCCTTTATACAAGTTTATTTACTTAAAATTGACACCAATACATAAATAGTTCATTAGACAAATAGTGTGTTCATGATTTTGGGAGTGGCTGGTGGTGTGAAGGTGAAGTATTGAATAAAAGGTGAGCAGTTCTTCCTCAGGACAGAAGAAAGAAAGGTGCTGTGTAGGGATATCCTGATCTCATCTGTGCAGTTTGGTTGTAACCTCATCTCTACAAAATTGCATGTGGGTCGATAAGAACATAATTATACTACCAGCAGACAAAGGCAGAATGACGGTCATCCTGGACAAAGCAGAGTACATGCAAAAAGCTCAACAACTACTTGCAGATACCAACACCTACCAAAAGAGGGAGTTTGACCCCACCCCACAGCTCACCAATAGGATAAACAACACACTGAGGAATCTACAAAAAAACGGACAGATAACCAGGTCTGACCTACAAAGAATGAAACCCGAAAGCAACAACACCCCCAGATTCTATGGACTACCCAAAGTGCACAAACCAGACATCCCACTCAGACCCATAGTATCACTACCAGGGACACCATCACACAAACTGGCCAAAGAACTACAGCAGAAACTGAAACACCTGATCAGCGGATCCAGACAATCTATACAATCGACACAGGAATTCTTGGACATCATCAGAAATATACACATAGACAAGGAAGAAACTATGGTCTCATTCGATGTAACGGCACTGTTCACCTCTATTGACAAAACCCTAGCCAAAGAAACAATAGCCAACCTGCTGGACAGACATAACAGACAACAGGACGTTGAACCTATCAACAAAGACGGCATACTTAAACTACTGGACTTGTGCCTCACAACACACTTCACATTCAACAACCAAATATACGAACAAATCAATGGAACACCCATGGGCTCACCGATCTCTGGACTCATAGCAGAAGCAGTAATGCAAAGGTTAGAACAAACCGTCTTACCACAAATTCAACCCAAACTCTGGGTCAGATACGTGGATGACACCTTTGTAATAATGAAAAACACAGAAATAGAGAACCAGATCATCAACGCCACACTCACAGGAATCCGATTCACTAGAGAGGAAGAAAAGGACAACCAACTCCCATTCCTAGACGTGATGGTACAGAGAACACCAAATGGAGAATTCACCACAAAGGTTTACAGGAAAGCCACACACACAGACCAAGTCCTAAACTATGAAAGCAACCACCCCAACACACACAAACAAAGTTGCATCAGGACACTATTCAAAAGGGCCACAACACACTGCAGCACACCAGAACTACGAAAAGAGGAAGAGGAACACCTATACAAGGTATTCGCCAAAAACGGATACCCTCGAAATTTCATCAACAGATGCCTAAGGGAGAGACAACCGAACGAGGACATGCCACAACCCAAAGAACTAGCCACACTACCATACATCAAAAACATTTCTGAACTGACAACCAGACTACTGCGACCACTAGGACTCATAACAGCACACAAACCAACAGCCACGCTCAGACAACACCTCACCAGAACGAAGGACCCGATACCCAACATGAGCAAAACTAATGTAGTGTACAAAATCCCATGCAAGGACTGCACAAAACATTACATCGGACAAACAGGAAGACAGTTAACGATTCGTATACACGAACACCAACTAGCCACGAAACGACACGACCAGCTATCCTTAGTAGCCACACACACAGACGACAAGCAACATGAATTTGACTGGGACAACACTACCATTATAGGACAAGCCAAACAGAGAACAGCCAGGGAATTCCTAGAGGCATAGCACTCATCCACAGACTCTATCAACAAACACATCGACCTGGACCCAATATACCGGCCACTACAGTGGACAGCTTGAACTGACAACCGGAAGTGGCAGAGACAGGCCACTATAAATGCCGGAGGAAACAGCACAGAAGCGCTTCACAGGAGGCTCCCAAGCACTGAGGATGTCACCTAGACGGGACGAAATGTTTGCAAGACAAATTCCCAGCTCGGCGAACAAAACCACAACAACCAGCACCCGAGTTACAAATCTTCTCCCAAACTTTGCATGTGGTATGTTTGGAAGTTTGTTTCTTCCTCCACTACTTGAATATTTATTATGATCAAATTTAGACGTCAGACTATCAGCCTCCTTATAGAACCTTCAGACTATCAGCCTCCTAATAGCGCTACTGCAAATTTATGGAGTCACTCTTAATAGGAAGCATTCTTCTCTCTGATCTCCTTTTACTGAACTCATGAGTTATTGTCACATTGGAGGTAACTGCATTTCCTGCAGCATAATTTGAGCTCCGTTCAGAGTTTCAAACACTCATGTGTGAAATTGCCTTGAGGATTAGGGAGTATTAAACAAAATAGAGAAATTTTCAAGTTATAAACTGAGACTTGACAATATTTTATTCTTGTATTTAAGGCATTGATATGCAAGTTTAATTTTTTTTGTATGTTAGTTTTCTTTCAGCTTAAAGCCTATACTTTTGTTCCTGGTTTTGTAACTCTTGACTTTACCTCAAAAACAAGTACTCATTTTGACTGATTATAGTGCTTATACAATTCTCGTTGCAGGTTTGTCGTATCCTGCATCCCGAGCTGGTTCTGGGGTCCTGTAGTGACTTTAGAAGATTGCTTAGCTGCCTTTTTTGCTGCTGATGAGCTGAAAGGCGAGTTCATTGAGATTTATTTTGTACTGTTTGCTTTTCATAGAAATACATAGAAGTTACAACGTGGAAACAGGCTATTCAGCCCAACCAGTCCATGTCGGCATTCACCCTCCACGTGAGCATACGGTTCTTATCACGTTTACCCACCTTGTTCTCGTACCCCATCTTCCTTCATTCACCTATCCAATCTCATTTTGTCCTGGTTCCTGGTTCCTGCTTCAACTGCTAAACCCCAACAGTGCATTCCACAGTCTTGGACCTCTTAATGTAAAGATAATTTTCCCACACTCCATCACATATCTTTTATCTGCAATATTCCATAACATGAACAGCGCATCGCCTGCGTAGCTCTTAAGTTTTTCAATTTCACAGTGAGGCCTGCGTTGAAGCAAGTGTCTTGAACAATGTTTTTTATAGCAGTCCAGGTTATTGTTAACACTCAATCAGCATTACTCTGAATAAACTGATTATCATCACTGTTTGTGGGAGCTTGCTGTGTATGCATCGGCTGCAGTGTTTCCCACGTTACAGCATTGATGGCACTTCAAAAATTACTTATTTGGCTGTAAAGCACCTTGGAATATTGTGAGTGCTGTTATATAAATGCAAGTATTTGTTTTTCTTTAAACTAGAGTATTGGTTTTTAAAGTAAAGGCCTCAGGTGAACTTTCATTTACTGCCTTCCATGATTCCGTGTTTCACATCTGTTCTGCTTTCCAGACAGACTATTAACGAGCAATTGGAAGCTATATATAATTTTTAATGTCTTAACCAATAAATGTAATGGATTCCCTTGAATTGCCTTTTTTTTGTAGGTGACAATATGTACAGTTGTGAGCGATGTAAGAAGTAAGTTGAAATGTGTACTGTTTTCTTCTAACTGTCTTTCCACAAGATCAGTAATCATTCTGATTGGGTGTTACAGTCTCTTTTTAACAAGTGATTAGATTAGATTCCTTACAGTGTGGAAACGGGCCCTTCAGCCCTACAAGTCCACACCGACCCTCCGAAGAGTGACCCACCCAGACCCATTTCCCTCTAACTAATGCACCTAACACAATGGGCAATTTAGCATGGCCAATTCACCTGACCTGCACATCTTTGGACTGTGAGAGAAAACTGGAGCACCCGGAGGAAACCCACACAGACACTGGGAGAATGTGCAACTCCACACAGATAGTCGCCTGAAGCTAGAATCGAACCTGAGACCCCCTGATGCTGTGAGGCAGCAGTGCTAACCACTGAGCTTCCATTCCGCCCCCATATTAAATAACCAATAATTGAGTTGACTTTTTTAACATGTGAACTGAGCAGTTTCTACGCAGAGAATTGGTGTCATGGTAAATGTATTCCTGACACAAGTTAGTGTATTGGGGAAGTGGGCAGAGAGAATGGAGAGTGCCTTTCGATTTTTAGGATATCCAGTTTGGAGCATGAGGGGATGATGCTGATCAAATTTTACCTTTGACCTTATATATTCCCTTTGATTCATTGGGATGTGGGTAATCACAGGCTGAAGTAAAACAGGAATTTAATTTAACTATGAATATCAGCTTACTTTTTATTCCCATTCCCCTAAATATCACCTCTTAGCCTGTCTGTGCAACTATCTACAAAGTAAGATTTGGCGAGATTGGGGGTTGAATTAAGTTGCTTTAATACGGGTTGCATTAGATTAAGCTATGTTTATGTTTGGTGTGTGTGCGCGATGATAGTGTTTTAAGTTCACCAAACTTATGTTTTTTTAATTTAAAGGTTAAGGAATGGAGTCAAGTATTGCAAAGTCCTTAAGCTTCCAGAGGTAAGTGGCAAACATTCAATCTACCAAGATTTGAGATGTTATTTATGTTCACTACATTATAGTCTTAACCTGAGAAATAAAACCCAAAAGCATAACAGTGGTTTCATATTCGATTATGAACAAGCAGGTGAGTTACCAGAATAAAGAGTGTTAAATGGTTTTCAGGAAAGCCCTTTTCTTGTTTTTAGCTCGACTGTATAAGTTCCTATTGCTGTGACCAACGTCTAATCGGATTTGTTATTGTACACCAGTAGTTTAATGGTCAATTCAAATTATTTTAATAAGAATTTTATATGTGAATTGGTATTTTGCAATTCTGCACTTCAACACTGGTAGTTTCTATCTTTTGAAAATTATAACGGAGTTCAAAAAGAGGCTTACTTCAATAGCTTTCTTCATTGATTACTTTAACATGTCTTGCATTTGGTTTTGGCATTACCATATCTGAACCATGATTATATATTTGTGAACAATACGTTGTTAGTACTGTTTCCTTGTAAACGAAAGGAAGTTCATTGTTTAGACATTTTATTGCTGGCTTCCTTTTTAGGTTGTGTATATGTAATTGATTCTTTATTTTGACAACTTTTCACAATAAGCTTCGTTCTTTGAATACTCAATATGACCCAGTTTTCAATTGAACAATGAAATTTACTGATCAACTGTGACTATTTCAATTTCTGCTTCTGGAGTACCTCACTGGTTCAATAAGTCTGAAAGAGTAAACTCTGCATGGTAATACGTAGAAACTAACAATTAGTGCGATTAGTTTTATTTACTTTTAAATAGATTAAAGGTTGAATCTGCTGTATGGCTTAGCTGTCAGGTTAACCTTGTATCTTTCCTCTCCTCGTACATGTTCTCCTCCATTCCTGCATTGTGTCCACCCTAGGCCTATCTGTGCCATTCCTATGTAGAGGCGCCTACAGTTGTGCTGTCACTGTAATGCTTCCCTTAAATAAACTGGGAGCTCTGCAAAAGAAATGTATCTTGATTTATTATCTGATAAGATTTAATATGACCCTTTCTCTCCTCTTATTTTGCCAAAATACCTCCTAAACTTCTTTGAGCCAGGTGATCTGATATAGATTGGGATATTGTATTAGTTGATTTGAAGTAAGCTATGCCATGAAGAAGAAAAAAAGAGTCGTACTAATTCGTAGAATCCCTACAGTGTGGAAACAAGCCCTTCAGCCCAACTAGTCCACACTGACCTTCAGAAGAGTAACCCACCCAAACCTGTTCTAGGGTTCCTGGCACTGGTGCAATTTTTAAAAGGCAGTTGTGCACCCAAATAAGTGTTCTGAATCTGGAACTACCCTGCACAGTTCCTGACATCTTGATTTTTCCTATGTACACATCCCTGGACATTGGCAGTTTAGCATGGCCAAATTCACCTAACTTGCACATCTTTGGATTGTGGGAGGAAACCAGTAGAAACCCATGTAGATGCAGAGAATGTGCAAGCTCCAGACAGTCGCCCAAGGCTGGAATCAAACCCAGGTCTCTGGCGTTGAGGCAACAGGTGCTAACCACTGAGCCACCATGCCATACCATGGATAACACTTCCAAAGAATGCGATGGACCAAATGACTCCTGTTTTGCTACATTATTCTGAGGTGGTATTGGCTGTACACTCATCTAGGACGGGATTGCAAGGATAGATGCGTTTTTTTAATCCAGGCAACCTATTTGAACATCTATGGCAATCACACCATGGGAAATGGGACTTGAGTCTGCACTTTCCAGCCCCGAGATAGAGATCCCATTACTGCACCACAAGTCTCTTGAGACATATGTGCCACGTACCTAGCATCATAGCACTGAGAGTCACGTAACAATGAATCATTTATGAGATAGGCAGAACAATCTTTTAGCTTGATGGCAGCAGTCTGGTACAGCACCCGTGTGGCTACTATAAAGAAACCATGAAATTTGACCTGTTGAGGAATCTTACCTTTCCAGAATGATCTGAAGCGGGCTCAGTTCTTTATAGCAACAAGAGTGATTGCTTTGTGGCCTTTTCATATGTATGGACAATATATAGCAAGACATGATCTGTTCTGTACTGGTGTACACAGTATCCAGCATTGGATTTGAGTCTGTACAAGGGCAATGCTTGCTGGATAATTCTGAATTATCTGCAAAGAATTGATTGAGAAGATGCATTTTGGGAGGTTTAATAAGGCAAGAACATAGATAAAGAATGGTAGAACTCTCAGGAGGACTGAGGAGCAAAGTTTCCTTTGTGCGTAAGTTCATGGATCACTGCAGGTTTCAGCACAGGTTGATGAAAGCATACAAGATGCTTGCCTTCATTAACCGAAGAGTAGAATGTAGGAACAGGGTCGTCTTGATACTATACCTTTGGTCTGCCATCAGGAAAAGATTCTCACAATCTCCCCTGACTCTGCCTCTCATCGTTTTGTATGCCATAATCAGATTCCTTCCACCAGCTTTCCCTTAAAATGTCTAAGAAGGAAGGCATAAGTTAAGATGAGGAGAAAGTGGTTTAGGGAATCTCAGAAAAGATTTTATTCACCATGAGAGTGATAGAAATATGAAATGTGCTGCCTGAGAGAGTGGTAGTTCTAAATGCTATTGCAATATTTAAGAAGCATTTGGGTAGGCACTGAAAGTGTCGGTGCATAGGCTATGGACCAAGTGCAGATAAATGGGATTAGTATAGAACATTACAGCGCAGTACAGGCCTTTCGACCCTCGATGTTATGCCGTCCTGTCATACTATTCTGAAGCCCATTCCAACTACACTATTCCATGCGCGACCATTTGCCTGTCCAATGATAACTTAAATGCACTTAAACTTGACGAATCTACTACCGATGCAGGCAAAGCATTCCATATCCTTACTACTCTCTGAGTAAAGAAACTACCTCTGACATCTGTCTTATACCTATCTCCCCTCACTTTAAAGTTGTGTCCCCTCGTGTTTCCCATCCCCATACTTGGAAAAAGGCTCTCCCTGTCCACCCTATCTCACCCTCTGATTATCTTTTGTGTCTCTATCACGTCACCTCTCAACCTCCTCCTCTCTAACGAGAACAGCCTCAAGACCCTCAGCCTTTCCTTGTAAGACATTCCTTCCATACCAGGCAACATCCTAGTAAATCTCCTCTGCACCCTTTCCAAAGCTTCCACATCCTCCTTATAATGCGGTGACCAGAACTGTACACAATACTCCAAGTGTGGTCGTACCAGAGCTTTGTACAGCTGCAGCATAACCTCCTGGTTCCGGAACTCGATCCCTCTATTAATAAAGGCCAAAACACTGTATGCCTTCTTAACAACCCTGTCAATCTGGGTGGCAACTTTCAGGGATCTGTGTACATGGACACAGAGATCTCTGCTCATCTGTACTCCCAAGACTCTTACCATTAGCCCAGTACTTTGCATTCCGATTACTCCAGCCAAAGTGTATCACCTCACACTGTCCGCATTAAACTCCATTTGCTGCCTCTCAGCCCAGCTCTTCATCCTATCTATGTCTCTCTGCAACCTACTACATCCTTCGTCACTATCCACAACTCCACCGACCTTAGTGTAATCCGCAAATTTACTAACCCACCCTTCTAAGCCCTTATCCAGGTCATTTATAAAAATGATGAACAGCATTGGACCTAACACCAATCCTTGCAGTACGCTGCTAGTAACTGGACACCAAGGTGAACATGTTCCATCAACTACAGCCCTCTGTTTTCTTTCAGCAAGTCAATTGCTGATCCAAACTGCTATGTCTCCCACAATCCCATTCCTCCGCATTTTGTATAATAGTCTACTGTGGGAACCTATCGAATGCCTTGCTGAAATCCATATACACTACATCAACCGGTTTACTCTCATCTACCTGTTCGGTCACTTTGTCAAAAAACTCAATAAGCTTCGTTAGGCACGACCTACCCTTCACAAAACCGTGCTGACTGTCCCTGATCAGATTATTCTTTTCTAGATGGTTATAAATCCTATCTCTTATAACCTTTTCCAACACTTTACCAACAACTGAAGTAAGACTCACTAGTCTATAATTACCAGGGTTGTCTCTACTACCCTTTTTGAACAAGGGAACCGCATTTGCTATCCTCCAGTCCTCAGGCACTATTCCTGTAGACAATGATGATTTGAAGATCAATGCCAAAGGCTCGGCAATCTCTTCCCTTGCTTCCCAGAGGATCCTAGGATAGATCCCATCCGGCCCAGGGGACTTGTCTATTTTCACACTCTGCAGTATTTCTAATACCTCTTCCTTGTGAACCTCAATCTCTTCTAGTCTAGATGCAAGTATCTCAGTATCTTCCTTGCCAACATTTTCATTTTCTATAGTGAGCACTGTCGAAAAATATTTATTTAGTGCTTCCCCTATCTCCTCTGACTCCACACACAACCTCCCACTATTATCCTTGATTGGCCCTAATTTAACTCTCGTCATTCTTTTATTCCTGACATATCTATAGAAAGACTTAGGGTTAACCCTAATCCTGTCTGCCAGCAACTTCTCATGTCCCCTCCTGGCTCTTCTGAGCTCTCTTTTTAGGTCTTTCCTGACTTCCTTGTAATCCTCAAGCGCCCTAACTAAGTCTTCCCATTTTGTCCTAACATAAGTCTTCTTCTTCTTCTTGACCAGGGATTCCACTTCCTTAGTAAACCACAGCTCACGTGTTCTATATCTTCCTCCCTGTCTGACAGGTACATACTTATCTAGGACACACAGGAGCTTTTCCTTGAATAAGCTCCGCATTTTTATTGTGCTCATCCCCTGCAGTTTCCTTCCCCATTCTACGCTTCCTAAATCTTTCCTAATTGCATTGTAATTTCCCTTCCCCCACCTGTAACTCTTGCTCGGCGGAGTACACCTATCCCTTTCCATCACTAAAATAAACCTGACAGAATTGTGATCGCTGTCTCCAAAGTGCTCACCTACTTCCAAATCTAACACCTGGCCAGGCTCGATACCCAGTACTAAATCTAAAGTGGCTTCGTCCCTTGTAGGATTAGTGGTGCTGGAAGAGCACAGCAGTTCAGGCAGCGTCCAAGTAGCTTCGAAATCGACGTTTCGGGCAAAAGCCCTCCCTTGTAGGCCTGTCTACATACTGTGTCAGGAAGCCCTCCTGCACACACTGGACAAAAACCGACCCATCTATAGTACTCGTATTGTAGTGATCCCAGTCAATATTTGGATAGTTGAAGTCCCCCATGACAACTACCTTGCCTCTCTCACTCCTATCGAGAATCATCTTTTCTATCCTTTCCTCTACATCTCTGGGACTATTCGGAGGCCTATAGAAAACTCCCAGCATGGTGACTTCTCCTTTCCTGTTTCTAACCTCAGCCCATACTGCCTCAGTTAACGAGTCCCCAAACATCCTTTCTACAACTGTAATATTGTCCCTGATCAACAATGCCACAATTTCCCCCTCTTTTACCATCTTCTCTGTTCTTAATGAAACATCTGAATCCCGGAACCTGCAACAGCCATTGCTGTCCCTGCTCTATCCATGTCTCTGTAATGGCTACAACATCGAAGTCTCAGGTACCAACCCACACTGCCGGTTCACCCACTTTATTTCGGATGCTCCTCGCGTTGAAGTACACACACTTCAAACCAGGTTCTCGCTTGCCAGTGTCAGATACTTGATTTGGGAACTCCCAACTCTCATCCTCTTCTGTATCTGTCCTACAATTTTGATTCCCATCCCCCTGCTGTATTAGTTTAAATCCACCTTAATAGCTTTAGCGAATTTCCCACCTAGGATATTGATATCCTTCTGGTTTAGATGAAGACCATCCTGCTTGTAGAGGTCCCACCTACCCCAGAAAGAGCTCCAATTATCCAAAAACCTGAAACCCTCCCTCCTGCACCATCCCTGTAGCCATGTGTTCAACTCCTTTCTCTCCCTATTCTTCATCTCACTAGCACATGGCACGGGCAGCAAACCAGAGAAAACAACTCTGCTTGTCCTAGCTCTAAGCTTCTGTCCTAGCTCTAAGCTTCCATCCTAGCTCCCTGAATTTCTGCCTCAAGTATAATTTGGAGTTTATTGGTTGCCATAGGTGTGATGATCTGAAGGGCTTGTTTCTGTGCTCTATGATTCTGTGACGCTAATTATGCTGAGAAGCTTGCACTATGGCACAAGTTATGTATGCTGGAAGTTGTATCTTAATACCGAGGACCCTGTTCTTTGCAGATAGAAAGAACACATGCGTGGTTTGAAGCTGTTTCAGCTCAAGGTATGAGACAGTCAGGGCACTACCCTTAAAAATCAGAGTCAACCTGCTGGTTTAAAACTTAAACAAATCCTGGCAATTAGCTATCAATCATCATTAATTAATGCATTATTCATGTCAATGTCTGTAGCCAAACTCTCCTTTCATACAGTTTAAGTGTTGCTTTATCCCTTGAATTAGCATTCTTGCAAATTGCTCTGATAAGTGCAAGATGAAAAGATTCAGCAAAATGTCATCTTTCTTAATCGTACATTATTTGGATCTTTAGTTTTAAGCAGGTGGTGGGCAGTAACTGAGAATTCACCTCTCTCCTATAAATAGGAGTGAACCTAAGATAGACGATGCACCATATGTAATGTCTGTTTCTGTAAATAAAAACTTGAGTATAAGAAGACTGTACAAGTTAATGATTTACTGCCGAACTGAGTTGTAACAATGCTATTACCATTGCATCCAAATAACTTAATTTGGGTCTTTATTTTCAGAGTAAGTGCATGATTCTAGCAATTGTTACTTTGTAAGAAGTCATATCCAATTATTTACTAGGGGAAATTGTTGCTAAATCAGCTAATCTATGTAATTTTTTTTGATATACAAGATGGTAGCAGATTAGGGAGATTTTTAGAAATTCAGCACACAGTATCATCATCAGGCCAAATCCTGCAACGACATTGTTATCGTTGGTCTAACAAAGCTGACTGGAAAATGTTGACCGCCACTTACGTTGGGAACAGTTGCCAGAGCTATGAAGTCTTGTCAACAGGAAGTAGGGTTAGCAGATAGGAAGTGTGCAGTCAACACAAGATTTGTAGTCAAGTTTTAGAAAAGTAGTGTTAACTTTAAATCTTTTGCCTCTATTTCTAGATCCTTTGTATTCACTTGAAACGCTTTCGCCATGAAGTGATGTACTCCTTTAAAGTAAATAGCCACGTATCTTTCCCATTGGAAGGTCTTGACCTTCGACCATTTCTTTCCAAGGAGAGCTCATCTCAAATCACAACCTATGATCTTTTGTCCGTTATTTGTCATCATGGAACTGCAGGCAGTAAGTAACACAATGCAATTCATTGTGACAGATGGAAGAGACCGGTGTTTATCTTTTAATATATTGGAATTCTGAATTGTTCAAAAATTACCCAGAGTCATGATAAACAGATGCAATTTGTCCCCCTCATTTAGAACCAATATTGTAAAGTTCTGATTGAACAGACCACATTTCAACTTCTGTGAAAAGTGGAAAAGCTAATTGTTACGCAGTCTACCTTTAGTTGAATAAATAGCATAAAGTGAATTTTGAGAATGATCTAGAGTGCAAATCATTCAAAGGAACACATTTGGCTCCAGCTAGTTCGGAATCCCAGGTTGCTTAAGAATTTATAAATTATCTGATAATTTGAATTAATAAAACAAAGTAATTTGCACAATTTAAATTAGAATGCAATAATCTGTAATTTACCTATGTTTAGAATCTGTATCTCTTTTCGATTTCTTTTTAAAACATTGCAGAATCTTTAGAAAAAATGTAGAGTGCAATAAAGTAATTGATGCTTAAAGCTGGAGTGTACAAGCTTTAATTTCTTCATGGCTGCATTAATGGAGTCTATTGAACCTCCTGGGGCATAGACCCTTACATGAACATACACCATGTTGCATTCTCATTAGTTTATTAATATAATGATTTTTGGTGTTCTGATTTAAGATTTATCCAGCATCTGAAGCAGCAGCCTTACGAAGAACCCTTTCCAAACCTCCAGGCCCACAAAACTCAAGCAAGATAAACCAGTGAGTAAGAAACACAGTCTACTCCTCTTAATTCAAAAATTCTTGTTTTATTTTATTATGCACTAAATTTCCATTTTGCTCAATTCAAGTCATTGTATAATTGGATAACTCAGCAGCATCCCCTCACTAAAAAAATGAATTGTCAGGAGTAGACAAAAGCCAAATTTAACTCAATTACCTGGCTTCCAGGTAATATTGAGAGGGCTTGGAGGTTACAGCTTGGACACCCTGCTTTAAAGATTTTAAAAAAGATCAAATAAGTATTCAAACACAAATGTTTATTCTTGGTCGTTTTCGGTTTCAGTTGATTGTGGTAATACAAACTTGTACTCAACTGGTCTTTTTACAGGTGGTCACTACATAGCCTATTGCCAGAATGTAATTAATGGTCAGTGGTACGAGTTCGATGATCAGTATGTCACAGAGGTCCATGAAACAGTAGTACAGAATGCTGAGGCTTATGTACTTTTTTACAGGTGAGGAATACTTGAAAAATGCCAACTAAAATGTGCAAGTTAAAATCTACTGATTCTGTTACATGAATGCTGCACTGTCAGGGGTCTTTTGGACAAAATGTTTTAAACCACAATCCTGTCTGCAGCTCAAGTCAGCATAAATTATCCTATGGGACCATTTAAAGGAAGGACAGGAGCTGTTCACCACCCCCTCTGCTAGCCAATATTTATCCCTTCGCTAACACCAGTAAAAACAGATTATCTGTTCAATTATTGCATAGCTGATTCTGGACCTCACTCTGCACACACTGGCTAATATGTTTCCCACTTCACATGTGTGGTTATACTCGAACGTGCTTCATTAGCCGTAAGCCTTTTGGCACATAAAGATAGGCTCTAAATGCATTTATGTCATTTTTATTTTCTGTAAGTTTTAGGTACAAGCTCTGAAGTATAAGTCGTCCAGATTTGAATCGTTCAGATTTGCAAGCATGATTTCTCCTCATGCCACCTACTTTGTTTAAAGCTGTATAAAGATCAGTACTTGGTAAACATTCGATCAGCTGCCCACTGTATTGTGTCACAGGCAACATCATGCAGCATTTACTTTGGGTTGAAAAGTAACAAGTAACATTCGAGTCTCACGTGCCAGTAGCCATCTCCAATAAAAGATAAAACTGCTCTTGTTTCAGCTTGGAAGACAGAATGAAAAAAGTCACCAGGAAACTGGGAAAAAAAAATGTTTTCTTTGATGTAATTTGACTACAAACTGAACTAGCCATGTAAAAGCTGCAAGTACTTGTGGCTACAAGAGCAGGTCAGAGGCTGGGCTTTCTGTGGAAAGTAACTCCCTCCAGATTACCCAGAACCTGGCTACTGTCTCTACAAGATGCATTTCAGCAACTCACTAGGGCCCAGTAACTCCTGCCACCTAGGTGTAGAAGGACAGCAGTGTCATGGGAAACTCCATGCTCCTGCAAACAAAGCTCCCCTAATTATTTTTTTTCTCTGCTGAGTGGACATCTGAGATTTGTGCATGGCACTGGCTTCTGAAAGCATAAAGCAATGCCATTCAGCCTGTGCAGAATCTGCATGGCTACAAGGGAGTGTTGCCTGCAAGTCCCCACAAAAGCATACACCATCCCACAATTTTTTTCACCTTCATTTGGGCCATATTCCTGGAATTCCCTCCTTGTAATGCTGGACGATTATGGGTACACCCACAAATTGCAGTGGTTCAAGAAAGCCACTCAACATCACCACCACCTTTTTCCAGGAGCAGTGAAGTGTGGGTAATAAATATTGGCTGAGCCAATGATGTCCACATTCCATGAATAGATGAAATAAATGCAAAAGCATTATTCTGGTGGCAGTGAAGCAACAAGCATGTACCATGGGCGAAAAGGAAATTGTAGGAAGTGCAAACTAACAGTTCTGACAGAAGAGATTTTGAAAGGGAAGGGCGGGACATGGGATCCAAAAGCTGTTTAATGTATATGGAATGTATAGGTTGACTATTTGAGGTTGCCCCTTTCCTTTTATAATCAGTGTTTTTACTGTACTTCTGCATGTGTTCATGTCTTCTAGAATAAATTTCCACGGCTCATCCTCCTGTACCTTTATAATCTGATAGGTTAATTCTGCAAGTAGATAGTTGCCTCCATTCAGAAAATGTTTTCTGAACACCATTTTTATGTTCTGGATTTGCTTCTAAAATGGCCAAAATTAAATGCCTTATTTCTTGCCAGCATTCGTAAGGCATTTGGTATCCTTTCCTTTATTGGTCAGAGTATTTGAGTACAGGAGTTGGGAGGTCATGTTGCCTGTCATGTACAGGACATTGGTTAGGCCACTGTTGGAATATTGCGTGCAATTCAGGTCTCCTTCCTATCAGAAAGATGTTGTGAAATTTGAAAGGGTTCAGAAAAGATTTACAAGGATGTTGCCAGGGTCGGAGGATCTGAGCTACAGGGAGAGGCTGAACAGGCTGGGGCTGTTTTCCCTGGAGCGTCGAAGGCTGAGGGGTGACCTTATAGAGGTTTACAAAATTATGAGGGGCATGGATAGGATAAATAGACAAAGTCTTTTCCCTGGGGTCGGGGATTCCAGAACTAGAGGGCATAGGTTTAGGGTGAGAGGGGAAAGATATAAAAGAGACCTAAGGGGCAACTTTTTCACGCAGCGGGTGATATGAGTATGGAATGAGCTGCCAGAGGATGTGGTGGAGGCTGGTACAGTTGCAACATTTGAGAGGTATTTGGATGGGTATATGAATAGGAAGGGTTTGGAGGGATATGGGCCGGGTGCTGGCAGGTGGGACTTGATTGGGTTGGGATTTCTGGTCAGCATGGACGGGTTGGACTGAAGGGTCTGTTTCCATGCTGTACATCTCTATGACCCTAAGACCTCCTTGAAACATATAGGATTCTTAGGCTTGACAGAGTAGATGTAGAGAGGTCGTTTATCCTTGAGGGAGAGTCTAGGATTACAGAGCATAATCTCAGAATAAGGAGTTGCTCATTTAAAATGCATGAAGTCTTATTTTCTTTCTTGCAGAGAATGGTGAATCTGTGGAACTCTTTACCACAGAGAACTGTCAAGGCTGGGGTATTAAGTATATTCAAGGCTGAGGTAGAATCCTAATCAGTAAGGGAATCAAGGGTTGTGGGATAAGGCAGAAAAGTAGAGTTGAGGGTGATCAGATCATGTATGATCTCCCTGAATCGTGGAGCAGACTTGATGAACTATATGGCCTACTTCTCCTTTGTCTTGTGGTCTTAAAGGATGGCCGGAATCAGATTTTTTTTTAAGCATATTAAATTTTCTATAAATAAACACTACTTTATGTGCTGTGTATAACATGTTTTTTATTTACTCAGAAGTTGTGGGCATTACTGGCTTGGCTAGCATTTGTTGCCTATCCCTAGTTGTGCTTGAGAAGGTGGCGGTGAGCTACCTTCCAGAACTGCAGTTCACGTGCTGTAGGTGGACCCACAATTCTGTTAGAGAGGGAGTTTCATGATTTTGACCTATAAATATGATTTAGATTGACAGACGGTTATTTGCTTTATATGTGCCACTTGGTTATGTAAATTGTTAATTTTGAAGCTAATATTCAAAACTTTTAATGGAAAATTTATTTCCTGATTTATCCTGCTGTTCACCTGTGTATTGCTGTTAATATTTTTGGCTTTTTCATTGTCCAGTCACACACACCCATTTCAAGAGTTATCTGAGAAATAGTGAAATATTTTCTGTCCTTTTTGATTTCACGATTTGTGCTGTACTCCTCTATTGCATTTTTTTCCTTAGTGACCATTTTGTTCAAAATGTATGTTGCAGGAAGAGCAGTGAAGAGGCAGTGCGGGAAAGACAAAAGGTTGTAGCTTTGGCCAGTGCAAAGGAACCCAGCCTCCTCCAATTCTACATCTCGAGAGAGTGGCTAAACAAGTTCAACACCTTCACAGAGCCAGGGCCAATCACCAACCACACCTTCCTCTGTTTACATGGAGGTCAGCATGTGGGATAAGTGGAAGAATTGCCATCTGCACTAACCTAGAATTTATCAATCCTGGATATAACAGGAAAGAAGGCATCCTTATGAATAAAGATCAGATGTTCTTAAGTCAGAAGTAATCAGAAGTGTTTGTATGTGCTTATGAACATCAGAAGGTTTTAGTGTAATTTTGAGCTCTTGCAGAGTTTCCACTTGTGGATTGACTCCTGAATTATTTTGTTTTCTGCTTCTAAAATGACAATGAATAGGTAAGCAGTAACTTTTATTTTTTAACAGGCATTCCACCAAATAAGTACCACTACATTGATGATCTAGTGGTGATTCTGCCTCAAAATGTATGGGAGTATTTGTACAACAGGTGAGTATAAAGTTTCCTGAAAATAGAAATGAACTGTTTTTAAAATGCTTTTTTCTTAACTCATGTTTTTTTTTAAATCAGTTGTGCTGATGATATTTGATTTTTATTTGCAACAGCAATTTTATTACTTGATCCAATACAAATTGAATACATGTCATCAAAAGGTTAACGCCTTTGCCTCTATTGTGCTGCTTTTGGGTGGCTTGAGCAGAAGCCATCCAGCTCTCAAACATAAGTGCTATAAATCTATTGTTTTCATGATCTAGTTGTCAAACATGATACACTGATTTGGAGTATTGTGAATTTTGGTCATCCTCTCTTGGGGTGAATGTATTGGCCATAAGCAAAGTCCAGTGACCATTTACCAAGCTGATCTGTTGGATAATGTGATTCTGCCATGGTGAGAGACTAGATACACTTCGATTGTATTGCGTAGAAGTGAAAATTGATTATGGTCTGAAGTGTTGAAAATAATGACAATAAATTGATGGGGAGACATCATTCCCTTATCTGCCCTTTGTGAAATTCCAAACAAAATATTTAGAAGTCGAAATGCATTGATTCATAGAGAAGCCTGGAAAATATTATTCACATAGCAGCATGTGCTGATGTTGAATGCAGTATCTCAGTAGATCATAAAAGTTGATTCAGTTTAGGTCATTTAAAACAACAGATACTTATTTTGCAAAGATGAGTGTTGAGGGCTTAGTACAGAGATTGGAGAATTGTGATTAACAAGACTAGAGTCGTCCAGACTAACAAACTAAAGGAGCAGGCTCAATAAATTTGGCAACCTTTGCCAACATTGTTCGATGATTGCAATGTTGTGTATTTCATTATTTTTGTCTTGTGATTGTGGCAGGTTTGGAGGTGGCCCTGCTGTGAACCATTTATACATCTGTTCCATTTGCCAAGTAGAAATTGAGGCAATTGCTAAAAGGAGGAAAATGGAAGTTGACACTTTTATAAAGGTCAGACCACCATGTATCATCCTAAAGGGGGGTGGGGTGGGGGTGGGGGGAGGGGAAGAGGGGTGTTCGATTTTTTTTTTTAACCTGAATTTCATAATTGTTACTAAATGTTTAAGTAACTTTCATTAAAGTAAAATCTGGATGTGAGGCACCAGTTTTTCAATTCTTTCATGGTTGTGGGTGTCACTGGCAAGATTACCTTTTGTTTTACATCTCTAATTGCCTATTAAGAGATTGACGAGCTGCCGCCATGAACATTTGCACTTCATCTGATGCTGGTGCACCATAGTGCTATCAGGGAGAGAGCTCCAGGCTTTTTACCCAGTGACAATGAAGGGGCAGTTGCTAAACACTCTTTCTGATCTTGTATAATAAGAAATAGACCTGTTCTATACACTGTCTCTCACAGTGTATTATGCCAAAGCAGACAAGCTGCATTCAACCTTCCAGCCATGTCACTCTTGCTGTGGAGCTGGGGTATCATCTGAGTAGGTTTCACTGATTTTTCTTTTCCAACTATGCAAATGTCTCTGCAAGGGGCACAGTGGAGATTAGCAGTTTGCAATTAAAGAAATGCAATGGAATTTTAACTTCCTTTTGAAATTGCTGCACCAACAGACTAATGGATTAAAAAATATTTTAGCATTAGTATGTGGATTGAATTACAGCAAAAGTAGTACATTTTCGAGTACGCCACTTAACAGTAAGTCTTTTTGTAGCTTTCAAGCTGACTGTTAAGAAAGAGCAGGTTATTCATGTTTACTGAAAAATTGATTTTGAGTTCTTTGTTCTGCCTTAAAGATCTTTTATCAGATCTCCAATCCAAATTAGTACCATTCTTGGGATTGCAGGTCTCAACCTAGTAGTGGTAGAACTGAGAAAATTAATGATTTTTAACCTTTTTCCAATTAGGCATAGCTGCATGTGTCATTTCATGGAATGCAGCTGATGTTATCCAGTGTTGAAACATTGTGTCCTGGTCTTAGGTAGGTTCTAGAAAGTGCAACAGATTCAAAAGAATAAAGAGAGAAACATGAAATCTGCACCAAAGCCCAGATGATCCAACAGAAGTAGTTATTGCTCTGTATTTGATACCACTTTTTATCTTGGAAGAACAAAGATAAATATGTACTTAGTCAAGATTTCATCGCTGTGGCTCTGTATAATTGATTCAAGGTGAAATGAAAGTGTACTATGTTTGGTTGCTCCTCTTCCACCTTTCTAATTTCCATGGTTCCTTTGCTGGGGCTGTATGTTTTCTTCCTCAGGTACTCATGACCCTTGAAATTAGTGAGACTGAATTATCGTGGCAAAGTAGGGAATTTAACCAACAGAGGAGCATAAGTCTAGAAATATGATACATGGAATAATGGAACAGTATAACATTTAACCAGTGTGCCTGTACGTGGATTCTCCGAGAACTAACCAATTAGACCCAATCTACATTAACTGGTTAATTTCTCAGGGTTTGTACTTCATTGGTTAGACAGTTGGGTAACTGAAATGCAGGGTTGAGTTGAGGAAAACATGCCAGCTGGTTCTGTCCTTTTTAAAAGAAGCTTCTTAAAACAAAAATCCTTTCTCAAGATCGTTTTTTGGAAACCTGAGGAAGGCAGAGGTTGTCACCATACAGGACTATGGAAACTTGGAGGACAGGTTTCTAAACCCATAGGTATTTAATAGATGGTCTTATCAAGTGATCTCTAAGAAATGATGGAGACTGTAAATAAACTGGCTCTTGTCTCCCCAGCATCCAAACATCTTCACTGCATTTGGCAGAAGGAACACATAGGACTAGGTCCCAGATCATCTGCAGCTTGATCGAAAGCAGTATTGGTCGAACATAAAGTTGCTTGTATTTGTGGATTGGAGAATGGTGTGAGATGTTTTGGGAAGAGAAAAATTAAAATGCTTGACTCCATTAGCTTGTACAAACAAAATATCCTCAAAAAAACTGACAGTGGTTAGTAAACAAAGTTCTTTAACACCTCTGCTCATTATTTTCATTCCAGCTAAACAAAGCATTCCAGGCTGAGGAATCTCCCAGTGTTATTTATTGCATAAGTATGCAGTGGTTCCGAGAGTGGGAAGGTTTCGTTAAAGGCAAGGATAATGGTAAGAAACAATAGATGGCATATTCCATTAGAAATAGAATATCTTTTTTTCTCTCTGAATTTCAGTGGTATGTAACTAATGAATTAATAAGTTTGAAGTTCAAACGTAATATTCTTTTTCCTCTGGAAATTTAAATGCAGTGAAAGTCCAATTATTGCGTGGACGTTGGGATCCAAAAAAATTATGTTTTAACTGGATCTCTTTATAGCTAACAACTACCTACTTACCTCTGGCTCTTGCCAACAAGTTAAAATCCTGGAGTCCAAAAGAAACTTCCTGCTAGTAATTACAGACTAAATCTCTGCTTATTGCAATTTTAAATACAGTGCTTGGCTTACTCATGAATTTGGAGCACATTGGAGACTTGAATGGTTTCACTGTATTTCTACAGAATAATCTGACCATCCTTACTGACGTTACATAGGGTACTAATTCTTGCAGTTAACTGGAAGAGTAGACTAGTAAAATGATGTTTACTGTCGGCATTCTGGTCAGTACTGAAGTCAGAAGTTAAAGTTTTGTCTGTTGCCATCCTGGTTGTCTTGATATAATGTTGATAATGTTGCTGACAGATTACAGTAATCAGCCAATCAAGTAGTCCCATGATGTTTCAACAGTGGGCATAAATAGCTTATAATTCCATGTCACTAAATGTTGAATTAGTTATGATCACAATAAAAATATTGTAAGATTGCCTTTTTTATTTATTTTTGAAAGTGAGGAATATTTAAGGATTCTTGAAGAGTTGGATTAATGGATGGGAGGGATGGACTTCATAATAATATAGTCATATGTGAATTCTGGCTTCAGTGGATCTGATGGTCTGAATGACCTTTTCTGACTGGACTTTGTTCTTATTGCTTTCACAATATATTCTTCTAGAAGTGAGAAAAACTGCAATATATTTGTCTGGAAGCTGCTACAAAAATCTCGCCTGAATTATTTAGTTTTCTTTGCTTCTTCCAGAGCCTCCAGGTCCGATAGACAACAGCAAAATTGCAATCATTAAGGGTGGCCATGTCCAACTTAAACAAGGTATGGATCTGTGTAGTTTTAGATTCTATATAGTCAGAGAATAACAACTGTTAAAATGTTCCAAAGCAGGATATCGAGTCAGCTGGTATAATTTTCTTATCTCCTAAATAAGTGTGTTTTGGAAAAGGAGTAATCATGCACATGGGACTGGAAACCAAAACTGGTGACAGGTAAAACCTGTGGTATTGAACAAGGTTCTCCTGTTAAATCCTTGCTTGTCTTTGTTTTCTTTGGTTTTATCGTAGGTGCAGATTACGGTCAGATATCAGAGGAAACGTGGAACTATCTGTTCACAATTTATGGTGGTGGACCAGAAATTGCCATGCGACAGAATGTTGTTCAGGCTGACTTGGATAGTCCACAGGGAGAACGGAAAATAGAAGCGGAAACCCGAGCCATGTGACCCTAGATCTGCCAAAAGAATTGGTTGAAAGGTACTTTCTGAATAGCAGGAAGCAAAGCTCTAAATGGAGTCAAGTTACAGATCAGTCATGATCTAACTGACTAGTGGAGAGGTTTGATGTGCTATATTATCTACTTCTGTTCCTACATTCTCTGCTTAGATGCAACCGTTGTACAAAGTTTAGAAAACTTTTGTTCCAAATAATACACAATGTCACCAACAGTTTGCATTTACATAGTGCCTTTAATGTAGTGAAAAGTCCTGAGTTGCTTCGGATGATCATAATAAATCAAAACACAAGTAAATACTAGGACAGGGAATCTGGCAAAAGGGATCGATGTTAAGGAGCAATTTAAAGGAGAGGGAAAATGGGCTTGTTTAGAGAATTCCAGGGTTTGCAGCTGGACATCTCAGGGCACAGCCACCAGCAGTGGAATGATTAGAAGCAAGAACTGTTGAGGCACATGAAGCTGAATTGCCAATATGAAGGATCGTATAAGGGAAGGTGATTAGATTAGATTCTCTACAGTGTGGAAACAACAAGTCCACACTGACCCTCCAAAGAGTAACCCACCCAGGCCCATTTCCCTCTGACTAATGCACCTAACCTCGGGCAATTTTTTAGCATGGCCAATTCACCTGTCCTGCACATCTTTGGACTGTGGGAGGAAACCGGAGCACCCGGAGGAAACCTGGGCAGACACTGAGAATGTGCAAACTCCACACAGAATGTTGCCTAAGGCTGGAATTGAACCTGGGACCCTGGTGCTATGGGGCAGCAATGCTAACCGCTGAGCCACCGTGCCACCCAAATAATATTGTGAAGGTTTTTGAAAGGCAGATATGCATTTTAAAATTGAGGTGTTGCTGACCAAGGAGCTGAAATGGATCAACAAACACAGACATTAATGTAAATGAGGATATGGAGATTTGTGTTTTGGATGAAATAATGCAAGATAAAGAAAAATGGGAAACCAACCATGAAAGCAATAGTTTAATGAGGTTTAGAGACAAAGAAAGCAGTTCTTGTTTATTTTCTCAATGTTGATATTGAATTCACACCAAGTCTTTAACAGCCCTGACATTCTGTGCCAGAAACTTTCTCTAATCTTTTGGTCGTCATCCAGTGTTAGGCTGGAGCCCAACAATTCCAAGCATGGGAGATGTCATGTTTATGTGCCAGTACCTTACATCCCTGATCTGTAGAATTGGCATATTTCTCCAAAAACACTTGAAGTGAGAAAATAAGAACGAGAATTATTTCATACACACCTCCCCTGTCATAGCAGTATTGACAAAAGCATGGATATCGATTGTCCCCTTATGGTTTAGAATTTGTAGCACAGAAACAGACCATTTTTTAATCATTTCATGGGATTAGGACCTTGCCAGCAAGGCCAGCATTTGTTTCTCATCCCTAATTGTCTTTGAATTGTGAGACTTGCTAGGCCACTTCAAAGACCAGCTAAGAATCAACCACCAGGGCAATCACTTGAAGACAAATTTTCTTCCCTAAAAGCCATTAGGCTTTTTTATACTAGTGGTGGTTTCATGATGCCTGGTCACCATTACTGAAGCAATCTTTCAATTCCACATTTGATTTAACTTTAATTCCTCCAACTGCTGTGGCAACTTTGAACTCTTGGCCCTGCTATTAACTTGAGTCTCTGGATTACTTGTCCAGTGACATGGCTACATGCCCCCATCTTTCTCCCAACTGGTTTGTACCATTGTTAATACTATGAGTCTGCTCACATATGATTTTACCTAAACTTTGAGATCAAAACAGAAAAAGCCTGTAATTACTTAACTAATTGGGCAGTACTTGTGAAGAGAGAAGCAATTTATATCTCAACTGGATGATAATGTTTTGGTTCTTTTGGGTCAAGGAAGCATTACAGTGCTGTGCAGACATTTGCATCTTTTGTCTTAGAATTCTCAGTTCCAGTTAAAGCCAGATGCTGCCCAACTATCTATTTACAGCATTTTGAATTTTTATTATGGATCTGCAAAATTTTGCTGATGTACATCTAGCTTTATCTGTGTAGTCTATCCCTTCCTGCTTCCTAAATATCTTGCTACTTTTATAATCATCCTTGTTATTTACCTCACCTTCCTACTCACTGTGATTGGAAGTTCCAGTTCTGAGCACTCCCTAGGTCAAGACGTTTGTGTAGAAAAAAAAAAGTATGATTGATTGAAATATAAAATTAAGGTGATCACAGAATTGCTGATGCAGTTGTTTAATCACCATCAACAATGAAACCAATTAAGGATGAACATCTTTGTTTTACAGGCTGTGATCCTGAGATCAAGGACATGAGCACTGCAATGTTTGCACCTGTGATGAATCTATGTGAGCACTTTGTAATTTAACTGTAGAATTTTTTTTAAGCTATTTTATTTCTTTCTGACTAAACGTATGGTGAGAAAAAGAAGTGTGTTACATAATGCCATGCATAGTAGAGAGCGCTGTGGATACACTAATGCTGTACTTGGATAAGTCTGATTATATTTCCTTTAAGTAGAGTCTACATTTCTGTTTGTCCTATGTGTATGCATAAAACACACCAAGCAGGTCTGTCATTTGTATATCTTAACTCCACTCGTGATTTGGGCCTGCAATATCACGATGATGTAGATGCATCATGATCTTAAGCCTGAGTGTTAAATGAAGTCTTCACAAGTTGGTTTTTTTTTGGAGAGAGAATTTCTCCCAGTGGTTTTGGTAGCGGTTTGGCTATGTCAGCTGGGTACACTGGTCAATGCTGTTGTTTTCTGACGTAATCTATGCAGCAGGTTATTGATCTTGGCACATGTAAATATTTTTGTTTTGTTATTCTTGAGCTCATTATGCTGTCCCATCCTATGCATCATTTCCCAATTTGTGGGGTCAGGCAGGTTTAGAGTATCACTTTATCATTGGAATTTGAACTTGTAGGCAGGTTAGCTTGTTCTTAATTTTTAATTTTTTTCTAATGTATAGGAGTTAAAGCAGATGACCAGGGAAAGAGCACTAGTTCCCAAAGGGGGTGCTTTTCATTATAATTTGCTCTGTCATTGGCATTCCAAAACGCATTTTTAATTATGTGCCAAAGATTGAAGTTCTGCATTGAAGGAAAAATCTTCAATTTGCATCTTCAAAATCTTGCCTAATGGAGGAGTTGCAGCAGCCTCTGATTAATCCCTAGGCGCATACGTTTTGGTGTAAGCATTCATCTTAAGGATGTCATGTGATCGAGAAGAAAGGACCACACCAAGTTAAAGGAATAGAAAACTATAGTCAACCACCACATTCCATAAAAAAAAGTTAAGATTTCTGTCTCTGAGTATAAATATAAAGAAACAGCAGGATATATATGATCACGATTGAGCATGCAAATGCTACCTTCCTATGCTGTCCCAAATTGCTTAACTTTATCGGTATCTAAAAAAATCTATTGAAATCTGCCTTGGCCATGTTCAACAACTAAGCATCTACAGCTCACTGCGGTAGAGAATTCCAAAGATGGCAGTGTAGAACCGAGATGAGAAATTTATTCACTCAGGATTGTGAATCACTGAAAATTTCTGCTACATGAGGGGATAGAGCAAGAAGATAGAGTTGAGTAAGAAGAAGGTCAGACTGATGTTATTGATTAGTGAAGCAGCTCAAAGGTCTGTATCACCTTTTCCTCTGACAAACTAACTTAATTAAACATGTCTTGAGTTTTTTAGTCGCTTCTTGGTTCGTTTACTTAGCTGATACATGCATTAAGTTCTTATCTTGCCGTGTTACTTGCTTTAGATGATTCACTTTAAACAACTTTCAATTTTCAAATTGGTTTGCTAAATTCTAGCAGTTATGAGCATTACAGCAATAATTCTGAATTTGACAGCATTTAAACAATTGTCTCCAATGTGGACTGAAACCTCATATTGCACCAGTTCCTCCAATAGCTCATAAAATGTGTGAAATGTTTAATTATAGGCAAAATATTCATTTTTCCTTGGATGAACCCTTGGTGAAAATAGAGTATTATCACTCTTCTTTCTCCTTAGCTGGAAGTCCTGACATTGGTTTACATCTTTTCGAGTTTGATCTTTTGTTTTACGTGGCTTAATCTGGTCAGAGGTCGATCAGTCAGGAAGTATTTCAGTTGAATTGAGGTGCGCTATTCTGTTCATAGTCTTGTGTTAAAAATTGTTGCACCTTACTTATGGTAAATGATGCTTAGTGCCCACACCCCAGGGCAAAAATTGTACATTACATTCTGCATTATCAACTACTGGTGTTCTACCTTTGCCTCACTGTGTCAAGTTTTGGACTTGTTCTGTCTGCAGATCCTGATCTGTCCAGCTTCCTGCCACTTTTTCTGATAAAACTGGGGTCCCTGATCGCAAGCAAGTGATATTTCTGTTTATGCAATAAAGTACAGTTTAGATATTTAACTGAACAAAAAATCTCTAGGTCCAGTGTTTATATTAACAATCTGTTAAAATGGTTTCAATAACTTATTAATTTGAGTGTTTGGGGAATTTGTAAGTTGTACTTTGCCAGTTTGGGATCCGAAACTTTGGTTGACATTAGCCTTGTTTTGTTGTATGAAAGTTATTGTCCACTTTGTGCGTTCTCGGAATGGAACAAAAAAAACAAATCTTTCCACTTGTAGAGAGGGTCAAAGAAGATAATGGGAGGGGGTGCTTAGTGAATGGATGGTGGCTTTGCTGGGTGTGGACTGTAAATGTTTGTACATAGATTTATCAGCCTGTCTGAATCTGCAGAGGAAGAGAATGCTAAAGGGATATTGAACTTCAGATTAAAAACAATAAGTGATGAGCTGCTTGGCCAACTCCAGTGACCTTTGTCTTGTCACCACTCCTGACCCACCAAATTGTAAGCCAGTCTTTGCATTTCGACGTGTAGAAATCGATTTATTGCAGAAACCAGTTTGATTTTCAAATTATTTTGCATAGGCTACCATCTCTTTTTTTTCTTTCCTTACCCCTCACCACTCCACTTCACAGAGAGATGCATGATCTCGTAGATTCCCTTGAAATAACATTTAAAGCTATTTGCTTTTGGAAGTGAATTTATAAATTGAATGACTTATTTTTCAACTGTCCTATGTAGATAGTTGAAAATTCAGTTCCATGATTTGAAAGATTAGAGTAGTATCCCAGTATTGGGGTGTAATGTTTGTTTCTGTCACTCATATGCACATGTACATGTTTTGCATGTATGAGATATTACATATTTACTTGTAATGAAATTAAAGAGCACTTTTGTTTTTTTTTTGTTTAATGAGTTCTGGGGTAGGGGTGTGGTGCCCAGAGGGGTTAAATTGTAAATCCACCAAAATTTGGCCCTGTTGGTTACCAGTAGTAGATTGTTCTTGGCATTGTTCACAATGTATATTTTTGAGATGTAAATTAATTAATAGCAGTGAAAATTTTCCAGCATTGATTCACAACAGTTTGTAGGTATTTTTAAGCTGTAGGCACCGTAAAAGAGATATGAATGTGCAAGACTGGTAATATGTTAGAATAGTGGAAGTTTGTAAAACGATAGAATATTTCACAGAGAAGAAAATACTTAGCCTTTAAATCAAGCTAACCTAAGAGGTACAGGAGCCAATTCACTGGTACAAAACTTCCAGTGTTGATTTTTATTCCCCCTGAAGTTATATCTGTGTGGCAGTTTGGTATAGAGCAGGGAGGGAAAGATGTTGATGCACACTAGCTGTGTTACCTTTTTAAAATGGTCCTTTCCCCTTTTCTGAGAATATACAGCAAAGAGTGGTACCCAACAGAATGGTCTCAGTATCAACAGTGGGTTATTTTGCTGCCTCCTGTGTTAATATTTCTATGGTTCTATGAAAGCTGCACAATATTCACAGCTGTAATATACTTGGTGTCTATGCAGTTGAATAGGTGTGTCATATACTTTCAGGCTGGTGTATTTTGCCTTCGTCTACAGCCAGATTTATATATTTTGGTGCAGCATCTAAGGAGTAATTTCCTACTGTCAAGTTCCTTTGTGCAAAGTCTTGTTTTTATTGCAGATAGGTTTAAAAATATTTGTAAGAAGAAAACATTGTGCAAATTATTTTTGTAACTGAATACTCTCCAGAATTTTTGTTCTTAAAAAGTACTACCAAAAATCTTGGTTGTCCAGTTGCCCAGATTGAAAGCATTCAATTTACAAACTTAGTTGAGCTGTTTAAAGAGATTCAGTGGTGTAAGTACAGGAAAGTTTCTTCTGGAATCCAGAACAAGGTAACACATCTTTTAAAATTGCAGCTCTGGAGTGATATGTTTCCATTCAGGATAAAGAAAATCTGGAAATCCAGATGCAAATGTTAGGTCGGTGATTTCTTTGTTCAAGACTGAGATCAGTAGAATTTCTTTGGGTGAAGGTGAGGTGGATGGAACATAACTGGGCAAGTGGAGCTGAGGTACAGATCAGCCATAGTCTGATCAAGTGACAGTGGTTTGAGTAACTGAACAGCAACCTCTTTTTTTCCCATGGTCCAAATGCTCAGTGTATTGTGTACCTTATCAGGACCAAGGAGTAGGTGATCCATTTTCTCTAATGGATGGATATTGATCAGTCTTATTTTAGATAGTTCGTGATACTGCCCTGTTTGGTGGATTACATTTGTAGAGTGCTTGCAGGAATGTTTGCAAGTAATGGCATTGTCACTCACCCTGAGAGATGAATAATATTCCTAGGTTGAAGGTTTACCCTTGTCCATGGAACAAGGCATGTGAAGAGGCTAGATCTTTTCCATATTGCAGAAAATTGAGAATTGTTAGTATTGGTGCCCCACCTCCTTAATCTCTCTTTCGCAGGATACTTCCTTTAACTAACTGCTTTTATATGGTTCCCTTCTAAGTTTTGAAACTTAATCAGAGTGTATGACTAATTTTTACCAAACCTATTATCTATGCCTAAAGGCCTATATAAAATGCTGCCCTGTTGCTAAGGTTTCAATATGATCCAATTTTGCTACTCTAGTTGTAAAATGGAATGTGAATCTCTTGCATTGGCTGAACTGCTGATTCAGTGTTATAATGTGTTGCATTGACACAATTTGTAAAGATGGGATTAATCTGCTGTAATCTTTATCTTGTGTAACAACTGCAAATTACAAACTTAAATTATTCTCACAATTGTACACTTAACATGATGGGGTTCATTATTGCTTCATAAGTAATGCAGAGCTGTTAAGTGCATAAATAAAGTGAAATAAATGGCATGAATAGCTTTATTAATTCCTCCTTCATTTAATTGTACAGCCTGAACTATTGCCAGTTGACCAATTTTAGCAAAATTAAGAATATTTTTTGTATTTATTTCAAAGTCTGTTTATTGTTGTTCACTTCCAAATATTTCCAATATTCACAAACATTCATGCAAACCACATGGGGCCACTTTATTCAGCCATGATGTGAGGTGCTGGTGTTGGACTGGGTGGACAAAGTCAGAAATCGCTGTACACCAGGTTATAGTCCAGGTGAATTCACCTGATGAAGAAGCAGCACTCTGAAAGCTTGTGATTTCAAATGGACTTGTTGGACTATAACCTGGTGTCATGTGACTTCTGACTTGACTTAGCTCCATGCTAGTGAAAGGATTGGTTTTATTCCATTTCCCCATCCACTCTGTTTGAGGCAAAGTTTAAAAAGTCCCACATGTCACTTTGCTGGAAGCTTGTCATGTGCGATTTCCATTTAATGATCACCATTTGCAAAGCTAGAAACCAAGTTTTGTTTAGAAAATAAACTATTTTGTATGACTGGAGTCTGCATTGTACATGTCATTAAATGGCTAAAGAGCTAGTTTTTGTGTGGCAAATAGATTTGTCAGAAGGCTGATTTAGTAACCATTAAAAAGAGTTTTCAGCGATGAGAAAAAGATTAGCGATCATTACATGGCAAAGACTAATCTACATGAATGTCCAATTCACTATGGTATAAACTCAAATTTCTTTAGCATCGAACAGCTTTATTTTTTGAATTGTTTAACTATGTAGCAATACACTGGTTGCTTCAATTGCTGAAATCACAATTCTCACTTTGGAAGTTCAACTGGTGCAATGTTTGTCTGCATCAGTGTGTTTTGACTGTAGCAGAAAATCCTCTTATACTAATTGGATATTGAAATTCTCATCCAGTTTAAAGCTTCACTCATGTTTAACTCCTACAAAGGCAGCAGGATTTTCTAAATGAGTTCTTACAGAAGATCCCACTGTATTGGCACATAACCTTGTCTGTACGTGCCAACTTAGAGCAATTTTGACATGCTCCCATGGGTTACTAACAAAAATAAATAAAAACAGTGCTGGCAAAACTCATCACAAAGAAATGTCATACAAGTCTCCATGTTAACGCTGTTTGTCTCTCCACAGATGCTGCCAAACCTGCTGAGTTTCACCAGCATTGTTTTTCCAGTTTCACGCAAATCTCAGTGCAAATTCAGAATGAGCCACTCTCAATGGAATCTCTTAAATAGGACAAGAATATTCTAGACAGTGCACTTGTTATTAAAAGCAAGATACTGCTGAAAATTTGAAATAAAACCAGGCACTGCTGAAGAGATTTGCAGAGGTCTGGCAGCATCAGCAGAGAGAGGAAAAACAGTGTTAACATTTTTGACTTTGTTAAAAAGAAGTGGCATACAGGTCTCAATGTTAGTACATTTTCTCTCTCCACAGATACTCCTAGACCTCTGCAAATCTGTCCAGCAATTCTTGGTTTTATTTCAAATTTTCAGTATTTTGCTTTTAATAACAAGTGCACTGTCTAGAATATTCTTGATTTGGAAATGCTGGTGTTGGACTGGGGTGTACAAAGTTAAAAATCACACAACACCAGGTTATAATCCAACAGGTTTAACTGGAAGTACACTAGCTTTCGGAGCTAGTGTGCTTCCAATTAAACCTGTTGGACTATAACCTGGTGTTGTGTGATTTTTAACTTAGAATATTCTTGCCCCAATTTAAGAGATTCCATTGAGAGTGGCTCATTCAGAATTTGCACTGAGATTTGCATGAAGCTGAAAACATTCCTTCATGTAAGCAGGCTAACCTAATTTTTGTTTTGACATTTCCAATGTTAGACATCAGCATCTTGAGCCACCTTGTGATTTGAACCCAGCTATCAATGTTTGGCTATAAGATTTCTAAAAGGTGTGACTGTCAACTATGATATCAACTAGTCGACCATCATAGTTTAGCACATTTTCATTTTAGACCAATTTACCATGCTGTTGAGGAGGCCTTCATGACTAAGGAGAGATTTGAAATACTCTAAAGTTGAGGCTTCAGAAATAATTTTCTGAATTTGAGGGAAAGGGAAATCCTATGCATTATTCTATGATTATCCTGTAATCTGTGTATTGTTTCTGATAAATTCCTTCAGATGGAGAAAACTAAATCTCACATGGACATTGTTTGCTTGCTCTTCACTACCTTATCATTTTGATGTACGAAAATGATTCAGTTCATTCTTAATTGCAAAAAGGAATGACCTGATAAACAGAATGTACACATTAATAACTTCATTTCTGGATGAGAGAAATTTTTGGGTATTTCTGGTCCTTTTTTTTATCGCTCAGAATCTTTTTGGTCCCAATATCTCAATGTTTGGACAAGTTTGATTTGTTGATTTTTGAGCCCTGGTTACAAAGCTGAACCAAATAAACAGGGGAGGTTATTACACACATTCCTTAATGCATAACGTATTAAATGTGGATGTTGAATTATCTAAAACTATTTGCCAAAGCAGATTCAGTGAATTAACTTTTCAGCAGCTCATTTGTAGAATAAAGAGTCACCTGAAGACACCAAATCAATGCTTAGCGGACACCATCCTCTCAAGCATCTGCTGACCTGCGGGCTGTATGGAATCAACCAGCACTAATGTCTCCATTGTATTTGCTTCACATGGGCATATGTAAATAGATTTTAGACATGGTGCTAGTGTCCTGCTCCAGAGCTAAAATGAATACAGCTCTCCATGCAAGTTGTTATCCAAATAAACACTGGTTCATTAAGGAAAACTCCAATGAGTGTTGGTTTGATTTTGTTTTCAGATTGAATTGAATCGACTCGACTCTTATCGAGGCCGCTTTGTCTTGCGAGCAATACAGGCAGATCAGAGTTAAGTAGCAAAGTTAAGTAAATAATAAGTAAACAACGGCAAAACAAAAACACAGGTAGAGGCTATTGCTAAGAGGCCATTCCGTATTCTAACAACAGTAGGGTAGAAACTGTTTCGAAAACAGCTGGTGCATGTATTCAGGGTTCTATACCTTCTCCCCAATGGTAGAGGTCGTGGAAAAGCATTGCCAGGGTGGGGTAAGTCTTTGAGAATGCTGGCGGCCTTTTCTCAACAGTGGACCTGGTAGATGGATTCTATAGATGGGAGGTTGCCCTTTGTGATTATCTGGCCGAGTTCACCACTGTCTGTAACCATCTACAATCTTGAATGATACAGTTGCCATACCAGGTAATGATACATCCAGACAGAATGCTCTCGATGGCGCGCCCATAAAAGTTGGTAAAGGTATTTGCCGTCATGCCAAATTTTCTCAGCTGCCTGAGGAAGAAGAGATGTTGATGGGCCTTTGTAACCAGTGCGTCCACATGAAGAGTCCAAGAAAGCTTGTTGTGCATGACCACTCCCAGAAACTTGACACTCTCCACTCGTTCCACCTCTGTGCTTTTAATGCATAGGGGGGCATGAATAACATCCTGCCAAAAGTCAATAATGAGTTCCTTGGTTTTGCCAGCACTGAGAGCTAGGTTGTTCTCAGTGCACCATTTTTTCCAAGTCTGTAGTCTGTTTCGTCACCATCTGAGATTCAGTTGACTATGGTGGTGTCATCAGCGAACTTGTAAATACCATTAGTCTGGTATTTGGCGACGCAGTCCTGGATATACAGTGAGTACAGTAAGGGGCTGAGTACGCATCCCTGAGGAGCTCCAGTGTTGAGCGTTAGGATGAAATATTGTCCCCAATCATCCACTGATTGTGGCCTGTGGGTCAGGAAACTGAGGATCCAGTTGCAGAGTGTGGTCTTGGTCTGAGATCACTAAGTTTAGTAATCAGTGTAGAGGGGATAATAGTGTTGACTACAGCTCAGCCTTCAATGAGTAGGATTCCTACATAGCTGTTCTTGGTGTCAAGATGTTTTGGGAGGAGTGAAGGGCAAATGATTTGGCATCTGACGTGCATCTGTTGGTTTGATAAGCAAATTCAAGTGGGTCGAGTAGCGGGAGGCTGGAGTTGATTAATGCCATGACCAACATTTCAAAGCACTTCATGACCACCGAACGTAGGGCCATTGAGCGGTAGTCATTGAGACATTGAGCTTTAGTTTGTCAAAAGATGTGGGAGTGGTGCTGAGAGAGTGACTCTTCCAAGTGTCTTTCAAAAAAAAATATTTTTAATCATTGTTTGGTAATAGTCATATGGTATAGAAACAGACCTTATGGTCCAACTTGTCCATGCTGACTAGACAACTCAATCTGGCCTAATCCCATTTGCCAGCATTTGGCCCATATCCCTCTTAAAACCCCCTCCTGTTTGTCCCAACTCATGCTCAAAAGGTCGAAGCAATAAAAGGAAGCATGCTAACTGCTACTTTAATCACCTATATATTTATATATGTGTTGCAAACTGCAAAGAATTATGCACATGAACCCATAGATGTCTCTGTTCTGCAACACTACCAAAGACCCTACATTTAATTGTACAAATCCTACCCTTGTTTGTCTTACCAAATGTAATACCTCACATTTATCCAAATTAACTTCCATCTACCACTCTTCATTGACACAATTGATCAAGATCTCATTGTAGTCTTTGATAACCTTCACTTATCGCCATGGCACCAATTTTGGTGTCATCTGCAAACTTCTGGCAGTGCATTCCAGGCATTCACCACCCTTTGTGTAAAAATAAAACTTGCCCCTCATCTCTCTTAAACTCCACCCCCTACCCTGCATCCTGAACCTGTATCCCCTACTGATTTACACCTCCACCCTGTGAAAAAGCCTCAAACTTTCCACTCTATCCATGCCATTCACAATCTTAAACTTCTTTCAAGTCGCCCCTCAACCTACTATGTTCCAGTGAAAACAAACCCAGTCTATCCAACCTTCATAGCTGAAATCCCTCATATGAGGCAACATCCTGGAAACCTTTTCTGTACCCTTTCCAAAGCATCCACATCTTTCTGGTTGTGTGGTGAGCAAAACTATACACAGTGAAGGCAAGCATGACATAAGCCTTTTTTACTACATTATCAACCTGCGTTGCAACCTTCAGTGATCTATGGACCTGGACACCCAGATTCCTCTGCATATCGATACTACTTGCAATGAGGGCCTGAGGTTGTGATAGGTGCTACATAAATGCAGGTTCATTCATTTACAGGTCAGAGTTGATAGATATACGGAGTGGTGGGAAAAGAAAAACAGAAGCCAGAGCATCAGGGAGCCAGTGAAGGTTGTGGGAGAAGGAAAGAAAGCCAAGAGAAGATCAAAATTCTTATGGTCATGTTGTATAGAGACTGGGAGGGCAGATGAACATAGTAATAGAGGGCCACAGCACATAAGGCCCTTTGGCCCGTTGAGTCTGCAGTGGTCAAAGGCAACCACCTAACTACTTTAATCACGTTTTCTAGGATTTGATCCATAGCTTTGAATGGCTTAGCATGACCTACAGTGATGCAAATAATTCATTTGAGACTGCCAGGAGAAGGCCTTATGATCAGATGAGGGTTTTAAATACAGTAACATTGGAAGAGAGATGGACGATCCGTAAGCAAATGTTGCGACCCCAAATAAAATGAAGAGTTATATACTTGATAAATTGTTCATGTGATATTTTAAGCTAACCTGTGTAAATGTTGCTATCCATTGCTATCTCCTATCACTAGGTGGTGCAGTAGCCATGTTTTCAGACATCATTCCTCCTTCCTTTGTTCTCTCCTGTGCCTGTTGCCACACGAGGCAGGGGGGAGTGTCAGAGGTTCAGGGTGACCTTATAAAAGTTTGCAAAATCATGAAGGGCATGGGTAGGGTGAATAGTCAAGGGCTTTTCCCGCAGGTGGAGGAGAGCCAAAAGCTAGAGAGCATAGGTTTAAGGTGAGAGGGGAAAGACTTAAAAGCAACCGGAGGGGCAACATTTTCACGCAGCGGAGTGGTGTGTGTATGGAATGAGCTGCCAGAGGAAGTGGTGGAGCCTGGTATAATTGTAACATTTAAAAGGCATCTAGGTGGGTATATGAACAGGAAGGGTTTAGAGGGATATGGGCCAGATGCTGGCAAATGGGAGTGGATTAGTTTAGGGTATCTGGTTGGCATAGACGAGTTGGACCAAAGGGTCTGTTTCCATGCTGTACATTGAAGTATTTGTGATCCAACACTGGAGAAAGTCTGTTACTGGCAATCATTTGTCCAGAGTGCAATAAAAGTCTGCTTGAAAGTGGCTGAGCAGCTATTGTTAACAGTGAAGGCATCCAATTAAGTAATTTAATTGCTTGATCTTAATTTCTTCTTTCTCTTCCTAATAACCAGTTTTGCACCAAACCTCATTTCCCCTGTCAACCAAATGCAAATGTAACCTACTTTAAAACTTTTGCCTAAATGTCTTTGTCACACTTTTTTAAAAATGTTGTTTGAAGCCAAAATGATTGATGTCCATATATCACAGTTCCAAAGAAAAATGCAGTTTTTTTTTGCTTAGTCTAGTAGTCTAGGATGGCTCAGTGGTTAGCACTGCTGCCTCACACCACCATGGACCTGGATTTGATTCCAATCTCTTCATAACTGAAATTCAGCCTGGGCAATATTGTGGTAAATCTCTGTGCCCTTTCCAGTGCTCTCCCCTGCCTCCATTAAGGTGGATTCAAGAACAGCATATATATTCACAAATACATTGCTCAATTCTACATAGACCCAAAGGAGTTTGTTGTGAAACGCAAGATTGCTGTTTGGGTATTCCATGCTATGGTGATGACATCTCCCGTTCTGGATATTCTGCAATTACAATGGAAGTCTGGTGACAAATTCATGCTTTTATCTTGTAAAAGAGTTGGCATATATTTTGTCTAGATTAGAATGGTGCTGGAAAAGCACAGCAGTTCAGGCAGCATCTGAGGAGCAGTAAAACTAATGTTTTGGGCAAAAGCCCTTCATCAGGAATACAGGCATGGAGCCTGAAGGGTGGAGAAATAAATGAGAGGAGGGTGGGGTGGGGAGAAAGTAGCATAGAGAACAATAGGTGAGTGGGGGAGGGAGTGAAGGTGATAAGTCAGGGGGGAGGGGGTGTGGAGTGGATAGGTGGAAAAGATGATAGGCAGGTAGGACAAGTCATGGGGACAGTGCTGAGCTGGAAGTTTGGAACTGGGGTGAGGTGGGGGAAGGGGAAATGAGGAAACTGTTGAAGTCCACATTGATGCCCTGGGGTTGAAGTGTTCCGAGGCAGAAGATGAGGTGTTCTTCCTCCAGGCGTCTGGTGGTGAGGGAGCGGCGGTGAAGGAGGCCCAGGACCTCCATGTCCTCGGCAGAGTGGGAGGGGGAGTTGAAATGTTGGGCCACGGGGCGGTTTGGTTGATTGGTGCGGGTGTCTCGGAGATGTTCCCTAAAGCGCTCTGCTAGGAGGCGCCCAGTCTCCCCAATGTAGAGGAGACCACATCGGGAGCAACGGATACAATAAATGATATTGGTGGATGTGCAGGTGAAACTTTGATGGATGTGGAAGGCTCCTTTAGGGCCTTGGATAGAGGTGAGGGAGGAGGTATGGGCACAGGTTTTACAGTTCCTGCGGTGGCAGGGGAAAGTGCCAGAATGGGAGGGTGGGTTGTAGGGGGGCATGGACCTGACCAGGCAGTCTCAATATATTTTGTGACTGGTAGTCTCAGCATTTAGAAATTTCCAGAGCAAATTTACAGGGTCTTTCATCATTCATGCAATAGGCATTTCAGTATAAACACAACCCTGTCATGGGGAAATAGCCACATCTTGCAGCCAGGGTTGATTCTGGTCTAAACTCGTATGGTGCTGTAGAAGGCTCTGATAACTTGTTGAGACCGATTCAGTGAAAACTGAAGCAAACACTTGGAATTCCTTTTGTGAACAGAAAGAGAGAGAGAGAGAGAAACTGACTATTGTACAGGATGTAGGTCAAGCCACTTTTGGAATATTGCATGTAATTCTGGTCTCCTTCCCATTCGAAGGACATTGTGAAACTTTGAAAGAGTTCAGAAGAGATTTACAAAGATGTTGCCATCTTTGAACTATAGGGAGAGGCTGAATAGACTGGGGCTGTTTTTCCCTGGAGTGTCAGAGGCTGAGGGGTGACCTCTTAGAGGTTTATAAAATCATGGGGGACATGGCTAGGACAAATAAAACCCCCTCCCTGGTTTGGGGGAGTCCAGAACTAGAGGAGACAAAAAGAGACTTAAAGGGCAATGATTTCACGCAGAGGGTGGTGTGTGTATGGAATGAGCTAGCGGAGGAAGTGGTGGAGCCTGGTACAATTGCAACATTTAAAAGGCATCTGGATGGGTATATGAATAGGAAGGGTTTGGAGGGATATGGGCTAGTTGCTGGCAAGTGGGACTAGGTTAGGTTGTGATATCTGGTCAGCATGGATGAGTTGGACCAAAAGGTGTATTTCTGTGCTGTACATCTCTATGACTCTCTGACTCTACGGGTGAATGTAACTGACTAAGTATGTGTATGTTGAAATCAACCAGACCCAGGAGATGTTAAGAACCCAATGTAGAGAAAAACAAATGTCAGAACTCTGGATGAGGCTTAAAGTCAAGTGATTAGTGAGCCAAATTTAGACAGATTACAAATACAGAAAATGCTGGAAAAGCTCAGCAGGTCTCACAGCATCTGTGCAGAGAAACCAGAGTTAATGTCTCTGTTCAAGTGACCCTTCCTCAGACCCCTCTCTCCCCAGATGCTGCCAGACTTGCTGAGTTGTTTCCGGTGATTACTGTTTGTGTCTGATTTATGGCATCTGCAGTTCTTTTGGTTTTTATTTGGACAGATTCAAATCTTGATGTTTTAAATTTGGTAGGTACTTATGCAGCAGTTAAGATTTTAAAAACACCAAATAGATTCTGAAAGCAAATCATTTCCACTATTTTACAAGGGTTTTGGACTAATTGTACAATGTACAATGTAACTGAAACAACATATTGCTGCACCTATATTAAAGGTTTAAACCCATTTGTTACTTGCAACATAAATTAATTTTCCAAGACGGAAGATGTCTGTGCCTACAGGTATCACATAAATATGTCACATTTGATCTTTAGCTTTATCTTCACCACTGCTGTCAGATTAATTTTGTCACTAGGTAACAGGGATTTAGGGAAAATAGTTGCCCTTATCAACCAAATGCTGACGTAGAAAGTTTGTAAATGTTAAAGGAACTAAAGTTTGAAGACTGCTTGATTATCTATCCCTGAGGCACTCTGTCCAGTTGAAGAATTTCTTCACAAATGTGATGAATAGGTGTTGACACATTTAAGTATCATCTACAAGTTTTCTCACCACACTTGTTCACTGATTAACCCAGCAGACACAGATTTAAGGTGATTGGCAAAAGTGTCAGACAGACATGGCATACTCATTAGTGCTGGCTGTTAGTGTGATCTGGAATGCACTTACTGAAAGTTCTTCCATCCCATTTTCAGTCATGACTTTCAGAAGGGAGTTGTGTAAACAACTGAGAAAGAAAAGTCTTGCAAACGAGGGGAACCGAATAGGGCTATGAAATGGATTGCACAATCCTGCCAATAAGTTGGCAAAGGATATGTTGGACTTTGTGACTTCCTATGATGTAATATTCTTTTCATATTGCCTAAGTCTGAAACTGTTGTGAATATTTTGGATAAGTTTAAAGGGGATGTCACAGATGGACACCCTCAAACCTTTATTGCAGAATATGTCGAGAAACCATTAATTTTTTTGCACAGGATGCGCTGGTAAGCAATAGACCCCCATGCCTCTGTTTGGGCAGGTGCTCAGATCCCACCACAATGGAATTTTAATATGATTGAATAAATGTAGGGAGAGGCTGAATAGGCTGGGGCTGTTTGCTCTTGACAGTCAGATACTGAGGGGTGACCTTACTGAAGTTTACACGATCATGAGGGGCATGGATAGGGTAAATAGACAAGGTCTTTTACCCAGGGTAGGAGTGTCCAAAACTAGAGGGCACAGGTTTAGGGTGAGAGAAGAAAGATTCAAAGGGTCCTGAGGCACAACGTTTTCACACAGAGGGTGGTCTGTGTACGGAATGAGCTGCCGGAGGAAGTGGTGGAGGCTGGTACAATTACAGCATTGAAAAGACTTGGATGGATACATGAATGGGAAGGGTTTAGAGGGATATAGCCAAGTGCTGGCAAATGGGACGAGAATAATTTAGGATATCTGGTCAGGATGGACGAGTTGGACTGAAGGGTCTGTTTCCATGCTGTACATCTCTATGACTTTAACTCCACCTACATAGAGTCTTATAGAGTATCTAATCGAACGATGGAACACAAATGATGGGCTGGTTCCCCTCCTCTTGTTCCAATGCAACTGTTTTCAATTAAATTTAAGCTGTCTTGATGATTTGAAATAAATCCTTAGTGGGACTCAGACATCTGGTGAAAGTCACGAGATCTGAGGCAGTACTGGTTGCCATGAAGCTTAGAGCAGATTGAAAGAGCCATGCTCCCTGTCCAACAGGCCGTTGCTCTCTCTGTTCTCACTGAGGCCCCATGACAATTTTCAAGCCTTATTTCATTTACATTCATTGTCTGAATTATTGAAAGCTAAACAATGAATTCCTCACTGAAATTCCCTCTGCCAGAGTACAGCCTTTGGTCAAGATGTAAATGCTTTTATTAGTTGGCAAAATAGATAAAATGGATTTTCTGCCCTGTTGAAACATTACTGTGTAAGGTATAAGAAATTGACCTATTATTTCTCATAACAATTATTAACTAGGACCCTGTGGTGATTGGAATGAGACCCTTGATTGGGGTTGTTAATCTGGGTCAATTGAAGACCCCTGGCTGACAGTCATAAATGGGAGATCTCCTGTCCAACTGCTTGTTCTGTGGTGCTGTGGACCATGTGTGGGCATTTGCACTCCCTTTTTGATTTTCTTAAAAACCTTTTCTGCTTTTGGTTGCACTTCAGTCCCACGCTCCTGATCTTTGGACAGCCGGTATGCAGGGGTGAGGGCAGGTCTGAGGACCTCCTTGTGGGTCTACTCCTGGGCTTGGCCAAACTGGCCATAAACAGGTCCAGGCAGCAGGCTTTGGAGAGTGTCGTTAGGGCCAACTATCTGCCCCCTTCCGCGGTTATGTTAGAGCCCGGGTGTCTCTGGAGAAGGAACACGCGGTGTCCACCAACACCCTCGAGCTGTTCAGGGAGAGGAGAGATGGGCACCACAGGGAGTGGAGTGTATTATTTCCCCCTCCAATTCTATTTTGATTTAATCCCTGCCCTCCCCTTCACTGTTTGATCACACAGCATTGCCCTTTGATGTGAAGGGTACTGCTTGTCACTGGCCAATTAGGTGTTTCTTTTCTTCCTGGTGGTGGAATGTGAATGAAGATTTGTACACCTTGTGTCTTTCACTGTGTCTCACACCTGCGCGCACACACAACATGGGTGCAAGGGAAAATACAAGCACTACCGTGGTTAGGGTAGTGTGAGGGCTTTATATAAAACGAAAAGAACAAAAAAGTAAACGGGAGATCTCCTGCCCAACTGCTTGTTCTGTGGTACTGTGGAGTCTGTGGGTCATGTATACATTGTGTGTGGGCATTTGCACCCCCTTTTTGATTTTCTTAAAAACCTTCTCCTCTGTTTTTTGGTTGCACTTCAGTCCCACGCTCCTGATCTTCAAGCACCTGGTGCGGAGGGAGGAGAGTAGGTCAGAGGACCTCCTCATGGGTCTGCTCCTGGGCTTGGCCAAACTGGCCGTAAACAGGTCCAGGCAGTGGGCTGTGGAGGGGTTCATTAGGGCCGACTGCCTGCCTCTTTTCCGCGGTTATGTTAGAGTCTGGGTGTCCCTGGAGAAGGAGCATGCGGTGTCCACCAACGCCCTTGAAGTTTTCACGGAGAGATGGGCACCATGCTATGTGGAGTGTTTTATTTCCCGCTCCAATTCCATTTTGATTTAATCCCTACCCTCCCCTTCACTTTTTCGATCACGTAGGCATTTCCCCTAAAAGATGGGCTCTGCTTGTCACTGGCCACATTGGTGTCTTTTTTCCTTCCTGGTGTGGAATATGATTTCTGCACTTGATGTTTCTTCACTGTGTCCTCCACCTATACGCACATAACATGTGTAAGGAATAAGCACACCGCTGTTTGGTGGTGGTGTGGCAGTATATATGTATATAAATAAATGTTTGGCAGTAGTGTGGGGGGTGGGGAAAAATATATATAAATAGGGATTCTGAATCTCCTCACTTCAGGGACCGGAAAAATAATTATCAACAGGAGATTTAGCATCTTCTCATTTGAGGGACTGCCTCTGAGTATTCTAATGGGGAGGTGATGGCTTGGTGACGTTATCACTAGGCTGTCAATCATGACACCCAGGTAGCGTTCTGGGGACCTGGGTTCGAAACCTGCCACAGCAGATAGTAGAATTTGAATTCAATACAAATCTGGCATTGGGAGTCTAATGGTGACCAATTGTTGGGAAAAACCCAACTGGTTCACTTAATGAACTTTAGGGAAGGAAACTGCCATCCTTACCTGGTCTAGCCTCCACATGACTCCAGACCCACAGCAACGTGAATGACTCTTAACTGACATCTGGGCAATTAGGGATGGGCAATAAATGCCAGCCCAACCAGTGACTCCCTCATCCTATGAATGCATTTAAAGAAAGGTCAGAGTCCATGTACTATGCACGTGTAAATAAAAGGTGACTTGGTGACAGGATACCTGCCCCCTCGGGGTTATTTCTGATCCGAAAATTGGTCCTCTTTTATCTTCCCTCTTTGCAGAACTGGGCATTTAAAAGTTGTCACACTTGCCCTAAGTATTGGAGGTGTGAGGTAAAGGGAGATGATTATGCTCCTGCCTCTGACTCAGCAGTTTATACATTCAAATCCCACTCTAATACATGAAAAAAGGCTGTCTCTCAACCTCCTGAGCTTGCTGCTTTCTTCCCTTGCAAGAACGTGTGTTGCTTTTGAGTCAGAATTTATACCATTTCCTAATGACCCTGCAATCTATGGTTGTAGGCACTTCCACAGAGCTGGTAGGGAGGTAGTTCCAAAATTTTGACTGTGACAATGAAGGGAAAGTGATATAGTCTCATGGTCAGAATGGTGTGTGGCTCAGAGGTGGTGTTGTGGTCATGCAACTCCTTGTCCTGGTAGATGGTGTGGGTCATCGGATTGGAAGGCGCTGTCAGAAGAGCCTTGGTGAGTTTTTGCAAAGAATTGAATTGAATTTATTGTCATGTGTACCAAGGCACAGTGAAAAGTTTTGTCTTGCAAGCAATGCAGGCAGATCACACAGTTAAGTAGTATAGGTAAGTAAATACAGGGTAATAGGTAACAGCGGCAAAAACAAAAACACAGGTAAAAGCATGCTGTTCAGTTTAAAGAGTGTAGAACGATCATAGGAAACTTTAGGTCTGCACACAGGGGCTCACAAGGAGTCAACCATATCCAGTGCCATCTTACATGCATCTTCAAATGCACTTACTGCTGGTGTCCAACCCTTCCTTCCCCTCTCTTTAATCTTTGGGATATGGGCATCACTACAATAATCAGCATCTTCCAGACCATCCATAACTGCCATAGTGTCATACAGCAGAGAAACAGGCCCTTCAGCCCATCTCGTCTATGCCAACCAGGTTTCCTAAACTTGAGCTAGCCCCACTTGCCTGCATTTGGCCCATAGCACTCTAAACATTTACTGTTCACATACCTGTGTAAATATCCTTTAAATGTTGTAACTGTACCAGCCTCTACCACTTCCTCTGGCAGCTCATTTCACAAACCCATCACCCTCTGTGTGAAAAAGTTGCCCTCAGGTCCCTTTTAAATCTTACCCCCTCACCTTAAATCTCTGTCCTCTTGTTTTGGACTCCTGAGAAAAAGACCTTACGTATTTATCCTATCCATGCCCCTGATGATTTTATACACCTCTATAAGGTCACCCCTCAGCCTCTGATGCTTCAAGGAAAACAGCCCCAGCCTATCCAGCCTCTCCCTATAGCTCAAACCCTCCAACCCCAGCAACATCTGTTGAACTGCTTGAGCTTGGTGCCCAGATGCTTCGTAACAGCTTCCACCATTTTATTCTGTTGTTTAGAGTCATAGAGATGTACAGCATGGAAACAGACCCTTCGGTCCAACCCATCCATGCCAGCCAGTAATCCCAACCCAATCTAGTCCCACCTGCCAGCACCCGGCCCATATCCCTCCAAACCCTTCCTATTCATATACCCATCCAAATGCCTCTCAAATGTTGCAATTGCACCAGCCTCCACCACATCCTCTGGCAGCTCATTCCATACACGTACCAACCTCTGCGTGAAAAAGTTGCCCCTTAGGTCTCTTTTATATCTTTCCCCTCTCACCCTAAACCTATGCCCTCTAGTTCTGGACTCCCCAACCCCAGGGAAAAGATTTTGCCTATTTATCCTATCCATGCCCCTCATAATTTTGTAAATCTCTATAAGGTCACCCCTCAGCCTCCGAAGCTCCAGGGAAAATAGCCCCAGCCTGTTCAGCCTCTCCCTGTAGCTCAGATCCTCCAACTCTGGCAACATCCTTGTAAATTTTTTCTGAACCCTTTCAAGTTTCACAACATCTTTCCAATAAAAAGGAGACCAGAATTGCATGCAATATTCCAACAGTGGCCTGACCAACATCCTGTACAGCCACAACATGACCTCCCAACTCCTGTACTCAATACTCTGACCAATAAAGGAAATCATACCAAACGCCTTCTTCACTATCCTATCCACCTGCGACTCCACTTTCAAGGAGCTATGAACCTGCACTCCAAGGTCTCTTTGTTCAGCAACTCTCCCTAGGACCTTACCATTAAGTGTATAAGTCCTGCTAAGATTTGCTTTCCCAACATGCAGCACCTCGCATTTATCTGAATTAAACTCCATCTGCCACTTCTCAGCCCATTGGCCATCTGGTCCAGATCCTGTTGTAATTTGAGGTAACCCTCTTCGCTGTCCACTACACCTCCAATTTTGGTGTCATCTGCAAACTTACTAATGTTTGAATGTAGCTGTTTCCTCAGCTCTACATTGCCTGTTGGAATCAAATAATAGATGCTGGAGATGCAGTGTGGATTGTTCAAATAAACCCTCTTATGAGGCTAATGTGTGTCCTCCCTTGTGCTTCCCATCACCCTTCTCTCTTGCCCTCTCTGCACCCCACTCTATCCTTTATTATAATTTTAGTTTGACTGAAGTCGAGACAGGTTCGATGGACAGAGAGATTAACGAGAGCATAGAAGCAAAATGTTGCAGATGCTGAAGATCTGAATTTTAAAAAAAACAATAATATGATGAGAGGCACAGACAGAGTGGATAGCCAGAGACAGTTTCCCAGGGTGGAAATGGCTAACAGGAGGGGGCATAATTTTATAGCAATTGGAGGAAGATTTAGGGGGGAATGTCAGAGGTCGGTTCTTTATACAGAGAGCGGTGAGTGTGGGGGATGCACTGCCAGCGGTGGTAGGTGAGTCAGATGCATTAAGGACATTTAAGTGACTCGTGGATAGGCACATGGATGATAGTAAAGTGTAGGGTGTGTCGGTTAGTTTGATCTTCGAGTAAGATAAAAGGCTGGCACAACATCGAGGGCCGAAGGGCCTTTGCTGTGCTGTACTGTTCTATGTTGGAATAAGTGCTGGCAATGCTCAGCAGGGCTGGAGACCAATCTGACCCACCTCATTACTGGGAACAGTGTTGACAACAGAAAACGTTCCATTTCTAAATCTCAGAAGTAGTTTACAGCCAAAGAAATGTTTATGAATAGCAGTCACTGTTGCCAACTGCTACTTTTAAAACCGTTTTATTTTTGTACTGACAATCTCAGTCCACACTTCTCTGCCACTTGGCTTTAGAATTGTTCACGTTCCCTTAATGTGCCCAGTAGAACAGTTGCTTCATTACCATGGAAATGCTGCAAAATGAATCATCATGAATATTTTTGGAGTCATAGAGGTGTACAGCCCAGAAAAAGGCCCTTCAGCCCATTAAACCCCTGCACCGACATATAAAACAGGTTCCAACCCCAAGTTCCACTTTGGCACTGTAAGTGCACATCTAATTTCTGACAGAATTTGATTTTGAAATACTCATTCTCAGGACGTGGGCCAGTATTTATTTTCCAGAGGGCAGTTGAGAGTCAGCCACCTTGCTGTGGGTCTGAAGTCACACGTGGGCCAGACCAGTGAAGGATGGCTGTTTCCTCCCCTGAAGGACATTAGTGAACCAGATGGTTCTACCCCCCCCCCCCCACCAAAGAAAAACCATTGGCAACTTATTTACAATTGTCATTGGCCTCCTAATTCCAAAAATTGTATCAAACTCAAATTCCACCATCTGCCATGGCAGGATTTGAACCCAGGATCAATGGTCTAAGTGATAATGCCACTATGCTATCATGTTCCCATTATGCAGTGTATCAACCCAACATTTACAGTTCTCACTTCAACTTGTAAATATAAAATACGCATCTGTGTGCTTAAATCCTTCTGTGCCCACCAATTTATTTAATCTTCTCCAGTCCTACAACCCTCTGAAACCTATCTTTATGCACTTGTGTGTCTCTCCTGGCCAACATTAGGGCTTAGCTGTGCAATGTTTTGGGTAGGATCCCTGGCTCTGAGCCAGTAGCCCCAGGTTTGATTTCCACGCCATTGCTTGACAGCCAAGAGAGGTGTGTTCATAACGTAACCAAATAAGTTAATTCAAAACCTACTAAGTCCTTCCAACAGACACCAGGAGCAGGTGGTAAGAATGGGAGAGACTCACTGAGTGAACTGCAACAGGTGCCATGAATTTTAAGACTCTAAGTTTTGGAGTTCCTTCCCTATAACTCTCCCCTCTGCCCTCTCTTCTTGCAACCCACATCTTTGACCATGCTTTTTAATGTGCTACTGTAACATCCTCTTGTGTCTGCCCATTGCTTGAAGGGCCTTGGGATGCTCAGTTACATTTACAGGTATTATATAAGGAAGATATAGCTCTATTGATGCCTTCGGTGATAGTGTTGCTGAGCCATACAGATTAGAACAAAGGATGGATATGGTTCTTTTCATTCAACAGTAGAATGACTCAAGTGGTTTCAGTAGGTATTGAGCCAGGGGATGCACGGTTTGACAGCACTTGCCTTTATTACTGATGGAGAGGGTTAGCTCTGGGGTGACCTGATAGAGGTTTATAAAATCATGAGGGGAATGGATAGGATAAATAGACAAGGTCTTTTCCCTGGGGTGGGGGAGTCCAGAACTAGAGGGTGTAGGTTTAGGGTGAGAGAGGAAAGATCTAAAAGGGGCAACTCTTTCACGCAGAGGGTGGAGTGTGTATGGAATGAGCGGACAGAGGAAGTGGTGGAGGCTGGTACAATTAGAACATTTAAAAGGCATCTGGATGGGTCCATGAATAGGAAGGGTGAGACTCTCATCTTACCGTTCTACCCTAGGTTAGAAAATGGGACTTTTGCTCTCAGCATCGAGTAACTCCTCACTTCCAAACTCACAACGTTCTCCCCAGCATCTCCAGGTCAGGGGTCAGCAACCTATGGACCTTTCACAGAATCACCATGTCGAATCTTGCTAGAACTTGTCTCAGTGTTATTTTTGGTGAGCTCCATGGAGTGATTCTCTTCAGGAGCCCCCGTGGTGTTTCCTGCATTATCTTCCCTAGTCCACCTCATTGTCTACGCACCATGTGCTGATGGTGCCATGATTGTCCTGTTCCCCTACTCACAGCAGCTGGAAGTGTTGCCCACTGCTAAGACCTCCTGCAGTTCCTGGCATGTTGGGCAGAGGGTAATTGGCACCACACTTTGCGATTGAGGATCTGGAGGTTGTGGTGGACAGTGGGGTGTGCGTGGTCACTGCCCACAGAGTGTGCCCTGAGATGTTGGTGACTGATAGGGGAGCGGGCAGTGAGCAGCGGTCACCAGGTACCCGCTCCGATTTCATATCAGGGATTGTCACTGTCCAATTTCCATCCAGCAAGTGGGAGAATGTGAAATTCTATCGATGGGGAGAGATGGCATAATAATTCAATGCTAATGTATGCACTGGTGACTCACTGGTGAGAATCTCATTTTACCATTCTACACTCGGTTAGAAAACGAGACCTTTGCTCTCTACATCGAGAAAGCCCTCACTTCCAAACTTGCAATGTTCTCCCCAATGTCCACATCATCCAGGGACTGGGAAGATTCCACCCATGGAATTGTTGCAGCACAGGAAGAGGCCATGTCGCCTTCATATCTGCATAGGTCTCCAGCTGAATATTTCACTTGGTGCTATCCCCCACACATTGTTCCCATGACCAGATAACCCAGTTCCCTCTTCAATATCCAGAATGAACCTGTCTCTGCAAACCTCACACCAAAGTATACAGGATCTTAACCACTTGCTGTGTTGAGATGGTACTCCTCAGGTCTGTTTTGCCACTTACCTTGAATCGGTGCCCTCTCACTCTCAATCCTTCCACCAATAGGAACAGTTTCTCACCATCCACTCTGTTCAGACTCCTCTTGATTTTGAACACTTCGATCAAATCTCCCATCAGCCTTCTCATCCCCCAAGGAAACTTCTCCAGTTGTCTGTCCACACAACTGAAATTACGTTCATTTCAAAGAAGGGTCACTGGACCTGAAACATTAACTCTACTTTCTCTCCCAATTTTTTTTTTGTTCATCCACAGGATGAGGGTGTCACTGACTAGGCCAGCATTTATTGCCCCAAGTGTAACACAGCCTGCAGGAGCCACGTTGGTCTGTACAGCCACCTATAGATTCAACCTGAGAGTCATCTTTGTCTGATAGGTACTACCAGTGATTTATTGCCCATAGCGCAGTTAAGAGTCAATCACTTTCCTGTGGGTCTGGTCATGTTGTATAGAGACAAGAAAAAGTGCAGATGCTGGAATCGAAAGTAGATAGGCAAGGAGGCTGGAAGAACATAGCAAACCAGGCAACATCAGCAGGTGGAGAAGTCAACATTTTGGGTATAACCCTTCTTCAGGACCTGAAGAAATGTTGATATCTCCACCTCCTGATGCTGCCTGGCTTACTGTGTTCTTCCAGCCTCCTGGAGTCAGATGTAGGCCAAACCAGGTAGGAATGGCAATTTCCTTCCCGAAAGAGGATTAGATGGGATTTGCTGAAACTTGGCAATAGAGCCATGGTCATCATTCCATACTTAATTCCAGATTTTTATTGAATTCAAACTCCACCATCTGCTGTGGCCAGGTCATTAGCTGGTTCTCGGAATTTACTGACCAGCGATCATACCACTAGGTCTCATTCCCCCCATGCAGACCTGTTGAGCGCCTCCAGCAATTCCTGTTTTTGCCTTAACATGTCACTTGCTAGCTCCAGCCTTTCCCAGTGGGACACAATAATATGGAAAAGCCAAATGAAATGAAGTCAGTAAAAATAAGAGCTATGTCATTATTGAGCGATCAAATGCTAATCCCAGCACCTGTTCATACAAGCACCTGTGATATCAGGAGGAAAATCAATAAAGATGAGAAAAAAAAAGTGACAATTTAAAGTTGGGTCTATTTTGGTTACAGATTTTTGATTTTGAAAAAGAAAAATTTTCAATGCATGGATAGGGTAAATAGATAAGGTCTTTTCTCCCGGGTGGGGGTGCCCAGAACTAGAGGGCAAAGGTTTAGGGTGAGAGAGGAAAGATTTAAAAGGGATCTAGGGGGCAGCTTTTTCCTGCAGAGGATGATGCATGAATGGAATGAGCTGCTGGAGAAGTGGTGGAGGCTGGTACAATAACAACATTGAAAAAGGCATCAGGATAGGTACATGAATAGGAAGGGCTTAGAGGAATATGGGCCCAGTGCTGGCAAATGGGCCTGGATTAATTAAGGATATCTGGTCAGCATGGACGAGTTGGACCGAAGGGTCTGTTTCTGTGCTGTATATCATTATGATTCTATGTGTTTATTGATTGTATATGCCTATTAAGCTGTTAGTAGAGATACTTGACAACGTGCATTTATTTGGTTTAGAGATGTCAAATTTTAATCTTGTTGGTAATTTAATGCGATTAAGGCTCTACAAGTTGGGGAAATTTTGTAGCTTCAACACAAGGGTAATGTAGGAAGGACCGGTCCCTGTGCAGGAGCCCCAGCTATCATCTAGCAGGAGAAATATAGCTCAAAATTAGGGGGAAAATGCCTGATGGATGACAAGAGAAAGCAAGGAACTATTAATAAAAATATGTAGCGAGGGCTGTCATATACTTTGAGGAACTTGTGCTCCAATGTGGGATGCAAGTAGGAATGTTTTAAATGACTTTTGCATTACTGATGGAACCATGTACAGCATATTATACCAGAGTGTTTCAATTTAGATCTCATGCATATTTAAAGGTGAGTCATTGAAAGACTTGGAACGGCTCCTTCATTTTTAGAAGACTCTCAGCACCCCAATGAAAAATTTGTAATACAAAAGCAAAATTCTTTCAGAGACTGGAAATCTGAAGTAAAACTCAAACTGGGGTATTGCTGAAAAGAGAGATGCTATCAGAGCTTTCCATCTTTCACACCTCAGGACACCTGCAAGAATGTCAAATTTCAAACAGAGGCTACAGGTTAGAGTACTGGAGGAAAAAGGTGCTGATTGGTTGGCACATCGGCTCTGATTGACTAAGACATCTGCTTTCTTCAGAGCACAGAGCCTTACAGGAACGCAAGCTTCCAGGTGCTTCAAGAAAACTACAAGGCCTGAACATGTTTCGATTGTTTACAAAGAATGGGTCCTTGCTTATGAGTGTGCACTAGCAAGTGTAAGTGCAGCATGTTACTTACAGTTTGATTGATTATCTTAAATTATATTATCAACAACAGAAAATTCCAGAAAGACTCAGCAGATCTGGCAGCACCTATGGAGAGAGAAATAGGGTTAGCAATTCAGGCTGATGACCTTTCATCAGGACAGTTCTGGAAAAAGATCATTGATCTGCAATGTTAAACTGTCTCCACAGATGCTGCCTGACCTGTTGAGAATTTTCTGTTTTTATTCAAGACTTTATAAAGTTCCTGTAAATGTGGGTCTCTTGGGCGGCACGGTGGCACAGTGGTTAGCACTGCTGCCTCACAGCACCAGAGACCTGGGTTCAATTCCCGACTCAGGCGACTGACTGTGTGGAGTTTGCACATTCTTCCCGTGTCTGCGTGGGTTTCCTCCGGGTGCTCTGGTTTCCTCCCACAGTCCAAAGATGTGCAGGTCAGGTGAATTGGCCATGCTAAATTGCCCGTAGTGTTAGGTAAAAGGGTAAATGTAGGGGAATGGGTGGGTTGCGCTTCGGCGGGTCGGCGTGGACTTGTTGGGCCGAAGGGCCTGTTTCCACACTGTAAGTAATCTAATCTTCCAAGCATAATGTTGATACAGTTTGTGATGTAAATGGAATTAATAACTCAGGTTTAAAGGCTCATTTACTCATTCCTACTTGTGGTGGTGGACATACCCTGGCCAAAGTTATGAGAGGTAGCCTATATGAAAGGGTGGGTTGTATGTGCAGCAGTATGGTATTTGTGGTGAGATTAACAGCTAACATTTTGTTCAATTAGACATAAGTAGACAAAGCTGTATGATGATGCTATAGCTTTAAGAGGTGTGTTTTGTTCTGGTTTCTTTTAGAGAGAGATTGGGGGACAGGCGCCAAGCAGTCTACGAGAAGATAAACAACTTGTGAAGCCTTGGGTATTTGTTTAAAGCTGGAACAATAAAAGCAGCCTGAGTGGGTGTAGCCAAGCTCCCACCTACAGAACCAGGGATTTCCAGTTGAACTTTCAGCAGTAACTGTTGGGGTTTTGAAGAATTGAAAGCTGCTTTTTTCCTTCTCTCTCAATTAAAGCCATAAACTGGAGTTTTCTTTCTGCACTGCTGGATTGCATGTGGGATAAATCTATTTTCTGAACTTACTTTTTGCCAAGGCTGCATTTATAGGATATTGAATATTGGAACAGTTGTTGTTCAGTATTGAAATAATCTTTATTCTGTTAAATTTTCCAATAGAGTTAAATTGATCCCAGCTCCTCTTTCTTTTGTTGTGTTTTAACTACAGTGTGTGAATAATTGAGTTTTGCTTAACATTGAGTAGTTTGACCAAGCAAATTGCATTTGGAATGCAGTACCTCGCATTTACCTTGAAAATAAGAAAAAGTTAGGGTTTAGTCTACCTTATTAAAATATTTTGAGGGGATCTAGTCTGGTCCATAACAGCTGTCTTTGGCTTTTGCAGAAAGAGGAGGGTGTAATGATCTAAAACATTCAATATCCTTTGTAAGGCCTTCTCGGGGTACAACCAGGAAAAGCAAAGCAGTAACACTTGGAAATGGAGACAGAGGTCATACTGCAGCTCAGTTCTGAAGTATAAATGGCCAGTCCACAATGGGGTGTTGTGGCAGTGTCCCTACCTCTGAGCCAGGACACTTGGTTTCAAATTCCACCTGAGGTACAGCACCACATTTTTGAACAGACTGACTCAAAAATATCCACGAGTTGGGCCAGTTTGTCTCCTGCAAAGGTTTTACAGATTTTGAGGCCCGAGTTTCTTCAACTTCTGTTGTTATTGAATGAGAAGGATGCCCAGTTACAGTTCCGTCTGAACCCTCCAATGCTTTCCCCTAGAGGAGCTGGACATACAGAGTGGACAAAAACACGAGAGAATCAATCTGGATAAATATGAACACTGGGAAGGGGAGGGACTATATTAGGATAGAATGAGATGGAGGCACAATGGCACAGTGGTTAGCACTGCTGCCTCACAGCGCCAGAGACCCGGGTTTAATTCCCACCTCAGGCGACTGACTGTGTGGAGTTTGCACATTCTCCTCGTGTCTGCTTGGGTTTCCTCCGGGTGCTCCGGTTTCCTTCCACAGTCCAAAGATGTGCAGGTCAGGTGAATTGGCCATGCTAAATTGCCCGTAGTGTTAGGTAAGGGGTAAATGTAGGGGTATGGGTGGGTTGCACTTTGGCGGGGCGGTGTGGACTTGTTGGGCCGAAGGGCCTGTTTCCACACTGTAATGTAATGTAATGTAATCTAATCTAATCTTCTATAATTTCAGAATGCCTGATACTTAGCAATATTTAACACACTTGTTCCTGTTCTTGAGACATGAGCATTGGAACAGAATCTGAAAGATGGAAGGTGAGAGGTAATGTGAGGGAAGATGAAAGCTCTGCTGGTCACATAAAAGAGGTGAATATATAGAGCTAAGGGTAATATTGCAGATGATCTATGGATGGAATTGCTGGCCGAATGAACTAAGTGATCCTTTCATAACTTTTATTTGTTTAAGTTGTAATGCATTGCCTTTTGGTATTTTAGCTGTCTCGTCATTAGCCATTCAATACTGTAGAATATGTTGCTGGAAAAGCTCGGCAGGTCTGACAGCATCTATGAAGAACAAATCAGAGTCAACATTTTGGTCTGATTTTTCTTCATAGCTGCTGTCAGACCAGCTGCTGCCGAACTTTTCCAGCAACTTCTGCTTTTTGTTTCTGATTTATGGCATCTGCAGTTCTTTCGGATTTTACTATAGAATAGTGATGTGCAAATGAAGCAGGGCTGACGGAAGGGAAAAAACACTTTCATACAGCAAGTAGTTAGGGTGTGGAATGCACTGTCTCGAAATATGGGGGAGGCAGATTCAATTGAGGCAATCTAGAGAGTGTTGACCTTTTTTAAGACAGTAGTGGTGTGCAGAGATGTAGAGAAAAGGCATGAGATTGGGACCAGATAATGGAGCTGGAATAGATCATAGAGTGAGTGCAGGTGTGATGGGCCAAATGGCCTCCTCCTGCACTGTAATAATTCTGTGATAATTCCAGTCTGACACTCAAGCGAAGAGCCGAGGAAGTGCTATACTGTCACTAGAGACTGTCTTGTGGTGAGCCATTAACCCAGGACTCTAGCTGTGTTTTTAACAGGATCCAACAGCGTCATCTCAAAGTAGAGGGAGTGTTCTCCCCAAAAATATAGCAATAATTTATCCTTCAATCAACGTCAGTAAAATGGATAATCTCATTTTCATTACATCATATTTTTGAAAGCTTACTGCATGCAAATTGAATGCATCATTTACTATTTCATGACTTCAAAGGTACTTCATTGGCAATCAAGTGCCTGGGTCATTCTGGGGTCATGTAAGGTGCGATATAAATGCAAATCATTTCTTTCTACTAGAGACATGTGTACCTGTAACATAGATATTCTCATCACAAATAATCATTCGGTAATGCACACCTTGAGTAATGCTGAACAGGACATGATTTGTTGAAGATTTTCGGTTTGCATTCATCAGGACTATTCACAAGTGTACAAATTCAAAGGGAAAACCATCAATGATGCTGCTTGTGAAAGGAAAGTGCTGAATGGTTGGCAAGTAGACCCTGATTGATAGAGGTATTGTCAAGGAGATGCGAAGGATACAGGGTTCAAATTTCACACCAGCCCTATGGTTTTGCTCCTTATGATTCAGGGCCATGTGGTGCAGTGATACTTTCCCTACCGTGAGCCACGAGGTCTGGGTTCAAGTCCCACTTGCTCCAGACATATGTCATAAAACACACGAGCAGGTTGATTTTCAATATCTATGATTATTGCTACAAAGCATGTAACACATTATATGTGAAGGATCCTGGGTTCAAACATCTGGCTGATTATGATAGAATTTAAGAGGGTCTTACAGCACGCAGGTAGCAACTTACCTTGGGGCCAGGAGGTCTACGTGCATTCTTCATGGGCTCTGGAGATGTGTCATAATATGTCTGAACAAATTGAGTATTAAAAAATGTCATTGTGCTTCTTGCTTTGAGGCATGTTACTCTGCAAGAAGTCTCAGGTTCAAATCTCAGACTAGCCCAGAACAGTTGCCTTAAGTGATGATGATATCACTTGGTTTTTTTGAAGAGAGGTGGTAAAGGCAGAGTTGCTGAAGAGTCCAGTTGAGCAATGGAAAGGGAGTGGCCAGTTCTCCTAGTTGAGTTTTGTTTTCTAGTTTGTTTTTAGCAGTAGCAGTGACAAGATGTGAGAGTCCAGGGGAGTTGCAAACTTCAGTAATGAATTTGTCTGACTTTCTTCTGAAATCTCTCTCTGGATGTGATTCCCGCCTGCCTGTAAGAATCTGTGTTTGAATTTACCTTTTTACCAAGGGGTGTGTTTATGGGATGTTACTGTATTGGAGTAGTTAATTAGGAAGAGTTACTGTATTGGATTGGTTAAAATTTCCAGCAGTTAGATTATTCTAAATTCTGCTTTCTTTCATTCGTGTTTCAACTGATGTGTTTAAATAAATTCTGTTTTGCTTAAAGCTGGGTGGTTTGACCAGCTACATCACTCCTGGAGTATCCCACTTCACATCTACCTTTAACATCAGAAAAAGGGTAAGGTCTGGGCTACCTTTTCAAAGTATGTTGAGGCATTCTGGCCTGATCCATAGCACCTTTTAATTATAACAGGTTAGTTAATTTTTGTTTAAAACATCATGAAGCTAGTGGACCTGTGCCTCACCACCCACTTCACCTTCAACAACATCATCTACAAGCAAACCAACGGCACACCCATGGGATCTCCGCTATCAGGATTCATAGCAGAAGCGGTAATGCAAAGACTAGAACAAACAGCCCTACCAACCATCAAACCAAAATTCTGGGTCCGCTACGTAGATGACACCTTTGTCATCACAAAACGAAACAAGATAGAAGAGACATTTAACATCATCAACAACACCCTCACAGGCATAAAGTTCACCAAGGAGGAAGAAACCGACAACAAACTCACATTCCTGGACGTCACAGTCGAAAGAAAGGACAACGGAGAACTACAAACCTGCGTATACAGAAAACCAACAAACACTGACCAAATACTTAACTACACCAGCAACCATCCCAACACACACAAACGAAGCTGCATCAGAACACTATTCCAACGAGTCACCTCACACTGCAGCACAGATGAACTTCGGAAAACAGAGGAGAACCACCTGTACAACGTATTCAAGAATAATGGATACTCAATAAGTACAGTCCGCAGGTTCCTCAAGAACAAACCATGACAAGCAGACCAAACACAGCCAGAAACCCTAACCACCTTACCATACATCAAAGAAGTTTCAGAAATGACAGCCAGACTACTAAGATCCCTCGGAATCCTAGTAGCACACAAACCCACCAACGCTCTCAAACAAAAACTAACAAACTTAAAAGACCCAGTACAACCCATGGACAAAACCAACGTCGTCTACAAAATTCCATACAAGGATTGTCACAAACACTACGTAGGACAAACAAGAAGAAAGTTAGCCACCAGGATACACGAACACCAGCTAGCCACAAAAAAAAACGACCCTCTCTCCTTCGTAGCCCTACACACGGAGGAAAAAAACCAACCATTTCGACTGGGACAACACATCTATCCTGGGACAGGCTAAGCAAAGACATGCCAGAGAATTCCTAGAGGCCTAGCACTCCAACCACAACGCCATAAACAAACACATAGATTTAGATATCATCTATCAACCCCTCAGAAAATGAACAGGAAATGACATCACCACAAATCCCAGGAACCCCATCCAGGACAAACATATAAATAGAAAGTAGGAGACAACAGCTTCACTTCACTTGGAGGTCACCACTGATGATGTTACCTAGCCAGGTAATGAAACATCTGGATATCAAACCTACAGCTCAGCGAGCAAACCTACACCCTAAAACTCAACCTGAGCTACAAACCTTCACAAACCTTACAGAATCAATCCTCAGTGGACAGTCCATCATTGGGTCAAACCCAGCAGGAACATGCAATCTGCTTCAGAGTCCTGGAATTCTGGATAGAAGGATGTAGGAGAGGATTAAGAAAGCTTCTGGTCCTAAGATCTCCTGAAAGACAGAAAATGAGGTCTATCACTGAACCTTGGAAGTGATTGATAAGTTGGGTGAAGGACTGTACCGAACTGTACACAATGGGGAATGGTGTCACTGGAGAAACCCTTGGTGGCATTCCAGATCTTTCTGCTGTGGAGGAGCCCTGCAGTGAGTGCCCAAACATGGCCACTGACTGTTATGTCAGTGGTAAACTCGGATTGAACTCATTGATGAATTAACCCCCAAGTCACTGTTTCCTTTTTAATAATTTCTGTCAGTACGGATTCGATGGGTCAGTCTTACTAAACTTGCAATCTATACCAACTGGGAAGAATGGGAACATGAGCCCCTTAAAGCACCAAGTCGCACACCAGCCAATTTATTGATTATTTATTGACCAAATAGCTACACATCTCAGTACCACTTGTTCACTGTTTTAAACAAAAATTAACTAACCTGTTATAATTAAAAGGTGCTATGGATCAGGCCAGAACGCCTCAACATACTTTGAAAAGCTAGCCCAGACCTTACCTTTTTCTGATGTTAAAGGTAGATGTGAAGTGGGTACTCCAGGAGTGATGTACCTGGTCTAGATATCATCTATCAACCCCTCAGAAAACAAACAGGAAATGACATCACCACAAATCCCAGGAACCCCATCCTGGACAAACATGTAAATAGAAAGCAGGAGACAACAGCTTCGTTTCACTTGGAGGTCGCCACTGATGATGTTACCTAGCCAGGTAATGAAACCTCTGGATATCAAACCTACAGCTCAGCGAGCAAACCTACACCCTAAGGATTGATTCTGTCAGCTCTAATTGCTTCCCAATCCTGTTTACTCAGAGCTTGCTCACAGATCACGAGGGCCCACTGCTCAACTGCAGTGACTGGCTTCATTTCAGTCCAACAAAGCTCAAGCCAGTTTAACATTGTGACCTCTTTTCCCTTCTCGGTAATTGTGGGGTTGATAGCTGACTTTGCACAGCTAACATTTTCAGGGAAGGCAATCTGCCTCATTTGTTATCTACTAAATAAGGTTTCCTGAAACATTCCTGAGGATGTTGATAGATTTCTTTTTAAAAAATGATTTGCAGGGTGTAAGACTTGCTCATTCTTAATTGTCATTGAGAGGTAGTGCTAAGCTGCTTTCTTGAACCACTGTGTTCTCCTGGCTGAGGATGGGCTTCTAGGACTTTGACCCAGATGATGGAACATGGTGGGGGCTGGTGTGCAACTTGGAGCTTTAAGGTTCTCCTGTTCTAATTCTTCCAAGTTAGTGTAGATTGCAGGTTTAGTAAGACCAATCCATTGAATCTGCACTGATCCTCTGAAGAGCATAACCACACATCGTGTTTTACCATGGCTAACCTATACACTACAGGCCAACTTTATTTCCCACCCCCCTTAACACAGCCTAGCCTGCACATCGTTGGACTGTCAGCAAAAGCCCACACAGACACAGGGAGAAGGAGAATGTGTAAACTCCACACAGAAGGCGTAGTGGTTCGGTGGTTAGCACTGCCGCCTCACAGCACCAGGGTCCCAGGGTTCGATTCTACCCTCGGGTGACTGTCTGCGTGAAGTTTGCACATTTTCCCCGTGTCTGTGTGGGTTTCCTTCCACAGTCCAAAGATGTGCAGGTCAGGTGAATTGGCCATGCTAAATTGCCCATTGTGTTAGGTGAATTGGTCAGAGGAAAATGGGTCTGGATGGGTTACTTTTGGAGGGTTGGTGTGGACTGGTTGGGCTGAAGGGCCTGTTTCCACACTGTAGGGAATCTAATCTAATCAGACAATCACCCAAGGCTGGAATCGAACCCAGCTTCCAGGTGCTGTGGGGGCAGCAGTGCTAACCGCTGAGCCACCATGTCACCCACTGGTGCCTTGGTTAAATTTTAGCAGTCCATCTCGGTACAGCAAATGACATTTAAATTTGTCCATTCACTTTAGTCATCTTTAATAATGTCTATCTTTGCATTTTCTAGATCAGATTACATGATAAACTGAAAATAAATTCATGAGTCAGGTGGAAACACGTAATCAGAGTTTAAGATCTGTGGCAATTGAAATGCAGAAATTTCTCTTGTGTTATTCATATTGAAACAGTGAGTTGTATCTGTTCCTGATATAAAGTGCTGGAAATGGGATTAGAATAGTTGTTTTGCTGCGATAGGCCAAAAGGCCTTTTTGTGTCATGTAGATCTCTATGATTGTATTGCCCTACCAGGAGCAAGGAGCTCCCAATGGCATTGCCTAAGGAACTGTTGGATCTTGCCAACCTCTCCATCCTGCCAAGGTGTAGATAACCCATGAAGGAGATAGCCCTTTCATGAAACGCTCAAGTATAGTCAGGAATGCTTCAGTCTCTTGGATAACCTTCACGTCCAAGGACTTGTAAAAATTGGTTCACACGAATGTCCTACGCCCAGCCATCTTCTGCTGCCTCATCAATGACGTTCCTTCCATCATAACACCAGAAGAGTAGTGTTTGTTGAGGGTCCTCAGACAGCATCTTCCAAACCCACAAACACTTCCATCGAAAAGGACAAGGGCAGTAGATTTTATTTTAGATTAGATTACTTACAGTGTAGAAACAGGCCCTTCAACCCAACAAGTCCACACCGACCTGCCAAAGAGCAACCCACCCAAACCCATTCCCCTACATTTACCCTTTCACCCAACACTATGGGCAATTTACCTAATCTGCACATTTTTGAACTGTGGGAGGAAACCGGAGCACCCGGAGGAAACCCACGCAGACACGGGGAGAATGTGCAAACTCCACACAGTCAGTCGCCTGAGACGGGAATTGAACCTGGGTCTCTGGCGCTGTGAGGCAGCAGTGCTAACCACTGTGCCATCGTGCCACCCACATGGGAATAAAACCTCCTGTAAGTTCCCCTTCAAGTCACTCACAATCCTGACTTGGAAATATATTGCTGTTCCTTCATGGTCGCTGGGTCATAATGCTGGCAGTTCCTTCCAAAGGGCATTGTGGGTCACCCTACAGTACGTGGACTGCAACAGTGCAAGAAGGCAACTCACCTTCTCAAGGGAAGGGGAAATAAATGCTGGCTGAGCCAGCGATGCATACATTCCGTGAGGGAATTGTAAAATGGTTGAGGAGATCTCTTGGCCATTTGGTTTGTTTGGTTTCCTGGTCATGAGTCATTAAGTAACAAAGAGCAGTGATTTTTTTACGTCTTGATGAGTAAACAATGTGTTGACAGGGCTGGAAGGCAACTGATACCTGTATTGCAGACCAATATTTACAGATCCAACTGAACACACAAGATAGAAAACATTGAAAGCCTTGTGAATCCTATCCTTCGACACACACAACATAAAATCTAGCGCAGGAAATTAGGCTTATGATGCATTATCTTATTCAAATAAATTGCCTTGTTACCTGGGCCTAGTCTCCATGCTAGTATTCATTTAACAGGAGCCTGATGGCTGGATGGCTTGAACAGGTCATACTCCTGTTTCAACAAAGCTTGCAACTTAATTGCACACTGCAACATTTTCAGAGACACTGAATTATATGTGGATGTCATTTCTATGCGATGTAATGAAATAATAAAGATATTTTATGATTCTGGCTTCAGAATTAAGTTAGACTTGTACAGTATTGATCGCTGCAGTGACTAATATTCAAAGCATCTGTTTCTTTTCACCCTTTCTACCCCATCCTCTCTTGTGAAAGCAGTGATTCATTCTGGGTGTCACCTGCTTTGCAGTTTAAAACAGTTGCTGTTCACCATCAAACCTTAACCAAGTGCATAGAAAGTTGCAGAATTTACATTCTAGGCTATAGACAGCATAAGAACCAGTCACTGAGTCTTTTATGATGCAGATGAACGTCTTGTTGTGCTATCTGATTTAACCTCATTTCATCTAATCCCACACGATCTAAAGCCTATCACCATGACGTTCTGACACAGACTTATCTGACTCCCTCTCAAATGATTCCACGGTAAATAGTTGTTGGTTAGTGCCGAAATTGAGTATTGCTAAAAAGAGACAATTTAAGGTTATCAGTGTGCATGATTCATTTGGACAATCTGAAAGTTACATATTTTCAAACACTGAACCCTGCTCTAGGTAGGATTTTGTCCCCACATTGCGCCTTTCTTATTGGAGGAAGGGTTCTGAAAATTAACAACCCCTGCTGCATTCTCCATGGAAACCCTCTGACCAATCAGTCTTCCTGCCTTGTCTGTGTTTAATCAGCTAAGATTGACAGTTAACAGTTCCTGCTGCATCTTCACCCCAACCATGTTCCAACTAATCAGCATCCTCTTCGCTTGCTGTAAAAATGTATCATCGCCTTCTGAATTTCCTTTCTTGTGAGTGGCTCCTGATGAGTGCAAGACCGAAAAAGGCATTCACTTCATGTCACATTTTAACAATGCTTAAGTTTTTAAAATGATATTTGCCTCAACGCTAATTTGAAAAAAGCCCATGAAGCCAAGCCCTCAATTGTCACTAATTTGGAGAAAAGAGTCCGTGGCTACAAAACTAGGTACGACTGTTCAGCTTCCAATATTTTTCTAGTGAATTACTTTTCCCCTTTGTGAAATCATCATAGAGTCCCCACAGTGTGGAAACAGGCCGTTCAACCCATCAAGTCCACACCGACCCTCCGAAGAGCATCCCACCAGACCCATCCCATCCCTGCATTTCCCAAGGCTAACCCACCTCGCCTGCACATCTCTGGACACTATGGGCAATTTAGTATGGCCAATCCACCTAAACCTGCACACGTTTGGACTGTGGGAGGAAACCGGAGCACCCGGCGGAAACCCTCACAGACACAGGGAGAATGTGCAAATCCCACACAGACAGTCGCCCGAGGCTGGAATCGAACCTGGGTCCCTGGTGCTGTGAGGGAGAATTGCTAACTACTGAGCCAACATGTTGTCCATATGGTCAGCTCAGTTGGTTGTCCAACTGGTTTGTGATCTGGAGTGTTGCCAATAGTGTGGGTTCAATTTCTGCACTGGCTATTGTCGTAATGAAGGTCCCACCTTCTCAAGCCCACCCCTCACCTATGGTATGATGACCATCCAGTTAAAATCACCAGCAGTCATCTTGCTCATAAATGAGACTATGGTGACTTCACATTTTTATATGTCTTTTACAATACAGAGCTGTTCAAGTCAAATATATCATTACAGGTATGGTTTAACGAAAGTTTTATGTAACTTTTCTGCTTCCAGTCCAGTTCCTCCAGAAATAAACCCCAGTATTTGTTTTTTTTAATGGTTTTTTTAACAGTGTTAGACATTTGACTGAATTGGTTTGATCTCAGGCAGAGAGATTCGTTGAGTGGTTGAAACCATGGTAGTTTTCCCACTGGGTGCCTCACATTTCCCTTCCCAAAGTGTATTCTCTAACATCCACTTTAATCATCAACAATCTACATTATATGTTGGTGATCTTTGGTAATCTACATTTAGTAAATAATATCTTCCTTCTCTCTCATCTTGAAAGAAATGGGAACAGCAGTAGGCCATTTGGACCTTTGAGCCTACTCTGTCATTTGATAAGATCGTTTCTGACTGATCTTGGCCTTACATCTATTTTCCTGCCTGCGCCTCTCCACCCCCTCTCCAAACCACAAACCCCTTATTCATCAAAAATCTGTTTATCTCAATTTTGAACATATTCAATGACTCAGCTTCCTCCGTTTCCTGTGGGAGAGAGTTTCAGAGGTGTACAGTTCCTTAAAATAAGGCTTTCCTCCACATCTTTATCTTAAATGGAAGCCTCTTATTTAAAACTATGCTCTCTAATGCTAGAACTCCCATGAGGGGAAACTTCCTCTCAGCAATTATTCTGTCAAGCCACCTCAGAAATTTGCGTGTTCACTGAGAGATCATTTCTCAACCATCTAAATGCCAATGAGCATAACCCCACCCGGCTCTCCTTGCCTCACAGGATAATCCCTTTATTCCATGAATCAGCCAAGTGAACTCTCTCTGATTAGCTCAGAGAAGGAAAATATTGAGACTACAGGATAAATCTCCCTTGTGGAGCAGTTTAAGCCACTGAGCAGAAATCTTATTCCTTGATAAGAAGCCACACTAGTTCAGGACCAGCCTCTTTTAAACATCTTTGGTAATATTAGTTGTGGGAGTGAAACTTTCTGTTTATGACTTCTACAGTCCTCTCCTGAGTAGCCATTTGCCCCTCTGCATCGCTGCAGCTCCAATGTCGTTACACTAAATGTATACACTAATGGGCAGCTTCTAAGCAATCACCACAAAAATCAATAAGTGATTTCAAGAAAATAAAGCCCTGCTGATTGATTTCCAGCCACTATCTGTCTCAGCCCATATAAACATGGAAGTGGTTATGGGAGCAGGGAGACTATGGGAGTGGGACACATTGCTGTAAAACAGTGAATTGACATTACTAATAGCCAACAATGTTACTGTTTGCTCCAAGCAAGTACCTAGTATTTTCTTTACATGTTAAACACACAGTATGAATGCAAGCCTTTGTTATATATAGTTAAAATGTAAGTTAATTACCATGTCTGATAAATAATAAAAATAGAATAATGTTTGAGCCCTGTGTACCAGGCAGTTTCAATAAAATCCTCATTGACTGCTTACAAGTAAGATGCCTATCGATGTGTTATTACAACCCTTGGTATCGCTGAATGAGAGTTTTTCCAAAGCATCTTTTCCCCTTAACCTTCACTCATCTGTCTTTCAGTTTATCATTTGTTTTGGAAATGCAGTCATTCATTTGACAGCTCTGTAGTAGTTCATCATATTACTCAGTACGAATGATGAGATTCTGTCTTACAACATGCTGTTTAACCTCAGGGTTGCCTCCTAGGTGTGTTTCATTGTAACATTTTTTTCGGCCCATTGCATACACTGTACATTACCGCACCTGACACCATTCCTCATTATAGTTGTAAGACAGTGCCATTCATAACGTGAATTCCATTGGCTTTTTAATGAGTGTCATGACAATGATTCATTCCTGGGGAAGTAATTTCAGTCCTATTATTTCTTGGGAGGATAACTTGATGGATGAGGTGAAGAAGATTATGCCGAAGATCAGTCATGCACTTGACAGTGTATATTAGACTTCTGCCCTGCCCCACTTAGCCTGTCCAAATGGTTAGCAGCTGCAGGAAAAGTAACAGTTGCGGGTGAGCTGTCTTATTGCCTTCTGTTAGCAGTTTAGTGTTGTATGTGACAGTCAGACTGACCTTATCTTGTTACCTTGAGGTCTCCACCATCAAAAATGCTAATCGTTTCTCAGTCAGTTTGCTTCACTCCAGTGTGTGCCATCTGCAAGATGCATTGCGGCTTGGCTCCTTGAATTGTACTTTTCCAAAACCACGACCTTTCTTAGTAGGACAAAGCCAGCAACCAGATGGGGTCACCTGCAAATTCCCCTCCAAGGCACACACCATCCTGTTGAAACTATATCACTGCTTGTTCATTGTTGTTGGATCAAACTCCAAAGATTTCTCCCTAACCGCCCTGTGCATGTACCTACATCATATGGACTACAACGCTTCAAGAAAGCACCACCCTCACAAGTCAAGATATGGAAATAAATACTGCACTTCCAAGTGACATTCGCATTGCATAAATGAACATCTCCTCGTTATTTATGTGCTTACTCAGTGAACCCATCTAGCAAGGTGTATGAGATCCTTGAAGTTAAAACGCCTTCACGTTTTACTTTCCAGAGGCTTGACTGGTTGATGTAGTGAGTCACCTGACACCTCGCCATGAGGCATTGTGTTTACCACCAGAGAGGGACAATATGTGCGCACTCCCACCGTCACAATGTTGTCTTGACAACACAATGACGTGCTTTCATCCAATCGCTTCCTGGTGTTTGTCAAAGATGAGAAAATATTTGTCACTTGTTCAAAGCAAAAAGTGACGACTCTACGTGTTAAAACATATTCGATATGGATCACAACATCATGGAAACATAACTTCCAACATAGCAGGAGGCCATTCATCCCATCGTGGCCATACCTGCTGACAAAGACAATCCAGCCTAATTCAATTTTCCAGCTCTTGGTCTATAACTCTGTAGGTTGTAGGTTTTTTTATTCATAAATGTTGAGTAATTGGTAGGGTTAGAGGGGTTTCTCTTCGGAGGGTTAGTGTGGAATTGTTTCCGTACTGTAGGGATTCTATGAGGTCGTCTCTGACTAGGCCACCATTTATTGTCCATCCCTAAATGCCCAGAGGGCAGTTAAGAGTCAGCCACAATGTTTTGGATCTGGAGTCACACGTAGGCCAGACCAGGTGAGGCTGGCAGTTTCCTTCCCTAAAGACATCAGTGAATCAGATGACTTTTTCAGACAATCAACCATGGTCATCATTAGACTATTAATTCTGGATATCCAAGTTTTTTTTGGGTGTCGTGAAGGTTTCTGCCTCTATTATCTTTTCAGGCATTGATAATTCACCATTCCAGATCTCTACTGCCATTTAGTGATCACATATCTCTCAAATCTTTCTTAACCTTCTCAGACATAGCCCAAACCTATGCTTTCTTGTTATAGACCCCTCAAGCAAGACAAGGAGATCTTCCTACCCACTCTATCTGGCCCCCGATAATATTTATAAACTTCACTTTATGGCTGAATTTTCTGCTCTGGATTGTTAAGTTGTGAGACTTGGGGTCAGGTCAGTCTTGCTGAATGATAGGGCAAATACGAAGGGCTGAATAGCCTATTCCTCTTCCTATTTCTCAAGTTTAATGTGATGCAGAGAGTTGAGACAATTCTGACTTTGCAAATCTGAGCTGGGTACAAAAGCTGCAGAAGTTGGGCGACTAATTCGAGGAACAAAACCAGAAATTGCTGGAAAAGCTCAGTGGGTCTGGCAGCATCCATGGAGAGAAATCAGAGTTAACATTTCAGGTCAAGCGACCTTTCCTTAGAACTGACCCAAAATGGTGAACGTTGATTTCCCTCCATGGATGCTGCCAGGCCTGCTGAGCGTTTCCAGCAGTTTCTGTTTTTGTTTCTGATTTACAACATCTGCAGCTTTTTCCAACTTTTGTATTAATTCCAGGGTTCTTTCGGAGTCAGGCTGGGCAATGATAGTATGAGCGAGGAGGCTGCTGGGTGCAAAGGTGTTCTGGTATTATGTTGATTTTTTTAAACACCTCCAGCCTTTCGCTCTGACGATTTCCCACCTTCCCATTCAGTCGCCATCCATGCCAACATGACACCCCATGCCCTCCCATCTGATCCCATAATCCCTCATGCTCTGGATGCCAACCTCCCTCGACCCACCCACCTCCAATGGCTGTTTGCAGTTTCAATGCACATCTTTGTAAATCTACATCCTGTACCATCTCTTTATAACCTTGATGCAAACTTGGTGCCAAGCCATGTCAGTCTCATGCTTCCCACCCAGCATCCTTTGCCCCTGCACTATCACCCTGTCTCCGCAATGGGCAGACCTTAGAATCCACACTGAGATAAAATTAAATAATAGTCTGAGGTGTCTAGTGCAGACTTTACTGTAGTTATGATGTCAACTGATTGTAATACTGGGCTAGTCAGATGCAAAATAAATCATAACTTGATAGATTTCTTCCTCTTGACTTCTAAGCATGTTTAGAGTGAACAAATTGATTTTCCATATCCTAACTTTTCACCACACTTTTTTTCTGGCTGCTCTTCTAACCATCGTATAATTCAATATGAAAAATGTGTTGCTGGAAAAGTGCAGCAGGTCAGGCAGCATCCAAGGAGTAGGAGAATTGACGTTTCGGGCATAAGCCTGTCTTCAGGAATGTAATTCAGTATCCATGTTTTGTTTCCACAGATACAAACATAACAGTTATCAACATGGTTTTGCCTTTCTGTTATACTAGAACCCTGTCATAGAGTCATAGAGTCCGACAGCACAGAGACAGGCCCTTTGGCCCAAACTGGTCCATGCTGACCAAAATGTCCATCCGCACTGACCCTGTTTCCCTGCACTTGGTCCACATCCTTCTAATTCTTTTTTATCCATGTATTTGTCCAAATGCCTTTTAAATGTTGTTAATGTATCTACCTCAATTTCCACTGGCAGCTCATTCCATTTGTGTACCAACCTTTGTTTTAAAAAAGTTGCCTATCAGGTTCCCTTTTTTTTCCCTCTAACCTTAAACTGAAGCCCTCTTGTTCTCAATTCCCCAACCCTGGGAAAAAGACTATCCATGCCTCTCATACAATTCTATAAGATCACCCACTCAGTCTCCTACGCTGTTAAAAAACTTGTCCAATCTCTCCTTGTAACGCAGGCCATTGAGTCCAGGCAACATCCTTGTAAATTTCTTCTGCACTCTTTCTAGTTTAATAACATCTTTCTTATAACAAGGTGACCAAAACTGAACATGAGACTCCAAGTGCAGCCTCACCAATGTCCTGTACAACTGCAAGATAACTTCCCAACGTCTATACTCAGTGCCCTAACTGATGAAAGTGAGTGTGCCAAAAGCCTTGTTCACTGTCCTGTCTACCTGTGACTCCACTTTCAGAGAACTGTGAACCTACACTCCATGATCCCTCTGTTCCACTACATTCCTTAAGGCCCTAGCATTCACCATGAAATTCCTATCTTGATTCGACTTTCCAAAATGCAAGACCTCACACTATCTATATTTGCCTTTTCTCAGCCCACTTCCCCGCTGATCAAGGTCCTGTTGTAAGTTCTGTTAACCTTCCTCACTGTCCATAATACCACCTATTTTAGTGTCATCAGCAAACTTACTAACCATGCCTTGTACATTCTCATCCAAATCATTGATATAGGTAACAACAGCAATGGGCCTGACATCGACAACCTGAAGCACTCCACTAGTCACAGGCCTCCAGTCTGACAAGCATCCTTCCACTATTACCCTCTGCTTCCTACCATCAAGCCAAATGTATGTCCAATTTGCCAGCTTGCTCTGGATTCCATGCAATCTAACCTTCTGGAGCAGCTTCCCATGTGGAACCTTATATAAGGCCTTACTGAAATCCTCGTCAACCTTCCTGGTCACTTCATCAAAGAACTCTAACAAATTTGTGAGACATGATCTCCTACTCATAAAGCCATGCTGTCATTAGGTAACAGCAGCTCCCCCCCCCCCCCCACCCCCAACACACTTGTTTCTAATGCACTGAACTATTCACCTCAAGCTCTACTCCCATTAAAAAAGTATGTATGAACAAATGTCCAGACACACTTATGGCACAAAAATAAAAAGAAGTCTATTTGTTCCATTCTTAGCACGTGCGATATAGAAATACAAATCATACTTAAAGAAATTAAAACCGTTATAACTTCTCCACTTTAGAATCTAAGTTCTGGAATAATAAAACATCATGAATCTTCATTATACTATATTAAGTAAGACTCTCATTCATAAAACCCCATTCACCACAGTTGAATTCTTTGACTTACTTAATCTCTTAGCATTTCAGTCAAATGCATAATCCCTTATAAAAACAAAACTTTGATTCACCGCAAATCCTTTATCATAAAGAAGCATTGGATTTAATCATGCCATTTCAAAATGTCTGTAACTTCTTGCAACTATCAATTGCAATGTGAAAAGGCAGTCATCCTGATAATGGGAGTTATGAAATCCATCATGCAGCATTAATCTACTCATGGCAACCCTCAGACTTACTGTAAACAGATAAAGTGAAGCAGTAAGCAAGGATATTTTTAGCACTACAGTTTCACTTTCAAATGTTTAAAGGGCAGGTGATTTAAATAATTTGACAACTTGATGTTCACTTTTGATAGTTCCTTTTGAACTTTCCTTTTAACAGTTCCAATGACATTATACACCTTTTACACTCATTGATCTGCAGTTTTAACAATCCCAACAGACACTTATCTCTCCCAAAGATGTCCAAGACCATGTCCAAAGGAATACTATACCTCTCTACAAGGGTAATTCACTTCTCCAAAGGACTCTATAAAACCTCCACCTACTAGGCCTATTCTGTGCATATCATGTTTCTCAAACCAAGGTCAGTAAAATGAGACATGACTGGAGGTAGCCGTCTGTAAAAAATCAACGTTAAATGAACATGCACGAAATGTGACCTGTCTCCCACCATCTGCAATATAATGGTGGTAGTGATTCCATTTATTCTCAGAATTGAATCCAGCTCTGCATAAACAAAAACCTGACTGAATTTATTTTCAAATGTACTTTTTCCTTCAGTGTGAGTCCTACAAATAATTCCAGAGTTGTTCTTCTTTTTCCTGTTAGTTTTGGAAGTGAGGGGATCTTGCACAGATAGCCAAGGAAGGGTTCTGGCCTGCGATAATTGAAGTCCTTAGCAAAGAATGAACTTGCTTTTATATAGCGCCTTTCAGCAGCTCAGGGCACCTATCCTCCAATCTCTCTCTAAAAGAAACCAAGAAAACACACACCTCAAAATGCCATAGTATTGTCACAATGGTTATACCGAATGTGTTTTATTGATTCATGGGTGGAGGACATCACTGACTGAACAAACAGTTATTGCCCATCCCTAATTGCCCAGAGGGCAGTTGAGAGTCAACCACATTGCTGTGGGTCTGGAGTCACATGTAGACCAGACCAGGTAAGGATGACAGTTTCCTTCCCTAAAGGACATTAGTGACCCAGATGGGTTTTTCTGACAATTGGTTATTGTGAAACTCATGGTTCCAGATGATTATCGAATTCAACCTCCACCATCTTCAATGGCAGGATTTGAACCCAAGTCTCCAGAACATTACCTGGATCTCTGGAATAATAGTCTAGTGATAATGCCACTAGGGTATCACTTACCTCCTAAACACAGTTCCTACAGTAAAACTTTGAATTGATTTTTTTCTCCACCTTGTCCAATGCCTTTCCACTTAGATCCACACACCAGTTTCAGAGTTTCCAGTGTGTGGGCTCCTGCCGCCTCCCCTTCGCCATGGATGTCCAACTTCTTTACACATCTAACCCCAATCAGGACAGTCTCAGCCCTCTTTGTTTCCCCCTGGAAACAAGGTCTAAGCTGTCCCCACCCACCACCACCCTCCTCCACCTGGCCAAGCTCATCCTCACTCTGAACAGCTTCTCCTTTAACTCCTCCCACTTCCTTCATATCAAAAGTGTAGCCACAGGTCCCCACACGGGTCCCAGTTATGTCTATCTCTTTGTGGGATATGTGGAACATTCCCTGTTCAAGTCCTACTCCAGCCCCCACCCATAACTCTCTCTCTGGTACCTCAGTTACATCATCGATGCTGCTTCCCTATCTTGTTCTGAACTGGAAAAATATATCAATTTCGTTTCCAATTTCCACCCCGGTCTGACCTTTACCTGATACATCTCTGACTCCTTCCTTCCCTCTCCCAGTTTCTATTTGTGGAGATAGACTAGCCGCCAATATCCACTACAACATCACTGACTCCATAGTTACCTGGACTATACATCCTAGCAATCTGCTTCCTGTAAAGACTTCATCCCATTCTCCCAGTTTCTCCATCTCCATTGCATCTGCTTTGATGATGCTACCTTCCATAGGGGTGCGCTTATCCTCAACTGAGGATTCCCCACCACCGTGGTTGACAAGGCCCTCAGTTACATCCCACCATCTCCTGCACTTCAGCCTCCGCCCTTTCTTTTCCCTCAACATCGATAGGGTCCCCTAATCCTTACTTACCATCTCATCTGCATCCACATTCGAAGGATCATTAGCCGCCATTTCCATTACCTCCAGTTAGATGCAACCACCAGACAAATACATTCCCCTCCCGTCCCTTGTCAGCCTTCCACAGGGATTGTTCCCTCTGGGACACCCTGGTCCACTCCTTCTTCACTCCCAAAATATCCCCACATCCCCACACCATTTTCATGCAATTGTTTACTTTCTCCCTCCTCAATATCCAAGGCTCTAGACATACCTTCCAGGTCAAGCAGTCCTTTCACTTAATCTGGTCTACTGCATTTGCTGCTCGCAATGTGGTCTCCTCTTCTTTGGGGAGATGAAATGAAGTCTGGGCGACCGTTTTGTGGAACACCTGCGCTCTGCCCACAAAAATGACTCTGAGCTTCTGGTTGTCTGCCACTTTAATACCCCCATCCTGTTCCCTGTCTCTGTCCCTGAGACATCTCTGTCTCAGGCTTGCTGCGTTGCTCAAGCGAAGCCCAGTGCAAACTGGAAGAACACCTCCTCATTTTCCATTTGGGGACCCTGCAGCCTTCAATATTGAATTTTATAATTTTAGGTCCTGAGCACCTTCTTTCACATCCTTTACTCACCCCTACACTTAGACCTCATCACATGGACTGCTGTCTGCACAGCCAATGCATTTTCGTCAACTTATGGTCCCCTTTCGGGACACTTCTTTCTCGTTAGCTTGCCACTATCCATCCCTTTGTCTGCCTAACTGTCTTTATCTTCTTGTTGGGTTCTGTCTCCACCTATCACTTACTCCTTTAACCCCGTCCCTCCCATCTCCTCTGCCACTACCCCCACCTTCACATATGTACCACTTTTCTCTAGCTACCATTAATGGTGAAGGGTCTGTTACCTGTTAACTCTGTTTCTCTCTACACAGGTGCTGCCAGACCTGCTGAGTTTCTCTGGCAATTTCTGTTTTTGTTTTCAGATTTACCGCAGCCACAGTTTATTTTACTGCAGTTAAACGACTTGAATTTTTGCCGCCAATATAAGACTGACCCCTGCCCTATATTTTTACATGGTTTCATTTCACCACAAGTTTTCTATGATGGATATCAAACTGCGATGTTTCCTGTATCTGCTGGGAAAATAAAGTACTAGCCCTTGAGGTTTAATGTTATGAAGCTAATGCTTTTTATGCCCTAGTTTTCTCGTCATTGTAAACATATTTAGCAAGTTGATACAAACCAGCATGGTTAAAAATACAAGCTTTGAATTAACTTCAGGAAGGGCACTTGGGATCAGTGAACCGAGACTGCCCAAGAATTATGACATTGTTTGCATTTTTTTTGTGACTTGAGCAATCTTGGTTCTGTGTCAAAAGGTTTTGGTCCAAGTATCATTTCATAGCCTTGATCATGAATATCCAGGCTGACTCTCCTGTACAATACTGGGGGAGTGCTATACCATTGGAAATACAGCCCTTCCAATGAGACAAAGGCAGATGCATGGGAATGCCACCACTTGCAAGTTCCCCTCCAAGTCACACCATCCAGACTTAGAAATACAATCTTTGATCTTATAACGTCAAAATTCTGAAGCTCCTTTGTAACAGTACTTCCAGTGTTTCTACATGATATGGATTGCAGCAGTTCAAGTAGCCATCTTTTCAAGGGCAGTTAAGGATGGGAAATAAATGCTGGCCTAGCCAGCAATGCCCATTTTAAGTAATTGAATAAAGAATTCTTCAACCCTGGCAAAATTCTTGTAAATCTTTTCCGAACCCTTTCAAGTTTCACAACATCATTCCGATAGGAGGGAGACCAGAATTGCACACAATATTCCAAAAGTGGCCTAACCAATGTCTTGTATATGTTCTTGAGTGTTGATGGAGCTGCAATCCTGCAATCCTTTGGGCAAGTGGAGTATATTCCATCACATTCCTGACTTGTGCCTTACATCTGGAAGTTTAGAGGTAGGTTACTCACTGCAGAATTCCTGATTTGGAGATGCCGGTGTTGGACTGGGGTGAACAAAGTTAAAAATCACACAACACCAGGTTATAGTCCAACAGGTTTAATTGGAAGCACACTAGCCTTTGGAGCGATGCTCCTTCATCAGGTGATAGTGGAGGGCTCGATCGTAACACAGAATTTATAGCAAAAATTTGCAGTGTGATGTAACTGAAATTATACATTGAAAAATTGATTGTTTATTAAGCCTTTCATCTGTTAGAATATAGTGATAGTTTCACTTCTTTCATGTGTAAATCACAAACACTGTTCAGAATTTTGACATTAAAAGATCAAAGATTGTATTTCTAAATCAGGATGGTGTGACTTGGAGGGGAACTTGCAAGTGGTGGCATTCCCATGCATCTGCCTTTGTCTCATTGGAAGGGCTGTATTTCCAACAGTATAGCACTCCCCCAGTATTGTACAGGAGAGTCAGCCTGGATATTCATGATCAAGGTTATGAAATGATACTTGGACCAAAACCTGAGAAAGCAACTTTTAAAAAAAAGGTTTTGTGATTTACACATGGAAGAAGTGAAACTATCACTGTATTCTAACAGATGAAAGGCTTAACAGACAATCAATTTTTCAATGTATAATTTCAGTGACATCACACTGCAAATTTTTGCTATAAATTCTGTGTTACGATCGAGCCCTCCACTATCACCTGATGAAGGAGCGTCGCTCCGAAAGCTAGTGTGCTTCCAATTAAACCTGTTGGACTATAACCTGGTGTTGTGTGATTTTTAACTTTGCAGAATTCCTGGCCTGGTGTAATGCTAGTCAATCTACACTGCCCTCCCTCCAAGGTAATTTCATCCGTCCTAATGTGCAATGCCTCAAAATGCTCGCAGTACCCTAGATTCCTTAGTATGGAATCCTATCCTCAGCTCCTGCTTCTGAATCACGCTTTATCCCTCTTACACATTCTCGAATTCGATGATAATATTAGAGGAGGTAATGGCTATAGCAATGGTCTTGTGGTCTTATCACTGGAGTATAAATCAGAGACCTAGGAAATGTTCTGGGAACCCAGGTTTAAATTCTGCCATGGCAGATGGTGGTATTTGAATTCAGTAATAATCTGGAATTAAATGATGACCACAAAACTATTGGGGAAAAAAGCCCCATCTGATTCACTAATGTCCTTTTGTTTCTAATTTCCTTTTAAGGATGGAAATCTGCCATCATTACCTAGTCTGGCCTACATGTGACTTCAGACCCACAGCAATGTGGTTGACCCTTAACTGCCCTCTGAGCAAATTAGGGATAGTATTGACAATGCCCACATCCTGCAAATGAATTATACAAAAATCAAAACTCCTCTGAACACAAACTCCTCGTTTGGACCTCTGGAGGTGAAAACTTTCCGGCTTAGGTCTTTGATAATGGAGATAATACGCACCAGCTTTGATGATCAATTCATTTCTCACTCTCTCTGTCTTACCTCACACTGGAAAGCTGGGAATCAGAGAGAGGTGTTAAAAGCCAGGACAACAACCTGTGAACTGAGAAAGGGTGAAAAAGCTTGAATAGATAGAACAGGTTTGAAGCTTATTGACCTGGTCAGATGATTGAATATTCCACAGGTCGCAATAGCTCATCTGCTGCTGAACATTTTGGTGGATGTTCTGTCAATTGCCTGGGACACCTTCAATGCCTGGCAGTGAGTTAAGGTGTGGGAAAGAGAGAAAACATTGGTGGGAATGAAATCAGAAATTATCACAGAATGTTTCTGGGGCAGAAGGAGACTCTTTAGAATGATAATATGGCAGTATTCCATTACAGAATCAAACTCTCTGCCATGAGGTTAAAGAAAAGGACAATTTAATACATGGAGCGTTGTGATTATATTCATCATTCTGTTTGGTAGTAGATGGACACAGTCCTAATGGGACAGACTGTAATCCAGTGATTGAATTGTTTTCTGCTGAGCTAGAAAGTGGGCTTCCAGCCAGTGTCATCCCTGCCCCCTCTCATTATCCAATGGTGGCTGATGAATAGGTTCCAGCTCCCAGTTAACGTTGAGGACAATGAAACCCTGAATGTCTGGATGAAGAGACCAGGCACAGAATCCTTTCCTCGGGAGTGCGCTTTGTTGGATTTTATTACCTCTCAGAGTGTCCAAAAAGATAAAGCAAAATTAAAAAATAGAAGCAAAGCCATAAAACATATATTGGTCTCCTTGTGTCTGTGTGCATGTACAAGCCTGTATATATAAGTGTGTAAAACATGTTGGTCAGTTTGACAGATAATTATTTGATATAATATAAAAGATAATATTACAAAGGCGATGTAACCTCATAGCTCATACATCAAGGTCTGAATGGCTCAAATGCAATATAGGTTTCACTATATGTAGCCCCCCAGGGACAGGTTCAATCCCAACTCCTCCCCACTGCCACTAACACTAGGAAAATGTTCCCGTACACCTGAGTCTGTGACTTTTATTGATGTGTCGTCTCTGTAAGAAGCTGCTGGGTTCAACCTCACAGTGCAAGAAGGGGACAGTGCTAATATTGAACCAGCTTTCATCCCACTTAACTATAAAACACCTTTCCTCCCCCTCACCCTCCTCCCTGTCAGATCTGTCTCTGCTGCAGACTGCCCAACAACAGGTTAACTCCGGTCTCCCTGAGCTGCTGAGCATCAAGCAAGGGAGGGCTGCGTGGACGAGACCACCCAGTTTGTCCCTGCCACTCGCTCCACACTCCTTCAGCACCTCAGATTGAACAACTTCAGTCCAGAGGAGAGAGGGGTTCACTTTGATGTTGATTGCAAAATACAGAAGATGTGACGGTGTGCACTCCTCCCATCCCCAATCCTCACTGTGCAGGTAAGTGCGTGCTTTATCAACTCACTTTATGTCCTGAAGAATATTTTTCTCTGCAATGTACAGCTCCAGACTGAACTAAAATTCTCATTAAACCCATGAGATTTGCTGCAGGAATACCATCTGTGACAACATGCACTCCATGTGCAGGGAATGAATACTTCATACATGGTGATCGCCTCAAAATGTGTAACCCTTTGCGTTCTAAAGTGTTTATTTAAAAATCAATCTCATTATAATCTAAACTAAAAGCAGCAGTCAGTGTTATCTGATAAAGCACTTGGGGTTATAAGCCATTTGTAACGTTGGTTGTTCTGAATGAACATTCTTCATTAAACAGGATTGTTTCTGTCTAAGCCATTATAGCCAGCACCATCTAATCACATTTAAATACTTCATTTATATTTGTTTTTCAGCTGCATGGATTCAGAGAAAATAAACAACCTTTTTGTAAAAGATATGTTTTGTCAATGCACAGATTTTCTTTATTTAAAAATTGGGGCTGTCTAATCTGAAATAACCTGACAAATGGCATTAATATTATTGCTTTAGTCCCACATTGCTAACCACAGGGAGAAAACCAATGATTCATTGATCACTGTCCGTTCTGGTTGCTTTGTGTTTAATTTTTTTTTCATCGCTGGCACACATTGGTGTGTGCGTGTTTGTGTGTGTGTGTGTGTGTGTGTCCATCACTGTGCCTGTGTGTGTAACTGTCAGTGTGCCTGTATGTGTGTCTGTGTGTCTGCATATGTGTGCGTGTGGCTTTGGTTGGAGGTTTGTTGATATTTTGCTATTTTCTTTAAAAGTCAAAACTGGTAACAGACATTGGTATTAATCTGGGAGTGAGTAGAAAATGCTTCAAGTGTTTGCATGAACTGTTCCCCAGGATTTCAAGTGTCTTCCCATTTAAAAAGAAAGAATTGCATATATGGAGCTGCTGTAACCTCTTCACAACCAACTAAGTACTTTTAAATTGTGCTACTGTTGTAACGAAGTTGATCCTGCAGCCAGTTTGAACATAACAGGCTCTCATGAGCAGCAATGTGATAATTAGTCTATCTTTTGGTGATTTGATTGAGGGACACATATTAGCCAGGATGCTAAGGTGAATTGCACTATTAATCTTCAAGCTAGTGCACAATGGGACCTTGTGCATTGAGCTGAGAGGGAAGACAGCTTAATTCCTCATCCAAATGATGGTGTCTCTGACATGCAGCATTCCCTCGGTACAGCACTGATGTTCCAAGCTTGATCTTTGTGCTTGAGTCCTGGATGGGATGTGAACCTGGAATGAAACTGCGATAAAGGGCTATGGGAAACAGGCAGAAAAGTAGAGTTGAGACCAGAGTAAGATCAGTCGTGATCATGTTAAATGACAAAATGGGTTCAAAGGGCTGAATTGCATACTCCTGCTTCTAATTCCTACATTCCTCAAATCTTCTGACTCCAAGATAATGGGGAAAAAATGGGTGAGTGGGACTATGTGAGTTCCCCTTGCAGAAATCAGGGCAGACACAGTTACAATGGGCCAAAAGGTTGTGCTCTGGCTAACCTGCAACTGTAAGAGGGCTACCCACCCACCCCCAACCCCCCACCCCCTCGCCACACACGTGCATGCACACACACATGAACACTCACACACAGAGACACACACTCATACACACACACAGACGCACACACACACTCACACACACGCACACACAGGCACACGCACACAGGCACACACGCGCACACACATGCACACACACAGGCACACACATGCACACACGCACGTGCACACACACATACACACTCACACACACCACACAGACACACACTCACACACGCACACTCTCACACACAGAGACACACACACAGACATTCACACACACACACACACACACAGGCAAACACATGCAGAGGCACACACACATGTGCACACACACTCACATGCACAAACATGCATATATGCGCACATACACATACATGTGCACACACAGGTCAAAAAGGGAGAGGTATAGAGAAGTGGTTTTGGCAGGTAGTGTCATGACAGATGAAGTCTGCCTGCCAGTGGTGTAACAACAGAAATGTGGTTGAAATACCCAGGGCCAGAATCCAGCATTCTACATTCAGTTCAACACAGGAGTAGGCCACTCAGCCCCTTGGTTCTGCTGCACCACTCAATCATTTTGTGTGATGTGGCCAATCTGATTGCTCCACATTCCTATTTGCACCCCACCCTGCACCCGATAACTTTTCTCTGAGCTTTGTAGGTGAAGTAACTCCATAAGGCCACTATCCCATCACCAAGTCAACTTTTATCTTCATGCGCACAGCCAGTTTGCAGTCAGTCCCTGAACTGAGGAGATTCTAAATTCCCTGTTAATATCTGTCAGCCAAGGCTCCCTGATTGGCACAGGTGAACCACCCCAATCAAGGATCTTGTAGTCAATAAGATCCACCTGGTTCCAATCACTACAGTAGGGCTGAAGGAGACAGGGAGGAGTGAGATCATGGTGGAATTTGAACAAAAAGGTAAATATTTCCACAAACAAAGGCTTTTCTAATGGGAGTTACAGTTCAATGAGCAAAGGGATCGATGGCTGGGTGGGAACTATGTGTTGTTTAGAGCCACACAACATCTTTTCAGTTAGTTAGTTGAGCAAGCCCAGTCAAGGGCTAGTGAATCTGACTTTGATAACTTTGTTGAAATCACTCCCAATTAAAGATTATTGTTGCTTCCCTCTATCTGCCATGTGCTCTCGATCTGAGATGCTCTTTCTGATAAAAAGCAGATCAGTGAATGTGAGGAGAGAGCTCTGTGCTGTATTTTAAATGTGCTCCCAGATTACAGAGGAATTCCTAAAGCAAATCCTGTCAAAATGTGTTAAGTTAGTCTGCACTTTAAAGAAAGGACTTGTATCCATATCGCAGCTCCCACAGCCTCGCCATGTCCCAAAGCACTTTAATGGCCGGTGAAGCCACCGTTGTGGGAAGCCCCACAGAATTTGTGCACCGCAAGCTCCCACAAACAGCGATGAATTTAGTAGCAAGATGATGTCTTCCACTGAGGTTAGTGAACTGATAGAACTCCCTTACTCTTCAATATCATTCCCTTCAATTTAAAATCTCGTGCCTAGGCAGCACACATGACAGTGCAGCACTCCCTCAGCACTACAGCCTTTCTGTTCTGAGGAAGCCTCGAGACAGAGATGCTGCAACACATTTCTTTCTGAGTTGGAGTTGAGTAGATGCAATTGCAGCTCATTGAGCCACATGAAGGGATATCGGCCTGTATTTTACTGTCACTCAAAGCCTAATGTGTGGAAGTGGCAATGCTGGAGCAGTTGCTGATGAGCCCTGACCCCTTTGAGAGTTTGGTAATACAAGTGCATGTCAGACCATTGTGATGTTATGCCTGTGCGTTGTGTGTTGCTGAGCTGGTTTAGAGTCTGAACACTGGAGTCACAGTTGACAAGTGGAAGTGCCACTTGATTTGACAGCTGTCAGTTGGAAATTCTGGAATCCAATTAAAAAGGAGCATGATCAGGTGGGCCGTCATTTAGGGAGATTCAAAACAAATGTTACCAGGTCAAATGCTGGCTGGATTTGAGAGTGGGAGGCAGAGGGCATCAATGAGGCCTGATGCAGGAGTCAAACTGAAAGGCTGTCATCTGGGAGAAAGACAGATGAACACAACGAAATAAATTTCCTGATCAAACAGTGTTTCCTGGATTAAAGGACGGTATAAAGTGCTGACACAAGGGCAAGCAAGATCAAATGTGTGAAGAAGGGAAGATGCCAAAGGCTGCTATATGTACCAGTAATGCAGACACGTTCAATCTGAAAATATTAATGATGTAATCAGGCAGAACTGTGAAAATTCATTGTGTCCTGAGGGGATTCAGCGTAGCTTACACAGAGTAAGTATAATGATTAATCGGTTTAGTTTCTTTATTCATTCATGGGATGAGGGTGTCACTGACTGGGCCAGCATTTATTGCCCATCCCTAATTATTCAGAGGGCAGTTAAGAGTCGACCACATTGCTATGGGTCTGGAGTCACATAGGCCAGACCCAGTGAGGATAGCAGTTTCCTTCCTAAAGGACATCAGTAAACCAGATTTTTTTTCTGATTGACAGTAGATTTATGGCCATTATTAGACTCTTAATTCCAGATTTTTATTGAATTCAAATTCTGCTGTGGCAGGATTCGAGCCCAGGTCCCCAGAACATTACCTGGGTCTCTGGATTAACAGTCCAATGATAATACCAGAAGGCTAAATTCAAATTTCACCATCAACCATGATGAGACTCAAACTCATCCCCAGACCATTAGCCTGGAGCTTTGGATTACAATATCATTGCAGCTGTACAGGATATTGGTTCGGCCGCTTTTGGAATACTGTGTGCACTTCTGGTCTGCACTTCAGAAAAGGTGTTGTTAACTTTGAAAGGGTTCAGGAAAGATTTACAAAGATGTTGCCAGAGTTGGAAGGTTTGAGCTATAGGGACAGGCTGAACAGGTTGGGGCTGTTTTCCCTGGAGGATCAGACGCTGAGAGGTGACCTTATAGAGATTTATAAAATCATGAGGGACATGGATAGAGTGAATAGACTAGGTCTTTTCCTTTGGGTTGAGGGAGTCCAGAACTGCATGGCATAGGTTTAAGGTGAGAGTGGAAAGATTTATAAGTGCCCAAAGGGCAATTGTTTTCATACAGAAGGTGGTGCGTGTATGGCATGAGCTGACAGGGAAAGTGGTGGAGGCTGTATGATTGCAACATTTAAAAGGCATCTGGATAGATATATGGATAGGAAGGGGATATGGGCAAAATGCTGGCAAATGGATTAATTAGGGATATCTGGTTAGCATGGATCGGTTGAACCGAAGGATCTGTTTCCATGCTGTACAACTCTATGACTCTATGAATCTATCACTCGCCCAGTGAGATTAGCATTGCATCATTGTCTCCCCGTTTCTTTAGCTGAGAATACTGAAACTTTGTTTTTCACTGCAAAGTGGTTGAAATAGCTGACCCATAATTACATTCAATTCAATTGTTCCATTGTTAATCTGTGAGACACCAGATGTAGAAAGTTCTGAGAGCTACAGCCTTGTGTCAAACAACATGCAGACAAGCAGAGTCTAGGAATGAGAGACTTAGAGAACAAAATACACCACCTGCTACATGGACACAGCTGCTAAACATAATGTTAAGGTTTTCTACCTGGCTTTCAAATCCCACTATCTGGGTGGGTAGTTGAGGGAGGAAACCTCACAACCTTTAAAAAGTACTCGGATGAGCACTTGAAATGTCCTAATATTCAAAGCTCTGAGCCTGGTGCAGGAAAGTAGGACAAGTGTAGATTGGTCAAGACAGACTCAATGGGCCAAAGATCTCTTCTGTACTCCATGACTTCATGACTCTACAACTCTCCATGACTCTAATTCCAATCTCTTGCACATGCATGATTTTAATCACTCCATTATTATTGTCTCTGTCTTCAATTGCCTGGGCTGTAAGATCTGAAAATCTCTCCCTAGTTTTGCCCCACTTGAAAATCTAATAGCTTGACCAGTTTTTGGTCATCTGTCCTAATATCTCCTTGTGTCAAATTTTGGGTGCTGCATTTTACAAGCATTGAAGCATTTTGTGAGGTGAAAATGTACTTAAAGAAGGGAGAATATCAGGGGTTATGGGGAAAGAGCAGGGGACTGGAACTGGATCACAGTTTGAAAGGGCTATCACTAATTTGATAGGCTGATTGGCCGGCTCAATATTGTACTATTCTATGATCACATGTAAATGGAAGCTGTCATTGATGCTTTTCAACTTTTTATTGTCTGTAAAACTGGGAATTTGGACTATAATTATATAACAGATTGTCTTGTGTGAATATCACTGGTATGGGCTTTTACCAGAACCGTAGAAAGGTTATGGATCAGGAAAAGGAAGTTCGGCTCACGAGATCTGTGCTAGCCAAGAGATTTTTTTTGAACAGTTCATTTTAATCCCTCCTTCCAGCCCCTGGTCTTGCAGGTTACAGCAGGACAGGCACAGTACCTTATAAACCTCCACGTCCAAACTGGGCAGTGAATTCTAGATGCCTTTCCAGAAGACAGTCTCTCAGAATTGATTCTAAGCATTTGTGCAAAACCAAAGCCAGACTGACTGGCCTATCATTTTTTGGCCTGTCCCTTCTTAAACAATGGTATCATGTTCACAGTCCTCCAATCCTCTGGTGCCTTGCCTCTACCTAGTGAGGACTGGAAAATAATGCTCAAACCATCCACTATTTGCTCCCTGGCTTCCTTTAACAGCCTGACATACAGTCCATCCGGTTATAGTGTTCAAGGCAGTCGGTACCCAGTTCCACCAGTACTTCCTCTCACATTGTCAGAAGCCACATGACACCAGGTTAGAGTCCAACAGGTTTATTTGAAGCCACAAGCTTTCAGAGCGCTGCGCCTTCATCAGGTGAAGGTGTTGCAATACAACCTGCCACTGTGTGACTTCTGACTTTCACATCCTCTCACATTATTCTTATTGTGTAAAAAATATTTCACACTCCCCTTTAACTGGATGGTCTCGATCTGTTCTATTTGTTGTAAAATGCTCATTAAGAACTCGGCCCACATCTTCCACATCCAGTAGTAAACTACCTTGTTCGCTTCTGATAAATCCTACCTTTTCCATAGTCGTTCACTTGCTTTTAATCTCCTGATAAAACGTCTGAGTTTTCCTTGATTTTACCTGATAGTAGTTATTTATGTCTCCCTTTGCTTTCCTAGTTTATTTTTATTAAACCTTATCCCCGTACTTTGTATCGTCTTTATCCCTGTACTTTGTATTGTCTTTCAAACAGTATTCAGCTTTTTGTAGTTATTGTTTTTGGCTTTATCTTTCTCTGTAGTTTCTGGATAACCAGGGGGTATCTAGATTTGGCAGTATCATCATTTTTCTCTGTGGAGGCATGTCTACACTGTGCATGGAGAATCATGCAATTGGAAATGCCTCCCACTGATTAGTCACTGGTATTCTTTTATATAATTATACGTAAAATTAAAAGATAACACTTAAAAGGAATCAAAGCTTCTCGTTGAATGTCAATTTAAGTGGACTCAGTTGTATCCGAGGTAACATTCTGTCGACTGGATTGCTGTATTTGTAAAATATAACTGATACATGAGGTGCATAGAGCTGATAATACTCTCTTGAAGGCCAGTGGCACAATTTCTCCTGTGAGTTTTCAGGAGAGTTGATCAGCAGTAAGTACTTGCAGGCTGCAAAGAGAAATGAGACCAATTCACTGGGTGGTTTTTGTATAAAACAAGTCATGTTTGTACAGTTCAAATGGTTTAGTTTAAGACAGTTATGCAACTTAAGGCAATCACGCAAGACATCCAACCCCCAGGTCATGTAAGCCTGTTGATCCATACCGTATTTAGTTGGGAAGGGGATCAAGGATGACAGGGAGAAAGCAGAAGAATGGGGTTGAGAAACCTATCAGCAACAATTGAATGGCAGAGCAGAATCAATGAGCTGGATGGTCTAACTCCTATATCTAATGGTATGCACTGTTCTTTGATCCTAAAAAAATGCAAATTGCTCTTGGTGTTCCTTTATGTTTTACTGACAGTCAAACTGTGAATGTAGTCTTTAATTATACAATTATAGAACTAGCAAGTCGAAGACACAGGTCAGGCTGAAACATGACAGGGAGCGACAAATGCCTGTTGGATTAAATTGCATCAATTTCAATGCAAGAGAGCTGACAGGGAAGGCTAATAAACTCAGGGCATGGATAGATATGTGAGACTGGGATGTTACAGCCATTACAGAAACATGGCTAAGGGAGGGGAGGGACAGGACTGGCAGCTTAATGTACCAGGGTACAGGTGCTTTAGGCGGGACAGAGGTGGTGGAAGGAGGGGAGGGGGAGTTGCATTTTTGATTTTGGGAGGTATCACAGCAGTAATTGGAGATGAAATCACTGAAGGATCATCCACTGAGGCTTTGTGTGTGGAGCTAAGAAATAAGAAGGGGTTGTATCATGGGCCCCCAAATAATCAATGAAAATTAGAAGAACAAATATGCAGGGAGATTGGGGAGACTTGCAGAAGCAATTGGGTTGTCACAATAGGGGATATTAATTTTCCTAACACAGACTGGGACTGCCAGGGTTTAGATGGAGTGGAATGTGCTAAGTGCGTTCGGGCAAGTTTCCTCAAGCAGTACATAGATGGTCCTACTCGGGAAGGGGAAAGATTCAATCTACTCTTGGAAAATTGGGCAGTTCAGCTGACAGAGGTGATAATGAGGGGAACACTTTGGGACCAGTGACCATAATTCCATTAATTTTAAAATAGTTATGGAGAGATTAGATTCCCTACAATGTGGAAACAGACCCTTCGACCCAACAAGTCCACACTGACCCTCTGAAGAGTAATCCACCCAGACTCATTTCCCCACATTTATCCCTGACTAATGCACCTAACACTAGAAACAAAATTGGTCCACAGGTTCAAGTCCTAAATTGGGGAAAAGAGAATTTTGATGGAATTAGACAAGGGTTGATTGGAGTAGTTTGTTTACAGGCAAAGGGACCTCCGGTAAGTGGGAGGCCTTTAAAAGTGAGATAGCTCAAGTTCAAGATCTATATGTTCCTGTGAGGATGAAGGGAAGGTTGGCAGGAATAGGAAACCCTGGATGACAACAGATACTGAGGCTTTGACCAGAAGAAGAAGGAGGTATGGCTCAGGGACAGGCAGCTGGGATCAAGGGAATCCCTGGAGGTATATAGGGAATACAGGAGTTTACTGAAGGAGGAAATCAGGAGGGCAAAAAGTGGGGGGAGGGGCATGAGATAGCCTTGGCTGAGAAGATTAGGGTGAATACAGAGAGATTCTTTAAATATAATAAAGGAAAAAGAATAACTAGAGAGAGAATAGGACCCCTCAAAGACCAAAGTGGACATGAATGTGTGGAACCATAGGAGATGGGCAAGGTTCCCAATAAATATTTCTCCTCTGTTTTTAGCATGGAGATAGACATGAAGACTTGGGAACTTGGGAAGTTAGTGGCGATGTCTTGGGGACAGTCCATATCACAGTAGAGGAGGTGTTGGACATATTAGAATGTATGAAGATGGATAAATCTCCTGGTCCTGACCAGAAATATGCAAGAGGCTAGAGAAGAAATTGTGGGAGTCCTAGCGATATATTTGCATCATCATTAGCCATGGGTGAGGTCCCAGAAGGCTGGAGGGTAGCAACAAAATTGTGCCATTATTCAAGAACAGCTGCAAAGAAAAACCTGGGAACTATAGACCAGTAAGCCTAACGTCTGTGGTAGGTAAATTACTTGAGAAGATTTTGAGGGATAAGATATACATGCATTTGGAAAGACAAGGTTTGATTAGGAGTAGTCAGCGTGGCTTTGTGCATGGGAGATCATGCCTCACAAATTTGTTAGAATTCTTTGATGCAGTGACCAGGGAAGTTAATGAGGGCAGGGTGGTAGACATCGTCTATATGAATTTCAGTAAGGCCTTTGCTAAGGTTCCACATGGTAGACTGTTCTGGAAGGTTAGATTGCATGGAATTTAGGATGAGTTGGCAAATTGGGTACAAAATTGGTTTGATGGTAGGTAGCAGAGAGTAATACTGGAAGGATACTTGACGGACTGGAGGCCTGTGACCAGTGGAGTGCCTCAGGTGTCTGTGCTGGGCCTATTGCTGTTTGTTATTCGTATCAATGATTTGGATGAAAATGTACAAGGCATGGTTAGTACGTTTGCAGATGACACTAAAATGGGAGGGATCATGAACAGTGAGGAAGGTTATCAGAAATTGCTGTAGGGACTCTAACTGACCTCTCATTGCCTAGGCTGAACATCACTGATGTAGCTTTAACCAGGATCATTTGCTTCCATGTGGTTTGAGCCTTTGCTTCATCCCTTTATCCCTCATGGATTCTGCTGGCCGTGAGGTGTAGATGTCTGGATTCTGAACTGCACTCCTCTCGGCGCTTCCCAGGATGCTACTGTTCATCATGTACTCCCTTGCTTAGTTTTTCTTGCCCAAGTGTATTGCCTCACATTCATCCAGGTGGAATTCCGTTTTACCATAGAGCTGACCAGCCCATGTATACCAGGCCTCTGGTGGGCTCTGAGGGACTTCTCAGGAACGTATGCATCCCCATTAAGCTACACTTTCTGCCCACAATGTCTGCCCTCACCCCCTGAGCTGTGTGACCATCGGCCCTCAGAATTACTCTACCTTCACTCCGGTTACTCACCAGGCTTTACTAATAGCAAGAGGTTTGTTCAACAGGTCAGATGAGGTGCCCCAGTTTTAAAGTATGCAGTGTAGGTAATTGGGTTTTGAGCTATATTCCCTGTAAGCTGGTCACACAGCAGCTGAGGATACCTGCACACACTCCATCATTGTCTTCTGTAAGGCACTAAGTAATTGTGGGTAGCATTTATGTTCCTGAGTCCATGATGTTGTGAGTTAAACTCTTAATCTGGCAACTGTGTAGAATCATATAATCCCTACAGTGTGGGAGCAGGCCATTTGGCCTATCGATTCCACACTGACCCTCTGGACAGCATCCCCCCAGACCCACCCAACCATGTAACCCCACATTTCCCACTGCCTATCCACCCTGACCTGCACTTCTTGGGATTGTGGGAGGAAACTGGAGCACCTGGGGGAAACCCACACAGACATGGGGAGAATGTGCAAACTCCACACAGACAGTCGTTCAAAGGCTGGGATCGAACCTGGGTCTCGGGCACTGTGAGGCAGCAGTGCTAACCACTGAGTTAACCCTTAAGGATCTTTCTCATGAATGAGAAAGGGAGAACAGGATACTGAGTCAGAATATCAGCCGTGATCATATTGAATGGTGGAACATACTCAAAGGGCCGAATGGCCTACTCTTGCTCCTATATTTTGCTTCTATGAATTTCAGCTCTGGGTGAAATATGCTGCACTGACTCCTCAGAGATCCAGGCAGAAACATTAAAAACTGGGTGGAAGGTTGGGTTTTGAGTAGGTTACAGCCAGGCCTAGTCTGACTCAGAAAGCTGTGGTTTTGAGTCCCACTGCAGTATTTAACAATGGAGCCCCCAACTGCAGCTAAAAGGCTGAAGGGATTTGCTCTGGACCTATAGGTGCAATGACTGAGTGTTCTGTCATTCTGTGAAGTAAGGTCACTGCCAGAAATCATTTATCAATTTTGTCACAATTATGCAGTCAGTAGTTGCAAGCTTTGTGAGCAGTACCAAAGGTTTCAACTGAGAGTCTCCAGAGAGATTTTAATCAGACATCCCTGCCGTTCGAACAGCTCATTGTGATGTGGAAGCCTAGGGCAACTCTCTCTCATTGGGATAAAAAGGGAAGCTCACAAATGGCTGCTTTTCAAAGACAACTTTGAATAGAGTTGAGCTATCCGAAGACCAAACTGGTTCCTGTCAGTGCATTGTTGACACGCTACACTGTGATGATCTTGAGAAGGTGGCAGAGGAGATTTACAATGTGTATATCTGGGAAGAGGGCTGGAAAAACAGAGGAGGCTTCACAGTAAAGCAGGGACGTCAAAGAGGAATTTAATGGAAAAGAAATCAGAAATTGCTGCAGAAACTCAGTAGGTTGGCAGCATCTGTGGAGAGAAAACAGAGTTAACATTTTGGGTCCAGTGTCTAGATTAGAGTGGTGCTGGAAAAGAACAGCAGGTTCCTGATGAAGGGCTTTTGCCCAGAACATCGATTTTCCTGCTCCTCGGACGCTGCCTGACTTGCTGTGCTTTTCCAGCACCACTCTAATCTTGACTCTGATTTCCAGCATCTGCAGTCCTCACTTTTGCCATTTTGGGTCCAGTGGCCCTTCCTCAGAACACTTTCTCTCCATGTCTTACTTGAATATACTCGGTGACCCAGCCTCCACAGCCTTCTGTGGTAGCAAGTTGACCACTGTCTGTCTGAGTGAGAAAACTGTTTCCTTATCTCAGACCTAAATGCCTTACCCATACCCTGAGACAAAAACTGCATGTACTCAAGGTGTGGTATCACATGGGCCCTGCACAACCACAGTAAGACATCACTACTTCTGAACTCAAAAGTTCTCTTGCAATGAAGGCTAATGTAGTATTTGTTCTCCTAATTGCTTCTGCACTGTCTGTCCATATTTGCTGGTGTACACGGACACCTAGCTTCCTTTCTACTTCCACACTTCTCCATATATTACCATTTAAATAATACACTTGAGACTATACTGTCACCTAAACAAAGTTATATTTTCCTTGAGATTTTTTTTCAAGAGAGGTAATAAAGGCAGAGGTGACTCGGAGTTGAAAAATAACCTAGTTTAATAATGGCAGGGAGTGGGCAGGTCTCCCAGTTCAGGTTTTTTCTAGCTTGGTTTAGCTGTGGCAGTCACAAGATGCTGTAGTCCAGAGAAGGGTTCCAAGCTTCAGCAGATGATTCCTGACTGCTTTTTCTCTCTGAAATCTCCTTGGATGTTGTCTTGCAAGAACCTGTGTTTGAATTTACCTTTTTGCTAAGGGGTGTGTTTATGGGATGCTACTGGATTGGAACAGTTCCTTAGTTGCATTGGGCTAGTTAAAATTTCCAATAGTTAAGTTATTCCAAATCCTGTTTTCTTTCATTTGTGTTTCAATAAGTAGTCATAGAATTATAGAATCCCTACAGTGTGGAAACAGGCCATTTGGCCCAACAGGTCCACACCAACCCTCTGAAGCGAAACCCATCCAGAGCCAATTTCCTACCCTATTACTTTACATTTCCCTTGACGAATGCCCCTAATCTACATATCCCTGAAACACTATGGGCAATTTAGCATTGCTCATTTACCTAACCTGCACATCTTTGGATTGTGGGAGGAAACCAGAGCACCTGAAGGAAACGCACAGGGAGAATGTGTGAACTCCGCACAGACAGTTGCCCAAGGCTGGAATCGAACCAGCAGTGCTAACCACTGCACCACCGTGCCACCCTTGATGTGCAGGCTAGGTGGATTAACCATGGTGGCTACAGGGAGAGGGTGGGGATTTGTGTCCTTAGAGTTGGTATAGACTCGACAGGCTGAATGGCCTCTTTCTGCACTGTCAGGATTGATTGAAATGACTAATTGGATAATTCTTTCAGGCACATACACAATGGACCAAATGACCTCCAGCTATGCTGTAAGATAGAAATGGTGCAACAATGACTCATTAGGACAGCCCAAAGGTCTCTGGGATGTAGTTATGGGAGGGACATCAAAACAGTCTGAAGTGGTGAGTCTTTGGTTGTGATGTGTTACAACTACTCAGGTTTTGCAAGAGTTTGACAGAATAAATTTAAGATAAAAGAGAGTTATATCCTTTGATTGATTAATTAAAAACAGACTTCCTGAATATAAAACACAGGAAGACATCTGTATTTTACATTATGAAGGAAAGGTCACAGTAGATAGGCTCAACGGAAAAGTGGAGAGGGTTTGAGTTTGGAAACTGAATATGCAGTGAAGGGAATACTTTTGTGGATTTTGGAAGGAGAATGGTTCGGCCTTTTGAAGGGCAGATGTGTGGACCAGTCCTTCCTGTTATTACACAAAGAAAAATTTATGTGTGTCAGGTCAAAATCCTGGAATTTCCTCCCCAATGGCATTGTGGGTCTAACTACAGCACATGGACTGAAGCGATTCAAGAAGGCAGCTCACCGTCACATTCTCAAGGACAACTTGGGATAGACAATAAATGCTGTGATTTTTTTTTTAGAAAGCTATCTCAATGACATAAAAGCGGCTATTGGAACTCATAAGGAGCAGGGAATTGGGAACATTGGGCGGGAGCTGGAGTAAACCATTTGTCCCTTCAAGGTCAGGCAGCATCCAAGTAACAGAAGGGCCCCTGATGAAGGGCTTATGCCTGAAACATCGATTCTTCGCTCCTCGGATGCTGCCTAACCGTCTGTGCTTTTCCAGCACCACACTCTCGACTCTGGGCGGCACGGTGGTTAGCACTGCTGTCTCACAACACCAGAGACCCGGGTTCATTTCCCACCTCAGGCGACTGACTGTGTGGAGTTTGCACGTTCTCCCCGTGTCTGCGTGGGTTTCCTCCAGGTGCTCCGGTTTCCTCCCACAGTCCAAAGATGTGCAGGTCAGGTGAATTGGCCATGTTAAATTACCCGTAGTGTTAAGTAAGGGGTAGATGTAGGGGTATGGGTGGGTTGCGCTTTGGCGGGGCGGTATGGACTTGTTGGGCCGAAGGGCCTGTTTCCACACTGTAAGTAATCTAATCTAAAGATCTCCAGCATCTGCAGTCCTCACTTTCTCCTATTTGGCCCTTCAATCACGTTCCACCATTCAATAAGATCATGATCGATGTCCAACCTCAATTCTACTCACCCATGTTCTCCCCATACTCCTTATTATGCAAAGCTCTGCCAACCTTTCTCTTGAATATGTCTCGATGCCTGAGCATTAATCAACCTCCAATGTCAGGAATTTGCAGTTTTTTAAGTGAAGACATTACTCCTCATCTCAGTCATAAATGGTTAACCACTTATTCTGTGACTGTGATCTTGTGTTCTCAATTTCTGCAGCCAGGGGCAAACATTTTTCCCAGCATTCACCTTGTCAGGGCCTTCGAGACCTTTCTATGTCCTGTTAACAAACCTCTCATTCTTCTAACTTCAAGGAAATGTAGGCTTGGTCTCCTCAATCTCTCCTTATCAGATCATCCCCTCATCCCAAGATCCAATTTAGTGAACCCTCATTGCAGTCCCTTCAGAGCAAGTCTGTCCTTTCTGAAGGTAAGGAGACCGTACCTGCTTGCTGTTCTCTAGGTTTGTCCTGTATAGACGTAATGAATGTGCTCGGAGGATCAGTCAACATGGCAAAGAGTTTGGATATCGAGAAATAACCTATAAATCAACATCTGCTTTCTTAAGAGCAAGATTAAAACTCTCTTTGTGATACAGTACTTTCAGATTCTATGAGGTAAAACCAATGACTGCAGATGCTGAAAATCAAATACTGGATTAGTGGTGCTGGAAGAGCACAGCAGTTCAGGCAGCATCCAACGTGCAGCGAAATCAACGTTTCGGGCAAAAGCCCTTCATCAGGAATAAAGGCAGTGAGCCTGAATCAACACCATCCAGGACAGAGCAGCCCGCTTGATTGGCGCCACATCCACAAGCATCCACTCCCTCCACCACTGATGCTCAGTAGCAGCAGTGTGTACTATCCACAAAATGCACTGCAGAAACTCACCAAAGATCCTCAGCCAGCACCTTCCAAACCCACAACCACGTCCATATAGAAGGTGTGTAGGAACAGCACCACCTTCAAGTTCCCCGCTGAGCCACACCCCCTCCTGACTTGGAAATATATCATTGTTTCTCCACTGTTGCTGGGTCAAAATCCTGCATTTGCCTCCCTAAGGGCATTGTGGGTCATCCCACAGCAGGTGGACTGCAGCGGTTCAAGAAGGCAACTCACCCCCACCTTCTCAAGGGGCAAATAGGCTTGGGCAATAAGTACTGGGCCCAGCCAGCGACACCCACATCCCACAAATTGAATGAATAAATAAAAAAAAGAGAATGTGTCATGTGTTCAATCAGTAACACAACAGCGCAAAACTGAGGGAGTGCTGCACTGCCAGCGGCATGGAGTCCACATGAAACTTCCAACTGCCACCTTGTTCACTATCGTCAGGTGGATGGAGAAGATTTAATTGACACTAATCAAAGAAAAATAGGCTGATATTTAACTTTCAAGTAACATCACAAAAAAGCATTCTCTGATTGTGAGCACATTGCTGAGTGTGGGAGTTTGCTGAGTGCGAGTAGGCTGCTGAATTTGATACATTTGAAACAGTGACTACACTTCAGGAGCATTTTTTTTTAGATTACTTACAGTGTGGAAACAGGCCCTTCGGCCCAACAAGTCCACACCGCCCCGCCGAAGCGTAACCCACCCTACATCTACATCTACATCTACATCTACCCCTTACCTAACACTACGGGCAATTTAGCATGGCCAATTCACCTGACCTGCACATCTTTGGACTGTGGGAGGAAACCGGAGCACCCGGAGGAAACCCACGCAGACACGGGGAGAACGTGCAAACTCCACACAGTCAGTCGCCTGAGGTGGGAATTGAACCCGGGTCTCTGGCGCTGTGAGGCAGCAGTGCTAACCACTGTGCCACCGTGCTGTAAAATGTGTTCTGGATTAGTGGTGCTGGAAGAGCACAGCAGTTCCGGCAGCATCCAATGAGCAGCGAAATCGACGTTTCGGGCAAAAGCCCTTCATCAGGAAGAATGTGTGTTGAGGCACCCAGTAGTTGCGCAAGGCATCATACATGTGCAAAGCTTTTCCTCCTTTTATCCCTTTATTCCCTCACATACTTAATCTCAGATTTCCCATGAATACATCAGTGTAACTTGCCTCAGCGACTGCGTTTGGTAATGAGCCCCACAAGTAGTGACTTGCTAACTGGATATTAAAACGTGGCCTGGGGAAGGAACTGTGCTCCAAAAGCTTGTGATTTCAAATAAACTGGTTAGACTGTAACCTGGTGACATGTGACTTCTGACCTGGGTATTAAAAGCCTCTACAAGAACTCTGAAATGAAGTCTGCTGAATAACATAAAAGCAAAGTCATATGGAAGCTGGAAATCTGAAACGAAAACACAAAGTGCTGGAGAAGTCCAGATGACCTTGCATTGTCTGTGCAGAGCAAAACAAAGTTAACATTTTGAGTCTGATATAAATCTTCTTCAGAACCGGAAGTCCTGCTGAGCTTGTCCAGCACTTTCAAGATTTGAATTTGCTGAATGACTTTTTCCTGTACTGATGTTTCGGTGGTTTTCTGATCTGAGTCTGCTATTATTCTGAGTAACACTCAATTGCTCAAACCAGATTTTGTTAGAAATGGTATCAGCACAAATTTGCTGGTGAGTCATCTATCAACTGAATCAGGGTCTATCATCAGAATGCAAGTGGTTGTGGTGCAGTGGTAGTGTCCCTGCCTCAGAGCCAGGTTCAAGTCCCAACTGCTCCAGGGTTATGCAATAACATCTCTCAACTGGTTGATCAGAAAATATGTAGAATGGTAAAATCACCGAGGAGGCTATTGGTCTATTGTGTTTATGCCAGCCCACTCCAAGTGCAATTTCCCTAATCTCATAGCCCTCCATGTTTCCTTCTCAGATAATTATCCAATTCTCTTTTGAAAACCTCAATTGAACCTGCCCCCACCACAGTTCCCAGGCTGTACGTTCCAGTCCTAACCACTCACTGTGTAAAAAAAATGTTTCTCCTCGTGTTGCCTCGCTTCTCTTGGTAATCACTTTAAATGCTGTCCTCTGGTCTTTGATCCTTCCAACAACATGAATAGTCTGTCCTTTGCTACTCTGCCCAGACTCCTCATGATTTTGAACACCTCTATCAAATCTCCTCTCCAAAGTGAGATTCTGCACCCTGTCCACATGGCAGATGTTGCTCACCTCTGGAATGATCCTCATAAATTTTTTCTGTGCCCTGTCTCTAGTGCCTTTGACCCTTCCTGGAGTGCGGGGCCCAGAACTAGACACATTACTGCAGGTGAAGCCAAGCCAGTGTTTAATACAGGTTTATGGTAACTTCTGACAAAGGGTCACTGCACTCGAAATGTTAACTCTGATTTCTCTTCACAGATGCTGCTAGACCTGCTGAGCTTTTCCTATAGTTTCTGTGTTACCTTCTGATTTACAGCATCTGTAGTTCTTTTGGTCTTTCTTGTAATAGCTTTGCTTTTGGTGTCCATGTCTCCATTCTAAGACCCAGGATCTGAATGCCTTAATGACTCCAACCACTGCTCTGGGACCTTCAATAATTTGTGCACAAAAGCACCGGGTCTCTCTGCTCCCTCAGCCCTTTTACAATTGTTTTTATGTTGCCTTCCTCCATTTCCCCCCCCCCCCGCCGAAATGATTCACTTCACACATATTTCCCTTATCAAATTTCACTTCCATTTCACTGGTCTGTTCATTATAGCAGCCTGTGACCTCTTGAAGTTTATTACTGTCCTCCTTAGAGATTGCTAAGTATTGTGTCATCTCTAGATTTCAAAATTCTTTAATATAGATCACGAAAAGCAGGAACCAAACTCCGGTTCCTGGGAACACCCCCTCCACTCCCACAACTCCTGCCAACCATCACCACCCACCCCTCAACACTCCTCTGTATCATAAAACAGCTGTTCACCATTGGCCACAGCTTTTGATCAGTGAGAATTTGATATTGCTACTATTTATTTTACTGCATGAGCTACAAGCGTGTCATGGGGCAATGGTACCAAATGCCTTTTGGACACCACATCAACTGCATTACCCTCATCAATCTCCTCTGTTACTGCATCAGACAATATACTCAAAGCAGATGATTAGTGAAACAAAACAAAGAACTGCGGATGCTGGAGATAGAATCAGAGTAAGCAAAAACAGAAATTCCCTGCAAAACTCAGCAGGTCTGATAATATCTGCATAGAGTTAATGTTTCGAGTAGTCGGGTGACTCTTTGTCGGAACTGACAGCAGCAAGGGAAAATGTGGGATTTTCCAGCCCGTGTCACTGACAGGACCAAGGGTGGGAGGTGGGTAAAAATACAGCCAACCATTCTCATCCATTGTCAGTCATAGTCATAGAATCATACAGCACAGAAACAGACCCTTCGGTCCAACCAGTCCATGCCGACCATAATCCCAAAGTAAACTAGTCCCGCCTACCTGGCCTGGCCCATTTTTCTCCAAACATTTCTTATTCACGTAGTTGTCTAAATGTCTTTTAAATGTTGTTACTGTACTCACATCTATCACTTTGTCTGGAAGTTCATTCCACAAGCAGTTCACTCTCTGTGTAAAAAACGTTGCATAGAAATGTACAACACAGAAACAGACCCTTCAGTCCAACTCATTCATGCCGACCAGATATCCCAACCCAATCTAGTCCCACCTGCCAGCACCTGGCCCATATCCCTCCAAACCCTTCCTATTCATGCCCCCCGGTCTTGAAATCCCCCACTGTAGGGAAAAGACACCTACCATTCAGCTTATCCAGTCCCTCATTACTTTATAAACCTCTATAAGGTCATCTCTCAACCTCCTACATTCCAGTGAAAAAAAGTCCCAGTCTATCCAACCTCTCGTTATAACTCAGACCCTCCATTCCTGGCAACATCTTGGTAGATCCTTTCTGAACCCTTTCCAGCTTAATAATATCCTTCCTATAATAGTCCTATTCTCACATGACATGGATTGTTTTCAGCACTCCCTCTTCTGTAACTCTCTCTTTCTGAGCACTGTCTCCACCCATCTGCTCAACTCTACCTCAACATCACCTCAGTCCCCATCTTGTGCATAGCACAGGGAGAAAGTGAGGACTGCAGATGCTGGAGATCAGGGTCAAGAGTGTGGTGCTGGAAAAGCACAGCAGGTCAGGCTGTAAACGAGGAGCAGAAGAATCGATGTTGCAGGCAAAAGCCCTTCGTCAGGAATGAGGCTGTGAGTCAAGAGGTTGGTGAGATAAATGGGAGGGGGGGGGGGTGGAGCTGGGGGAAAGGTAGCTGAGAGTGCCATAGGTAGATGGAGGTGGGGGTAATGGTGATAGGTCAGAGAGGAGAGTAGAGCGGATAGCTGGGAAGGACGATGGACAGGTAGGACAGGGCCAAGTCAGAAGGTTGGATCTGGGATAAGGTGGGGGGAGGGGAAATGAGGAAACTGGTGAGATCCACATTGATACCATGGAGTTGAAAGGTCCCAAGGCAGAAGATGAGGCTTTCTTCCTCCAGGCGTTGGGTGGTAAGGGAGTGGCGATGAAGGAGGCCCAGGACCTGCATGTCCTTGGCAGAGTTGTTGGGGGAGTTTCCAGGGCGCCAACACCAACCAACTCCACTGTCGCATGGCTGACCACTTCAACTGCCCCTCTCAGCTACCTTCCCCCAGCTCCACCCCACTCCCATTTATCTCATCACCCTCTCAGCTGACAGCCTCCTTCCTGATGAAGGGTTTTTGCCCGAAATGTCGATTCTCCTGCTCCTCAGATGCTGCCTGGCCTGCTGTACCTTTCCAGCAACATACTCTTGACTTGTGCATAGCACAGCCAACCCATTCTCACCTACTCTTAGCTCTCATTATCATTTATTCAGTTTCCTTGTGTCCAGGCTTACTGTCAATAATCCCTTCATCTGCTTGGCTCCTTTCTCTATCCCTGGGTTCCATTTCCCCCTATGGTAATCTCCCTCCTGCCCCCAACAGGCAGACAGCCACACACACACACACGCACATGCGTGCATGCACACGCACACACACACACGCACAGTATAAATATCACCGTTTCCAACAATTCTGATGAAGAGTGACCACAATCGAAACATCAACCCTATATTTCTCTCTATAGAGGGTGCCTGACCTGCTTTATTTCATCAGCAATTTCTGTTTTCATTACCCTTAATGCATCTATGCTGGGTTTCTTTAATTAATGCACATTTGCCCAAAGATTTGCTCTTGTTATCCTAACTTGTCATTTCTGAAATCCAATGGAGACTGTTGCTTCAATCAATGAGAGTGATATTCTTCTCCCTTCTGCTGGGAAACTGGCTGTTTCTAGAATATTGCCCTGTAACGATAGTCTTTTTTAGATTAGATTCTCTACAGTATGGGAACAGGCCCTTTGGCCAACAAGTGGAAACAGACCCTCCGAAGAGTAACCCACTCAGACCCATCTCCCTCTGAATAATGCAGATAACACTACGGGCAATTTAGCATGGCCAGTTCACCTGACCTGCATATCTTTGGACTGTGGGAGGAAATCGACACAGACACGGGGAGAATGTGCAAACTCCACACAGACAGTCACCCGAGATTGGGATTGAACCCGGGTCCCTAGGGCTGTGAGGCAGCAATGCTAACCACTGAGCCAACATGCCACCCCATGTTATATTATCTAAATGTAACAGAAAGAAACACATGGATTCCTTATACTTGAAGATCTATAAGTGGTTTATTTGCAGCTAAACTAAAATATACAGTACAGAGATATCTCCAGGCACAGCCTGCACCTTGAATACTTCAGTGCAGAGAGCCTGTGGTCATATGACAATATCTATTTACTTGGTTCATTCATTTAGCTCTGAAAAGGACAACAGGCAAGAGTTGAGAATGTAACAGTCTTCTCCAGTTTCAGATTTGTCTTTGAATAGGAAATCTAGCAACACCACAATGCATTACTGTGCTCTTGGAATGAGGTATTAATCCAAGGTCTCTCCCTATACCTCTCAATGTATCTGGATTTCAGTGCTTATGAAAGGACTCACTATCACATTTCTAACAGGAACAAAAACAGAAATTGCTGGAAAAACTCAGTTCTGAAGAAGGGTCACTGGACCCAAAATGTTAGGTCTATTTTATCTTCACAGACCTGCTGCGTTTTTCCAGCAATTTCTGTTCTTGTTTCTGATTTCCAGCATCCACAGTTCTTTCACTTTTCTGTTTACATTGTTAACAGTAATTAGGGCTGTGTTTGATCTGTCAGTGGCACTCAGGTCTCAGGACTTGATGTGATGTCCAGGTTCTTATTTAAATGAGGTGTAGAATCATTCGAAATAAACAGTTCACGTTAAAACCGAAGAAAGTCATTCAAGTATGTTGTGAGTAATTTCAAGCTTGTATTGTTCGGTTAACATTTCTAGTAGGGAAGGACACGGTATTCATCTTACTTCCAGTCACACTGTCAATCACATACAGGTCAAGCAAAAACCAGGCCATTAACATCACCATGGCAACCTACATTCTCTTTAGGCCCTATACCATTGCACTACAAACAACACTCTGAATTTCCTTTGAACACAATAAATGTTATTCTTCCCCAAAAGCAGCTACTGCCAATTTATTTAAGTTGTAATAAATACAGTGGCAGGGATTTTAAACTTTTCTCACTTGTTCGTTGGATGTGGTGATTTGGAGATGCTGATGTTGGACTGGGGTGCAAAAAGTTAAAAATCACACAACGCCAGGTTATAGTCCAACAGGTTTAATTGGAAGCACTAGCTTTCGGAGTGCTGCTCCTTCATCAGGTGGTTGTGGAGGGCACAATTGTTTGACACAGAATTTACCGCAAAAGTTTACAGTGTGATGTAACTGAAATTATACATTGAATGATACCTTAATTGTTTGTTGAGGCTTTCATCTGTTAGAATACTATGATAGTTTCACTTCTTTCATGTGTTAATCACAAAACCTTTTTTTAAAAGTTGCATTCTCCGGTTAACTGTAACAATTAGTATTAGCTAGACAATATGTTGAAGGTGTTAGCCCCCTGTGCTCTCTGTCTTTACCATAATGTTTAGACAGATTGTAAACTAAAATATGAGAGTTTTACATTAATTCATGCAGTTTTTGAGCAAAGTACAATGTATCTCTGCAAGTCCAAATTCACCCCACAAACGTATATGTATATGAATATGTGTGCATGTGGGTCTTTGTGTGTGTGTGTGTGTGTCTGTCTGTCTGTCTGTCTGGGTTGGGGGGTTGTGAGTGAGAGAAAGAGAGTATATATGTGTGTAAGTGAGTGTAGAGTGTCTTAGGTCTGTGAGGGGGTGCATGTGTGAGTGTGAGAGTGTGTATGTGTGTGGGGTGGGGGGTTGTGAGTGTCTGTGAGAGAGAGTGTATATGTGTGTGCGTGAGTGTAGAGTGGTCTAAGTCTCTGAGAGGATGCATGTGGGAGTGTGTGTGTCTGTAAGGGTGTGTGTGAGTGTCTGTGTGCGTGTCTGTGTACATGTGTGTCTGTGTATATGTGTGTATATGTGTATAGGAGTGCCTGTGTGTGTATAGTGCAATGTTGGATGTGGGTTTTGATGGCTTGGCCGGAATTTATTGTTTTTATCTATTTGGCCCAGGGAAGATTGGGTTGACCATTTTCTTGATCAGCTGCAGTCCGTGTGCTGTAGATACACCCTGAATGCACTTATATAAGATTAGGTTAGATTCTCTACAGCGTGGAAACAGGCCCTTTGGCCCAACAAGTCCACACTGATCCTCCAAAGAGTAACCCACCCAGACTCATTTCCTTATATTTCCCCCTGACTAGTGCATCTAACACTATGGGCAATTTAGCATGGCCAATTCACCTGACCTGCACATATTCTGGAATAGCTTCCAAGAGTCTTATGGCACAGTATTGTGTCGTTATTTCTGGTCCATAAGGGCTATGTTCAAGTCCCACCTGCCCCATAGGTGTGTCAGAAGCTGTCTGAGCAAATTCTGTAAAATGACTCTCTGTCACAAATGTGTTAGACTGTGAGGCTCAGTGATGACCTTAAATTGGTTTCCATCGTATCTACTCGCGCAGTCCATATTATTTAATAAACAAGTTTCAATAGCAGAATTACATTGAATAAAAAACATACTTTTTGATGCTCTGAAGCAAGCAGGCAGGAATTTGTACATTCATGGCAGCTTTTTCATTTAAAAAAAAGGTCATGGAGACAGCCAATCGCAGCTGTATCCTTCTGAGGGAGAGAGAGTTCCAGAATGTCAATCCAGCCACAATGATAGAACAGCGATCTATTTCCAAGTCAGGATAGTGAGTGGAGGGGAATTTGCAGAGGGGTGGTGTTCCCATGTTTCTGCTGCCCTTGTCCTTCTCGATGGTAAAAGTTGCAGGTTTGGACAGCGCTGTGGAAGGAGCCATAGTAGCAGTGGTGTGTGCCAGAGGTGCAGCACCTCACCAAGACTCCTTTTACAGCACAGACAAACTCACAACCTGGATCAGTTAGAAGGTCAAAGGTAACAAGAACACCAAGCCCTGTATGTTCCCCTTCATCATCCTGACTTGGAAATATATCAATGTTCCTTCAGTGTCACTGAGTCAAACTCCTGGGACTCTGTCCCTAACTGTACTACGGGTGTGCCTGCACTGCGTGGACTACAGCGATTCAAGAAGGCAGCTCATCATCACCTCTCAACGGCCATAAGGGAGTGGCATTAAATGCTGACCGCGCCAGTTACCCCTAACAAATATAAAGGAAATAAATATTGGAGCACAAGATCTCAATGCCATCTTTAGTGCTTTGTGTTGGGATGTTCACTATTGTGTAACTACAATACCCATCCACTCCTGCCTTATCGCCAACTGTTCCTTACTTGGTGACATGAAATGAAGAAGAGATTTAATTACAAACACTGGAGGGTGAAAACTCAAAAGTAAAATTAATATTCACAAAATTAATTATTTATTCATAGGATGAGGGTGTCACTGGCTGGGCCAGCATTTATTGCCCATCTCTAATTGCCCAGAGGGCAGTTAAGAGTCAACCATATTGTTGTGGGTCTGGAGTCACATGTAGGCCAGACCAGGTAAGGATGGCAGTTTCCTTCCCTGAAGCGTATTAGTGAAACACATGGGTATTTCTCCAATGGATTCATGGTTATCATTAGATTCCTAACTCCTAATTCAAATTCCACCATCTGCTGTGGCACGTTTGGGGACCCTAGGACATTATGTGGGTCTCTGGATTAACAGTGCAGTGACAATGACACGAGGCCATCACCATCTCCCTGGAGCTGCAATGATTACCACTGGTGTAGGGACTGACTAATATTAAAGTAATGGATAGTTCAAGGGCTTTGAAACATGGCAGCTGTTATTTATGTCATTGAAACCTATTAATTGGCTTTTTAAATGGGGTTTTAAGGCAGCTCTGTCACAGTCTGTGCGTAGAGTGCTTTTAGCAGTAAAATGCTTTGCTTCTCTCACATTCCAGTCCCCTCAAGGCAATTAATTTTGCGGCAGAGAGTTATTGACAAACTGATTTGTGCGTGTGTGCTTTTTATGACTTCTTATTTCGATTTGCAAGTTTGCCTTTTTGTAGCTGTGAATAAATCTAGTTAATGTCACCCCTTTGAAGGTAAACTAGATAGAGGGTCTGACCGCTTAGTCCGGTTGGTCATGTTGACTGACACTGCTCTTGGAGAGTGAGATCTGGTTAAAGATAGGCAGATACATCTACACAAGTCATGAACACTGTCCTCTATTTTGACTAATCGATGTCTTGTTTGTATGGATTTCAGAGCTGACCTAATTTCTGCTATTAACACTGACTCTACATCTGCAGCACTTCTTCACCGCCATTAACGTTCCATTTCTCCTTTTCTCTGGTACTTGCTATCTGTCTTCCTTTTCTAACATCATAACATCCATCACTTTTCCAGCCCATTCAGTTCTGAAGATGAGCCATTTTAGGCCTGAAATATTGACCCTGATTCTCTCCTCTCAGATGCTGTCAGAGCTGCATGGTTTTCAAGCACTTCCTGCTTTTGTGTCCAATCTCCAGCAGCCACGGAACTTTTATGTATCGAGACCAGGCCCTATTTTGCACAGTTTTATCAGCCAGAATGGGACAAATAAACACAAAGTTCCAAAGAAGAAACATATCAGACCTGAAGCGTTAGCCCTGCTTTCTTTCATCACTCCTGATTCCAGACCTGCTGAATTTCTCCAGCACTTCTGTTTTTGTTTTGGCTCCAATGGTCATAATACTTTGCTTTAATCGATCATAGAATCCCTACAGTGTAGAAGCAGTACATTTATCCCATCGAGTTCACACCGACCCTCTAAAGAATCCCACCCAGACCCAACACCCCTACCTTATCTCTGTAACCCTGCTGATCCACCTAACCTGGACACCATGAGAAATTTAGCATGGCCAATCCACCTAACCTGCACATTTTTGGATTGGCTTGTTGCTATTAATAAACTTCAAGATACCTGTCTCAACACAAATATGATCTTCATAGCAGATATCAGAAAACACCAATGTCTAACATACAGAAACTCTCAGGCCATTATCATACAACAGAAATGTCTTAGGAGAAAGTGAGGACTGCAGCTGCTAGAGATCAGATTCAAAGAGTGTGGTGCTGGAAAAGCACAGCTGGTCAGGCAGCATCTGAGGAACAGGAGTATTGACATTTTGGGCATAAGCCCTTCATCAGGAATGAGGCTTCACTCCTGATGAAGAGCTTATGCCCGAAACGTCGATTCTCCTGCTCCTCAGATGCTGCCTGACTGGCAGCACACTCTTTGAAACAGAAGTGTCTTACCTGGAAATCATATTAAATCAGTGTCTAATTATATTTGGTTATTTCTCCTGAAAGCAACTTGAAATTCATTCCAACATTAAAGGCAATCTATAGAAACATAGAAACTTAGGAGATCAGAGCAGGAGGAGGCCGTTCAAAACTGCTCCGCCATTTATCATGATCATGACTGACCATCGAACTCAATAGCCAAATCCTGCTTTCTCCCGGTAACCTTTGATCCCATTCACCCCAAGTGCAATACCTCGCCACCTCTTGAACACATTCAATGTTTTGGCATCAACTACTTCCTGTGGTAATGAATTCCACAGGCTCACCATTTCTTGGGTGAAGAAATGTCTCCTAATTTCCATCTTAAATGGTCTACCCTGAATACAAATGCTAGATGCAATATTTTGAGGGAGTTTTTTCTTAAAAAAAGAACTAATTCTTATGGAAGTCTTAATGTGGATGTGGTGGGTTATTCTGATTCTATTGTAGAATGTCTCGAGTGATTTCTATATGCTTTGCTTTCTGTCTTTCAGATACCTTGTTGGAGCTAAGGGGCTTCACCACTGCTTCCAGTGATTCGAAGCCATTATTGTGAACGTTTTTACCTTGGGACTAACCCTGCCCTCCAGTCTACCACCTGCAGTAACTGAGGGACTCCAGAGTTGGCCTGATACAAAAGGCTACCTTCACCATCATGGGCTGTGTGATGTGTTCGCCTCTGCTTGAAAGGTGGAGATTCTCCTCAAAGCAGCAAAGGGCCAATACTTGCTTGGAGTTGGCCCTGTTCCCCAGCTCCTGTCTATCCCAGTACCAACGTGTCTCAGGTCTACACTATGTGTCCTCTTTCTCTGATGCAGAGGATTGCTGTGAAGACAGTCCTGTGTCTGAAGACTCAGATTCCGAGATGACTTGACTGCAGGAATGAAAGTCAAAGGATTCATGAGGACAGCCGAATAACAGAGTTGAAATACCAGACTGATAATAAATTACCGTGTGGTTTCACAATACAGAGATGCTTTATATCCCCTTTTTTTTAACACTAGCTTTTTTTTTCTTTTAAAAAGAAAAATAGATACAGAGAATTAAAAAAGAAAGACCCTCTTGTGTTTGTAATTTTCACCAAGATAAATGATTTATTTTGGGTCCATTGGGATATGATCGAAATTTCACACCAAAATGACACAAGTGAATGATCCAGTTTCTAAGGGTCCTAAAGTAAGAATGGCCAATTAACTCTCTAAACTAGCGGTGGCGACACTGCAGGCCAATGTCCTCCAGGTTGGGATTGGCCACTCCCCATCCATTCCAGTCTCCATCATATCCCTTAGAATCATGGAAGGGTTGGAGGACAGAAGGACATGGCCCAATACTGGCTCTCTTTGTAAGAGCCTAACTCCAACTCACTACATTGACTGTTCCCACATTTTGAATTTTACTTTCAGGTGGTTGTCCAATTCCCCTTCAAAAGCCAAGATTGAACCTCGATCATCCTTTGGATCAGTGTGTTCTAGATCATAACCATTCACTGCTTTGGAATGCTCTATCTCTCGCATTTTAAATCAGTGGTTCTCAAGCCCTCCATTAATAGGAACAGTTTGTCTCTAACTCTCCAACATCTCACTTTCCATTTGGGAACTCTTCAGCACTCAATGTTGAGTTCAATAACATTAGAATTTGATCACCTTCTTTCATGTCCCTTATCCACCCTCAAAACTCTGATCCTGTCATTAACATCTGCACAGCCAACTCCCTTTCACCCACTATGGTCCCCATTATCCGCTTTTCTCCTTCTCTGTCTTACTACCATCCATCCCATTGTCTAAATGTCTTTTTACCCCTCTGGGTTCCATGTCCACCTATTGCTCACTCCTTCCTTCAAGATTTGGAGGTGCCAGTGTTGGACTGGGGTGTACAAAGTTTAAAAAATCACACAACACCAGGTTATAGTCCAACAGGTTTAATTGGAAGCACTAGCTTTTGGAGCGCTGCTCCTTCATCAGGTGGTTGTGGAGTGCACAAAATTTATAGCAAAAGTTTACAGTGTGATGTAACTGAAATTATACACTGAAAAGTCTCTCATCTGTTAGAGTGACCATGTCAGTTTCATTTCTTTCATATGTGGATCACAAAACTTTTTTAAAAGTTACATTCTCAAGCGAACTCTAACAATTGGTGTCAGCCCAGATTACATTATCTAGGCTGACACCAATTGTTAAAGTTAACCTGAGAATGTAACTTTTAAAAAACGTTTTGTGACCTGCGGAGTTTTTCCAGCATTTCCTGTTTTTATTTCTGTCACAATTTTGAACACATCTATCAAACCTCCTCTCAACCTTGTCTTCTTTAAGCTTTGCGATGTCAACGCAATGTTAGAAACTCATAGAATGGCAAGTGATCACCATGGAAAGCTACTGTTAAGAAGTGCTTTCCATTCCAGGCAATCTCACTGGGATGTGGGCATGGCCCCATTGCAGTTCCAGATGAGGGTGGAACATCTCCCAATTTTGAAAGCAAATTCACTAGAGCATTTTGTAGTGTAGTGTGGATGTCATTATCAAGTCAAGATTTCAAATTCTTGTTACTGAAAAGAGATGTCATGGACAAGTGTAGGTGTGTAATGACAAAGTCAACCTTTCCTGAAACAGAATGATTGACATCGCCATCCCGTCAATTGGATAAACTAACATTTAGTCAGTCTGCCAAAAAGCTTCCTGCAGTTAATTGGTTGGCTTTTGTTATTCAGAGCTTGCAATCAAAGTCATGTGGAGGTGGTGGTGTAGTTGCAATGTTACTGAACTAGTAATCCACAGGATCACGGTACGTTTTGAGGATGTGGATTTGAATTCCATTGATGACACATGATGAAATTTATCATAGACTCCCTTCAGTGCATAAGCAGGCCATTTGGCCCATCAAGCCCACACCAATTCTCCAAAGCGCATCCCACTATCTTAACCCTGCATTTCCCATGGCTAATCCACCCAACCTGCACATCTCTGGACACCATAGGCAATTTAGCATGGCCAATCCACCAAACCTCTGCATCTTTGGACTGTGGAAGGAAATCAGAACACATCCATGCGGACACAGAAACAATGTGCAAACTCCACACAGACAGTCGGCTAAGACTGGAATTGAACTGGCACTGTGAAGCAGCAGTGCTAACCACTGAGCCACCATGCCACCCCAAGTCAATAAAATTGAAAAGCTTAAGCCCTGGAAGGAAGGCAACCCACTGCTGTCACTCAGTCTGATAAAGTGCATGAGCAAATTACTGCAGATGCTGGAATCTGTACTGAAAGCAAAAAATGCTGGAAATCACAACGGGTCAGGCAGTCTATGACTCAAAATGTTAGCTTGCTCTCCCTCCATGGACGCTGCCTGACCCATGTGGGTTTGCAGCATTTTTTGCTTTCAGGTTAAAGTATATAATCCCATGAATGAATGAAAATTCCCTTTGATTCCATGTGTTGACTCGGGGTTGGGTTGGTGCTGAAGTTTGCTCATGTATAAAATATCTTTGAAGTCCATGTGCACTTAAGCTCACCTGGTGATCCTGATGTGGAGGTGCTGGTGTTGGACTAAGGTGGACAAAGTTAAAAATCACATGACACCAGGTTATAGTCCAACAGTTTTATTTGGAAGTACAAGCTTTCAGAACACTGCTCCTTTGTCAGGTAACGAGTGGGACAGGATCATAGGAGACAGAATTTAGAGCAGATGATCATAGTGTCATACAGCTGATGCAATATATTGAATAAACCTAGCTGTTAAGTCTTTCGCCTTTTAGAATGGGTTTCAGGTTTTGACTCTAACCTCTCACCTTTAATGCATGGTCTGAGCTGAGATGTCACCTGTTTTTATAAAGCCTTAAGTTGTCTCAGCAATGTGATTTGAAAGAAGTTCTGGGATGTACATATTAATGAATCGAAACCTGTAACTCATTCTGAAACAGGAAAGACTTCACAGCAATCTAGGTTTGTTCAACATATTGCATCAGTTCATAGAATCCCTATAGTGTGGAAACAGGCCATTTGGCCCAACAAGTGCATGCCAACCCTCTGAAGAGTATCCGACCCACACCCATTCCCCATCTACTCTATATTTCCCCTGACTAATGCACCTAACCTACAAATCCCTCAACACCAGTGACAATTTCCCATGGCCAATTCACCTAACCTACACATCTTTGGACTGTGGGAGGAAATCCAGACATACACGGGATGAATGTGCAAACTCCACACAGACAATCGCCTGAGTCTGGAATCGAACCCGGGTCCCTGGCACTGTGAGTCGCAAGACACTATGATGTTTTGCTATAAATTTTGTGTCCTGCAATCCTGTTCCACTACCTACCTGACAAAGGAGCAGTGCTCCGAAAGCTTTCATTTCCAAATAAACCCGTTGGGCTATAACCTGGTGTTGTGTGATTTTTAACTGGTGCCCCGAGGTGTGATACTGACAATGAGCATTTCCAATGCTATTGTTTATCGTGATGGGAAATGAATACAAGAGTAGGGAGATTATGCTTCAGCTGTACAGGACATTAGTGAAACCACATCTGGAGTGCAGTGGACAGCATCAGTCTCATTCAAGGCAAGATTTAAATGTGATAGAAGCAGTTCAGAGAGAGTTTATCTGATCAATTCCTGGAATAGGCACTTTGTTTTATGAGGAAAAGTCGGACATTGAAATTTAGAAGATTAAGAAGCGTCTTGACTAAAAGCTGTAAAATCCCAAGGGGCGTGTGGAAAAAGGTCTTTCTCTTCTTGGAAGCAAGGGATGATTTCAAAGGGAAATAGGACAGGCCTATGAGGAAGTAAACATTCAGGGGCTACGGGACTAAATGGGACTGACTGGCTTGCTCTATAGAGACCTGGCATGCAGCCGATGAGCTAAACGGCCCCCTTTTTACAATAAGTTCTTAATGCATGAATAATTTCCACACCTCCTTCTTTTAAAAGTTCAACATTACAGCAGTGACTCCGCTCCAAGGACTTTTTTTGGCTGCAAAGTGCTTCAGAATGGTGCTATACAAATACAGGTTTTAAAAACAAAAATCCTGAGATAAACACTTGTGGGATCCAGCGACCCCATTATGGTGATAATTTCTCTATCACCATTTCCTTCACTCCAGTTGAAACCACCTTGCAAAAGAAAACAATGAACTGCAGATGCCAGATCTGATACAAACAGAGAAGTCAAAATTGCTGGAAGAATCAGCAGGTCTGGCAGCATCTGTGGAGAGAAAAGCAAATTTGACATTCTGAATCCAGTGACCCTTCTTTGGGTGGTGTGGTGGCACTGCTGCCTCACAGCACCAGGGGCCTAGATTTGATTCCACCCTCGGGCAACCGTCTGTGTGGAGTTTGCATGTTTTTCCTGTGTCCTTGTGGTTTTCCTCCCACAGTCCGAAGATGTGCAGGCTTGGCCATGGGAAATGCAGGGTTATAGGGATACAGTTGGTCCAGGCGGGATGCTCTTCGAAAGGTCGGTATGGGCTTGATGGGCCGAATGTCTTGCTTCCACACTGTAGGGATTCTATGCTTCTTCAGAACTTGGTTTTCCCTTCCTAGATCTGCTGCGTTTCTCCAGCAATTTCTGCTTATTTTTGTTTGAAATCAGTTAGTTGTCTGCCTAACAAACTACAAGGCTCTAGAGTGCTCGGATGTTTGAGTGAAGTTTGATTTAGATCCTGCTCTAATATTGTTCAGGTGAGCATTAAGCTGCATGCCTGAATCTAGCCCTTTTAATGATGTTGCTGTGCAACTTTGGACAAATCTTGGCCGTGTGTGATTATTGCTAGGCTATGAATCCAGAGAGAATCCCGCAATGTTCTGGGGACCTGGGTTTGAATCCTGCCATGGCAGATGCTGGAATTTGACTTCAATGTTTTACAAACCTGAAATTAAAGATCAAGTGCGATCATGAATTTAGAGTCATAGAGTCATAGAGATGTACAGCACGGAAACAGACCCTTTGATCCAACTCGTCCATGCCGACCAGATATCTTAACCTAATCTAGTCCCATTTGCCAACACTTGGTCCATATCCCTCCAAGCCCTTCCTATTCATATACCCTTCCAGATGCCTTTTAAATGATGTAATTGCACCAGCCTCCACCACTTCCTCTGGCAGCTCATTCCATACACGCACTACCCTCTGCGTGAAAAAGTTGCCTCTTAGTTCCCTTTTAAACCTTTCCCCTCTCACCCTAAACCTATGCCTTCTAGTTCTAGACTCCCCACCCCAGGGAAAATAAATTTATTACCAAATGTTGGGGGAAAAGCCATCTGGTTCACTAATGTTCTTTATGGAAGGAAATTGCCATCCTTACCTGGTTTGGAGTACATATGACTCCAGACCCACAGCAATGCTTTCGAATCTTAACTGCCCTCTGGGGAATCATAGAATCCCTACAGTGTGGAAACAGGCCATTTAGTCCAACAAGTCCACACTCCGAAGAGTAATCCTCCCAGACCCATTCCCCTTCCCTGTTACTCTACATTTACCTCTGACTAATGCACCTAACATGCACATCCTTGGACAAATGGGCAATTTAGCATGGCCAATCCACCCTAACCTGCACATCTTTGGACAATGAGAGGAAACTGCAGCACCCAGAGGAACGCAGACGCGGTAAGATTGTGCAAACTCCACACAGACAATTGCCCGAGGCTAATGAGGGATGGGCAATATACGATGGCCTAGCCAGTGACACCCATATCCTGTGGATTAGTTAAGAAAAGCTTTTAATCGGGCTATGGCTGGATTTAATCAGTCTGTGTCAGACAACTGATGTCTCAGAGATGCAATCAAAAGGGCAATTGTGGATTCCTTGCCAATTTAATTATGACTGAAGAAAGAATATGGAAATTGACTAAATGTGCTGAAGTCATTAAATTTCAAAAGAATCTATGGAGATAGAACGGTTTTAAATGTATTTGTAATGTTTAATTAAAGTTTCTCATCAGTTACTGGGAAGAGCTTCGCTTCTCCAAATAAGGCCTGCATTTCATTTATTCGAGACGCTTAGACTTCAACCAAAGGAAGTAATTGCTGAGAAATTCATCATGTTTTGTGCAGGTAAAGAAATACTAAAAATCACAAAGGAGAGGGAACAGTTTTGTGTATACACAGCATCAGCTGTCCTTCAATTCCTGAGCTAGAGGATCCCCGCTGTGCACCTTGCGATGTTGATATTATTCTATTTTCTTTTCATCTGGGCATCTATCAGACAAACAGGAGTTGTGCAAGACCTATTCACATTTCAGGGTCCCATGTCCAAATCCCAACCCTCTTGCCATCACATGAAAACAAAATAAAATGCTGGAGATCACAGTGGGCCAGGCAGCATCCATGGGCAGAGAGCAAGTTTCACATCTAGATGACTTTTCATCAGAGCTGAAGTAAAATCATTACATGGACTGCTACCATAAGCAACCCATTAGCCACTAATGGTCCCTATTAGCAGTTATTGATTCTCCCAGGCTGACCTTTATCCATTTCCATATCTGACAGAAATTTGCCTGCGCATCCACAAATGTCATCTCCTATATCCGTTGCACCCGATGTGCTCTCCTCTACATCAAGGACACAGGACACCAACTTACGGATCGTTTCAGAGAACATCTCTGGGACACCTACACCAACCGTGGTCGAACACTTTAATTCCTTTCCCACTCCACCAAGGACCTGCATGTCCTGGGCCTCCTCCATCGACAAACCCTAACCACCCAGTGCCTGGAGGAAGAATGCTTGGTACCCTGTAACTACGCAGGATTAATGTGGCTTTCACCAGTTTCTTCATTTCCCCTCCACCCCCCTCCCACTCCCAACCCTCCTACTGTCCTCTTCACCTTTCCATCTTCCTTCCCAACTGTCTGCTCCACCCTCCTCTACGACCTATCACCTTCTATCCCCCCAACCTTCATCTACCTATCATATTCCCAGCTATCATCCCCCCAGCCCCATCCCTCTCCCATTTATCTATCAGCACCCCTGGCTTATGCCCTTCATCCTGCTCCTCGGATGCTGCCTGACCTGCTGTGCTTTTCCAGCACCACATTCTCGACTCTGACCTAACCCACTCCTTTATCTGTCCAACTATTGTTCTCTCTCTCTGGGCTCAGTGTCCACCTATGGCTTTCTCCTCACCCCACTTCCCCCCAACCCTTCTTTAGCATATATACTGATCGTTTCCTAGCTGCAGTCAGTTCTGAGGAAGGATCATTGGACCTGAAACATTAACTCTGCTTTCTCTCCACAAAAGTTGCCAGACCTGCTGTGTTTCTCCAGCAATTTCTGGTTTTGTATCAGAGACATTATGTCACAGCTCTGGAACTGATGGGACTTGAAATCCCTTGGATTTGGATCACCTATTCCTAGAGGTTGGGCATTACCAATGCACGGAAAAGGCCCAGTTTATAAAATGAGACACCAGGAAACTGCTGTTTGTAGGAGTCCCATGCAACAGGATATTAGGTAGGTTGAACAGGTGCCATTGCATATATACATGTTGTGGCCGAGATAAAACAGTTGTTCACGTTGGTTTTAAATCATTTCACCTGCAGCCTCTGCTGGGTTGGTTAAGGGGCTCCTTTTAAACCTTTTGGCTACACTTTCAGCTCCCCCATCCCTCCCCCAATCTCAGGAGTCCTGTGAGAAGGGATCAGGCAGGTTAGAGGACAGCCTTGTGGGGCCTACTTCCTGGGCTCATGTCTATCATTAGGTCCAGGCCATGGGCGATGGACAGGGACATGTTACCTCACTGACTGCCCCTTTCCTGTGGTTATAGCCATGCTCCGGTGTCCAAGGAGAGGGAGAAGCTGGAATCCACTGCCATGGTTACTCGTGATGGGCCCAGTCTGGGATATATCGTCACCCCTGGTAATGACATTGTAATTTAAATTTGAGAAGTCTCCTTTGCTATTTTGTAAGATCTCCTTGACCCTTTCAGTTCTATCCTTGTTAAAGAGCCCCACTGAGGCTGCCTTACATGGTAAAAACCAAAAGAAACGCATGTGCTGCAAATAGAGTCATAGAGATGTACAGCATGGAAACAGATCAGTCCAATTCGTCCATGTCGAACAGATATCCTGATGTAAGCTAGTTGAGTTTTTTCCAGAAATTCATTTTTTGTTTCAGACAGAGTCATAGAGAGGTACAGCACGGAAACAGACTCTTCAGTCCAACTCGTCCATGCTGACCGGACATCTTAGTCCAATCTAGTCCCATTTGCCAGCACTTGGCCTATATCCTGCTAAACCCTTCCTATTCATAATTCCATCCAGATGCCTTTTCAATGTTTGCAATTGTACTAGCCTCCACCACTTCCTCTGGCAGCTCATTCCAGATACACACCACCCTCTGTGTGAAAAAGTTGCCTCTTCGGTCCCTTTTATATCTTTCCCCTCTCACCTTAAACCTTTGGCATCCAGTTCTGGAAATGAGAAGCAAGAACAGAAGTTGCTGAAAAAGCTCAGCAGATCTGGCAGCATCTGTGAAGAGAAATCAGAGTTAACGTTTCGGGTTGTTCTGAGAATGGGCCAGAAGTTTAGGTTTCATGACCCATTCCAGGTCTTGATGTCTAAAGAAGGTGAATTTGTAACTGTGCCCAAACAGTAAATCCTTCTAACGCATGCCAGTGGTAAGAGTGGGAGCATGAACAGCCAAGTGACGAAAACAAATTGTGGCCTTTACTGTAGGCCCAGACTCCAGCCTGCACGTGAAAGTGTATGTTGCCATGGCAAAACAACAACAACTTGCATTGATGTATCACCTCCTTCACAGTAAAACTTGTAGCTGAGTTGACCTGACACCCAGTATGGACCAGATAGGTGCCACCAGAATGATGTTCAATCTATACTCTCGTTTGGATGGATTTAGATCATACCTCTTTTCCCTAACCCTTGTGCACTGTGGGTTGGGCCTATATAAGAGGAAGGAACTCAAGAAGTGTCATCAAATTCCCTCCAGTGTGGAAGCAGGCTATTCCCCCATTGAGCCCATACTGACCCTCTGAAGAGTATCGCACCCAGACCCACCTCCCACCCTGTCCCAGTAGCCCTGCATTTCCAATGGCTAATGCACCTAACCTACTCATCCCTGGACATTATGGGCAATTTAGCATGGCCAATTCACCTAACCTACACATGTTTGAACTGTGGGAGGAAACCAGAGCACCTGGAGGAAAACCACGCAGACACGGGGATAATGTGCAAACTCCATGCAGACAGTTGCCCGAGAGTGGCATTGAACGCAGGTCCTGACGCCTAATCTAGTCCCATTTGCCAGCACTTGGCCCATATCCCTCTAAACCCTTCCTGTTCATATACCCATCCTTTTCAATGCTGTACTTGTACCAGCCTCCAACACTTCCTCTGGCAGCTCATTCCATACACGCACCACCCTCTGGGTGAAAAAGTTGCCCCTTAGGTCCCTTTTAAATCTTTCCCATCTCACCGTAAACCTATGCCCTTGCTTCTGGATTGCCCCAACCCAGGGAAAGGACCTTGTCTATTTACCCTACCCATGCCCCTCCTGATTTTATAAACCTCTGTAAGGTCACCCTTCAACCTCAAATGCTCCAGGGAAAACAGCCCCAGCCTATTCATCCTCTCCCTGTAGCTCCACCCCTTCAATCCTGGCAACATCTTTGTAAATGGCACAATGGTTAGCACTGCTGCCTCGGGTCCTAGGTTCAATTCCAGCCTTGGATGACTGAGTTTGCACATTCTCCCAGTGTCTGCATAGGTTTCTCCGGGTGCTCTGGTTTCCTCCCACAGTCCAAAGACATGCAGGTTATGTGAATTGGCCATGTTAAATTGCCCATAGTGTTAGGTGCTTTAGTCAGAGGGAAATGAGTCTGGTGGGTTACTCTTCGGAGGGTTGGTGCGGACTAGTTGGGCCAAAGGGCCTATTTCCACACTGTAGGGACTATAATCTAATCTAAAATCTTTTCTGAACCCTATCAGGTTTCACAACATCCTTCCTATACATTTCTGTGTAGTGTTAGAACATAGAACATAGAACATAGAACAGTACAGCACAGAACAGGCCCTTCAGCCCATGATGTTGTGCTGACCACTGATCCTCATGTATGCACCCTCAAATTTCTGTGACCATATGCATGTCCAGTAGTCTCTTAAATGTCCCCAATGACCTTGTTTCCACAACTGCTGCTGGCAACACATTCCATGCTCTCACAACTCTCTGTGTAAAGAACCCGCCTCTGACATCCCCTCTATACTTTCCTCCAACCAGGTTAAAACTATGACCCATCGTGTTAGTCATTTCTGCCCTAGGAAATAGTCTCTGGCTATCGACTCTATCTATGCCTCTCATTATCTTGTATACCTCAATTAGGTCCCCTCTCCTCCTCCTATTCTCCAATGAAGAAAGTCCGAGCTCAGTCAACCTCTCTTCATAAGATAAGCCCTCCAGTCCAGGCAGCATCCTGGTAAACCTCCTCTGAACCCTCTCCAAAGCATCCACATCTTTTCTATAATAGGGCGACCAGAACTGGACGCAGTATTCCAAGTGCGATCTAACCAAAGTTTTATAGAGCTGCAACAAGATCTCACGGCTCTTAAACTGAATCCCCCTGTTAATGAGAGACAAAACACCATGTGCTTTCTTAACAACCCTGTCCACTTGGGTGGCCATTTTAAGGGATCTATGTACCTGCACACCAAGATCCCTCTGTTCCTCCATACTGCCAAGACAGTACTCCTGTACTTCCAAAATGCATCGCCCTTCCAAAATGCATCGCCTTGCATTTATCCAGGTTGAACTCCATCTGCCATCTCTCAGCCTATCTCTGTATCCTGTCAATGTCCCGCTGCAGCCTACAACAGCCCTCTATACTGTCAATGACACCTCCAACCTTTGTATCATCTGCAAACATGCTGACCCATCCTTCAATCCCCTCATCCAAATCATTAATAAAAATTACAAACAGTAGAGGCCCAAGGACAGAGCCTTGTGGAACACTACTCACCACAGACTTCCAGACTCGCTGTCTTCTGTTGGCCAGCCAATTCTGTATCCAGACAGCTAGGTTCCCCTGTATCCCATTCCTCCTGACCTTCTGAATGAGCCTACCATGGGAACCTTATCAAATGCCGTGCTGAAGTCCAGATACACCACACCCACAGCTCGACCCTCATCAACCTTTCTAGTCACATCTTCAAAGAACTCGATAAGGTTTGTGAGGCATGACCTGCTCTTCACAAATCCATGTTGACTGCATGTAATCAAGCCATGCTCTTCCAGATGATCATAAATCCTATCCCTCAGAATCCTTTCTAACACCTTGCAGACGACAGACATGAGACTGACTGGTCTGTAATTGCCAGGGATTTCCCTATTTCCTTTCTTGAAGAGAGGAATTACATTTGCCTCTCTCCAGTCCTCAGTTACAACTCCAGTGGAGAGCGAGGATGCAAAGATCTTTGCAAGTGGTGAAGCAATTGCATTTCTCATTTCCCAAAGCAGCCGAGGACAAATCTGGTTCGGACCTGGCGACTTGTCAATCTTAATCTTTGACAAAATTTTCAGCACATCAGCTTCCTCTATCTCTATCCATTCCAGCATGCACACCTGCTCTTCAAAGGTTTCATTCACTACAAAGTTCGTTTCTTTCGTTTTGGGGGTTTCCTGCAACAGTGGTGCCATGCAAGTGCAAGATGGTGTTTGACCTGGTATTTGTAAGGGCAGAAAAGAAAGTGAAAGAGTGCAAGATGTCTTTATCTTGTTTGCTCTGGCAAGGTCATTGAACTCTTGGTGACACTGTTAGCCAATCCGAAAGATGAGCAAGTTCTCATTCAATGCCAATGTCACTTTCATAGAGTCCCTACAGTGTGGAAACAGGGCATTAGGCCCAACAAGTCCACACCAACCCTCCAAACAGTACCTCACCCGGATCCATTCCCCTACCCTATTACTCTACATTTACCCCAGACTAATACACCTAACCTACACATCCCTGAACACTATGGGCAATTTAGCATGGCCAATTCAGCTAACCTGTACAATTTTTGACTGTGGGAGGAAACCGGAGCACCTGGAGGAAATCCACACAGACACAGGGAGAATGTGCAAACTCCACACAGACAGTCGCCCGAGGGTAGGATCGAACCCGGGTCCCTGACTCTGTGAGGCAGCAGTGCTAATGACTGAACCACTGTGCCACCCCTTTCTTTTTCACAGAGTGACTGGTGATGTTAGCAGGCTACCTATGCCAGCAGCAGACACCTGACAGTCTGTGTCCCCTGCCCTTCTCACTCATTTCCATGGGGTGGGCATGCTGGTGAAAGTGCAGGATGCTCCCCTATCCATGGACTGTATTCTGCTGCTTTCTTTGGCAGTGTATGGCAGCTGCTCTTGTCTTTGTAAAGTGCTGAAAAAAAGATCTGTGAAACGCATGGTGGAGCTGACGATCACACCAAAGGAATGAGCCAAGGGCTGTTCATTCTTTACCTGCTCCGGGATTTTCAAATTCCAAGATGGTGGCGGAGCAGGATGCTTCTGTCGGAACTCATCCACTCCAACTTGGCACGATCTCTCGGCATTGTCTCTTGGCCTGGTCTCTCAGGCTGGCAATCTCTCGGCACAGTCTCTCAGCACGGTTTCTTGGTCCAGGCTCTTGGCCAGGTGTCTCAGCTTAGTCTCTTGGCCTGGTCTGTCAGCCCGGTCTCTCAGCCCTACCTCTCAGCCTGGCGGTCTCTCAGCACAGTACCTCAGCATGGTCTCTTGGCCTGGTCTCTCGGCCCTAACTTTCAGCTTGGTGGTCTCTCAGCCTGGCAGTCTCCAGGCCTGGTCTCTTGGCCCTATCTCTCGGCCTGGTGGTTTCTAAGCACAGTCTCTCAGCATGGTCTCTTAGCCTGGTCTCTCAGCCAGGTGGTCTCTCGGCACAATCTCTCAGCATGGTCTCTCGTCCCAGTGTCTTGGCCCAGTCTCTCAGCCTGGCAGTCTCTCAGCATGGTGTCTCAGCATGCTCTTTCGGCATGGTCTTTCAGTCCTGCTGGTCTCTCGGCCTGGCATGGCAGTATCTCGGCGTGTGAGTGGGTCGTGTCCGGGCGTGTTCAGGAGGCAGCAGGCAGAGATCGGGGAGGCAGCAGCTTTAGCATCAGTGACGGTATCACGGCCCAACGTGGGAAGAGCGAGCAGTGAGGGAGCTCCCTCAGTATCTGCTGTTGGGGCAGCGAGAACAGGCAGCTGATGTCTCCCACAGAGCGAGGTAAGCTGAGGACTCATCAAAGCCTGTGGAACTTTTAACTGACTGTATATTCTTGTGTAAAAGCCGAGATCTTTTCAGTATTTTTTAAGGTTAAAGTTATGGGATCGATTATTCCATGGATGCTACTTTTGAGAGGCGATGGATTTGGATGACTTCACAACTAACACATTTTCCATTTTGACAATTTTCAAAGTACCCACTCAGCAATTTTTCTCTCCAATTGTGGCCACTTGCCTGGTTTACCCCAGTTGACACACCTTCATGTTAGCATTGTCTGAAGTAAGCTCGATATCTTTCTCCCCTCCCTCACATGCTTCTCCTAAATACAAAACTTTCTTGCTGCGACACAGTTATTTGACTTCTCTGCAACTTCAATAACTTCAAAACGCTGCTGTATACTGTTTGTTTTTTCTGGAGGGCATTTTTACACAAAATGACAAAGAAATTTCAAAACCTCATCGAGGTATGTGACTGTATTCCATGAATGCTTCAGGGGAACTGAGCTCAGCTGAGCTGCAGACAAAGGGAGGTTGTCACCTGACTCTGACCCAATGTGTCTTAAACTTGTGTGCCAAATTGGTGTGAATTGTACATCAAAACATATATGAGCATGGAAAAAAAAGTGTTTCCTCATCGTAACATTTATGTACAAAATAATATCTTGACTCACAAATATTGATTTGCCACCTGTGGAGAACCAGGGTTGATTTTTACACAAGATATATGGAAAATTCCAGATTTTTTGGCCAAAAGTAAGAAGTCAACTTTTACAGGAGATCGACTTTTACTCAAGTATATACAGTAATTCCTATATTGTTCTGGTTTATATTAAGAAGGACTTTAATGTTAACTATTACCTTACTTCTTTTTTTCCTACTTATTCTATGAAAGTAATGATTAACGTTTTAACTTAGTTTCTTTTACTACTTTGAATCTAAGTTTTTTTTGTACCTAGGTATCTTTGTACCTAAGATGGCGCCATGTGTGGTGACTTTTCACTATACATCTCTACTTGATTACACATGACAATAAAATCTAAATCTAAACCTAAATCTGAATCTATGAGTAACAGGAAATTTTGTTTTCAAGTTCTACACAAGTTGACCTTGGCTCAAATCTCTAAGCTGACATTTCAATGTGTTACTAAGGAAATGCTGCTGTCCTTTGGGTTCAATGTCTAACGGAGGCTAATTCTGCTGGCATTGTCGATAAAACATTCTGCTGAAGTCAATACAAATTTAACACAATTGTTTTTGATTTGTGAATTAAGGTAGAAACACAGAACAAAGAAAACCAGGGTAGGAGTAGACCATTTGACCCGTCATGGCTATTCTACCATGGGACATGATCATGGCTGATCCTCTACTTCAATGCCATACCCCAACTCTCTCCCCATACCTTTTGATGCCTTTAGCCTCTGGAAATCTGTTTCTTTTGCAGTGACTTAGCCACCAAAGTCCTCTGTGGTAGAGAATTCCACAGATTCACAAGAAGAATTTGTTCTTATCTCAGTTGGAAATGGCCTACCTTGTGTCCTGAGACTGTGACCCCTTGTTGGTCCCACTCTAGGCAGGGGAGGAACCTTGGCTCCTGCGTTGAGCGTGTGTCTTACTCTGCTCGATGTGATCTCCTCCCATTCTTTGAAAAACCATTGGGTACAAGCTCAGTCAACCCAAGCCTTCTACATATGACAAGTCTGCCCTCCTTGGAAGGAAACTGAAAAGCCTTTGGCCTACTCTACATGATGGTGTCAGCTCTGAGATTAGTGGAGTTGGAAACAGTGGGAGCGACCCCTTCCACCACAGACCACACTGGCATAGACTAGAAATCCTAAGGACGCTTTATTCTTAATAAAACTAACTGTTTACAAAGAAGCGTAAAAAATCAGAGAGGGGTCAGCCATTCGGCCCTTCGAGCCTACTCCACCATTCAGTATGATCATGGCTGATCGTCCAACTCTTGTTTCCACTTTCTCTGCATACCCTTTAGCCCTGAGAACTATATCTAACTCCTTCTTGAAAACATTCAATATTTTAGTCTCAACCAAAACTTTCTGTGACAGAGAGTTCCCCAGGTTCCCCTCTCTGTGTGAAGACATTTCTCCTCCTCTCAATCCTAAATGACCTACCTCGTATCCATAGAATATGACCCCTGGTTCTTAACGTGTCTGTCATCAGGAACATCCTTCCTGTGTTTTCACTGTCTAGTCCTGTTGGAATTTTATAAGTTTCTATGAGTTACTCCCCGTCATTGCTCCTAAACTCCAGTGAATGTAGTCGTAATATTGAAATTCATTGAAACATTTTTTGCTTCTTTGAAATACAAACTGGGACATGGAGTAGTCCATTCAGTCCCTCAGAAATGGGCAAGAGAACACAATTAGAGATGCACAGAGATTTTAGAGGATTGTAGGACTGGAGTAGATTGTTTCAGGGAAAAAAGAGCAAATTGTCATTCATGTTTCCATGAGTTATCCAAGTTATTGATAAAGGCATTTTGCCATTAAGCCACAAAAGGAGGCTGTTGGACCCATCAAGTCCAGATTGGCTCACAGAGGGCATAGGTTTAGGGTGAGAGGGGAAAGATCTAAAAGAGACCTAAGGAGCAACCTTTTCACGTAGAGAGTGTTGCGTGTATGGAATGAGCTGCCAGAGGAAGTGCTGGAGGCTGGTACAATTACAACATTTAAAAGGCATCTGGATGGATATATGAATAGGAAGGGTTTGGAGGGATATGGGCTGGGAGCTGGCAAGTGGGACTAGATTAGGTTGGGATATCTGGTCGGCATGGACAGGTTGGTCTGAAGGGCCTGTTTCCGTGCTGTACATCTCTATGACTCTATGATTATGACTGCAGAACAATTCAGTCAAACCCATTTACCAACTCTATTCCTGTAGCTCGATAGGATTATTTTTCTAAAATGGTTTTGATGTGTAGAAAGAAGCAACAGGAGTCCCACTGCAGAGCCCTGACCCTTAGGTGAGTTTTCCCTGGATGTGATCAATCCAGGCAAAACATCACCCTCACCATTCCAAAAAAACCTCTCAGAGATTTGACCTCATAAGCACAATGCCTCCATGTCCCGCCCAGAAAGTGAGAAAAGACTATTGTTTTCTCAGAGACACTGGCGATACATGGTTCCTCATGTCAGGGAGCATGTTCTTTGTAAATACATTTATTAGCAAAAAAAACTATAAAGTTATTGAAAATATAACAAATACCAGTATAATAAAACAAAACCCAAATTACAATACAACTGCTGTCTACTAACTACTAACCTACCCTATAATAGAAAACAGAACCAAACACTATGCAAAACAACACCAATAAATAAGTAAGTGATTAATAAAACAAAAAAAAGAACACACAAGAACACAAAATAACCATTCTCTGCGCAAAGCTCCCAAAACAAAAAAAATCGGGAGCGTTGTATACATACCTGTCTTAATTCAGGAGTCCCCTCTTCAGGGTCCTTGACTCAGCAAACCTAACCATCCTGGTTAAACGAATGCCCTAGTTAAGATAGCAGACAGATCTGTGTACAAATAACTCAAAAAGAGCTGCCATGTCTTTTAGAAAAGGTCTGTTGTGTGGTGCACCATATTTGTCGAAAAATCCAAGGGAATGTGCTCCATAATTAATTTCCGGCATCCCAACAACCCCAGTGGGTTCTCAGACACCCAATTCATCAGAATATTCTTCCGCGCACAGGAGGTAAGAATATCAAATAGTTTCTTCCCATGCCCATTTAAAGATGATAAATTCGGTAGACCCAGGAGGAGCGATATCGGGTCTACTTTAATTTCAGTCCTGAATACCCTCCCTATCTCTCCCGTCACAACTCTCCAATAAACACAGAGCCTACGACATGTCCAGAGCAATGGGTAAGAGTACCTACACTTATTTTACATTTGGGGCACACTGAAGATGCCCCTTTTTTAAACTTCGCCAGACAGTCTGGTGCCAGATGAACTCTATGCAGAACTTTTAACTTCACAGTGTATGTCCTATTACAGATTGAGATCTTTTGCATGTTCTCCCATATGCCCTCCCACATTTCAGAAGAGATCTCCACTCCTAGCTCTTGCTCCCAGACCTCACATAACCGGTTAATATCCTGCCAGGCCCTACCAGCCAGCAGGCGATAGAGGGCACTAGCCGAGAGGGTGCTTGTGGCACGTAACAACAACCTCTCCATATCGGGCTTATAAGGCTTAGTGAGAAGCATAGTCTTCTTCTGGATGAGATCCCTAACATGAAAAAAATGGAAAAGATCTCTGCTGGGCAGCCCGTCTTTGTGGCTCAGTTGCTCAAAAGACATCATAACTCCCCCTCAGACAAGTCTCCCAAACTGGAGACTCCTCTCGCTGCCCATAGTTTGAACCCTGAGTCTATTATCCCTGATCAGAACCCCAGCATGCCAACTATAGGTGTAAGTAGCGAAGTCTTGGATAAGCAAGGCATTGCCCTCCATTCCTTGACTGTACTAATAACAATGGGTTTCCGGCAGTGGTCCATAATTGTACTCATCTTATCCATGAACAACAGCTTAATAAGAGGGCACTTCACCAGGGAGGCCTCGATATCCAGCCATAATGAGCCTGGATCATTATCTGCCCAATCGCACAAAGGATAGCATGGCACTCAATTGATACCTCCTGATATCTGGGAAATCAACTCCTCCCCATCCTTGAGGCAACTGCAATTTAGTAAGTTTGATGAGGGCCCGCATACGATGCCAGACAAAGGAACCAAACCAAACCATAAGTTGCCGCAGTGTTGACCTGGGAAACATTATAGGGAGCATACGCATGGGATAAAGCAAATGAGGGAGGACATTCATCTTAATAACGGCTATTTGGCCCAACCATGAAATTGGAAGAGTCTCCCATCTCTGGAGATCCCGCCTAACAAGGGTGAGCAGGTGAGCAAAATTAGTCATAAAGGTCATAAAGATACCTAGGTATTGGAAACCTGCCTGTGACCACTTAAAGGGGAAGCTAGGGCCACCTTCAACCTCTGACGCTTCCTTGAGGTTCACCAAAGGCATAGCCTCGGCATTTGCAAAGTTAATCTTATATCCTGAGATAGCCCCAAATGAATTAATACTTTGTATCAGATGGGGTACGGAGGTCATCAGGTTCAATAAAAACAGAACGACATCATTCGCATACAGTGTAATCTTGTGTACCCTCGATCCCACCACTGGAGTGGTTATGTGGACGTTCTGACAATGGCCTCTACCAGCAGCTCTATCACCAACATAAACAACAACGGTGAGAAGGGACAGCCTTAAAGTCAATCAAAACTTTAGATTGACAACCTTACCAATCTAAAGTTTCCAGACTTCACCCTGTTCATGATGACCGTGGCCAGAGGGTGGCAATATAAAACCTCCACCAACCTAGCAGAGACCCAACCCAACCCAAACTGCTCTAAGACATAAAAGAGATACAGCCATTCCACTCAGTCAAATGCTTTCTCTGCATCTAAGGAAATCACCAGCCCTTGGACCGATCATTGCTGACATGCTTGGACCATAACCTTCTAATAATATTAGAAGTCCTATGGCCTCTTATAAAACCTGTCCGGTCCTCTTTGACAATATAGGGCAACATCTTCTCCAATCTCAGCGCCAAATTTTAGACAGAATCTTAAAATCTGAATTTAATAGAGTTTTGGGGCTGTATGAGGTACAATCCTCAGGAACCTTCTCCTTCTTAAGAATGAGAGAAATATTAGCTTCTGTCAAAGATGATGGTAGGCATTCATGCGTATAGGAGTGATTGTACATTTCCAACAGAATCCCAATAAACTCCTTATAAAACTCACCCAGGAGACGATCAGGGCCAGGTGCTTTTCCACTCTGAAGTTGCCTAGCTGCCTCCTGTATTTTCTGAACTGTCACGGGGACATTAAACAAGTGGCCTGTTCCAGGGTTATCCCCAGGAGGTCCAGGTTCTCAGAAAAAGGCTTCCACCTTGGCCCTCCTATCTTCGCAACCTTCAGAGTCAGGGAGCATTTTAAACCTTCTCTCCAAGTGTATTGTGGAAGCCAAGGCCCAGATCAGAGGACTGGGTGCAAGAGGAGACTGAGTTTATCTATAGTACACACATGGTTTAGTCATACAGTCACAGAGTCATAGAGATGTACAGAATCAGACCCTTCGGTCCAATTCATCCATGCTGACCAGACATCCTAAATTAATTTAGTCCCATTTGCCAACATTTGGCCCTTATCCCTCTAAACACTTCTTATTCATATACCCATCCATAAGCCTTTTAAATGTTGTAATTGTACCAGCCTCCACCATTTCTTTTGGCAACTCATTCCATGTACACACCACCTTCTGCGTGAAAAAGCTGCCCCTTAGTTCCCTTTTACATCTTTCCCCTCTCACCCTAAACCTATGCCCTCTAGTTCTGGACTTGCCCACCCCAGGGGAAAGACATTGTGTATTTACTCTTTCCATGCTCCCCATGATTTTATAAACCTCTATAATGTCACCCCTCGGCCTCCGACGCTCCAGGGAAAACAGCCCCAGCCTATTCAGCCTCTCCCTATAGCTCAAACCCTCCAAGCCTGGCAACCTCCTTGTAAGTTTTTCTGAACCCTTTCAAGTTTCACAACATCCTTCCAATAGGAAGGAGACCAGAATTGCACACAGTATTCCAAAAGTGACCTAACCAATGTCCTGTACAGCCACAAAATGACCTCCCAACTCCTATACTCAATGCTCTGACCAATAAACTCTTGGGTACTGTGACCATAGGATCTGGAGCTCTCGGTAACTGGGATCAATTTCCTACTCAGGAATGATCTGGCCATCTGTGACCAATTTCTGGAAACTCCCAAAATCCTGGCCAAACAGATATCCCAAAGAGCGACCGTGAAACCACAGGGATTGAGAGAGGCCAAGTCAGAACATGCTAAAAGGAAAACAGGGAAGATGAAGGCCCCACAGAGAATGAACAGTGTGGAAAAGAGGCCCTGCTGAGGAAAAGAGATTTCTGCCAAACCTCTAGGAAAAGAAAGGGGGTGACACAATGTGTACCCCACCAGCAAGGCTCAAGGGAGAAAGCTGAATAAGTTTCATAGATATTAAACAAATTATTAAAATTCGTTCACAGGATGTGAGTGCTGTTGGCCAGGTCAGCATTTATTGTCCATCCCTAGTTGCCCAGAGGGCAGTTAAGTGTCAATGACATTGCTGTGGGTCTGGAGTCACATGTAGGCCTGACCAGGAAATGATGGCAGTTTCCTTCCTTAAAGGGCACTAGTGAACCAGATGGATTTTTCTAACAATCAACAATGGATTCACGGTCATCATTAGACTCTTAATTCCAGGGAAGGTAGGTAAGCTTTAAGTTGAACCAGCGCATCCCTTCATAGACAAGGTAAATGGGAGCTAGGAGGGCCCTGTACAGGATGAGTGTGATGCTTCATGCAGTCAAAGAGTCCAAAGACTGCCAAGTAAATAAAGCAAAAATAGCAAAAGATTGAGGGAAGTGCAGCCCACAAGAGAGTCCTCATCTCTTGGATTTTCTAGGGATGCAGTAATTTCTCGAGCTCAGCAAATGGATGGGGATGAGTTGAAGTCTTGTTGTCTAATCCAAAGTTTGCAGTGAATTTGGGCAGCTCCCACATAGATAAGAGGATAGGAAGGGAGATACTTCACCTGGCTGAAAAGCCACTAAAGGGTATATAATGCAGTGGGAGCAGGGCAGCCACCAGAGGGCAGTAGAATCACCATGAGCTAACCCAGTCACCCAACACATCCTCGAGCAGGTAATGTTCTGGGGACTTGGGTTCAAATCCCGCCATGGCTGCTAGTGAAACTTGAATTCAATATAAGTCTGGAATTAAGAACCTAATGATGACCTTGAAAGTGTTGCAGTTATCGGGGGGAACCCATCGTCCACGAATGTCCCTTAGGGGAGGAAACTGCCATCCTTATCTGGACTGCCCTACATCTGACTCCAGACCCACAGCAGTGTGGTTGACTCTTAACTGCCCTCTGGGCAATTAGGGATAGGCAATACAAGTTAGCCCAGTCATTGACGTCTACGCCTCATGAGTGAATTTAAAATAACAGACACAAAGATCTCAGATACAAGCTGTCTGCCTCCAGCCTGCACTGGACAAAGAAAAATGTCAAGATAGATTGAAAGTCAATACTTTAAGATCTACCTTGTCACTCACAATGGAACTCAAATGAGGAGGTAAAATCAAACTGTTAGCTTAACAGCCTTCCAATTAGTCAACTAAGATAGGCCATCAGTACCTGAAATAGCTCTGTTGAATTAATTAAATCTAGGATTCTAAGTCAGTTGCTGTTTGACCTCCAGAGCAGGAGTCCAGGCTGAGTTGGCAGCCTGCCTTGGACCCTCAATCTCTGCTGTTCTCAGTTGTTTGTTGGAAACAAGCTCATATTTTGCCTGCAAGTTGGTGTTGTGGGTAAATCACCACAAGTTACCTTTAATTCAGCTACTTATGAAGAAATCTCACAGGCAATCAAGAGCTGAAGCAATGATTTAAACTTTATTGCATGCAGCAACCAAAATAAAATCTTTCAAGTAAGCAAGTTCAACTTCACAACTCGACTTGGCTCATAGCCGATTGTTGGTTGAACGTAGCTACGATTCTATCAACAGTGTCAGTCTTCAGAAGTGACTAGAGTTCAATCCTTATGCATTGTCGTTCTTTGAGGTTCTGCTCCTGATTTGTTATACACAATTTTCTCTCTTTCAAGTTGGTGGTGTGACATGATTGATAATCCTTTAGATTCTTTCATCCCCACCATTGATTACATTTCTGGAGGCCTCAGGTCTGCAGTTTGAGTGGATAAAGTGTGGAGTTGGAGGAAGCACATGCGGTCAGGCCGCATCAGAGGAGCAGGGGAGTCGCGTTTCAGGATGGGGCCTTTCATCAGGACTGGGGGAGGGGGAAGGGCACTGAGAAATAGAGGGAGGGGAGTTGAGGCTGAGGGTAATATAGGTGGGATGCTGATAGGTGGATGCAGTTAGGAGGTGATTGTGATTGGTGAGTGGGAAGGGTGGAACTGATACATGGGAAGGAAGATGGACGGGTTAGGTCAGATCAAGAGGGCTGGACATGGGATGAGGTGGGAGAGTGGGGAGATTTGGAAGCTGGCGAGTTCTACGTTGAGGCCATATGATTGTAATCTTCTGAGGCAGTACGTCAGTAGTTTGCTTTCTTATCAGAAATAGATCCCCTGTCCCTTGATAGATGCTGCCTTAACTGTTGTTTGAAATAGCTTGTTCTGCAATTAACCCCTTTACTTTTGAACATTCCATCTGCAGATAGTCTTAGTTGATCATTTGTCATGAGGCAGCAGGTAATCAAGCAGTGTTTTCTCCTCTTGCCCAGGAAATTGCTTGTTTATCTTCCTTTAGCTCGTTCTTCCTAGAGATGGTTAATGAGCATGTTGCTTTTAATCCATTAAATTAGATTAGATTAGATTCCCTACAGTGTGGAAATAGGCCCTTTGGCCCAACAAGTCCACACTGACCCTCTGAAGAGTAACCCACCTAGACCCATTTCCCTCTGACTAATGTACCTAACACTATGGGGAATTTAGTATGGCCAATTCACCTGACCTGCAATCCCTTTACAATAATTTCCTCTTGCCCCTTTCATATTGAGAAACAGTTCATCCCAGAAAGAGTAACTGCTGATTTTTTCAATCCATTAAGTTATTAAAGTTGTAAAGTTTATATTGTCACAAAGAAATCTATTGGTCCCAAAACAGGAACTTATTAATGAAACCTAATCTCTGGGAAGTTGTAACTGACATGACTAATATTTCTTTAGTAAATTTGGGTTAATGAAAATTTAAAAATCTATAACTTATATCCTGTCTAGTCTTCCTTAATTTCCTGAGTGCTTGTGTATGTGTGTTGAGTAACATAGCAATCCCCCCCATATTTTGACTGTTTTGTTAATAAACTATCTTTTGTTTCATCTCAAAGATTTTCGATGTGGGATTATTTCAAAATTTGGAGTCCAAACACCCTTCAACCTACCTTAGTAGACAAAGGGATAGAATCATAGAATCCTTACAGTGCGGAAACAGGCCATTTGGCCCATCAGGTCCACGTTGACCCTCAGAAGAGCATCCTTCACAGACCCATCCTCTACCCTATCCCCATAACCCTGCATTTCCCATGGCTAACCCACCTCGTTTGGACATCCCTGGACACTATGGGCAATTTAGCATGGCCAGTCCACCTAACCTGCACATCTGGACTGTGGGAGGAAACAGGAGCACTCAAAGGAAACCCATGCAGAGAATGTGCAAAGTCCACACAGAGTCACCCAAGGCTGGAATGAAACCCGGATCCCTGGTGCTGTGAGGCAGCAGTGCTAACCACTGATTCTCTGTGCTGGAAGTAGGAGGGAAAAGGAACAAATCAAACGATATTTAATTATCTCAGGCTTAAGTAGGTAAAATCAATCATAATTTAAATTCCCCCATACGTCTGACAAATTTAACTAGTGGATCTAAGTTTTACACAGCCACTAGCAGTCACATCACTCTTTGTGGACATATGGTTCCACATAACTCTGCAGTTCCACATCATTCTGCTTTTTATTCACACAGGAGAGGTTTAGTATCCTGCCTGACAACAGCATGCACTTTCAAGTTTCACGATTACAATTGTCATGAGCAAGCCACTCTTCTACAACACCTCTCTTCCTTGGGTCACAATGGCCCTAATGGCGCAAATTTCCAGAGACCCCTTTCTGCTGACCAACCAATAACACCCATGGTTCGGCTACTTTACAAAATCACAGAATTATTATGGTGCCTGAGAGGCCATTCAGCCCAATTTGCCTGCACTGACAATACTATCTAGCGCCAATCGCCTGCCTTTTCCCCATAACTCTGAACATTGATGGTAAACCATCTAACTCTTTAGTATCTCTGAACTATCTCACACAGCTATCCAGATTTTACATCTTTTTAGCCAGTTTGTACTGTGCTTCCAAGAGCTGGAAAACAGGAAAGTCTGACTACTTCAGTATTCCTTCAAAGCTGGGTGGCCATACTATCACACAGAAGTTCTGTGCATGCTAATCATGGTGCTGATGCAGTGACTTCTAGATCCAGAAGCCACCATTGTGTATGAACTTTGGAGGTCTGTGCAGAGGCTGGAATATTTAGTGGCAATGTAGCCTCAGAGTTATTTTCTTCCTCTCATAATAATTTGGTACATTCCTTTTTCTCTCTCTGTCAAATTTCATGTTGCTCTTGCATTGGTGCACTCATTAACTTCCATCTCCCTTGTTTTCTTTACAATAGTAACTTCTCTGACTGCCTTTTCTCTATAAAGCCATGTGTCCTTTTCCTCTTAACCATCTTCTTATTGGTACTGCTTTTAGGTCAAGGGTTGCCAGGTCACATAGATCAACATTTTTTATTATTCAAGAAAATTACAATTGATCTGTTTACAATTAAAAACTCGTAAAAGTCTCTTTCAAGCATTCTCAAAAGAAAGTACAGATTCAGAGTCATTTAACATAAATTACACATACTCCTGACTGTATTGCTTCCAGGTCACAGATCATCATAATACCTTGCAACATCTTTTGATATTTCTAGTGACTGACAAGCTCTTTACAAATGCAAAGAAAACAAATCATTCAATCATTTAGATTAAAACAAAACCTATTCCTTCATTTCTGTGCGTATAGAAGTGATTTTTCTAGCAAATATCACCAGAATGATTGTAAATTGCCTCCAACTACCTCTAAGACAGGGGCATACTGCAGATACTGGATATTTGATACTTAAGTAGGAACTGATAGGAGTACAGAATCACAGAGTATAGAGTCATAAAGCACGGAAACAGACCTTTCGGTCCAACAAATCCATGCAAAACATAATACCAAACTAAACTAGTCCTACCTGCCTGTTCCTGGCCCACATCCCTACAAACCTTTTTTCTTCATGTACTTATCCAAATGTCTTTTAAATGTTGTAATTGTACCCCTATCCATCACTTCCTTAGGATCATTCCACACGCAAACCACCCCACATGCAAAACAATTGCCTCTTATGTCTTTTTTAAATCTCTCTCCTCTCACCTTAAAAAAGGTGCCCCCCCCTTGTCTTGAAATCTCCCATCCTCGGGAAAAGACAACCACCATTAACTCTATCTATACCTCTCATTATTTTATAAATTTCTATCAGATCACCTCTCAACCTCCTACACTCCAATGAAAAGAGTCCCAGCCTATCTCGCCTTTCTTGATAACACAAACCTTCCATACCAGGCAACATTCTGGGAAATCTCTTCTGAACAGTCAACGCATCAGATAGTGATTGTGGGGGCAAGCCCATTGACAAAAGAATACATGAACTAGGAGCTGGAGCAGATATTTAACCCTTCATGCTCTTTCTGCCATCAAAGAATCATGGCTGATTTTGTATCTCAGTTCCAGCTTCCTGCACCATCCCCATAGTGCTTAATACCATTAATACTCAAATATCTATCTTAAATGTACACAACAAGAGCTGTTCAGGCAGAAAGGTCTGAAAATTGCACCTCATTCAGTGGAGAAATTTTCTTCATCTAATCCAGATAATCCATTATCTAAGCATCTACATTATTGAACTCCTAAAAGAATATTGCATGTTTTAATGAGAAGATCTCTCAGTCTTTTGAATCATTTTAATTATTTCATGGGATGTGAGTGCTGCTGGCCAGTACTGATTACCACAGGGCAGTTAAGAGTCAATTGCATTGCTCTGAGTCTGGAGTCATGTGTAGGCCAGAACAGGTAGGGGAGCAGATTTCCTTACCTAATGGACATTAGTGAACCAGATGAGTTTTTATAGCAATTGATAGTGGTTTCATGGCTACCATTAGGCTAGTATTTCATTCCAGATTTTGAGTTCAAATTTCATGGTGGGAGTCACACTCAGATCATTAGCCTTGCATATCGATTTACCAGCTCAGCGACACTCTAATTTCTATGTTTGCATGTTACCACTATGCCCCCACTGTTATTCTAAGAAATATAGGTCCGGTCTATTCAATATCTACTCCTCCCAGGAATTATCCTGGTGAACCTTTAAGTCCCTCAAACACAAGGATATCCTTACTTTGTACACAGATTTCCAGTCATGTTCTCACCATAATCCTATATAATTGTAATAAGACTTCATTATGTCTCTATCCCATTGCCAATGCCTCCTCCTAATTGTCAGCAGAGGCCCCCATGGACCCACCTATGAAGTTACTCGCACACTTGCCATCCTAACGTCCCCTACAACCATTCAATGCAATCCCCTCAGATGAGATGAGAGACCAAGAGGAGTATTTGTATATCTTTATTGGTCTTGTCAGCTATGGCTTATTTAGCAGGTATCTTTAACTCTGAACCAAAAAGGCTGCAGGTTCAATACCAACTATGACTGAAACACAACACTTAAAACCCAGAAACCCAATGGAGTTTTGAGGTGCTGCCTTTCTAATGGGATGCTAAAACTAAAGTTCTTTGTGCCCTCTTCAGTTATCATAAATGACTTTGTTGTCCTATTTTGAACCCTCCAACCACAAGGGATGAACTCAGATTTCTCCAGTTTCTTCATTTCCCCTCCCCCCACTTTGTCTCAGTCAAATCCCTCGAACTCAGCACCGCCTTCCTAACCTGCAATCTTCTTCCTGACCTCTCCGCCCCCACCCCACTCCAGCCTATCACCCTCACCTTGACCTCCTTCAACCTATCGCATTTCCAATGCCCCCCCACCCCCAAGTCCCTCCTCCCTACCTTTTATCTTAGCCTGCTGGACACACTTTCCTCATTCCTGAAGAAGGGCTTATGCCCGAAACATCGATTCTCCTGTTCCTTGGATGCTGCCTGACCTGCTGTGCTTTTCCAGCAACACATTTTCAGCTCTGATCTCCAGCATCTGCAGTTCTCACTTTCTCCTCCTATTTTGAAGAAGGGCAAGTAGATTATTTAGTGCAACACCTTTTTTATTCTGTGGGGTATGGGCACTGCTGGTTGGACCAGCATTTATCATTAATCCCGAGTTGCTTCTGAGAGTGATGAGCTGCCTTCTTGAACTGCTGCAGTCCATGTGCTGTTGGTAGACCCACAATGCCATTAGAGAGAGAGTTTCAGCATTTATGGGCAACACGATGGCTCAATGGTCAATGCTGCTGCCTCACAGTGTCAGGGACCAGGGTTTAATTCCAGCCTTGGGTGACTGTCTGTGTGGAGTTTGCATTTTCTCACTGTTTCCTCCCACAGTCCAAAGATGTGCAGGTGGTGATTTGGCCATGCTAAATTGCCCATAGTGTTCAGGGATGTGTAGGTTATGTGCATTCATTGAGGTAATTATAGGAGAATGGGTCTGTTGGGTTCCTCTTTGGAGGGTCGGTGTGGACTTATTGGGCCAAATGGCCTGTTTCCACACTGTAGGGAATATACAATTTTGACTCAGTGACACTGAAGGAAAAATGATATATTTCCAAGTCAGGATGGGCACTGGAGGGGAACATGCAGGTGGTGGTGTTACCATGTATCTGCTGTCCTTGTCCTTCTAGATGGAAGTGTTTAGGGTTTGTCTAGGATGCTGTCTAAGAAGCCTTGGTGAATTTCAGCAGTGCATCTTGCAGATAACACACCTGCTAACTGAGCATTCGTGGTGGAGGGAGTGGATGCTTGCGGGTGTGATCCCAATCAAACAGGTTGCTTTGCCCTGAATGATGTTAAGCTTCTTTAGTGTTGGAGCTGCACCGCCTGGCTTGGACAGGCTTTGGGGAGCCAGGAGGTGAGTTGCTCACTGCAGTATTCCTAGCCTCTGATCTGCTCCTGTAGCCACTGTGTTTATGTGGCGAGTCCAGCTGAGTTTTTGGTCAATGGTAACTCCTGGGATATTGATGTTGGGAGATTCAGTGATGATAATATGTCACCACTAGTGTCAAACAGTAATGATTAGATTATCTCTAATTGGGGATTATTATTGCCTGGTATTTGTGTGATGTAAATGTTACTTGTCACTTTTCTGATCAAGCCTAGGTATTGTCTGGGTCTCGCTGCGTTTGGACATGGACTGCTTCAGTGTCTCAGGATTTGTGAATGGTGCTGAACATTGAACGATCATCAACAAACTTCTGTATCTGAGGATGAGGGGGCAGTCATTGCTGAAGCAGCTGTACTATTTTGCCTTTATCTGCGACTACCTGGTTATTGCTGAGCTTTTTATGCGCAAATTGGCTGTTGCATTTCCTGCATTGCAATAGGTATTAGAGTCCAACAGTTCTTCAGCAGCTGTAAAAATGGTTCATAACATCTATAAATGCAAAGTTTTCTTTTTTGGGCATGGAGGGGTTGAAAATCTGATCCCAACACCTGATGTAACTTCACTTTCTGTTGAATGTTTCCTTTTAAACAGAAATGAGAGCAGCTGGATCAACATTCCCAAGTACTTGATCTGCCTTTGGGACTCCCAACATCAGAAGATTTCACTAAGTAATTTAACCACTAATGGACAATACAGGGAATCCTTTCAACAGTTTAATGTAAATATTTGTACTCTGTGGCATCTGATGTGTAATAGTTGACATTAGACTTAACACAATCTGGTAATTTTGACCAAACTACCCATGTGATCCAATGGAGCTTCAACTGTGATGTATACAATGTATAGATATTTGTGTAACTAAAGAAAAAACTATGTTTTTTCTCCAGTTCCCAGTAGCAATCAGAAATTGGATGAATTAGCTTTATTGTCACGTACTCAGATGGGTACTGTGGAAGTTAACAAGTCGCTAATTATGGCACCATCTTAGGTACAGAAGTACAGATTCATAGTCAATTTATTTTCGGAAAAAGAAAGAAAAATAAAGAAATAAGGGGTCAGAATTGCAGAATAAATTAGAAAATAGAGGAATGAAAAGTTTAGGACAATGGTACTTCCAAATTGGTGCTTGTGACTGATCTCCTTCATCCATTCTTTTCCTATTCAGTTTTAGGAAGCACTGGTTTGAATGGAGGTGGCACTGAATATATTGTACTTTACCACGCTGTTCCACGCAAGTTGAGAAGCAGCCTTTTCAAGCACATAGCCAGAAACACACGATCCTGAGGAGATGTCTGCCTGAGCCTTCTCCTGTGTTTCAGTGCTCCTCAGTGTCATCATAGCACAGGTTCTGAAGAAGGGTCACGCGATTCAAAACTCTGTTTCTCTCTCAACAAAGTCAGAAGTCACGTGACACCAGGTTACAGTCCAACAGGTTTATTTGAAATCGTAAGCTTTCAGAGCACCGCTCTGAATTCACTGATGAAGGGGCAGCGCTCTGAAAGCTTGTGACTTCAAATAAACCTGTTGGACTATAACCTGGTGTCATGTGACTTCTGACTTTGTCCGTCCCAGTCCAACAATGTCACCTTCACATTATGGCTACTCTCTCTCAACAGATAGAGTCATGGAGGGGTACAGCACGGAAACAGACCCTTTGGTCCAACTAGTCCATACCGACCAGATATCCTAAACTAACCCAGTCCTATTTGCCCACACTTGGCTCATATCCCGTTAATCCCTTTCCATTCATGTACCCATCAAATGCTGCCAGACCTCCAGCACCTTGTTTTTATTTCCAAGTGATAAACGCTGTAGGAACCCGCTTGTAAATGTCTGGGGAAGTAGGTGCTTGAGCGATAGTTGATCTGATGCACTTGTGTTAGGAGTGGCTAGCCAAATACAGTCGGAGCGTGCAGGGCTGTATCCGAGAGTGGGCGGGGATGAGTCGCTGCCTCTGGATACCTCTCTCCTCTCACATTCAATCGCTTCACGATCTTCAAACGAAATGGATAACCCTGTCTTGACATGTTATATTTTCTACAGCACGCTGCTTGTCCTTAAACTCTATACTCTGGCCATCATCACGGGACAACTCCGGCTGCATAAAAAGGTGAGAATCGCAATTATCATAATTGCATTTTAAATACATATAAACACGCCATACTTCCGTTTCCAGCAGGAACTTTTTTTGAAATTGCGAGAGAGCTGATGTTTTGTTACTTAATGTAAAGAGAGTCTAGTTCGATTTGAAGCCGGATTTGTTAAGAATAGAAGAGGGGGGGGGGGGGGGAGTTACGATAGTTTTGAAACTTCAATATATTATAAAATCGTTGTTTCTGATAACTTCAGTGGAGTTTTAACTCACTGATTATAAATATTTTGGAGGGATTGCGCTTTGGAAACGTAAATCTAGATCGTGTGTAGACTTCAATTGATCAGGAAAATGGGTAGGTTTTTGTAAATTCTTCTTTACGTGGGGGTTGGTGTGGATGGCAACATTATAAACAACTGCAAGGTAATAACACTTCCTCTGGCTTCGTGCAGTTCAGTTTGAAATCGTAAACGCACCGCCTTCAAATTCTTGCCTGAAGTGTATTAATTCTGCCCCGAATGGTTTTAATTCTTTTCTGTCGTCACACACATCTCCCTGTCTTTCAGATCATTTGAAAAGGGCAAACTTAATTGAATGGGAACGATCATTAAATGCATAGAGGCATAGAGATGAACAGCACGGAAACAGACCCTTGGTCCAACTCGTCGATGGCGACCAGATATCCCAATCCCAAACTGGCCCATATCCCTCCAAACCTTCCTATTCATATACCCATCCAGGTGCCTTTTAAGTGCTGTAATTGTACCAGCCTTCACCACTTCCTCAGACAGCTCATTCCATACACACACCACCCTCTGCGTGAAAAAGTCTCCTTTATATATTTCCCCTCTCACCCTAATCCTATGCCCTCTAGTTCTGGACTCCCCCACCCCAGGGAAAAGACTTTGTCTATTTATCCTATCTATGCCCTTCATGATTTTATAAACCTCTATAAGGTCACCCCTCAGCCTCCAACGCTCCAGGGAAAACAGCCCTAGCCTACTTAACCTCTCCCTATAGCTAAAGTCCTCCAACCCTAGCAACATCCTTGTAAATCTTTTCTGAATCCTTTCAAGTTTCACAACATCCTTCCGATAGGAAGGAGACCAGAATTGCAAGCAATATTCTAACAGTGGCCTCACCAATGTCCCGTACAGCCGCAACATGACCTTCCAATACTCTGACGTCATTTGGAGAGCTACCACAGACATGATGGGTTGAATGGCTTCACTCTGCACTGTAATGATTCCTCAGTTTTGTCCCAAGATTGGGAAAACAATAAAGTAACGTGAGGAAAAATGAGGAGGATAAGAATTTCTGCTGAATATTCATTCCCTTGAACCTGTTCTGTCATTCACTGAGCTAATGGCTGTTACTCATTTGAACCCAGAATGTGGGTAAAGAAGACTTGGCAACCTCACTTTACCCAAAGTTTGTCTAAAGATTATTTTCTGCATTCTTAGGATGCCCTCGTCAGTCTTTCTCTTCCTATGAAGGGGGCTACAAAATTTACTGTTGAAAAATATGGTGTGACAATTTAAGAGTATAAAGGCAGGAGCAGAGGAACCTGTGTGTATGTGTGTGTAAGTTATTGAGGGTGGCAGGTCAGATTGAAAGAGCAATTAATAAGCAGACAGTATCTTAGGCTTCATTAACAGGGACATAGTGTACAAGAGCAGGGAGATTAGGTCGACCTTAGTTCAGCATCAGCTGTGTGCTTCTGGGTACCATGGTTCACCTCATTGGAAGACATTGGGAGTAGTCAAAGAGATTTATGAGAATGGAGGTGCAGTTATTAAGATAGATTGGAGAACTGTTAACCGTGGACGAGATAATGTTGAGAAGAGGGACGGGATGGTGGCTCAGTGGTTAGCACTGCTGCCTCACAGCGTCAGGGACCTGGGTTCGATTCCAGCCTCGGGCAACTGTCTGTGTGGAGTTTGCACATTCTCCCTGTGTCTGCGTGGGTTTCCTCTGGGTGCTCCGGTTTCCTCCCACAGTCCAAAGATGTGCAGGTCAGGTGAATATGTCATGCTAAAATTGCCCATAGAGTTAGGTGCATTAGTTAGGGGGAATGGGTCTGGGTGGGTTACTCTTCGGAGGGTTGGTGTGGACTAGTTGGGATGAAGGGCCTGTTTCCACACTGTAGGGAATCTAATCTAATCTAATCTAAAATTAATGAAGGGTATGGACAGAGTGGATAGGGAGAAACTGTTCCCACTCATTAAATGATTGAGAACAAGAAAGTGCAGGTCAAAAGTAATTGGCAGAAGAAGCAAAAATGATATGAAAAAAATCTTGTTCACTGAGCGAACGGTTAGGGTCTGGAATGCACCCTCGCCGAATATGGTGGGGGCCGGCTCAATCAAAGCTTTCAAAAAGCAATTTAACAGTCGTTTGAAAAATGAAGAATGCATAGGGTAAAGAAAGAAGGCTGGAGGATGGTGTAAAGTGAGAGGCTCATTTGGAGAGCAATCACAGACATGATGGGTTGAATGTCCTCACTGTAGTGATTCCGCAGTTTTGTCCCATTCCGACTCTTCCCAAAGCTGGGAAAGCAACAAAGATACGTGAGGGAAAATGAGGAAGATAAGAATCTCTGGTGGATATTTACCCCCTTGAACTTGTTCTGTCATTCGCTAAGCTGATGGCTGATGTTTATTTGAAACGTGTCGAAAAGTGTGGTGCTGGAAAAGCACAGCCAGTCAGTCAGCCTCTGAGGAGCAGGAGAATCGAACTTTCAGGCATAAGCCCTTCATCAGGAAAGATGAACCGTCCATGTATTTTCGCTTTCACATATCATAATGGCCATCAAGAAATCGATTGAACTCGTCTTTAGTATTATTAACTGAGCTAGCATTTACTGCTTTGTGGAGGAGTATACTTCCCCTTTTGCATGCTGAAGTGTTTTCTATCTTCTGTTCTCAATGTCCTGGTTCTAGTTTTAAAGTCATGTTCTCTTTGACATCCTCGCCATCGGACAACATCTCTCGATATTCCTGTCAAACTCTTAAAAACAAATTCCATTCAATTAGACCTCAGCCTAAAATGAAGCTAGAAACTCTTAAGATGCATCCACCTGTGTACATCATCACAAGGGGGTAAATATGAGGAGACAGAAAGAGAATAGTCAATGATTGGCTCAGCATATTTCTGAAAGCAATGTTTCACCCTGCACATTAGCAGTTTGAAATACTCACCACGTAATTCAACCCAGTCTGGCTCCAGTCTGAGGCTGTTTTATCTGAATCTTTAGAACAGAGTTGAACCACATGTTTAAAATTAGGAAAGGATTTTCCACCCTAGACACTATGGGGCAATTTAGCATGGTCAATCTACCCAACCTGCACATCTTTGGACTGTGGGAGGAAACCCACAAACTCCACACAGACAGTCACGTCAGGCTGGAATTGAACCCTGGCACTATGAAGTCGCAGTGCTAACCACAGAGCCACTCTGACAACGGCTAGAATGAAAGAACTTCAGTAAAAAGGTTAAAGATGAAAACAACAATGTGCATGAACATAGCATATTATCATTGTAAACAGGAAGATGGACAAACAAGATTTGACATCTTGACAAACAGTGAGATGTTAGGAGAGGTGATTAATAGATTAACCAAAGAAATGAATTTTATGAAGCATCTTAAAGGAGGTGAGGGTGAGGGAGTAGATGGATTGATTTGGGGAGAGAATTCCAAAGGTATTTAGGATTTAAGATAGACTGCAAGGGAAAAGATTTGTACATGAGATTATAAGGCTGTGTGATGGATTAATTGGGGTTAATGATTGATGTGGAGGAAACATCAAAATTTAGAATGATGCCTTTCGTCACCAGGGACCTGGGTTCGATTCCACCCTCAGGCAACTGTCGATGTGGAGTTTGCACGTTCCCCTAGGTCTATGTGGGTTTCCTCTTCGATGCTGCAGTTAAGGTGCTGAAAGAAAGAACAATAATATAGTTTAGTTAAACAAGATAGTTGTTGGAAAGGCAGGAAGTCAGCAGAGAGGAGTGAAGAAAGCCATTTTTACAATAAAAGCAAAATACTGCAGATGCTGGAAATCTAAAATAAATAAGCAAATACTGGAGAAACTCAGAGAGAAACAAAGTTAACATTTCATGTCCAGTGTGACTCTTCGTCAGAACTAGTTCTGGAAGTTCTAAAGAAGAGTCACACTGGACTTGAAACGTTAACTTTGTTTCTCTCTTCACTATGAAACCAAACCTGCTGAGTTTTTCCAGTATTTTTACAAAGCCATTTTCACAGAAACTGTGCTTTTGCATTTCATTGAAATGCTGATGCCATAGTTATTTGTCGAGTCTTACTTTGTTCTTAAGTTTTCGACATGGTTTTGCCCATCTGGTTTCACCATCTCCTTTCCTGCAGGCATTTATCAACCCAGAGGATGCATTGAGACACGGTGGGCTGGAGTATCATCGAACAGATCCTGATGTGGAGCGATCTCGGAGGTAATGTAAATATTCTCTAAAGGTCACTCAGATTCATCGAATGCCATTTTGCTGAGAGAGGGGTATCAGCCTATTCTGCTCTTTGGCAGAGCCATCGACTCATCCCATTCTCCCGCTGCTCCCATAGCTCTGCAATTTTCTCCCCCCTCTTTGAAGAAGTATTCTGTTTTCTTTGGAAAGCTATAACAGAATGTGTTTTCACTACCCTTTCAGGCCAATGACTGTGCAAATAAAGCTTTCCTCGTGTTGCTTCTGGATCTGTTGTCAATCACAATTAGGAAGGGGAACATTTATCCTTTGGGCATTGGCTCCAGACTGACAGTGCATATTGGAAAATTCAACTTATCCAGTACATGAATTCCTGTCCGTATAATAAATGGGTGGAGAAAAATAAATAGGTGGGGAAAGAGTTGCATGATCACCCTTACTTATTTACTTCACATCTAAATAGTGACATTGACCTGGGTTTCTCTGCAACTGAAAGTTGACAGCAAGTGTGTATAGATGTAAGATTATCTTTCACTGTATTCTAAACAGAAAGTCACCAAAGTCCTACTGTACCACAGAATTTTCAAAGTCAATTTGAAAGTCTGAGTGACGCGCATTTTTACTTTATTTTTAATAAGGCTTGTTACTGTTCTACCTCTAGACTAAATAATTTGGGGGTTGGTTAGCTCAGTTGTTTAGACAGCATTATGGGTTCAATTCCTGCACCAACTGAGGTTATCATGAAGGAGTTTCCTCTTCACTCTTGCCCTTGTCTGAGGTGTAGTGATCCTCAGGTTGGCCGGCCCACCACCAATCATCTCTCTCTAATGAGAGAACAACTCTGTGGTACAGTAGGACTTTGGTGACTTTAGGAGACAGTGAGGTCTGCAGATACTGGAGATCAGAGTTGAGAGTGTGGTGCTGGAAAAGCACAGCAGGTCAGGTAGCATCCAAGGAGCAGGAAAATCGACATTTTGGGCTGGAGCCCATCAGGAATATTTGGTGACTTTATATCTAGAATATATTGAAAGATAATCTTACATCTATGTCCTGACAACTTTTATCACCAGAGAATCCCAGGTCAACATTATTTACAGAAATGGCCAGGGAAAGATTGGCGAGATATAATTGGATCTTCCTCCTGGGGAAGGGGCTACTGTACCCCCACGATAAAGGGTGTGATGAACAAAGATAACAGGTCAGTACAGCACAGGAATATGCCCTTTGGTCCACCAAGACTGCGCCAAAATATGATGCCTTTCTAACCCAAAAACCTGTTGCCTCTACACAGTCTGTATCCCTCTATTCCCTGCTTATTCATATATCTGTCAAAATGGCTCTTGAAAGTTGCTAATATATCCATTTCTATTGGCAGTGCATTCCAGCCACTTCTCACCCTCAAAGCAAAAAAACTTGCCTCTCACATCTTTAAACTTGCCCCTTTTTACCTTAAATTCTATGTCCCTCTACTAACTGACATTACCCTGGGCAAAACACTCTGACTATCCATTCTAACCATACCTCTTATAATTTTGCAGACTTCTATCAGGTTGCCCCTCATCTTTCAATGTTTAAGTGAAAACAAACCAAGTTTGTTCAACCTCTCCTCACAGCTAAACCAGGCAACACCCTGGTAAGCCATTTTTGTACCATCTCCACATCCTTATTGCAGCGTGGCGACCAGAGCTGTGTACAATATTCCAAATACAGCCTCACCAAAGTTCTATAGTGTTTAGTGTTTCTGCTTACAATTTCCATTAGAAAAGTGGGCATAGAAATTTAGTGAAAAATAGACAAATGAGAATACGGTATACAACTTTAGAACATGGCCTGAATTATATTTCCCTGTTGTGACCTTAATATTTCTCATCCTCTAACCTCACCTGACCTGTTGACTCTATTTTATTCTGACTCACTATCAGCAAAATATGTCAGTTTCCCTGACATATAATAATCATTTCTTTTCTGTGTAATCTGTGAACCAAGTTAAATAGGTTTGAACAGATTCCATCCTCATTCCCAATGGATATGTTCTTAGATTTGAAACAAGCAAAGTTGGCATTGCTGAGCAATTTTGTACATTGATGTCTTCTCAATTATGTTGTTAGAGTTAATTAATGTTCTTGTTGAGATTAAGAGAAACAAGGCATTAATTACGTTTGAGCAGATATTCTCAGGGGACTGATGTGACACTAGGGATATTTGGATGAGAGCTATGAGCCTGAGCGGGCCAATAAACCCCCTCTCTTAAAAAAAGCCATTTCTCTTAGTTTCTACCTGATGAGAGGGCTTGGAGTCTATTAATAGCTGTAAGGCTGGATGATTCTTGGATGAGCTCACTTAAGTAGTAAATATAGAAGGGAGGACACAACCTCTCTTCTGAAATTAAACGTTAGGCATTCTAACATAGGTGGAGTCCAAAATGGGATTGTGATCTTGAATTAGAAGGTTAACGGGTGATTTGATTGATGTTTTAAAGATATTCAGGGAATTAATAGGAAAGGCAAAGAAAAGTTATTTCAACTGGTGGGGATGTTTGGATTAGGGCCACAGTTTAAAGCTGGAATCAGACCTTCATAAACGTAGTTAGAAGATATTTTGACAAGCAAATATATTTGGAATTCTCATTTACCATAGCGGGATTCAAACCCAGTATCTGGAGTTCTGGGTTGCCAATCCAGTGACAATATCACTTCATGGCCACCTCTTCATTTTTTATTTATTACGTCTATTGTCATTATTATTATTTATTATTACTTCCAGTAACCATTAGATCATTAGAAATAGGAGCAGGAGTAGGCTGTTCAGCCTCTTGAGTCCGTACACCATTCCTCACATCTGCTTTCCTGCTCTTCCTTCATAATTCTTGATCACGAATCCATCTGCCTCAGCCTTAAATATACTGAAGAACTGTGCTTTCGTAGCAAGGAATCCCAAAGACTCTGAACCCTCTGAGAGAAGAAATTCCTCCTCTTCTCAGCCTTAAATTGGTACCCTTTTATTCTGAGACTGTGCCCTCTGGTCCTAGACGCACTCTCCCATGAGGGGGAAACATCCTCTCAGCATTTACCCTGTCAAGCCCCTTAAGACTCCAAAATGTTTCAATTAGATCACCTCGCATTCTTCCAAACTCCAGTGAGTAGAATCCCAACCTGTTTTCCCTTTGCACCATAGACAATCCCTCCGTACATAAAATAAAAGTGGAATACAAGCCTCAAAAGCACAATACCTGACTGCTGATCAGACTTGTCTATATGGATAACTTTGCTTTATCCCACTGAACGTGTGAAAGCATTTGACCAACTGTTGGTTTGCATCAGTTTAATAGCAGAACTGGCTCACTCCAGAAAAATATTTGTGATAGCTGTGTTCCACCAAGGAACCTAAAGCATGTTATTTTGAAAGAAGCGAGTGGTTGATTGAAAGAAATCAGAAAGATTGAAAGAAGGAATGAAGAAACCATATAAAATGTTGGAGGCAAAAGTCCTTAAGGAGAGTTATACCCAAAATGTTGACTACTCCACCTCCTGGTGCTGCCTGACTCGCTGTGTTCCTCCAGCCTCCCATTGGTCTACATAAAATGTTGGGACTGGGCAACTGGGATTAATTAAATTAGAATTAGAATTAGGTTTACTGTCATGTATACTCAAGTTACAAAAGAATAGAAGTGCAGTGAAAAGTGTTCAATATCACCAACACATTATCACCACCTTAGATGCAAAGTAGTTTGGTACAAATCTTAGGTACAAAAGTAGAGAAAATAAATAAAACAGTTACACTGCAAAATGGTCCTAAATAAGGTTAGCATACAAGTTTAATATAATACCCTTGTTTCACAATTCAGTTCCTCTAGAGATGAAGTCTCTTTAAGAATTAGACTTTGCTACATACCAAATTGTTGTGTCAAATACTCCTTGGCTAAATTTATTGCTGTCCTCATTCTGCACAATTCCAAAGATGGTAAAAATAACGCACTGCCTGTGCTGAAACACAGGAATTAAAATATTAACAATCATTTTGTCAGCCATGCACCAAGAAATAATTTATTCCATCAAAGCTAGACAACAGATCAATTCTTACAGTGCAGAGATGATTGATGTGTACATAACCTTTGGAATTAAACTGACGTCAATAGAGAAACACAACTTCTGATGCTGTTACAGAGGGTGAGGTACAAGAAAACTCAGGGCCAACATTTTTGTTGAGTGAACACATTTGCTTTGTATGTTGATGCAAGTGTTCGTGAATAGACACTGAATATTCCCGCTGACAGTTTAGCACGGTCCTCAAGCATCTGTGATGCCTACACCCTGTCCTTTTGAAAACCCTTTGACTGTGCTGAGGAGAGTAAGCTGCTGTGCGGAACTTTAAAGTATGGTGAGAAAGTGTGGAATTGTGGCCACAGTAAAGCAGAAATGTTTATGCACGTCACAGTACGTCAGTAAAGTTTAATGTTATTGTGCAGTACCATTTCACACATGTGCAGATTACTTAATAATTACTTTATTTGAAGTCATAAAAAACTCTAAATTTACATCTAGGTTATTAAAGTTTTCTAAGAGTTAGACTTTCGCTGTTTGCTTTGGACTCATTCACAGCTCAAGTGGCATCTGGTTCAAAAACGTTGTGGCTTCAAATCCCACACCAGAATGCAAGATGCCAGTCGTCAGTAAGCAAGTATGATGCAAATCAGAGTCAACAGCAGTAGGTTCAACTTCTGCACCGCCTGAGGCTACCACGAACGACTCTCCTTCTGAGCCTCTCCCCTTGCTTGAGCTGAGATGACATAAGAAATAGGAGAGGGAGTAGGCCATCAAGGCTATTCCATCTACAATAACGTCATGTGGACTCAGCTCCACTTACCAACCCTCTCATGATAACCCTTAATTCTTTTACTGTTCAAAAATTGATCTTTGCCTTAAAAACATTCAACTGGGAAGCCTCAACTGCTTCACTGAGCAGGGAATTCCCATAGATCCCTAATTGTTTGGTGAAGAAGTTCCTCCTCATCTCAGTCCTAAATCTGCTCCCCCTTACTCTGAGGCGATGCCCCCTAGTTCTAGTTTCACCTACCAGTGGAAACAACCTCCCTGTGTCTATCGTATCTATTCCCTTCATAATTTTATATGTTTCTATAAGATGCTCCTTCATCCCTCAAGTTAAGCCAGCATCAGTTGTCTCTCTCTAATGAGAGCAGTCTTATGGTTGGGAATGACTAAGGCAATTTTACCTTTCCTACCAAAATGTTAAGAAGGTTACCTCAGAGTACAATGGGATCTTGATCAGATGGGCCAATGAGCCGAGGAGTGGCAGATGGAGTTCAGTTTAGAAAAATGTGAGGTGCTGCATTTTGGAAAGGCAAATCAGGGCAGGACTTATACACTTAATGGTAAAGTCCTGGGGAGTGTTGCTTGGAGTGCACGTTCATAGTTCCTTGAAAGTGGAGTCACAGGTAGACAGGATACTGAAAAAAGCAATTAGTGTTCTTCCCTATATTGGTCAGAGTATTGACTATAGAAGTTAGGAGGTTATGTTGTGGCTGTACAGGACATTGGTTAGGCCACTTTTGGGACACTGTTTACAATTCTGGTCTCTGTGCTCCCAGAAGGATGTTGTGAAACTTGAAAGGGTTCAGAAAAGACGTACAAAGATGCTGCCAGGGTTGGAGGGTTTGAGCTACGGGAAGAGGCTGAATAGGCTGCGGCTGTTCTCTCTGGAGCATCAGAGGCTGAGGGGTGACTTTATTGAGGTGTATAAAACCCTGAGGGGCATGAATAGGGTAAATCAACAAAGTCTTTACCCTGGGGTAGGGGAGTCCAAAACCAGAGACAATAGATTTCAGGTGAGAGGGGAAAGACTTAAATAGACGGTAGGGGCAACCTTTTCACACAAAGAGTGGTGTATGTATGGAATGAGGTGCCAGAGGAAGTGGTGGAGGCTAGTACAGTTATAGCATTTAAAAGGCATCTGGATGGGTATATGAATAGGAAGGGTTTAGAGAGATATGGGCCAAATGCTGGCAAATGGGACGAGATTAGGTTGGGATATACGATTGGCATGGATGAGTTGGACCAAAGGGTCTGTTTCCGTGCTGTACATCTTAATGACCACATGACAAAGACAAGCAGAGGTGTTGTCCCAAACCCTGGCCAATATTTACCAATCAACCAACATCATCTAACAGAAGCAGAAAATGCTGGAAAACCCAGCAGGTCTGGCAGCATCTGTGAAGAGAAAAACAGTATTTGAGTCCGATGATCCTTTATCAGAACAGAACGCAGCGGAGAAATGGTGGTGTTTAAGTTGAAGGTGTGAGTGGAATGTAGGGGCAGAAGGAGTGAGTCAGAGAGATAGCAACAGCACCGAGAGAGAGAGAGAGAGAGAGTTAGGGAAAAGGAAGTAGACAAAGAGCATGAAGCTAGATCTTGATAATTGCTAAGATACTGGGATGGGATTTTATGCAATTTCCTGTCTTCTATCTGATCACTTGCCAAAATGTGATACCAATTGTTCATTTCCTAAAAGAGTCAAAGTTAGAGAGCAAACTAGAGTCAGAAAGAGAGGAGGAAAAGTCTGAATGAAGAGAATTTAACAATAAAATTCTGTTTCTTTTAGTTCTGAAGAAGACATACCAGACTCAAAATGTTTACTCTTCGTTTCTCCCTGTAAATGCTGCTGGACCTGTTGAGTTTCTCTAGCATTCCCTGACTTTATGTCAGCTTTCCAGCATTCACAGTATTTTATTTTCAATTGATAGCTATATGGCACCTTTAACATATTAAGATATCCCAAGGCACCTCCCAGGAGCACTGCAAAACAGGAGTTTGTGTTCCTCCCACTGAAGATGGCCCTCCATGATGTCTGTGTTACCAAAATCCATCAGAACATAGATGTGCATGGCATCAGCATGGAAATGTAGATTTTAATCAATACTGGAATCAAGCATTTTGTGAGAAAAGGCAGCAAAATGGATATGAGAATGATCAGATTAGCCATGATTTCATTGAATGATGGAGCAGACATGATGGGCTGAATGGCCTACCTTTGCCGTTACATCTTTGGCCAATACTACAGACTGTATTGTTTGTAGTACCTCACTACAGCACAGGCCAACAGCCCCACTAACACAGTGCAGAAAGATGATTTCCACAGCATTAGTTATGGGTTAAAAATAAACTAAAATAGATGATTGAAATATGCAGAATTAGTCTCCACAATGTCCCCTCACACTGTGCAGAGAGCAGCATTCTGTATTAGACACTGAGGCAAAGATTACATAAATTACTTCATGCATGGTCTCACCAAACTACACCCAATTGTTGTGAGACTTTATCATTATTCTTGAATTCATACTTGCTTGGAATAATTTGCAACTGGTATCCTGCTTTTCGAATTGTTTCCTGAACTTGCACACTATCCTCCTGCATTCCCTGTACTATACAAATACGTGAATTAGGAGCAGAAATAGCCCATTTGATCCTTTAAGTCTGCTCCACCTCTCAATGATAATAGCATAGATCCCTACAGTATGGAAACAGGCCATTCTGCCCATCAAGTACATACTGACCCTGTGAAGATCATCCCACCCAGATCACCACCCTACCCTGTCACCTTGTATTTACCATGGCTAACATAGCCTGCACATCCCTGGACACCATGGGAATTTTGCATGGCCAATCCACTAACCTGCACATCTTTGGACTGTAGGGGAAACCAGAGCACCTGAGGGAACCTCACACAGACAGGTGGAAAATGTGCAAACTCCACAAGGACAGTCACCCATGGCTGTAATCAAACCCGGGTCCCTGGTGCTGTGAGGCAGCAGTGCGAACCACTGTGCCACCATGCTGCCCTAAAGGCTGATTGTCCAAAGAGGGGTCAAATTGGACTTGAAATGTTAGCTCTCTTTCACTCTTCACAAATTCTGCTGAACTAATGTATTTCTCCAGCATCCATAGAACTTTGATCCATCTGTGTTCCAAATTCTACATTCTTGTCTATTCCCCTTGCCTAATGAAAATTTGTTGACCTCAGTTAAAAATATTCAGTGATATTGCCTCCTTTGCCTGCTAAGGCAGAGCTGTCTAAAGTCATACAATCCTCTGATAGAGAAAAATACAATCCTAAAGATGTGACCCCTTTTTTTAAAACCATGCCCCACCATTCTTGACTCACCCATAAGTATGTGAACATATGAGCAAGTGCTTGATACCTTCATGACAGGTAGCTGCAGATCCTGATGGAACACCGCAATAATGTGTTTCTGTCGGAGCATGTTAACTCCGACCTTTGAGTGTAGGAGTTGGGACGTCATGTTGAGATTGTACAGGACATTGGTGAAGCCTCTTTTGGAGTACTATGTCCAGTTCCAGTCACTCTTTGGAAAGATATTATTAAGCTGAAGGGGGTTCAGAAGAGATGTTGCCCAGAATGGAGGGTTTGAGCTGCAAGGAGAGGGTGGATAGGCTGGGACTTTTTTTTTCACTGGAGAAGGTTGAGGGCTGACCTTACAGAGGTTTATAAAATCAAGAGGGGCATAGATAAGATGAATGGCAGGTGTCTTTTCCCTCGGGTGGACGATTTCCAGACGAGCGGCATATTTTTAAGGGGTGAGAGGAGAAAGATTTAAATAGACGTGAGGGGCAATTTTTTGTATGCAGAGAGTGGTTTGCGTGTGGAATGAACTTCCAGAGGACGTGGTGCACAGGGGTTTGAAAGACATTTGAATAAGTTCATGAATAAGAAACGTTTGGAGGGGTATGGGCCAAGCACAGGCAGGTGGGACTAGTTTAGTTTGGGATTATGTTCAGTATGACTGGTTGGACCGAAGAGTCAGTTTCCATGCTCTGTGTCTCTGTCACTTAGTGATGACGTTGCCAATAAGTGCAGCCACAAAGCAAAGTTTGACAATGAGTTAGTGATGTAAGGACAGGTGACTTTAAAAATTGGTTCAATGACGGTGGGGTTTTAAGGAGTGTGGTGTGACAGGGAGGTGTCAGCAGGGAATTCTACAACTTGGGGCTGAGAGGCGTCAAGAGATGTGGCCAATTAATGATGGAGTGATTGAACTTGAGGATGCTCAAGACTTTAGAAGCAGAGGAGTAGAGAGGATTGTGGGTTGGAGGAGATTATAGACTTAAAGAGGTATGAGACCAGGGAGGAATTTGACAACAAGGATGGTAATCTTCTGAGGAAGAGTCATACTAGACTCAAAGTGTTAATGCTGTTTCTCTCTCCACAGATGCTGCTAGACCTGCTGAGTTTCTCCAGCACTTTTTGTGTTTACATGAATCTTTAAAATCAGTTTTGAAAATTGAGAAGGCCATTCAGCCCATGTTATCTGCAAAAGGCACCTTAGATGCAGAGGTGGCTCTCTTATTAGAGACAGACAGCTAGCGGTGAACTTAACCTGAGAGTTAACATGCTCAGGCGAGGGGTAAGTTCGGAGAAGGCAGGACCTTTTGTCGTGACTTTGGCTGGTTCAGGAATTGAACCTGCTCAGTTAGCATCACATTGCAAATTAGCCATCCAGCTAATTGAGCCCAATGCTAACACGGCATTTAGCCTTTAAAGACAGGAATGCAATGTTTATACAAAACCAGTTAAAGCCATTATCAAAAGGTTCATGTGGCCAATACTGACTGTTACTGACAGAGGAGTTGGGAGGAGAACATTTTCTCACATTCTCAGATCGAGAAAGTGGGCCCAGAGGGGAGGGAATTGAAAAGTTAAATGAAAAGACAGTGAAGAGATGAGGGCCTATAACATCCTAAAGTTGGCTTTAAACAAACTTGACATGATTTATTGAAGCTTGATGGCAACAAGTGGTATGTATAAGCCCACAGCCCTGTAGCAGTTCACAAAGGCAACTTGCCACTTGCTTCTCACAAGAGCCGAGGGATTGGAATATGCCCAGCCAGCAACACCCACATCCCATAAAATAACATTACAGCATTGCCTGCTCTAGATGCAAAAACTGCTGCCTATTCATTCTTTGAGGATAAGTATATAACCTCTCAATTCTGGTATTGTTCCAGTATATCTTTTACTGTAACCAGTGCCTCTATATTTTTCTCCAAATTAGGAAATGAGAAATATTTGCAGTAAGGCTGGTTTAAGAGTAGTTTAATCAAAATTGTTCACAAAGCTTTTCACTTTTTGACTCAATATAACTAGAAATGAATGTCAGTGTTTTACTAAACAAGCCACTTGATTTTTAAAAATAAAAACAATTGACTTGTGGTGGTATTTACTCAACTATTCCCTATCTCTGATCTCACTAATGAAGGAAATAATGTGCAGTGAAATTCCTGGCACTGCATGGAGACGAGAGCTAATGAAGAACACATGTTGATTCAGAAGAAAAACAGGAAAAGCATTTCCTTGTTGTCATGCCAACACAAGAAAAGACTTTCAGGACTGTTGGATTGTGAAGCATTGTTTTTCATTGTCCTTTCTTGTTTCTAATGTAGTGTATTTTCTAAGACAAAAAAAAGAGGGATAGGTTGTTCTGCTATAATGCGACAATTATAGAATCATAGAGATGTACAGAACAGAAACAGACCCTTCAGTGCAACTTGTCCATGCTGACCAGATATCCCAACCCAATCTAGTCCCACCTGCCAGCACCTGGCCCATATTCCTCCAAACCCTTCCTATTCATATACCCATCCAGATGCCTTTTAAATGTGGCAATTGTCCCGGCCTCCACCACTTCCTCTGGTAGCTCATTCCATACACGTACCACCCTCTGTGTGAAAAAGTTGCCCCTTAGGTCTTTTCCATATCTTTCCCCTCTCACTCTAAACCTATGCCCTCTAGTTCTGGACTCCCCCACCTCAGGGAAAAAACTTTGTCTATTTATCCTATCCATGCCCCTCATAATTTTACAAACCTCTATAAGGTCACCCCTCAGCCTCCGACGCTCCAGGGAAAACAGCCCCAGCCTATTCAACCTCTCCCTGTAGCTCAGATCCTCCAACCCTGGCAACATCCTTGTAGATCTTTTCTGAACCCTTTTAAGTTTCACAACATCTTTCCGATAGGAAGGAGACCAGAATTGCACACAGTGTTCCAAAGGTGGCCCAACCAAAGTCCTGTACAGCCACAACATGACCTCCCAACTCCTTGTACTCAATGCTGTGACAGTTGCATTCCTCTGCAACCTCGCGCTATGGGAAACCACAATAGAAAATTGCCTTGTAGAAGATCCCTAATAGAAAATCATTATACCCATTCAGTAGAAAGTTCACGTTATCCAAACAATGCCCACAATCCATCAATCACGTAATAGCCGTTTTGTGCTGGCGAAATGAGTGTTATAACAGACTTCTGTTTCTAAACCACCTTTCTCCATGTCAGTATATCCAAAAACCCGTTTCAGAAGAACTCCATTAGCTGTGATGTAGCGGAGAATGACAGACATAGGCATCGCAGTGGGCAGCACGGTGGCTCAGTGGTTAGTACTGCAGCCTCACAGCACCAGAGAAGCGGTTCGATTCCTGCCTCGGGCGACTGTCTGTGTGGAGTTTACACATTCTCCCTGTGTCTGCGTGGGTTTCCTCCCACAATCCAAACATGTGCAGGTCAGGTGAATTGGCATGCTAAATTGCCCATAGTGTTAGGTGCATTAGTAAACATAGGGTAGGGGAATGGGTCTGGGTGGGTTACTCTTTGGAGGTGTGGACATGTTGGACCGAAGGGCCTGTTTCCCATACTGTAGGGAATCTAATCATTACGGATTGGGCCAGCATTAAGTGCCCTTGACTGGATGATGGTGAGCTGCCTTCTTCAACTGCTGCAGACTATTTGCTACAGGTACATATTCAGAGCTGTTAGGGAGGGAATTCCAGGATATTGACTGAGTAACAGTGAGTGAATGGTGATATGTTTCCAAGTCAGGATGTCGAGTGGCTTGGAGGGGATATTGCTGGAGATTGTTAGGGTATGAAATACACTGCTTGGAAGTGTTATGTAGGCAGGCTCTGCTGAGGCATTCAAAGGGACATTGGATGGTGGTTCTATTTAAACAAATATGTAGTGCTATGGGGAAAATATGTTAAAATACTCAGACAGCTTCTGCAGTCAAGATGACCTCTTTTGACACCTGAACGATTCTGTGATTCTGATGGCGGTCCCTTGAATCTGTTGCTTTTGTTGTTTTAGATGGAATTGGTCATGGGTTTGGAAGGTGCTGTCTAAGGAGCTTTGATGAGCATCAGTGGTGGAGGGAGTGGATGTTTATGATTTGATGCCATTTAAGTGGGCTGTTTTGTCCTGGATGGTGTGAAGCCTTTTTGAGTTGAAGCTGTGTCCATCCAGGCAAGTGGGGAGTATTCCATCACATTCCTGACCAGTGACTTGTAGATGGTGGACAGGCTTTGGAGAGTCAAAAGGAAGGTTAATCGCTGCAGGATTCCTGGAGTCTGACCTGCATGTTGTAGCCACAGTATTTAAGGTCAGTACAGTTCAACTTCTGGTCAATGTTAACCCCCCAGAATGTTGATCATGGAGGATACAGTGATAGTAATGGCATAGAATGTCAAAATGTGATGGTAAGATTTTATCTAGTTAGAGATGGCCGTGAGCCTGCACTTGTGTGGATAAATGTTACTTGTGACTTGTCACCCTTGGCTTCGATTTTGTCCAGGGCTTCTTGTATACGTATATGGGCTGCTTCAGTGTCTGAGGAGTCACAAATCATGCTAAACACTGTTCAATATTAGCAAACAGCCCCACTTCTGACCTTGCATTGGAGGGAAGGTCATTGCACATATACAGCTTTCACAAACACTAATGATATAAGTGACAAGTTTATCAAGAGTTCACTATCTTTGAAACACTGCCATGGGTTCTTTTCCATCCACTTGAGATGACAAACCAATGGCCTTGTTTAATGTATCATTTGAGCGGCAGGACCTCTGACAGTGCAGTACTTCCCTCAGCCCTGCACTGGCAAAGTCAATTGTCCGTCTGGACACAGGCTAGTCAGTGAGACACAAAACCAAGAGCCCTTCCTTTGTGAATAGAGTCCTACAGCTCCTTCCGTTCAGTATTGCAGTGTTAGCTCAGTTTGCTGAAAAGATGGTTTGCTATGCAGAATGATGCCAACAGTGTGAACTTAATTCCTGCGCTGGCTGAAGTTACCATGAAGGACTTGCCTTTTCAACCACCTCCCGTTGCTTGAGGTATGGTGACCCTCAGGTTAAATCACCAGCACTCATCTCTCTCTAGGAGTTTGGTAAGGCTTTGGTTGGGGGTGATGGGGTCAGATCTACAGTAATACAATCTCTGACTGAATTGCAGAGTTGTAGCCCTTTCAAGACAGTTCCCAACACCAGAAAATTATCCATCAGTGATTTAACTGTCTGGAATATTTATTGTGTTGTCAATGCATCAAGTCTTCCGAGGGATTCTAAAATGCATCTTTAGGGGTATGTTCGATCTCCAACAATCCGGAGACCAGAGAATCTGGATGATGAGTTCCGACCTTCTTGCTCCACAGACGCTGTCTAACCTTCTGATTCAGTGCAGCTATTTCTGTTTCAGATTTCCACCATCCCTTGTATTTTACTTTTCTTATAGAATAAGATAATCAAGGGCAAAGGTTACTGACTGAAATTGTAGTTAGAGCAGCTGCGAGTAGAAAGCTGAAACTATGCCAACAATTATTGATCAAGTGAATTCTTGCTTGTCTATATGATCACTGGCCATTACTTCTGCTGAAACTAAATACACAATCAATTTTCTCACGCCTGAGATTCCTGCTGTATGTTGGTCGATTAAAGGGACTTTGCTCTGTAAATGTAACACTCCCAATAAGCTCAAAGCTAGGTTCAGAGAAAGCTCGGGTCAAAGTCCTATTCCACCTGCATTCCTCAGCTTGTGAATTTATCCTTGAACCCGTGCTTTTTCCGATTTGGGAGTGATAGTCATTTCAGCAGATGGCAACGCAATGCAGAAGTACTCTGTCTGAGCGCTCTCCAGAAACTTATCAGCACTCAAACAGATGGCATCCTTCTGTGCTGTAGCTTTTCTATGTTCTAATCAATATGGGAATCTTCAGGGGTGGTATGGTGGCTCAGTGGTTAGCGCTGCTGCCTCACAGTGCCAGGGACTTGGGTTCAATTCCAGCCTCGGGTGACTGTCTGTGTGGAGTTTGCACATTCTCCCCGTGTCTGTGTGGGTTTCCTCCAGGTGCTCTGGTTTCTTTCCACAGTCCAAAGATGTGCAGATTAGGTGAATTGGCCATGCTAAATTGCCCACAGTGTTCAGGGATGCATAGGTTAGGCGCATTAGTCAAGGGTAAATATAGGGTAGGGGAACGGGTCTGGGTGGGTTACTCTTCGCAGGGTCAATGTGGACTTGTTGGGCTGAAGGGTCTGTTTCCACACTGTAGGGATTCTATGAAAATTCTAGGAATGCTCAGCAGAACAGGCAACATCTGTCAAGAGAGTTGATGTTTCACGTTTTCTTTTAAATCATTCAATGGATCTGAGTGTCAATGGCTGAGCCAATATTTATTACCCATTCCTAATTGCCCAGAGAAGGCAAGTGATTGAACCAATGCAGTCGATAGAACAAACTCAGTTATCCGAACATCAATTATCCAAATTTCGGATTATCCAAACAAGATTTCAAGGTTCCGGCAATGCTTCCTTTGTTTACGATCAGATCAGTTATCTGAACAATCAGTTGTCTGAACAGAATACTCCCTGCCAGTCTCGTTCAGATAGTAGAGGTTGTTCTGTATGTGGTGTAGGGACATCCACAGTACTGTCAAGAAAAGAGTTCCAGGATTTTGACCTAGTTAGAGTGAAATAACAGTGATTATATTTCCAAGTCAGAATGGAGGGGAACTTGTAGGTGGCAATGCTCCCATGCATCTGCTGCCCTCATCTTTCTGGATGGTAGAAGTCATGAGTTTGCAAGCCGCTGTCAAAGGAGTCTTGGTGAGTTGCTGAAGTGCATCTTGTAGATGGTACACACTGCTGCCACTGTATGGAGGTGGTGGACGGAATGAAGGTGGGTGCCAATCATACCAGCTGCTTTGTGCTGGATGGCATTGAACTCCATAAGATTGGTGACTATTTGTCAAAGGAAGGGAGAGAAAGGATGGGAGGGAAGGAATAAAAGAGATGAAATAGCGATTGCAGAGTACAGGTAAATGGGGAGTAGAGACCAAAGTGCAAAAAGGAAGTTTGTGTTTAGTTGGAAAGCAAGAGTTATTAAATGTCAAAAGGGATGGGTGTGGTTGGAGCAAACATGGGACAAGTGAAGAAATGAAAGAGGGTCTAAAATGTGTAAATGGCAATAGCAAGATCAGTAATAGCCTGTGCTATATGAGATTAATGGGACCAGTGACACTATTGAGACCACTGTTAGGACCCAGACTGTGAAACTGGGGGCTGGTTAGCTCAGTTGGCTGAATGGCTGGGTTGCCATCTAGAGTGACATTAATAGCATGAGCTCCGTTCCCACACCAGCTGAGGTTACAATGAAGGATTCTCATTCTTAATCTTTCCCTTTGTCTAAGGTGTGGTGACCCTCAGGTTAGACCACCACCAGTTACCTCTCTCTCTCTCTCTCTCTCTCTCTAATGGCCTATTAAGATTATGGTACCTTTACCAGGAATGCATTTTATGAGTCTGTGGTCATTTGTTTATCAACGAACATAGCAGATCTTCTTTAGCCAAAAAGTCTTCTTGACCTGAAGCATCTGGAAATGAGGCAAGCACAGTAGATGGCTTATCAATCAATGTAGGACTTTGGTTCGGCCACCTTTAGAATACCGCGTTTCGTTCTGATCACCACATTACCAAAAGGATGTGGATGCTTTGGAGAGGGTGCAAAGGAGGTTCACCAGGATGTTGCCTGGTATGGAGGGCGTTAACTAGGAAGACAGGTTGAGTAGATTAGGATTATTTTCATTAGAAAGACAGAGGTTGAAGGGGGACCTGATTGAGGTTTACAGAATCATGAGAGGTATAGATAGGGTAAATAAAAAGAAGCTTTTTCCCAGAGTGGGGGACTCAATTACTAGGGGTCACGAGTTCAAGGTGAGAGGGGAACTGTTTAAGGGAGAAAAGCATGGAAAGTTCTTTACACAGAGGGTGGTGGGTACCTGGAACGCGGAGATGGTGGAGGCAGGCACAATAGTGTCATTTCAGATGCATCCGGTCAGATACATGAATGGGTAGGGAGCAAAGGATACAGATCCTTAGAAAATAGGTGACATGTTTAGATAGACGATCTGGATCAGTGCAGGCTTGGAAAGCTGAAGGGCCTGTTCCTGTGTTTTAATTTTCTTTGTTCTTTGCAGCCATAGTTTAATATGTGTTGAATGAGTAACCAGTTCGTTTTGATTCCCCCCACCACCCCCCTCCACAGAGCCCATCGCAATGCCATGGAGAACATCTTTCCTTTCCTGTTCCTCGGTGCTATCTACTCGTTGATGGAACCCAACCTCTTGATTGCCCACATCCATTTCCTGGTCTTCTTTGTGGCACGTGTGGTCCATAGTGTGGCTTATCTCTTTGCTCTTAAAGCACCAACACGCTCACTGGCTTACATCATTGCACAGGTTCCCTGTGTGTCCATTGCCATACAGATCCTTTCTCACATCGTAATCGGTTGGTAAGGGCAATTTATACCACAAACCCAGTCAGAGACGCAATGGAAATATTGACTGCTGGGATCGGTTGATTCCAGACGTGAACAGTCTACTGTCAGGATTGAACTGTTTTTGGATTGAGTTGAAATCCATCAGAAGTTGCCAGCATTGTATCTGATTGACTCTTCCGGGATCATAGTTCTGCTCCTGTGCTCTCAATTCATGCAAACAAACATGCAAACACTTCAATTTCAGCTCATCAATTTTAAAGAAATTGCTGAAAATGGTGACTGAGAGCCAGATTTATAATTCTCTCCAAAACCATCCCCCTCCAAAACAGCGAAACCATTTAAAGTTTTGTTTTGATCTAAGCCTAAAGATGGAGACCTGATTTGCAAAATGGCTGCCCCACAAAGCATGTTAAATAAAAGGGTATTGTTAATACAATGCAGATTGTCCAGACAAAGTTTAAAATATCCAATAGCTGAAGTTTTAGTGATTCGTCACTGTAGCACATAACCATAGAGTCATAGAGTCCCACAGAGACAGAACCTTCAGCTCAAACTGATCCATGCCGACCAAAAGGTCCATCCATACTAACCCCATTAGCCTGCTCTTGGCCAATATCCTTCCAAACCTTTCCTATTCATGTACTTGTCCAAATAACCACTTTGAAAAATATTTAAAAAGGGGCTTTCAAAGCCTATTCCTATAAATTTATATGGTCACAGACTATGCATTCAAGAGTAATTCCTCCTCGTGGAAATATCTTTGGGTGATAATTTCCCTTTCACCCAATGACCCCAACATCCCTCACACCAGCCTACACCCGGCAAGGAGCAGTCTGCCCAATTTTCAATCAGTTGAACTTGGTGGAATGAATTCTGGACTGAATTTGGTATCGGGCCATCCCTCCTATGAGAGGACATGGTGTCAGGTAGTGAGCTGAACTAGTGCCCTTGGCGGAGGTGGGTAAATCAGGACACAGTGATTGAGGCCCAGGGTTTTAGGAGCCTGAGGTGAATTATGAGCTTTTACCACCTCTGCTTCACACACACATGCACATGCGTGCATGTGCACATTTAAGATAGAGAAAGGTTTTAAGTACAGAATAAACTGTTACCTTTGTTCATTTAAAATGCCAAATAAATAATGTACAGCCTTGTGCCACAAGTAACACCTAGTTCATCCTTTATGTTTGGAGAGGCCCTGCATCAGGTAGGGAATCTAATATCAACCACTTTAAACGATGTACAATGTAACAAATCATCAAATAATTCACTGTATAAAAATGCTGCAAACCACATTCCCAACTCCATCTCCTCCCTTCATCCACACACAAACACTTAGTGCGCTATATCATCATAATAGCTGACATCATCCATGCTTTACACAGACTCATGCTTTTCAGCTCCTTTGGACCCTTAATTGCCCATACACAGTATTGTTTTAATAAAGAGTTCTTCCATTGAACTTAGATTAGATTCTGTACAGTGTGGAAACAGGCTCATCAGCTCAACAAGTCCACACCGACTCTCCGAAGAGTAACCCACCCAGACTTGTTTCCCGACATTTACCCCGACTAGTGCACGTAACACTATGGGCAACTTAGCATGGCCAATTCACCTGACCTGCGTTTCTTTGGATTGTGGGAGGAAACCGGAGCACCCAGAGGAAACCCACGCAGACACGGTGAGAATGTGCAAACTCCACATAGATAGTTGCCCGAAGCAGGTCCCTAGCGCTGTGAGGCAGCAGTGCTAACCACTGAGCCACCGTGCCACCCTTATTGCAGATCAACTTATTGATCTAACATGAGTATAAATTTTGCTTTCAATTAGAAGCTGCACATTAAAACTCAATGTCGTGACAACTTTAGAAATTGTGCTAAAGGCCAAATCATATCAATACATGAACAAAGAATTAATGGTAGGCCCTTTGAGCTTGCTCCCCCATTCAATAAGATCATGGATGATCTGGTCTTAACCTCAACTCCACGTTCCTGCCTATCTCTGATAATCTTTCATCCCTTTGATAATCAATAATCCATCAACCCATGGATATTGAACACTGCTTTTTGAGGAAGTGAATTCCAAAGACTCTCAACCCTCTGAGAAAAAACATCTTCTTCTAATTAATATCACCAGCATCATGACCTGCCCCAAAGCTCTGTCTAACAGAAGTACTTTGTTGATTTGATCCGGTGGTTTTATGTACATCTTTTGCAAGTATCAACTTCCCTGTGCCTTTTTGCCGTTATAGTATTATTCATTAGTATTTAGATGTTTGAGTATTGTTGATATTTTTTGTTGAAACTTTTCATCAGCACTCATCAAGGCAACATTTACCAATGTAAAGGGGAACAATATTTTAACAGTATGACAAGAAGGCATTGTTTGGTTCGAAGCTACTTGGATGCTGCCTGAACTGCTGTGCTGTTCTAGCACCACTAATCCAGAAGTTGAGAAATATGTAATGCAATCTCCATGACATTGCCTGTAATAATCAAAAGTCCAGCCCACACTCCCCAGAATAAATTTTTAAAAGCTAAACAAAGGAACATCCACATTGGTGATCTAGTGTGGTCTTAACACAAACCCAAATAATGTTTGGGAGGCCCAGGTTCAAATTCTGGAACAGCAGATGGTGGATTTTGAATTCAATAGCAAATCCAGAATTAAGAGAATATTGACAGCCGTGAAAGTGTTGTCAAATGTCAGGACAAACCGACAATTGGTTCTAGTTCGTTAATGTCCTTTAGGGAAGCAAACCGCCATCCTTACCTGATCTGGCCTACATGTGACTCCTGACCCATGGCAATGCTGCTGACTCTTAACTGCCCTCTGGGCAATGAGGGATGGGCTATCAGTGTTGGTCTAGTCAGCGATGCCCACATCCCATGAAGGAATTTTTTAAAAATGAAGAAATCTTTTCTCATCTCAGCCTTAAATTGCCAACCTCTTATTCTGAGATTTGGTGACCCCATGATCTACATCTCCCAGTTGAGAGATTTTCTCAGTATAACCCTTTGAGAATCTTGTGTTTCCAGGTGATCACACTTCATCCTGCTAAACTGTGGGAAAATATAGATTCTGTCTACTCAATCTTTACTCAAGTCCAGTTTTTGGTTTTTCAAAATGTCCTTGCCTACCTGAACGTCCTCAGTTCAAATCCTTCCCATGTTTGCTGCACCTGTTGCGATAGACATGTATTGCACACCTGAATACGCATCCACATATACTCATGGGACCACACTCCTATTATATAGAACCCATCGGTCCAGCTGCTGTTGAGTGATTGTCAGAAAGGAGAAGGAGACAATTTGGAAAGAGGACAATGCAATGTCATAAGGTGGGGAGTACAAACAGATAAAACTTCAGCCAAAATTTATTGGTGTAGGAATGCTCTACTATTGAATGCTTAAGGTGAGAGAAAGTTACAGCTTTATATTACACATTGCAATGAAACGTGAATAGACATTTTCCTTAAATATATATTGATACAGTTTGGTGGATGCAAAACTTCTTATGAATGGTCATTATCAATATGTTCTTATTAAAGCCATATTTAAAGACACAGATGTTGCATCATTAATCCTGGTGTTATGAGTGAAGTTAAATATCTAATTTTCACCGTGCTTTGAATTTTGGATACAGTTTATTTTTTAAAAATTACTAATTTGTTTCTTTTTTTTATGATTATTTAACCTATTCTTCCTAATCAACCTGTTCAGAGGTGATAGTACACATCTCAGGAGCAGGTCGTTCTTGAAACTGACCGACTCGGACCAGAGGTAGGGACATTACCATTGCATCACAAGCAGTCCCTTGGATATAGTTTAATTTTTTAAACTTTCTTTTTCTAATCAACATGCTCAGAGATGTTAGTACACACCTCAGGAGCAGGTGGGATTTGAACCTGCCTATCTCAGTCCAGGGGTAGGGACATAATCACTGAGTGACAAGAGGTTCCTTGAATATCATTCAATAGAGACTGGCATGGCCAAGATTCAACTGCTGCAATATGAGAAGCTCATGGTATCTCGAAGACTCTATGAGACCTTGGCTAATTTGATTTGGGCATGACTATCTAGACCAGCAATTATTGTCCATCCTTAATTGGCCTTGAAGAGGTGATGGTGAACACCCACAATGTTGTTAGGCAGGGAATTTTCCAATGAAATAATGTTTTTAGAGTCAGTTATGGAGTTTAGTATCAATTTTGAGACCTGAGAAATGACCGAATGGAGAAAATCCTGCAACCTCTTCAGAATCTACCCATTCCCATTTCATTCAGTGGAATCAATTGAGTTGGGTTCCAAAATGTACAAAATTCTATCCCAGCAGTTTAAAGTTAATGCGATCAAATCAAAGGGTTTGAGGATTATATTAAGAAATTTGTTGCAGCATAGCTTTATGTTTTAATACCATTTCCTCTTCTCATTTCCTTCTCTCACCACCCATGTTTGTGTATTTTGCTTTTACAGTCATAGAGACATACAGTTCTACAGCATGGAAACAGACCCTTCGGCCCAAATAGTTGATGCTGACCAGATATCCCAAATTAATCTAGTCCCATTTGCCAGCATTTGGCCCATATCCTCGTAAACTCCTCCTATTCATGTATCCATCCAGATGCATCTTAAATGCTGTAATTGTACCAGCCTCCACCACTTCCTCTGGAGATCTATTGAGTACACGCATCACCCTCTGTGTGAAAGAGTTGTCCCTTAGGTCCCTTTTAAATCTTCTCCCTTTCACCCTAAAACTATGCTGTCTAGGTTTGAACTCCCCTACTCCAGGGAAAAGACCTTTGCTACTTACCTTACCAATTCCCCTCATGGTTTTATAAACCTCTATAAGGTCACCCCCGCCCCCCCCCCCCACCACCACCAGCCCCTGACGCTCCAGGGAAAATAGCCCCAGCCTATTCAGCCTCTCCCTATAGCCCAAACCCTCCTACTCTGGCACCATTCTTGTAAATCTTTTCTGAACCCTTTCAAGTTTCACAATATCTTTCCTACAGCAGGGAGACCAGAGCTGAATACAGTATTCTAAAAGTGGTCTAACCAACATCCTGTACAGATGAAACATTCTAGCAAGGAATTAAGGGGTACAGGGAGAGTGTAGGTAAGTGGCATTGAAATGCCCATCAGCCATGATTGAATGGCAGGGTGGACTTGATGGGCCAAATGGCCTTACATCCATTCCTATTTCTTATGGTCATATGGTCTTAACATGACCTCCCAACTCCTATACACAATGCACTGACCTATAAAGGTAGCCAACTCGATTTCCTAATTCACATCTTTGTTTTTAATTGCCTGTTTAGATTAGATTACTTACAGTGTGGAAACACGCCCTTTGGCCCAACAAGTCCACACCGACCCGCCGAAGCACAACCCACTCATACCCCTAACCTAACACTACAGGCAACTTAGCATGGCCAATTCACCTGACCTGCACATCTTTGGATTGTGGGAGGAAACCGGAGCACCTGGAGGAAACCCATGCAGACACGGGGAGAATGTGCAAACTCCACACAGTCACTCGCCTGAGGCGGGAATTGAACCCGGGTCTCTGGTGCTGTGAGGCAGCAGTGCTAACCACTGTGCCACTGTGCTGCCTTTTACCCATGATCTCCTTTAGCCCTGAAGAGAAATCATTGAATTGGAAGGTTAACTCTGTTTCTCTCTCTCCACACATGCTGTAGACCTGCTGAGTTTCTCCAGAACTTTCTGTTTTTATTTCATAGGATTTTGCTTTTAATTGAGAATCTAACCCTGCCTTGATGATCAAATTAGTAATCCAGCCACCGTTGCTCCCACTGAGAGAGAATTCCAAAATCCAGTGATATCTGAGAGAAGCTGTTCCTCCCTACAGTGTGGAAGCAGGCCATTCAGTCCATTGGGTCCACACCAGACCTCCAAAGAACATCTCCCCCCAGACCATTCTCCACACCCAAACTCTGTAACCCTGCATTTCCCATAGCTAATCTACCTAGCCTGCACATCCCCAGACACTACAGGGCAATTTAACACGGCCAATTCACCTAACCTGCACATCTTTGGACTGTGAGAGGAAACCGGTGCACCTGGAGGAAACCCACGCAGACACAGGGAGAACGCACAAACTCCACACAGACAATTGCCCATGGGTGGAATCAAACCTGGATCCATGGCGCTGTGAGGCAGAAGTGCCAGCCACTGAGCCATCATGCCACCCATCTTGGCTGGGAGACCCATCATTTTTAAACTGCTTGATTCTATATTCAATCTTCATAAATCCAAGGCTAACAGTGAGGCAAACCCCAGTCTCCTAGAGTGGTTTTCTCGACTCATTAGTGCTGAGCCTGACATTAAAGATCTGGCACCTGCAATTGTGTGAATATTGCAGCATTCAAGCAGATGCTCATGGTGTGCTTGAGTCACTGGTCGCGGTGTGAATTCTGCAGCTAAGTACACAGGAGCCTGCTTACAATCACACTGTGCTCATCCTGAGAGACTTTGACAACTCTTCAGCTGTTAAGTTCAAGCTTGACAATGAGGTCAAAGGTGGTGGAACTGATAGTGATTCACTGCACCCCGGTCGGATTTATCCACTGTGAAAGGAAGGGCAGAGAAGCTTTCAGTTTATTCATCACTTACCATAATCCTCGATGTATCAAATCACTTATCTGTCCCAATCTTTCCTGGGACATGGAAATGACTAGCAAGGCCAGTATTTGTTGCCCACCGCTAACTGCTCAGCTTGCTAGTCAAGAGTCAACAATATGGCTTAGGTCAGATTGGGTAAAGATGGCAGAATCCCCTCCCTAAAGGACATCAGTGAACCAGAGCAGGGGCTCAGTTTGCTCAGTTGGCTGGATGGCTGGTTTGTGATGCAGAATGATGTCCAAATTGTGGGCTCAATTCCTGAACTGAATTCACCATGAAGGACACTTCATCGCAACCTTGCTCCTTGCCTGATGTATGGTGACCCTCAGGTTAAACCACTACCAGCCATCTCTGTATCCGTAAGGAGAGAGCAGCTCCATGGTCCAATAGGACTAGGACAACTTCTCCTTTAGTCAATCAGATGGGAGTTTTACAAAAGTCACTGGCGATTTCATGGTCACCACAAAGACCAACTTGTCATTCCACATTTTTATTAATAGAATTCAAATTCCACCAGCTGCCATTTCAACACAAATCCCCAGAACATTAATTTGCCTGGCCTCTGGATTACTAGTCGACCACACCACCTTTCTGTCTATTGTATGTACTTTAGAAAAGTAATCATGGCTGAAGTATCAGAAAATGTTAAGAAACAATTCTTCAAGTAGAGTGATCGACTTGAGAAGCACAAGGAAGTAAATTCCTGATGTACAATTTCTACCATTATTAGGACTTCCATCCAACTGGAACTCAGAGTATTTCTTTGCCCAATTTAGCATCCTTGTGTAATGGTATCCAAAGGAACAAACAACTTTGCTAACCCTTGACATAACCTTGGATATCTTTGGACATCTGTGCTTTCCAGGTGCCTCCGAAACACAAAGGGAATGGAAATTAACACAAAACCTGTTTCTTGCGACACACGCCACCTATTATTCTGAACCAAGTTTTCGCTACTACAGTGAAATCGCTACTATCTGGAAAACCCTCATATGTCGTGAGAAAATGACCTAAATTTATAACTTGGTTAACCACACCACATTAGGAACAATGGGAGAGGAAATCATTTGCTAGCAGGATTGCAAACGCAATAATTCTTTCAAAACTGCATGCCTACAATACGATAGATTGGAAGCCAGCGTACATAAGTCACAATAGGTTAGTACACAGGTTAGTGAGTAGGAAAGCTAATCAAATTATTACAAGGGGAATGAAATACAAAAGTACTTCCTTGAACAAGAATCAGACCGCTCCCTCCCCAAAGGTGGGCACAGTCCTGAACTGTGATAGCGTTCCTCTTGTCCTCACTTTCCATCCCATCAGTCTCTACATTCAAAGAATCATCTCCCACCATTAAAACCATATACATCAGGATGTCACCATCCAGCACATAGAGTCATAGAGTCAGAGAGATGTACAGCACGGAAACAGACCCTTTGGTTCAACTCGTCCATGCCGACCAGATATCCTAACCTAATCTAGTCCCATTTGCCAGCACTTGGCCCATATCCATGGCCAATATATGTAAATGATATAGAAGATGGTATCAGCAATAACATTAGCAAATTTGCTGATGACACAAAGCTAGGTGGTAGGGTGAAATGTGATGAGGATGTTAGGAGATTACAGGGTGACCTGGACAAGTTAGGTGAGTGGGCAGATGCATGGCAGATGCAGTTTAATGTGGATAAATGTCTGGTTATCCACTTTGGTGGCAAGAACAGGAAGGCAGATTACTACCTCAATGGTATCAAATTAGGTAAAGGGGCTGTTCAGAGAGATCTGGGTGTTCTTGTCCACCAGTCAATGAAGGCAAGCATGCAGGTACAGCAGGTCGTGAAGAAGGCTAATAGCATGCTGGCCTTCATAACAAGAGGGATTGAGTATAGAAGCAAAGAGGTGCTTCTGCAGCTGTACAGGGCCCTGGTGAGACCACACCTGGAGTACTGTGTACAGTTCTGGTCTCCAAATTTGAGGAAAGACATTCTGGCTATTGAGGGAGTGCAGCGTAGGTTCACGAGGTCAATTCCTGGAATGGCAGGATTGCCTTACACGGAAAGACTGAAGCGACTGGGCTTGTATACCCTTGAGTTTAGAAGACTGAGAGGGGATCTGATTGAAAAGTATAGGATTATGAAAGGACTGGACACTCTGGCAGGAGGGAACATATTTCCGTTGATGGGGGAGTGCCGAACCAGAGGACACAACTTAAAAATACGGGGTAGACCATTTAGGACAGAGATGAGGAGAAACTACTTCACCCAGAGAGTGGTGGCTGTGTGGAATGCTCTGCCCCAGAGGGCAGTGGAGGCCCAGTCTCTGGATTCATTTAAGAAAGAATTGGATAGAGCTCTTAAAGATAGTGGAGTCAAGGGGTATGGAGATAAGGCTGGAACAGGATACTGATTAGGAATGATCAGCCATGATCATATTGAATGGCGGTGCAGGCTCGAAGGGCAGAATGGCCTACTCTTGCATCTATTGTCTATTGTCTATTGTCTATCCCTCTAAACCCTTTCTATTCAAATACCCATCTCAATACCTTTTAAATGCTGTAATTGTACCAGCCTCCACCACTTCTTATGGCACCATATTATATACACACACCACCCTCTGCGTGAAAACCTTGCCCCTTAGGTCCCTTTTATATAAGACCATAAGACCATAAGACATAGGAGTGGAAATAAGGCCATTCGGCCCATCAAGTCCACTCTGCCATTCAATCATGGCTGATGGGCATTTCAACTCCACTTACCCACATTCTCCCCGTAGCCCTTAATTCCTCGAGACAACAAGAATCTATCAATCTCTGCCTTGAAGACATTTAGCGTCCCAGCCTCCACTGCACTCTGCGGCAATGAATTCCACAGGCCCACCACTCTCTGGCTGAAGAAATGTCTCCGCATTTCTGTTCTGAATTTACCCCTTCTAATTCTAAGGCTATGTCCACGGGTCCTAGTCTCCTCACCTAACAGAAACAATTTCCTAGCGTCAACCCTTTCCAAGCCATGCATTATCTTGTACGTCTCTATTAAGTCCCCCCTTAATCTTCTAAACTCCAATGAATACAATCCCAGGATCATCAGCCGTTCCTCATATGTTAGACCTACCATTCCAGGGATCATCCGTGTGAATCTCCGCTGGACACCCTCTCACCCTGAACCTATGCCCTCTAGTTCTGGACTCACCCAATCCCCACCTCAAAGAAAAGCCCTTGTCTATTTAATCTATCCATGTCCCTCATGATTTTATACACCTCTATAAGATCACCCCTCAGCCTCCAATGTTCCAGGGAAAACAGCCCCAGCGTATTCAGCCTCTCCCTATAGCTCAAACCCTCCAGCCCTGGAAACATCCTTGTAAATCTTTTCTGAACCCTTTCATGTTTCACAACATCCAGAGACCAGAGTTGCACGCAATATTCCAAAAGTGGTTTAACCAATGTCCTGTACAGCCCCAAGATGACTTTCCAACTCCTGTACTCAATACTCTGACCAATAAAGGAAAGCATGCCAAATGCCTTCTTCACTATTCTATCTACATGGGACTTTACTTTCAAGGAACTATGAACTTGCACTCCAAGGTCTCTTTATTCAGCAATACTCCCCAGTACCTTACCATTAAATATCTAAGTCCTGCCTCAATTTGCCTTTCCAAAATGAAGCACCTCACATTTATCTAAATTGAACACCATCTGCCACTCCTCAGCCCATTGGCCCATTTGATCCAGATCCTGTTGTAATCTGAGGTAATCATTTGCTAGCAGGATTGCAAATGCAATAATTCTTTCAAAACTTCTTTGCTGTCCACTGCACCTCCAATTTTGGTATCATTTGCAAACTTACTAACTGTAACTCCTATGTTCACATCCAAATCATTTACGTAAGTGATGAAACGTAGTGGACCATTGCGGCACATCACTGGCCGCAAGCCTCCAGTCTGAAAAACAACCCTCCACCACCAATCTCTGTCTTCTACCATCTAGCCATTTCTGTATCCAAATGGCTAGTTCTCTCTGTATTCCATGATCATCCCATCACCTCCACTATCAGCATTCCACAAGGACCGCTCCCTCCATGACACCATCGTCCTCTCTTCCATCACTTCTAACACTTTCACACCAACCTATGGCACCCTCACATGCAATCCCAGAAGAAGTAACATTTACCCTTTTACCTCCTCCCTCCTCACTGTCCAAGACCCTCGACACACCTTCCAGGTGAAGCAGTGCTTCAGTTGCAGTACTTCCAATCTAGTATCCTGTATTCACTTTTCAAAATGTGGCCTCCTTTACATTGTCAAACACAGAATGGGTAACCGCTTTGCAGAATATCTTTGCTCTGTCTGTAGGAATGACTCTGAACTTCCAGTTGCTGGCCATTTTATCACAGGATTACATTTCTAAGTCAATATTTCCATTCCAGGGAAGCTGCAATGACACAGTGAAGCTTAATGCAAGTTGGAGGGACAACACCTCATTTTCCAAGTAGGCACACTGTGGCCTACAGAACTCAAAGCTGAAGCACTCAATGAATACTTTTCATCAATATTCACAATAGAAAAAGACAATGTGGTCGAGGAGAATACCAAGAGCCAGGGCACTAGATGAGATGGGATTGAGGTTCACAAGGATGAGGTGTTGGCAATTCTGGCAAGTGTAAAAAATAGATAAATCCCCTGGACCGGATGGGATTTAACCCAGGATTCTCTGGGAAGCCAGGAGGAGATTGCTGAGCCTTTGGCCTTGATCTTTATGTCATCATTATCTACAGGAGTAGTGCCAGAAGACTGGAGGATAGCAAATGTTGTCCCCTTGTTCAAGGAAGGGAGTAGAGACAACCATAGTAAGTATAGACCAGTGAGCCTTACTTCATTTGTGGGTAAAGTGTTGGAAAAGGTTATAAGAGATAAGATGAATAAGTTGATTAGGGATAGTCAACACTGTTTTGTGAAGGCTAGGTCATGGCTCACAAACCTTATTGAGTTCTTTGAGAAGGTGACCAAACAGGTGGATGAGGGTAAAGTGGTTGATGTGGTGTATATGGATTTCAGTAATGCCTTTGATAAGGTTCCCTATTGCACAAAATACAGAGGCATAGGATTGAGGGTGATTTAGCTGTTTGGATCAGAAATTAGCTAGCTGAAAGAAGACAGAGGGTGGTGGTTAATGGGAAATATTCATCCTGGAATTCAGTTACTAGTGGTGTACCGCTAGGATCTGTTTTGGCTCCACTGTTGTTTGTCATTTTTATAAATAATGTGGATGAGGGTATAGAAGGATGGGTTAGTAACTTTGCAGATGACACGAAGGTTGGTAGAGTTATGGATAGTGATGAAGGCTGTTGTAAGTTAAAAAGGGACATAGATAAGCTGCAGAGCTGGATTGACAGGTGGCGAGTGGAGTTTAATATGGAAAAGCATGAGGTGATTCACTTTGGAAGGAGTAACATGAATGCAGATTACTGGGCTTAATGGTAAGATTCTTGGTAGTGTAAATGAGCAGAGAGATCTTGGTGTCCACGTACATAGATCCTTGAAAGTTGCCACCCAGGTTGATAGGGTTGTTAAGAGGGCAGACAGTGTGTTAGCTTTTATTGGTAGAGGGATTGAGCTTCGGAACCATGAGATCATGCTGCAGCTGTACAAAACTCTGGTGCGGCCATACTTGGAGTATTACATACAGTTCTGGTCACTGCATTATAGGAAGGATGTGGAAGCTTTGGAAAGGGTTCAGAGGAGATTTACTGGGATGTTGCCAGGTATGGAGGGAAGGTCTTACAAGGAAAGGTGAAAGTGAGGACTGCAGATACTGAAGATCAGAGTCAAGATTAGAGTGATGCTGGAAAAGCACAGCAGGCCAGGCAGCATCCGAGGAGCAGAAAAATCTACATTTCGGATTCCTGATGAAGAGCTTTTGCCTGCTTGTCGATTTTCCTGCTTACAAGGAAAGGCTGAGGGACTCATGGCTGTTTTCGATAGAAGAAGTTTGAGGGGTGACTTAATTGAGACTTATAAGATAATCAGTGGGTTAGATGGATTGGACAGTGAGAGCCTTTTTCCTCAGATGGTGATGGCTAGTATGAGGGGACATAGCTTTAAATTGAGTGGTGATAGATATAGGACAGATGTCATAGCATGAGGGAACATAGCTTTAAATTGCGCGGTGATAGATTTAGGACAGATGTCAGAGATACATTCGTTACTCAGAGAGTAATAGGGGCGTTGAACACACTGCCTGAAACAGTAGTAGACCCGGCAACTTTAAGGGCATTTAAATGGTCATTGTATAGGCATATGGACAAGAATAGAATAGTGTAGGTTAGATGGGCTTCAGATTGGTTTCACAGGTTGGCGCAACAAAGGGCCTATACTGCGCTTTAATGTTCTATGTTGAGTACAGCATCTTCAAAGCACGAACATTTTCCTCTATTTTGATTACCCATCTGCAGTGATTGTAATTAGGCCAGCCAGGTGTAACTCATAGATTATGAGTTCCCTGATTGGGGCTGATAATCGGATTCAATCAGGGAGACTTGGCTGACAGATATAAACAGGTGTGTCAGAGGCTCTGCTCACTCTGAAAGCTGGCTCTGAGGAAGCAGGATTAGTGTCAAGGACTATTCATGTGTAAATAAAGGGCAACTTGGTTATGGGATATCAGCCTCTGTGGAGTTATCTCACCATGAAACTGCATCATGTTTGTGTCTTGTTGACCTTTTCAGCAGGATTGATCTAATTTCCACTATAAAAATGTATAATTAACACTTATTTTACATCTCAATCTCTCCTTTACAAGTAGCTCTTCTATAGTTGTGCTCTTGTGCAAACCCACAATTATGGAAAAATCGCACTTTAGAAACAGCCCTTGAAGTGTTGGCGATGTAATCACATCACAGCCAACAAGCGTTTTAAACGTTTGTGCTTTAGAAGCAGTATCCCCAATTCATCAATCGAATTATAGTGAATTCACGTTAATGAAATATGCATTATAGCAGAATGACCTGTACCACCATTAGCTCTCCCTTTGTCTTTTGCTCTGGGCACTTCCACCATCTGTTCCATTCACTCTTCCCCCGCCTTCTGTCAATCGCATAAAATACAGAATCTTCTAGATCCACCCAGTTCTGAATAAGAGTCTTTGGACGTTGTTAATTTGTTTCTCCTTCTACAGATGGTGCCAGACCTGCTGAGTTTCTCCAGGATTTTCTGTTTTAATTTCAGATTCAGTTAAATGGGGCATCAGCATTACGGTGTACAGCATTGGTCATCTTATTTAAGAGAGGATGTAAATGCATTGGAAGCAGTTCAGAAAAATGAGGGGCAGTTACCTCAGTTGGCTGGGTGTCTGGCTTGCAATGCAAAGAGATGCCAGTGACATAGGTTCAAATTCCAAATGTTACCATAGAGGTCTTCTCAACTTCTCCCCTTGCCTGCAGTGCGGTGGTCCTCAGGTTAAACTATCACTATTTGTCTCTCTCTAACATTTTCTGGTCTGGTAAGCCTGTGAGGTGATTTTGTCCCACAGGGTGCCTTAGGAGGAAATGTTGGCTCAGCTGTATCACCTGAAGCTCTGAAGAGTAAGAGACAACTTGATTGAAAAATATAAGGGTCTATGGGGTTTTGACAGAATGGATGTTTTGGAGTATGGGGAATCTAGAACTCTGGTTAGATTATTTTTTAGATTACTTCCAGTGTGGAAACAGGCCCTTGAGCCCAACAAGTCCACACCGACCCTCCAAAGAGAAACCCACCCAGACCCATTCCCCTACACCTAACACTACGGACAATTTGGCATGGCCAATTCACCTAACCTGCACATCTTTGGAATGTGGGAGGAAACCCACACAGACACGGGGAGAATGTATAAACTCCACACAGACAATTGCCCGAGGCGGTAATTGAATCCAGGTGCCTGGCGTTGTGAGGCAGCAGTGCTAACCACTGCGCCACCGTGCCGCATTCAAAATAAAGGGTCTCTCATTTAAGACAGCGATGAGTAGACTTTTTTTGTTTCCTCAGACGGTTGTGAGTCTTTGGAACTCTCTTCCTTAAAGGACGGTGGAAATGCAGTCTTCGAGTTTTGTTAAGGCTGTGTGGATAGAATCATGATAAGCAAAGTTAGTGGGGGAATTGGTGGTGAAAGATTATCTGGGTTAAGTGGGAAAGTAGAGGAACCAGATCAGCCGTGATCTGATTGAACAGTGAGGCAAGCTCAAAGGCCTGTGCGGCATACTTCTGTTCCTCATTTGTTCATACAAATAATTATTAGGAACAGGAGTAGGCCATTCAGCTCCTCAAGCCTGTTGTGCCATTCAATGAAATCATGGTCGATCTGTGGCCTAACTCTGTACATCTGCCTTTGGCCCATATCCCTTAATATCTTTGCTTAACAAATATTTACCAGTCTCAGATTTAAAACTAACAACTGATCCAGCATCTACTACTGTTTGTGGAAGAGTGTTCCAGACTTATACCACCCTTTCTATGAATAAGTGCTTCCTAACATCTCTTCTGAATGGTCTGGCCCTAATTGTTAGACTATGCCCAATTCTAGAATCTGCAACCCGTGGAAATGGCTTATCTTTGTCTGCCCTTTTTTCTCCTGTTAATATCTTGAAGACTTCAATCAGACCACCCCCTAACCTTCTACATTCTAGAGCAAACAGGCCTAATTTGTATAATCTGTCATACAGTGACAGAGTTATGGAGTTATAGAATAGACCCTTCAGTCCTTGACGACCAAGTTTCCCAAACTAAACTAGTCCCATTTGCCTGCTTTTGGTCTATATTCCCTTAAACCTTTCCCATTCATGTACCTGGCTAAATTTCTTTTAAATGCTGCAACTGTACCTGTGTCTAGCACTTCCTCTGGCAATTCATTCCACATACAAACCACGCTTTGTGTAAAAACGTTGGCCCTCAGGTCCCTCTTAAATCTTTCTCCACTCAGCTTAAAATATGCCCTCTAGTTTTGAACTCCCTTACCCTAGGGAAAAGGCCTTTTCTATTCACCTTATCTATGTACCTCATAATTTTATGAACCTGTATGAGGTCACCTCTCAATCTCTTAGTCGCCTTGAAAAAAGTCCCAGCCTATCCAGCCTCTCCTATAACTCAAATCCTCCAGTCCCAGCAACATCCTTGTAAATCCTTTCTGAACCCCTCCAATTTAATGATACCCTTCCTATAGCAGGATGACCAGAACTTTATACAGTTCTCCAAAAGCAGCTTCATCAATGTCCTGTACAGACTCAACATGTCACCCCAACTCCTATACTCAATGGTCTGAGCTATAAAGACAAACATTCTTCATCATCCTGTCTTCCTCATAACTTAACATTTGAAGTTGAGGCATCATTCTTGTAAACTTACATTATATTCCATTCCAAAGCTAATATATTCTTCCTAATGTGTGGTACCCAGATCTGCTCATAGTACTTCAAGTGGGGTCACCAGAGAACCAAGTTCAATTCTTACATAGGAGGGTAGTTAGACACTACTGAATCTATTTGATATTTTCACTGGTATATATAATGTTTTAAAAATGTATTCTCTGGGAGAGGGCATTGCTAGCTAGGTCAACATTTATTGCCCATTCCAGAGGGCAGTTCAGAGTCAACCACACTGCTGTGGATTGGGGAGTCACATGTACTCCAGACAGGTAAGGATGACAGTTTCCTTCCTGAAGAAACATTACTGAACTAGATAGGGTTTTCAGATAATCAACAATGGATTTATGGTCATCATTAGACTGTTAATTCCAGATTTTTAAAAATTGAATTCAAATTCCACCATCATTTTTTTTTCTTTCCTTTATTCATTTTTGGAATTTAGGCATTGCTGGCAGGCCAACATTTATTGCCCATCCCTAGTTGATCTTGAGATAGTGGCAGTGAGCTGCCTTCTTGAACTGCCGCAGTCTACCTGCCGTGCTCGGATTCGTACCTGGGTCTCCAGAACATTACCTGGGTCTCTGGATGAACAGCCCAGCAATAACATCACTAGATCATCGCTTCCCCTGTCATGGGGCTTCCAGGGCCATACAGCGGCCGTCTCTCCCATTGGCACACCACCAATGATGGGCGGGACTATTGATGGAATCAACTGCTACAACCAGCAATGGTTCCTGGGGCAACACCTCCCAAACCTGTGACCTTTACTGCCTAGAAATTCAAGGAAACCATCACCCCTCGAGGTCCACTAATGCTCCCTACCACATCATGTCCTGTACCATCCTAATGTGGACATATATGAGTTGCTTCGTGCCAGGTATGGCACATTAGGAATATACTCCTCGCTCTCTGGCAATGGTTTCACATCCCATTTCAGGTCTAATGTCTGGACAAGGTGGTTGTGGAAAGGATGAGTGAGTGCAGAACTCTCTCAAAATTAGGAGCTACCCTTTTCAGGCAGGAATCAGGAAAATTTGTTTTCTCTCAAAGGGAACTCTCCGCCTCAGGAAACAGGGGCCATCGAGTACTTTTAAGGTGGATGCAGATAGATTATTGCTGGTCAAGGGAATAAAAATGTTTTGGTGGTAAATGGTGTTTTGCAATTCAAAACACTGCAGATCAACCATGATCTTATTGAATGGATGAGCAGGATGGAGGGGTCAAGTGGCCTATTTCTGCCCCTCATTCATAGGTTGGTAAATCAAAGCGAATACTCCAGTGCAGTACTGAGGGGGTGCTTCACTGCTGGGTGTAGCCTCTTTAGATTGAGGCTCTGTCTGTTCTATCAGGTCAACATGAGACCCTGGAGCAGGAGTAGGCCATTCAGCCCCTCGGATCTGCTCCACCATTTAACATGATCATGGTTGATCGCATCTCAGCCTCAACTCCACTTTCCTGCCTGCTCATAATAACCCTTCAAACCGATACTAATTAAAAACCTATCACCTCCTTAACTTTACTCAATGTCCCAGCATCCACTGCACTCTGGGGCAATGAATTCCACTCATTCATGACCTTTTGAGAGAAATAATTTCTCCTCATCACTGTATTAAATCTTCTACCCCTTATCCCCAAAGCATGACCTCTCAAAAATCATTATTCCTTTTAAAGAACAGCAGGGGGCACCTCCACAATAAATATCGCAAACTGTTTGTGGGAGCCTCATACGTGCAAATTGGCTGCTGTGTTCCTGACATTATGACAATGATTACATTTCCAAAGTACTCATTGGATGTAAAATGCTGTGAGATTTCCTGTCAATTGTGAAAGGTACTATACAAATGTAAGTTGTGTTTCTTTCCTTCTTTGTTGTAACCATGTGAAATTCTACTTCGCAATGGATCACCACCACAACAGCAGCAGTTGAAATAGAAAGCTTAATGCTGTGTTATCAAGGGGAGCTGGGAGGGACAATTAACGATTGTTTTGTCAGTCATGCCTATACAGTAAGTTCTTCTACAACATGATGGATGCGTTCTTGTGTAACCCCCGCATTATGGAAAAATAGCATTTTAGAAACAGCCTTTAAAGTGTTGACCCTGTAATCGCGTTACAACCAACACATGTTTGAAAAGTTCGCACTTTAGAAACAGTGACCCCAATTCATCAGTCACCTTACAGCAAATTCATGTTGATGAATTGGGGACACTGTTTCTAAAGTGCGAACTTTTCAAATGTGTGTTGGTTGTAACACGATTACAGTGTCAACACTTTCGAGGCTGTTTCTAACATTATGGCAGACATTATAGCAGAACAACCAGTGCATCAGGAATGAAGAATCAGAAGAATTAGAATTACAAATATTCACTACAAGGGTGGTAATTCACTCATGCAAATTGTCTTCTCTTTTGAGCTCATGCAATGCATGCTGGTCTGGTATTTTAAGCCCATTCTCCATGATTGAGTTAAAATCATTGGCTTTTTTTGGGAATCAAGGGATATAGGGAGTGAGCACAATTATGGAGTTGAAATAGGAGACTAGCTATGATTGAATTTGATGGTGGAACAAGCTGGAAGGGCCGAATGATTGAAGTCTGCTCCCATTTCTTGCATTCTGTTGAATAAATCTCAGCATTAATTCACAGGAAACCTCCTTACCCAGATTTGTGTGAGTGTGGAACTTTCCACTACAAGGTTCAGTTAGGGTGGAATATCATAGACCGATTTTAGGAGAATTCACCAAACTGCTCAGTAGAAAGAAGGAGTTGGCTAACCTGACGGGGTTAGATGGACAGAAGGTTCAGGTGATCAGTGACCAACAATCCAGTGACAGTTTCTGTCTTTTATATTCTATAAAACCACGAGACATTGAAGCAGAAGTCAACCATTCAGCCCATCAAATCTGCTCTGACACTCAGTGAGATCATAGCAGATCTGACAACTCTACTTTCCTGCCTTTTCTACATCATCCTTGATTCCCATACTGAATAGAAATCTGTTTATCATAACTTTGAATGCATTTATCTACTCAGCTGCAATATCCCTGTACAATAAAGAATTTCACAGATTCTCTACCCTCTGAGAGACGATTTTCCAACTCATTTCAAATTTAAAGGGATGACCCTTTATTCTGAGATTATGTCCTCTGGCTTCAGATTCTCCCCCATCTCCCCCATGTCAAGCCCCCTAAGAATATTGTACAATTCAATGGACTCCTATCACTAGCAGTGTTATTTTTTCTACTGTTTTTAAATAATGTACTAAATTATTAAACCTCCTCACCTCTTCAAGTCGAGGTTGTAAGTTAATAAACTGCATGTAAACAAAGTAGATTTCCAGACATTTAAGCACCACAACCCCAACCTCACAAATGAAACACTGGTCCTGTCTTCCCCCTCTTAGCACACAAAATTTAACTAAAATTTACAGTTATGCACGGTTCTTAACTCAGGCAGTAGAGATTGAGATGGTCTCAAGTCCACCAAACCACAACGTGCGAGACAACCGAGGAGTGCGTAGGAATTGTTGAATCTTGAGGTGATACAGTCTTGAATGAGGGTTTCAGCAGCAAATGAGGCAAGGTAATAAAGGAAATAAAATACTGAAAGAACTGCGGATGCTGTAAATCAGAAACAGAAACAAGTTGCTGGAAAAGCTCAGCTCTGTGGAAGTGTCACCGGACCCAAAGTATTAACTTTGATTCCTCTCCACAGATGCTGCCAGACCAGCTGAGCTTTACCAGCAACTTCTGTGAAGGTAATAAACGAATTGAGCAATGTTACGGGAAGTGGAATTGTTCGTAGTGGTGGCTTGTATTTGTGGTAGGAAGCTAACCTTGTACTCGAACAAGTTTGCTCAGAGTCAGATTTAGTCTTAAATTGTGGTCAGGGAGGGAAAGTAGCTGGGGAACAGAGTTTGTTAATGGGAATCAGAAACAGTGGCTTCAGCCATCGCTATATAATTGGTGAAAATGTGTTTTTTCCAATCAATTTATCCATTCTGCTGCTTGCTGATCTTACACTTGAGGTTTTGCCCAACTAGGATGGAACACGGTTGAGTGTGGTCACAAGTGTTATCAATTACAGGGATCTAATGACTCACTGGGAACAAAACCTTGTGAAAAAAGAAACATTTTAGTACAGATGGCCTTGAAAATATCTGGTGAGCAATCAGTCATTCAGTGCATGAAAATGTTGGTCACCACAGGAAATATTTTCACTCTGCAATTCCAGGAAAGATTTACAGAGCCAAATACATTCCAAACAGCTCTGCCTTAGCTTAGGAACTGAAGCCCTTTTATTGCATTTGATGGTGGAGTTTTTGAATTTGGTCAGTAGCTTAATGTGCCCTGGGGAAGGAAAGAGAGTGGGTAAGTTGGTCTTTTAAAAAGAACTACTGATCCTGCCAGATACACAAACCGCCGGACAAGGTGGAATGAAGTGTGAAGCTGCAATTGGAAGAGAGCGAAGGAAAGGAATAGATTAGATTACCTACAGTGTGGAAACAGACCCTTCAGCCTAACAAGTCCACACCGACCCTCCTAAGAGTAACCCACCCAGTCTCATTTCCCTCTGACTGATGCACTTAACACTATGGGCAATTTAGCATGGCCAGTTCACCTGACCAGCACATCTTTGAACTGTGGGAGGAAACTCACGCAGACATGGGGAGAATGTGCAAATTCCACAGAGACAGTCGCTGGAATCAAACCTGAGACCCCCTGGTGCTGTGAGGCAGCAGTGCTAACCACTGAGCCACCACGCCACCCATATAATAATGTGAGGACAGAGTAAGATAGCAGCTGTCTTATCCTGACTGCTCCAGTCAGGTTGTTGAATTTCTTCCAAGATTGTAACCAGGTTCCAGCTGCTAAACTCATTGTCTGGTGATGCATTCTAAGACGTATGTGTTCCCAATGCATCCGCTATTTTAATCACTCCTCCATCCGTGGTCTTACCTTCAGCTGCCAAGATGTGGAATTTCCTCCAAAATCTCAAAATCTGAGGACATATCTTAAAACCGTGGGAACGTGTTTTTGAAAAGAAATTAATTTATGAGATGGGCATGTTGCTGGCCAGGCACCCATCCCTAATTGCCCAGGGGGCAGTTAAGAGTCAACCACATTGTGGTTCAGTCACACTTAGGCCAGACCAGATATGGAGAGTTGTTTCCACCTCCAAAGGACATTAATAAACCAGACAGATCTCTCCCTTGACAATTGACAACAGAGTCATGGTTATCATTAGACTTTTGTCTCCAATTTTTTTAAAAAAATTACATCGACCATGGTAGGACTTGAACCTGGGCTGCCCAAAAATAATGTGATTGTCTAAATTAAGTGCCTAGCAATAACACCAATAAGCTATCACCTTCCTCCAATTCACCCTTTCTATTGACTCCTGATCTGGTTGGTGTCATGTCTTGTTTTATTTATAATGGAGCATTGGTGACCATGTACTTCTTGGTCCAGGGTTGGACTTGGCATGATACTGCAGAGGTTCTTGTTATTGCCTGTCTGTAGACACACAGTTGAACCAAGAATTGGACCAGGAATCTGTCTAGCTCTTCCCACCTTTTATTGGTGCATGTATTAGGAGGATTTACAGTTTGATACCCAACCTGTTTTGCCTTGTTATACATGCTCCTCCTCTCATCATCAAGTCCTGGAATAAGACTTGAACCTGGAACTTCTGGCTGAGAGGCACAGCCTCTACCTACTGTGTCACAAGACCTCCCCAGAATATTAAAGTAAAAAGACACTGTATAATGAAGTGTGGGGCAGAGACTTTAAAAAAAATCATTCATGGGATGTGGATATTGCTGACTGGGCCATTCCCTAATTACTCAGAGGGCAGTTAAGAGTCAGTCTCATTCCTGTGGGTCTGGAGTCACATGTAGACCAGATTGGGTAAGGACGGCAGATTTCCTTCTCTAAGGGGGGTGAGTGAACCAGGAGGACTTTTACAACAACTGAAAATGGTTACACGGAGGCTGTTTTTAATTCCAAATTTTGTGTGTTTTTTAAAAAAATGAATTTAAATTTCACCATCTGTCATAGTGGAATTCAAACTGACGTTTCCAGAATATTAGCCGGGGAGTCTGGATTCCCAATCCGATGACGTTACTACTGTACCGATGCCTCCTGAGATCATAGAATTGATGTTGTTCAATTTGTAGCAAAGTTTGCACAGGAGTGAAAAACCCTCATTGTATTATAGGAGACCAATGGAGTTTTTTTTAATATAACGTAGGATGGGGCAGAATTAGGAAACACAGAAATTGAAAAGCCCTAATTGAATGCACCAAAACAAATGAAAGTTTGAATTACATTAAGAAAGTTAGTTACCTCTTGTGGGACAATCTAGAACCAGGGGTCATAGTTTAAAAATGAGGAGATAGCTATTTAAAACATAGATGACAAAACAATTTTTGTTGTGGGCCTTTGGAATTCCCTTTCCCAAAAGGCTGTTGTTTGGAATCCTTAAATAATTTTAAGGCAGAGGCAGTAGTTGCTCAGGAGAGGTGACAACCAAATGGTACTATCACTGGGACTGTTAATTTAAAGACCCAGTAATGTCATGGCGATCCAAGTTTGAATCTCACCATATCAGATGGTGGAATTTGAAGTCAATTAAAAAAAAGTCTGGAATTAAGAATCTAACGATGACCATAATTCAGTTGTCAATTGTTGGAAAAACTCATCTGGTTCACTAACATCCTTTAGGGAAAAAAACAGCCATCTTTACCTGGTCTGGCTTACATGTGACTCCAGACCCACAGCAATGGGGTTGACCCTTGACCCTTGGGCAATTAGGGATGGATAATAAATAGCCAGCAACGTCCTCACCATGTGAATGATTAATAAAAGTAATAGATTCTTAACTAACAAGAACGAAAGATTATCGGGGGATATGAAGGAATGTAGAGTTGAAATTAGAATCTGATCAGCCATGAGTTTATTGAATGGCAGAGCAGGCTTGGAAGGGCCGAGTGGCCTACTCGTGTCCCTTGCTCATGTGTTCCATTGGGTTCCTTGACGTTACAGCTCAGGTACCAGCTCATTGCTTCCACGCTGATTTTGGTGCTGAAGTCTGCTGAAATGTGTCATAAAATTCATTCACAGCCTCTGGAGCTGCTCATTACATTCCAATCCTTTGTATGTTCCGAGCGTGAGCTACTAACATGATCTTATTAACAGGATCAGCCAGTTCTGGGTGCAAATCAATTCTAATTGTTTGGAATAAAGTCTCAAGAGAGCACGGACAACAGAAGAAAACTGCAGTTGCTCCTCATTTTTCACGGGCACAGGCTAAACAAAAGTTCATTAAAACTTGGAAGTCTGTCACTGTTTACATGCAGCTGTTGTGGTTAAAATAAACACTCAGGCAGCCTGAGTGAATGATGAGCAAGGAAAGCGGAATGATTGAGGCAAAGGAATTGCATCCAGTGTGCTGTTTACATTCAGTGAAAGCTATGAGTGTCTAATAAAGCAGGATTTTCACCGAGCCAGGATTTTCTCAACCCCATCCTGTCACAGATCTTTTGGAATTAATCTTCCTTGTTTTCCTCAGGTTCCAAGACGCTTAAAGTGATACAGTCCTTGTTCACACATGAAGAGTGAGTCACCACTCCCCACCACTTTCCCATTGCCCACAAACGAGCTAATCTCACATGATACTAAAATTAAACATTTGGGAAATACACAGCAACTATTGAGGGATAAACAAAGTTAACGTTTCTTGTCAATTCTCTTTCATCAGAACTGAAAAACATTAAGCTGTTAGCAGGTTCCAAGCAGATGCAGACTGACAAATGCTCAGTTTGGGTTCCACCAGTGCCACTCAGCTCCTGACCTCTTTACAGCCTTGGCTCAAACATGGACAAATGCACTAAATTCCAGAGGTGAGGCAAGAAGTGACAGCCCTTATCACTAAGGCCATATTTAACAAGCAAAATTTGACCAACTTGATCATCTGGGCCCTATCAAAACTGGAGTCAATGGGCCAAACTCTCCGCTGATTGGAGTCGTTCCTGGTACGTAGGAAGATGGTCATGATAGTTGGAAGTCAGTCATCTCAGCTCCAGGATGTGCCTGCAAAGGTTTCTCAGGGTAGTGCCCTAGACCCAATCGTCTTTAGCTGCTTCATCAATGACTTCCCCTCCATCACAACAGATTTCCTTCCCTAAAGGACATTAATGAACCAGAGAGATATTTGCAATTGCTGATGATTGTTTCATGATCACCCTTTACAAGACTAGCTTTCAATTCTATGTTTTGTTAAAAGAATTTAGATTCCACTGGTAGCCAGGATGGGATTTCAACCCAAGTTGACAGAACCGGGGCCTCCGGGTTACTAGCCCAGTGACATGATCTCTGTTCTGTAAGAGGTGACCAAGCCCAAAGTAAGCGAGCGTGAATGAGGAGAGCCATCTTTTCAGGCTAACTAGAAGAGTCTTCTAAAGTAAACACGAGGGAGTTTATTGAATTGCAGCAACTATTTACAGATTGTATGATTAAGACCTGCAGTTCCACGGAGACTGGTGGGAGCAAACAAACCCCAGGTCTGTTTCCTAAACATTACTTCTTTACTCTTTACCAAAGTCACAGTGACATCATCACAGTGATGGTGCTTACTTCACTCAATTAACTATTAACCCTTTCAGACCCACAAACAATATCACCCCTCAAGTCTTATTCCTTCATACTATTATTGTTATACATTTGTTTATATATTTTACAAATTCAGTCAATATGCAAGTTTGACTAGCATTCCTCAGCACGTTCTCTTTGGATTTGAGAGAATGGTATTTAGTTGGATACAAGGTTGATTTGGACTGTTTCCCTGATGATGTCAGGTCTGTAGTTCTCCCTCGAACCTATGGTCTTTAACCTCTAGTGAGATTTATGCAGGACTTTGGCGATTTTCATCTATTCTTTGTTGCTGTCAGTGTAGTTCCTGACATAGTGGGTCATTCTGTTTCTTTTTTTTGCAGTTTCTTGGACTTTTGCACATTGTATATCTTCTTCCCAGTGGTCTTTAGTGGAGTCAAATATAGCCCATACTCGATTTGTATCAGTGGAATTTGTTTCTCATTCCACCTGTAGATCTTTGCCAAGGTAGGCAAACATTACTTCAACTTCTAACATATTTTGGGTTTTCTCCTTCCCTTTCTGTGAGTCAGTTATTGTCTGTTCGCTTCCTCAATTGCATCGCCTGGAGATTCATTCTTGCCTGATGTAAAACCCTTTAGCATGGTTGGGAATTCTTCTTTAAAAGATGCGGAGGTTGGAAAATCACCTGTGAATTTACCTGGATGTTGCGCTCCTGTAATGAATCTCGCTTCATAAGTTCATAAGATATAGGAACAGAATTAGGCCATTCAGCCCACCAAGTTTGCTCTGCCATTCGATCATGGCTGATATGCTCCTCACCCCCACTTTTCTGCCTTCTCCCTATATCCCTTCAACCCATTACCAATTAAAAACCTGTCTAACTCCTCCTTAAATTTACTCACTTTGAAATAACTTTCACAGATTTTAACACTACTTTGAACTTGTCTGATGTAAGGTTATTCACTTTGGTTGGAGGAACAGGCCTGAAGAGTGTTAGAGTCACAGAGATGTACAGCACAGAAACAGACCCTTTGGCCCAACTCATCCATGCCAACTAGATATCCTAACCTAATTTAGTCCCATTTGCCAGCACTTGGCCAAATCCCTTTAAACTCTTCCTATTCATATACCACTCCAGATACTTTTTAAATGTTGTAATTGTCCAGCCTCCACTACTTTCTCTGGCAGCTCATTCCATACACGCACCACCACCTTAAATGTTAGGAGGTTAGAAAGTGTGGACGTACAAAGGAACTTGGTTATCTTCAGCAATAAGTCATTGAAGGCTAACATGCAGATGCAGCAAGCTATTAGGAAGGCTAATGGAGTGTTAGCCTTTATTGCAAGAGGATTTGAGTGTACGATTAATGAAGTCCTGCTTTAATTATACAGCAGCTTAGTTCGACTGCACTTGGAATACCATGTGCAGTTTTGGACTCCTTTTCTCAGGAAAGTTATTATTAGCATAGAGAGGGTGCGACCAAGGCTCATCAGACTTGTTCCTGGGATGGTGGGATTGACCTATGAAGAGACATGGGCAAACTGGCCCTGCATTCTCTACAGTTTAGAAGAATGGGAGGTAATATAATGGAAGTCTACTTAGAGGCACTTACAGGGCAAATGCAGTTAAGATGTTTAATTTTTACTTGTTGCATCCGAGAACTGGGAGCACAATTTAAAAACAAGGGTATGCCACTTAGGATTTAAATAAGAAAAATCCTTTTCAGTCAGAGGTTTGTGAATCTTTAGAAATCCGTACACAGACAGTTGTAGAAGCTAAGCATGCTTAGAGTAGAGATAGATAGATATCTGATTACCAATGGCATAAAGGGGTTTGGGCTAGTCTGGATACAAGGCATTGAAGTGTTCGTTCAGCCATGATCATATTAAATGGCAGAGGCTAATGGATAGGCTGAATGACCTATTCCTGTTTCTAAGTTCCTATGTTTCTTCTATGCCTTGGCAAGCAATAACATCACCTGCCGCGCTCCTAATTCTATAAAGAGGTGTAATTACTTGTTCAGCTTCTGTCTTACTTTATCGGTTTAATGCCTCAATTCTATGCCTCAACAACTGTCTTTTCCAACAAGTCCAATTTTGCTATCTGCTGGTTTCCCTTTATCTCTCTGCTTGGTATGTCCTGAAAGAACTCAAGCAATTTTTTTCAAATATGATTTCCTTTTCACAAAACCGTATTGTCTCTGTTTGATTGTGTTAAGCTTTTCTAAACATTCTGCTATTTCTTTCTTGATAATGGACTCTGGCATCAGACTTTAGGCCAACTGGCCTATGGTCTTCTGCTTTCTGTCACCTTCCTTTCTTAAACAGGGATGTCATACTCACGGTTTTCCAATCTTCTCGAACCCTCCTGGAATGTTGCATGTTATGGAATATTTCGATCAGGCTTTCATTGCAACCATTTTTTAAAAAGCCTTTGGAGGCAGAACCTCACATTTTCGCCACTTATCTGCCTTTAATCCCATTAGTTTGTCAAATACTTTGTCCCACATAATAAACTTTGCTGCAAGATTTCTTTTCTCCCAGAAGCACATTTTTTATCTGATATTTTGGGATGTTTATAGTCTCCTCCACTATGAAGACTGATGTAAAGGGTTCCCTGAATTACTTTAGCTACTCTTTCACTATGCCTGTATAAGTTGTACATCTCTATGAGTCTTTGACTTTAAGTTCCAAATGTTTGTTTTAAGTTTCTTACCATAGAGTCATAGAGTCATAGAGATGTACAACATGGAAACAGACCCTTCAATTCAACTCATCTAGGTCGACCAGCTAACCTAAGTTAGATTAGTTCCATTTGTCAGCATTTGGCCCATATCCCTTTTAAACCTTTCCTATTCATATACCCATCCAGATGCCTTTTAAATGCTGCAATTGCACCAGCCTCCACAACTTCCTCTGGCAGCTCATTCCATACATGCAGCACCTTTTGCATGAATAGTTGCCCTTTAGTTCTCTTTTAAATCTTTCCCCTCTTATCCTAAACCTATGCCAGTCTAGTTTTGGTCTCCCCACCCCTTGGCTATTCACTCTATCAATGCCCCTCATGCAACGATAAGGTTACCCCTCAGCCTCCGATGCTTCAAGGTAAACAGCCCCAGTCGATTCAGCCTCTCCCTATAGCTCAGACCCTCCAACCCCAGCAACATCTTTGTAAATCTTTTCTGAACCCTTTCATAATAAAATTTTGCCCTATTAGTCATCCATAGCTGGTTCCTTAAAAAATCCAAATCCTCTAACGCAGCGTTAGTTTTTGCTATTTTGTATGCTTTTGTTTTTGACTTCATACTGTCCTTGACCACCTTTGCTAACCACAGATGGTTCATCTTTCTTTTTGACTGGAATATAATTTTACTGAGCATTATGAAATATCTGCTTGAATGCCTTCCACTGCCCATCCATAGACTTTCTCCTCAGTCTATTTAAAGCCATAGAATCATAATGATGTACAGCACGGAAACAGACCCTTCTGTTCAACTCATCCATGCCGACCAAATATCCCAACCCAATCTAGTCCCACCTGCCAGCACCAGGCCGATATCCCTCCAAACCCATCCAGATGCCTTTTAAATGTTGCAATTGTACTAGCCTTCACCACTTCCTCTGGCAGCTCATTCCGTACACGTACCACCCTCTGTGTGAAAATGTTGCCTCTTAGGTCTCTTCTTTATCTTTCCCCTTTCACTCTAAATCCATGCCCTCTAGTTCTGTACTCCTCCACCCCAGGGAAAAGACTTTGTCTATTTATCCTATCCATGCCCCTCATAATTTTGTAAACCTCCATAAGGTCACCCCTCAGCCTCCGACGCTCCAGGGGAAACAGCCCCAGCCTATTCAGCCTCTCCCTGTAGCTCAAATCCTCCAACCCTGGCAACATCCTTGTAAATCTTTTCTGAACCCTTTCAAGTTTCACAACATCTTTCCGATAGGAAGGAAACCAGAATTGCACGCAATATTCCAACAGTGGCCTAATCAATGTCCTGTACAGCCACAACATGACCTCCCAACTCCTGTACTTAATACTCTGACCAATAAAGGAAAGCACACTATCCTATCTGCCTATGACTCCACTTTCAAGGAGCTATGAACCTACACTCCAAGGTCTCTTTGTTCAGCAACACTCCCTAGGACCTTACCATTAAGTGTATAGGTCCTGCTAAGATTTGCTTTCCCAAAATGCAGCACGTCGCATTTATCTGAATTAAACTCCATCTGCCACTTCTCAGCCCATTGTCGCATCTGATCAAGGTCCCATTGTACTTTGAGGTAATCTTCTTCGCTGTCCACTATACCTCCAATTTTGGTATCATCTGCAAATTTACTAAATGTATTCGGAATGACAAGGACTGATTAGGGATAGTCAACATGGCTTTGTGTGTGGGAAACATGTCTCACAAACTTGATTGAGTTTTTTGAAGAAGTAACAAAGAGGATTGATGAGGGCATCATGATAGATGTGATCCATATGGACTTCAGTAAGGCATTCAACAAGGTTCCTCATGGGAGACTGGTTAGCAAGGTTAGATTTCATGGAATACAGGGAGAACTAACCATTTGGATACAGAATTGGCTCAGAAGTAGAAGACAGAGGGTGGTGGTAGAAGGTTGTTTTTCAGACTGGAGGCCTGTGACCAGTGGAGTGCCACAAGGATCGGTGCTGGGTCCACTATGTTTCGTCAGTTATATAAATGATTTGGATGTGAGCATGTATTTTCTTAGTTTGCTTTAGACAACTCTTTCTTCACAGCTCTGTAACTGTACTTAGTTAAGTTGAGGACACTGGTTTGAGGTCTGAATTGCTTTCCCTCCACTGAATTTGAAATTCTAGTGTATTGCGTAGACCCTCATGGATCCTGAACAATGAGATTTCTTCTTAGTCATACCTCATTAGTAGATCCCAAATAGCGTGTTCCTGGGTAGGTTCTGCAATGTCTACTCTAAGAAGCAATGCCTGATGCACACTACAAATTAGTCTTCAATGTTACCCTTGCCCCTCTGATCTGTCCAGTCAATACACAAATTAAAATCACCCATGACCATTTCAGTGCCCTTCTTACACATCTCCATTACTTCCACTTTACGTTTTGCCCTACTGCAAGGCAACTCTTCCAAGGCCTATAGATGAATCATAGAATGCCTACAGAGTGGAAACAGACCATTTGGCCCATTCTAACCATCTGAAGAGCATCCCACCCAGACGCACAGTCCTACCCTATCCTTGTAACCCTGAATTTTCCATGGCTAATTCATTTTATCTGCACATCCCTGGACACCATGCACAATTTACCTCAATCTTGGAATGTGGGAGGAAACTGGAGCACTGGTGGAAACCCACGTAGACTCAGGACAATGTGCAGACTCCACACAGATAGTTGGCCCAAGACTGGAATCGAACTTAGGTCCCTGGTGCTGTGAGGCAGTAGTACTAGCCATTGGGCCACCATGCCAGCCATTTGTGACTTCTTTCCTTTGCTATACCTTCTTTACACCCAAACTGATTCCACATCACAATCTATTGCACCTCAAGCATGACTCACCACAGCACTAATACCTTCCTTCATGAGCAAAGTTATCATCCTTTACCTTTTTGCATTTTCTTCTGAAACATTGAACATCCTTGAATATTGAGTTCCCAGTCTTGGTCACCTTGCAACCACGTATCTGTAATAGCTATAAAGTCATCAACTCATCTATCTTTTTACAAATGCTGCATGCGTTCAAGTAAAGAGCCTTAAGCTTTCACTTTTTAAACATTATTACTTACTCTTACTCTATACTGTGTCTATTGACATTGCCCAAGGGCAATCCACATCAAGTGTAGCCTTTAGGGATTGGAAAAAGAGAGGGGTGACTGGCCCAAGAAATGGTAATGTAATTCGGTCCCATTGTAATATCGTAAATCTAATGTTTTTTCTGAAATGATTAGATTACTTACAGTGTGGAAACAGGCCCTTCATCCCAAGTCCACACCGAACTACCGAAGCGCAACCCACCCAGACCCATTCCCCAAAATTTACCCCTGCTCTTAACACTACGGGCAATCCTGTGCCAACCGCCTAAGCACCACATACGAACAACTCGGTTCCTGCACGAATGCCGAAAGAAACGAATCCTTCCACCATGTGTTAGATACAGACCACCAGCCAACAACCCACAAGCCAGGGACACAGTCAGACAGAACAGATTCAGGATGTCCAGGTAATGATTACAGATGCACACAACAGACTACACAAATACAGACAAGAAATTGCGTGCCAAAAATCATTAATTTCAAAAACCACCAATCAGGAATGGACCTGGACCATAGAACAGGCCATTACCATAGGACAGAACAGGGCCACACACCGCAAAAAAACGGCACTAAAATAAAAAATGGCCAAACTAACACACAACAGAGAGGACACCACAACACACTCCTGGGTTAGAAACCTCTCCCACAGACAGCTCACAGACACGGAAAGAACAATACTGGCCAAGGGGCTCAACTACAACCACAGGGATGTCAAGACAGCAGACTTCGTAGCAGCACTAGAATGCACACTCAGGAACAATGGACTGACAGAATAGACACAACAAACAGTGAGACAAAGTATCGTGCCCCTGATAACAAGGAAAAGACAAACACACAACCTCAACACAAAGGAGAGGGAAGCACTAAAAGCACTAAGAAACGATAAGAACATAGTCATACTACCAGCAGACAAAGGCAGGATGACGATCATCCTGGACAAAGCAGACTACATCCAAAAAGCGCAACAACTATTTGCAGATACCAACACCTACCAAAAGAGGGAGTATGACCCCACCCCACAGCTCACCAACAGGATAAACAACACACTGAGGAACCGACAAAAGAACGGACAGATAACCAGGTTTGACCTACAGAGAATGAAACCTGAAAGCAACAACACTCCCAGATTCTATGGACTACCTAAAGTGCACAAACCAGACATCCCACTCAGACCCATAGTATCACTACCATGGACACCATCACACAAACTGGCTAAAGAACTACAGCAGAAACTGAAACACCTGATCAGCGGATCCAGACACTCGATACAGTCAACACAGGAATTCTTGGACATCATCAGAAATATACACATAGACAAGGAAGAAACTATGGTCTCATTCGATGTAACGGCACTGTTCACCTCCATCGACAAAACCCTAGCCAGAGAAACAATAGCCAACCTGCTGGACATACAGAACAGACAACAAGACGGGGAACCTATCAACAAACACAGCATACTGAAACTACTGGACCTGTGCCTCACAACATATTTCACATTCAACAACCAAATATATGAACAAATCAACAGCACACCCATGGGCTTATCCATCTCTGGACTCATAGCAGAAGCGGTAATGCAAAGGTTAGAACAAACAGTCTTACCGCAAATTCAACCCAAACTTTGGGTCAGATATGTTGATGATACCTTTGTAATCATTAAAAACACAGAAATAGAGAACACACACCGGATCATCAACGCCACACTCACAGGAATCAGATTCACTAGAGAGGAAGAAAAGGATAACCAACTCCCATTCCTAGATGTGAAGGTACAGAGAACACCAAATGGAGAATTCACCACAAAGGTATACAGGAAAGCCACACACACAGACCAAGTCCTAAACTACGAAAGCAACTACCCCAACACACACAAACGAAGTTGCATCAAGACACTGTTCAAAAGGGCCACAACACACTGCAGCACACCAGAACTGCAAAAAGAGGAAGAACACCTATACAATGTATTCGCCAAAAACGGATACCCCCGCAATTTCATCAACAGATGCCTAAGGGAAAGACAACTGAATGAGGACATGCCAAAGGACTAGCTATACTACCATACATCAAAAACATTTCTGAACTGACGGCCAGACTACTGCGATCACTAGGACTCATAACAGCACACAAACCAACAGCCACGCTCAGACAACAACTCACCAGAACGAAGGACCCGATACCCAGCATGAGCAAAACCAATGTAGTGTAAAAATCCCATGCAAGGACTGCACAAAACACTACATAGGACAAACAGGAAGACAGCTAACGATCCGCATCTATGAACACCAACTAGCCACGAAATGACATGACCAGCTATCCTTAGTAGCCACACACTCAGATGACAAGCAACATGAGTTTGACTGGGACAACACTACTATTATAGGGCAAACGACACAAAGAACAGCCAGGGAATTCCTAGAGGCATGGCACTCATCCACAGATTCAATCAATAAGCACATCGACCTGGACCCAATATACCAGCCGCTGCAGCGGACAGCTGGAACTGACAACCGGAAGCAGCAGATACAAATCACTATAAATGGTGGAGGAAAGATCACAGAAGCGCTTCCAAGCACTGAGGATGTCACCTAGATAGGGGACGAAATGTCTGCAACACAAATTCCTAGCTCGGCGAACAGAACCACAACTATGGGCAATTTCCCACGGCCAATTCACCTAACCTGCACATTTTTGGACAGTGGGAGGAAACCCACACAGACACGGGGAGAATGTGCAAACTCCACAGGTGAGAATTGAACCTGGGTCGCTGGTGCTGTGAGGCAGCAGTGCTAACCACTGTGCCACCGTGCTGCCCATAAAGCAATCGCCAACCCTGACACAGTACTGCAAACTTCGCTGGCTGGCCCACCTCAGCCCTATAATAATAAATAAGTTATTAAAGTCTAAGTAGAAGAAATTTGAGAAGGCATTTGGTAAGATGACTGTTTTAGTGTTTTATCTTCTTGTTCTGCACTCTTCCACCAGAGGGTATAATCTCTCTCAACTTACTCCATCAACTATCATCAATACTTCAAATTACATAAACTCTTGCTCTTCTATATTCAAGGAATACCAGCCTACTCTGTGCAATCCGCTAAGTAACTGAAGCCCTAGTAAAGGGTAAAGTCACCATCGTTCTCGTCTCTCATTAGAGAGAGTTGACTGGAGGGTCATCACGCCTCAGGCAGGAGAGGTTGAGAAAGGAAATCCTCAATGGTAACCTCAGCTGGTGCAGGAATTGAACCCCCGTTCTTGGTATTACTGTGCAAACCAAGCTATCCAGACACCTAAGCTAAGCAACCCTCCGTACAGCTTCATTAATACTACACTACACCCTCCAAGACCAGTATATCTTTCTGATTTCTTTTTACCTTTCCTAATCTTATCTGGTGTCCAGAACTGAATACAGCAGTTTATTATGCACAAGTTGAATTAAATGCATCAAATTCACTTCTCTCGAAACACCTGCCCTAAGACATTCCAGTTCACATTTATGGGATTTTTTTCAAGTTGCACAGTAAGAAATTGATTTTTGTGCCCAGCTGTTCTCTCTGGTGGTGAAATGAAGAACTGCAATCTGTTTCCCAACTGGGTAACTCGCGCCATCTGATAAAAATAACTTCATTATAATTTCCCCATGTCTGGGTCAGGATAGCTGGGTTCAAGTCCCACCTACTCCAGAAGTATACCACAATATCTGCTTCAGTTATTTAGGGCATTAGTGAGACTGCATCTGGAGTACTGTGGACAATACTGTTCACTATACTTACAGAACAATGTTAAGCAGATCAGAGAAATTTTACCAGACTAATACCTGGAATGAGCAGATTGCCTTATGAGGAAAGACTAGACCTGTATCCTTTGGCATTTACAACAGTCAAGGTCACTTAACTGAAATATATAAGATCCTGAGAAGATGGATGTGAGAAGAATGTTTACTCTCGTGAAAGAATCTAGAACTAGGGGTCATAGTTTAAAAACAAGGGTCAACCATTTAAAACAGAGATGAGGAAACATTTTTTCCCTGTGAGTGTCTTTGGAATTGTTCAAAGGGCTGTAAATGCGGAATATTTAAATCCTTTTAAGGTAGAGATAGATAGATTCTTAATTACCAAGAAGATGTGTGGAAGCTGTTTTTGCTGGACTGTTTGCAGCCATTTTGGTCAGTCATGGTGTTGCTCTCCTGGCTTGGCCCTTGCCTTGGGTGGCCCTAGCCTGCCAGAACATTCTGTAATTACCACATAACTTCTGCTTTTATCACATAACTCATGAACTATTTATCTGGAGAAAGCGCAACCCAGCCAAGTGTTACCAACAGGCGAATGTAATATCTGGGGTGTGCATTGACTCAAGGTCTGAGAACAATAGCTTGTTGTATACAGTCCTGGACTCTGCCTGGTGTATGCTCACATAGACCATCTAGTGACTATCTTGTGGTTCTGTGTCTGATTGAGCAACTGTGAGCTCAGATGCTATAAAGCTATGGTGATCTGGAGTACTTTGGAGATGCACTGGACCGTACTATGGAAAGGTGTGCTCCCCATCATATCATGCAATAAAGTTTGTCAATGTTCAAGGTCTGAGTCCAGAGAATTTCTTCAACAGAATGAAAAATTATCGAAGATGTCCAGGAATGTAAACTTGAGGATAAAATCTGAGCAGACCCAAAGAGCGGAGCGGCCTACATTCGTTCCTCGTTTATATCTCTAAACTGTTGATTAAAAATATTTATCCCATAAAGCAGATCTTGTGACAGTTGTCATTTTTACCCCAAACAGCTCAGTTGATTGGCACAATGTTCACAAATGCTCACTTTCTTCACCACTGACACTCAGTAACAAGAGTGTGTACCGTTTACAAGGTGCACTGCAGAAATTCACCAAAGATCCTTAGACAGCACTTTCCAATTCCACAACCCATCTAGATACAGATACATGGAAACACCACCATCTGCAAATTCCCCTTCAAAATAACTCACCATCCAGACTTTATCTTTCCTTCAATGTCACTGGGTCAAAATTGTGGAACTTGCTCACTGTGAATAGACCAGTACTAAATAGACTGCAGAAGTTCAAGTCAGCTCACTATCACTTTCTCTGGGGCAATCAGAGACCAAGCAATAGATACTGGCATAGCCAGTAATGCCCATGAACTATTAATTAATAAATAAATAATTGCAGGGTTACAGGGACAGGGTAGGGGTTTGGGGTTTGGGGATGGCCATGAGTGGGATGCTTTTCAGTGACTCATTGTGGATTTGTTGAGTGGAATGATCTGTTTCCACACTGTAGGGATTCTTTGAAAAAATAAGGAAACATTCATAGTTAAAAATCACACAACACCAGGTTATAGTCCAACAGGTGTAATTGGAAGCACACTAGCTTTCGGATGCATTGCTTCTTCATCAGGTGATAGTGGAGAGCTCAATCCTAACACACAGAATTTATAGCAAAAATTTACAGTATGATGTAACTTAAATTATACATTGAAAAATTGATTGTCTGTTAAGTCTTTCATCTTTTAGAATACTATGATAGCTTCACTTCTTTCATGTGTAAATCACAAAAACCTTTTTTTAAAAAGTTGGATTCTTGGGTTAGCTGTCAACAATGGTTGATAGCTAGACAATATGTTGAAGGTGTTAGCCCCGTGTTCCCTGTCTATGCCATGATGTTTAGATTGATTCTAATCTAAAAAGTGAGATAACGGAGTTTTACATGAATTCATGCAGCTTTTGAGCAAAGTACCCAAATATACCATGCCTTCGGGCATCCTTGCCTGCAACGTATAACCGAGCAAAGGCTGTGACAATGGATGAATGGGCACCGCACAACAATCAACAGACAGGAGTGTTCCCTCCCAGTGGTCCAGGACATTCGACCTCGGACCTTCGGGTGACCATCCTCCAAGGTGGACTTCGGGACAGGCAGCAGCGAAAAGTGGCCGAGCAGAGGCTGATAGCTAAGTTTGGTACCCATAGGGTGGGCCTCAACTGGGACTTTGGGTTCATGTCATATTACAGGTGACCACCATTGCACTATACACACACACAGATACTCCTAAACACACACACACTCTCACACACACACAGAGGCACTCCTATACACACATACACATGGACACACACATACACAGATGCGCACACTGACACCCACACACATCCTTACAGACACACACTCCCACACTCACACATGCACCCCCTCACAGACTTAGACACTCTACACTCACTACATACACACATACACTTTCTCACACTCACAACCCCCAACCCAGACAGACACACACTCACAGACAGACAAAGACCCAGATGCACACATATATTTTGTGGGGTGAATTTGTACTTGCAGGGTTATATTGTACTTTGCTCAAAAACTGCATGTATTCACGTAGAACTCAGCTCAAAAACTGTATGAATTCATGTAAAACTCCATTATCTCACTTTTTAGATTAGAATCAATCTAAACATCATGACATAGACAGAGAACATAGGGGGCTAACACCTTCAACATATTGCCTAGCTATTAGTTAACAGCTAACCTGAGAATGCAACCTGATGAAGGAGCGATACATCCGAAAGCTAGTGTGCTTCCAATTAAACCTGTTGGACTATAACCTGGTGTTGTGTGATTTTTAACTTTGTACACCCCACTTTGTACACTGGCATCTCCAAACCTTGGAAACATTCATGGCATTAAGATTCAGGTGAACAATCTGAAGATAAGTACTGCAATTGAACTGGATTTCAGAGTGTGCTTTCAACTTAGTTTCCTGAATTGGGGACACTTTTAGATGTTCATACTCTTTGGACAATTTGCCTTGTACTCAAATAGAGTTATCATATCACACCAAAATGACTCTGTCACCAATGAGGCGAAAGTGGATACTGCAAATGCTGGAGATTAGAGTGGCGCTGGAAAAGCACAGCTGGTCAGGCAGCATCAGGAGCAGGAAAATTGACGTTTCGGGCAAAAGCCCTTATTCCTTATAAACCTCCTATAATCTATCACCAATGAGCAGAGGTTTGTGTTCTCGTCTCCAACTGTAGTCTACCTTGATTAAAGATGGCCGCACCCAGGTCCATGTGACAATTTGAAAGATGCGCATGCGTCAACCTTTCCGTGACTGCGTCAACCTTTCCGTGACTGCGGAACCATGATTCCGTTGTTGGGGGGGGGGATGAGGGAGGTTATTAAAACTGTATACAAACTTGACCACACTACCGTTGGATATTTCCTTAATAAATAAATATGTTTTAATCAACTTATTTACTGTTTAATATTTGAATAATGATTACTAATAAAATGGGTTGGATAACCTTAACTCCCCATATCCCTCCAAATTGAGCGGCTCCATGAGGGGCGGGGTCTGCAGCAGCCAATCGGTGATCAGGTTAGGAGGAGGTGGGGCGGCGCTGTCAGTGTGTGGAGGAGGGACTGTTGAGGCGAGACGCGGCGCTGGGACCCGAGGCCGAGGAATCAGCGTCCTGCAGCGGGATGGACGGTCTGAACGGTCTGAAATGCGGTACGTTGCTGGATAGCGCCAGGTGTGCGGGTTGTTGTTGTTGTTGTTGTTGTTGTGAGGCCGCGGGGAGGGGGGCGCATTGGAGATCACCGACTGGAAACTGGATCAGATTGGGAATGGGATCGGAGTGGGATTGGGATCAGAGAGGGATTGGGATCGGGATAGGGATTTGGATCGGGTTTGGGATTGGGAATGGGAATGGGGTCAGAGTGGGATTGGGAGCAGAGTGGGATTGGGATTGGGATAGGGATTTGGATTGGGATTGGGAGTGGGAATGGGAATGGGAATGGGATCAGAGTGGGATTGGGAGCAGAGAGGGATTGGGATAGGAATTAGGAATTGATTAGGATTGGGATAGGTATAGGGATTGGCATCTGGGTTGGGATTGGGATAGAAATTTGGATCAGGATTGGGATCAGAGTGAGATTGGGATCGGGTTAGGGATTGGACATGGATGAGATTAATTAATTAACTGGCAGAGAGACAGGAGGCTGAATGGCTGCCACCTGTATTGTATGATTCCATGTTATTTCTATAAAGACAGGTATGGCAAGATGTATTATTTTGTTTAAAGGTATATGCCTTTAACTTTTTAAATAACTTTGTTCATGTATTGTGGGCATCACTGTCTAGACCAGCACTTATTGCCCAGCCCTAATTTCCCAGAGGCCAGTTAAGAGCCAACCACATTGCTGTGGGTCAGAAGTCACGTGTAGGCCAGATCAGATACATTTTTTTAAACCAACATGTTCAAATGTAGAGTAGGTGGGACTTAAACCCAGATCCTCGAGCCAGGCAAAACTCCTTCCTGGAAGGGCATAGAGAGCCAGATGGGTATTTACAACAACAATGGTGGTCACAAGGTCACCTTTTCAATCCAGGCTTCTTATTGCATTTAGATTTCATGTCTGCCATGATGGGATTTGAACCCAAGCCACCGGGACGTTAGACTGGAGTTCTAATCCAGTGACATTGCCACTACACCATCACCTCCTCAACTGTTGTGACTGAATAAAACAGCCAGAAGTGGGTGATCCTAGCTTCCCCTGAGGTGCAAAAACACCATTCGTCACAGCCACTCCTTAAGCAGTAAGTTCAACAGTCTTGCTGCTTTCTGAAAATTTCTAAAGACGTTGCTCCTGAGTTCCCTGTTGAATTTATTAGTGACTACCTTTATTTATAGAACCTATTTCTGCCCTCCCCACCTTATTGAATATTTTCACTGCTCAAAAGGCCTTTGTCAGATCATTTTTTTTTATGACCTATCTTTTATGTCTCACCTTGAGTTTAATCAGTAGAGCATTAGATCCTTGTATTTTGATGCATTTATCATGCTCTTGACAGTATTGTTTATCTCTCCTTCTCTCTGTGGTTCAGTGGCTGGTGATCAGATCCAGGAGGCTGAACTTGTATCACTGCTTGATGGACCAAACCAAAGTCAAGCCAGTGGAAGCAAAATGATCAATGTGAATCACGTGGATATTGCAGTGGTAAGTTCTGTTCATCAGAAGGAAGTTTAAGAACGCAATTTTGCAGCAATGTACTGTGCAGGCTGCCTTCCCCTGTTTGGAGCCATCTGACCACCATACTCAAAGCATTGCAAGATAGCATTGTACTTACATTACTGAGCTAGCTACCCAGAGACCTGCACTAATAATTCAAAGACACTAGTTCAAACATCATCACAGTAGCTGGGAGACTTGAATTCAGTTAATAAAATAAATTGATGGTAAAAAGCTAGGACCGGTAATGGGACCATGAAACTAATGGACTATCATAAATTGTGTTCCATCTCATTAATAAGTGAGATGAGTTCACTAATTAACTCGCTAGAGACAAGGTAAACATAGAAAGGATGTTCCCATTGACCCAGGAGTCTTCGGAACCAAGAGTCACAATTTCAGGATATGGCTAGGCCATTTAGGAAAGAGATGAGGAGAAATTTCCCCCCCTGCAGGAGGTGGTTGAGGCCAAAGCATTAAATGTTTGAAAGGAGGAGGTAGATGTTCTTAGGGCGAAAGGGATGAAAGATAGGGGTGAACGAGGGAGCAGGGGACTGAGTTCAATGATCAGCCGAGATCATATTGAATGGTGAAGGAGGCTCAAATGGCTGAATGGCCTACTCCTGCTCCTGTCTTCTCGTTATTCTGTTTTTCTAATGTCCTTCAGGAAAGGAAATCTATAGTTTTTATCCAATCTTGCTGACATGTGACTCCAGACCCAGAGCAATGCAGTTGATACTTAGCCATCTTCTGAAATAGCTTGACAAGATGTTCATTGTCTGGGGCTATGCATGCAGCAGGTTACTCCCAACACCTACTCAGGCAGTTCGGGATGGACAATAAACTGGCCTATCTAATGATATGGAATGTCCGCATCCCATAAAGAAATATTTTTAAAGAAAGCAAAGTACATTCCAGCGAGAGTGTGGTGCATAATCCTCTCATGCTGCACTTCACACAGCTGGAGTAACCAAAGAAGCTGAAGAGCTGCAACAGTGGCAGTAATCTTCCAAGGAGGAAGATGAGGACGTTGAGCAAGAGGAACATTTCTGCATATTAGAATACTGCTGCCTCTAGCACAACAAGCGAGACAGGACTTAACTGACTCTTGGTCCTAATAGGTGTGAGCTGGGTGTTTGTTGTTGTTGGTGCCCCCAAGGGTAAGCAGTCCTTGTCTGTTTGCAGGAGCAAATACAGCTTTCGTCGTTTGCTTGTTGTTCGCTTCTGTTGCTAATAAATAAAAGTGAAAGTTCTGAATTGTTTGAAGGTTTCCTGGTATGTGATTGTCCTATATTGAATGACGAGAAGATGTTGGGTTGCACGTGGTTTTAAGGAAAGCATAAGACTCATTTCGACCAGATTGTGCATTGGGACAAGGCTAAGGATCGGTAAGCTTTGAAACTTGGAGCATAAATAGCAATAAATGTATGAACATGCACTATGTGCCCTGAGCAATGCTTCTTTGTAGTTATCCTCCCACTGAGCAATTCTGGACTGCCAGCACTTGACTGGGTGCTCAACTGGACTTTAACCATAGCTCTGTTGCCAGGGGTTCATGGATATTGCGGTGAGTAGAGTGTAGAATGAACAGGGCACCGTGGGGGTGTGGAGACAAGCTTGAGAAGACAGCCAAGAAAGCTCACTGGGCCTCATAGAGTGAGAGCTTCCCTGAAATTCAGTAACATTGGCAGGATTTCTGCTGATAGCTTGATGTTTCTAATTCAGAACGTTTTAAAGTTCGTCCAATGGGAAGTGTGTTCTGTTTTTAAAATGAAGGAAAATGTGGCCTCCAGTTTGAAGCCAACAAGCGCCTACAACCCGTGAGAAGGTAAATGACTGGAGAATATAAACAGAAATAGCTGCAGAAACTCAGCCGGTCTGGCTGTATTTATGGAGCGAAAACTGAGCTTCAAGTCCAGTGACCATTCTTCAGAAGTGACCATAGAATTTGTTACCCTGATGTTGGGTTGGGTAGGTATTGGCTAGGCCCTGAGAAGAGCTTCACGTAGTGCTGCAGGACTTTTATGGTCAAATGCTTGGGCAGGTAACTGAAAGTGACACACTTCTGACAGTGCAGCTGTCCCTTGGTGTCATCCTGTCTTGTGATTAGGAGTGTAGCTTCAACTTACCAATTATTCCTTAGTGAATGATCCAACAGGACCCCATGGTTTAAAACCTGTCATTTGTCACTTTGCATTTAGGAGAATGTCCATCAAGTATCGTGTACACCTGAAGGAAGGAGGAGTGGACGAAAACACAGAAAGAGATCCTTTTCCCCTGAAGTTGAAACTATGGTCAGGCAGAAGGCAAGACAGAAGATTAACTTGCTGATCTCAAAATCAGGCAAGACATTCAAACCCGTATTGTGATCTGCATTTCATACAACTGTTGCTTTTTGCCCTTCATAGATTGATTTGCATGCCTTATTTCCATGTCACCTGTGTGTTGAATGTATCAGTTGGACACACATTGATTAATTCCACATACTCCAAACTAGTTGATCTTCAGAAGCATTACTGAATGCCGCACTATCCAAATTCGGGGTTTTACCATTGACCAGAAACTGAACTAGGTTAGCTGTGCATTTTTTTCATTCACTCATGGGAGATGGGTATGTCTGGCTTGGTCAGCATTTATGGCCTGACCCCAGTTATCCTTGTGATGGTTTATTGAGCTGCAGTCTTGAAGTGTTTTAGTCCATGTACTGTAGGTAGGCCCACAGTGCTTTTAGGGAGGGTCGTCCAGGATTTTGATCCAGTGATACAGAAGGAATGTGAATATATTTCCAAGTCAGGGTAGAAATGGAATGTGCTTTGGCTGAAGTATCATGGCTATAAGGCCAATTCAGAGGCTAGAAATCCTGCAGTGAGTAACTCCCCTCCTGATTCCCCAAAGCCTGTCCACCATCTTCAGGGCACAAGTCAGGAGTATATTGGAACACTGTCCGTTTACCTGGATTGGTGCAGCTTCAACAGTGCTTAAGAAGCTCAACATTGTCATGGACAAAGCAGCCTATTTGATTGGTGATTGCAGATATGATACCAATGTCCAGTGGCAGCTGTGTATAACATCTACAAGATGCACTGCAGAAATTCACAAAGGCTACCAAACACTTTCGAAACCAACAACCACTAGCGTCTGGAAGGACAAGAGCAGTATATTTATGAGGATACCATCACCTGCAAGTTACCCTCCAAGCAAAACATCACACTGACTGAGAAATACATTTGTGTTCTTTTGGTGTCATTGGATCAAAATATTGGAAGTCCCTCCCTAAAGGCACTGAATATGTTCTTACATCCAAGGGACTGCAGAAGCTCAAGAGGTCAGTTCACCATCACCTTCTCAACAGCAATAAATGTCAGTCTAGCCAGAGAATGCCACATCTTTGGAATAAGGTTTTTAAAAAAAGTTTTGAATTAATGTTATTCTCCTTAAGAAACCATCTAGCCTCAATCCAAATACCAGTTCTGCATCTTTAGTACAGTAGTCCCCCGTACCCAGGATTGTGAGCTGAAACTTTGGGGTCACAGGCTCCGATGCTGGAATGGAAGACAGTGGAGCTCTGATCTTATTACAACACCTGTACTCCAGTTCTATCATCCAGGCTGCAAAGCCCCCCTCACCAACTCCCACAAACTCTCACCTGTCCCCTCTGTCTCAATCCTCTTGTCCTCACTCTGGGATTAAGACATTTTCAAACTTCAAAATGGGGTCATAACAGGACAAGGTTTGGGAGGGGACGCGAAGGCCTGGTAGTGTTAGTTTGGAATGTGCTCTAAACTAGACTATTAATCCAGAAACACAAGTAATGTTCTGAGGACCCGGGTTCAAATCCCGCTTCGGCAGATGGCAGAATTTGAACTCAGTAAAATATAAATCTGGGGTTTGAGTCTAATGATTACCATGAAGTCATTGTCGATTGTCGGAAAGACCCACCTGGTTCACTGACGTCCTTTAGGGATGGAAATCTGCCTTCCTTACCTGGTCTAGCCTACAAGTGAGTCCAGACACAAGGCAATGTGATTGTCACAAGGATCGGCAATAAATTCTGCCGAGCCCCCCTGTGAATGAAAAAACGTAATAAATGCTGTATAATGTAATAATGGTTGTGGCCACTGAGTGGCAATGTTGCCTCACTGTGTCGTTTTCAAATTGAGATCGAACCCACATTTATGATGATCTTACGAATTTTGATCCTCATTTTCTGTTGATTTCTTTCCAGAGGATTTAGGGAGTCTTCCTAGTATTGCTCCTAAGAATTCCACACTATAACCTGCCTCTTGAAATAGTTTCCCACTAACCGAAAGTGTCTGCTCTCTAGAATGAAACTGTACAGAAAGCAGCCATTTGGCCCGTCATGTTTTTGCTGACTTTGTGACAGAGCTAACCAATTAGTCCCACTCCCTTCTTCAACCTTGAGAATGTTTCCGTTTCAATTATTTATCCAGTTCTCCTTTGAAAGTTACTAATCAATCTGCTTACACTGCCCTTTCAGTGTGGTCCATTAAAGATTTCTCTCCATGTTGACCCTGGTTCTCTTGCTAATTGTTATATAGCTGTGTCCTCTGATTATTGACTCTCTTGTCATTGGAACCACTTCCCCTTATCCACTTTATAAAAACACCTCATGATTTTGAACATGTTAAAGTTGGCTCATTGTCTCTCAGCAGTGCAGCAAGCTTTGTGTCCTTTTCCTGGGACTGGGGTGGTTGGCCACACTTGCTGATTATCTTCTTTGAAAGTTCCTTCTTTCCCAGGGAAAAGGGCAGAAGTGGAATTCTGCTGTGACATCTGCAAATCTCCGTCTATCACGAACCCCAGTCGTCGTGGCAACAGGCTGAGACGGTCGGGTTATACAGCATCGCCACGCTGGAAACATGACCCAGAGACAGGAAAAATGCTGATGCTATGTAACGCATGTGGTAAGTGGCCTGCAAGATCCACACATTTGTCAGTGTGAGGCATGCCAACACTTAGTTTCGAAAGAATGCCACAGTTCTGGGTCCACTACATTTTGTCGTTTATATAAATGATTTGGATGTGAGCATAAGAGGTATAGTCAGTAGGTTTGCAGATGACACCAAAATTGGAAGTGTAGTGGACAGTGAAGAAGGTTACCTTGGATTACAACGGGATCTTGATCAGATGGGCCAATGGCATGAGAAGTGGCAGATGGAGTTTAATTCAGATAAATGTGAGATGATACATTTTCAGAAAGCAAATCTTAGTAGGACTTACACACTTAATGGCAAAGTCCTAGGGAGTGTTGCTGAACAAAGAGACCTTGGAGTGCAGGTTCATAGCTCCTTGAAAGTAGAATTGCAGGTAGATAGGACAGTGAAGGCGGCGTTTGGTATGCTTTCCTTTATTGGTCAGAGTATTGAGTACAGGAGTTGGGAGATCATGTTGCGGTTGTACAGTATGTTGGTGAGGTCACTTTTGGAATATTGTGTGTAATTCTGGTCTGCTTCCTATCGGAAGGATGTTGTGAAACTTGAAAGCGTTCAGAAAAGATCTACAAGGATGTTGCCAGAGGTTGAATAGGCTGGGGTTGTTTTCCCTGGAGTGTCGGAGGTGGAGGGATGACCTTACAGAGGCTTATAAAATCATGAGGAGCATTGATAGGGTAAATAGACAAAGTCTCTTCCCTGGGGTGGGGGAGTCCAGAACTAGAGGGCATAGATTTAGGGTGAGAGGGGAGAGATATAAAAGAGACCTAAGGGGCATCCTTTTCATTCAGAGGGTGATACGTGTATGGAATGAGCTGCCAGAGGAAGTGGTGGAGGCTGGTACAATTGCAACATTTAAAAGGCATCTGGGTGGGTACATGAATAGGAAGGTTTTGGAGGGATATGGGCCAGGTGCTGGCAGGTGGGACTAGATTGGATTGGGATATCTGGTCGGCATGGACGGGTTGGACCGAAGGGAGTGTTTCTGTGCTGTACATCTCTCTTACTCTATGACTCTAATTCCTGTTTTCCCACCCCATTCTCACTTCCTCGATTGACAATATAGACTCTGCTTAGGATCCAGTTTTATTGACTGTAGAATGCACGGGGGTAGAAGCAGGCTGTTTGGTCCATCTGGTTTTTGCCAGATTTCTACACTCTGTATGAAACTCTTCCCACTCTGCATTATTTCTCACTGTCCTACAATTTATTTCATTTTCAACACTTAGCCACAATAGTGATTGTCATGAGGTCAACCAATTGGACCTCATAGAATATGGGTTCCCTGATTGGGGCTGTTAATCGTATCCATTCAGGGAGCCCTGGCTGACGGATATAAACAGGAGTGTCAGAGGTTCTGTTTACTCTGAGAGCTAGCTTTGAGGGAGCTGGATCCGTATCAAGGACTATCCCCTTGTAAATGAAGGACGATTTGGCGACAGGATACCAGCCTCTGTGGAGTTATCTTAGATACTTCCCTCTCAAGGGCATCTCTGTTATTTGCCTCAGATCGTGGTAGTAACTTGCACATTCTCCACATTTTCTTGGATAAAGAGAGTCTTAACCCGAATTTCTACCCTGGGTTTATGAGTGACCAGCATAAATTTTGGCAGGAGCTGATAAGCAAATTCTGGAAAGATGAGGCTTGGCACAACATAAAGCCTTATCAATACATTTATAATTCAAGATAATGAATAAATAATAAAAATGACCATTAATATGCACACAGGAGTAAAACTAAGCAATTAAAATACATTTTTTGCTAAAGATTCAGAACTTGAGGCAAACTGAACCCTGGGTTCTAATCCCCATGGACCCAGACCAAGTTAAAAAGTTGGGTTTAATGATCACTGACTCTGCTTTGCCTCTGGTGATCTGCATTGCCAGGATTTAGATGAAATTTGGATCAAAAGTGGATTTCTTTTAATCCTGGGTTGCCCTCTTCTTCCATCCTGCTTTGTTGGATAGGTTTCTAGGGAGGGAAGAAGAGGGACGTGTGCAAACTTGCATGCGGCATTCCCTCTCTATCTCTCTGTGTGCTTACATAGATTCATTCCCTCTTGCCTGCATAAGAGCCTGAAGACTCTGCATCAGACGTGTGACAGTATCATAGAGCTGCTCAGTGGGCATAAGTAGCACAGCATGGGTGGAGTTAAGGACCATGTGAATGTTAGAAACACGGGGAGAGAAGCATATGGAGTAGACTGACTAGCCGTGGAGTTCATGGGATCGTCTTTCAATAATGTAACAGTAAGTTCAGAGTCTGTGTACTTCCAAGTGCCGTGTATTGCAGTGTTTAATCATAATATTTAATAAACAATGTTTTAAACAAGCCCAAGCCTGAAGACAGTTCCTGACCTTCTCTCCTTGTCCAGTCTGTCTTGAACCTGAAACCACATGACGAAAGACTAGCCACAGACTCCCTGGCTCCTGTCCTCACTCAGACTCACTCCCATCAATTCACTGCCCCTCTCCCATTTAGACTAGCTCAGTCACTCACGCACTGAGGAGGAACCCAGGACAGCAGTGAAGGAACGAATACGTGCTTCCTCCCTCCACCCTGTTTGTCAATCCAGCTGCTCCAGGCTGGTGTACATTGTTGCTGGGGCTCTGTTTCTCAGTAGCTGGCCCCCAGGCCATACTCTGAACAAGCTAGTTATAACCGCTCAGGTCTGGGACTATTCTTAACAACCTCTTTTGGCACTTTCTCCAGTACTTATTTTTGTAATATAAGGAATACAACTGTGCACAGCATGCCATGTACTGGAGTCAGGGTGCAATACAAAGTTAACAGAAAAGGTTTTGTGGAAATCTCACCAAAGCATTCTTACTTTATTATGTCCAGGTAGTCAGCTATTTGATTACTAGATGCACCACTCCCTGCCCCATTCTGATGACACTTCTGCACCTGCAGCCGGGTATCAATCCTGAGCTGGAATCTCAGTTGATTTCCACACACTGCACTCCACCCATCCACTCTGCAGTCAGGCAGCAAGCGTTGTCTGTGAAATCAGAGTCTGTAGCAAGTAGAACCTCTGAGCAGTCTGTGTAGAAAAACATGGAGGTTTCTCCAGCACCGTGTTGTTGGTCGAGGACAGTAACATTGCCAATTATGTGGAGGGTTTTGTTTGGGGGTCTTGTGGGCAAACTCATCACAAGTTACCTTTAATTCAGCTGCTTATTAAGAAATCTCACAGACAATCAAATACTGAAAGAATAATTTACATTGTTGCTACATGCAATAAAATTTAAGGTCCCTCAAATAAGCAAGTTAAGTCTCACAACCCAACTTGGTTATTACCCAATTAATGATGGAATCTGGTCCCAACTTCACCTAGACAGTGTCTGTCTCCGGAAGTGCCCTGGGTTCAATCCTTAAACAATGTTGGTCTTTGAACTTCTGCTCCTGACTTGTTCTGCTGTTGCATTCTTATATGGGTTTCTGTTTTTCAAGTTTATGTTACATTATTGATGATTCAATTGATTCTTTCATCCCCAACATTGATTACATTTCTGGGGAACTCAGTCTGTGGCTTGTCTTCTTATCAGAAGAAGCTCCCCTGTTTCCTTGTTACATTTGGGGGTGGCTGTCTGTTTACAACACAGCAGGGCAGTCTTCATTATTTGTGGCAATAAAGTATCCAGTTGATCAAGAAGGTGTTAAAGTGGTTTTGGTTATGTAATCTCACCAAGACAGGGCAAATCACTTTCACTATCTGTGTAACAGCTTGACTTTGTCCCTTTTGTCTCGAGAAACATTATTCCAGAAAGTTTTTGCTGCTTCTCTTTGTTTATTTTTTGTTGATTCCTTCAAACTATGAACAGTAATTAAGATTGTGAAGTTTACATTGTCACAGGGGTGGGGAGAAAGATGGCAGGGCGGGGCGGGGCGGGGGGGATGTTGGGATGGGTGTGGGGGGCAAGGAAAGTGGGATGTTGGTATTGAAATTGCCCTGTCCTCTCTATTCTGGCCAGGACTCAGGCCACTGTATGAAGTCTCCATAATAACTTCCGTCCTTCTTGCTGAAGGGTTGGCGTTTGGCAGATCCCGAGGTCCTCACTCATCCTGCGCAGGTACAGATGCTGATGAACGCAGAAAACATCAGGAAGCCCTTGTAGCCTTTGCTGTATCTATGACAGAGTTGCTGGGAGACCAAGATGCCAAGATGCTGTGCTGTCCTCTGTTTGTGAAGAAACCTTGTCAGTGTCTGCAGAACTACATCAAAAAGACAGGTTGGAACATGCATGAAAAACTCTTCCCCTCCAATAATAAAAGAAATGCTGAATTTAACTCTATCCCTAGTTATAATCAGTCCGCCATTGGCCACTATACCTTCTTGAATCCTAAGTTCGGGAATCCCTCCAGAAACCTCTCTCCCTCTCTCTTTCAAGACAATCCTTTAAGACCTTTGAATAAAGGCAGAACATGGTGGATGCTGGAAATCTGATAGAAAATGGAAAATATTGGAGAAACTCAGCAGGTCGTCTGGCAGCATCTGTGGAGAGAGAAAGAGAGTTAACATTAACAGTAGTTTAAAAGAACCGGACTCGAAGCATTAACTCTGTTTCTGTCTCCACAGGTGCTGCCAGACCTGCTGAGCTTTTCCTGTTTTGGTTTCTGTTTCTGTTTGTGTCCTTTCAAGCCCTTTTAACCAAACGTTTGGCCATATGTCCAAAAATCTAAATATTGCATGTTCTTTTATAAATACTTCTTGCGATGTTTTATCATATTAAAAGATGCTGTATAAATGCAAGATATTGTGTACAGAAGCAGAAATATAACAGTGACTGAAGTTGTTGTCAGTGTTCTAGATTGCTAAGAAACTGTATGTTCTTTCCTTTCACCCAGTCTTGATGGTATAATTCCTGCTCTGTCCCAGCTCTTGTTTATCAGTTTGGACAATGAGTGTAGCCCATGCCAAATTAGTTTGAAAACACCTGATCTTGGAAACTAAGTAGCCTCAGACTTGGAGGGGAATGGGATAGGAGTACTATGTCCAGTAGGTTTTCAATAAACGTCTCGTGGTTAAAGATGCCCTCCAACGCATCTCGTCCACATCCCGCACCTCCGCCCTCAGACCCCACCCCTCCAACCGTAACAAGGACAGAACGCCCCTGGTGCTCACCTTCCACCCTACAAACCTTTGCATAAACCAAATCATCCGCCGACATTTCCGCCACCTCCAAAAAGACCCCACCACCAGGGATATATTTCCCTCCCCACCCCTTTCCGCCTTCCGCAAAGACCGTTCCCTCTGTGACTACCTAGTCAGGTCCACACCCCCCTACTTCCCATCCTGGCACTTTCCCCTGCCACTGCAGGAATTGTAAAACCTGCGCCCACACCTCCTCCCTCACCTCTATCCAAGGCCCTAAAGGAGCCTTCCACATCCATCAAAGTTTTACCTGCACATCCACTAATATCATTTATTGTATCCGTTGCTCCCGATGTGGTCTCCTCTACATTGGGGAGACTGGGCGCCTCCTAGCAGAGCGCTTTAGGGAACATCTCAGAGACACTCGCACCAATCAACCAAACCGCCCCGTGGCCCAACATTTCAACTCCCCCTCCCACTCCGCCGAGGACATTGAGGTCCTGGGCCTCCTTCACCGCCGCTCCCTCACCACCAGACACCTGGAGGAAGAACGCCTCACCTTCCGCCTCGGAACACTTCAACCCCAGGGCATCAATGTGGACTTCAACAGCTTCCTCATTTCCCCTTCCCCCACCTCATCCTAGTTTCAAACTTCCAGCTCAGCACTGTCTCCTTGACTTGTCCGACCTGCCTATCTTCTTTTCCACCTATCCACTCCACCCTCTCCTCCTTGACCTATCACCTTCATCTCCTCCCCCACTCCATATAGACTCCACAATCCTTTATGGACCAGTGGGCCCCACAGAGGGCTCGAGTGCGTCATCACCTCTGGTAATTATATCTTGATAAATTTTTGGTTGTAAGTTCCTGGAGCTTGGTTACAGTGCCCCACTAAGGGCTGTCTAAACCATTCTTGCTCATTCAAGAGCATTGACAGTGAGTGTCAACAGGACAGATATCTGATCAGAATGTCAGTCGTAACTCAGTGGGACTACACTCTCACCTCGGAGGTAGAAGATTGTTGCTTCACAGTGAATTAAGCACAAATACTAAGGTGACTGGTGAAGTACTGAGGGGTGAAAATGTATTGCTGGAAAAGCACAGCAGGTCAGGCAGCATCCAAGGAACAGGAGAATCGACGTTTCGGGCATGAGCCCTTCTTCAGGAATGAGGAAAGTGTGTCCAGCAGGCTAAGATAAAAGGTAGGGAGGAGAGACTTGTGGGAGGGGCGTTGGAAATGTGATAGGTGGAAGGAGGTTAAGGTGAGGGTAATAGGCCGGAGTGGGGGGTGGGGGCAGAGAGGTTAGGAAGGTGGGGCTCAAGGGCGGAGGAGGTGGGGGGTGGTGCCAGTGTAGCTGCGGAAGATGGACTGTGCCACATATCCTACAAAGAGGCAGGCATAGCTGGGGCCCATGCGGGTGCCCATGGCTACTCCTTTGGTTTGGAGGAAGTGGGAGGATTGGAAAGAGAAGTTGTGAAGGAAGTGGGAGGATTCCCAGCTATGCCTGCCTCTTCATAGGATATGTGGCACAGTCCATCTTCCGCAGCTACCCTGGCACCACCCCCCATCTTTTCCTCCGCTACATCGATGACTGTATCGGCGCTGCCTCGTGCTTCCACGAGGATATTGAACAGTTCATTCACTTTACCAACACCTTGCACCCCGACCTCAAATTCACCTGGACCGTCTCAGACTCCTCCCTCCCCTTTCTAGACCTCTCCATTTCTAACTGAGGCGACTGAAGCAACACGGACATTTACTATAAACCGACCGACTCCCCCAGCTACCTAGACTACACCTCCCACCCTGTCCCCTGTAAAAACGCCGTCCCTATTCCCAATTCCTTCGTCTCCGCCGCATCTGCTCCCAGGAGGACCAGTTCCAATACCGAACAACCCAGATGGCCTCCTTCTTCAAAGACTGCAATATACCCCCAGACGTGATCGACGATGCTCTCCACTGCATCTCCTCCACTTCCCGCTCCTCCGCCCTTGAGCCCCGCCCCTCCAATCGCCACCAGGACAGAACCCCATTGGTTCTCACTTATCACCCCTCCAACCTCCATATACATCGTACCATCCTTCGTCATTTCCGCCACCTCCAAACGGACCCCACCACCAAAGATATATTTCCCTCCCCTCCCCTATCAGCGTTCCGAAAAGACCACTCCCTCCGTGACTCCCTTGTCAGGTCCACACCCCCCACCAACCCAGCCTCCACTCCTGGCACCTTCCCCTGCAACCGCAAGAAATGCAAAACTTGCGCCCACACCTTCCCCCTCCAAGGCCCCAAGGGATCCTTCCATATCCGCCACAAATTCACCTGCACCTCCACACACATCATTTATTGCATCCACTGCACCCGATGTGGCCTCCTCTATATTGGGGAGACAGGTCGCCTACTTGCGGAACATTTCAAAGAACGCCTCTGGGACACCCGGGCCAACCAACCCAACCACCCCGTGCTCAACACTCCAACTCCCCCTCTCACTCCACCAAGGACATGCAGGTCCTTGGACTCCTCCATCGCCAGACCATAGCAACAGGACAGCTGGAGGAAGAGCGCCTCATCTTCCGCCTGGGAACCCTCCAACCACAAGTGATGAACTCAGATTTCTCCAGTTTCCTCATTTCCCCTCCCCCCACCTTGTCTCAGTCAAATCCCTCGAACTCAGCACCGCCTTCCTAACCTGCAATCTTCTTCCTGACCTCTCCGCCCCCATCCCCACTCCAGCCTATCACCCTCACCTTGACCTCCTTCCACCTATCACATTTCCAACGTCCCTTCTCCCTACCTTTTATCTTAGCTTGCTGGACACACTTTCCTCATTCCTGAAGAAGGGCTCATGCCCGAAACGTCGATTCTCCTGTTCCTTGGATGCTACCTGACCTGCTGTGCTTTTCCAGCAACACATTTTCAGCTCTGATCTCCAGCATCTGCAGTCCTCACTTTCTCCTTGAAGTACTGAGGGGGCACTGCATTGTCTTCTGCATGAAATGTGGAATTGATTTCCAAACGTCCCCACAACCCGTTGTAGGGGCGATGTGTAAAATTGTAAAACAATGCTTTGTGACCAGAATAGCCTGTGACTTTAGTCCTGATCTCCATTTCCTACCTTCACTTCAGGGGTTGAACTGAGTGAAAGTCGGCATCGAGCTGTGAATCTCCTCCAGCTGCTGAAGGAAGCCAGGCGGCTCAGTTTGTTGAAGTGCTACGATGAAAACCAAGTAGAGCAGCTAGAAAAGCCTCAAAAGCAAGTAACATAGCAAATGTTCGAAGTAGATTTGTTTCTTGAATTAGAATCCAGAGGGAACGCAATCCTGCCTGTTCTTTTTCAGAATGAATGTAATGACCAACTAAATTGCTCCTGATGTGATTGTATGTTTTAAAGTGTCATCTTCTCCAGAGTATTTTCTTGATTTGTATTTCTGTACTACTAACTTCAGCATGTCAACAGTTAAGTCCCATGCAACCTTTTTTTAAACAGCAGCTTGTTTGGATTCACAAACGGATCGTCCTTGTTCTGGTATATTCATGCTCTTCCACTAGAGATTGACATAAAGTGGTAGAAAGTCTCACTTGTTAATTCATAAGGATGAACACTGCAAGCATCTTCATACCAACACAATCTCCCTGTCTGACAGGAGGATATTATCGGCTCTCACAGACTCTATTGTGGCAGGGGAGGAGGGTTGCATTATTCGTTCACCAAGCCGCAAGCATCCCAAATTCTAGAGTAACCAATCATTATTTGCCAGAATTGTTACGGTTGGGTTTTGATTTCTTTTGGTTCCCAGGCAGGAACATTACCGTTAAACTGAAGACTCACACTTTTTCTTCACAGAGCGAAAATTATGATTAGTCAGTGTCGAACTGGTCACATTGATTGGTAAACCATCTCTGTCCAGCCCAAGCACTGTGACAGGCCTCCAAATATTCCCAGTCCAGATATCCATGTTTGACCTAAGCTGTGTTCCTTTCAGAAGGTGCATAGGATTGGGTAATGGTCAGCGGAAGTCAAAAGCGTATGAAGAGTTTGTGCTGAAGCATCGCTTGGTGTTGAAAAATGAGTTGAAGTTGTGCGAACGTGCTACTCAACGTATCCTGGGCTACTCCAATAACTTTCTACACAAAAGATTGAAAACTGATCCTGAGGTAAGATAAAATGTGTTCTTCCAAGGTATCAATGTGTGATCAGGGGATCAGGGAAGGTGGTAAAAGAAGGGGTGGTGTGCCTTTGTTAGTCAAGGACAGTATAACAATGGCTGAAAGAACTTTTGATGAGGACTCGTCTACTGAGGTGGTATGGGCTGGGGTTAGAAACAGGAGAGGAGAGGTCACACTGCTGGGAGTTTTTTATAGGCCTCCGCAGAGTTCCAGGGATGTGGAGGAGAGGATTGGCAAAACGATGCAGGGTAAGAGTGAAAGGAACAGGGTAGTCATTATAGGGGACTTTAACTTCCCAGCTTTGACTGGAAATGCTATAATTCTAATATGTTGGATGGATCAGTTTTTGTCCAATGTGTGCAGGAGGATATCCTGACACAGAATGTCAAAGGGCCGACAAGAGGGGAGGTCACACTGGATCTGGTACTTGATAATGAACCAGGCCAGGTGTTTGTTTTAGTGGTAGGTGAGCACTTTGGAGAGAGTGACCATAATTGGTTATGTTTAGTTTAGCGATGGAAAGGGCTAGGTACATGCCACATGACAAGAGTTATTGATGGGGCAAGGGCAATTATAATGCGATTAGGCAAGACTTAGGATGCATAGAATGGGGCATGCATCAAAATGCAGGGGATAGAGACAATCGAAATGTGGAGCTGGTTTAAGGAACAGATTTTGCATGTCCCTGATAGGTATGTCCCAGTCAGGCAGGGAGGAGGTGATAAGGTAATGAAACTATGGTTTATTAAAGAAATTGTATCTCTTGTTAAGCGGAAGAGGGAGGCTTATGTGACATTGAGATGAGTTGGTTTAGACGAGGTGATGGAAAGTTACAGATTAGCTAGGAAGGATTTAAAGAGAGAGTTAAGAAGAGCAAGGAGAGGACATGAGCAGTCTTTTACACATAGAATAAAGGAGAACCCTAAAGCTTTCTATAGGTATGTGAGGAATAAAAGGATGATGAGGGTAGGAATAGGGCAGGTCAAAGACAGAAGTGGGAAGTTGTGTGTGGATCCTGTAGAGATCAGACAGGTGCTAAATGACTATTTCTCATCTGTTTTCTCTCCGGAAAAGGAGCATATTGTAGAGGAGAAGACTGAGATATCGGCTGTTAGATTAGAAAGGATTCAATTCTAGAAGGTGTGAAAGTAGATAAGTCCTCTGGGCCAGATGGGATTTATCCAAGGAGATGGTGAAGCCTTTGACCTTGATCTTTGAGTCATCATTGTCTACAGGTTTAGTACCAGAGGCCTGGAGGATTGCAAATGTTGTGCCCTTGTTCAAGAGGGGCAGTAGAGATAACCCAGGTAATTATAGACAGGTGAGCCTTATGTCTGTTGTAGGAGAAGATTTGGAAAGTATTATAAGAAATAGGATTTATAATCATCTAGCAAGCAATAATTTCATTGGAGATAGTCAACCTGGATTCGTCAAGGACAGGTCGTATCTCACAAACCTCATTGAGTTTTTTGAGAAGGTGACCAAGCATGTGGATGAGAGTAGGGCAGTTGACATGGTGTACATGGACTTCAGTAAAGCCATTGATAAGGTTCCACATGGTCGGCCTTTGCAGAAAATGCAGAGGCATGGAATTGAAGGTGATTTAGCAGTTTGGATTAGAAACTGGCTTTCTGTAAGAAGGCAGCGAGTGGTGGATGATGGAAAATATTCAGCCTGGAGTCCGGTCACTACTGGTGTGCCACAAGGATCTGTTTTGGGACCACTGCTGTTTGTCATTTTTATAAATGACTTGGATGCAGGCATAGGTGGATGGGTTAGTAAATTTGCAGACGACAATAAAGTTGGTGGAGTAGTGGACAGTTTGGAAGAATGTTGCAGGGGGACTTGGATAAACTGCAGAATTGGGCTGAGAGGTGACAAATGGAGTTCAATGCAGATAAATGTGAGGTAATTCACTTTGGGAAGAATAACAGGAAGGCAGAGTACTGGGTCAATGGAAAGATTCTTGGTAGCGTGGATGTGCATCGGGATCTTGGTGTCCATGTAGATAGATCCCTGAAAGTTGCCACCCAGGTTGATTAGTGCTGTTAAGAAGGCATACAATGTGTTAGGTTTTATTGGTGTAGGGATTGAATTCCAGAGCCATAATGTCATGCTGCATCTATACAAAACGCTAGTGCAACCGTAGTTAGGATATTATGTACAGTTCTGGTCACCCCATTTATAGGAAGGATGTGGAAGCATTGGAACAGGTGCAGAGGAGATTACTAGGGTGTTGCCTGGTCTGGAGGGAAAGTCTTATGAGGAAAGGCTGAGAGACTTGGGTCTGTTCTTGTTGGAGAGAAGAAGGCTAAGAGGGAATTTGATAGAGATATACAGGATGATCAGAGGATTAGATAGGGTGGACAGTGAGAGTCTTTTTACTAGGACGATTATGTTGGCTTGTACGAGGGCACATAATTGCAAATTGAGGGGTGATAGATTTAAGACATGTCAGAGGCAGGTTCTTTACTCCGAGAGTAGTAAGGTTGTAGAATTCCCTGCCTGCCAATGTAGTTAAACAGTCCTTGGATAAGCATATGGATGATGATGGGATAGTGTAGGGGGATGGGCTTAGATTAGTTCACAGGTCGGCACAACATCGAGGGCCGAAGGGCCTGTTTGCGCTGTATTGTTTATGTTCTGTCAATGTTAGTCCTAATTGTGACTCAGTGAGTCAGAACGCTATTGATTCAGGTTGCCGGCCAGAGATTTCTGCACAACATCAAGGCTGACATTCTACTGCAGTACTGCATTTTTCACAGTTGGAATGTGCAATCCTTTGGATGAGACATCAAATCATAGACCTCCGTAACCCCTCACATGAATATAAGAGGCTCCATTACACTCCACTGAAGGGAGCAGTGGCGTCCTCCCTGGTGTTCTTAATTATCACTTGTTCAAGATGACTTGGTGATCATCATATTACTTTTATGTGCGATTTATTTTTTCTGTTGTGAGAGAGTCTAGGACCAGAGAGCATAATCTCAGAGTAAGGGGTCACCTATTTAAGAGAGAAGTGAAGACAAAACACAAAATCAGAAACTGCTGGAGAAACTCAGCAGGTCTGTCCTATCTATGGAGAGAAAGCGGACTTAACATTTCAAAATTAAGTGACCCTACTTTAGTTTTGAATTGAACACCCTTCTGGAAAAGGGTCACTGGACTTGAAACGTTTACTCAGCTTTTTGTTCCCCAGATACTGTCAAACCTGCTGAGTTTCTCAGCAATCTGCACAACTTTATAGAGGATAAGAGGAGTGTCTTCCCTCAGTGGGTAGTGAATCTGTGGAATTCTTTACTGCAGAGTGCTGTTGAGATATATTTGAGATTGAGGTCGATTTTTAATCAGTCAGGGAATCAAAGGTTATGGTGAAAAGGCAGGAAAGTATATTTGATGATATCAGATCAACCATGATGTCATTGATAGAGCAGACCAGATGGGCCAAATGTCCTACTTTCTGGTCCTATGTTTTATGATTTTCTGGAGAGCTTGTCGGGCATAAATTGTTTGTCGTGTTGCTCTATTATATAGTTTGGTCTGTTTCTGTCCTGTATGATTCCTGTATTACGTTTTAAATGTATTTCATTGCTTCTGAAGGCCTTTGAATCTTGAGGTGATAAAAGGTTCTAAATAAATGCAAAACCATCTTTCTTTACCTGATGCACCGTTTGTTCAAATTTCCACAGAAAGGAAAACGAGTTAAAAGGACTAAAGGGAAGGGAGCCTTGGGACTGCTGAAACCTATTGCCGAACTTGTGAAGGAGAGATGTTGCATGGACAACTGTGTCTCGGTAACTGGGCCTTCCTTCTCTTGGAGACTAATTTTGCCCAGAGTGGATTTGTTGATAGAGTCACCATTTTGATTGAAAGGATCCTCTGTTGTTTTTCAGATGGCACACACTCATGGGCATTTGCTTCACGTTTGGAGGGAACGTGCCTCAAAAGGACAGGCTGATGCACGTAGAGCCCTAGCAGAGATGTTGACGCCTTCAGGTGTGTCTAAAATGATGAAATTTGAAGCCAATTCCGACTTATCCTCTTCATTTAGGTCAAATAACTAACGTGCTGGAGTGTTGCAGTAAGAATGCTTTCTACATATATTGTATGGGATATGCAGCACAGCAACACATCATCCTGCCTATGGTAGTGGTTATGTTTCATTGGAGCATCCTTTCACTCTCCAGCAGGGGCTGAGGAGTGGCAGATGGAATTTAATTTAGGTAAATGTGAGGTGCTGCATTTTGGAAAGGCAAATCAGGGCAGGACCTATACACTTAATAGTAAGGTCTGAGGGAATGTTGCTGACAAACAGACCTTGGAGTGCAGGTTCATAGTTCCTTGAATATGGAGTCGCGGGAAGACAGGATAGTGAGGAAGGCATTTGGTATGCTTTCCTTTATTGATCAGTGTCTTGAGTATCAGGATCGGGAGGTCATGTTGTGGCTGTACAGGACACTGGTTAGGCCTCTTTTGGATTACTATATGCAATTCTGGCCTCCCTGCTAATAGGAAGGATGCTGTGAAACTTGAAAAGGTTTACAAGGGTGTTGCCAGGGTTGGATGGTTTGAGGTGTAGGGAGAGGCTGAATAGACTGGGGCTGAGAGGTGACCTTATAGAGGTTTATAAAATCAATGGGGGTGGGGTGGATAGGGTAAATATCCAAGGTCTTTACCCTGGAGTTGGGGAGTCCAAAACTAGAGGGCATAAGTTTAGGGTGAAGGGAAAGATTTTAAAAGGATGTAAAGGGCAATTTCTTTGCATAGAGGGTAGTGCGTGTATAGAATGAGCTGCCAGAGGAAGTTGTGAAGGCTGGTACAATTACAACATTTAAAAGGCATCTGGATGGGTATTTGAATAGGCAGGATTTAGAGGGATATGGGCCAAATGCTGGCTAATGGGACTAGATTTATTTAGGATATCTGGTCGGCATGGACAAGTTGAGCCGAAGGGTCTGTTACCGTGCTATACATTTCTATCTCAGTATATCCTTCCTTCCATATTCCTTCCTCCCTCATCTGTTCATTTACTTTCTCCTTGAAAATATTCTATGGTATTCATTTCAGTCAGTCCATGTTGTAACTTCTACATTCTCACTGCTCCCAAGTGCAGAGGTTTCTCTTGAAACTCTTAATTGGATTAATTAGTGACTGGCTCTTGTGTGCGGCCTATAGTTTGAAATCCCCCCTCAAGTGGAAATATCATCTCCGCATTTGGCCTTTCAAACCCTTTTGTAATTTTAAATACCTCTATTAGGTGACTTCTCAGTCTTCTCGGAGAAGAATGAAATGATGCTTTTGGGAAAGAAGACTGAGTAAACGCAAAATGAACTAAATGATACAATTTTAATTGGGCTGCGGGAAGTGAAAGACCTGGGACTGACATACTCAAAGGAGGTAGGATAGATTGATTATACCATTAAAAGATCATATGGGATCAATGGTGTTTTAAATAGAGGCATTGAGTACTAAAGAAAGGGAAGTTGTACTAAATTTTGTAAATCACTGAAGCGGCATCAGTTGGAATGTTTATATTCATTATTCGTTAGGGACAATATCAAATGGATAAGCCGCAGAGGCCATTTCCTAGAAAGCTTTTGTGGTTGAATAACTTATTCATTCTTCTTTACTCATGATTCCTTATTACTTCAGGGGATAATGGAATTTATCGCCTATCACTGATTGCCTATCAACTGAGAGCTGTTGAGTTAACTGTGGTGCTGTGTGTCTGGAATCACATGCAGGCTAGACCAGATAAGGAGACAGATTTCCTTCCCCCGAAGGACATTAAGGGGAGCATTTATACAAACTGTGAATGTTCTCATTTGAAGGTTGTTTGGAGATTTACGACAGGTTAATGAACTATTTTGGCAAAAGAAGAAATTATTTCTGCTGTGTTCGCGAAAGTTTAAAACTCACACAGGTTATAGTCTAACAGGTTTATTTGGAAGCACTAGCTTTCAGAAATCTGCTCCTTCATCAGGTAGCTGTGGAGCAGGATAATAAGACACAAAATTTATAGCAAAAGATTACAGGGTCATGCAACTCAAACGATATATTGAACAAACCTAGATTATAAAACCATAAGACATAGGAGTGGAAGTAAGGTTGTTCGGCCCATCGAGTCCACTCCGCCACTTAATCATGGCTGATGGGCATTTCAACTCCACTTACCCGCATTCTCCCCGTAGCCCTTAATTCCTTGTGACATCAAGAATTTATCAATCTCTGCCTTGAAGACATTTAGCATCCCGGCCTCCACTGCGCTCTGCGGCAATGAATTCCACAGGCCCACCACTCTCTCTGGCTGAAGAAATGTCTCCGCATTTCTGTTCTAAATTGACCCTCTCTATTTTTAGGGCTGTGCCCACGGGTCCTAGTCTCCCCGTCTAACGGAAACAATTTCTTAGCATTCACCCTTTCCAAGCCATGTATTATCCTGTAAGTTTCTATTAGATCTTCCCTTAACCTTCTAAACTCCAGAGAGTACAATCCCAGGATCCTCAGCCGTTCCTCGTATGTTAGACCTACCATTTCAGGGATCATTCATGTGAATCTCCGCTGGACGTGCTTCAGTGCCAGTATGTCCCTCCTGATGTGTGGGGCCCAAAACTGGACACAGTACTCCAAATGGGGCCTAACCAGAGCTTTATAAAGTCTCAGTAGCACATCGCTGCTTTTATATTCCAATCCTCTTGAGATAAATGACAACATTACATTTGCTTTCTTAATCACGGATTCAATCTGCATGTTTACCTTTAGAGAATCCTCGACTAGCACTCCCAGATCCCTTTATACTTTGGCTTTACGAATTTTCTCACCGTTTAGAAAGTAGTCCATGCTTGTATTCTTTTTTCCAAAGTGCAAGACTTCGCATTTGCTCACATTGAACTTCATCGGCCATTTCCTGGACCACTCTCCCAAACTGTCTAGATCCTTCTGCAGCCTCCCCACTTCCTCAGTACTACCTGCCTGTCCACCTATCTTCGTATCATCGGCAAACTTCGCTAGAATGCCCCCAGTCCCTTCATCCAGATCATTAGTATATAACGTGAACAGCTGTGGCCCCAACACTGAACCCCGTGGGACACCGCTTGTCACCGGCTGCCATTCTAAAAAAGAACCTCTTATCCCAACTCTCTGCCTTCTGTCAGACAGCCAATCCTCAATCCATGCCAGTAGCTCACCTCGAACACCATGGGCCCTCACCTTACTCAGCAGCCTCCCGTGTGGCACCTTATCAAAGGCCTTTTGGAAGTCTAGTTAGACCACATCCACTGGGTTTCCCTGGTCTAACCTACTTGTCACCTCTTCAAAGAATTCTAACAGGTTTGTCAGGCATGACCTCCCCTTACTAAATCCTTGTTCTAATCCGACCCTGCTCTTTCAAGAATTTAGAAACCTCATCCTTAATGATGGATTCTAGAATTTTACCAACAACCGAGGTTAGGCTAATTGGCCTATAATTTTCCATCTTTTGTCTTGATCTTTTCTTGAACAATAGGGTTACAACAGCGATCTTCCAATCATCCGGGACTTTCCCTGACTCCAGTGACTTTTGAAAGATCTCAACCAACGCCTCCGCTATTTCCTCAGCCACCGCCCTCAGAACTCTAGGATGTAGCCCATCGGGGCCAGGAGATTTGTCAATTTTAAGACCTTTTAGCTTTTCTAGCACTATCTCTTTTGTAATGGCAACCATACTTAACTCAGCCCCCGACTCCCTTTAATTGTTGGGATATTACTCATGTCTTCCACTGTGAAGACTGATGCATAGTACTTATTAAGTTCTCCTGCTATTTCTTTATCTCCCATCACTAGCCTTCCAGCATCAGTTTGAAGTGGCCCAATGTCTACTTTTGCCTGTCGTTTGTTTCTTATGTATTGAAAGAAACTTTTACTATCATTTCTAATATTACTGGCTAGCCTACCTTCATATTCGATCCTCTCCTTCCTTATTTCTCTCTTTGTTATCCTCTGTTTGTTTTTGTAGCCTTCCCAATCTTCTGATTTCCCAGTGCTCTTGGCCACTTTATAGGATCTCTCTTTTTCTTTGATACATTTCCTGACTTCCTTTGTCAGTCATGGCTGTCTAATCCCTCCCTGGATAATCTTTCTTTTCTTGGGGATGAACCTCTGTACTGTGTCCCCTGTTATACCTACAAACTCCTGCCATTTTTGTTCTACTGTCTTCCCTGCTAGGCTCTGCTTCCAGTCTATTTTAGCCAGTTCCTCTCTCATGCCCTCATAATTACCTTTGTTTAACTGTAACACCATTACATCCGATTTGCCTTCTCTCTTTCAAACTGCAGAATGAACTCCACCATATTATGATCGCTGCTTCTTAAGTGTTCCCTTACTTTAAGATTTTTTATAAAGTCTGGTTCATTACATAGCACTAGGTCCAAAATAGCCTCCTCCCTTGTGGGCTCCATGACAAGCTGTTCCAAAAAGCCATCCTGTAAGCATTCCAAGAATTCTCTTTCTTTGGATCCACTGGCAACATTATTTACACAGTCCACCTGCATATTGAAGTCTCCCATGATCACCGTGACCTTGCCTTTCTGACATGCCTTTTCTATTTCCCGGTACATGTTGCGTCTCTGGTCCTGACCACTGTTAGGAGGTCTGTACATAACTCCCATTATGGTTTTTTTGCCTTTGTGGTTCCTCAATTACACCCACACAGACTCCACATCATCCGACCCTATGTCATTCAGGACCATAGATTTAATTTTGTTCTTAACTGACAAGACCACCCCGCCCCCTCTGCCCACCTCCCTGTCTTTTCGATAAGTTGTAAATCCTTGGATGTTTAACTGCCAGTCCTGAACCCCCTGCAACCATGTCTCTGTGATGCCTACCACATCATAATCATTCACGATGATCTGTGCCGTGAGTTCATTTACTTTGTTACGAATGCTACGAGCATTCAGGTAAAGTGCCTTAAATGCTAACATTCTTATCATTAGAGATATTGGAAGTCATAAGATGTCCTAAGTTATCCTTCCTTTTTGTTGTACTCCTAATCTGCCTGCATACATGCTATCCTCCTGCTTATCTTTCCATTTAACTCCATACTCCCTGTCGCTTTCACTCCGCCCCCCCCCCCCACCAATTCAGAAGTTTAAAGTCCTACTGACCACCCTATTTATCCTCTTTGCTAGAACATTGGTACCTGATCGGTTCAGGTGGAGACCGTCCCAATGCTACAGATCCCCCCCGGTTCCAAAACTGATGCCAATGCCCCATGAAATGGAATCCCTCTTTCCCACACCAATCCCTTGCTGTTAAGTCTTTCATCTTTTGGAATGAGTTGCAGGTTTCAGTTCATTAATATTTAAATCCAATAACTTATTTTAAGTCATATTCTCAAAATAACTTAAGGTTTTATTAAAAAAAAGTGACATCATCGATGAGGATGAGCACCTACCAAGACATTCCCTATGCTTCCACTTCTCACCTTTACACAACTGCCAAACCTTAAACAGGTTTGCAGCAAACTGCCCAGCCCTCAGGACAACATCAACCACAACACTGTACTACCCTGTCATGGAACCACTTTACACGTAGGGACACTACCCACCATGTACGTGGCAGGTACTCATGTGACTCGGCCAACATTGTCTATCCCATATGCTGCAGACAAGGATGCCCTGAGGCATGGTATATTGGTGAGATCAAGCAGCTGCTACAACAACGAATGAATGGACACCGCACAACAATGGCCAGACTGAGATGTTCCCTCCCAGTCAGGGAACACTTCAGCAGTCAGGGACGTTCGGCCTCGGATTTTCAGGTGACAATTGTCCAAGATGGACTTCGGGGACAGGCAACAATGCAGGGTGGCTGAGCAGAGGCTGCTAGTCAAGTTCAATACCCATGAGGATGGCCCCAACCAAGACCTTGCATTCATGTCACACTATAGATGACTCCACAAGACTATAAACTCTCACACGCCCTCTCTCAAACACACTCTCTCTTTCATACACACAAAAACAGCCCCCCCACACTCACACCCACACTCTCTCGTAGGTTTATACTCTGTCAGACTCATACACACATGCAAACACACACTCTCTTTAGCGCACTTACACACACACATACACATACACACAAGTCTATGGGGTGAAATTGTATTTGCAGATACAGTCTATTTTGCCCAAAATGCACCCAGTCTGCAGGCCCTCAATGCAGGCAGTCAAATCCATATAACATTTTATTAATTCCTACTTTGGAAATAGAGCCGGTCTGACTCAAGATTGGTTTACAGACAGACTCTAACCTCACACTTTTAATGCAATTTCTGAGCTGTAATGTCACCTTTTTTTAAATAAAACCGTAAGTTATCTCAAGAATGTGACTTGAAAGAAGTTCTGGGATTTACATGTGAATGAACTGAAACCTGCAGCCCATTCTAAAAGATGAAAGACTCAATAGCAATCTAGATTTGCTCAATACAGAGGAACCTCGATTGTCCAAATGAGAGAGGTGGGCAGTATTTTGTTCAGATAATCCAATGTTCAGATATTCAAATGCTGGATAATACAGTTTAGCCAAGCATTGGGACCTTGTGATCTTCGCCAGTTCCAAAACCGTACCACCCAGATGGCCTCCTTCTTCAAGGACCGCAATTTCCCCCCAAATGTAGTTGATGATGCCCTCCACCGCATCTCTTCCACTTCCCGCTCCTCCGCCCTTGAGCCCCGCCCCTCCAACCGCCACCAGGACAGAACCCCACTGGTCCTCACCTACCACCCCACCAACCTCCATGTCCAGCGTATCATCCGCCGTCATTTCTGCCACCTCCAAACAGACCCCACCACCAGGGACATATTTCCCTCCCCTCCCCTATCAGTGTTCCGAAAAGACCACTCCCTCCGTGACTCCCTTGTCAGGTCCACACCCCCCACCAACCCAACCTCCACTCCCGGCACCTTCCCCTGCAACCGCAAGAAATGCAAAACTTGCGCCCACACCTCCCCCCTTACCTCCCTCCAAGGCCCCAAGGGACACTTCCATATACACTACAAATTCACCTGCACCTCCACACACATCATCTATTGCATCCGCTGCACCCGATGTGGCCTCCTTTATATTGGGGAGACAGGCCGCCTACTTGCGGAACATTTCAGAGAACACCTCTGGGACACCCGGACCAACCAACCCAACCACCCCGTAGCCCAACACTTCAACTCCCCCTCACACTCCACCAAGGACATGCAGGTCCTTGGACGACTCCATCGCCAGACCATGGCAACACGACGGTTGGAGGAAGAGCGCCTCATCTTCTGCCTGGGAACCCTCCAACCACAAGGGATGAACTCAGATTTCTCCAGTTTCCTCATTTCCCCTCCCCCCCCACCTTGTCTCAGTCCCAACCCTCGAACTCAGCACCGCCTTCCTAACCTGCAATCTTCTTCCTGACCTCTCCGCCCCCACCCCACTCCGGCCTATCCCCCTCACCTTGACCTCCCTCCACCTATCGCATTCCCAACGCCCCTCCCCCAAGTCCCTCCTCCCTACCTTTTATCTTAGCCTGCTGGACATACATTCCTCATTCCTGAAGAAGGGCTGATGCCCGAAATGTTCCTTGGATGCTGCTTGACCTGCTGCGCTTTTCCAGCAACACATTTTCAGACCTCGCGATCTTGTCTGGATAATGCGAAAATCAGATAATTGATTGCTGGATAATTGAGGTTCCTCTGTAAATTGTTTTAGTTGCATGACACAGTAATCTTTTGTTATAAATTCTGTGTCTAATGATCTTGCTGCACAGCTGCCTGATGAAGGAGCAGTGGTCTGAGAACTTGTACTTCCAAATAAACCTGTTGAACTCTAACCTGGCGTTGTGATTTTTATCTTTGTCCACCCTAGTCCAACACCGGCACCTCCACATTCTGAGGAAGGGTCACTGGACCTGAAATGTTAACTCTGATTTCTACCCACAGATGCTGCCAGACCTTTGAGTTTCTGTAGCAATTCCTGTTTTTCCTCTTTAAAAACTAACTTGAACCAAATTGGTTGTCTGATCTAATATCTCCTTATGTGGCTCCAAATCCTACATTGTTTTACTGTGCTGCTGTGACGTGTCCTGGAATGTTTTATTATGTTAAAAGCAACATATCGATTTAAGTTAGAGTCACAACTGTACAGCACAGAAACAGATCCTTCAGTCCAACTCGTCCATGCTGACAAGATATCCTAAACTAATCTAGTCCCATTTGCCAGCACTTGGCCCATATCCCTCTAAACCATCCCTATTTATGTATCCATCCAGATGCTTTTTAAACGTTGTAATTGTACCAGCCTCCACTACTTCCACTGGCACCTCATGCCATACACACACCACCTTTTGTGTGAAAAAGTTGTCCCTTAGATCCCTTTGAAATCTTCCCCCTCTCACCTTAAACCTATGCCCTCTAGTTTTGGACTCCCCTACCTTAGGAAGCAGGTGTTGGCTATTCACCCTATCCATGCCCTTGTTCAAGTTGTTTAATATTATCTTCAAATAGAGTCTTTACACAGAGATTCACTAACTCAATTCTGTTTCTTCAGAACCTGTATACCCTCAGTTCCCTGCCAGTTCATTAAGCCCACTGTACATAGCAGAAACTTTAGTGCCGTTATATTGTGTGGGGCCACAAACCCAACTTGCAGAAGCTGTCAGATATCCATCAGGGAAATGCTGCTTTCTAACTTTAGGATGCAGTTTTGTTATCTTCGTCTTCTATGTTTATTAGGAATAAAATATTACTGTTTAGGGAGGTATTGTTTCTGCAGTGTTGTTAGGATCCTAATAATCCAAAAGCACGTGCTCTGGCCTGTGTTCTGCTGACTTGGTCATACTGATTTATGGGTTAGTTAGCCATTGTATTCTCACATTATCTCATCCCTGGAGATTTCTGATGTGTTTTCTCCCTTGGCTCAGGTGGCTCACATTCGAATTGCTACAGGTTCATCAGCTGGGTGACAGGCTGCAGTCACAGCACCATTAGCCGAGTCAACGAGCAGATGAGGAGGACAGGAGGTGAGCGGGAGCCCCCTCCCCACGGGCTGAAAAAGTGTTGGAAGGCAGGTGAAGTTTCATAGCTGACATCCACAGCAAGGCAAGGGATACTGATCGCAAGACTAATCCATTTCACAATTCTTTGTGTCAGCACGCTGAGCAGGAACCAAGGACGGCATGGTGGCTCAGTGGTCAGCACTGCTGCTCCACAGCGCCAGCACCCCGTGTTTGGTGTCACCCTTGGGTGACGTTCTCCCTCTGCATGGGTTTCCATCGAGTGCTCCGGTTTCTTCCCACAGTCCAAAGATATGCACATTAGGTGGATTAGCTGTGGGAAATTGCCCCGTAGTATCCAGCGATGTGTAGGTTAGCTGTGGTAAATGCAGGGTTGAAGGATAGGGGAATGGGTGTGGATGGGATGCTTTTCGGAGTGTTGGTGTGGACTCGATGGACTGAATAGCCAACTTCCACTCTGAATGGATTATAATTCTAGATCATGACAGGAGTGAATTAAACTCAGCCACAAGACCTAGGTTGCAACACCATGATCAGGAACATCTTCATCCCCTGTCCTCTCAGCCATTCACAACCACATTAGATCCTGGGAGAGTTAAAACTGGAAGAATAGCCCAGGACTAATAATTGGAGACAAACAACTGGAAAGTTCCTCTCTGGTCCTTGCACAGATAATTGAAGCCAGTCCAGGAGAGATCATATGCATTTTGTGCTAGTTATCTGTTAATCACCTCAACATAGTGCGTGTTAAATTCAGTAAAATGGTTACGGCACAGAAGGAGGTCACTTGGCCTGTTCTGTCCATTGCAGATGTCTATAAGAAAGTTTCAGCTAGTCCCTCTCCCTTGCCTTTGCCATGAAGTTTTGTTTTCTCTTAAGATAATTATCCAGTTCCCTTTTGAACATCATAATTGCAACTCGTCTTCACCACCATTCGCAGGTAACAAATTCCAGATCCTACTTCATAGCACCTCTGGCTCTTTCAGCAGTCACCTTAAATTGGTGCCCTGTGACCCTCAAACGCAATGGGAACCGTTTCTTCCTGTGCTCTGTCCACATCACTCATGACTGCGAATTGAATTCAAATCCCACCTGGTCCAGAGATGTGTCATAATATCTCTGAACAGGTTGATTGGAAAATATCTTCAACCACTTCTGTTACAGTTGATAGGGCAGTGCCCTTAACCCCATGCTGTCCAATGAAAATCACTGATTAGGCTCACATATCCACAGGGACTATTATTTGATGGAAAATACCTTACTTAATTCATGCACACAATGCAAGTAAATATACACTCTCCACCATTCAAAAACCAAAGGAGTAAAGCACTCATAATTTAAAAACATTTTAATAATGAGCAAAAATAGCTTATAAGTTCACGTGTCTAGTTCACATGAAGGTTGGTATTTCACAGCCAACTGTGTCAAATTACGCTAAACACGTATATTAAATTTCAGTTATTCACCTCTGGAGTAACATCATAGAGGTCTACAGATAAAGGTCCTTTGGCCTATCGAATCTGTTCCAATCGAAAACAAGTACTTAATTATTCTAATCCCATTTTCCAGCACTTGGCCCATAGCCCCATAGCCTTGTATACGTTCGGATCACAAATGCATGTCTAAATACTTAAACGTTATGAGAGTTTTTGCTTCTACCACCTTTTCCTGGCAGTGAGTTCCAGATTCCAACCACCCACTGGGTGGAAAATATACTTCCTCAGGGTGAAATCTATTTATTGTTTTGAAAGGGTGATTGATTAAACAGCTGACTAGTGTATTTCCTGAACAAACTGTATCTGTAAGACTTTGGAGCCAACCTGTATGATTATTGAGTTCACCACATCTGTCAGAGCACCAGAGCAACAGACTCCTGAACATTCTACACTTGTTCGCTTTGTCTCGAGAGAGAGAGTGTGTGTATCTGTCTGTCTGTCTGCTGGGCATGTTTAGAGGGATAAGTAATTTATCTCTCCACCATTCAGTAACCAAAGAAATAAAGCACTCATAATTTAAGAACATTTTAATAATGAGCAAAAATAGCTTAAAAGTTCACATGGCAAGTTCGCATGAAGTCTTTCTGGCTGTGTATGTTAACCACTTATTGCATCCTGATTGGATCGGTTTTGTTTGATAATCACCCAGAATTGTTGTTTATTAAGAAACCTGCTTGGTACTTAGTGCTGTTTTAAAACATGATGCAGTTAAGGTATTTAATTGGTCATTTTGGTTATAGGGAAAGTATTTTTTTGTTGTTACCTGTGGATTAGTGGATTTAGAGTGAAGGTGATTCTTTTAGACTCTATTGTAACAATTGGTGCAGTGAACAATAGGTTCTTCATTAAAATTTACACACGCAGATTGAAAAGCCTTCTTTTGAATGACATTGCAAATTTAACTAAGGACAGGAACAAATTGACATGTACAGTACATGAGATCTTTCTCCTGAAAGAACATCTATAGCACCTTCTTTAGGCATAACAATTGTATTTTTCCCTGCATTATTAACTTTCTCATGTATTTTTTGAATCATTTTGACTTTATTTTTGTGTTGAAGGGGAAATCAAAGGCACAGGGGATGACCAGCACAGAGCAAACGAACACAAGTACAAACACAGCAGACTTCCTAAACTTTGCTTCATCTGTTGTCAGTTCAGGACCTTCCTTCCTAGAAACCAGCCAGGTCTCCATGGGCAATAGGTCACTGCCAGTGGAGCTCTCTTCTCTCCCAACCAGTGTAAGTTCTTTTTATCATAAAGCGAATTCCTGAATTTTTATTTGGGAGAACAGTGAAAGAAGGTGATTTAATTCCAAATCAGGATGGTGTGTGGCTTCAAAGGGAATTTGCAGGTGGTGGTGCTCCCATACTTCTGTAGCCCTCGCACTTCTAGCTGTTAGAAATCACGAGTTTGGAAAGTCCTCTCATTGGAGATATGCTGAGTTGCTGCAGTGCATTTTGTACATGGTACACCCTTCTGCTACTTGTGTACCAGCAGGAAAGGGAGTGCATGTTGAAGGTCAAGCGGTTGATTTCTTTTGAGTGTATCAAACTTTGAGTGTTATTGGAAGTCCAAACAAGTAGACAGTATTCCATCACATGTCTGAGCTGCACTTTGTGACTATACGACCATATGAAATAGCAGCAGAATTAAGCCATTTGGGTCATTGGGTCTGTTCCACCATTCAATCATGGCCAATATGTTTCTCAACCCCTTTGCCTGTCTTCACCCTGTAAGCTTTGATCCCCTTCCTAATCAAGCATCTGCCCTATCTCTGTCTTAATCACACTTAATGATTTGGCCTCCACAGCCTTCTGTGGCAATAAATTTTACAGATTTACAACCCTCTGACTGAAGAAGTTTCTCCTCATCCAAGTTCTAAAGGGTCATCCATTCATAGAATCATGTATCCATCCAGATGTCTTTTAAATGTTATAATTGTACCAGCCTCCATCACTTCCTCTGGCAGCTCATTCCATACATGCATCACCCTCTGCATGAAAAAGTTTACCCTTAGGCCCCTTTTGATTCTTTCTCCTCTCACCTTAAACCTATGCCCTCTAGTTCTGGACTCCCCTATCCTGGGGAAAAGACCTTGACTATTCATCCTAACCATGTCCCATATGATTTTATAAACCTCTATAAGATCATCCCTCAGCCTCTGATGTTCTGCAGAAAAAGCCCCAACCTAGTCAGCCCCTCCCGATAGCTCAAACTGTCCAACCATGGCAGCATCCTTGTAAATCTTTTCTGAACTCTTTCAAGTTTAACAACACCTTTTCTATAGCAAGGATATAAGAATCGAATGCAGTATTCCAAAAGTGGCCTCACCAATGTCCTGTACAGCCGCAATAGCATCCTATCAAGTAACAATCTGATTTCAGATCGTCAACATGGTTTTGTCAAGGGCAGCTCATGTCTCACAAACCTCATTGAGTTTTTTGAGAAGGTGACCAAGCATGTCGATGAGGGTAGGGCAGTTGAGTGGTATACATGGACTTCAGTAAAGCCATTGATAAGGTTCCACATGGTAGGCTGATGGAGAAAAAGCAGAGGCATGGAATTGAGGACGATTTAGCAGTTTGGATTAGAAACTGGCTTTCTGGAGGAAGGCAGCGAGAGGTGGTTGATGGAAAGGTGGTCTGGAGTCCGGTTACTAGTGGTGTGCCACAAGGATCTGTTTTGGGACCACTGCTGTTTGTTATATTTATAAGTGACTTAGATGCAGGCATAGGTGGATGGATTAGTAAATTTGCAGACGACACTAAAGTTGGTGGAGTAGTGGACGGTTTGGAAGAATGTTACAGCTTGCAGGGAGACTTGGATAAACTGCAGAATTGGGCTGAGAGGTGACAAATGGAGTTCAATGCAGATAAATGTGAGGTGATTCACTTTGGGAAGAATAACAGGAAGGCAGAGTACTGGGTCAATGGAAAGATTCTTGGTAGTGTGGATGTGCAGAGGGATCTTGGAGTCCATGTGCATAGATCCCTGAAAGTTGCCACTCAGGTGGTTAGTGCTGTGAAGATTGCATACGGTGTGTTAGGCTTCATTGGTAGAGGGATTGAGTTCTGGAACCGCAATATCATGCTGCGACTGTACAAAATGCTGGTGCGGTCAGGAATGCACTGACCGATAAAGGCAAGTGTAATTTAGGTCTTTTTCACTACCCTGTCTACCTGCGACTCCAATTTCAAGGAACCATGAATCTGCACTCCAAGATCCTTTTGTTCAGCAACTATCTCCAGGACCTTATCAGTAAGTGTATAAATCCTGCCCTGATATGTAGTAAAATGTAGCACCTCACATTTATCTAGATTAAACTCCGTCTGCCTCTCCTTGCCCCTGGGTCCCATTGTACTGCCCACAACACCACTAAGTTTGGTGTCATTTGCAAATTTACCAACTGTACATCCTATATTCACATCCAAATAATTTATATAAATGACAGAACACATTGAACCAGCGATCCCTGCAGCACATCGCTGGTTACATGCTACCAGTCCGAAAAGCAAATCTCCCTCACCATCCTCTGTCTCCTACCTTCCAGTCAGTTTTCACTCTGAGGCTGTGCTGTTAGGTCGTAGTCTCTCCTACTAGTGGAAGCATCTTCTCTATGTCCACTCTATTCAGGCGGATGAAGCTTTAGGGAGCCAGGAGTTTCAGTTAATCACCACGGAATACCCAGTCTCTGTCATGCTCAATATTGTTTATTAATCCCTTGTTCTTCGTTGCATTGAGGGCAATCTGTAAACATCAAGAAGGATTTAATTTATGCAGCACGTACAATGATCACAAGTTGTTCTGAAATTTAAGAGGAAGCTGACTAACTACATTAAGTAAAAAGGAATGGAAGGAGACGTTGAAGGAGATGGAGAAGTATAGCAGGTAGCTTGAGTATAGAATAAATATTGCCATTAAACAGATTAGGGCTGAATGGCTTTTTTTGTGCAGTGTTCTGTGTCTTGCTATGATAACTATTTGCAATAAAAATGGTTATCCATTTAAAAGCCTTCTCTGCATTTCTGCAAATTCTTGTGTCCTGTTTTCTCTTTTAATGCATATTTCTTTTTTATTCCTATGCTAAAGCAGGTTCTGTTACAAGTCCAGCAACAACAAATCGAAGCTCTGAAGAAACAGGTTCAGCTCCTTCAGCAGCAACAACAGCTGCAGCTGCAGGTATTGCCAAAAAACTCTCTTGGGTGGCAGCGTTAGAATCCAAAGGAGTGGCATTAGATGGGGTGCTGTGTTAACCAGGGCTAGGGTACACTGCAGTGATGAAAGGCCCCGTCAGTTTGCTGTCTCCCCCAACTGGCCAGTGGCAGAGTGTTGGGAGTGTTCTACTAAACTGGCCCAGCCTATTGAGGAAGTGGAGAACAACCTTAAGTGGGTTAAAAGACACACTGATAAAGCATGCAGGCACGCGTACACACACACACACACAGCTTTAACTACTCAACCTACAAATTCATAGAAAAGCTTTTCTAATTCACTCTTTGGAATGACTGAAGTCAATGGAATTGAATACCATGCAGAACACATAACAGGGATCAGATGCTCTGTTGCCAGTTTAAAACCCAAGATTGACTTGTATCATATACTGATGGATTGAAATATTGGTCTTTTTCTCCCTTTTCATTCTTGTCTGTCTGCTTTTGATATTTGGGGTGTTTTCATAGATTGTGTCTGTTCACACCTACCCTGAAAGACGTTTCAACAATATGGGTAGATTAGAAAGATGTGAAGACACTTGGGCAGTATAAATGCTTGTATGAGCCAGTTGGTCTCACAGGAGTAATTTTTTATATTCAGTTATGGGACTTGGACATTGCTGGCTGGCCAGTTTTATTGCCCATCCCTAGTTGTCCTTGAGAAGGTGGTGGGCTGACTTCTTGAACCGCTGCAGTCCATATGCTGTAGTATGACCCACAATGCCCTTAGGGAGGAAATTTCAGGATTTTGATCCAGCAAAGGAACAGCGATACATTTCTAAGTCAGGATGGTGGTGCCTTGGAGAGAAACTTACGGGTGGTGGTGTTCCCATTTACCTGCTACCCTTGTCCTTCTGGATGTAAGTGATTGTGGATTTGGAAGGTGTTGTTTAAGGATCTTTAGTGAATTTCTGCAGTGCATCTTGTAGATAGTATGCACTGCTACTACCCAACATCAGTGGTAGAGAGAGTGTATGCTTGGGGATGTGGTGTCGATCAAGCGGGCTGCTTTATCCTGGATGGTTTCCAGCTTCTTGAGTATTATTGGAGCTGCATCCATCGGGCAATTGGGGAGTATTCCATCACACTCCTGACTTGTGCCTTGTAGATGGTGGATAGGCTTTGGGGAGCCAGGAGGTGAGTTACTCGCCACAGTATTCCTAGTCCCTGACCTGCTCTTGTAACCACTGTGTTTACGTGGCTTGTCCACTTGAGATTCTAGTCAGTGGTGACTTCAAGGATATTGATAGTGGGGGATTCAGTCATGGTAATACCATTGAATGTCAATGGGTGATGATTGATTGCCTCTTATTGGAGATGGTCATTACCTGGAATTTGTATGGTACATATGTTTTGCACATTTTTCTTTGTCCTGGATACAAATCCTCCTTTTTATAAGGTTTCATTTCGACAAACTACAGTCCAGGAATTGATCTTGGTTATATCACAGCATTTAATAGTAGCTCCTTTAGTATTAGCATCGACTTGTTTATTTGAAGTTGCCAACCAGTGACCCAGATACAGTAAATATTTGCTCATATGGGCAGTGACCCCTGGGTTTATTAGCATCGCAGTTCCAAACTGAGTAATGTGCTGCACTTCTGATCCATGCCACAGGAGGGCCCTGCATTTTCACAACTCACTTCTGAGTTAGAAGGCAGGGACTAGCCAGTGCAACAATATCTTGCAGTTAACTAGCACCAGACACCATAGTAAAAGCACCAAAGGTGCTTCACCAAAAAGTGTGATCAGGCAAGATTTGAACATGGAGCCGATTGTTAGGTAAGTGACCAAAAGCTTGATAAAAAATATAGGTTTAAAGGGGCATGTCAAAGGATAAGAAAGAGATGGAATGTTGGAGAGTTTCAGGAAGGAAATTCTAGAACCTATTGCCTCAGGAGCTGAAGGCCAGTGGTGGGAATGATTTTAAAATCTAGGATGCTGAAAAGCAGAGAGTTAATTAAGTACACAGGCCTCTGAAGGTTGTAGAGTGGGGAAAGGTTCTAAAGTTAGGGGGAAGGGACTGCAAACAATGCGGTGCTGCTCTAGTTGTAGAGGCCACACACCTGGGGTAAGCTATTTCATGGCTATGACCCCAGGAATTATGCACCTTTATGCAGTGCCTCTTCTGGAAGTGGGGCTGAAGGCTGACTGAGTCTTTCCGAATGGAATAGGAGCAGGAAGAGGCCCTTCAGCTGGTTGAGCCAATTATAGCATTCATAATTCATAATTTATTCATAACGTATCTTTGTCAACTTTGCCCTGACACCATGACTAAATAAATAAAAAGGGTTTAGAAAAATCACTAGTCACCTCTCCAAACGCATAGTGATCATAATTTAACCCTGAAATCCTGTTACCAGCCTGATGAACCGTACACTACAGTACACACTTTAATAGCGTCTAATCCCTCAAATTATTTGCTGTGTTCCTTATAATAAAAGTGAGGTTTTATTTGTGGTACAGAACACTGCAGCTATCTCCTTTCTGTGTCTTTATGAAGTAAAATACACGATGTGGTCACTATCACACTCTTATGTTTATGGCACCTTGCCATTTGTAACTTGACTTCTGTGTTTCCTATGTTTCAATTCAGCGAGTCACCCTGTTGTGAAAAGTGCTATAGAAATGCACAACTCTCTCTTTACTGTTCTTCAGTGGGAAGTCACAAGGGCCCAACCTCAACCTCAGCACGGGCAGATCTTTGGAACACCGCACACCCTCATCCCTAAGCCACACTCTGTACAGCAGCCAAGCAATGTGATTACTCAACGGCAACCAGTAGGATTGCAAGCCAAAGCAACGCCACAGCAGTGCCATATATCGAAGGAAGGGCTGACAGTTGCACAGATACTACAGAATCCTGGCCACCACCAGATGGTGAACCCCATGCAGTGCATAGGACTTCAAAAGAATGATCTTCAGGTAAACATTTATTAGGGTTGCATATATGAATGTTCACTCCCATTTCACCCTCTCATGTTGCCCATCATTGACACGAGTTGGTAGACAATTGAACATTGGTCTTTGACTGTGACAGTCTGTAATCTAGCATTGCCAGCTGTAGCTGAGTAGAGAGAGTGTTCATCTCCAAGACTGAATATTGTGGATTCAAGTTGCATTCGGCGAGATCTATGGAATTTAATGCTGGGCTAACAGGGTGCTGCACTCTCAGAAGTGCTGTCTTTCAGATGATTTGTTAAACTGAGGCACTGTGTGGCACTGTTTGAGCAAGAGCAGGATAATTTTCCCCAATGTCCTTGTAAATGTTTATTATTCAATTTGTATGTGTTGTTGTTTGGTGGACTTTGTTCTATGACTGAACTTTGCCCCATTGATTGGGAATACAGAGGTGCCCTATATTTGTTTTACAGCACAAAAGTGCTGCAAAATCTTCCTTCAGCTTTTGAATGATAGAGATATGCGATGGCTTGCTTCTGATTTCTCTGCTTTCATACTCACTTGGCATCTTTCTCCTGACGAGGCTATGGTTTGGAAGTTATCAAGTAAGGCATTGTAACCTACCACTGGAATGCTCTGCCTGAAAGGCTGTCGGAAGCAATTCAATGATAACTTTTAAAAGGGAGTTGGATATTTGTAAAGTTAAGTGCTTTGAGGGAAGAGTAGCTTAGTGATACTAATTGAATAGCATTTTCAAAGACCTCGCACAATCATGATGGGCAGAATGGCCTTCTGAACTGTAAGATGCTATGATTCACTTCATGACAAGATGCATTGGTAAAACAGTTGGCCATATTGCAATTCTGACTTTGTTAAAGTTATCCTGAAGCTTGTGAAAAAGAACTGTGAATGCTGTGTATGTTCACATCTATATCCTGGTGTAAATACTTGTTGCCCTTTCCAGTTGATACGTGTCAGTGAGGTTCCTGGATGTAGTCAGTTACAATGGGAATGGATAGTAAGAACAGGTTCACATGATACAGGCAGTGCACCACCTGCTAGCACTATGTGCTTATTACTTGTTCTCTGATACATGGTGAGACAGGGAATCTGTGGAAGTCATTGTCGTAGACGGCTGTGGAGGCCAAGCTATTGAGTGTTTTTAAGACAGTGATAATTAGGAACTTGATTAGTAAGGGGATCAAAGGTTATGGGGAGAAGACAGGAGAATGAGTTTGAGAACCATATCAGCCATGATTAAACGGCAGTGAGGCAGTGGGCCAAATGGCCTAATTCTGCTCCTATGTCTTAGGAACTGTAAAGCGCATTGCAGTGTTCTGAGGCTGTGAAAGTTGGTGTAGAATTGCTCCTTCTTTTCATTCCATCTTGAGTCCTTCCAATAATCTTGGCAACAAATAACGTGCCATTTGACACCTTGACTTCTCAAGGGGATTTTGTTTTAGAATTACAGCAGCAAGACAGAAGTCGAAGTCCATCCGCCAGCCCCTGTATATGGATAGCAGATGACAGCCACCATCTGTTGCTATGGAGAGGACCTGTTGTGTTGGTTTGCAGAGAGGCCCTGATACCTCCAGGAGCTGTGTGAATAGCTTATGTCTCCGGTCTGATATTTACAATTTGGGATTGACAATATCCTTACTGTACTTTAAACCATAAATTGTGGCATGTTCCCTTCTTCCCAGATGTGCTCATTCCTTTCTGCTCTGTTTGCATTCATTATTTATTTTTAGAAACTTTCATTTTTGAACTGCTGATCTAGATGTTAAGCCCAGGTACATGACACAATAAATGAGCTGTTTTAAGTATTGTAGGGTCCTTCGTGTGCTTCATTGGGGAAATAAATGAATGCTGTGGTACTCAGCAGTACAACTTCATATAAAGTCTTGGTATTTATATAAAAAGAATGATTTACATTCATATAGAATTTTCACAATGTTCCTGTGGTCTGCCTCTCAAAGCACTAGTACTGTCAATCAGGGACCACTGGTAAGTTTTTATTGAGTCTTAGGGCTTGAATTTAAGTGTATCCAGGGCCTAGAACCCAGTCAGTAGCCAAATCTGTAATGTGTTCTCCTATCCTTCACCATCTTAATAGTTCCATTCATTTCAACTATGTTTGTTCTTTGGCCACTAAAATCACCAGCAAAAATTTCTAGATTGGATTACGCTACTAACATATTGTGAAAAAGGACTTGTGAAATTGCTGCAGTTACCTTGAGCAATAATCTCACAATACAGTTCACCTCCAATGTTCTTCTAGTTCCATCCATAAACATGAATGGATCCAAACCTCAGTTTCTAGCATGGGTTTGTACGTTTTAGACACGTTTTACACTCCATATCTGAGAGTCTACATGTACATATAGTAATTGGTCTTTTGAGACTTTAACCATTCAGGCAATAGAAGACAATCTATTTTGCTCGGAAAAATGTTATTCAGTAACGGTAATTTAATAAGGAACTTAAAATTAAGCAGCAACTTTCCTGGCTTACAGTGTAAGGTGGCACGTGGTCTTTTTTTCTCTCTCTTGTATTTCTCTCTGTCCTGTGTCTCTCTCTCTCTCTCTCTCTCTCTCTCACCTTTTGGCCTTCTGCTTCTGACTGGAGAGCAGTCTGTCTTGGTTTTAACTTTGACATATGCTTTGGAAGGAGCATTTCTACATCAACTTTCACAACCTCAGAACATTGCAAAACGCTTTACAGTGCATGAGACATAGGCGTAGAATTAGGCCATTTGGCCCATTGAGTTGCACTGCCATTCGATCATGGCTGATATGGTGCTTATGGACTATGTGCACATTAACTCTTTCTAAACCAATGAGTTGTGTCCCTGAAGTCTCTGAGTCGTGTATGTGTGTGTGTCTGTGAGAGAGAGAGAGAGCAAGAGATCAATTTCTGATTGGTTTTTTAAGAGTGATAGTCACCTACTCATATTGCGTCCGTAATCCCTTACGATGTTAGTTATTTGTAGGACAAATTAGAATTAGAATTTGGTTTATTGTCACGTGTACTCAAGTTTCAAAGATCAGGGGTACAGTGAAAAGTGTACAATATCACACACTTAGGTACACAATCTTAGGTACACAAAAATAGAGAAAAATAAAGAAGAAGTTGTACTACATTGTAGATGTACATTGTATAAGTTAGGAAAATAAGAAATAAAGGTAAAAAGATAGACGATATAGACTTTCTATGTGGTCTGACTGGGCCCCACTAGTTGCCATCTTTGCCCCAGGCCTGCTGGCCTCTGAGAATTCTGTGCAACTCTGTTTCCTGTCTCTTATCCATACCCCTCTCCCTGGCTTCCAAGTGCTAGAATTCTCTCCTAAAAGTATCCCTTTTAAGCTATGGCTTAAAGCCTTAATATCTTTGGCCGAGTATTTGATATTTTATCCAAATGTCTCCACATGGGGGTTTGCGTCAATTTTTGTCTGAATATGGTCCAATGTTGGACCTGAATGCTGTGTTGGGAAGCTTCCCATGATTGGCACCAGGAGAGATCTTATCTTGAGTAAGTGGAGATTTTGGCTCTTTGGTACATTGGCCTTTTTGGATCTGATATTCACCAACATGATTTGGAGGCACTACTTAGCAACTGATAAAGCGTTAGTTTATTCACACCAGCTAGTCACCTTATACCTGTCTGTTTGGAGGTATAATGTATACTGACTACAATCAACATTCTGTGGTAGGTCAGAAGACTTCTATATAATCAGATAACTAACACTCAGAATCTTAAAAAAAAATGTATTTTCTTGGTGATAAAAAAGCGGGGAAATAAAACACAGAACAGTACAGGTCCTTTGGCCCATGATGTTGTGCTGAGCGTTTATCTTAATCTAAGATCAACCTACACACCCCTCAATTTACCGCTATCCATTTGCTTTTCCAGCAGTCGCTTAAATGTCCCTAATGCCTCTGACTCTACTACCACTGCTGGCAGTGCATTCCATGCACCCACCACTCTGTGCAAAGAACCTGCCTCTGACATCTCCCTTCCCTTGCTCCAGTCACCTTAAAAATGGTCCAGCCATTTATAGTGGAGAATCTCAGAGAAAGATTTATCCTAAGAGGCATTTCAGAAATATATCCCAAAGTATATTCCAGCCAATGATGTGGGAAACATGAATATCTATTTTGCAAATTGTCTTAAACAGTGATACAGTAATAACTTAATATAAATAATACGATCATATAATCTGTTTTTATTTTTGTCAGTTGAGGGATAAGTATTAGCCAGGACATTGGTGGTGGGAAGGGGTGGAGAGCTAGAATTTGTCCGCTCTTGCTTGAAATGCTAAATTATTAAAATAGGAACATCAGAATTGTTAAATGATAAAAGACCCAAGTCCATTTTTCTTGTGTAGGCTACACTTGCAAGATCAGCATTTGTTGTCCATCCCTAATTGTCCCTTAAACTGAGTGGCCAAGCCATTTCAGAAAGCAGTTGCTGTCAACCACAATGCTGTGAATCTGGAGTCACTTGTAGGCCAGACTGGGTAAGGATGGCTGATTTACTTTGCCAAAAGGGCATTAGCGAGTTTTTACAACAATTGATAGTTTCATGGTCACCATTGTCGAACTAGCTTTATATTACAGATGAATTAATTGCTGCTGCAGTGGGATTTGGACCATTATCCCCAGAGCAGTAGCCTGGCCCTTTGGATTACTAGTCCAGTGTGAGAGTCATACAGCACAGAAACAGACTCTTCAGTCCAACTCATCCATGCCAACCAGATATCCTAAATTAATCTAGACCCATTTGCCAGCATTTGGCCCACGTCCCTGTAAATCCTTCCTATTCATCTCCCCATCCAGATGCCTTTTAAATTGTACCAGCCTCCACCACTTCCTGTGACAGTGACATGACGCTATGCTACCGACTCCCCAATGAACATGGAATCCTTGACTAGTCCGGGCAATCAATCTCTATCAATGAGTCTATAACAGACCTATAAATGAGATAAGGAAAACTCTTGGTGGGAACCATGCGTCTGAAGTGCTGCCAGAGGAAGTGGTGGAGGTTGGTACAATTACAACCTTTAAAAGTTATCTAGATGGGTATATGAATAGGAAGGGTTTAGAGGGATATGGGCCAAATGCTGGCAAATGGGTCTAGATTAGTTTAGGATATCTGATCAGCGTGGACAAATTGTACCAAAGTGTCTGTTTCCGTGCTGTACATCTCAATGACTGTATGACTCTTAAGTCACCTGTCCTTCGCACATCATTCTCAGATTATTGAACCTGATAGTGGAGGTGCGTGTATTCCAGTTTTGAGACTGCAGTATGGTAATAGCACAGATCCATGTTTTACCTCCTATAAACAATGTTTTGAATCTTTTATATCAGGCTGTTCAGTGCCAAATTCAGCAAGACCAGCAGAGAAACCAACAACTCAGTACTGTACAGCTGTTAGATTGTGGGACAGTTGATGGCTTGGTCTGTAACCAGTCGGACGCACAGCAAGAAGTCATGGCACACCTCCAACATTCTCCTGTTCAGAAGAACTCTTTGACTCGGTGCTACAGCACAGAAGAGCAATCCCGGAAACAGCTGGGTCCTTCGAACCTTCAGCAAGCAGTGCAGCTGATCACAGTAACTGAGGATTGTCACACACCAACAGTACGAGTGCACAGATAGGTTGTGACTCCACAGGTTCGTACAGTGTAGCATGATATTACTTTGTGATATGACCAGAGTGTAGATTACTTGAATCTTTATTTAGTCTATTTAAGATGATGAATCTAACAACATATGGCTCTTTGAAAGGAAGTTAAGTTGACTTGTTTGCCTACCTAATGGCATATGTGCCTCAATGTGTATATGTGTGCTTCTGTAGTCCAGTGAGCCAGGCTAGAAATATATTTGTCAATAGTATCTCAACTCAGGTTACTCATTATTCACAAACAGGACATGGAGGAGAGAAAGGAGGTGAGGTTGAGACAGGGGGTGAGGGGTAGAGTAAGGTGTGGGGATTGAGAGAAGTGAGGAGCTGGCAGGATAGGGTGAGGGGAAATTTTGTTTTTATTGTTCTTTCATGAGATGTGGGTGTCACTGGCAAGGTCAGCGTTTGTTCCTCATCCCTTTGTCCATGAAACTGAGAAGATTATTTGGCTATTTCAGAAGACAATTTCAGCCACATTGCTGCGGTTCTGGCATTGTATGAAGGCCAGACTGAGTACAGATGGTATATTTCCCATTAGTAAATCACATAGGTTTTTACAACAATTGGGAACCACTACTGTGACTAACTTTATCTTCAAAACATATTTATTGACTTCAAATTCTACTGGATGCTGTTATGAGATTGGAACTTGTGACCCCAGAGCAATAATCGGCACCTCTGGATTATTGGTCCAGTGACACTATCACTGTACTGCCTTCTTTCCTCATAAGGATTGTGGGAAAGTAACACAGAATTATCAGTATAAACATTTTTCAAAATGACAGAGGAGTAGCAGCTCAACGTGTGGGCTTCTCAGCCCAGGTGCCCAGGAGATTGCCAACTCTGTTTGTTTAACTTTTTTTTTGCTTTCTATGCTTTTTAAAAAATGTTCCCATTTATTACAGTACCTTACCTTCTCTTAACAACTTTAGCAGAAAGTGTCTTCTCCTGGCCCACGCCCAGCGATGAGGTGGCTTCCCACGGCTCACAATGGCAGTATTGGCCTGGTGCCCGGAGGGGCAGTCTTCCGGCGTTACAGTCTTGTCCAGGAGGGGGTGATCTCGGACTGGAGAGTCATTCTTGGCCTGGCGTGGAGGTCTTGTTCCATCATGGAAGTCTGTTTCTGGGTATTCCTGCAGCCTGGCATCATCGTCAGAGCGGTCTCATCCTTGCTTCGGAGGTGGCTTCTGGGTCCTCCAACAGCCCAGCATGGAGACCTGGGCAGGGTAGGCAGTCTCAGCCTGCCTCTGCGCGGCAGTTTTGGCTGGGTTTTCCAGCATACCCTGAACCTCGGAGTCAATAATTGAATTGTGATGAACTTTTACTTTCCTTTTCTTATTGACCTCTGTCACTAATTTAACCGCCGTGGTGTAACAACTTATAAAACTTTCCACTTTATTTTATGAAAGTGCATGCAACAAAAAATTACTCGTCTATTCTATAAACATGAATTAACAGATGAGTAACCTCTGCCACATCAATTCATGCTAAAATAGACAGTACTAGCATCTGGAATGCGCAAACTATTGGTGAGAGCATTCTCCTTTTCCTGAGTTTTGGCAAGCTGTTACCAGTTAGTAAGCACTGGGATGGTGATACTAGTCACATATATGGCAGGCTATGAGCAATAGCTGTGCGCATCAGAGGCTGTACATCATGCAGAGGAATCATTGTCCCTGTGGTAATAGATGTTAATAAATTATTTTCCAGTGAGTCCCACTGACACTGGTTTGCAAAAAGTGATCTGACATTTGTTATTGAAAGAAGAGAAATTGATCATTTCTGTTTTCTGTCTCAGGAATACATCGATAGAGGTATTAGAACTATGTTTCTGACTTTGTCATTTTAAATGCATTTTAGCTGTAGGGACTGTTAGCCATGTGTAGTCTGAAAGGTCGACTTCACCCCAGTCAACAGGGGCTGCGTACCAATCAAAGGAGCAACAGGTAAGATGCTCATTGTTATGAAGCTGAAGGCATACATTGTACCTTTAAGAGAGAATGAATGCTATTCTGTACTGAGAGCTTACAAGCACCTGTGTGATATGACTAGTTTGGCAATCTGAGTATACTGGAAAATTGAACATTTGGCTGTGAAATGTATACCTGAGCTTTGGTTGCTGCTTTGACAGCAATTCAAATCTAACCAGTTGAAATTATACCCCAGGATACTAAAACCCAATTGAGTTTGAATTTATTGTTTTGTCAACTTGGAACCAATCAGACGATTCCATGTTGGGGATATAAAAATGCAGACATTTTAAAAATTGGACACAGAACAACTGTCATCGAAAGAGCCCCAAGAAATTAGGAAACACCCTGTATCAAAGGTACCTTTTCATATGAAACAAATTCACAGTAAAAAGAAAGAAGACGACCGAGGGAGATCTTCAGCTGGAAGAGGACAGATGCCGAAGATGACAGCTGTTGTTGAAATTAAGTTGATGTAATTTTAATAAGTGTCTTGTTGGAACAGCATATTGTTAAAGGGTTGGAGGTAGATAGTAAGTGGTTAAGAGAAATGGGGGGCTTAGAGTTGTGAATAATTGTTGTTTAATGTTCACTTTTAGAACTAAAGAATAAATTGATAATATTTTCTTTACACAGTGGAATTTGGGAGTTCTGTGTCACTCATATTTTAACACATTATGAGACGAGGTGAGCTTTTCTGGGTGTTTGGTTTAATTAACAGAGGGGTTCACTGCTGTGTCGTAACATCATTGAACTGGGGAACTAAAAGAAATTACTTCAGGTTTCAAAATCTTGCAATCATAGTGTTTCAAAATGTTTGTTTAGTTTGGAACTCTGCCTCTACCTGGGACTTATGATCTGGAATCCCTTCCTCATCCTTTCTACTTTCGGACTTTCCTTTAAAATTTACAACTTTCACCAAGTGTTTGAAGTGTCCTTCTCCTTTGGCTCAGTATCAGCTTTTGTCTGATCATGTCCCAGTGAAGCACCTTGTGGTTAGTTTGTTAAACAGCAGTTAATTCAATTTATATAATATCTTTAAAATGTTAATATGGCATGGATGTTACAATACCCAGAGTCCAGTTGTTGAAAAATGCTTAATGCTTGTCTACTTTGGCAAAGTGGACAGCACTCCCAGGACAAGGGTCGCTTCATCCAGATAGGAAGTGAAACTAAAGCCCTCTTGCTCACTCAGTTGGGACAAAGCCGATCCTGTGACCGCTGTTTTGAAGAAGGTATTACAAAGAGAGTTCTCCCAGTGTTTAACCTTCAATAATCACTTCCAAGAACATCAGTAATCACACAGGTCCAAATCCTGGAACAAACTCCTCACCATTGCTGTGTGGGTACCTAGACCGTGTGGACTGCAGCAGTTCAAGGAGGTTCACTACTACCTTCACAAGGTAAGCTTTGGGATGGACAGTAAATGCTGGCCTAGCCAGCAATGCCTCCATCCTGTGAATGAATAAACAAATATAACAATTGGGAGTAGCATCCTTAATCCAATGTGCCGCTGTTGCACAGCCCTCATTGCTGAAATTGATCAACTGTGCACACCACACCACACCACACCACAGGTGGAAGCAAGATTAATCTCCAGCTATTCTTGCTGGTGTTGGTTGAGGAGGAATGTTGCTGTGAGAACTCTGAGGCATTGTCATGGAATCATTCACCAAAATCCAGCAGATGGGTTCAAAATCTCACCCGAGTCAAGTTCTGCAAGGTAATTTGCCAACCTGTAAATTCAGCATCTCTTGAATAGTTATCTGTAAGAACTGACACCAAAGGAGAAAATTGTGCAGCAGATGCACAGTAAAGGATCAATATTAAGTCAAGACTGTGCTGCTTTTTAACTTTTTAAATATCTGGTTAATTTAAAAGCTCAAAGTTTGAGTGGTTAGATTACTTCCTGTAATCGAGATCATTGACAACTAGTATGATTCAATGCTGCTCAATCCATTGAGGGGAAAGAACAGTTTGATTTTTGTGAACAAAGTTGTTGTCTCTCATACTTGCAGCTGAAATGATGAAAGATGCGGTAGAACCTTTTGAGATTAAGGAAAATGCAGAGTCCATGCTTTTCTAAGGGGGAGGTGCACATCTTAAAATCATTTCTTCTCTGCTGCAGACAAAATGGTATCAGCAGATGGGGTTTGATCTCCCCCCCTCTCTCTTGCTCACATTCCATATGGAGTGGAACCACAAAGCCAAAGAAAGTGACAGGTGTCTGGGTAAATTGCAGCAGAAGGCTCAAATGTGATTCCCCATAGAGAAAAACAATTGGTGAGTGATCAGTGGGTGAAGTAATGATAGGCAGCTGTCTGGTGCCTTTTGGAATCAAATCCCAGTGGAGTCAGAGGGGAAATGAAGACTCAAGCAGAGAGGCTTTCTTTTGTGAGCTGGTGGCATCACTGGCTTTTACTGCCCTTGAAGGTGGTGGCGAGCTGATTTCTTGAACCATCCTTATGTAGGCACACCCACAGTACTGTTAGGGTGGGGGTCCCAGAATTTTGACTCAGCAACAGTGAATGAACAACTTAAGTTGGGTGGTATGCAGCTTGGAGGGGAACTTGCAGTTGATGACGATAATACAAGGCAGTGACTGGACTGGGGTGGATGCACGGTCAATATTTCAGTAACTTGTCTCTTTGTATCAGCAGGTAGTTTCGTCTGTGCTTTAGTTTTGCACACAGTGACCCATTGAATACCTGAGTACAAAGAGCCAGTGTGAACTGGAATAAAAGTATTCAGGAACTTACAGCACTGGTGTGGCCGAAGTACAGATACTACAAAACAATTTTGGATTATGTGTGATGACTTGATATTGTCATAGTACAGCACAGATGAAAGTTGCTGAGCCTCATGATGCCTGAGTCAGCCTTTTGCTGTCCAGTTAGAATCATAGAATTCCTACAGTGTGAAAGCAGGCCATTCAGCCCATCAAGTCCACATTTCCCCTCTTAAGAGCATCTCATCCAGACCTGCCCCTTTAACCCCATCTCTGGTACTCTGCACTCCCCATGGCTAATCCACCTAGCCTGCACATCCCTAGACACTAGCAATTAGAAAAGGCCAGTCCACCTAACCAGTGCATCTTTGGATTGTGGGAGGAAACAGGAGCACCTGGACAAAATCCACACAGACAAAAGAAGAATATGCAAACTTGCCTTAGGGTAGAATCGAACCCAGGTCCCTGTCACAGTGAGCAGTAGTGCTAACCACTGAGCCATTATACCACCCCAGTTAGGGGTCCATTACCTTACAGGTTATCTTCCCTTCAAGTTTCTGTCTAATTCTAATTTGGAAATTACTGTTTAATCTGTTTTCACCAACCTTTTCAAGCAGCACATTCCAGAATATCATAAATTGTTATATAAAAAATATTCTGCACACCTGCTCCCTAGTTCTGTTGTCAACGATTTTAATTATTAACTTTGGTTTCTTACTCTCCTGCCTGTAGAAACTGTTTCTTTACTCTTGAGACCTTTTATGATTTTGAACAGTTTCCCCCAACAACCTTCTCAGCACTAAAGAAAACAATCCGAGCTTCTTTAGAGTCACCACATAAAGTGCAATCCCTAATCACTGGTACTATTTTAGAAAATCATTTCTGCATCCATGACAATCCTGCTTAACATGTGCAGCCCTGAACTGCTCTTAGAGCTGAAATCTAACCAGTGCTTTTACGGAAAGATTGAGCATAATTTCCTTGCTGTGATACTTCTATTGATAAATCCCAGGATCATATGGGTTTCCTTAATAGCGTTCTCAGATTGTTCTGCCACTTTCCAAGAATGGTATACGGACATCTCAGATCTTTCAGTTAAAATCGTAGAATCCCTACTGTATGGAAGCAGGCCATTCAGCCCATTGAGTCCACAGTGACCCTCCAAAAAGCATCCCATTCAGACCCACCTGAGCCCTACATTTCCCACAGCTATTCTACATATTCCCAGACACTATGGGGCAATTTAGCAAGGCCAGTCCACCTAACCTGTACATCTTTGGACTCTGGGAGGAAACCCATAAACAGCCTCACACAGACAGTTACCTGAGGAATTGAACCCTGGTCCCTGGTGTTGTGAGGCAGCACTGCTAACCATTGAGCCTCTTGCAATCTTGTTAAAATTTGTTAAAATTCTGAGTGCTGAAGGAAATTAAAATGTATTTATAAGAAAATGTTTTTAAATGTAAATGTTTGGTGCAACAATTTAAAATTAGATTTAGCAAACGTACCAGCTTTAATGCACAATTCCTCTGTTCTCCCTTCTCTAGCTATCAACTCCCTCCCTTTCCCTCGCAACAGTGTGACCTGAAGCCAGAGATTGTTGCAACCTTGATTTTGTGTTAGATTCTGAGACAAGCTTCTAATCTTCTGTTTGTGGCGTCACTGGGAGTGCCTGTTTTCATCTCCATAACGTTGACTGTTGCTGACCCCATCTCAACTTTTTGCTGTTTTTTTTTGTATTCATGCTTTGGTTACCTCCTTTCCAATATTTTCCTGACTGGTCTTTACATTCTTCACTCCATCAACTGGAGGTCAGCCAAAATTCTGCTATCCTTATCTTAACTCCCAGCAAGGCCTGTTCTTTTATTAGGCCTTTGCTCACTGACCTACAGTGGCTCCCTGTCAAGCAACATCTTGATTTTAAATTTTCCACCCCTGTTTTATAATCTATCTCCCTACCTCTCTCTAAATTACTGCACTCCAACAACCTTCCAGATGTACGCCCTATTCTAATTCTGGGCACTTGTGCATTGTGAGTGCTTCATTATTGGTGCTGTGCCTTCAGTTGCTGGCTTCCTTCCCTATCCTCTCTACCTCACTTAGTGTCAAAGAGATGTACAGCACAGAAACAGACCCTTCAGCCCAACTTGTCAATGCCAACCAGATATCCTAACCTCATCTAGCCCCATTTGCCAGCCCATATCCCTCTAAACCCTTCCTATTCATATACCTATCCAGATGCCTTTTAAATGTTGTAATTGTACCAGTCTCCATCACTTCCTCTGGCAGCTCATTCCATAGACACCACATAGCTCTCCCTCAAACCTGCTTCTTTGATCAAGCTTAGTCATCTGTCCAAATATCTCCTTCGGCAGCTTGTTGTCATACTTTGTTTCATAATGCTCCTGTAAAGTATCAGGGGACTTCAATAAGTTAGACACCATATAAATAGAAGTTATTTCTGGAAAAACTCAGTTCTTGATGCAATCTACTGCATTTTACAATCACTTTACACACAAGCTGTCAATAAATTCATACAGAAGGTAGTCAGGTGGTTGCTATTTGTTATCATGGATACAAATAGTTGTTCATGGTCCTGTGTGTGACTTACCTCCTCGAGATGAGTTTGTCTTTGGAGTTCTTTGAAACTGTATAGTCTTAACATTTGAGAAATAAGCAGTAACCCAGATGATCAGTTTAGGTGGGCCCAAGACACATCATTGATCTATCAAATATAGCCAATGTGCTTTTAATGTGACTGTTGACATGTTGGATGATTACCAGATTTTTATAATATGTGACATATTTTTTATAAAATGTTTTTATGAATGTATAGATGGGGTTGGATTTGTTCAGTGGTTTCATGATTGATCCACCTTACTTTGCAAATAATACTTGCATGGAGAATTGGGGTGGTTTGAGTTGCTCAACAGCCTACCAATGGGGTCATTGTTTTCTGATGATGATGATATACAGTGTAGATTTTGATTAGCTTGACTGAATTTAATCTATAATGCTGTTAAGGGGCTTTTATTCCCCCCCCCCCATGGTTTCTTTCATTATTAACCCTATCGCTCCTCAACCAGCACCAGGTCACCTTCAGGCAATGAAGCGATGTGCACTGCCACTCAGTGTAGGAAGGGAACACAGTGAGAGTTAGCTTTTTCAGACACACACCCCCCGCCCAAGGACAGAAATAATTCACAACACCCCTACCAGAGTGGAAGCACATCCACCAGTGTGGAAGCAGGCCATTCAGCTCATTGAGTCCACATTGACTCTCTGAAGAGCGTCCCATCCAGATCCAGCCCATCCCTGTAGACCTGCATTTCCCGTGGCCAATCTCGCACATCTTTGGACTGTGGGAGGAAACCCACACAGACATGGGGAGAATGTGCAAATGCCACACAAAGGCTGGAATTGAACTCAAGTACCTGGCGCTGTGAGACAGCAGAGACAACACTTAGCCACTATGCCATTCAGAAAGAGACAGTTTTTGCAGTCACCTGAGTCTGACTTTGGAATTGTAGTCTGTCCCATAAAATGATTATCTCAATACTGCCTCCAACCACCACATTTTAGGATTGTTTTCCTATACCAGATGCTGTCTGCGGTCTAATCTTGAAAGAAGAATGGAATTTGATATTGTCTTTATAATTTTGGGGTTCGTTTTGATGCGGCTATTGTACATTTTCTTTTAAATGCAGTTATCAGAACAAAAATAATGCAATGATCTGTAATTCAAACTTGCATTTTACTGTGAGATTCAAGGTAAAGTTACAGAAATGTTGACAGTCATTCAGTATTGCAGAAATTGTTTTGCATTCTGTACACGAGTGATTATATAATAGGATACTTAAAAAGAAACAACTTCTGTAGCAATCATAACCTTATAACAATTTAGCATGTGCAAGTATCCCAGTGGTGTTTGTAGTGCACTTGTTTCAGTCGACTTGAGAAATGGTGTCTTTACATCATTTAAACATGTATTACTTGATCAGAGACAACTATTCTTCACTGGTTCTTAGTAGTGATCACCAGGTTATAGTTATATTAAAATTGACCTGTTCTGACACACATTCATGGCAGGTGAGACTTAAACCTTGACTTCCTAGCCCAAAGGTAAGGGCACTACCGCTATGCCCAAAGCCATTATCTTGCCTCCTGCCTTAGGTTTTCAGATTATCTTACTAGAACACTTTCTGAAGCAGTTGATTCAACTTTTGAGCCTGGAACTGAAGTCACTTATTGGCCAGAACAGAGAGACATCACCATCTATGACTCATGATTGTAGCCATTTTGCCCCTTGGGCCTGTACTGGCTCTTTCAACTTATTCAAGAAACTACTTCCTTTGCTCGTGTGTGTGTCCACCACCCCTATAGACAAGGCACTTTATGGGGATACACTTACTCCTATGGAGAAGAAACAGAACATGCCACTGTCACCGTTATGACTCAATACCATTAACAGTTGTGGCCTATTTTTTAAGAGTCCTCTTTATAAGGAGGCTGTGTGGTGACCTTATGGAAGTTTACAAAATCATGTGGGCCACAGATAGGGTGAATAATCAGTCTTTTCTCCAGGGTAGGGGAGTCCAAAACTACAAGGCATAAGCTTAAGTTGAGAGGGGACCCCAAGGGTAATGTTTTCACACAGAAGGTGGTGCGTGTATGGAATGAGCTGCCAGAGGAAGTGGTGGAGGCTGGTATAATTATATCATTTAAAAGGCATTTGGATGGATATATGAACAGGAAGGGTTTGGAGGGATATGGACCAAATGCTGGCAAATAGGACTAGATTAACTTAAGATATCTGGTTGTTATGGACAAATGGACTGAAGAGTCAGTTTCCATGCTGTACATCTCTCTGACTCTAAGTAGGAAATATGCTAGCCAATGTATGTACAGCAAGTTTCCACATACAGAAGTATGTTTAAAAAGCAGATTACCTATTAATTTGTGATGTTTTGAGAGAAAATTCTTGGCCAAGCCATTAGGAGGAACTCTCCTGCTGCTTTTGGTATAGTGCTGTGGGACATTTTATGTGCACATCTTAGTTTAATATTCAATCCAAAAGATAGTGCTGCACTCCTTCAGTCATTTCTTTGAGAACACCTGTAGGAAGCAGGGAAGAGGAACTGGAGAAAGGAACGCTAGTGATTTCAAGGCTAACGACCAATCAGATTTCCTGGAAACATCTGCCAAATATGTGATTGAGCTCATCAGACAAACAAGGACCCACTGAATCCATGTTCAGTGTCACGGAATTTCTGAGGTGGACAATCACACTCATTAGCAAGTGTTTGTTTAGTAGTGCATTCAATTTTATGTTCAAAGTTTTATAAGTATACCAGTCAGTTCTGCTATAATGCAGTAGTTCCATTCTTATGCAATCCCGTGTTATAAGAAAATCGTGTAATAGCGGCACCATTTAAACTAATGGGGTTGGAATCGCGTTATAACCAATACACGCTTTAAAAGTTTGCACTTTAGAAACGGTGTCCCCTATTTGGCAAATTCGTGTTAATGAAACGTGTGTTATAGCAGAACAACCTGTCTACAGCCTGTACATGCGGTTTGTTCATAAGGTGTGAGCACAGGAAAGAGGGAGAGAAAATGAACAATAATTAGAAATACTGGAAAATACTGGATGTAGTCACCTAGAAGTTGGTGCACAGTTTATATTTTTATTACAAGCTTGTGTAAAATGTAATACATTGCAGTTCATTCGACTTACATCTCAGGTAAAATGAGGCTCTTATTTACAGAAAAGTATGATTTTTTTAAACTCTTTAAAATCAAAAAGCACTATGTACTGGCAGTGTTTGAAAAAATAATGTACCATACAAGGATTCAATGTTTGAATTATTACAAGGGACAGCATAAAATACACCTTGGAACTGCAGCTCAAAGTCTACATGAGTATTTCTAAAAAATTTACACAGTAAAATAACTTTCTGGATTTTTTTTAAGCTAGAGAAAATAATTAACCTTTATTTTGTACTTTTTCGACCTACTCTTATTACAACAATGAATTGGGCACCACTTTATTTATATGCATAGAAAACACAAACATTACAAAAGCTGCAAAAGGAAATTTTGTACCAGAAATTATTTACGTCTCTCCTTCTCTCTCACAATTTTCAAAAAGAATGATTAGTACAGACACAGGTTGTGCTAGTATACTAGACACAAACACACACGCCTTCCTCCAAACTACAGACAGACTCTGCAGAAGTCATTGAAGCAATAAAAGGTTGGAGGATAAGAACTCATGTTTACAGAGCACCTTTTGTGACCAGATGCCAGATTGATTATTAATATAGAGACTGATAGACTTTTAACCAAAGCCATTAATGGATGTGGGACAAAAGGTAGTTTCAGACTGACTATGAGTGGCAGAATAGACATCAAGGGAGAAATGGATGGGCTCCTTTGTTCCTAATCTGTTCTAACTAATGTTGGCTGAGGGATAATATGTCAGTTAGAACTCCCTTGCTTTTTGTTAAGAATAGTGCAAGGGCACCTGGGTTCAGAACTCCCCAGGATGTAGCCGAGTTGTTTTGCTGTGTTAATTTTATAAAGTAACTTCTAAAAAGTTAATTACTCAAAGCACCTGGATTATAAATATAACTTGGAAACTTTAGCATTTCACTGAAACCATAAAGAATTATATATTAAACGGTGTGGGGACTCTGCATTTTAACCACTTATGACTAACACAAACTGACAAGGGATTTGAATGTTATCAGCGGGAAGCCACAATCTCATCAGTCATGACCATGTGAGATGATGAAGCAGGGTCAAGAGGATCATCTTTTGCTTCTAATGTGTTGATGATTTAAAGAACTGGTGGTGTTCTATGGAAATAAAGCAAGAGGACAGAGTCTTTGGAACAAAGGGAAAATTGAGGTTTGGGAGAAAAGTTGGAAAATTGATTGAAAATATTAGCATATGTAATTGTACAGGCCACAGATTTCATCATTTCTCCCAACTTGGGATCTGTTATTGGACAATTGCGGGGAGTCACCGTGTTTAAAGAGCAAGCAAGAATTGAGGCGTGCATCAGAGTAATTCCCTTGTGGTTCTTAATTACATTCATTCTTAAAAAAATGTTTTGTGGAAAGATAAAAGAAATAATCATTAAACAATAAATGGCAAATGTTACATTTCAAGTTTTAGTTATGCTCAAGATGTACACACTGACCATGAAATGCAGCTCTGTTTAGAGTGTCATTGTTTGCATGAAGCTTTTTAGTCCAGTATTTCAGCTGTGCCGTCAGCCTGTTACCTGTAAAATAGCTTCTTTACAACAGAGGAAGGAATTCCATATGAAATTGTTAAGCAGTCGCATGCCAGCATCCTACTGCAGAAATTGAAGTTTCATCTCCATTAGTATCTCATTGATATTTAGTCCCCATTTGATCAAGTGTAGAAATCTTCAATTAACTTAATATCCCTTTGCTTTAAGATGTAACTCTCTGCTGTAATCATATAGCATTCTGCAGTACCATTAATAAACAAGCAGCTCCTGTTTCTGAATGAAATCGGCCATACATTCAGATTTCTCCAGTTAAGTCTGTGGTACTGTCCATATCCTTTAAGATTGATCCAGGTGAGATATGGCTCCATACACCAACCTGTATAACTATGTACAGAATCTGCCTTTTGGCCTTTTTTGAAGAGTGGGAATTGTGTCACCATGCCAATTCAGGAAATGGAAAGGGTTGTATTCGTTCCCAAACATTTCCACAAGGTTTGATCTCAACATTTTTCAGAATTTTAAAAAGTACACCTCTCCATCAAAGAAACTAATAGCAGACTCATTCATATATGTATTCACCTAAGATTGCACTGTGGATCATCAAAGAAAATTAATCTCTAACTGTCTATAGTGTTTATGTAAATACATCTGTGAACTTAGATTTGTCTGTATGTGTTACAAGTATGAATGACTTGTGTACATGGGGCATCAGTGTGTGACTTCAAATGTATATTTTTTTCTTGTACCAGCAGTTTTACATTCATTCAATGCCATTACTTCAAACAATAACCAAAGACTGTGCTTGTGTCTTTCCATCTCCCATAGATATGATTTTTGTCCCAATTCGAAAAGAAACACTAAAGCTCCTATTTAGGTGTATTGAGTGTGGGGAGTTTCATCTCAAAGAGAAGCGAATCACCTCCTTAGCAACTCTCTTGAAGCTGCATGGTGCTTGTACGCTGGCCTCTCGAGGGGTCATTTAGGCAGCTTTTGGCCTCGGTTGCTGCTCACAGTGTTAGCAGGTGCACGGATCTGCACAATTTGTCCTGCTTGTTTACAAGTCTGTTGGCGAAGCGCTACTCAGCTGGAGCTAGGCCTGGTCTGTTCTAGACCTTCACGGGTCAAAGGAAGGTCAACGCGCTGCTCATCCATGCGCTTGGCTTGCACTCGCTGGATTAGGCTGAAGAAGTCCTCATCGGGGACAGTGGGTCCCCTTGGTCCCGGGCTGGGAGGTGCACATCTCTGATCGTCGATCCTGGATGACTGTGAGATAGAAGAAAATGAATCACCTGACACTCTTCCAACTTGAGAATCTGGTGGGGTGTGTGTGTTTTTTTTTGGGGGGGGGGGGTTGGATCACTTTATAACTGGACACAACTGTAGATAGATTGGACAGCTTATGACTATTTTCCTTGAAGGTTGAGATTTTGTAAGGCTATTCAAAATTCATGAGGGATCTGGTCAGAGTTAGCAGGGAGAAACGAGAAACTATTTCCACTGGTGGGTGGAATCAAGATTGAGAGGGCACAGATTTAAAGCAATTGAGCAGAAGAAACAATGGAGATATGAGCAGAAACCTTTTCATAAGCTATGTAGTTCAGATCTGGACTGCACCAAAATTGTGGTGCAGATAGGTTCTATTGAGGCATTCAAGAAGGAATTGGATCACTATCTGAGAAGGAAGGATCTGCAGGGTTATGGAGACAGGGCAGGGAGTGAACAGGCTGGGGCTATTTTCCCTGGAGTGGCGAAAGCTGAGAGGTAACCTCACAGAGTTTACAAAATCATGAGGGGCATGGATAGGGTGAATAGCTAAGGTGTTTTCCCTGGTGTAGGAGAGTCCAGAACTAGATTGCATAGGTTTAGGATGAGAAGGGAAAGATTTAAAAGGGAGTTAAGGGACAACATTTTCATGCAGAGGGTGGTGAGTGTATGGAAAGAGCTGCCAGAGGAAGTGGCGGAGCCTGGTACAATTACAGCATTTAAAAGGCATCTGGGTGGTATATGATGAGGAAGGGTTTAGAGGGATATGGGCCAAATGCTGGTAAATGGAACTAGATTTATTTAGGAAATCTGGTTGGCATGGATGAGTTGGATTGAAGGGTCTGTTTCCGTGTTGTACATCTCTATGACTCTGAGTGGCATGAAGTGCATTTCTCATTTAAAGATGTGGACCAGACACAAAGGGCTGAATAGCCTTATTCTACATTGTAACAATTGTGATTCTGAGTAAAGTCAGGATGAGGAAACTTCAGATTGGAGTGATGGGATTTGACTGAGATTGTGGGTGGGGGATTGGGATCTGGATCAACAAGGATTAGGCAAGATCGAGAAGGAGAAGCGTGTAGGAACAGGAGTGTGCCAGGCCGTTAATAGTAGCCAAAAAGAGCAGTGATCAAAACACAGATTCCTGTGGACTGCCACAATGTATTTCCTTCATTTTACCATTATGATCTGATTTATGCACCTCAGCTAATTTCATTTACTCATAATGTCATTGCCTCTTTAAGTCCTGGACATTTTAATATACTCAAGCATTTGAACACATGATTGGTAAAAAGCAGGTTTTGCTCTGAGAGAGACATATTCCTCACAGCACCTACCTGACATTTCATTAACATGTTGAAAAACTCATCTCCGGGTTCCTGAGGATCTCCATCAGGTCGCAGATGTCCCATCACCACCTGGCTGTTGTTGTGCGTGATCCTCAGTCCAGGCAAGTTGCCCACGCTGGCTCGTTGATCATCTAATCTGCGGCTCTGAGAACTTGCTATCAAGTCGAAAAACTCCTCTGTTTGTGGGGATGCAATGAGGGATGCCTGAGCTGGAAAGGAAATGGTGGGAGAAAAAGAGCACTTATCAGCATTGAGACAGCAGCAGCCTGTATTGGTTGGTTAAAAGGTGCAACAACTTTCTAGTTATTCAGTGTTGGCACTATTCTCTGAATGAAAAATATCCTGGCCATTTTTCAATGTCGTTTCTTGGATGAGATGCTAAACCAAGGCACATCTGTTCTCTCAGGTGGAAATAAGAGACCCAATTACAATATTCGAGGAAGAGTAGGGGAGATGTCCCTGGAGTTCCAGCCAATCCTTCCATCTCAATCAACACCGCTAAAAACAGATTATCACGTCATTATCACTTTGCCATTTGTGTGATGTTGCTAAGCCTGGTGGGCTGGCAGGCCCTCTTACACCTTTGTTAGCTGTTATATTACAAAATCACTGACATACTGACTTCTAACAATTACTCGCCAAATAATTTCAAAGATTCTTCAACGGCATGGGTGAGCAATTTAAATTTTGTCACTTGCCAGTACCAGGAACACAGCCACAAGGTCAGTAAGATTTGGCTGCATGTTGCCGGAGGAAAGAGCAATGACTGAGAGGGTTGGAGATGCAGGATCAGCAGCTCCCATTAATCCTGCATCACACAGAGTTTTTGCTTCACTTGCTTTATGACCAGTGGGCTTTTCTCAGTGCCCGTCTAGTTGGTCAGAATGTGCATGTTGAGGATTCTACTCTGAGGTTGCTCAGACACTCAGATTTCAACAGTCTCATCGTACTTCAGTTGAAAAGTAGAGATTCTGCCCAGTTTCCTTCTGTTCTCAAATTCCTTTTCCTCATGGAAAATAATTCCAAATCCAATTAGAACTTCATAGTTGCCACTCACAGAAGAGAATGTGGAGAATCAGCTGCTAGACTTGGTCAGACAAGGGACACATGGGTGTGGAAGAGAGGAGACTGAACACAACTTTCAAATTGGAATAAATAAGCCAGTATAAATGGCAACCACGTAACTACTCTCTCGATTACTGTAAAAATCCATCGGGTTCCCTGATGTCCTTCAGGGAAGGAAATCTACCATCCTTACCTGGTCTGGCCTACATGCGACTCTAGGCACACAGCAATATGGTTAAACTTTAACTAACCTCCAGGCAATTAGGAATGGGCTATCAATGCTGACCTTGTCTGTGATTCCTGGATATTCCATGGACAAAGAATAAATAAAATTAAAAAGGTAGGGTTCCCAGGCCATGTGCAATTCTTCCTTTGTCTTGCCATATACTCACATATTCTGTCCTGCAGAGGAGACACAGGGGGTGATGTACTCCCTGCCGTGCCATTTTGACGCTCTTCAAATGTACAACGCTGATCGTCCATACGATTACTTTGGAAACGGCTCAGTAGATCAAAGAAGCATTCTTCATCTGAAGTATCTCTGTTTACCTTCTGGACAAATTCAGTTTGAAAAGTCTGATCAAAACCAATTTAATAAAGTGTGCAATACCTCATAAATCTCAATGTAAAAAAAATGAAGAATAGTTAGCCAATTAAATCTGAACTGAGTGAAAACCTTAATTGTTTACACAATATCTCTCCCCTGGCTAGTCGATGCAATAGCTGCTGTCTGCTGTTTGGGTTTTCTTATCTAATTGTGGATGGACTTGTCCTAGTGAGTTCATGAGACTGATTCCTGGAATGAGAAAATCCTTCATTGAGGAGAAGTTTGAGTACAGTTCTTTGAGTTGAGGAGAATTTGGGATAATCTAAATGAAAAATTAAAAAAAAACTCTTCAGCAGTACATGCTGAGATGACGTTTTACCTGGCTGGAGAAGCTAGAACAAGTGGTCACTGATTCAGAGTATGAGAGATTAACCTTATTGAAACATTCAGCATTTAAGGGAATTTGGCAGGATAGGTGAGGAGAAGTTGTTTCACCTTGTGGGAGTGTTTACAACCATATAGCATAATCTCAGAGTAAGAGGCTACCAGTTGGGGCAGACATGAGGAGTTTCCTCTCTTAGAGGAATCTGTGGAATTCATTAAGAGGCTATGCCATTAAATATATTAAAGGCTGAAGTAGATGGATTTTTAATCAGTAAAGGAATTAAGGGTAATGGAGAAAAGTGGAATTAAGGATTATCAGATTAGGCATAATCTCATTGAACAGTGGAGCAGATGTGATGGTCCAAATGGCTCACTACTGCTCCTAGGTCTGATGGTCTAATATGGGGGCAACCATTCACAAACCAGAAATTAGTTATTATGAACATTTGGAATTGACTGCCTTTTGGCAACCGAGCTAAACTAACCCTGCAAACTGAAATGCTACATTGCAGTGACATTGTGGTAACATCACTGGATGGGAAATCCAGAATCCGAGGCTAATAACATAGGGACATGGGTTCAAATTAGCATCAAAGCAGAGATTGAACTCAAAACAAATCCATAAATAAAAGGCTAGTCTGATTGTGCTTGTGTAGTAATTGTAAATCATCATAAAAACTGATCTGATTCACTCAATGTCCTTCAGGGAAGGAAATCTGCCATCCTTGCCTGACATACATGTGACTGCAGACCAACAGTAATGTGATTGTCTTTTAAATGCCCTTGGGCAATTAGGGATGGGCGATAAATGCTGGTCCAACGGACAATACCCACATTCCATGAACCAATTTTAACAAAGAAGCAGAGGGTGGGATGATAGCAGCCAGCCATCCGCTGCCAAATCATTAAATAATATAAAGAGTTTCACTGCCTGAAAATGCTGGTTATATGAATTCTGTTCTCAGTGTGCAACGTGGCAGTCACCAAATCACTGAGCCAGGCAGCTTGCAGGTTTGAAAGAAAGAACAGGCACATCTAAAAAACGCTTTTGGCAATCTCAAGGAATTTTTTTTAGATTAGATAATTAGATTACTTCCAGTGTGGAAACAGGCCCTTCGGCCCAACAGGTCCACACTGACCCGCCGAAGAACAACCCACCGAGACCCATTCCCCTACACCTAACACTACGGGCAATTTTAGCATGGCCAATTCACCTGACCTGCACATTTTTGGACTGTGGGAGGAAACTGGAGCACCCAGAGGAAACCCACACAGACACTGGGAGAATGTACAAAATCCACACAGACAGTTGCTGGAGGTGGGAACTGAACCCAGGTCTCTGGCACTATCAGGCAGCAGTGCTAACCACTGCCACCCACAAATGGTAACACTAAGGAGCACAGGTAAAACAGAAATCGATGATATGAGAAGGATACTCCTGAGTGGCCTGACAAAGGTTGAGAAAGTGGGAGATTAATCAACTCAGCTTCAGGATGTTACTACTTGAGTTTTCCAATCTCAAAGTGTTTTCCAACCAATTAGGTTATTTTTGAATAGTAATAAAAAATGCAGTTAGTTTCTGTACAGCACAATTCTACAAAAGGAAAAATGAAGAGTTTATCTTTTAGTGCTGCTGATATAGGAAAATAGATACTGGCCCAGGACACTGAGGAGAACTCTGCTGCTGGATTTACAATAGGATCTCTTACTTTTTTTGATGGGGAGGGAAGGGAGGACAGAACCTCAGTTTTATTTCTTTTCCCACAAATAGATGTGTTATTGTATGTAAGTCGTGTCTTGAGCATTTGCAACAACCTAGTAAACTTGTTAAAGCTATGTACCTGCAAATATTAAGGTGCAAATCTTGACCTTGTTTTGAACACAACAGCCGTTTAAAATGTCCCAACGATTTGACATTGCACACTCATTCAGATGGTGTGCACATACTGCAGAGAACTGACAGAGCAGGAATAGCATTTCCAGAAAAGAAAATCAATACATTTTACAAGCTGACCTCATTAACAGCTTGTTATGTCCTGTCTGCATCATGTGTCAGTAAGTCAGCTCAGTAACAAATGCTCCTAAGAGCAATACAACACAGACACTTGCTAAACAAATGGAAACAACACCAAGTCTAATCACAGAATGAAAGAATAATACAGTGCCAAAAGAGACAACTTGACCAATCAAAGGATGGATATTGTTGCCTGAAAGGAATGGAATGAAGATTTATTAGATTGATTCCTGGGGAAATGAGAATGTACTGAGGAGAGATTGAGAAAAATAGCCCTACACTTGTTGGGAATTAAAAAGTTTTAAAAAAAAATTTAACTGATGTGTCACTGCATTTATTGCCAATCTACAATTGTAGCAGTGAGCTGTCATCTTCAACTGCAACTCACAGTGGCTCAGTGGTTAGCACTGCTGCCTCACAGCACCAGGGTCCCAGGTTCGATTCCAGCCTTGGGTGACCGTGTGCAGTTTGCACATTCTCCCAGTGTCTGCGTGGATTTATTCCAGGTGCTCCGGTTTCCTCCCACAGTCCAAAGATGCGCAGGCCAGGTCAATTGGCCATGTTAAATTGTCCATAGTGCTAGGTGCATTAGTCAGAATGGTCTGGGTGGGTTACTCTTCGGAGGATCGGTGTGGACTTGTTAGGCTGAAGGACCTGTTTCCACACTGTAGGGAATCTAATCTAATCTAATCAAACTGATATGGGTGTCCCTACACCAATGCTACCAAGGAGAGAGTTCCAGGATTTTGACCCAGTGACAGTAAAGGAACCGTGATTTATTTACAAGTCAGGATGGTAAGTGGCTTGGAGAGAAACTTGCAGCTGGTGGTGTTCCCATAAATGTACCGCTTTTGTCCGCCCAGAAGGTAGTGGTCATGGGTTTGGAAGTCGAAAGAGCCTTGGGCGAATGTCTGCAGTGCATCTTGTAGATAGTACGCACTGCTGCTACAGTGTGCCAGTGGTGGAGGGAGTGAATGCGAGTGCCAATCAAGTGGGTTGCATTGTCCTGGATGTAATCGATTACTCTCCTGATTTGTAGATGATGGACAGGCTTTAGAGAGTCAGGATGGGAGTTATTCATTGCAGGCTCCTCTGACCTGCTCTCCTGCCACAGTGCATAAAACAGCTAATTCAATTCAGTTGCTGGACCATGTTATTGAGAGTTTTTTTATTTGTTCATGGGTTGAAGGCACTGATGTCTCAGCTAGTATTTATTGCCCATCCCTAATTGCCCAGAGGGCAGTTACGGTTCAGCTACATTGCTGTGGGACTGGGGTCACATGTAGGTCAGACCAGGGAAGGTTGGCAGTTTCCTTCCCTAATGGACATTGTTGAAAAAACCCATCTAATTCATCAATCAGCAATGAATTCATGATCATCATTAAACTCTTAATTCCAGGTATTTTCATTTAATTTAAATTCAACCATCTGCTGTGGTGGGATTGGAACCCAGATCCCTCAATCATTACCTGCATCTCTAGATTAACAATCCAGTGATAATACCACTAGGCCATTTCCTTCCCCTTGATTCAGTAATGGTAATGCTATTAATTCTTCTGGTGGTTAGATATTCTCTTGTTGAAGGTGGTCATTCATGTTACACAAGTGTCAGCTTAAACCTGGATACTGTCCATGTCTTGCTGCATTTGGACACTGACTGCTTCAGGATCTGAGGAGTCATGAATGGTGCTGAACATGGTACAATCATCAGCAAACATCCCCACTTCTGTTTCATGATGAGGGAGGCTTTTGGATGAGATAAAAACAATGACTGCAGATGCTGGAAACCAGATTCTGGAGTAGAGTGGTGCTGGAAAAGCACAGCAGTTCAGGCAGCATCTGAGGAGCAGTAAAATCGACATTTCGGGCAAAAGCCCTTCATCTGGAATACAGGTTGAAGCAGATGAAGGTGGTTGGGCTGTTTGAAATCTGTCTGATTATGAGTAGGATGTGCAGACCTGACAGTGTAGCTATTGAGAAAATGTTTTCCTTGGAAAAGCTGATCAACTATAATCTTACTGAAGTACAAGCTCAAGGTACCTGAATGATGCTAGTTTAGATTTTCTTCCCTTTTTCTGATAAAGGCATGGCCCTGCAACAGGTTCCACGTGATATGCGAGTTTGGGTTTTCAGTGGCAAGCATCAAATGTAGAGAAGCAGGCCAATATCAATAAAAACAGATCAACTGGTCATTACTGCATGACCATTTATGTGAGCTTGGCCTGTATAAATTGATTGCCGTTTCTTCCAGTACAACAATGACTACACTTCTAGTGTGCTTCACTGGTTGCAAAGCATTTCAGAACATCCTGTGGTTACAAAAGGTGCAACAGAAATTCACAACTTCATTATATAACAGTCTCAATTTGCCGTGCAATAACTGAAGCAATTTCATAGAATCACTGAATCCCAATAATGTGGAAGCAGGCCCTTCAGCCCATCAAGTCCACACTGACCCTCTGAAGAGCATCCCACCCGGACCCAACCCCCACTTTACCCCTGTAACCCTTCATTTCCCATGGCTAATCACCTGGATACAATGGACAATTCAGCATCACAAATGGAGTCATAGAGGTGTACAGCATGGAAACAGACCCTTCGGTCCAACCCGTCCATGCTGACCAGACATCCCAACTCAATCTAGTCCCACCTGCCATCACCCAGCCCATATCCGTCCAAACCATTTCTATTCATATACCCATCCAAATACCTCTTAAACGTTGCAATTGTACCAGCCTCCACCACTTCCTCTGGCAGCTCATTCCATACACGTACCACCCTCTGTGTGAAAAGGTTGCCCCGTAGGTCTCTTTTATATCTTTTCCCTCTCACCCTAAACCTATGCCCTCTAGTTCTGGACTCCCTGACACCAGGGAGTCACTTTGCGCCTATTTACCCTATCCATGCCCCGCATAATTTTCTAAACCTCTATAAGGTCACCCCTCAGCCTCCGATGCAACAGGGAAAACAGCCCCAGCCTGTTCAGCCTCTCCCTATAGCTCAAATCCTCCAACCCTGGCACACAAATCCACCAAACCTGTACATTTGGACTATGTGAGGAAACCAGAGCATTCGGAAAAAAATCTACAAAGACACGAGGAAAACATGCAAACTCCAAACAGGCAGTTGCCGGAGACTGGAATCAAACCCTGGTGCTGTGAGGCAGCAGACTGCTCCTGACTGTGCATTACATCCAAGCTATTAGCGGACTTTGGGCTAAACTGAACCTACATATGGATGAAGGCATATTATCTGCCTGACAACAGTTTTAAAAATATTTAATGGCTTTTTCCATGATTATTTGCCATTGCTTGGCTTTTGTGCTTTATAACTTAAAAGGATATCACGCATTGGTCTGCAAGAGGTATTCTACACTCGGGATTGAATAAAAATATGTTCTGTTTATAAACTGAATGTCTGCTGTGGCTCACACTTGACAAGTCAATATATGTGTCCTGCTTCTTTTTAAATCGTGTACAGTTTTGATCACATTACAGGAGTAAAACTTTAAATTCAGAGTGCAAGGAACAGAAATTGTGATGAGTTACTACTCCTGGGTTCCTTATATTCAGGCTTTAATGTTATTCCGATGGATATCAAGTGAATTCTCTGGATTGAGATAACCTCAATCATTTGGCAGAAGAATATGAATTTATCTATGTCCACGAGTCAACTGGCCGACAAATTTACGAGAATTCTTTGTGAAGGTAACAAGCAGAATAGATAATGGGGAAGCAGTGGATGTAACTTATTTGGATTTTCAGAAGGCATTTAATAAGTCTTCACACATTAGGTGACTTAATGAGATAAGACTACATGGTGCTGTGAGTGGTGTAGCATGGTTAGGGGATTGGCCAACTGAGAGAAGACCGAGATAAGTGTCAGTCTGTAACTAGTAATGTGCTACAGGCATCAGTGCTGGGACCACAGTTATTTACAAGATTTATTAATGACTTGGATGAGGTAAATGGATGTACAATTGCCAGGTTTGCAGACAACACAAAAATAGATGAGAAGGCAAGTGGTGAGAATGACTTAGAGTTTGCAAGGGGATACAGGCAACTAAGTGAGTGGGAAAAATCTTGGCAGATGGAATATAAGGGGAAATGTAAGGTTATGCATTTTGGCAGGAAGAACACAGGAACTGAATGCTATTTAAAATGGAGAAAGACTGCAGAAAACTGAGGAACAGAAGGATTTGGGAATCCGAATCCGAGTCACAGAAAGATAGCTTTCACGTTCAGCAGGTAATAGGGAAGGCAAATGGAATATTGGCCTTTCAAAGGGAACTAAACATAAAAGCAGGGAGATTTTGCTAAAACAAAATAATTAAGACCACAGCTGGAATATGGTGAAGAGTATTTGGGCCCCTTACCGAAGGAGAGATTGGACGTAGTCCAGATAGAGTTCACTTGACTGAGAAGTGGCATAAAGGGACCATCTTATGAAAAGGGGTTGAGTAGTTTGGGCCTGTACTCATTACAGTTCAGAAGGATGATTAAAACAAACAAGATTCTTAGGGGGATTAATGGAGAAGATGTGGAAGGGTAATTTCCTCCTGTGAGACAGTCAAGGACCAGAGAGTATAGTGCCAGAATAAAGGGCTGCACATTTAAGATCAAGATGAGAATGAAATTCTTCTCTCAGAGGGTCCATGGAAATTCTTTACTGCAGAGGGCTGTCGAAGGTGGGTTATTAAACATATTCAGGGCTGAGAGTTTTAAATTGGTAAGGAAATCAAGGGTTGTAGGTGAAAGGCATGAAATGGAATTCAGAGTTCTCAGATGAGCCATGCTCTCACTGAATGGAGGAGCAGACCCATTGAGCTGAATGGCCCTACTCCTGCCCTACATCTTGTGGGCAGAACTGCAGATCGTACTGATTCACCATCCCTGCCTCAAGGTAACATGATGCTCATGAATTCTGTAATAAGATGGAGGGAAAAATCCTAAAGTCCAGTGCCTGGAGTTCGATTCTCTCTGTAGTCTTATCGGATACTGATGTAACTCATAACAATCCTAACAAACAAGGAGACAAAAATGGAGCTCACAATGTCAATGTTTGTAAGGGAAAAATACTAGCTTGTGTTGGGTCAGACCCTTTATTAAATATCGAACCATTAGGTCAGACCTTTCAGTAAATACCAAATCATTTACTTACTTTTCTCTCTCTCTCAGAAGGCAAATTATGTGAAATGTTTTTAAAAGCATTTTATCGTTTTCATTGCAGATTGCCAACCCGATAACCACTCAACACAAAAAGAAACAATTCAACCTACCGTTCACTGAGAAACCAATCGCAGTAAATCCCAATCTTTCCCCGTAGCCTTGCATTTTTGCTTCCACTTTTCAAGTTGAAGCCCAGTTTCCCTTTGAAAGTCACGACTGAATCTACTTTCACTGTCCTTCAAGGAGTACCCTCCACTTTGCAATTTGCCATTTAATTTCATTGTCCTCATTTATCCACTGGCTGTTTTTATTTTAACACCAACTAAACCATCTGCTGCATTTTTCCAGCTTTTACAAAAAATCTAAGATGCACAAGTATTGTCAAAGAATCAGAGTGTTAGTGACAAGAAATTGCTTTTATGCAACAATGTATGATGATCTGGAATGCATTGCCTGAAAGGGTGGTGGAAGCAGATTCAATAGAAACTTTCAAATGGGAATTAGATAAAGAATTGAGAGGAAAATTTCTACAGGGCTGAAGGGAAAGGAACTTGCTGTACTGTTCTTACAAAGAACCAGGAGAAGTGATAGACTGAATGGTCTCCCCTCCGTATTGAACATTCAATGCAAAGCCAGAGCGACAGTAACAAACCTCCTGGACAAACAGAACAGATGACACTTGACAGGGAAACTATCAACAAAGACTGCTTACTCAAACGACTAGACTTGTGCTTGACGACACAGTTCACATTCAGCAACCAAATACATGAACAGATCAATAGGACACTGATGGACTCACCCATCTCTGGGCTCAGAGCAGAAGCAGTGATGCAAAGACTGGAACAAATGGCCCTCCCACAAATCTGACCCAAACTTTGGATCGATATGTGGATGACACTTTTGTAATTATTACGAGAAATCGAGAGCACACACCAGATTATCAACACCATGCTCACAGGGATCAGATTTATGAGAGAGGAGGAAACCAACAATCAACTCTCTTTTCTGGACGTGATGGAGGAAAGAACACAGAACGGTGAATGCACCACAAGTGTGTACACACACCAGCCGGGTCCTGAACGACAACAGCAACCACCCAAACACACACAAGAGAAGCTGCATTAGGACCCTGTTCAAAAGGGCTACAACACTGCAGCACCCCCAACCTACAAAGAGGCTTTACGCCTGCAACTTCATCCACAATACCTTACAGACAAACAACACAATGAGGACATGCCACGACCCAACATGAGCTACACTACCTGATATAACAAACTTCTCAGAACCAGCAGCGAGACTTCTCCCCCCACTGGGATCCATGATAGCCCATTAACTGACAGCCACATTCAGACAACTCACCAGGACAAAAGACCAGATACCCATCACATGCAAGAGAAATGTAATTTACCAGATTCCATGTAAAGTCTGCACAAAACACTTGATAAGGCAAACAGACAGACAACTAGCAATCCACATCCATGAACACCAACTAGCCACTAATCGCCATGACCAGCTATCCCTAGTAGATATACACACAGATGATAAAGACCACAAATTCGACTGGCACAACACAACGATCATAGGACAATCTAAACAGAGGACAGCCAGAGAATTTCGAGAAAAAGGGTACTCAGACACGGACTCCGTCAACAAGCACATGCAATGAACAACTGCAACCAGCATACAGAAGCTGCAGGAATGGAACCAAATAAATTCCAGAAGATACAGTACAGTAGCACTTCACAGGAGGTTCCAAAGCCCTGAAGATGTCACTTAGGGGACGAAATGTCTGCAAATCAACCTCCCAGCTCAGCGAACACACCCATAACCACAGCAAATACAACTAGCTGGATAGTCAGAAGAGCTATTTCCTTTACATCAAATTGCAGTAGAGCTGGATAAATTGCAATAGACAAGCTACTCAAGATTTAAAGACTGGAATAAACTGCTTCCTCATCCAAGGAATGCATAGAATTCCAATAGTTTGGAAGGAGGCCATTCAGCCCATTGAGTCCACGCTGGCCCTCGGAAGAGCATCCCACCCAGCCCCAGCCCCGACAGCATCCTGTCACCCTACATTTTCCATGGCTAATCCACCTAACCTGCACATCCCTGCAGGTTTACGGCAGGCTTGTTTAAAAGGAAAATTGCTAATGACTTCCCAGACTTACAGAAACTGAATGAAAGATGACAACAATCATCTGTTCACAAGCTGACCTCAGTCACCGCTCGCCAGTCTATAGCTGCTGGCAGCTGCGACTGGCTGAGGAGCCACACGCAGCCAGAGACAGCCTCTGGCGACTGCTCTGACCAACAACTGAACTGCTCCAATCTGCTCTTCACCTTACACACAAGTTATGTACTCACACCATCTTCACATTAGCATCAGCCACCTGAGGAACAGTTGCTACAAGGGGGGAGCATGCTCGGCACAGTTTTTGACATGTCCTGGATGGCAAATCTGACGGGCACAAAAGTTCGAACACAGCCTGGTCTGGAAATAGTCGGTTTACGGCTGACAGCTTTATGAGGCGACAATTTGTCATGCATAACATCCATACCAAGGGGAGTAAGTGAGGGCTCGTAACATTCTTAATAACTGGAAAGAAACAGAACTCAAGCAAAAAAAAACCCGAAGTCCTAAAAAGGAACAGACTACACTGAGAACCTTCAGCCAGAGTTTACCTTCATTAGGACAGAACAAATCTGCTCAAGTTTGACTCAGTGGAATATTTAAAGAGATGGCTGAACAAAGGCATGAATTTTCACAATGGGATAATGTGAACGGCTCTTTCATGCTGCAATTATTCTGTTGCTCCTTCTGACTCCTTCAGTGCTGGAACTGTATAAAAATAAATTCTCAGTTTAAAAAAAGGTTTAACAGTTCATGTGGAACTGATGATATTAGTGCAGACACTTTGTGAATTGGATACTATCAGGGGAAGATTGCACAAGCAAAGACAAAACTATTCTGCAGCAAAAATCAAGAACTAACCAAGTGGAAATTTTCTGAAGGTTTTTTAAAAAAAATGCCTTGCAAGGAATTGTTTTACATCCTACAAAGGGCTGGGCGTACTATGTATTATGGGACTGACTCTCCCAAAAGCTAAAAAGCTACAAATCACACAACACCAGGTTATAGTCCAACAGGTTTAATTGGAAGCACATTTGCTTTCGGAGCGGCGTTCCGAAAGCTAGTGTGCTTCCAATTAAACCTGTTGGGACTATAACCTGGTGTGTGATTTTTAACTTTGTACACCCCAGTCCAACACCGGCATCTCTAAATCCCAAAAGCGAGACATTCTGTCAGTTCCAGAGTGGTTAAGGAACTGACAGTTTGAGAGAGGGAGATTGTGAGGGAAAACCGTCTTCCCCTGTCCTTTCAGAATGGATGCTCAATGTGGCAAGAATCCCACTGTCAAATGAAGTACATGCTTATTTATGGGGTGGAGGTGTCACTGGCCATTTACTGTCCACTCTGTAATTGCACAGGAAATGGTAAGGGAAAGCAGGTATCTATTTTCACATAACACAAAAAAAAAATTCTGGAAATCACAGCAGGTAAAGCTAATGTTTCGAGTCTAGATGTCTGAGCATCAGAGCCCTCTACAGTCATCTAGACTCAAACTTGAGCTCGCTCTGTCTCTATGGATGGTGCTGACCCGTTTCCAGCATTTTTTGTTTTCAGTACAGGTTCCAGCATCTGCAGTAATTTGCTCCGGCAATCTATTTTCACAGTTGCTCTCAGAGAGACCAAATCCCAGCTATTCGTAATAGTGACCTCCATAAGATAACAGTTACTGCAAAAATGAGTTCTAATCTTTGCACCTAAAGCAGGCACAATCATTGCATGATTAGATTAGATTCCCTACATGTGGAAACAGGCCCTTTAGCCCAACAAGTCCACACCGAGCCTCCGAAGAGTAACCCACCCAGACCCATTTCCCTCTGACTAATGCACCCAACACTATGGGCAACTTAGCATGATCAATCCACCTAACCTGCACATCTTTGGACTATGGGAGGAAACCGGAGCACCCAGAGGAAACCCATGCAGACATGGGGAGAACGTGCAAACTCCACACAGTCACCTGAGGCTGGAATTGAACCTAGGACCCTGGTGCTGTGAGGCAGCAGTGCTAACCACTGAGCCACTGTGCCACCCCTACGAAGACATTTGTAATGAGCCTAGTATTCAGGTAGAGTTGAACCCAACAGGAATTATCTGTTTTCAGTATGCCGGACAATTTCAGTTTTGCTCAGGCAACTAAACTTAGGTAGAGATTGAAATCATAACACTCAACACCAAATTTTTTCAAAATCACTGTTAGGTTTATAGGAATGCAGATCAGATGATCAGAAAATGACAGCCAGATTAGGGTTTTGGTGAATAGGTGTTGAAAAGACATCTATACCAGATCGAAATTGCAATGGTTCAATTGATTCACTGTCCCAGTCCAAATTCACAGCACTGTAGAAAGGGCAGCGTTGGAAGCGTGCATTTAACTCATTAATGGGGATATGGGCATTACTGGCTAGGCCAGCATTTATTGCCCATCCTAATTACCGAAAGCAGAGTTAATAAGTCAACCCCATTGTTGTGAATCTGGAGTCACACATAGGCCAAAACAGATAAGGATGGCAGATTTCCTTCCTTAAAAGAACATTAGTGGCACAAACGCAATCGACAATGAAAACATGACAATCTTTTGACCAGCTTTTTACTTCTGGTAAGGGAAGGGTTGGGGACAGGATGGAAACTTGTGAGAGCAAGGGAGGAGTTGGGGAGATGTTTAATCCACAGAATCTTTAAGAAAGAAGCACCTCACCGTTCCACTGTGGGGTTTTTAGGACAGCATTCAGGTCTCAGGGACTAATCCATACCCACTATTCTAAAAATCCCGTCAGGCTGATAGAATTCACTGAGAGATTTATGGTAGGCATTTCTGCCAGAGAGCTCAGGACCCCAGAACCCTGGCTGGCTATCTACTGGGGGCCATGTCCCACAGTTTGGGATGCCCTGGCCTAGAGCCTTGGCAACAAGGGTAGACAATAAATTCATGATAGAGGAACGTTAGATCTGGGTGAGCTAAAAGAAGAAACAAAGTGCAAGAGAAGAATATTCAAAGTGTTATTAGATTATTATTGGATAAAAGGACCAGGGCTTTCTGTGCTTGCATCTGGCATGAACAGCCATTAGTCTGCAAGCTTCAAAGTACAATAATTGAATCATATAGTAAAGAAGCCCTTTGGCCCATTGTGACACCAAACTCACTGTGAAATCACCACACAGGTTTGCAAGCAAAGTACACGCCAAACGTGCAATCAACTGGGATTGCAGAGCCTTCACTCAAATCGAACATTAAGCTGACAAACTGAGATGGAGAGAAACAGACAGCAACAAAGATACTTTTGTGATGCTGTCGTATGGATAGAGTGAACTCATGGATACAGGGTGGCACAGTGGCTGAGTGGTTAGCACTGCTGGCCCACAGTGCCAGGCAGCCAGTTCAATTCCAGCCTTGGATGACTGTGTCTGTGTGGGGTTTGCATGGACTTCGCCCCACGTCTGTGTGGGCTTCCGCCAGGTGCTCCAGTTTCCTCCCACAGTCCAAAGATGTGAAAGTTAGGTGGATTGGCCACAGCAAATGTGGGGTTACAGGGGCAGGGTGGGAGAGATACCCTTCGGAGAGCAGACTCATTGGGCCAAATGGTCTCTTCCCTCACTGTAGGGATTCTATGATTCAATTAGAGGCAGAACCAGTTTGTGACACGTATAGAATGTCAGCAATCACTCGCTCTGGCCTATGACCCCCTTTTTGCCTTGAGAGAACTGATGCAACTCTAGAAACATAAAGCAGAGATAAAGCAGTCATCATGTTTGGAAGGTGGAATAGCAAGAAGAAACTTACTGCAAAGGAAAATAGGACCAAAAAGAGGGAGTAACAAAGAGACATGCATAAAAGATTTAAACTACACAATAAATGCAAAGAGACATCATGCAGGTAAAAATATTTGTACTTTGTTTGGCAAGCACTTCATCACCGAAATATTTGTAATGAGGTTAGGAAAGGGACACATTATATTTGTATCAATACCAGCTCCTAGACTGAAACTCTCTCATCCAACAGTATCCCTTTGTTGGTTCCTCAAATCTCTTTCTGTTCACCTTTTTCCACATACTTAACCAATTCTTTAATTATTTTAGTCATCAGTGTCTCAGTGGGTGCTTGTGATAAAGAATTCTATAATCTACCTACTGTTCCAACTCATTCATTCCTAGAACATTCAACCTATGCTGCACTTTTTTTTTAAACTCACTTGTGGGATATGGGCATCACTGGCTTGCTGGCATTTATTGCCCATCCCTAGTTGTTCTTGAGGAGGTAGCAGTGAGCTACCTTCTTGAACCACTGCAGTCCATGCACTGTAGATAAACTCACAATGCTCTTAGGAAGGGAATTTCGGGATTTTGACCCAGCGACACTGCGAAAGGAAAGCAATGTATGTCCCAGTCAGGATGGTGAGGATCTTGCAGGGGATGGTGTTCCCATGTATCTGCTGTCCTTGTCCTGCAAGACCGAAGTGGCCATGTGTTTGGAAGGATCTCTGGCGAATTTCTGCTGTGCATCTTGTAAATAGTACACACTGCTGTTACTAAGCAGCAGTGGTGGATGCAGTGGATGTGGTGCCAATCAAGCAGCTGCTTTGCCCTGGATGATGTCAAGCTTCTTGAGCATTGTTGGTGCTACACCCATCCAGGCAAGTGGGGAGTATTCCATCACACACCTGATATGCACCTTGTGGATGGTGGACATGCTCTTGGGAATCAGGAGGTGCTGCTGTATTCTTAACCTCTGGCCTGCTCTTGTAGTCACTGTGTTTATGTGGTACGTCCAGTTGAATCTCTGGTCAATGGAAACCCCAGGATGTTGACAGTGGTGGATTCAGTGATGGCAATACCATTCAATGTGGTAAGGCAGTGTGAGAATGGTCTCTTATTGGAGATGATCACTGCCTGGTATTTGTGTGGAATGAATTTTACCTGCCATTTTCCAGCCCTAGCCTGAATTTTTAGATTAGATTACTTACAGTGTGGAAACAGGCCCTTCGGCCCAACAAGTCCACACCGGCCCGCTGAAGCGCAACCCACCCATACCCTTACATTTACCCCTTCCTAACACTACGGGCAATTTAGCATGGCCAATTCACCTGACCTGCACATCTTTGGATCGTGAGAGGAAACCCATGCAGACACGGGGAGAATGTGCAAACTCCACACAGACCTTGGTGCTGCGAGGCAGCAGTGCTAACCACTGAGCCACCGTGCTGCTTCAGCAACCTCAAGAAGTTTGACACTATTCAAGACAAAGCAGCCCTCACGTTGGACTGCATCAATTCACCAAGGTTCCTTGTACAGCATCTTCCAAACCCAGGGCCATTACCATTTAGAAAGACATGGGCAGCAGATACTCAGAAACACCATTACCTGCAACTTCACGCCAAGATTCACCATCCTGACTTGGAAACATATATTGCCATGTCTCTGCTATTACTGGGTCAATATCTTGGAGCTCCTTTCCTCCCAATATTGTGGGTGCATTTACATAAAATGGACTGTTGCAGCTTAAGGCGTTGACAAACAGCAAGGACAACAAAATATTGGTCTTGCTAGTGACACTCATGTCCAATGAAAGAATATAAAGTGAAGCGACTGGCTTCTTAGTTGGTGCTGATCCTGGCCATCAAACATATCCAGTAGAGTCCAGACATACAACAGTATGGCAACACTGACTTCACTGATGTAGCAATAGACATTTCCCCAGCCTTATGGATATTTCCTAATCAATCTGTTCAGTAACGTTATTACACACCTCTGAAGCAGGTGGGACTTTCCAATGTACAATATCTCCTGTATTAATGAGGTTGATTAAGCACTTAATGTGGCATCTCATTTACACTGCAGATAATTCAGATTCTGTTGCAAGGCTAACAAAATTGTGAAATGGCTCCCACCACATTGGATCTCCCAATGAGGGAAACAACTGTGACTAATCCTCACCCCATTAAATTCATAAGGGACCTGTGCACAGCTTCAAATCGCTCACTCAGTTTATAGTCCAACAGGTTTATTGAAATCACAAGCTTTCTGAGCACTGCTCCTTTGGCAGGTGAAGAACTCACCTGACAAAGGGGCTTGTGATTTCAAATAAACGTGTTGGGCTATAACCTGGTGTTCTCTAACTTCTGACCTTGTGGTGCTGGAAAAGCACAGCTGGTCAGGCAGCATCCAAGGAGCAGGAGAATCGACGTTTCAGGCATAAGCCCTTCATCAGGAATCCTCATTCCTGATGAAGGGCTTATGCCCGAAACGTCGATTCTCCTGCTCCTCGAATACTGCCTGACCAGCTGTGCCTTTCCAGCACCACACTCTCGACTCTGATCTCCAGGATATGCAGTCCTCACTTTCTCCTTGTTGACATCTGACCTTGTCCATCATCAATAAATCCACTTCTTGAATCCATTTAATCACGCAGTCTCTGCAGAAGCATTGGAAGAGACCAAAATGATGATGGGTCATCTCACCCTCCCAGGCAGATATGGATTCGGCTCTTTGAGTCAACAAAGAGGATACAAAGAAAATGTTTTCAAAAAGAAACCTCAACTAGCCTGGATTACATTCTACAGCCTGCTAGTCACTACAATGCAGTAACCTGATTGATGTTTCTGTTCTCCACAGTTGATTAAAATGCCTTCACTGACAGGCTAACTCAGTTAAACAAAATCATATCTGTAAATGGGTGGAGAAAATTGCCCGAAATAAAATGACATTTCTTTTCATGGAAAACTTTTAGAATCAAAAATGCTCCCATTATTTCCCCTCCAGGTGGATTTCTGCTCGATATGGTTCCATTAATAGTACCCAGTCTTCGTGTGAAAGCCCAAGAACCAGCAAGCATTTATTTTTCTCCTTAAAATATGTATCAAAAACCTGAGAGAAGTGGAAATCTCATGGAAGGTTATCACCAAAGGACCTAACCCACTGTTCTGCTCCACAGGAGTATTTTCCCCATAATGTCATCTAGCTTATTCACTCCACCTACTCCTTGTGAGGGAGTGGTGTATATCCTAATCACTTCCTTGGTGAAGAAGTTCTTCCTGAATTCCCTGCTGGATTTAATATGGAGTATCTTGAGGAGTTGTGCTGTTGAGTGAAAACCACAAAACATGCCCAACAAGATCACCAAATATAAACAGGAGCAGGAAGAAGAGTCTCGTCCAGATCTTGCCAACATCCCACAAACTAATGAAATAAAAATGCGTTTCAATTTTGAATATCAAACATTCTTCGAGCTTTTGGTGAGTTTTCAATATACCACATTCTCCTTTCATTTTGTGCAATCTTCTAGTAGTTTTCAAAAATACTATCCCTTCTCCTCAACTGCATTTAAGGAATTAAGTGATGGACATTTTGGAAGTAAGTGAGCTTACATACAAAACTCAACAAACAGAATTCTGTTTGATAAACAAAATAATAACTGCTGCTGTAAGCATCAATCTGATTTTTTGATTGTTTTACTGTTCCAAATAACATCTGGAAGTTAAAAAAAAATCTATGCCAACATCAGGACAAAAAAAAATTAAAGTTATGTAATTCCCTTGAACTCTTAATGCAATTTTCTCATCATCGTACCTTACTGAGAAACCCATTACTAACTAGCTCAAAGACTCAGGATTTGACTGAACTAATACTTACATGGGCAATATCTCTTCAAAACTGCATCCTGATCCTCAGGAACCACTGCATAAATATTTCTTACCTCTTGGGGCCAACAGCAGTTGCCTGGTGCCAGTTAATATTTCAGAGTGCACCGAGCCTTCAGCTAGGTCATTTGCTTTGGCGAGGATTTGGAATATTTGCTGAATAACTTTGTGGATATATTTCAACACCCTGGAGTAAATGGTCACATGAGAAATGCAATGAAGAAAGAAGCATCTTAGAGGAAGACAGACTAGGGGGTACACAACTGAATGAGACAGTTATACGATGTTGTGCACAACTATTTTATGAAAAGAAATTACTGGTTAATGCCTCTGTTGTTGGAGAGTACGAGTGTAACATTCTGGTCTCTGAATGTATTTTACTAAAGAAATGCATTAATCATGCCATAGCTCACTATGTTGATGGCCATAGAATCAACGAGGTAAAAACAATGACTGCAGATGCTGGAAATCAGATTCTGGATTAGTGGTGCTGGAAGAGCACAGCAGTTCAGGCAGCATCCATGTAGCTTAGAAATCGACGTTTCGGGCAAAAGCCCTTCATCAGGAATAAAGGCAGTGAGCCTGAAGTGTGGAGAGATAAGTAGAGGAGGGTGGGGGTGGGGAGAAAGTAGCATAGAGTACAATGGGTGAGTGGGGGAGGGGATGAAGGTGATAGGTCAAGGAGGAGAGGGTGGAGTGGATAGGTGGAAAAGAAGACAAGCAGGTAGGACAAGCCCGGACAAGTTATGGGGACAGTTACTGAGCTGTAAGTTTAGAACTAGGGTGAGGTGGGGGAAGGGGAAATGAGGAAACTGTTGAAATCCACATTGATGCCCTGGGGTTGAAGTGTTCTGAGGCGGAAGATGAGGCGTTCTTCCTCCAGGCGTCTGGTGGTGAGGGAGCGGCGGTGAAGGAGGCCCAGGACCTCCATGTCCTCGGCAGAGTGGGAGGGGGAGTTGAAATGTTGGGCCACGGGGCGGTGTGGTTGATTGGTGCGGGTGTCTCGGAGATGTTCCCTAAAGCGCTCTGCTAGGAGCAGAGGAGACCGCATCGGAAGCAACGGATACAATAAATGATATTAGTGGATGTGCAAGTAAAACTTTGATGGATGTGGAAGGCTCCTTTAGGACCTTGGATAGAGGTGAGGGAGGAGGTGTGGGCACAGGTTTTACAGTTCCTGCGGTGGCAGGGGAAAGTGCCAGGATTAGAGGGTGGGTTGTTTGGGGGCGTGGACCTGACCAGGTAGTCATGGAGGGAACGGTCTTTGCGGAAGGCGGAAAGGGGTGGGGAGGGAAATATATCCCTGGTAGTGGGGTCTGTTTGGAGGTGGCGGAAATGTCGGCAGATGATTTGGTTTATGCGAAGGTTGGTAGGGTGGAAGGTGAGCGCACCAGGGGCGTTCTGTCCTTGTTACGGTTGGAGGGGTGGGGTCTGAGAGCGGAGGTGCGGGATGTGGACGAGATTTGGGCCCGCACCAACGCATCTCGTGAATTCAATACCTGCAATTGATATGTGCCTACTTTGGATTTTGTTACTTGTGGTTTTAGAAATCAAACGATTATTCTTCAATTTATTCCTCCTTCCACCTATTGGAAAGCTATTATCAAGCCCAAAAGGCATACTGCTAAATGCATGATGCTATTTACACAAATGATTTTGCCTTTTAGGAGAATCCTGAACTAGGATGTCCATGTCTCTTTGTGGTTCAGATTACCAAAGTCTTTCTCTATTTAGAAAATAATCTACAACTCTATTTTTCCTACCAAACATCATATTTTCACCATTTGTATTCCATCTGCCACTTCTTTGCTCAGTCTCCTAGCCCAAGTCCTTCTGCAGCCTTTCCGCCTTCTCAACACTACACTTCCCTCTACCTATTTTGTGTTATCAATCCATTACTAAGTAAAGATTGCTCAATCTCCTCCTTAAATTTATTCAGTGACCCCCACACTCTGGGGTATTGAATTCCACAGATTCATGACCTTTTCAGAGAAGTAACTCCTCATCCCTGTTTTAAACCCGCCACCCTTTCACCTAAAATTATGAACTTTCATTCTGGACTGTTCTAAAAGGGGAAACATCTGCTGTCGTCTACTTTGTCAGTCCCTTTTTGCATCAGACATACCTCAATTAGATCTCCTGTCATCCTTCAAATGCTCAAGATCATGACTATAACTGAGTCAACAATACTGGAAGAAATTTCTGGACTTTTACCCAATGAAATAGTAGTGGTGGCAAGTTTCTATTTCCAAATCTAAATGGAAAGGAGGGTGGAGGGGAACTTGCATGTGGTGTGTTCACATGCACCTTTGTTCTCTCAGGCAGTAGAGATCCTGTGTTTGGAAGAGCTATCCATGAATCCTTGATGGCTTGCCGTTTGGAGATGATGAAGCCATGCTGCAGACAAGCTGTTGGATGGAACAGCTTTGCTCTGGGTGGTGTTGAACCTCACTCATGCAGACAAATGGAGAATATTCCTTTACATTCCTGACTTGTACCAATTAAATGGTAAACAGGCTTCATGGAGTCAGGAGGCGAGTAACTGGCTGCACAAATCCCAGCCTCTGACCTGCTCTTCAACCAGTATTTATATGGCTGATCCATTTAAGTTTCTGGCCAACAGTAACTACCAGGATTTTGACCTGTGGGGTATGCCACAAGTGATGGTGAGGCTATAGAATGTCAACAGGACATGGTTAGATTCTCTCTCGTTGGAAATGCTCATTACCTGGCACTTGTGTGACAGAGTAAATAAATGAAAACACACACTTTTTTTATAACTTGGACCTTTCTCAAAGCAATAAATGCAAGATTTTGGTTGCCTACCATTGGAGCCACTTGAACTCGAACATCACTGGTGTCCAACGGTGAAGTCGCATTGCTATCTTGCTTGTCTTCAGAGCTTGCTTGGCTCTCCTGATACCTTTTGTTTCTTAAGTGTCTGGCCCAGGGCATTTTTGCTGCATTCTTAAGGTCAGTGGAATGATCCTCACTGACTACGTCGCCATTTTGGTCCTTGAAGATTGTAAATCAGATCAATTGAATATTATGCAACAGACCTCCAAAGACAAGTGTCTTGGCATCAGCATTCCATAAAAATCAAGGAGTTAATTGCTTCAAAGTGCAAAAGCTGAACCATCAAAGAACACTTCAGCTCCTGTAAGTGCCTGGATTACCATCTTTTTACTAATGCACCATATGGTGTTGTGGAACTTCCAATTAATCAAAATTCTGAGCAGGTGCAATTAAAATGAATGCCAGTTCACACAGATTTCCTTTGATACTTGTGCAGAACTTTAAAAGTAGCACCCAATCTGAAAATGGACACCAATTCAGCTCAAAATTATTTCCTCCAGATGTAACTTTGTGGCCAAAGAACTCTCTGGTCTTAAAAGCTCTTCAAAAGCCGTAATGAGGAGATATTTCAGGTGGGGACATCTGCCCTGACAACTCTGGAGTTCAACTGTAATAGTCTAGCCTGATTGAAGAGAGTGCTCTTAATTTCTCCCTGAAATGGACAGGGTGCAAAAAGGCCTCGAGAAGGTGGTAGTGAATCACCTGGGTTAAATACAACCAAGTTAGCTACTTATATCATTCAGCTCAGAGTCAGTCACATATGGATCTGGAGTCTCCTGAGGCCAGACTGGGTAAGAATGGCAGATTTCCTCCCCTGAACAACTTTATTGAACCAGATGGGTTTTTAACAACAATCTCAGGCTAAATTACCTCTTTCTGCACCATAATAATTCTGTTTCATGAATATCATGACCAATACTAGTTTTTATTCCAGTTTCATTTAGTAAATTGAATTCAAATTGCTAGCTGATGTGGTGGGATTTGAACACGTCTCTCGATAGTCCAGACCTCATTACTAGTCCAGTGAATGTCATGATATTCTATCACATCTGTAACGATGTTTTACAGAAGAATACAACGACACTAGGCTTTAATTACTGCTAGCTTTTTTCTAACTCAACATATACTTGCAGCAGAAACAGAAATTGCTGGAAAGGCTTAGTGGGTCTAGCAGTATCTGTGCAGAGAAATCGGAATTAACCTTTCGGGTTCAGTGACCCTTCCTCAGAACTGTTCTCTCCACAGATACTGCTAGATCTGCTGAGCCTTTCCAGCAATTGCTATTTTTAGTTCTGATTTACAGCATTTCAGTTTTTTTATTATATATATTTACATTGGCCTATCCTTCATCTTAACTCCTCTTTCAGAATTCAGTTCGAAAATAAATAAATTCCGAGATTGTGTTTACTCTTTTTGTCACCCACGCTGTTCTAAGTAGCCTTACCTTCTCAGGAGAAAACTTGGCCACATTCATGTTCTCCGTGCTGTATCGCGACACTATTCTTGGGCGTGCACCTAAAGTAGGACACAGTCAAAAAGAAAAGATTAGGTTTGTTCAAAACAACATTCGGTTAAGGAGAGCACTGTATAAGAAAATGGATATGGGAGGGTTAATCTGCGGTAAACTGAAGCACCATCCACCTTGACATATAACACAGCCAGAGGGTAAAGCGCACACAGTTCTGATTGGGCAGTTGGAGACCAGGATGTCTTCTGCTCCTGTTATCATCAATGTTCCCTCTATGTTGTGGTAATCGCTGGGGAGCTCTGCACATATTGAATTCCTCCTCTAAGTATCATTTCACAACATCGACACATGCCAACCTTCTGATTTCACATTTAACCCATCTCCCCACTTCTGAAAGAGATTCCAGTACCATGATGAAGAATGGTTTCTGCTTCTGGAAGCTGCTGCCTTGGAGGTCCACGCAGTGGCAAAAAAAAATGGACAGGGAACTATGGTTACTATCAGTACAATGTAATCTGCCTATAGTCACTAAAGGTGTAATAAACCTGATCCTGTTACCCAACATTCTGTTCTGCTGAGACTTACTTATGGTTCAACCTTTATCATAAACAACTAGAAAGCCACTGGACTAGGACAGGAAAGAGAATTGGTAGCAGCACTCGTCCCAAGTTGCTTCATCATCACGATCATACAGGAAGCAATGAATTTAAATGAATCAATGAAGCTGCCAGGCCACTGACAAAACAAAAAAAGCTTTATTAAACAAGGGCTTGATTCTTGTAGTGCAGTGTCCCTACCTTTCAGCTAGGAGGCCCAAGTACAAGTCCCACCTGCTCCCTGCGTGTGTCATAATGTGTCTGAACAGGTTGATAAGAAAATACCTAAAAAGAGATGTCTTGCCATCAATGGGTAATTTGAACAATTGGAAACATGGGAGATTTAATGGTTTACATATGAAAAATAATAGGTAAGGGCAATTCTGGATATTAACAATAAAAGTAAAACGAGGGTTGGGGCTTGTGACACGATGACAGTCCCCCTATCTCTGAGCCAGCAGGCCTGGGTTCAAGTGCTACCTGCTCCAGAGATGTGCAATAACACCCCTGAGCAGATAATGAGAAAATTAACATTACTGCTGGTAGGAAGTCAAGATCAGTACTTCTTTAAATCATCTGCATGTATCATATTTAGTTCAATTAACTGGGTGATTCTTGCCAAACTTGGCTTGCAACTCTTCAAATTCCTCCCAATTCTTGAACTATTTCAAGGTTTTCTGCAATATCCAAACTGCCTAAGAGGTTGGATCTCAGTGCACCATCCACCTGCAGTGAGCACAGATCCACCTCCAAGTATCACTTAGCAGCATCCACACATGCCAGCCCTCCTGTTCTTCATTCAATATATCTCCTCAATTCTGCAAAATAATCCAATTTTGAATCTTTGAAAGAAATAACTGATAGCTTATGTGCTGCAGACAATTAGGGATGGTGTTGGCTTGGCCAGGAACGCCAACATCACATGCTTGAATCAAAGAAAATCAGGGATAATGCTATTTGAGTTACCGCATTACTCAAGTACAAATGGCAGCAAAAAATAACCCCTCACATTTCTACAATGCTATTCATGATTTCAGACTTCCCTCAAAACATTGTATTGACTTCTTTTGAGGTGTAATCACCTACAATGCAAGAACACGGCAAGGGACCTCAAATAGCTGTGTGATAATGATGAAACAATTTAATAGTTAAGGGCTACATAGAAAACAGCACCCCTTCTGCCCTAGTTCAAAACAATGGCAAGAGATCTTTAGTGTCTGCCTGAGGAGGCAGGCAGGGGTTGATCTTTGAAAAATGGCACTTTCAAGACTGTAGCACACCCATTGTACTGCTTTGCAGTGTCAGCCACCTTTTTATGCTTTGTGTCATTGGAGTCAGACTTAAACCCATAACCGTCCGACTCGGAAGCAAGAGTTCTACCAACTGGGGCACGGCTGAGAACAATGGCAGACAGTTCTACTTAACCCAGTACAAATAGTACCAACAGAAACAGTAACGACACAACTCTTAATTGGGACCCAATTCTCTGCAAGATTTGGGCTTGCACAAGACATGACCAAGATTGGTAACAGATTCCGACTGCTGAGTGATATGGTATTTGAGTTAGATTCAATCCTCATGTTGGTAAAGAGCTAACACTTGAAGATGGGCTTGAGCTCTCAGTAGCATGTTTAACAAAGCCACTCTCAGGATATTTTCTCCAGGTGAGTGAAGTTAGCTTGGACAGGATTAGCAACCTGCATTGTTTTTGGATTCAATTGCATTTCAATTAAACTTTGCAGTGGCACAAAGGTTCTTTGGCAGTAACAGTCTGGAGTACATCAGTCAACATTTCTTGGCAACTTCTCTACTTTTTGAATGCCTGACTTGCTCAGCCAGAAAGACCGAAGTAGTTCAACTCACACAGTAAGAGGGAAGGTTTCAATGTGCCACTTAGACCAGATGTGCTATATTCCCAGTGTGCTGCTATAATCATATTGTTAAAACATTGTAAATCATATAAATGCTATTGCCAGTCATATTATGAAAACTACCAGATATATTCCTTTATTGGTCAGAACACTGAGTATAGGAGTTGGGAGGTCATGTTGCGATTGCACAGGACATTGGTTAAGCCATTTTTGGAATATTGTGTGCAATTCTGTTCTCCCTGCTATAGGAAGGATGTTGTGAAACTTGAAAGGGCTCAGAAAAGATTTACAATGATGTTGCCATGGTTGGAGGGTTTGAGTTAGAGGGAGGGGCTAAACAGGCTGGACTGTTTTCCCTGGAGCATTGGAGGCTGAGGGGTGACCTTATAGAGGTTTATAAAATCATGAAGGGCATTGACAGGGATAAACAGCCAAAGCCTTTTTCCCCCAAGGTAACGGAATCCAAAACTAGAGTGTGTCGGTTTAGGATGAAAGGGGAAACATTTAAAAGGGACCTAAGGGACAACTTTTTCACAGAGTGCGTTGCATGTATGGAATGTGCTGCCAGAGGTAGTGGTGGATGCTGGTACAATTAAAAGATTTAACAGGCATCTGGATGAGTATATGAATAGAAATGGTTTAGAGGAATATGGGCCTAGTGCTAGCAAGTAGTACGAGATTAATTTAGTATGTCTGGTCGGCATGAACGAGTAAGACTGATGGGTCCGTTTCTGTGCTGTACATCTCTCTGACTCTGTAACTAGGGTTAAATACTGGTGGTCTTAGAGACGTGAGGGAGGGAGGTGATACAAATTCTCTGCTGTAACTCAGCAGGTACCATTCTTCCCTCCAAGTCTAGGATACAGGTTGAAACTGCAAACAGTGACTCAGGTACATAATCTGGGCTGAAGACCAGGATTGTGCTGCACAGTAGGAGGTGCCATCTTTCTGATCAGGCATTACACTAAGGCCTCGTCTACCCTCAAATGTAGCCTTAAATGTTCCTTCTGCATCATTTAGAAGTAAAGCAGGGGGTTTCCCCTCAGTGTCCGGGCCAATATCTGTCCCTCAGCTGACCTCTCCATAACTAAGGATCTGGTCATCTCATTGATGCTTGCTATTCACAAATTGGCAACCGCATTTTCAAAAGAGGGTGGAATGTTTGTTGGTGAATTCTTAAATGACTGACTTCCTCCATCAGAAAAAACTATCCCAATTCCCACCTGGTGGGGAAATGCTGCTGAGTGCACCTAGTACAGAGTGCTGGGATGGGTGGGATGCTCTTTGGAGGATTGGTATGGATTCAATGGGCCAACTGGACTGCTTCCACACTGTAGGGATTCTATAATCCCTTCTCCTTATCTTGGTCTGCCTTGTCTTATTTACCTTCACTGGCTACACAGTCAAACAGTTTGGATAATCAATTCATTGTGTGAACAACCCTGGAAGCAGTCTGCATTGCATAACTCTACTAGAGATAAGAGAAGATACTAATTAGAAACTCAGAGGGTGATAGTAAACAGCTTGGTGGAAATTACACCAGGAAATCTTATGGGAGGCTGGTTACCTCCTCTATCAGGCCAACTTACAACAGTGGCATGCTCAAGACTTTGATTATCTGCTTCAGATGGAGTGATGTTCGCTCCGAGAAATGTTCCTCCCACTCTCTGGGAATCAGACCATCTTGGCTTTTATGTCTTGAAAAGCCAGACTTTAAAAAAAAATGGAGGATTTTGCCAACAAATATTGACTGCTCTGCTCCTGACTGCAATTGGCAAAGGACCTCTGTTCCACTGTACAATTTAACTGATCTGATAAACAAATCCAAAACAGTAGCTGGCAATTCTGACAAGCTAAATTGATTCATTTGGATCAAATATCCTGCAAATGGCTTCAATGAGCATGCTGTTGAGAAGCCAACACCACCCTGGACTGTTTGCTCTTTATCATCAGGGGATTGAATAGTAACTCATGCAACACTACGAAATGGGCTGTAAAAAGCCTTTGGGATGCTGGAGCTGGTGAAAGGCACTATATAAGTGCAACTGATGGGCTCTTGTGGCACAATGTTAGCATCCCCATCTCTGAGCTGAAAGGCCTTGCTTCAAGCCCGATCTGCTCCAGAGTTGTGTCAAAGTGCTTCTGTACCAGTTGATTAAAACTATCTATAAATGCAAGTGATTAGCAGCCAGACAATTGAGAAGCATGTTCAGCAGAAAAGCTGCAAAAGGATATTGGGAGCAGAAACTTGAAAATTAGCTTACAGAGTGGCATCAGTGTTTAGTCCTGCTGCCTCACCGTGCCAGGGACTCGGGTTCAATTCCAGTCTTGGGCAATTGGAGTTTGCATATTCTGTGTGGGTTTACTCCGATGCTCCAGTTTCCTCCCACTGTCCAAAGATGTGCAGGTTAGGTGGACCGACTGTTCTAAATTGCCCCTTTGAAGGTTGTATGGGCTAGGTGAAATAGCAATGGGAAATGCAGAGTTACTGGGATGGGGTGAGTCTGGGTGGGATGCTCTTTGGAGGGTCGGTGTCGATTCGATGGGCTGAATGGCCTGCTGCCACACTGTAGGGATTCTATAAACCCTTCTCCTTATCTTGGTCTGCCTGGTCTTATTTACTTTCACTGGCTACATAGTCAAACACTACAGTCATTCACTGTATGAACAACTCTGGAAGCAGTCATTGCATAAATCTACTGGAGATAAGAGAAGATCCTAAATAGAAACTCAGGGGGTGATAGTAAACAGCTAGATTGAAATTACACCAGGAAATCTTATGAGAAGCTGGCTATCTCCTCCATCAGGCCAACTTACAAAGAAGCACTACCATTCAGACATTGTCCATAAGAGTTTAAGACATAGGAGCTGAAGGAGGCCATTTGGCCCATTAAGTCTGCACTAGTATTCAATGAGATCATAATTGATCTGATAATCCTGAAGTCCACTTTCCTGCCTTTTCCCCTTAACCCTTGATTCCTTTGCTGATTAATAAGCCATCTACCTTGGTCTTCATGACACAGCCTCCTTATGCCTGTGTGGTTAAGAATTCCACAGATTCACAACCCTGACAGAAGAGATTCCTCATCACTGTCTTAAATGTATGACCCTTTATTCTGAGATGATGCTCTCTGATCCTACACATACCCAGAAGGGGAAGACAACCTCTCTGCATCTGCTGAATGTTAAGTCCAGTAAGAATCGTCTATGTGTCAATAAGGTTGCCTCTCATTCTTCTCAATTCCACTGAGTACAGTCAAAAACTCCTGAACACCTCCTTGGAAGAAAGATCCTTTCATACCCAGGATCAATGTAATTAATCTCCACTGAACTGCCTTCAGTACCAGCACATCTTCGGTAAGGGGAACAAAACTGCTCCCAGTATTCCAGGTGAGGCCTAACTAGTGCATTATATCATTTTGTTAAGACCTCCTTGTTGATATATGCTATTTCCTTTGAAATAAAGGCCAATATTCCCATATGCCTTCCCTAATGACTGCTGCTGACCCTGCCAGCTCCAACCCTCTGTCAAGTAACAATCTTTTCATGGTGCCTTTGTGGTGACTGACTATAAGAAACAAGTAAACTGCATTTATATAGTGCCTTAACCAATCTCAGGATGTCCCAAAGTGCTTCTGAAGTGTTGTAATTTGTAATGCAGAAAATTGGGCTGACAATTTACTCACAAATAGCAAATATATATAAATATCACTCATATATCATCGCTCAGACAAACAGTATTCACAAAGTGAAGATAACAGGGGCACCTTGAAACAAAAATATGTCAGAACAGAAAACAACTTTACAAGGGATCCAAAATGATTCGAGGAAATCTATCTGCACAAGGTAATGGACTTTCCTGAACAAAGTAGCTTTTTGTACAGTCTGCAAAAGTTTTGCATTCCCTATCAATTTTTCTTTGCAAACAGGAGGAAGAATGACCAACACGTTGCTCCCTGAACTCTCCCACCCCTTACTCGAGTCTTACCACATTGTACTGCTCATGCTTTTCTAAAGAAAGAACTCCATATACAAATCTAAATTGAAATGGGGGTTGAAGTTTCAGATTCGCCAAGGGTTCCTGCTTGGTGTACATGCCAGGTTGTGTATCAAGTAGCATTGCCATTTTAAAACAAATTCTGCAGTTATCTGCAATGGTCTTACCTTCCCCCACCATCTTCTCCAATAAAACCAATACGTGGCATGAACCTGGCAGAAGCAAACTGTTCCAAACTTGAGGAAGCCGCTCACCTCAGGTTTATGACTCCAGCTACAGCAGCACTGATTACAAAGAGCTGTTTCAGCATCAGTTTCCCCTTCAATGAGTCGGCCAACAACAACTTTCAGCAGTAAACTGTGTGACGTGAATAGGACCGACTAGTCACTGCCTCACAGAATTTTAAGAATTGGGGGAGCGCAAACTCTGTAACTGACCTATTTTAGATAGAGGTGGCTGCACATCAAACTTTCATCACAGACTGGGCCTTGGTCTTGCCTATTCTGCTACATTTTCGCCACTAACAAATATAATTGCCATCACATCTCAAGGTGTTCAGTGTTCCCATTCTGGTTGGATTTTACCTTTTTACTGTCCCTAATTACTATTAGCTTCTGTGGAATGACTCTCTGTTTGGAAGCAGTGTCAGATTGGAGTGATGGTCCTGCTGACTCCCAGCCAGGCCAAAGCTCGGCTAAATGCCAAGATTGAAGACAGTAAATAAATAAAACTTACAGAAACAAAACACTTGCATTCATATAGCATCTTTTAACACACAAAATGACTTACAGAAACATTTAGAACCTAACACCAAGACATATAAGGATATATTATAACATGCTTGACCAGAAGTAGGTCATGGACATAATCATAGAGGTCTACAGCACATTAAAAGGCCTTCAGCCCATTGAATCTGCACCAGTCAAAAGTAAACTCCTAATTATTCTAATCCCGTTTTCAATAAAAAGTCACTTCTGGTAGCAAGTGCTATGATTGGACAACTGACTTAGAGTGGAGCAGGAGGACTGGACAGATTGAAAGAGGGTATTCTAGAACTTAGACCTTCACCGCTGAAGGTCTGGCCACCAATAGCCCATCATAGAAAATCAGTGATGCACAACAGGCTAGTACTGGAGGAGCAGGGAGGTTTGTCAGGCTTAAAGAGGATTCAGAGACGGAGAGCACAACCTGTTGATTCCATCAAGATGATCCTTATTGAGGAAGGGAATCAAGGATTATGGGGAAAAGGCAGCAAAGTGGAGTTGAGGATGATCGGATCAGTCACAATCTTATTGAATGGTGCAGTAGATTTGATGGGCTGAATGGCCTGCTTCTGGCTCTATGCCTTATGGTCTAATCAATAGTGGATCTGCCAAAGTAACCATGCATGCCTCATATTTAGATCCTGAGCATTTTGTTTTCCATTCTTAGGATGAAGGTGGTACTGGCAAGGCCAGAGTTTACTGCCTCTTCCCAGCTGCCCTCTGGAAGGCAGTAGTGACTCTTTTGGAACCGTTGCAGTCCGTGTGGTGTCAAGTTCTCGCTGGATAGGCAGCTCTTGGACTCAGTGACCACAAAGGAATAGTGAGATACCCAGATTATCCCAGGGAGGCACACTACAGGAGAGACCCAGGAGGCAATAACAAACACAAAGCATAACAGATGCTGGATGTCAGAAACAAGAAGGGTTACTAGACTCGAAATGGTTAACTCTGTTTTCTCTCTGGAGCTGCTGCCAGACCTGCTGCATTTTTCCAACACATGATATTTTTGAACGAGGAGGCAACGGCGTGCCCACGCACCCGCTGTGACAGCAGGTGACAGAATCTGCAAGGTGCCCAGATTTCCAACACCAAGGTAGGGAAATCAAAGAGAAAAGCATCTTTCTTGCAGTTAGCCAATTCAACAGAGTCCTGTTGATGACAGCCCGAATGCAGATTGCCTGCCCAGTTAGGGATGGCTTGTGTCCACGTATGGGGATGGAATGTAGCAAGAAACGAATAAACAAATTTGCTTGTGGTGTACATTGTCCAACACCAGAGTCACAATTTGCATTGGCATTTTATTAGAAGCCAATTAAGGGAAGGAAGAGGAAGTATATACTCCAGATTACTTATTCTCACTGTGTGTTTGGCTGGTACTAAATGTCAAATTTCACAGTTGGCTTTATCTCAGCATTCAGCACTGAAGTGAGATTCTGTTTCAGTGGTTGACGCAGCTTCTTCATAACAGGCTGTGCCTATTTTCTGCCAATTTTCCAAACTCGATTGCTGGTGCTCGATGAGGTATCGAAGGAGACAAATAAAAACCTCTCCAGCCAGATAACAGAGTTCCAAGAGCCGGGTGTGAAATACTTTGATGAATGTGGCTTTGCTTTGAAATTAAACCTCGATAGCTGAGGTACTCAGAACACAGCCGGGGATACTCGCAAACTGCCTCGGCTTTGCTGCGTTCCTGAACAGACAACACAGCCGAGCACTCCCCCTTTCAGGCCTGAGCCCAGACAGAGTGCCTTCACCATCCACGGCCCTGAGTGCACGACTTGCTTGGTGTCCTTGTACATTCGGTAACCTCCTATTGCTTCCGTGTACGTTCCACATAGAATATTACAGCACAGTACAGGCCCTTCAGCCCTCGACGTCGTGCTGACCTGTGAGAACAATCTGAAGCCCATCTAACCCACACAATTCCATTTTTGTCCATATGACTATCCAATGACCATTTAAATGCCCTTAAAGTTGGCGAGTCTACTACTGTTGCAGGCTGTGCGCTCCACGCCCCTACTACTCTCTGAATAAAGAAAGTACAGTTGTCCTAGATCTATCACCCCTCAATTTAAAGCTACGCCTCCTGTTCTGTTGAGGGGCGAAACTGGGAAAAGCTGGAATTTGTTGCTAGTCCCTCTTTTCTTGATCACTCGTGCAGAGAGGGTGAATGAATTACACCAACAACAAATTTAAGATTATCAGCTGAGTAGCAATCTGATGCTCGCAAATACGTTGGAAGCTGCATATATTCTAAAGCAGAGTATATTCTCTGCAGGTAAAAAGTAAATGCCTGGGCATTGTACTTTTTGATTAGATTCCTTACAGTGTGGAAACAGGCCCTTTGGCCCAACCAGTCCACACCAATCCTCTGAAAAGTAACCCACCCAGACCCATTTTCCTCTGACTAATGCACCTAACTCTATGGGCAATTTAGCACGGCCAATTCACCCTAACTTGCACACCTTTGGACTGTGGGAGGAACTCCACACACAATCGCCCGAGGCTGGAATCAAACCTGGGACCTTGGTGCTGTGAAGCAGCAGTGCTAACCACTGAGCCACTGTGCCACCCCTTAAATTTAAAACAAAGCACAGGAGTATTAGTTTCCTGATGGATTATCCATGGCAACACCTGGGCCAAGTTACCAACCAACCAGCAGCCCTTTCTCATGCAGCAGAACGTTGCTCCTTTTGAAATTAGGAATTCTTGCCTGTGGCCTGATGAAAAGCTACAACAGTGCAAGGCTGTTTTCCCTGAAATTCCAAAGGAAAGGGATATTCTTGGAGGGAAGGCCATCTCAACACCAATGGATGTTTATGGTGCCTCAATTCAAACTAAGGACTGTAACGTCTATTCAACAATCAATTGCATAGATGTCCCCCCACCTCTTTTCTCTCTCCCTCTCCCTCTCTCTGCACAAACACATACTTCACAGTAACTCTGTTCTGGAAAGCTATGAGGAATAGGAACCCTAGGTTAAATTCTTTTCTCCATCTTCCCTTTTTTTTGGCAATTGATACCCCAGCTGAGATGAGCTCACCGAACCTAGCAGCAAAGTGTGGTTTCTGACGATTGGTGGAGGGGAGCTTCTCAGTCAGTAGAGGAGTTCAATGCTCATAGAATCAGCAATAGGTCATTCAGCCTCTTGAGTTTGTACTGTCAGATCATTGCCAATTTGTACTTTCAATGCCATTTCCCCTTGTACCTTTCTCCCTCTCCCCCACCACCGTCAGGACCTCAGTGTTTGGGGAGGGGTAGGGAGACCACTGGGCCTTGCCTTTTGCATGTTTTTGGCTGACCAGGAGGCTCTCCCACTCTTAGTGCCTCCCACGGATGGTTTTGCAGGCTGATAATGTTTGGTCACATCCCAACACACCTACTGTGGCCATTGTGTCCTCAGTAGGACTCGAAACCAGAGCATCTGGGGCAGAGAGAGGGACTGGACTCCTGGCAACCACCCTTTCCGACTCCCTTTGTACCGTTACCGTACTGAAATCTACTGATTGCAGTCTCGAAAATTTAAATTGAGCGCAAGCGGATACAAATGGGTGGGGGGGGAGGGGTGTGTGTTATGGGGGTGGTGTGAGTGTGTGTTTGTGGGTATGTGGGTGTGTGGGGGGTGCGTGTGCGTGCGCGCGTATGTGCGTGGGTGGGTGTGTGTGTTGGGGTTGTGTGTGTGTGTGTGTGTGTGTGTGTGTGTGTGTGTGTGTGTGTGTGTGTGCGTGTGGGGTAATTTTCCCCATTTCCAACTAACCTTTGTCAGAGGAAGTGCTGGTTGGATTTACTCCAAACTGGTCTGGCTGCAGTTTTAATACTGTACCAGTGTCCCCAAGTGTGCATTCCTGGAGGCTGCTCCATGGCTTGCACCCACCAGCTCCAGGCATTAGAGAGCCAACTTCCTAAGGCAAACTCATGACCCAATGGGATGATGCTCAAATATCATCAAACAGCCTGCTTTCCTTCTGATTTTTAATATTTTTATGTCTAGTAAATATAAATGTTCAGAGATGACAATAAATCAAATGTTTTTTGAAAATCACTGATTTTTCTTCAGGTTTGTCCTGGAAATCGATCTCCAGTTCCTGGAGAGTCCAGGCCAGTCCTCAAGGGTTAGCAAACCTAAAGGATCTGCCATTCTGATTTCCCTACCAGAGGCTATTGATTCTATCAACTTCTGTCATTTCAAGCAACTAATTTCTGCACAATAAATGAAAGTTTTCCAATCGTTACAACTTTTTCCAAATAACCTCCAAGTTTGAATGAAATCAACATTTCCATTACATACTGCTAAGGAATTTAGCCACAAGGTAAAACAACAACATAATCGCCCCACAGATTCATCATTATAATGAACGTGGATTGGAAATAGTTTGAAGATAGTGCAGATTCAACTTTAATTGTTTCCCTGAAAACCGTAGTTGTACTGTGGATCATTCAGTGACAGCAACTCTCCTCTGTGTTCAAGACTCAAGGGTCACTCCTGAAACTTTAGCACAGTCTGGGCTGACCTTTCTATGCTTAGGGGAGCTGCAACTCAGGAGAGCTGCAACTCAGGAGATGCAATCTCTCAAGAGGGCAATACAACTAAGGTCCATCTTCTCAAATACTGTAAATGCCAAAAATCTAAAAGACACACACAATGCTGGAGTAGCTCAGCAGGTCTGATGGCATCCATGGAGAGAGAAACTGAGTTAATGCTTCGAGTCTGTTATGATTTCTTCAAAGGTTTCTCTCTCTGCGGATATTGCCAGACCTTTTGAGTTTTTCCAGCATCCCATTTGCCTCAACTCCTCTTTCAGGTGGATATAAAAGATTCCATAACACCTTTCAAAAAAGAGCACTGAGCTCTCTCCAAAGTCATGGTAAATATTTATCAATCTATCAACATCATTAGAAATAGATTACCTAGCCACTATCGCATTGCTGCCATGTTTTCAACATTGCAACAGTGACTACGATAGTGCTGCATTGGCGACAAAGTGTTTGGGGACATCCTGGTGACATGAAAGGCATTATACAAATTTAAACCTTTCTTGTTGTGCAGGGCACATGACTTGGTTGTATGGATACAACTAAGTGTTGTACTGTGCATCCCTCCAGCTATGAGATCATTACACATCCCTCAGAATTCATCCCAGAGCCCACCCATACTTCAGCAATGATGCATCCTTCCATCAACTGCTGAAGAAGAGGGAGGCTCTCAGAGACTCTTTTCAAAAGGCTTCAGAGGCTGAGAGAAATCAAGGCGACTGGATAGAGCCTGCAGTCAGCTAACGGACAACTGAGACGTAAATACCACCAGAAGAACTGACATCAAACACTGTACGGTCCAGTCTATGTTTATTGGCTCAGGTACAATGTAGCAGCCAGTTAACGGAAAAGGTCTTAATACAGTCTCTGTTCTTCAGCTTCATGATTAAACTGGCAAACTTTGAGCTTCTCAGATAAAAGACTTATTTCACCTCCTTACATTTCCCCCACTATTTCAAACTGTAGAATTAGTTCTTTGTTCCCTTCTCTGATAACCTGAAGTTCCTGCTTGCTGGTTACAGCAACCCTCCTGGCTCATCACTCAAGCAGCCATTCTGTATCTGTTAGCAGAGATAATCAGTCACCTGCAGCTATTGGTTTCACATTTGATGCAGCTTAGGATCTTAATAGAATTCAGAAACCTAGGCATTTACTACAAGAATGCACCCATAAAGTTTAATTTATATGACTAAAAAAACCCATCAAGAATAATTACACAACTGCTTAAATGATCAACTACATTAAAGATAGTAACAGAATAAACACAATTGCTTATGCAGTAATGAAAGGTTCTGTACTACCACTTCAGACTACTGACAATTACTTATGTTTCAATTTGCATGCCTTAACTCTGCTTTCTTTCTACCCTCATTATGGTTACATCCTGAATCATCAAGGGGAGGGAATTTCCTAGTGGTATGATCACTGGACTATTAATCCTGAGACCAAGATAATGTTCTGAGGACACAGGTTTGAATCCCACGATGAGTTTAAGAATCTAATGGTGACCATGCAACCCTTGCCAATTGTCAGAAAAACCCATCTGGTTCACTAATGTCCTTCAGGGAAAAAAATTGCCATCCTTATCTGGTCTGGCCTACATGTGACTTCAGACCCACTGCAATGCAGTTAACTCTAAACTGCCCTCTGGGCAATTAGAGATGAACAATAAATGCTGTCTTAATGAGTGACGCCCTCATCCCGTGAATAAATAATAAAAAAAAAGGAGGATACTTGTCAAAAATTTGTAAGATTAACCATTTGTCAATTAACCATTAACCAATGTCAATGACTCATGTATGAGCTGAGATTTCTTCTGTTTTTGTTTACTTCTGGCAAAACTGCCTCTTAAAAACTCCTCAAAATGTCCTTAAGTTGCAGACACCCTATACAATATTAGCATATAATATATCAAGTACACAATATTAGTCACAATTCTCCAGGTTCTAATATTCAGTTACCACGAGGTTTTGAACCTAAAAGAGTCTTTTGGTCTCTCTTCAGCTTGACTATACTAATAAGTCAACTGAATCCTTTAATTAGCTTTATCTACTTTTTGCAAACAACCAACATTTCAACTGAAATCTATTGAAAGACACAGTTCCTTCAGTTCAGCTTGTTCTAAACTCTCAAATTAAATTCCTTGAACACAGAATAACCACAAGAAAACATAGAAACATTTCTGGTTAGCTCATCATCTTCTCCCATGATTGTTCATCTCCTAGACTACCACGATCATTTTCTGGAACCTTGCAGTTTTTATTAAATCAGATCATCATTCATAGAGGAACCACGCCCCAAATATAGTTTTATTTTCCCACAAAGCACATCAGCTACTGCCATGCCAAGTCCTATTCAGTCTTTTCACTCAGTTATGAGCAATATTGAAGACAAAAGCTGAAGCGCCATTTCACTTACATCTGGTTTTCTTCAGATATTTAATGGAATTAAAATGACGATTGCTGATGATGATACCACAATGGGTATTCGGGTCACGGGAGGCAACTCAGGATCGTGGAAGCCATAGCTAAATTCAGGAAGCTCTACAGAAAGCAGGACACTAAATAGGAGCAAAGGAAAGGGGGAGAAGGGAGGAGGAAAGTAGACAGCAAACTGATCATAGACTTGGGGATTTACTTTTTACATTTTAAAGCTCAGTCAGGAACAGAGAATCAGAAACTGGTGTTCCGCTGTACAAGAGCTTCACTTCATCCAGCGCTGGTCATTCATACCAGGCTAAGACAACGTCCAAAAGAAAAAAAATGCTTTCACCACTAAGGAACAAAGAAAGCATTCTTCAGGACTCCGGCTCACACAGGACACAAGCATATATGAAAGATGTAAAAGATCATCTGGGGTGAGGGGAAGAGACAAGAGAGACCGACAGTGTGAGTCACAGAAACAGAACTGCTGACAATGTTTCTAACCCCCCCCGTCACAGTAGGCAAAGACAAAATGCACGACACAAAATAATTAACAACGGCTTATGTGCTCTTCTCCCACACAAGGGATTTAGATGGGGGCACCAAAGGTGTGGGTGAGACACAAGTTTGGAAAAACATTTTGTAGGGATTACATTAGTGAGCCAAAATAATTGTACATGAGTTTAAAAAGAGCAAAACACAAGATCAGTCTGGTAACACCGTGGGAGTTGTTAAGGGGGGGCAGTTAAAAAGAGAGGAATGGAGCAGTGTCATATTGCTAGAAATGATTTCCTAAACAGAGATAAACAAAGCAGCATTGTGATGAGAATTTGTTGGGGCAACCACTGGAGCTGAGTGGAGACAGTGGCCATGGATTTGTGGGAATTATACATTGGAAATACAGTTCTGGAGTAGCTAAATTTGACAGTCATAGAGCCACAGAGATGTACAGCATGGAAACAGACCCTGAGGTCCAACTCATTCATGCCAACCAGATATTCCAATCCATTCTAGCCCCATTTGCCAGCACACAGCCCATATCCATCTACCTGCAACTCCACTTTCAAGGAGCTTTGAACCTGCACTCCAAGGTCTCTTTGTTCAGCAACACTCCCTAGGACCATTAAGTGTATAAGTCCTGCTAAGATTTGCTTTCCCAAAATGCAGCATCTCACATTTATCTAAATTAAACTCTATCTGCCACTCCTCAGCCCATTGGACCATCTGGTCAAGATCCCATTGTAATCGGAGGTAATCTTCTTCGCTGCCCACTACACCTCAGCTGCAAACTTATTAACTATACCTCCGATGTTCACATCCAAATCATTTATATAAATGATGAAAAGTAGTGGACTCAGCACAGAGCCTTGTGGCACTCCACTGGTCACAGGCCTTCAGTCTGAAAACAACCCTTCACCGCTTCCCTCTGTCTTCTACCTTCAAGCCAGTTCTGTATCCAAATGGCTAGCTCTCCCTGTATTCCATGAGATCTAACCTTACTAACCAGTCTCCCATGGGGAACCTTGTCAAACGCCTTACTGAAGTCCACATAGATCACATCCACCGCTCCGCCCTCATCAATCTTCTTTGTTATTTTTTCAAAAGTCTCAATCAAGTTTGTGAGACATGATTTCCCATGCACAAAGCCACGCTGACTATCCCTAATCAGTCCTTGCTTTTCCAAAAATGTGTAAAGCCTGCCCCTCAGGGTTCCCTCCAACAACCTGCCCAGCACTGACGTCAGGCTCACCAGTCTATCGTTCCCTGGCTTGTTCTTACCACCTTTCTTAAATAATGGTACCACGTTAGCTGACCTCCAGTCTTCTGGCACCTCACCTGTGACTATCGATGATACAAATATCTCAGCAAAGGGCCGAGCAATCACTTCCCTAGCTTCCCACAGAGTTCTACGGTACACCTGATCAGGTCCTGGGAATTTACCCACCCCTTTATGCATTTGAAGACATCCAGCACTTCCTCTTCTGTAATAAGGATGCTTTTCAAGATGTCACCATCTATTTCCCCACATTCTATATCTTCCATGTCTTTCTCCACAGTAAATGTTGATGCAACATTTAGTATCACCACCATTTCCTGCAGCTCCACATAAAGGCCATGTTGCTGATCTTTGAGGGGCCCTATTCACTCCCTAGTTGTCCTTCTGTCCTTAATGTATTTATAAAAACGCTTTGGATTCTCCTTAACCCTATTTGCCAAAGTTATCTCAAGTCCTCTTTTTGCCCTCCTGTTTCCCTCTTAAGTATACTCCTACTGCTGTTGTAAAGATTCACTTGATCTCTCCTGTCGATACATAAGGGCGGAGGTTAGAGAGGAGACCATGTGGGAAATTCCTTTCAATGTGAAGATGATGTGGTTGAAGGTTTAGGGCAGTAGGAGGTAGGAAGTTACTCGTTTGGGGCAGAGTGGGGGTACTGGAGGAAGGAGGGGTAATTTAAACCTATTGCACCATGGACTAAGGAAGGCAAAACTTAATTCAGTTCCTACATTCTCCCTAATTTCTTCCCCTTAAGCCTGGAATGTTAAGTGACCTGTCTGTGGCAGTGACTGAAGTTAATGTGAGGGTAGACCTATTGGCGTGCTTAAGGACCTCAGAGTGGTTAGGCGGCCAATATTCAAACCCTATTACAGGGTCAGTCATGCACTCAATTCTTATGTTGTATTTCCTTCATAAATTCAAGGTCACATTTATATTGAAAACGATAACCTGAGTTTCATTTTTACCCTCCTCGCTGTGCAACGTCTGCCGTGAGGTGAGTATGTAGTTACATTGTGACATACCTCCATGGGCAATTACCACTGTAAACATGAACATTAAGTTGGTGTGCCATGGTTCAGAGTCTAAGGTGCACTTTCACATGTTGACTGTAGTATGTAGCTACATTTGTGATGGTTGAGGTTCTGGCATTCTTTCCATCACATGGCTCATCCTACTTTGTCTACCTATCATTAATGTGTTGGCAGGATTTGCAAGTTGATGCTCAAACTGTTGGGCTGCATTACAAATGCACTTCTCTTGACCTCTCCAATGATCTGTGCTCAAGATTATGCTCGACAAGTCAGATCCTACAGTGAGACCTGGCTTGATAGATCGTAAGTAGTTTTCTTGGTGGTGGACAGTCACTGAACAAGAGGAGATTGTTAGGTTGTCTCTTATTGGAGACAGTCATTACTTGACATTTTTGCCACAAATGTTACTTATTATAAATAAATACTGTAAATAAACCCATTGTAAATACTTTGTTGATGACTAACAGGGGTTCCTGCTACTTCCTTTGCCAGTCAGATATTAACTGGATTAACACCAAAATACAATGGGATGAAACATGGACTAGTCTGGACCTCAACCATACTGTCCTGGAGAGATACCGAAAATGGACAGTCCTAGAAAATAAACAAATGCAAGAACTAACTGACCCTGCTTGGCTTCAACATTGAAACGGTGGCTCAGTGGTTCGCACTGTTGCCTCACAGGGCCAGTGACCCGGGCTCGATTCCAGCCTCAGGTGACTGTCCGAGTTTCCTCCAAGTGCACCAGTTTCCTCGCACAGTCCAAAGCTCTGCAGATTAGTTGAATCAGACAAGCTAAAGTGCCCATCGTGTTCAGGGATGTGTAGGTTAGGTGTATTAGTCATGGGAAATGTAGAGTAATAGAGTAGGTGGCACACTTTTCGGAGGATTGGTATGGACTTGATGGGCCAAATGGGCTGTTTCATACGGTAGGGATTCTATGATTCTCTGATTCCAACTTGAGGTTCTGCGATTGACTCGAGCTTTCTTGTTTGGTTAAGGAAGGCATTTAGAGCAGACAGTCCAGGAGCAAAGAAAAAACAAAAATGCGAGCCAAACGACATTGTAAAGGATTTATACTTTCCTGCCTGCAATCAATCAGCATAAGTAAAGGAGATTAACACTTCAAAACAATTAGCATAATTCTAGTTGGGCCAATGGACTGTTTCTGTACTGTGCATCTCATGTCAGTGCCTTAGAATGTATTGCAACATTAAAGGTGCTTTATAAGTGCAGTTGTTCATTTAATTTTATTTAAGAAGTCTTCCAAACTCATTGCACTTATATTGCACCTTTTCACATCCTCAACGCACTTCATTGCAAACAATGTGTTTCTGAAGTATAACCAGTGTGCCTGTGTACTGGAAGAAACATTCACATAGCAAGATCCCATAAACGGCAAACGTAAAGCACAGTTCTTTAATTATTCACTGTCCAGATTGACTGAGGGATAGATGTTGACCAGGACACCAAGAGAATCCTCTCGACTTCTCTTCCAACAGTGCCACTGAATCTTTCCATCTCAATAGGTTGGCAGGGCTTCAATTAGACATCTCATCTATGCGATGGTTCCTTTAACAGTTCAACACTGTTAATGCTCTGCTGAATTGTCAGTCTAAATTTGGTGATTTGCCTGCAGATTTTAAAGAATATAATAAATTATTTTGACACAGTTACTTAAACTATTATCCCAAATAATAATGGACTTGGGACCCTGGAGGAAAATTAACTTGAGATTTATGACAAAATTAAGGGATTGTTACAGGTTATTTGTCATAATACACATGTAGGAAACTCTTCAACAACAAAGACCCGAGCTCTCCCCTTATTTGTACCTTATACTAAAATACACTGACGTTGGTTACAGAATATGATTAGCCCTGACTATAGAAACACAAAGTAGGAACCAGAGGAAGCCACTCAGCCCTTCACGCCTCTGCTCCACAAATTAATATGATCATGATTGATCATCCAACTCAGAAACCTATTCCCACTTTCCTCCCATTCCCACTGATCCCTTTAACCCTAAATATTTTATCGACACTTGAAAGCATTCAATGTTTTGGCCTCAACTACTTTCTGTGGCAGAGAGTTCCACACTCTCTGGGTGCAGGGGGAGACATTTCTCTGCATCTCAGCCCTACATGGCTTACCCCATAGCCTTAGACTATGACCCCTGGTTCTGGACTGTCCTTCCTATTAAATTTAAGACCTTTCTATGAGATCCAACCACCACCACCTCTAACCCTGCCCACTATAATTCTTCTAAAATTAAACTAATTCTGTAGAGTGTCACATGATCTGATTAGGGCCCAAGATTATGAGCTGCATTGGGCTCCAGTTCTTTGAGTCTATCCAGGCCAATTAATTTAACCATGGACAATGATAAAGTAATATAGCCATACGGCACGGAAATAGACCCTTCAGTCAAACCAGTCCATGCCAACCACAATCCTAATTTGATGTCCTCAATAACTCTTCTCGGCAGTTTACGAGGCAAGAGTACCTTGAATTGGAAACAAATGACATTAACTGTTCAAGAGGGACTCTTGCTGTATGTTCCACCAGCACTGTAGAGTAACAAAATTTGTAAGTACAACAATTTGCAAAATTTGCTTTCAAGTTAAGGGATAATATCTTAGCAATTAAGATAGGACAAAGGAACTCATTATTTAAAATAGCTCTCAGACAGAACAACAAAAATGAGCAAAAATAGAAAACAAGAATGACAGGCCAGTGATAAAGCCAGAGAAATTCAGAATATAAAAACAACAATTTAAGAGTATCAGACAATGAGTTGCAAAATAGAGCACACCAGGAATTAGGAAGGGTTAGTGAGAGAGGTTCACTGAAACTATCGCAACTTTGATGCATTTAACAGCAAAGTATTTTTAGACAAGCACCTCTAATATAATAAAATACACCCAAGTCTCTCACAAATAATGATTATCAACATTTGACAGTGAACCACATAATAGAAGAGGTGACCAAAAGCTTGGTCAATGACACTGGCTTTAAACGGTGTCTTAAAGGAAGAGAGAGCGACAGAGGGCACGAGCGAAGAGAGAGAGATTTGTGTTTGGAGGGTGTGTTGGGAGGGGGGGGGGGGGGTGGTACTGAGAATAGAAGGGTGGGACCAGGAGGTGGGAAGAAGAGGAGATAAGGGAGTGATAAAAAGAGAGAAAGTAAGAAAGAAAAAGGAAAAGAAATAATGAAAAGAGGAGAAAGAATAGGATGCGGAAAGATTAAGTATGGAAAACTCAAAGGTATGGCCTTGACAGCCGAATTAGAATTAGGTTTTATTGTTACGTATACTCAATCCAGGGTCACAGGAGTACAGTGCAAAGTTTACAATGTCACCATTCCCAACATTAAGGCCAGAAGCAGTATTTAACTGGTTCTCCACTATAAATAACTTATAAACAAGCTTTGAGAATAATATCCCCAGGATACTAACATCAGAATAACTATTTGAAATATATTTCAAACCCATTCTGATGGGATGCAATCTCTCTCTCACTGTTAGTGAGGGTATTTATGATTACTGTTATGTTACAGCGTGCATTAGGAGCAGACACGAATCCCTTGGCCCCTTGAACCTACTCCACCATTCAGCAAGGTCATGTCTGATTGCTTTACATTCTCCCCTGATAATGTTTTACCCTTCTGCTTCTCATCTCGGCCTTAGAAAGACTTGCTGACCCTGCTTCCATTGAGTTTTAAAGCAGACAGTTCCAAAGACCCTCAAAGCTCAGAAAAAATGCCTGTCTAGGTCTTAAATGGATAATCACTTATTTTTAATTACTGGACCCTATTGAAGAATCTCCCACAAGAGGAAGCAACCTTTTCACATGAACCCTATCAAGATCCCTCAGGACATTGTCATCACCTCTCACTCTTCTAAACTTGTATGGGTACAAGCCTAGTCTGTTTCAATATTTTGTCATAAGATAACCCACCCGTTAGAGGTATTGGTCTGGTAGACTTTCTCTGAACTGCTTCTGACATACATACATCCAATCTTAAATAATTAAGTTTTACTGCGTTCCCAAACTGAACTAGTCCCACTTGCCTGTGTTTGGCCCGTCTCTCTCCAAATCTTGCTGATTCAAGAACTTATCCAAACTCTACGACTCTAGTACTATACACAATACTCCAGTTGTGGTTGAATGTGTTGCACACCTGAATCATAACCTCCTGAAACCCCCTTGCAAACAGCAATACCATTCTATTAGCTTTCCCTATCACTTGCTGTACCTGCATACTAACCTATTGCGATTCATGCAGTACGACGCCCAGATCCCTCTGCACCTCAGAGATTTGCAACCACTCATCATTTACAGACTTCCATTTTTTTTCTCTTGCTGCCAACATTGACAATTTCACATTTCCCATATTATATTCCATTTGTCCATTCATGTAACTTATTGGACATCCCTTTGTACCTGATGTACTTTTGACACAAAAAAGGTAAGAAAACAAATTGTGACCAGCAAATTCAGCAACCATACCTTCTGTCCCTTCATTCAATACGACTTGCATAACGTTGAGAGCCCAATCTAGAGTCCTGTGGCACAACACTCATTATATCTTGCCAACCAGAAAATTACCCATTTATATCTTCTATTTCCTATTAGCCAGCCAATCACTTATGCATGCCAATATGTTGCTTCCTACACAATAAGCCCTTATTTTCCACAATAACTTTTGGGTTTGGCACCTTATACAGTGCCTTCTGAAAATAAAAAAAATAGAGCACATCAATCCACAGCAAATATTGCTTCTTCAAATATCTCCACTCTGTTGGATAACAACAACCTTCCTTTTGCAAAAAATCACATTGACTCTGTCTGACCATCTTGAACAATGTGAACTGTCCTACTCTCATTGTTAATAACAATTTCTGACATCCTTCCTCTGACAGACATTAAGCTTACTGCTTTATAAGTGAGAACCAAGACTTCACTATCACCATTTGTTATTCTTTAAAAGAGGAGAAAATATTGAACAGGTTGTGTGACCCATCAAATTGCATTGCTCCCATAATCTGTGCACAAAAGTCTTGTGATGTGCATCCGACTTTTCTACTTACCTTGAGAAAGGGAATGAGCTAAATGTAGACCCATTGGGAAATAAAATTAAAAACTTTCCTCACTACACAAAACAGAATTTCATGAACGTCTTGCATAACAATTTAGGATGATGACAAGGGGGCAATGCTACTAAGCCTGGCAATTCAGATGCCCAGTCTAATGCCACACGGGCTGAAATCTCACCTCAGCTGCTGGGGGAGTTCGAACTCAATCAATAAATCTCAGTGATGGTGACAGTGAAAGTATCAGCAAAAACCTAACTGGTTCACTAATTCCCTTTAGAGAAAGAAATCTGCTGCCATTACCTGGGTCTGGCCTACGTGTAACTCCAGGCCCACAGCAATGTGACTGCTCTCTGAAATGGTGCAGGAAGCTACTCAATTCAAGGGCAATTAGGGATGGGCAGTAAATACTCGCTTTGCCTACGTTCCATGATAGAAATCTTTTAAAAAAGCACTGTAAAATGCAACATCCTCATATAATGCAGATTAATGAGTCCAAGTGATGACAAAGTAGCTCATTCACTTTGGAAACATTATCAAAACAGCCTGGTAACACTGCCAAAATTGGAAGAGATTTGAAATTTTACTTGGAATTGTTGTCAATGAAGAGGAGGATTTAAGTGATATTAATTCAACCATCCATCCAGAGCATGGAATTGCTTTTTTTAAAAATGGCTCCTGGATCCTTCCTTCCACCACTCGCTCCCAAGATCAACTGCACAGATTTATCATTCTTAGTGTGAAATTACTCCATTTCAATAGTAAAAAGACCTTTATTAGCTTGAATTTATTCTGCACTCTGTTGAATTTCAAGTCATATTCTGAGGGTCAGAGCAAATCAATATTTTTATAATTAGCTTTCGCAAAATAAGAGAGAGGAGTATCTTAACTAGCTTCCATAATAAATTTCCTGGGGTCCAAATCCCACCTCATGGAGGGGAATGAGAGAAGATACATCTTTCAGTCTCAGTTTTGGAAATATCAACACGCACTGGAGCTCATGCTTGCTGATGGTACAGGAGGCTTTCAACTTTGATCTGTTGCACAGTTTAAACTGTCTATGATTGTAATTCCAAAACACCCACATTTCTATGCCTTCCAATCATTGAAGATAGTCTTATGATTCCAGCTGATGGTAATACTGGAAAAGTCAGATCTCAAAATGAAACCAGTCTTGAAAGATCAGGTAGAATTTATTTTGCAGTTGGATCATGTGGTGCAATAAACATATTCACACGGTGCTGTTGATGTTCTTTAGCAAAAGAGCACAAATTTGTTGCACAAAAAAGAAAAAGCTAAGTAAAATCATAACACAGAGAGCAACAAAGCTTCAAGCTACTTTCCAACACTATCAGTTAAAGGGACTCAATTCCAGAGAAACATTATGTTTTATCAGTGTTTTAAACTTTTAACCAACTGAGGCTTTTTAATTTCTTTTTTCTGGAACTGTAGAGATAGTTTCATCATTCCTTTCAGAGTCTGATGGCATGAGCCTTTCACAATTCTGGTGGCCACGTTTTTTCTTTTGGAGCCAATATCTTGGAAATTTCTGGCCCAAACTCTCCTGACACTCAATTGACCAACTACAGGAGTAATCATCCCAACACTCAGTGCATCAGGGCATTATTTAAATGAGTCACAACACACTGCAGCACCCATGAACTATGAGAAGCCGAGGAAAAACACCTATACAATGTATTCAGGAACAATGAGAATCTGATAAGTGCAGTTCGCCAATTCCTGCACAACAGACTTAAACAAGAAGCCACAACACGCGCAGAGATTCTAGTCAGCCTACCATACATCAAAGACATCTTGGAGGTGAATGCCAGAATCCTCCAGCCCCCAGGAACCTTGGTAGCCCACAAACCTACCATCACACTGAAACAGCTCCTGACGAATTTAAAGGACCCCGTAACAAAAACTAGCAGAACAAATGCCACATACAAAATACCCTGCAAGGACTGCAACAAACATTACATTGGTCAAACAAGCAGGAAACTAGCCACCAGGATAAATAAGCATCAACTAGCCACCAAAAACCATGACCAATTATCACTTGTATCCACATATACAGATGAGGAAGGACACCACTTCGACTGGGACAATAAATTCATCCTCAGACAGGCTAAACAAAGACACACAGGAATTCCTAGAGACCTGGCATTCAAACTGGAACTCTATTAACAAACATATCGATTTGGACGCCCTTTACCAATCTCTCAGAAACAGAACCGGAAATGATATCATCCACAACAGACCAAGGCACATAAGCAGCAAGTGGGACAGAGCACCAGCACTTCACTGGAGCTCAACGATGATATTACCTAGCATGGTAACAGAAAATCTCAGAACAAATCTACCAGCTCAGCTTACAACCCAAATTCTCTTGGCTTGGGAGCTTCACAGACTAGACCTCACTCTGCTGAAGGGTCAGGCTTCCCAGAACGGAAAAACCTCCTGTGAAGAGAAAAGCTTTTCTCTTCTGAGCTAAACTCTTGTTTTCTTCTAAACTGAAGTCAAAACAAAACTGAAAGCTTTGTTCTGTTTACTCTTTTTTAGAGTCAAAAGAATAAATACCTTCGCCATTAACACTACAGGGGTTTCTCCTATGTACTTGAATGCAATCATGGCTTCTTGAAACTTATGCACTTAGATTGCTGTCCAAATGACTTTCTGATCTGCTTAAAACAAATTTCATAGAATTGATCCATATCCATCAGTCTCTGTTTTGAAATCCAAATCTAAAAAATAAATGTATAGTATATTTTACATTATATTGTATTGGACGGCTAGAAGTTTGGGGCAGCAAATATTTTTCATGTAGATTTAACTTTCTGCTTGTTGCAACCCTGCAGCTGTCATTGGCCTCAAGGATTGACTAATAAAGAAACGATACTCGTATGAACCTATGCATCAGATATTATTTCAGAAAGCAGTGCAGTTTGTGGAATTTCTTTCGTTTGTTCTTTTACTTAAGCTGCCCTGAATTCACGCAGGATTCAAGATGCTACAAATCTTAGAAATGTGAAATGCTGCAACTTTTAGCTTCACAAAAGCCACTTAACACCGAAGGTCATTCACTGAGCTGCTACTTTGTACATATTCTGAGGAATTGCTGCATTTCTAAAGGTAGCATTTGTAAATCAGATGGGTAATTATGAGGCCCTACCTACTTTAAGCCCTGAGGTGTAACAGGACTGTTCGAGAATTGCAAAGCATACAAGGTAGCTATTCAGTCTATTGCAATTGTGCTGGATCATCAGATTTTTTTTATTCACTTGTGGAACATGATCACTGCTGGCTGTGCGAGCATTCTGCTGCCCATCTCTAGTTGCCCTTCAGAAGGCAGTGGTGAGCTGACTTCCTGAACTGTCATGTGCTATGTGCAATAGGCAGTCTGTGTGCTACAGGCAGAGCCACAATGCCGTTAGGGAGTGAATTTAAAGATTTTGGCCCAGCAGCAGTGAAGGAATGGCAATATATTTCCAGGTCAGAATGGCGAGTGGCTTGGAGGGGAATTTGAAGGTGGTGGTGTTCCCATGTATCTGCTGCCCTTGCCCTTCTCAATGAAAGTGATCCTGGGTTTGGAAGGTGCTCTCTGAGGATCTTTGGTGAATTTCTGCAGTGCATCTTAAACTAGCCAATTAATCTCACTGCTCTGGTTCATCCCTGCAACCTGAGAACGGTTTTGTTTAAAAGTGTTCTACCTTAATCAGAAGGACTCCTCAGTGACACAGAAACACTGTCAATCCTTGGCTGGCCTATGGAGTCCACTTTTCTGAGGTCCCCACCTCCTCAACATGTGCTGTGTAACCTGCTTCTTTAACCACCAACACATCAGTGCTAAAGCTTCATATGTTAAGAAAAGAGAGTATACAAGAGGCACAAAATGCATGGATTAGAAGTCAACATTGAAAAATCATGTCGGGTAGTGAACCTTTCAGACTTGTTCCCAACTTTTTCTAAAATTGATACCCTGCCATTTGATAGATCCCAATAAGTTGTTTTCTGTAAAATTCTCAGCAAGTATCCTAAATGGAGAAATGGAGAGAATGGCACAGTGACTCGATCTAAATCTCACGCTGTGTGCAGCTGCAGCAAAAGAACTCTAGTTTTGCCCTTGTGTTAACAATGAAAGTTGAAGAAATGAATGTTTTTTTTTGGGGGGGGGGGTGAGAAGAGAAGAGAACCAGAGGCAGAACCAGAGAAACAATGAAAAAAAAGAGAGAAAAAAAGTCCTGTGTGCAGTGATTGCAGAGCTCTGAAAGCCAGCAAGCTATTGATTAAGTGACATGTCGTAAAAGGAAAACAGACACTGATTTTGTAATGGGCTTCTGAAAGCATTTTCCACTTTTATTTCAAGATTGTGTATTGTACTATGTGAAGGAGTGCAATGAGATTAGCATCAACAATTCACTCTTTCAAACAAAAACATGCCACAACATACAGATATAATAATAATTTCCTCTTCTGTGCAGGACCAATGGCTCCTTTCCTTAAGGAGAAGTTCTCCATGTCAGACAATCTTAAAACAATGTGGGACAAAGGTCACAGAAAGGGTGGAGAAACACAGGCAAAATATTTGAGGAAAATTCATCCTGATTCCGTTGGACAACTGAGATTTTGCAGCATGCAGATCCAAATTCTTGGGAGAAAATGAGAGGGTAGTGAGGCTTATCTTCATCTTAAATTTCATACGTCTGGCCCAGTGTGAAACATTAACAGACAGGAATAATTCAGATTGGTTCAAAGAAAAGCATAATTGCTTGAAAGTCTTCAGGGTTACATGAGTTTTGATATGCATAGTTATTGATCTTTCTTTTTTGAAGTACTTTATCAATCTCTTATTGACAATTGAAACTAGTAAACTTTCTATGTAATGCGCAAAAATTCATATGTAACTATTTCTTAAACATTCAAACTGGATCCACAAATATAACAATGTTAATTAGTATGAGGCAGCTTGTCCACCTGCTTTCATCTTTTCTCCTCTTCAACAACCTTGTCAAATCTTTCTCTTGGAACAACCATTATTATGAACAGAAGCCCGCACCATGGGTGATGCTGAGTCCACTTGCTATTTAAATGTAATCACATTGGGGCCATAATGCTATCGCCTGTTACCCAGATTTTTGACAAGAAAACAATTCACTGAGTACGTGTCAAGTTTTACATTGACAGCACACAAGCCTACATTTGCAGATTTTACTGTTTGAATCAATTTAAAAACATAGCAAAGTGTGACCCTAAGGTTTAACTAACATTTTTCACATTGGCACACTATAAGTTCAACTTAAAGTGAACTTAAAGCATCCAAATGGCTATGGAAAAAATTTAATTTAAACCTGTTCCCGTCACCACATCCAATTTGTGTAAAAGCGGCATGCATAGCAATTCCAGCTTTTGCTGTTCTCTTCAGGTGTCACTACCATTTGAACATTTGTTTAACCCCTACAACTAAACAAATTATAATTGCTGCCCCGGTACTCATTAGTACCACAGAAGTACAACTTTGCAGGTCAGTCATGTCTTGATTACATTCAAATTCTTTAAATAAAGCCATTGACAAATACTTATAAGAACGTGAAAGAGAAACCTACTTGCTCAAAACCAGTTTCACAGGCAACGTAAGCTATCATCCGTAGCTGCTAATGATGATAAATTACTGAAATGCTCTGAAATATCACTGCCCAGTGTATCAACATGTCCATCCTGTAAATTCACCTGTTCAGCAAAGGAGCTGAAAGAAGTCCAGAACTACCTTTTAAGCAACTTGCATAAAATATTCAAGCTCCACCTCCTGAAGCTCCCAGCACGTTAATGAGATCTCGGAGTCAATCACACATGCTTTTACATGCTGTGGCCACTCTACAATAGTATTCTTGAATGCAACTTGTGTTGTCACCTGTGCAAGGGATTAAAATCTGAAGGGCAGAATGTTGAACTCTAAAGAACTTATTTACAATATATATCAATGACTCGGATAATGGAGGTGAACGTACTGTCAGGATTGTGGATGACACAAAAATAGGTGGGAAGGGAAGTAGTGAGGATGACAGAATCTACAGAGAGACAAGGATTGTTTTAGTGACTGGAAAAAAAAATTGGCAGATGGAATATAATGTGGGGAATTGTGAGGTTATGCACTTTGGCAGGATGAAAAGAATAGCTAAGAATGATTTATGATTTGGAGATGCCGGCGTTGGAGTGGGGTCTACAAAAAGTTAAAAATCACAATACCAGGTTATAGTCCAACAGGTTTAATTGGAAGCACTAGATTTCGGAGCACCACTCCTTCATCAGGCGGCACTCCAAAAGCTAGTGCTTCCGATTAAACCTGTTGGACTATAACCTGGTATTGTGTGATTTTTAACTATGATTTAAATGGGGAAAGATTGTAGGTAGCTGCAGCACAGAGGGATTTCTGGGTCCTGGTGATTAATCATGAATCACAATTGATAGTATCCAAGTTCAATTCGTAATAGGGAAACCAAATGGAATGGAATTCCAAAGGGAATGAAGTATAAAAATAGGGAGTCTTGCTAAAACTATACAAGGTACTATCAGACTGCAGCTGGAATACCGTGTAGAGTTTAGGTCACTTTAGTTAAGGAAAAATATAGGCATCAGAGGCAGTCCAGAAAAGGTTCACTAAGTTGATCCAAAGTATGGAGGATTTTTCGTGAATGAGGAATGGTTGAGTAGTTTGAACCTGTAACCATTGGAGTTTAAAAGAATGAGAGGTGACTGGATTGAAACAAACAATACTCTTAGGGGACTTAACAAGATTGATGCAGAGAGACTGTATTCTTGTGGGAGAGTCTAGGGCCAGAGGGCATATTCTCAGATTAAGCCATCACCCATTTAAAACAGAAATTAGAAAGATATTTTGAGAGCATGGTAGAATCCTATAGCATAGAGGGCTGCCAAAGCTAGATCATTAAGCATATTCAAGACTGAGATCAATTTTTAATCAGTGGGTGTATCAAGGTTTATGGGGAAAAGGCGGGAAAGTGACTTTAGGGTTACCAGATCAGACACGATCTCATTGAATGGCAGAATGGACTCAATGGGCCAAATGGCCTACTTCTGCTTCTATGTTTTATGGTTTTATGGAAGCATTGCTGAATTCTCATAACGAGATGGAAACAAGGTACGACAGGACTTGGATACAAATGTGCCAATCACATTGTTGTGTGATGGACAACCCCAAAGGAATGAAATTGAAAGAATTTCCATTTCCACTTCAGTTTAATCATTGCTCAGAAATAGCTCCAAGTGATTCATCTGAAAATCAAGTTGCTATTACATAGACGAATGTAGAGGCAGTCTGTCCACACAGAATAGTCTGTCAATAGCATTAGATCCGCTGGCAATTAATCTGTTTTTTTGGTTGCGTTGGCTGGAGTCCAACATATTCACACAGCAAACAATGGACAGTGTTCATGGCTCAGTGAGCATCACGCAGTGTGCATAACCAAGGCATCGACTTCAGAGGCTCCAGGCTGCGATCAGCTAGCACAATAATACTCCACTAAATTGGGTTCAAAGTCCTCAAGGAGAGGAAAGGATTATATTAAACCTCCAGGCAAGAGAACCTTTATTTCAACCACTATTCAGTGACTACCAGTAAGTCAAAGTTGAGGGGAAGTACACATAGGCCTTAGAGGGGCCATTAATACAAAAGACTGATACTGGGGCTAAAAAAAAAAGTTGAATTACTCGGACAGTAGTCAAGACTCAATCTGTACTCCATCAAATACAGAATTAAAAGGTGATCAAATCATACAACCTAGCAAAGTACAGCATGGAAACAGACCTTTTGGTCCAAATTGTCCATGCCGACCAGATACCTTAAATTAATCTAGTCCTATTTGTCAGCATTTGGCCCATATCCTTCTAAACCCTACCTATTCATATATCCATCAATGTTGCAATTGTACCAGCCTCCACCATTTCCTCTGGCAGCTCATTCCATACACACACCACCCTCTGTGTGAAAAAGTTGCCACTTAAGTCTCTTTTAAATGTTTCCCCTCTCACCCTAAACCTATGCCCTCTAGTTTTGGACTCCAATACCCTGGGGTAAAGACCTTGACTTTCAACCCGAACCATGCCCCTCATGATTTTATAAACCTCTGTAAGGTTACCCTTGACAGTCAGAGAATTTTTCCCATGGTGGAAATGTGTCATAAGGGGGCATAATTTTAAGGTGATTGGAGGAAAGTTTAGGGGATATGTCAGAGGTAGGTTCTTTACACAGAGACTGGTGGATGCGTAGAATGCATTGCCAGCAGTGGTAGTAGAATCAGATACATTAGCAACATTTAATTGACTCTTGAATAGGCACATGGAAGATAGGACAATGAAGGTTATGTAGGTTAGTCTGATCTTAGAGTAGGCTAAAAGGTTAGCACGGCATCGAGGGCTGAAGGGTCTGTACTGTTCTATGTTCACCAATACTCCAGGGAAAATAGTCCCAGCCTATTCAGCCTCTCACTTTAGCTCAAAGTATTTAGAATGACTAAAGGTTTGATAGGTTCGAGAGAGAATAACTATTTCTCGAGTCTGACACATCCAGAACTCTCTCCCCTAAAACACTGCTGGGGTCAATGAAAAGTTTCAAAATGGAGCAAGATAGATTTTTGTGAAGCAAGTGTATCTGCAGCAGGCAAATGGATTTAAGGTTGAAGATACTTCTAATCTGACTGAACAGTGGAACACTCACTGAATCAAAGGGACTAATGGTGTACTCATTTCCACATTCCTTGGTTCAGTCCACTGTCCAATTAAAATTGGGTGGAGCACATTTTCAGCAACATTTAAAGAAGCTTGACAGCAACCCAGATAAATCCACCTCCTTCAGCATTTCCTCCCTCCTCCATACGGTGATAGCAATATCTACCATCTACAGGATGCACTGCAATAATTCACCAAAGATCCTTCAATCACACATCCCAAATCCACAATCGCTACTACCTGGAAGGATGCAGGCAGCAGATGCATGGGGACACCACAAAGTCAAATCCTAACATGTAAATATAATCATTGCTCTTTCATCGTCACTGATGTAAAACATAGAATTCCCTCCCAACAGCACTGTGGGAGTAACTACACAATATGGGTTGTAGCATTTCAGATAGACCCCTTATCAACTTCTCAAGGGGCAATGAGGGACAAGCACTTAAATGCATGTATATTATGATGAATAAATTAAAGCAGAAAGTTTAAAGTTTGCATAGAATAGTTTTGCCTTCCACTCTAAAACATCTTACCTCGAAATACATGGTGCAGCTTACTTATATTTCTCACAGAGCCTGTACAGCGATAGAGAGAGAGAAGCGCACAGCAAGAGAGAGAGAGAGAGAGAAAGAAAGAGAGAGAGAGAGAGAGAGAGATAGATACACACACACACATATACAGCGAGCACAAGAGAGAATTATACTTAGGGCATGGACCGAAGTCAGAGTCTTGTCAGATTCATGAAGCCACACGGTCAGAGTAAAATGTGTTTTTAACAGAAAGAGGCATTAAATCTGAAAGTATAAAATGAAATAATAAAGTAAAAGTGACAGAAATAAAACTATGTCAAATCAGAAAGTAGTAAATTAGTAAAAAAATACAAATGGTCAAATCCAGCCATCTAAAGCTTTCAATCTGAGATTCCAGTACACGAAGGAGTCAGAGGGCAGATACAACTTTAGACACTAATTCCTGCTAACTCTTGCATCAAATCCTTAATATTTTAAAAGATCCCCGACCTAAAGGGCTCATGCTCAGTATGATATATTGTGTCCATAATACATACACAAGGCTTTCCCACCAAATATTTTCATTCACTTAAATTGTCAATGAAAGGGGAACATGCTAAAATGTATGGATGCTGAACTTAACTTTTCAAAGCCAGGTTTGTTTGATCAAGTACAGGCTGCACTCCATGTGACCCTGTCTTCATCCATACCCCATGGTCCTGAGGAGGGAGGCACAATGATTCTCCTCAAAATGGAAAGGGCAACTTGAATAAAGATTCACTTTGAATCATTTTTAGACTCCTCCACAATGAACATGGACAGAGACAGAGAATCAGTCTCACAACTTCAGCAAGGTGCCAACAGAACAACACCGCACATTTATGTAGTGCCTTTAATGTTGTAGGGTGTGCCCAGTTGCTCAGAGGAGAGATTACCAAACAAAATTTGACACAGCCCCATAAGGAGATTTCAGGACCAGTGACGAGCGTGTTACACAACATACCAGGAGACTATTCAGCCCATTGTGCACGTACAGAACTCTTTGGAAGAGCTACTCAATTAATACCTCACCCTGCTCTTCCCTCTTACTCCTGCAAATCATTATTTTTTAACTATTTATCCAACTCATTTTAGAATATTGCTGTTAATTTAGTTTTCACCTTTTTTTCAGGAAGTGAATTTCAGATCATAGCAGTTCACTGAAATGAAACAAACATTCAGATATCTGCCTTTTTTATTTTGCAAATTACCTGACATTCATGCCCGACCTTTCTGCCTGCGGAAACAGCATCTCATTATACAGTCTACCAAAAATCTCTCAAATTTCAACAACTCCACTACATCGCTTGTTAGCTTGCCTTCTCATCATCTCGGTTTTTAATGACATTGCATAAGGCTGAGAAACCAATGAGATCCTTCGTTAAGCATATTTAAAGTTGCTGGCAATAACTAAGGTACTACAGACAAAATCACTTTTTTTTAAAAAAAGAATCATCGGTTTATTCGACATGCACAAGATGTGACATTCACTTAACTCAGCTATCAATCTTACCAATGGCCTATTTCACAATTTGCAGTTGAAATGGTCCTTTAATCCTTTGATGTCTAAAGTTATTTTCTCTGCAGCATTCTCCCGATTCGGTGTGGTATTTCACAACGCACACTGAAATCCCTTGCTCTCGGCTGCTTAACAGAACAATCGCAATACTTGAAGCTTAAATCAAAATAAATGCCACCTTTCTCAGCAGATTTAGTTACAAGATTGATTCAATTACCAAGCTTGTATTAACACTTCGATGCACCTGTGGGTGTGATGCTGAATACATGTTAATTTTAAGTGAAATGCAATCTGGCCTGCTCACCACCTGCATTCAGTGGGCTGCTGTAATATCTAGCAAATCGCTGCTACAAAAAGAATCTGTAGAGCTTACTCAGACTGCTGTGACATGGAGAACAAATAATGCAGATATCAACATCTCTTCAATTAACTGATGCCAAGAAGAAATAGGTTAAGTTTGAAGAAAGATTTTGTAAGGAAGGTGCTTTTCCGAAGACAAAATTGAAGCCTCAGCAACAAAGATGAAAAGAGACCCAACATAAGTTAATGCTTTTGAAAATTTGGATTTTTCTGTTGCTAATATCATTGATTCTGAAACGTATAAATCTTGCTCTGTGCAAAGCAGAGTGGCACATCATCAGTGTGGGTATTGTGTGATCAGGGGTTTTTACTTCAGTGTCTCTACATGCTCTTCAGGTTTTAGCCATTAATGGACATTGAAGTACAGAACACTTCAGAGAATCATTGAATCCCTATAGTATGGAAACAGGTTATTTGGTTCATCAAGTTCACACCTACCCTCTGAAAAGCATCGCACCTAGAACTACCCCACTCACCCTACCGCTGTAACGCTACATTTTCCCATGGCTAGTCCACTTAGCGTGCACCTTGGGAGGAATTCAGAGCACCTGGAGGAAACCCATGCAGACACAGGGAGAATGTGCAATTGCCACACAGACAGTTGCCCAAAGGTGGAATCGGACCTGGGTCCCAGGCACAGTGAAGCAGAAATACTGACCACCGTGCTGCCCACTTGTCTTGACAATACGAAGCTCCTCTGCATCCTGATTAGCCATACCATCATGTTCCCTTTGAGGCCTTCCTTGCAGATTCAGGTTCGCGTTTCATTTAGAATTGCACTTGTGTAGTGCCTATCAGAAACGCCAGGTTGCTCCAAAGTACTTTAGAATTAGTAAAGTATCCCTGAAGCAAAAACTGAAATTGCCGGAGAAACTCAGCAAGTCTGGCAACATCTGTGAAGAGACAGACAGACATAATGTATCAAGTTCCAGTCAGTGAACTCGAAACATGAACTCTGCTTTCTCCCCACAGATCCTGCTGGACCTGCTACCTTTTTCCAGCAATTTCTGTCTTCGCTTCAGATTTTCAGCATCCGCAATTAAGGTTTGTTTATTCACCAGTGGGTTGTGGGCATCGTTGGCCAGGCATCCCTACTTGCCTTTAAACTAAGAGGCTTGCTAAGCCATTTCAGAGGGCAGTTGACTGTGAACCACATTGGTTGTGGGTCGAGAGTCACATGCAGGCTGGACTAGGTAATTTTGGCAGATTTCCTTCCCCGAAGGACGTTAGTGAACCAGATGGGCTTTTCCGACAATTGACAATGGATTCACAGTCATCAGTAGATTCTTAAATCCAGATTATTATTGAATTCAAATTCCACCATCTGCCATGGTGGGATTCGAACCTAGGTCCCCAGAGCATTGGCTGAATTGCTGGATTAATAGTCTAGCAATAATACCACTAGGCAATCACCTCACCATCTTTGAAAAGCAGGCACTGTTATCATGTAGGAAACCTGGCATCCAAATTCTGCAGAGCAAGTTCCCACAAACAGTACAATGATAATAACAAGACCATCTGCTAAATACTGGTGGGGGAAACATCCCTGAAGGAATGTCATGGGATCTTTCACATCCACCTGGAGCCTCGGTTAGCACTTGTGCTTCCTAAATACTGCACTGGAATGTCATCAAGTCTTGAGTCACTACAGTGTCCGCTATATTCACAACTGAAGGTCAGAGTGCTGCACGTTGAGCTATGAATGGTAAAAGCTACATGGAAAACCTAAAATGTTCATCTAGCCTCAACATGACACAAGCCAAAAAAAAAAGACCATTCATGCTAGGCAGTGGATGTGATCTTGACAATTACACAGAAAGCTACTCAAGCCAACCGGCCTGTTCAGGGGTTTAACTTTCTGAAACAAAATCAGAGATTACTGAAGAGCTCAGCCAGTCTGGCAGCATCTGTGGAGAAAAAGCAGAGTTAATGTTTTTGGTCCAGTGACCATTCCAAGGAATTTCCAGCAATTTCTGATTTTGTTACTGATTTCCAGCATCCACAGTTCTTTCAGCTTTTGCCTAACTTTCCTACATGTCCATACAGCTCCCAAATGACTTTCATTTGATACAGTGTCGTACCATGATGCTATAATAAGACTCTGACATTTCTGATAAAATGAAGTGCGAATAAACAGTTGGCTGCTACAGAAACTGAACAGCAAACAGTTCAGGGCTCTCAACGTGGCTTGCAATCCATCACAGTGCTGGATGGAGGGGACAGGAACTTATCCATTACCCCCTATGCCCACTTGGACTAAATTCACACAACAATTTCTGGTAACCTGTCAATATTATATGGGTTGATAATGTCGTGTATTGTGTGGTAAAGAACAATGACTATGAGCCATTGCAAGAATCAATGACCCTCTTTCAAGTTCAACGGATTAACACAATAAGGCAATGAGTAATTTAAGAAGTACATTGAAGTACAGTGATCCAAGTTTTATTCCAAGTACAATCCGAAATAACTGAAGGAGTCAAGAATTATCAGAGTAAATGAGTAGAAGCTGCCATTAATAGTACAACACCATGAGTTTTTTTGATTTGCACTTCACCATGTTAGTCCTCAATGCTTCCATTAAATCAGAACAAGGTTTCATTTACTGAATTAATTCATTCCCCCTCGACACAGCAAGTTAGGCTTGCATTTACGTAGGGCAAAAGTGAGGACTGCAGATGCTGGAGATCAGAGTTTACAGGTCAGGCAGCATCCGAGAAGCAGGAAAATTGACGTTTCGGGCAAAAGCTGTTCATCAGGAATGAGGCCAGGATGGTGCATTTACATAGCCAAAGTGCTTCACAGCCAATGAAATACTTTGAGGCATAATCACTGCTATAATGTAGGATGTGCAAGCTCCTACAAGCAAATTAAATTGACTGCTGGGAATAATTCTCTTTCAACTTCTTCCATCAGGCAGGAGATGCAGAAGCTTGAAAACATGCACGAACAGGTTCAAGAACAGCTTCTTTGCTGCTGTGATTAGACTGATGAACGGTCTTCCCTAATTTCCAATGTAATGTTTAACTTGCTTTGTGCACCTCCTGTGCATGTAACCCTGCATACCTTGCTCTGTCTAAACACCCGATGATCTGTATGTCCTTGTTTGTCATTGTCTGCCTGTAATGCTCACAAAACAAAACCTTTCACTGTAGGTACATGTGACAGCACTAAAATCAAACTGAATAACTCTGTTCCTCTTACTTGAAATGGGATGTTTCTACATTTAGTCAAGAGGATGGATGATCCCAAGCCACAGGATACAAAATAGATACAAAACTTTTCTCTTGATAAAAGCAAAATGCTGCAGGCACTGAAGTCCTGAAATAAAACAAGAAATTGCTGGAGAAAGCAGGCAGCTCTGGTGGTATCTGTGGAGAGGAAGCAGACAGAGTTAATGTTTCGAGTCCAGTATGACTCACCTTTAGAACTGGGTTTCAACGAAGACTTGAGTGTTCACTCTTTCTTTTTCCACAGATGCTGCCACACCTGCTGAGTTTCTCCAGCACTTTGTTTTCATTCCTTTTCTTGATGGTTGGTTTATTAACAGAATGCAGAATTACACACATCTGCCTCCTCCTTGTGAACACCCAGTGCCCCTAAATACTTATTTCCTTGCTCACTTCAGTAAACTGGCCCAACATTTACTTGTACAGTTATGTTTGTGGTCAACACCCTACAAGGTAGAGCAACATGTACTCATCCGCAAAACTGAAGTGTTTACCTGAATATTCTAGATTTACTCCTCAAAGTTTGGGAGAAGATTTGTAGCTCGGGTGCTCGTTGTTGTGGTTCTGTTCGCCGAGCTAGGAATTTGTCTTGCAAACGTTTCGTCCCCTGTCTAGGTGACATCCTCAGTGCTTGGGAGCCTCCTGTGAAGCGCTTCTGTGCTGTTTCCTCCGGCATTTATTGTGGCCTGTCTCTGCCGCTTCCGGTTGTCAGTTCGAGCTGTCCGTTGTAGTGGCCGGTATATTGGGTCCAGGTCGATGTGTTTGTTGATATTATGACACTCATCCACAGACTCTATCAACAAACACATCGACCTGGACCCAATATACCGGCCACTACAGCGGACAGCTCGAACTGACAACCGGAAGCGGCAGAGACAGGCCACTATAAATGCCGGAGGAAACAGCACAGAAGCGCTTCACAGGAGGCTCCCAAGCACTGAGGATGTCACCTAGACAGGGGACGAAACGTTTGCAAGACAAATTCCCAGCTCGGCGAACAGAAGCACAACAATTTACTCCTCAGTGAGAGATCAATAATCAATGATTTATCAGCATATTACCTAATAACATAATTAATGAGTTATGATATACTTGAGGATTTTGATGTAATAAAAGTTGGAGGAGGCTAGTACAATGCAACTGAAACGTTACTATCTAAATGTTTCAAATCAGTGGTTGGCACAGTGGTTAGCACTGCTGCCTCACAGCGCCAGAGACCCGGGTTCAATTCCCGCCTCAGGTGACTGTGTGGAGTTTGCACATTCTCCCAGTGTCTGCGTGGGTTTTCTCCGGGTGCTCCGGTTTCCTCCCACAGTCCAAAGATGCACATGTTAGGTGAATTGGCTATGCTAAATTGCCCGTAGTATTAAGTGCAGGGGTAAAACATAGGGGAATGGGTCTGGGCGGGTGCGCTTCGGCAGGTTGGTGTGGACTTGTTCCACACTGTAAGTAATCTAATCCAATCTAATCTAAAATACACAAATCCTTGACTGCATCAGAGGAGCAGGAACATCAACACCTCAGGCAGAAGCCCTGGCCTGAAACATCAATTTTCCCGCTCCTCAGATGCTGCTTGATCTGCTGTGCTTTTCCAGCACCACTCTAATTTTGATTCTAATCTCCAGCATCTGCAGTACCCACCTCCGCCTAAATCCTTGACTGCTCTTACTTAAATCACACCTTCTTTGGTTGTTTCCAGACAAAACAATGAGATATTTTATTCTTGGCATTCCAAAACTTTTTTATTCACTCATGAGATGTGGATATCACTGGCTGGACCACTGTTTGTTGCCCTCTGTTCCTAGTTTCCCACGATAAGGTGGTGGGGACTATCGTCTTCATCTGTGCAGCTCATGTCATACATGAAGAGGTTTACTCCGTAATTAATGAGAGGACCATGTAGAATGCTAACGAGTGCATTTCACTAGTAGTTTGACAGGGTGATCATGCACTCTCAACCCCAAGGTGCTAACTGATAACAAAATTCCTCAAGCATACCAGCTCAAGTTTAATTTAGGTAAATGTGAGGTGCTGCATTTTGGAAAGGCAAACCAGGGCAGGACTTATACACTTAATGGCAAAGTCCTGGGGAGTGTTGCTGAACTTGGATTTCTGGTTCATTGTTCCTTCAAAATAGAGTCTTCAGTAGATAGGATCGTGAAGAAGGCGTTTAGTATGCTTTCCTCTATTAGTCAGTGGCATTGAGTATAGAAGTTGGGAGGTCATGTTGCAGCTGTACAGAAGGTTGGTTAGGCCACCTTTGGAATATTGCATGCAATTCTGCTCTCCCAGCTTTAGGAAAGTTGTGAATTTAAGGTTGCAGAAAACTGGCCCAGGAATCCGTAAACTGTTTCTTCGAGTCTGCAACAGTTGGGGACAGCTGCGTCTAATACCCACCACATCACATTCCCCGGGATAATAGGGAAGAGTTCCATATCTCCCATTGAGGGTTCCTGCCTACTCCAGACAGTGTGTTGGGACAGCTTGATGAGGGCAAGGAGCTGAACAGTGTACACCAGTAGCTATAAAGGAAACGTTTCCAGATAGAACAGAAGTCTTTCCTTGTTTGTGTTCAAGGTACTTAGTCAATGCCCTGGATCTTTGTATTCTTAAACTTGACTACACATCGATTTACCAGATTGCATCTTAACATCCCAAACAAAAGACGTCATAGCTTCCAAAGGCAGCCATACACCAATAAAAATCTTACAAAATAAGACAGGAGTAGGGTCAAAGGTGGAGTTTGCAATATTATCTCAAGGTTCAGGAGTACGCCCAGTTTAATGAGCTTTGCCTGTGTACGTGGGCTACACCTGATCGCTTTAATTGCTACATTTCATCACGATCGCTTTCTGTTGCAAAGTAAACAGCAGCAAGGTCTTTAGCTGCAGGTCAGTTTAGCTCTGACGGGGTTAAGTTCCAAGTGGAAACTGCATGTTTCAGTAACTCCCTTTTGTTTACTTTATAGTTTAAATGCCAAGAGCTGCAGGACTACATCAGTGGCTGCTTTACCAAGTTGCACAGAATTGCACAGCAAACAAGGAAAAGATAGGGGAATGGGACCAAGTATGTCGCTCATACAGAGAGCTGCAGGAATATGGCATGGTCAAGGGCCGCCTCTGTGCTGTGACCACTCCAGACCGGTGCTCCCTTATCTATTAGAAATCAAAACTTGTGCTTTCTCAGTCAGACCTAACCAGCTTATCCTTATATACATCTTTGCGAGTTGCTTCAGCCTTGTTGCACCACATTCTCACCACATTTTAGGATACCCCTGAATTCCACAATAAATTTCTAATGAATCAACTTACATCTATGTTCCAGAATGTTGAAACTTCTGCATCCCTGCTCCCCCAACAATGCATCAAGGAACTCTAGTAAAAAAAATTAGAGACCTGAAATACTTTGTCAGTTTTTTTTGGTGTTGTCAAGAGAACATGTGGCAATGGAATTAGCAGCTTGTCCAAAGTGGCCAGGAGAGCAAGCCAATGGTGACAAAAGAGTCTCTGTTTGACCACAGTGTAGAAAACATGCACTGAGCCAGGCAGCAGCTCGGTTTTTAAAAAAATCGCAATTTGGTTGGTAGCTGCATCTATATCTTTCATCCTGTGGTCCTCTCAGAGCCTGTAGTATGGTCAGGCAATAAAGGACCTGCCATCCCACAGTTAACAATGGGGCTACTGGAGAAAGTTAGATTAGACATTAATCAATGTCAATGTCATATAAAGCAAATGAGTACCAGAAGAAGATTAATTAATACCATGAGATAAAATGCACCCAACAGCATGTAAATACCTGTTCAAAGGCTATTATGGCACAGTGGTAGTGTCCTTAATTCTGGTCGAAGAGGCATGGGTTCAAGTCCTACCTTGTGTAATACCTTGGTACCTGAACCGGTTGATTAGAAATTATCTATAAAAGGACTATTTAAGAGCTCTTATGGTGCAGTAGTGTCTCTGCCTCTAGGTCAGAAGGTCTGGGCTCAAGTTCTATCTGCCCCAGAAGTGTGTCAGATTATTGAGGACTGTTCCTGAGAGGTGTGAACTGGCTCTGTGCTTGTTATCTGTTCCGTGTGGGAATGTTTCAGTAGCAGTAATGTGCAGTTTTTCTTAACTTGAGCCAGAGACATCACAAGAAACTCTCTTGTATCTCAAATATAACGTAACCAGCTACTAACCGATATCTAATAACATAATCTATTTATCAAGAACAACCTAATTCTACTTGAGAGACTGTGAGCTCATCTTTCTCCACTGACCATCAGGGATCACTGGATGATGAATGGCAGCAAATCTGAAAAAGGTATCCCTTATAGTTCTAACAGAAACCAACACAGGATATCAATATTTACAATAACTATCATTAACCACATAAATAAAGAACTGCAGATGCTGGAGATCTGAAACAAAAAAACCTGCAAGTGCTGAAGAAAATCAGCACGTCTGGCAATATCTGTGGGAAGAAAACAGAGTGAACATTTTGAGTTCAGTGACTCAAATTGATGGCAGCCTGGAAAAAATAATATTTACGCTGAAGACAGAATTTCAGTTTTTATTTTGGGGGAGGGGGTTGGGAGTGCAGTGATGGGATTGGATAGGTGAAGATGGAGCCCAGAGAGATATGAAAGAGGTTGGTAAATGAGGACATCATGGAAAGCAGAACAGAAGAAAACTGACAGTGTGAGAGAGAGAGAGAGAGAGAGAGAGAGAGAAAGACAGAGAGAGAGAGAGAGAGAGAGAGAGAGAGAGAAAAAGACAGAGAGAGAGAGACAGCACAAGTAAATAACTGAGATTAATTTGATTCATGAACCTGTTATGAATTTTAAACACATTTATTTTTGAGCTACAGGGAGAGGCTGAACAGGCTGTGGCTGTGTCCCTACAGCGTTGGAGGCAGAGGGATGACCTTATTGAGGTTTATAAAATCACGAGTGGCATCGATAGGATAAATGGACAAAGTCTATTTTTCCATGGGGTGGGGGAGTCCAGAACTAGAGGTTCTGGACTAGCTTTAGGGTGAGGGGGGAAAGATATAAAAGACACCTAAGGGGCAACTTTTTCCTCTCAGAGGGTGGTATGTGTATGGAATGAGCTGCCAGAGGAAGTGGTGGAGGCTAGTACAATTGCAACATTTAAAAGGCATTTGGATGGGTATAATGAATAGGAAGAGTTTGGAGGGATATGGGCCAGGTGCTGACAGGTGGGGCGAGATTGGTTGCGATATTTGGTCGGCATGGACGAGTTGGACCGTAAGGTCTGTTTCCGTGCTGTACATCTCTATGACAGGACCATCTGGTTATCCAGTTGCTCGTCTAGTACAGGGCTACCTCAATTATCTGAATGTCATGGGCGGGGAGTATTTTGTTCGGATAACACAGTTTACCCAAGCAACGGGACCTTGAGATCTTGTTCGGATAATCCAAAATTCAGATAATTGATGTTCAGATAATAGAGGTTATACTGTAAACCTCTGAAACATTCCAAAGCATTAACATTCTTCCTTAAGGAGACCAATACCGTCCACAGTACTCTTGGTGTCGTCTCAGCAGTACCTCGTAAAACTGAAATATAACCTCCTAGCTCTTGTATTCAATTCCTTTTTCAATCAGTTAGAACATTCTATTACAAAAAAGAAACTGTTGGAGAAACTGAGCAGGTCTGGCAGAATCTTTGTGAAGATAGCACAGTTAACATTTCACGTCCACAGATTCCAGCAATTTCTGCTTTTGTTTCAGATCTCCAGCGTCCACAGTTTTTTGTTTTAAAGGAGAACATTCTAGTAGCCGCACTAACTACTTGCTGCACCCGCATTCTAACATTTAGTTCAACGTTCAATAAAATAGGTTATCAGGAGACAAAATTGGTTAATGTAAATCAAAATATTCAACTTTGCAGCTTTATGGGAGATCTATCGGAAGTCAGTTCTTTGATCTCACGAGAATCTTGTGTTTCATCATTGGTGATGGCAGAGATTCTGAAAGTTTGTCTAATTCTCGTTTAAAAAGAAACAAAGTAGCAATAATTTACTTGAGCAGATAATATGAATTTTAGTAGCATATTGGCTGAGAACTGAATATTGCTGAAAATGTGCTCCTGGAAAAGCACAGTAGGTCAGGCAGCATCCAAGGAGCTGGAGAAGGAGAAAGTGAAGACTGCAGATCAGAACTGAAAATGTGTTGCTGGAAAAGTGCAGTAGGTCTGGCAAATCTCCAGCTCTGATCTCCAGCATCTGCAGTCCTCACTTTCTCCTCTCCTGCTCCTTGGATGCTGCCTAACCTGCTGCGTTTTTCCAGGAACACATTTTCAGCTCTGATCTCCAGCATCTGCAGTCCTCACTTTCTCTGAGAACTGAATATTGACAAGATACTCACAAGTGGGCAGTAGGAAAAGAGCAGTAAAGTGGGACTAGTTAGATATTATTTTCCAAGGGCCAGTACAGACACTAATACTCTATTTCAATGTTTTTCTAACAATGTAAAGAACGTCACGTTTCTCCACATTTGTGTTTGAATTCTTTGCCCACTCACTTAGCGTTACCAAATCTTCCTTGAATTGTCTGCTGGCAAAGTATTACCCCTGATGGTATCGATGTGCCTCTAAAGTGCACAGACTCCTTCAGTCTTTCAATCCCCTGAGAGATTATAAATGTACGCAATTTCAATTCTGCAAAATTACAAGATAACTTAATGGGACAATGACCTTCAAAAGCTATAAATATTTTACCAGACCATTAGCATGGGTTCTACATTAATAAAGAACATGTCTGCCAAAATCTTACGATTACCCTGGAAACACAATCATTTCAAACCTTGTTTGCAATTTGTTTATTTTTGAAAGCACAAACTCCTTTGCTATGCACATATTTATCACAGATTGGACAAGCTGCAAAACACCTTATGCAGTATCAATAAAATGCTAGTTCAATGAAAGCAACTTTGGATCAATTATCACAGAAGGATATGCTTCTGTATCATGGAATACATTTGAATGCAATGCATATCATGCAGGCAACTGAATTCAACTTCTATTAATAACCTGAAATACTGGAGTGCTCCTAAATTGCTGTCAATTATCTCCAGCAGGTCTACTGTGGAAATATTTTTTTAAAAAGCACACCAATTTCAGATTACTACTCATTCAGTTGTTGCATGAAGCTTATTGCATTCAGTTCAGAGTCAGTGAGGAAAGAGATTGAGCTCCTAGTCAAAATACCATTGTTCTTCCACTTTAACAAATTTGTTGTTTCTTTATTCTTTGTTTCAACCTTAATATGACCCTTGCCAAACATAGAAACTGTGAATAAATGAAAACTATGGTTGCTGGAAATCAGAAACAAAAACAGAAATCACTGGAAAAACTCAGCAGGTCAGGTAGCATCTGTGGAGGGAAAGAGAGTTAATGTTTTGGGTCCAGTGATCCTTTTTCAGAACGGCTGTAAATCTTAGTTTCACAACGCTCTATTGACCCCTGACTTCAACACAATTTTGCAGGAAACAGCTGCAGATTTTCACTACCCTTTATTAAAGATGTACTTTCTCACTTCATCCCTGAACAGTCTAAGTTTTAGCTAATGGCCTCTTGTTCAGAACTTGCTGTAGCAGATCAAACAGTTTCTCTCTCTGTCTGTCTCTATCCTAAGGCAATGCAATCTCTTGTGTCCCTTTAATGAGGAAAACATCACACCTAATAACAACATTTTAAAATAAGCTTCTTCCTGCCAGCAACTCATACGAATTTATTTTTGGCATAACATTGCTTCCTGAGGGAATCTTTTCAGCTTCACCTGTTCCAGAATTCGAACACATTAATTAACATGACTGACCCAGCATTGGTTGTGCAGAATTATTGCAACAGCACTTTCCGAACATTTCCCCACTTTACAGCTTAAAAACAAAGGTGGTAGGGGCCTGAAGTATAGGTGTGGTGATTGATCCCACAGCAGCTTTTGCTGCCTCACAGCTTGCAATCCCACAATTTCAACTTGTGAACCCACTTGGAGATCCCGACTCCCAACTTTGGGAAGCTCTGTAATACAGACGTTGCCTTCAGGCGAGACATTAAACGTGTACTCCAACTCACCCAAACTCCAGCCGCAAATCTATCTAGTTTGTTTACATATACTGTAATTTAAAGATTTCAATAATGCAATTCAAAAGCTAAGCACGGAGTTCAGCTGGTGTCTTGGTCAATGTTTCTGCTTTAACCAACATCTGAACCAGATTAATCAGTTGCTAAACATAATGCTCGGTGTAGACTCTTCCTGAAGCAAAATGGCTGAAACAATTGCCATATACTCTGCAATTGGTGCAGGTATAAATGGGCCAAATGGCATCCTACTTCACTGTAACAAGTGTATGATTCTCCGATAACAATCACCACATTTCAGAATAACATACATAAGCATTCCTGCTTCATGTTAATGGTATGTTAGTTATGTTATTTATATATATCTTAATTAAGCACCGAGGACACTTGTAAAGAGACTGTTGGGACAGAAGGGTAGTAGAGACAAGCAGGTAGGAAGCAGACATTCCTTATGCCACATTCTCTGACTAAGCCTATTATTAAGGATTAGCCTCAGATTTGTTTTTCAAATTGCTTGCGACTGATTTAGTAGTGAGAAAAAGACATAGCGAGCACATCTCCACATACCAAGCTATTATGAGAATGCATCCACTACGGGCAATGTAGACAATAGACAATAGGTGCAGGAGTAGGCCATTCTGCCCTTCGAGCCTGCACCACCATTCAATATGATCATGGCTGATCATCCTTATTCAGTATCCTGTTCCTGCCTTATCTCCATAACCCTTGATTCCACTATCCTTGAGAGCTCTATCCAACTCTTTCTTAAATGTATCCAGAGACTGGGCCTCCACTGCCCTCTGGGGAAGAGCATTCCACACAGCCACCACTCTCTGGGTGAAGAAGTTTCTCCTCATCTCTGTCCTAAATGGTCTACCCCGTATTTTTAAGCTGTGTCCTCTGGTTCGGCACTCACCCATCAGCGGAAACATGTTTCCTGCCTCCATAGTGTCCAATCCTTTAATGCAACTAACTGTGGACAGTAAAACTGAAATGTGGCCATCCCATGACAAATGATTGGAAAACACAAACTTAGAGAGGCAAGGGCAACTCAGCACCACCTTCTGATGAGCAATTCGGGATGGGTAAATAATGGCCCAGACATCAACACCCATACCAAACATCTACAAAGGTCCCCACAAGTCATATACCATCCTGATTTGGAACTGCTATTCCTTCATAGTCAGTGTGTTACAATCACGTAATTCACTCTCTAACATAATTATGGAAAAACCTAGCCCGCCCTTGCCAAGGGCACTTGTCCCTCTAAGTTTGTGTTTTCCAATCATGTGTCACGGGGATGGTCACATTTCAATTTTACTGTCACACTGAGGCAATTGCCATTCAGCCTGCTCACTTTTCCACTCCTGGCTTGTTTTCATGGATTGCTTTTCTGGTTGGAGGATGGCAAAGTTAGCTGAAGGTATTCTATGATTCTCTGATGATTCTATGAAAATACAAGGGAGGACGAAGAAGCACCATTGAGGTTTTGCGATTTGTTCATGCGATGTGAGCCCTTGCCCTGAACCACAGCAGTCCACATGGGATGGTACATCCATTATCTGCTATGTAGAGTGTCCAGCCCAAGAAAATAGGGAAAGGATCAGAGAGAAAGTTGATATTTCTCATCTCAATTCCAGTTCCACAATACTGTGTATGGTTGTCTCTAGGACTACGCAACATTGTCAATTTTTTTTTATATTTCACAACGATGTAAGTATTCCCAATACAATGACAGATTAAAAGTTGGAAAACGCAGATTTGATGTCTTATCATCCCATTTCTTATGTAATGCTGAGTCTACATAACCACAAATTCCTGTTGCCTACAGAAAAGCAGGTTCAATGTGTCATTTCTGCCTGAGACAGATGGTTGAGTGTTCAAATCTCACTCCAGAGATCTTAACACATTCGACATTGATACTGGAGGACTGCTGCAGCGTCAGAGGTGCATTTGTATACACGAGATTTAGCTACAAACCTGACCATTTAAAAAAAATGGTCAAAGAGTCATAGAAAGGAACAGCAGGGAAACGGACCTTTCGTTTCAACTTGTCCATGCCGACCAGACATACTAAATCAGTCCAGTCTCATTTACCAGCATTTGTCTCATATCCCTCTAAACCCTTCCTATTCAGGTACCCATCCAGATGCCTTTTAAATGTTGTAATTGTACCAACTTCCACCACTTCCTCTGGCAGCTCATTCCATACACACACCGCCCTCTGCATGAAAAAGTTGCCCAAGGTTCCTTTTAAATCTCACCTAAAACCCCTCTCACCTAAAACCTATGCCCTCTAGTTTTGGTCTCCCATAGCCTGGAGGAAAAGACCTTAACTCTTTACTCTATCCATGCCCCTTATGATTTTACAAGCCACTATAAGATCATCCCCTCACTCTCCATTGCTCCAAGGAAAGTAGCCCCAGCCTATTAAAAGACCCTATGACATAAAGGGCATGTCACAGAACAACAGAGCTCAGAAGGAGGCCATTCAGCCTACTGCCTGTGTGCTGGATTTATCAATTTGCCTTTTCCCCTAAGGCTTCCCAATGACACAATCAAGATCTGTCACTCAATCAACACTTTAATAAAAACCACAATTTTCTAGTCATTTAATTCATTGGTATTTTCTTTGAAATTCATTGTGTGCCATTTGGCTGCTGCATTCACTTACATCATACCCATGTTGCCAATTGAAAAATTCTCCCCATCTCTGAAAGACATGGAGAGAAGAGGAAAAATGTGATTTTTCGAATGCACATTCATTAATAAGTTATATCAGGTGGCTGCGAAATGGTCTTGACAATCTGCAAAGGCAGCAGCAATTTTAGGTAATGTAGCAGAACTAATCCTTAAAACAAATCTAAAACACAGAACCTCTGTCACCTTCAAGCAATTGGGGCTGTTGAGAATGAGGTGCCAAAGTCTGATGACCTTCAACAGCCCCTTGCAAGGAGGAAACAATGTAAGACATCAATAAAGAGGATCAGGAAAGGAACTCAAACTATCAAACTGCTTCCACACTCCGGAAGCAAGTTAAGCTGCTTCATAATGCAGGCACTGGGAGCATTTTTCTTGTCAACTCCAGCAGGTGATTATTTGCAAGTAGGTACCACATGCTCACAATTAGCACATCCGCTCAAACTCAAAAATAAAGTTATCAACTCGTGAGGATCTAAAAATTTAATACAAGGCTAAATTTGAGCACTGCCAAGTTCTAGTCTGTACACTAAGATTGCTGTATTATTTCTGTAGGGCTTTACTGAATACTTCCTTTCCCTGGAAAGGAAACAACCATCTCAGCGAATTCTAAATGCAGGAGATACACTGAGTATGCAATGTTCCCTCAGTGAGAATTTGTTTTCATAGGTTTCCAATCACTTTTGGCGAGGGGAGGGTGGGAGGAATGGTAAAAACTAAAAGGAATGGGCTTAGGAGGGTTCAGTTCTTATCTGGTTTAAAAAAAACATAAAAGTAGAGTGATAGAATTCAAGTAAATTAGTGGTGGAACAGTGTACAACTTTCAGGACTTGCATTGATATAGCATCTTTCTTGATCTCAGAATACCTGAAAGCACTTTATAGCAACTGTATTTCAATCATACTTCATTGGCTTTCTTACATAATATCACCCAAAGAGAGAGAAAATGAAGGTGAAAGACTGAGGACAAGAAAATACTGCACTTACCATTTGGCATCATCATATAATTTTAACTCAATCATTGAAATTAGAATCCATTAAGGTTCATGTTAATACACAAGTAAATCTAACTCATGCTGCTGGTTAGTTTCAAGCAGAATTATGTTCTCAACACCTCACTCACTGTTTGAACAATCACATTTCAGCAATACTGAATTGATTGTAGAGCATTTTGGGAGGTCCCTGGTCTGTGCAAGTTGCTACGGAAATGAAAGACTGCCCTTCTTGAGGCACAGTAATGAAATATGTCATAAATGACATACTATATGTGGTTAAAATGATGGCATTTCATTCTCCCCAAATCCATTTATGATCACATAAACGCCATAAATTCATCTTGCCCATCTATATAATCAGATACAGCATGCTTCGCACATTCTGATGGTTGTATATTTTAACCTCCGATAGCAAATAGAACTAAACTACTGTCTTTCCATTATTAACAAAGTAAAAATCTTTCAACGATAGCATGTTACATAACTAGAAATGTTAACGCAGCAGAAGGCAAGATGAACACATACCGTGACACAGATGCTGGCTTTGCTCTGAAACACAGTAGCGTTTTGCTCACTTTGGCATGTCGTTCAAAATGTCTAAAATGAAACCTAACTCTTCTTACATCTGTTAACTCAACTGCAATTACAGGAGGTGTTGCCTTATGCCTTCTATGGACATTTATGGTTCGTACAAATACTCCCGTGTGCGTTCTGAGCTCTGAAACACAGGTGCGATTCAGGAACTGTGCTGCCTACAAGTGAATACCACAGGTGTGGGAGTACCGTCAGCACCACTAATAGATCATACTTTACAGCTCGTGAATGTCTGAAGTGGATTCATTAATGCGCATTGATTGCAGTAAAAAGAAATTCCACTCATTCTACAGTACAGCAATCTAACCCAGAGAGGTTTGTTTAAAAGTGGTACCAGTATTAGGCTAGATACCAGGATTTTTTTTAAGGCAGAAATTATTTAAAGCTCTTTTTCAATAATTTGTTTGTCCTGATCAGTATGGTTAATGGGAAGTAACAGTATATGTGCATTACACGAAGTGGTGAAAACTCCACCAATTTTACCAATTTTCCAGAAATTGGTTATGGAATTGTTTCAAGTTGTATCTTTTCTGAACAACATAAACAAATGAATTAATCCACACAGTTGAAACTTTGGTGTTTCATTTAGCAGCTGCGGTGCACAGCAGTGGTGACCTGGCAGGTTTAAGGAGAGCCTTGAGGGACTAAGATGGAGAACTGAGACCAGATTGATGACAGGCAGCACTGACGTAGGAAGACAGACTGGATCAGTTCGAACTGTATTCACAGGAGCTTACAGGAATGAAGCAGGAGGAGCAAATTCATTTAAACAGGATTACACAGGTAAATATAGGAAGGATGTTCCCGATGATTGGGGAATCTACATCTCGGGATCACAGTCTAAGGATATGAGGTAGGCCATTTATGACTGAGTTGAGGAGAAATTCCTTCACCCAGTGGAATTCTATGCGACAAAGTGATGTAGGTCAAAACATTGACTATTTTCAAGAAGGATTCAGAGCAGGAACAGATAATTGAGTTAGATGATCAGCTATGAGCAGACCAGGCTTGAAGCGTTAAAAGGCCTACTCCTGCTCTTGTTGTACATTTATTAAGATTAGATTAGATTCCCTAAAGTGTGGAAACAGGCCCTTCGGCCTAACAAGTCCACACCGACCCTCTGAAGAGTAACCCACCCAGACCCATTTCCCTCTTACTAATGCACCTAACACAATAGGCAATTTAGCATGGCCAATTCACCTGACCTGCACATCTTTGGACTGTGGGAGAAAACTGGAGCACCTGAAGGACACCCACGCAGACACTGGGAAAACGTGCAAACTCCACAAAAACAGTCACTTGAGGCTGGAATCGAACCTGGAACCCTGGTGCTGTGAGGCACCGCACATGGACAAAAACGTAGAAAGGAGTTTAGGGAGGGAGTCCAGAGGTTGAGGCCAAGAACTTAAAGGCATGACCACCATTGGCAGAGTGATAAAAATCGGTGCGAGGGAGAGACCAGCACTGCAGAAACAGGACGTTGGAATGCTGTGGGACTGGGAGAGATAGGGAAGAGAAGCACCATGATGTTAAAACAAGGATGATGCAAATGTATTGCAACTATCTCCTTCAGATACCTGCTGTGATACCTACACTTTGATGGGGCTCATAAATCAAATTGAAGTATCTCAGCGATAGCTACTGATGTCTTTGGAAACCTCAAATTTGTTTGCGTAAGGATATTAGTACCCTGGAGCAACAATATGATGATGCTATAGAGCTGCAAATGCTGGAGTATAAAAAGGTAGAGAGCGCGAACAGAGTTAGAACAGAAGGAGCACTCTGGAAGAAGTCAGACCAGAGGATAAATGTGTATGAACAAATAAAGAAGATAGATGAATCTTTACCTGATGTAACTACAAGCCAGAGTCTGTCATGTCTATAATTACAGTGTGCAGCCATATTTAATGTCAATGGATAATAAATCGTGTCACTTGGAACTCCAAGCCTGAAGACAGTTCTTGATTTTTTCTTCTCCTTGAGCAGTTTCCAATGAATGCAAACCCAATGTGTGGCAATAAACCACACAATAAGAGAGAGACCCCGCAGCTATGAAGCTCTCAAATTTAAAACCCTTGATCAATGAGCCACCCATCCTACACCTTGTACTTGGCCCATACACTTCCACTAACACGGAGGGAAGACACTGATGAATTTTAACATGGCGAACAGTCCCATGTATATTTTTGCATTCATATAAAACTTAAAAGATACTGAAAATTCTTCAAAAAAGATCACAAGAAGAATCTAAATGAAGAAGTTTAGTGGGCCTAGGGAATAGCATAGAAATGGCCATTCTCCCCAAATGTTCTATTTTGGTGTTTAAGCCTCACATGAACCTTGCAAAACCATCCTTCCTCTGACTCGATCAGCATACCCATCCTTTTACTTCTCCTTCAAAACAATTATGCAGATTTCCCCTTAAATACTTCTATGTGATTCCCCCCAACCATTAAGTGTGTGATAGCCAGTTGCCAATTCTAACCACTCTGGATAAAGAAGTTTCCCCTCTTTGTGCAGAAAATTAGGTCTTGTTTTGCAATAGAGGGTAAGACCATAACATACAGATATCATAGGGTGTTCTTCTCATTGTTCATCTTGTGAGTGAGATTAATTCAATAGTTTTGATAGTTTAAAGGCATGTAAAATGGGTATAAAGTCATTGTCTCAAAGTGACCTCTTAACAATTAGAATGTTCTGATTTTTAACTAAAACTGTAACATAGTACTGGTTTCTACAAAGGAATTGTCATCCCAGTGCTCCAGTTAGCTTCAAATAGCAAGGTTTAGTTTTAGGGCCATATTTAAACTAATGCATTGTCATCATTAATTTCATAACTTTATTTTAAAAATCAAGTTTCAATCTCATTTAAACTTCAAGTGATGTAGAATTAATTACAAATGAAATGCCCTTCTGTGCATTTATTTATTTGCAGCTAGTATAGACCAGCACTAGAAAATAATCTCTATACATTAAAAATAATCCTCATACATTAATAGAGCATTGAACAGTACAGCACAGGAATGGACCCTTCAGCCCACGATGTTGTGTCTAACATGATGCCAAATTAAACTAATGGAGTGACAAAGTACATGCGCTGTTCGAAAATGAAACTATAATTAGTTACAACCAGAAAAATAAAATGTTACAAATAGATTTTTCTAAGATGCACCTTCTAATTTCTTATCTTCATAATTTACTTAAAGGTTGTGACCAGTGCTGGTTGGGTCCGTATTTATTACCCATCCCCAATTTCCCTTGAGAAGGTGGTGGTAAGCTGTCTTCCTGGACTGCTGCAGTCCATGTGCTGTAGGTTGACCCACAATGCTGTTCAGATGGGAATTCCAGGACTCTGACCTAGAGACATTGAAGGGACAGCGATCTATTTCTAGGTGAGGATGGTGAGTAGCTTGGAGGGGAACTTGCAAGGGACGGTTCCCTGCTTGTTTGTTTTCCAACTTCAATAACTGTTTAACATACCTCCCAGCAGCTGCACAGTCATCCCAACAGTCAGCAACTCTATAGACATCATCTCCCCGTGCTCTTATTAGTTAATGGTTCTCATATTTCCATTAAGGAAACCCATCACTATTATGCATTTTCAGTTTTCTGATTTGGTCCCAGTAAGTGAACTTCTTGTCCCCCTCATGAGCTAGACAGTGCATTAAACAGCTTCATCACCTGAGGATTCTAACGTGGAATGCTGTCTTCACACGCACTCCCGCTCGAAGGAGAGTGGCCTTTAAACACGAATGGAATGAGGAAGAAATGCAAACTAATAAGCTTGTTTACTTTAATTACTGTTCTGAAGAACAGTCAGACTGGAAGCAAATTTCTAACTTTTTCCTCTCTCCACAGATGCTGCCAGACCTGCTGAGTATTTCCAGGATCCTCTGTGTATGTCACTTTAATTAGAACTCATGAATAGTGTTTGAGCCATGAGATAATATGGAATAGTGAAAGTTGGAGGAGACAGTGAGGGAAAGAGTGTGAGAGAGGGGCACGTGCACAGTCCTTTAACATCCCCATGCTCCTGCATTTAAATCCATATTAAGATTAGAAGGAACGTTTGGCTCCCTGATCCAAATGGTGTATGGAGTTGTGCATGCTCCACACTGTACAACTTATTTCAATTTGTTAAATTAACCCACAATGTGAACTTATCAAAGTTGGAGAAGATGTTTCCACTTGTGGGAGGGTTTATGCAGTAGTCAACAATGCAACTGATCAGAATTTAGGAGAAATTTAAGGATGGTTAAAATGTGGTACTTGCCATCATATGAACTGGTTGAGGTAAATAGAATGGATACATTTAATAGGAAGTTAGACAAGTACATTGAGGAGAAAGGGAAAAGTGATAAACTTCAGGGAGTTGGAGGCTTGTGCAGTTGGATCAATAACAATTGCACGGACCAGTGGGACTGAATGGCCTAATTCAACAGAAATTAAATTCAATCTTCGTTAATAGCTGAGCTTAAAACTACATGACACCAATAGTCTTCCCCTATATCTCAAGGTTCCAAGCAGTTGCATAAAGGAACAATTGTCTGTCTGGGTCACTAATTCACACCTCCATTTGATAAGCCCCATCTGTTGGTTAATGAAGAATAATTAACATGGCATTAAATGCTTCAAGTTAACAAGATTCCCTTCAGAATCTCACAAAAACCAATACACTGCAATCCAAAGAGAAATTTGAGACATGGGATGCAATGCAGATATGGAATGAAGAGTGGCAATTAAAGACACAATATATAGTTTTGCATGCATCTTTTGTTGTTGCTTACTTTGATGCTCTTCATATTTTATGACGCACCAACCAAACCATTAAAATTATTTACGTTAAAACACAGGATCGTGTCCAGTCACCTGTTAACATCTAACCGTTCCTTTCAGACTGCACGTTTAGGAACACACATCAATTAGCAATAAGCGACAATGAGTGCTGACAGTTTTATGAGCATGTACTCAACTGCATCCTGTACCTACAGGATTTAAATGACCAGGCAAACAATGTCATCTACCCATACTGTCGACTGCAAAACACATGACAGCTAATGATTTATTAGACAAAGGCAAATAATCAGGATTTTATTAATCTGGACCAGGAAGTCCCCAGTTAAAGGAGATGTTCTTCTTACTTTGTGAAAGCCTATTGGAGATTAGCATGATGCAATGAGTACTAAACCCCTGTGGATTTGAACAGAGCCAGATTCAAATCTATAAGACTTAACAGAAATTGCCATTCTGTCTTTTGGATCAATACTGTTATCTCTAAAGAACTGGACAATTTCAAAACATAAGCTTGGTCTAACACAGGTGGGTAGAACAGATCTCATCAACAGTATTTTCAAAAACAGGCAAGTTTCTCCCTATTGCCTAAGCCAATTTTTATCTTCAAACCACACCATTAATACATGTCATGTGGTCATTTTATCTCATTACTGTTTGGAACTTTGCCATGGACAAGCTGGCTGTGTTGCTTCATACACTGCGACAATACCTCTGCTTCAAAAATAATCAGTGTATAAGATTATGACGGGCATGGACAAGGTGGATAGAAAGCAGCTGTTCCCCCTTATTGAATGTTCAACAACAAGGAGGCACATTTTTAAAGTGGAAGGCAACGGGTATAGAGGGGATTTGAGGAACAATCTTTTCACTCAGAGGGTGGTGGGAATCTGAAATGCACTGCTTGGAAGGAGAGTTAAAGCAGGAAACCTCATAATTTTTAAAATGTACTTGGCTGAGCACTTGAAATGTCATAACAGGCAATTAGCCAAGGACTGGAAAGTGGGACGAGCGTAGATTTAAAGGAGATACTGTCAGTCAAGACTCAATGGGCCAAAGGAGCCCTTGTGTACTGTGTGATTTTTTAAAAAATAATTTGGGGAGCTGCAGAGTCTGTTGAGTAATCCAGAAGTTTAGGCTAATGCTCAGGGACATGGGTTTGAATCCCACCGTTGGTCTGGTGAATTTCAAATTTGATTAAAAATTAGGAGAAAATCTCTGGAATTATAAGCTAGACTCAGTAATGGCAATTGTGGAATTATCATCAACTGTTCACTAATGCCCTTTAGGAAGGAAATCTGCTGAGTTTACCCGGTCTGATCTACCTGCGACTCCATGCCCACTGCAATATGGCTGACTCAATGTGGCCCTCCAAAATGGTTGAGAAAACTGCTCAGTTTAAGGGAAATCAAGGATAGTAACAACTACAAATCAAAAAGCTTGCCATTGACGCCCATGAAAAAGAAAAGGGTGCTAAGAGTGCTTTGGGATAGTCTGTATCAGAGGCCAATTGGCCCATCATGCCTGCACTGGTTCTACGACCTAACGCCAATCTTTTCCGATATCCCTGCTCAGCACTTCTATCCAAATAATCATCCATTGCTCTCTTCAATGAAGACACTAGAACTTTAACTGGGTCTCTGGATTAAAAGTCTCAAAGTCCCAGTAGGCCGTCACCTCCCTGCGGCCATGAAAGGTACTGTGTAAACGCAAATATTTCTTTATCTCTTTCAGTCAGAGTACAGTATCCACCTTTCTGGAATTCAGGCTACTTTAATCAAGGGCTAAAACTACTCAACCAAATTATTTCATTTTCGAAAAAATTTGTTTTTCCAAATTTATAGCCGTCAACACAAAAGATCATGAAATTGATCTTTTGAGGTGACGGCTATCAATTTTGATAAACAAGCCAAGCAAGATGGACGTCAAGCACGTCCGGGTCAAAGATTGGAAGCAGAACATTAAGATGCGAATGCAATTAGATGCCCTGACAACACACGCTCACCCCAAATACTAGAGGTTCTCTCTTACTACACCCAGGTGTTACTTTCTTTGGTAACACATAGCATTTCACAGCAAGACTACCTATCTCAGGCTAGTCATAAGGGAATATCAGATGGAATCACAAACTTTCTAGCTCTGAAATGGGAACAAGTACTTAGGACAGCCAACTTAAAAAAAATTAATGCATTCAAATATTATTGCTCATTTCTCTTAAATTTTATTGGATTGATGGAGATTGGGGCGGCACGGTGGCTCAGTGGTTAGCATTGCTGCCTCACAGCACCAGGCTCCCAGGTTCGATTCCAGCCTCGGGCAACTGTCTGTGTGGAGTTTGCACATTCTCCCAGTGTCTGTGTGGATTTCCTCTGGGTGCTCCAGTTTCCTCCCACAGTCCAAAGATGTGCCAGTCAGGTGAATTGGCATGCTAAAGTTGCCCATAATGTTAGGTGCATTAGTTAGAGGGGAAATGGGTCTAGGTGGGTTACTCTTCGGAGGGTCAGTGTGGACTGGTTGGGCCGAAGGGCCTGTTTCCACAATGTAGGGAATCTAATCTAATCTAAAACAGTGCAGTTGACATACATTTGCAACATCATATGGAAAATATTAATTGTTAAAAATATTAAGTGTCCTGGAAAGCATATTGCCCTGGTTTCCGGTACAGGTACAGTATAACAATTGAATTCCTATATTATGGGTTCCACTAGACTTCTTTAAAATAGGCCAAGCCCTTGGAGTACCAAAAGCATACATCTTAAGATTGTTTAGCCCAGGGATAACAATTGGCCTATTTCACACTTTGAAACTCAGGTAGTATTCTCAACGCATCTGTCATCTCTCGGAAGACTGACATTAGCACACGTGGGACCGAATTTTCACAAACCGAAATATCTATTATATTAATATCCACTTAAAAATGAACATGAGTCAGGATGATGGGAAAATATTTAGGAACTGGATACAAGATCCTGAAACTTTCTCTAATTGTTAACTGGATCACCTTCTGTTTAAAGATAAACAACTCAATGATTTTAATCAGCCTTTCTGATTTATTCTCCCTCTGTAACAACCTGGCTTTTCTACTGAAGGCTGAGCCAATCAGGATTTTTACAGTTTTAGCTGTATGTTGGTGTCTGGAACTTTCAATCAATCCTTGATTTGAATGCAGAATTTACTCCCACATTAGCTGGCTCCAACTGTGAGAATTTGGGTTTCCTGAACACCGTAGCAAAGAAACAATTTAAGAGGAGGTGAGGCTTCTTGACATTTTTACTAGACTCTTAATCTGGAGACCCAAGGTTCATAGCAGATGGTGGAATTTGAATTCAATAAAAATTAGGAATTAAGAGTCTACTGATGACCATGAAACCACTGTCAAGAAAAGCCCACCTGGTTCACTAACAACCTTCAGAAAAAGAAATCTGTCATCCCTACTTATCCTGTCTGATCAACATATGGCTCTTAATTCCCCAGAGGGAAGTTAGGATTGGGCAATAAATGCTGGTTTAACCAGAGATATCCACATCCCATGAATGGATAAAAAAAAACTATTTGGACTTCAAGTCACAATAATCCAAAAATTACCTACAAAGAATTTTACGGTTGAGAAAACAACAGAATGATTCCAAGTGATCCAGGTCTCATGTTTTCATGTATAATAATCCAGAATAATAATCCCCTTGTGGAAGGGGAAGTGATGGCCTAGTGGTCTTATCGTAAGACCATTAATCTCGAAACTCAGCTAATATTCTGGAAACCTGGGTTCGAATCCTGCCATGGCAGATATCGGGATTTGAATTCAATAATAATCTGGCATTAAGAATCTACTGATAAGCATGAAACCATTGTCAATTGTCGGAAAAACCTATCAGGGAAGGAAATCTGCCATCCTCACCTGGTCTAGCCTACATGTGACTCCAGACCCACAGCAATGTGGTTGACTCTTAACTGCTCCCTGAAATAGCCTAGCAGGCCACTCAGGTCAATTGCAAATCGGGGTTGGGGGGGCAATAAATGCTGGCCAGCCAGACAATAACACCCATTTCCCACAATTGAGTTTAAAAAAAAATTTAAATCTTCTTTTGTTTCAGAAGTGGTTATTACTGCAGCTGATGATCAGTGACTAGCTAAACTGAATCTTGGCACATGTCCTTGTTGACAATAAAGCTGCTTGTGGGAAATTAATAATCTGTGTAGTATATTAAATTCCCACAACATTCTTACATTGGAATACTCTTTGCATAATGTATATATCCAATCAGTGCAAAAGCGCAATACTTGGAACCAAATTGTCCCAGAATTGGATTAGTTAATTCCACTTTGGTTATGGTAGTATTTCTGTTTTGATTGTTCAACCTGACAAACTTTGTTTTTACCTCAATATACTCTGAGAAAACAAATAGTCATTAAAGGATGTCATTTAATATTCCACTTTTCAACATGGGTCAATTGCATTTGGATCTTAAACATTTATGTATGAGAACAAGAAAAATCAAACTTCAGCAACCATAACAGTTATACAAGGGACAATGGGATATCTCGAGGCTAATTCTAGTAGCTATTTCCAGACATTACTCTCAATAAGTTGGGTGACCTTGCAAAAGTGGACCCTCTGTTTAATACACCACAACTGAAATCCATTGGAATTTTATTGCTGGCTGGAGGATTTTTCTAAATTTCCAGATAAGTGAACAATTTTTACTTGATTTAAAGATCATTTTCTTTGCAGCAAAGTAAGACATCTGGTGTGCAACAAATGTGCACTGGATGCTGGAACCATCCAAGATAATTACCAGCAGGTCTTCCATGACCTTGTTTATAGTGAGTCAAAGGATCCACTGGTTTATGTCATCAGAAATGATGCAGATGTTGGCATATTGTCAGTTAAAGTTGCATGTACCTCTTTTTAAGATTGTTAAGATCTAACACTGGGAGTTGCAAACTAGCATTAAGCAACTCGACAACCTTTTTTGTGTTGTGTTATGAAAATGGTAAATGCAGTATTGCTGGCTTGTAAATAGCCACTCGACCTACAGAAAACACTGGCATTTTTATTCATTGTGCTTCTTGTACTAATAGTTCGTACACATCCACCACTGTCTTCCCCAAATATCACCACCACAATTTCACAAGACACCAACTGAAGCACACTCATCCGTTGAAGTTCTAAGCATCTACATAGTGTTTAAAGCACAGGAGCAGGCCATTCAGACCCAATTGATCTCGGCTGGTGCTGGTTTTTTTTTAGATTAGATTAGATTACTTACAGTGTGGAAACAGGCCCTTCGGCCCAACAAGTCCACACCACCCTGCCGAAGCGCAACCCACCCATATCCCTACATCTACATCTACCCCTTACCTAACACTATGGGCAATTTAGCATGGCCAATTCACCTGACCTACACATCTTTGGACTGTGGGAGGAAACCGGAGCACCCGGAGGAAACCCACGCAGACACGGGGAGAACGTGCAAACTCCACACAGTCAGTCGCCTGAGGCGGGAATTGAACCCGGGTCTCTGGCGCTGTGAGGCAGTAGTGCTAACCACTGTGCCACCGTGCCGCCCACCGTGTTTGATATCAATTCCTTTTTCACCTTGCACTATCTCAGCCCATCAGTTAAAAGGTTATCAAACTGAAACAGTTTGTTTCTCTTCTGACTGACTGAATATTTACAATGTTATGTGGAGTGTTATACATTATTATAGAGAGATAACATTTTTCCATTTATTTGTGCAGTAGAACTCCCTTCTCTGTGGAATTGGTTCCTGCGGTTTCAGTTATCTGTGGTTTACTGTGGCCCAGAAATATTACATGGAACATTCCAGAATCAGGGACCGTGGGCTGCCGGGGAGGTATATTTCCCATTCAATTGATGGGGTTCACTACTACCCACAGTTTCGGGCATCCGCGGTAGGTCTTGGAACGTATCATCCACGGATAAGAGGGGACTACTATTTTTTTTCCCTAATGGACTAACATAACTTCCCCTGAAATGCATCTTTGCAATACAGATCAATCCATTCATCTGTACCCAGGGTAGGGGGTATGACAAGACACAATGTCTGATTCAAAGTCAGGGTCCAGATTAGAGTGGTGCTGGAAAAGCACAGCAGTTCAGGCAGCATCCGAGGAGCAGTAAAATCGACATTTCGGGCAAAAGCCTGCATCAAAAAATCATCTTTAAACTTAAAAGGCATTTGCTTGTACCTACTAGTTGAGACTGTTTAGTAACTCCACCTCAAGTCTCTCTCATCAGGGGTCAATACTCAAAGCACTGTTCAGTGTAATTACTCCTCAAAAAACTAAGCACAAAAACAAACTTGGTATTACAACTCATATCAACACTCGAGTAAAGTAGCAACAAAGGAAAAAGCTGGGATTATTCGAAGAAGGATTTTAGAATCAAAACTGACAGGCTTACAACAAAAAAGATTGCAAAATGAGTTAACAGTTTCAAAAATATTAAAACATAAAAAAACTAAAACTTGTCTTCAATTACAAGCTGGCTTTTCAAGTCATCATCTGGCTAATTTTGCAAATTCAGTTAGCTACACGCAACAAAATTCTTGCCAGAAAAAATCCTCCAAAAGCAAAAACCATATGAAGCAAAAAGTAACATACAAATTACAGCACGGGATCACACCCAGACAACCAACACCTTGTGTCAACAGGGTACAACTCAGCCATTCAAATCAATTTAAAAAAAAACATAGGGATCTTAAAGGCAACTTAACACTACTATCATTGCATGTCATACTTAGTGCTGTTATCCTTCATAGAGCATTATTAACATCTGCTTATCTGAGATTACGCATTTTAGATTAAAATTAGCTTGCCCACAACATTCTGGTTGCTTTTCTTCTCTGTAAAGAAAGACGTTATGCCTACCTTGTGCTTCATAGTCAGTATGGTAGAGAGCAGACTGCTTGTCTTGCTGAGTTGAGGTCATGCCGAGCACTGACTGCAGTTGTGCCACATTCAATTGGGCTGTTAATTCACCATTTCGATCACCGATCTGCAAGGAGACATCCCAAGGTTGGAAACTTGCACAACGTGAAAGGTTATGGAACGGTGGGAGGATTGAAAGTGAAGGAGATTTGGCTGGGGGGAGGTGTGGAAGAGACAGGAGTAAAGAGCAGGAAATTTACAAATTCCAAACCAGCTGCTCTGGCACAAGCAATGCAACACGGCTGAACGAATTCAGAAGCAGTACTGTACAGCAACGTTTAATTGAGTTATCACTGCATTCCAGACAATCTCCTGTTTATTACTGTATAATGGACCATCGATCCCGAATGCTGCATGGCAAATGAGACATCACTCCTCTCACATTGCATTCACATTACACAACCCTGCTGTAGCAAAGAAAGAGCCCCTACTATTGAAACATGGGTTCTTGCAGAAGGGACACTGTACCATACCACATTCTCAGGCTGTTATTGCACTAGATACGAGCAACATTGAAAGAACTACACATTCACAAGGCACTCTGCTGTGATTGGCACCGTGCTCTGTTTTCAGGAATTTGTTATGTACTTGAACATCATTTGGAGTCCTGAAGGCTAAATTTGGTTTGATTCTTGGAATTAACCCTGACCCTGCTGAACAGCTGCAATAGTGTCACTCCAGGGCTTCATCATACAAAATCTAGACTGATGATCCAGACCTGTACTGCACACTTCTCAGCAGTACTGTCTTCCAGACCAGGCACTGAACTAAGGCCATCTTGGGTGCATGCAAAATGTCCAATGGCACTAATCTGAACAGGTAAAGGGAGATAAACCCACCACTGTCGCCAATACTTACTCCTCATCATTCCGCATCATAAAAATACCATTCTTGGGCATCACTGTCATATTACTGTTTGTTGGGAATTTGCTGTGAACAAATTGGCTGCTCTGTTTCTTATGTTACAACAGCACCAACATTCTTAAAGTGTTTCATTGCTATAAAACACCTTGAGCCGTCCATTGGCCATGAACATGCAGAGTCTTTTTATGCATTAGCTTTACTCCATCCTCAGCCAGAATTGACAGAGCAATTCCTGATGAAGGGCTTTTGCCCGAAACATCGATTTTCCTGCTCCTCGGATGCTGCCTGACCTGATGTACTTTTCCAGCACCACTCTGACCAAAACCTTGACAGAACAAATGTCAACTCAGTCAAGAATCTGCAAAAGCAATTTTATTCAATGCGCTTTCATTTTTCTTTTTTGAGTCTTCCCTCCCCCAGATACATATCATTTTAATTTGTCACAAGACCATAAGATATAGGATTAGAGTGTGGCCATTCAGCCCATTGAGTCTGATCAGCCATTTGATCATGGCTAATACGTTTCACAACCTAATTCAACTGCATTCTCACCATAACCTTTGATTTCCTTACTAATCAAGAACCTATCTCATGGCTGTCTTAGAACCACCCAATGATTTGGCCTCCACAACCCTCCCTCTATGGCAATGGGTTCCACAGACTAACCACTCTCTAGCTGAAGAAATTCCTCATCTCAGTTCAAAAGGGTCATCTTTTCACTCTGATGATGTGCCCTTGGTTTCTGGTCTCTCCTAATAGTAGAAGTATCTTCTCCATGTCTTCACTCTGTCCAGTCCTATCAGTATTCTGTAATTTTCATTGAAAGCTCTTCCTCATTCTTCTAAATTCCATCGAGTACAGACCCAGAGTACTACCCCTCAGATGACAAGCCCTTCAAGCCCAGAATTGTTCTTGTGATTCTCTGGACACCCTCCAAGGCAGCACATCTTCCTTATATACAAGGCCCAAATCTGCTCACAATATGACCTTTACTTTTTTGAACTAAAGATATTTCCACCATAACTCATGTGTGAAAGCCTGCACTCCAACATTTTGCAACTTGTCTCTTATCAGCTTCTTTGCACAGTCAACAAAAAATTAAGCAGCCTCACCAGTTTGGATTTACTACTCTGGTCCCCTATTTGATGCACGCCATATAATTAATAATGGATACAGGAACATTTCAATCAGAAGCAGGGGTAAACCAATCAGCCTCTTGGGCCTGCTCCACCGTTTAATAATATCATGGCTGATCTGATTGCAACCTCAAATCCATACCCTTGCCTCATCCTGATAACCTTTTGGTCTGTAACGAGCAAGGATCTATTTATCACTGCCTTAAAAAGATTCGTACTCTGCTTTCTCCATCTCTTCAGGGATGGAGTTCCAAAGACTCAAGGTCCTCACAGAGAAACAAGAAAATTGCCTAATCTCAATTTTAAATCGGGAACCCTTTTGTTTTTAAACCATAACCCTTAGTTTTAGATTTTCCCATAAGAGGAAACCTCGTGCCTTCACCCACACTGTCAAGTTTCTTCAGGATCTTCTATGTTTCAATCAAGTTGCCTCTTATTCTTTAAGCATTGACTCTCCAAGTTTTCTCCACAGTACAAATTTAAGATGGATTGGACTTCTGAAATGTCGCCAACAAAATAGCCTCCTGGCATTAGTACAGCACTTTTAACATAATAAATCAACAGAGTCGTAGAGATGTACAACATAGAAAGAGACCCTTCGGACCAACTCATCCATACCGACTGTATATCCCAACCCAGTTTAGTTCCACCTGCCAGAACCCAGCCCATATCCCTCCAAGCCATTCCTATTCATATATCCATCCAGATGCCTTTTAAATGTTGCAATTGTGCTAACCTTCACCACTTCCTCTGGCAGCCCATTCCACACACGCACCACCCTCTGCGTGAGAAAGTTGCCCCTTCGGTCCCTTTTATTCTTTCCCCTCTCTCCCTAAACCTGTGCCCTCTGGTTCTGGACACTCTCACCCCAGGGAAAAGACAGTGTCTATTTATCCTATCCAACAACATATTTAAATCATATCTTTAATGCAATAAGATAGACCTGCTTTAGAGATGCATCATAAAGTATATCACAGAGCCAGATCAGGATATACTAGCTGGATGTCCAACTGGTGAAAGAGGTAGGTTGGAATGAGGAAAACACAATAGAGAGAAAACGAGTTGTAGGCAGAGTAGTTCAGAGTCTTGGACACATGCAACTGAAAATATAACTATCATGGTGGAGACATTAAAACTAGCTTAGATTAGATTCCCTACAGTGTGGAAACAGGCACTGCAGCCCAACAAGTCCACATTGACCCTCCGAAGAGTAATTCACCCAGACTTATTTCCCTCCATTTACCCCTAACACCATGGACAATTTAGCATGTCCAATTCACCTCACCTAAACACCTTTTGGAACGTGGGAGGAAACCAGGGCACCCTGAGGAAACCCATGCAGACACGGGGAGAATGTGCAAACTTCACACAGACCCGAGGTGGGAATCGAACATGGTGCTGTGAGGCAGCAGTGCAAACCACTGAACCACCCGAAAGGAAAGCACAAGGTCAGAATCAGAAGTACACTAACATCTCAGAAGTTTGAGGGGCTAGAGGAGCATGCAGAGATAAAAAGGAATGCGACCACAAAGAGATTTGAAAATTCTGCAGCACCTCCCAATGATATAACTTTGTTCCTGACAGCTGTGCCACCCCCTACATCTGTGAAAACTATTCTACCTTTTCCCAGACTTGTTAGGCCTGGAAGCTGTACCAGTATTTGAGCTGTTTCATCATGATGAGACTCTGCTCACTCCAATCCAGTTCAACATGGTCCCAGATAACAGGAGGCCTACAGGCTTCATCAAACTCAAATAAATGGCCCAATGGCGAAAACCTACTCTATCACACTAAGCTTGATCAAAATGTAAGGTGTTTGACCCTGTAGATGTGGAAGAGACTGTTTCCTCTTCTGAGAATCAGGAATGAGATGCCACTACTTGAGAATCAGAGGTAGCCATTTAAACATAAAGTGAATTTTTTTCTCTCAGGTTCTTTGGAACTCTTTTTCTGAAAATGTGGCAAACACAGAATTCTTGAATATTTTCATGGTAGAGATGGATAGATTCTTGTTGAGCAAGTTAGTGAAAGGTTATCAAAGGTTGGCAGGAATGTGGATTTGAAGTTACAATTAGATCAGCCACGGTGACTAGCTACCTGATGAAGGAACAGTGCTCCAAAACCTTGGACTTCCAGATAAACCAGGAGGATAACCTGGTGTTGTGTGATTTTTAACTTGGTAAATGGTGGCCACGATGTGGAGGCCCTGGTGTTGAACTGGGGGTGGACAAAGTCAGAAGTCACACCTCACCAGGTTACAGTCCAATAGGCAAAAGTGAGGACTGCAGATGTCAAGATTAGAGTGGTGCTGGAAAAGCACAGCAGGTCAGGCAGCATCCAAGAAGTAGGAAAATCAACGTTTTGGGCAAAAGCCCTTCATCAGGAAAGGATCCTGATGAAGGGCTTTTGCCGAAATGTCGATTTTCCTGCTCCTCGGATGCTGCCTGACCTGATATGCTTTTCCAGCACCACTCTAATCTTGACTACAGTCCAAGAGGTTTATTTTAAATCATCTGATGAAGGAGTAGAGCTCCGAAAACTTGTGATTTCAAATAAATCTGTTGGACTGTAACCTGGTGCTGTGTGACTTCTGACCTGGAGAATGGTGGAACAGGCTTGAGGAGCAGAATGGCCTTCTCCAACACATTATCTTCACATGAGGCACTGATTTATGAAAAAGATCAGCCATGGTCTCATTCAATGGCCAAGCACACTTGAAACACTGGATAGCTAACTAAGCAAATAAGTTAGGAGCAGAAAAACGTGACAGCTATGCCGTGCACACACACAAGCAGAGTGATACAAAGACACAAAGCCAAGATTCATCAAGTACATTCATCAGTTCTAAATGTAATGCTCGAATGCTTCTTGCAATTCGCTGCTCTCCTGAGATTAGCACAAAGCTAACCTGTATTATTTAATATTAACCTCACTTTGCTGTTCAGTTTTATTCTTGCTCAACATCAGTATGATATTCAGAAATGTTTGCCTGAAAAGGATAGTACAAAGAGTTAGATTTGAAGATTGGTATCTTAATATTTAGCTCTGCCTGCAGAAGACTACAATCATGAGACACGCAGAAAGTCAATGTGCTTTATTTTTATTTCCAGGATCTTCACTATCATTTGTTTTTATGATTGCGGATGCAAACACTGTATCACTGACTCATCAGCAGCCATTTAACAGGCAAAACACTTCATTCCCATTATTTCACCCCTTCAGCAAATATTAGGAGAAGGATAAACAGTTATCAAAGCCAGTACTGAATACCATATACACCGATGTAAACTTGCTAACCTGGTTCTACCAGCTGCTAAGAAGTTGTAAAAGTGTTCTATTGAACGCTATCGCAAAATCAAGTGGTAATACATTAAGTTAAATTAGTCTTGCCATTGGGAGAAGCTTCACTTTGGATTGCTTTACCTATGCCTCCAAAAACATAGATTAATCTAGTGCCTAGAACACAGTGCAGCATCACAAGGAACTTCACTGGAGTGTTGGAAAGCAAGATCCAAACCGTATAATATAATCTAAGGACAGATAGCCAAAAGCTTGGTCAAAGAGATGGGATTTAAGGAATGCCCTGAAGGAGAAAATAGAAGTAATAGATGGAAAGGCTCAGGAGAGCTAATTCCACCTCTTGGGAGTCTCAGAAAGACAAAACGTGCATTTATGGAGAGGAGTTCAAGACCACTAAACATGTCAAAGCATATCACAACCAATGAAATGCTTTTGAAGTCTAATTATTGTTGTAATCATAGAATTCCTACAGTGCAATAAAAGACTATTCAGCCCACTGAATTTGCACCAACCTTCTCAAGAGCATGTAACCAAACCCAGCACCCCCACCCCATCCCTTTTCACCCCGCAGTCACCATGACTAATCCACTAAATCTGCACATCCCTGGATACTCTGGGGCAGCAAACCTGAACATCTTTGGACTAGGATGAAACCAGAGCACATCACAGAAACGCGTGTAGAGAATGTGAAAACTCCACACTAACAGACACCCGAGGCTGGAATCAAACCAAGGACCATGACATTGTGAGGCAGCAATGCTAACCACTGAGCCACCCATATCTTAACCATTTGCCTCACAGTACTCCTTGCAGCACTAGGTTTCACTGCCCAGTCAGCTTAATCACAATTAATTGACACCAGATTGTCAACGTTGATGTCTTTTTGTATGAGTGCACAGGATACCCATGCGCCAAGGCTAAAGCCATGAATCAAATGGTGTAATAATTAAAACTGTGCTTTTCAAAAGTTCAGAAACAGAAGAGGTCAGATACCTCAGAGTTGTGGACTTGGTGAATATTACATAAGTAGGGAGGGAGAAGGATTTTGAGGGATTAAAAACAAAGATAAGAATTACAACAAAATCATCCTCCCTCTCACCACCCCACCAAGATTTTTCAGGCAAGTGACGCCCACAAATAGCAACACGATGTGCTACTTTGTAATTTATTTGAAGGAATGTTGTTTGAGGGATACATATTGACCAGCACAATGGTGAAAGTGCCCTGTTTTTTTCTCTGAAATGTTACTAGATATTACTTGGGTCCACATAGAGTCATAGAGATGTACAGCATGGAAATAGACCCTTCAGTCCAATCCATCCATGCCGACCAGATATCCCAACCCAATCTAGTCCCACCTGCCAGCACCCGGCCCATATCCCTCCCTTCCTATTCATATACCCATCCAGATGCCTCTTAAATGTTGCAATTGTACCAGCCTCCACCACTTCCTCTGGCAGCTCATTCCATACACGTACCACCTTCTCTGTGAAAACGTTGCCCCTCAGCTCTCTTTTCTATCTTTCCCCTCTCACCCTAAACCTATGCCCTCTAGTTCTGGTCTCCCTGACTCCAGGGAAAAGAATTTGCCTATTTACCCTATACATGCCCTTCATAATTTTGTAAACCTCTATAAGGACACCCCTCAGCCTCCAACAGTCCAGGAAGAACAGCCCCAGCCTGTTTAGCCTCTCCCTATACCTCAAATCTTCCAACCCTGGCAACATCCTTGTGCATCTTTTCTGAACCCTTTCAAGTTTCACAACATTATGTAGATGTGAATGACTCATTTGAAAGATAGCACCCTTCAGTACCAACCTAGCTTGAGTGCTCCTGTTCCTGGTGTGGGAATTGAATACAAAACCTTTGAACTCAAGCGGCAAGCACTCTACTCACTGAGCCAAGGCTGGGACCATGAGAAAAGGCACAAACCAAAAAGTAAATTAATGCGAATACTGAAAATCAAAATAAAAACAAAAACCTCTGGAAACATTGAGCATACAAAGCAACATCCTTCTCACATTTATTCACAGGATGTGAGCATTGCTGGCTGGGTCACAATTTATTCTCTATCCCTAACTACCCTGGGAGGTGGTGATGGGGAGCTGTAGGATAGTCAATTGGAGAGAAGTTGCCAAAAATTTTGGCCACTTCTTTTGAAGAAGGTTCTCCACGCAAAACATAAATTTGCCTGTTTGTTTCATAAAGGCTTATGAGATTTCTGGCTCTTGCTTTTCAGACATGACTTTATTGGGGGTAAGTGATGTGCCTCTTAAACCTTTGAGCAGTACACACATTCTCTGTACACAATTTCTGTAACTCACTGCTCTATAAACCCTTAATTGCTCTCAGTGTTTGTATTAGATGCACTGCAATAAATTACCTGTGAAAAGCAGTGTGTTCACACCCATCTCGTGAAACTAGCATTTCACAGCTTGACAGGAGGTGATTGTAGCTCGAGGTCAATCAGTATGTACTTGTGTGTGGCAGAGTTAAATATCTGGAGTTGCTGTACAGACTAGCTCACTGGGAGATCAGAATTTAATGTAGCCGAACATAAATTATTTTATGCATTTGCACATCACGGATCCTGGGAAGAAAGTAAAAAGAAACACTATAATTAAGTGTCTGCTGATGTTTCTAAAACCACTCAACCCTTTCTTCTGGAGTTTATGGCACCATCAAGATTAGTCAGTTAAGTCTGGTTATAAACATCTTTTGAGCTTTTCCTTTTATTTGTATTAAATTTTAATTGCTGTCTAAGAGATGTCTGGCTACTGGATAACCCAGGTTACTTCTCAAGGACTAATGAACGTCAATTTCGGTAATATTAAGCAAATTCAGGTTTAAGCTAACTGAAAGGTCCTGCATTCACCAGATCTCTCACACATCCCAAAGCATTTTGCAAAGAAATAACTTGCAGTGATGTCGCAATTCTCACAACCTTGGGACATCCTGGAGTTACTTTACAAAGTACTTGAAGTACAGTTATTGCTGCAGTGAAGGGGAACGAGGCTGCCAATTTATACACAGGGAACTCCCACACAGACAAAAGATGGTGACCAGATTTTTCTGGTTGAATGATGACTATCGGTCAGGATCCAGTGGAGTTCCCCGGATCCTTTTTCAGAATAGCAGCAATAGGATACTTTACATCCATTTAAACAGAGATCTGGTTTAACTTCCGATATGAAAGACAGCATCCATGAACACCAACTAGCCACAAAACGACACAACCAGCTATCCTTAGTAGCCACACACTCAGATGACAAGCAACATGAGTTCGACTGGGACAACACTACTATTATAGGACAAGCCAAACAGAGAACAGCCAGGGAATTCCTAGAGGCATGGCATTCATCCACAGATTCAATTAATAAGCACATCGACCTGGACCCAATATACCGGCCACTGCAACGGACAGCTGGAACTGACAACCGGAAGCGGCAGAGACAAACCACTATAAATGCCGGAGGAAACATCACAGAAGCGCTTCACAGGAGGCTCCCAAGCACTGAGGATGTCACCTAGACAGGGGACGAAACGTCTGCAACACAAATTCCCAGCTCGGCGAACAGAACCACGACAACGAGCACCCGAGCTACAAATCTTCTCACAAACTTTGAACTTTTATCTATCCCTTTCATAATTTTATGAAAGAAGCTCCCCTCTCATTCTTCTAAATTCTAGTGAGTACAGTCCCAGGGGCTCAATCCCTCCTCATAGGGTAACTCCCTCATCTCCAGAATCAACCTGGTGAACCTCCTTGGCAGCACCTCCAAAGCCAGTTTATCTTTCCTCAAGTAAGGAGAGCAGAAGTGCGCATAGTACTCCAGGTGAGGGCTCACCAACACCGTGTACAATAGAAGCACAGCCTCCCTGCTCTTAAACTCAAGCCCTCTAGCAGTGAAAGCCAATATTCCATTTGCCTTCCTGATTATCTGTCGCAAACCAACTTTCAGCAATTCATGTACGAGCACTCCTAAGTTCCTCTGCACAACAATGCGCTTCAATCTTTCACTACTTAAATAATACTCTGACCTATTTTTACTTCCAAAGTGGATAACCTCCACAATATTTTGTATTTTGTCCCTTTGCACTTGCTCTCAGTGATGGGGCCATTTATGCCTTTTATCCTGGGAGTTCCTGCCCAAAAGCCGCACTTTCCAAAATAAAAATCAAAAGAACTGCAGATGCTATAAATCTGTTCTGAGGAAGAATCATCGGATCCAAAACATTAACTTTGATTTCTCTTCACAGATGTTGCCAGATCTGTTGAGCTTTCCCAGCAAGTTCTGTTTTTTCTCAAGCCTGTCCCCAATTTCAAAAAGCCCATGCAAAACCTCTCTCAAATGTTATCCCTTCACTCACATCCCTCAGTCCCTGTGACTGATGCCAACCCACTCCCCGATGTGCTTTTGGGTATTTCATCATAGACTAAAATGAAAGTTATTGCATTGCTCCTCTTGTTTACGGTTCATAGTAGACAACAATCCGAACACTTAAATCATAACAGGCTGTAAATTCCCTGAAAAATTAGAAGTTTATTTTGATAACACAGATGTGACATGTGAAAGGATTCCAGCTCCGTTCTTATCCTCAAAACATTACCAAAATGTTGTTAAAAGAAAATTGTCTTTGAACATCTGTAGATGTGGGAAGGGTCTATCTAACATAATTCTAAATGTAAAAAATGAGAACACAATTTTTTTTGACCTGAAGATAGGAACTGGATTTCCTCGTGAGAGAAAGATATGGGTAATTAAGGATGTAATGAGGCTCCTGTAAAAGACTCAGCAATGACAAGTTGCCTCTTGAATAACTTGCCATTGCCCCACCCTCTTTTTTTAAGCAAAATACAGCCCTTCCCAGTTACATCAGACACTAGTCCAAAGATATCAGGTTTAAACAGCCTATTTTTAATGAAGTCATACAGTACGGAAACAGACCTTTCGGTCCAACTCCTCCATGCTGACCAAGTTTCCCAAACTAAAATAGTTCCACTGGCCTGTGTTTGGTCCATGATCCTCTAAACCCTTCATATTCTAATACCTGTCAAAATGCCTTTTAAATGTTGTAACTGTACCTGCTGTGGAAAATGATATACTACACCCACGCTGGAAATGTCATCATCTCCTTTGCATAATAATTTCTGCAGTACAGTAGCGCCTCGACATACAAACGACCCCGTTTACGAACAGGACTGTGCGTAAAATTTTGCTTCAACATACGTACGAAATTCAAGGTACGAACGAAGGTACAAATGCAAAAAGCCCGTGTACGACCACGTGGTTTCATTGTTCTGCTTTGCTACGAGCTTGTTGAACGAAAAAGCTCTCGGGCCCCGCGTGATCTCATTCAGTTAGTCTTTGGCGTGTGCACTGTGAACAGCTGTCCAAAGCATTCTTACGCTATCCGAGCAATGGGAAAAATTGATTCAGTTCGTGAACTTTTCGGTTTGCGAATCGGGTCCCGGAACGGATTAAGTTCATAAGTCGAGGCACTACTGTATTTGTTTCCTGCCGTTTTGCCTGGGATTGGTCTGCCTTGTATATCTGGGGTATCTGTCAGTATATTGCAAGATCAAGTGTATTTAATGAATGCATCAAAGCCACTGATTCACAAACTCAGCAATTCCACATGTCAGCTCTGATGAGGAGTCATTGAGACGCAAAACACTAACTTGCTTTCTCTCCATGGATGCTGCCTCACCTGCTGTGAACTCTAGCATTTTTTGCCTTCAGTGCAGATTCCAGCATCAGCAGTAATTTGTTCCAACTTCCACATGTTAGCTGCCCTCCTGAGTGCTGGTTTTTCTTTTCCTTTGTAGACATGATTTCACTTCTGGGACCTAAGTCAATCCTGCCTTTAATTAGTTTGTGCAAATTCACATGATTTTGCAAGGTGAATTAATGCTCTGAGATCATTCATACTTGGATGAAATGGAAACAAATGATTTAACAATAATGATACAGCAGATGTAAAAATTTGAAGGCTCAAACAGTTTTCAGCAGAGATTAGTGGGACGTTGCATGTGTCCCTGGGTTTGAAGAAAGCCCACTTTTAAAGGACTTCATGTGCTATGCATATACACTGCAGTGACCCTACTTGCCAGTTAGTCTGCAGCAGGTTTGCAAACTGTACAGACTAATCAATTGGCTTGTTGTAATGGCTGCAATGCATTTTACTGTTTGAGATCAATGAATCCCTGATGAGTGGTTTGTTGTTAGAACAATATGATAGAAAGTAAAAGAAAATTCAACAATTACAATATACTTCAGTTCCGCCACAGAAATACTCGGTTGTATATATAACTTTTATTGAAATAAGCTTTTAAAGAAGAAAATATATAAGGCAGAATAAGGGCTTGGAGTATAAAGGCTAAGAGATAGTTGAAAAAGATAGCGTCTGAGTAGGCATTTAAAAGATTAAAAAGGTAAAGTTTACGTTAACAGGAATGCCAGAGAATAAGGCCAAGGCTGGTGTTCCTGCAACTGACTGTCAAATTGGATGCTCAGGAGCTCAGCATTAGAAGACCATAAGGCAGACACTCATGCACAAAACCTGCAGAATTAGTGGACATTTTTGTAAATAGGAAACTAGAGTCAGGCATGCAAACAAAACTCAGAATACTCCTTGCTTTGTAAGGGAAAGTCAAATCATAGCTAAGGAAATCCTTTTAAGTTAGAGCTAGAGAAACAAAGGTAACTCTGGAGTCAATCCACCGCTAAGTGTGTTTAAGGCCAGTCCTCGAGGTCAAACTTCAAGGCTAGTCTGATATTCAATTGCCTTTTGAATAATTCCAGAGATTTCCCACCACTACTCTGTGCAAGTATTCCTAATTCTTATCTATAACATCATAATCACATTTAGCAGCACCGTAATCTAACATTCTCATCACTTTTGGTAAGATTTAAACAGAACTTTCTTTTCGCAAATGCAAATTTCAGAATTAAACTGTTGCCTCCTCATTTGTGAGTTGTAGTGATCAGTTAAGCACTTAAATCTGTGGAGGGATTCAAGTGCTTATTGAGTTATCAGCAAGGGTGTTTGGCTGTACAGAGTCATAGAGACATAGAATTATACAGCATGAAAACAGACCCTTCAGTCCAACTTATTCACCAGATATCCTAAACTGAGATAGTCCTATCTGCCAGCATTTGGTCCATAACCCCCTCAACCCATCCAAATGCCTTTGAAATGTTGTACTTAAATCCACGTTCACTATCTCCTCCGGCAGCTCATTCCACATACGCACCACCCTCTGCGTGAAAACGATGCCTGAGGTCCCTTTTAATTCTTTCCCCTCTCACATCGAACCTACGCCCTGTAGTTTTGGGCTCCCACACCCTAAGGAAAAGACCCTTACTATTCACCCTATCCATGCCCCTATTGATTTTATAAACCTCTATAAGGTCACTACTCAGCCTCTGATGTTCCAGGGAAAAAAGCCCTACCTTTTCCTGCCTATTTGTAGAACTCAAATGCCTGCATTCTTGGCATCATCCTGGTAAATCTTTTCTGAACCCTTTCCAGTTTAATAATATCTTTCCTATAACAGGATGACCAGAACTGCACAGTCCTTGCCTGTCCAAGTGCATCCAAGGCCTGTCTCTCAGAATCCTCTATAACAATGCACCTAGCACTAACTTCAGGCTCGCCAGTCTATAGTTTCCTGGCTTTTCCTCACCACCTTTCTTAAATAATGGCACATTAGCCACCTTTGAACCTGCCAACACCTCACCTGTGGCTATCTATGATACAAATATCTCAGCAAGGGGCCCAGCAATCTCTTTCCTACCTTCCCACAAAGTTCTGGGATACACCAGGCAAGTCTTTGGGATTTATCTACCTTTTTGCAATTTAAACCTTCAGTACCTCCTCTTCTGAATACCAACATGGTTTAGGACATCACAATTTATTTCTCCAAGTTCTCTAATGTCCGTAATCTTCTCTATTGTAAATACTGACAAAATATTTGTTCAATATCTTACCCAGCTCATGTGGTTCCATGCATAGACTCATTGATCTTTCAGGGGCCCTATTTTCCCCCTAATTACTCTTTTGCTTTTAATTTAATGGTAGAATCTTTCTGGATTCTCCTTAATTCTATTTGCTGAAGCTTTCTCGCCCTCTGTTTGCTCTCCTGATTTCTCTCAAGGATACTTCTATTGCTCTTATACATCTCTAGGGATTCATTGAATCTCAGCTGTCTGTACCGGACATATATTTCCTCCTTTTTCTTGACCAGAACCTCAACTTTTATTAGTCGTCCAGTATTCTCTACACCTACCAGCCCTGCCCTTCACACTGTCTCTGGTCTCGTTACCTCAGTTTTGGAAGCCTCCCACTTTCCCCTGACCTGCGAGCAGCCTCCCACAACCAACTTTTGAAAGTTCCTGCCTAATACTGTCAACACTGGCCTTACTCCAATTTAGAACTAACTTTAGATCAGTTCTATCATTTTCCCTAACTATTTTGTAATTAATAGAATTTTGATCGCATGCCCCAAAGTGCTCCCCCACTGTCACCTCAGTCACTTGCCATACTTTATTTCCAAGAGAAGGCCAAGTTTTGCCCCTTCTCTAGTAGATACATCTACATACTGAATAAGAAAATGTGCTTGTATATACTTAAATTCCTTTCCTTCCAAGTCCTTAACACTATGGCAGTTCCTGTCTATATTTGAAAAGTTAAAACTCCCTATCATTACAACCCTATTATTCGCATAGATACCTGCGATCTCCTTACATATCTGCTTCTGAATTTATCACTGACTATTGGGAGTAGATAGTACAATCCTAATGAGGTGACCCCAATCCCTTTCTTATTTCTCAGTTTCACCCATATAACTTTGCTGGATGTTCTCCCAGAAATGTCCTCCACATGTACAACTGTAATGTTATCTTTAATCAAAAACGCCACTCTCCCTCCTCTCTCACACCGCCTTTCTATCCTTGCTATAGCATCTATACCCTGGAACATTAAGCTACCAGTCCTGCCCATCCCTGAGTCTGTAATTGCTATGATATCCCAGTCTTGTGCTCCTAACCATTCCTGAAGTTCATCCGAATTACCTGTTGGGCCTCCTGCATTGAAATAAATGCAGTTTAATTTATCAGTCTTACCTCGTTCTCTGCCATACTCTGACCTGCCTTGACTACTTAACTTGCTCCCTTTATCCAGTGTACCAGCCTTAGACTTGTTTCTTTCTCACTACCTCTTTGGGAACACCCAAAAGCTGGTCTGCTCCTTACTTTTCTTGTGGCAAAATGAATGGAGTCTGCTGCCTGCAACTGTGGCCCTTGTATACTCATTCCAGTCTGATGATTCAAGTCTCAAGTTAGAGGCTGGGCTCCCTGATTCATGGGCAAAATGTCACAGGCACAATTAACCTGCAGAACACAGCTAAAATTAGGTCCAAATATAGAGGCAAAGCTATTCCTCTGGTAACAATTACATCCTGAACATTTTAGAATGCAGCTTGGCTCTTCAGCAACAGAATTGGTTTCTAATTAACCCAATTCTGTATATGTAATTTAGATGTAATTACCGTGATTAATTAACGTGTTACCACTAATAGCAAAACAATTATACGTCCTGCAGTTTATAACCATAGAGTTTGAGTTACTAATTTAAACATGTGAAAGATTGACTGCGCTGAAGACAGGTTACTTTTTCATTTTCCCTTTGTCTTTTCCTGCGTCACTCAGGAAAAGTACAAAATAGCAGAAAGTCAGGCAGATTGTACAGGTGGGGAGGGCATTATCAACTGTATCAAATCTACAGAAATAAATGCAAAGTCTCTAGTTTTACATGTTCAACTCAAAATGTTTTCTTGTATGTCAGGGAGGGCAAAATAACTCACCCTTGTCATGCAGGGGACAGCAGTTAAAAAAGCTGGACACCAGGGTCTGAATTTTATCAAGGAGGGCTCAAAGATCGGGCCGCCAAGTAAAATCACAGATTGGCTCTCCAGTGTGATCCCACTGTGGGGCATTTTGCCAACAATGTGGCCTGAAGCAGGTAGCTTCCAAAACTAAAGGGCCATTTGGGGAATGTTTTATGTTGGGTCACTTACCTGGCCACAAGTAAAATGCGCCAGTGATACATATTTCTGCCCAGGGTCAGACCCCTGCACATAACAGTAAAACCCTGTTTCTGAAGGAGGAGGGAGCAGAGGAGAATTATCCGAGTGCAACCAGGAATGAGGAGGGGAGAGAGAAGCGTGACTGTTCTTTGAACGGGTGCTGGACGTTTAATAAATACGTTCAAAATTGATGATAGTTTTAAAAAAACTTTACACTTAGACCTTGATCACCTAACATCCCAAAGTACTTTATAGATTCCCTACAGTATGGAAACAGGCCTTTTGGCCCAACAAGTCCACACCAATCCTCCAAAGAGTAACCCAAACAGACTTAGCCCTGACTAATGCACTTAACACTATGGGCAATTCACCTGGCCTGCACATCTTTGGATTGCGGAAGGAAACCCACCCAGACACAGGGAGAATGTGCAAACTCCATACAGTCAGTCGCCTGAGGTGGGAATTGAACCCGGATCCCTGGCGCTGAGAAGCAGCAGTGCTAAGCACTGTGCCACCGTGCTGCCCTAAAGCCAGTTCTGAAATGTAGTCACTACTGTAACACAGGAGGAAATAACATAATGATAAGATTTTTGGCAATCAAACAACCCGGGTTTAAGGCAAGTGATTAATAATCGGGGAGTTGAGGAGAATTTTGTTTAAAAAGAAATCAAGGAGCTGTTAGAATCTGGACTGCACTCTCTGAATGGGTATCGGATGGAAATTAATTAGCAACTTTGAAAAGAGAATTGGCCAAATAGTGTGCTTGAAATGGAGAATGAGAACAGCATATGCACAATGGGCTGAAAGGACTCATGTTGTGTTACTCTTATGTTTCGTCAGTCTTAAACCGAGACAGACAAACCACACAAGTTCCCAGAGTTCAATACCAGACCTGGGCTTAGTTGGCTAATCTCAGCCTGAGTAATAGTAGAAGGTGCTAAGATGGACTTCAGTGTCCCTGTGTTAGGACACAGAGTTGTGGCTCCCAATCTGTGCCTGACAACCTCTGCCAGGCTGGGTGGACTTCTAAAAGGTAACTCGTGTCATTAGGACTGAATCCCACTGAGGATTATGGGAGAGAGGTACAGGGCTACTGGCTAACAAAAATGAACAAAAGCACTAACATTAGAAACATACAATTAAAAATGTTTGAACTAATATCCCAGAAATGGTTTATCTTTATGTTCACTAGATGATCCCCGGTCTGGAGAGATTGTCTTATGAGCAAAGGTTAAACAGGTGGGGTCTCTTCTCACTGAGATGTAGAGGACCTAAATATAGGAACAGGAGGAGACCATTCAGCCTGTAACCCTGTTCCATGATTCAATGAGAACATGGCTGACCTGTAGCCTAATTCCTTGTATCTGATTTGGCCCAAAGCCCTTGACATATTTGTTTAACAAAAATTTATTTGTCTCAGATTTAAAATTAACAACTGATCCAGCATCCATTGTCATTTGTGGAAGACAGTTCCAAACACCTACCATCCTTTGTGTGAAGAACTGCTTCCTAACATTTCTCCTGACAGATCTAGCCCTAATCCTCAGTTTAGAATCTAGAAGTAGCTTATCTACTCGGCGTTTTCCTGTTAACATCCATGCGAGGTGATCTCATTGAAAGAAGTAGGATTCTCAAGGGGCTTGAGAGAGTCAATGCTGAAACAATGTTACCCCTCATGGGAGAGTCTAGGACCATATGGGTACAGTCTCAGAATAAAGAGGCATGAATTTAAGACTGAGATGAGGACAAATTCCATCTCCAAGAGGGTTGTGAGCCTTTGGAACTCTTTGCCAGAGAGCTGTGGGGACAGAGTCCTTGTGTATATTTACGGCTGAGAGAGATAGATTCTTGATCAGTTGGGGATACAAGCAGCACAGGGAAAGTGGACATGAGGAATTTTGGATCAGCCGTGATCCTATAAAATGGCTGATCAGACTCAAAAGGGCCGAAAAGCCTACTCCTGCATCAATTTCATTTGGTGTTGTATGTTTTGACGCTGGTTAGAACTAGTTGAAAATCGACAAGACAGTGTTGTCTAGATGGGATACTTTTCAGAGAGTTGGTGTGGACTGTTTCCACACTGTAGGGATTCTATGATTCTCTGATGATGTGCAATAGCAGCAGTGCATAATAGCTGTCCTTACAGTCCAAAAGGTCTTGCTGCTTGACACTTCAATTACTGCCTTATCACCAGAGCGGTCTCAACTTCAATTCAGCAACTCTTCACAGAATACAGGAATTAAGGTGCCAACAAGGAAAGCAAACCCTTCAACTACAAAATCAGGCTGGCAAGCGAACAAGTATTTTTAGATATCTTCCATGATCTAACGGCACCAGTCAGGAGTGTATAGGAATACTCCTTGGTTTGAGGTTTGGTTTCATATCGAAGCCTATTTGGATCTCTCTTCAGGTAACTCGGACTCAGAGAAAATCAAATTTCAATGTTTGCTTGCTTTCCATGGGCAAAGACTATATAGAACCAAACTGTTTTAGTAAGTGTGTATGCACATAAAGACTTTTTATGAATAAAGGATATTTTTGCAATTAAAAAAACGCTTGGACTTGAGGTTCCCCTCTATCCAAGAGTGACTTGGGACTGACTCTGGCATGCTATTTCAAAATGCCTTTACTTATAACACAGTACATTCTCAGTTCTAGCTAATTATATCTTTCTCATACAGTTGATTTTATCTCTCTTCTCAGACTCTTGCACATGACTGTGTACGTCACTATTCCAGCATCATACATCTCACATTCTCATTACTCCATCCTCTCCACTTGCCTGGATGTGCGCAGCACCCATTCTCAACAAAGTAAATGTGATCCAGGACAAAGCAGCCTGTTGCACTGTTACTTCAGCCACAACCTCATACATTCACTCCCTCCACCACCTCACACAGTGGCACAGTGAACCAAGTGCAGGAAATCACCAAGCCTCCTTCTCTCAGCAGTGTCCAAACCCACAACCTCTACCATCTAGATGAACAAGAGCATCAGATGCACGGAAGCTTGCATGTTGCCTTTGAGCCTGTGTTAGAATTTGTATCGCTGTTCCTTCATAGTCGCTGGGTTAAATTTGCTGGGACAGACTTCCCACCAGCACCAAGTGTGTTTACACAAAATGGACACGAACAGCTCAAAAAAGTGGTTCACCACCACCTTGTCAAGGGCGCTTTAAGGATGGTCACTAAATGCTAACCGCACTTACATCCCGTGAATAAATTAAAAATATGAAATATGTTGCCGGCTTTGGGACCCATTCAGATGCATTACGTCTTTGCTTTGAAATGTCATTGTGCTGAGTTCTGGGTTCAGCAAATAGAAACCTTAGACTTGAATAAATCATAAACAATACAGCATTGAAGAGACTATCTTGTCATTTAAATTTACTATCGATTTGCAATGATATGACATTAGTTGATGCTCCCATAGATTTTGTGCTACAGCACTAAGGCAGATTGAAACAATGTTAAATACAACTAACAATGGATTACCTATTGTAAGCCTCCCCCATCTGTGCCACAAAAGCAACTTATTTAGCTTTGTCACATGGTTGCTTGGGGTATGGTATGAAAATAGGCTGCCATATTGATTATGCTTCAAGGAAGTCGAGGATCCTTGATTATAAAGCACCATTTAACGTCCCAAGCTCACCAAGTGCTTAGTCTTTTGAAGAACATCATGGTCTTCAACCGCTAAAAGAACATACTTGACATCAAGTTTCTACATTGGGAGATTGCATCTATCTGGTTCTCACTATTGCTGGGATCATTCATATTAAACACGCCAGTGCATGTTAATGCCTATCTGCTGGCTCATTTGCTTGTCATTAATGATTGGCTGATTTAGCGTTCACTGAAACTGTTTATCTTGGCAGCCATTAGCCTACCAAGAGCAATAAATGTAATCGATCCAACACATGTCTGATTCACATCTCTCTAGGCATCATAACTAATGATCTGTAGCTAAAAGGATGAGAAATGGATCTTGCACCATCTAAAATTATCGTTGATTGCACAGTCTTAGTTGATATTAAGTTCACATGAAACATGCTAAATTTTGTTTCCAATGCTAAATTTGCAATCTTTTCTTGTTAAGCAAAGTTTGAAACAAAGTAATACAGTCATAGAGTCACATAGCATCCTTCAGTCCAACTAGTCCACACTGATGATGTTCCCAAACTAAACTAGACTCACTTGCCTGTGCTTGGCCCATTCATGTTCCTATTAACGAACTTATCCAAATGTCTTTTAAATGTTGTAATTGCACCCACAATCACCACTTCCTCTGGCAGTTCAGTCCACACACTAACCACACTCAGTGTAAAAAAAGTGCCCTTCATGTGCTTTTTAAATCTTCCTCCTCTCACCTTAAAAATGTGCCCCCTAGTTTTAAACTCTCCCACCCTATGGAAAAGACCCTTGCTATTCAACTTACCTATGCCCCTCATTCTTTTATAAACCTTGATAAAGTCCCTTCTCAACCTCCTTCGCTCCAGTGAAAAAAGTCTCAGTCTATATTTCTAACTCAAACCCTCCATTCCCGGAAACATCCTGGTAAATCTTTTCTGAACCCTCTCCAATTTAATAATATCCTTCCAAAAGCAGGGTGCCCAGAATTGCATGCAGTACTCCAGAAGAAGCCTCACCAACATCCTGTGCAATCTCAACATGATATCCCAACTCTTTTACTCAAAGATCTGAGCAATGAAGGCAAGTTTGCTAAATGCCTTCTTAACCACCCAGTCTACCTGTGACACAAATTTCAAAGAACCATATACCTGAATCCCTAGGTCTCTGTTCCACAACTCTACCCATGACCCGACCATTAAGTGTATAAGTCCTACCCTTGTTTATTTTACCAATTGCAATACCTCACATTTATCCAAACTAAGCTCCATCTGTCACTCCTCAGCCCATCAATATCCCTTTCTAATCTTAGTTAACCTTCTTCACTGTTCACAATATGGTGCCATCCTCAAATTTACTAATGATGCCTTCTATATTCCCATTCAAATCGTTGATATAAATGACAAACAAAAGTGGACCCAATACTAATCCCTGTGGAACACCACTGGTCACAGGCCTCCAGTCTGAAAAACTTTCCACCATCTCCCTCTGTCTCCTACCCAATTTTGTAGGCATAAGTGAGGACTGCAGATGCTGGAAATCAGAGTCAAGATTAGAGTGGTGCTGGAAAAGCACAGCAGGTCACGCAGGAGCAGGACAATCGATGTTTCGGGCAAAAGCCCTTCATGAAAGACCTTCATTCCTGATGAAGGGCTTTTGCCCAAAATGTTGATTTTCCTGTTCCTCGATTGCTGCCTGACCTGCTACACTTACCCAATTTTGTATCCAATTGGCAAGCTCACCCTGAATCCCATGTGATCCAATGTTACTAATTCATCTGCTATGCGAAACCTTGTCAAAGGCTTTAGTAAAGTCCAAGTAAACAATGTCTATCACTCTGCCCTAATCAATCTTCTTGGTTGCTTCCTTAAAAACTCAATCAAGTTGTGAGACATGTTACCTTCACACAAAACCATGATGACTATCCCCGATCAGTCCTTGTCTCTCCAAATGCATGTAAACTCTATCTTTTAGAATGACCTCCAACAACTTACTCACCATCGACATTAGGCTCACAGGTCTACAGTTCCCAAGCTTTTCCTTGCAGCCTTTCTTAAATAAAGGCACACATTAGCCACACTCCAGTCCTCTGGCACCTCACCCGTCATTGTGGCTGATAGAAATATTTCTGCTAGGGCCCTGCAATTTCTTCCCTTAGTCCTCAAACATTCAATCTGCTCACCATGTTGAGGGCTTTTGTCATTTACCCAAATTCCACTTCTCCAGGACACTGAGAATTCTAAATTTACCTTTTGCTTCACAAATAGAATTGCTAAACCTCCTCTTTGTCACAGATTGCTTTTATCTGAAACCAGTGATTGTATTCAAATTCTGAATCATTCAGCACAGCTAATTTAAAATGGCAATTTGCATCACACTTGCACACAATGCATCAATTTGAGCTTGCTGGAAGGAACCAAACTCACTGTGGTAATCCATTCAAAGTCTTTTCAATTGCTGAGAAATAAAATCTTTCCTTCATATTACATCAGTTGGCCGTATTGCTATCTTGGATCCTCTGGGTTCAAATTCCTCTTCAGGAACTTCATAACCTCATTGAATATTTCAGTGCAGTGCTGAGCCATGCTGCATTGTCAGAGATGCTGTCTTTCAGGATAGACATTAAACTGAAGCCTCAAATGCCTGTCAGGAGTCTAAACAGGCCGCATGACAGTATTCAGAGAAGGGCAGACACTGCCATCTAGCATCTTGCTCAATGTTTGCAACCACTGACGAAAATATAGTGCCTCATTATTCTTACTGCTGCTTGTGGGATCTTGCTAAGTGCAAATTGGCTGCTAGATGTCATGATTCCACAATCAAAGGATGAGAAGGGCGCTATTTAATTGAAAGTTCTTTATTTGTACAAATTCTCCTTGATTTCTCTAGTTACATGGGACAGGATTATCTACTTGGTTTGACTTATCTCAAGAGGCTTTACCCATTTTCATGACATGTTTCATATTTTCATAGAATGTGGGCGTCACTGTCATACATCTCTGTCAGACAGGTGCCAGAGTTAGAAACGCAGGTTCCTTTATTGTTGAAGCAGCTCAGATCCAAAGTTGTATGCAAGAGCTGATGTTTGTTTTTAAAAGGGCTTTTCTGACACAATGGTAATCCTGTATCTCTGGACAAAGATGCCTACTGAAATCACATGATCAGCCATGATCATATTGAATGGTGGTGCAGGTTTGAAGGGCCCAATAGCCTATTTCTGGTTTCATTTTCTAGCTTCTATGATAGGGAAAGGTCCAGAAGGGAAAACTGATGTTTGTTAGAAACTAATGATAAAAAGAGTTGAATTCCTCACCACTGAGCAGCTGGCTCCTAGACATGGAAAGAGTCTAGAAAAGAAACATGGAAACTGATTTGTGTACTTATTACTGACTAATTCAAGTAATGGACACTGGTCTGTGAAACGACAGCCATTACATTCTCAGTGCATTTCAGTCCACAATTCAGCTTTCACACAGATGAGCAGCTTGAGTGAACAGATGTATCAATTTTCTTTCACATTGCATCAATACCAAGTTATTTTCCTTCAAGCAGAGAAAGGTAAGAGGAGATTTAACAGAACATTCAAAACTATAAAAAGGGGTTTTGATAAGGCTATAGGTGAAACAGCCTCCCGCAGCAGAAAGGTCAACAAGCAGATGGCACAGACTTGAGGTAATTGGTAAAAGAAACCAAAACATGATGAGAACTTTTATTGAATTGACAGTCAAGATCTGGGATATGGTGCCTGAAAAGCAGCAGATTCAATAATAATTTTCAAAATTGAAGGAAAAAATGTACACGAACTAAGGGAAAGGGCATGGACAAATGGCAAATTGGGTCGTGCCCTCTTAAGAGCCACCACAAGCATTATGGGAAAACTGTCTCCTTCGGTGTCGCCTGATTTGAAAAAGGTGCCTTACCTCTCTGGAGATTTCTAGATGTCGTGAAGCGAAGTGCAGCCCTTGTTCATGGTTTCTGAGGGACATGTACGCATTTCCCAGACTCCAGCAGGCTCTCCCTTCACCAACCCTGGCCAAACAACCAAAAATAACAACATCTCATTCACCAGCTTCAATCTCTCGGTAACAGGCCCTCATTGTTCAGATGAGATTAGATGGTCCCACTGTTCTTCTGTCACATCCAAAACATTGATGTTATCACAGCCTGGTTTTCTCTTATGTTGTAGAATTATCTTTTCAAACATTTATTTTAAGACTCCTTGCAATTAAGTTTTTCTTATTTAGAATCTTGGCAGTACCTTTTTTCAATGAACAAAGATAATTCAAATAAAACCCTTTGTAAATTTGAGGGAATTAATTGAGAAATGAGAACATAGAGCAGTTTTGATATTTGTGTGTCCAAAAGCACTTTTCTCCAGGAAAACTTTTTGTCTCACAAACTTGATTGAGTTTTTTGAAGTAGCAACAAAGAGGATTGTTGAGGGCAGAGTGGTAGATGTGATGTATATGGACTTCAGTAAGGTGTTTGACAAGGTTCCCCATGGGAGACTGGTTAGCAAGGATAGATCTCATAGAACACAGGGAGAACTAGCCATTTGGATACAGAACTGGCTCAAAGGTAGAAGACAGAGGGTAGTGGTGAAGGGTTGTTTTTCAGACTGGAGGCTGGGACCAGTGGAGTGCCACAAGGATCAGTGCTGGGTCCTCTACTTTTTGTCATTTACATAAATAATTTGGATGCGAGCATAAGAGGGACAGTTAGTAAGTTTGCAGATGACACCAAAATTGGAGATGTAGTGGACAGCGAAGAATGTTACCTCAGGTTACAACAGGATCTTGACCAGATGGGCCAAACGGCTGAGGAGTGGCAGATGCAGTTTAATTCAGATAAATGCGACTTGCTGCATTTTGGGAAAGCAAATCTTAGCAGGACTTATACACTTAATGGTAAGGTCCGAGGGAGTGTTGCTGAACAAAGAGACCTTGGAGTGCAGGTTCATAGCTTCTTGAAAGTGGAGGTGCAGGTAGATAGGATAGCGAAGATGGCATTTGGTATGCTTTCCTTTATTGGTCAGAGTATTGAGTACAGGAATTGGGAGGTCATGTTGCGGCTGTACAGGACATTGGTTAGATCACTGTTGGAATATTGCGTGCAATTCTGGTCTCCTTCCTATTGGAAAGATGTTGTGAATCTTGAAAGGGTTCAGAAAAGATTTACAAGGACGTTGCCAGGATTGGAGGATTTCAGCTATAGGGAGGGGGCTGGGGTTGTTTTCCCTGGAGCGTCGGAGATTGAGGGATGACGTTATAGAGGTTTACAAAATCATGAGGGGCATAGATAGGATAAATAGACAAAGCCCTTTTCCTAGAGTCGGGGAGTCCAGAACTAGAGGGCATAGTTAGGTGAGAGGGGAAAGATATAAAAAAAATCTAAGGGGCAACATTTTCACACAGAGGGTGGTACATATATAGAATGAGCTGCCAGAGGAAGTGGTGGAGGTTGGTACAATTGCGACATTTGAGAGGTATTTGAATGGGTATATGAATAGGAAGGGTTTGGATGGATATGGGCTGGGTGCTGGCAGGTGGGATTAGAGTGGGTTGGGTTATCTGGTCAGCATGGACGGGTTGGACCGAAGGGTCTGTTTCCATGCTGTACATCTCTATGACTCTAAGACAAACTCATAAATATTGAAGTCAAGAGTGTAGCGTTGGAAAAGCACAGCAGACCAGGCAGCATCTGAGGAGCAAGAGAATCGACGTTTCCTGATGAAGGGCTTATGCCCGAAACGTCGATTCTCCTGCTCCTCGGTTGCTATCCGGCCTGCTGTGCTTTTCCAGCACCACACTCTTGACTCTGATCTCCAGCATCTGCAGTCCCAATTTGTCTTCATAAATATTGCATTCAGAACAGGATATGGATAGGTACATCTGGATCAAAATAATATCACACAGGACATGAAGCATATGGACCGTGAAAATGTCAAACTCAAGGTAAATGCTAAAAAATATTAAATTCTCCATTAGACTATGTGCCTTGCAATCTTGTTTAATCGAAGGAAATAAACTTTTCACGCTATCTCTTGAAAGAAGATGGTATTGGGTGGAGTCTGTGTAGCAGTCAGCTTTCAGGTATAGCAAATATTTAAGAAGGCTAATGGGATGTTCCCCTTTATTACAAGAGGAATTGAACATACAAGTCAGAATGTGGTGTGTCAGTTCTACAGAGTATTGGTATACCGTGTTTAGTTTTAACCTCCCTACTTATGGAAGGATGCAAGTGTACTGGGAGGCAGTTCGGATGAACTTTACTGGATTGATACCTGGAATGAGCAGGTTTCTAATGAAGAAAGGTTGGAAAGACTCTATTTTTCTGTCCACTTGAGTTTGGAAGAGTGTGGAGTGACTTGGTTCAAGTGTACAAGATCCTGAACTGTCTTGACAAGGTGGAGGTGGAAAAGATGTTAACTCTTGTGGGTCAGTCCAGAATTAGAGTCCATCAGAACTACATGAGAATGTGGAATTTATAACACAAAACAGATCAGCTAGGATCTGATTGAATGACAGAACAGTTTTGAAGGACTGAATGGCCTCCTTCTGCTCCTAGTTTGCACAATTATAAGTATGCATGTTGATCGTGACGGCGGGACGATAGAGTATAAAACTAGGGAAATATCACCAAATATGCACAGAGCACTGGTGCGACCATTTGGTTCAGCAGGTTGGGCATATAGCCATTGGAGTTTTGAAGAACAAGAGGTGATCTTATTGAAATATAAAAGATCCCCAGAGGCTTAACAAGTTAGATACCAAGAGGACATTTCCCCTCATGGGAGGGATATCTAGAACAGAGATCACAGCTGCAAAATAAAAGAGGTTTCTCATTTAACAATGCCATGAGTAGGAACATGGGCTCAGCTCTCAGAGGACCATGAATTATTGGAAGTTTGCCCCACAGTGAGTACTGGGGCCAAGTCACTGAAGCTTTTGAGGCTGCATTTGACAGATTTTTGACTGACAGGTCAACAGCTATTCTGGGGAGTGGAAGGCACACAGGAAATTGGAAGTGAAGCCACGATCTGATCAATGAACTGACTGAATTGCAGAGCAGACTCAAGGGGCTGAATGGCCTATTCATGCTCCTTCTTCTGTGCAGTCACGTACCCAATGTGTTCTGTTGCAAAGAACAAGTTTCCTGGCTCTTATTTAACTATTATCTTCAATTGACGTTGGTTCATCAGCATAAATTAGCAAAACCACCAGTTTAGCCATTGCATTGGCAAGAATCAACTCCCCCGAAGACTTCTCACTGTTCACAATGAAGACATCAGGAGTATGATAATCCTCACCTGGCTACCTGAGTGCAGCTTTGACACTATCCAGGACAAAGCAGCTCAAACAACTGGCACCACATCTACATGTTAAGTGTTCACACAGTCTACCACTAGCACACCATGTCTGCAGTGCACATCATCTACAAGCTGTAGTGGAGTGATACACTAAAGCTTCTTGGTCTGCACAGTTCAAATCTGAAAATGCTTCCATGTAGGCGAACAAGAGCAGCTGGGACTACCGCGATCTTCATTCCTTCTTCCAAGTTACCTAACACTCTCATCTTGAACTATGCCATTATTCCTTCATCACTGTTGGGTCAAATTCCTGGAACTCATGTAGACACAGTGGTTCTAGAGGGCAACTCACCACACTCTTCAAGGGCAATTAGAGATGGGGGCAATAAATTACCCAAGATACCCATTTCCTGAATGCATTAAAAAACTTTGAACAGATTACTAATCAACTGAAATCACAAACGATACAGTTAAATGCTGATGATAAAGAGCTTTTTCCAAGACAATGGTAAAATGCTTGGTGCAACAAATTGTCTGTTTGACTAATAGCAGTTGCCTCATCTGTAAATGACCTACCATGCTGCTAAGCTAGGAAATTTCTAATCGGCATTGACTTATTAGTCAGCCTTCTTAATTATGCAACATTTCTGTCAACAGAAAGGTCATTGAATTTCCAAGTGAGCTTCATCACCACGCTTGTCACTTCTTGATAAGTTTATTGATGACAAACAATTCAACATGCATGCACCCCATGCCATAGGATTAATTCCATTATCCTTAACAAACCCAAGTTGAAAAGGTCGCAGATAGCACATATGCAAAAATCTTGAGGAAAGCAAGAATCTTTTCAGCATATTCAGTGATATTTGGAAAAGGAAAAGAAACTTAAGTGTGTGAATACTGTTCAAGGTTCCACACTGGCAACATTTACAAGCCACTCCTTTAATATAAGCACAAAATTGTTCCCCTTATATGCCCATCTCTGCTTCTTTTCCAAACACCAGCATCTTATGATGATAATCAACATTTCAAGGTTTGGGTAATATATCAAACAATTCAAGTCAGTAATATATTCACAAGTGCACCTCCCTCATTATGGGTGGCTGAGGTTTTGACACCAGCTCCAAACTTGTGAGAGGTCTTCTACTCATCACTGAGCAGGATACAGGTAATATGTGAGTGCAAGAGGGGAGTTGACAGGATGTTTGAGGAAAGGATGATTCACTTGTGGAACAGACTAGGCTTGGACTTCAAAAATGATGGGTCTCTCGTTATAGACAGAAATAAAGGAAAATAAATTTCTCAGAGGGGCCTGAATCTGTGTAACACACTTCCCAAGAGAACAGTGATGTTGAGGAATACTTTCAAGGCAGAATTGAATAGATTCTTGATAAAGGAGTTAAAGGTTATTGGGGGATAGGTGTAACGTGGAGTAGAGGCCATTATCAAATCAGCCATGGTCGTGTTGAATGGCTGAAAAGTTTCAAAGGACTGAATGGCCTGAGCTTGCTTATAATTAGTATGTTTGTATGAAGGCAAACAGATTCAGGTCTCCCAATAGGATATGGAATGCTCCAACAGGCCACAAGGAGAAATGTTATAAACTGGATGCAATGCACAAAAAATTAAGTTTGATTCAGCTTCCTCCACTCAGTCTAGAATCATGCACTACCCACCCGAACCCTCCCTTTACAAAAAGAAAAATTGCTCATGGGTGTAGTTGGAACCTGGTTTAGAATCTATTCAAATTATATTGATATGTCTGTTGACTAGAAACCAAATCCATGCTGAAACAGGAGATGAGATGAATTATGGAAATTAAGTTAAATTTTAATTAAAACCCCATAGTGCTGAGTTCTCAACTAGTTTTCTGTCCAGATGCCCACAAATGTCATCCATTCCTTACATTTTCTGCATCCCTTGTCAAGCCTGTCAACATAGATACAATCCATGTCTGTATCACAAACCAGACCGTCCAATAAAAAGAAGATAGCAGATAATTGTTAATTTCTTGATTACCTGTCACAGTGAACTGAATTATGTTGCTATGTGACTCATGACTCAGTGAAGACATCTGGCCAGAGGACCAGATGGACAAGTTATAAGGAGGAAGAAATTGAAGGGTTTCTTTTCAGACATCAACCTTCTCTCGTCACGGGAAAGTTTCAACAGTGCTCCAAAAATGAATGGCAAAACCTAGATATGGTTTTACACTTACTCACAGCAATTTTGCTATTCACCATTAAGCAGAGTCTGCCCTTTATATCCAAAAAGTCAAAAGGTATGGCGCTAGAGAAAGCACAGTCAGTCAGTCAGGCATCTTCCGAGGAGCTGGAGAGTTGACGTTTTGGGCATAAGCCCTTCACTCTCAACTCTCCTACTCCTCGGTTACTGCATGACCTGCTGTGCTTTCTCCAGTGCCACACTCTTCGATGCTGACTCTCCAGCATCTGCAGTTCTCACTTTCTCCTTTTTATGCAAAGCCAAGGACACAGCGAAAGTAGCTAACTTGCTAACTCAGCTGTCACTTGCCAGTTGATTTATTTCAGAATATTGAGCCTTGTGGTGTTCAATTTAATATTTTGGAGAAGAAAGCAAACCTTAGAGCCTGTGATACTTAGTGACAATTAACAGGAAGGATCAGCCAGTTAAGGAAGACATAGATGCCCTACTTTCAGAACAACAGAGACAATCCATCACGCTTTCCAATTCTAAGATGAATTTCAAGTGACTGAAGGAGGAACACAGATTTGTTTTTCATCTATAAAGTCTAGCGATATCTGACAAATACAATTTAGTCCAATCTGATGGAACAAGGTGGAAAATTTCCACGTCTTCAAAGAAGATTCATTGACTGAGGCGAACTACAACTGGAGATATCACTCAAACTCAAACCAAAAAAAAAGTGTGGGCAGATTAGCCACAAAAACCATCCTTCAGCAAGCACTTTGACATGAATAGCATGTATTTCAAGCTGATGTGATGTGAGACAACAGCACAATAGTAATAACAATGTAGATACAAATTACCGCAAATGTACTGAAAACAAAAAAAATTGCTGGAGATCACGGTGGATCAGGCAGCATCTGTGGAGAGACAGCAAATTAACATTTTGAGTCTAGATGGCTCTTCATCAGAACTCTGGGGGTTTTTGGGGGCGGGGGGGATGGTGGTGTATGGAAAGTGTAAGGATCAGCTTTTGCTGTTTCAGTGTTTGTGAACCAAAATTTCAGCATGTGACCCAGTCTGGTTTACCGATGCCCACTTTAGTGAGCTCCGTCCTTGGAAATTTGTTCAATGTATCAATTGCTCTCACACTGAAATAACATTTCCACAGATTATGGATACCAACGACAATGACAAAATGTATTACATGAAATGAAACAAGAGCCGTTAGCAGCTCGCTGGAACAAAAGTAAATTTTAAAAACAAACCTCTACCTGTCATTAAGTTCTTGGGCAATCGAGAGATGTTTAAGGTGGTAGTCAATAGCTTTCTCGTAGTCCTGCAGCAGTGTGTAAGTGTTACCAAGGCTGTAACAGGTCTGAGCTTCAACTGCTTGGTCCTTGAGCTGTCTGGATATCTGAAGTGTTTTCCTGCAGAAATGGAAGAATATCTTCAGCTGACAAATTAATACAAATGGTCCCCGATACATAGACATCAAGAGGGACTGTAGTCATTTGAGACAACAGCTCATTGCCGTTTTCTTAAGGACAATGCAGGATTGGCAACAAACACCAGTAACATTTATATCCCAAAAGGCAATTTTTTTTTTGAAAGCAAGAAAACCAGTTTTGGTTTTTTGAAAAAAAAATCCTTGCTAAAATTATTTCCAAGCCAAAATTGAGCAACAATCACTTGATTGGTCAACAACTTGAAACATTAATCCCAATTCGCTCTCCACACATGCTACCAGACAATCTAGATTTTTCAAGTAATATCTGTTTCTAGTTTAGGTTCACAATCGTTTGCTTTTCTATTGAAGCAGTTTTTAAGTCAGATGGAAACATTTACATTAAACTTTATTGATCCCTGGTTCTGCTCATTTTCTCTCCTACCATCACTGCTCAGGCAAGTCACCAACCTGCTGTCAATCCTCTTTCAGTGTTACCAGTTAAAAGTAAAGTCACCATAGTCTTACCAGATGGTAGGGCTGTTCCCTGATTAGAAAGAGGTGACAGGCAGTGATTTAACCCAAGGGTCACCACACTTCAAGTGAGGGCAGAAGTTGAGACAGAGATTCCCTGATGGTAACCTCAGCCGCTTTAGTAATTGAACTCACATTGTATTGCAAACTAGTTGCCCAGACACTGTGCTAACTGACCCTCAATGTACAAGCATCAGGAAAGGCTGAACAAATGGGGCATCTGCAACTGGAACAGAGACATCTGTGCAGTGATCTAGCGGATATCTTCAAAAGTATGTTGGGGTAGGTGTCAAATTGATGTTTCCAATTGAGAGCAAGATCTCCCAAGAGGAAACACCTCCATAAATCAGTTACAGATTGGATGCATAACCCCCCCACCTGACAAAATGTATGCATTCTTGACTCAGATACTTGTCCTTCCATGATTCTCGATGCTCCCTTTTGACCAGACCCTCCACCAGCATGTTAGACCCCATCTCAGGAATTCTCTTCCTTGCATTTCTGCTGTCTCCCCACACCTTGCGCTTTCTTCAACTTGAATAACCTTCTTAAAATCTGTGACTCTGAGCTAACGTTTGGACATTGAGATTAACACCTACTTATGTTGTCAGTGTTAAAATTTGACGAATGATCCCACAATACACTTGGGAACTTATGCCAAAAAGTCAACCAAGCCCACCGCCCCATGGCAGAACACTTCAATTCCCCCTCCCATTCTGCCAAGGACATGCTGCTCCTGGTCCACCTCCATTGCCACTCCATAACCACCCAACACCTGGAGGAAGAACACCTCATTTTCCACCTCGGGACTCTCCAACCCCATGGCATCAATGTGGATTTCACCAGTTCCCTCATTCCCCTCCACCCCACCTTACCCCAATTCTCAGCTTCCAGCTCAGCGCTTACCTCAAGACCTGCCTCACCTGTCAATCTTCCTCTCCACCTATCCACACCACCCTCCCCTCCGATCTATCACCATTAACCCCACCTCCATCCACCTATCTCACTCAGCTACCTTCCTCCTAGCCCCAACCCCCTCCCATTATCTCTCCACCTCTTGAGGCTCCCAAGCCTCATTCCTGATGAAGGCTTTTGTCCGAAACATCGATTTTCCTGCTCCTCGGATGCTGCTGACCTGCTGTGCTTTACCAGCACCATTGGGGTCATGTGTAGGCCAGACTGAGCAAGGATTGCAAATTTCCTTCCCTAAAGAGCATGAATGAACCAGGTGGGCCTTTACAACAACACATGGCACCATTGCAGAAAATTGCTCACACCTCAGATTTATTATTGGGATTTATATTCCACCAGCTGCCATGGAGGAATTTGAAACCATCGTCCCTGGAGCATTACTCTGGGCCTCTGCATTACAGTTCAATTACAATCCCATGACACCCACCATAACTGCCCCCACCCCCTCCTTGCTGCTGTGTTCAATGACCATCTTTGCTCTTTTCTAAGCTTTTCAAATAACTAGTTCTGAAAACGCATTTATCTACAGTAAAAAGGGTGATGCGAAGAAAAGGGAACAAAAAGTTATCGCTTGACTTCAATACAACTATGGGTTGCACATTTAATTAACCCTAATTTCTGATGCCAACCAAACATTTTAGAATTGAATTCAAGTGTGTATTTTTAAAGAAGTGAACCAAACTTCTGGAGACAGCCGATGACACGTTCATTCTTGATGGCAATATTGGATGAAGTTGGAATTCCACTTTATGAATGAAAACAATATAACAGAACCCCTACAGTGTGGAAGCAGGCCATTCAGCCCATCTAGCCAACTTTGGCTCTCAAAAAGCATCCCACCGAGACCCACACCTCTATCCATGCATTTCCTGTGGCTGACCCATCCAGCCTGCACATCCCTGAACATTTTAGCACGGCCAATCACCTAACCAGTACATTTTTGGACTGTGGGAGGAAACTATAGCATCTGGAGGAATGCCACATGGACAAATACCCCAGTCCTTCACAGGAGATGGGTGATGCATGTTTCTGTAAAGTCAAGCACATTTGTCCAAGCACAGGTCAACCCCTTCAGCCTGATCCTCCATTTCTGAAGGTGACAGCTGATATTGGATTTAGAAGTGGCATCAGTTTTGGAACCGGAGGGGGAGGGATCTGTACCAATGGGACGGTCTCCACTTGAACCAATCTAACACCAGTGTTCTAGTGAAAAGGATAAATAGGGTAGTCACTAAGCCGTTAAACTTGAGAGTCACGGGGAAGGGAAAGGGAAAGCAACAGAGAGTATGGAGTCAAGTCGAAAGATAAGAGCAGGTTATCATGTGTGCAGGGTTTAAGTTCAAAGCAGATTAGGAATGAAGCAAAAAGGAAGAATAACTTAGGCCATATTACTAGAGATGTTGGAAATCATGAGGGTAAGAAAATTAGCATTAAGGCACTTTACCTCAATCCTCGTAGCATTTGTAACAAAGTAGATGAATTAAAGGCACAAATCATCTTGAATTATGATGATGTGGTAGGCATCACATAGACGTGGTTGCAGGGGGTTCAGGACTGGCAGTTAAACATCCAAGGATTGACAACTTATCGAAAAGACAGGGAGGTGAGCAGAGGAGGTAGGGGTGCCTTATTAGTTAAGAATAAAATTAAATCTATGACATTGAATGACATACAGGATGGCTTTTTGGAACAGCTTGTGTTGGACCCCACAAGGGAGCAGTCTATTCTGGACTTAGTGCTATGTAATGAGCCAGACTCTATAAAAGATGTTAAAGTAAGGGAACACTTAGGAGACAGCAATCACAATATGGTAGAGTTCAGTCTGCAGTTTGAAAGAGAGAAGGCAAAATTGGATGTCACCAGAGACCTGGGTTCAATTCCAGCCTCAGACAACTGTCTGTGTGGAGTTTGCACATTCTCCTGTGTCTGTGTGGGTTTCCTCCAGGTGCTCCGGTTTCCTCCCACAGTCCAAAAATGTGCAGGTTAGGTGAAATGGCCATGCTAAATTGCCCACAGCGTTAGCTGAAGGGGTAAAATGTAGGGGAATGGTCTGGGTGGGTTGCTCTTCGGAGGGTCGGTGTGGACTTATTGGGCCGAAGGGCCTGTTTCTACACTGTAGGGAATCTAATCTAATCTACTTTTAAATAAAGGTAATTGCAGGGGCATGAGAGAGGAACTGACAAAAATCGACTGGAAGCAGAGCTTAGCTGGGAGGACAGTACAGTAACAATGACAGGAGTTTCTGGGTATAATTGAGGACACATTACAGAGGTTCATCCCCCTAAGAAAAGAAAGATCATCTGGGGTGCAGGTGGGGCAGTTAGATAGCCATGGCTGACAAAGGAAGTCATGAAATGTGTCAAAGACAAAGAGAAAGCCCATAAAGTGGCTAAGAGCACTAAGAAATCAGAAGATTGGGAAGACTACAAAAACAAACAGAGGATAATAAAGAGAGAAATAAGGAAGGAGGGGATCAAATATGAAGGTAGGCTAGCCAATAATATTAGAAATGATCGTAAAAGTTTCTTTGAATACATAAGAAACAAATGAGAGGCAAAAGTAGACATTGGGCCGCTCCAAATTGATGCAGGAAGGCTAGTGATGGGAGATAAGGAAATACCTGAAGAACGTAAGTACTTCAATGTGGAAGACATGAGTAATATCCCAACAATTAAGGAGAGTCAGGGGGAAAAGTTGAGTATGGTAGCCATTACAAAAGAGAAAGTGCTAGAAAAGATAAAACGTCTAAAAATTGATAAACCTCCTGGCCCTGATGGGCTACATCCTAGAGGTCTGAGGGAGGTGGCTACAAAATAGTGATCTTTCAAAATTCACTGGAGTCAGGGAAAATCCCAGATGATTGCAAAATCACTGTTGTAACCCCCTTGTTCAAGAAAGGATCAAGACAAAAGATGAAAAAGTATAGGCCGATTAGCCTAACCTCAGTTGTTGGTAAAATTCTGGAATCCATCATTAAAGATGAAATTTCTAAATTCTTGGAAGTGCAGGATCAGATTAGAACAAGTCAGCATGGACTTAGTCAGGGGAGGTCATGCCTGATAAATGTGTTAGAATTCTGGTTCTAACCTGTTAGGTCAGACCAGGGAAACCTAGTGCATGTTATCTATCTGGATTTCCAAAAGGCCTCACAGGAGGCTGCTGACTAAAGTGAGGGCCTATGGGGTTCGAGGTGAGCTACTGGCATGGATTGAGGATTGGCTGTCTGACAGAAGGCAGAGAGTTGGGATAAAAGGTTCTTTTTTGAAGTGGCAGCAGGTGACAAGTGGTGTCTTGCAGGGTTCAGTGTTTGGGCAGCAGCTATTCACTTTACATATTAATGATCTAGATGAAGGGACTGGGGGTAATCTGGCACAGTTTGCTGATGATACGAAGTTAAGTGGAACAGACAGGTAGTACTGAGGAGGTGGAGAGGTTGCAGAAAGGTTTAGTCAGTTTAGGAGAGTGGTTCAGGAAATGGCTGACAAAATTCAATGTGAGCAAATGCAAAGTCTTGCACTTTGGAAAAAAGAATACAGGCATGGACTATTTTCTAAACGGTGAGAAAATTCATAAAGCCAAAGTACAAAGGGACCTGGGAGTGCTAGTTGAGGATTCTCTAAAGGTTAACTTGCAGGTTGAGTCCGTGATTAAGAAAGCAAATGTAATGTTGTCATTTATCTCAAGAGGGTTGGAATATAAAAGGAGTGATGTGTTTCTGAGACTTAATAAAGTTCTAGTTAGGCCCCATTTGGAATACTGTGTCCAATTTTGGGCCCACACTTCAGGAAGGACATACTGGCACTGGAACGTGTCTAGCGGAGATTCACATGGATGATCCCTGGAATGGTAGGCCTTACATACGATGAACGGCTGAGGATCCTGGGATTGTACTCATAAGAATTTAGATGATTGAGGGGAGATCTAATGGAAACTTACAAGATAATGCATGGCTTAGAAAGGGTGGACGCTGGGAAGTTGTTTCCATTAGTTGGGGAGACTAGGAGCAGTGGGCACAGCCTTAGAATTAGAGGGCATCAATATAGAACAGAAATGGGAAGACATTTCTTCAGCCACAGAGAGGTGGGCCTGTGGAATTCATTGCCACGGCTTGCAATGGAGGCCAGCACGTTAAAAATTTCAAGGCAGAGATTGATAAATTCTTGATCTCGCAAGGAATTAAGAGCTACGGGGAGGGTGTGGGTAAGTGGAGTTGAAATGCCCATCAGCCATGACAGCAGCTACTCCTTTGCCAGTCACAAATATATCCAACTTTGCCTTCAAAATATTTCACAGCTCTGGCATTCTCTAGGGAAGAGATTTTCCTCAGACTCACAATTGTGAAGGGTAAAAAAAACCTCATGATCTTGGTTTTTGATCACTTACGATGGAACACAGATTAAGCTCTGCTTGCAAACAAACCATCCAAATCATCACTTAGCAATTCAGCCGGGGTTGTGTACCTAATTTCCTATGACACTATGGTTAATTCTGATGTATCATAAATCAGTTAAAGTCTGAATGTAATACATAGAGATATGCCTCATTTTTACATACCACCTTTAACATACAAGTGACAAGTTCCAATATCAAGTATATCTCTCACTATGAGGCATTTGCTGGCGTACAACTTGTACATAAATTATTTGCTTCCCATCTGAACATTTTCCTTTCCTGGTCTGCATTTCATTATCTAAATCAAATGACAGCTGATTTCACAAAAGCTAATTTGGCCACAGTAATGCATGATTATTTCTAGATATAAAGGTGTGCAAATTGCCTTAAAAAGTGAACAGGAACTACATGTCAAAGGTGTCTTATTGACTGCGAAGCTCCTTGGAATACACATTCTTCTCTCATTTTAAACAACAGCCCATTGTCCTCAAGACACAATGAAATAAGAACTAGGTGCAGGAGTAGACCATCTGGCCTTTCATAACTGCTCCTCCAATCAATAAGATCATGGCTGATCTTTTCTTCGACTCACTTCCACTTACCCACCTACGCACCACGATCCTTAATTCCTTTACTGTTCAAAATCTATTTGTGCCTTAAAACCATTCAACAAGATAGCCTCAACTGCTTCACTGGACAGAGAATTTACACTGGACAGGGAATTTTAACCTCTTAATTTGATGTCTGTTCACACTATCAAAAAAGATCAAACTTTACCCAATATTAACACCGCAAAAACATGACTTGATTGGCATCAATCTTCTGTCCAAACAGCTGGATGTACATATCAACTATTCACCTCAACTGCTGACTTTGATTACAAGTTTCATTTTCCAATTATTTTTTGGGTAAAGGTGTTTCTTCTGAATTCCCTTTTGTGATTTACTCGTGACTATCTTATACTCAGGATGCCTAGAACTGGACCCGATCACGAGTGGGAACATATCCACTGTGTCGACTCTATCAAACCATTCCACCATTTGAAAATCTCTGTTTTCACTCTTCAACTTCCTCATTTCTGAAGAGAAAGGCCTAATTTGTTCAATGTTTCTTAATCTGTACATCTTCTCCTGACTGTTCCTTATTACAGTGTTGCACCTGGTTTAGGTAATTTCACTGTCAATGATGTTTGCTGAGTAAAGCCCTGAAATTGACTGGATTTTAAAATCAGACAGAACTGCTGATTAAAAGGTTGGTCTTGAGTAATTGCTACGAATTGGGATCCAAAGGATGCGATCAGTGCAGGTTTAAGGCAAATGAGAAATCGAAAAAAGGTTCTTCTCCTTCATACACCTAACACATACACCTAGCACGGTGGCACAGTGGTTAGCACTGCTGCCTCACAGCGCCAGAGACCTGGGTTCAATTCTCGACTCAGGCGACTATCTGTGTGGAGTTTGCACATTCTCCCTGTGTCTGCGTGGGTTTCCTCCGGGTGCTCCGGTTTCCTCCCACAGTCCAAAGATGTGCAGGTCAGGGGAGTTGGTCATGCTAAATTGCCCATAGTGTTAGGTAAAGGGGTAAATGCTGGGGAATGGGTGGGTTGCAGGTCGGTGTGGACTTATTGGGCCGAAGGGCCTGTTTCCACACTATAAGTAATCTAATCTAAGTAATCTAATCTAATCTAAACAGAATCACCATTCCTCGGGTCAGTTTGTGAGGAGTGGACGGTATAGGTTGAACACTGCTTCATCATATCTAAAAGCTGGTGGGTAAGACTGACCTAAAACACAAAGAACTGAAGCTAAAACAAAACTGCTGGTGAAACTCAATAGGGCTGTGAAAAAGCGAATGTTTCAAATTGTTATGAAGGGTCACTGGACTTGAAGCATTAACTTGATTTTCTCTCCACAGATGCTGCAGAACTGCTGAGTTCCAATAGGAATGCATGCTTTTCTGGTGGGATTGCTCTTTGGGAACCAGCATAATTCAGAAATCAAAATCAATAGTATTCACGTTGGAGGGTAAATTATAATGTCACTTGGAAAAGTATGTTTTGAGAAGACTATAAGATTAAAGACATAATCTGACAGGAGTTGCAGATCATATCACCCTTTCCAGCAAATAAAAAGGACAAATCTTCCAGCCTTAAGGGCTAAGTTAATGCTGAGTTGATTCCCAGTTCACAACTGCCAAGTTTCAATGTGAGTATTTCAGACAGGTGTTACTTCCAGACAACACAACTTCTAAGAGCTTTCATTTAAAAGGTTGAGCTGCATTTGCCTCAGAACACTGCATATCTATTGATTCAATCCAAAATAGGAGAAAACCACTTCAACAAGGGCACACACAGCCTTTCACAATTACAAACCAGTTCATTGCTTAAAACTGCAACTGCATAATATGTACTGAGGTTCCAAGCCTCGCTGAAGTATAGGGGCAGTGAGTACAGAGTACATCCAATGTAAAATGTGGATAAATAAACTAAATCCTGAATAAACTGTACAGTTACATTACTCATAACATAAGGCTATGACGTGGAAGTGCTGGTGTTGGATGGGGTGGGCAAAGTCAGAAGTCACATGACACCAGATTATAGTCCAACAGGCTTCTCTAAAATCAAAAGCTTTCGAAATGCTGCTCCTTCATCGGGTGAAGTTAACTTCATCTGATAAAGGAGCAGCGCTCAAAAAGCTTGTGATTTCAAAAGAAACCTGTTGGACAAAAACCTGGTCTTTGTGATTCTGACTTTGTCCGGAATATAAGGAATGTGTTAAATGCAAGCAGTATATTCAGGTACAAACTCCACTGGCAATTTGTGATTCAATATCACTCGAGATGTACGTCCAGTAAGCAGCCTTTTTAAAGAGCCATCATTAAAACAATGCACTTACTGAACCCTTGTTGCATGTTAAAGATTGCATTATTCTGTGGTCACCAGGAATCAAACATCATGATTTTCTTTGTACAGTGTGACACAGTACATCTAAGAAACCACTAAAAGAATTTATCACAGGTTTACATGAAGAATTCCCATCAATGAAGATGTAACACTTCAGAATCCATATAGTGAGAATGTAGGGTTTAACTACAATAACATTCATGACAATAATGAATCTTAATAGTCGGATACACATTAAATGTTCTCCTTCTGGAGGTAATCATGTGCAAAAACGATTAACACTGTTTCAAAACCGCTGCCTATCGTTATTCATTCCAACACAATGACTGCTTTTCGAAGTACAGAGACAGGAGCCTGTTTAAATGACCTTATGATTATTATGCAGTTATTAACCCACATGGCTACGTTCTGGGAAACAGCTGCAGTTTTATGTCTTGTGGGAAATTGGAAATTTATGACTAGAGCTAGCAGCTAAAAAGCTGCTTGTTTTCAAGTAAAAACTGAAAATATTCTTGGAAAACTTGGCAATCCAATATCATCATTTTCAGGCTGATTGTCTTTGAATTGGGCTGGGGGCTGTTGTGTCGGGAAAAGAGGAATATGACATTCGCAAATTCTCCAGGAAGCTCAACTACAAGTGCCTTGGAGGGGATTACATTTTAAAAAATGAGTGCATTATGAATGGCTGCAAACTTAATCCTGAAACTCAGCTGCAACACAAAAATGCAATGACCCAATCTGTGATGAGAAGGACAGAGTAAGAAAACAACTTTGTCAGATGGCAAGGCTAACAGTAACCTTTTTGGCCACAATTCTCACAGGCAAAACTTCATTTTGCCACATTAATCGTATCATTCTTTCACTAGATTTGACAGTGTCAAATTATGGCTCAGTAAGTCATCACATGGGAATAAGGTTACAGCTTCAGATCCCAATTCAGGACTCAAGCCGCTGACACTTAACACTGCATTCTCGAGTGCTCTGAGACGCAGCCTTTCAGATATGATGTAACAGCCCCTGTTCCTCCTCTCAGGTGAATGCAAGAAATCTTGTGGCGCAAATTTGAAAAAGAGCAGGGAAATGCCTCAGTGTCCTGACCAACATCTATCCCTCAGTGAAAATCACAAAATAGATTTTCATATTACTATTTATGAGAGCTTACAATGCACAAACTGGCTGCTGCATTCCTGCATTAGACAGTTTGTGCACTTCAAAATGATTACAAGGCATCTGCTGGGCATGAAAGGTGCTTACAATAAAAGTTGACTTCCTTCTGTTAATAAAGAGGTCTAACCGCATGTGCAATGTCCACATAAGTGACTTCTCAGATCAATACCATCGGTAAAATAGAATAACACAATGATTCAGATGGCTTTATTTGGGGTGGCGGAGTGGCTCAGTGGTTAGCACTGCTGCCTCAGTGCCAGGGACCCAGGTTCAATTCCGCCCTCGGGCGACTGTCTGTATGGAACTTGCATGTTTCTCCCCGTCTGTGTGGGTTTTCTCTGGGTGCTCTGGTTTCCTCTCGCACAGTCCAAAGATGTGCAGGGGAGGTAGATTGGTCATGCTAATTGGCCCAAAGTTTCCAGACTAGATGTGCAAGTGAGCTGGAACTGCCATGGGAAATGCAAGATGCTTGGGATTGGGTAGGGGAATGAGATGCTTTTTGGAGGGTCGTTGTGGATTCAATGGGCCAAATGGCCTGCATTCACACTGTAAGGATTCTATGGTTCCGTTTGTTCTTAGGCCCCGATCTATAAATATTTCCAGGTTGTTTGTCTGCTTTGCTCCACCATTTAATATTGGATAATCCTACATTTCTTGTGGCACTGTAGCTCAGTGGTTAGCACTGCTGCCTCACAGAACCAGGGTCCCAAGTTTGATTCCAGCCTTGGGTGACTGTCTGTGTGGAGTTTGCACATTCTCCCGGTGTCTGCTTGGGTTTCCTCCGGGTGCTCCAGTTTCCTCCCACAGTCCAAAGATGTGCAGATCAGGTGAATTGGCAATGCTAAATTGCCCACAAGTGTTAGGTACACTAGTCAGAAGGAAATGGGTCTGGGTGGGTTACTCTTCAGAGGGTTGGTGTGGACTTGTTTGGCCGAAGGGCCTGCTTCCACACTGTAGGGAACCTAATCTAATCTAATCCACTTAGCACTATGGGCAATTTAGCATGGCCAATTCACCTAACCTGCACATCTTTGGATTGTGGGAGGAAACCTGAGCGCCCAGAGAATGCGCAAACTCCACACAGACAGTCTCCCAAGGCTGGAATCGAACCTGGGACCCTGGTGCTGTGAGGCAGCAGGGCTAACCAGGTGAACCTGAACATCCATATCCATTCCATCAACAATGATCCCTAAATTCAGTTTCAAAACACATTCCTCCCTCCATCCTTTTTTCTCTTCAATCATTGAAGAAACTGCCATGCACGCCAGGTTGCCTCCAAATCAGACATCATTCCAGTGAGCAATACACTCTTCTATTCAAACAATGACACTTGCAAGCAAATCCTTAATGGTGGCAGGTTGAGTTAAGAAGCCCATTTCAAAGGAAGTGGGATTTTTGGCTTTATCCAAAGAAACACAAGAGTACAAAAATAGAACATTATATTAAACCTGTACAAAACCATTCTGGTCACTGCACTTTGGAAAGGATGTGAAAGCCTTTTTAAGGTTGGAGAGGCCATGAAAGTTGGCAATTAAGCAGAGGAGAGTGACTGGAGGCTTGATCATTGTCTTTCAATGATCAGTGTGATAGACTACATAAGAGGAAACAGAAACAGTTTCTAGTGCAGGACCAGGGAACTAGGTAGAAGGGTGTGAGATTACAATGTGAATTGGTGTGTTCTGCAAGGCATAAGCCAAAAGCAGATTCAATAGTAATTTTCAAGAACTGGATAAACACTTAAACTGGAAAAAGTTGCAATGCTATGCAGAAGGAATAGGGGAGTGATCAAACGGGATAGTGCTCCCAGACAGCACACATAGACATGATGGGTCAAATGCCTTAATGTGCTTATCCCACTGTCAAGTGAAATTAACTTCCAGCCCTTGAACTTCCTCAACCCTTAACTAAGCATAGCTTTGTAACCACTTACACAATTACTTTTCTGAAACCTCCAAACGAACATCCAAACCAGGAGCAGGAATAGGCCATTCGGCCTCTCAAGTTTGGTCCACCATTCAATAAGGTTGAGGGATTCATTACTCACATTCCCATCTATTCCCAATAATTTTTTATCTTTTTGCTGATCAGGAATATACCTACCTATTGAAAGACTCTGTTTCCACCAACGTTTGAGGAAGAGAATTCTAAATCTTAGGAGACTCAGAAAAAAGTTGTCCTTTTCTGTGTTAAATGAGTAACCACCTAATTTTTCAAAAAAAATCAGTGACCCCAAGTTCTAAAATCTTCTATGTGAGGAAACATCCTTTCCACACGCACCCTCAGGATCTTCCATGTCCCAATTAAGTCAGCTCTCACTTTTCTCAACTGAAGCAGATATCATCCTAAGCTGTGCAATGTTATTCCACTAAAGCCAATCCCAGCTATTAGTCTTGTAAGCCCACTTCTGAACTGTTTCCAACACGTTTCCATCCTTCCTCAAATAAGGAGATCGATATGGTACAGAGTACTTCATATGTGGTCTTATCAATGCATTGATAACTGAACTTTGCATTGGGAGTGTGACTACTTTTACAAGACTTGTCACAGTATTTTTCCTGCAACTTCCAACCTCCTGCCTTTTGACCATCAAGAGTTGACTTTCAACTATTTGGCACTGTGGAATTCCTTCCCCAAAGTGCTTAGTGTTCCCAAACAAGGCAAAGTTTCAAAAACCTCCAAAGTTTCTGACAGAGCCTCAGCCTCCTCTGTCAAACCAATTGTTTCCTGAGGGCCCCTCATGTTCTTGTGAGCTAGCTGTCTTTGATGTTTAGTTACTTTGCAAACTCTTTAAAAATGCAACCAGTTTACTACTACAGTACTCACTTACGAGCAACAAGGGCTTTTCCCACATGTTAAAATTGACAGTATCACCATTTCAAAATCTTCCTGTTCCAGAAACTGTTCTGCCTGAAAATTCCCTTCGAATTCAAAATATTTGGTTCCATTAAATCAGGTTACAATGGATAAATTACAAGGACAGGTCGTACAAACTATGTTTGCCTTCTCTTGAAGATAGTGTGGTGGTGATTGAGCAGCGATATATAAAAATGGAACAAAGAAAGAAAAACTAATTTCTCTGCTGGGGTGGAGTAAGTCCAGAACAACAGGACATAATCTTGGGTGACTTTACAGGGATAATAGTACATTTTCACACAAACAGTGGTGGAAATCCAGAACCCTTCCCTCAAAAAAACTGCCTTTTAACAATCGTTTCAAAACGGAAATGTAGATTTTCATCAGGGTTCTACGCATTATGAAACTAAACAAGGCAGATAGAGTTAAGATACAGCCACAATCTAATTGAAGAGCAGATCAGGATCAAGGGTCTCTGTTTGTCAAGAGCAATCAAATCTTACTTGTAATATTCAGCAGCCATGTCAAATTTTCCCAAAAATATGTGCGCGTTCCCAAGGTTACTGTAAGCTCTTCTCTCAGCTGCTTTATCCCCAAATTCTTTTGCTATTGAAAGACGCTGAAAAAATAATTGAAAAATGTTAAAACCCTGATGACTTGATCTCTCAAACACTTGAATCTGATCCATCAGATATTTCACAACCTCTGCATCACTCTCAGCTTTGCCAATGGTGAAATATTTTCTACCATTTGCTAACTATCATCTTAAATTGAGCATTTATAAACAAGTGTTGCAATAACCGGTTAATATATTTATTTTAAAGTGCGACTGTGACTTTTTAAAATCTGAAAAGTAACTTGTTTGAAAGCATTTAACAGCAGCGCCCCCTAGAGAAAATATTCTAACAATCACAATAAACAGACATGATTTGGAGATGTCGGTGTTGGACTGGGGTGTACAAAGTTAAAGATCACACAACACCAGGTTATAGTCCAACAGGTTTAATTGGAAGCACACTAGCTTTCGGAGCGCCACTCCTTCATCAGGTGTTGTGTGATTTTTAATAATCAGACAAATTTCATTTGCAGAGAGTCTGCTACTATATTGTCTAGAACCATAAAATATATATGAACAGTTATCAGCACTGGGGAAAGCATATGTAGACCAAATATACATCCATTCATCTAATGAAACCCAATGTTATCCCCTCATTATTACACAAAACTTAAATTAGATTAGATTACTTACAGTGTGGAAACAGGCCCTGCAGCCCAACAAGTCCACACCGACTCGCAACCCACCCAGACCCATTCCCCTACATTTACCCCTTCACCTAACACTACGGCAATTTAGCATGGCCAATTCACCTAACCTGCACATTTTTGGGTAGTGGGAGGAAACCGAAGCACCCGGAGGAAACCTACGCAGACACGGGGAGAATGTGCAAACTCCACACAGTCAGTCGCCTGAGGCAGGAATTCAACCCGGGTCTCTGGCGCTGCGAGGCAGCAGTGCTAACCACTGTGCCTTCGTGCCGCCCACCATTAGATTAATGAACAGTCCAGTATTTGTGATTCACTCAAGCACTTTCAACTGAACATTTAAAATGCTTTACAATTGAAATCATCTTGCATAAATTTCAGTTTTCATTAATTCTGGCCCATAAATTTCAAGTTCTATTTTAAGTGTTTAATTTAAATGGTCTCAAACTCTCAAGACTCTGTGCAAAGGTTCAACAGGTTTGGCAGCATCTGTGGAGAGAAATCAGAGTTAACATTTTGGGTCACGTGACCCTTCCTCAGAACAGACGCGAAGCACTAACTCTGATTTCTCTCCACAGATGCCACCAGACCTGCTGAGCTTTTCCAGCAACTTCTGTTTTTGTTTCTGATTTACAACATCCACAGTTCTTTCGGTTTTTATTCATGAGAATCCATGTTCTTCCATCTCATTTTTGAAATGCAAAGAGATTAAAGTGTGTAATCTTCCCTGCTACAATGGGATTGAGGGACAGGACCTGATCACTCTCCTGACACTGATGGTAGTTGGGTTATTCCATCAGAGAGAAGGAAGGAAAGGAGACAGCTCACCAATGCTGAGCCACTCTCTCATATTTCCCAAAAGGTAGTTGAAAAATCAGCACGAGCTCAGGTCTGTGGGGGCTTTCATGAAAATTGTTCACTTTTTGGTTTGATAACCAGATGACACAAATTTAATGCAAAAGTACTGGAAAGGAGATGACAGTAATCTGATTTATGTTTGAAATGGAGGTGGATGTCGTCTCAATTGTGACATTTAAACAGGAATTGGGTAACTATAAAAGGTGTAAAATTGCAGGGAAACCGAGCAAAGGGAATGGGTTTAGGGTGGCAGTGGCTCAGCGGTTAACACTGCTGTCTCAGAGTGCCAGGGTCTCGAGTTAGATTCCAGCCTTGGGCAACTGTCTGTTTAGAGTTTGCACATTATCCCCATGTCTGTGTGGATTTCCTCCGCGTGCTCCAGTTTCCTCCCACAGTCCAAAGATGTGCAGGTTAGCTAGACTGGCTGTGCTAAATTGCCCAGAGTGTCCAGGCTAGATGGATTAGCCTTGGGAGATTCAGAGTTGCAGGGATGGGGAGAGGGTGGGTCTGGGTGGGATGCTCTTTGGAGGGTCAGTGCGAATTCATTGGGCAAAATGGCCTGCTTCCACACGGGAGAGATTCTATGATTCTAATCCAATTGGCCTCTCAAAGAGGATAGTGCAGACACTATCGAATGATGGCCTCTTTTGTTCTACGAGTGCCTGCAAATGACCCACACTTTACTACACAATGCCCATATTACTTGGGCATGTGGTTTAGAGATGTCCTTTTATAAGATGATAGTGAACAGAAATGAAAGACTGGTCAACTTTATGTCTACTCTGTGCACACCTTATTAAAATAGAACTCAAAGACCAGCAAGTGTTTTCATTGATTGCAGCACAGAGAAAATAACTATCTTTATTCACCCTCCTAATGACTTCTGTTTCGGCACCAGAATTACTGCTGCCAAACTAGTGAACGGATCACAGCTCCCCAATCTTGCACCAAGTCGGAGAACCTTACAGCAGATGAGCACATCCACTGCATCTTGATATTTGCCAAGCCCTTGGAAGAAGCAGTCCAATTTAGTTCCACATCCTTGCTTTTCTCCCATAAATCTGCAAATTGCTCTTCTTCAGGTATACACCCAATTGCCTTTGAAAGGTTCAAATGGACTTTGCTCCACCCCCCCCCCCCCAACTCTTCCAGGCAGTGTTTCAGTCTTACTTAGTCTGTATTGTGACGATACTATGTCTTTAAGAGGTGCGTTTTGTCATCGTTTCTTTCAGAGAGAGATTGGAGGACTGGTGATGAGCAGTCTATGAGAAGATAAACATCTGGTGTAGCCCGAGGTTTCTTTTTTAAAAAGCTGGAACAATAAAAGCAGCCTGAGTGGGTGTGGTCAAGCTGTCACCGACCCAGGATTTCTAGTGAGTTTTCAGCTGGGGTTGGAAGACAGTCAGTCTCCCCCAGTTGCTACTCTCTCTCTCTCTGTTCTGTTTCTGAATTGATGTTCTTTCCTCCTAGATTGGAGAACTGCATGTGAGATAATCTGTTTCTGAATTTGCCTTTTGCCAAGGGTGCATTTAGTCATAGAGTCATAGAGATATACAGCATGGAAACAGATCCTTCGGTCCAACCCATCCACACCAACCAGATATTCCAACCCAATCTAGTCCCATCTGCCAGCACCTGGCCCATATCCCTCCAAACCCTTCCTATTCACCTACCCATCCAAATGCCTCTTAAATGTTGCAATTGTACCAGCCTCCACCACATCCTCTGGCAGCTCATTCCATACACGTACTACCCTCAGCGTGAAAAAGTTGCCTCTTAGGTCTTTTATATCTTTCCCCTCTCACCTCTAGTTCTGGACTCTCCCACCCCAGGGAAAAGATTTTGCCTATTTATCCTATCTATGCCCCTCAATTTTGTAAACCTATATAAGGTCACCCTTTCACCTCCGACGCTCCAGGGAAAATAGCCCCAGCCTGTTCAGCCTCTCCCTGTAGCTCAGATTCTCCAACCCTGGCAACATCCTTGTAAATCTTTTCTGAACCCTTTCAAGTTTCACAACATCTTTCCGATAGGAAGGAGACCAGAATTGCACACAATATTCCAACTGTGGCCTAACCAATGTCCTGTACAGCCGCAACATGCTGTACATCTCTGACTCGATGACTCTGAGTTGGCAGCACTGTGGCTCAGTGGTTAGCACTACTGCTTCACAGTGCCAGGGACACAGGTTTGATTCCTGCCTTCAGCGACTGTCTATGTGGAGTTTGCACATTCTCGTGTCTGCGTGGGTTTCCTCCAGGTGCTCTGGTTTCCTCCCACAATCCAAAGATGTGCAGGTGAAGTGAATTGACCACGCTAACTTGCCCATAGTGTGCAGGGGCGTGTAGGTTAAATGCATTCGTTGGGGGAAATGTATAGTAAGTAGGGTAGGGGAGTGGTCTGGGTGGGTTACTCTTTGGAGGGTCACTCTTTGGAGGGTCAGAGTGGATATGCTGGGCATAATGGCTTGTATCTACACAGGAGGGATTCTATGATGATTATAGTTATCCACCCACTGGACAGATGAAATGATTAATCATTAGCTGCTCCATCAACACCCTACAGAAGGGACTTGCTCCAAAACAAAACACCAACGTAGCCTCTCCACATCACTAATGCTACCCTTATTGCTGAGCAGTTTGAATTAGGAATCAGGGATTGGTCCTCGAACGTTTTTTGCAAGAGCAAACATGTTTAAGTACAACACATGACCTTGCCACCGCAAGGCAGCTGGATTCAAGAGTTCATCTATTTTTCTTTATTCTTCAGTGGGACATGGGCTTTGCTGATGCTGGTTACCACTGAACAGAGTGGCTTCCTGGGGCAGCTGCAGAGGACACTCAAGGGTCAATCGTGTTGCTATGGGCCTGGAGTCACATGTAGGCGAGAGTGGGTTATGACGGCAGATTTGAAGAACACCAGTGAAGCAGACTGTTTTTTTAAAAAAACAATTCGATATCTTTATTGCTGAGACTAAGTCTACGTTCCAGATTTATAATAAATTCAAATTAATGCAAATGTCATGGTGGGATGTGAACCAATGTCTTCAGAACATTATCTTGAATTTTCAGATTACTAATCCAGTGACATCACCACTGTAACTTCATTATTCCTTACACTTGGAACCGACACCCAATTCTGCACAGCACCGCCAAATGTGTTACATGAGAAAAGACTTGTATTTTAGTTTTGAATTTATGCTCGAGCTTTTACTTCTACTTCTACTCTGATCATGAGGGGGGAAAAAAATCATCCAGTTGTATGAAAAGTCTATATTTATGAGCTGGTTTACTTTCTGAACATGCAACTGACAGACGGACCACTGAGAATCAATAGTGTACAGCCATCCCATCTCTTTAATCCGTAACATTCTCAGTGGTATGACCTGCAATCAGATTCTTCTAGCTAATAATGTGATTGTGTCAATTCCCCTGCTATCAGTCAGCACTCAACACTAACCATATGTTATATCAACAGAAGGTCATAGTCCTCATATGTCATACAGGCATCCCAGCCATCTGGTCTGTAAAACCCATTTATTAATTATGGCAGATTCTTAATCCCAACATTAATTCAGCTGTGAAGACAAACTGCAGGAAGTGGTACCACACTTCCTGGCCAGATGGAGATGATTGGATTATTTTGCTGTCAATTACAGATTGCACCTGATTAAACACAATTTGTATTATGCAACAACCCTTGACAAACTATTCCTTGCTGGAGCAAACACCTTGACTTTAATTGAGATCCATGGTTGTTATTTCAATATTTATCTCTATTTGCTGCAGTTCAGAAAGACTGAAATAGATTCTGTCGACTGTTTGCTGTCGTAACTGTTTAAATAGACTCTGTGTGTTGAGTAAACAGATGTAGTATATTATAAGCTAGATTGCTTGCTGGGAATCCTGTTCTAAGATCCTTCTAACCATTGGTCCTCTTCCACCTTGCTGTCTGATATAATGGACTCTTTTCTGTCCCACAATACATTTAATTCTATCTTCTGGGCCACGACCTCCAATCAATTTATCACAAGTAGCTGAAATGCATGGGTGCTAATGACATGCTTTCTTGAATTTGGAATTTGTGTCTTAATTTATTCATAAACCTTCTTTTAAAGTCTTCTGACAGCAACATATAATTTTGAACTTTCTCATTTTCAGAACACCACATTACTTCAAATCACGGTAGCATCATGTACAAAGACTAATTCTTACCTCTTTGTGAAATGCTATTGCATCATTATAGTTCCCTAAAAGGTAATGTGTATTACCAAGGTTACCATAGGCTCGGCCTTGAGCTGCCCGATCTCCTAACTCTTGAACAATTTTAAGGTTCATCCTAAAATGAGAAACAAGCACAACAGGATCACTAACACTGCCTACTCAAGCCAAAAACTCAGTTTTGAAAAGACAGTATTTTTTTTTCCATACTTATTGTATGGGAACAGAACTGATTTAAAAACCAATGATTGTTTAAGGATTGGTGCCTTTTTAAAAGCATGTAGCCTGATACTCATTGCGAGCACTGTTTGCAGAGCTGCTTTTTCAAGCCGAAATTAAGCCTTTCCTGAAGAAGGGCTGATGCCCGAAACGTCGATTCTCCTGCTCCTTGGATGCTACCTGACCTGCTGCGCTTTTCCAGCAACACATTTTCAAGCTGAAATTAAGCCAAGTTTCTGAAATGAGCTACAATGGAGGGACATGTGCAATCGAAGCTTTGGACAGCAACAAGTAGCTGTTTATTTTGCAGATTAGTGAGCAGTTACTGATGACAAAAAAATATTCTGCCTGCCAAAAACCATATGACTAGCTTCTGGGTAGGTGAACAGCTTGAGGGTGTGAAGGCTTGGGTAGGAAACATCATACCTGGAGGAGGAAAAGCTGTTTATATTCAGCAGTAAACAACAAAAATGTCAAGCCTGAAGAAAGCCAGTTAATTTCCCCTTTAAAGTTGCTGTAAGCTGTAACAGTTAATTGATAAAGATCTTTTTAAGTGTGTACCAGGCATTCAGTTGCTTCTGTGAAACAAGTGTAAGTATCTGGAGAATGAAGATTAAGATGTAGTGTTCTCATTAGCACAAGAATCATTCAGCAAACCTCAAGGTAATTTGCTTTCCTTTTCTTTCCCGCTTTGCATAAGAGGTATGATTTTTTTTCATGTCTCTGTCTGAATGCCTGGAAACTGGAGGAGGGGGGAGGCTGGTGGTTGTGTCTATGTGTTCAAGTCCCACCTACTCCAGTGCTGTATAACGATAATTGAAGAGGTTGATTGGAAAACATCAGAAACTTGGTTCATGCTTTCTGTTACTTAAAAATGTGTTGCTGGAAAAGCGCAGCAGGTCAGGCAGCATCAAAGGAACAGGAGAATCGACGTTTCAGGCATAAGCCCTTCTTCAGGAATGAGGAAGGTGTGCAAAGCAGGCTAAGATAAAAGGTAGGGATGAAGGACTTGGGAGAGGGGCGTTGGGAATACGATAGGTGGAAGGAGGTTAAGGTGAGGGTGATAGGCCGGAGAGGGGGTGGGGGCGGAGAGGTCGGGAAGAAGATTGCGGGTCAAGAAGGCGGTGCTGAGTCTGAGGTTGGGACTGAGACAAGCTGGGGGGAGGGGAAATGAGAAAGCTGGAGAAATCTGCATTCATCCCTTGTGGTTGGAGGGTTCCTAGACGGAAGATGAGGCGCTCTTCCTCCAGGTGTCGTGTTGCCATGGTCTGGCGATGGAGGAGGCCAAGGACCTGCATGTCCATGATGGACTGGGAGGGGGAGTTAAAGTGTTCAGCCACGGGATGGTTGGGTTGGTTGGTGCGGGTGTCCCAGAGGTGTTCTCTGAAACGTTCTGCAAGTAGGCGGCCTGTCTCCCCAGTGAAGAGGAGGCCACATCGGGTGCAGCAGATGCAGTAAATGATTTGTGTGGAGGTGCAGGTGGATTTCTGACGGATATGGAAGGATCCCTTGGGGCCTTGGAGGGAAGTGAGGGGGGAGGTGTGGGCGCAAGTTTTGCATTTCTTGCGGTTGCAGGGGAAGGTGCGGCAGTGGAGGTTGGGCTGGTGGGGGGATGGATCTGACGAGGGAGTCGCGGAGGGAGTGGTCTTTCCGAAACACTGATAGGGGTGGGGAGGGAAATATATCCTTGGTGGTGGGGTGTGTTCGGAGGTGGCGTAAATGACAAAGGATGATACGATGTATCTGGAGGTTGGTGGGGTGGTAGATGAGGACCAGTAGGGTTCTGTCCTGGTGGTGATTGGAGGGGGAGAGTTCAAGGGCAGAAGAGCGGGAAGTGAGGAGATGCGGTGGAGAGCGCCTACGTCTTCAACCAGGACGCCTACCCACCGCCTGATGACCCCTTCTCCTGCCTCCAACACACCCCATCCACCTGGACACCCCGTGCTGGCCTCTTACCTGCCCTCAATCTCTTCAGAGCCAACTGCGGCTGCGACATTGACTGCCTCAACCTGTCCACCCCTCTCACCCACTCTAACCTCTCACCCTCAGAACATGCAGCCCTCCACTCCAACCCCAACCTCACCATCAAACCAGCAGACAAGGGAGGCGCGGTGGTAGTTTGGCGCACCGATCTTTATACTGCTGAGGCTAAACGCCAACTCGCGGACACCTCCTCCTACTGCCCCCTTGACCGTGACCCCACCTCCCACCACCAAACCATCATCTCTCAGATCATCCATAACCTCATCACCTCAGGAGATCTCCCATCCACGACCTCCAACCTCACAGTCCCACAACCCCGCACCGCCCGTTTCTACCTCCTGCCCAAAATCCACAAACCTGACTGCTCCGGCCGACCCATTGTCTCAGCCTGCTCCTGCCCCACTGAACTCATTTCTGCATACCTTGACATGGTCCTGTCCCCCCTAGTCCAAGAACTCCCCACCTATGTTCGGGACGCCATCCACGCACTCCACCTCCTCCATGATTTTCGCTTCCCTGGCCCCAAACGCCTCATCTTCATCATGGACATCCAGTCCCTGTACACCTCCATCCCCCATCACGAAGGCCTCAAAGCCCTCCGCTTCTTCCTTTCCCGCCGAACCAACTAGTACCCTTCCACTGACACCCTCCTTCGACTGACTGAACTGGTCCTCGCTCTGAACAACTTCTCTTTCCTCCCACTTCCTCCAAACCAAAGGAGTAGCCATGGGCACCCGCATGGGCTCCAACTATGCCTGCCTCTTCATTGAATATGTGGAACAGTCCATCTTCCGCAGCTACACCGGCACCACCCCCCACCTTTTCCTCTGCTACATCGATGACTGTATCGGCGCTACCTCGTGGTCCCACGAGGAGGTTGAACAGTTCATCCACTTTACTAACACCTTCCACCCCGACCTCAAATTTACCTGGACTGTCTCAGACTCCTCCCTCCCCTTCCAAGACCTCTCTATTTCTGTTTCGGACAACCGACTCAACACGGATGTTTACTATAAACCGATGACTCCCACAGCTACCTAGATTACACCTCCTCCCACCCTGCCCCCTGTAAAAATGCCACCTCATATTCCCAATTCCTTCGCCGCATCTGCTCCCAGGAGGACCAATTCTAATACCGAACAACCCAGATGGCCTCCTTCTTCAAAGACCGCAATTTCCCCTCAGACGTGGTCGACGATGCTCTCCACCACATCTCCTCCACTTCTCGCTCCTCCGCCCTTGAACTCCGCCCCGCCAATCACCACTAGGACAGAACCCCACTGGTCCTCACCTACCATCCCACCAACCTCCAGATACATCATATCATCCTTCGTCATTTCCGCCACCTCCAAACGGACCCCACCACCAAGGATATGTTTCCCTCCCCTCCCCTATCAGCGTTCTGAAAAGACCACTCCCTCTGCGACTCCCTCGTCAGATCCACACCCCCCCAGCAACCCAACCTCCACTCCCGGCACCTTCCCCTGCAACCGCAAGAAATGCAAAACCTGTGCCCACACCTCCCCCTCACTTCCCTCCAAGGCCCCAAGGGATCCTTCCATATCCGTCAGAAATTCACCTGCACCTCCACACACATCATTTACTGCATCCACTGCACCTGATGTGTCCTCCTCTACATTGGGGAGACAGGCCGCCTACTTGCAGAACGTTTCAGAGAACACCTCTGGGACACCCGCACCAACCAACCCAACCGCCCCGTGGCTGAACACTTTAACTCCCCCTCCCACTCCACCAATGACATGCGGGTCCTTGGCCTCCTCCATCGCCAGACCATGGCAACACGATGCCTGGAGGAAGAGCGCCTCATCTTCCGTCGAGGAACCCTCCAACCACAAGGGATGAATACAGATTTCTCCAGCTTTCTCATTTCCTCTCCCCCCACCTTTTCTCAGTCCCAACCCTCAGGCTCAGCACCACCTTCTTGACCTGCAATCTTCTTCCCAACCTCTCCGCGCCCACCCCCTCTCCGGCCTATCACCCTCACCTTAACCTCCTTCCACCTATCATATTCCCAACGCTCCTCCCTACCTTTTATCTTAGCCTGCTTGGCACACCCTCCTCATTCCTGAAGAAGGGCTTATGCCTGAAACGTTGATTCTCCTGTTCCTTTGATGCTGCCTGACCTGCTGCACTTTTCCAGCAACACATTTTTAAGCTCTGATCTCCAGCATCTGCAGTCCTCACTTTCTCATGTTTTCTGTTAACCTGGGTCTTTAAGATAACAAAATTCCCCAATTTTTCTGACTTCTTTGAAAAAAAACCCTTCAACCTTTGTGATGATAGCATGGAAATAGCATGATCTGATTTCCAGACCTCAGTGAAGCATAACACTTTGTCATTCTAGCTAAGTACAAGATTATATTTATCACTAAAAAAAAAACTACACATTTAGTCGTCAGGTTTTGGGGCGAATGAACTCCATGTAAAGTTCATGTTGTTTACAACCATAATTTAAATCCAGACAGATTACAGTCTAGAAATTGTTTCCAAGCACACTTATATTTGTAATGATCAGCTTTCAAGTTCATGAATAGCAATGCATAGAATTTGGCTAAGCAAACAGCCTGGATGGTCTGAACTAACATAGTCATTCAAAGTGAGTTCAGAATTAAGCAACGCAGACCTTTAAGTCTGTAGAGAACTAGTAACCATTTGATGTTTGCCAAAAAGTGGATTTTAAACCAGGCTGTAGAAAATCATCCCTCTGGAATATCTTGTCTGTAATTGTCCCCCACCATAATTTACATACCACGGAGGTTGTCAAAGAAGTGGTGCAAAGCAAGATCATTGGAGAGGTTTTGTTGGATTGGCCAACAATGATGGTCCAGACTGATTCTAAAGGTTGGTCAGCATGTTTGGTTGTGTGGGTCCAAGTGAAGATAGGGATGGAACAGGAGAAAAGCAAAGGTAGAAGGAAAAATAAGGAGAGAAAGAAAAAGAGAGAAGGTAACAAGAAATATGTTAAAGACATACAACCCAGAAAACAGCAATACTTTTGTTGTCTCCAAACTTGACTTTGTGATCATCTTAAAACATATTGGTGCAAGTTGTTTATAAAAATAACCACACACATACCTCCAGCCTTCAGTAACAAAATCAACTTTGAGAACGCAAACTCAAAAAAAAGTCTTGTGTCAGCTCCCCCAAAAACGATAACTGTCAAGCCTCATAACTTTCTACACAACATCCAAATTTTCTCTTTTCTACACACCTCCATGAATGCTTTTTTTCAGTTGAAGTCATGCAGCTCTGGTCATGTGCATTGTTAGACAATGCTGATTGGCTACTTCTGATGATTCTGTCGTCTTTGCTACCTTCTCCCCAGCCCTTCCCTCCCCCCCACAACCCATTTCTCACTCCACCCTGGAAGCTCCCTGCCTCTATTCCCGATGAAGGGCTTTTGCCCGAAACGTCGATGTTCCTGCTCCTCAGATGCTGCCTGACCTGCTGTGCTTTTCCAGCACCTCTGATCTAAACTCTGGCTTCCAGCATCTACAGTCCTCACTTTTGCCTACTTCTGATGACTGACTACTTTGGGACAGCATGTGGGAACCCATGTGTTTTTCAATGAAAAGGGCCAAGACACAGCATCAGGTTTGGAAGAATTAGAGAGAAGTCCAGAGAAATCAAGAAGTAATGACTATGTGGCGCCATGGCTTGGGCATTAAAAAACATTCAGAATGTGGAAGAAAGGGTAAAAGGGAGGGGTAAGAAGTCCCAGAACAGCAAGACTCGAGAGCAAAGGACAAAATGAAATTCAGAACATTTTCGGTCCAGTTGATTAAATAAGGAATGAAATAAGCAGAAGGGGAATAGCTGCAACTGACCCCAGAATGAAACTCTAATTTCACTGTTACCTTTTCATAAATTGCATGGGCTGTGTAGTATTCATTATACACACATTAGTCAGCATGTTATAAAATCAAACACAACAAGATGTTGTGCGTAAATTAGAATTACAGTGTTCAAACAGAAAGATGATTGAAAAAAGGTCTACGGGAAAATTGAGAATATGACCTGTAAAACTGGGGACAACAAATTAAATTGGGAATAACAAATAACTGCAGGTGCTGGGAAGGGTTAAGTAATCAGTGAAATCCGCATTAGTATGGATGAAGAGCCTGAGTTCTCAGTAGAGGCAAAGGATGTACAGTTTGAAATCCTGTCTCTATTAGAACATGAGTGAAGAAGGTAGCATTCTTGCCAAAACAATAAAAATCTGATGATGATTCAGCATTTGCACTAATGATATTCACGAGGCATTGATACTGTGAAGCAAATATTCTTCAAGCAAGATTGATGACCTCAAAGTGTGAAGGTTGGTTGTTTTTCCACAGACTGTTTCATCAACTGTTCAATCCCTTGGAGGGTTGTACAAGTAAGGAAGGCAGTGGAGGCAGGGCTATTGAATACTTATTAAGGGGCAACTATGTGGATTTTTGTTGCCAAGGGAATAATAAGGCAATTAGGAACAGATGGGAATGTTCAACCTACAACACAGAGTTCAATCATGAGTTCACTGAATGGCAGAGTAGGCCCAAAGGGCTGAATGGCCAACTTCTGCTTCTAGTTTGTACAAATTAAATGCACAATGCGATGGAGGACATACTAGGAAGAAGTGATAAACAAGCTAATTTTGGGTTACACTTGGCAGCAAATACTTCCCTCCTACTCTTTGGCATCAAAGACACTGTTGTTAGAGTTGCCAAATGACAATATAATAAGGGGGTATTTGGAACTGCATCAAAATCTTCTCCAATTTGTGAGAAACCAAAGGTGTTAAATGACCAGGAAAAGGAGATATAAATTGGGATTACAAGCTAATAATTACAAGTGTTGGTGAATACTCAAGTTTTATTTTGAAGAATGTCATGGGGCACCACTGTTAAATGGAAGGCAAGCAGAGAAGCAAGTTGGGGAAGGGAGTGCAAAACATATTTCTGAGGATGCCATAATACTGTTTGACAAGTGCAGAGAAATGATGCTGAATTTCAAAACACAATATCAGTCTTGTGGAAAAAGGTCGAAATCTCATTAAAAAGAAAACTGCTGCTACAATGGAACACGCGAATCCAAAGAAAATTAAGCTTGGCAATCTTGAGAAAAAAAAAATTGGCTTCCAGAGAAATCAGTCCAAGAGTCATCACTTTCAACAAACCATGAAATTTAGCAAAACACAAGAAAAAATTCCAAAACGGTGAATAAATTTCACACCTTCGTCTGAGAGGGAATTGATACTCGGCAACTTGGAGGTCACTATTTTTATGAATATGAACAGCAGCAAGATTGAAAACTGCTTTAGAACAAAGTTTATGAAGGTGACACAGAAAGAGTCTAGGTGACTAGGGAGAGAAAACAGCATTGAAGTTTCTAGTGCAGTGACTGTTCTTCAGAAAAAGTCACTAGACTCTAAACTTTAATGCTGTTTCCTCTCCACAGATGCTGGCAGAACTGTTTTTGTTTGTCTCAGATCTGCAGTTCTTTAGTTTATTATGCAAGAGTCTAAATGTACTATTTGAAGAAGTTTTAAAACACCTCACACACAGTGAGGCAACAGGTAGCAAAGTAAACTAAATGCTTCTAATCTTGGACTGGTGTATTTACAAAGTGAGATTACTACCACGAGGTAAACCAAATAAAAAAAAATTAAATATTGGTTTTTAAAAAACAGATATCATATGTATAAGACAGAAGGTGAAATCATATTGCATTCGATCAGGAGCAACAGGTGCATTTACAGGAAATGATAATACACAGAAGGAGGCAAGGATGGAAAGTTACGTTGATTGGGTGAAATGAAGCATAGGTCAGCTTGTGCCGGTGTGGTACATTCTGTACAAAATATGTACTGCAGGCCAATATAGAAAGCGCAATTTCTTACGTGCGACAACATTGAGATCATAAACATATTACTCGAAGTAATATGAATTGTTTTGTTTGAAAAATGTTAAAAAACATGAAGTCAATGGTTTAGAATCTGTGTTGTTCAATAGATTGCGTTTTGGTGGGTGGGGGGACACACATTTGCTGCAGCATCAGCTCAGGCAATTGTCTCCTTCAGCATTGTAAAGGATGGCCAAGTGGTTTCCCTTCATCTTTTGTTTTTAACGACAACCTTGGGAGAAGAAGAAAACGCCCCAGACATTTCACACCCTCTACCTGTTGGGCGGCACGGTGGCACAGTGGTTAGCACTGCTGCCTCACAGCGCCAGAGACCCGGGTTCAATTCCCGCCTCAGGCGACTGACTGTGTGGAGTTTGCACGTTCTCCCCGTGTCTGCGTGGGTTTCCTCCGGGTGCTCCGGTTTCCTCCCACACTCCAAAGATGTGCAGGCCAGGTGAATTGGCCATGCTAAATTGCCCGTAGTGTTAGGTAAGGGGTAGATATAGATATAGATGTAGGGGTAGGGGTGGGTTACGCTTCGGCGGGGCGGTGTGGACTTGTTGGGCCGAAGGGCCTGTTTCCACACTGTAATTAATCTAATCTAATCTAATCTAATCTAATCTAATAACTAGAATAATCCTTTCTCTCCTCCAATCTAAAGAAACTCCAGGACAAGGATTCTCATTCAACAATAAGCAAGAGGAGGACACTGGAAATGAATTTCAGGCAGTGAAAGAAAGGAGAAAACTAATTAGAAAACTTCTGTCTACTTGGGACATATCACATCCATTGTATCCCCCAATGCACTTAACTACAAAAAATTTTTTAATATGTAGGTGCACAATTTTCTCTCAGAATGATCTGAAATGCGCTCATTTAGTGAAAGCCATTGCTTTGTAATCTGATATCTCCAAGTTGACCTCTACTTTAAAACAGAAACCATTACAAAATCAGTTTGCATTTCTATTCTGTCTTCATTAACACAGACATCCCAGTGCCCTTCATGGGAGGGCGATCAAACAAAACTCAACAAAGCACAGAAGCAGATTTCAGGATGGCACTGTGGTTAGCACTGCTGACTCATAGCGCTAGTGACCCTGACTCATAGCGCTAGTGACACAGGTTCAATTCCAGCCTCAGGTGACTGACTATGTGAAACTTGCATGTTCTCCCTTGTCTGCACAGTTTTCCTCCAACCATCCAAAGATATGAAGGTTAGGTGGATTAGGTATTCTAAATTGCCCCTCGTGTCCAGGGGTGTGCAGATTAGGTGGATGAGCCATGGAAAATGCAGGTTACAGGGATAGGGGTGATATGCTCTCTGGAAGGAGATTCAATAGGCCGAATGGCTTCTATCTGCACTGTAGGGATTCTAAAAGAGCAAAGCAGCTCTGTGCTCGTTAGAACAGACGTAAAGACTATGGGGCGTACAAAATGGGAAAAAAAAATAGGTACACAGTGGAGAGGTTTGAGGAATGTCTTCCAGATTTTGGGACCAAATGGGCACAACCAGCATTGGTTAGAATCACTAAAATGGGGATGGTGGAAGAGGCCAGAATTGCAGTGCAAAGATCTCAGGCAAGATTACAAAGTGCAATGAGGTTCACAAGGTGATGGGAGGACTTGAAAATAATAACGAGAACATTAAAATCAAGGTAATGTTTCAAGTTGAAATCAAAGAGTTAGAGGCGAATGGGACTTGGGTGATTATAAACAGCAGAGGTTTGAACAAGCTTACGGAGTACAGCGAGATACACAATATGTATGCAGCACCTGATAAGAGAGTTATAAACGTGAGCTTAAATTAAATTTATGACTTCAATGGAAAGGCATTCGGTAAGCGCTGCATATTTCAAGGATGATTCCAACATACTCTGTGAACCCAACACCCTTGGTTTATATTTAAAAAAAAAACAAATGTTGTCTTCAGTGCAAGTTCTTTAGACTTAAGCTGCTTTGATCCATGATCTGACGAAGCAGACTGGCTACTGAAAACAACTATAAAACTAGAAACTTGAATGTTCTCAATTCTCAGGATGTGGGTGTCACTTTCTAAACCAGTGTTTCTTGACTATTCCCAAATGCGCTCTCTGTTGGCATTATTGTAAATAGATGGTTGTGAGCTGCCTTCTTAATCCAGGGCAAGCGCAGTGGCTTGGTACATCTGGACAGCTTGTAAGACATGACTGAGGACGGGTAAAGGTCAGCCACATTGTTGGGTTCTTGAGTTACATAGATGATGGACAGGCTAAGGAAAGAAAATTTCCTTCTGTCAAGGCAGAACTTTGAGAACATTCTGAAGGAGGCTCACTGAACTCAAAACATTAACTCTGCGTTCTCTCCCTAGATGCAACCAGACTTGCTAAGTTTTCCAGCAATTCCTGTTTTTACTTCTGACTTCCAGCATCTGCAGTTCTTTGGGTTTTTTTTTATATTGTAGAGGTTTACTCTAAAGTGAAGCTGGAACATCTAATTTTCACTAGTCTAACAGTAAAGAGTAGAATAAGGTTAAAATCACTTGAAATCCGTGTAGGCAAAGTTAAAGTAAAGTATGGCAGGGCAGCTCAGCCCATGTGCAATGTCCATGCTGTGGATAGTGGGGAGATGTGAACACTGCACTGAAGTAGGGAACCCACCTACAGCAACAGTCATCAACTGCACAAGCTTGAGGTCTGGGTTTTGGAGTTGGAGTGTTGACTGGAGTCAGTGGGATGCATCTGAGAGGCAGAGGACCACATGTTTAGTGTGTTCAGAAACAAGTGTGGTTACAGCACAAGTTAGAGGCAAACAGGCACTTTGGGAATGGGTCACAGCTGGAATGTCCAAGAGAAACAGGTCAGGGAATGCATGGATGGTGGAGAAGGCAAGGGCTCCTCAGAATAATGCAGCAAATTCCAAGCCCAGGGTACCACAGGTGACCCAACTGTAACAGAAATCATAGAATCCCTACAGTGTGGAAGCACGTCTTTCGGCCCATCAATTCTGCACCAAACGTCCAAAGACCATCACACCACACCCAACCCCGCATCCTATCCCTGTGACTCTGCATTTCCGATAGCTAACCTACCTAACCTGCACATTCCTGGACACTATCGGTAATTTAACATGGCTAATCCACCTAAACTGCACACCTTTGGACTGTGGTAGGAAACCAGAGCACCCAGAGGAAACCCAGGAAGACATGGAGAGAACGTGTAGAGTTTGCACTGTCACCAGAGGATAGAACTAAACCCAGGTTCATGCCACCATGAGGCAGCAGTGCTAACCATTGAGCCACTGTGCACTCCTGTACAGCAGAGAAGGAAGGAGTGTGAAAGGTAGGGGAACAGACATACATTTCTGTGGTTGGCAATGTCATCTAGGGTGGGCACGTTGCCTCTCTGATGCCAGGGTCAAGGACACCACACCACAACTCCAGAACTGTTTTCTGAGGGAGAACAGCCAGAGGTTGGGGTCCACTTTGGTAATTACAAAGTAGGCAAGTCTGGGAATATGATCTAGCAATCGGAGTTTCAGTAGGTAGGTGGGAGGGAATCTTGAATGTAGTGATCTCTGGTTTACTCCCAGTGCCACATACAAGTGATTATAGAAATAGAAGGATAAGGTAGGTCAATGTTGGTGCAAAGATGGTGCGGGTGGGAGGGTTTTAGATTTCTGGCATACAGGGACTGGCTTTGGGAAGGTTGTACCTGGACTGAACTGGGATGGAGTTTCCTGTTGATGCACCTTGCTCGTGCTGTTGGGAGGACTTAGAACTAACTCAGCAGGAGTGTAGCAATCAAGAGAGAAAATTAACGAGTAATACCAGGGCACACAAAATGCTTTGAGACGAATAATGGGGAGGTAACTGCCTAATGGTATTATCGTGAGACTATTAACCTGGATTTAGGTAACCTGGAGACCCAGGTTCATTCCAGATACTGAATTCAACAAATCTGGAATTAAAAGTGTAATGATAACTATGAAACCATTGTTGATTGCTAGAAAAAAAACCATCTGGTTCACTATTGTCTTTTAGGGAGGGAAACTGCCATCCTTCCCTGGTCTGGCCTACATGTGACTCCAGACCCACAGCAATGTGGCTGACTCATCACTGCCCTCTGGGCAATTACGGATAGGCAATAAATGCTGGCCTGGCCAGCAATGCCCACAACCCATGAAAGAATTTAAAAATAAAGTACTAGTTCCAGAGAATAGAAAGGTATTAGTTGAAGACAGAGTAAAGGAGAAAGCAATTAACTTTTAACTAGGGTCACTGTGCATGTAAGCAAAAGCAGAGTCTGGTTAACAAATCTGGGGAGTTCTAGGCACAGATTGATATGTGAGATTGTGATACTTGGGTGATGACAGAGACCTGGCTCAAAGTAAGACAGGGGCTAGGTGATAAACATTCCTGGTTACAAAATATTTAGAAAATATCTGAAAGGGTAAAATTGAGGCCTGGCAGTATTGCTTAAGGAGAATATTACAGCACTGGACAAAGATGTTTCAGAGGGTTTGAGGACAGAATCAATTTGGCTCGAACGAAGGAACAAGGGTGCAGCTCGTCCAACATTGTCCAGTTAATCTGTACATCACCAACTGGTGGTGAGGTATAAAGGAACAAATCTGCAAGGAAATTACAGAGATGTTTCAGAGACAGATGAGATATATTCCCAGAAAAAGAAAAGGTAGGACAAACAAGTCCAGAGATCCTAGATGACAAAGGAGATGATGCACAAATTAGAGAAGAGTAAGTACAGTTATGGCCTGTATCAGGTGGCAAACACAATTGAGAAGACAGAAGGTTCAGCATAGGGGTTGAAAAGATACAGAGAAGCAAATAGGGATTATGAGAAAAGACTGGCAGCTCGGATAAAGAGAAATGCCAAAGTGTTCTAAAGACATGAAACAGTAAAAAGGTGGTAAAAGGTGACTATGTCCGATTAGGGACATAGGGACAAGAGGTATGACTGGTGTATTTAATAAGTACTTTGAATCTATCTTTTCCTATGAGACAGATGGTGCTCAGGTCATGTTGAGAGACGTGGAAACTATCACTGGAAGGGTTTAAAATTGATAAGGAGGTGGATAAACCATCCACTTAAGGTTAGTAAGACGAGATGCACCAAGAATATCGAAGGAAGTGAGAGGGGAAGCTTCAGGAGGCATGTGCTATAATCTTTCAAATTTCTCTGTATTCAGTGGTACCCCGAGAGGATTGCTGATTTGCAAACATGGCCATGTTCCAAAAAATGTTGTAAAGATAAGCCCAGCATTTTCAGGCCAGTTCAGCTTCAGTCATGGGGAAACTGCCAGAAATATTCCACAGAATCTCTACAGCATGGAAGCAGGCCATTCAGCCCATCAGGTACACACCGACCCTCTGAAGAGGATCTCATCCAGGTCCATCCCCTACCCTATCCCTGTAACACTGCATTTCCCATGGCTAACCCACCTAACCTGCACATCCCTGAACACTTTAGGGCAATTTCGCATGGTCAATCCACCTAACCTGCACATCTTTTGGACTGTGGGAGGAAACTAGAGCACCTAGAGGAAACCCACGCAGACACAGGGAGGATGTGCAAACTCCACACAGTCACCAAAGGGTGAAGTCAAATCCAGGTCCCTAGCACTGTGAGGCAACAGTGCTAACCATGAACCACTGTGTCATCCAGTTATTCAAGGTGGAATTAATAGTTGCATGGAAAAATCTGGGTTACTGAGTAAGAATTAGCATAGATTGATTTAGTGAAAGTCTGAATAACTTGGAAACTGTTTTTGAGACAGTTGACATAGAGGGTTGATGAGGGCAATACTGATGATGTGTGCTTCATGGAGTAAAAGAGTCAGCAACAGCATGTGCACAGAACTGGATGAGTAATTGGAAAGATAATAATGATTAATGCATATTTTTCATGCTAGGGGAAGGTTTGAAGTGGAGTTCTCCAGATGTTAATATTGGGATCACTGCCTTGCTTGATATACATTAATGATCTACATCTTGGTGTGCAAGAGACAATTTCACGTTTTGTGGACAACACAAAAACATGGGAGCATTGTAAACCGTGTGGAGAGGAGTGCTGAACTCCAAAAGGCAGAGAGCAGACAATTGGCAGATAAACTGTAATGCAGAGAAGTTTGAAGCAATACATTTGGTACAAAGAACATGAAGAGACATGAGACAATGAAAAGGTGCTAATCTAAAGGGGATGCAGGAGCAAAGACACCTGGCTGCATATGTGTATAATCAGTAAAGGTGGCAATGACAGATAGACAGAACAATTTCAAAACTGGACTATTTTAAGTTTCACTTACCAGGGCCTTAAAGTATAAGAGCAAAAAAAGTTAGACCGAAATTTTGTCAGGCACCAGTTATACCTCAATTGAGTATTGTGCACAATATTTGGTGCCACACTTCAGAAAGAATGTCAACACATTGGAGAGAATGGAGTAGTAGTTTACAATAGTGGTTCCAGGGATAAGAAACCTTCATTATGAGGACAAACTAAAGAAACTGGGACCACTTTCCTTGGCTTGAAGACCACGGCTTGGACAGATATTTGTGAAATCACAACAGGCCTGGACAGAGTAGATGCAGAGAAACCTTGCAGAAGAATTGGTGATCTTTCAGGAATCACTGGAGTCAGGGAGAATCCCAGAGGACTGGAAAATGGATCATGTAACACCCCTGTTTAAAAAGGGAGGAAGGCAGAAGAAAGTAAATTATAGGGGGGGGGGGATGGTTAGCCTGACTCCAGTAGTTAGTAAGATTTTAGCGTCCATTAAGGATGAGATTGTACAATACCTGGATGCGCATGCGCAGATAGGGCCAAGTCAGCATGGCTTTGTCAAGGGGAGGTCATGCCTGACAAATCTGTTAGAGTTCTTTGTGGTAACGACTACGTTAGACAAAGGACAGCCATGGACATGATCTATGTGGATTTCCAGAAGGCATTGCCAACTGAACCTGAATGTTGACCTTAAGTGAATCCTAGACTGCGACTCCCAAGTCCCTTTGAGATTTAGATTTCCAAAGCTTTTCCCTGTTTAAAAAAAAAGTCTACAACTCTATTCTTCCTACTAAAGTGCATTTCCCACACTGTTTTCCATTCCACTTCTCCATCTAATCTCCTAGTCAGTCCAAGTTTTTCTGCAGCCTCCTTGCTTCCCCAACACAACCTGCCCCTTCCTTATCTTTATGTCATCTCCAAACTAAGCAAAAATGCTCTCAGTTCCTTTGTCCAGTTGATCAACGAACAACATGAATGATTGTGGTCACAACACAGACCCCTGCAGAACTCCACTAGTCACTGGCTGCCATCTAGAAAAAGACCCCTTTATCTCTACTCTGTCTTCTGCCAGCCTACCAATCATCTATCCATGCCAATACCTTGCCCCTAAAACCATGAGCTCTTAAATTATTCAGAAGCTTCTCATGTGGCATGACTTCAGAGTGAAGGGATGACCCTTTAGAAAGGAGGTGTGGAGGAATTTCTTCAGCCTGTGGAACTCGGCCACAGAGGGCTGTGGAGGCCAAGTCATTGAGCATATTTAAGATAGAGATAGATAGGTTCTTGATTCATGAGGGGATAAAAGGTTGTGAGAAGGCAGGACAATTGGGCTGAGAAACAGATCAGCTATGACCAGATGGGGGAGCAGACTCCATTGGCTGAATGGCCTAATTTTGCTCCTATATTTTTTGTCTTATGGTACAAATATTTGGATTCACACAACAGTGAAGTTCAGGTAATCATGGTTGTGGGTTCTAGCTATTGCATTCGGGGCAGACGATTTGTGTTAGTTTTGCAAAGTGGTCTGGAGTTAATGCAGATATTGCGTTACTTTTCTAGGGTCAGAAAGCCTTAATAGAAAAGTAAGCACAATGATCTCCTCCTTGGTTCTGGACTCTGAGCAGGAAATATGTTGTATTTCATGCTCATCATGGGTCACCAGAACACATCTTGAACATCTGTTTTGACTGCCTTTTATTCTTCCTTGAGTTTTTAATTTGTACGTTGGAGGTGCAGATGTTGCTTTACTCACTCATAGTATTCGGTGGCCTTCTCTAAAGTTGCTTTTACTTCAGCAGGCAAGTCCCCAGAGTCATGGGCCCTGAGCCAGGACAGCTGTTTCCCTTTGGCGTGGAAAACATTCCCAATGTTGTACTGTGCTCGCGCTTCACCAACCTGGATGGGAGAGAGGAATGTGATGTGTTATGCAATGGAAAATTACAATGAATAATTTTGCCAAAAACAATTCATGAAAGGAAAGGCAATTTCACTGGTGTGCAGCTGTGGTGTTAGGTGTGGGAGGGCAGGAAAAGCAACATCAATTATGCTTGATATGGTGTTACTGGCTTTCCTGTTTTTATTTCAAGTCAAGAAATCAAGTAATAAACACTAGGAACCCAAGAATGAAATTCAATGCCATTCAATCTAATGCTTATCACAAGCAGCACAGGGAGGTGACAGTTCACAGCAATATAAACAAAACAAAAAGGGCCAGACATACTCCATGGGTAAACACCATCTGAGGAGAGAGAAACCAAGTCAACATGTTAGATCCATGTGTTGCGTCAAAACTGGAAAAACCTTAAAAATGCAACAGGTTCTCAGGGGTTGAGAGACTGGGAGAGGAGGAGAAAAGGGTACAACCAAATAGATTAAGATAGGGTGGAAGACAAGAATGATTTCAAAGACAAAAATAGACGATTGTCATGGTTCAAAGAGGGCAAAAATCACACAAATTAAGCATCAGAAGGTGAGTTTTGAAGTGGCTATAGTGAAATCAACGCCAACAGTTACTGGTAAAAGAAAACGAGCATTTGTTATTATTTGAATTCCAAGTTGAACATGAGATATAGAGTTCAGCTATTTCTAACAAAAACATTATCAACTCCACACTCTTTCAAACTGAGTATTCCCAGAACTTTGTTTAATCTCACGTTTCCAGTAACCACATGATCTTTCCTTTCCAATTCGTAGCGAGTTGGGCCACTTAAACGGTTATATTTGTGGTCATCAGTTTTGACTTTGTGATCACTGCACTCCCATGTTCCACATGGGTTGTTCACGTAAAGCTATACTGCAATTAGCAACTTCCCCATTGCATTCTTCCACACCCATAAAGTTAGTGGAAATTAATCAGCAAAATATTCATTTAAGAACACAGTTTCACCTTGGTTAATGACAAAAGGAGCCCCTATGCAGATCAATAATCAGGCAGTATGGTGGCTCAATGGCCAGCACTGCTGCCTCACAGCACCAGAAACCCAGGTTTGATTTCACCCTTGGGTGACTGTCTGTGCGGAGTTTGCATGTTCTGTGTGGGTTTCCTCCAGGTGCTCTAGTTTCCTCCACAGTGCAAAGATGTGCAGGTTAGGGTGGATTGGTCATGCTAAATTGCCCATGGTGTTCAGGCTAGGTGTGTTAACCATGGGAAATGCAGGGTTATAGGGATAGAGTAGGGGAGTAGGTTTCAGGTGGGATGCTCTTTTGGATGGTCAGTGTGGACTTAATGGGCCGAATGGCCTGCTTTGACACTGTAGAAATTCTCTGACTCTAATATACATTTATTTTAATTTTAATAAAAGCTCAAATATTCTCAACCATGCAGAACACTGCAATAGAATCATTTCACTGTTGCCTTGTAGGACTTGACATCGACAAGACTCTCCAGTGATTTTAATGAGAAATTTCTGTTATCAAATAATTCACTCTGCTGAGCAACACAAAGCAAATCCAGTACAAAAGTTCTCAGCATATCATGACCCTGCTTACAAATGCATCATTAAGAAATTATTGTTGATGTGAAAGACAATTATTTTGTACAAGTTAACACCGTCACTACTTTTCAAGTTACTTCACCAAATGGTATCCCTCAGAGATAAGCTCAAAGGCAAGACTGAGGCTTAATGAGTTACCAAATAGTCCAATTGTGCAGAAAGCTGAAGGGAAACAAAAACATAATCCATATGATTGTGAAATTAAAATAGAAATTGCAAGAAATACACAATACGTAGTCTGAAATCCAAAGGCATGGTAGTCACACTGTCAGAACTTGAATGATTCAACAGTTTACAGTGATAACCTTTAATGCAATGCAACCATCCAAAATCACCTCACAGGATGTTATCAAATGCATTTTAACACTAAACTAAGCAAGAACTCATACTAAACGTCAGGTAGACTAGGTACTTACAGAAGAGGGACAAGGACAGACAGTGAGGCAGAAGGGAAATTGCAGGCTTTAGGGTATAGGTTATGGAAGGCACAGTTGCTAATGTTGCTGTATTGAAAAGCCAAGATACAAAGCAGGCCCGATTGAGAGGACCATAGAACTTTGACAGCACTGGATATAGGGAGCATCAACACCACAGAGATTGGAGAACAAGGCTAAGAATCTTCAAATCAGGACACTGATGGATCTACAATCAATATAGATCAGCAAGCACAGTTAAACAGTCCTTGCTCTACATCAGGACATGGGCTATAGGATATTAAATTATCTTCAATTAAATAAAATGGTGCAAGGTGGGAGGAAGGCCAAATGAGTACTGGAATAATCAAATCTTGAAATAACAAAGCCAGCAAAGGCGGATTCAACAACAGCTGAGCTGAGGCAGAGATTATGCTAAGTAATGTCATAGGGGCAACATAGAGGAAAACGGGTAGTTTTGGTGAAGGTAGAAACACTGGAGGGGCATCAGCTCAACCAATTGAGAACCCAATTGTGCAATTCTACTGCTTGGATTAGTTTTTTTTCTTTCATCCATTCTACTTCATTTTAATGATCACAGATAATTATTGATTTTCAGATCTCAGCAATGCAGCATGGGGGACCTTCTGGTTGCCAATAAATGGTAGGTTGTAATTGGAGTTGGTTGGTGCCAAACATCCTCTATTTGGTGTTGAATCTAAAGGCCTGTGTAGTAACCAGTGGTAGAGAACAGACCACTATAGGATCTTTACAAGAAGCAGCACTTATCTTACATAACAATGTTATGTAAGGCATGGTGACTCAGCACTACTCCCTCACAGCAATAGGTCCTGGGTTTGATTCCAACCTCGGGTGACTTTATGTGTTGAGTTTGCACATTTTTCCAATGTCTGCGTGGGTTTCCTCCAGGTCCTTGGGTTTCCTCCCACAGTCCAAAGATGTGCAAGTTACTTAGATTGGCTATGGTAAATTGCCCATCATGTCCAGGGATGTGTAGGCGAGGAGGAGAAGCCATGGCCAGAGTATGGGTGCGATGCCCTTCGAAGGGCCACTGTGGACCCGATGGGCCAAATGGTTTCCTTCCACACTGTGGAGATTTGCTGATTCCATAAATGTATGGCTTATTGCATGACAGCAATAGGTACAATTATTACGGACTACAGAGATATAATTACAACCATCAGGAGCTAGGTATATCACGTCTGTGCGCAAGCCAACAGTATCTCCACCCATAGACAGGGAGACATCATCAGATTGAGTGGAATTAATGCAACTTGAACATGGACTCTGTCAGAGCCATTACTTGATGGGTCATTGACAGCAATTGAATAAATGTTATTTACTATCAACTGTTAATGATAAATTACTGATAAGCACACAACCCATAACATTGGGTGGACTTAAATTCGCTGAAGGTCAAGCATTTGTGGTTGATAAATATTCCAACTTCTGAAATGTTTAAGCAAGTACAGTTGACACCATGGCAAAGTACCTTACGATTGGTATCAGAGCCTTGAAAACTTTCTTCAGTCCCTTCCTGCACTCTTCCACTTCTTTTGAGAAATCATAAAAAAATTTTTAACAAAGCTATCATGTCACACCTCCATTTTATATTTTAGATCTTTCCTGTCATCTAACTTCATCTGAAGCACTTAGCCGAAGCATTATATAATCGCAAGTAATTATGGCATTTAAAATAGAACAGCTTTCATTTGAACGATCAATACCCCTCTTTCAAATGCCGAAGAGAGTCAGGTCTCAGCAATGTGATCAAACAGATAAGGTAATGGTGAATCATTTAACAGACTGGTCGTGAAAGAAACTGATCATTTTGTTTAATGAAGGGTATGTAGGTTAGTTTAATCTTAGAATAGGATAAAAGGTCGACACAACATCGAGGGTCAAAGGGCCTTCACTGTGCTATACTGTTCTATGTTCTACATTCAATGATACCAAACTGAAGCTAATTGCAGGAAAGAACTCAATTACTCCTTGTAACTAAAAACTCTCAAGTGTCTGCATGATGGCAGGTTTCCAGTGATCTGGTGACTGATTCATGAGGGTGCAATTATTCATATAAACTCAAAAGATTGAGACTAAACACTGGAAAATCTCTGGGCAATATCGACTCTAATATCCCTCATCTCCTGGGTTTAGCCTTGAAGAGAGAATGGTTGGAAGAATCAAGCTTTGTCTTGGAACAATCCTGTGATAAATCAAAAGTCCTTCTAAAACCTGCTGAATTCAAAGACAAGACAAGACAATATCACCTCTGATTCAATAATTTCAACAAAGCCGACTGCATCTCTCCCCCAGTTGTAATGAATAAAGCTGCAAAGACGAGTATTAACTTGACAGTAATACATAACATACATAACAATTGGAGATTAATTTCTAATTTCACATACAAATGGGCAGATCACACAACTCACAACTGCTCCGCTTCTCATTTCTCCAGAGATTCACCACAGCTCCTAAGACAGCACCTTCCAAACCCACAAACACCTCTGCCTCAAAGGCAGCAGATATACGGCCTGCATGATCCCTCTCCAATTCATAATTAATTTTGACTTGGTGTTATGGACTAGGCTGGACCACTCAAAACATTCTTAAGCATGCAGCCTGAGCATAACTTTGCAACTTGCTTCGGTAAGTGTATAGTGAGCATTACCCGGGATAAGTTAACCAGGTTGACTACTAGATTTTAAAACAGACAAATATTTATTCACAAAATTATACAATGAAATACAAAGAACAGAATTGAGAACCCTTACAGAACTCAGTCTATCCAAACTAGACTTAATTACTCTCTTCCGAATATACACAACAGTCCCAATGAGCAAACCCCCTTTAAATCCCAGTATAAATAGAACACATGCTTACAGGTTGAAGTTGAAGGGCAGAAAGAGAGAGAGAGTTTTCACATAGCTTGCTGTTAAATTCCTCATCAGTTCAGACTGAACTAAACTGCTAAGCTCAGTTAGAGAGCTGACCACTCCCCTTTCATTATACAGGTCACTTCTAAAACATGACCACTTTGATCTGAAGTCTCATCTGTTTACATATAAACAAACGGCCTCTCAAAATCCTTTTCATCTCTGTACCAAACCAGACTGATCAGAGCTAGGCCTGGTTTATTACCCCTCGGAAAAAAAAACAAGGACACCATATCCTTGAGACAAGGAACAGCTTTTAGAAAAAGGACTAGTTTTGTGACACTTGGAAGTACATCACCCTTCCTTCAGCGTCACTGGGTCAAGATCCTAAAACTCCCTCCCTAAGAATATTGTGGACCTACTTACAGCGCGTCTACACAGCAGTTCAAGGAGGCAGCTAACCACCTCCTTCCCAAGGGGCAACTACAGACAGGCATTAAATATTGGCTCAGTTAGCGACACCCACATCTTATGAGTGAATTAAAATAAAGTTCAAAAACTCAACCAAAGAGCCAGCACAGGTACAATGGGTCACATGGTCTCTTTGCATGCTGTGTAATTCCACGATTCTACAATATTTTATATCAAAATATACAACAGCCTACACAGTAGTAGATAGATAGAACTCATCTGACCTTGACCACAAAAGGATGCTTTTTAAATTGCTGATAGTTAATGCATAACTACTGTCAAGTGATTGAATTTAATGAAAAGCTGTATACTCTACATTCTGTAACTGGTATTGCTTTGTAGCAGCTGGCTGAATATGTAGTTTGCAGCTGATCTGATGAAGGTTTGGTCTATAGCTGTCAAGTATCTAAATAGACACAAAGAGTTTATCATCCTGCTCCCTTCATCAGTGTTTAAACAAAACCTAGATCAATAATGAGGAATAGTAAACCTATGACCTTTAGAAACAGCCAGCTAAATAATAAACCTACAGTAACCGACGAACATCTTTTGCAAAAACTACACAAGTGATTCACAAGCAGACCAGAATCAAATTGTATAATGGAAACTTCTGGTTTGGTGCATCATCAGTTGTACCCTTCTCTATTCAATTTCTTCACCAAATTATTCTGATGATTGTACTGCATTCCCGATGGTTAAACAAATCAGGAGATCCTTTTGCACAGCATTAATGTTAGAAGAAATTAAAACGATGTACAGCTCTTGTTGCACCATGTTAAATTGTGCTCTGTCTCTGATCAATGACTACAGTAACAGCATTGCATCAAGTCATTGAGCAAAGCTTACACAATTAGACCCGCTTGTTTTATTTCAATTTGATATGCATTCGGTTTCTCCATCTGGCTGGAATAAACACTAGATTCCTATGCTCCAGTTCAATGATCAACTTGAGGGTGTGACATGGTGCGCACCACTCGTTTTTTTTTGACTTCACTTGTTAGAACAGATGAAGGAAATTGGAGCTCTCAGCTCTGGAACAAGAAAGAACAACGTCTATTACCATTACAGCATGACGTTTAAATTGCCATGTGCTGTAGGACAGGATGCCCCAAGAGGTGGTTTAGAAACTTAAAACTCTAAAGTTCTGGAAGTACACAACAGATCTATACTGTACCTGAAGGCAGGTTAGCATTTTAGTCTTGTGTATTATTTACCTGTTCCATGATGATTTACACAGACGTTGTGCACAGTTGCGGCATCAACATGATATACGTGCATTTTGGGACCTGACTTTCTATGCTCGATTGAGAAAAGGGTGACTCAACACAATTCAATGACTAACTAGGCCTTGAAATCAAACTGCACATGAATCAACCATTAACAGGATGCAGGTTAACTTTTAAAACATTTTGATCGATGTTGAAATCAAGATTACCTTATCCTTCTGTTCTCTTGAGATATCCAGGTGCCTTTGGCAGCAAGCAATTGCTTCATCAAAGCTTCCAAGTACCTTCAGTGTATTTCCAAGGTTGCCACTGGCTTTTGCTTCACCAATCCGATCCCCAATAGTCCTTTTGAAAAGAGAGAGATTAATTCTGAATAGCTTTGTTATGGGACTTAAATAAATGTACTGAATCATTACAAGTAACAAACCATGTGCAAACATCTACCAACCAGAGAGCCAACATTCTGAGATTAGGTGCTCTGAAATGGAGCACACTATATTCCCCAAACCTTCCCATTAATTTGTGTGGAGAGATCAATAAGACTGACACACAGTTTTTTTTTTGCAAAATGGTCTATTTACATGGTCTAAAGATATTCAGTCACAAAAAGGAGATTTCAATTCAGTATTCACAGCAGGACTGAAGTCACTAACATCGAGACAGAATCATAGAACTGGAATTGGAGGAACCCATCTCACCCACTGAACCTTAAACATCAATTCAGCCAGTTGTCCTCCCTGTTCTTTCACTGCACGACTGCAATCGGTCTCCTGCTATGGGAAGGATAATATTTAATTGGGAAGAGTGCAGAAAAGATTTACAAGGATGTTACTGGGACTAGGTGGTTTGAGTTATAAAGGAGAGGCTGGTTAGGCTGGGACAAGTTTTTCTCTGGAGCGTCAGAGGCTGAGGGGTGACCTTATAGAGGTTCTCAAATCATGAGGGACACAGATAAGGTGAACAGTTCAAGGTTTTTTTGTGTAGTAGGGGAGTCGAAAGCTAGAGGGCATAGGTTTAAGGTGAGAGGGGAGAAATTTAAAATGGACCTGGGGGGCAACTTTTTAAAAGCACAGAAGGTGTTGCATATATGGAACAAACTGGCAGAGGAAGTGGTAGACACAGGTACAGTTACAATATCTGAAAGATACAAGGATCATAGATACATGGATACTGAAGGTTTAAAGGGATACAGGCCAAATGCAGCCAAAGGGGACTAGTTTAGTTTGGAAAATCTAGTGATTATGGACAAGTTGGACCCAAGAGTCTGTTTTTGTGCTGCATGTCTCTCTGACTCTGTCTCTCCAACTCTGCCTCTCCATTCTCCAATTCCCCTTTGAAGATTTTCATTGACCATGTTTCCACCAAGTCCATGAAGCAATACGTTCCAAATCCCAATCATATTGAGCAAGGATTTTTTTTTCCTTCTGTCCAGTCTAGTTCTTTGGTCAATCACCTAAAATCGCTACCCTTCAGCTGTGGAACTGTTCCTCTTTATTTAATCTTTCAAAACTCTGCAGTTGTTTTTTCAAAGATTACGTTGTCAAATCTCCTTTTAGCCAACTCTGCTCTCAGAAAATCAGTCCCAGATCACCAGGGTCTAGATTAGAGTGGTGCTGGAAAAGCACAGCAGGTCAGGTAGCATCCGAGGAGTAGGAAAATCGATGCTTCGGGCAAAAGCCCTTCACCAGGCCAGATCATCAGCCTATCTTGACATCTGTATTTCATGAAGATTGGAACTATTCTAGTAGATCTCTTCTGTGCCCTCTCTAAAATCTCTCATGTCCATCCTAAAGCTTTGCAACATAGAAATGGACAAATTCCAACTGAGGCTGAGTTTATATTGGTCTCTTATAACTTCTAGGCTTTAAAACTTGATATCTCAATTTATAAAGTTATTCTGAAGAGCAACCATGGATGGATCATAAATGCTAGCTCACCAACAAAACTCACATGCCAACAAATTCAAAAACGGACCCATTTTATTTTATTAACTGTTCAAAAGATGGCAGTTCAATTTAACATAGGTCTGTGCACAAATATTCCCACATTTCTCTCTTTTTGCACCCACTTTAAGTCATTTAGCTTACACTGTATCTGCACAAAAGGGTATAGGCAAGTTAGAGAAATTGGTTTATTTTATTCATTCACAGGATGTGTACATCACTAGTTAGGCCAGAACTCTCCCTAATTGCCCAGAGGACAGTTAAGAGTCAACTACATTGCAGTGGGTCTGAAGTCACATGTAGTCCAGACCAAGTGAGGATGGCAGATTTCCTTCCCTAAAAAGGGCACTCATGAACCAGATGGGCTTTTCCAACATTCAGCAACAGGCTCACAGTTGTCATTAGACTCTTAATTTCAGATTTTTATTGAATGAAGTTTCTACTATCTACCAAGATCATGGTTGGATTTTGAAACTGGATCCCAGGACATGACCTGGGTCTCTGGATTAACAGGCCAGTGATAATTTCATGAGACCATCACCTCCCAAAGTGAACAAGTGTCAGATGAAATGCGATGCAAGATTGCCAGTTCAAGTTCCAATTCTGTTACCCCCTGTCCTTCTCGGCAGTAGTGGTTACAGTTTGAGAGGTGCTATTGCAGGAACCTTGAGTTGTTGCAACGCACTTTGTAGGTGGCACACATGATGAGCAGTGAGCATGAGAAGTAGAGTTAGTTTGCGGACATTCTGCCAATAGGCTGTTTTGTCCTGGATGGCATCAACCTTCTCAGGATGGATCTACACCTGTCTAGGCAAATAGGAAAATTCCATCACACTACTGACCTATGCATTGCAGACTGTGGACAGAATTTAGGGAGTTAAGACAGGAGTTACTCACTGCAGAGTTCACAGTCTCTGATTTGCTTTTGTATTTGCAGTATTTATGTGGCTGACCCATTTCAGTTTCTGGTGAATGGTAGCCCCCAGGAAGTCAATAAGAGGGAATTCATCAACCATAATGCCTTTGAACGTCAAGAGGCAATGGTTTGAATCTCTCTTGTTAGAGATGGTCATTATCTGGCTGTTGTGTGCCATGCCTTGAAATCATACTTAGTCAAACACAGCCTTGATGTTGAAGGGATATCCACTTCATCGGAGGAGTTCAACTCTTCTATCCATTTTTGGTCGAAGCCTACAATGAGTTCCGGAACTAGGAATCCATGAACAGATTATTCCTTGCTAAGTGTTACTTGATCAACATCCCTGCCATCACTTTGCTGTTCATCAAGAGTTTACTGATGGGTCAGTCTGCTCACCACTACCTTGCCTCTGTCCACTTGGATAGATACATGCACATTCAAACCTCAAGGGATTTCTCTGCTGAGATGCTTGCTGGATAAAAGATGCCTCATGCAGGGGATCGATTAGCTCAGTTGGCTGGATTGTTGGTTTGAAATACTGACTGATGCCAACAGTGTAGTTTCAATTCCTGCATTGGCTGAGATTACCGTAAAGGACTCTGCTTCTCAATCTCTCCCTTCATCTGAGATATAATGACCCTTAGGTTAAACTATCACCAGCCATCTCTCTCTATTGACAGAGCAGCCCCATGTTATGGTTATGGTAACTTTATTTCCACATGTGCTTTTTACCATACAAGCTATTTGGAGATCTCGTTCAGTGCCTTTTCCTTTGGGCATGATCATATTTCACCGCACTAGCTAAACTCAATGGCCAAAAGATTATGTGCCCTTCAAACTCAGGTACATCTACAGGTTGCTCTGCTATAACATGCATTTCATTGACATGAATTCACTATAACACAATTGACAAACTGGGGACACTATTTCTAAACTGCAAAGTTTTAAAGCGTGTATTGGTTATAACGTGATTCCAACCTCATTAGTTTAAAATTGTGCTGCTTTGACACAATTTTCTTACAACAGTGGATTGCACCAGAATGGAACTATCGTGTTAGAGCAGAACTGACTGTATGTCAATATATTACATATTCCCAACAGCAGCAAAATGCAAAACAGATTTTGCATTGTTCTTTTATCATACCCTTGCAGAAACTGCTAGGGGCATTCACAAACCAGCTCAAGGAAAACAAAAGGGGGTATAAAATAGACACATGAAGAGATAACCAGGGTGTTTGATCTTAACCCGTGCACCTTAACCCTTAATTTCAGGGGGACATGGCAGTTTTGTAAAATACTTCTCCGTGAGTCAAGCTGCAAATCATTTTCTTGTTTGGGTTTTGAACTTTATCTTGCAGTGAACTCACCTGGCTAGTGTTAGGTCATGCTTGTGGTATTCCAGAGCTTTGGAATACTCCTTCAGGTAAAAGTAGGCATTGCCCAGTTGACTGTAGATGGCGCTCAAAGTCTTTAGGTCCTCTGTCCCAACCTGCACGGCTGCTTCAAAGAATGCCACTCCAGCCTTGAAATCCCCAGCTTTGCACAGTCGTTCCCCTTCGAGGGCAAGCTCAAGGCATGATGCCTCCATTCTAGTCAGGATTTCAAAAAAAAAGACATGCATTTTACAAAATAATCTTGACACATCGTTACTTTTCTATTAGTTGCGAAAACTGCTGGATCTCTCTCCACTGCAACTGCCCACAGCTCAACCACTATTTTCATAACTTTGGTGACCCCAAGATAAACAACTTCCACCTGGAAGGTCACTCACCTTGACTCATCCCCACCCTACCTCAGCTCATCTAATGTAGAGACCATCACCCATACCTTCATTTCCTCCAAGTTGAGCTGATGACTTCAAGTTCATCCCGTACCTTCCAATTTTTTTTTATTACTCCGCATACATGAACTCATCCAAAACTCTGCCTTGTGCCTGTTAACTCATACTACTATCATACAGCAACAAGAACTTGCAATTATGTAGTACCTTTAACCTAACATGAGCATAGGACTACTATCCAGCAAAAGTGGCATGACCACATAAGAAAATGGCAGGTTGGATGTCCAAATTCTTGGTCAAAGGTGTAGGCATTAAGGAAGAGGGGGATGAAGATATTTCAGATTTCAGGAGCTATCCTAAGGAATTGTACAGATGTACTTGAACTTTCACATTAATTAAAGTAATTTGAGCCTACAGGGTGTAGGTTTAAGGTGACAAGGAAAGATGTAAAAGGGAACTGAGGGGCAACTTTTTCACACAAAGGGTGGTGTGTGTATGGAATGAGATGCCAGAGGAAGTGGTGGAGGCTGGCACAATTACAACATTTAAAAGGCATCTGGATGGATCTATAAATAGGAATGATTAAGAGGGATATGGGCCAAATGCTAGCAAATGTGACTAGATTAATTTAAGATGTCTGGTTGGCATGGACAAGTTGGACTGAAGGGTCTGTTTCTGCGCTGTGCATCTCTATGACTATTTTGGCTGCTTCCATTAGCAACCTTATTTCACAGTTTTATTTAGACATACAGTAAACCATCATTGGGGGCACCATACTTGAACTTACAACCATTTGACTGAAGGATCAATGGAGCCTGAGAATGGGGTATAGACTGAGCTAGGGAAGTGTGGACAGTGGACAGGCTGTCTGAATAGAAAATACAGTTGAGCTTTTCACTGCTGACCAATGACCAGAAGCAAACCCAAGTATCTCAGTGTAAGTTGAAGATAGATAGAATTACAGCTGTTGGGATACCTTAATTCATTGGAATGGTAACTGTCAAATCACTGCCTGGGTTCAAAAATAAAGGATGGTTATCAGGTGCATGTACCAGTGGGTAGATGGTTCCCACAGGATTTTAACCCTTAGAGTCCCAAAGAAATGAACAAGGCAAAGTTATGGCAAAAGAATGCTCATGTTAAGGTATACAGTATACAATTGTTTGAAGAACTCAGATACTCTAAAGAAATTTTTCATCTGGACACAATTAAAAGCCACTTTGCCTAAATTGGCAACTTAAACTGCACCTCGAAGGTAACAAGACTACACAAAAGCAGAAGAATACCATAAAGCAAAGGATGATACATAGATTCATAGAGAAGTGCAGCATGGAAACAAACCCTTCGGTCCAACTCGTCCAGGAGAAGCAGATATCCCAACCTAATCTAGTTCCACCTGCCAGCACCTGGTCCATATCCCTCCAAACCCTTCCTATTCATATATCCATCCAGATGCCTTTAAATGTTGCAATTGTACTTGCCTCTATCGCTTTCTCTGGCAGCTTATTCCATACACGTACCATCCTCTGCGCGAAAAAGTTGCCACTTTTACATCTTTCCACTCTCACCCTAAACTTATGCCCTCTAGTTCTGGACACCCCCACCTCAGGGAAAAGACTTTGTCTATTTATCCTATCTATGCCCCTCATGATTTTACAAACCTCTATAAGGTCACCCCTCAGCCTCCGGCACTCCAGGAAAAACAGCCCCAGCCTACTCAACCTCTACCTATAGTTCAAATCCTCCAATGCTGGCAACATCCTTGTAAATCTTTCCTAAACTCTTTCAAGTTTCTCTTGCTGATAGGAAGGAGACCAGAATTGCACGCAATATTCCAACAGTGGCCTAACCAATGTCCTATACAGCCGCAACATGACCTCCCAACTCCTGTACTCAATACTCTGACCAATAAAGGAAGGCATACCAAATGCCTCCTTCACTATCCTATCTAGCTGCAACTCCACTTTCAAGGAGCTATGAACCTGCACTCCAAGGTCTCTTTGCTCAGCAACACTCCCTAAGACCTTACTATTAAGTGTATAAGTCCTGCTAAGATTTGCTTTCCCAAAATGCAGCACCTCGCATTTATCTGAATTAAACTCTATCTGCCACTCCTCAGCCCATTGGCCCATCTGATCAAAATCCTGTTGTAATCTTGAGGTAACCTTCTTCACTGCCCACTACACCTCCAATTTTGGGGTCATCTGCAAACTTAATAACTGTACCTCTTATGCTCACATCCAAATCATTTATCTAAATGACAAAAAGAAGAGGACCCAGCACTGATCCTTGTGGCACTCCACTGGTCACAGGCCTCCAGTCTGAAAAACAATCCTCCACCACCACCCTCTGTCTTCTACCTTTGAACCAGTTCTGTATTCAAATGGCTAGTTCTCCCCATATTCCACAAGATCCAAACTTGCTAAGTAGTCTCCCATGGAGAACCTTGTCGAACGCCCTACTGAACTCCATACAGATCACATCTACTGCTCTGCCCTCATCAATCCTCTTTGTTACTTCCTCAAAAAGCTCAATCATGTTTGTGAGACATGATTTCCCACGCACAAAGCCATACTGACTATCCCTAATCAGTCCTTGCCTTTCAGGATTCCCTCCAACAACTTGCCCACCATCTACGTCAGGCTCACTGGTCGATAGTTCCCTGGCTTGCCCTTACCACCCTTCTTAAACAGAGGACCCATTTAGTCAACCTCCAGTCTTCTGGCACCTCACCTGTGAATATCGATGATGCAACTATCTCAGCCATGGGCCTAGCAATCACTTCCCTAACTTCCCACAGAGTTCTGGGGTACACCTGATCAGGTCCTGGGGATTTGTCTAGTTTTATGCATTTCAAGACATGCAGCACTTTCTCCTCTGTAATATGGACATTTTTCAAGATGTCACCATCTATTTTCCTTCATTCTATACCTTCCATGGCCTTTTCCACAGTAAACATTGATGCAAAATACGTGTTTAGTATCTCCCCCATCTCCTGCGGCTCACACAAAGGCCACCTTGTTAATCTCTGAGGGGCCCTATTGTCTCCCTAGTTACCCTTTTATCCTTAATGTAAAAAGAACAAAAACCATTTGTTTTCTCCTTAACCCTATTTTCCAAAGCTATCTCATGTCCCCTTTTTGCCCTTCTGATGTCCCTGTTAAAAATACTCCTACTTTCTTTATACTCTTCTGGATTCACTCAATCTATCCTGTCTATACCTGACATATGCTTCCTTCTTTTTCTTAACCAAACCCTCAAATTGTTTAGTCATCCAGCATTCCCTACACCTACCAGCCTTCCCTTTCACCCCTGACAGGAATATACTTTCTCTGGATTCTTGTTATCTCATTTCTGAAAGCTTCACATTTTCTAGCCATCCCTTTCCCTGCAAATATCTGCCTCCATCAGCTTTTGAAAGTTCATGCCTAATACCATCAAAATTAGCCTTCCTCCAGTTAAGAACTTCAACTTTTAGATCTGGTCTATCCTTTTCCATCACTATTTTATATCTAATAGAATTATGGTCACTGGCCCCAAAGTGCTCCCCCACTGACACCTCAGTCACCTGCCCTGCCTTATTTCCCAAGAGTAAGTCAAGTTTTGCACCTTCTCTCGTAGGTACATCCACATATTGAATCAGAAAATGTTCTTGTACACACTTAACAAATTCCTCTCCATCAAAACCCTTAACATTATGACAGTCCCAGTCGATGTTTGGAAAGTTAAAATCCTCTACCATAACCACCCTATTATTCTTACAGATAACTGAGATCTCCCTACAAATCTGTTTCTCAGTTTCCCTCTGACTATTAAGGGGTCTATAACACAATCCCAATAAGGTTATCCCTTTCTTATTTCTCAGTTCAACCCAAATAACTTCCCTGGATGTATTTCTGAGAATGTCCATCCTCAATACAGCTATAATGCTATCCCTTATCAAAAACTCTACTCCCCCTCCTCTCCTGCCTCCCTTTCTGTCCTTCCTGTAGCATTTGTATCCTGGAACATTAAGCTGCCAGTCCTGTCTATCCCTGAGCCATGTTTCTGTAATTGCCATGATATCCCAGTCCCATGTTCCTAACCATATCCTGAGTTCATTCGCCTTCCCTGTTTGGCCTCTTGCATTGAAATAAATGCAGTTTAATTTATCAGTCCTTTTATCAACTGTATCAGTCTCAGATTGATCTCTTTCCTATCTCCCTGGGTCCCACCCCCCCAGCTTACTAGTTTAAATCCCCCTGAGAAGCTCTAGCAAATCTCCCTGCCAGTATATTAGTCCCCTTCCAATTCAAGTGCAATCTGTTCTTCTTGTGTAGGTCGCTTCTACTCCAAAAGAGATTCCAATGATCCAAAAATGTGAATCCTTCTCCCATATACCAGCTCCTCAGCCATGCATTCATCTGCTCTATCTTCCTATTCCTACCATCACTAGCTCACAGCACCAGATATTAATAGTCTTAAGGATCTCCTTTTTAAATTCCTGCCTACCCTCTGTAATCTCCCTTCAGAATCTCAACCTTTTCCCTTCCTATATCGTTGGTTCAAATGTGTACAATAACCTCCTGCTGATCCCTCTTACCCTTGAGAACATTCTGCACCATCTCTGAGACATCCTTGATCCTGGCACTAGGGAGGCAAGACACTATTCCAATTTTTGCTGCTGGCCACAGAAAGATTTCTCTGTGACTCAGACCAGACAGTCCCCTAACACAATTGATCTCTTGGAACCCAACGTACCCCTTATTACATTAGAGCCAGTCTTGATACCAGAAACTTGGCTGTTCTTGCTACATTGCCCTTAGAACCCATCACCCCCTACATTTTCCAAAACAGCATACTTGTTTGAAATGGGGATAGCCACAGAAGACTTCTGTAGTACCTGCCTACCACTCTTAACTTTCCTGGAGTTAACCAATCTATGTGAGTGTATCTGCAACTTTTCCTATAACTGCCATCCATCACATCCCCTTGCTCTTGTAAATTCCTCATTGCCTCTGTCTCTCCAACTGTTCCATTTGATCTGATAGATTCACAACCAACGGCATTTATTGCAAATATAATCCTCAGTAACCAGTCAATGCTCCCTAAACTCCCATATCTGACAAGAAGCGCATATCACTCTATTGAAGGCTATTTTTGCTTCTTTCAGAAAATAGCACTCTTATTCCTTTACAAAACACTGCTCCAGGCTAACTTAATACTTATGTCTCTTTATTAAACTTACACCATATCTCAATAAAAACATATAATCAAGAAAGAACCCACTCTATTCACTACTGCAGGCTTACTGTAAGGTAACACTTAAAAATACTCCCTTATCTGGTTCTGTGCTGTGACCTGTCCCAAACAGGTTCCTCCAAGATTAGTTGTAAATTTCACTGTTTGTTAATTTTCCCAGATGCACTCCGATGTCCAGCAAAACTTGAATTCAAACAGCAAACGCAGTAACTGTGCAGGTTCACTGTTGTGTCAGTTAGCAGTGTGGGTTTCTCTCTCTCTCTCTCCCGCTCCCTCTCTCCTGCACTGACCTCACTATGTGCTGCCTTTGTCTGTTCTTCTCCCTTTTAAAAGTGCTTTTGTTTTGACTTTTTTTTCCTCCAAAGTTCCAAAACAATGCAATAGCATATCAAACAGTGATTGCTGGTCCTGGAATTTGAAGAAATCACCTCCAACACCTGAAATACCTCAAAAAAAAAAGGAGCAGCCCGTTACAGCCAAACATTTTTCCCATCTTCATCATGAAACACAAAAAGCAATATTCAGGCGACCAAATGTTTGGTCAAAGCTGTCATACGTTTTGGACATGTCATAAAATTCTCCGCCATAAATATAAAGAAAACCTTAAGAAATCAAGATAGATCTGTTAATTTGCTTTCACAGAAATTTTTACGTGTAACTGATTGGCCAGTGTCTCATTATGCATGATGTTATGCTCGTCCACATTCAATACTGTCCAAGTCTTATTTCCATTATCTGACAGTTACACGGAAAACCTTCCATGAGCTAATATACTTTATGAAAATAAAGATGCATTGCCACATTGGTCACCTGCCCACTGAATGAGGTGAGCTTTGTCACATCCGCGTGGAACATACAAAATTGCACTGATATTGCCATTGTGTCAGAAGGTTTAGAAAGCATGCAATTGAGTCAGAATCAAGAAATTTACATCACTCATTTCAATTAACTCTTATAATCATTTCACATGCTGGGATACGATAAGCTCACCTGCCAGCAAGCAAGCTTTGAAGGACATTGGAGCTAGACTCCGGAATATATACTGAATATATCTCAATTGTTGGTTTTGAACACAAGAGAAGAGAGAAAGTAAAATTGATTCGTGGGCAATAACTGGAAGACTCCCTCTCTCTCTCTACATCGGAACACAATGCCTGGTTAAAAAGCAAATTGGCAAAACCATCATTTACCAAGACTTCAAAGCCCATTCCATTGCTAAGGTTATGAGTCTGTAAGTATTTCAAAGCTACAACAGTGGTCTCTTGAATTCAAATGACTTTTTAAACTATTTAAGCTTTATTCTCCTTGCTTTTACTGGAAACTCTCCCCTTTAAAATTATTGCCTGTGTTTAATGTCACATTTCCATTTTCTTTTCAATTGAGGCGAGACAATAATAAAATTCCCCTTTCTTATCCTCAAGGAAGCCATGGTAATTGGCTACTTCATTTTCAAGAAAATTATATTATAATTGAAGTTGTACACTGAAATGAAATTTAAAAAGCTGTCACCGAGTGAGAGGGAGTTGAAACGTGGCAGCCGATTTCTCTTCCTCACCAGATTGCAAAAACAGTTTCAGTATGTATTGACAATGCAAGGCAAATTAATCCCAAAACAAGTGGCAGTGTAGCAAAGACATTAAATATTGACTGTCATTTTAGCTCTCATGCCAGCATTAAGCACAGAGAAAAAATGAATTGAATTTGACTTGTGCTCAGTTTATCTGCTTATTATATAAAATTTTCAGACAACTTACGATTACATCTGGTTTGTCACTAGTTCTAGGTATGAAACATGTTTATTTAAAACACTTTTAAAATACCTCAGCAATGACAGGATTTCTAGACATGTTCTCAACCTAGGTCCACACAGTACATTGTCCTTCAATAATGTTGTCAGTTTTCTCATCCCTTGCTGGACCTTGAGCAATCAAGTGCAACACAGATCAGTGAACAGATGCATATAGTTCAGACACAGATCAATTAAACTATTGAATTGTTGATGATGGTTAATAGGTGAACACAAATACCATGGGCGATTTGGTGATGGGAAATGAAGTCGGTTGTCTGTAAGAGCACTTCTGGATATAAGAAGAAAGATGAAAGTATTAAACATTCCAGGGATATTTGTACCCTCCTTTACAGCAATCACCACACGGACACTTCAGAGTCAGTGAACTGGTCTAATTCTAAGTAGTATGTTATCATCAACTCCTGGTGCCAGTCATGAGTCACTGGATAAGACTCTTACCTCAGAGTCACAGATTTTGAATTTAAACCCCACTCCAGATACTCAAGAACAAGTGTCGAGACCAACATTCATATTTCACTACAGAGAGGTGCTACATTGGTGGAGGTACCATCTGTCAAGTGAGATGCTAAACAGAATGCAACCTAAAATGCCCCACGGCACTATTTTATACAAATTCATGGGGGTGGGGTGTTCTTGTGTGTTCTGGTTAATAGTTGTTCCTCAATTGATGTCAGGCTATCTGATCATTGCTGGATTGCTGTTTTTAAGAGCTTGCCATGCATAAATTGGCTGCTGCATTTCGACAAATCAATGACTTCACAACATTACAGCCAATGAAGGGATTTCTGAAAAGTGCTGTCTGACACCCAGAGGTCATGAAAAACCCTGCAACTGGTCAACACCACTCATCCCTGCACCATGACTTTCTTCTCCAAAACAGCATGTCAAAAACCAGCAGCAGAACGAACAGACTGCGAATGTGTGTGCCTTGGGAAGTCTGCATACTTTGAAGACTCGAGCTGTGAAATGTAATTTTCAGCTTCTGCTGATATTTTTGCAGGTCCACTGTACATGCAGCCCTAATCTTTGGGATGGTTGGACATCTTAAATCAAGACAAACTTTTGCACGAGCAAATAAAAACATTGAAAGTGAATATTGTAGTGTCAGCACTTTACATATTAGCAGGGAAACGTAAATTGTCAACCTGCCTGAAACAAGGTAGATCTGTCATAAGCGTTTCTCTTTTCTTCCTGATTCCTTGAAGAAAAAAGTGCATTTATACAACACTGCATGATGTTCCAATGTACCGCACAAGTAACAAATCATTTTTACCTGTGGCGATTACTCTGGAGGGAATGGTACACTGCACACAGTAAAAACCTGCATACAGCAGTGTGGAGAAGACCAGTTACAAATAGCAACAGAATTTGATGGTCATTAACAAAGGAACCCAAGGCAGCATGGTGAGACAAATGTTCTCATTTTAAAAAAATAACAGCAATTACATTAGATCAGAAATGCACTACCCAAGTACAGGTTGGAGGCAGACTGAATTGTTGCTTCCTAAAAGAATTGGGTAATTGCTCAGATTTTAAAAATTGCAGCTGAGCCATCTGTGCAATGTGACATCACACACACACGGCAGGCTGAATGGCCTCCAACTATAACCACTCAATGATCATACACAAGAAGACAATTTGCCATTCAAGTACATGCTATGTATGACCTAACTGCATCTATCAGCTTTGATACTATAAGTCTCAACAGCCTGACCAAAGAAAATTTTCACTTCAGCTTTGAATCTCACCCCGCCCAAATCACCTCCTGAAACACAACAGTGTTTTGCATCTTTGGGATATGGGGGACTGACAGAAAGAGATTTCTGGAATCCCACTACCTCTTGCTGGGCATCAATCCTTAAACAGCCGAGCTCTCATGCGAAGGTTAAATCTCCTGGTTCTGAAGGGCACAATAAACTAATTCAATATAGTCAGGACTAAGTGGTAAATGTAAAACAAACAACTGCAGATGCTGGAGATCTGAAACAAGCAAAAACATCAATTGCTGGAGAAAGTCAGCAGGTCTGACAGCATTCGTGGAGAAAAACCCAGAGTTAACATCGAGTTCTATGACCCTTCTTGTGCTCCCCAACCCTATCCGAATGTGGAATATATAGCTGACATTAAAGGTTTTGCTGAAACTGCCTCTTGCTCAAGATACACCTGATGATTCAAGCTTGCTCCTTGCGCAAGAATGAAAACTCAATTTAAAAGTGCAAGTGACAGCAATATTTGAATTTAGTGTTTCTGAGAAAAACAAAGAACTTAAATGACCCAATTCCAAATTAGGAGCTAAATACTGAAGGGGAAGAAACAAAAAAGATAGTTTTGAGCCAAATTAAAAATGATTTTTAAAAGCCAATAAAATGAAAAATGGGTTCAAAAATGATTTTCAAAATGTATTTCAAAAAAAGTTTGCATATGAGAACAGGGGAGTGAAAATAAAAATAGAAATTGTTGGAAAAGCTCAGCGGGTCTGGCAGCAAATGTGGAGAGAAATCTGAGTGAACGTCTCAGGTCGAATGACCCTCCCTCAGAACTGAGGGGAATGAAAATAACTAGTGAACAAACAAAGATCCACTGAATGCCAGAGTTGGACGTGGTTTGGAGCGTTGAGGGGGGGCAGGGTGATGCTGTAATTCAAGACAGAGATAATGTTTAATGTTGTAGAAAGAGCTGAGACTTGTGAAAAATGAAAATCTCACTCTTCTGGATAGTATATTCAATCTTGTTTACTGCATACAAAATTATTTCTCTTTCAAACAGATATCTGAAGCTGTTCCAAGTGAAACAAGTATGCAAAGTGGTGTAGGTACTCACAGTCATTACACACAGGCCCGGTGGTGTGTTTGTGCAGTTTAAGCTGCTCTTTGTAGATACAACTGGCTGAAAACCTCTCAAAATAAAACCCAGAGGCTTCCAACGTCATGCAAACACACCACATAACCATCATGAGTTTCCATAGCAACCGTCCAGATGCGGTGCTACGTACCGAATATTTCATATACCTGTAAATCCAATGGAGTTTGCTTTACACAATTCAAAAAAATACTCAAGATGTCAAGTTTCACAGCAATACCCGAGGCTGCCCAATAATCAAACACAAAAGTCAGACAACATTCATTTTATGCCATCTGAATCACATTAAATGGAGAGACTGGAACAATGCTTCCTTTTCAATCTGAGCTATTGCTGGGGCTGAAACAGCAGAGAAACAAACTGTGCCCACTGCAATTTTAAAATAAACCAACATTTGCAACCACAGTTTTTACTCACCCTGTATTTTTAAATATAGACTGCCAGAATGTGAGTGTGCACAAGTGGGAGAACTGTCCTACAACCCTCGTCTGAAATACTCTGAGGCAGAGCAACTACAATTTAATACAACTGAAGGTGCCACATCTTTAACTATTCACGTTGTGCTTTCTCTCTCCTGTAACTACACTTTTAACTCTTAAAGTCATCACCTCATTTGAATGGTTGAATTTTTTTTTTTAAAAAGAAAATGCACTGAATTTCAACTATGTATTTTTATTCTGATTTTACTTAGATTGCAGCAATTACCGAAACAAAATGCGAACATTAGAAAATCCAACACAATAATGTTGAGAAAAATAGTAGTTTAGACATTCATCACCATGGACAATGAACAGTGGTCGTGACGCAGGTTAGGATATTTGCACAACAAATGTCAGCTGATGTATGTCTCACACTTTTGCCCGAGCCACATTCATTCATTATTGATCAGTCACTCACCTAGAAACATGCATCATCTTCAGACGCAAGAGAAGCTCAACTCCAAGGAAATAAAAAAGAGATGGCAGTGAAGAGGTCATCATTGTTAAATCCTGGTGATCTCTCATCAATATAAGAGTAAGGAAGGCCGAATGGCATTACAGCCATCAAGGGTTAAACAACTCGTGTTCATGAGATTAGCAGAACTATTGAGCAATTATTCTTCTGCAGAGTTTATTGGGAAGACGGAGGTAAACATTACATTAGATGAAGTAGTATATAATCAGATCCATACAAATTAAAAAGTAAATGTATTAAATTAATTTATCACACAATTATCAGAATAAAACCACTGGTCTGGATGTTTTAAAATGTTGAGCATATGCATGCTTCTTGTCCAAAAAAAGTAAGAGGAAGATGATGGCCATGACCTAGATGATCTAGCCCAACATGGTGGATGCTGGAATTTGAATTCGATTTTCAACAATCTGAAAGTAGGAGTCTTATGATGACCATGAAACCACCATCAATTATCAAGAAAATTCCATTCCATTCAGCAATCCCTGCCAGTATCCCACTATTCACTGTCTGCCATTCAAATTAAAAATCCATTTATTCCTATTTTTGTTTGTCTGCTAAACAATTTTCGAATCATCTCAATACATTACCCCCAGTCCCTGCACTTCAACTTTACATACTAATATTTTACACAGCACTTTGTCAAAATCCTTCTGAAAATCCAAATGAAATCACATCCACAGGGTCTCCCTCATCAGTACAGTCCTCAAAGAATTCCAGTAGACCTATCGAGCACAATTTCCATTTCATAAAACTATGCCAACTCTGTTCGACCCTGCCCCTATTTTTCAAACGCTCTGCTATTAAACCTTTGAAAATAGACTCTAGCATTTTCACTGAGATTCCATATCAGTACTGCTACATCTCTGAGCCAAACACACTCTCCAAAAGGAGAAAAAAAAAATGGGCATTTGAGATCAGCTTGAATCTCAAACTACAATAAAGTTGTAAAAATAACAAGTAGTAATACACTTAACAGTTCCAATTCCTGTGTGAGCAAAGAAAGTCAGAAATCTTGGTACCACGAAAGGACTACTCTGGGAAACTGGGCACCTCCCATCCTGGCACTTTCCCCTGCCACCGCAGGAACTGTAAAACCTGCGCCCACACCTCCCCCCTCACCTCTATCCAAGGCCCTAAAGGAGCCTTCCACATTCAAAGTTTTACCTGCACATCTACTAATATCATTTATTGTACTCGTTGCTCCCGATGCGGTCTCCTCTACATTGTGGAGACTGGGCACCTCCTAGCACAGCGCTTTAGGGAACATCTCTGGGACACCCGCACCAATCAACTTCACCGCCCCGTGGCCCAACATTTCAACTCCCCTTCCCACTCTGCCGAGGACATGGAGGTCCTGGGCCTCCTTCACCACCAGACGCCTGGAGGAAGAACGCCTCATCTTCCACCTCGGAACACTTGAACCCCAAGGGAATCAATGTGGACTTCAACAGTTTCCTCATTTCCCCTTCCCCCACCTCACCCTAGTTCCAAACTTCCAGCTCAGCACTCTCCCCATGACTTGTCCTATCTGCCTATCGCCTTTTCCACCTATCCACTCCACCCTCTCCTCCTTGACCTATCACCTTCGTCTCCTCCCCCACTCACCCATTGTACTCTATGCTACTTTCTCCCCACCCCCACCCTCCTCTAGCTTATCTCTCCACGCTTCAGGCTCAATGCCTTTATTCCTGATGAAGGGCTTTTGCCCGAAACATCGATTTCACTGCTCCTTGGATGCTGCCTGAACTGCTGTGCTCTTCCAGCACCACTAATCCTGAATGCACAGATTATGGCAATTTTGAAAACTGGAGACATTGGTAATATTACTGTTGAAAATGATCAAACTTAGCACCATCTTTTAGACAAAAATTATAAATGGTGCTGTCCAGAGTGGCGGCACAATTACTTTGAGTTGGAAATTTATTCAACTCCCATTTTCAAGACTATGATACAGAATCTGGGCTGCAATCCAGCCAAAGCAAAAGGGAATACTGCACTGTTAAAGATATCATCAGTGGGACATAACATGAGTGCTTCACCAGAGGCTTATTGATGATGTTACCTAGTATGGCGATGAAATGTCTGAAAATGAACCTTCCAGCTCATTGAGCTAACTTACATCCAGAACCTCAACCTGAGCTACAAATCTTCACCAAATATCATCTTTCAAAAGGGACACTAAACTGAGGGCTTGACGATCATCTCAGATGGATGTGGAACCTTCTTTGGCAATATTCTGAACCACCATTATGTAGGAGAAACAAATTATCTGTTCACGTTCTCATTGTTCTTAGGGCAAGCTTGTTATGCGAAAGTTGGCTACCCACATTTCAAATCAGGACTAAAAACTTAAAGAAAGGTTTTTGTTTTGGGCTGGAAAATGCTTTGGGACATCTCAAATTTGTTAAAGATTCAACGTTTAATTGCACATCTGTCCCCTACATCAGGACGCCAAAGATGTGTTTTACTGGGAAATATTACATATTATTTGAAAAATGTGCTGCTTAAATGATTTTGCATTAGAACATTTGTTTATAAAGGGATATAAAGAGAAGCCTGGGAACTACAGACCTGCGAGTCTGACTGCGGCAGTAGCTTGAGTTATTGGAGGGGGATTCTGAAAGATGGGATTTATATGTATTTGGGGAGACAAGGAATGATTAGGGACAGTCAGCATGGTTTCGTGCAAGGTAAATCATGTCTCACAAACCTGATTGAGTTTGTTGAGGTAGTAACCAAATAGATTGATGAGGCAGAGTGGTAGATGTTGTTTATTTGGACTTTAGTAAAGTCTTTGACAAGTTTCCGCATGGTAGACTTATTAGTAAAATTAGATCTGAGCTTGCTAATTGGATAAAAAATTGGTTCGATGATAGGAGACAGAGGGTGGTGGTGGTCGAGACCTGTTATCAGTGGTGTCTCACAGGGACCAGTGCTGGGACTGCTTTTGTCTGTCACTTATATAATTGATTTCAATGAGAATATAGAAGACACAATTGGTAAATTTGTGGATGACACCAAACTTGGTGGTTTAGTGAACAGTGAAGGTTATCTAAGATTACAAAAAGATCTAGATTGATTGGGTCAATGAGCTGAGGAGTGGCAAGCGGAGTTTAATTTGAATAAATGCAAGATATTGCATTTTGACAAAACAAACAAGAGCAGGACTTAGACAATTAAATGTGGCTAGTGCACACAACAGAGAGACAAGGATTTCAAATACATAATTCTTAGAAATTTGCATCACATGTAGAGAGACATTTGGCATCTTGCCTTCATTACTCAGACCTTTGAGTACAGGAGTTGGAATATCATGTTGAGGTTGTACAGGATTTTGGTGAGTGTGTGGTGCTAGAAAAGCACAGCAGGGCAGGCAGCATCCAAGGAGCAGGAGAATCCTGATAAAGGGCTTATGCCCGAAATGTTGATTCTCCTGCTCCTTGGATGCTGCTTGACCTGTTGTGATTTTCTAGCATCACACTCTTGACTCTGATCCCCAGCATCTGCAGTCCTCACTTTCTCCAGGATGTTCGTGAGGCCTCTGCTGAAGTACTGTGTGCACTCCCATTAGCCTGCTGTAGGAAGGATAAAATCAAGCTGATGAGATTCCAGAAAAGACATACCAGGATGTTGCCAGGAATGAAAGGTGAGAGCTACAGGGGGAGGCTGGAACTTTTTCCACTGGTCCATAGAAGGGTGAGGGTGACCTAATATAGGCTTCTGAAATCTGAGGGATTATAGATAAGGTGAATGGCAGGTGTCTTTTCCCTGGGATTGGAGATTTCAAGACTAGGGGGCATATTTTTTAGGTGAGTGGAGAAATATTTAAAAAGGACATGTGGGGCAACTTTTTTTTTTTACACAGAGTGGTTCGAGTGTGGAATGAACTTCCAGAGGAAGTGATGGATGTGCATAGTTACAATGTTTAAAAGACATTTGGATAAATCGGAGCAGGGATGCGTTGTTACAGTTGTACAGGGCCTTGGTAAGGCCACACCGAGAATATTGTGTGCAGTTGTGGTCTCCTTTTCTGAGGAAGGATGCTCTTGCTCTTGAGGGAGTGCAGCGAAGGTTCACCAGGCTGATTCCAGGGATGGCAGGACTGCCATATGAGGAGAGCTTGACATGGTTAGGATTGTTTTCACTGGAGTTCAGATGAATGGTGGTTGGTGGGGGGGCGGGAGGAGATCTCAGAGAGACTTATAACATTCCAACAGGTCAAGACAGGGTAGATGCAGGGAGGATGTTTCCAATGGTGGGTGCGTCCTGAACCAGAGGTCACAGTCTGAGGATTCAGGGTGGACCATTCAGGAGGGAGTTGAAGAGACATTTCCTCATCCAAAGTGCAGTGAGCCTGTGGGATTCAATACCACAGGAAGTAGTTGATGCTAAAACTTTGAATGTATTCAAGAGGTGGCTATATATAACACATGGGGCAAATGGGATCAAAAGGTTCTGGGGAGAAAGTAGGATTAGGTTATTGAGTTAGATGATCAGCCATGATTGTGATGAATGGTGAAGCAGGTTTGAAGGGGTGAATGGCCTCCTCTTGCGCCTATCTTCTGTTTCTATGAGTACATGAATAAGAAAGATTTGGAGTGATATGGGCTAAGTGCAGGCACATGGGACTAGTCTAGTTTGGGACTATGGTTGGCATGGACTGGTTCAACCAAAGGGTCTCTTTCTGTGATGTATGATTCTCTGACTCTATGACATTATAGTATTTTGAGCCCAGGGTTGAAAAATCATGAATATAAAAGTTATTTGATTGGTTTGCTTCTTTTTAGTAACTTATCATTCACTCATTAACAACATAGGCATTGTTGGCTGGGCCGGCATTTATTGTCCATCCCTAATTGCCCAGCAGGCAGTTAAGAGTCAACCACATTGCTATCCGTCTGGAGTCACACACAGGCCACACTAAATAAGGACCTCAGATTTCTTTTCCTAAAGGGCTTTAGTGAATCCAATGGCTTTTTTCTGACAAATCAAAAATGGTCATCATTAGACTCGGAATTCCAGATTTTTATTGAACTCAAATTCCACCACCTGCCATGGTGGGATTCCAGACTGAAAACGAGTTATTACCACCACTAGTCGCTAGCCCCACCGAAGGCTGTCTATTGACTAGGCAGAGGGGTTACTCATTTCGCGAAACAGTCTGTTAAATTTTCAGTCTCCATCTTGGTTTGGAGTAGACCGTTCTTCTCGTTTCATGTCATAGGGCAACTTGTCCCGTAAAAATCTCATGATAAAAGCACACACAGAACTCCAGGCTCAAGAAGGAAGTAATGAGCAACTGGACAGAGGCCAAAAACACAACTTTTGAAGATTATAGCATCACATACTCAAAAATATTTTAGCTATAACAATATGGAAGTGTGCACTTTAGTTCCAAACAGTTAATTATAGCCCTAAAACTATTTTCAACATTTAAGAGAGTTGCCTTACATGTCAGATGTAGAAGTTGGAAAGTTTAATTGCACAACTGCTTCAGGACCCTGTCGGAAATGCACTAAGAATAAAGTCGTATGTGAATGAATGAAAGTTGGCTGCAAACAAATTGCAATGACAAAAAAAAGTTGCTCAATTGCGCAAAGTTAAAGAGCACACAGGCAAGAGCACATCATCATGCAAAGACTCAGCAATAAAACCAACGGAAGTGTAAATGAATCCTGAAGTTGTATTCGGAAGATGCTGGTTGTTGGCAGATACCTATTGCAGAACTAAGGTTCAAACATAAAGGGCTATAAACTCAACCAGGTAGGAGGCTTTGGCACATGGTGTTTGCTGTTCAAGTTGCATTCTTCTGCTTGCTGGACTGACAGATCGAGCGATCACTTGGCTGGGTACTTGCCCTCCAGGTGCAAATGTGTCATTTGGTAATTTAGTTCTCCAATCCACTTCCACTCTTCTTTGCCCTTGACCTCCTGATTTTCCAGGGTAAACTCACTCAGAGTCATAGAGATGCACAGCATGAAAACAGATCCTTCGGTCCAACCTGTCCATGCCGACCAGTTAACCCAACCCAATCTAGTCCCACTTGCCAGCACCTGACACATATCCCTCCAAACCCTTCCTATTCATATGCCATGCAAATGCCTCTTAAATGTTGCAGTTGTACCAGCCTCCACCACATCCTCTGACAGCTCATTCCATATACATACCACCCTCTGCGTGAAAAAGTTGCCCCTTAGGTCTCTTTTATATCTTTCCCCTCTCACCCTAAACCCATGCCCTCTAATTTGAGCAAACATTGTGCAAACTTCTGTATGCAACACAGAGTTCATTAAGATATGACAGTAACCACTGTTTCTGGGAGGTATGTGCTCATGCTCAGTAACTTAGCTTTCAACATTTATATCTGCTCCAAACTTATCTTTTATTTCCTCACATGCCCTGAGCTCCTTGATGCAATACTTGGTCAAATCCTGCCTTGATGTTTGGGCAGAAATCCTCATTTCTCCTCTGGATTTCGACTCCTTTGTACAGGCCGATTTAAACTAACAGATTGCCTTTTGCCCTAAATTATCACCACCACTTGTCAGTTTGCATATCGCATCTTACACCCTGTCACAGATCTTTCGGTGTTCTCTCTTTAATCTGCTCCTTACTTTCCCCATCTATGTATGTGCATGTAAACCATTACTGGACAACAAACACTTCCTCCAAACAATAGTGGAATAACTTAGAGCATTGCAAGAAGCTGATGTGAATGGGAAGAAGGGGAAAACTCTCCACTCGTTAGAGTCATACCCTTGCACAAAGGAAGATGGCTAAGAATGTTGGAGGTCAGTCATCTCAGCAAAATGTCATCTCTGCAAAACTTCCTCAGGATAGTGTCCTAGGTGTCACAAAGCTAGTCCTTTTATTTTCTAACAGCTGTTCCTTGGCTCAAGGATACTCTGTCTTTGATTTTTGTTCAGAGGGGTAATGAACTAGGCTAGAGTCTGATCAGACTGGTTTGGTACAGAGATGAAAAGGATTTCGAGAGGCCTTTTGTTTATATGTAAACAGATGAGACTTCAGGCCAAACTGGTCATGTTTTAGAAGTGACCCGGAGAATGAAAGGCTAATGGTCAACTCTCTAGCTGAGCAGTTTAGTCAGTCCAGAACTGGTTGGGAGTTCAACATTGAGCTGTGTGGAAAATCTCTCTTCTGCCCTTCTAACTTCAACCTGTAAGCATATGACCCTTTTTTGCACTGTATTTAAAAGTGGGGGGGGTGCTTATGGGACTGTTGTGTATATTCTGAATAGCATATTTAAGTCTAGTCTGGATAAGACTGAGTTCTGTAGGGGCTCTTTATTCTGGTGTTTGTGCTTCATTGTGTAGTTTTGCAAATAGATTTTTTGTCTGTTTTAAACTTGGGAGTCAACCTCTCCAACTTACTCTGGTTAATTTTCACTGTACACTTACCAAAACAAATTGCAAAGTTGTGGTCTGGGCTGCCTGTTTAAGAATGTTTTGAGTGGTCTGGCCTAGTCCATAACATAGACCCAAACACCTTCAAGCTGCCTTAATGACCTTTCCTCCATAAGGTCAGAAGTGAGGGTAATTACTAACTGTTGAACAACATTCAGCATCACTTGCAACTCCTCAGAAGCTGAAGCAGTCCATGTCCAAATAAAACATGACCGCAATAATATTCAGGCTTGGGCTGAAAAGTAGCCAGTAATGTATATGCCAAACACGTGCCAGGCAATGACATGTTCCAATGAGCCGGTCTAAACCTTCTCCATTCAATTGCATTATCATTGCAGAATCTTACACTGTTACCACTGAACAGAAGCTGAACTGCACCAGATAAATGGAAGAGACACCACCAGCAAGTTCCCCTCCAGGCCACACACCATCCTGACTTGAAACAATATTCCTGTTCATTCAAAACCCTGCACTCAATCACCAATAGCACTTTGGTATTCACCACATGGGCTACAGCAGTTTCGGGCTGCAACTAACCACCAATTAAGGTGGGGAGATAAATCCTGGTCTAGTCAGTGATGTCCTGTAATTGCAAAAAGAAACTGGGAAGAGAAAAAGCACAACAGTCTATGGGAGAATATGGAACTCAAATTTCTGACCTTCATATCTGCCTATTTCCTGTGATCAAACACAGTACCTTGTATCTATGTTTCAGAATGCTACTTATCAGTACATCTTCACAATCAGCTCCTGCAAATAATGCCACATGGTGATCAATAACAGAAATGTCAAAGATCCTGAAGTGGAGCTATTTGGGCTGCAGGTTGCCCCAGCTGTAACAGGGGTCTAAAAGGGTTAACATTTGCTTACCTGCAGTGAGCACCACCCATTATAATGTCATGGGGACTTGGTCCAGGTAAGGAAGAGGCTTGTAGGAGACAGACCTGGAGCTGTTTGCTCCTAAAAGTCTCTGCAATCATTTAGGTCATATTCATACAATCTGTAAATATTTACTGCAATGCAATAAATTTCAAGCTCTTGATTCAACAAAATACTTGCAGTTACAACAGAAAGGCAGATATCAGAGTCCATCTGAGATCGCTTTGAGCGTGAAGGAACCCAAAGGCAACATGGTGGCAACAGTGAGGTCCTTGCCAAAAGATAGTGAGCGTCAGTAACTGGCACCATTTCTAAATACTGCTCACAAAATTCTTTTGGTTAGACCAAAAAGCTGGAAATCCTAATCCACAGTAAGTCATTTCAGGTTTGAATGAGCCAACACACAGCAACCACCTATGACAAGAGATGGTGTCCCGTTTAAGTCTGTCATACCTTAGCTGCAACCACAGGTTTGGGAATTTTAGACGGGTACATTAAATGTTGCAATGGTACTTACTTCAAGCATAATTTCCGATTATACGTTTTCACGAAAAGGAAAAATGACTTCAGGATAACCTGAAGAGTTAATTGCAAATTAAGCATTTATTTGAAATGAATACACTGCAGAAATGTAGCAGTTACTTCACACTCATTAAGTTCCTGCACTTGGCAATGTAAATGGGTTTTGGGTTGACTTGGATAGCAGGGAGAAATTGCCTGTATTCCCAACATGGACAGGCCCTCAGTTCAATGCATCATTCAAAAGAGAGCACCTCTGAAAGCATAGCACTCCCTCAGGACCACACTTGGGTATGCCAGTTCGGATTTTCCACTTAATTGAGTGGAAAATTGAACAAATAAACATCAGCAAGAGCCTATGCAGTGCTACAGCTGACAGACTAGGCCGCAATTGTCGCGGGTTCACTTCTTAGATATGTTGGGTAATCAAATATAAACAGGGTTGAACTCCTTCAGGCTGCCCTGACCCAGCAATTACAAACTTCTCAACGTGAACGTAGCATCTAATTGCCCTTCCAGCTCTTTCCAAACTGAATGTTACCTACATGACAGAAATCGGACCCTATCTAGATTTCTCAGCAGCGCACACATGCTCATGGACGGGTGGGCGGGGCGGAGAAGGAAGAAAACAATGAGGGAAGTTACTCAAATCCGAATAATTCTGGCAGCACTCAGCATCAGGTTGTAAAAATCACAACTAACGAGTTAACCCATTCCATGGATATTCATCACTATAAAATTCAGGTTGAAATTACAACTATCTATTGCTTGTACATACAGATAGCTATTAAATTGAATGTGTTTTTTGTAATTTGGAAAAAATTGTGCAATGTTACCTTTTCTTTCGCATGTTTTTAATCTTTTGGACGTAGAACCACAGCTCCAGACTGACTGGCAGCAGAACAGAGCGAGGCCTTGCTCCAGGGTGGACAAGTCTGCAAACAGCCATCTCTGCCATGTTGAACCCCAAAGGCTGAGTCTTATACCGTAATGTTGGCATTGCAGCAGAACCAACTCCTTCTGGACAGCATCAGAACAAGACCCGGAGTGCTCAAATTCAACAGATATACATGCTGCTGTCTCTCAATTCAGTGACCACCAGGTGACGATGGAGCACAAAACCAATTTAATATTCACAAAACGTTCGACATTTGAATTGTTGTTGTCCGAGCTATCTCCCCTGGAATGGTTTCCCCATGCAGGCATACCACTGCTGACCAAGATGCTCAAACGAGAGGGAGAATGCACTCGCCGAATGCAGTGGTGCTCAAATGACAGCTGTCATTGTTCAATAATGCTACCAAAGAAATCCCCTATAATTCAGCAAAGTGCCAGCATCAGCTTTGTGTCCTTTAACCCTCAGATTACCAGCTCAGCATCTGCTTGCAGCAACAAGATTAGGCCAAGAAAAACTATACTGAAGAAATGTTATAAAGCCTTAGAGGGAAGAGTGTTCCAAGAAAGATAGAGGCGGCAGAATCTTTGAATGTTTTTAAGGCAGGGCTGGATAGATTGCTGTGAAGCAAGTGATTGAAAGGTTATCAAAATAGATGGGAATATGGATTTAAGGTTACAATGAGATCAGCCCTGATCTTATCGAATGGTGGAGCAGGCTCGAAGAGCCGAGTGGCCTACTCCTGCGCCTGGTTTGCATGCTCACACACAAGCCCAAGTGTAACACAAACCATCTCTTTGGAATTGTCAGCATGCTGCATAGATTGCATGATATACACATGAAAGAGATTGGTGGCTGGCTCAGGATGGGTGTTGGAGGAGGGGGAGGACGCAATTGATGGTGGGGAATGGATGATTCATGTGAAATTCCACACATCTGTGGGTCTTGAAATGGAAGTATCAAATCCATCAATCCTTCCACTGAATTCCACCTCTCAGTCATTGGTCTTGCATAGTGGCTTATAGGCAACACACCATCCTCTCTGAATGTCATCATGAATTATTTTATTGATAACATATAGACAGAGCAGGGGTTCTTTTGGATTTTGATATGAAGGGATGAGACAGCAATTTTAAGTAACTGCATCTCCTATTGATGCTATTCCCATCTACCACTCCACCCTCAACATTTGCCTCCTACAGATGACATGGTATGGGTGGAAAGAGACATCTTAAATAATGGACCATTTTGATGTATTGGGTCAGCAGAATAATTCATCCTACTGTTCAAGATAAATTTAGAAGTAAATTAACGATTTAAAATGAACACCAGGAGTTGCAACACAAAAGTTAGATTGCCCACACAGAAACAGGCCATTTAGCCCAACCAATCCATGCTGTGTTTATGTTCTGGTGAAGTATTAATTCCATCTTTCCTCATCCAAACCTGTGATAATCATCTATTCCTTTCTCTCTCAGATGCATATGTGTATTGAAAGAGAACAGGAAGTTAGGAAAGAAGAACTTGAAATCACAGCCCTGAAAAATGTTCAAAAAAGTGATTCAAAGAACATGTTAAGTAAACATCATTGACATAGCAACAATGAGGAGCTGATTCTATCAGCTTAGCAACAGACCTCACTATAATCTGGCATTATTTCATTTGGATGAGTAGCTAAAAGAAAAAAAGAAAGAAAGAGAGATCATAGTTGTTGCTTTGCCTTGGGATCAACTGTATGTTTCTGGTTTCTCTGTTGAAGTTTTCACCTTCACCAGGCAGCAAAGTGGAAAGCCACAACCGGGTGGCACGGTGTCTCAGTGGTTAGCACTTTGCTGCTTCACACCAGGGACCTGGGTTCGATTCCACCCTTGCATGACTATGTGGTATTTGCACATTCTCCCAGTGCCAGCGTGGGTTTTCTCCGGGTGCTCCGGTTTCCTCCCACATCCAGAGATGTGCAGGTTAGGTGGACTGGCCATGCTAAATTGTCCATAATGTCCAGGGATGTCAGGCTAGGTAGGTTAGCCATGAGAAGCGCAGGATTACTGGGGTGGGGTTGGTCTGGGTGGGGTGCTGTTTGAAGGATCAATGTAGGACTCTGAAACGGGTCGAATGGCCTGTAGGGATTCTATGAACCATCTCCGACCACAAACTTCAATTCTAAGTTTCTTCTCACATCAGTTCTTATGGCATATCTTCAGCACAGATACATGGTCTTCAGTTCATGCTCATGTTTCTTTATCAAGCCCCACTGATGGTTTTTCAATTCCTTTCAGCCTGTGGCAAACAGTTAGCTTCCCTTAAATATACCACAGAATTAAGAGAATCCTTACAGTGTGGAAACAGGCTATTCAGCCAAGTCCATACAGACTCTCCAAATAGCAGCCCATCCAATCCCTGTAATGCTGCATTTCCTGTGGCTAATCCACCTAACCGACACATTTTTGGACCGTGAGAGGAGACCTGAGCGCCCAGAGGAACCCCACGCAGACAGAAGGAGAACAACTCTGTGGAGTTTGCACAATCGTCTGAGGATGGAATCAAACCTGGGTTCCTGGCGCTGTGAGGCAGCAGTGCAAACCACTGAGCCACTCACAAATGAAAGTATCCATTAGCCACTCCAGATCTTAACTATTTGCATCAAATACTCCTGGCAGCACCAAGTTTCACTGCCAAACCAACCAATTATTTTGCTTCTCACTGTTTTAATTTTTCTATTGTCATTTCTAATCAAGTCTATTTTGATTTTTCTGCTTTTTAAAAAAAATACAAAGCTCGAGTCCATAGTTCAATACTTTATACGAAGACTGCATTGGCTTCATACACAAGACTGAAGTGGTTTAAAACTAAAATTTTCTTCGATTCTCCTTCTCAATCATTTCACTCCCAGCAATTATCAGTGTTTGGTCATCAGAGACGTAATTCCAAAAAAGAATGCCTTTGGAGAATAATGTAGCATTGATGATGATTATTCAGCTAAAGGCATGTTATTATTTATTCTTCTGTCAGTCCATCAAGTTCCTCCTCGTAGAGTAGTATCAGGTGAATAACTAATGAAGAATTTCAGCATTAAGTACCAGGAACAGCAGTCTGCTCACATTAAACAAAAAGATGATTAGTTCCACATCAATCGCTACTAATGACAACCAAATCAAGTAGTTAAACTCCAACCTTCAACTGTGCAAACACGTGCCTTCCATGACATCTTAGCAAATGCTCCTGCCTTCACTGCTGTGCACAGATCAAAGGTACTGCATGTTTTGCATGAGAGAATATAATGAGCCCATCAGGGTTGCCATTTATGCACACAGGGCCTCAAAAGGTGTTAACCACTGCCAGCCTTTTTATGACACTGTATCTCCAAACTGACAACACGCAAATCAGCAATCCAAAACTAGTGCAAAAATCATTGTTCAATTACATGAAGATAAAAAGTGCAACTTCATATAATAAAACAAAGAACTGCACATGATGGAGATCTGAAACACACCAAAACATAAATTGCGGGAGAAACTCAGAAGGTCCGGCAGCATCTGTTGAGGGAGAAAACAGAGTTAATGTTGAGTCCAGTGACCAGTTTTGTTTTTCAGCTTTGCCCTTCTTCACTTCCACAACCTGGTCCAGTCTACAAACTTCAGAGACTGTTGTATCTCTTTGCAAACCACAATTGCCGTCACTCCATGTTGACAATCATACCTTCAAGTGCCTAGACCCCAAGGTTTAGATTTCCTTTCTCTCCTCCTTAAAGACACTCATTGAAGCCTAGCTCTCTGATCAAGCTTTTTGGTCACCTGATATCTTCTGTAATTTGGTGTCAATTTTTTTTTGATAATTGTTGTTGTGAAGCCACCTTTGTTTTACCACCTGTGTTAACGGTGACAGAGGAAGGTAAATTGTTCATTTGATGCAGCAAAGCCCAAATGCAATAAAGATACCTACTACAAGTTCATGCTCTATTTTTCTATCTGGCTCCTGGTTTACAATTTGGCCATAAAAAAACAAATATCCAAAAGCATTATGCTGACAGGGAATAAGTACAGCATCTGCAACAACAGATAGAACAATTAACTTCCTTTGCTCAGGCTGTGTCTGACAACGAGACTGGTTTTCAAATTGGCTGCTCAAAGCTTTTCCACGAATAAAAATCTCAGCCTTTGTGAACTAAATTTTCTTTCAGTGAAATAAAATGTAACATGCCCTCACTACTTATGGAGTGGGGTCCAGTCACTATCCCCTACGAGGTGGCTAAGGAGGAGGGAGTTTCAGTCGGACAGAAATGCCTTCTTTGGCTGGTTTCACAGATCAGCTTTTGGCCTGTTCGCAAGTTTAACCTCCAAGGTGTCTCTGCACGTGCAGTCACAATTCAGGGAAAATAAAAGGAAGAGGACCACTACCTGTGAGATCAGACAGTATACTCAGATTGCACGTGCTCTCAAAGTCCTAGAGATGTACAGCACAGAAACAGCACATTGGTCCAGCTCGTCCATGCTGACCAGATATCCTAAATTATTCTCGTCCCACTTACCAGTATTTGACCCACATCCATCTAAACCCTTCCTATTCATATACCCATCCAAATGCCTCTTAAATGTTGCAATTGCACCAGCCTCCACCACTTCCTCTGGCAGCTCATTCCATACACATACCACCCTCTGCATGAAAAAGTTGCCCTTTAGGTCTCTTTTATATCTTTCCCCTCTCACCCTAAACCTATGCCCTCTAGTTCTGGACTCCCGAACCCCAGGGAAAAGACTTTGTCTATTTATCCTATCCATGCCCCTCATGATTTTGTAAACCTCTGTAAGGACACCCCTCTGACAGCTCATTTCATACATGGACCACCCTCTGTGTGAAAACATTGCCACCCTTCAGGTCCCTCTTAAATCTTTTCCCTTCATCCTAAACCTATGCTCTTTCTTTCTGCACTCCCCCATCGCAGGGAAAAGACCTTGGTTATTTACCCTACCCATGCCCCTCATGATTTTATAAACCTCTATAGAGTCACTTCTCGGTCTCTGACGCTCCAGGGAAAACAGCCCCAGCCTTTTCAGCTTCTCCCTATAGCTAAAATGCTCCAACCTTGGCACCATCCTTGTAAATCTTTTCTGAAACCTTTCAAGTTTAACAACATATTTCCTACAGCAGGGAGACCAGAACTGAAGGCAGCATTCCAAAGGTGGCCTAACCAATGGATGCTGCCTGACCTACTTTGCTTTTTCCAGCTTCTCATTTTTTTGACTGTAGCCAAGGTCCTATACACCCTTGATGTAAAAGTTTCCACAGACAGTATTTGGAACAGGAGCAGAGTTCACCTCTGTGTCCAGATCAATATTCATCCCTCAATTGTCATCACAAAAGCAGCTTTGGTCATCATCATACTTCGACAGAGTTCACTTTATGCGAACTGGAGACTTAATTTCCTACAGTCCAACAATAGCTACATTCCAAAAATACCTAGTTTGCTGTGGAGTGCTTTGGGATTGATCAAGATTCAGAATGGTACTCTACAGAAGTACATGCAGAATATGCCTGACAGCATAACACTGATAGTAGAGCAAGAATACTAATGAATGGGAGCGAGAAAGAGAGGAAAAGCAGCAAGTTACATTTATATTGTGCCTTTCAGGATCAGCTCAATGATGAGCCCCATCACAATCACCATAGGGGCTTGACAGGATTGATGAGGAGAGGTCGTTTCTCCTTGTCACAGAGTCTAGATCAGAAGCCATCATCTCAGAATTGAGGGGCCATCCATTTAAGCATGTGGAATTATTTTTCAGCTGAGACTGTCGAGGCTGAGTATATTTAAGGCTGAGATACACAGATTGTTGATCAAGGAAGGAATCCAGGTTTATGGGGAAAAGGCAAGAAATGTTGGCCAGGATTTAAGGGATGGAGCCTGTGTTCTTCTTAAAAAGTAGTGGCCTTGGTTTCTTTTACGTTCACGTTAATAAGGGTGGATGGGGACTCAGCTTAACTTCTTAACTAAAAGTTGGATTCTTTGACAGTGCAACCCTCTCACTCAGTAATGCAACCTTGATTTTTGTGCTCGAGCCCTAGAGTTGGACTTGAACCCAAAACTTTCTGACTTGAGGACAGTGTGCTACCAACTTGATTATAGCTGACAAAGTAAAAAAATAGAATGGGTCGGTAAGCATGCGTGTGCATGAGAGTGTGAGAGACTTGAAAGGACAGGAAGAAGAGAAAAAAAAACTAAGAAGCAGCAAAAGAAAGGGATGGGGTGACACACTTACAAATTGAGCAAGGAGGTGGGGCAGAAATACAAAATAAAGGAATAAGAAAAGCAAAAAAAGGAGGCAGAAAGGAGTGAAGAGACACATTTTGGCAAGAACTGGTCAACTCAGCTTCTCTGTACCATGATACAAAATAGTAGCATATGATTGCTCTAATGACCAAAGTGAACTGACTGTCAAAATCTAAACTTCAATGATCAACCATTGGCTCCTAGCACTCATCAGCACATCACTGAGGATCCAACATGAGAGATTCATATGCATCCTAACCCCAAGTTGCCAAAAAGAAATTGGAGGATTTCCTTCTTCCTTGTATTTTAAAAAGGGAGGATAAAGATGAAAATAAAACAAGGCCAGTCCAATGCCAGCACCTCCCATTGAGGCATTTGAGGAGAATACCACAGATTAAAACCTTCTGACAACCAAAGATGCTGGCCAAGTGCCAACAGCAATTGGACAGAATAAAGAAACCAAACTTCTTTCAGAAGCGGACTTAGATCTACAGTTTGCTTACCAAAAACACATCGTTTGACAGTTTTGCCCTCTTTTCATTCTGGAGATAAACAGTCTGAGCTTGTTTACGTGGATACGGCATCCATGTGCTGAATGCTTTTGACCAGCAAGGTTGAAGCAAACCCCAGGTCTCAATGAAAACAGAGATGATTTGACCATCAAAACACATTTGTTTATCAGTTTAAAAATAAGTCTAATTAAAACTGTTTTGCAAACCAACTAAAAGGAAAGATCAAGTTAACTGAGAATCAAGGGTAGACCACACAATTTTACTCAACCTCAGAGCCCTACTCATTGCTCTAAGCTCATGCTGCACACAAGACAGGAATTTCAGTCATTGAGAAAGAGACAAATGTGCCTCCTTCGTATCATTTGATTTAGTTAGGTGCACAAGTGAAACCATGTTTAATTGCATTGCTCATTGGAACTAGACGAAGCTAATTAGGTCTTTGAGTCTATTTGTTATCCAAACAAATCGTGGCTAATCTCCAAGTCAGGTCGATCAGACAGTCTTTGCTCCACAAGACTGAGGGTTTTAATCAGAGAATTTGCTGCCAGTCTCAGGTTTTTCCAATTGTCAAATTACCTTCCCCCGTTGGAAGAAGTATTTTGAAAAGATAGAGAACAAGTGCAAGGGACAGAGAGAGGGAGAGCTGCAGAGACAGAGAGAGACACAGAGAGAGAGAGAGAGAGAGAGAGAGAGAGAGAGAGAGAGAGAGAGAGACACAGAGATAATATGTGATTAAGTCCTGCCTGACCTTGTCCCTGGCTGCACTCTAATTACACACTCCACGTTTGGGACACCCCTACCTGCTCATTCTACCATTTGGTCCAACTATAAAAATTGACCATTAGCATTCAACAGTAAAAAGCAATTTCCAAACATGTGAACAGCTACCCAAAATGCACTGTTCCAAGGTTCACAGCACATGATGAGAGTGTCACTCTCTCATGTTCTCAGGGTTGGCTGACATGGCTTAAAAATGGACTTAACTCTCATCATACTGGATAGCAGAGTGGTTTCAGGGGCTGAGAGGCCTCCTCTCTTTCAAAATTTTAATAAATTTCAATTAATATATTGCCAGTTGCTATCATTTGTTCCTTAGTGATCTTCTTGTTCATTTTAATGATCGTTTCCATGTTTGCAGTGAGAAATGGTACCCTGAACTAAGGTCCCTCAAAGAAGACGGTGATGAGAACACCAACAAAATGCCAAATTCCAGTTGGCATAACTGCAGCAACAAATACAAGGAAAGAAAGATGCAAGGTGAGGAACCGGGCAATAAAGTCCCATGGTTTACAGCAGGCAGATTTAATACATTGTGAGCTCAGATGAAGGACACTTACTCTCACTTATTTTTGGGTAAGCCATGCAGTACATAGATAGGGTTGATAAGCATGCTACAGAACAGTCTCCATCATTACACAGATAGACATGTTCTTGAGTATCAAAGGGATCAAGGGTTATGGGGAGAAAGCGGGAGAATAAGGTTGAGAAACTCGTCAGCCGTGATTGAATGGCGGAGCAGACTCAATGGGCTGAATGGCCTAATTTCTGCTCCTATGTCTTATGGTCTTAATATATGCAAAATAATAACATCCTGAAAACAAGCACAGAAACCAGAGAAACAAAACCAGCCATACAGGTCAGGGTTCACACTACTCTCATGTGCTTCTGGAAAAACATTTAAAATCTTCTTCATTGAAAATATTGAAACATTCCTTTCTCCCTTGTGTAGTTAATTAGCTTCCCCCTTTTATGCTCAACTCACCTTAGTCACTTGTTGAGGTGGCAAGTTTCACACTCTAACCATTCGATGGATGAACAGGTTTCTTTTCTGGATTTATTTGCTGTATTAAAGGTTCCTCGTGTTCGTCCCCCCATTCTTCAAAAAGCAAGAAGGCCTTCCCCACACCAAACTTATCATAACCTCAAAATGATCTCCTCTCAGTTTTCTCTTCATTTTCCAAAGAAACTGCCCTGATACAGCACCATACACAATTGCAGGGAGAATTCCAAAATGCACGGCAAGTGGAAAAGCAGCAATTTGCACACAGAAAACTCCCACAAGTGAGCAACGTGACATGAATCAGATCCTCTTTTTAGCAAAGTTGAAGGGGGATAAATATTGTTCCGGTCACCAGGACAGAATGCCCCACACCTCTGTTATTCTTCAAAATAGTGCTTTGGAATCTTCCACATGCACGAGAAAAGGAAAGATGTGATCCCAGTAGCAGATCTTGTCACAAATTTTTCAGTTTTGTACTCAAGGCTCTAAATTTGGATTAAATCCATAAACTTTGAAGAGATCAAATTGCTCCTGACTGAACCCAGGTGGCTATTTTATTGACAGGAAACCATTTTACCTACCGAACAGTGATTACACATTTTTAAAAAAGTAATCTTTGGCTATATGACAAGTACATCATTGTCTGTGAATTAGCTGGAGGTTTTGAAGGGCACTGCTAAATGGAATTGTTTCTACATCACACCCTTAACTCATACGAAACCACAGATTTTGTGGTTGCTACATGGCACCCTCAAGGTGATTAACAAGGGCAAAATCAGATTCTGACTGTACTCAGGAACAAAAGATGGTTAGTGTGTAATCTGAACCAAAAATGAATGCTTATTTGGACACTTTTTTAAAAAAAGAGAATTATTAGAAACCAAACCAAACCAAATCTGAAGTCAGATTTAATTTGAAACATAAATCTATTGAATTATCTATCTCCAAGATGCACTGCAGAAATTCACCAAAGATCCTCAGACAATATCTTCTAAATCCACAACCATTTCCGTCTGGAAGGACAAGGGCAACAGATACATGGGAACACCATCACCTGCACGTTCCCCTCCAAGCCACTCACCATCCTGACTTGGAAATATATTGCCGTTCCTTCACGGTTGCTGGGTCAAAATCCTGAAATTCCCTCCCTAAGGGCATTGTGGGTCGACCAACAGCAGGTGGACAGCAGAGGTTAAAGAAGGCACCTCACCCCCACCTTCTTACGGGGCAACTAGTGATGCCCACAACCCACAAAAAGATTAAATTCAAAAATCCATGTTTCACTCTCCACTGAATCTGCCAGAACTTCTGAGTTTCTCCATCAAAAACAGAGTGCGTTGGTGAAGATCTGATGAAGGGTCACAAACTCAAAATGGTAACTGTTTTTCTCTCTACAGACGCTGGCAGACCTGCATTTCTCCAGCACGCTTCTCAAGGGCCCTTAAATCTGGTTCTGCTATTCTGTAGGATTATGATGACTTTGCTATCTCAACTCAATTCTTCAACATATTTCCACATTGCTCAAATTGTTAACAAGTACGGAAATCTAGAAGAGAAACAGAAATTGCTGCAGAAACGGAGTGTGCTTGGGGCAGTTTTAGGGAGGCGGGGAAAGCGAGTGAAGAGTAGAATGGAAATCCTGTCAGAGAGAGGAGCAAAAACGGAGCAGACTGCAACAACTTCCTCCTTTATGCACCACCTATTCCTGCCTACCATCAAACCTGAAGAAGGTTCACTGGACCTGAAATATTAACTCTGCTTTCTCTCTCGATACATGCTGCCACACTTGCTGAGTTCCTGCAGCAATTTCTGTTCTGTTGATAAAGTTATTTACTATGTGCCAACTATTTTCCAAGTTAGAGAATTATGAATATTCACAACTTTAAGTGATGGATGGTCTATCCAACAACTCCAAATGCCCATTTCCCTGTCCAAGATCATTAATGTAGTCGGAGACTCGCCAGTCAGGGAAAACCACCTTTCAGCATCTAACTTGCCAAGCAGACTCAAAATTACATACATTTCAATAACATCATCTCGACCTGTTCTTTTAAACTCCAATTTAAAACAAAAAGAACATGTCTTTTTTTAAAAAAAGCAAATGTAATTAGCATGAGGAGGGTGGGTGGCTGAATGTGGTTAGTCCAAGTACAGTGTATTCTTATTTAGACTAGCTTCATCAATCCATTTAACATCGATTGTCTGCACAAGAATAGAAGCAGACTGATGGTTAACATGAGGAGGATATGGAGAAGGGAGGAGGAAAACAAACTAAAATTCCTATTCTCTTTCTGACAAGGCAACAAAATGCTTACACTGTAGCTCATTAAACTTCAGATGAATTAGAGACAGATGAGCAGGCCATTCAGCCCATTAAGTCTACTCCATCATTCAATACAATCATGGCTGATCTTGAGATACAACTTTGTCATAGTTCCTAGCTTTCCAAGAGAAATCACAACCTTTAATATAATCAGCTCTGGAGCACAGAGCATCCACGGACCTCTGAAAATTCACACTCATTTGATTGAAGCAATTTCTCAGGTCAGTTGAAAATGACTGATCCCTTTTCCTGAAATTGTCTCTGTGTTATGTGCTCCCAGCCAGGGGTTGGTTAGCTTGGTTGCCTGGCCAGCTGGTTTGAAATGCAAGGTAATGCCACAGTGTGGGTTCAATTCCCACACTGACTGAGGTTACCATGAAGGCCTCTCCTCCTCAACCTCTCCCCTTGCCTGAGGTTTTGTGACCCTCAGCTTAAACCATCAATTATCTGCCTGATGGAAGAGTGGCCTTTGGTGACTTTACTCTCCAGCTCGGTAATTCCCAGAACATTACCTGGGTTTGCAGATTAATAGTCTGACCATAATACCACAAGGCCATCGCCTACCCCTGTCATTCTTCTGAACACCAGAGGATGAAGGCCCAAATTTACTCAGCCTCTTATACAGCAACACGCTCATCTTGGGGATAAATCTAGTCAACCCTCATGGAGCCACCCCTAATGTAAGCAAACAAACCATTCCTTTCACATGAAGGCACACAATATTCCAGATACACTTTCACAGACCTAGAATTGCTTGCTCCATGTTTCCTTATGTTGGTTATACATCAAGCTTGGAAACAAAAACAGTCCCTAACATAGCACCATTATAACTGCCAAACTATTTTTTGCCAACCTGATTGAAAATGAATGGCACTTCACACCAGGAAAGCTCCGTGCTCCAAGACAGGCAACACTGACAAAGCCAACATTGATTACCTGCCCCTCAAGAAAATATAGAAACGAGGAGCACGAGCAGGCCAATTGGCCCTTCGAGCCTGCTCCACCATTCAATATGATCATGGCTGATCATCCAACTCAGTCCCCTGTTCCTGCTTTTACCCCGCCACCTTCAATCCCTTTAGATTCCAGGGGGTGCAAGCACACTGCTACAATGGTGAACCAACTGTAGATGTCGGAAGGGTTCATCTTCCATTGTTGCAAAGGGACCAAAGTCGACCTGCAGAAAATTGAACCTTTCTTATTGCTTCTGATGGGATGTGGGCATCAGCACTGACCTGGGCCACTGGATTACTCTTCCAGCATCATTACCAGTACGCCACCATCTCTCCAAATGTAACATCAGCACAGAATCTGTGCTCACATTTTGAGACATGAGCTAAGAACCTTCTGACCTCAAGGTAACTTGGGCGAGTGGACACTGTAACACTCTTATATGACAAAAAAAGATTGATTTCTCAAAAGAGATAATTTTCAATCTTGACATACCTTCTTTGAAGGCAACGAACCACATTGTCAGATGTTCCAAGATAGAGTTTCCACAGTGATGCAGGGTGAGGGATGAGCGAGGCCATAATGCACACAGCAGGCTAGTCACAGGCTGTCTCAGCTCCTTGCTACATTTCGAAGTCACAGCACTGTCTCCTGCAGTATCACGCTGCTTTAAATAACTGCTTTGCCTCTTGCTGTAGCTCCACACAAACTGCTACTGGGATTTGATTGGCAAATTTATGCTTTCAAATTAGGTCATGTGATGCAAGTTATAATTTATCACTTATGCTTAGAATGTTTCCGACGAAGCAGAGTACAGCACCCGGCAATGGCAGCACAAGAATCATTTGGCATGACTTACACACACATAATTTTAGAAAAATAATTGCATTTTGTTTACAGCACTCATGACCTCAGCACCAAGAAGGAGCTTACTCAAAATGTAGTCAAAGATGGAATACAAAAACCTCCCAAAAACAACAACCTGATCGTGACTCATCAATCAGTTTACCATCGGTTTCCTTTTTTTCCTTTCATGGGAAATGGCTGTCACTGGCAATGCCAGCCTTTGTTGTTCATTTCCAATTGCTCTTTAAATCTTGATGCTTGCTGTGCCATTTCAAGAGGGCAGTTCAGGGTCAACCAAAGTACTGCAAATCTGGAGATGGAGGTGGGCCTGTTCAGGCAAAGATGGCAGAGTTCCTTCCCTTAAGGACATGAGTGTACCAGAAGGGTTCTCTGAACAATTGATGATCTGAGGCTCTGACTGAGACTGGACTGATTGCATTTAATTTCCATCAGATGATGAGACTTGTAGCCATGTTCCCACAACACTGGCTCTGGATTGCTTATTCAGTACTTTGACACCAGACCGACTCTACAGCTGAGCATCAAGTCGTAGTCAGAATACCAAAGATAACTCTGCTGCCCTTCAAATTTGCCATGGGTTCTTTAAAGACCACCTGAGGGGGCAGATAGGGTTCTGCCTCACCAGAATACCATGGCTTCTGACTGTGCAACACTCTCTCAGGAATACACAGAGACATGACCTTCAAATCTTGTGCTCAAATCTGGAGTCAACCCTCAACACATACGTCGTGTTTGAAAATGAAACATTTTACATGAAAGGTGCAGATTAAGCAAAATGTAGGTCATAAAAAGGATTAAACAGCAGTTTCTAAATCCAAAAATGCAACCCCAAACCCACTTAATTATTTCATGCTGCAAAGCTATTTTAGACATAACCATCAGGGTTGGTGACTCCACTCTGGATGAAGTGCTCCAATCTGGCAAATGTGTTACAGTCCTGGGAGTGGGACATGGTTGCGCACTTTTATAACTTCTGAAAAGCAAAATGCCAGCTCCCCCGAAGGAAGATGCACTCAGGGCGGCACGGTGGTCAATGGTTAGCACTGTTGCCTCACAGTGCCAGTGCCCCTGGTTCAATTTCACTCTTGGGTGACTGTGCATGGAGTTTGCACATTCTCCTTGTGTCCGTGTGGGTTTCCTCTGGGTGCTCTGGTTTCCTCTTACATCCAAAGATTAGTGTGGTCTGGCCATACTAAATGGCACATCGTGTTCAGCAATGTAAAGGTTAGATGGGTTAGCCATGGGAAAATGCAGGGTCATTGGGACAGGGTAGGAGGGTGGGTCTGAGTGAGATGCTTTTCAGAGGGTTGGACTCGATGGGCCGAATGACCTGCTTCCACACTGTTGGGATTCTACGATCTCTATAGAAACAAAACAAGCCAGACCACTGCAAGTTTCAACTGGAGGCAGTGGTGAAGTTACATAACTTTCATTCTGAAAATGACTTACACATGATAAATTCTTTGACAGTAAGGGTTCATTGAAAAAGGCTCATTGAAGATGCAAGCAGAAAACATGAGGGGCTAGAAGAGGGAATAAATATGGAGAGATAACAGGAAACATGATTAAAAGATTTGGATATTGATGAAACCATTTGTGTAAGAGATAGGCGGACAGTGGAACAGAGAGAAATGCAAGTAAGGGTTCTGAAATATCAGCCAAAGATCAAGATACAGAAGGAACTGTTAGTGACATTGTGATGCGTAGAAATTCATGAAGCAATGAGAGGAGCAGGGATGCGCAGTGACCAGAGTCAAAACACAAGATAGGACATCAATTATAATGGAAAGGAGTTATAAACAGTTGAACAAATTCATTTAGAGTCATAGAGATGTACAACATGGAAGTAGATCCTTTGGTCCAACTCGTCCATGCTGACCAGATATCCTAAATTAATCTAGTTCCATTTGTCAGCACTTGGCCCATATCCCTCTAAACCCTTCCTATTCATGTACCCATTCAGATGCCTTTTAAATGTTGCAATTTTAAAGTTGATTTCTCAAAAGGTCTGGGACTGGAGGTTTGAGACAGAGTTGCAAGGAGTTGAATGGGAAGGAAAAAGGGTGGGAGTGAAATGAAAGATTTTTTTTAAAACTGGAGTGGCAATGACCTGAAATCTGTGGCCTCTGAGGGTGAGGGTTGTTTGTGGAAGTTGGGGGTTGTGAGGAGAAAACATTTAGAAGGATGTGGGTGGATCTGACTGAAACATACAGAATATCTAATGGCCTGAACAGTGCAGATGTTGAGTGGCAAGGTGGCTCAGTGGTTAGCACTGCTGCCTCACAGTGCCAGGGACCCAGGTTCAATTCCTGCCTTAGGCAACTGTCTGTGTGGAGTTTGCACATTGTTCCCGTGCTAAATTGCCCATAGTGTCAGGGGTAAATGTGGGGGAATGGGTCTAGGTGGGTTGCTCTTCGGAGGGTTGGCTTGAACTTGTTGGGCCAAAAGGCCTGTTTCCACACTGTAGGGAATCTAATCTAACCTAAGATTCTTGCATTAGGAGGAGAGACTAGGGCCTGAGGACACGGTCTTAGAGTAAAGGAGTGACCTTTTAGAACGGAAATATGGAGAAACTTCTTCAGCCAGACAGCGATGAATCTATGCAGGTCATTGAGTATTTTTAAGACTGAGATAGGTAGGTTCTTGATTATCAATGGTTATAGGGAGAAAGCAGGAGAATGGGGTTGAGAAACTTATCAGCCATGATTGAATAGCACAGCAGACTCGGTGGGATGAATAGCCTAATTTCTGCTCCTACCTCTTATGGTCTTAAAAGATAGTGAGCAGTAATCAAATAGAAAACTGAATTGGCACTTGAGGAAAAGCATCAAACAGCTAGAGGAAGAGTAATGGGATCAAATGCTCTGCAGAGAGCCAGAATAAATTCAAATGGGCTAAATGGCCTTTTGCTGCACTCAGGACTCCATAAATCAGTAGAGGTTACAGCAGCAGAAATGAATAGCAATGTTTATGCAACCTTAAGTCAAACAGGTTTGTGAAAATACTTTTCTGTTTTGTACTTGGTGAATTGCTTGATGGTTAAATGACCTGTGACTTTAAAGAGTGAGTTAGAGAACACAAGGTTCAGCTATTTATATCCAGAGTCTTTCGAAATCTCAATTTAGTTACAGGCCGAACATTTCTGGACAAACTAATTACATGTTTATCAGGATGTGACTGTTTTATGATGACTTGCACAGTAAGGAAAAGCCATTACCTTCGAATGAAAGTCAGACAAGGAATGGGCAACCAGTTGAAGTTGAAACTAAATTCAATATAAGTTGACTACAGAATTCTTTCAGGAGAAAAGGTACAAAATTCCAGTTTGACCTGAGTCTATTATCCATAACGACAAATTTAAAAAACCACAAACAGAAGCCAGAAGCAATGCTTACTATTTACAACCACTTGGACATTTCAATTTAATAAATGATAAAAATATAAAGGGTGTTGTTGTTTTCATTCTACATTTCCACAATCTTTTGAACAGTTGAAAAATACGTTCATACTGACTGGAATAGTCGAGTCAACTTTCTGATGAGAAATTTAACCCAAACAAACACTCCGTCTCCCAGCCTCTCTTCTTGATTGAGCATTAAAAAAATTCCAAGAACTATTCTCTTCAGAATTCCAGTTAATATTTATTCCTCAACCAGATTACATGGTCATGTTTCCAGATGTTTGAGAGCTTACTGTGTGTAAATTGACCCGCCTGTTTCTGACACTATCACAGTGATTACACTTCTACAAGTGCTCCATTGTCTTCACAGACCTGAAGTCATGAAGAGGTGCTATTCGAGTTATTTCTTTGCCTCACGTAGGGGGAGGCAATGGCCTAGTGGTATTATCACTAGACTGTTCATTTGGACACTCCGATAATGTTCTGGGGACCCAGGTTCGAATCCAGCCAAGCAGATGGTGTAATTTGGACTCAGTAAATTTGGAAGTAGCAGACACTATGACCATGAATCCATTGCCAATTGTTGCAACAACACATTTGGATCACTAATGCCCTTTAGGGAAAGAATCTGCTATCCTTACCTGGCCTGGCCTGGCCTGGCCCCTACATAGGGCTCCAGATTCAGAGCAACGTGGCTGACTCTTAATTGCCTGAGGGGCAATGAGGGATGGGCAATAAATGCTCCAAACAGACCCCACCACCAGGGATATATTTCCCTCCCCACCCCTTTCCGCCTTCTGCAAAGACCGTTCCCTCCGCGACTACCTGGTCAGGTCCATGCCCCCCTACAACCCACCCTCCAATCCTGGCACATTCCCCTGCCACCACAGGAACTATAAAACCTGCGCCCACACCTCCTCGCTCACTTCTATCCAAGGACCTAAAGGAGCCTTCCACATCCATCAAAGATTTACTTGCATATCCACTATTATCATTTATTGTATCCGTTGCTCTCGATGCGGTCTCCTCTACATTGGGAAGACTGGGCGCCTCCTAGCACAGCGCTTTAGGAAACATCTCCGGGACACCCGCACCAATCAACCACACCGCCCCGTGGCCCAACATTTCAACTCCCCCTCCCACTCTGCCGAGGACATGGAGGTCCTGGGCCTCCTTCACCGCCGCTCCCTCACCACCAGATGCCTGGAGGAAGAACGCCTCATCTTCCGCCTCGGAACACTTCAACCCCAGGGCATCAATGTGGACTTCAACAGTTTCCTCATTTCCCCTTCCCCCACCTCACCCTAGTTCTAAACTTCCAGCTCAGCACTGTCCCCATGACTTGTGCGGACTTGTCCTACCTGCCTATCTCCTTTTCCACCTATCCACTCCACCTTCTCCTCCTTGACCTATCACCTTCATCCCCTCCCCCACTCACCCATTGTACTCTATGCTACTTTCTCCCCACCCCCACCCTCCTCTAGCTTATCTCTCCACACTTCAGGCTCACTGCCTTTATTCCTGATGAAGGGCTTTTGCCCAAAACGTCGATTTTGAAGCTACTTGGATGCTGCCTGAACTGCTGTGCTCTTCCAGCACTACTAATCCAGAATAAATGCTGGCCTAGCCAGTGATGCCCACATCCCACGAATGAATTAAAAAATAGACTTTGCTGCACAGAAGAGGTGCTCCCTTCCTCATTCCAATTACAAACTGGTAAAAATTAGGAAAGAAGTTCACCACAATGTTGTGCAATGTCAAAGAGAAAGCAGCAACACAGACAAAAAGAATGAATCATGGAATACTACAGCACAGAGACAGGCCCTTTGGGGGCCTTAGAATAGAATCGCAACATTCTAGTCATACAGCATGGAAACAGACACTTTAGTCCAACTTGTCCATCCTGATTCGGATTCCTAAACTGACCATCCCTATTCACCTGCATTTGGCCCACATCCCTCTTAATCTTTCCTATCCATATATCTATCCAAATATCTTTTAAATGTTATCATTGTACTCACCTCTACCCACTTCCTCTGACAGCTCATTCCATATACGTACTGCCCTCTGTGAGAAAGAGTTTCCCCTTAGGTCCCTTTCAAATCTTTCCCCACTCACTTCAAACCTATGCCCTCTAATTTTGGACTCCCCTCTCCTGGGGAAAGACCTTGGCTATTCACTTTGTCTATGCGTCTCATGATTTTATAAACTTCTATAAGCTCACCTCTTAACCTCCTACACTCAAGGAAAAAAAAATCCAAGCCTATAAAGTCTCTTAGAAATAAGAAATTGGAAGTGGTTTAATTACTACTTTTTTTTTGGAAAAAGGTACAATAATACAAGAATTCAGTGACTGGAATTGTTCATGTCACAACACAATGGAAGGGCTAAATTTGGCCAAAGTCAAAGATAAGTGCTGCAAGTGGTTGATCAGTAAATGTGATCTACTGCATGTGTCTCAGAGCAGTGCTGCTTTGCTCTACAGTTGACTGGCGTGAAAACAAAACACCCACCAGCATTAAGAGCAATTGATGTTAAAAAGCACAGATACTAACAGTCAGGGGCAGCACAACAGAGTCATCAACCATTTCAATGAAAAAAAACACACTGGCTCAGTGTTCAACAACACTGACTGCATCAGATGAGGAGGTGGCAACAGAGCAAAAGGGAGATTCCAACACATATCTGACCAGTACAGTTGATCAAATCCAGAAGATGGGTTTGGGTCAAGGTAAAAAGTAGAATCCACCGCTCATAACTGCTTTAAGGATTACCACTTCAATGAACAATGGATTACATTATCCAAAGAGATTATGATGCAGAAATTAGACCCTTGACGTCTTTACCCAGTGATACAGAACAAATCCTCTGTCTTAACTTCCAAGCTCTGGTGACACAGTTCATTTTCCAACCAAGCAATACATTGTGGACCATAGTTTAAATTCTCATTTTTAATCTTCAATCAACATTGGCTGTCGGGAGGTGTTGCGCCCACTTGTGGTGCAGGACAGACTAAGTGTCGTATTACTCAAAGAAAAGCAAAGTACTGCAGATGCTGGAAATCTGAAATAAAAGCACATCAAAAGATAGTACAACACAGGGCCTTCAGCCCTCCAACCCTGTGGCAACATGTTTTGCCCTTCCATACAAAAACTGTCTTTACTTACAGGATCCATATCCCTCTACTCGTATCCTACTCATGTATTCATCCAAGTGCTTCTTGAATGTTGCTATTGTGTCTGCTTCCACCACCTCCTCTGGCTGCACATTCCAAGCACTCACCACCCTTTGTGTGAAAAACTTGTCTTGCACTTTTTTTAAAAACATCCCCCCATTGCACCTTGAACCTGTGTCCCCTCGTAATTGACTCCTCCACACAGGGAAAAAGCTGCATACTTTCCACTCTATCCATGCCATTCATAATCTTGTAAACTTCTATCAGGTCACCCCTCAATCCCCTGTATTAGTGAAAACAAACCCAGTCAATACAACCTTTCTTCATAGCTGAAATTCCCCCATACCAGGTAAAGGTGCTGGGAAATGGCAATAAGTCTGGCAGCATCTGTGTCAAGAGAATTGGAGTTAATGCTTCAAGTTCAATATAACTCTCTTCAGACCAGAGTCAGGCCGGGATTGAAAAACCAACCCTGATTGCTAATCTGCACATGCTGCTGGAACTGTTGAGTTTCCCTTGCACTGATTGCTGGAGAAATGCTTCAACCAAACACTGCAACCTCAGACAAACCAATGGCACCATTTGAAGAGGACCAACAAGTTTTCCTGGTGGTTTCCTGGTGAATTGGATCAAATAGAAATGTGAACATGTTCTCAGAGACTTGTTTTGCTAAAGGAGGAAGTGGTTTGATCCACGAAACTGGAATACACTTTCAAATGAGAAACTGGGAACACCCTCACACTGAGCTTGCAATTGCAGCACCGCAATCCTATTAATGGAAATTCATAACATGGTCATCTATGTGTGGAACCACAGAAGGTGGGAAAGATACTAAACAAATATTTCATGTCAGCATTTACTTGGTAAAAAACATGGAGGCAAAGGAACTCGAGGAAATAAATATTGATTTCTTTAACATAGTCCACTTTACAGAAGAGGATATGATGGAGACCATTAAAAACAAAAGGTGGATAAATTTCCAGGACCTGGTTAGGTGTATGTCAGGATATTGTGGGAAGCTAGGGAAGAAATTGCAGGGCCCCAAGCAGAGATATTTGTATCATCTACAGCCACGGGTGAGGTGCCAGAGGACTAGAAGGTGGCTAACATTGTGCCTTCATTTAAGGAAGGCTAAGGAAAAGTTTGGGAACTACAGACTTTTGAGTCTGACATCAGTGGTAAGTACGCTGTTGGAGTGGATTCTTAGAGCTAGGATTGACATAATTTGAAGAGACAATGACTGATTGTGGATAGTTAGCATGGATTGTACATTGGATCTAGTGTCTCATAAACTTGAGTGAGAATTTTGAGGACATGACTAAGCAGGTAGATGTGGGCAGAGTGGCAGATGTCATCTATATGGATTTTAGTAAAGCCTTTGACAAGGTTCCACACTGTAGACTGATTAGTAAAGTTAGATCACATGGGATTCGGGGAGAACTTGCCAATTGGATATAAAATTGACTCGATGGTGGGAGATGGAGGAAGGTAATGAAGGGTTGTTTCTCAGACTGGAGACCTGAGTCTTGTGATGTTCTGTAGGGATCGGTGCTAGGTCCACCATTATTTCAATTTGTATCAATAATTTAGATGAGAATTTAGGAAGCATGGTTAGTAAGTTTGTAGATGACACCAAAATTAGTGGTATAGTGGACAGTGAAGAAGGTTATCTAAGATTACAAAGGAATCTTGATCAGTTGGGCCAATAGGCTGATGTGTGGTAGATGGAATTTAATTCGGATAAATGTGAGGTATTGCATTTTGGGAAAATAAACAAGGTGGGATTATACAGTTAATGGTAGGGCCCCGAGTAGTGTTGTTGAACAGACGGACCGAGGGGTTCAGATACATCATTCTTTGAAAGTTGTATCACAGGTAGACAGGATGATTCAGAAGGCATTTAGCAAGCTTGCCTTCATTGCTCAGGTTATTTGAGTATAAGAGTTGGGACATCATGTTGTGGTTGTACAGGACATTGGTGAAGCCATTTTTAGAGTACTGCATACAGTTCTGGTCACCTGGTCACAGGAAGGATATTATTAAATTGGGGAAGGTGCAGAAAAGATTTACAAAGATGTTACTGGGATTGGGAGGTTTGATTTATAAGGAAAGGCTGGGACTTAAGAGGTTGAGGGGGTGAATTTATCGAGGTTTATAAAATCATGGCAGGCATAGATATGGTGAAAAGCAAAAATCTTATCCCTAGCATTGGTGAGTTTAAAATTAGAGGACATTTTTTGAAAGTGAGAAGAGAAAAATTTAACCTGAGGGATAACTTTTTCACAAAGAGGGTGATTCATATGGAGAATGAACTGTCAGAGGAAGTGGTAGATGCAAGGACAATTACAACATTTAGAAGACATTTGGACAGGTAAACAAATAAGAAAAGGTTTAGAGGGATGGACCAAACACAGACAAATGGGACTAGTTTAGTTTGTGGAACTTGGTCAGCATAGACAAGTTTGACCAAAGGGTCTGTCTCCGTGCTGTATCACTCCAGAAAAACACTGAACTTCCATCAAACTGTAGTAACTTAAGGCAGTGATTTGTGCAGCACATTTATCATAAGATCACAAGCTGTAATATTGCTTATGTGGATGAACACGAGCCTGATTGAACATAATCCTTGTGTCAATCTTGGTAAGGGTTGCTACTAACAGACAGGAAATCTGCTTAACTAAGCTGACACAGATTATTGGGGAATACATTTTCTGCTCCAAATTGTCACCTTTTGATTAAGGACTGATCATTTCTGTACCCTAGTGAATATTTCATACCAACAATCCTCCTTGCTATGCAAAATCAGAGGGCCGGTCGAATTCGGAGTGGAGGAGGATGGCCCACTTAAGAGAAGGCACTAGTCTTGGGTATAATGCATTGCACTATAGCAACTTGGACTTTTTCCACTGGAGCAGAGGAGGTTGAAAGGTGACATTATACAAGTTTATCAAATAATGAGGGGTATAGATAGGATTAATGGTAGTTGGCTTTTCTCTAGGATGGGAAAAGACTAAGGGGCACATTTTTAAGGTAAGAGGAGAGAGATTTAAAAAGCAAAAGGCCAATGTTTTGCACAGAGGGTGGCTTGTGTGTGGAATGAATGTCCTGAGGAAATGACCTACGTGGATACAATTACAATGTTTAAAAGACATTTGGATAAGTACATGAATAAAAAAGGTCTGAAGGAATATGGGCCAGGAGCAGGCAGGTGGGACTAGTTTAGATTGGAATTATGTTGATGGATTGGTTGGACTGAAGGGTCTGTTTCTGTCCTGTATGACCATGACTCAATGACTGGTTGGACTTAATTGCAACTATCAAAAGCCAGGTATGTCACTTCTCAGGGTCTGGTGATGCAGTGGCAGTGTTCCTACCTCTTGGCCAGAAGTCCAGAGGTGAATCTTAACATATCAAATCAGGTTGATTAAAATAACTGCGATACTTTGGACCCTACTGGATCTCATGCAAGAGGACCTATTTCTCTAGCCAAAGACTGTGTGTTATATCAAATTAAGTTAAAAATCACACAACACCAGGTGAGAGTCCCAAAGGTTTATTTAGAAGTATTAGCTTTCAGAGCGCTGCTCCTTTGTCAGGTAGCTAGTCAGGCAGACTAGCTGCCTGACAAAGGAACAATGGCCCGAAAGCTAGTACTTCCCAATGAACCTGTTGGACTATAATCTGGTGTTGTGTGATTTTTAGCTTTGTCCATCCCAGTCCAACATTGGCCCCTTCTCATCATCATCAGATTTTTGTAGAATTCAATACAGTTTAACATTAACTCTTTCAAAGCCATTACCTTATAGAACAGGAGCAAGTCGTAATTCTAATTGCTCCCCAGGAGGTTAACCAGGATTCCTGGATCTATTTACGACTCTTTTTGGACTCCTGACAAATGGGATTAGACAACTCTGTCTACCTATTTTGACAAAGGGTCCCATTTCTGAAATGTTAATGCTCACTCACTTCACAGAAGCTCCTACCTAAAAAATTGAGCATTTCTTGCCAGTGGGGAACATTTGATTTCTTGCAATTGCTTGATACTGACATTGTGATCGGACAGCAGCTATAAATCTCATCACTACGGTAACCATTTGGTGCATAGAGTTCTGGGAAAAATACCATGATCATAACAAAATAAAAATTAAGTTGAATTCATTGTATTTGCACTATGCAACTGTATGTCGGTTTATTCACAGGTTAAAAGAAAACCTACTGATACTTGATTAAATGGCATACTCAAAAGGAATTAAACTTCTGTGCACATTTTTGAATAAATCCGTCAGCAATTTTCCAGAGCAATTATTAACAAGGTCATTCACAAGTGGCAGCTATTTATGCAACAGCTACAGGAAGATAAGCATAATTCAGAACAGGATCAGTCTACACTGTTACCAGCTAAAAAAAACCCAACAAAAATCAAGTGCTGTGCACAATGCACAGTACTTAATTCATCAGAATGAGAAAGGACAGAACCACAGGTGACTGATCATCACTGGACTCTAATCAACAATCCTCATAAAACCATTCTGTTCTCTTTCAGAGGAGATGTCAAAGCAATGTCCCATCTGCTCTTGCTGGTGAGTATAGTATTCCAATATAACTAAAAACAGAAACAAGGTCATTATCACTTGGCTGTTTGTAATTTTTTTCTGCAAGTTAATTAGCTGCTACATATCCCACCGTACTGCAGTAAGAGGAGGGATCGTCTTCTGAGGTGAGAGTTAAGGAGTGATTGTTACCTCTCAGAGGGTTTAGACACTTTGGAACTCTCTGCCTATGACTGCAGTGAAAGCAGGGTTATTGAATATTTTTGCAGGTGGACATGGACTGATTCCCTTGCTTAACAAGAATCTAACTTTACTGGAGGTGTCGGTGAAAACAGAGAATTCAAAACCCCCAAAAGAACAGCCATTATCCTACTAATTGGTGGAGCAGGTCCCAGGGCAGAATCATCTACTCCCATTCTCAATTCACATGTTCATTGAACATGTCTGAAGTGTCTGAACATTAAGTGTTTTATTGGCTGTAACATGAAAAATTTCTGAGATTGTGAAAAGCAGCATATAAATACTAGTCACTTTTTTTACGCAGCACCTCCTGTTCACATGACTAGACTATAAGCTAACATCCTCCTTCAGGACACCATGGTGCATGTCTTTTTTTTCCTTATTGAAAACAGGGACACAGAAACCAAATTGTCATACTTCATACCATTCTGGCCCCCAACACAACTAAGTGACTACTGATTTCGACGTTATCTGTCCTCGATGTTGTCGTATAATTGGAATATCATTCTTCAAAAAAATACATTTCTAAGAATGAGCTCAAGTTTTAGATCAACCGTGGGGATCAGTATTTTTAATAAGTAAAAATCCTCAACTGACTAACCCAGTGGTGAAGGGTTCCTTTCCCGCTTAAGGCAGTAATTCCTGAGAAGTTCAGAGAAATCAAAAGGGTACTGGATGCAGAATCTTAACACAGAGGTAGACAGATTCTTGATTTCCAAGGAGATGAAACATGATTAGGGATGTGCAGAATTGTAGAGCTGAAGTCAAAATCAGATCAGTCATGATCTTACTGAATGGCAGAGCAATCTTGAAGAGACAAGAGGCCTTCTCTTGTTGCGTTTCAGAACACGACAGCAATTATTTCGTCCATTTCTGGAGATGGAGAGCATTTTTTCATAGAATTCCTGCAGCGTGGAAGCAGACCATTTGGCCAATCGAGTCAAGACCAACCCTCCGAAGAGCATCCCAATCAGACCCAGAACTATTCCCCCTCCCTGAAACACTGCATTTCCCATGGCTAATTGACCTAGCTTGCATGTCCCTGGACACCATGGGCAATTGAGCATGCCCAATCCACCTAACCTGCACATCTTTGAACTGTGGGAGGAAGCCCACGCAGATATGAAGAGAACATGCAAACTCCACACAGACAGCCTTCCGAGTCCTTGGCACTGTGAGACAGCAGTGCTAACCACTGAGTCTCCATGCCGCCCCTAAATCCAAAGATGTGCAGGTTAGGTGAATTGGCCAAGCCAAGTTGCCCATCGTGTTCAGGGATGTGTAGGTTAGGTCCATTAGTCTGGGGTAAATGTAGAGTGGTAGGGGAACGGATCTGGGTGAGTTACTCTTTGGAGGGTCATTCTGTGGACTTGTTAGGCCAAAGGGCCTGTTTCCACACGGTAGAGATTCTAGATTCTATGAATAAGTATTATGCCTTCACTCTTTACCAAGACTAGGGAGAACTGATAAATTATCCCATTTAGTTATCATGTGACAAAGCTGCTCATTCAACAGGGTTATGAAGTCCTTGGCCTTTTTTTAAAACAGAGGTTGTAAATGACACAGACTCTGAAAAGTTTGGAGGTGTAGGATTTTAGGGCAAATTTGGTAATAGCTAATAGATACTGCCTCAGGCCGAGGCTTTCAAGTTTAAAAAAAAACACTTGTATAATGTAAGGGGAGCAGCCAGTTCTCCCAGTGCTTTGTTTTTTAGCAGTGGGATGGAAGAAAAGGTCCAGGCTGGTACTCTCTCTCTCTGACTTATACCCTGGAAGACCCTGTGTTTGATTTTACCTTTCGTGCCAAGGGGTGTTTATGGGGATTGTTGTAAGTATTTGGAACAGCATTATTAAGCTGGAATGATCTATTGGGTTTTTGGAGAGGTTACGTATTCTGTTTTCTGTTGCTTGTGTTTCATTCAGTAATCTTGTAAATAATATCCGTTTTGTTTAAAACTGAGTAGTTTGACTAGCTGATTCTCTCCAGGAAAATCCACTCTACACCTGCTTAAAACAACTAGCAAAGTTAGGGTCTGGCCTGGTCCATAACAATCATCCCACCCAAACTCAGACCAGCTTCAAGCTCTCACAATCACACATGTTCACACACTCTTCAACAGAAAGAGTATTAGATACAGATTACTAAAACTGTAAGAGCACACCTGAACAGAAACACAGTGCGGAGAAAGTGAGGACGGCAGAGGCTGAAGAAGGGCTTATGCCTGAAACATCGATTCTCCTGCTCTTCGGATGCTGCCTGGCCTGCTGTGTTTGTCCAGCACCACACTTTTCAACAGAAACACAATACATCTATTAATGCATTAGCCATCTCTTTACAGCAATGAACCTTGGAAAAATAGCACCTAAAACACTCTCCATAGCACAAAGTTCATCGAAGGATTTGGAGTCCACCACTTAAACTCAAATTTCATTCCAAGGCTTGTGCCTTTTGGAAGAGTAACTAGCAGACACTGGTCCAAACTGTGCCCTTCAACATCCTTGCTCAACTACCCGAGTTTATTTTGAAGTAAACATTTTTTGTAATCAACCTGTTCAGGAATATTATTACTCATCTCTGGAGTATACGGGATTGGATCCCAGACCACCTGGCTTAGCTTAAAGTAGAGTTCACCACCTTATGCATGTTTTCCATGGTCAAGTTAGTGGTATGGGAATCCCTGAATCAGAAGGTTGTGTTTCAAGGCTCGCTTTGGAGACTTGAGCACAAAAAGCTCAGCTGAATATATGAATGGGCAGCACTGAGGAAGTGCTATCGTGTTGGAGATGCTCACTTTCATAAGAAACATTAGCCTGATGCATCCTCAGCTCTGTCAGGTGGACGTTTCAATTAAGAACAGAGAAAATATTCCTGGGGCTCTGGTCAATATTGTTGCCCTTAAGTTAACATTCAAAAATAATTAGCAGTAACGAGCACATTAATGTTTGAGAATATGATCCTGCTTCACAACAATGATTACACTTCAAAAGTACTTTTGAACTGATAGTCCAACAGTGGCCATGTAACAATTGCTGTTTGCTGGAAAAATCCATGTGTTCCACTAAATCTGCTTTCCTGGTCTGGTCTGCATATGACTCCAGATTCACAGCAACGCGGCTGAGTCTTAACTGTCCTCTGGATGATTAGTGATGGGCAATAAATACTGGTCTAACCAGTGACACCACATCCTGTCAATAAATAAAAAAAAAACCCTATAGACTTTTACACCCAATATTAAAGGGATTGTAAAAATATGCATCTGTGTTTTTCAAGGTCATTTCTCAGTTCTGTTCTTTGAAAAACAAATTGCATTAATCTTATTCGTACTTTATTCATGTGATAGTGAGGACTGGCATTGCTTTCTGGTTAAATAGCTTGGGTTGAACCCACTTCCTTGAAAGATTAGTTTACACACTGCATTTGTACAAGTTAAATGGGTTCATGAGCAACAACATTCATTCAGAACTTTGTGAACCCTGAACACTTAACATGCACCATTGTTTCAGCCATCTAAATATTTTATGATTCTGTTTTAAATTTGAAGTGAATACAGACCCTATTTCAACCATCAATGCAAGAATCTGTGAATTTTCAACCAAACCTGCAACCAAACATCCCAACTCCAACAAGATTATTGCACCAGCAAAATGCACCAAATTGAAAGATTTTACATCATAGTTGAAATTATCTCAATCATTCAACAACAGCGTGGTCTCCAGGCATAAATTAGCAACCACTGGCATTAGGAAACATAAATCAAACTCTTCTACATCACAGCTAATCATCTACTTCACTGCTATTTTCCCCACACTCTCCCAAAATTCCCTAATAACCAGCAGTAAGTAGAAATCTCTTGATCTCTACCTTGGACATATTCAATGAGTTAACTTCCATTGCTATCTGAAACACAGGATTTCAAAAGATCCCCAATATCTCAATCAGTAAATACATGACCATAAGATTGGGGCTTGTGGTGTCACAATATATATCCCCTTCACATTCTGTACAAAATGGTTGGCCTTTGTTTCAGTCTGTTTCTCACCTTCTAGTTCTCATGATGTAAGGTGAAAAGTCTCATGCTAGAAACTGGGGATTGAAAATGAAGTTTGTTAGTATTTTGTATTTTCTGTGTAGCATGAAACCTCACTTACTCATATTTCAATATTAACTAACCTTCCATAAATGTAAACAGAACATTTGTAAGGTGTCTATTATTAACAGTGTTTCAGAAATGGCAATGCTTTAGTCTTAGAAGGAATGGCAGCTAACCTTCAAATGGAGTGGGAGAAAGTGTGGTGCTGGAAAAGCACAGCCGGTCAGGCAACATCCGAGGAGCAAAACGTTTCTGACAAAGAGCTTACACTGGAAATGTTGACTCTCCTGCTCCTCGGATGTTGCCTGACTGGCTGTGCTTTTCCAGCAGCACGCTTTTTGATCCAAATGGAGTGAGCAAGGGGCCATCTTAATGTCATGAGAGGCTTTCCTGTGATCAGTGGCCAAAAAGAATTCAGACAATTGATTGGCACAATTGTAGGGCTCCAGCTCCAAGTAACACAGTCCATTAACAAATGACAAAGGTCAGAGGGCAATCTTGGCCAGTAAGTTGTTGTCGTCAGATGGAAATAGGACGAGGAGAGGAGATAGATTGAGGGAAGAATTCCCTACCACTTGGACTAGTCTGCAGGATACTGTCTCCACAACTTTTAAAAAGAGACTCATATGTTTCGTGCCAAATGCCTGCTTATCCTCCAATAACAGAGAACCATCCTCAATTATCGTTTGCCTAATGAACTAACATGTTACATCTAAACTGCAGCTTACAAATAATTAACTGCCTATAATTAACTGTGATTACAAATCCCCCTCAAAATCTAACATTCAACCCCTCATCTTCTTTTAGCAACTGGTTAAAACTATGCAGACTGCTCTGGTCTGCCGCATCCCATTAAATTATCCTTCCTAGCTTGCCATTACCTGCAAATTTGAATTGAAGCTGTTAAAATGGAACTTAGAAACAAGTGACAGATTGATAAACAAACAATTACTTCCCTGGCCAATTAGGGAAACCATTGCCTCCAAGTTCCCCTTCCAAGACACACACCCTAACTTGGAAATTCATCAGTGTGCTTTCATCTGCGCTGGGTTGAAGTGCTGAAACACTATCTCTCAGGCCTATGGACTGTAGCGGGGCAAATCAACAGCAGGCAATCAGCTTCTCATGAGCAGCTCTGATAGGTGATGATAGCCTTGCCAGTTCTCTTCACAGTTGAAGAACGAATAGGTAAAAACAAAACGTGTCTTCACCTGCCAAGTCCTCATGTACCTTCACTGTCCACAGATCTCAGACTAGGATGTGCAACTGGGCAGATTGATATAAAACCAAAGACTTCTCTAGTCTTGTATATCATTTCTCCACAACTGAAACAGTGGAGAAGAAATTGCATGAACTTAGAAGCCAAAAGGACAGAAAATATATTTACATTTATAATTTTTGAATTAATGTTTAATTTCATTGAACAGCTCAGTTATCACAATACCAATGTGCGTTGATGAAACACATTTTCTAATTTGCCAAACAGTTGAAAGTCATTGCTAAGTGTAAATAAACTAATTAAAATAGGGAATTCAAGGAAAATTTACGTTTGAACTAAGCAGTTAGAATATAAAACTTGCTAGCACAGGGAGTGGTTAAAGAAAATAGCATTAAATGTATTGAAAGGAGTGTCAGATATGTACTTCAAAGAGGATGAAGTGGGATATTTCAATAGGTTTCAGTGAAAAGGTTAGGAAGAGATTCATATAGAGCATAAACATGGAGACAGTCATTGGGTGAACAGTGAACAGCCTGCATGCTGTAAACCCAATGTGATGTTTTGCCAAACATGTACCACATTCTTGGAGATTATCAAGAAAGAAGAAGCACTAAACAAATGACTATCGTGTTTTTAAAATTCGCCTCAAAGGCTTTTCTCCTGGTGATGATGAGAGTATACAGAATAATTATTTCATTTCGTGGAGATTCTACAAATTGAAAGGCTTGGCAACTATAATGCCACTAGGAACTTCACTGCAACAGGTGAGACAACACGTTGGAGGAACTCTTTCAGCTGACTGGGCCCAAAGATCCAAATTCCCAGCCTAAAACTTTGCCTCTCCCTCTTGACCTTTTGTTTTTAAAATTTGTGTATGGTATGTAGCCAGCCTTTATTGTCCATCATAATTGCTCAGAGGACAGCCAAGACTCAACCAATTTGCTGAGGGTTTGGAATCATATGTCAGCCAGACCAGGGAAAGATGGTAGATTAGAATCCTGACAGTGTGGAAACAGACCCTTCGGCCCAACAAGTCCACAATGCCCCTCCGACGAGTATCCCACCCAGACCCACTACCCTACATTTCCCCTGACTAATGTAGCTAACCTACACATCCCTGAACACTATGGGTGATTTAGCTTGGCCAATTCAACTAATCTGCACATCTCTGGACCTTGGGAGGAAACTGGATCACCCAGAGGAAACCCATGCAGACAGAGGGAGAATGTGCAAACTCAACACAGACTGTCGTCTGAGCCTGGAATTGAACCCGGGTCCCTGGCGCTGTGAGGCAGCAGTGTTAACCAATGAGCCACCCAATTCCTTAGCCAACCAGATGGTAATTGTTTTTTTGTATCACAATTGAAAATGACATGGTGATTTAAATTATTGCCTCACAGTTGTCAATGGTCCAGTTTTAGCATCTAGAATTTTTATGGAGTTCAAATTGCATCATTTGCCAAAGTGGGATTTGAACCCACGTCCCCAGATCATTACCCTGAGGTTTTGGATGAGTAGTCCATGTACAATACCACTTCACTAACACCTCCACTAATCCTACCTCTTCAAATCAAAGTAGTGGTCACTTTCTCCTAACATCTCCACCTTTCTTTGGTGTGATTCTGCTTTAGAGAACCAAAGGGCCATTTGCTATGTTGAAATGCTATATAAATGCACATTGTTGTTGTAAACAGAATCATTTGACCATGTAGCAACACAATAGCCTGAAAGGTACCGATTCTGAATAGAAAATTAATATGTTAATGGTGGTGAAGAAAGTGACATTGCTATTCAGACACAGGTGATGAGACTTGAAGAGCCCCAGTACAGAAACACTGCACTAGAAGTATAAAACATTGAAGTGTAAATCAAGGGCTTCCAAGATTTAGTGAGCATGAGGGAGAACTGATCTGGTTAAGGACCAGCTAGGAGTGCAGGAGACTCAGGAGCAGCAGTCTAGCAGGCCTCTATGATTCTAACATAGACCCCACAACACCGAAAGAATCCCTGATGGACAGAAGCCACAAAAAGACTGCCATGCAGGATTAGATCTGTGGGAGAAGCACAACTCACAGAAAAATCTGCATTAGCCCAAGACACGGGCACAGCAACATTCTCTTAAAGCTGGACAGGGTCTTACTCCATAATCAAGACTCCTTTGTGAATCCACTGGAAAAAAAAACTGAAAGGTGGCCCATATGCAAAACTGAAAGAAGCACCCATGCAAAACAATTACATTTTAAATAAAAAGGGAAAATGCATGATGACCCAAAATGAAGCCCTGCAAAATGTAGGATGAATAACCCTGCAAGGGTTTCACACATTCCCAATGGAGGTTTTCAGCACATACATTAAAGCATAGGTTATTGGCCATGTTTGTACTTTTCAGTTTTAAACAGGAATGCACAAAAATATCAGCCGAATGCACAAGTTTTACAGAGGTTCATCCCCAAGAAAAGAAAGATTATGCGGGGAGGGATTAGACAGCCATGGCTGACAAAGGAAGTCAGGAAAGGTATCAAAGAAAAAGAGAGATCCTATAAAGTGGCCAAGAGCACTGGGAAATCAGAAGATTGGGAAGGCTACAAAAACAAACAGAGGATAACAAAGAGAAATAAGGAAGGAGAGGATCGAATATGAAGGTAGGCTAGCCAGTAATAGTAGAAATGATAATAAAAGTTTATTTCAATACATAAGAAACAAACAACAGGCAAAAGTAGACATTGGGCCACTTCAAACTGATGCTGGAAGCCTAGTGATGGGGGATAAGGAAATAGCAGGAGAACTTAATAAGTACTTTGCATCAGTCTTCACAGTGGAAGACATGAGTAATATCCCAACAATGAAAGGGAGTCAGGGGGCTGAGTCGAGTATGGTTGCCATTACAAAAGAGAGAGTGCTAGAAAAGCTAAAAGGTCTTAAAATTGACAAATCTCCTGGCCCCGATGGGCTACATCCTAGAGTTCTGAGGGCGGTGGCTGAGAAAATAGCGGAGGCGTTGGTTGAGATCTTTCAAAAGTCACTGGAGTCAGGGAAAGTCCCGGATGATTGGAAGATCGCTGTTGTAACCCTATTGTTCAAGAAAGGATCAAGACAAAAGATGGAAAATTGTAGGCCAATTAGCCTAACCTCGGTTGTTGGTAAAATTCTAGAATCCATCGTTAAGGATGAGGTTTCTAAATTCTTGGAAGAGCAGGGTCGGATTAGAACAAGTCTACACGGATTTAGTAAGGGGAGGTCATGCCTGACAAACCTGTTAGGATTCTTTGAAGAGGTGAGAAGTAGGTTAGACCAGGAAAACCCAGTGGATGTGGTCTATCTAGACTTCCAAAAGGCCTTTGATAAGGTGCCACACGGGAGGGCCCATGGTGTTCAAGGTAAGCTACTGGCATGGATTGAGGATTGGCTGTCTGACAGAAGGCAGAGTTGGGATAAGAGGTTTTTTTTTGGAATGGCAGCCGGTGACAAGCGGTGTCCCACAGGGTTCAGTGTTGGGGCCGCAGCTGTTCACGTTATATATTAATGATCTGGATGTAGGGACTGGGGGCATTCTAGCGAAGTTTGCCGATGATACGAAGATAGGTGGACAGGCAGGTAGTACTGAGGAAGTGGGGAGGCTGCAGAAGGATCTAGACAGTTTGGGAGAGTGGTCCAGGAAATGGCTGATGAAGTTCAATCTGAGCAAATGCGAGGTCTTGCACTTTGGAAAAAAAGAATACAAGCATGAACTACTTTCTAAACGGTGAGAAAATTCAGAAAGCCAAAGTACAAAGGGATCTGGGAGTGCTAGTCGAGGATTCTCTAAAGGTAAACATGCAGGTTGATTCCGTGACTAAGAAAGCGAATGCAATGTTGTCATTTATCTCAAGAGGATTGGAATATAAAAGCAGCGATGTGCTACTGAGACTTTATAAAGTTCTGGTTAGGCCCCATTTGGAGTACTGTGTCCAGTTTTGGCCCCCACACCTCAGGAGGGACATACTGGCACTGAAGCGTGCCCAGCGGAGATTCACACAGATGATCCCTGGAATGGTAGGTCTAACATACGAGGAACAGTTGAGGATCCTAGGATTGTACTCATTGGAGTTTAGAAGGTTAAGGGGAGATCTGATAGAAACTTACAAGATTACGGGTGGCACGGTGGCACAGTGGTTAGCACTACTGCTTCACAGCGCCAGAGACCTGGGTTCAATCCCGCCTCAGGCGACTGACTGTGTGGAGTTTGCACGTTCTCCCCGGGTCTGCGTGGGTTTCCTCCGGGTGCTCCGGTTTCCTCCCACAGTCCAAAGATGTGCAGGTCAGGTGAATTGGCCATACTAAATTGCCCATAGTGTTAGGTAGGGGGTAAATGTAGGGGTATGGGTGGGTTGCGCTTCAGCAGGTCAGTGTGGACTTGTTGGGCCGATGGGCCTGTTTCCACACTGTAATGTAATCTAATCTAATGTAATTATACATGGTTTGGAAAGGGTGGACGCTAAGAAATTGTTTCCGTTAGGCGGGGAGACTAGGACCTGCGGGTACAGCCTTAAAATTAGAGGGGGTCAATTCAGAACAGAAATGCGGAGACATTTCTTCAGCCAGAGAGTGGTGGGCCTGTGGAATTCATTGCTGCGGAATGCAGTGGAGGCCAGGACGCTAAATGTCTTCAAGGCAGAGATTGATAAATTCTTGATGTCACAAGGAATTAAGGGCTACGGGGATAATGCGGGTAAGTGGAGGTGAAATGCCCATCAGCAATGATTAAATAGCAGTGTGGACTCGATGGGCCGAATGGCCTTACTTCCACTCCTATGTCTTATGGAACAATTTGGGCAGAATTACTTAAAAGGTTCTGTGTTCACGAATGGATTCATAATAAATGGAATCATCAGTTTGTGCAGAAATCAGATTTCTTCCCCTGGCTAAATGCTTCTTTTGCTTCCCTTTATTGTAGCTAGACTTGGTTTTTTTTACAAAAATCTAGAACAAAAGCCTTTCACTCGAAAGGGAGTGAAACCAGGAGAGCAGCTGGTCTTTTCCTGCCCATGAATGTCAGAGACAAGTTCAGGACATTTGACTAACGCCGTACACACTGGGAATATCGATTGCTGCTGAGCAATCAATACTACCAGCGACACACAGCATTTTTATTAAAGCCATGTACTGTATTAGTCCCTAGTGCATTGTCCCAAACATCAATGCAATTATATCCAACAAGCATTAGCATCAATCGCATTTAACTGCACAAATGGCACTGAACAACCAAGGTCTTGAGATGCATTGTTTCTCACACTGCTGAACACATGGAGGGAGGAAGACTGCACACACTGTCAGAACGTGGTGGTGAATATTAATATTTCTCACATTCAAACCTTGTACAAAATGACTGTGAGGTGAAGGAGAACTTAAAATGGCCGGGGAGTAAGCAACTCCTTTCTGATGGACTTTGCTACGCAGGTGAAACTACGATCAGTGGACAGATGAAGCCGATGAGACACTGAGCTCAAAGTAAACTGAACAGAAAAATATGCTCACCATTCTGCAGCCTGTTACTGCTTTGGATTCAACTGGTGTTTGGAAAGCAAAAGGGTCGTACGGAAACAAAATAACCCGATTTATTAGGACTTGTGGGAGAGTTGCAGACTAGAGCATACATCACAGAGTAAGGTGTGACCCATCCAAGGTAAAACTAAGAAGGAATTTCTTAGCTATGATATTGCTGAATTCTTTACAACCAGAGGTCTGTTGAGACTGGGCCATTGAGTATATTCAAGACTGAGCTGGATGGATTTTTGAAATCAGGAAGGGAAGCAGTGTGACGGAAAACAAAGACGAAGTGGAGTTGAGGATGATCAGCTCAGCCATGATCGAAATGAATGGCTGAACAGACTCAATGGGCTCAATGGCCTGTTTCTGCTCCTACGTCTCAGGGTATCTTCTGAGTAGCGTCTTATTCTGTGAAAAATATGAACACAGCTCTTAAAAGGATGCTGAGGAGATCAGTGCAGAACGTGGAATATCATGAACGCCTCGATTAATTACACAAGGAAAAGTAAAAGCAATACGCAGGCAATAACCACGGAACAAAGACCTGAGAGAATAGTTATCAGACAACAATGCAGTTGATTGCTCCCTTACCTTGAAGATATTCTCCTTGCTGCTAATCTCTGACTTTCATCGCTAGGGAACAAAGCCATCAGCTTTTGTGCCTACTTATCACAGAAATATAGCAGCCAGTGCAATAAATCAGTGGGTTTCAGCTCTCGCAGCTGCCTCCAGCTGTTAGCCCACCCACTCCTACATTCAGGATGAACCGTCCTCCATCCAGTTACGAGACGGAGTGAATCACTAAAGGCAGCCGCACCTGACATCAGTTCCTGACATCATCTGGAATAAATCCTCCCCACCCCCCGCACGGGAGGTTTGTCGGGGAGAACAGCAACCATTTCCAACCCCTCGCCACTGTGGATCTCAAAAGATCGGAAGTGTGTGTGTGTGTGTTAGATCTTTCTCCCCTCTCTTTCTCACGCACACACAAACGCTTGGCAACGCTTTGAATGCTGGCTGCTCAGCATTTCATTATCAATCTTTGTGCGAACAGAAGCAGCGTTAGGGCCGACTGCTGCATGGAGCGCTCCAGCCACAGGTTAGAGCTGAAAACTCAACATCACAAGTCAAGTCTGCACCAGGCAGACTCGAGGAGTTTGCTCTTGCAGACGCCTGGTACTGCAGGATTCCGAATGGGGGCAGAGTTGACCGCCTTAGAATTACCACGAGGTACATTTGTGGCAAACAGCATTTAAGGGCAAAAGCAAGGGTGATACATCAAAAAGACAAGATAAAAATCAGGTAGGAACAGGTTTGCCAGAAGCAATAAAAACTAGCACAGACCAGTTGAATGGGATGGGCTGTTTTTGCGCATTACATAGGATTATGAAAGAGCAATGGCACAGAAACAGGTACTGTTGGCCCAAATAGTAAAATGAATTCATGCTCCACTGATACCTCCACCCAGCTTTTGGATTCTAAACTTACAGTGTAACCATCTTTCCCTTCTAGCTCATATTCTTGTCCAAGTTCCCCTTAAACACATCTGTGCAATTTGTTTAAGCCACTCTCTGTTGACTCAGCTCCACTTTCTGTAAGACCTAAGAGCAGAAGTAGGCCGTTCAGCCCATTGAGTCAACTCCGCCATTCAAATGAGATTATGGCTAATCAAATAATCCTCAACCCCACATTCCTACCTTTTCCACAGAATCCTTGATTACCTTAGTGATTCAAACTCTGTCCATCTCAGCCTTGAATATAATCAATAACCCATTCTTAATAACCTTTTGCAACAAAGAATTCTACAGATTCACCAACTTTCCAAGAGAAGAATTTCCTCCTCACTTTCATTTTAAATGTGCGATCCCTTACTTAGAGGTTATGCCCTCTGGTCCTAGATTCTTCAACAAAGAGAAGCAACCTTTCTGCATGTAACTTGTCAAGTCCCCTAAGAATCTTCCATGTTTAATAAGGTCACCTCTCATTCTACTAAACTCCAATGAGTACATAGCCAACCTACTCAACATCTCCTCATAAGACAGTCCTTCCATTCCAGTCAACCTCATGGATCTTCTCTGGACCGCCTCCGATGCCAGTGTAACTTTCCCTAAATAAATCTGTTCACTGTATTACAGCTGTGGTCTAACTAGCGCTTTGCAGTTTTAGCAAAACCATCCTACATTTATATTCCATCCCATTTAAAATAAAGACCAGCATTCCATTTGCCTTCCCTATTCCCCACTGAACTTAGATAGTAGCTTTTTGTCATTCATGGACAAGGTCTCCAGGATGCTGCTGTTCCACAGCTTTCTGCAGTCTTTCTCCATTTAAATAACATTCAACTCTTTTCATCTTCCTGTTAAAATGCATAAACTCTCATTTTCTCAAATTACATTGTCAAGATTTTGTTCACTTGCTTAACTTGTCTTTATCCCTTAGAAGAATGGTCATCCTTATCTCTTGCTTTCTTCTTTATTTTTGTCATCCATGAACTTGGTTTTAGTGCATTTATGTTCTTCATCCAAATCATTAATATATGTTGCAAACCCAGCAGTGATTCTTGTGGCACACCCCTAGTGAAGAAGTTTCTCCAGAATTGAGTTGTGTCTCCACTCACAAGAGCAAACATGTTCTCTGCATTCACTATTAAAATTTTTCATGATTTTAAAAGATCTCCATTAGGCCAGTCCTTTAATTAATATGGTGACTAGAAGTGAACACATTATTCTATATCTTCAACACAATACAGTAGTTCTCAAAATACTCTTTGGTGAAGGAGCTGGGGGGTAGGAAACTATATCATACCCCAACGATCCACTTGTGGAGATTTCCATTTTGAATGCTTGATAAATGGCATAAATTACTCAAATTAGGTGCTGAGGGGCAGTTTCTGGCAGACGACTTCATGCCTCACTTTACTAGACTTCCAGTTAGATTAGTCATGTACATTAATCTGAAGACATATGTCTTGACACAGAGGGTTGTGAATTGTTACAATGTTCTCCTCTAGGAGCTAAGTCATTGAAATGACGTAGGGAAAACAGGGGTATGTGAGGATAGCAAGAAAATTGAATTCATTTGGGAAGCCAGCCATGATCTTTATGAACAATGAAATAAACTTGAGTAATAAAACCCGAAAGAACTATGGATGCTGTTGATTGGAAACAAAAACAGAAGTTGCTGGAAAAGCTCAGCAGGTCTGGCAAGATCTGTGCAAAGAAATCAGAGTTAACATTTCAGATTGAGTGACCCTTCCTCAGAACCAGGTGGGGACATGAGAAGTGGTTGGCAGATAGGATCAAGGAAAACCCTAAAGCTCTCTTTTAGATATATCAGGAATAAAAGAATGACGAAAGAAAGATTAGGGCCAATCAAGCATAGTAGTGGAAAGTTGTGTGTGGAGTCCAAGGAGATAGGGGAAGCGCGAAATGAATATTTTTTGTCAGTACTCACACTGGAAAAAGACAAATGATGTCAAGGAGAATATGGAGAAACAGGCTACTACACTAGATGGGATTGAGATTCCCGTCAAGGAGGAGGTGTCAACAATTCTGGAAAGTGTGAAAATAGATAAGTAGCCTGGGCTGGATGGGATTTATCCTAGGATTCTCTGGGAAGCCAGGGAGGAGGCTGCAGAGTCTTAGTCTTTGATCTTTATGTCATCATTGTCTACAGGAATAGTGTCAGAAGACTGCAGGATAGCAAATGTCCCCTTGTTCAAGAAGGGGCACAGACGCAACCCTTGTAATTATAGACCAGTGAGCCTTACTTCAGTTGTGGGGGCAAATGTTGGAAAAGGTTATAAGAGATAGAATTTATAGAGTCAGAGATGTACAGCATTGAAACAGACCCTTCAGTCCAACTCGTCCATGCCGACCCAATCTAGTCCCAACTGCCAGAATTTGGCCCATATCCTTCCAAACCCTTCCTATTCATATACCCATTCAGATACCTTTTAAATGTTGCAATCATACTAGCCTCCACCACTTCCTCTGGCAGCTCATTCCATACACACACCACCCTCTGCGTGAAAACGTTGTCCCTTAGGTCTCTTTTATATCTTTCCCCGCTCTCCCTAAACCTATGCCCTCTAGTTGTAGATTCCCCCACTCCAGGGAAGAGACTTTGTCTATTTATCCTATCCATGCCCCTCAGAATTTTATGGACCTCTCGAAGGTCACCCTTCAGCCTCTGACACTCCAGGGAAAATAGCCCTAGCCTATTCAACCACTCCCTTTTGCTCAAATCCTCCAAACCTGGCAACATCCTTGTAAATCTTTTCTGGAAATAAGTTGATTATGGATAGTCAACACAGTTTTGTGAAGGCTAAGTTGTGGCTCACAAACCTTAATGAGTTCTTTGAGAAGGTGACCAAACAGGATGAGGGTAAAGCGGTTGATGTGGTGTATATGGATTTCAGTAAGGCATTTCCCACAGTAGGCTATTGCACAAAATACAGAGACATGGTATTGAGAGTGATTTAGTGGTTTGGATCAGAAGTTGGTGAGCTGAAAGATGACAGAGAGTGGTGGTTCATGGGAAATGTTCATCCTAGAGTTCAGTTATTAGTGATGTACTGCAAGGATTTGTTTTAGGGCCACTGCTGTTTATCAATTTTATAAATGACCTAGAATAGGGCATAGAAGGATGGGTTAATAAATTTGCAGATGGCACTAAGGTGGGTGGAGTTGTGGATAGTGCTGAAGGATGTTGCAGGTGGCGCAGGGACATAGATAAGCTGCAGAGCTGAGCGGAGAGGTGGCGAGTGGAGTTTAATGCGGAAAAATGGGAGGTAATTCACTTTGGAAGGACCAACAGGAATGCAGAGTACTGGGTTAATGGTAAGATTCTTGGTAGTGTGGATGAGCAGAGAGATCTAAGTGATCACGTACATAGATCCCTGAAAGTTGCCACCCAGGTTGATAGGGTTGGCATACGGCTTGTTAGAGGGATTGAGTTTTGGAACTATGAGGTCATACTGCAGCTGTACAAAACCCTGGTGTGCCCGCACTTGGAGTATTGCATGCAGTTCTAGTCACCGTATTATAGGAAGGATGTGGAAGCTTTGGAAAGGATACACAGGAGATTTACGTGGATGTTGCCTGATATGGAGGGAAGGTCTTATGAGGAAAGGTTGAGGGACTTGAGGCTGTTTTCGTAAGAGAGAAGGTTGAGAGGTGACTTAACGGAGACATACAAGATAATCAGAAGGTTAGATAGGATGGACAGTGAGAGCCTTTTTTCTCAGATGGTGATCGCTAGCACGAGGGGACATAGCTTTACACTGAGGGATGATCGATATAGGACAGATGTCAGAGGTAGTTTCTTTACTTGGAGAGTAGTAGGGGCATGGAATGCACTGCCTGCAACAGTAGTAGACTCGCCAACTTTAAGGGCATTTAAATGGTAATTGGATGAACACATGGATGATAATGGAATAGTGTAGGTTAGCTGGGCTTCAGATTGGTTCCACATGTCAGTGTAATGTTCTATGTTCTAGAACTCTGATTTCTCTCCACAGATGCTGCCAGACCTCCTGAGCTTTTCCAGCAATTTCTGTTCTTGTTTCAAGCTTGAGTAATTCCGAGTGCATTCCTGCCCCCATTTGTCACGCTATTTTGCAAAAGGAAGACAATGAAGAAAATACGTAAGTGTGTTCTTAGTTTATCAGCAACTGAAAGAAGAAAGAGGATGCAAGTCAACCCTTGGAGAAGAGAGAGGTGATGAGCTTCTTTCCTCGTGGGTGTGGGGACTGGAGTATAATCTCACCCACCCCCAAATCTTAGTTTTGTTTAGATATTTCCCTTAAAATCTCAAACTCACGTTTCAGTGCCCAAAAGGCTGTTTTTCTTCAAATATGCTGTTTAATCTGATTTAATTTGGTTGTTAATTTTTCCAAAGGGATATTAAAATGTTGCTGGATTTTATGGTATGTAGCTCAGTTGAAATAAAACTGTAAGGCATATCCTGGACTCTATCTGAAAAAGTAATTAGTTTTAGATGTTGTACACTAGAACAACACCTAAATGCAGAGTTCCAGGGAAAAAAGGTGGAAGGTGGGACTGAATTGGATCACTGTTTCACAGATCTGACCCAAATCTACTTGAATACTTCTATGCAGTAACATTTATTGTTCATCTCAGAATAGGATGTTACTATAACCATATCGTGTCAGCACTAAACAAAGATCAAGAATAATGAACTATATCTGAATTTTTCTGGAAAAAAAAACACTTCTGTAGAATTGAATTTTACCCTTTCCCAAAAGCTGTCCTGAAATATTCAGTGACATATCAGTATCCAGCAAAACTGAACTTGAATTTAAGGATGATTTGAGTTGCCATCCTATGATAAATCACTCACTTCCTTTCTTATTGAGAACAGTGCCATTACAACTTGGGTACCACAATTTTAAACTGTATATCAAGGGTCACAGAAATTCACTTTCCACAAGTCGTTGTGCAGACAAACAGAGAGGCATTCATGGAACACTGCATAATACTCAAGTCAAGCCTGTCTTGTTTATAGTTGGAGCAATGAAAACAGTTGCAAAGTCAGCATTATCTGGTGTTAGCAACGTGATGCACAGAAACATTATCACAAAATAATCCACCCTCTTCACATTGCTGAATCATAACTGAAAATATGCAAAGCACTACATGCTACAAAAGCCTACGAACATAAAACAGATTAAATAGCAACAGGAGGAAGACTATCATAGCCAAGGTCACAACTGATTATAAATAAGAACGAAAAGTACTAGAGAAATTTAGCAGCATCTTTGGAGACAGAAACAAAGCTAATCAGTCCGATACGTTTTGCTTTTGTGCGGAAGAAGAGTTGTATTGGACTCAAAATGTTAACTGTTTCTTTCTCTACAGATGCTGCCAGACCTACTGAATTGCTCTCTTATTTTTTTTAAATTTCAGATTTCCAGTATGCACAGTACTTGGCTTTTATTTTCAATTGATGCGTTCATTTGGGATTATGTACACATACAGTTACAGGACTGAGGAGTCGAATATAATTTGGTTAATGCAAAACTAATCTAGACAAGGAAGGAAAGTGAACAGGAAAAAGAGAGGACATATGAAGTGCAGCAGATCATCAGAAAAAAAAAATCTCAGGAGGCGAAGCCATTTTAAACCAACCTACAATAAAGTAAGCATTGAGATCCAAATAGTGTACCAATGAGGTCACACAAAGGTAACCAATGTTTGCTGAGTAACATAATACGAAGACCTGATTTTTAAAATTCTATTGAGCTGTGTACAATGCCACACAAGCAAAATATGTATCCTAAACCATTAATTATACTGACATCCCAACTGGGTCTGTTCCCAAACAAAAGAAACACACATTTATTTACATTAGAATTTCTCTAGAATTGAAGTAACATTCTGGCATGTTAACACTTCTGTTGCAAGGTCAGCACATTTTCAGAACTGCTCAATGTTTCATGACATAGGATCACAGATAAAAATGCTGAATGTACAGAAGTGATTATTTATCAAGATAAACAAATTTGTCCCAAGTCCATAAAACCAGTCATTGGTGGAATGGCATCATTAAGTCATTCACAAATACTGTGAAGAAATATTGCAGTTTTGGGAAGTGTGTTAATCAGAAATTAATTTGTTCACATTGATAACCAAGATCAATGGATAAATCTTTCAAGCATTTGGCATGGCTTCTGGAAAGAGCAGTGGAAATTGCGAGGAGCATATCATAAGCAAGGTAGTGGGAGAAGACATTCACCAAGCATCTGTAATTCAGTAAGTAAAAGGGAGAGCTTGGACTCTCAATGGGCTAACTATGGATCTCAGTTGGTTGACACCTTCAAGACTCTCAGTTAAAGAACAAAGAAAATGTTGCATTTCTTTAGTTGCATCTGGATGAACATACAATAATCCATTTTTGTTTGATATCCTAAAAGGTTTTGGGCCTATGCAGTGGTTTATAAGATTTCTAGGAATTAACGGCTCCCAGGAACAAAATGAGAAAGTGAGTACTGCAGATGCTGGAGATCAGAGTTGAGAGTGTAGCTCTAGAAAAGCACAGCAAGCCAGGTAACATCTGAGGAACAGGAGCGTCGACCTTACGGGTACTCCTCAGATGCTGCCTGACCTGTTGTGCTTTTCCAACGCCACAGTTTTTGACCCAGGAACATAATAATTTGGGCAATATGGAATTATTGATTAGTTGACAGGACTCATAAAACAAAATTTATGAGAAAATGTGTCAAAGTTCTGAATAGCTTCTCCCAGCTTTGCTGACTCGAGAAATTTAACAATGCTTTGCCAATGCACAGTTAAGAATAATTAAAATAAGTCAATTACAACTTTAATAAATTGCTAATAAATTAAAATAAGCTGATTTGATGTTAAAAAAAAGATTTCATTTGAATTTTAACAAAATACAATGACAGAGTTACACAGAAATTTCTCCCAGTTTCCTGGTTGGCCAGAATTTCAAACCCAAAGCCCTGGAACTCCAAATGACTTCAAGGAGACACTGTGTTATAGACATACAAGGTTATGGTGATAAAATAGACAAGTAACTGATCAGTATCTTTGATGCCAGAACACTACCTCCTGAACCAGAGGTCACAAAGTGGAATTTTCTTTCAAAAGGAACATGTAGTACCCCAATCATGTTGTAAAATCATACAGCACTGAATGAAGTCATTTGGCCAATCATTCCTGTTTTGGCTCATTGGGAGAGCTACCCAATTAATCCTTCCTTTCTCCCCCATACCTCTAAATACCTCCTTTCCCAATACTGATCCAATTCACCTATTGAAACTGCTAGCAACCTTTTAGGGAGTGCATTCTGGATTATGACAACTTGCTACTCGAGAACATTCCTGATTTCCTCTCTGCTTCTTTATCCAAATACCTTGAATCTGTGAACTGTTTACTAACCTCCCAAGCTGAAAATATAGTGTGTCTCTCTGTTAACCCTAACTCTAATGTGATATTCTGTATTCTGTTCGATTACCCTGTTGTAAGGTATGATTTACCTGGTTAGCATACAAAACAATACTTTCCATTGTATCCTGGCACATGAAACAATAATAAATATCTTAACCATTCCTGCTGTAAGAGAACAGCCCCAGTTTCACATGCCTCTTCAATAGTCAGATGCACTTAATGTCTTCAAAGGAGGTTTCAGAGTTCTAAATTATACATGACTGGGAGCATCTACAATCCAGGATTGAGAGAAATAAACCAGAACTTTTGCATTGGGATTTCGGTCAGTAATTTCTTCTCAAACACCTGTGCTGACATTCAGACATATGAAAGTGTTTAAGCTATTCCAACTTCTTGGTAAAATAACTTGTCAAAACTTGCTGGCTAGGTTTTCACAAGGCAGTATAAGTCAGACAGACAAGGAGCATGAAGGTAGAAACCACAAAAACAAATTCCAGTGAGTCAATGTCTTTGGGGAAGAGAAGTGGGGACATAAATCTTCCTGGAATTCCATTTCTGACAGCATCAGGTTCAATATAGAGCAAGTGAAGGAAAAGAAATAATTGCTTCGTATCGCAATCACTAGTCTTCTATCACAGTCTGTGATTCCAATATGCACGCCCACCAACACAGAACAAGGCAGCATTACTTACCGGTTACGAGGTGAACATCCTCTTTCCCAGCTTGTTATCTCAGCTTCAAACGAGACTGCTCCATTCATCGCCATTCCATTTGCATGTGCTGCAAAGAAATCAAGACCAATTAGTTAGGAACTTGGTTCAGGTTAAAAACAAAATATCTGTTGATAAGGCCGTGTCAGCCAATAAGTAGGCATGAGTGGCACAATTCACATACATCAGAGAAAGCAAAGTTTATTTACAAAGACAAAAGTAACTCAGAACTACAACAACAGAACATATGGCATTGCCTTCTAATAAAAGCAGGGTTAATTCTCCAGGAAAATGCAGTAAGGGGTGAATAATTAATGCCAGCAAATGCTTTGGCTGAAACCAATCCCACACACAGGCAACAATACAGTCTCCAGATTTTATAAGTTGAAGAGAAAGCGCAGCAAATTATTCAAGAACATTTATTCTCTTATCAGGAGGCTATGTAAACACTGTGCTTAATGTACAAGTGCCAGATTGAGAGAATCATGCAACTTATTCTGGCAAATAAACAATTTACTACTGCACAGATTCGACAATCTCATCCAGTCAAGAGATAAGTTCAAAGTAACATGTGGTTCTATGTTCTGTGTGGTGTCAACTTCAACAGCTTCCCCATCCAAAAGGAAATAATATCAGCAATGTTTTCTGGAGAGCACTGCCCACTAAAAACTTTTGACCCACTTCAATGGAACTAAAATAAAATAGCTTTCTTCCAGAGGAAAGCTAACGTTTTGCTGTTTCCCAACAGTCCTTGTGGAACCAAAGAGCACAAAAGACGTCCATTCAGATCAGTGTGCCTGTGCTGGCTATTAGATGGAGTTATCAAAACTAGTCCTCCGACCCAGGTCTTTCCCCATAGCCCCGAAATTTTATCCCTCTTAAGTAAGGAATCAATTCATTTCTGTAAGTTTAACACAAATCTGTTTCAACTGCCCTTTCAGACATTTATTTTGAATCAAACTGCTGCCATTAGAAAAGAAGTTTCTTGCCTATTTCACCTCTGGCTCTTTTTGTAACAGATCACAAGGTACAGGAAGTCTTCCAAATTTGAAAAGCCAGAAATTGAGAATCTCTCAGCTGCCTTTCGAAAACATGAGCAGAAATCCTTATTTTGGATTTATGATGGTTTTATTTTCTTTCCCTGAATCAACCTGTTCTGAGATATGAAAACACAGCCATAGACCAGGTGGGACTTGAAATTCATAGACCAGTAGATGCTGGAAGTCAAGATCCAAAACAAAACTTGCTGTAAAAACTAGCAGTTCTAGCACCATCTGTAAACCTTCTACATTAACTCTACTTTCTCTCCTCAGATGCCAGCAGACCTGCTGAGATTTTGCAGCAATGTTTATTTTTGTTCCAGGTGGGAATTGAACCCAGGTCTCCAGGGTCAGACCTAGGAACACTATCAATGTGCAAAATAAGATATTCTACTTGGGTTCACAGGATCACCAAGTATTTCTTTAAACAGATCTCGATGGCCCTATCGTCTTAAGTGTGCCTTTGCCTGCTTGATATCTAGGTACATTGTTATGTACGTCACCTCATCTTCAATAAGTGACCTAAATTTATAACTCCATCAAACACCATTCTCAACTAATACATTCATATAAACCTTGATTATCCAAATGAGACAGGCAAGGAGTATTTTAGAGTCATAGAGATGTACAGCATGGAAACAGACCCTTCGGTCCAACCCTTCCATGCTGACCAGATATTCCAACCCAATCTAGTCCCACCTGGCCCATATCCCTCCAAACCCTTCCTATTCATATACCCATCCAAATGCCTCTTTGTTCAGATATCCAATTGTTTGGATAACTGATCTGTTCATAAACAAAGGAAGCATTTATCTTGTTCAGATAATCTGAAATTCAGATAACCGAGGTTGTTATGTATATTAGTATGCAGTGCACAGTGCACGCAACATTATCAGCACTGTGAGCCTTAAATTGCCAATTGCCAACATAATTCTTCACACAATAAGGATTATTTAGCAGATATTGTCCATTGCCAAATCACATCTCATGTTGCAGACCATATGTTGCAAAGTTTAGTGGATCATCATGCAGCATGAGATGGGATTCTACAGTAGGATAATTTAACAAATGCTCTCCGGAACAGGCAAAGAATTACACCAAAAACTGATCTTGGATAGTTAGTCAGGTTTGCAACACTTAAGTGCAACGTTCTTCTGTTCGCACAACTGAAACACACAGTTTCCAGAGCGCTGCTGCCAGAAAAAAATTATCGATAATGTTGCCAGCACGAACTGGAAGCTGCATACGTTACTACATGGGGCCTTGTTGTTTGCAAACAGATAGAACATACTCTGCACCTGTTTCAACTCAAAAAGTGTGACAGCCATTTTCTGGCTCCTTTCTCAAATCAATCCCTTTACCAATCAAACTCAACTTGCCTGACTGAAAATATAAACAGTTATATTTTAACTGCCAAATATGGGCAGTTAACTATTATCAAACGGTGCATTCGCGACAGCAGTGTCTCTCCCAAAGTCCACTTGCTAACCAATCATATAGTATACATATTGTTTTCCCTTTACATTGGTATTCTTGCAAATTGCTCTGATGAGTACAAAACAAAAGGCTTTAATGTGATGCATCTTTTTCTCATGCTGCCAAATATTAAATCTAATTATTTGGGATTTATGAGTTTCTTGATTTTTCACTCACATGTATCTTATATTTCGTCTCCACCAAATTATAAATTACTTTCAGGTGAATGCAGAACATTCTCAGCCAAAGACATGGATCAGCAAAATAAAGTTTATTTGGGCTCACAATTATTAACATCACTTACGTTTCATAAAAGACCAGGACAGTGCTGGGACAATGTCATCGATGCAAATGGAATTTGAAGGCACTTACTTAAAATAATCCAGCAATGATGACTTTTCATAAGTTTGTAACAGCCTCCTGGTTGCTTAAACACAGGCAGATTGCTAACTTGGCCAAAAGCAAAGGATGCTGGATACACTGGCGAAGTGACTCTTAAATCACAAAACCCACACACTAGACACAGTACAAACACAGCAGCCAGGTTTTAATGACATTAGTATAATGTAAAAGGCAACAGTTATTCTGGACAGACACCCTAACAACTTCTTCACTCAACAAAGGAGGGCCCAGGCAGAAAGGCACTGAGTCCTGCTACACAAAGAAACTAACAGCAGCACCCTATCTAATTGGTACACTTAATAGTTTGAAACAAGAGTCTATCTCCCTGACTGGCCAGAACTAAACAAAGTTCCAGAAAACCATCTAAAACCTATAAAAACATGGATTCACCTGCAGACCTCTCTCTTGGAAATGCTCTCGGGAATCTGTGGAATTGTCTGAGGCCTTCTGAAGAGACCAGCATGTTTACTGGCAGAGACCAGCTGACAATCCAGAGACAGAAAGGAAGCAGCTTCACAGACTCAGAGACAGTGCAGCAGAGAGCATAAATTTACAAGAGACTCGGGAAGTATTGTAACCTTAAAGGGCTAAATAGGATTAGGAATAGTATATTTAGTATTAAAATTTATTGTAATTTTGCTCTGAATAAACAGGGACTGCTTCACTTTGGAACTGTTTTGTGTACGTATTGATTTGACCGCTTTGGTACTGTGGGACACTTGGACAAAATTATTCATAACATTCTGGTCGGAGTTGAGTGCAATTCATTTAAAGAGGAACCAAACCAGTTTTAATTGACCACGAAGTACTTTTGGACATCATTAAAAAGGTTCCATTTCTAATTGACTGAAGGAAGCCAATGAATAACCAATCAAATGTTTCTTGACCTAGAATTAAGGGCCAAAACAAACCAGAACAGCATGCTCAAAACAAAAGTGAATATGAAACAACATGGCTCATTGCCCAATATAGGGGATTAATTACATTCAAAGGCGATTATATTGATGGAATAAATGCTGGCAGATGGATTTCAACATGAATGAACATAAGGTAATACTTTCAAAAAACATGGCAAATATGAAATTGTTGCCCATTGATAATTAAAATGCTTTTGGTCTGAATTAGTTCGTTAACTGTTCATGATTTGAGTGGCATAGTACATGCAGATTCTTCAGGCAAAACTAAGAAAGGATTGGGATGAGTGTGCAAATGTGAAGTCATTTTAAAGCTTAGTAAACATTCTGTCCATACTTTACGATTTTCTTTTAAATGCTCATAGATGCATTTGGAGGGAAGCTAGATAAATTCAAAAAGGAGAAAATTAAATGGAAAGTTTGGGCTGATAGGATTAGGTGAAGAAAGACTAGAGACAGTTGATATAATTAAAATCAAGTCAAATGCTTGAAATTGAAATAAACTTTTCAGTTTTTAGATACAATGGAGACTCTCAAGTTATGCAATCAAAACACTAACAGGGCTTTGACAAAACTGGATTAATTTCTGAGATGTGGCCACTATCGTACAATGAAATAATAACTAAAATGAGTCTATATTCCACAGAACTTTCAAGAACGAGGTGATCCAATTGAAACATCACAATATTATTAAATAGATTTGACAGGGTAGATGCTGAGAGGGTGTTTCACCCGGGTAGGTTCAAAAGCTCAAATTACCTATTTCTGCTCCTAGTTTATTTCAACTTTAATGAGTCATAAGAACATAAAGTCCCTCTTTTTGGTCTCTGGCAATTACTGGTGCTCAGAATGGAGGGAAATCCATGCTAAGGAACATGGTGTGCATAGAAGGTAACGTTTCTGCCACACTGCTCCATACAGGAACCATGGACTATTGCATCCTGCACCAGTCACCCTTTCTTCCTCTTTGGCCAAGATTGCTAACTTATTTTGTACCAGAACTATGAATAATAGAGATCCATTTCTACTGACAAACATTTATGTTTACAATTCTTTTTGCCGGCAAATGTAAAGTGAGGACCCAAATATAAAAGATGTCTGCTCGCCCAGTAGGTCAATGAAACACATTCTTAATTTATTGTGACCACAGTCAGCTTAATAATTTTATGATGTTTCAATTGGACCGCCTCATTCCCGAAAATTCTCTTGACTATAGACTCAGTTTATTTATCACCCCATACAATAGTTGCCACAGCCCAGAAATTCGTCCAGTTTATTCAGAAGCTTGTTGTCAATGTTTTGATTGCACAACCCAAGAGCCTCCATTGTGTCTAAAAACTGAAAAGTTTATTCCAATTTGAGCACTTGACTTGACTTTAATTATACCAGCCTTCTCCAATCTCTCTTCACCTGATCCCATCAGCCCAAACTTTCCATTTTGTTTCATCCTTTTGAGTTTATTTAACTTCCCTCCAAATGCATCTATGAGCATTATAAAGGAAATTGAAAAATATGGTCAGATGGTTGCACTCCTTTTTTTCAGACATTGTGAATCACACATGTATCATTTCAACAATCGTTCCAGTTGCAACACACATTGGCTGTCGACATATCATTGTAAAGTGTTAACTTTACATGGGTCAGTTTTTGTCCAATGTGCGCAGGAGGGTTTCCTGACACAGTACGTAGAGAGGCTAACATGGGGCGAGGTCACATTAGATTTCGTACTGTGTAATGAACCCTGCCAGGTGTTAGATTGAGCACTTTGGTGATAGTGACCACAATTCTGTTATGTTTACTTTAGTGATGGCAAGAGATAGGTATATACCACAGGGCAAGAGTTAAAGCTGGGGGAAAGGCAATTACAATGCTATGAGGCAAGATTTAGGATGCAGAGGATGGGTAAGGAAACTGCAGGGAACGGGCACAGTTGAAATGTGGAGCTTATTCAAGGACCAGGCAGGGAAGAAGTTGTCAAGGACGGGAACTGTGGTTTACTAAGAAAGTTGAATCTCTTGTCAAGAGGAAGAAGGCGGCTAATGTTAGGATGAGTTGTGATGGCTCAGTTAGGGCGCTTGTGAGTTCCAAGCTAGCCCAAAAAGATCTAAAGAGAGAGCTAAGAAGAGCTAGGAGTGGACATGAGAAGTCATTGGTGGATAGGATCAAGGAAAACTACAGCTATATCAGGAATGAAAGAATAATGAGAGTATGAGTAGGGCCAGTCAAGCACAGCAGTGGAAAGTTGTGCATGGAGTCAGAAGAGATAGGGGAAGCATGATATTAATACTTTTCATCAGTATTCAGACTAAAAAAAGTCAATGTGGTAGAGGAGAACACTAAGATACAGGCTATGAGACTAGATGGGATTGAAGTGCATAAGGAGGAGGTGTTAGCAATACTGAAAAGTGTAAAAACAGATAGGTCCCCTGGGCCAGATGGGATTTATCCTACAATTCTCGGGGAAGCAGGGAGGTTTGGCTTTGATCTTTATGTCATCATTGTCTACAGGAATAGTGCCAGAAGACTGGAGGATAGCAAATCTTGTCTCCTTATTCAAGAAAGAGAATAGAGAAAACCCTGTAAATTATCCACTTACTCTGGTTGTGGGTAAAGTGTTCGAAAAGGTTATAAGAGATAGGATTTATAATGAACTAGAGAGGAATAAGTTGATTCGGGATAGTCAACACGGTTTTGTGAAGGATAGGTCGTGCCTCACTAACCTTATTGAGTCCTTTGAGAAGATGACCAAACAGGTGGATGAAGGTTAAGCTGTTGATGTGCTGTATATAGATTTCAGTAAGGCGTTTGAAAAGGTTCCCCACGGTAGGCTATTGCACAAAATACAGAGGCATGGGATTGAGGGTGACTTAGCAGTTTGGATCAGAAATTGGCTCGCTGAAAGAAGACAGAAGGTGGTGGCTGATGGGAAATATTCATCGTGGAGTTCAGGTACTAGTGGGGTACTGCAAAGATCTGTTTTGGGCCCACTGTTGTTTGTCATTTATACAAATGACCTGGATGAGGGCATATAAGGATGCATTAGTAAATTTGCGGATGACACGAAGGTCGGTGGAGTTGTGGTGAATGACAAAGAATGTTGTAGGTCATAGAGAGACACCGATAAGCTTCAGAGCTAGGCTGAGAGGTGGCAAATGGAGGTTAATGCAGAAAAGTGTGAGGTGATTCATTAGATTACACAGTGTGGAAACAGGCCATTCGGCCCAACAAGTCCACACCGACCCTCTGAAGATCAACTCACCCAGACCCATTCCCCTACATTTACTCCTTCACCTAACATTACGGGCAATTTACATGGCCAATTCACCTAACCTGCACATCTTTAGACTGTGGGAGGAAACCAGGGCACCTGGAGGAAACCCACGCAGACACGGGGAGAATGCGCAAACTCCACACAGACAGTTGCCCGAGGCGGGATTTGAACCCGGGTCTCTGGCACTGTGAGGCAGCAGTACTAACCACTGTACCACCGTGCTGCCCAAATTCACTTTGGAAGGAGTAACAGGAATGCAGAGTACTGGGCTAATGGTAAGGTTCTTGCCAGTGCAGATGAGCAGAGAGATCTTGGTATCCAGGTACATAGTTCCTTGAAAGTCGCCACCCGGATTGATAGGGTTGTTAGGAAGACATAAGGTGTGTTAGCTTTTACTGGTAGAGGGATTGAGTTAGAAAACATGAGACCATGCTGGCAGCTGTATCAAACTCTAATGCGGCCACGTACAGTTTTGGTCACTGCATTATAGGAAAGAATTGGAAGTTTTGGAAAGGAGATTTACTAGGATATTGCCTGGTATGGAGGGAAGGCCTTACGAGGAAAGGTTAAGGGACTTAAGGCTGTTTTTGTTAGAGAGAAGGTTGAGAGGCAACTTAATTGAGACATCAGACAATCAGAGGATTAGACAGGTTGGATGGACAGTGAGAGCCTTTTTCCTTGGATGGCGATAGCTAGCACGAAGGGACATAGCTTTAAATTGAGGGGAGATAGATATAGAACAGATGTAGTTTCTTCACTCAGAGTAGTAGGGACAATGGCCTGCCTGCAACAGTAGTACACTTGCCAACAGTAAGGGCATTTAAATGGTCCTTGGATAGGCATATGGACAAGAATGGAACAGTGTAGGTTAGATGCGCTTCAGATTGGTTTCACAGGTCAGCACAACACTGAGGGCTGAAGGGCACATACTGCATTTAATGTTCTATGCTCTATAATCTTAGTTCAGTAACAGTGCTCTTACTTCTGTATCAGAAAATTGTAAATTCAAGTCCCATTCCAGGAACGTGGGCACACAATCCAAGGTGACACTTCAGTGTCATACTGAGGGAGAGCTTCACTTTCATCTGGGCAACATGTCAAATAGAGGCCTAAAAGCTTTTTTGGTAAAACACATTCTGCTTTTCATCATTTTAGAATTAGAATTAGAATTAGAATTAGAATCCCAACAGTGTGGAAACAGACCCTTTGGCCCAACAAGTCCACACTTACCCTCCAAAGAATAACCCACCCAGACCCATTCCCCTACCCTATCTTTACCCCTGACTAATAACCTACGTTATGGTCAATTTAGCATGGCCAATTCACCAAACCTGCATATCTTTGGATTGTGGGTGGAAACCGGAGCAGGTGGAGGAAACCCAAGCAGATACGGGAAGAATGTCTGTGTGGAGTTTGCATAGCCGCCTGAGGCTGGAATCGAACCCGGGTCCTTGGCGCTGTGAGGCAGAGATGCTAACCACTGAGCTGCTGTGCCGCTCATCATTCTATTGACAAGTACAAAAACAAGTGAAAGTTCACTTGCACAAAACATGCAAATGACTACTGAGACCACATGCCAGAGTTTATTATGCACTTATTATGTAGTAGTCAGAAATGCAATTGAACACATATGGTGACTAATGCAAAGCATTGGACATCACTGATCTGGCTGGTGCAGTGATAGTGCTTCTACCACTGGGCTAGAAGGTGTGGGTTTAAACCCCAGCTGCTCCAAAGTGGTGTCATAAAATGGCTGGACAACACTGATTAAAAATAACAACCCTAATCCAGGTTGACACTTGGGCACCTGGCAGTCAGAAGTGCCATCTTTCCCAGGTAAGAAATCCCGTGACACCAACAAAAGCAAGGGAGTTCTTGCAGTTTGCCAATTCACACTTATCTACTAAACATCATTAAAAAAGATAAACTGCTCATTTAACACCTTGTTCTTTGGGTGACTTTGCTGCCTGCAAGTTGATTGTTTAGCTTATCTACATAAAATTGTGATCTTGCTCCTTATACACAAGAAATCTTTGGAGAGGTGAAAATTTTTGATTGCTGCTTACTGTACAGAATTCCAACATGAAATGCTTAAATGCTCATCACTAGACTGTGACTTCCTGCTTTCACAGGGTGTCACCAATACATCCTCACTTTCTGCAAAGAATGCAGAGCACTAAATCCATCATGAAAATAGCTGCTGCTGGGTAAAAGAAAAAGATGCATTAGACCACAATGAGTCATTTAGAGATAGATTTATCTTCCTCCTCCCACTTATACACCACAGGCATAAGGGCATTTGCAGTCACATTTAGACAACAATTCTTAATTACAATCTTCTCCCTGCAAAATTGCTGAGGGAGCAATTTAAATCGAAGTAAATGAAAATCTAAAGAGCCCAAGTTTATTTGCATTGTAATTAAATAAAGTACACCACTGAGCCACAGAAGGAGATAGGGGGTCAGATGGCCTCAAAAACGTGCTTTGGAAGGTTTGAAGAGTATATTAAAAAAAAAGGGGAAAGATTAAACCACGAACAGATGCTGTTCATCACTGAATAGAAGAACTAAAGTTACCAGCAGGGGCCTTGCAGGGTAGTGGTCGTGTCGATAATTTTGGGTGAGCAGGCCTGATTCAAGGCCTAGCTGCCCTAGATTTGGAGACGCTGGTGTTGGACTGGGATGTACAAAGATAAAAAAATCACACAACATCAGGTTATAGTCCAACAGGTTTATTTGGAAGCACTAGCTTTTGGAGTGTTACTCCTTCATCAGGTGGGTTGTGGGCCACAAACACCTGATGAAGGAGCAGCGCTTCGAAAGCTAGTGCTTCCAAATAAACCTGTTGGACTATAACCTGGTGTTGTGTGATTTTTAACTTGCTGCCCTACATGCGCCACAACATATCTGATTAGATTGATTAAAAAATAATAAAGTTACCAGTGGGGCCTCTCTTGTGATGCAGCAGTAGTGTCTCTCCCCCTGGATTAGGGGGCCCAGGTTTGGGTCCCACCTGCCCCAGAGGCATGGAGCAGCATCCCTGAACAGGTAGATTAGAAAATATCTGCAAGTTATCAGTCTGGGAAAGGAAAATAATAGAGGTGTTACCACCACATCCTTACTGTCTACAAAGAGCGCACAGCACTCAAACCATCATGAATATAGTTGCTGCAGGGTAAAACAAGAAGTACATTAGACCACAAAGGAATTAAGAATTCCTTTAGGAACTGTTTCTGAGGAAGTCAGATGGTTACCTAAGAGATAGTGACAACCATAAGTGTGAAGTGAGTTTTTTTAAAAATTGTGTTAAAAAGTAAAAGCGAGACCCTGTTTTGTTTTTTAATGCACAACTTGCCAACATGAATAGTGCTTAGTCGATGTTTTATTCTTAGTTTGCTTATTGCAGCCAAACGTAAAATTTTGTCATGCCGTCTTTTCGGCTATTTATTCAAAGTGCTATATTTTTAAAAATATAACCTGTCTCTAAGAAGACTGCCTCACGATGGCTGATGAGAATGTGGAGGTCTGTCATAACCTGATGTTATAGCACAGGGCCATACAAACATAAGATAGAAAATGTGATAATCCCACAAAAAGGGGGAATATTGTTGTTATCAAGATTGAGCAGCAATATTCTCTCTTGGCTGCACAGCCATGCAGAAGCAGGAAAGATTAGAAGAAACATAGTTGAGCAGGAGGGATAAGACATAATGATACATACATTGGTACAGACCAGTCAAGAACAATAGGTCTTAATTGCTATTAACTGTGTCTAGTTGCGTGCATGATGTGGAGGCCCTGGTGTTGAACTGGAGTGGCCAAATTCAGAAGTCACACAACACCAGGTTATAGTCCAACAGGTTTATTTGAAAATACAAGCTGTCATAGTGCTGCTCCTTCATCAGGTGGAGGGTACTGATCGGAGTTTTGAACGCATGCAAAGTCCCCTTCCAACCCCATTTGGATTCAGCCTCCTACCCCTCACTTTTGGTGGTCTGCATCGCCCTTAACAGGCTTTTCACATCCTCGATCAAGTGGGGAACAAGGGTGTTATTACTAATGTTAAAAAAAAAAGGTGATTTGGTGACAGGAAAAAAATGCTCAGTTGTATCTAAGAACACTTCTGGATATTTAATAAAAAAGGCAGAAAAAATACATTGAGGAAATTCACGCTAAAAATGATGGTTGGGTATATGCACAGAAAGTTACACTCTAAATAAATTTAAAACTGTGTGAAGATGGTCAACAGAATCCTTCACCACCAACTGGCTTTCTGAATTTGAACAATATTCCACTCAGCCCTTCAAACCTTTCAGTTCACAACACGGTGGCTCAGTGGTTAACACTGCTGCCTCACAGCGCCAAGAACCCAGGTTTGATTCCAATCTCAGGTGACTGTATGTGTGGAGTTTGCACGTTCTCCCCTTGTCTGCATAGGTTTCTTCCGGGTGCCCAATGGCATCCCACAGTCCAACAATGTGCAGGTTAGGTGGATTGGCCGTGCTAAATTGCCCAGTGTCCAGGGATATGTCGGCCAGGTGAATCAGCCATGGGAAATGCAGAGTAACAGAGATGGAGTGGGTCTGAATGGAATGCTCTTTGGAGAGATGGTGTGGTCTTGATAAGTCAAATGGCCCACTTCCACACTGTAGGGATTCTATTATTCATTGATGATTTGTATCCCAACTCTATTAATCAACTTTGGTTTCCTAACCCTTAATATCCAACTGTATTAAACTCTAGCCTTCTTATTTACAAAAATCATATATTATCCTTCCCCCAACCTCAGATTTCCAGTACACTTTGTGTGAAGTACTCCCCAACAATGAATATCCTCACTCTTGAAAGTATTACTTAAAAAAAAATGCTGTTCTGATTTTTCAGCTTGTATTTCTCAAGACACATGCAAGAGTATCACATTTTAAAATGGTCAATCATTTATACTTTATCAGAAATAGAGGACTAATTGGTTAACATGGGGTCTCCCTGACCCTCCATTGCAAAACTTCAGTTTAAAAAAAAAGGCATTCCTAGAGTCATAGAAATGGATAGCACAGAAACAACCCTTCAGTCCAACTCATGCGTGCTGACCAGATATCCTCAATAAATCCAGTTCTATTTGCCAGCATTTGGCCCATATCCCTCCAAACCCTTCCTATTCATGGACCCATCCAGATGCCTTTTAAATGTTGTAATTGTACCAGCCTCCACCACTTCCTCTGGCAGCTCATTCCATACATGTACAACCCTGTGTGTGAAAAAGTTGCCCCTTAGGTCTGTTTTAAATCCTTCCCCTCTCACTTCAAACTTATGACCTCTAGTTTTGGACTCCCCCACCCAAAGGAAAAGATCTTTGCTATTCACCCTATCCATGCCCTTCATCATTTTATCAACTCCCTATAAAATCAGCCCTTAGCCTTCGACACTCCAGGGAAAATAGCCCAGCTTATTCAGCCTCTCCCTATAGCTCAAACCTGGCAACATCCTTGTAAATTTTGTTTGAACCCTTTCAAGTTTCATAACATCTTGGTTGAGATATGCATCATGGTTTGCAACAATCCAGTCTTTCATACACTGAATTCAAATTTCATTATCTGCCACAGTGGGATTAAAATCCAATATGCCCAGAACATCAGCTCAATTTCTTGATTACCAATCTAGTGACATGAACACACTAACACATCCCCATACTGCTTGCCTGGAATATAACATTGGATAAATTGCCTCGAAATACTTGGACAGCTGAAGCAACTGCCTTTGGTTTGCACCTCCAAACTTCATTCCCAGGTCAACACCTCCAGTCAAACGTCAACTCATCTCTCCTGAGATTTCCTTTTGCAGTTGGACATGCAAGTTTTTTTTCTTTGTTTCAGCTATTTCTTGGAACACCTTGCTTTCATTCATTTCGATATTACCAAATGGAGCCAGTACAGTTATGATGAACTGAATGGCCTACCTCTGTGCCATGATTCTACAACTTGTTTACCAAACTTGCCAAGTATACTTTGTTCAACTTTTACATTCATTTAGAACTCGTCCAGACACAGGAAAACTCTAACTTTAACCTTTTATGTACAATCCTGGAAAGCAAACATCAGATTATCAGACCGGATTTTCACCAACTGCCACCATTTCTGACCAAAGGCCACTGGCGAATAATGAAGAGCTGGATGAAATTATGCTGTATTTTTCTGCTCCTCGAACTCCCAGACATTCAGAAACCCATGCCCTTCCCTTTGGTCGAGCTCCGCTAACTAATGTCCTCATGGCAAATAGATCATTGGCCTTTACTTTGAAGACAATGGAGTATAAACGTAGGGAGATTTTGATAAAACTATACAAAGCACTTGTCAGGTGACAGCGGGAATGCTAGAATTCTGGGTCCCTTGTCGAAGGAAATATAAAGTTGGATTATAGGCGGTCCAGCAAAGAATCACTCGGCTGATAAGAAGTATGGAGGAACCATTTTATGAGAAGCAGTTAAGTCGGTTGGGCCTGTAATCACAGTAACTTAGAAGAATAAGGTGACTTTATTGAAACATACAAAGATTTGGAGACGTTGGTGTTGGACTGGGGTGTACAAAGTTAAAAATCACACAATACCAGGTGAGAGTCCAACAGGTTTATTTGGAAGCACAATCTTTCAGAGCACTGTTCCTTCATCAGGTGGTTGTGGAGTATAAGATCGTAGAACACAAAATTTATTGCAAATGTTTACAGTGTGATATAACTGAAATTATATATTGAAAATGACCTGGATTGGTTGTTAAGTCTCTCATCTTTTAGGCTGGGCATGTTGGCTTCAGTTCATTCATATGTAAATTCCAGAATTTTCTTAAAAGTTACATTCTCAAGTGAACTTTAACAATAGGTGCCATGTTGGCCCAGATAATGTATTGAAGGTGTGAGGTGCCCTGTGTGAGGCTGTCTGTGCCCCCATGTTCAGACTGATTCTAATCTAAAAAAGGGGATTTACAGAATCTTACATGGATTCATGCAGTTTTTGACCAAAATATAATGTAATACTGCAAGTACAAATTCACCCCACAAACAGGATGTGTATGAGCATCTGCAAGACAGTGTGTGTGTGTGTGTGTGTGTGTGAGTGAGTGAGAGTGCAAGGGGGTAGAAGTCTGTGAAAGGGTGTGTGTGTGCATGAAAGTGTGGGAGTGTATGCGTAAGCATATGAGACAGCGCTTGTGTATGAGAGAGGGTCTGCGTGGTTTAGGGGTCTGTAAGAGTGTGTGTGTGCATGTTTGCATGCGCACCTGCGTCTGCGTGTATAGTGCAGTGGGGTCACCTGTAGTGTGACATGAACCCAAGGTCCTGGTTGAGGCCATCCCCATGGGTACCAAACTTAGCTATCAGCCTCTGCTCGACCACTTTGTGTTGTGCAGAAGCTGATAGACAAGTTCACCACCCATGGGGATGGCTTCAACCGTGACCTTGGGTTCAAGTCACACTACAGGTGACCCCACTGCACTACATTTACACACAGGCACACACTCCTACAGATCCGATACACTCACGCAGACCCTCTCTCATACGCTAACACAGACACTCCCATACCCATGCTCATACACACACCCTCTCACGGACTTATACCCCTTTACACTCACACTCTCTCTCACAGACACTCATGCCCCCCTACATCCCACCCCCCAACAAACACACATACAAGTTTGTGGGTTGAATTTGTACTTGCAGAGTTACACTTTATTTTGCCCAAAAACTGCACAAATCCATAAGACCTTAAGACATAGGAGAGGAAGTAAGGCCTTTCGGCCCTTTGAGTCCATTTGCCATTTAGTCATGACTGATGGGCATTTCAACGCCACTAACACTCACTCTCCCCAAAGTCCTTAATTCCTTGCGAGATCAAGAATTTATCAATCTCTGCCTTGAAAACATTTAACTCTCCGGCCTCCCTGCGTTCCGTGGCAATGAATTCCACAGGCCCACCACTCTCTGGCTGAAGAAATGTCTCCTCATTTCCATTCAAAATTGACCCCCTCCAATTCTAAGGCTGTACACACAGGTCCTAGTCTCCCCACCTACGGAAACAAATTCCCAGTGTCTACCCTTTTTAAGCCATGCATTATCTTTTAAGTTTCGACCTCATGGAATACAGGGAGAACTAGCCATTAGGATGCAGAACTGGCTCAAGGTAGAAGACAGAGGGTGGTGGTGAAGGGTTGTTTTTCAGACTGGAGGCCTGTGACCAGTGGAATTCTACAAGGATCGGTGCTGGGTCCTCTACTTTTTGTCATTTACATAAATGATATGGATGCGAGCGTAAGAGGTACAGTTAGTAAGTTTGCAGATGACACCAAAATTATAGGTGCAGTGGACAGCAAAGAGGGTTACCTCAGGTAACAACTGGATCTGAACCAGATGGACCAATGGGCTGAGAAGTGGCCCAGATAAATGCGAGGTGCTGCATTTTGGGAAAGCAAATCTTAGCAGGACTTATACACTTAATGGTAAGGTCCGAGGGAGTGTTGCTGAACAGAGACCTTGGCGTGCAGGTTCATAGCTCCTTGAAAGTGGAGTCGCAGATGGATAGGATAGTGAAGAAGGCGTTTGGTATGCTTTCCTTTATTGGTCAGAGTATTGAGTACAGGAGTTTGGAGGTCATGTTGCAGCTGTCCAGGACATTGGTTAGGCCACTGTTGGAATATTGCGTGCAATTCTGGTCTCCTTCTTATTGGAAAGATGTTGTGAAACTTGAAAGGGTTCAGAAAAGATCTACAAGGATGTTGGCAGGGTTGAAGGATTTGAGCTATCGGGAAGAGGCTGAACAGGCTGGGGCTGTTTTCCCTGGACTGTCGGAGGCTGAGGGGTGACCTTATAGAGGTTTACAAAGTTATGAGGGGCATGGATAGGGTAAGTAGGCAAAGTCTTTTCCCTGGGGTCGGGGAGTCCAGAACTAGAGGGCATAGGTTTAGGGTGAGAGGGGAAAGATATAAAAAAAGAGACCGAGGGGGCAACGTTTTCACATGGAGGATGGTACGGGTATGGAATGAGCTGCCAGAGGAAGTGGTGGAGGCTGGTACAATTGCAACATTTGAGAGGCATTTGGATGGGTATATGAATAGGAAGGGTTTGGAGGGATATGGGCCGGGTGCTGGCAGGTGGGACTAGATTGGGTTGGGATACATGGTTGGCATGGATGGGTTGCACCGAAGAGTCTGTTTCCATGCTGTACATCTCTATGACTCTATGACTCCCCTCAACCTTCTAAACTCTAATGAATACAATCCCAGGTTAATCGTATATTAGGCCTACCATTCCAGGGATCATCTGTGTGAATCTCCACTGAACACGCTCCAGTGCCAGTATGTCCTTCCAGAGGTGCGGGACCCAAAACTGGACACAGTATTCTAAATGGGGCCGAACTAGAGCTTCATAAAGTCTCAGAAGCACATCGCCGCTTTTATATTCCAACCCTCTTCAGATAAATGACAACATTACATTCGCTTTCTTAATCACAGACTCAACCTGCAAGTTAACCTTTAGAGAATCCTGGACTAGCACTCCTTTGTACTTTGGCTTTATGAATTTTCTCACCATTTAGGAAATAGTCCATGCCTATATTCTTTTTTCCAAAAGTGCATGACCTCGCATTGCTCGTTGAATTTCATGAGCCATTTCCGGGACAACTCTCCTAAACTGTATAAGTCTTTCTGCAGCCTCTCCACCACCTCAGTATTACCGCCTGTCCACCTAACTTCGTATCGTCAGCAAAACTTCGCCAGAATGCCCCCAGTCCCTTCATCCAGATCATTAACTATAAAATGAGTAGCTGTAGCCCCAACACTGAACCCTGTGGGACACCATTTGTCACTGGCTGCCATTCTGAAAAAAAAACTTTTGTTCCAACTCTCTGCCTTCTGTCAGACAGCTAATCCTCAATCAGTGCCAGTAGCTCACCTCGAACACCATTGGCCCTCACCTTACTCAACAACTTCCCGTGAGGCGCCTTATCAAAGGCCTTTTGGAAGTCAAGATAGATAACATCCACTGGGTTTCCCTGGTCTAACCCATTTGTTACCTCTTCAAAGAATTCTAACATGTTTGTCAGGCATGATCTCCCCTTACTAAACCCATGCTGACTTGTTCTAATCCAACCTTGCACTTCCAAGAATTTAGAAATCTCATCCTTAACGATGGATTCTAGAATTTTCTCAACAACAGAGGCTAATTGGCCTATAATTTTGCATCTTTTGTCTTGGCCCTTTCTTGAACAGGGGGTAACAACTGCGATTTTCCCTGACTCCAGTGACTTTTGAAAGATCACTCCCAATGCCTCCACTATTTGCTCGGCCACCTCGATCAGAACACTAGGATGTAGCCCATCAGGGCCAGGAGATTTATCAATTTTTAGACCTTTGTAGCTTTTCTAGCATTTTCTCTTTTGTAATGGCTACCATACTCAACTCTGCCCCCTGACTCTCCTTAATTGTTGGGATATTACTCATATCTTCCACTGTGAAGACTGACACAAAATACTTATTAAGTTCTTCAGCTATTTCCTTATCTCCCAGCACTAGCCTTCCTGCATCAATTTGGAGTGCCCCAATGTCTACTTTTGCCTCTCATTTGTTTCTTATGTATTGAAATAAACTTTTGCAATCATTTATAATATTATTGGCTAGCCTACCTTCATATTTGATCTTCTCCTTCCTCATTTCTCTCTTTGTTATCCTCTGTTTGTTTTTGTAGTCTTCCCAATCTTTTGATTTCCCAATGCTCTTGGTCACTTTACAGGGTCTCTCTTGATTTTTGATACATTCCCTGGCTTCCTTTGTCAGCCATGGCTGTCTAATCTCTCCCTCCCCCAGGTAGTCTTTCTTTTCTTTGGGATGAACCTCTGTACTGTATCCTCAATTACACTCAGAAACCCCTGCCTTTGTTGCTCTGTTGTCTTCCCCACTAGGGTCTGCTTCCAGTTGATTTTCGTCATTTCCTCTCTTATGCCCCTGTAATTACCTTTGTTTAACTGTAACACCATTACATCCGATGTTGCCTTCTCTCTTTCAAATTGCAGACTGAACTCTACCATATTATGATCACTGCCTTATAAGTGTTCCCTTACTTTAAGATCTTTCATAGTGCTATTTCTTTACTCAGCAAGTTGTGAGTTCATGGAATGCCCTGCCAGTAGCAGTGGTGGACTCTCCCTCTTTATGGGCATTTAAACGGGCATTGGATAGGCATATGGAGGATAGTGGGCTAGTGTAGGTTAGGTGGGCTTGGATCGGCGCAACATCGAGGGCCAAAGGGCCTGTACTGCACTGTATTTTTCTATGTTCTACATTCTATGTAATGAGCCAGACTCTAAGTCCAGAATACCTTGCTCCCTCATGGGCTCCATCACAAGCTGTTCCAAAAAGCCATCTTGTAAGCATTCCATGAATTTCCTTTCAACATTATTCACCGGCAACATTATTCAGCCAGTCCACCTGCGTATTGAAGCTCCCCCATGATCACCGTGACCTTGCCTTCTGACATGCCCTATCTGTTTCCTGGTACATCTCGCACCCTTGGTCCTGATTACTGTTAAGAGGTCTGCACATAACTCCTATTATGGTTTTTTTGCCTTTGTGGTTCCTCAACTCCACCCACACAGACTCCACATCTTCTGATCCTATGTCATTCAGTGTCATAGATTTGATTTCATTCTTAACTAACATGGCAACCCCACCCTCTCTGTCTGCCTCCCTGTCTTTTCGATAAGTTGTAAATTTTTGGATGTTTAACTGCCAGTCCTGAACCCCCAAAACCACGTCTCTGTGATGCCTACCACATCATAATCATTCACGATGATTTGTGCCATTAATTCATCTATTTTGTTACAAATACTATGTGCATTCAGGTAAAGCGCCTTAATGCTAATTTTCTTATTATTAGAGATGTTGGAAATCATAAGCATATGTCCTAAGTTATCCTTCCTTTCTGCTTCATTCATAATCTGCCTTGAACTTCAGCCCTGCACACAAGCTAATCTGCTGCTTATCTTTCTACCTGACTCCATACTCCCTATCGCTTTCCCTTTTCCTTCCCCCGCCCACCAAAAATCTTCCATGTAAGATTCTGTAAATGCCTTTTTTAGATTAGAATCAATCTTAACATTGGGGCACCGACAGCCTCACACAGGGCACCTCAAACCTTCAATGCCTTTTCTGGGCCAAAATGGCACCTATTGTTAAAATTCGCTTGAGAATGCAACTTTAAGAAAGTTCTGAAATTTACATTTGAAAGTACTGAAACCAACATGCCCATTCTAAAAGATGAGAGACTTAACAAATAGTCCTTAACAACAGGCTTTTTCAATATATAATTTCAGTTACATCACACTCTAAACTTTTGCTATATAATTGTTTGTCTTATGCTCTTATATTCCATAACTACCTGGTGAAGGAGCAGCGCTCCAAAAGCTAGTGCTTCCAAATAAACCTGTTGGACTAAAGCCTGTTGTTGCGTAATTTTTAACCTTGAAACATACAAGATTTGTAGTGGACCAGACAGAGGCAAGAATTGTTTCCATGGGCATAAACGTAGACTGAGAGTCACACATTTGAGACAGGATAAGGAGGAATTTCTTCCGAGGATTAGTGAATCTGAAAAATTCTTTACTGCAAAGCATATTGGAGGCTGGTTTGGAAAGTGTATTCAAGGCCAAGATAGACAGATTTGATTTATTATTGCCATATTTACCGAGAAAGTGAGAAGTATTGTTTTGCATGCTGTACAGTCAGATCATACTATACGAAGTACATCAACTCCAGAGAAGGTGCAGAGAGAGAGAGATCAACATTAACATTTCACATGTCTATTCAAAAATCTGATAACAGCAGGAAAGAAGCTGTTCTTAAATATGTTCATACCGGTCTTCAAACTTAGATATCTTCTGCCCAACGTACAAGGATGGAAGAGAGTAAGGGAATGAAAGGTTACTGGGAAATGGCAGAAAAATGGAGAGGAGAATTATTAGATCAGTTATGATCTCAAGGAGTAGTGGAAGACTTGATAGGCTAATGGCCTAGTCCTGTTCCTACATCTTCTGGACAGAATCAGTTGCAGCATCAATCCCTGACCAACTGGGCTGCAGGTAGCAGTTCGATCTCCATAACTATATGGAACTGCTAAGTCAACAGTGCCAAGTTGACAGGTTGATGCACACTGCTCTGTACCCAGGGAACACAAAGCTCTTAGACATACTCTCAGAATCTGGTTCACCATCATCCAATACCAGTGGCCTTTTTGTAAAAAGAATTCCAGTAAAGACAGCAGCATGTCTTATCTCCTAGAACATAAATTTTAGAGTCGACCAACAAACTGCTTGGATGATTTTAAACACAGAGAATAAAGCTTTTAACTTCTAGGCCAGTTGATATGAAACCACAAGAGAAACTCCCAAGTAAACAATGAGTCCCTAGTGTCTATTATTCATGTAAACAAATCTGAAACCATTTGCCAGCTCAAATACGGCACTTAAGCATGAGAATACAACACAGGGCATATTTTACGAATGCAGTGAGTTTCGTAGGTTCCACAGGTACTAGGTTTTAAATTTAAAATATTTTAACGTTAACTGCTTTTACAAGTTAATGGATGGTGTTCATTTCCTCCTGCCAGCAATTCAGGGTGAACAACGCTGATCAAATAAGGGTACTTATCCTATACTTCCCACAACTTTTCTCCCTTTATAATTAAACCCCAATATCAAAGCAAAAAAAACCCCCTGACTCCTCTCATTCGGATTAAGCCAAATCTTTTATGAAGGTGACAAATCTGGAATGGCTGCCCGCCGCCGTTCTCGTCTCCCGCGGCTCGGATTCTTACTGGGGGCCCAGGTCTGATGCGAGGCCTCGGTATCCGAAAATAAAGAGGGGGAACGAATAACAAACAAAAAGAACATAAGCATAGTCCTACACACGCACACAAAAAAATCAAAACTAAAATAAAAGTTACAACTAAATAATCCAAGTTAAAACAAAAGTTCAAACCAACGACTCCCTGATGACACGGTTTTAGAGATGGGGGAGGAAGTAGGAATCTAAAACATTTGGTCATTCATCAAACTTGTTCTGGTTTTTCTTCGGACGAGGGGACTTTAAAAAAAAGTTTTGAAGAAACTTTTTGTACTTACTGTACATGTTTGCCGGCAGGTGACTCCAAACCTTTCCACCCTCCAAAAAAAAACCTCTTTCTTTGTAACAATGTTACTAAACAGACAATCAATCGGATACAATGTTTCTCTATCGGAACTCGCCACAGTCAGAAACCTCAAACCTTCGCGATGTACCCAGCAGTGAACGGGAGAGAACCAGCTCTATCCATCTGCTTCCCCAGTCCCTCCCAGTACCGGCACCGGCTGCGGGAAGCCGCAGGCGCTTTTGTCTGGTTCCTGCTTTGAGAAAGGGCTCAGAGACAGAGCGAGGGAGATAGCACCCACCCCAATACTATTGATCCACCCCACTGACTGTTAGTATTTCCATTTTTATCGTTTCTTGAATTGGAAGATCCGCCACTCGTCAGCATGTATTGTGGCGAGTAAGAGAAAAGGCAAAGTTGTCAAAAAGTTTTCTTGTCTGAAGCAACCATGCCACCTGCAGTCCACATTGTTCACTGGAGAAAATCTCACAGTATTGTGGCTGCTGAGAATGGTCAATCCCACTGAAGCTGGGACCAGTGCTCGAACTATTTCAGAATTTTCCTTTTTGTCCTCAAGTCAACTACAAAGAACAAAGAAAATTTACAGCCCAGGAACAGGCCCTTCGGCCCTCCAAGCCTGATCCAAATGTACTGTCTAAACCTGTCGGTCAATTCCTAAGCATCTGTATCCCTCTGCTCCCCACCAACTCATGCATCTGTCGAGACGCATCTTAAATGAATCTACCGTGCCTGCCTCTACTACCTCTGCTGGCAATGCGTTCCAAATGCCCACCACCCTCTGTGTGGAGTACTTGTCACGTGTATTCCTCTTAAACTTTCCACCTCTTATCTTAAAAGTGTGACTTCTCGTTATGGAATCCTTCCCCCTGGGAAAAAGCTTGTCTCTACCCACCCTGTCTCAACCCTTCATGATTTTGTAAACTTCAATCAGGTCCCCCCTCAATCTCCTTTTTTCTAATGAAAATAAACCTAACCAACTCAACCTCTCCTCATAGCTAACACCTTCCATACCAGGCAACGTCCTCATAAACCTTCTCTGCACCCTTTCCAAAGTGTCCACATCCTTTTGGTAATGTGGCGACCAGAACTGTACACGGTGTTCCTAATATGGCTGAACCAACATCCTGTACAATTTTAACATGACTTGCCAGTTCTTATACTCAACACCCCGTCCAATGAAGGCAAGCATACAATATACCTTCTTCACCACTCTATCCACCTGTGCAATGTACCTGCACTCCCAGATCTCTCTGCCCATCAACTTTTCCAAAGCGTCTTCCGTTCATTGTATAATTTGCTCTAGAATTAGTCTTGCCAAATTGCATCACCTCACATTTGTTTGGATTGAAATCCATCTGCCACTTTTCCGCCCAACTCTCCAGTCTATCTATATTCTCCTGTATTCTCTGACAGTCCCTTATGCTTTCTGCTACTCCACCAATCTTCGTGTCATCTGCAAACTTGCTGATCATACCAACAGTGCTCTCTTCCAGATCATTTATGTTTATTACAAACAACAGTGGCCCCAACACCGACCCCTGTGGAATACCACTGGTCACCTTTCTCCATTTTGAGAAACTCCCTTCAACTACTACTCTGTCTCCTGTTGCTCAACCAGTTCTTTATCTACATAGCTAGAACACCCTGCACACCATGTGACTTCAATTTCTCCATTAGTCTACCATGGGGAACCTTATCAAACACCTTACTAAAGTCCATGTAAATGACACCAACAGCCCTTCCTTCATCGATCAACTTGGTCACTTCCTCAAAGAACTGTATTGAGCTGGTAAGGCATGATCTCCCCTGAATAAAACCATGTTGCCTATCACTGATAAGCCCATTCTTTTCTAAATATAAATAGATCGTATCCCTCAGTACCCTATCCAGCAACTTTCCCACCACCAACATCAGGCTCACTGGTCTGTAGGTACCCAGAATATCCCTATTACTCTTCTTGTACAGGGGGACAACATGAGCAACCTTCTGGTCCTCCGGAACCTACTTGTATTTAAGGATGCCACAAAGATATCTGTCAGGGCCCCAGCTATTCCCTCTCTTGCCTCCCTCAGCAACTTGGGATAGATCCCATCCGGTCCTGAGATTTGTCCACCTTAATAACCTCTAGCCTACCCAACACATCTTCCCTACTTATGCCAATGTGATCCAGACTATTCAAACTTCTATCTCTAATGTCAAGATTCATGTTCCTCTCCTCAGTGAACACTGATGCAAAGTAATCATTCAGAATCTCACCCATTTTCTCAGGTTCGACACACAGCCTTCCTTCATTATCTTTTAGTGGACCAATCCTTTCTCTAGTTACCCGCTTGCTTCTTATATAAGAATAAAATGCTTTGGGATTCTCCTTAATTCTGTTTGCTAAAGCTATTTCATGACCCCTTTTAGCCCACTTGCTTCCTCATTTAAGATTTGTCCTACTCTTCCAATATTCCTCCAGGGCCTGTTCTATTCTTAGCTGCCTACACCTTATGTACACTTCCCTTTTCTTCTTGACTAGTCGTACAATTTCTCCTGTCATCCACGGTTCATGAATCTTGCCCATAAGACCATAAGACATAGGAGTGGAAGTAAGGCCATTCGGCCCATCGAGTCCACTCCGCCATTCAATCATGGCTGATGCGCATTTCAGCTCCACTTACCAGCGTTCTCCCCGTAGCCCTTAATTCCTCTAGACAACAAGAACCTATCAATCTCGGCCTTGAAGACATTTAGCGTCCCGGCTTCCACTGCACTCCGTGGCAATGAATTCCACAGGCCCACCACTCTCTGGCTGAAGAAATGTCTCCGCATTTTTGTTCTGAAATGACCCCCTCTAATTCTAAGGCTGTGTCCACGGGTCCTAGTCTCCTCGTCTAACGGAAACAATTTCCTAGCATCCACCTTTTCCAAGCCATGTATTATTTTGTACGTCTCGATTAAGTCTCCCCTTAATCTTCTGAACTCCAATGAATACAATCCCAGTATCCTCAGCCGTTCCTCATATGCTAGATCTGTCATTCCAGGGATCATCCGTGTGAATCTCCGCTGGACACGTTCCAGTGCCAGTATGTCCTTCCTGAGGTGTGGGGACCAAAACTGGACACAGTACTCCAAATGGGGCCTAACCAGAGCTTTATAAAGTCTTAGTAGTACATCTCTGCTTTTATATTCCAACCCTCTTGAGATAAGAGACAACATTGCATTCGCTTTCTTAATCACGGACTCAACCTGCATGTTTACCTTTAGAGAATCCTCGACGAGCAATCCCAGATCCCTTTGTGCTTTGGCTTTATTAATTTTCTCACCATTTAGAAATTAGTCCATGCTTTTATTCTTTTTGCTAAAGTGCAAGACCTCGCACTTGCTCACGTTAAATTCCATCAGCCATTTCCTGGACCACTCTCCCAACCTGTCTCGATCCTTCTGTAGCCTCCCCACTTCCTCAGTACTACCTGCCTGTCCACCTAACTTCGTATCATCGGCAAACTTCGCTAGAATGCCCCCGGTTCCCTCATCCAAATCATTAATATATAATGCGAACAGCTGTGGCCCCAGCACCGAACCCTGCGGGACACTGCTCGTCACCGGCTGCCATTCTGAAAAAGAACCTTTTATCCCAACTCTCTGCCCATCCTACCCTTTGCCTTCAACAGGACATGCCTATCCTGCACTATCTTTAACCTATCTTGGAAAGCCTCCCACATATCAAATGTGGACTTCCCTTCAAATAGGTGTGTCCAATCCACATTTCCGAGCTCCTGCCTAATTTTGATATAATTGGCCTTGGCTCAATTTAGTACTCTTTCCTTAGGACCACTCTCATCTTTATCTATGAGTATTCTGAAACTTACCCAATTGTGGTCACTGTTCCCAAAGAAATCCCCCACCGCAACTTCTACCACCTGTCCTGGCTCGTTCACCAGTACCAGGTCCAATTGGGCCCATTCCTTTGTCGGACTATTGACATACTGCTCTAGAAAACTCTCCTAGACGCTTCTTACAAATTCTACCCCATCCAGACCTCTGACGTTAAGTGTATCCCAGTCAGAAAGAAGATGGTATTAGTAATAACATTCGCAAATTTGCTGATGATACTAAGCTGGGTGGCAGGGTGAAATGTGAGGAGGATGTTAGGAGATTACAGGGTGACCTGGACAGGTTAGGTGAGTGGTCAGATGCATGGCAGATGCAGTTTAATGTGGATAAATGTATGGTTATCCACTTTGGTGGCAAGAACAGGAAGGCAGATTACTACCTAAACTGAATCAATTTAGGTAAAGGGGCAATACAAAGAGATCTGGGTGTTCTTGTACACCAGTCAATGAAGGTAAGCATGCAGGTACAGCAGGTAGTGAAGAAGGCTAATAGTATGCTGGCCTTCATAACAAGAGGGATTGAGTACAGAAGCAAAGAGGTTCTTCTGCAGTTGTACAGGCCCTGGTGAGACCACACCTGGAGTATTGTGTGCAGTTCTGGTCTCCAAATTTGAGGAAAGACATCCTGGCTATTGAGGGAATGCAGCGTAGGTTCATGAGGTCAATTCCTGGAATGGCGGGACTACCTTACGCTGAAAGACTGGAGCGACTGGGCTTGTATCCTTGAGTTTAGAAGACTGAGAGGGGATCTGGTTGAGACATATAAGATTATTAAAGGATTGGACACTCTGAAGGCAGGACATGTTTCCGCTGATGGGTGAGTGCCGAACCAGAGGACACAGCTTAAAAATACGGGGTAGACCATTTAGGACAGAGATGAGGAGAAACTTCTTCACCCAGAGAGTGGTGGCTGTGTGGAATGCTCTGCCCCAGAGGGTAGTGAAGGCCCAGTCTCTGGATTCATTTAAGAAAGAGTTGGATAGAGCTCTCAAGGATAGTGGAATCAAGGGTTATGGAGATAAGGCAGGAACAGGATACTGATTAAGGATGATCAACCATGATCATATTGAATGGTGGTGCAGGCTCGAAGGGCAGAATGGCCCTACTCCTGCACCTATTGTCTATTGTCTATTGTCTATTGTTTATTGTCAATGTTGGGAAAATTAAAATCTCCCATCACCACTACCCTATTGCCTCTACATCTTTCCATAATCTGTTTATCAATTTGTTCTTCTTCCTCACATTCACTATTGAGAGGCCTGTAATACAGCCCCAACAATGTAACTGCACCCTTCTTATTTTTCAGCTCCACCCATAATGCCTCACTACCCATGATCTCGATAGTGTTCTCCTTTAGCACAGCTGTGATATCATCCCAGACCAGCAATACAACTCCATGCCCCCTTTTACTTCCCTCCTGTCCTGTCTGAAGCGTCTATATCCTGGAACTTTAGTTGCCAGTCATCATTCTGATTTTTGCAAGAAAGTGTTTTTGTTTTCTTTTAAACCAAAAGAACTGCGAAAGTTGTAAACAGAAACAGAAATTGCTGGAAAAGCTCAGCAAGTCTGGCAGCATCTGTGGAGAGAAGTCAGAGGTAAAGTTTCAGGTCGAGTGACCCCTCTTCAGAACCAAGGTTAATTCTGATTTCTCTCCACAGTTGCTGCCAGACCTCCTGAGTTTTTTTCCAGCTATTTCTGTTTTTACTTTTGTTTATTGTTCTGTTCCCCCAACAGATCTAAAAAGACAGAGGGTGTCAAACTTCTCTCAATCAATAAAATAACCTCTCGGGCGACATGATTGGAATCAAGAGGTCTACATGCACTGTTAACATAGTGTTGCAAATTGTTGGATTGTCTTTCCCATAAAAGTGCAACTCCATTAATGTTGTAGTAGAGACCTCCCAAACTTGTATTTGTCTCCCTGACCAAATGCATTGGGCTACTTACAAAGTTAAAAATTGATACTGATTCAGATTGTTGTGACACTCAAAACTGGTCAGACCACTGTTATTTTTGTAGTAAATTCTATATGAGAGAGTACATAATTATTAATTAATGGAAAATAAAACACTAACAATTTAGGGTGACATAATTTGGAGATGCCAGTGTTGGACTGGGGTGGGCAAAGTTGAAAACCACACAACACCAGGTTATAGTCCAACAGGTGTATTTGGAAACACCAGCCTTCAGAGTGCTACTCCTTCATCAGGTGATTGTCCAAACCTGTTGCACTATAACCTGGTGTTGTGTGATGTTTAATTTAGGGTGAGGAAGAGATATAATCTGATATTCAGTTGGCCTCAAAATTAGTGAATGTTTTGCTCCCCCATCCTTCGGACCACAAAAGTGAAAACTTGCCCTCAACTTCTGGGCAATTTTCAAAATATTCTGTTTTTGCCTTGTTGAAGTTACAACTGTGACCTATTTGTCTGTTAAGAATCACAGAATCCCATAATTATTGCAGTGTAGAAAGTAATTCTGCTAATTTGTGTCTCAGCCAATGAACATTGTGGTTTGATGTCATTGTCCTGCCTAGCCTACACCTTGTTTATATTCAAATAGGTTTATTTGGAAGTACAAGCTTTCGGAGCTAACTTCCTGATGAAGGAGCAGGACTCCAAAAAATTGTACTTTCACATAAACCTGTTGGGCTATAACTTGGTGTTGTGTGATTTCTAACTTTGTCCACCTCAGTCCACCATCGGCACTTCCACATCATATATTAAAATAATCATCCAATGTCTTCTCAAATGCCTCAATCAAACCTGTTCCGGCCATATTTCCAGGCAGTGTGTCCTAGAGTCTAACTACTCACCATGTCTAAGTTTTTTTCTGACCTGGTTTTTGCTTCTTAAAATTTGCTTTGAGATGGACAGTGGTCATGACAATATAAATGCCTTTTACTAGACATTTCACTCAGCCATTCCAGAACAGAAATTGAAACATTGCAGCCATTCACGCATCTCCCAAATTGTTCCTTGAAATTCATTAAACATTTTCCTACTTTTCCTTCCTTTTTTTCTTTCTCTCCACTCTTCCCCCGCTCTTTAATGCAATCTAGAAATATTGGAAAAGTGATAGGCTATTCAGCCCTTTGAGCCTGTTCTGCCATTCAATGAGATCATGGCTTACCTGCAGTCTAATGCTGTATACTTGCCTATTGTCCATATCACCTAATACCTTTGCTTAATAAAACTGATTTTTCTTTCTCTCTTGTTTTGAATCTGATGTGACTGTAATTGACCCTATTTCCTTCTCTGTGATTTGCTTGTTTCTTGTTCTCTACTTATATCTGATTACACAAGGAGATGACACTATTTCTCCAGGCAGGGTCGTACATAATTTTCAGTGCAACACATCTTTCAAACTGAGGGGGAAATCAATTCTAACAAATGGGGCATAAGGTGATGCCGCGCTCCTACAAATTCTAAATGATTAAATCAACTTTCAAAGTTAATGATACTTTCAAAAGAAAAAAAATCAAAAACATATTTTGTTTTGGTATTTTTCCAGAAAAAAAAGTATATCTGAAGACAAATCTTTAAACATATGTGTTCTGGGAGAGGATCTGCAGACCATCTTTGATGAAAGGGAGAGGATGTGTGAGAAGCTTTTGGGGAATGTTGGATTGAGTCCTTCCCCCAGATTGACATGGATGAAGGTAGGGGAGCCCTTTATGTCAAGTGTCCCCTCCCGTTGACAGGAGGCCAGAGCAGGGAAAAGTGTAATGCCTTGACCAAGGCAAACAAGTTCATCATTTTCAGAGCTTCAGTTCATCACCTTGTATCAAGAGTACAAAAAGAATCTTTTTGAAGGAAAGGTTAAGCTGAGAGTTGTTCATGTAATTATTCAAAGGAGTGACCAAAAGTAAGAATGTGATAACATGGGCCTTGGGAGTCATCTTTTCTTTTCTGATGAATTAGAAGTTTATTTTTACTGAACTGAAGTTTCAATGCTTGGAAACAAGCCTCTTGTATTTAACAATGTTTTTCAAGATGATCGATGTTTTCAAGAAGGAGATAAATGATGCTGTTGCAACCGAAGGGATCAAGGGACTTGGGGGAAGGTTGGATTAACGTATTGGGTTTCGTGATCGGTCATGATCATAATGAATGGCTCAAGGGGTTGAGTGGCCTACTCCTGCTCCTACCTTCTATGTTTCTAAGTCAGAACTTAGCTGTTTTCCCTTCATGGGTCCAGTTAGCATTTCTTACTGAATGTGGGTCCAGTTTAGGGGCAGGGATCCCCTTTCATAAAGGGCTACAAGGATAGCCTCCTGCTGTCCAAAGGCTTCCACAATGCAGCTGCTGTGCCTTCTCACATGGTTGGACCCCAAATCAACAAATGTCAATATTTCTTGGTTTGCCTTTTGGCCACTGAAGGGGCAAATTTAGGATTTGTGAAATGCGCATGTTCCCCAGGCTGCATGTTGAAACCCTTAATTTTCCAGAGGGCCCAGGAAAGGAAGTTATAATGGGAATATGCTAATACTGCAAACGACAAGGCTGAAGCATTTACTATTGTCTTGAGCTAGAAGTGCCAAGTGGCTAATCCAATTTGCCCTTCTCTTGAGGCGCCCAGCATCATTTAGGCCAGCCTTCAAGCAATTTCATTCACTCCTGGTGATAATCAAGGAAAGGCTGAAAGTACTGCTAAGGCTATCGGTCCTGACAACAGTCCTGCAACAGTATTGAAGACTTGTGCTCAAGAACTAGCTGCACTCCTACTAGCTGAACTCCTAGCCAAGCTGCTCCAGTATAGCCACAACTGTGATTACTGCCCAAAAATGTGGAAAATTGCCAGGATACATTCTGTGCATAAAATCCAGCACAAATACAATCCAGCCTGGAGTGCTGCCCCATCAGTCTATTCTTGATCAGTAAACGGATGAAAGGGGTAATTAAGCAGCACTTGCGCAGAAATAGTCTGGCCACTGACACTCTGTTTTGGTTCCATTTGGCTCCTGAGCTCTTTACAGACTTTATCCAATCATAGGCAAAACAGCTGAACTCCAGGGGTAAAGTGAGAGTGATCATACTGAACGACAAAGCTGCACTTCACTGAGATATGAATACAAAATGCTGAAAAAATACAGAAGGTCTGGAAGAAGGATATTACTGGACTCAAAACACTAACTTTGTTTCTCTCTCCATAGATGCTGTCAGTCCTGTTGAGTTTCTCCAGCACTCTCTGTTTTTATTTCAGATCTCCAGTATCTGCAATATTTTGCTACTTTTTGATCATTTGTCTGAGTGTGGTATCAAAATGTCGAGAAAAACTGGAATAAGGGAGTAAACTCTCACTGGTTGGAGTCATATCTAGCATAGAGGAAGAAGCCTGTAGTTGTCAGAGATCAATCAATTCAGTTTAGGGTCATCTTTGCAAGAGTTCCTCAACATTATCTACAAGGTACAAATCAGGAGTGTGATGAAATGTTCGCCATTTACTAGAATGAATGCAGCTCCAACAACACTCAAGAATTTTGATACCATCCAGGACAAAGCAGCTGGCTTGACTGACATGCCACAGAGGTCATAGTTCTCTACCTGCTCACTGGTGTCAGTGGCCAGATTATGTCTTGGCAAAGTGCTACTTGATAGAACTGTGAATTACCCCTTTTTATCACTTTATTGATCGAGAATAGACTGATGGGGCAATACTCCAGGCTAGTTTTTTAGTTCTGATTTTCATGCACAGAACTTACCCTGGCAATGTTCCATACTTTTGGGTAGTAACCACAGTTGTAGCTGTAGTGGAGCAGTTTGGCTAGGGGTTCAGCTAGTTATTGAGTACAAGTCTTCAGTACTGTTGCAGAACTGTTGTCAGGACCTATAGCTTTTGCAGTGTCCAGTACCTTCAGTCTTCACTTGATTATCACTAAGAGCTAATCCAATTGGTTGAAGATTGGCCTCTTTGATGCTGGGGACCTCAGGAGAAGGGCATGATGGATCAATTGTCAGTGAAGAAGAATGCCTTGTGTCTCAGAATGACAAAGCAATTGGTCTCTGCATACACTTACACTTGCATAAGTTGTGCAGGCAATAGCCCTTCCCATTGGTGTTACACAAAAGTTCAGCAATACAATGCAAAAATCTGAAAATCTTTTCTAACAAAGGGAAGCATTAACTCTGCTTTCTCTTTACAAGTGTTGCCAGACCTGCTGGGTTTGTCCAACAATTTCTGTTTTTGTTTCAGAGTTCCTGCGTCTGCAGTTTTTTTATTTTCTATTAATGTGAAAATGTTGTTCTGATGCTTGATAATTGATGACCATAGATTTGATAGCACATTCCAAATACCTGCTACCAAGAACTTGAAATGTTTTATAAGCAGTCACTGCTGCTTATCACCAAGCTCCCATCTTGGTCTGCTTATGTGGTGTGTTCTTTAGCTCAACAAGGTCTTTTTACCTGAAGAGGCAATACTTATGTTAGCTCCTGTAACATAAGAACTAAACATGGGTAATGTCATACTGTAATATTTAACAGACATTTATTACAGACCCTGGTATCTACTTACATTCCAGTCACACAGACATCGGCTTTTGGGCTAAGGTTATAAACAGTTGCACACTTTGATCATTTTTATATTCACTTGTGGGATATGAGCATCCTGGCTGGGCAAGCATTTATTGCCCGTTCCTAATTGCCCCTTGAGAAGGTGGTGGTGAGCTGCCTTCTTGAACCGCTGCAGTTCACCTGCTGTGGGTTGACCCACAATGCCCTTCGGGTGGGAATTCCAGGATCTTGAAGGAAACATGATGTATCTCCAAATCAGCTAGGAGGGAAACTTGCAGGCGGAGGTGTCCCAATGTATCTGATGCCATTGTCCTTCTAGATAGAAAGTGTCCTGGGTTTAGGAAGGTGCCATCAAAAGATCTTTGAATTTCTGCAGTATATCTTCTACATAATACACTGTGCTGCTACTGAGCATCGGTGGTGGAGGGAATGGATGTCTATGGTTGTGGTGCCAATCAAGCGGGCTGCTTTTTCCTGGATGGTGTGAAGTTTCTTAAATGTTGTTGCAGCTGCATCCATCCAGGCAAGTCACACTCCTGACTTGTGCCTGATGATAAGGTCCCCCATGGTAGGCTACTGCAGAAAATACAGAGATATGGCATTGAGGGTGAGTTGGAGGTTTGGATTAGGAATTGGCTCTCTGGAAGAAGACAGAGGGTAGTAGTTGATGGCAAAGGTTCATCTTGGAGTGCCGTCACTAGCGGTGTTCCGCAAGGATCTGTTTTGGGACCATTGCTGTTTGTCATTTTTATAAATGACCTGGAGGAAGGGTTAGAAGGTTGGGTGAGCAAGTTTGCGGATGATACGAAAGTCGGAGGAGTTGTAGACAGTGAGGAAGGATATGGCAGGTTACAGCGGGATATAGAGAAGCTGCAGAGCTGGGCAGAAAGGTGGCAAATGGAGTTCAATGTAGCTAAGTGTGAAGTGATTCACTTTGGTAAGAGTAATAAAAAGATGGATTACTGGGCTAATGGTAGACTACTTGGTAGTGTGGAAGAGCAGAGGGATCTTGGTGTCCATGTACACAGATCTCTGAAAGTTGCCACCCAGGTAAATAGTGCAGTGAAGAAGGCATATGGCGTACTGGCTTTTATTGGTAGAGGAATTGAGTTCCGGAGTCCTGAGGTCATGCTGCAGTTGTATAAGACTCTGGTGCGGCCGCTTCTGGAATATTGTGTGCAGTTTTGGTCGCCATACTATAGGAAGGATGTGGAGGCACTGGAACGGGTGCAGAGGAAGTTTACCAGGATGTTGCCTGGTATGGTAGGAAAATCCTATGAGGAAAGGCTGAGGCACTTGGGGTTGTTTTCATTGGAGAAAAGAAGGTTTAGGGGTGATTTGATAGAGGTGTACAAGATGATTAGGGGGTTAGATAGGGTTGACAGTGAGAACCTTTTTCCACGTATGGAGTCAGCTATTACAAGGGGGCATAGCTTTAAATTAAGGGGGGGTAGATATAGGACTGATGTTAGGGGTAGGTTCTTCACTCAGCAAGTCGTAAGTTCATGGAATGCCCTGCCAGTAGCAGTAGTGGACTCTCCCTCTTTATGGGTATTTAAGCGGGCATTGGATAGGTATATGGAGGATAGTGGGTTAGTGTAGGTTAGGTGGGCTTTGATCGGCGCAACATCGAGGGCTGAAGGGCCTGTACTGCGCTGTATTCTTCTATGTTCTATGTTCTATGAAGTGCTTATGCCCGAAACGTGGATTCTCCTGCTCCTCGGATGCTGCCTGACCTGCTGTGCTTTTCCAGCATCACACCCTCGACTCTGACTCTCCAGCATTTGCAGTCCTCACTTTCTCCTTGTGCCTTGTAGATGGTGGGCAGACTTTGCGGACTCAGCATGTCATTCTTCAAGTGACTTTGGTATAGATGAAATCTAAGACTTTTATACCATTAGATCACATGACATGATATGGTGATGATATAATGAGCATGTCACTGAATGGAAAACTGCATACTGGCTGTAAGATATGACACAAGACAAGCCACACACTCTCTTGCCTTGGAACTATATCACAATTCCTTCACAGTTGCTGGGTCAAAATCCTGGTTCTCTCTTCTTAACAGTGTTGTGGGTTTACCAAGGACCACAACAACTCAGAAGGTGGCTGGCCACTACCTTTTCAAGGGCAATTGAATGTTGTCAATTGTTATGAAGGTGTAGAGGTGTACTGTATCTTTAAGAGAGAGAGGAAGCTAACAAGGACTGACTGAAAGCACAGAGTTTCCTGAGCAAGGTAAAAATGTAACACTTGGTTGAAACAAATAGCTGGAGTTGTGTTGCCATAGAACAAAAACAAATTCGAATTCGGCCAATCAGTTTAAATTATGCCCCAGATATCAAAATCCAATCAAATTTGAATTTTACTTTTTGAGATGAAATCAAATCAATGAAATGATCCAATGTTTTGTGATATAAAACTGGACACTAACTGAACAGTTAATGGGAGAACTGCCAAGAAAACCAACAAGTATAGATGCTAGCTAAATAGCTCTCTGAAAGGTACCTGTTCATATGAAAGACTCATGAAGCAGAATACTGAAGAAAAGATGACAGAGGAAAATCTGCTAAAGAAGATACAAAGAGAAGATTCGACAGCTGGCTGGTTTTGAAATTTGAATTTTTTTGTAAATCTTAATCAGTGTTGTTATTGGACCAGTATTATAGAGTGGGGAGGTAAGAGATAGGCTTAAAAGACAGGAGTCATAAATAGTTGATTAACATACTCTTGTGGACTTAAAGAATAAAATTGTTAATTTTTACTTTAAATAGTGACTTCTGGGATAGTTCTTTCCCTATTGAAATTTAACAGATTATGGCCTGAGTGTCAGGTTTAAATTAGCAGAGGGGTTTACCCCATGTCATTGCACAATAAATACTGGCCTAGCCAGTGATGCCGACCTCCTGTGAACAAATAGCAAAAGACATACAAACATGAAATTTGGATGAGGTGTAGGCCTTTCAGACCCTGTAGCCTGTCTGCCATTTATTACTGACCTGATTTGGCCTCAAATTCACAAGGCTGCCAGCCCAATAACATCAACGTCCTTGTTAGTTGAGAATCTACCTGCTCTGCCTAAAAGCATCTGGGGAAGAGGGAACAGCATTCTGAAGACCAAAGACTCTGAGAGTAAAAATTCCTCCCCGCCACTAACTTAAATGAGAGAAACTTTAACCTGTGTCCCTTAATTCTAGTCTCTCTCCTGACGGAAAACATCCTTTCAGCATCCATCCTGGTCAATTCTCTCAGGATCTGATATGTTTCAAAAATATCAAATCTCGTTCTCCTAATCTCCAATGGATCAGGCCAACCATATCCAAACCTTTCTTATCAAATAATCCCCCCATATCCCAGTTACCAGTTAAGTGAACCTTCTCTGAACTGATTCTAACAAGTGGATATACTTTATTAAATAAGAAGACCAAAACTCTACACAGTCCTTTAGCTGTGGCCTCACCAATGTTCTAATGCAGCTGCTATAACATATCCTTGGCTTCATGTTCCATCCCCTTTGCAATAAATGACAACATTCCATTTGCCTTCCTGTATCTCTGCAGCATCTCTGCATTAATGCTTTGTAATTCATTTACCAGCATAGCCAAATCCCTTTGAGTACCACTCTCCATTTAAAGTGTGCAATAGTTGGAATGAATTGCTTTTTCCATGTGAAACTGACTATCATAACAAATACATTTATTGTAACATTTTGTTCTTCTTCTCACAGATCAGTCCCAGGACACTGACACTGAGCAGAAGGAATAGGAAAAATGTGAGGTCCAGAAGGATGAAGAGGAGGATGTCTACAATAGGAGGAGGGTGAGAAAGCATGGCAAAATGGCATTGCATAAGCTGTCCCCGTGCTCCATTACAGCAGTGCTGATGTGATAGGGATGTTTGACTGTGACCAACTTTCCTACTTCTCCCTGGGAAATCAGCAATCACCTCTGTTTCCCAGTCCCTCTACCTCTTTGTGAGATGCATCAGTCTTTTCTCTCTATCTCTCTCTCTCTCACACACACACACACACAGTCTCTCTCTCTCTCTCCATCAGGCAGCTGCTTATATTAGCATTGATAAGTCTTTAGGCAGGGACTTGCAGTCTAGACTCTGACTCTATGTCAGGAGATGAGATCCTACTTGAAAGGGAATGAGATGAACACCGGGCTCTGTAAGGTCAGGTCAGAAACTGGACCAGTGTGTGGAAGACTTGAAATAAGACTACAAGAGTCAAACAGCAAGAATAGAGGAGCATCTCAAGTGCTTGTGGATTCTGCAAGGTCCGTCAGCCACTGAGTTACTCTCCTCTCTGTGATTGTCAAGAAGCAGCTGAAAATACTCTGCCATCTCTTCTCAGGCAAGTGACCCAATTGTCACAAGACATACATCCTGCGGCTGACACCAGTGCCCATTTTCCTTGTGGAGACCAGTCTGGCCATGAAGAGCAAACTGCTGCCCTGTAGGAAGGGAACAGTCCCCAGTGATCATCTCCTTGCACACACCTTATTCTGCTCGACTTGGTGCCCAACTCACAGGTCCTTCAGAATTGCTGAGGATGATTCCCTAGCGTGCAGCCAGCAGCTGCTCCATCATAAGAGATGGCTATTGGTCACTATGGGTCCACAGCCCCTCAAAGCAACAATGTGGAACCCAATTTCCAACACCCTCAGAGTAACCAACACATCAGATGCTGGTATTAGGCCAAGGACTTTGCATGTAGGAACATGAGGCTCACAAAGGCAAAGACTATTGGCTCTCCTGCAGAGTCTACCTCCTGCCACATATTGTGGACAGCTTCACAAAAGTTTCAAAATCTTCTAAACAGTTTGATGCATTTTTCTAAGCGTTCATCTTTTGGAAGTTGCAAATTGTTGTCTAGTGTTGTTTCTTAGGATTGATGTTGATGATGTTAAATTATTTCAAACTTTTGATACTTTGAAACTGTTCAAGTTCCTTTGACCAAATCCAACTTTGCAAGTGTTTGCAGATCTGCACAATTTTTAAGATAAGTTGTAGCTTTTCATTTGGCTACCCCAATGCAGTGTTGCCCTTGCTGCAGACTTGCCAGTTAGTGATGTATACATGTTTATTGTGGAACATTTGTTAATAAATCCTGTGATTTCCCCTTTCTTGGACTATTTAGAATAATAAGCACTACCTTTTGGTTGAATCCTTTTGATGAGAATGCACAGTTTCTTAGTTCAAGTTGTGTTGAATTTTGGTGTTTAAACTGTAATGTAAAATGATTTTTGAGAAGATTTGTAGCCTCAGGTTGATGATAAGTGTGTAAGTTAGCTTGCTGAGCTTGAAGGTTTGTTTTCAGATATTTCATCACCATACTAGGTAACATCGTCAGTGAGAGGCCCTGGTGAAGTGCTGATGGTACGTCCCACCTCTCTATTTATAGGTCTTGGTTTTTTAGGGTGGGTGATATAATGTAAAATAAACGTGCCGTTATTTAATTTGCTATTCCACTTCCCAATGTGCACACTGCATTGGGAAATCATTCCAAATCACTCCAGACAAAGTCCAAACTTCCTGGTTTTCCTCCGTTCCTCCTATTTTATTTCAAACACAGCTGTATTCAATGTTGTGGGATAGTGCTGGTTGAATTTGCCAGTGAGCAAGATTAGTAATACTAAATTTTTTCACATAGAAACAGACAATAGGAGCTTGACTAGATCATCTGGCCTTTCAGGCTTGATCCACCACTCAGTACAATCATGGCTGATCCAACTTGGTCCCCTGTTCCCGCTTTCACACCATACCCTTTAGCACAAAGAACTAAAACTATCTCCTCCTTGAAAAGAACTGGAACACTGACCTATGTCTAACAAATGTCAAAGTTGAGACTATGGAGGGATGGACAATGAAAACCAGTATGATGGAAAGTGAACATCCCTTTGTTTTATTTTCAAAACTTTTTGAACTTGAAAGAACAGAATAAGACAGTGCTGTGACTGGAGAAAAGGCCAGGTGGATCTCAATGAATATGAGATCCCTAATTTGGGCTGTTAACCTGACCCAATCAGGGAGCCCTGGCTGACAGATTTAAATAGGAGGTTCAGGGAGTCTTCTCATTCTAGGGACTGACTCTGACCCAGTTGGTTGGATCCCATATACTGTGCACATGTAAATAAAGAGTAACTTGTTGATGGGATACCAGCTACTGTTCAGTTATTTCAGATAGATAATGTCTCATACCACTCACCTGATAAGATAGTTTTCATAGGTTCAATTTAACAGTTACATCAGAAATCTGGGACAAGATGGTGAAAACAGCCAGCAGTGTGAAATGAAAAGGGAATGATCTTTATCAGGAAATGATCTTCAGTAAATCAACACAAGCTTTGTTGACATGTCTAGAGGCCTGTTTTCCACTGATTCCATGCAATTAGTGAAACTATTAAAAAGTATGAATGGCTAATTTTAAGATGTTTCCATCCTTTCTACTGTCTTTAAAAAAGTCTAAATAATATTTGTTATCACAAAGAATTTTGAAGAGTTACTCTGACTAATATTGAGAGGGCTACCCCATGAAAGAAAAAAAAAGCTTCTTTGAGCTTTTTTCCTATTCCCTGATCCCTTGAGCAACAGGTAATCACTAACTGGAACCAAAAGGATAAAACAAGACGGAACAGGAACCTATTCCATCTCTGTTCACCTTTTTTGTCCTATGCCTACCACAAGGGGAACAATAATAAACTGTAATTAAACAGCAGCAGAAACTTATCTTCGAAGTCTATGCATTTTCCCCACTATGACCATATTCCTTGATGTCATTAGTTTCTAGAGATCTATTGTTTCTATCTAGAACCTGTTTAATGATTGACTTTCCACAGCCCCCAGAGATAGAGAATTCTAATGACTCACCATACTGTGAGTCAAAAAGTTTCTTCTATCCTCATTCTTGAGTGGCCTGCCTCTTATTCTGAGGATGTATCCGCTAGTTGTAGAATCACCAGCTAAGAGAAACATCAAACCCACATTTATTTCATCATATCCTGTAAAACGTTTATGAGTCTCAATGAGATCATCTCTCATTCACAAACTCCAGAGAATCCAGTCCCAGTTTCCTCAATTTCTGAATCAAATGGTCTCAATTAGTCCTTCATCAGCCTCTGTTCAAATGCAAATCCATGTGGCGTCTGTAAAAAGTTTTGAGACAGGTCTGTCACTCACCATGAGCAGGGCATTGGAAGACCTACTGGTATTCTAGAAGAGAATATGCTGGAGCATGGTAGGAAGAAAAAGCAATGGGGATTTAACGTTAACATTTTGTACATGTCTGACTTTTGAAGGATATATAAAGCTTGGCTCGCTCCATAGACACAGGTAATGGATGTAATCTTCTGTTGTCTGGCTCGTGCATCACAACACAACAATTAAGGTTTTGTTTTAGCCAGCTGTATAGTTCATTTTGCCAGATGCATTTAATCACATTAAATACATTGGAAGCATCTGTTACCTCTGGGCTGGAAATTTCCACATGATAAATACCCAGGACTGAGTTAGAGTCCAGCTTTGGCAAAGCACAACAGCCCTTCAGTTTGTTTACCTCTCCATCATTAATCCCTTGTTGTGGTTCCTATGGCCCCTTTGCAGAGCATTGCAGCTGCTACTTAATCAATTGACCATCTACACTGCTGAAAGGCTACCAGAGCCAGCTCAACAATACTTTGCGGACAGGTTTCTCTTTGAAGTGGGCTGTCATTGCTGAAACATAACATATTCAACGATTGACAGATATATGCAAAGGGATTAAAGAAAGATGTGAACATTTAGGAAGGATTTAGGGCCAACAATTCTGATGAATTGCTGGGCAGTGAGTTTTTATATACGGCAACATCTTTCAAATATAGATTCAGGTTGAGCCAGGTTGCTGAGGAAGATCTCTTTCTGTATGGTTGCTCATGTTTAACTCATTAACATGAATGTAGGTGACCCTGCATTAGGTCATTGGGAGCATTCTGTGACCACTGGGCATAGCTAAATACATCATTACTTCCAATACAGGGTTGAAAGTTTTACCAGTTGTAATTTCCAGGCTGTCATTCAGGGTCCTCTCTTTTCTGAGAGAGTTGCATGACTTTTCTTGCTTAAAATTGAGATTGATAAATTTATGCTGATTAATAGGATCAAGGGATATGGAGCAAATGGACATTGTGACTTTTTAAAAATTCATTCATGGGACGTAGGCATCATGAGCTAGGCCAGCATTTATTGCCTAGAGGGCAGCTAAGGGTCAACCACATTGCAATGGGTCTGGAATCACGTGTTAGCCAGATTAAGGAAGGAAGGCAAATCTCTTCTCCAAAGGGCAGAAATGAGCCAGATAGGTTTTGTAACAACAAATGTTGCTCAACACAAATTAAAAACTGTGTTGTTAAGCCAGTGGTTGCATGCCACTATTAAGTTAACTTTTCATGGTGGGTTTAGCTGACCTTTGTGGTGAGTTTGTGAGGTTGAAAGGTAATCTAATGACTGAGATTGCAGTGAGTTTTGTTCAGGCTAAAACAGTGTGGAATAAAAACTGAAACAGTCCTGAAAACACTCAGCAGGTCAGGCGGCATCTGTAGAGTGAGAGACAAAGTGAGTATTTAGGATCGATAATCTTTCCTCAGAATTGTAATCAGGATGGAAATAACCTGGCAGTTTTGGGTACTTCACAGGGAGACTACAGGAATCAGGAATGTTTCTTTGCTCAAAAGTGGGGATGGGGAATATAGTCATTCCTTGGGATTTTGACATAGAATAGAATCCCAACATTGTGGAAACAGGCCATTAGGCCCAACAGGTCCACACCAATGCTCTAAAGAGTATCCTACCCAGAAGCATTCCTCTGACTAATGCACCTAACATATACATCTCTGAACACTATGAGCGCTGTGAGGCAGCAGTGCTAACCACTGAGCCACCATGTCATGTGTCCAATTATGCTAGTCAGATCTATAAGGCCAACAGAGACCTTGCAGCCTCAGAGTCGCAGTTGCAGTAAAGGTTAAAAGATGGAGAAGGTTTATCAACAAGAGGGTAAAAACAATGACTGTAGATGCTGGAAACCAGAGTTTAGATTCGAGTGGTGCTGGAAAAGCACAGCAGTTCAGGCAGCATCCGAGGAGCAGGAAAATCGATGTTTCGGGCAAAAGCCCTTCATCAGGAATACAGGCAGAGTGCCTGATGGGTGGAGAGATAAGTGAGAGGAGGGTGGGGTAGGGAGAAAGTAGCATAGTGTACAATAGGTGAGTGGGGGAGGGGGTGAAGGTGATAGGTCAGGAAGGAGGGTGGATTGGATAGGTGGAAAGGAAGATAAGCAGGTAAGACAAGTCATGGGGACAGTGCTGAGCTTGAAGTTTGGAGCTGGGGTGAGGTGGGGGAAGGGGAAATGAGGAAACTGGTGAAATCCACATTGATGCCCTGGGGTTGAAATGTTCCAAGGTAGAAGATGAGGCGTTCTTCCTTCAGGCGTCTGGTGGTGAGGAAGCGGCAGTGAAGGATGCCCAGGACCTCCATGTCCTCGGCTGAGTGGGAAAGGGAGTTGAAATGTTGGGCCACAGGGCAGTGTGGTTGATTGGTGCGGGTGTCCCAGAGATGTTCCCTAAAGGGCTCTGCTTTATCACAAGAGGCCCCCTCTCCAGTTGCTTTTTAAAACCTTCAATGAACAAACATGAAGAGCAGCCAAACCATTGCCTTTGGGATTTGAAGGGTGGGGGTGTTAATCATATCTAGAGAATCACCTTTGGCTGCACCTGCATTGGCAGGGAGGGCAATTGGTTTGTCTATTGGCACAGCAGTTTACTGAATGGTGCTCAGCTCTAATCTCCGAACTAATTTGTATTTGTGCCACGTCAGCTGTTTGGAAAATCCTACTCTTCTCTTATTTTGACCAGGGCTCTTAATGGGCTTACTGAGCTGCTGTTCTCTCAGGGGTGATCAGCCTTACTGTCCCTGTACCCATCACAGCCAAAGCACTGGTACTGTGGGGTGAAGGAAACTGACGTTCCTAACCTCTGCGGGATCTGAAGAACCCATCTGTTAAAGTTTGCTTTTCTCTTCACAGAAGTTCCTTGGACAGGCTGCGGATTTCCAACATGGACAGTGGAGTCATAGAGGTCTACAGCAGAGAAAAAAAAGGCCCTTCAGCCAGTCAAAAACACTTTGCCCCCACCACCCCCCCCTCCCCCCAACCCCTGACCATTCTAACCCATTTTCAGCACTTGGTCCACAGTTTTGTATGCCTTGCCATTGCAAGTAGACTTGCAAATGCTTCCTAAATTATAACAGCTCCTGCCTCGACCACTCTTAAAGGTCTTTGCCTCTACCATCCTTACAGGCACAGTGAATTCCAGATTCCCACCACTGTCTGTTTGAAAAAAAAAATCCTATATCCCCTCTAAACCTCCCACCCCTTACTATTGGACCACAAGATATAGAAGCCTAATTAGGCCATTTGACCCATCGAGTCTGCAGCGCCATTTGAACATGGCTGATATATTTCTCAACCCCATTCTCCTGCCTTCTCCCTGTAACCTTTGATCACCTTAATAATCAAAAAATCTATATCTGTCTTAAATACACTCAGATGGAGTCCACACTCAGCCTGCACACAAGATACATCAGTACAATTACGTGACATTGCCAAACAGACAAGGCGAGAAAACTACACCACGTACATGCACGCCAAGAACAAAAAACTGGAGAAGCTTGGCATTCTTACCAGTAATAGCAAAGCCCGCCCTGGAACCACAGTAGACAACATTATCACTGCGGGGAAGTCTATTGTCAACTTATCGGACCACACCCTGCGACCGGAAGAGATTGAAGTCCTGAGTAGGGGTCTCAACTTCTGCCCCACCACCAAAATGGACTGGTTGGTTCTGGCAGCAGACACAGAGGAGTTCATCAGATGAATGAGACTCGGGGAATTCTTTCAAGGTGCTGGCAGTGATCCCAATGAGCCCACTGATGAACTAGAACAGTCATCACAGGGATCTGTAGAGGAGCGACCAAAAAAGGTGTCAACATGGACCCCAACGGAGGGCCGCTGCCCTGGGCTTGACATGTATGCTCAAACCGTCAGGAAATATATAAATGCCAGATTCATCAGCCGTACCCATAAGGTAGTGCAAAACATCACCCGTTCACAATGCAATGCCATCCAGACTCTCAAAACCAATGACAACATTGTCATCAAACCAGCAGATAAAGGAGGAGCCATTGTCATTCAGAATAGAACAGATTACTGCAAGGAAGTGTACGGACAACTGAACAACCAGGAACACTACAGGCAACTACCAGCTGATCCAACCAAAGAACACACCCGAGAATTAAACACACTGATCAGAACTTTGGAACCAGTCCTTCAGAGCTCCCTACATGCCCTCATCTCACATACTTCTCGTGTAGACGACTTCTACTGCCTTCCAAAGGTACACAAAGCCAACACAGCAGGACGTCTCATTGTGTCGGGCAATGGGACCCTATGTGAGAATCTCTCTGGCTATGTGGAAGGCATCTTGAAACCTATTGTACAGGGGATCTTCAGTTTCTGTCGCGACACTACGAATTTCTTACAGAAACTCAGCACCCATGGACCAGTCGAACTGGGAACATTCCTCGACACAATGGATGTTTCCGCACTCTACACCAGCATCCCCCACAAGGATGGCCTCGCGGCAACAGCCTCAGTGCTCAACACCAACAACTGCCAGTCTCCAAACACCATCCTACAACTCATCCGCTTTATCCTCGATCATAACATCTTCACCTTTGACAACCAATTCTTCATCCAGATACACAGGACAGCCATGGGGACCAAATTTGCACCCCAATATGCCAACATTTTTATGCACAGGTTCGAACAATATTTCTTCTCTACGCAGGATCTCCAACCAACATTGTAGACCAGATACATTGATGACATTTTCTTCCTCTGGACCCATGGCGAGGAGTCACTGATAAAACTACATAGTGACATCAACAAGTTTCATCCCACCCTCAAACTCACCATGGACTAATCTCGACTGTCTGTCTCATTCTCGGACACGTGCGTCTCCATCAAGGACGGGCATCTCAGCACCACACTCTACCGCAAACCCACAGACAACCTCACAATGCTACACTTCTCCAGCTTCCACCCAAAACAAATTAAAACAGCCATTCCCGATGGACAAGCCCTATGCATACACCGGATCTGCTCAGATGAGGAGGAACGTGACGGACACCTGGAAGTATTCAAGGATGCCCTTACAAGAAAGGCTTACAATGCTCAACTCATCGACCACCAGTTCCGACGTGCCACAGCAAGGAACCGTAATGACCTCCTCAGGAGACAGACACGTGCTGCAACTGACAGGGTACCCTTCGTTGTTCAGTACTTCCCAGGGGCTGAAAAATTACGCCATGTTCTTCGTGACCTGCAATACATTATCAATGAGGATGAGTACCTCACCAAGACCTTCCCCACACCTCCACTACTTGCCTTTAAACAACCGCCAAACCTCAAACAGATCATTGTTTGTAGCAAACTGCCTGGTTCTCAGGACAACTCCAAACAACCCTGTCACGGTGGACGCTGCAAGACGTGTCAGATTGTGGACATAGATACCACTATTACGCGTGGGAACACCTACCACCTTGTACATGGCAGGTACTCATGTGACTCAGCCAACATTGTCTATCTTATACGTTGCAGGCAAGGATGCCCGGAGGCAAGGTACATTGAGGAAACCGAGCAAAGGCTACGACAACGGATGAATGGGCACCGCACAACAATCAACAGACAGGAGGGTTCCCTCCCAGTTGGGGAACACTTCAGCGGTCCAGGACATTCAGCCTCAGACCTTCAGGTGACCATCCTCCAAGGTGGACTTCGGGACAGGCAGCAGAGAAAAGTGGCCGAGCAGAGGCTGATAGCTAAGTTCGATACCCATAGGGAGGGCCTCAACCGGGACCTTGGGTTCATGTCACATTATAGGTGACCACCATTGCACTACACATACACACAGATATTCCTACACACACACATTCTCATATACACATGGACACAGGTACACACAGATGCACACACAGACACCCACACATACCCTTATAGACACATACACTCCCACACTCACACATGAATCCCCTCACAGACTTAAGACACACTACACTCACTACACACACACACATACACACTTTCTCACACTCACAGCCCCCACCCCAGACAGACACACACACACACAGACAAAGACCCACATGTACACATATATTTTGTGGGGTAAATTTGTACTTGCAGAGTTAAATTGCACTTTGCTCAAAAACTGCATACATTCATGTAGAGCTCTGAGCTCAAAAACTGCATGAATTTATGTAAAACTCTGTTATCTCACTTTTTAGATTAGAATCAATCTAAACATCAGGTCATAGACAGAGAACACAGGGGGCTAACACCTTTAACATATTGTCTAGCTATCACCATTATTAACAGCTAACCCAAGAATACAACTTTAAAAAAAAAGATTTTGTGATTTACACATAAAAGAAGCCTTTCATCTGTTAGAATACAGTGATAAACAAACAATCACTTTTTCAATGTATAATTTCAGTTACATCACACTGCAAATTTTTGCTATAAATTCTGTGTTACGATTGAGCCCTCCACTATCACCTGATGAAGGAGCGTCACTCCGAAAGCTAGTGTGCTTCCAATTAAAGCTGTTGGACTATAACCTGCTGTTGTGTGCTTTTTAACTTTGTACACCCCAGTCCAACACCGGCATCTCCAAATTTTAAATACACTCAGTGATGTGGCCTGCGCAGTCTTCTACGACAATGAGTTCCACAGATTCCACACCCTCTGGCTGAAGAAATTGCTCCTCATCTCAGTTCTAAAGAGCTGTCCCTTCACTCTGAGGCTGGGCCTTGGGCCCTGGTCTCTACTACTGGTGGAAACATCTTCTCCACATCCACTCTATCCATCTCTCTCAGTATTCTGTAAATTACAATGGGATCTGCCCTCATTCTTCTAAACTTCATTGAGTGCAGATCTACTGCTCTTCATATGACAAGCCCCTCATTCCTGGGATCATTCTTATAAACCTCCTCTGCACCTCTTCCAACACAAGCACATCCTTCCTTAGATACGAGCCCCAAAACTGCTCCCAATATTCCAAATATGGTCTGACCACAGCCTTATCCATCCCCTGCAGTACATTCCTGCTCTTGGATACCAACCCTCTTGAAATGAATGTCAACATTGCATTTACTTTCCTAACTGCCAATTGCAGGGAAGAAGTGAGGACTGCAGATGCTGGAGATCAGAGCTGAAAAATGTATTGCTGGAAAAGTGCAGCAGGTCAGGCAGCATCCAAGGAGCAGGAGAATCAACGTTTTGGGCATAAGCCCTTCTTCAGGTGCCAATTGCACCTGTGTATTCATCTGAAGAGAATCCTGGACTAGGAATCCCAAGTCGCTTTGTGCTTCAGATTTTCAAAGCCTTTTTCCATATAAAAAAAGTCTACATCTCTATTGTTCCTACCAAAGGGCATAACCTCACACTTTGCCACATTGTATTTCATTTGTCACTTCTTTGCCCACTCTCATAATCTGTCCAAGTTCTTCTGTAGCCTCCAGCTTCCTCAACACTACCTGTCCGTCCACCTATCTTTGTCACATCTTCCAACTTAGCTACAATGCCCTGAGTTCCTTCATCTAGGTCATTAGTGTATAATGTGATTAGTTGTGGTCCCAACACCGATCCCTGCAGAACTCTACTAATCACCAGCTGCCATCTCTACCCTCTGCTTTCTACCAGTCAGCCAATCCACTATCCATGCCAATATCCTGTCTCTAAAGCTATGGGGTCTTATTCAGCAGCCTCCTGTGTGGAACCTTGTAACAGGCCTTCTGGAAGTCCTTAAATCCCCAGTCACTGGTTCTTTCACCATGGGAAAGGTTTCTTCCTGTTTATCCCATCTATGCCCCAGATAATTTTGATACATTGGCTTGGGTGGGAGTGGGGAGGAATGGTGGTTTGGAGTGCGGGATAGTAAAGATTTGAGACAAAGATACGTCAACAGCATTTTTTATGTATTTATTTTTTCACAAGACGTAGGCATTGTCACAAAATCAACATTTGTTGGCCATCTCTTGTTGGCCTTGAACTGACTGGCTGTTAAGAGTCAACTAAATTGTGGTAGGTGTGGTGTCACATTATGCTGATAAGGATAGTACGTTCCATCAATGGGTTTTGATAGTTTTAAGATCACCTTTATCAAGACTAGCTTTCAATTCCAGGTGTATTGATTGTATTTAAATGTCACCAGCTTCTGACGGTGTGATTCAAATCCATATCCTCATCATGACCCAGGGATAAAAAAGAACAGGGATACTCAGTAGATCTGGCAGCATCTGTAGAGGGACAAATAGAGTTTAATATTTTGTGTCTGAACTGACTCATGTTCAGCATAAATCCGGTGACCATAATATTCCCAGATTTTCCGACCCCGTGCACTCGCAATAAGTTTTAAAAGGGGAAGAGTTAGATTAGATTCCCTACAGTATGGAAACAAGTCCTTCAGCGCAACGAGTCCACACCAGCCCTCCAAAGACCCATTCCCCCTGACTAATGCACCTAACTCTATGGGCAATTTGGTATGACCTGCGTATTTTTGGACTGTGGGAGAAAACCCACGCAATGTTCAAACTCCACACAGACATTTGCGTGGGGCTGGAATCGAACCTGGCGCTGTGAGGCAGCAAGTGGTAACCACTAAGCCACCGTTAAGTTTTTTTTGAGGTATAATTGATGCCTTGGATGGAATTTCTAATCGCATCAAACCCTTGTTCGTGTATTTGTGACAAATAATGGCAACATAGTCGTTTTATAAATGTCTCTTCGTTACCTTATTATATTTGTCATTTTTACGAATCATTCTGCCCTATTTGACTGCTCGATTTCCAATGTGGTGGCTGACTTTGCTTCCTGTATGTTTATTTGCCCGATATTTGCTGCTCGGGGTGATGGGAGGATTGAAAAGTATAAGAGTAGGAAGTGAAGGGAAGTTTTGTCTGTCTTCAGTGTTTGATGTGACTGGTTTGAATGTGAGTAATCCATCCAGCTCTCCTGGTGAGTGCGGGAAGAGGAGAGGTTGCTGGCGAAAAGCCACAGAGTGAGCTCGGTCCCTTCAAAGGTTTGGACTTTGCCGCCACTTGTGGCGCCCAAGACAAGCTCGGGAGGGAACAAGCTTCCTTCGAGCATCGCCCTGCCTCCGGAGAAGACCGCAAGTCGCTAGCAACAGCCACAAGTGCCCACACAGCAGATTCGGTACAAGACTCCAGAGCAGGTCGCTGCCTGCGACCTCAAGGTAAGGATTCAAGACGTGGAGCTCAAGCCGTCTCGTTTACTAAGTCACACTGACTACACATTTCAATCTGTCTCTTTTTCAGAGTGCTGAAAAGTGCTTATGCCAAGTATAATAGCACCAGAAACCTTTATAATCTATAGCTACCTTGCTATTTTAAAATGCATATTGTTCAACGTAGACATATGTGTACCATGGAGATTACGCATCAACTGGACAGATCTGTTTTTAAATTTGGAAATGTGTTTTTAATGAGTAGTTCAACAGCTACCATAAGCTTTCATTAAAAAAACTTCTTCCCTGTAAACTTTAAGAGTTGATTGGCTTTAACTTGCTTAGCACGTTTTAAATGCAGGACTGACTAATCCGATTTATTTCCTGTATAGATGAATTTAGTGATAACCGCTTTATCTGTGTAGTTTTTTTTAAAGCTTTTTAAAAAGAAGACATGTGTATCTGTATTATTGGCTATTTTTATAGCAAATCTGTTACAGTAATTATTGTAAAACAGCTGCTGTTTTTCAAAAAATGGCCATTTGCTGTTTATGATTTATCTAAGTGTATAATATTTTAAAGTGGATTAATAGCTTTTGAAGCTTAACATTCATTAAGGGAATCACCCTTAAATTGGGGGATGGGGCACCAATGGGCTGGTTGGGAAGGTTTTTATTCGCTAAAAACAGGTGTTGAAAACTAAACGTTGGATGAGTTTTGTCTGTCTTAAAACTTTACTTCTTGAGCCACAACTCACAAGAGGGTTGAGAGCTGATTTGCAGCTTGCATCTGTATCTGCTGTGCCCTGTCTGTTGCTGTCAATAAGAGCTGGAGCCGCTTGGTACATTAAATCATAAAGCCCATTAATTTTTTATTTCCTTCCAATTCACTACCTAAAAATACCCTGCTCATGAAAACCTGTTATGGATGGTTGTGCATCTTTCTTTATGAACACTCCAGGAACATCAAAGCAGTCAGTGGTCATAAATACTGCTTCAAAGGAACTCATTTTTAGGTTTAGCTTCTCTGTCCTCCTACATATTATTCTAGATGGCCAACGTGAACTGAAGACATTGATTTTCACCTTGGGTTTCAAAACCTTGTAAATGTTTCAGTCATTTAGCTTGCATTTTAGTTTCCACAATTTAATGGCAGTTTTGCCGTTTATAACTATCCTCACAGTCCTCTGGAAAGTATTCAGTATTAATCCATACATTTATTATTCCTCAAGGTAAAAACTTTCAGTTGTCAAAAATTTTCCAGTGCTTGGTGTGGTATCCTTCATGTGCTTACCACCAATCCATTTGGAATCTGGGACTAATTGACAATGTCACTTGACATAAAATATCACTTCATTTAGTATCTGTTAATAATTAATTTATGTCAAAGAAAGACAGATTTGAAATTCTCTAAAACTTCTGACTAAAGCACGTTGGAATTTAATGAATGAAGTACTTTTGAACTGTAGTCACTGCCATAATTGAGGAGATGCAACAACCAATCTGAACACATCAAAGTTGTCCGAACATAATAATTAGAAGCAGGAATAGGCCATTTGGCTCCTCAAGCCTGCCTCACCATTCAGTAAGAAGTCGCATGACACCAGGTTACAGTCCAACAGGTTTATTTGAAATCATAAGCTTTTGGAGTGCTGCTTTGAAGTCACTTCACCTGATGAATGAGCAGCGCTTCGAAAGCTTGTGATTTCAGATAGTTGATCTATAACCCAGTGTCGTGTCACTTCTGACTTTGTTCAACCCAGTCCAGACCTCCACATCATGGCCACCATTCAGTAAGATCATGGCAAGTCTGACAAATAGCAAGTGCTAATGACAAGATAATCTGCTGCAGTTGGTTGATTTGAGGGACAGATATTGGCTAGAAATGAACAAATTTGCCTGTTCTCCGACAAAACAGTTTTACAGCTGATTGTAAAGGCAGCAATCTCCAACAGTGCAGCACTCCCTCAAAATCTACTGACATATCAGCCTAGATTATGTGGTTAAATCTTTGAAGTGGAACTTAATCCCTCAGCTGGATGAGAAGGAATAATATTCTTTTTTATTATATTATATTTATTATATTATATAATATTCTGGCGTATCAGTTTCACTTGGGTGACTGTTTATGTGTACCTGGTGTATGATGAATAATTTGTAAGCATTATGGGTGAGTCTGAATCTCCATCGAAGTAACGTTTCATTGCATAATAAAAACACAAAGTGCTCAATGTACTCATATAGGATCCATAAGGGCCTGACATGATAAATTCTGACAGGATGTCTCCCCTCATGGGAGAGTCTAGGACCAAAGGGCATAATCACAGAAATAAAGAATGTCAATTTAAGACAGGGATGAGGAGGGATTTCTTTTCTGTTTTTGGAACTCCAGTGAGCTGTAGGGGCAGAGTGCTTGTGAATATTTAAAGCTGGGATAGATTCTTGATCAGTCAGGGAATCAATGGTTATGGGGAAAAATAGGAAAATGGTAATGAGGAATGTCACATCAGTTATGATCCTATTGAATAGTGAAGCCGGGCAGAATGGCCTACTCCTGTTCCTATTTCTTGAGGAGTTACACTCAGGAGGTCTGGCAACATTTATGGCAAGTCTGACTCTTGGACACTTTGCATTTTCATTTCAGATCCCCAGCATTCAAATAGATTTTTAAAAAAATCTAGGTTGCTAGTTTAGTTTGGCTCTCACTTGCCTGCTTCTCCCTTATGAACCAATTTGATCAAGAATTTGGTCAGTTGCCAAAATGTGTCCATCTTTTGCTATGTGTCATTTTTTTGTTTGTCTGACCATGTTCTTGTGAAGATCCTTGGGATGTCTTATGGGGAGTAAGGTACTACAGAAAACCAAGATGTTGTTATAGGGAAAATAATATTGTCACTTTGAAAGACTTTTGCACAGTGCGTCTAAGAGAGTTTATGGTTGTATTTTAAGCAGCTTCGAGAACTAATACTGTACATGTTAAATTTGAGGACTCAATGATTCTTTCATGAAACTTCCAGAGTGCAGGAAGCTCAGTGTATTAATACACTGTTGTGTGGTGTTGCAACAATGGAGGATGTCGATTTAATTTCTCTCTTATTCCTTTTGAGGAGATTGATTGCAGCTCCACAAGCCTGAAAATAAAAGATACTATTGTTCCAAGTCTGCTTTGTGTACCTTTTGGTTCAAACTGAACACTATCTTTTGACCTTGAAAATAGAACCTTAACTTGGTAGTTAGCTTGATAGTATGAAAGATAAGAGGGATGTGATTCATTTTGAAGTGAACAAGGTTTTTAAAATCAGAGAACCTTACAGTGTGGAAGCAGGCCATTTGGCCCATTGAGTTCACTCCGATCCTCCAAAGAGCATCCCACCAAGACTCACCCCCCTCTACCCGATCCATGCATTTTCCATGGCTAACCCACCTAACCTACACATTACTGGACATTTTGGAGGATTTAACATGGCCGATCTACCTTACCTGTATATCTTTCAATCGTGGGAGGAGACTGGAGCACCCAGAGGAAACTCACATAGGCGGGAGAATGTGCAAACAGACAGACAGCCACCCAAGGCTGGAATCAAACTCAGGTCTTTGGCACTATGTGACAGCAGTGCTAACCACTAAGCCACCACACCGCGTAGTCTGGAGACTGACTTTTTTTTACAAGGCCAATGGTTGAGAATGGAGCTATTTGTGAAGAAGAAAATGCAAATTGATTTATCTGCTAAATAATTTTGTCAAAGATGCACAGTCAGCACCTTCCAAACCCATGACAGCAGATACATGGGAACATCACCACCTTGCAAGTTCCCCTCCAAGACACTCGCCATCCTGAATTGGAAAAATATTCCAAGTGTTCTTTCAGTGTAGCTGGGTCAAAATCCTGGAATTTGCTCCCTAACAGCATTGTGGGTCTAACTACAACAAATGTACTGCAGCCGTTCAAGAAGGCAACTCATCATAATCTTCTCAGGACAGTCAGGGGCATCTATTGATTGCGAGCCCACATCCAATAATTGAAAAAAAATCAGTATCAATCTGGGGTCCGTAACCTGAGGATTACCTACAACTCAACGCATCAACAGTATGTCCCTCAAAGCTCCCTCTATGATGCCTTAATTTTCATTTCTGTTTATATTTATCGTTCTGATAATTTTGGGGGCCAAGGAGGTTTCGAAAGGGCTGGTGCCTCATTTATGGGTTAAATTTTAAACCAGGACCAAACTTTTGAAGTGAGGATTTAAATTCTTTGGTGGATGTATTGAGTGTGCAACAGTGTTTCTTGATACTGTGGGAGTTGCCAGCTGAAAGAATGTTTCCGTTTATGGAAGAATCTCGAATTGGAGGACACACTTTTAAAATACAGTACGTCCTATTTAAAATTGGGATGGGGAGGTATTTCATCTCTCCATGTGTCTTTAGTCTTCTCTTCTCAGGAAGCAGTAGAAGCTATATCATTGAATATTATCAAGGCTGAGTTGGAGAGATATTTGATCTACAAGGAGTCAATATTTATGGTGGGGGCAGGCAGGAAGTGGAGTTATGGCCACAATTAGATTAGTCATGATCTCATTGAATGGAGGAGCAGACTCGAGGGACCAATGGAACCTACTAATTTTTCTGTTTCTCCTGATCTTATAAACAGGTGAATAATAAATGTGCAACCCATGTTACATCTTTCCCAGTTTTCTCTTTAATTGAAAATTGGGACAGTCTTTCCCCAAAACCCCCACTCTCCAGATATGCCCCTGAGGCTATGAGAAGTATTTATGTGGGCCATATGACAAAAGGCTAGCAATACCAAAACAAAAGGTTGAAGATTACTAAGCGTTCATAATTTTCACCCAATTCACTTGGGAAACTCATTTCTTAAGATAGCACATATCATTAAAAAGAGGGAGAATTGTATCACTCAAGGAGAAAGGAGGGTACCGTAGGTTGGACTGTAGCTTGCATTTACTTTGAGCAAGGACCCGGTCTTTCCAACTTAATTAATATCTCTAGTAATTGTCGGGTGGTCCAAGGGTTCCAAATATAGATGGTGTGGTGCCAGTCTCTGAAACACCACTGTCAAGGAATCCTGTGGGGTCCTGGGCAGGACTGAGGAATTGCAAGTAGACCTCCTTGTGTTTCCTTTAATCAGTCCTACTCTTCAACCAGTTCTGTTTGAATATTTTGATTTCTAGACTGCATCTGCATTGGATGCCCTCAGTACCCAATCACATATGTCAAACTTAGAGGACTTCATTGGCAGGCCTGGGTGTTGTTTGAGGTGTTGGATGATCAGGGCTTTGCAAACGGCAGTGAATGGGAATAGCTGATAATGCTCTGGGCATGAGTGGATAGGAACAGAGGCTCACAAAATGTCAAGCACACTGTTCCCAAACATTCAGCAACCCATGGATGTGATGTGATATGAACTGAACATGTTTGATTATTAAAAGCCTCAAATGCTTCAGATTCTTCCCAGATTTTCAAATTCATATTATTTCTTTCAAATCACTCATTCCTCCCTATCTCTGAAACCTCCTCTGGTCCTTGAACACTCTGAGAATACTGCGTTCTTTAAATCCTGGTTATGTGCACATCCTTGAATTTATCTCCTTTTAAAATTAAGTTATATCTCATAACATAATAGGCCAGCATCTAAAGTTTTGTATTTGATCCCCACAGGATTCCTTGACAGTGGTGTTTCAGAGATCGGCATCGCACCATCTATATTTGGAGTCCTTGGACCACCTGACAATTACTGGAGATATTAATTAAGTTGGGAAGACTGGGTCCTTGCTCAAAGTAAATGGATTGGCACAGATTACCTCATGACTAGGCAAGTAAAAGAGCAATCTGGGGTACAGGCAGTGAGAAATCTACCTCTGGAACAGTTTGAGACCTTGAATTCAAGGCAACCTAGCTCAAGCAATGATCTAAATGTAGAAAACATCTCTCTTATGACCTCCTCAAATTCAAATTACTGAGGAATAAGCATCCCATGCCATTAAAAAGGATCATAACAGATTCGGCATTCCTTCTATCCAATTTACTGATTTTCCCCATAACCCTTGAATCCCCTGCTGATATTTATCTCAGCTTTAAATATACATGAATACTTTGCCCCCACAGTTCTGTGTGGCAAGGAATTCCAAAGACACTCAATTCTCTGAGAGAAGAAATTCCTCCTCATTTTTGTGTTAAATTGGCACCCCTTTATTCTGAAACTGTGTCCTCTTATCCTAGACTCTTCCATGAGGGGAAACATCCCCTCAGCATTTACTTTAAACCTCTTTATTCAGACTCTGATTTGTTTCAATGAGATCGCCTCTCATTCTTCTAAATTTCAGTGAGTAGAGTCCCAATTTGTTTAGCCTCCCCCGAATGAACCTTATCTGAACTGCCTCTGATGAAATGATATCTTTACTTAAATAAATGGACAAAAACCGCTGACAGTTCTTCAGATGTGGTCCCTTCAGCACCTTGTACAGTCACAATAAGACTTCCCTACTCTTATATTCCACCTCCCTTAAAATAAGGGCAACATTCCATTCGCATTAGATTTTATTCCAAGGTGAATGGTGCTGTATAAACGCAAATTGTTGATGCTGGTCTAGAGTGTGGATATCGGCAAACCAAGGGTGTGCATCCATAGGTGGGTTATCGACTGAGTTGTCCCCTGATATGAGCCCAGTTAAATGTATTACCCAGCAATGCAGCCGAATTTGATACATTGCCAGGCCAAACCAACAATCTGTGTCAAGTGGTTTTGAATAACTTTTCAAACCAAATGTGCGTGTATAAAATGTGCATTTTCAAAGTCATGTTTTGCATACGAAGTGAACTTGTTTCAACCCTGGGGATAGCCAGTTTGCGGAACCAATTTTGAGTGACCAATTAGAGCTGTTCGGTTTTTAACTGTACATTTTTTTCTGTGATCTGAGCATTCGGATTCTTAATCATTCTGACACATACCAGAAGTTCAGCTGTATCTGGCATTTACCATCAGTTTGATGGATGGGAGTGTGGCATACCCTGGCTATCCAAATGTCAGCTGTGGCTCAGTTGCTTAGCAGAGTACTCTCCATTCAAGTCCACTTGAGGAAACGGCACTCAGTCACATAGAACTCACTGATGTACAATCCTATTCCAGGGATGAAAAACCAGAACAAACATCAACTTACCGCGAGAAGATCATCAACTCAGTTCTTTGATTTGCCCAAATCTTGCTGGCCTCCTCATGATAGAGCTGTTGATGGTGAGGTGTTGATGATTGTCATGTTCCAAGATTCAAGATGACTTGCTGAAAGACACATTAAAACTTGGGGCAGCCACCGCGAAGGTTCAGTGGTGAAAAGCCACTCTGTCAGGCTTACCTAAACCAGGCTGGATACTGTGGAAAATGAGCTGAATGCACCCAAGAATATTTAGCATGAATCATACATGTATATTTCAAAACAAATCTGCAATTGGAAATGTAGTGAGGAACCTCACGATACCAGCTATGTACAAGGTTATAGCAGAGTAATAGTTATATAGCATGGAAAAAGACCCCTTGGTCCAGCTTGTCTGCACTGACCAGATATCCTAAACTGATCTAATCCCTTTTGCCAGCACTTGACCCATATCCCACTAATCCCTTCCTATTCATATACTGTCCCAGATGCCTTTTAAATGTTATAATTGTACCAACCTCCACCTCTTCCCCGGCAGCTCATTCCACACACACTCCACCCTCTGCATGAAAATGTTGCCCCTCAGGTCCCTTTTAAATCTCCCCCCCCCCCCCCCCCCCACCCCCAAACCTATGCCCTCTAGTTTTGGAGCATGGACGTGTTGGACTGAAGGGTCTGTTTCCGTGCTGTACATCTCAATAACTATATGAGTCCCCTATCCTAGGAAAAAGAACTTGGTAATTCATCCTATCCATGTCTCTAATGATTTTATAAACCTCTATAAGGTTACCCCTCAGCCTCCGACACTCCAGGTAAAAAAGGCCCAGCCTATTCAGCATCTTTCTGTAGTTCAAACCTTCCAAACCCAGCAACATCCTTGTAAATCTTTTCTGAACCCCTTCAAGTTTAACAGCAGTTTTCCTATAGCAGGGACTGTAGTATTCTGAAAAAGTGGCCTCACCAATGTCATGTACAGCCACAACATGACATCCCAACTCCTACACTCAGTGTACTGACCAATGAAAACAAAATGCTTTCTTCACCACCCTGCCTACCTGCGACTCCACTTCCAAGGAACTATGCCTGTATCCCTCAGTCTCTATGTTCAACAATTCTACGTGGGACCAGATATCCTATCATTTACTGTGTAAGTTCTGCTCTTGTTTGTCTTAGCAAAATGCAGCACTTCACATTCATCTAAATTACAGGGGAACTTCGATTATCTGAAAGGAAATAGCAGGAGAACTTAACAAGTACTTTGCGTCAGTTTTCACAGTGGAAGACATGAGTAATATCCCAAAAATTAAAGGGTGTCACGGGGCTGAGTTGAGTATGGTTGCCATTACAAAAGAGATAGTGCTAGAAAAGTTAAAAAGTCTTAAAATTGATAAATCTCCTGGCCCCGATGGGATACACCCTAGAGTTCTGAGAGAGGTTGCTGAGGAAATAGCAGAGGCATTGGTTGAGATCTTTCAAGAGTCACTGGAGTCAGGAAAGGTCCCAGATGATTGGAAGATGGCTGTAGTAACCCCCTTGTTCAAGAAAGGATCAAGGCAAAAGATGGAAAATTATAGGCCAATCAGCTTAACCTCGGTTGTTGGTAAAATTCTAGAATCCATCATTAAGGATGAGGTTTCTAAATTCTTGGAAGAGCAGAGTCTGATTAGAACAAGTCAACATGGATTTAGTAAAGGGAGGTCATGCCTGACAAACCTGTTGGAATTTTTTGAAGAGGTAACAAGTAGGTTAGACCAGGGGAACCCAGTGGATGTGGTCTATCTGGACTTTCAAAAGGCCTTTGATAAGGTGCCACACGGGAGACTGCTGAGCAAGGTGAGGGCCCATGGTGTTCGAGGTGAGCTGCTGGGATGGATTGAGGATTGGCTATCTAATAGAAGGCAGAGAGTTGGGATAAAAGGTTCTTTTTCAGAATGGCAGCCGGTGACGAGCGGTGTCCCGCAGGGTTCGGTGCTGGGGCCACAGCTGTTCGCATTATATATTAATGATTTGGATGAGGGAACCGGGGGCATTCTAGCGAAGTTTGCCGATGATACAAAGTTAGGTAGACAGGCAGGTAGTACTGAGGAAGTGGGGAGGCTACAGAAGGATCTAGACAGGTTGGGAGAGTGGTCCAGGAAATGGCTGATGGAATTTAACGTGAGCAAGTGCGAGGTCTTGCACTTTGGCAAAAAGAATATAGGAATGGACTACTTTCTAAATGGTGAGAAACTTAATAAAGCCAAAGCACAAAGGGATCTGGGAGTGCTAGTCGAGGATTCTCTAAAGGTAAACATGCAGGTTGAGTCTGATTAAGAAAGCGAATGCAATGTTGTCTCTTATCTCAAGAGGGTTGGAATATAAAAGCAGAGATGTACTACTAAGACTTTATAAAGCTCTGGTTAGGCCCCATTTGGAGTACTGTGTCCAGTTTTGGTCCCCACACCTCAGGAAGGACATACTGGCACTGGAACGTGTCCAGCGGAGATTCACACGGATGATCCCTGGAATGACAGGTCTAGCATATGAGGAACGGCTGAGGATACTGGGATTGTATTCGTTGGAGTTTAGAAGATTAAGGGGAGATCTAATAGAAACGTACAAAATAATACATGGCTTTGAAAAGGTGGATGCTAGAAAATTGTTTCTGTTAGGCGAGGAGACTAGGACCCGTGGACACAGCCTTAGAATTAGAGGGGGTCATTTCAGAACGGAAATGCGGAGACATTTCTTCAGCCAGAGAGTGGTGGGCCTGTGGAATTCATTGCCACGGAGTGCAGTGGAAGCCGGGACGCTAAATGTCTTCAAGGCCGAGATTGATAGGTTCTTGTTGTCTAGAGGAATTAAGGGCTACGGGGAGAACGCTGGCAAGTGGAGCTGAAATGCGCATCAGCCATGATTGAATGGCGGAGTGGACTCGATGGGCCGAATGGCCTTACTTCCACTCCTATGTCTTATGGTCTTATGGTCTTATGATGGGCGGATACTATTTCGTTCGGATAATTGATTATTTGGTTAATCGATTAAATGCTTTTACGCTGGGGCTCGGAGTTTTTAACGTCTGCTCCCTGTTCCGGAGACAGAGCGAGGCCCCGCCTCCAACCCTACCCCAACACCATTCGACACCGCCCACAACCCTGTGCAAAACCGTTTCCCCACACCCAAGCCCGTGCAACACCTCCACCCTCAACATCGCACTCCCGCCCCCAACCCCGTGCAACACCCCTTTGCCCCCAAACCCGTGCAACACCGCCCCCCCACCCCCAACACCGCAAACCCCACCCACAACCCCGTGCAACACCTCCCCCCCCCCACCCCCAACACCAGACTGACACAAACAATAAATTACTTGGAAATGCAGTTTCTGTGTTAACACAGATAACGATGGAAGCTGTTTTGTACAATGCAATTGGAGGAGCAAAAAGTTAATTATTTTATTCCTTCAGTGGTATTGTTTGAAAAAGCAATGCTGCCAATGACTTCAACTTGTACTTACCAAGCACAATCCTTAAATCTGGATGTAGGTTTGCTCACTGAGCTGGAAGGTTCATTTCCAGACGTTTCGTCACCCTACTAGGTAACATCTTCAGTAGCCTAGGATGGATATGTTGTCCCTACATTGGACACTACACTACATTGGACAAACAGGCAGAAAACTAGCCATCAGGATACATGAACATCAACTAGCCACAAAACAACATGACCCTCTCTTAGTAGTATCCTTACATACAGATAAGGAAGGACACCACTTCGACTGGGACAACACACCCATGTAGCACCACAGGAAATTATGTCACCACAGGAAATTACATCACCAACCCAAAGAAGCCTAAACATATAAGTAGAAAGCAGGAATTATCAACAGTGCTTCGCCCGGAGGCCCACTGAAGATGTTACCTAGTAGGGTGACGAAACATCTGGAAATGAACCTTCCAGCTCAGCGAGCAAACCTACATCCAGAATTCAGGATTGTGCTTGGTAAGTACAAGTTGAGGTCATTGGTAGCATTGCATTTTCAAACAATATCACTGAAGGAAGAAAATAATTAACTTTTTGCTCCTCCAATTGCATTGTACAAAACAGCTTCCATCTTTAACACAGAAACGGGATTGCCAAGTAATTTATCGTTTGTGTCAGTCGGGGAGCTAGAATTGAATGATGATGAGATGATAAGTCAGCGTAAATCTTCCAATTTTCTTTCATTAGACCATGAGTAAGGAACAGATAGTGAGGAGGAGCGAGCAACGTGGAGCTTCCACTGGGACATTCATACCATTTAGGATAGAAAGTCCTCACAAGCTCGATGGTAAGTTCATTATATCTTTCTAGCATGGAAAGCAATTGAATGTAATCCCATTTTCAGTATAACTTAAATGCTATGTCCTCTCTTTAAGATAAGCTGAAGATAAGTAGTGATGAAAACTATGGTTCTGAAGTTGAATCTGATTGAATTCATCATTAACTGTGTTTCCTGTCTGTAGACTGTTTCTCCAGCACTTTGTTTTTATTTTTGCTCTACTGCACCCATAGTATTTTAATTTTGTATAATTAAAATATTGCATATGATATTTTAAGTTGGACATTTATATTTATCTAGTACAATATTTGTGTCATTATGGATCAAAATAACCAATGCAATTATGTATTTGTAGCATTAGGTTACAGATCAAAAAAACACATAAATAATAAGGTATTTGAATTCCATACTGATTACTTCAAGCCTAATGGTGCATCATGCAGGCATGCAAGTATTGACGAGTAATAATTGACCATTTGGTCATATCTGGTCCACTTTCTGGATGGCTGAACATCATGACTAAACATATTCCTTCCTTCCAACCCACTCATTTCCCAGCCACAAATGCCATAACAGTATATAAGGAAGGAATAAACACGATTAATAGGGGAAAATATGTTGGAAAATTGATCTCCAACCCCATCAGGCAATCAAACCCATCCTTGAAGATCAAATTGAACAAATGCCACTTATAATGGCACCTCCATTCTATATGAGACAGTCCCAGTCCCAGCCCAATTGTGGCTGTAATTTGTGTACTATGGCTGGCGTAGAGGTTATCTCTTTGAATTACAATTTTTATACCACCAATCTCAGAATAACAGCTTGATGAATGGCAGGAGCTTAAGTTTTTGTTTTTGCAAAATGTTGTGATGTGTGTGCTTTTTAAGTTTGTCTAGTTCACATGTTGTTAATTTCTAGAAGTGGACTTGGCTTTGGACAATCTTCAAGAGGCCAAATCAGTGGTGAGTGCAATTTTGTCAGAAGGTAACATGATGCATTCTGCACAGATTTTCTCCTCCCACATGGGAGATGCAGGGGGTGAATCGTCATCTAACTGCCCCAGCCCTTACCAGATCTACCACATGCTATAGAAATTCATATTCTGTAGAAATCAGGCTATGTGCCATATTTCACCTCCTTCATTTAGCATTTCATCCATTGGTGAAACTATTATCATTCTGCCTTATTCTGTCAAAAATACAGCTTCATCCCAACCTTTAGTCAATGCTGTTGGCAGTCTAACATGCTTACGAGAAAGAGAAAAAAACAGGCAAATGGGATCAATTGGTTAATCCTTTCAAATAAATGATAGACTGAATGGTCTCCTTCCATTTGTATGATTCGATGAGCTTATAGCACACCAGGTAATGCCATGTGAGATTAGAGTGGACACTAAAAACAATTCTCACCTTCTTTGTCTCTTCTTTTATCCTGTTTATTTGTCTCTGTCATGCAAATTTGAGGATTATGTGCATCGTATGAAACCAAAAACAGTCTGGATGTATTCACAAGATTGATGCCTTTTCTGAACAATGTACTTGGCTTTATTGAGCTCAAGATGTCATTTGAAAACCTATAAATGGAGACTCCCAAAATGTATTTGACAAAATTCCATACAACGCCAATTAGCCAAGTTCAAGGTTAGGGGGAGTTAAGGTCAGTTGGAAAGACTTGAGCAATTCACTGATGGGAAGACAACAGTGAGTATAATTTAAATCCTCTTTTTTAAAAGTTCATTCTCCCTGTTTTCAAAGCCTTTCATTCTGCAACACTTCCTGCCCTTTCCCTTCTGGCACTCTGTACTCCTTTAATGCTGGCCTTCTACGGAACATTGGTTTTAATCAATGTTCCTTAATCCTTGAAATTCCTTCATTATAAACCTCTCTTATGCTTTTACCTTCTCAAAGAACTTCCCAATCAGCCTTCAATCATCCAAACTACTAATTTTTCATGTACTTTGGTATCACATTTTGATCGAGAATGTTCATGGAGTCATACAGCACAGAAAGAGACCCTTTGGTCTAACTCATCCATGCTGACCAAGTTTCCCAAACTAAATTAGTCTCGCTTGCTTTGGGCCCATTTCTGTCTAGAGTCTAGATTACAGTGGTGCTGGAAAAGCACAGCAGTTCAGGCAGCATCTGAGGAGCAGGAAAATAGACGTTTCGGGCAAAAGCCCTTCATCAGGAATACAGGCAGAGAGCCTGAAGGGTGGAGAGATAAGTGAGAGGAGGGTGGGGGTGGGGAGAAATAGGATAGAGTACAGTGGGTGAGTGGGGGAGGGGATGAAGGTGAAAGGTCAGGGGGGAGGAGGGGTGGAGTGGATAGGTGGAAAAGAAGATAGGCAGGTAGGACAGGTCATGGGGACAGTGCTGAGCTGGAAGTTTGGAACTGGGGTGAGGTGGGGGAAGGGGAAATGAGGAATTTGTTGAAGTCCACATTGATGCCCTGAGGTTGAAGTGTTCCGAGGTGGAAGATGAGGCATTCTTCCTCCAGGCATCTGGTGGTGAAGGAGCGGCGATGAAGGAGGCCCAGGACCTCCATGTCCTCGGCAGAGTGGGAGGGGGAGTTGAAATGTTGGGCCACAGGGCAGTGTGGTTGATTGGTGCGTGTGTCCCGGAGATGTTCCCTAAAGCGCTCTGCTAGGAGGCGTCCAGTCTCCCCAATGTAGAGGAGACCGCATCGGGAGCAATGGATACAATAAATGATATTTTGGTGGATGTGCAGGTAAAACTTTGATGATGTGGAAGGCTCCTTTAGGGCTTTGGATGGAGGTGAGGGAGGAGGTGAGGGCGCAGATTTTGCGATTCCTGCGGTGGCAGGGGAAGGTGCCAGGATGGGAGGGTGGGTTGTAGGGGGGCATGGACCTGACCAGGTAGTCACGGAGGGAATGGTCTTTGCGGAATGCGGAAAGGGGTGGGGAGGGAAATATATCCCTGATGGTGGGGTCTTTTTGGAGGAAGCGGAAATGTCGGCGGATGATTTGGTTTATGGGAAGCTTGGTAGGTTGGAAGGTGAGCATCAAGGGCGTTCTATCCTTGTTACGGTTGGAGGGGTGAGGTCTGAGGGCGGAGGTGCGGGATGTGGACGAGATGCGTTGGAGGGCAACTTTAACCATGTGGGAAGGGAAATTGCGGTCTCTAAAGAAGGAGGCCATCTGGTGTGTTCTGTGGCCCTCACCCCTCCAACCGTAACAAGGACAGAGCGCCCCTGGTGCTCACCTTCCACCCTACCAACCTTCCCATAAATCAAATCATCTGCCAGACATTTCCGCTTCCTCCAAACTGACCCCACCACTAGGGATATATTTCCCTCCCCACCGCTTTCCGCCTTCCGCAAAGAATGTTCCCTCCATGACTACCTGGTCAGGTCCACGCCCCCCAACAACCCACCCTCCCATCCTGGCACCTTCCCTTGCCACCGCAGGAATTGCAAAACCTGCGCCCACACCTCCTCCCTCACCTCCTTCCAAGGCCCTAAAGGAGCCTTCCACATCCATCAAAGTTTTACCTGCACATCCACTAATATCATTTATCGTATCCGTTGCTCCCGATGCAGTCTCCTCTACATTGGCGAGTCTAGACGCCTCCTAGAAGAGCCCTTTAGGGAACATTTCTGGGACACCCGCATCAATCAACCACACTGCCCTGTGGCCCAACATTTCAACTCCCCCTCCCACTCTGCCAAGGACATGGAGGTCCTGGCCCTCCTTCACCACTGCTCCCTCACCACCAGACGCCTGGAGGAAGAACGCCTCATCTTCTGCCTCGGAACACTTCAACCTCAGGGCATCAATGTGGACTTCAACAGTTTCCTCATTTCCCCTTCCCCCACCTCACCCCAGTTCCAAACTTCCAGCTCAGCACTGTCCCCATGACTTGTCTTATCTGCCTATCCTCTTTTCCACCTATCCACTCCACCCCTCCTCCCCCCTGACCTAGCACCTTCATCCCCTCCCCCACTCACCCATTGTACTCTATGCTACTTTCTCCCCACCCCCACCCTCCTCTCACTTATCTCTCCACCCTTCAGGCTCTCTGCCTGTATCCCTGATGAAGGGCTTTTGCCCAAAACGTTGATTTTCCTGCTCCTCGGATGCTGCCTGACCTGCTGTGCTTTTCCAGCATCACTCTAATCTAGACTCTGGTTTCCAGCATCTGCAGTCATTGTCTTTACCCATTTCCATCTAGACCTCTCCTATTCATGTACCTATCCAAATGTCTTTTAAATGTTGTAACTTTACCTGCATCTAACATTTCCTCTGGCAGTTCATTCCACATACGAACCACTCTATGTGAGAAAAGTTGCCTCTCAGGTCCCTTTTAAATCTTTCTCCTCTCATCTTAAAAATATGACCCCTAGCTTTTAACTCACCCAGTCTACGCAAAAGACCTTTGCTCTTCACCTTATCAATGCCACTCATGATTTTATGAACCTCTATAAAGTCACCTGTCAGCCTCCGAAGCTCCAGTGAAAATTGTCCCAGCCTGTCCTTATCATTCAAACCCTCCATTCCTGATAGCATCATGGTAAATCTTCTTGAACCTTCTCCAATTTAATAATATCCTTCGTATAACAGAATACAATAACTGTACACAGTACTCCAAAAGAGGCCTCACCAACTTCCTGTATAACCTTAACATAACATCTTAACTCCTGTCTTCAATGATCTGAGAAATGAAGGCACGCATGCTAACTGCCTTTTTAACTATCCTGTCTATCTCTGATGCAACTTTCAAAGAACTATATGCCTAAACCCCTCGGTTTCTGTTCAACAAATGACCCATGGTCCTACCATTAACCTGCCCTTGTTCACTTTACCAAAATACAACACCTCTCATTTATCCAAATTAAACTCCATCTGCCACTCCTCAGCCCATTGACCTAATTGATCAAGATCCATTTGTAATCTTAAAGCTAACCTTCTTCACTGTCGACAAAACCACTAATTTTGGTGTCGTCTGCAAACTTATGAAACATGCTTCCTAAATTCTCATCCAAATCGTTCATGTAAATGACAACCAATGGTGGACCCAGCAATGATCCCTGTGGAACGTTGCTGATCACAGGCCTCCACCCTCCACCACCTCTCTCTGTCTTCTGCCATCGAGCCAATTTTAAATGCAATTCGCAAGCTCTTCCTGAAAACACTATATAAATATTATGTCAGATCCCTTCATGATTTTGCACTTGTGCCTCATAAAAAAATTTCAATCTTTATTTTTAAATCTTAAACAGACCACAGCTTCAATAAAATTCTTTGGAGGGAAACAGTTCCTGATTTCCGATTTGCTTTTAGTTTCACCTTTGATGGGATGTGAGCAACACTGGCAAAGTCAACATTGGCTGTCCAGTTCTCAGTGCCATTTGAACTGAGTGGCTTGATTGGCCATTTCAAAGGACATTTAAGAGGCAGATGTTGTGAATCTGGTGTCATATGTCGGTCAGACTAGGTAAGACAGCCAATTGCCTACAATGGAGGATCCAGATGGTTTTTTTTCAAACACTGGTGATAGTTTCATGGCTATCATTACTGAAATTAGCTTTCAATTCCTGATATGTTATTATCTGAGGTGAAATTCAACCAGCTGCCCTAATGTGATTTGAATCTGTTGCCCTTGTTCGCTTGGCTTGCTGGATTACCAATCCATCTTCCTGACTTCACCCTTCGGTGGCTTGGCTCTACTTTTAATGTCATGCCCTGTTCTTCTGGACTTGCCTAACCCAAGACATTGTTTCTCTTAATCTGCTCCATCAATCTATTAATCACATTTAACACTTATGCCGACTCTTAATTTTCTATACTCAAGGAAGTACACTGTTTTAGCCCCGGTATCATCCAGGTTAATCTGTGCTGTAACTCACAGGAGCCAATGCTTGGGTAGATTTCCTGAATGGAACACAATAATCCCAATTTGAATTTATTGTCCTGTGTACTGCGCACACTGAAAAGCTTTGTCTTGCGAACAATACAGGCAGATCACATAGTTAAATAACATAGATAAGCAAATAATAGGTAAACAGCGGCAAAAACCAAACCACAGGTACAGGCGAATGCTAAGAATTTGTGAGTCCATTCAGTATTCTAATAACAGTAGGGTGGAAACTGTTTCAAAACTGGCTGGTGCATGTGTTCAAACACTGGTGATAGTTTCATGGCTATCATTACTGAAATTAGCTTTTAATCCCTGATCTGTTATTAATTGAGGTGAAATTCAACCAGCTGTACCTTCTCACCGATGGTAGAGGTTTTAGAAAAACATTGCCAGGTTGGGATGGATCTTTGAGAATGCTGGCGGCCTTTCCTTGACAGCGGGCCTAGTAGATAGATTCTGTAGCTGGGAGGTTGGCCTTTGTGATTGTCCGGGCCGAGTTCACCACTCTCTGTAACCGTCTCTGATCTTGAATGATACAGTTGCCATAACAGGTAGTGATACATCCAGACAGAATGCTCTCGAAGGCGCACCTATAAAAGTTGGCAAGGGTATTCGCCATCAGGCCAAACTTTATCAGCTGCCTGACGAAAAAGAGACATTGTTGGGTCTTTGTAACCAGTGCGCCCACATGAAGAATCCAAGACAGCTTGTTGTTGATGACCACTCCCAGGAGCCTGATACTCTCCACTTGTTCCACATCTGCTGTAATGTAATGTGTAGCGGGGCATGAGTAACATTCTGCCGAAGTCAATAATGAGTTCCTTGGTTTTGCCGGCATTGAGAGCTAATCAGAGCTTTATCAAAATAAGCATTTCCCAGACTGGTGACTTCTTCCACCTTGAAGGACAAGGGCAGATGATACATATAAACACCACAGATGCAAATCCCCTCCAAGCCACACACCATCCCAACTTGGAAACCTATTACCATTCCTTCACTGTCACCGGGTCAAAATCATCAAATCTCCCTCTCTGACAGCAAACCAGAGGGCGTGCCTACATCCCAAGGACTGCAACAATTCAAGAAGACATCTCACCACCATCTTTGAGAACAACGAGGAATGCACAGCCAGTGTTGGCTAAATCCTGTAAATGAATAAAAACTGTTGCATAACATCCTCCATAGTGTATCCTGGCCCCAGTCCTGAAGTGAGATGATCATTTGACATGCTTATTTGTAACAATTGGCAAATATTTTGGCTTATTCCTAGTACTCAGTGCTTTTCTTCAGTCAGTAAACAATTTTTTTAATGTGTGACATGTAATTGGGTCAGATTAACCCAGCTTTACAATCTTAAAAAATGAGTCGAAATCCTAAACTGCACAAAACAATGTTACTGTTGCAACCAATCTGTCAAGTACCCTTAATACATAATGATGTGCGCATTGTGGTTTGTCAAAGGCTCAGTCTTGTCTGAATTACACTCCGACTGGAGGTCACACTGTGTGTTAGTTTGAATATTAACAAGACTGGACTTGCCCATTTTTCTGAACTTTGATTTTTTTGGCAGAATTTGCCACACTTGTTTGCCAGAACCCATGTGTCTCAATCACTTTGCAATATATGAAAATAAAACAAAGGACTGCAGATGCTGAAGATCTGAAACAAACATAGACAATGTTGGAGAAGCTCAACAGTCCTGGCGGCATCTAGCCATAAAGCATGGAAACAGATCCTTTGGTCCAACCAGTCCATGCTGACCATAATCTCAAACTAAACTACTCCGACTTGTTTACTCCTGGCCCATATCTCTTCGAACATTCCCTATTCATGTATTTGTTCAAATGTCTTTAACAATTACAAAAGCATTGAAATTGTATCCACATCTACTACTTCCTCAGGAAGTTCATTCCACAACTGAACTACCCTCTGTGTAAAACAAAATTGCCCCTCATGTCTTTTTCAAATTTTCTCTCCTCTCACCTTAAAAATGTGCCCCCAGTCTTGAAATTCCCATCCTAGGGAAAAGACGATAACCATTAACTTTATCTATACCCCTCATTATTTTATAAACTTCTGTAAGGTTGCCTCTCAACCTTCTATACTCTAGTGAAAAAGAGAAAACAGCGTTTACGTTTCAAGACCAGTGCCACTCTTCTCAGAACAAATGCTACCAGACCTGCTGAGTTTCTCCAGCAATTTCGTCTGACTTACAATCTCCCAGGATCTTGTGAGGTTCTCATCGTGGATTCATTTTTGATTATTTTTAGTGTTTGTCTTCTGCTCTTCCATCCCTCTCCCAGCCTGTAGTAGTAGGATATAGTTCCATCAGCAGCATCTTCCCATGTGCACATTCTTCCAACATGTATGCCAGGATTGTGAGTGCGACTGAGCTATTTGACTGTAGGAGGCATTACAGTAAAGACCAGGCTGGTGTCACTCAGCTTTCAGCAAGGCAGAAACCTGGTTACTGTATTTGACTTCTCCCTTGACTTCATCTTTGTGCCATGAATGCTAATACTGATGCACCTACTGCTATACTCTTGGATGTGTAGGGCATAATCTGTCTTGCTCTCTTCCCTGTTCAACAAGTCCTGGAATGAGCTTCAATCTCTGAGCTTCTGTCCCAGAGGGAGGGTTTCAACCCACTGCACAACATGAACTCCTGCACAATGTGGAGGACAGGAACAGGCCATTCAGCCCAACTGATATACATTGCTGTATATATTCCTCTATCCATCTTCCTCTAAATCTAAAAAAAACTGTCCAATTCTTTTTCCTAGTCCTCATAGTTAGGTTTCCCCTTCAATGCATCAGTGCTACTTTCCATAGTTCTCTTAAATGTTGCTATATTTTCAATGTTCTTTGATTAAGGAGAATATCCTGAAACCCATGTTAATTTATTGATGATTGATAGATATTCAGGGCTCCTTATATGGATCTTCTGTGGCTGTTTGCTCGTTAGCTTAGGAACCAAATCTGGCTTTACACGGTTTATATGGGGGACTGATCACCAAGGAGTTTACAACACAATTTTAAATTCAAGTCAGAGAAACTAATAAATGTGATATCATGATTTGAAGCTCTGAATCCAATGAAGGTGCAGTCACAGTTCTTGTAGATATTCAATGGGATAGGTGCAGAGACGCTTTGGTGAGGGAATTCAGTGGAAGGGAGTACAAACTAGACATGAAAGTTAATCCATTTGAGGAGTGAAGTCAGGAAGCATTTCTTAATACAGGTATCATGGAAGTTTGGAATTTGTTCCCTCAGTAGATGATCAGGATTAAACCAAGTTCAGCCAGCACCTGATGAACGAGACAACCACCTGGTGAAGGAGCAGCGTTCCGAAAGCTAGTGCTTCCAAATAAACCTGGTGGACTACAACCTGCTATTGTGTGATTTTTAACTTTGTACACCCCAGTCCAACACCGGCACCTCCAAATCATGTTCAGCCAGAGTATCGCAGGTTATGGAGCAAAGGAGAATAAATGGGGTTGAGGACTAGATGGACCATTAATATTGGAACAGACTGGAAGAGCTAAAAGTTCCAGTTTGCTGTTGATGAAGGTGTCTATCCTTGATTCAGATTCTTCATTCAGTTCTTGTTCAGACCCGGGTTCAATTCCCGCCTCAGGCGACTGACTGTGTGGAGTTTGCACGTTCTCCCCATGTCTGCGTGGGTTTCCTCCGGGTGCTCCGGTTTCCTCCCACAGTCCAAAGATGTGCAGGTCAGGTGAATTGGCCATGCTAAATTGCCCGTAGTGTTAGGTAAGGGGTAGATGTAGATGTAGATGTAGGGGTATGGGTGGGTTATGCTTCGGCGGGGCGGTGTGGACTTGTTGGGCCAAAGGGCCTGTTTCCACACTGTAAGTAATCTAATCTAATCTTGTTTTCCAATCAACTTCATTCTTTGCTGGAGATTTGAGCATATCCAGCAAGGTCAGAACTGTTGCCTGTCCCTAATTGCTATTGGACTGATGAGCTCGTTTGGCCACTTTAGAAGGCAGTGAGGAGTCATCCACATTGCTCTCAGTCTGGAATCACATGTAAGTCAGACCAGGTAAGGATATCAGATTTCTGTCTCAGTGGGCATCATAGAATCCTACACCATGGAACCAGACCCTTCAGTCTAACCAGTTCATGCCAACCATGTTCCCAAACTAAACTAGTCCCACTTGCTTGTGCTGGGCCTATATCCCTCCAAACTTTTCCTATTCATTTACTTATCCAAACATTTTTTAAATGTTATAATTGTACCTGCATCCACCACATCTTCTGGCAGTTCATTCCACATGTGAATCACTCTCTCTGTAAAAAGTTGTTGCTCCTCATGTCCTTTATAATCTCTCCTCTCACCTTAAAAATATGCACTCTAGTTTTGAACTACCCCACCCCAGGGAAAAGACTTGTCATTCACCATATCGGTGCCCTTCATGATTTTATAAACCTCTACAAGGTCACCTTTCAACCTTCTACACTCCAGTGAAAAAATTTATTTTTGAAGATCATTGCTTTCAGTTGTCATAGTCATCATTAATAGGACTAGCTTTATATGCCAGATCTTTTATGAATTTAATTTACATTCCCCTAGCTGCCCTGTCAGAATTTCGTGAAGGTATTTCCCACTTGCTGCGGTAGCTTAGGATCAGGGGCAAAATCTCAAAATGAGGAGCAGGCAACTTAGATGGATGTATGGAAAAATTTCTTTACTCAGAAGGTAGTGAACTTTTGGAATTCTCTGCCTCCAAGGGATGTGGAAGCTGGGTTTTTGAGTTTGTTGAAGACTGAGAAAAGTAGATTTCTATGGGTGGAAGCTTACAGGGGTCTGAGTGACGTGGGCTGTAGGGAGATTTGTGACAGAATTGCAGATGAAATCCAGTGAGGCCGACCTTGATTTTGTAGCAGCTCACTGTATCTTTTCTGCATCAGTGGAGTGCTGGGGGAAAGTTTCTCTTTTAGCAGCGATACATTGCCAATTATGAGCTAACATAGGTCGTTAAAAGTCTCATTATTGCCACGACTCACCTTATTAATCATCAAGTTCCTCTCTTACCAGACCCTGTCAGTCAAGAAGGTAGCTCATCACCTTCTCAAGAGCAATGAGGGACGGGCAATGAATGATGGGCCCAGCCAGCAATGCCCACGTCCCAGCACTGAATTTAAAAAAAACCGAAGCTTTGAGAATTTCTCAATGTGGAAGTTAGAGTAGGAACCAATTAATTAAGCTCACAGCCTGCTCCAAGTGATCTCCATGTTGGGCACTGGGCATCAACATCTCAGGGCATGTGCCAACACACACCCCACATCTATAGACATTGGCATTCGACATGTTCCAGCCTCAAGGATCCATCATGGCACGTCTCTGATCCACCTACAGGATTCTTGTGCATTTTAATGCAGCACCCTGAGCTGCATTGGGTACATTGTCATCCAGGACACTATGCTCTGAGGGACACGCACCCAGCTCATGGACTAGACCAGTCTGCATCCATTCTCTCACTGTTACAGCACTCACTCACTCACTTCGAGCCTACCTGGATGCTCACAGCATCTCTGCTTTGCCTTTATATGCTTTTCCGCCTCAGCCAGGGATACCAGGCTCACAACCATCAAGCACTCTCACAAAGCTAGCCATAGTTATCAGCAGTCATCAGAGATAGCCTTTGCTCACAGGCTCCCAACACAGAAAGTCAAAGGCAGCCTCCAATACCAGTCAAGGGGCTTTTTTTTCTTATTTACTCATTGGATGTGGGCATCCCTGGCTAGGCCAGCATTTTTTGCCCATCCCTAATTGCCCAGAGTTAGGAGTCACCACATTGCCGTGGGTATGGAGTCACTTGTAGGCCAGTCCAGGTAAGGATGGCAGATTTCCTTCCCTCAAGGAGATTAGTGAAACAGATTAATTTTCACAACACTCAGGATGTTATTAGCTGAGCATTTATTTTAATCCAGATTTTTATCGGATTCAAAAATCTACCATCTGCCATGGTGGGATTTGAGCCCACGCCCTGACAGGGTGAACCCAGAATTCTGAATTACATGTTGAGTGACATTGCCACTGTGCCACCACCTTCCCTTAGGTCTTATGGTTATAAACATTCCAAAAAAACTGGTTGCCACTGGCACTAGACCAAAAATCCGAAGATTCATCTCTCCGTGATGAAAGATATGGGTATAATGCAGGAAGACGAAGTTGAAATAGAAAATCAGCCATGATCTCACTGACTAGTAGAGCAGGCTTGAGGAGCTGAATGGTCCTATTTCCTGTTTCTATTTCTCATGTTGTTCTTTCCTTTTCTTTTGTTAATACCGACCTCCTCTAACATACTTCCTTATGGGATTTCTTTTCAAATTTTGTTGTGTAATGCTTTTCTTTAAATACTTTACTATGTGAAAGTGCTTTGTTAATTCAAATTGCTACTTAAGTGGATACGTTTCTGGAATTCTGTCTTGTTCCAAGGGACGTTTTATACTAGCATTGTTTCAGGAAATGTTTTCAGTCACTTTGCATCTGCCCAGAATGTGCCAGCATTGCCTCATTGGGCTGAATGGCCTTCTTCTGTCCCATTTGTTCAGTGTAATGTCAGTTTTAGAAGAAAGAAAATGCTTCAGGTTCTAACCTAAAACTTCTGCGCTTTGTTTTCTTTTGATTTGGTTTGCTCTTGCTGACTGACAGCATTTTTCAAGGACTTTGTTTTGCCCCTGTTCCTGGATGCCCTTCCCTGTTTTATCCTGTGCTAATTATCTGTTGCTGTACCTGTCAGCGGGTGAGCTTTCGCCCAGCTGGGGGTGTTGACTCAGCTTCACCAAGTAATAAAAATGCAATACAAACAAAGACTTCTAAGCTGAACTCTCTGGATGAATGGATCACATTTACCTTCTCTACATTTGGAGCCCTATGGCATCTTCCTTTGTGAACACTAATTGTCCATTAATTCAGCTTTCCCTTTGTGAATGGCTTTGTTCAGCTGATTGAATGTGTCAAACGATCTGAGTTTTGTTTTGTGTACCCAGCATAGAGCACAAAACATCGAATTACATCTGCCATTTTCCATCTGCATGCACTTCTTTCTCATGTCATTTGTGTTCATGTTCCTCTTGCCTTCCAGCAATTTTCCACTATAACTATAATGTTCCCTCAGCCCATATGTAAAAATGTAAAGCTGTTCGGCTGTAATGCAAGTTTGTTTTTCTTTCTTCTCTCGCCTCAGTTGGCAGGACGGTGCAATTGCAATTTGACAGGTTGATGCAGCCAGTTCCCATTCTTGTATTCATGGAGATCTACAGCACAGAAAAAAAAAACCATTGTGTCTGTAATGGTCAAAAACACAGGTTTAGGGTGAGAGGGGAAAGATATAAAAGAGACCTAAAGGGCAACTTTTTCACGCAGAGGGTGGTATGTGTATGGAATGAGCTGCCAGAGGAAGCAGTGGAGGCTGGTGCTATTGCAACATTTAAAAGGCATCTGGATGGGTTTATGAATAGGAAGGGCTTGGAGGGATATGGGCCGGGTGCTGGCAGGTGGGACTAGATTGAGTTGGGATGTCTGGTCGGTTGGACCGAAGGGTCTGTTTCCGTGCTGTACTTCTCTTTGACTCTAAGTATTCCAATCCCATTTACCTGCACTTGACCCATAGCCTGGTGATGTCAAGACATAAATAGGGGAGGTGATGCCCTAGTGATATTATCACTGGACTGTTCATCTGGAGATCTAGGCAATGTTTTGGGGGCCTGGGTTTGAATCCTGCCATGGCAAATGTTGGAATTTGATTTCAATAAAAATCTGCAATTAACAGTCTGATGATGACCATGAATCCATTGCTGATTATTGGAAAAACCCACTTGGTTGACTGGTATCCTTTAGGGAAAGAAACTGCCATCTTAGTCCGGCCTAGATGTGATTCCAATCCCACAGCAAAGTGATTGACTCTGAACTGCCCTCAGGGTAAATGTTGGCTTGCCAGTGATACCCTCATCCTGGGAATGAATGTTAAAAGTTTCACCTGGACATGAGAATTTATATAGCACCTTTCAATGCCACAGAATGTCCCAAGACTTGTTACATCCAATGAAGGACATTTGGAGAGTAGACACTGTTTTCATGTAGGAAGGTGTAGCAATGAAACTGCACACAGCAAGTTCCCACAGCAATGTCGTTGATGAGATATTTTGTTTTTATGATGTTAATTAAAGATTAGATATTGCCTGGGATGCAGGGGATAATGTGCTCCTGAAAGATAATATCACTGAGATCTATTGTGCCCTGCTGGGAGGTGGGACGTTGGTTGAACATCTCATCCAAAATGTGGCATTTCTGAGAGTGGCACATTCTCTCAGTCCTGCACTGACAGACAGGCTTAGTTTTTAGTCCTCCCATCTCTGGAGTGCACTTGAACCTGCAGTATTCCAACTCACAGGATAAAATGCTATGAATTGAACCACAGAGAAAGCAAAGAATATATGATTGGATTATTCCTGCAGACCCTCGTCCAAGTATTTCCTCTGTTTAACAGATCCATAATCATTAGTTGAATTAGATAGCAAAAGATGTTTAGAGATTTACAAGGGGTATTATAGTAAATTTATAGCTCAGCACAAATACTCCTTTTCCTTCTGGACCTTTTCTCCATCTGGATGAAAATCCCCTCTGACCCAGGAAAAACCCAACTCTTTTTTTCCTTGGTTAACCTACATTTCTGGGCTTTTGCCCGAAACGTCGATTTCGAAGCTACTTGGATGCTGCCTGAACTGCTGTGCTCTTCCAGCACCACAAATCCAGAATCTGGTTTCCAGCATCTGCAGTCATTGTTTTTACCTACATTTCTAATCAACCTGTTCAAGGATATTATTACACATTTCTGGAGCACGTGGGAGTTGAACCAGGGTCTTTCAATTTAGGGGTAGAGGCACTACCGCTGTGCCACACGAGGGCCCTACTAGCTATTTTCTTTCGAAATAAATCACCTCAAAATCACTTGTGTCATTAATTAAACATCCACAGGGGCAATGCAACAATACTAAAATGGAAGGGTAGGGTAAGAAGGAGGAGTTGAAAAGTTTGGCACTGGAAAAGTACAGCAGGTCAGTCAGCATCCGAGGAGCTGGAGAGTCACGTATCAGGCATAAGCCCTTCATCAGGAATGTGGGGAGAAAGGGGACTGAGAGATAAATTGAAGGGTGGGGATGGGGCTGGGGGGCAGTTAGCTGGGAAGGCGATAGGTAGATGTGGGTGGGGGGTGATTTTTATAGGTCAATGGGGAGGGTGGAGCGGACAAGAGGGAAGGAAGATGAACAGGTTGGACAGTTCAAAAGAGTAGTGCCTAGTTGGAGGGTTGGATCTGGGATGAGGTGGGGAGAGAGGAGATGTGGAAACTAGTGAAGTCCACATTGATGCTGTGCGGTTGGAGGGTCACAAGGCAGAAGATGAGTTGTTCTTCCTTCAGTTGTCAGGTGGCTTGGCTTTGGTGGTGGAGGACGCCCAAGACTTGCATGTCCTTGTGAGAGTGGGAGGGGGAGTTGAAGTGTTTGGCCACAGGGCAGTAGGGTTGTTTGGTGCATGTGTCCCAGAGATGCTCCCTGAAGGGCTAATGCCCAATATATCAATTCACCTACTCCTTGGATGCTGCCTGACCTCCTGTGTTTTTCCAGCACCACACTTTTCAACTCTGAGTCTCCAGCATCTGCATTCCTCCCTTTCTTCTAAGAAGGAGGAGGTTAAATTAAAATGCAAGTAGAAGGAGAAATTATGCACTCCAACCCTATGATAACCACCTCCTTGAGAACCCAGCTCTGAAATGCAAAGTCCAGTTAGCATCACCTACTCTTAACCAGCTATGGAGCTGTTCTGTTTGACTGTTAGCTGGACCTGCATTTCTATCAGTGACAGTCTCTAGCACCACTTCATCTCAAGATCACACTTGGGGCCAGGTTTCATTCAGGGGGTGGGTATTGGAAGTTGGGAATTTTTCCCATTTCTGCCTTGGAGGAGCCTCTCTGCCCTATTGCATATTATAGATTCAACTGTGACCAGAAGGTGGATACACTCCCTTTGGAAGTAGGTGTCAAGCAGAAACAGGGGGAGGCAGAGGGTGAGACTGGCAGATTAAAAGGCCTGGCACCTTGTTGGCCCAGTTGTATCCACAGATATTACATCCTGTAATCCTCGGCTCTGTTCCCTTCCCTGCCCCCCTTATCTTCCATGCTTACTCACCCAGAATGTACTCTGTACACAACCAATGAATGATATAATAACACTTTTCCTGATGAAGGGCTTTTGCCCGAAATATCGATTTTATTGCTTCTCGGATGCTGCCTGAACTGCTGTGCTTTTCCAGCACCAGTCTAATCTAGGCTATGGCTTCCAGCATCTGCAGTCATTGTTTTTATCTAATAACACTTTTCAGTCTACACATGAGGAAAAAAGAACAGACGTTCACCATTCTCTTGCTTTTCCTACTTATAAAGCTGTCATAAGGTCATAGAGATGTACAGCATGGAAACAGACCCTTCGGTCCAACTCATCCATGCCAACCAGATATCCTAACCTAATCTGGTCACATTTACCAGCACTTGGTCCATATCCCTCTAAACCCCTTCCTATTAGTATACCCATTCAGATGCCTTTTTAAATGTTGTAATTGTACCAGCCTCCACCACTTCCTCTGGCAGCTCATTCCATACATGCACCACCCTCTACTTGAAAAAGTTGCCCCTTAGGTCCAGTTAAATTTTCCCCTCTTGCCCTAAACCTTTGCCTTCTAGTTCTGGACTCAATCAATTGCAGGCAGTAAATGTCTCATTGAGTCAACTTTCCACTTCACACTTCTAACTCTTGACCAAATAAACAATGAGATTGGGGGAAAAAAATCTCTTCAAAGACCGATGAGGTTGCTGCATTGCAATGGGATGGCAATGATACAAAAGAAGTGGCACTTGGCTTCAAGCTGTGAAAACAGATCTCTGCTGAGCTGATGTCATTATCCATTCTTAGAGCTCAGCCGAGCATTCATAATGGGGAAAAGCAATGCCTGATAACCTGCTATCACTGCTTCTATGATTTGGAGATGCCAGTGTTGGACTGGGGTGTACAGAGTTAAAAATCACACAACACACCAGGTTGTCATCCAAAAGGTTTATTTGGAAGCACTAGCTTTCAGAGCACTGCTCCTTCATCAGCTGGTTGTCAATGGTTGTCTATGGATGCAGTTGTCAATGTTGTGGGGTTTATGTGCATGACATCTAATTTCTTCAGTGTCTTGTTTGCTTTCAGTTGCAGCAGATTGAGAACAAGTTGCATTTTCAAGAGGAGGACCCTCTTGGAGAGCCGAGCTTCCCAAAACGATCACAGTCCGAGGCATTTGGTGAGCTCAGCTGATGTACTGACCGAGGGATTTCTAAGTGAAGGGGTTTTGTAGAATGATTCAGCACAAAATAGACCATTTGGCCCACTATACTTGTGCTAGACTTTTGGTGAAAGTATGTAATTAATTCCACACAAACCGGTCTTTTCACATCATCTTGTATTTCTTTCCCTCTTCAAATGTACATCCAATTCCCTTCAGAATGTTACTATTGAATCTGTTCCCATTACCCAATAAGCTTATGCATTTCTTTTAGCAACAACCTGCTGTGTAATTTAAAAAAAAATGTTTCCACAGCTTACTTTGGATTCTTTTGCCAATCACCTGGAATCTGTTTACCAATCCTTTGTGCTATCATCCATTAGAGTCTGGGAGGGAAGCCTGAGACCAAATCAAATCAGAGCAAGTGATTATAAATGTTAATTATAGTTCACATTACTGTCACCATGTGTCTGTGGCGCAGCGAGTGAGTGTTAACTTTGGAGTATGGGGCTGCTGATTGTGTGGGCTGTTTTGTTCTGAATGGTATCGAGCTTCTTGAATGTTGTTCTTGAGTGCACTTCTCCAGCTTTCTTTACACTCCTGCCTTAGGCCTTGCAGATATTGGACAGGCCCTGGGGGGAGTTACTTGCTGTGAATTCTCAGCCCCCGAGGATCATTGGACCTAAAACATTAACTCTGATATCTCTACACAGATGCTGTCAGATCTGCTGAGATTTTCCAGCAACTTCTGTTTTGGTGAGGGATTCAGTGATTCAGTAATGCGGTTGAAGGTTAAGATGGATGGACTCGCTCTTCGAGTTTGGGTGGTTTGAATTTCTCTTGCTGCTGATCAAACAGAGCCTGAAGGCTTTCCAGGTCTTGCTGTATTTGGACATTTATTGCTTCAGTATCTGAGGGATTGGGAATGGTGCTCAACACTGTGTAATTATCAGCGAATATTCCATTTGACCTTCAGTTTCATTGTTTAAATGTAAACCCATTGTCTTGGCAGACCATAGAAGTGCTCTTTCATTAGGAAAGATGGCTGTTGGTGGTTTAACCTTATTTGAGGTTAGAGTAGAGTTTGAGAAGCAGTGTGGGTATTGAGTGCTGCATTACTAACTGACCCCTCCCATCATCTACGTGATGCCTGCACACCGTCTAATATTTCCTGTAGTTGTGTGGACCTCCAAGGTCTGTGTGTGGCAGTGTCTTCAGGAATCAGAAATCACTGTGGCCACATTCCATGCATGGACTCTCCAAGCATCTGCACCTTTGAGAGAACATTACTTGAGGCTCCAGCTCAGATTCTTGTGCTGCCTTGCTAGTTACATTCCAGCCAGTTTGAGTGCTTGCCTACAATTAATGATTGTGATTAACAGTGTAGCTGGTATCAGCTCATTGAACCTTCAATACTCACAGGGGCTATGTTAAGGGGCTGCCATAGTATCATGCAGGAAACTGGAAACTGAGCTGTAAACTAGCTCCCTTGCTAGCAGTACATAGATTAGTTGTTTTTGAAAGTGGAGATTGGACGTTGTTGAGGCATAGTGAGTTTTTTTTAGTTTAAAATTAAGATGGAACAAGGTGATTTCTTTATGGCTGATGAGTCAAAGTTGGTTTCGTTGGCTGCTCAGTGTACAATGAAGGATTGTCACTGGCACTAACAGAGTGGGATGGGCTTTAAGTAATCAGCAGGTCCAGAATTTCAATAGACAAGGGCATGTCGGGGCTTGTTCTGCTCTACTAAACAACTGACCTACAGGAAAAGAGAAAACATTTCAGTGCATTTTCTTTCAAGCTCTCGAGGTTTGAGGTGGAAGTCTGAGAGATTGTTATAAAAAACAGATTGGCGATTAATTTATCCTGATTGCGGTTGAAGGCCTGACCTGCTGGAATTACAACAGAAAGGCTTGTGAGATGGTTACCATGCCGATGTACTATGCTGCCGTTGTGTTCTTGTTGTAGGATGTGGTGTGAATTGCACTGGCAACACTACAAAGCAAGATCGTTCTCCCCAACAACCACGTTCCCGAAAATCCTGTGGACCAGACAAACACAAAGCCCTGAGTTCTGAGTGGTCTTCTCCCTTAAGCAGGTAAAAGTCTTTTATTCTGAGACTCCTTGTTACAAGATAAAGAGAGCTCAGGTTTACAATCAGAGACTTTGCGAGTTTGGGAATGGATCGTCGATCCGTATGTTTGTGGAAAGAGTTCACGGCGGCCCATCAAGCCAGCTGCTTGGGACTACTTTGATTACCCTCTCCTCCTCCTGACCTGTCCTGCTGTCCTTCAGTAAGAGCCCTGCAGCCGTGGCTGAAATGTGTGGTTGTGGCTTTATTGAGGAAGCAATGCACAGTCAGAGGTTCAAATCATACTGACAACTGCAGCACATGAGTTTATCCCTATTTTTTTGCAGAGTTCACAGATGTCAAACGGGACAAAACCAGGGTTAAAACTGACTGCCTTTACTCTGGACTCAGAAAAAAATTGACAATTCCATCTCCTTGGCCACTACCAAAGTGGAATGAAACCACAAGCCAAAATAATTGCCCTAAAGAAGTAAGTGGTCAGTGGCAGCTGTATCACAACACTCAAGACCACTCAAGGGTGGATTTTATGACCACAAATCAGATGCACCCCACCCCCAGCTCCCCGACTTCCACATGTTCTGGAATGCTGTGTCCAGTTTCTGGTCGCCATGTTATAGGATATCATTAAGCTGGATGGGGTTCAGAAAAGACTTACCAGGATGAGTTATAAAGAAAGGCTGAATAAGGTGGGACATTTTTCACTGGAGCATAGGAGGTTGAGAGGCGACTGTATAGAAGCTTAATCATGAAAAGTATTGATAGCGTTAATGATAGGTGTACTTTTCCTGGGTGGGGGATTTCAAAGTCGAAGAGTGTTGTGCTGGAAAAGCACAGCCGGTCAGGTGGCATCCGAGGAGCAGGAGAGTCAACATTTTGGGAATAAGCCCTACATCAGGAATGAGACATCAGGATGAAGGGCTTATGCCTGAAACATCGACACTCCTGCTCCTTGACAGGCTGTGCTTTTCCAGCACCACACTCTTCAACTCTGAACTCCAGCATCAAGTCCAAAATCAAGTTTCAGGGGCACAAGATGGCACCGACAAGCAAAAAGTTGGTTTGAAGTGTGTCTGCTTCAACGCCAGGAGCATCGGAATGAGGTGTGTGAACTTGCAGCATGGGTTGGTACCTGGGATTTCGATGTTGTGGCCATTTCGGAGACATGGATAGAGCAGGGACAGGAATGGTTGTTTCAGGTTCCAGGATTTAGATGTTTCAGTAAGAACAGAGAAGATGGTAAAAGAGGGGGAGGTGTGGCATTGTTGGTCAAGGACAGTATTACAGTTGCAGAAAGGATGTTTGGGGACTCATCAACTGAGGTAGTATGGGCTGAGATTAGAAATAGGAAAGGAGAGGTCACCCTGTTGCGAGTTTTCTATAGGCCTCCGAATAGTTCCAGAAAGGTAGAGGAAAGGATAACAAAGATGATTCTCGATGGGAGTGAGAGAGACAGGGTAATTGTCATGGGGTCTTCACCTTTCCAAATATTGACTGGGAACACTATCGTATGAGTACTATAGATGAATCAGTTTTTGTCCAGTGTGTGCAGGAGGGCTTCCTGACACAGTATGTAGACAGGCCAACAAGGGGCGAAGCCACTTTAGATTTGGTACTGGGTAATGAGCCCGGCCAGGTGTTAGACTTGGAAATAGGTGAGCACTTTGGTGATAGCGATCACAATTCTGTTATGTTTACTTTAATGATGGAAAAGGATAGGTGTATACCACTGGGCAAGAGTTACAGCTAGGGGAAAGGCAATTACAATGCGATTAGGCAAGATTTCGGAAGCATAGGATGGTGAAGGAAACTGCAGGGGATGGGCACATTAGAAATGTGGAGCTTATTCAAGGAAAAACTCCTGTGTGTCCTAGATAAGTATGTACCTGTCAGGCAGGGAGGAAACTGTAGAGCGCGGGAGCCGTGGTTTACGAAGGAAGTGGGATCTCTGGTCAAGAGGAAGAAGAAGGCTTATGTTAGGATGAGATGTGAAGGCTCAGTTAGGGCGCTTGAGGGTTACAAGGTAGCCAGGAAAGACCTAAAGAGCAAGCTAAGAAAAGCCAGGAGGAGACATGAGAAGTTGTTGGTGGATAGGATCAGGGTAAACCCTAAGGCTTTCTATAGGTATTTGAGGAATAAAAGAATGAAGAGAGTAAGATTAGGGCCAATCAAGGATAGTAGTGGGAAGTTGTGTGTGGAGTCAGAGGAGATAGGGGAAGCACTAAATGAATATTTTTCGACAGTATTCACTCTAGAAAATAACAATGTTGTTGAGGAGAATACTGATATACAGGCTACTAGACTGGGTGGGATTGAGGTTCACAAGGAAGAGGTATTAGAAATCCTGCAGAGTGTGAAAATAGGTAAGTCCCCTGGGCTGGATGGGATTTATCCTAGGATCCTCTGGGAAGCCAGGGAGGAGATTGCTGAGCCTTTGGCATTGATCCTTAAATCGTCATTGTATACAGGAATAGTGCCAGAAGACTGGAGGATAGCAAATGTGGTTCCCCTGTTCAAGAAGGGGAGTAGAGACAACCCTGGTAATTATAGACCAGTGAGCCTTACTTCAGTTGTTGGTAAAGTGTTGGAAAAGGTTATAAGAGATAGGATTTATAATCATTTAGAAAAGAATAAGTTGATTAGGGATAGTCAGCACGGTTTTGTGAAGAGTAGGTCGTGCCTCACAAATCTTATTGAGTTCTTTGAGAAGGTGAGCAAACAGGTTGATGAGAGTAAACCGGTTGATGTGGTGTATATGGATTTCAGCAAGGCAGTCGATTAGGTTCCCCACAGTAGGCTATTGTACAAAATGCGGAGGAATGGGGTTGTGGGAGATATAGCAGTTTGGATCAGTAATTGGCTTGCTGAAAGAAGACAGATGGTGTTGGTTGATGGGAAATGTTCATCCTGAAGTCCAGTTACTAGTGGTGTACCGCAAGGGTCGGTGTTGGGTCCACTGCTGTTTGTCATTTTTATAAACGACCTGGGTAAGGGCGTAGAAGGGTGGGTTAGTAAATTTGCAGATGACACTAAGATCGGTGGAGTTGTGGATAGTGACGAAGGATGTTGTAGGTTACAGAGAGACATAGATAAGCTGCGGAGCTGGGCTGAGAGGTGGCAAATGGAGTTTAATGTGGACAAGTGTAAGGAGTAACGAGAATGCAAAGTACTGGGCTAATGATAAGATTCTTGGTAGTGTAGATGAGTAGAGAAATCTTGGTGTTCAGGTACACAGATCCTTGAAAGTTGCCACCCAGGTTGACAGGGTTGTTCAGAAGGCATACAGTGTTTTAGATTTTATTAATAGAGGGATCGAGTTCCGGAACCATGAGGTTATGCTACAGCTGGGCAAAACTCTGGTGCGGCCGCGCTTGGAGTGTTGTGTACAGTTCTGGTCACCGCATTATAAGAAGGATGTGGAAGCTTTGGAAAGGGTGCAGAGGAAATTTACGAGGATGTTGCCTGGTATGGAGGGAAGGTCTTACGAGGAAAGGCTGAGGGATTTGAGGCTGTTTTCATTGGAGAGAAGAAGGTTGAGAGGTGACTTAATAGAGACATATAAGATAATCAGAGGGTTAGATAGGGTGGACAGGGAGAGCCTTTTTCCAAGTATGATGATGGCGAGCACGAGGGGGCATAGCTTTAAATTGAGGGGTGATAGATATAGGACAGATGTCAGAGGTAGTTTCTTTACTCAGAGAATAGTAAGGGTATGGAATGCTTTGCCTGCAACGGTAGTAGATTTGCCAAGTTTAAGTGCATTTAAATCGTCATTGGACAAGCATATGGACGTACATGGAATAGTGTAGGTTAGATGGGCTTCAGATTGGCATGACTGGTCGAGGCAACATCGAGGGCCGAAGGGCCTGTACTGCACTGTAATGTTCTATGTTCTATGTTCTATCTGCAATTCTCACTTTCTCCATGGAGGATTTCAAGATTCGGGGGCACATTTTTAACATGAGAGGAGAGAGATTTAAAACAGGCACGAGGACAATATTTTTACACAGAGGGTGGTTCGTGTGTGGAATAAACTTCCTGAGGAAAAGGTGGATGTGGGTACAATTACAACATCTAAAAAACACTTAGGTAAGTACATGAATAGAAAACGTTTAGAAGGATATGAGCCAGGAGCAGGCAGGTGGGACTAGTTTATTTTGGGATTATGTTTGGCATAGGCTGAAGGGCCTGTTTTCATTTTGTATGACACTTATGTGTTAGTAACCTGATGTCATTGCACTAATCTCCAATTATTTTCATTTTAATTGTTCTTCGGAAGTGAGTGTTGCTGTCTAGGTCTGTATTTATTGCCTGTCCCTAATTCCCCTCAAGGTTGGTGGTGAGCGTCCTTCCTGAGCTGCTTTGAGTCCCTAGATGTGAATGATGCAGTAGAGGTGTAAGTGTGGAAACCTGGATTATAGCCGCCATTTTTAGACAACTAATGAATAAATCATTGAGCTTTTGGATGGCAAAGGTTTGTTCGCAATTTACAGCAACTATGAGGACAAGGGCACAAATAAAAGCCTGTCAATGGGACCAATGCAATAGGGTGCAGTAAAGTCAATGGCTCAAAGGGGCAGCACTTGTAAGCTATTTTGATTTCATGCCTTAAGTGCTTTAGAATCATAGAAACCTTACAGAGTGGAAGCAGGCCATTCAGCCCATCAAATCCACATCAACCTCTGAAGACCATTTCATCCAGAACCATCCTATCCCTGTCACCATGCAATTCCCATGGCTAATATACCTAGTGTGTACATTATGGGTAATTTAGCATGGCCAATTGACCTAAGCTTCACATCTTTGTGAGTGTGGGAGAAAACCCATGCAGACACATCGTGAATATATAAGCTCCACATAGACTGTCACCCAAGGGTGGAATTGAACCCATGTCTCTGATGCTGTGAGGCAGCAGTGCTGAGCACTGAGCCACCATGCCATTTGATGTTCAGCCTGTCAAAAGGAAGAAAGAGAGATTGAGAGGGTAATGGGCATTTAAATTGGTGTCTGTGCACATTTCCAGTTCATGGCAAGGCCACTGCCTCCCCATTATTGTGTAACATCCCAGACTAGATATCCACTTGGGTACAGAGCTATCCCTTTGCACCCCTAACTCGCTGTCTTCCCATTGGATAGCCAGTGACAAGCTTAGAAAGCAGGGGCAAAAGCAAGTACGCCCCCCCCTCCCCCGCCAGTTTTCATTTTATTGCTTTCTCACTGAGAAAGGAATGCATCTGCATTGGGCATTGGAGCTTGGCTGTGAGGCTGCTATTAAACTGTCCTGACCAGGGGAGGGAATGACCTATTGGCATTCTCAGTGGATTTATTAATCGAGCAATGCAGGTAATGTAATGGGGACCTGGGTTCAAACCTTACCAGGCACTTAGCAGAATCGGAGTTCAACAGAAGTGTGGAATTAAGAGCCTAATGATGACCATGGTGATTGTTGGTGAAAACACATCTAGTCCACTCATGCCCTTTCGGGAAGGAAATCTGCTGTTCTTACAACAGGCGTAGTTGCTCAGTGGTTAGTACTGCTGCCTCACAGCACTAGGCACCTGGGTTCGATTCCACCTTTGGGTGACTGTCTGTCTGGAGTGTGCACTTTGTCTGCGTGGGTGTGCTCCGGTTTCCTCCCACAGTCCAAAAGTATGCAGGTTAGGTGAATTGCCCATAGTGATGTGTAGATTAGGTGCATTAGTCAGGGGTAAATATAGGGTAGAGGAATGGGTCTGGGTGGACTTGTTGGGCTGAAGGGCCTATTTCCACACTGTAGTCTTTCTATGATTCAAAACCCACAGTAATCTTATTGACTCTTAAATACCCTCTGGGCAACACACACCTAGTCAGTAATACCCACATCTGGTGAATGATTTTCTTTTTAGAGAAAAACTCCAAATTAACATAGCAGAACATCTTGAATGGAAACCTGTTGGGATGGTGGGTTTTGCACTTGTTTTAAGTATAGGCTGGGATTTGCTGATTTACTTTTTGTTCAAGATCCATTTCAAGTATATTTATTTATCCTTATTTAGAGAAGTTAACTTTTGAAATGTTCTTAAAATTGGACAGGACAAATAACACTGGAAGTTTCAATTCCTTGGTGAAGAATTGTCATTCTTCAAGAAGAATGTTCTGGAATGAGAGATCGAGCCCCTTATACAATGACATAATTGACCAAGACATTTCACTGTCTGCACTTAATCGTACAATACTATCCAGCAACCAAGATAAAAATGATAGCCTATCAACAAGAGTTACTCCAACAAGATTGCATGCATTGGGTGATATGGACACGATGGAAAATTATTGGTTCATGGCTGGTGATCAAGAGACTTGCAGTGGCTTTGAACTGTCCAACCAACATCTGCTTGATGAAAGAAGGCTAGTTGGGAATGACAGCAATTTGGCCCTAGATTGTTCAATCGAAAGACGGATCTTACAAGAGAGGAAAAGATCTCCCGACGCATCAATCAGTGCCTTGCCCCCTACCCCACCTGGAAGTCCATTAACTCAGCGGCTGGAGCAGAGTCATTCTCCTGTGAACAAATTGGAGAGACTTAAAGAGCGGATCAGGAGACAGAGGAATTTGGAAAAGGTGAAGGGGACTCTCTCAAATCAACAACAAGCAGAGCAACCTGTCCCAGCTCTCAAAACGAAGTTTGGAGACACTTTCAATAATGGGTCAATGAAGCATTGGGTCAGGAAGATGACCTTTGCCCCCCCTGCGCCAGCTTATAAAGGTAAGTATACATCTCATTGATTATCTCATGTGAGCCTTCAGTTTGAGTGAAGACATTAGGGTGGCTGAAAGATGATCATTGTGACCAGCTCGTGATCATCTTCCTTCAACTTCCTTTCTCTTCTCTCATTCCAGCAACTCATGCAGCTCCCATCTGAGACTCTGCGCATTTGCTTGTTTCAATCTTCTTATCTGGTCAGTTCATGTGTGTTTTCTTCTGGCCTCTTTCCCATCCCTGATTCTAAACACTCCAATATTGGCAGGCACAGCTTCAGTTGACAAGGCCAGAGTTGCTCCCTTAGACTGATCTGTGTATCTCTGCCTGCCTCTCATTTTATGACACTCATTTATAAGTTATGTCTTTGACCAAACACCTGTCCAAATATTCCCAATGGCACTCAGTGTTAAATTTTGTTTGGCTTCCTTGAAGAGCTGTACGATGTTTACAGCATGCAAGGTGCCAGATTAACGCAAGTTTTCAGTATAGTTCTGACACAGTACCATTTCCCCTGTTCTTAACTTTCCAGTTTTTAAAAAATCCCTTCTATTGTATGCACACCTCCACAGGTTTAACTGTGTCAATTCCAAGCACTCCAACAAAAAGTTTGACTCTGCTTCTGTAACTCCACAGATTCACCCAGAACTGCTGAATCTTTCCAAAATTTTGTGTTTTATTTCTGATTTCCAGCATACAGAGTTTTGGGTTTGTATCAGTTGCCTCCTCCCTCTCTCTATCAATGAAAGGAGCACTGCAAATGTACCATCCACCACCAACCACGCCTGCCCGCCCCCTCTTGAGGGCAATTAAGGATGGGCAATAAATGCCAACTTAGTTAGCAACACCAACATCTTGTGGACAAATGAATAAAAAAATCCAATCCAAATGGCAAAGTAGAAAATGGGATCCAGGATCAGCCGTGATCATATTGAAATGCACAGCAGACTCGAAGGGCTGAATGGCCTAGTCCTCCTATTTCCCACATTTTTTCGTGTCAAATCTTATCTTTTTTAAGATGCGTTTGCTTGGATGCTATGTACCTGGGAATACCAATGGTTCAGGACTGCTATTAGTTCATGGATTGTGAAGTAACTTTGTCCAGAAATGACATGCAGACCAATATGACAAGGACTTGTCACAGGCCTCATTTGGCATAGGACTGAGATTATGACCAGAATTTCTTCAGTAATGATCATTCTGTAATTGTCCGATGACTTCATTGGGAAGGGTGTACTGATTATCGAGTCCCACTGCTCCACAAGCTGTTGCGAATGTGTAATTACCCAATTAAACCAAGGTGACTGCTATTCAGAGCAAATTAATTTGCACCACACATCATCATTAAGTGAAACTAACTCTGCTATGAACAAACTCCTTCCTTAACAAGTGGCAAGTAAAAGTGGATGCTCATTACTGTGGTGCAACTTAAGCTATACTCCTTTAAAACCCAAAATTTTAATTTATGAATAAATTAGCCAAAAACAGATAATTTAACAGAAATATTTTGGTCAGAAACTGAATTCTGTTGTTCAAGAGTCCAGTTCACAAAAGTAGGATGAGTTTATTCATCGTTCTTCTGAGGTTTTGATTGATGGTATTATTGACACAGCAATGGTTAAGCTTTGATTTATTAGGTGTTCAGGTGGACTTAGATCATTTTTCATCTCAGAACTTTATTTTCAGAGTCTCCAAGTTTTGCGTTTTTCATTCTGAGAGCTGATAGGACCGTCCGAATATCGCTGTGTGCATGATACTTAGATCTGCACCAATTCAAAGGCTATTGCTTGGCAGTTTTGCCTTATTCAAAGACTCCTAGTACCACTTTGTCTCATAAAATATCCATTACTGCACTGCCCTGAGAAGTAACGTAATTTTGTATTGGTAAAGTGTACAATCTCATTTGATTTTCAAGTTGCAAAATCTCTTCTGGTATTTCTAGATGTATAGCAGCTTCCAACTTCCAGTTTATGACCCAAAATGAAAATAAAAATGTTATTCCTTATAATTGGCAACCAATCTTAACCAGTGACTATGCTCAAATACGCCATCTTATTTCTTTTTTCAAAAACGTGCTCGGAGTTATTTGTCATAAAGCCAGAACATCTGTGAAGTGAATCAAACTGCACTTGGGAAAATGAAAACAGGAGGTTAGAAAGTTTTGTCAACACTGGTACACGTCTCTTGAAACTACTCGCAGGTTTGATTCCAAGTGACGATGTAAATGAATAAAGTGCCACTGAAAACAGAGAAATGGAAAAACAGCTTGACTTAAGTGAATTCATTTCAATGAATCTGTCAGCTTAATGGGTATGGTTGTGTGAACATTCCTTTTTGGTGTTTACCTATATAATTCCAACTCTTAGGTCTTCCTTCTCACCTCAGTGCTTCATGCTTCTTAATGTCAATATTCACAGTTCCTGCCAGACTTCACTGATGGGTCAACATAAAGTGATGATACAGTGATTGTAACAAGAGAGTGATACAAGCACCATGGTAACAGTCTTCCTAGATCATAGGCCTGCTCTTCCATGAGAGAAAGAGAGAGATAACTTGTGTTGGTTTTACCTCAGAGTTACAGTGTCTCCAGTGAAGCAAGAGGTTGAGAATCCTTCACACTAATCTCAGTTGGTGCAAGAATTGAATCTATGCGATTGGCATTAGTCAGTATTATAAACTGGTAGTAATTGAACTGAGCTCAACCAGATCCCCAGCTTAATCATATCCAGGGATGGGCAATAAGCATAACAAGGAATGACCAATAAATGCCATTCTTACTCATGATGCTCACATCCTGAAGAATAATCTTTCAATATGTTAGGAAATGGCAAACTTGTGTAAAAGCCAGCTGACTGAGAAACAAATGGAGAGGATATGAGAAGACCCAATAAAAATCCATTCCATTCCAAACATTTCTTTTTCTGACACAATGCTTTTGACAGGTATTTTCTTTTGTACATAGTTATCACAAGGTTTCTGAAATAATAGATGAACATGAGGAGAAGTGTCATGAACAGAAGGAGTATATTTATATGTCACATCATTCATTTAGAGTATGAATGGTTTGTGCCAGGTCCACGTACCCTCCAGTTGACAGTCGCTATCTCTAATTTTGGGATAAGGCAATACAAAATGGCATGAAAGGTGGATGTCTTTTCCTCCTCCCTTTCTTCATTGTAACACAATGGATATCAAAATAAAATCTCTTTTCCTTTCACATTGGGCCGTTGAATAATATGGCACAGAAGGTGGTCATTCAGCTCACCATGTTTTGACCTGCACTTTGGTCGAGTGATCTAATACATGCTGAATTGAATAGACTTTCGCAGTAATATGCTTGAAACAACCAGGCATCAGCAAGTCCTTTTTTACAAGGTTTTGACATGTCAGATCCAAGGAGCCTTACTCTATCCTGAAGAGAATACACTGCCTCAGAAGGGACCCCTATCCATGCCGTCCAACTAAGACTTGTTGTGCACTTTCCCCCCACCTCTGTGTCTGACCTGTGGCCTCTGGTGTTTGTTGTAACAGATGTCTGCAGTTGACACTTTGTTCAAAGGAGGATCTTTGCTCGTTGTTTACCTCAACAATGTTTGAAAATCATGGGTGAAAACAGCCTGTAATCCCTCTTGTCATACCAATCTCACTGGCTCGCTAAAGTTCAGTGGTGAAGGATGACCCTATAGATGTCTCAGTAGAAGTGGCATGTCTTTGAGTAACAAGAAAGGCTTATTATACAGTAAGATAATAAATTACAGTAGAGAAAGACTGAATAATTACTTTACAATGGCAGTAATACTGAATCATGTACAAGATAGGGCTAGATCGAAATTACAGGATTCCAGACTCCAGAAACTAACAGCAGACTGACTACTGCCACCTGGAGGCAGTCATATATATCTACTGAGAGGGCTCTTGAGCAGTGGTAATGCCCCTACCTCTGAGCCAGGAGGCCCAGGTTGAAGTCTCACCTGCCCTGGATGTGTGCCATGACATGTTTGAACAGCTTAATGAAAAATAATGATACAGTCATGAGCAGAACGACACTGAGTGCTCAGTATTAACCCTTTCAGGCCGACTGCCTTGCACAACAAAGTGAAACACATCCCTGTGATGCTGCAATGTTTGTGTTGCTGCTGCCTCTCAGGTTAAGCTTGAGTGGTGGGGATGGCAAGTCAAAAGATCTGTGCGGCCACTGCAATCAGGATTCTTATCAGAAGACAATAATGATTAAATAATTGTCTGATGATGGACCTTTACTTTGTCATTGTTGTTCAACCGTTTAAATCATTTTTTATTCTACTGACAGTCACGAGTTCACCATCATGATTTGCAACCATTGATTGGTGAGTTTGATGGATGGCCAGTCAAGGTTTGTTTTGCTTCTTGTGTGTGTTTTAAGACAAACATACCGCCCCAAGTGCAGGCTTGGGTCGCACAGTGTTCAACTGTGTTCAATGTGACGCTGTAGAAAGGCTAGGGGCAAGGAGAAGCAAACTCGGGCAGATGAGATTATGTTAAACGCATTCAGGCTCCCAGTTAGAAGATGTACTTAGAAGGATTGCAAATCAGGAAGTAGCTGTCTCAGACCAGCTCTATGAACAGCTGTGGACTTCTGCTGGTTAGCTTGACCAATGCGCTGAGGACTGGCAGATGGAGGCTCATTTAGATAAATATGAGATGCTGCATTTTGGAAAGGTGAATCAGGGTCGGACCTCAACATGAAATGGTAAGGTCCTAGGGAGTGTTGCTGAACAAAGAGACCTTGGAGTGCATGTTCATAGCTCCTTGAAAGTGAAGTCTCAGGTAGATAGGATAGTGAAGGAGGCATTTGGTATGCTTTCCTTTATTGGTCAGAGTATTGAGTATGAGGTTTGGGAGGACATGTTGCGGCTGTACAGGAGATTAGTTATGCCACTTTTGGTTAATTGTGTACAATTCTGGTCTCCCTCCGATAGGAAGGATGTTGTGAAACTTGAAAGCATTCAGTAAAGATTTACAAGGATGTTGCCAGGGTTGGAGGATTTGAGCTACAGGGAGAGGCTAAATAGGTTGGGGCTGTTTTCCCTGGAGCGTCGAAGGCTGAAGGGTGACCTCATAGCGGTTTATAAAATCATGAGGGGCTTGGATATGATAAATAGACAAAGTTTTTTCGCTGGGTTGGGGGAGTTCAGAACTAGAGGGCATAGGTTTATGGTGAGAGGGGAAAGATATAAAAGAGACCTAAGGGGCAACGTTTTCATGCTGAGGGTGTTGCATGTATGGAATGAGCTGCCAGAGGAAGTAGTGGAGGCTGGTACATTGACAGCACTTAAAAGACATCTGGATGAGTATATGAGTAGGAAGGGTTTAGAGGGATATGGACCAAGTGCTGGCAAATTGGACTAGATTTATTCAGGATGTCTGGTCGGCATGGACGAGTTGACCAAAGGGCTCTACACAAGCAAACTGTCTGGTTTGCTGATGATTTTAGTCACATGATCTCAATTTGTAGCTAGGCGGACTAGAGGGTAAGCCATTTAGATTTGATGCTTGGCAGCGAACCAGGTCAGGTGTCAGATCTCTCAGTGGGAGAGCATTTCGGTGATAATGATTACAACTCCGTGACCTTTATTATAGTCATAGAGGGGGATAGGAGCAGACGTTATGGTGAAATATTTAATTGGGGGAGGGGGAATTACAATGCTATTAGGCAGGAACTTTGGCATAAATTAGGAACCGATATTCTTAGGGAAATGCATGACAGAAATAGTTTAGGAAGTACTTGCTGCGAGTGCTGGATAGGTTTGTCTAACTAGGCAGGAAGGGGTGGTAGGGTGAAGGAATCTTGGTTGACAAGAGGTGTGGAACATCTAGTCAAGTGGAAATCTTGAAAGGTTATTTAAGGTTGAGGAAGCAAGGATCAGACAGGGCTCGAGAGGGTTACAAGCTAGCCAGGAAGGAACTGAAGAATGGACTTAGGAGAGCTAGAAGGGGGCATGTAAAGCTTTGGCAGGTAGAATTAAGGAAAACACAAAGATGTTCTACACCTACGTGAGGAACAAGAGGGTGGCCATAGTGAGGGTAGGACTGATCAGAGATTATGGAGGGAACTTGTGCCTGGAGTCGGAGTAGATGGGAGGTCCTTAATAAATACTTTGCTTTGGTATTCACTAGTGAGACGAACTTTGTCTTTTCTGAAGATAGAAATGAAACAGGCTAATGTTAAGAAGGAGGATGGGCTGGAAATTTTGAAAAACATTAGAATTGATAAGCCCCCTGGGCCAGACAGGATATACCCAAGGTTACTGCAGGAAGCGAGGGAAGAGATTGCTGCACCTTTGGCAATGATCTTTGCATCTTCAGTGTCCACTGGGGTAGTGCCAGATGATTGGAGGGTGGCAAATGTTATTCCCTTATTTAAGAAAGGGAATAGAGATAACCCTGGGAATTACTGACCAGTCAGTCTTACATTGGTGGTGGGAAAATTATTGGAGAGGATTCTGAGAGACATGATTTATGATTATTTGGAAAAGCATAGTTTGATTAGAGATAGTCAGCATGGCTTTGTGAGGGGCAGGTCATGTCTTGCAAGTCTTTTTGAATTATTTGAGGATGTGACAAACATATTGAAGGTAGAGTAGTGGATGTTGTGTATATGGATTTTAGTAATGCGTTTGGTAAGGTTCCCCATGGTAGGCTCATTCAGAAAGAACGGAGGCATTGGATACAGGGCAATCTTATTCCTGATGAAGGGCTTTTGCCCGAAACTTCGATTTTACTACTCCTCGGATGCTGCCTGAACTGCTGTGCTCTTCCAGCACCACTAATCCAGAATCTGGTTTCCAGCTTCTGCAGTCATTGTTTTTACCTACAGGGAAATCTGGCTGTCTGGATACAGAATTAGGTGGCCCATAGAAGACAGAGGGTGGTAGTAGATGGAAAGTACTCTGACTGGAGTTCGGTGACCAGTGGTGTTTCGCAGGGATCTGTTCTGAGGCCTTTGCTCTTTGGGATTTTTATAAATGACTTAGATGAGGAAGTGGAAGGGTAGATTAGTAATTTTGCCGATGACACAAAGATTGATGAAATTGTGGATAATGTGGAGGGCTGTTGAAGGTTGCAACGGGACATTGACAAGATGCAGAACTGGGCTGAGAAGTGGCAGATGGAGTTTAACCTGGAAAAGTCTGAACTGATTGATTTTGGAAAGTTGAATTTGAATGCAGATTACAGGGTAAAGACAGGATTCTTGGCAGTGTGGAGGAACAGAGGGATCTTGGGGTCCATGTCCATAGACCCCTCAAAGTTGCCACCCAAGTTAATAGGGTTGATAAGAAGGTGTGTGGTGTGTTGGGCTACATTAACAGGAGGATTGAGATTAAGAGCCGCGAGGCTGTGCTTCAGCTCTATAAAACCCTGGTTAGACTGCACTTGGAATATTGTGTTCAGTTCAGCTTCATTATCGGAAGGATGTGAAAACTTTAGAGAGTGTGCAGAGGAGGTTTTCCAGGATGCTGCCTGAACTGGAGAGCAGGTCTTATGAAGAAAGGTTGAGGGAGCTCGGGTTTCTTTCAGTGAAGTGAAGAAGGATGAGAGGTGACTTGACAGAGGTGTACATGATGATGAGAGGCATAGATAGAGTGGATAGCCAGAGACTTTTTCCCAGGGCAGAAATGGCTATCACAAGGGGACAGAATTTTAATGTGTTTGGAAGAAGGTATAGGGGAGATGTCAGAGGTAGATTCTTTACACAGAGAATGGTAAGTGTGTGGAATGCACTGCCAGCAATGGTAGTAGAGTCAGACACATTAGGGACATTTAAGCAACTCATGGATAGGCAATGGATGATAGTAAAGTGTTAGCGAGTTTTGAGAAGATTTATAGCTCAGGTTGAGGTTCTGGATGTAGATTTGCACGCCGAGCTGAAAACGAACCTTCCAGCTCAGCGAGCAAACCTACATCCAGAATAGTAAAGTGTGGGCTATGTAGGTTAATTGATCTTCGAGTAAGATTAAAGATCGGCACAACATCAAGGGCTAAGGGCCTTTGCTGTACTGTTCTATGTTCTATCTCACTGTGTTTTCCTTTACCTGCCTGTTAACTTGTCACCAGACAGTAATAATCTCAACAAACTTACCCTGTGCTTCCCCAGTCACGTGGTCAGTGTATTTTTTTTTATCTTACTTTGGTCTGTTTCATTGCTCTACCCTTTTGTATTTGCTTCCACCCTTTTCTTTCAGCCAGTGCATTCCAGGTTGGAGCAACTTGTCGATTTTACCAAAATATAAAACCTCCCCTTCTGCCTCCAGTTCCTTTGGCCTCTGGGTGCTGAAACATCTGGCAGGGTAAACAGCTTCTGTTCTATCAGATACTGCTGAGCAATTCCAATTTCTTTCAGGTTTCAATGCCGTTGAGTTGGCATCTGACAAGAAATTCTCAAGATCCCAGGAGTTTGGAGAGGCGACTGCAGTAAAATCTTGGTCCAGTCAGCAACAAGTAATGCGACGCAGAGACTGGGGACGACAAAATGCAGGTTTGAGACAAATCAGATTGTTCCCATTGATCATGGATGTGCCATCGTCCGTTCCCTCAGGGAGGTCGTATTGCTATCACTAAAATAGTAACCTGGAGACCAAGGTAAAGAAATTGGGACCCAAGTTCCAATCCTGCCATGGCAGATGGTGGAATTTGCATTCAAGAAAAAAATCTGGAACGAAGAGTCTAATGATATTGATTGTAGGAAGGAGGAAAGTCCATCTGGTTCATAAATGCACTTAAAGGAAAGAAATTAATAAACAGAACAAGTGGTTCAGAGAGGGCTGTTTTGGTGCAGTGGCAGTGTCACTCTCTCTGAATAAGGCAAGCCTGGGTTCAAATCCCACCTGTTCCAGAGATGTATTGGAACATCTCAGGAATATCTGAATACTTTAGAAAAGGAAAATGCTGGCCTGTATGTGACTCTAGACCCAATGTGGTTGACTCTCAACTGCCCTCTTGGTAGTTAGAGATGGGTAATCAATGCTGGCCTTGCTAGTGGCAGCTGCATTTTGTGAATTAATTATATTAGAAAAATGGGGTGAGAAATTTGAGATTCTATGCACAGTGTAAAGGCTAATGCTGGTGTACACACAGACCACCGAACAACATGCATCATCAGATATAGACAGAATGACAGGATTGATGGAGACCACTTGATTTATCATTTTCACACTGACTGTCAACAAGCAAGTTAGTAATACCATTGCCCTGCTTTCTCCTACACATTGTTCCTTTTCAGATAACAGTCCAGTTCTGCTTTGAATGCCTTGATTGAACTTGCCTCCTCTAACTCTTTGGCAGTGCATTCCACACCCTCGCTGAGAGAAAGGGTTTCTTTCTTCAATCACTATTGCTTTTTACCCATTATTTTAAATCTGTGCTCTCTCATTTTCTATTTTTTCTGAGTTAGAACTATTTTTCCTAACCTAATCTGTCCAAAATATTGCACAAAAGATGGAAAAATATTGAGATAAAACGTACATACACTTTCCACATACTGGGATGATGAATAGCAACATCATAAATATTGTCCTGCTCATAGTTTTTATTACATTTGCCAGTGGATTTATACTGAGTGTGAGTCAGATGGGTCTCAGTGAGTCACTTCCATCTTGGATGATATCCAGCTGGTTTGGAAGCAGATGTAGACCACTCAGCCCTTTGAGCCTGTTCCACATTCAGTCCGACCATGGCTGATCTGATTTCTCTGCATTTCTGCTTACTCCTAACTAACCTTTCACCCATTTACTTATCAAGAGTCTATCTCCCTCTGCCTTGCAAAAAGTTAAAAACTCTGCTTTCACCAGCTTTTGAGAAAAAGAATGTCAAAGTTTCACACTCTTCTGTGATAAAGAAATTCCTTCTTGTCTTTGCCTGAGTGCCTTATTTATAAACAGTGATCTATAGTTTGAGAATCTCCTACAAAAGGTGCCAGTCTTTCCACAGCTGCCTCAAGGATCTTATATGTATCTAGCCAGCTGCTACTTGCTTTTCTGAACTTCAGGAGATCCAAGCCCTTGGATTTCTGATCTTTGGTGATAAGGCAACTCACCCATTCTAGGTATCGGTTTGATAAACCTTCCCCTGAACTGTTTGCAACATTTTCACATCCTTGTTAAATAAGGAAAGTAATATTTTACACGGGGCTCCAGGTGTTTAGAATACTGTGTACAATTCTGGTTGCCCTGCTAACATAGAGCGTAGAACAGTGCAGCACAATACAGGCCCTTCAGCCCTTGATATTGTGCTGACCTTTTATTCTACTTTAAGATCAGACTAACCTACATACCTTTCATTTACTATCAGCCATGTGCCTATCCACGAGTGGCTTAAATGTCCTTAATGTGTCTGACTCTACTACCATCGCAGGCAGTGCATTCATGCACCCACCATTCTCTGCGTAACCCACCAACCTCTGACATCTCCCCAAAACCGTCCTCCAATCACCTTAAAATTATGCCCCCTCGTGATAGCCATTTCTGCCCTGGGAAAATGTCTTCTGTAGGAAAGATGTTGTAGAACTTGAGAGGGTACAGAAAAGATTTACAAAGGTATTGCCAAGATTGGAGGATTTCAGTTCTAAGGAGTGGCTGTATAGGCTGGGGCTTTTGTCCCCTGGAGTGTCAGAGCCTGAAGGGTAAGATTGCAGAGGTTTACAAAATCATGAGGGGCATGATAGGGTGAATAGACAAGGTCTTTTTCCTAGGGTGGAGGAATCTGAAACTAGAGGGTATAGGTTTAAGATGAGAGGGAAAAGATTTTAAAAGGACCTGAGAGGTAACTTTTACACACAGAGGGTGGTGCATGTAAGGAATGAGCTGCCAGAGGAAGTGGTGGAGACTAGTACAATTACAACATTTAAAAGGCATCTTGATGAGTATATGAATAGGAAGGGTTCGGAGGGACATGAGCCAAACTATGGCAAATAGGACTAGGTCAGATTGGGATGTCTAGCCGGCTTGGACAAATTGGACCAAAGAGGTCTGTTTCTGTGCTGTATGACTCTGTGTGGTCTCACCAATACCCTGTGTAAATAAAGCATTACTGCCCTATTTTTGGATTAAATTTTGCTCACAATAAGCAATGACATTCTATTAGCTTTCATTACTTGCTGTGGCTGAAAACTAAACTTTGCAATTCATACACAAGAATAGCCAGATGCTTCTGCAAGTCAGAACTCTGCAATCTCTCACCGTTTAGACTGAATGCTTCTGTTTTATTCTTCCTAACAAAATGAACAATTTCCAATTTCCTACGTTATACTCCATTTGTCAGAACTTTGTGCACTCACTTCACCAACTATATCTTTCATAGCCTTCATGTGTTCTCTTCACAGCTTTCTTTCCTACCTACTTGTCGTCAGCAAATTTAGCGAACATATTATCCATCCCTTTGTCCAAGCCACTTGTATAAGAGCAAATCACATTGCTATAAGCATGTGAAGATTGAATTTCCTAGGATTTTTTTTAAACAGCAATTAATAATGTCATGCTCGCCTTTACTGAGTCAATCTTTCAATTATAGATTTATTTTTGAAACTAAACTTCCCCAAGATGCTGGGGTGGGATTTGAACCCTTATATAGAGGATTAATTTTATGGATTTACTAGTCAAGTAGATATTATCACTATGCCACAATTTCACATTCATGCCCTCTCACATGCCTTACATTGCAACAGTGACTTAACAGAAAAGCACAAAGTTAGTTTGAAATCACTCTGGAAAGCCCTGATGCCATGAAAGGCACCACCTAATTCTACGTCCCATCCTTGGAAATGCATTTCATTTTCCACAACCCGCAATGAGAAGCTGAAGACTCTTGTGGTGCAATTGTAGTGTCCCTACCTCTTAGCCTGAAAGTCCAGATTCAAATTCCCACCTACTCCAGAGATATGTTGTAACGATCCCGAGAGGGTTGATTATGAATGTCTGTGAGGGGAAACTGCATCTAGACTGGAGCTGACACTGTTTCCCACTCATCCATGTTGGGTGGAGTGCTGTGATGAGAAAGATGAGTACAGCATAGGCAGCAACTTGCTTGACCCCAGTTCTCAACAAAGCTTGAGTCTGTGGTGCTGCATTGCTACTAGCTTGCTGTAGGCAGGGGAGGTACAGAATTTTGCTCCCAAATCTGATCCAACACTGAAAACAAGCATGCATTTCCAGTACGAGTTGGAATTTCCCATGCCACTAGTCTACGAACTCTGGGCAATCTCATGCTAACATCCAAGTTAAGAACAGAGTAAGACAAGATCAAAACTGCCCGTGCAGTATTTGAGATGTCATCTCACCAAGGTCCTACATACTTGAATCAGAGCATCCTTACTTTTTTTGTGTGTTCCTCTGGTAATAAAGAGAAGCTTTACATTAGCTGTCTTAATCACTTGCTGACAGCCAGCTCAAATCAGCCAGGGCATTTGAGGTTGGGAATTAATAAGACCATAAGACATAGGAGCAGACGATAGGCCATTCAGCACATCACGTCTGCTCTGCCATTCAATCATGGCTGATGTTTTTCAACCCCATTCTCCTGCTTTCTCCCCGTAACCCTTGACAATCAAGAACCTATCTATTTCAGTCTTAAATATACTCGATGACCTGGCCTCCACAGCCTTCTGTGGCAGTGAATTCCATAGATTCCCCACTCTCTGGCTGAAGACGTTTCTTCCTATCTCATTCTAAAAGGTCTTCTCTTTATGCTAAGGCTATGCCCTTGGGTCCTAGTCTCTCCGACCAGTGGAAACATTTTTCCAACATCCACTCTGTCCAGGCCAGCATTGGGCACAAAGCTGAGCAACACACTGCTTATACAACAAAGCTCTTAATGAAAGGTCTGATGAAAGCTCCCCAGCAACACTGACCTGTTTTCTCTTTCTGTAGCTGTGCATTTGAGCAATTTGCTGCTCATTCAATTGTGCAGGACTGATGTACTTCCTTTCTGTCAATGTGGCACAATCCATTTGTTGTGTAGAGACATCAGGCATTTTTGAATCTTCCATTTCAGAGCAGAAAAGAAACTCCCTCAAAGCTTCCGTTAAGAACTGGGAGGCAAATCTCCAAGCGCAAAGGCCCTCCAAGTCACCAAGCCCAAAGAGAACAATCAAATCTGAAGGTAAGTGGCTGAAAACTTGTACAAGTTAGCTACTGCAAGAAACTTATCCTTTCACAAAAGAGGCAGAGGGTTCAGTTATGCATCGGTGTATTAGAGACAAAGGCCAAACATGTATGCGTTACCCATGGTTCAGTGAGTAATGCTCTAACCTGCGAATCAGATGATTGTGGATTGAAATCCAACTCCAAAAACTGTTCACACAAAGTCTGGGCCAAAGTCTGGTCCTTTACTGAGGGCATTTCACTTTTTAGTTCATTCATGGATTAGGGGTTTCATTGGCAAGGCCTGCATTTATTACCAATCCCTTATTGCTGGAAAGTAACGGCTTGGTGATACTGCTGCTTAAACTAGTAATCCAGTAAACAAAGGTAACATTCTGGGGATTTCGGTTCAAATCCCATCATATCAGATGATGGAATTTGAATTCAATAAAAGAAAATGTGGACTTAATAATGGTGAGCCTGAAGCTATTGTAGATTGTTGTTTTAAAAACCCATTTGATTTGATGCCATTAACGAAAGGAAACTATGAGTCTATATGTGCTTGTGGACCCACAGCAATGTGATTGACTATTATTACCGAAGGGCTTACCAAGCCAGTGATGCTCACATCCCATGCGTGATTGTGAAAAGATGTTGATGAGCCACGTACTTGAGGCATCACTGCCCATGTGCTACAGGTGCACCCACAGTCCTGTTTGGGAGGGGACTCCAGGAATTTGACCCCGTGGCAGTGAGGATGGTGATAAAGCTCCCAGTCAGGATGATGTGTGTCTTAGTGTCTGCTGACTGTGAACTGCTAGGCAATACTGATTGCAGGTGTGGAAGGTAGGACCTTAGAAGCACTGCCTTTGAGATGGAACATTAAACTAAGGTCTCACATTCCTTTCAGGTTGATTGAAGAAATCCTGTTGAAGAAGGGCAGAGCTGATCTGCTCTGTGCCCTGGCCTGACACTAATAGCATAAATGGCCATCATCACATGTTATTGTTTATGGGAGCCGTCTTCGAGCAAATTGGCTCCTATATTTCCGGCGTAACCCTGTGATTATACTTGAACTTTAATTCAAAGTGCTTTCAGCTGGACTGCAATAATGAAATGCACTACATAAATGCACTTCTGTTGTTAGACGATCACAACATCAATAAGCTGTTGAAGTGCAGTTTAACTATTTTTTCCTGATGCAGGCACAACACACCAGCTGTTCCTTTCCTGCATGTCAGTTTTACAATGTGTTTTCTCATTTCAAAATGATCAAAATCCCACACCAGTAATCCCTTTTCAGTCTTGGCAATCAGACTCAGTTCAGCTTTGAACAAGATGTTGGCTAAGTACCAGTGTCCTGCCTTGGGATTCACTACAATGTGGTTTTATCATTAGGATCCCACACCTGCATCGCTCAGAGAGCCAAGCATCAAAATATTTTTTATGTAATATAAACATACAATGAAAGAAGATTTGTGAAAAATAGTTTAATGGGTCTGACTTTCCTAATGCAATGAGTGTAATCAGAGAGGCAAACAGGATTTGATTTAATCTGAGATTTGGATTTAATAATGCTACGCAATGCTAATTAGGGCTTGACATCTTATAGTAAAATATATTTTCAATAGCTAAATAATTTCTAAATCGCAAAATAAGATACAAAACTTTAACTGTGTTGCCTGCAGGAAATATGATTTTAATGCAAACCTGTCAATTTTGATTTCAACTGGCACAGGAAGTCAAATGTCAAAGGGTGAAGGTCACTGTCAATGTATCTTTGGAACAATGTCAGTAGCTCAGGGAGTGAAAGACCTGAGCAGACCAGGAAATGCCAAGGTTCTGTCTCCGGTCTGCATTGAGTTCCATGTGTGCTGGGATTAAGAGATGGGAAAATTGGCCAGCAATCCCTGAATGCTATCCAGCAACTTCGCACTGGAAGAGTGTGTGAAAGAATAGAGTGAGGGCAGTGCTGGTGTTTCTGACTAACTCCAGGCATTCCAGTAACCAATTGTTCAGAGCATCTTGTAAGAACAGGAGTCAATTATTTCTCCGCCTCACTCTTGTTCTGTCATTTCCTGTGACCTAAATCTACCCGCCTGCTAATCCAATATACCCCTCTGGTTGATAGAAATTCATCATCCTGTGTTTAAAATTAACAATTGAGCCTGGATCAGGTGCCATTTATAAAGGAGATTGATGATGCTGACATGTTTATAAGTGATACTGAATGAAGTTCTACTGGACAGTATGTCAACCATGGTGAGGACCTTTGTCCTACTCTTTACCCAACCCATCTGAATGACTGCATTCATTATCAGGCTAAGTCCACACTGGTCATCGAACATAGAACAATATAGGGCAGAACAGACCCTTTGGCCCTTGATGTTGCGCCGACCTGTGAACTAATCTAAGCCCATCAACATCCAAGTGCTTACCCAAGAATTGTTTAAGTGCCTGTAAGTGGCTGTGTTAACTACATTGGCAGGCAGGGCAAACCACATCCTTACCACTCTCTGAGTAAGGAACCTGCCTCTGACATCTGTCTTAAATCTATCACCCCTCAATTTGCAGCTATGCCCCCCTTGTACAAGCAGACATCATCATCCTAGAAAAAAGACTTTCACTGTCTACCCTATCTAATCCTCAGATCATCTTGTATGTCTCTATTAAATCCCCTCTTAGCTTTCTTCTTTCCAATGAGAACAGACCCAAGTCTCTCAGCCTTTCCTCATAAGACCTTCCCTCCAGACCAGGCAACATCCTGGTAAATCTCCTTCGCACCTTTTCCAATGCTTCCACATCCTTCCTGTAATAGGGTGACCAGAACATCAAACAATATTCCAAGTGAAGCTGCACTAGCATTTTGTACAGTTGCAGCATGACATCATGGCTCCGGAACTCAATCCCTCTATCACTAAAGCTTAACACACCGTATGCCTTCGAAACAGCACTATCAACCTGGATGGCAACTTTCAGGGATCTACATACATGGACACCAAGATCCCTCTGCACATCCACACTACCAAGAATCTTTCCATTGACCCAGTATTCTGCCTTCCTGTTATTCTTCCCAAATTGACTCACCTCACATTCATCTGCATTGAACTCCATTTACCACTTTTCAGCTCAATTCTGCAGTTTATCCAAGTCTTCTTGCAACCTGCAACATTCTTCCACACTGTCCACTACTTCACCAACTTTAGTGTCATCTGCAAACGTACTAACCCATCTACCTATGCCTGCATCCAAGTCGTTTATAAAAATGATAAACATCAATGGTCCTAAAACAGATCCTTGTGGCACACCACTAGTAACCGGACTCCAGGCTGAATATTTTCCATCAACCACCACTCATGACCTTCCTCCAGAAAGCCAGTTTCTAATCCAAACTGCTAAATCACCCTCAATCCCATGCCTCTGCATTTTATCCAATAGCCTACCATGTGGAACCTTACCAAGGGTTTTACTGAAGTCCATGTATACCACATCAACCGCTCTATCCTCATCCACATGCTTGGTCACCTTCTCAAAAATCTCAATGAGATTTGTGAGACATGACCTGTCCTTGATGAATCTATGTTGACTATTTCCAATCAAATTGTTGCTTGCGAGGTGATTATAAATCCTATCTCTTATAATCCTTTCCAAACCTTTTCCTACAACAGACGTAAGGCTCACTGGTCGATGAGGCTCACTGGGTCATCTCTACTGCTCTTCTTGAACAAAGGCATAACATTTGTAATCCTCCAGTCCACTGGTACTAAACCTCTTAGACAATGACGACTCAAAGATCAAGGTCAAAAGCTCCGTCATCTCCTCCCTAGCTTCCCAGAGAATTCTCAGAAAAATCCCATCCAGCCCAGGGGATTTATCTATTTTCACTTCTTCTAGAAATGATAACACTTCCTCCTTACTAACCCCAATCCTTTCTAATCTAATAGCCTGTATCTCAGTCTTCTCCTCTACAATATTCTCCTTTTCCTGAGTGAAAACAGTGTGAACTATTCACTTATCATCTCTCTGGTCTCCACGGGGTCCACACACAACTTCCCACTAATGTCTTTGTTAGGCCCTATTTCTACCCCAGTCATCCTTTTATTCCTCACATACATATAGAAAGCTTTAGGGTTCTCCTTTATTCTATTTGCTAAAGACTGCTCATGTCCTCTCCTTGCTCTTCTTAACTCTCTCTTTAAATCCTTCCTAGCTACTCTGTAACTCTCCATTGCTTCCTCTGAACCATCTCGCCTCAACGTCACATTGCCTCCCTCTTCCGCTTAACAAGAGATACAATTTCTGTAGTAAACCACAGTTCCCTTATCACTTCCTCTCTGCCTGACGTGGACATACCTATCAAAGATGCGCAATATTTGTTCCTTAAACCAGCTCCACATTTCAATTGTCCCCATCCCCTGCATTTTGCTGCCCCATTCTATACTTCCGAAGTCTTGCCTAAGTCATCCTTGGAGAGGGAGCACGCAAGTACACTTGAGGTCTTCCAATATCTGAGTGCACTGTTGTATAAAGCAGACATACAAAATGCTTAACTTAGAAATATTGGAATAGTTCCACACATTGATAAACAAATGACTGTTTCTGCAAGAAACTAGCCAGTTCTAGTTTATCAGTGTTAGTCACTTCTGCAATGAATAGTCATGCAGCATAGACCTGGTCACTATTGCAAAGGAGATGATGAGTTAATGTAGTTAACCAGTCATAAATTAATATAACCTGTTTCCTTACTATAATTTCATGCATTACTTACTGTTACTCATATAACACACTCATTCTTTTTAAGTATGTTTCTCTACTGGTGAAAACTTATTCGTGGTTGATGATCCTGTGATGCAAGATGTATAACCTAGATATTAGAGTTATAGAATTATAGGGAAGACACGGAGACAGACCTCTTGGCCCAACTCGTCCATGCCGACCAGATATCCTAAATTGAACTATTCACCATTTACCAACATTTCGTCCATATCCCTCTAAACCCTTCCTATTCATAGACCCGTCCAGATCCCTTTTAAATGTTGTAATTGTACCAGCCTCCATCACTTCCTCTGGCAGCTCCTTCCATACACGCATCACCCTCTGTGTGAAAACTTTGCTCCTCAGGGATCTTTAATATCTTTCCCCTCTGACCTTAAAACTATACCCTCTAGTTTTGGACTCCCCATCCCAGGGAAAAGACTTTGTCCATGTTCCCTATCCATGCTCCTCATGATTTTATAAACATCTGTAAGTTCAAACTTCAGCCTTCGAAGCTCTGGGGAAAACAGCCCCAGCCGGTTCAGGCTTTCCCAATAGCTCACACCCTCAAACCCTGGCAACATCCTTGTCGATCTTTTCTGAACCCTTTCAAGTTTAATGACATCTTTCCTACAGCAGGGAGACCAGAACTGAGTGCAGTATTCCAAAAGTGGCCTCACCAATGTTCGGTACAGCTGTAACATGATTTCCTCATCCTATACTCAATGACCAATAAAGGCAAGCATACCAAATGCCTTTTTTTCATTATTCTGTCTACCTGCAACTCCAAATTCAAGGAACTATGAACCTACACCCCAAGGTCTTTTTGGCAACACACTCCAGAGCCTTACCGTTCTCCTTAGTTACCTGTTCTCCTGAGCTTGGATGACATCAGAGGCAATGAGGAGTCCCAGCACAGAGTGAGTCCAGCGTGGACCTTGTGGTAGCAGCAAGTGACCCCTTACTTACTTTACTAGGGTGGGTGCGGGACCTGGAATCAGAATCAGCAGCTGCCACATTGGCTGAGGCAGCGTTTGTTAAGTGGGGCATGCAGTGAAAGATGTCACCTGAGGATTGGTGACTTTATCATTGGGTCTGGCACTATTGGCAGAAGGGCAACACCGTGACATTGAGGTAGGCTTAGCAAGAAGAGATGGTGGTTCGGGTGGCGGAGGAGAATCAGCTCAGCAGTGAACGATGGCCTCTGAAGAATGGCAACTTCAACATTAGTTGGGTCTGGTGTCGATGATGGTGAGGATGTGGAGGAGGTCTGGCGGTGCAGGTATTGATGATGTGGAGGAGGTCTGGCGGTGCAGGTATTGATGATGTGGAGGAGGTCTGGCGGTGCAGGTATTGATGATGTGGAGGAGGTCTGGCGGTGCAGGTTTGGATGGTAATGAGCTGGCTCAGCATTGATGGACTCCCTCTCAGCTACATCTTTGCATTTGGCTAATGGGCTGAGAAGTGGCAGGTGGAGTTTAATTCAGATAAATGCGATGTGCTGTATTTTGGGAAAGCAAATTTTAGCAGGACTTATAAACACTTAATTATAAGGTCCGAGGGAGTGTTGCTGAACAAAGAGACCTTGGAGTGCAGGTTCAAAGCTCCTTGAAAGTGGAGTCACAGGTAGACAGGATAGTGAAGGCGCCGTTTGGTATGCTTTCCTTTATTGGTCAGAGTATTGAGTACAGGAGTTGGGAGGTCAAGTTGTGGCTGTACAGGACATTGGTTAGGCCACTTTTGGAATATTGCGCGCAATTTTGGTTTCCTTCCTATCGGGAAGATGTTGTGAAACTTGAAAGGGTTCAGAAAAGATTTACAAGGATGTTGCCAGGGTTGGAGGATTTGAGCTACAGGGAGAGGCTGAACAGGCTGGGGCTGTTTTCCCTGGAGCGACAGAGACTGAGGAGTGACCTTATAGAGGTTTACAAAATTATGAGGGGCATGGGTAGGATAAATAGACAAAGTCTTTTCCCTGGGGTCGAGGAGTCCAGAACTAGAGGGCACAGGTTTAGGGTGAGAGGGGAAAGATATAAAAGAGACCTAAGGGACAACTTTTTCACCCAGAGGGTGGTACGTGTATGGAATGAGCTGCCAGAAGAAGTGGTGGAGGCTGGTACACTTGCAACATTTAAAAGGCATTTAGATGGGTATATGAGCCAGGTGCTGGCAGGTGGAACTAGATTGGGTTGGGATATCTGGTCGGCATGGATGGGTTAGACCGAAGGGTCTCTTTCCATGCTGTACATCTCTTTGACTCTTTCTGGGATTTCATTTTCAAAATAGAGATCTGGGGCTCTTACAGGAAGAGCAAGTGGCAGTGTAGTGGTAATGTCACTGAGCTAGTAACCCAGACCCTCTGGCTAATGTTCTTGGGACATGAATTCAAATCCCACCATACATATAGTTGAAATTTGAGTCAAACAATATCTGGAATTAAAAGCTAATCTCATGAGGTTTCTTGTCAATTGCTGTTTGAAAAGCTGTCTGGTTCCCTAATTCCCTTCAAGGAAGGAAATCTGCCATCCTCAGCTGGTCTGGCTTTCATATGACCCGTAGCAATGGGGGTGCCCTCTGAAATGGTGGAAAGCCACTCAGTACAGGGGAAATGGATGATGGGTAACAAATACAAACATCTCCGTTCCAGAGAGGAATATTTAAAGGAGACCGGTGATACAAACAGAGAGGGAGAGAAAAAGGCAACATAAATCGAAGTGCTTTCTTGTCATTTGACAAAGATGACAGCCCTGACACAGTGTTGGTCCCTAATCTGGAAAATATGCCACAAAAAGGAAGTCGCTCACTGTTGCTCAGTACAATTTAGCTTCAGCCTTGTGTGAGAGACTCCATTTCTTCAGACAGGTCAAAACGGAGAAAATGGGGAACGTTAATCTTCAAACTTAATGTATTGATTGGCAGACATGGAGCATTATAAGAGCCTTTTGTGTATTCCAGCCTTACTGTGCTGCTTTGAAATGCATTAAAATTATTTCCTCAAACAGATTGCTGTGTAAAAAAAAAGAGATTGCCTGGCTTTCCCTCAGTGACCAGGCGGTGAGTCTGTGACACAAGTGGCATTTATCATTGTAACTGCCACTGTCAAAGAGTTTTTATTGACCATTTGTTTCTGTCAGGCACAATGTCAGAGCAGTGTTGCTCAGAGATGAATGGCAGATCAAAGATCACGTTGCCAGGGCCACAGGATTTAATGGGAATAATCATAGTTTTAGTTTACATTTTATTTTTTGCCTCACATGGCAGCATTGTTTGTGTTTTCACCTTCTGAGCCTGTCCATTTATTTTACTTTGATGTTTTATTCAAGTCTTGGTTTGATGAGGATACCTCAAAGTCACCTTTATTTTCCCTTACTCTCAGGCTTTCTTTGAAGGGTGAGACACTATTAATACCTCCACCTTTCTGCCTCCATCAGTGCTTATGTCCCTGTGGCTCTGACTCCATCAATTTTCCCCACTTTCACAGTGGTTTGCTCTTAGCATTTTCTCAGATCCTAAGTCTAGCTTCTCATCCTACTGTTAAGGCTATCCAATGATGTCATCAGGGTAAAACCCTCACCCATCTGACTCTCACAATTCCTGGAACCATTGGTTCTGAACACTGTCTGGGGCTGTACTGAGGGAGTGCTGCAATGGAAGGTGTGCCACCTTTTCTGATGAGATGTTAAACTGAAGCCCAGACTGCTGATTCGGATGGATGTAAATGTCAACAAAGCATTATTTGGAAGAAGGATGGCTGAGTTATTCTGGCCACTATCTATCCCCAAATTTGCATCACATCTTCTAGATTGCCTGATTATTATCAGATGCTTGTAAGATCTTACTGCGTGCCAACTGGCTTCTGCATTTCCTCCATTACGACAGCAACAATGCTCAAAACTCACTAATTGTCTGTAAAGCACTTGGGCATGCCTGATGGTAGTTGGGAGTTGCTATATAAATGCAGGGATTTTTCTCATTATTTTTTATATCACAAACTTAGCACACATTGTACCTCTCACCATAAATTGGTCAGGCAGTGGAGTTGGAGCTTTTCCCAATAATAGGAAGACCAAGGCCAATGGAATATAATGTCCAATTCTGAGCTAGGCTCCCGATTAGTTAGGAAGCATTTCTTCACACAGAAGCTACTGGAAATCTGGAACTCCCTCACCAAAAACAGTGTTGAGGCTGGGTCTCAGTCGAACATTTCCAAAATGAGAATGATAGGTTTTTGTTCACAATTTCAGGGAGTTCTGAAACTAATGTTCCGATTGGCCATGAACGAATGAATGGGAAATTGTGCTCCAGGGCCTGAATGACCTACTCCTTTTCCCACCTAGGAACCTACATCCAGGCATTCACACCCTCCAGCCGGAGCTGCATTCCACCACACTGTGCACACCTTCCTCTTCCATTGTAACTTGAACTAATGCCCTCAGAAGTACAATTCACAACTATACCAGAGGAAAGGATAACAGCACTTTGATACTGTACACTGATCTTCTTTTCATTGCTTTTCTTGTGAGTTGCCCTGATGAGTGCAAGACAAAAACATTTTACAAACTGTGTACTTCAGTTCTGTGCTAACAATCCACTGTTTGTTTAAATCCACTGATGTGCTAATCCTTGTTTGAAATGTAACAGTTTCCAGTATTAATCAGAAAGTTGCACAAGACATTTTTTCACATTCACTGTGGAAAAGGGAATATCTGAGATCTTGCTAGAATTAGTTTAGGCACTGCGGTGGAAAACGGTGGGAAGCAATATTTTTAAAACAGCAAAATGGATTTCTGCCAACAGGTGATGGTTTGAAAAGAGCACTCATTCTCTTCCACCAAAGTGGTCTTCAAAAGAGATTGAGGGGACCATGATTTTCTGGTCACTTGCCATTTTAGTACAACAGATTTCTATCAAGCTCACATTTCTGTTTCAGGACCTGCTGCACTGCTCCACTGAAGCCCAATATAAGCTGGAGTGACAGCACCTCATTTTCTATTTTGGTACTTACAGCCATCTGGACTCAACAATGACTTCAACAACTGAAGACTGCAAACACTGTCTTCTATTTTTATATAATTTCAATCCCTTCCCCAACTCACTTCACCCTGTGTCACTATCTCGTTCTCCATATTCTTTGCTTCTGTCAAAGTTCAGTTTATTTTTGACTCAAGCCTAATCTGGATCTATGCCATGTCTCTTCTGCAACCATACTGATCTCAGCCTGGTATTGGAGTATCGATAGAACCTTTTGATCAAGAAGCAAACTGTAATTAACTTCCAGGCTCTGGCCTCACAAACAAACCACAGTCTGTTTGTTCTTTTTTTTTAACACAAGCTGTTGCCCACACTCTAACGGTCATATTTAGTTCACAGTTCTCAGTTCACAGCTCCGAACCAAAACTGATAACAGAATAAAATAAAAATAATGAAACATCAGCAAGGGTTCCAACAAAATGGAGACAATGACTAATTTAAATGGGAAATTGGATGAGCATTTGAGGGAACGAAACTTGGAGGTTACATGGTGGGGGAATTGCACTTATTTGATTGCTCTACATAAAGCCAAGCTAGACTTGCTGGGTTAAACAGTCGCACTTTGTATCTTAAAGTCTCTCTCGGTGATGCATGTCAGATTGGGAGAACTGGAGCAGGAGCTCTATTCAATGTTTGAGCCACAGGGCAAGGCTGAATAGACTGGAGTTTTATTCCCTGGAATGCCAGAGGCTGAGGGTTCACCTGACAGAGGTTTATAAAATAATGAGGGGTATGGATAGGGTGAATAGCCAATGGTAGGGGAGTCCAAAACGAGAGGCATCGATTTAAGGTGAGAGGGGAAAGATTTAAAAAGGACTGGAAGAACAACTTTTTCATGTAGAAGCAAGTGGGTGTATGGAACGAACTGCCAGAAGAAGTGGTGGAGCCTGGTACAATTATAATGTTGAAGACGCACATGAAAAGCAAAGGTTTAGAGGGGAATGGGCCAAATCAGACTAGATTAATTTAGGATATCTGGTTGGAATAAATGAGTTGGACCGAAGGATCTGTTTCCGTGCTGTACAACTCTACGACTCTAAATTGGCACAGATGCCAGGATTGAATCAACAGTCATTATTGTCATCTTTATCATCTTTATGATATATTTAATCTGCAATTTTTGCCATTCATGTGCTTCATTTTACTGCTTGTTTACGAAGGTGTGCATGACAAAAATTTGGTTCGATGTTGAAAAACTGAGACAAGTTGGTCTGGCTGAAGTTTGCCCTTGTGATGCCTCTTTGTAAAGTGTAAAGATGAACATGTTGTGTCTGGGCGATAGACCAGTTTTCCACTTGTATGAACAGCTGTTGGATTATTGGAGAAAAGGAAGGGGGTTGCAGAACTGAAGACAGCAGTCTGTCACCTTTCCTTCCCCAAAGTGATCATCTCATCAAATATTTGCTCCAAACTAATCCCGGTCTCTTTGCCTTTCCACCAGAGTCCCATACTTCTGGCATTTTTGCGTGGAGAGAAGGTCAGAAATTGGTCAGAATGTTGCTTGGTCCACCTCCAAAATGTCCAAATGTTCTGACCAAGGCTCTTGATCACGAGGACAGGAATGACTTTGATACATCAGGTAATTTTGCAAACTCTTTTGCAAAAGTGAAAAAAGAAATCCTGTCTGCTCCTGTGACTTTGTGCTTTTCGCTGGTGAGAAAGTGGTGAATATCGTCCATTAGATTTCACCTAATTTCAAAAGCATTCCAAAAACATTGCAACAAAATAGTGTGGGTGCTGGAGGTCAGCAAGAAAACCAGAAAATGTCAGTCTTCTCTGTTCTAAATCATCAACTTTGCATTGAAGCTAAAATGTAGATGAACTGCCTTAATGATTTAAGATAATGTACCAGCTAATTGGAAAATATTCAGCAGGAGCAGTTGGAATTGAATAGAATATCCTTTATTGTCATTGCATTCTATCAGATGAAAGGTCACCAGCCTGAAATGTTAACTCTCCATTGATAAGTTATTGAGTATTTGCAACATTTTATATTTTAATTTCTGAATCCCAGCATCTGCTGTTGATTGCTGTTGTTGAAAGTACTGAGATTTTTTGGAGGTGCTTTGGGAGAGGGAGTGTGATCCAATTCTGCTGAGAGTTGGGTTTGAGGAGCCTGTTTGGAAAGGTGTAACAAATAATCTGTTAGTTTGCAAAAGAATTGACTTATAATCAACAATTAGTAATTAAATACTTGGATTTATTTTGGTAATAAATCATGAAGACCCGAACACATCACCTTTCTGCTGTGTGACTGTCTAATATGTGAATATTCTCTCACTTTGGCTCAATCTGTTATGTCAGTATAATTTCCACCAACCTGTAATTACTCTTTCTGTTTAATAAACAGCTGACCAGCAAGCAAGAGACCCAGAGGAACATAATCCAACCATTTCACATGAAAGGAGTCCCAGAAGAAGACTTTGTATTACAAAACAGGGTGATCATAGCTATACGTCTGTTAAAACTGGTCTGTCAGACTCTGATCAGCCTATTTCAGATGTCTTGCCATGGACCAGAACCTTAGATGATTTGGAATCTGAAAAAGATATTGGAAAGAATCAAAGCTCTACTTTGAAAATGGGAAGTGGCAGTCCGACCCTTGAAAGAGAACATGGTGAATGTAGTCACAGGCATCCTACGGGACATGGCTACCACTTCTGTCATAAAGACAAATCAAGTAGTCCAAATCTTGGTCACACCAGCCCTGTGAGATCTTGCAACCCAAGATTGGGATCGTGTCCTAGCAGCAAGAGAAGTTTATCACCTCTGAAAAACAGGCTGTCTCCGAACCATCCTGGAATTGAAAACCAGGTGGGGGGAGAGGCGGGGCCTGAGGAGCTTCTGCGATCTCCACCGACCCGCAGTTACAATGCAGACGAGGTCCGTGAGTATATGAATAGGCAGCTGGTCGAGCGCAAGAAGAAGGAGAGGGAAGAGAAGCACTCGGTGAAGCATGCTATGGAGATGAGGAAGAAAAGACTGCAGGAAGTCTACAGGAAGCAAAAAGAGGCTCTCTCAAAGAAAATGAGAGGGAAACCAAGGAGCAGCTCATTGGCTGCAGGACAAACGTCGACAAGACAAGTCAGTTCCAGGCTCAAAAAAAACTTCATGATTTTACAATTATAAAGTATAATTTGGATCTTTTCCTATTTGATGCAAGGCGCTGCAGAAAACTATTAACACCTTGAAGAGTGATGGTGATACTGTTGGATTGCTGTAAATGTCCAATTGGTTCACGAAAGTCCCTTTGGGAAAGGAGACCTGCCCTCTTTACCTGATCTGGCCTTTGACTGATTTAATTCCCATACTGCTCCAAATGGTCCTCTGCAGAAGCCTAGTTAGCATTCCCATTGTATCAAAACACCTTCTCAGGGTAATAAAAAAATGGGCCTGGCCAGTGGCACCCATACCCTGAGAATGAGTAATAAAAGAGGAAAACAGGAACTTTGTGATTGGAGATTTATTGTTTTGCTTATGACTTGGTTCATGAGAAGAATATCAAGTTTCGTGCATTTGGCACCACACCACTCAGTATATTCTTTTTGCAGATGTATCCTCTCTCTTTGTGTCTCCACTCTGTACCACCTCCAATCCAACTGTACCAAGATCACTCAATGTTTGCTAATATACTGGTTTTATTCATATTTTTCTTTCCTGCATTGCTTGTTTTCTTTTCTTTTGATAAATGCTCCGAATTAATGTGATTTAATGCTTTCAATTATGTTCCTTTCTTGGAGGTTGTTTATCGTACAAAACCAAAGGAGAGTTGCCAAATAATTTAGTGGAGTCTATTATAGCCAGGATAGTGCACAAAGGGCTGCCATCTGTATTGTAACTATTTGAACCACTGACTTAGAAGTGCCTTAGTATATCCTTATCAAGGGCAACTATTTAAGATAAAAGAAACTCTCACTAGATTTCATCAATAAACAAGAAAATTTTTTTTATGAGAAATAACCTTTGACAAGTGCAAAGTGGATTATTAACTACAGCTACGTAACCTTAAACTACATCCCCTTTAAACCAACAGAAGCACACATTCATTCCTAGATAGAACAGGGAAGACAGAGAGTTCTGGAGAAATATCACGGGTGGAAAGCGTAGGCAATAAGGGAACAAATTCTGTGGGTCAGAAATCTAAACCACAAAGGTGAAATGAGCTGACATTCTCGCAAATCTTTTGTATTTTTGGTGGTAATGTTAACGTAGTTGTTGACCCCACAGTTATAGAAGATCTTTAGCTTGGTAGCCAGTCAGTTGGACCTTGGTCTTTGCTTGAGTTAGGCGTTCCTCTTTCCAGAAAATTTGAGAGTTGCTTTCTCCCACTCATAGTCTTTCTGAAGGACTGACTTCAATTGCTGCCTTCCTATGTCAAAACTACAGACTAAAAGTTAAAGAGGCTGTTGTTAAATCCAGCTGCTCCACACTGTTTTACTTTTGAGTTGCAGTAACAAAAATGCATTCCCCATACCACAGCAGAATCCAAACTTACATTTTATCAAGATAGGTGGAGGGAGAGGTGGTGTTGCGGCAATGGGCAGGCTGCAGTAGACTTGGATATGCTGATAATTGGGTAAAGAAGAGGCAGGTGGAATGCAAGGTGTGAGGTTATACATTTTAGTCAGCCGAATAGAGGCAAAGGCTATCATATAAACTAGGAATGGCTTCAGAAATCTGAAGCACACAGGGACTTGTGAGTCCTAGTTCAGGATTTTGTTAAGGTTAACATGTAGGTTCAGTTGGTGGTTAGGAAGGCAAATGCAATGTTGGCATGCATTTCAAGGGATCTACAATTCAAGAGCAGTGATGCACTGCAGAGGCTGTATAAAGTTCTTGTTGGACTGCATTTGGAATATTGTGAGCAGTTTTGGGCCCTGTATCTAACGAAGGTTGTGCTAGTATTGGAGGAGGTGCAGAGGAGGTTTGCTAGAATGATCCCGGGGATGAAGGTCCTGTCATATGACGAGCGGTTGGTGACTTTGCATCTGTACTTGATGGAGGTTCGAAGGATTAGGGAGGATTTCATTGAAAATTACGCAATACTGAGAGGCCTGCGTAGAATGGACATGGAAAAGGTCTTCCCACTAGTAGAAGAGACTTGGATCTGAGGAGACAGCCTCAGAGTGAAGGGATGACCCTCTAGAACTGAGATGAGGAAGAATCTCTTCAGCCAGAGGGTGGCGACTCTGTGGAACCCATTGTCACAGAGGCCTGTGGAGGCCAAGCCATTGAGATGGATGGGTTCTTGATTAATAAGGGGATCAAAGCTTATGGGGAGAAGGCAGGAGAATGGGGTTATGCAATAACTGCACAGAGGTCTTTTTTTACTACTGCACAGTACACTGGCTGTGGCCAGCCAGCTCAGAGTCAGTCCTCAACTGAGGAGATTATTCTCTCCTGGTTATATTGTTTTTCATTTGGGGAAAGTAAAGAAATCTCTCTTCCTCAGCAGAGGCCAACAGCCGCAGTATAAACTAGCTGTGTGGCCAGCCAGCTTGGAGTCAGTCCACAGCTAAGGAAACTCTAAATCTCCTGGTTATTAGATTACTTTACAGTGTGGAAACAGGCCCTTCGGCCCAACAAGTCCACACCGCACCCGCCGAAGCGCAACCCACCCATACCCCTACATCTACCCCTTACCTAACACTACAGGCCTGCACATCTTTGGAGTGTGGGAGGAAACCGGAGCACCCGGAGGAAACCCACGCAGACACGGGGAGAACGTGCAAACTCCACACAGAGAGTCGCCTGAGGCGGGAATTGAACCCGGATCTCTGGCGCTGTGAAGCAGCAGTGCTAACCACTGTGCCACCATGCTGCCCTATTTTTTTTTTATATATTTTTTTCAATACCAGTTCACAAATTGGCTATATAATTCAGCCAGTTCAGGAATCTCCTTGTTAAAATATATATTTTTTGTTTTCTCCTGTTTATTTTTCATTCTTTCTATTTTTTTGCCCCCACACTACCACCTAACTGTGATAGTGCTTATATTATACCCATCAGCCATGTTGTGTGTATGCAGGTGTGAGACACAGTGAAAGACATAAATCTTTATTCAACTCCCATCACCAGGAAGAAATGAAACACCCGAGTGGCCAGTGACAAGCAGTGCCCTTCTCATCAAAGGGCAATGCTGTGTGATCAAACAGTGAAGGGGAGGACAGGGATTAAATCAAAATAGAGGTGGGGGTGGGGAAATAAAGCACTCCACTCCCTGCAGTGCCCACCTCTCCCTTTTCTCCTGGTTACTTTTTTTTTGCACGAATCTTTATTCAATTTCCACCACCAGGAAGATAGGAAAAAAACACCCGAGTGGCCAGTGACAAGCACTGCCCTTCAAACCACAGGGCAATGCTGTGTGAGCAAAACAGTGAAGGGGAGGGTAGGGACATAAGCTTTGATCCCCTTATTAATCAAGAACCCATCCATCTCAATGGCTTGGCCTCCACAGGCCTCTGTGACAATGGGTTCCACAGAGTCGCCACCCTCTGTGGAGGGAGAAATCATGCACTCCACTCCCTGCGGCGCCCACCTCTCCCTTTTCTCCTGGTTACATCTGTCAGCCAAGGCTTTCCTTGATTGGCCCAGGTTAACAACCCCAATCAAGAAGCTCATAGTCAATGGGATCCCAATCACTACAGGTTGAGAAGCATATCAGCCGTGATCAAATGATGAAGCAGACCCAGTGGGCCAAATGGCCTCATTCTGCTCCAACATCTTGTGGTTCTGTGGTCAGTTTCTCATTTTATATTCCATAATGAAATTGGTCTTTCCACTGTGTTGTAGGAAAGCCAAGTTATCTAATTCCTTGAAACATGGGTCCTACTATATTGTTCCTATTTCTTCTAGTTACAATGATGACTTTAATTAAGCGCTGCAAGATGGAAATTGATGGGTTTTTGTTAGGTAAGGCTATCAGCCTTAGATCTGATCTAATTGGTTAGCAGAACAAGACTTAATGGGCTGAATAGCCAATCCCTACTTGTTGCTATATTTGTCTCCAGCTAGTGCGATATATAATTACAACAACAACTTGCACTTACATTACACCTTTCAGGTAAAAATTAAGTGCCAAATTACTTTGCTGGAAAGTTATAAGGCAAAAACCTGACCTTGAGTCTCATAAACACTATAGTAAGGCAGGTGACAAAAGGTCTTGTTCAAAGGGGCAAGAGTTGGTGGGATTTTGGGAAGGAATTGCAGAGCTGCTAGCTGAACGCACCGCCCTCAGTAGTGCAATGATTAAAATCAAGGATGCTAAATATAGCTTTCATTAAAATGTTAGCCACGACAGGCAACTCACACACTCGAGACTTTGTACCCTGGCTGAGAGGGCTGAATTATAAAGAATGTTTGTATTTCCTATCTGTCCTGATGCTGAAATTCATAAAATGAAGCAAATTTATTATTGATCTTCTCACTTCTTCCTCCTAGGAAATGAGAGTTGGTGCAGCACATGTGATTAAAGATCAGGCATCGGCACAAGCCAACACAGATCCTGAAAACTTCCGGGAAAGGTACTGATTATCAAAATCAAGTTGCAATTCGAGAGACAGTTGGGTAGATTGAGCCAGTACTCATTGAAGAATGAGAGAAAACCTTATTGAAACATAGAAGATTCTTAGGGAACTTGACAGGGTTGGTGCGGAATAGATGTTTCCACCTTGTGGGAGAGTCTAGTACCCCCAAAGGACATAATCTCAGAATAAGGAGTTGCACACTGATGACAGAAATGAGGAGGAACTCTTCTGTCCAAGGGTAGTGAATCTGTGAAATTCTTTACTGCGGAGGTTGGGTCACTAAGCATTTTCAAGATTGCAGAGACTAGGGAGATCCATGTTTTCAAGACTGAAACAGACAAGTTTTTAATCAGCAAAGGAGTCAGGGATTATGGGGAAAAGGCAGCAAAGAGGATCTGAGCATTGTCTGAACAGCCATGATCTCATTGAATGGTGGAGCAGGCTCGATGGCACATGATCTCTGCTCAGTTTATTAACCTTGATCATGAAAGTACAGTATTCTGAAATGGTCACTTGCAATCCTGATTGAAGAAACTGATCATTCAGTTTCCTGCTGCTCGTTCTCTCAATAATCTCAGTTGCCCTTGTTTTAATTCATTGGGGAATATGGGTGTCCCTGGCTCGGACAGTGTTTGTTGGCCAGTCCTAATAGTGGAGAGCTGCCTTGTTGTGCCTCTGCAGCTCACGTGGTTCAATGGCACCTTATATTGTATGGAGGCATGCTAAGTATTTGATCCAGCGTCAGCGATGGAGCAGCAATATCATCGCCAGTCAGGATGGTACATGTTCTTAGAGAGGAGGTTGCGGATGGTAATGCTCCCATACATCTGCTACTCTTTGCCTCTTGAGTGGTGGAGGTCTGGGGTTTGGGAGGTGCTGTCAAAGTAGCCTTTCTGAGTCACAACAGTGCATCTTGTTTGTGGTATGCATTGCCCACCTGTAAGCTCATTGATGGAGGGAGGGTATATTTGAAATAATAGGCAGGACGGTGTCAAGCTTCTTGAGTGCTGTTGGAGCTGCACCCATCCAGGCAATTGGGAAGTATTCCATCACAATCCTGACCCATGCCTTGTAGATAGAGGACAGGCTGGAGTCTGGATATAGGTTGAGAGCATCACACTCATCCTGTGCATTGCCAGCATCCATGTGGCAGCTCCAAACACGTCAAGTGACTACTTCAACGAATTGCATGAGGCTCCCCTTCAGAATGTCCCAAAATGCTTTTCAGACAATGAATTTCATTTCAAGTTTAGTCACTTGTAATGCCAATAACACGGCTAGTTGCCCTTGAGAAAGTGATGTTGAGCTGCTTTCTTAAACCGCTGCAGTCCACCTGCTGTAGGTTAGGTACAGTAAGTACACTACTTGTGCACAGCAAGTTCCCACAAACAGCATCATATAAAGACTAAGTCATCCCTTCTCCCAGTGATGTTGGTTGCAGGTGAGATTTTGGACAGGTTGCAGAAGAGAGACACCCCTCCCCAGCCTATTCTTCTTCAGAATAGGATGGTAAATTGCCATCTCCACCTGAGAATGTTTTTTTTTTGTTTCTTTCAAAAGACAGCACCTCTGACAGAGCCGCACTCCCTCAAATGATCAACCTGAGGCCCATGATAATAGTCCCAGCTATCAAGGATGAGGAACCAGGTAGTAAACCTGGCAGCTGCTCCAAATACCCACCTAGACAGCCATGGAGGGCTTAGTGAACCGTGTGAGTGTACATAGGGGGTTGAGGTAGGCAGTCATCAACATCCTGCACAGTGTGAGCTGAAGACACAGAGCACAGTACTTAACCTGTGTAAAAAGCAATTATATTCTCAAGCAATCTCTGAGATAGCCTGGTTCACAAGCCCATGTCACTCCCAAAGAGAAATGTTTTGTTTAATGACTGATACAATCCACTTCCTGTCACTGAAGTGCTACATTGTGGGCCTTTCAAATGCCAATTAAAGACTCGTGAATTGATTAGGTAATAAATTGATTGTCCAAACCCTTTCTGTTATAACTGAGGTCTCCTTCTGTTACTCCAGTTTTGATAAATGCAGCCATTATTGAGACGAGTGGATAGTGGTCGCTCATAGTTTCAGGTATTTTTAATCAACCAGTTCAGAGATGCTCTGACACATCTCGGGAGCAGATGGAGCTTGAACCCAGGCCTTCTGGCTCAGAAATAGGGGACGTTACCACTGCACCACAGGATCCCTGCAGTTCACTGCTTCAACTGTACTAAGCCCTTGCAGCTCAGCCAATCGATATAAGAGACAATGGACGGTGCAAAGGTATGAGAGAGGGAAAGGATTCTGGCATGACTGATATAATTAGTCCTGCAGCATCACTGTGCCAAGCTGTGCCCTGCCAACAAGTCACCACGTCCCTGCCAACCCCTCATCAATCTTCCTGGCCCCTACCTGCTCTACTCAACTCTCCTACCCTCAGCCTCTCATTCCCTTGAAGCATAACCCATCCTACCCCCACAGCCCCTCACAACCTCAGCCCTCATTAGTCCACACCCCCTTGTACTCTCACCTAACCCACCCTGACCACTGATGCCTTTATACCTTCACTCCTTTATCTCTTCAGACCCGCAACCTCCTGCCACTTGTAACCTCAGTCCTCAGACCCACACCCCTCCCTACACCTCATCCCTTCATAACCTTACCCCGCATACTCCTCCTATCTCTTCTTACCCTTGCCTCTCATCCCTTCATACCCCACCCCTCCTACACCACATTTCCTATTGATGTAATGGAGGCCAGTTAACTTGGTGTTGAAGGGGGAACTGCAGCCTCAGTCTTACCCCTGTGATAAGCATCTGGCAGTATCTTCATTTGCATAGGGGAGACTAAACTCAAATTAAGACTTTAATCTTAACTTCGCTACAAAGGCATTTGGGCCTAAACTCATCTGACAGCCATCCCCATTCAAATGGAACATCATTGAGCCACTCATGGGATAGAGTGAGGCCATTTGGCTCATCACAGCTCTCCATTGTCATTCTCTTTCCCCTGGTTGATCCTCATCACTCTGTTGCAACAAGTGTCCATCCAAATTCCTTTTTGAAATTGTTGACCATCACTGCCTTTGGCAGAGAGTTCTTGGTCTCCACTAGCTGCGTCAAAGATGAAAGTTCTTCTTCAAAATTCTCAATTTTACGAAGGATTCCTCAGTGTAATCGAATGCTCTCTTGTGCTGTTGATTGTAAAAAGTAACAATTGGTCTTTTGTTACACAGTGGGATGTATCAGCGGGAGCTGAATGATACCAAGAGACCGTTCCATCATTGTCTATCCAGCAAGTATAGCCCATTGAGACTTCAAGACTTGGAATCACATCGACGCTGTCAAGACCGCTCCTCCACTCCAGTTCAGCTTTCATGGTTTATCGGTGAGCCCCTACCCCTGGCACACTGTGAGGGGATGATGAGCTGTAAAGCCAGTGGTGTTGGGTCCAAGGATAGGCAGCAGCGTATTGATGCCATCTGCTCCATGGCAACCGCCCTCAATGGTCGCATTGAGAATGAAGCTCGGAGGCTGGCTGTGGAGACAGATGTCTGGAAAAGGCCCGGAAGCCCAGGTAGGGATGAAGGGCGGGAGCGGGCCGGTTTGGGTGGCTTCACACATTCTGTGGTCAGCTTGACTGACCGCTCTGACCTGAAGCGGCAGCACGTGCCAAGCCCTGAGCCAGCCCCGTCACCGCCGGCGTCACTGAGTGACTTCAAAGTCTCACCCGCATGCCATCAAGAGTGGGGGGAGCAACGGGGAGCCACTGCACCCGAGGACGAGATGGTGGACAAGAAACATGCCTTGCAAGATGACCATCCCGAGGACAGCCTGCTGGGCAGCTCCTCTTCACAGAGTGAGAGCAACGTCCCATGGACTGACTTGGAATCTTTGGCAGAGCATGGATTGTACAACAAACCCAGAGGGATTTACAACCCCCCGACAGGGAAGCCGGAAGGTAGGACAATACGTTCTGGCATTTACCCCACCTTCCCCGAATCTCTTCTGGAATTATTCTGCTGTCTGATTTCGTTCCTCTTGTGAAATTTTCAACCGTTAATGGCCATCTCGTCCAAGTCCAGGAGCAGATCCATGGAGAGGTCCCTCAACTAGCCTCCATTTCTGAGCAAGGCTAGCATTTTACAGCCTGCCCTTGAGTTGGCCTGAGAAATCGAAGCTTCATTGTGCACAATTCAGTTGATAAGATACAACAGCAGTGGGCATTCTTTAATGTACCTCGAGCATTTGAAAAGAGAAACTGCAAGATGGTTGAGGGACCCTTCCATGGATCTGCTCCTGGTCTTGGACAAGGTGGCCATTAATGGTTGCAGATAGCAGGCTGTAGAGGGGGTAGTTACACCCAACTGCTGGCCTTGCTTCTGTAGTTATGCCCACACCTGAGTAGCACTGGAAAGGGAACACATGGTGTCCATTGGCACACAAGAGGGCTTCAGGACCATGGGGACCACAGGGGCTGAAGTGCATTATCTTCCCCTCAAAAAGCAGCATTTTGAAATAATGTTCCTTTTGGACACATGTCTAGTGCTCCTCTAAGGGGCCATTATTTTTTAGTTTGGGTTCATTTTGTCTCTTTTAACATCCATTGTTTTCATTGTAAGGTGAAACCACTGGTACACTGAGTTAGTTGGGAAGAAGCAGATGTGTAGAACGCTGCCTTCCCTGAGAATTTCAAAAATCAAGAGGAAAGTCTCAGTTCACCACCTGACTTGAGATTGAGAAAATCTTCCAGCAATTATTCTTTCAACTGGGTGGTGACTTGCTTGGCCACTTGCGAGAGGAATTAATCAGGCAGTTTGAGACTCATGTGAGTCCCATGTAGACCAATCCAGGTTTAGGGGCATTTGATGTGGGGAGAAGGTTGTGACACGGACGGTAGTTGAGCAGTTTCCTGCTTTGTAGGGCATTAATGTATCAATGGGATGTTTTTCACAATCTGCCCAGTTTTCACACAGCTCAAGTTCCAGGCTACAGTGGCTGATTTGGAATGGACCCTCTGGGATAATAGTTTGATGCTGGAACCATTAAGGTGGCAAGGTGGTTCAGTGGTTAGCACTGCTGCCTTAGAGCACCAGGGACCTGGGTTCAATCCCTGCCTTAGGTGATCCTCTGTGTGGACTTTGCACACTCCCTTTGTGTCTGTGTGGGATTCCTCTGGGGGTGCTCCAGTTTCCTCTCACAGTCTAAAGATGCGCAGGTTTGTCAGATTAACCATGGTAAATGTGGGGTTGGGTCTGGGTGGGATGCTCTTTGGAGGGTCGATGCAGACTTGATGAACTGAATGGCCTCATTGTGCTCTCTCGGGATTCTACAATTCTAACCACTCTGCAAATGTACATGAGTGATGTCCAGGTCTGTGGAAGCCAGTCAGTTCCATTGGCTAGAGTGCAGAACGATGCAAATAGTTTGGGTTCAATCTTATACAGTATCTGTTGTTAATCATTCTTTCCATCACTCAATATGGAAGGACGCTTCTCAAGGAATGTCCTTCTAAGTCAATAACCTGCTGCATTGATCCCTGAGGTTCATGCTCAGCAGTGACTTCTAGATGTGGCATTCACTTTGACAGTGTGCTGAGCATTGTGTGTGAAACCTCCCAGCACTTGCATAGCTTCAAGAGAACCTTGCCCTCAAACTGCCTGACTACTCACTTTCCGTCCTGCAGAAAATGATGCCTCTGGTTTCTCGTGGACTCGGGCTAATCGGTGTCCGGGATAAAATAGCTTTTGTTCTTAATTTCTCAAATCCAGTGATTGAACAGCAGAAGCTTCAACCTCCTTTGTCATGCCGTGTCGGCACAACTCCAGGTGCCTTGTCATCCTGCCCCATTGACCATCAAGTGGGTGAATGGAGAGAGGTGGATCAAGTTGTGTTTAAATGGACCCAGTGTAATTATTGACCTCCCACAGTCCACTCTCTGTGTGTTTGACACATCCAAGTCTCTGCTCATTATGTCGCAGCAAGCCCCTATCCAATTTGGAAAACTTTACATCCTTAATTTCAAATCCTTCAAGACCTTGCCCCTCCCCTATCTCTCTAATTCCCAACCTTACAATCCTCAGATCTCTGAGCTCTTGATTTTATCCGAGCCATCATCCATGGCCCTGTCCACAGCTCACTCTAAACTCTGGAATTCCTGCCCCACATCTCTGCTTCTCGACCTCACTTTCTCCTTTCACATACTCCTCAGAATCTAACACTTCAATGAAGCTCTTGAGCGTCAGAAATAATGGCTCCTCATGTTGCACATCACACTGGAAGTCATTGCAAAACTTAAAGTTTTTAACATAAATACTCAAAATCCCTAAACTAGCTGATTTTCAGATAGAAACCACAGACCAGGTTCCTGAACTAAACAAGAAATCACTTTTTATTACAGGTTATTGTATTCTAGCTACAGATAAACAGTTAAATTACACTAAGTAAATTCTACAGATTAAAACCCTTACTTGACAAACACACCCTCTCTCTTTCTCTCTCTCACACACACACATGCTCTTACACATGCTGTAAACAGGGAAAATAAACCCATGGGAGGAAGGAAAACTGGGGAAAGGTTCCATCATTTTTGTTCACAAAATCTGTTGGATTGGTTCTTGATTTACAAGACGCACACAATGGCTGACCCACTTATGAAAGTTCTCTGGCTTATCCAATTCAAAGTCACAACTTGCAGCATCTGCTGAAAAAAAGGCATGTTTGATTCTGATTTAAAATGGCTTACTGCAGAGAAATATGTGTGTGTGTGTGTGAGAGAGAGAGAGTTTTCAGCTCTGCTGGTTTCTCTTTTGTTCTGAACTACTTTATATATGTCTCGTTCACAGCCTAAACTGTTTAACTGTTTGGCTAATAGATGTTGGTAGACAGGGGATCTTTGTTTTTGACAATTGATCTTGAGTCCGCAAACCAATCAGCTTTACAGTTCAAACCATTAGAATTGCGGATGCTGAAAATCAGAAGCGAAAACAGAAGTTGCTGGAAAAGCTCAGCAGGTCTGGCAGCATCTGTGGAGAGAAATCCGAGTTAACGTTTTAATTGTGTTCTGAGGAAGGGTCACTGGATCCGAAATGTTAATTCTGATTCCTCTGCACAAATGCTGCCAACCTGCTTGGCTTTTTTCAGCGATTTCTGTTTTTGATTCTGATTTTCAGCATCTGCAATTCTATCAGTTCAGCTTCATAGTTCATCAGCATATTGCTGGAACTCACAACTACACAAATAGAATTCACAAAAGATATCAAATTCTTACTGAAATGTGCAGCCATCCTTGTAAATCCCTGCTTGAAAGCAATTTATTTCTCATTTCAGTCTGTAGTTTTTTTCAAAAATCACAGAAGTAAAAAGACACAGTCTTTACAAGATTGATGCCAGATCTTTTTTGACTATGGTTCTGTATAGCAGCACGGGACATTTTATTACATCAAAGGTACGACATAAATATTTGTCGGCATTGATAGGTTTTGCAGAGATCTCTCAGCTTTGTAAAGAATCTGCACCAAAATTGGTCAATTTGATGAAAAATGATTCCGGTTACAGATTGAAGAATTGCATTACTGGATAACTCATCATCCAATGTCTTTACTTTTGTATTAACAAGATTTGTTTACAAACTATCTTAAAGACCATTTGTTAAATTTATTTTGCCCTGCCTTTCGAAGTGTCTGAAATATTTTAATCCATCTTTTCTTCTTTTCTGGCTCTGCCTTTGTTCTCAGAAATGGTTAATAAATGTACTGGTGTCCAGAGATTCTTCAGTGAATTGGACCATCAAGCAACAAGAAAGGTCAAAAGTCACGAGCTCCCTTTTGAAACAGTCCTATCTGAGAACAGATCCCTGAGTGGAAGGTACTGAATGATTGTGAGACTGTTGCTGAAATGACCCAATATCATGGTGTCTGGAAAACACCAGAATATTGAGGGTCACTGAAAAGTCATTGAGCACTGAATGAGGTCATTTAGCCTATTGTATCTATGCAAACCCTTGGAAGAGTTACTCATTCAGCCCTTTCTCATTCCTTCTTATTCCCTTCTTGGGATGGGGATGTCACTGGCAGGGTCACTATTCATTACCCCATCCATGGTTGGCCTTGAGAATGTGGTATTGGGTTGCCTTCTGGAACTGCTACTATCCTGAACCCTACTCTATCCTGCAGTCTCTTTCTCCCTCAAACATTTATTCCAGTTGAAAGTTGCTCTTGAACCTGGTCCTGCCAATCTTTGAGGCAGAACATTCCAGAATACAACAACACAACCATTTTTTTGTTTTAAAATGCTTCCTCGGGATACCTTCTGCTTGTTTAAGCAACTTGTGCTGTAATTTGTTGACTTGAAATGTGCACCTTCTGGACCTCTGACAGGAGTCTCTGCATTAAAAATGAGTTCAAAATGACATCCAAAAACTGGTCCCTTAACTCTGAAAATATCCACATGACAGATATCTGTCTTTACAAGGGAGTTGGACCTCAGTCAAAACTTCTTGTCGGCTGATAGGGTTGGACGCTGCCTATTAAATAAAATGAGTTCCTCCTGATTAGTTTTTTCAGTCTGCGTATGATATGATTTCAGTCCGAGAGCACTTATGGCATTGTGGTAGTGTCCCTACCTCTGTCTCAGGAGGCCTGAGTATAAGTCCCATCTGTGTGTAATAGCACCTCTGGTTGGATCATATTGTTGAGTATGATCCCAGTCAGGGAAAACAAGTTCCCCTAACAAACCTGCTCCCCAAATAGCATGATGAGAATTTACTTTCCCATATGCATTAACCAGATGGAATTTGGACCAGATGTCCAGTTTCTTTAAACAGTGCTTCTCTATAATATGGATATCATGATAAGGCAGCAGGGTACCTGCTTTTCACTGCTTGGGTTCCAACCTTCTAGCAGAGTCCCTGTCATGTGACTACTGAGGTGATGATGTACCTCAGAGGCTCATTTGCATACCCTTTCTCTCCACAGAAAGAATCGGTGCCTGTCTGTGTGTCCCATGGGAGCTATGGACAATAAAAAATCTTGTCAATTCTGATAATAATATTGCAGTTTAACTTGTGAGCTCAATTCCATTTCACGTGGATCTTGTATTAATCAGAGAGATACTTAGAGTTCTAAAGTTATGGTACAGAAAGAGTCCACTTCCCCCTTTAGTCCATGCCAGAACCCTCCATGCAACTTATTGATGATACTGGGGAAGCCTGCAAACATATTTAATATGGGAATGGGTGCTGACTCCAGCTTTTAATGAGGGATTCAGTCTCCAGTCCAATGTGTTCTGGAGAGCCCAGGCAGCTCCTTTCTTTTCTTCATTCAATTTCTTCCTCTCCAGGTTCTTATGTTTTAAATTCCATTGGCCTGGCCATTTGGAAAGCTTAGTTCTCTCATTGTAGAGGTATATCTGAAAACAAATCATTAAGATTTGCAGCATGTTAATAACAACAGCATTGCTGTCACTTGTACTGTGACTTTTTTTTTAGATTAGATTACTTACAGTGTGGAAACAGGCCCTTCGGCCCAACAAGTCCACACCGCGCCCGCCGAAGCGTAACCCACCCATACCCCTACATCTACATCTAACCTAACACTACGGGCAATTTAGCATGGCCAATTCACCTGACCTGCACATCTTTGGACTGTGGGAGGAAACCGGAGCACCCGGAGGAAACCCACGCAGACACGGGGAGAACGTGCAAACTCCACACAGTCAGTCGCCTTGTAAAGCTTTGTAGAATAGACGCAAAAACTGGTGGTTTAGAACCAAACACGAATTGTGAGGACTTTTAAGATTGATTGATCTTCCTGGATATACCTGTGAGCAACGTGAGAGGGGAATTTTGTTTACCATTTCACTCCAACTAGAGTGTCAACAAACATACCCAGGATATTATGAAGACCTAGGTGTCAAGAGAACTGCACAAACAATAGAGTGGTTTCGGGGGAGCAGAGGATTGTGGGTATTGCAACCACCATTGTTGACTAATTGCAGCCAGGTTTGCCATAAGGTGGGAGTGAGATGGAGCTATTTGCGGTGTTCGGCCTTGTGATAGAACTTCTGAAAAATATGATCCAACCAGAATCAAAAGCAGGAAATGCCGGAGACGTTAAGCAGGTCTGTCAGTATCTGAAGAGTGAGAAATAGAGTACAGGTTTTGGCTCCAGTATGACTCTTGTTTGGAAATGGTCCAACTAGAGCTGGCAGTTCAGAAGATTGTTCAAACTCTCTGCTAGAGACTTGAGCTCAAAATCTAAGCTGACATTCCAGGGGAGTACTGAAGAAGTGTTGCACCATAGCTTTCATGTGAGACTTTGAACCCCTGTAGGTAAACATAAAAGATCCTATGGCACTATTTGGAAGATGAACAGAGGAGGCATTCCTGGTGTCCTGGTCAAAATCCATTTCTCAATCAATACCACAAATATAGATTACTCTGGTCATGTGATTCACATTTTGGGAGCTTGCTGTACACAGATTGGCTGTTGAACTTCCCTTCTTAACAATAACATCTGCATTTACTGATAATTAATTCTGGGAAGTGCTTTGGCATCAGGAGCAGATGCAAAACGTGTGAAATAAAATCACATTCATACTGTATTTTTTAAAACCTGTGATATATACATTGTCCACTAGATGACACTCTCACTCTGTTTTCCTGTTCACTGGTCCACTGAACAAGGCAATTGAAACAGTTTGTCAACTTGTTTCTAAGCCTCGTGCATTTGAACTTGGACAATGTGACGTGCTCACTGATCTGACTTGGTTCTTAATCTGGCAACTCAACAATGTTAAAATTCTCATATTCATTTTCCATTTCTCCTTTGGCCTGACTCCTCCCTGTTTCTGTAATCTCCTCCAACTCCACAACTCTCTGAGATTCCTTCACTCCTTCAATTCTGGATCTTTTGCATCCCTGTTTTAATCACTCCTTCATTGGTGACTGAGTCTTCAGCTGCATTCACAAATTCCTCCCTAAACATCTCCATCTTTCCTTCCTCCTTTGCAATCTCTTAGAAACCCATCTCTTTTACCAAGCTTGTGATGACCAATCCTAAAATGTTCTGAACTGGCTCGACATCAAATTTCTTTGGTGTTGCTGTGAACCACCACTAATCATAAGGTGCTGTCTAAAGGCAAGTTGTTGTTATGTAACAAGGTCACAATATCAATACAGTGGTGACTCCTGGCCCCATACTTGTATCTGCAACACCCAGCCTTGGGTACACATCAAGTGAGGAATCAAAGATAACTGTTGCGACCACCCACAGGATCCAGAGTTCTTTTAAGGAGAAACCATTTTCTGCAACAGTGGTTTGGATTTAGAACATACCATCAGATTGGGTGGTGGATACAGATTCAATTGAATCTTCAGAAAGGAATTCAATTAAAATTTTCAGGGGAACAAATGCAGGGAAAAGGGGAAAGAGCTGGGGAGTGGAGTTGATGGGATTACACTTTGAAAGAGATGGGACAGAGTCAAGGATCTGAATGGTTTCCTTCTGTGCAGTACTATTCTCTGATTCTATATATGGAAGGGGATTTGGCAGAAAATAAGCTGTCCAAGATCAATGAGCGGCATTTGTCCTAAAGTTAATATAAGGAAGGTACATGAAATGTGTGTAGCTGCGTATTTGTGGCTCTGTCTGTGTGGCTGATGTGTATCTGTGTGACTCTAACTGTCTATTTGACTGTGTGAGTGTCTGTATATGTGCATTTGTATTTGATTGTGTGTCTGTATGACTGTGTCCATCTATTTGTGTGCCTGTGTGTATGTGTGTCTGTGTGACTGTGTTTGACTGTCTCCATGAATGTGTGTCTGTCTCTGTTTGTGTCTTTGTGAATCTGACTGTGAGTCTATCTGTATGTGTGAATTTGTATTTGTTTGTGTGACTGTTTATCTGTATGACTGTGTGTTTGTCTAAATCTGTGAATTGTGTGTAAGACTGAATGTAGAGTTTTGAGAAAAATAGAAAGCTGACAAGTCTTAAAAATGTGTTGCTGGAAAAGCGCAGCAGGTCAGGCAGCATCAAAGGAACAGCATATGCCCGAAACGTCGATTCTCCTGTTCCTTTGATGCTGCCTGACCTGCTGCGCTTTTCCAGCAACACATTTTTAAGCTCTGATCTCCAGCATCTGCAGTCCTCACTTTCTCCTAGCTGACAAGTCTGTCTTGTTAAGTGTAATTTCTAGTTAACAGGAAGAACTCTCAGTTTATGAGATTGTCTCTATAAAAGATCCTCTGTATAAGTGAAGTCTTTGCTCAGTGAAGCACACAGTTAATTTGTCAGCATTAACAGAATTGATTATGAACTGAAAGTAACTGTGCCAGTTGAGTTTCATTTTAAATCCTAATGCTCATTGATCATTATCTGTTGGTTTTCCCTCCTCTCCTCTGTTGAAATATTGGCATCAGCCATTCCTTCATCCTTTTTGACAGCAGCCAATCATGTTTGATGAACTCCTGCTACCTCCAGACCAGCCAAAGGAGCATTGTGCATTCTCTGAGAAGATGTCTTGTCGAGCATGGTTGGTTGAGCGGCCCTTTGGAACCTCCTGCTTTATGAGTGTTTCCCACCAGAAGATTAGGGAGCCTGACAGCTGGAGCCCCTCTTGTGTTGCTAGCTGTCTGCATTTCTTTGAACCCACTTTCCTTCTCTATCATTTTACTGTGCATTGTATCAGCCTTCAGCTGTGGCTTGGAGGGAAGCATGCTCACCTCTAAGTTCAAAGATTGTGGGTTCAAGTCCTGCTCCGGAGACTTGAACCCATTAAACTGAGTTTACGACTCTCTATAGAAGGAGTTCTTGTGGTGCAGTGGTAGTGTCTTTGCCTCTCAAGTTGGAGGCCTGGATTTATGTCTTGCCTGTTCCAGATGTGTCATATCTTCTCTGAACACTTTGACGAGGAACATATCGATGTCTGTCTGTTGTACCGAGGGTGTGGTATACCATTAGAGGTGCTGTCTTTACAGTGAGATGTCTATCCTCTCTCGTTGTATCACAGACAGACGGTAGTGGAGAAGGCATTTGGTATGCTTGCCTTCATTAGTCAGATCATTGAGTTACAGAAGTTATGTTACAGCTGTACAAGACATGTGGTAAGGCCACATTTGCAATACTATGTAAAATTCTGGTCTCCCTGCTATAGGAAGGATGTTATTAAACTGGAAAGAGTGCAAAGGATGTTACCGAGACTGGAAGGGTTGATTCAAAAGGATAGGCTGGGACTTCATTCCCTGGAGCATAGGAGGCTGAGGGGTGGCCTTTATAAATGTTTATAAAATCATGAGGGGCATGGATAGGGAGAATAGTCAAATTCCTTTCCCCAGGGTAGGGCATCCAAAAACTACAGGGCATAGGTTTAAGGTGAGAGGGGAAAGATTGAAAAGGGATCTGAGCGGCAACTTTTTCACACAGAGGGTGGTGCATGTACAGAATGAGCTGCCAGAGGAAGTGGTGGAGGCTGGTACAATTACAATATTTAAGAGACATTTAGACGAATATGTGGATAGGAAGGGTTTAGAGGGATATGGACCAAACACCGGCAAATGGGACTAGTTCAGTTTGGGAAAGCTGGTCAACATGGATGAGTTGAACTGAAGGGATTGTTTCTGCATTGTATGGCTCTGACTTTATGTGGATGTAAAGGATTCTAGAACACTATTCTGTGAGGTTGAACAAACTGTCAGAGGAAGTTAAAATCTAAAACAAATTCCTGCCCCATTCTAAATTCCATTGGTGTAAATATTCAGATTATAAAGACTCCTGTACTTTGTGTAACCTGACCTGAATAAGATGCGCAAGTTCAACTTGGGTCACTTCTGGTCATGCCAGTGACCCCCTGTTAGGAGCAGCTGTAACAGAGTGGAACTGTCTCAGAATCAAGGGTCAGTCATTCAGGACTGGGGTGCAGACAAATGTCTCGACTGAGAGGAGTTGTGAACCTGCTCAATGATGCCCAGTTTGGGTTCTGCCAGGGTCACTCAGCTCCTGAACTCATTCCAGCCTTGGTTCAAACATGGACAAAAAAGCTGAATTCCATAGGTGAGGTGGGAGTGACTGCCCTTGACATCAAGGCTGCATTTGACTGAGTGTGGCATCAAGGCGCCCGAGCAAAACTGGAGTCAGCGAGTAACAGGGATAAACTTTCCACTGGTTGGAGTCATACCCAGCACACAGGAAGATAGTCGTGCTCCAGAACATCTCTGCAGGAGTTCCTCAGTGTCCTGGTCCCAACCGTCTTCAACTGCTTCATCAATGACAAGCTCAGAGGTGGGGATCTTTGCTAATGATTGAACAATGTTCAGCACCATTCACAAATTGCCAGATACAGAAGCAGTCCATGTTCAAATGCAGCAAAATCCATGTAATATCCAGGCTTGGGCTGACATTGGAAGTAACATTTTCACCACACAAAGGTCAGGCAATGGCTATCTTCAATAAGAGACTAATCTAACCAACACCCCTTGACATTCAGTGGTGTTACTATCACTGAATCCCTCACTATCAATATCCTTGGGGCTGCCATTGACCAGAAACTCAACTGGACCCGACACATAAATACAGTGGCTATAAAAGCTGATCAGAGGCTAGGAACACTGTGACGAGTAACTCACTTTCCGCTTCCCCAAAGTCTTTCCTTTATCTACGAGGCACAAGTCAGTGGTCTAACGGAATGTTCCCCAGGTGCCTGGATGAGTGCAGCCCCAAGAACACTCAGGAAGTTTAACACAATTCAAGACAAAACAGCCTACTTGATTGGCACCACATCCACAAGCATCCACCACCAAAGCACAGTAGCATCAATGTGTACTGTCTCCAAAAGGCACTGAAGAAATTCACCAAAGATCCTCAGACAGCACCATCCAAACTCACGCTTACTCACCACCTGACTTGGAAATAAATGACCAATACCTTCACTATTGTTGGATCAAAAACCTGGAAGTCCGTCCCAAAGGGCAAGCAACCTACAGCAGGTGGACTGCAGAAGTTCAACAAGGCAGCTCACCCCGACCTTCTCAAAGTTCAACTCGGGACAGGCAACAAATGCTGGGCCCAGCCAACAATATCCCATACGTAATTTTAAAAAAATTCTCTTTCACACAGCACATAATTAGAGCCTGGAAATGCACTGCCTGAGTGTGTTGGAGGCAGATTGAATTGAGACATTCAAGAGGTTTATTCAACTGGATTGTTATTTAGTAGAAATAATGTGCAAAGGCACAAGAGAAAGCAGGAGATGAGCTCTTGGTAATGGTGTTTGTTTGAAGAGCCAGTGCAGAGATAGAGTCATAGAGATGTACAGCATGGAAACAGACCCTTCGGTCCAACTTGTCCATGCCGACCAAATATCCCAACCCCCCCACCTGCCAGCACCCAGCCCATATCTCTCCAAACCCTTCCTATTCATATACCCATCCAGATGCCTTTTAAACGTTGCAATTGTACTAGCATCAACCATTTCCTCTGGCAGTTCGTTCCATACATGTACCATCCTCTGCATGAAGAAGTTGCCCCTTAGGTTCCTTTTATATCTTTCCCCTCTCACCCTAAACCTATGCCTTCTTAATCTAGACTCCTTTACCCCAGGGAAAAGACTTTGTCTATTTATCCTATCCATGCCCCTCATGATTTTATAAACCTCTATAAGGTCACCCCTCAGCCTCCAATGTTCCAGGGAAGACAGCCTTAGCCAATTCAACTTCTCCCTATAGCTCAAATCCTCCAACCCTGGTAACATGCTTGCAAATGAAGCAAAATATTACAACACTTGAAAATTTGGGCCTCCCGTTTTGAAGGAACCATGCTGAGGCCTCCATATACCCAGGTTTCAGAAGGCATTGATTTTGTAGGTGGGGAAAGGGACAGAAAAGGAGGAAAGAAATTATTCTGAACTTTGCAGTATTAAATCTAATGGGCTGAATAGCCTTCTTCTACCAAATATTCCAGTGATTCCATGATTCTCCAGTCTCATTGCTGTCTTCCACCTGGATCTTATTGCTTAAATCTTCCCAATGAGAGATCATTAAAAATGATCTGGAATTGAAATCTAGTGTCAGTGATGTTATATTTGATGTTGTGGAAATTCATCTGGTTCACTAATGTTCTTCAGGGAGGAATTCTGCTGTCATTATCTGATCTGGCTGACCAGAACCACACTAATTAATTTCCCTGTGAAATGGCCCAGCATTTCCGTCAATTCATGGACAATTAAGGTTTGCCAACAAATGCTGGCCTTTGCCTGCGATGTTCACATCCCACACAAAAATACGATGCAGGAGATAATTGAAAAGACCAATCTTGACCGGCGAAGCAGCAAGCAAGATCACTTTGCCTGAAGCGGATTCACTTGTAACTTTCTTGGACAAATACTTGAAGGGAAAACATTTCCAGGGGGTACTGAGTGAGAGCGGGGGACCAGGATTAATTGAATAAATGTACCAAAGATCCAGCACTGTTAGAATGGGCTGAATGGCCTCCTTTTGCCCTCTGTCATTGCATGATTCTTTGACTGGCATCAAGCTGATTAACTTCAAGTTAGAGCAGGACACTTATCTGGGACATGGTCACCTGAAATAGACCGGTTGCTCCAAATGGCCTATTTCTGTGCTGTACATTATCTGTCATTCCATGAACCCACATGACTCTGCAGATAAGGGGAGCGAACTGGAAGATTTGGTGCCACCGAACAGAAGCGTTCAAATGAAAATGCATCGTTAGTATATTGCTTTTTTTTTGTCTGTTGCAAAACAACATAATCTTTCTTTGAACCTATGGACCACTTAATGGCAGATGAATGAGGGTTGAGGATAGAGCTTAATAATCTTAACATGACAAACAATGGTATGCATCTCAAGGGCTTATATCATCAAATTTAATTTGGCTGAGATGCTGTGAAGTGAAAGGTTGTTCTGTTAATCTGGGGGTGTTTCAAACACTTGGAGCTGTTTTTCTGAGATGCTGGTAATTTTATTTTGGTCGGTTAATATATGTAATGCACATGCACACAGACACACGCACCCCTCAAACAATAGATGCTGAACTGCTTAATACCGCGGAGATAAATTCTTTTAAGGAGATTGTTTGGTGCTTGACAATTGCGGATGGATTAGGCAATTGAAACACTTGCCCTGGATTTCAGTGCTCCCGCTTTGTTCTTGCCAGATCAAGGTCAGTTGCATTGTCAGCTTTTTTTTTAGAAAAAAAGAGATTTCTGTCCCCTTTTATAGACTTAACAAAATGTGTGTTGAAAATGTGTGCTTGAAAGCACCAAGAGTGTTGTGGAAGTCGATTCAGTCACACGATGAGCTGAACATTCACTTTCTGGCATTTTTGAAAGCTTTCAACTCACAACAGCCAGGATGAAAAATTTCACCATACAGGATCCCACCATCTAGCCCACAGTATTGATTAATTCCACCCAGCTCACAAAAGACAGATTTAAGGAAATATTTTCCTTTGCTCCTCATTTGCAAGATCTCCCACTCAGTTACAGGAGGCAGAAATTACGCAAAAAAGATAAATGAGAATTTAAGTTGTTGGTTGGTTCTCTGAGCTGGTTGATTTTGTTGCAAATGTTTTGTCTGCCTCCTGGGTGACATCTTCAGTGCTGTGTGACATCTTCAGTGCTGTGTAGCCTCTGGATGAAGCGCTATCATTGAGATCTGCCCCAAATTTACACGGTTCTGTCTGTTCTGGTGGGTGGTTCTACTCCCAGTTTTGTACTGTATTGGTCTGTAGATGGGGTCTATTTCAGTGTGTTTGCTTATGTAACTGGTGGATGAATACCAGCCCTCCAGGAAATCCTGAGCTTGTCTTTGTTTAGCCTGTCCCAGTATCATCGCGTACACACCCACGAGTTCCACATATTCACCACCCTCTGGCTGAAGAAATTCCTCCTCAACTCAGTCCTGAAGGATTATCCATTCAGTCTGAGGCTGTGCACTTCAATCCTAATCTGTCCGACTGCATGTCCACTCTACCCAGGCACTGTCTAGAATCTCTGGTGAATTTCTGCAGTTCTACTTGTACACACTGCTGCTAATTAACGTCTGTGGAGAGAGTGGACATTTGTGAATATAGTGCTAATGAAGTGGGCTACTTCATCCTGGATGGTGTCAAGCTTCTTAAGTGCGACACCCATCCAGGCAAATGGGGAATATTCCATTACACTCTGAACTTGTGCCTTTGTAGATGATAGACAAGCTCTGGAGAGTCAGGAGGTAGATTATTCACCACAGTATTCCTAGCCTCTGACCTGCTCTTGTAACCACTGCCTTTATGTGGAGAGTCCAGGATGTTGATATTGGGGGAATTAGGTTATGGTAACACCATTGAATGACAAGGGGCATTGGTTAGGCTATGTCTTATTGGAGATGGTCACTACCTGGCATTTGTGTGACACAAATGTTGCTTACCACTTGTCAGCCCAAGCCTTGAATGCAGATTACAAGGTTCAAGGCAGAATTCTTGGCCATGTGGAGGAACAGGGGGATCTTCGGATCCACATCCATAGATCCCTCAAAGTTGCCAACCAGGTTGATAGGGTTGTTAAGAAGGTGTATGGTGCATTGGCTTTCATTGGCAGTGGGATTGAGTTTAAGAGCCGTGAGGTTATGCTGTAGCTCTATAAAACCCTGGTTAGACCACACTTGGAAGATTGTGTTCAGTTCTGGTTGTCTCATTACAGGAAGGATGTGGAAGCTTTAGAAAAGGTTTAGATAAGATTTACCAGGATACTGCCTGGACTGGAGGACATGCCTTCTGAAGAAATGTTGAGGGAACTAGGGCTTTTCTCATTGGAGCAAAGAAGGATGAGAGGTAACTTGATAGAGGTGTCCAAGACAAAGGAGGCATAGATAGAGTGGATAGCTAGAGATTTCTCCCAAGGGTGGAAATGGCTATCAAGAGGGGATATAATTTTAAGGTTATTGGAGGAAGGTTTAGGGGAGATGTCAGAGTTAGGTTCTTTACACAGAGAGTGGTGAGTGCATGGAATACACTGCTCGCAGTGGTAGTAGAGTCATATACATCAGGGACATTTAAGTAACTTGTGGATAGGCACATGTATAATGAATGGTAAGTAGGTGAGTTTGATCTTAGAGTAGGATAAAAGTTCGGCACAACATCGAGGGCCAAAGGGCCTGTACTGTGCTGTGCTGTTCTATGTTCTAAGCCTGAATATTGTCCAGGTCTTACTGCATTTGGACATGGACTGCTTCAGTATTTGAGAAGTTGTGAATGGTGCTGAGCATTGTGCAATTATCAGCAAACATCACCACTTCTGACTTTAGGGATGGTCAGGGTGTGGGGCCTACATAGCTGGCATCACACTGGCACTGAGACTTGTATATTGTGTTGGTGGCAAAATGACTTTTTTGCTTGATGGCAGCACTCTGTTAGCGGCGAAGACCACTAACAGATCTCCTGCATAGTCAGAGTGTGATAGAGCAAAATTATACCCACTTGGGAAAGGATTGAGAGCCAGAGGACACAGATTTAAAATAGTTGGCTAAAGAAGTGAAAGTGATATAAGAATTTTTTTAAGGCAGTGAGTGGTATCAGTCTGAAATGTAAGTCTGAGAGTGTGGTTGATGCAGGTTCAATTGAGGCTTTTTGCAGAGAATGAGAAGGGTTATTAGCAAAGGAGGAAAGTGCAAGGTTACCAGGAGAAGACAGAAGAGGGGAGAGCCGTGCAGGCACAATGGACCTCCTCCTGCAAAGCAATAATTCTGTGATTCTCCGAGATGGTATTCGCAAAAGTGGGAAAACGAATTCTTGGAAAGGGTTGTGGCATCAACTCAGTTATGTGCTACTTGGGAGTGCGAATATATTAAGGTTTAGAAAAATCAGATCTTCTTTGTTTACAACAAAACAAGCGAAGTCATGATCATGAATAAAATGTCTAAAATTCTGGAACAATGGGACACGGCAGATCGAAGCAGGCAGATTTTGTAGGGTCAGCAGTAAGGAGCCGAAGGTAGAAAATTCAATTTAAATGATTAAGAATAGTCAGCAGGAGAACTTTCTTCTCATGGAGAGAGGTTTGGGAAGCTTTGGGATTCACTTAGTTCCTGCATCAGTCACAAACTCTATCTGAACATTTGAGATGAGGCTGGTTAGGTGCATTAGAGAACTGAGAATGCAAGAGGTTTACAACAGGTTATTTCAGTGAAATGAGGGCAGATTGTTTAGACCTCCTTCCATGTTATAATTTTTTTGGTGTTTTCAGTATTTGGGACAAAACACAATCTGTTAAGCTCCTTTGGCTGTTTCTGTGGAGTCTCATGCCAGGAAACGGAACAGCTTATTACGGTCGAAAAGCAATGAGATTTACATAAGCCGATTGTGGCATAAAACACTTTGGCAGCTGTGTTTCCGTGCAAGAAACATAAGACATCTGTCACCATCGTACATCTGTAGCATGAGCCAAGACAAGCAAGAAATTCTCCTCTCTCTCAAAGTCGGCTGACTTAAAGCACCATCGTCCTTTTCCTGTGAAAATTCATGAATTTAAAAAGATCAGAGAAATCATGTCAGCTTCTTACAGTCAAGCTGAAAAGCCCCAGTTGATGAGTAAGCTTCCAAAATATTGAAATAGAAACAAGAGTAGGTCATTTGGCCCTTTGAGCCTGCTGTCCCATTCAATATGATCATGGCTGATCATCCAACTCAGTCCCCTCTTCCTGCTTTCATCCCATATCTTTTGATCCCTTTTGTCCTCAGAAATACATTTAACTCCTTTCTGAAAACATTCATTGTTTCACCCTCAATCTCTTTCTGTGGCAGGGATTTTAAATATCGTCCTGCTGTCCCAGGAATCAGTTCGGTAAATCTACATTGCAATCTCTCCATGACCAGAACATCCTTCCTCGGATTATAAAACAGAATGTCATTCAATTTCATCTGTGGATACTTTGATTTGTAAATAATGGTGGATAATGCCAAATTGAATACTTTGTGTCTTGCAGATGAGTTGGAAGTACAGGTCAGGCCTTGTACATTGCAGAGTCTCGGCATTGTTTATAGATTTCGCCCATCTCTACTTCTCTATCCTCCTCCAGGTCTCTGAGATCACTGTGTTCCTTCAATCCTGGTTTCTTGCTGCCATGTTCCTAAGCTCTGGAATTTCCTCCCTAAACCTCTCCATCTCTCTTAGCTTCATGGAACCTGTTGAACCTACCACTTTGACCAAGTCTAGAATCTCACCCTGCTTTTATGTGAATTGGTGCCAAGATTTGTTTGACAGCACTCCTGTGCTCTGTTAAAGGTGCTACAAAAATGCAAGCTTTTATTGTTGGGACACGGTTGCCCCTCCCAGTGATTCATATTCTCCTACTTTGAATCAGGCTTTGGAATACAGTGGCACACCAACTCTGACTGAAAATGAAAGTGTCTTGCTTTGACAAAGTGAACAAGGTCTATTTCAAGAACATTTGGAGTGTAGTTACTGTTGTGATGTAGGAAATGCAACAATCAGTTGTTGGAGATTCAAGATGCACATTTCTGGACTGGAAGAAAAAGACATAGCAGCAGAAGTAGACCATTCAGCCTATCAAATCAGCTCTGCTGTTCAATGAGATCATGGATGATTGATAATCATCAAACCACTTTCCTGCCTTTTCCCAATTATCTTTGATTCCTTTGCTGATTGAAAACCTATCTCCACTGCGAATATACATAATGACCTAGCCTCGTCAGCCCTCTGGGGTAAAAACAAAATCCACAGATTCACTAACCTCAGATACAAGAGACTCCTTCTCATTTCTGTCTCAAATGGGTGACCCTTTACTTTGAGATTATGCTAGCTGGTCCTCGACTCTTCCACAAGGGGAGCCAACTTCTCCATGTCTACCATGGCAAGCCCCCTAAGGATTTCGTATGCTTCAATAAGGTCTCTTCCTATTCTTCTAGACTGCAATGAGCACAGGCCTAACCTATTCAACTTCTCCCCATCAGAAGAATCCCTCCAAACCTGGGATCAACCCAGTGAATCATCTCTGGACTGCCTCCAATCAAACTATATCTTTCCTGAGATAAGGGACCAAACTGTTCACACTATTTCAGCTGTGGTCTGTCTATTTCCTTGTATAGTTTCAGCAGTACCTCAATATTTTATACTCCATGCTTTCTGAAATATAAGCCAACATTCTATTTGCCTACCCTATTACCTGTTGAACTTGGATGCTAGCTTTTTTTTAACATTCGTGCACTACGGCCCCTACATCCCTCTGTTCTGTTGTTTTCTCCAGCCTCTCTGCATTTAAGGAATATTCATCTCCTGAATTCTTCCTGCCAAAGTACATAACCTCATACTTTCCCACGTTAGAGTCCATCTGACAAGTTTTGCCCACTCACTTAACCAGTCCGCATCCTTCTGGAGACTCTTGTGCAATCGTCACCACTTGCTGTCCCATCTCTTTTTGTGTCATCCGCAAATTTGTCGATAATACATTCACTTCCGAACATTTTTATTCAGGGACTGGTACGAATTTGGAACTCAGTACCACAAAGTTGAGGTGAAAACATGGTTACTACCAAGGGAAAGCTGGAAAAACATTATTCAGGAGCAAGGATTAAAGAATATTGTCAATAAAGTTGGAGGAACATGGCAAGAGAATGGTCATGTGGAGCATAAACACCAACAGAGAACCACTGGGGATAAATGGCCTCTTTCTGTGTTGTACTTTTGAATTCAAGAGAAACAACTTCTAATAAGGAATAGCTGGTCAACAATGCTCTGTTTTGTAACATAGAACTTCTTGGGAAATGAGTGGAGTCCAAGATGCCAACAATTTGTCTCAGGCGCAGAAAAGTCAGAGACTGGGATCAGACTGGTCTCCATCCAGGACAGCCTCAGGATCAAAACAGATGGACAAAAGGAAGGATTCTGGTAGGAACCATTGGCATTTCTGCTTTTTTTAACAATGTCATGCCTGGGATTTAGGCATTTTTGGCTCAGCCAGCCTTTACTGTCTTCCCCTATTTGCCTTTGAGTAGATGATGGCCATGCAGGTACACCCACAGTGTTGACAGAACGAGTTCTGGGAGGTTGGCCCAGTGATTCTGAAGGGATGGTAACATGGTCAGGATAGTGTGTGGCTTGAGTGGAATTTGCAGGGTTGACATTCCCAGGACTGCTGTCATTTCCCTTCTCAGGTGGTGGGGGTCACAGGTTTGCAAGGTGCTAACTAAGGATCCTTATAAGTGTCAATAACAAGGGAGGCTATCACCCCCACTCACCGTCCAAATCTGAATGTTAAAGGAATCTTTATGTCAGTCTCACAGTGCGTGGGTGTGGAATTTCCTCCATTAAAAATAAATGGAAGCCTGGATTAAAGGCACATCACTCCTCCATGTTAATCTCTTAACCTTTGATCCTGTGAAGGACTGCATAATTCCTGTATTGGTTTCAAAGAGTTGAATTGTGAGTCAATGCAACACTCGGCTGTTCAAACTGTGCCAAACTGGAAATGTCAGTGACTGCTCTTACATCTCTGCCTGTTCACCAAGACACAATGTTTTGAATTTTGTTCCTTGTATTTTTCATTATCAGGCTACCACCATGACTTAAGATGCCAGCCAAACGCAAGTGACTGCTTGGAGATGAGGAAGGATTTCTCACTGACAGGAAAGTCCCATCGGAAGAAAAGGCAATTACAGGATCCACAGCAACTGTGCTTAGGTTGGGGAGAAGTTCAGTTACTATTGACTAAACTAAGAACTACAGAAGTGCACCACATAAAACACTTCTTGTTTTAGCGAAATTCTGGGTTGCTATTGTTTTTTTTAAAAAAATTACTAAGAAATTATCCATAAGAACAGGGAACCCTTTGAACCTGCCCCATCATCCAATAAGATCATGGCTGATTCTGATTTTAACCTCAACTCTACATTCCTGAGCATCCCTTGATAATCAAGAATGTATTTACCTCTGCCTTAAAAATATTTAATGCTTCTCCACTCACTGCTTTTTGAGGAAGAAAGTTTGTTGTGATTGGGACCAGGTGGATCTCATTGACCATGAGATCCTTGATTGAGGATGTTCACTTGGGCTAATCAGGGAGCCCTGGCTGACCAATACAGGCAGGAGATTCAGAATCTCTTCACTGACTCTGAGCTGGCTGGCCACAGCCAGTGTACTGTACACATGTAAATAAAGGATGACTTGGTGACAGGATACCAGCCTCTATGCAGTTATTCCAAATTTCAAAGACACTCAACCTCCTGAGAGAAAAATGTTTCCCTCTGCCTTCAATGGGTGACCCTTCAATTTTAACTATCATTATAACTTGCTTTCTGAAAGTGCAAAGTCATTTTCAACTATGGGCAAATACAGTATTTGAACCAGCTCCCTTTCCATACCAAGAAAGTCTGGATTTCCAAAATTACCAGCTAGACCTTTCTGTTAATGTTAATAATGTGCATAAGGACATTGTCAGGTAGGGTGTGATCTGGAACATACACGCTGCAACCTCTCCAAAGGAGCCCTGTGTTAATTTCAAAGCAGAGTAGAGTTGGATAATGGAAGAAAGTGAGGATTGCAGATGCTTGAGATCAGAGTCAAAGAGTGTGGTGCTGGAAAAGCACAGCCAATCAGGCAGGATCCAAGGAGCAGGTGAGTTGACATTTCGGGCATAAGCCTTTCCTGATGAAGAGCTTATGCCCGAAATGTCGACTCTCCTCCTTGGATGCTCCCTGACCGGCTGTGCTCTTCCAGCACCACACTCTCGACTCTAGAATTGGATTATCCTTGGTGAACATATTGAATATTTATCCTTCATTCAACATTACTGAAAACAGATTATCAGAACATAATTACATCACTCTTTTTGGGAGCTTGCTGTGCACAATTTAGTTGTCACATCTCCTGTTATTAGAACCACGACCATAATAAATAACAAACAGCACGAGCCATAAGGTGCCTCAGTAAGTCTTGATGTTGTCATAAATGATGCATAAGTACAAATCTTTTTTTGTATTGAGTTATGATTTTCACAAATGGCATCATCTTGCTATTTTAAATTTTTTGTGACCTTACTTTACAGCTATAGTTGAAGAGAACTATAACCTTGTGAGCACACCGTTTCCCAGAAGCTCTGCTGTCTCCTCAACACTGGACACAAGGGTAAGAATGTACGGAAAAATTTGGTCATGTTGACAGTACAGCTGGGAAATGCAGTGTTCTTCTGTTTGTTTCTCTTTTCACACTTCCCCTCTCTGCTCATTATGGGAATGATCACAAGGTTTTCCTTGAGCATCCAACTTCTTTGATAAAGTGTGCCTCAGCAGCAAGATCCACCCAAGTGTCATAATGTACCTACTGTGATATAGTGATAGCATCCCTAACTTTGAGCTATGAGACCTGGGTACAAATCCCACTTGTTTCAGAAGTGTATAATAACATCTCTGTGCAGCTTGATTAGAGAATAGTTTTTTTTTCCAACTGTGCCCTTTTTTTTTCTTCTGGAGCGCTGAGTTTCTCAAGAGTAAAATACTGTTGGCCCCATAATGCCTGCTTGAACCAGGCATATTGATTGATCCCTGTGATGTCTTCATTTTAGCTTGTGACTTTGGTATCTACAAACCTGTTGATCACCTTTAATCCAAATCTATCAGGACACATCATTAATCAGTTAAATAGAACAAAAAACTGCCAGAGGAAGTCGTGGATGCAGGTACAGTTACAATGTTTAAAAGACATTTGGATAAGTTCATGAATAACCAAGTTTGGAGGGATATGAGCCAAACGCCAGCAGGTGGGACTAGTTTAGTTTGGGATTATAATCATCATGGACTGGTTGGACCGAAGGATCTATTTCTATGCTGTATGACGCTGTAACTGTGGACGCTGAAGATCTGAAACAGAAACAGAAATTACTGGAGAAACTCAGCATGACTGGTTGCATCTGTGGAGAAAGCAGCTCACTTGACCTGAAACATAAACTCTGTTTCTCTCTCCACAGATGCTGCCAGACCAGTTGGGGTCCTCCCGCAATTTGTGTTTCTATCACTGGTCAGTCATTCAGATTCTGATATTCTTACCTTTCCCATCTAATGTTCTTTATGGAAAATATGTCAACTTGCTGTTAAAATGATGAGGAAACATGTTAGCCCTGACTTTCCTGTAATGAAACCTCTCACAGCAATGCTCTGTTTGTTCATTAGACTTGGTTATGCAGGTTTAGATTAGCTGATAGACAGATAGTTAGGCTAATGGGGCATCTGGGAACTTGGTGAGTGACAAGATCAACAGTTTATCTCCTTCACTGACCTGAGTAAAAGAATGAAACAGATGAAGAAGTGAGAATGAGGATGTATTCAACATTGGGACAGATACAGAAAGAACGAAGAGATCGAAAGCAAGACTGGAATTGAGAAAAGGAGGCACAAAGAAGATGGAAAGGAAAAAGAAGTATCAAATCGAAAATTATAATGTTTTGTGCAATGAACAGCACAGTTTGCAGTGCTGCTTGGTGACCTTTATAATTAACAGGATATTTCTCCTCACCAGAGGTTGTGTTGAATGTACACAACAATTGAGGAAAGATCAGGGGATTCTTTATTCCTTCAATTTATTTTCCCCACCTTGATTCCTGTCTCTTCATGTTTGATGGCTGAGCCATTAGTCCTCGAGTCATACAGCACTGAAACCAACCCTTCGGTTCAACTCGTCCATGCCGACCAAGTTTCCCAAACTAAACTTAGTCCCACTTGGCACATATACCTCTAAACATTTCCTATTCGTGTACCTGACCAAACATCTTTTAAAGGTAATTGTACCTGCTTCCAGCACTTCCTCTGGCTATTCATTTCACACACAAACCACACTGCGTGAAAAGATTGCCCTCAGGTCCCTTTTAAATCTTTCTCCTCTCATCTAAAAAATATGCCCCCTAGTTTTGAACTCCCCTGTCCTAGGGAAGAGACCTTTGCTATTTACCATATCAATGCCTCTCCTGATTTTATAAATCTCTATAAAGTGAGCCCTCAACCTCCTATGCTCCAGTTTATGCAGCCTCTCCTTAAAACTAAAAGCCTCCACTCCCAGCAACATCCTGGTCAATCTTTTCTGAACCATCTCCAATTTAATAATATCTTTCTTATAACAGGGCGACCAGAATTGTAAGCAGTATTCCAAAAGTGGCCTCATCAACGTCCTGTATAACCTCAACATTATACTTTCAACTCCTATAGTCAATGGTTTGAGCAATTAAGGCAAGTGTGCTAAACATCTTCCCAACCACCCTGTATACCTGTGATACAACTTCCAAAGAGCTATGTGCCTGAACCCCTAGATCTCTCTGTTCATCAACACTCCCCAGGGCCTGATTGTTAATTGTTTCAGTCCTGCCCATTTTTTTTTCCAAAATGCAATACATCGCATTTATCCAAATTAAACTCTATCTGCCACTGCTCAGTCTATTGGACCAATTGATCAAGATCACTTTGTAATGTTAGATAACATTCTTCACTGTCAACTGTACAATCAATTTTGGTGTTGTCTGCAAACTTACTTGCCATGCCTTCAATATTCTCATCCATGGCTTGGTGTCAGTTTTTGTTTGACTGTGCATCTTATGAAGTACCTTTGCACAGTGCTATATGAATGCAAGTTATTATTGTTTTCACCATATTCCAAGGAATGGTACTGAAGGTATGTGTTTCCTTTGTTCAGTCTTTGGACAGGTCTGGACTATCAACCAGCTCCAGGAAAACATCCACAAATGATTTGGGAAAGAGAAAGAAAGATCCTGTGACCCAGAGACTGCCTGAAATGATGAACGAACTCCAAGAGGAATCTGAGCAGTTAAGGTGGGGCAAGGGTTTCTGTTTGAAGCAGATGCTCAATTCGTTACTCACAGAACTGTGTCCCAGTTCTCTTTTCTAAATTGCAAGAAGGCCTGATCTGACGGCAAGACTTCACCGAGGCCAAAACGGACGGGAAGCGCTATTAGGCACAGAGTGGGAGATTTGAACATGAGGGCAGCCACAGGGGCTTGAGTGGTAGATGAGGTTCTGTGGTTTTGAGGGAAATTATGCTATTGTGTTCACTGAGGGGCAGTTTTCACTGAAATTACAATTGGGAAGCTGGTGGGATCGGGTGTGAAATCAGGTCTGGCTGATATTTTGCCTGATCCTATACTCTGAGGAATCAACTTCATGACTCCCAAGTTTGACACTCAGTGGCTGTGGGAATCAACAGATCCCAGACACCTCTCCAACACAACAATTATCATTCAGAGGAAATGATGGTGTCGTCAAATGTCACTGGACTCATAATCCAGAGTCCCAGACTAATGTTCTGGGGACATTGGTTTGAATCCCCACATTGCAAGATGGTGAAGTTTGAATTCAATTAAAACAAGTTTGACTTAAAAAAGCTACCCTAATGGCAGCCAGAGAACCATTGTTGTAAACATCCATCTACCTGGAAATGTCTAGCAGCAGAAAGGAAGCTCTCAGTAACCAAAGAGACTGTGACCTTGTCTTATAGATTTCACAAACCAGCTAAACAGCCTCTCTACACCTTTCCAGTGACGTTCTTGTTCGAGAATGTCATATGTCATATGTGGTGGCACAGTGGCTCAGTGGACAGCACTGTTGCCTCACAATGCCAGGCACCCAGGTTCAATTCCAGCCTCAGGTGACTGTCTGTGTGGAGTTTGCACATTCTCCCTGTGTCTGTGTGGGTTTCCTCCTACAATCCAAAAACATGCAGGTTAGGTGAGTCGGCCATGCTAAAGTATTATGTTAGGTGTATCAGTCAGGGGTAAATGTAGGAAAAGGAGTCTGGGTGGGTTACTCTTCGGAGGGTCGCTGTGGGATTTGTTGGGCCGAGGGGCCTGTTTCCACCTTGTAGGGAATCTAATGTTTTGATAAGATTGCCTCTTATTCTTCTTAACTGTTGAGGTCCAGACCTTTTTGGCAAACAGAGATGCCATCTGTTCCAAGCTGTTCATCTTGGTTCACTGAGAGCCAATCAGAGAGCTTAGTCAGGCTGATGACTTCCAGCGTTCATGACTGGTCACAATGGCACAAACCAATCAGCAATCTGTTGCCAGATGGATCTCACTCTGCACACAGACCCCGGTGCTATAGTGACTCATCTCTCCTCCTCTACCCACTACGCGCAAGGCAGCAGTGTGAACGCAACTGACAGCGAGTTCCAGGAGCTTTTCAAAGTTGCAGTAACTGCACTTAGTTTTGAGAAACTCCTTTTCCCATTTCATCCACACTCAAAGATACAGAGAAATAAAAGGATGCAGTCTTCACAAGGTAAATACTCAATAGCCAAATGCTGGGAAATGGGATTAAAAGTGGTGCTTATTGACAGGTGTGGACACAGTGAGCTGTAAAAGATTGCGCTATTCAACCCAGTATCTTCTCAGAGCATAACCCTCTCATTCCATATTACACCTCATCTTCCCACTTAAATTTGATGTAATTATTTCCTGCAACTAAGAAAGAGTTGAAGAGAACAAAACTCTTGGAAAAGTGTTGCAGGGAATGGGGTGGAACATTTCATCCGTGTCTCCTTGTTCTCCTGGTTTAGTGTGATTTATTTCAGCAGCTTTGCAAGCTATTTGTCCCTACACATCTGTCACCTTGAGTGCACTGGAGAGGGACCTTTACACCATGTCTCTGTTTGTCCTTTCTTCAAAGGAGCTGTTTTTCACTTTAAGGTGAAATTAGATCTCTTTTATCCGGAATCACTGAGCTTGAATCGCTGTCAGCTGTGCAGAGATGGCAGGATTAATGACATCACAAGGAGGTTCAGTCAAAATCATAGAGCACCCTCCGGTCAGAAGTGGCAATGTTTGCAGATAATTGTACAATGTTCAGCACTGTTCATAACTCCACAGATACTGAAGCAGCCAGTGTTCAAATGCAACGAGAGCTGGTCAAAACCAGGTTTGAGCCGAAAAGTGCCAAGTAACATTCGTGCCACACAAATGTCAGGCAATGACCATCTCCAACAAGACAGAATCTAACCATCGTTTCTTCACTTCAATGGCATTATCATCATTGAAACGCCCCCTATAACATCGACACCCCGCGGATTGCTCTTGACCAGAAACTGAACTGGACTAGCCATATAAGTACAGTCATTACGAGGTCAGGTCAGAAGCTAATAATCCTGCAATGAGCAATGAACCTCCTGATTCCTCAAAGCCTGTCCACCATCTCACAGGCACAAATCAGCCGTGTTTTGGAATGCTCTCTATTTTGCCTGCATGAGTACAATTCCAACAACTGTGAAGAAGCTTGACAGCTTAACATCTAGCACAAGCAGCTGGCTTGTTTAGCACATCGACTAACGTGCTCCACCACCAACGCTCAGCAGTGTGCACTATCTACAAGATGTATTGCAGAAATTTACCAAAGATACTCAGACAGTGCCTTCCAAACCATGACACTAGCATCTAAAAGGATAAAGGAAGCAGATATATAGGATTGCCACCATTTGCAAATTCCCCTCCAAGTCACACACTGTCCTGATTTGGAAATATATCACTATTCCTTCAATGTCACTGGGTCAACACTCTGGAAGTCTCATCTTAATGGTATTGTGGATGTAGCTACATCAAATGGTTCAAGGAGGAACCTCACCACCACCTTCCCAAGGACAACTTGGGATGGGTAATAAATACTAGCCAAGCCAGCAATACCCATATCACATGAATGAATAAAAAAATTCAACAAAAGAATGCCACAATCACTCGATCACTGTATCCAACTGCCATAGTCCCAGGATTTGATTCCAGGAATCTTACCCCTCAAAACAATTTTTTAAATTCATTTGTGGGACTTGGGCGTCACTTGGGCCAGGAATTATTGCCCATCCCCAGCTGCCCTTGAACTGAACGGCTAGCTTGGCCATTTCAAAGGGTGGTTGAGAGTCAACCACATTACTATGGGTCTGGAGTGACGTGTAGGCCAGACCAAGTAAGGATGGCAAATTTCCTTTTCCCTGCAGGACTTTAACTAGCCAGATGGGTTTTTCTCACAATTAGGCAATGGTCATCCATGAAATATCATATCATATCTTCATTTTCCATTCATGGAATGTGGGTGTGTCTGGTATGTATTGCCTGGAGGAGGTGATGGTGAGCTGTTTCCTTGAACTGTTGCAGTCTTTATTGAATACTGTTGGTCACTCAGTGTTATGACCTTCCTGACACTAGTTCTAAATTTGCCTTGTAGTACTTTGATCCTTATCCTTGTATTATGGATTTAAGTATTGATCTGAATGTACCTTTTCAACACCTTTTACTGTCAATTCCTCACAAGCCTTAAAACACCGATTTTCTCTTGCATTCTCTCGCATGTTAGACCCCTGCTACCCAAGGTCAACCTTGCAATTTTTCTGTCTCTCATCCCTAGCATTTAAGTAGTATTGTGTGTTGGAAGTATGCTGGAGTTACTGAGAGATGTGTTGGAGATATAGCAGAACTATATCAGAAGGGCTGAGACTTTTCAAACCAAGTGTGTCCTGAATTTAAAAAAAACTACCTAAAGTTTTCTTTATTCCCTTCCTATCCTGCCTTCTCCAAGGTTCAACTCGAAGGCACACAATTCACTGAAAGAAAACTCATCATTGGAGCTGAAGGTGTCCCCCAGAATGACCCCAGTGATAACTGAGACCAGCAACTGTCTGAGGAGCAACACAAAGAGGAGAGTGGATGTAGATATTTCACTGGACAGAAAAGGTACAGTTTATGGTCAAGTAACCTGAAATTTGTTTCTCCCTTCTTTATGTCCTGTGTGCTCTGTCATGTATTAGTGCTTTGAAAAGTATCACGTTGTATGTATTATTCACTCATAGTTACCATAGCATTGTACCAGCAGAGGGAGTCTGATTTCAGAATGAAACAACCTCTCGGCTTCAAAGTAATTCTACATTTGTGCATAACAACAATCCTCTGAAATCACTGAATGTATAATTGTTTGGAGAGGAAATGTCTATGTTCAGCTAACCTGCATGATGTAAGCTATACTGGTGGCTATCTTGAGCTTATCAGGATGATCCAAGTATTTGGATAATTACTGTTGCAGTGTTTTTCCTGAAAACTTATTTCGATGCATGAGGTAGGCAGACAGAGAGACATTAGCTCAGGTGAGGTGATCAGCAGGTGAAACCTGGGGTTGAAGCTATCACACTGGAGCTGTGTTTCTCAGCAGTAACTTCTGCTTACTTTTTTGGAAAGTTTTCAGTTAACATAAAACATGCCCCTCTCCTGTGACTTTTCAAATATAACCTTACACCAATTGGCATGTCACTTGTTTGACATGAATTCCCATGGGGTCCCTGCAACCTTCAGGACTCAGTATCAAGTTCATTAACGTTACAGCCTGAACATCTTCTTAGGAAGCACTTCTGCACACAAAAGGCGGTAGATATTTGGAACTCTCTTCCACAAATGGCACTGAATGCAGGATCAGTTGCTCATTTTATATCCGAGATAGATAAATGGTTGTCACGCAAAGATGTTGAGGAATATCGACCAAAGGTGGATATGGGATCTCATTGAATAGTGGAACAGGCTCAAGGGGGTGAATGGCGTACTCCTGTGGGTGGCACGGTGGCACAGTGGTTGGCACTGCTGCCTCACAGTGCCAGAGACCCGGGTTCAATTCCTGCCTCAGGCAACTATCTGTGTGGAGTTTGCATATTCTCCCTGTGTCTGCATGGGTTTCCTCCAGGTGCTCCGGTTTCCTCCCACAGTCCAAAAATGTGCAGGTTAGGTGAATTGGCCATGCTAAATTGCCCGTAGTGTTAGGTGAAGGAGTAAATGTGGGGGAATGGGTCTGGGTCCATTGATCTTCGGACGGTCAGTGTGGACTTGTTGGGCCAAAGGGCCTGTTTTCACACTGTAAGTAAGTAATCTGTACTAATCTAGTAATCTATACTATGTTCCGAGATGGGTCTTCCCTGTCCGCTCTATCTTCCCAAGCAGAGAGGTCAGTTACCCAGGGGCACAGGTGGTTGTTTGAAGGATTAGAAGGGATCTGAAGGAAAACCCTTTCACCCTGTGTGTCTGGAGTTTGCTGCCCAGTTTAATGGTTGAGACAGAGCTGTGAACTCATTTAAAAGAAACCTTGAACTGCCCTTGAAGAGTTGGTATCTGCGATATTATCAATCTAGTGCTGGAAGGTGGGAATAGAATGGACAGCCTGTGCAGACACAATGGGCTGAATGGCCTCTTTCCACGCAATAACCTTGCTGTAAAAAGTGAGGAAACATTGGAGCCAAGTGGTTCAAGGACAGGACTGCAAGTGGAGAAGGCTCCTAAGTCTCTAGCTCCAGTTCCCCAATGGCCCCCTGGAGTGGTTTCCTCTCCAGCTGCTTTGCTTGTTGCCTCAACAGCTGTAGCTCTCTCAGTGGTTCCTGTGAGGCCATCGGCTCCATCCTTTGAATGGACCAGCAGTGCAGAAGGGCATTTACCTTCCTTCAATGGTGACGCAACAGAACATTCTGGCAACTCTCAGTCCAGCTACATCGCTGTGGAGAATAGCAGCGTCAATGCCTTCACACCTGCTTCCATAGAAAACACCACACTAGAGATGCTGGAGATCTGAAACAAAAACAGAAAAATAGCTGGAGAAACTTCAACAGGTCCAGCAGCATTTGCAGGGAGAGAGAGGGTTAACGTTTCAGGTCCAGTCACCCTTCTTCAGGACTGACAGCAACTGGGAGAGGGTGAGCGGGAGGAGGAGTGAGAGGATAGGCAAGGATGGAGCCCAGAGAGAGAAAGAAAGAATGACAGTTAGGGTGACAAAGGGATGGATAATAGTGAGCCAGGGAGAAAGAGAATCCAATAGTGGCGGCCATAAGTAGGTGAAAAGGGGTTGGCAGTGTTGAAAGCAGCCCATGTTGTGACAGAGCCCAGGATGTGGGAGTAGGTAAAGGATATAGAAGAAGGTGTTCACGTTCTGGTTGGATAGCTTTCTTCTGATGTCTATTGAAATGGAGCGGTCTGCTGTCTGGTTTAGAGATTGAGTCTCCACATTCACTTCCAGTCCTACTGAACATTCCCAATGTTTTCTGTTTTTATGTCAGAATTTCAGCATCTGGAGTATTCTGCATTACTCTATAACAAACTGCTCTACCCACCAACAGCATGATTTTGCCTTTGCCCTTGCCAACAATAATCTCAACCTTTGTAAGCTGATGACTTTCTCCTCTTTCTTTAAGAAACCGTTTATCTTAAAAAGAGCTCACAATGGTTACATTTGGAAAGTCTTTGTGCTGTCCATCCATAATTCCATCGGGAAGGTGTCAATCTGATTACTGGAGGGACTTCATTCATTTTGTATTCCTACGCTCGGTTTTCCATCGTGCAGGATAACAACCCGTCTTTGATTTTCTCTCCTTCTCCTTCTGGTGGAGAGCTCCTGCACCATCAGGAATGAGTACTATCATTGTCAGTAATCTCCATGCTCTTGTGTAGCTTTTTCCAGAAAGTCTGTTCCTCCAGTTCAATAAAAACAAACAATAGTGCATCCTGGAAGTCTGAAACAAAAGCAGAAATTGTGGTGAGAGAGACAGTTAATGTTTCAAGTCTAATTACACTTGGCCTCATGTTCTGAGTTCTGATGATGAGTCACTGGACTCGAAACATTAACTTGCTGTTTTCTCCCCACAGTAGTTGCCAAACCAGTTGAGTTTTTCCAGCCATTTCTGTTTTCTTGTCTTCAGTTCATCTGCCATCATAGAACATTGAACAGCACAGTACAGGCCCTTCGGCCCTCGATGTTGTGCCGACCTGTGAAACCAATCTAAAGCCCATCTAACCTACAGTATTCTATTATCATCCATATGTTTATCCAATGGCCATGTAAATGCCCTTAACGTTGGCGTCCATTGCTGTTGCAGGCAGGGCATTCCACGCCCTTACTACTCTGAGTAAAGAACCCACCTCTGACATCTGCCCAATATCTATCACCCCTCAGTTTAATCCTGGCTGTCACAATGGTATTGGAGTTATCGACAGATTCGCAATGATCAATTTCCATCAATGAGTCTAGGACAGACCCTGATGTGAGGTGAGGATTCCACTCTCGCCATCCCTCCCATCTGTCCCAGTGGGGAGAGTTTTGGGAACAAGTCCTCCCAAGGTCATTTGACACTGGCCACATGTCATTACAGAATCACAAAAGTGTTACAGTGCAGAAGGAGGCCATTTGGCCCATTGTGCCTGTACCATATCATGTGTCTCAAGTTGCTCGTACAGAGGTTCCCAAAATATATCTGAGCACATGAAATAGGGGCAGAATTGGACCATTCAACCCTCTCAAGCCTGCCTGTCCATTCAATAATATCATGGCTGATCTACTTGTGTTTCAAGTTATGCATTCCCACGTACGACCCATAATAACCCTTGATGCCCAAAATGCTACGTCTCAAGGAAACCAAATAGTTAGCATCTGAATGAATCAATATTATCCGATCCCATCATCTTCCCAGGTAGCCTGCTTCAGAGATTCCATTTTTGCTCACTGGAATAGATTAGTTTTTTTTTAAAGATTAGATTCCCTACAGTGTGGAAACAGGCCCTTCAGCCCAAATCGACCCTCCGAAGAGCAACCCACTCAGACCCATTTCCCTCAGACTAATGCTCTTCACACTATCAGCAATTTAGCATGGCCAATTCACCTGGCCTGCGCATTATTGGACTGTGGGTGGAAACCAGAACACCCAGAAGAAACCCACACAGACACAGGGGAGAACTTGCAAACTCCACACAGTCACCAGAGACTGGAATTGAACGTGAATCCCTGGTGCTGTGAAGTACAGTGCTAACCACTGAGCCACTGTCTTGTCCCATAAGATTTCTGTTTATTAGTTTTGAATTTACCTTCTTTCAAACACAGTCCATATCCTCTGCTTGTGTAGTTCTGGACAAGGGTATCCTGAAAGTTTTTAGGGTCCACGCTCTGTAAAAGTAACAATGTTTTTGATAACATTATACCTAAGTTCGATTTTCAGACAAAAGAGCAGGATTAAGCAGAGTCAGCCATTTTCAACCCCTTTCTTTCACTACGGACTGCCTTAATATAGCCTGAAATTCTCAGACTCAATCCTCTGACCCTACCTCTCAGGACCTTTGTCTATATTATCCAAAATTAGAAATAAAATAAAATAAACTGAAACAGTGCAAAATTAAATGACGCTGTTAAAACTGCCTACTTATAGTGGTATGGATTGTACAATGTTTGCGTGGCATAATTGTTTCATTTTGGAACAAAAAATTTATCCTGCATTTCCTGTAATTTTCACATTGCTCTGTAAATTGTGCAGACCCCTTTAGGGATGCATAGATCCTGGGGAGGCCTGGCTGGAAAGGCTGTGATACCAGTGGATTGAAACGACCACCAAACACCACCTCATAATTTGTAATATTGATGCCTATAATTGTTAGAAACTTTGTTTCCTCCTTTTTATTAGGCACTTGGGAGGCTCCAGTTTTTTCAGATTAATCTCTCTCCCAAGTGTCTGCAAGTTGCATCTGTTGACTCTGATCAATATGGTTGGAAGCCAGTTCTTGACAAGTAGCAGATAGACCTGTCTGTCTATGTTCAGTGACCAGAACGATTCTTTACAACTGTAGAATCGGTCTTGGGAAGCACCCACACATCATTCGCTGATGGGATGTTGGTGAAGGATACATTAGTAGAACAGTCCTTTTGGTCCCTGCTACCTTCCGAGAGTCACTGGAGACGGACTATGGAAAGTAAAAAGAAGTCACAGCCTGGAGATGAATTTGTGCAGAATGCAACGGACGGTCCTTTTGGAAAGGTAATTCCAACATAGGAAATAGGAGCAGGAGTAGGCCATTCAGCCCTCAAGTCTGCCCCTCCATTTATCCTCCTAGAGGAAGGATTGGCCTAGTGGTGTTATCAGTAGATTGTTAACCCACAGTCCTAGGTAATGTTTTGGGGATCCATGTTTGAATCCTGAATTTGGATTCAATAAAAATTTGGAATTGAGATTCTTGATGACCATGAATTGATTGTTGAAGGAAAATCCATCTGGTTCTCTTAATTTCCTTTAGGGAAGGAAACCTTACCTTGTCTGGCCTCCATGTAACTCTAGACACACAGCAAGGACTCTCACCTGCCCTCTGGGCAATTAAGGCTGAGCAATAAATGCTGGTGATGCCATCATTTCATGAATGAATTTTTAAAATAATCCTCTGCTTCCCTTGATATCCAGAAGGCAATCAATTTCTGTCATGAGCTTGCTCAATGATTAAGCTTCCAGAGGCCTCTGGGGTAGTACATTCCAAACCTTCACTGCCTTCTGAGTGAGGAAATTCCTCCTCGTCTCTTCCCAGAATGGTCTGCCTTTAATTCTGGGTCCCCTGATTCTAGAATCTCTACAGTGCAGAAAGAGGCTTTGGCCTATCAGGTCTGCACTGATCCTCTGAAGAGCATCCCACACAGACCCACCCATTCCCCATAACTCTGCATTTCCAGTGGCTAATCCATCTAACCTGCACATCCCTGGACACTACAGGGCAATTTCCTACGGCCAATCGATCTTCCCGGCACGTTTTTGGACTGCGGGAGGAAACCGGAGCACCTGGCGGAAACCCGTGCAGATACGGGAGAATGTGCAAACACCACACAGACAGTCACCTGAGACTGGAATCAAATCCAGGTCCCTGGTGCTATGAGACAGCAGTGCTAACCACTAAACTGACCATGCTGCTAGACTGCACTGACCCCACCACCCTGAGGTTCTATTTGACATCAGTCCTGCTGTGCTCTGGAAAACTTGAGGTCACCTCTCAGCAGCACTGAATTGTTATCACATTGTTGTGTGTCTGGAGTCAGAAAGAGGCCATTCAGCCCATCATTCCCACACCATCTTGTTTAATGAGCATCGTTACCAAGTACCGATCTCCTGCTTTTTCCCCATGCCCTTGTACATTATTTTTATCAAAGTGCTCCCCCTTTTGAACGCCTCAATCGAACGTGCCTCCACCACAATTCCAGACCATGCATTCCATTATAAATTAACTCCGGGAGAACACAGGCCCCAATTTCTTCAATCTCTCCTCAGAAACCGGAGTAGAATTAGATTTTCTTTTCATTCAGACATCATGAGATGTCAAAATGGTCGAAGAGCCTTGGGATGTTCTGCTCATGGAGGTGCTACACAAATGCAAATTGCTGCTGTCCTTTGAAAAGTAATATCGTCCATTCAATGGTCTAAGTGAGAATATTGAGGTGCTGGTTACCGCCTGTTGACCTTATTGAGATGGTGCTGTTTGGGAAGATGAGGATGTTGTTATTCATTCCCAGTGGCAGGAATCAGGAACGTCTATCTTTGGCAGCCAGGATGCTTTCAGCCGGTTTACGCTTGAGATGGCTCAGCAATACCTCAAGGAAGAGGAAGTTCGAGCCAGACACCAGGCAGCTCTGTTTCGACTGAGGGAGAGAGCACTGAGGGAGAAAACCCAGGCTGAGTTGGCCTGGTTGGAGCATCAGAAAACGTGAGCCCCCTTTTTAAGATAAATTCTACATTTTGATGAAATCTTGGGTCATGCAGGGGTGGGAGATTTTTTAAAATTATATATTCTTTCATGGGATATGAGAAGATTTTGCCAGGCCAGCAACTGTGCCCATCGTTGTCCATGTTGGATGATTGCCTTTGAACTAAGTGGCTTGCAAAGCCATTTCATAGTCAACCACATTGCTATGAGTTTGGAGTCACACATAGATAGTGCTTGCCTGGTGGTGTTATCACTGGATTGATCATCCAGAGATCAAAGTAATGCTATGGGCACTTGGGTTCAAATCTCACTACAACATATCATCAAATTTGCGTTCAATAAGAATCTGGAATTAAGAGTCTAATGCTTGGGAAAAATGCCATCTGGTTCACTAATGTTCATTAGGGAACAAAGCTGCCACCCTTACCTGGTCTGGCCTACACGTGACTCCACACACACAACAGAGTGGTTGACTTCTGCCCTCTGGGATGGGTAGACATCAGTGTCAGTGACGCCCTCATCCCATAAATGAAGGTTTATTTTTTTTTAAATAGGCTAAACTGGATAAGGTTGACAAGTATTCTTCCCTGTAGCACTAATAAACCAGGTAGCTTTTTGACCATGTGGATTCCATACCCACAGAAATATGGTTGAAAAAATAGGCAAGAAGGTAACAACACCTCTATAGGTCAAGTGTTCATGTGTAAAAGATAGAAGGGGCTTACTTCTCACAGTCCCCTTGATTTCCTTTTGGCAAGATCTGAGTGCTGTTGGTCAAAGGTCTTTTGAGTAGGTTTCAAATTCAACTGGGAAACAGTTAGGAACCTTGATATTTGAAACTTGCAGACTTCAGAAATACTTCAGTACAACAGAGAGAGAGGGCATTTCCTTGCAAACCTTTCCAGCAACTGCCGGATTTCTTTCAACTTCCACTTTTCAATAGAGACAGAATTTGCTACTTCCAGCTCGGATGTCTTTTTTCAAGCTACAAGTCTGTGACAGAACAGATAACCAAACATTCTGAGGCTGTTCTTAGTCAACCTTCAGCACAAAGCCTCTTCCAAAACTCAGTCTATACATCTTGCAATTCAGGCCATAAACACAATGGCTTACCTCCCTTTTAAGAACTTTACTGGACACTGTCTTTCAAAGTTACTGGCTTTTTCAGTGATCAGAAAATGACTCAATTTTCTTGGATTCCAAGACATCACACTGTAAACCTTTTGCAGCCCAATAATTGTCCTAATTTTCTATTTTCCAAATCTTAGAATCCATAAATATGGATGCCTCCATCCCCAAGAAATGAATTGCCATTCTAGATTACAACATAAACTTTACACATTTAACAACAAAACACAAATATAAGTACATTAATTACATTCATTCGCTCTTCATACAGGATTTATACAATTTCTTACGATACCTTTTAAATCTCCAAATATTACAATATCATTATATTCTTGATCACGGTCTGCATTTATCTTACCTTTCCCAGCAATGTGAATAATTCTTCTAAGGTTGAATTAACAAGCTGCATCCAAATATCCTAGCATTTAAATATCTCTGCAAAAGCCAAGGGATCATGGTCAGTCAGCATTAACATTCCTTTGTGGTTGTGACAGACATAAACTTCAAGTTGTAACAGAATCAGTAACAATCCTAGCATCTCTTTCAACTTTTAGTTATTTCTTTCGCAGAGATTTAGTTTCTTAGAAAAATACCCTTACTGTTTCATCTATCTGTGAAAGTTAAAAAAGTCACACAACACCAGGTTATAGTCCAACGGGTTTATTTGGAAGTACAAGCTTTCAGAGCGTTGCTCCTTCGTCAAATAGCCAGCTACCTAACAAAGGAGCAGTGCTCTGAAAACCTGTACTTCCAAATAAACCTGTTGGACTAAATCTGGTGTTGTGTGATTTTTAACATTGTCCACCTCAGTCCAATACCAGCATCTCCACATTATCTCTTTGTCAGAGCAACTCTCCTAATCCTAATCTTTTCCTTCGCTCCATAGCCTGCAAACTCTGTCTCTTTAGATAATGAACCAATTTTCTATTGAAAGTCACAATTGAAGCTGCCTCCAGCACATCCTCAGGCAATACATTCCCAGTCCTGGCCACTTGTTCATGGGTGTCTCTGAAGTAGGGAGGGTGAAAGCACCAGGCCTTTTGGGAGAATGGCCTGTTGCTGAAGTGTAAAAATTCTGGATAATTCTCCAGACGTGGGTTTGCTCGCATCCAGAATCTACATCCAGAACCTCAACCTGAGCTACGGATAATTCTCTGTCGATCAGTACCTCGTGATAGAGAGTAGGGGAAATGATCACTGGAGTGCAGGGGGAGGATGAGGTGGAAGATTGAGGTAGGAGGTGGAGTGCCAGGGGAATGAAGAAGCTTTATCATGCTGGGGTGGCATTAGTTCAGAAAGCAGGGGCATGGATGGAGCATCGCAGGTGGTTTTAGTGCTCAGGAAAGGGGTAATTCCAGGCCCCAAAAGGGTCACCCCAGTTTTCTGGCACTTAATGCCCTCAGTTGCAGGAACCCTCTTTTATTTTTGTTCATGGGATGCAGGCATCACTGACCGGGCCAGCATCTATCACCTCAAGCTTCACTGCTCTTGTGAAAGTGGTGGTGAACCATCTACTAGAACTGCTGGTGGTCTACCCCAATGTGTTCAGGAGGGGATGCCAAGATTTTGATCCATTTGGACAGTGAAAGACAATGATATAGACTCAAGTCAGGATGGTGTGATATTAACTATTTTGTTAGATAAGATGCAATATAATGGGAGGCATCGGTCTTGTCCATGATACTTATAGCTCCAGGTTGGTTAGCTCCATTATCTACACAGCTAGAATGTTGTGCAGAATAATGGCAACCCCTGTGCCAGTTATGGTAGTCCTTGGAGTCCCCCTCTGGGCCTTACACTATGATTCATATTGTGTGTTTTAGAAAGGGATTTAGACAATTCAGAATGGTTCAATTTGGTTGAACTCCCCTCATTTAAAGTTTTAAATTAACCTCTGCAAACTCTGTAGTTTAGATCCTTCAACTTTAAAAGAGATACACCATTGGGCAAGACCAGGACACTGAGTTAATGAATAATATCAAACTTGACTGATCATAATGGAACAAAATTATACAGTAATCTAATAGATCAAGACTATTTGAGTAATGAACAAAGGAGTTACCATAAATCTAAAATGGGCTTCAATACTGAATACAAAATCCAGTTTGTTGAGAGGAAACCCTTCCCTTCCTCAAAACAAAATGCCTTTAGTTTTGACAATGACAGACTGTCCCCAAAAACTCAGTCAAATTGAATCCTAGCCTGAGGCAGAATGACACTTCACCTACCATGGATTCTTGGGAATTCTCAGGAATAGCACTGTGGACCCTTCTTTTATACTCCTTACAGCATTAACCACCAGTAATTAAAACGTATTGTTGAAATCCAGTTTGGTAATAATGTGGTATTGATTGGTTTGATTGGATCTGAATTTGTACATATGTAGTCTCTTACCCTAAATGAAGTTTCATGGATGTTCATCTTATCTTAAAATAAGCAAACAATGCTTCATAAACAGTGTTCCGTCTAAATTTCTAACTGACCCACATGTGACAGGGACTTTCAGAGATGGGAATCAATGCCGTGATCAACTGATTGCCCTACACGGAATATCAGAGCAGCTGCACACACTCACAACTTAGAGGGAACATTGATCATAAATTGTATTTTTGCAATTTGTTTATTGTGGTGGTCAGTCGTTGAAAACGTTCTAGCAGGCTAGCTGTCAGACTGCCAATATACTTTAACAAAAGAATGCATATTTATTAAAGAAAATTTTTTATAAAGTTGCATGTTTTAAATAAATAGCAATTCAGTAGGATCTTAACATAAACAGGTAAAGTTAAGGTTCAACTCTATTCTCAGCAATATTCTTTACAGATACTCAAACCGAGGGAGCTATCGTTATTTTAAGATCACTTACTCAACTGCACATTTAGCAGGTGTGACCCAGACTGACTGATTGACCTAGCTGGCTGTCATTCTTGGACGGCTGAAAAGTATTTCTCCAGCTCTGATGACCGAGATGCTTCTTTCCAGCTCTGATGATCTGAAGGTTTCTTTCGAACTCTCACAGCTTGAAGACTTCTCCGAACTACATTCTTATAAGCTGGAGATGTTGACAAACTAAACTTTCATAGCTTGGATAATTCTACAAAATTAAAAGCTGCCCTTGATCATCTGAACTCAGCTTGCTTCTGACAAATTGTTTTTATAAATAATTTGCATTTAACTTCCCAGGTAGATTGCTAGTCACTTAACCTAAGTCACATGTTTTTTTGGAAAGACTGTTTTAACCTCTCTGATCAGAAATATTGATCTTCTTTTCTCTTCTCTTTTTTTAAGAAGTCCCCTCCAAAGAATTGAAACCAAAACCCATTTACCTCTACTTTAGAAACCAAACTCCTAAATGATAATAATGTATTATAAAACTCCATCACATAATATTGAGGCTAGCTGGTTACTACTCAGAATTTAGTTGGTCAATGTTTTGAGATTGTTGGTGGAACTGTGTGACAGCACAAAATAGCTTCTTTCAAAAATAATGTATTGGAACAAAATGGCCTCTTGGACCCGTTAGAATAGCAAAATATGTGTTTAGGAAAAAAAATCTCTAAAATTGACCAGTTTAGACAAACTAACTCATAAATCTAAAATATAAAGGCCAAATTAGTTACAATGGAGTGAGTGTTCCTTCTTCAGCTATTGAATCAATTCTGCATCTCTAATAGAGAGAGAAGGCAACTCCAGCCCTGCCAGAACTCTGGCTAATTACCTAACCAGATATATGGGCGCAGATTATCATTTGCAGGTAAAGAATATTTAATACGCTTCCACTGAATTGATTGGTTTCATAGACATCTTCGGGACAAAGGACAAGATGACAAAATGCCAGCCATTGTCCAGAAGCAGCGGGAGATCCTGATGAAGCTACAACAGGAGAAGGTGAGAAAAATTGGGAAGTCTCTTTTTTCCTTCATGAACGATCATTCCCTCTCCCCTTTCCAGTCCCTTGTCTCTTGTCCCCTCTTTACTCCTTCTTTTCTTCTCCCCCATTCTTCTTCCTCGCCTCTCTCTCTCACCCCTCTCTTTTGCTCCTCTCTCTCTCTCTCCCCTCCCCTCTTTCTCTGTCAGATAGTTGAGTGTCTTTGGAACTCCTTACCATAGAGAGCTTCAGGGGCAGTGTCCTTGTGTATATTTAAGGGTGAAATAGATAGATCCTTGGTCAGTTGGGGAATCAGCGGTTACAGAGAAAATACCGGAAAGGAGGTATGAAGAATGTCGGATCTGCCATTGAATGGTGGAGCAGGCTCAAGGAGCCAAATGGCCTACTCACATTCCTATTTCTTATATCTTACGGATACATGGAAATTAGCAGTCACATTTGGAAATTCACTTGGTCAAAGTCATTTCAGTCATCTCTAGGCTAAAGCTGGTGGTCATCACATTAATCATAGACGAGTAATAAAATTTCTATTCACAAGCATAGCCTTATCACCCCGCCTCCCCCGCCCCGACTCACAAGATTTGTGGGTTCCTCTCCCACTGCTGACGGCTGAGCACAGGCCCCAGGCTGACATTCCAGTGCAGTCTGAGGGAGTGCTGCACTGTCAAAGGGATTGCCTTGATGAGAAGTTGAATTGAGGTCTGTCCTCTCAGGTGGCGGTAAAAGATCTCATGATTGATGAAGAGCGGTGGTGTTCTTTCCATTGTCCTGTGTAATATTTATCCCTCAATTCCACCTCAACAGAACAGATTAACTGATATCATCTCATGACTGTTTGTGGGATCTTGCCGTACAAAAATTACCTGCATCTTTCCACACTTCAACAATGACTGCACTTCGAAAATACTGGATTAGTGGTGCTGGAAGAGCACAGCAGTTCAGGCAGCATCCAACGAGCAGCGAAATCGACGTTTCGGGCAAAAGCCCTTCATCAGGAATAAAGGCAGTGAGCCTGAAGCATGGAGAGATAACTCCTCTAGCTTATCTCTCCATGCTTCAGGCTCACTGCCTTTATTCCTGATGAAGGGCTTTTGCCCGAAACGTCGATTTCGCTGCTAGTTGGATGCTGCCTGAACTGCTGTGCTCTTCCAGCACCACGAATCCAGTATTTGCTTTCCAGCATCTGCAGTCATTGTTTTTACCTGCACTTCGAAAATGTCAAGTGCTTTAGATTATCCTGAGATAGTGAAAGTTTCCATTTAAATGCTTTGTTCATGACTTTGTTTTTTGCTTCTTGCATGGTCCAGCTTCTGTCTGGATGCCAATGCGTGTATCACAGTGATCTGTCCTGACTTTGCTTCTCCATTCCTGTGCCCAGGCAGAGATCAGGCATCTCCAGAATGTTTACAAAGCAGCCCATCAGGAGAGGAAGCTGCTCCTAAAACAGCAGCAAGAGATCTTCAGGATTCATCAGACAACTGCACACCTCCAGTGCCAGTTAGATAGATCAGCAATGGATCCCCAGGTAAGAGGAAAAAAGACTTTGTTACTTTTGCAAATCCAACTGTTGCAAAAGTTCTCCTGATCAACTTCCATTCTTCATTGAGTTCAACTGTTACAAAACTCTACTTCTCCACAACCCAACCTATAACAAGCCTCACTTGCCTATCACCTTTGAGCTCATGGACCTAAACTAGTTTCAGGGGTGCAGTTCAGTTATCTCAGTTGGCTAAAGAGCTGTTTTGCAATGCAATATGATACCAACAGTGAGGGTTCAAGTCTCACACTAGCTGAAATTGCCATGAAGAATTCTCAACTTTTCCCACTACCTGAGGCATGATAACCCTCAGGTTAAAACACCACCTGTTGTCTCTGTCTCTAATGACTGCAGGTTAGGCAACGTTATTTTATTGGCATCTTCAGAGCTGGCCCCCTCCAACCCAACAACACTGAATCTCTGAATGTCACTCATTCTGATTTTAACCCGAAGCTCTGGAATACCTTCCCTAATCCTCTCAGTTTCTCTGCACTCTTTAAGACACGACTTCAAATCACCTTCTCAGGCCAAGCTATTGGTCATTTGTTCTATTATCATCTTATGTGGCTTAGTGTCAGTCTATGTCAGTTTGTTAAAGGTGAAACAAAGCTGCACGCTGCTGTTGTTAGGCCTTCGCAGTCATGTGAATCTTATACACACCCTCACAAAGCTCCCAGTGAGTCTCAAAATAAATGCTTCCAGTGTTGCCATATTAATCAGTGGTCCAATTTGAATCATAGAAGGAGTACAGTACTGAAAGAGGCCATTTGGCCCATCAAGTCTGCAACAACCCTTCGAAGGGCATCCCACCTCATCCCCATAATCGCAAATGGGGTTTTACCATGGCTAATGCACTTAACCTGCACATCCCTGCACACTATGGGCAATTTAGCACATCTTTGGACTGTGGGAGGAAATCCACACAGACACAGGGAAAACGTGTAAACTTCACACAGACTGTGGCCCAAGGGTGAATTTGAGCCAGGGTCTCTGGTGCTGTGAAGCAACAGTGCTAACCACTGAGCCACGGTGCCGAGCCATAAAATGAGCAGCTTGACCTGGGCTGAGTTCCGAACCAAAGTGCTACAGGGCGCCCTCAATTTCCTGGACTTAAAAGACAAAATGAATCAGTGATGAATCCTGAGTCCAAACACGCCCAGTGATGCCTCACTGTGCTGGGAAGGACCCCGGCTGACAGGAGTTATGGCTACAATGAATTCTGTAGTCGGGTAAATCCAAGACGCATGATGATTCAGTGATGCATCTTGTGGTTGAATAGTATGCTGTCCCTGCTTGAAGACTGGCTGCTCGGTTGAGCTGCAGATTTGTGAGTGGGTGAGAGTTGTGGAAAAATGCAGCAAAATGACTTGCAAAAGGCATTTGCTACAAGTGGAAATATGAATAAAAATGCAAGGTAGTATATTTCACTCTATGGGACATAATTTGTACCATTCCTTTGTTCCGGGAGTCAGGGAATCTGTCCAGTTCAGGTAGCAGCTCCTGTAGCGGTGGTTACATTGATTACCCCTTCCACCTTGCCTGGTTTTTGGCGCTCTATGTTTAGGTTTTGGGATCGAGGGACACCTTGCTTGACTCAGCAGTCGCCAGTCACTCTGAGGGCTCAGCAAGTCCGGAACTCAGTCCCAGGATTCCCGACCTGGATGAATGGAGCTGCTCTTCTCTGTCAGCCTCTGGGAGCGAGGACAGCATCGCTATGAAGCAACTGAAGAAGATGCACAGCAGGTTGGATGAAAGGTGAGTCAATTCGGTCAACACGCACTGATCATTGGCTCATTCACTGGAATCAGATACAAGTATGATGGAGGACCTAATTGTTTCAGATCCTTGCACAGGCAGATAAAAATAGGGAGGCCATTTAGTCCCTCAAATCTGTTCTCCTGGTCAATGCCATTATGGTTACATTTCCTTAGACAGAGTAAAGTACTTCAATACTTCAAACATGCTTGAAATCTGAAATGAGAGAAGAAAGTACTGGATATACGCAACAGGCATGGGAGAACCTCTGGAGAGAAACAATGTTCAGATTTTGAGTCACTGATCTAGCATCAGAAATTATTGTTTGGATTTCACATCCAACAAGAAAGTACTTGAGTGGTAGAGTGGTAGAGATGCACAGCATGGAAACAGACCCCTCAGTCCAACTTGTCCATGCTGACCAGATATCCTAAATTAATCCAATCCTATTTTACAGCATTTGGCCCATATCCCTCCAAACCCTTCCTATTCATATACCCATCCAGATGCCTTTTAAATGTTGTAAATGTACTAGCCACCACCATTATCCCTGGCAGCTCATTTCATACACGCACCACCCTCTGCATGAAAACATTGCCCCTTTACTTCTTTACCCTCTCACCTTAAACCATGTCCTCTAGTTTTGGACTCCCCACACTCGGAAAAGGTCCTTGGCTATACACCTTATCCATTCCCCTCATGATTTTATAAACCTCTATAAAGTCACCCATCAACCTCCTCAGCTCCAGGGAAAATAGCCCCAGCCTATTGAGCCTTTCATTTTTGAGATGCTTTGGAATGTATCGTGGTTGTAAGCTTAGTAAATGCAAATCTTTCTGATCTGTGTCTCAACTCCATAACTCACTTTGCCTCCATGTTACTTAATGCCCCTGGTGAACACAAATCTCTCAACCTCACATTTAAAATGATAAATTGAGCCAGCAGCACATGCTTTTTTGTTGAACAGAGTTCCATGCACCTTTCTCACCCTTTTCATGCTGGAAAGCAACCAATATAATCAGCACCTCCTTCCTTGGTTATATTCTCTTCCACCCTCTTATGTTGGGCAGATATATACAAGTTTGAATACACTTAGGAACAGATTCAAGAACAGCTTCTTTGCTGCTGTTATCAGACTTCTGAATGGACTCTCAAATGTTAATGTTGATCTCCGCACCTTCTCTGTGTTTGTAACAGTGTTCTGCACCTTGTTCTGCTACCCTAAGACATTTGGTATGATTTACCTGTAGATCAAGCAAAGCAACACTTTTCACTGAATCTCGGTACACGTGACATGAATAAATCAAACTAAATCATGATGAGGTGTTCCCTAAATTCTCTCTGGAACAATGGGAAGAATATGTCCACTCGCCCTCTATTCTTTTTGGTGTGCAGCTAAACCGGGTCTACACCTCTCCATGTGGTCTGTTTGCTGCCACCACCTTCTTGAAATGTAGCGATCTATAAGGCCTGATTACTGTGTTGTGGTACTGGGAAACAACTACATTTTCATTTTATTCATGCATGGGATGTGGTAACACTGTGGGTGGAAAACACAGGCAAAAAGAAACAATGTGCATCAAGTGCCCATGAAGGGAAATGAAGAGAATGTCACAGAGTTCTTCTAATGATGTTATCACTTTGCTTCCAACTTTGTGGCAATCTTCAATTCAGTATCAGGTCAGTTAGACCTAGGTCTCAGCTTGTGTTAGGAGGGTTTTGTTTTTGTATCCTTTCAGAATCTTTGAACAGTATTTCCCTTTAATTTTCCAGAAGCAGAGAGAGTGTTCTGGCTTGCTAGCAGAAGTTTGGAGGTCTGAGAGCCCAACTGCCCCCTCTCTTCTCCATTCTGTGACAAACAGCTACTTAAAACCAACCTAAAAGCTGTTGCTGAGTAGTTTAATTTCAACTCTGGTGCCAACTAGTCCCACAAATGTACCAAACCCAGCTTCTTCCAATTGTTACATATTCTTCAGTAACCAGTAAGGCAACATTGCACAGTTTTGCTTTTCCTTTGAATTATAATAAACAAACAGCTGGCTCTTTCCCTGCAATGAAGTCATCCAATTTCCATTTCTCACTTATATCTCCAAATAATCATGACATCCTTACACCAGCATAGGCTGAGGAAAGGTGGTCTTTGAACATTTGAGAATTTTAACTCAGCTGCAAGTTGGCACTTTCAGCTAATGTTGGTGATAAGGTGAGTGAAGGGGATATGGTGCAACCACCTCTACTGGAAGCCTAGAACAAAGGGATTTTGGCTGAGGCCTGGCATCAGATAGCCTGTTTCTCCCCTTTTTTTATTATTCATTCATGAGATTTTGGCATCACTGGCTCGGCCAGCATTTATTGCCCATCCCTAATTTCCCAGAGGCCAGTGAAATGTCAACCACATTGCTGTGGGTCAAGAGTCACATGTAGGCCAGATCGGATATGGATCCCTAACGGATATTCATAAGCCAGTTTTCTTTCTCTCTGACAATGTACACTGGTTTCATGGTCATCACTCGAATTGATTTTTCTTGAATTCAAACTCCATTGCAAGATTCAAACCTGAGTCCCCAGAAGATTATCGGGGTCTTTAGATTTAATTCTGGAGTGAGAATGCCAGTAGGCCATGACCCCCCCCCCTGTTGATCTGAGGAAAGGTGGACACGATGGAGTGGAGTAGGAAGGTGGGCATAGTAGTGTTGGGGGAACAAGTAAAGAAGAAGGGGGGCATGGTGGCTCAGTGATTAGCACAGCTGCCTCACAGCGCCAGGGGCCCAGCTTCGATTCCAGCCTCGAGCGACTGTCTGAGTGGAAGTTGCACATTCTCCCCGTGTCTGCGTGGGTTTCCTTCGGGTGGTCTGGTTTCCTCTCACAGTCCAAATATGTGTACGTTAGGGTGGATTGGCCATGCTAAATTGCTCATAGTGTTCAGGGATGTGTAGGTTGGGCTCATTAGTCAGGGATAAATATAAGGTCGAGAATGTAGTGCTGAAAACGCACAGCAGGTCAGGGAGCATCCGAGGAGCAGGAGAATCAATGTTTCAGACATAAGTCCTTCATCAGGGGTAAATATAGGGTGTGGATAGGTGACCATTCTTCAGAGGGTCAGTGTGGACTTGTTGGGACAAAGCGCCTGTTTCCACACTGTAGGAATTCTATGATTCTATGAAGAAGCTAGTCTTGGGGAATGTTGCATGTTACTTCTGTTGGTTCCTGAGCGACTGAGGAGCTGGAATGGGGCTTTCCTCATTGCTTTTCCCAGGTTCTTGACGAAGAAAGAGAAGGAGCTGATCAAACGTCGGCGACAAGCTGAGGATTTGCTGGAGTGGAAACAACGCTGCGATGCAGAGCAGCTGGCTGTCCACAGGACTGAGTCGGGCACTGTTGCTCCTTGCAGTCCACCAGCCCAGGAGATAGATCCAGGCAAAACAGAGACTGGTAAGATTCAGCAGAAATATTGTGTCTCATATTCAATGTGTTCTCTTGCACAGACTCTGGCCTTCAGATAACAATAACACACAATAACAAAGCATGTGTCAGCACCTCCCTGACATTTGCAACTGCAGTTCTTTAGCTGGCCTGTAGGAGGTGTGTGAGAACTTCGTGTGACCTTTTTGGCTGATGTTCTGATTTCTCATTTTACCAAAGGTTCCTGCTTCTATTCATTGCCCACTTTCCCCATTACAGTCATTTCCTCCTGCAACTGCACCCACACACACACAAACACATCCGTTTGCCCCAAACCCCGTTCCACCTCCCAATCTCCAACCATGAACTGGTTGGAACACTAAGAGGAAGTAATCAGTATCAAGTCCCTCTCCTACTGTTGAAGTGATAACTAAATGTGAGGATTTAGCTGCACTTTAAAGCAGATATAGCCCTATTCTACAACAGCAACATATGCAGAAATAGGTCATTCAGCCCCCCTGTACCTGCCCTGCCAGTCAATAATTTCGTGGCTGATCTGAATACTGCACATTCGTTCTTAACCTCCCATACCTTTTCACCAGTCCTCATGCTGATAAAAAAATCGAAATACCCATGCCTTCAAAATACTCAAAAACTCTGCTTCCTTCTGAGAGAGTTGAGGAACACAATTCACAAAGTCTGACTTCTTCAGAAAATGTTATTTGCTTGAGTATAAGAATTGGTAGGTCACAGTGCAGATGTACAGGACATTGGTGAGGCCACTTCTGGAATACTGTGTTCAACTCTGGTTTTGCTGCTGTGAAACTTCAAAGAGTTCAGATAAGATTTACAAGGATGTTGCCAGGATTAGAGGGTTTGAACTATAGGGAGCGGTTGAATAGGCTAGGGCTGTTTTCCCTGGAGTGTCGGAGGCTGAAGGGTTACCTTATAGAAGTTTATAAAATCATGTGGTGCATGGATAGGGTAAACAAACAAAGTGTTTTCCCTGGGGCAGGGGAGTCCAAAACGAGAGGTCATCAGTTTAAGGTGAAAGGGGAAAGATTTAAAAGGGATCTAAGGGGCAATGTTTTCATGCAGAGGGTAGTGCATGTATGGAATGAACTGCCAGAGGAAGTGGTGGAGGTTGGTACAATTGCAACATTTAAAAGGCATCTGGATGGGTATATGAATAGAAAGGGTTTAGAGGGATATGGGCCAAATGCAGGCAAATGGGACTAGATTAATTTCAGATTAATGGTCGGCATGGACAAGTTGGACCAAAGGGTCTAGTTCCATGTTGAACATCTCTATGACCTTGTGATTAAAAGTTGGCTTGATGGTTTAAAGGGAACTGGCAAATTGAAAAGCCAGACTGGAGTTCATTGCCAAGTGAGGAAATCTGGACTAATTGCAATGGTTCATTTCCATTCTGGAGTGCCCTACTTTTGATTTGGGCTGCCTGGCTATAACCTATTGTCTCTCGATCACACTTTGTGGGTCCAGAAATATTGCACAGACTTAGCTCAGCAACAATCCAAGATGGTGGGGGCCATGGTGCAAGTGAGGTGATCTCAGGGTAGGTGGTGTGTGGGCAAAACAGACCCAATCTGCCTCAAACTCATGATAAATCTCTCAACATTGTCTAAGAAGAAAGATAGATGAGTGGAGGCAATGGCCTTATTGCTAGACTGTTAAATCAGAGACCCAGGAAATGTTCTGGGAACCTGGGTTTGAATCCTGTCACAGCAGATGGGTGAATTTGGGTCTGATAATGACCATCGGCAAGGAAAAACTCATCTGGTTCATTAATGTCCTTCAGGGAAGGAAGCTGCCATCCTTACCTGGTCTGGCCTACATGTGACTCCAGACCCACAGCAATGTGGTTGACTCTTACCTGCCCTCTGGGCAATTAGGGATGGGTAATAAGTCCTGGCCCAGCCAGTGACATGCTCATCTATAAAAGAATGTTTAGCTAGCATCTTTCACAACTTCAAGACACACTAGCCAGTGGCCTGCTTCTTAAATTCTAGTCAATGGAACAGCCGATTTGTACATAGAAAGCTCCAACAAAAAAAAATCAGATCATCTACGAGCAGTCATGTTAGCTAAAGGACAAATATGATGTGAGAGAAGTGTACTTCTTTGAGTCTTTGAACCAGGATGGAGTCACAGAGTCATACAGCACAGAAACTGACCCTTCGGTCTAACTAGTCCATGCTGGCCATAATTCCAAACTAAGCTAGTCCCACCTGCCTGCGATTTTATATTGAGCATAGAGCCTGGTTTCATATCTCATAGAGAGAGCCTCGAAAGTGAGGAGAGCTGTAGCCAGGAGTTTGAACCCACGATCTTCTCACATAGAAGGTGAGTGTGCGACTGTGTCGACTGTATGAAACATTTAGTCGAGGTGTAGGAAATTTGTTTGCAAGGAGGTTTGTAACAAAAATGTTCCATTGTCCACCATTAATATCCATGAGGAGCAGTAAAAGGAAGATGGAGAAGCCAATAGTCTGCACAGAATTAATTAGCACGGCTTTCTGTTATTTTCAGTTAGCATTTTAAGAGGATGAGGGTAACTTATGTTGCTTTTTAATACCCAATATTCTGTGGCTTCAGTCTGGCATAAATAAGGCAGAACTAATTGCTACTGAACTCTCTGTAAGAGATTTGAGAACTTGCCAATTGCTGCCAGCCATTATGGGTTTATTGTGCGACAATATCCCTTGGCAAAATTTCACATTGTGCATTAGGAGCCTCTTCAGGGGCACTTTCCACTGGGATTGTTGGCATGCTTTTTATCATTAAAAAAGATTGATTTAGGGGCTTTGTTCTGGTGTTTGGAATGCTGGGCTTGACAGGGATAGAGATTAATTGGAAGGTCAAAGTGGAAACAGAAGTAGCTCACACAAAAACTAAGTGGTGAATCTAATCAAGAGAGAGGGACCAATTTGGCTGGGGTTCATTTCTTGAGAAAGGAGAAGACTGAGGGGTGACCAGTTATTGGTCAATAACATTGTAAAAGGTTAAAGGGGGAGTAAGCTTTTCACATGAAACTGAGGCCAGAACTAGTTTTGTTTTTTTTTTCATTCCTGGGATGTCCGTGTTGCTGAGAATGCCAGTTATTGTCACACGTTCCTAATTGTTCTTGAACTGAGTGACTTTCTAGACCATTAGAGGGGAGTCAGGAATCAACCACGTTACTGTGGGTCTGGAGTCACATGTAGGCTAGACCAGGTAAAGGTGGAAGATTTCCTTCCACAAAGGATCTTAGTAAACCAGGTGGGAATATAAGATGGCATTAGTACATCTAATAAAGAATTTTGGGGGAAAACTCTTTATCCAGAGAACAACCAGAATATTGAACTTACTAAAACAGGATGTAGTTGAAGTGAGTAGCATTGTTGCACTTTAGGGGAATGTAAATAAAGACATGAAGGTCCAGGAAATAGGTGGGTATGTTGATAGCTTCAGATAGTGGGCTGGGAGGAGCATTAATGACTGGCATGGGTCTGATGAGTTGAATAGGTCTGTACTGTACTGTCAATGATTTCTAACTTGCAGGAGGAGGCATTCCACCTCTCAAGGCAACTGCCTTGACATTTAGTGAGAATTACTAATCTTCACTTATGTCCCCCACCCCCCAATGTAATTCCCTAACCCTTAACCCCTTACTCGAGAATAGTTCTGAAATTTCATTTGACACCAACCTCAAACCCGTTTTGAAAGAGAGAGCTCTGGCCTTCTACCATGCTCTCCGTGGGGAAGCATTCTTTCTTGACTTTTCAGACCTTTCAGGAATAGTGCCCACTCTCCCTCAGATTACCCTGGAAGGGCAAGATACCTCAAACGTTGAACAACAAGATGGGAATTGGAGGTGTAGTTGCAGTGCACAGGAGGATGAGACTAGGAAGGACAGGGACAGGATTTCAGGGTCACAGGAATGTGCTGGCAGACAGCGAAGTGGTTTGAAGCGTGTCTACTTCAACATCAGAGGTATCCGAAATAAGGTAGGTGAGCTTGCAGCATGGGTAGATACCTGGGACTTCAATGTTGTGGCCATTTTGGAGACATGGATAGAGCAGGGTGAGGAATGGATGTTGCAGGTTCCAGGGTTTAGATTTTTCATTAAGAACAGGCAAGGCAGTAAAAGAGGGGGAGGTGTGGCCTTGTTAGTCAAGGATAGTATAACAGCGACTGAGAGAACTTTTGATGAGGACTCGTCTACTGAGGTAGTGTGGGCTGAGGTTAGAAACAGGAGAGGAGAGGTCACACTGCTTGGGGTTTTTTACAGGCCTCCACAGAGTTCCAGGGAGGTGGAAAAGAGGATTAGCACAATTATTCTGGGTAGGAGTGAAAGGAACAGGATGGTCATTATGGGGGACTTTAACTTCTCCAACATTGACTGGAAATGCTATAACTCCAGTACGTCGGATGGATCAGTTTTTGTCCAATGTGTATAGGAGGGTTTCCTGACACAGTATGTCGAAGGGCCGACAAGAGGGGAGGGCACACTGGATCTGGTGCTTGGTAATGATTTGCCAGGTGTTTGATTTAGTTATAGGTGAGCACTTTGGAGAGAGTGACCATAATTCAGTTACGTCTAGTTTAGCGATGGAAAGGGATGGGTACATGCCACAGATCGAGTTATCGATGGGGCAAGGGCAATTATAACGTGATTAGGCAAGAATTAGGATGCATAGAATGGAGTAGCGAAATGCGGGGGATGCAGACAATGGAAATGTGGAGCTGGTTTAAGGAACAGATATTGCGTGTCCTTGATAGGTATGTCCCTGTCAGGCAGGGAGGAAGTGATAACGTAAGGGAACCGTGGTTTACTACAGAAATTACATCTCTTGTTAAGAAGAAGAAGGAGGCTTATATCTTGATGAGTCAAGATGGGTCAGATAAGACAATGGAGAGTTACAGATCAGCTAAGAAGGATTTAAAGAGAGAGTTAAGAAGAGCAAAGAGAGGACATGAGCAGCCTTTAGCAAATGGAATAAAGGAGAACCCTAAAGCTTTCTATAGGTTTGTGAGGAATAAAAGGATGATGAGGGTAGGAATAGTGCAGGTCAAAGACAAAAGGGAGAAGTTGAGTGTGGACCCTGTAGAGATCAGAGAGGTGCTAAATGAACATTTTTCATCGGTGTTCACTCAGGAAAAGGAGAATATTGTAGAGGAGAAGAATGAGGTACGAGATATTAGACTCGAAAGGATTGAGGTTAGTTACGAACAGGTGTTATCAATTCTAGAAGGAGTGAAAGTAAACAAGTCCCCTGGGCCGGATTGGATTTATCCGAGGATTCTCTGGGAAGCTAGGGAGGAGATAGCAGAATCTTTGGCTTTGATATTTGAGTCATCATTGACTACAGGTTTGGTACCAGAGGACTGGAGGATTGTAAATGTTGTGCCCTTGTTCAAGAAGGGCAGCAGAGATGACCCAGGTAATTATAGACCAGTGAGCCTTACTTCTGTTGTAGGAAAGGTTTTGGAAAGGATTTCAGATAGTCAACATGGTTTTGTCAAGGGCAGGTCGTATCTCACAAACCTCATTGAGTGTTTTGAGAAGGTGACCAAGCATGTAGTTGAGGGTAGGGTAGTTGACGTGGTATACATGGATGTCAGTAAAGCCTTTGATAAGGTTCCCAATGGTAGGCTGTTGGAGAAAATGCAGAGGCATGGAATTGAGGGTGATTTAGCAGTTTGGATCAGAAACTGGCTTTCAGGAGGAAGGCAGCGAGTGGTGGTTGATGGAAAATATTCAGCCTGGAGTCCAGTTACTAGTGGTGTGCCACAAGGATCTGTTTGGAATCACTGCTGTTTGTCATTTGTGCAGGCATAGGTGGATGGATTAGTAAATTTGCAGATGACACTAAAGTCGGTGGAGTAGTGGACAGTGTAGAAGAATGTTGCAGGTTGCAGGGAGACTTGGATAAACTGCAGAATTGGGCTGAGAGGTGACAAATGAAGTTCAATGCATATAAATGTGAGGTGATTCACTTTGGGAAGAATAACAGGAAGGCAGAATACTGGGTCAATGGAAAGATTCTTGGTAGTGTGGATGTGCAGAGGGATCTTGGAGTCCATGTGCATAGATCCCTGAAAATTGCCACCCAGGTGGATAGTGCTGTGAAGATTGCATATGGTGTGTTAGGTTTCATTGGTAGAGGGATTGAGTTCCGGAGCCACAATATCATGCTGCGACTGTACAAAACGCTGGTGCGGTCACACTTGGAATATTGTGTACAGTTCTGGTCACCCAATTACAGATAGGATGTGGAAGCCTTGGAAAAGGTGCAGAGAAGATTTACCAGGATGTTGCCTGGTCTGGAGGGAAGGTCTTATGAGGAAAGGCTGAGAGACTTGGGTCTGTTCTCATTGGAGAGAAGAAGGCTAAGGGGGGATTTGATAGAGACATACAAGATGATCAGAGGATTAGATAGGGTAGAGAGTGAAAGTCTTTTTCCTAGGATGATGACATCAGCTTATACGAGGGGGCATAACTACAAATTGAGGGGTGATAGATTTAAGACAGATGTCAGAGGCAGGTTCTTTACACAGAGAGCGGTAAGGGCGTGGAATGCCCTACTTGCTAATGTAGTCAACTCAGCCACATTAGGGACATTTAAACAATCCTTAGATAAGCACATGGATGATTTTGGGATAGTGTAGGGGGACAAGCTGAGAATAGTTCACAGGTCGGTGCAACATCGAGGGCCGAAGGGCCTGTTCTGTGCTGTATTGTTCTATGTTCTAAGAGAAACCAGCCATGTCATGCTGTAGCACAAGTGGTGTGTATTAATACCCAGCCCCTTTAGGTTTAGTGTGACCAAATGAATAGATAGTGTTACTTTAAGGAAGATTAGGGACTTCTTCCAGTCTTCTGTCCAGCTTTTATCCCATCAACAGATATTTCTTAAACAGATGATCAGATCATTATCACATTGCTGTTTGTTGGAACTTGCTGAGTACAGACTGTTTGCTTGCTCTTCTATATCACAACTTAAAGCAGTTTACTGTGAAGTACTTTGAGGTATCCTGCGGTGGTAAAAGATGCTATGTAAATGCTATTAATTTATTTACTATATATATATATATATGGTAAGGATTCCTTGGTGATGTCTCTCTTGCTAATTCAGGAGCAGGGGTACAAGTGTCTCTTTAATCATGTTCTGTCGTTTATTAATAAGCTCAACACAGACCAGCAATTGAAATAGCAATTATCTCAATCTATGTGACAAAAGGCATTTCCTCTCTCCTTGCTACTCTCTTCTGTTTTATTCTCAAATTAGATAATTGGAACAGCGAGGAATGCTCACACTCAACCGAATCAAACAAATCCCTCTGTGCTGATGAAGTCGTGACCTTGGCTGTAGTTGCCCCTTTGGATGAGCATTGCCAAGGGCAACAGACTGTGGTAAATACATGCTTGGTGACTCATGTAATTGTCCTTGTGGGATGGTTGACTCGTGGGGTTGTGCTGTTAAATAGCCCTCCCAATGAGGGCTTTCAGACCAGCGTGATATGAGGCTTGTGTTGTTGGTTTATCTTCCCTTGAAAAGATTTCTTCTTGAAGGAGTTAATGTTCTGTGTATACAATGTTGTGACTCTGCCTGTCAGTTTGCTGTCTTTGGGTTTGCAAGTTGTGAACACCGAAATCAGTCGGCTTGCTGTAATGTTTGTTTTATAGCTTATTATGTGTTTCACTGTTCTAAATAAACTAACTTATGTAATTAATCAATTCATGACAAGGGATTGATTATTGGACTAATAGCATGAAGACACCTCGTCCAGAATGAGTTAGTTGACTTCAACCACAATGAGAGCAGTTTGAAACCAAGGAAGCAAATCAATCAACTCAGGTCCTCCCTCCTAACAGGCCTTCAGTGACCCCTGCTGAAAAGTTAAAAATCACACAACACCAGGTTATAGTCCAACAGGTTTAAATGGAAGCAAACTAGCTTTTGGAGCGCCGCTCCTTCACCAGGTGGCTGAAGGAGCGTCACTCCGAAAGCTAGTGTGCTTCCAATCAAACCTGTTGGACTATAACCTGGTGTTGTGTGATTTATAACTTCGTACACCCCAGTTCAACACGTGCATCTCCAAACCATGCCTGCTGGAAAAGGCATGTATGACTGTTGAGTGGGGACACCACTATGCTCAGAAATGCTGTGTGCTCAGACTCTACACAAACAAAAAAATGAGAGGTGATTTGAGCCATTGGGATTCTAGAATGGAATGGGAAGAGATTCATTTCTTTAATTTGCCCCCACCCAACCAATCCACCTTGGTCCAATGGTTTGCCCATATTCAATTTCCAGGTTCACATCAGATAGCAACGCTCATAAAGTCATAACCCAGCAGGAGTCTCAACCAGCAAGAGAAATGGAATAAAAGTGAAAAGGGAGGAAAGAAAGTAGATGCTTTAATGATAAATGAACTGTAAATTTAATTAGATAGTTTGAAAAACTATAAACTCACAGTTTCAGCATCTGCCAAGGTGCAAATTGAAAGGTTTTCCTGACATACAGTAAAAAATGAATTTTCTAATGTACTGTATGTTAATAAGGTTTTACACAGGATAAACAAAACACTAATCGAATTCCCTGCAATCCAGTTGATCTATTCTAGTGCAGTATTGAAGTGAGCAGAGTTGCATCAAAAACTAAGCTCTCACACTGTACAACATGTACTTAAGTTAATCCGGAATCCCCAGATGTCCTATGAATGCTTCAAAATCCCTTCCAACTTCAGAAATAGACAATGCGTGCAAAGTTTGATTACTTCATTATTCCTTAAACAATTTAGCTGAAAGCAAACCAATGGAAAATACTTAACAAATACAAATTGATGACTCAACGATGGTTGAGCTAAATTGTGCGGCTGCTTTTGGTTAAAGTTTACTTTTGGACTTGTCCTCAGCATTAACAAATAGTCCATGCTCAGGAATGTTGTGTGCTAAGGTTCCATACCAGAGCAGTAAATGGGAGGTAATTCGGCCCCTTAGGATTCCATAGATGTGCCGCTGAATGGCAAGAGGTTGGAATTCCTACTGATGAGAAATGGTTGGTTCGTTTGGACTTGCAGCAGGAAATCAATGGAAAAGGAATTCTGTTGCAATGCTGTGGCAGTTTGCTTCATTATGATTCTGGGAGTGACTGGCATGAGGCTTGGTTCATTGAAAGTTCACCCTGGGATGAAGTATTTGTAGACTCAGGGGAGGATGTCGATAAATGACCTTGCAGTTTTGATATTATTTTGACAATATTATTAAACAGGGTATGATCTTGTTATTTAACGGTATGTTAGGTCAAGGTTTGACATTATTGCTGAAATGTGAGCACAGGATTACTGGGGCTTTTTGATGTCAACTTAAGAAGTAATGTTGAGTAAATATGACACATAATATGTCTATCATCAGTTTTGGATCTGGAGAACCCAAGTCACATTGAAAAGTGTCACAAATGCAAAGCATCCTGATGACTGGCTAAAGTACTGTTTTCAGAGACCAGTAACAAATCAAAAGCGAGCCATTCTTTTAAAGAAAAGACATACAGAAAGCTCATCATTTTCTGTAGATTTTGGTTAATTTTGATCATCTGCAAAGTAGTTACAAACATCTATCAATGTGGAGAAACCTCTGCATTCCTCATCTTAACTTCAGGATGGGCAGCATGGTGGCTCGGTGGTTCGCACTGTCTCCTCACAGTGCCAGGGATCCAGATTTGATTCCAGCCTTGGGTGACTGTGTGGAATTTGCACGTTCTCCCCGTGTCTGTGTGGGATTTCTCCGGATGCTCCAGATTCTTCCCACAGTCCAAAGATATGCAGGTCAGGTCGATTAGCCACAGAAAATAAGGTAATAAGGTGGACGGATGAGATTCTATGGGCCGAATGGTCTTTCTCTGCACTGTAGTGGTTATATGATTCTGTGGCACATTTGCAATCTCTGGAAGTTCTGAGCAGTGATCGCCTGAGGACAGGACTATTCATGACAGCTCCGGACTCAACCATAACACTCATAAACCTGAAACCAGAAGATGAACTAGACTCCAATGACTCACACTGGACAACTGATCTCAGTCTTGAAAATTCAACTTTGCTTTGTAGTTTGCAGTTAATACTGGAAGGTTTTTTTTGCGTTTCCTCATTTCAGAAACCTCCTGCTGAAAGCTGGGACCAGACGACTGCAATAGTTCTGAAACCTTTGGAAAAGTCAGCAATAGAGATGGCCAAGACTCAGACAGAGAAAGGTTTACTTATCACTGGTAAGATTGGGAAAATAAATCTTTCAATTCAATATTTCAATTAACGTTTTCTTGCTAGATTTCTCATTTTCACCTGCCAACATTTCCCCCAATCTTTCAGTTCCTTTCTAAGGTACCATACCATAGATGGCTTATGGTTTTGAAACTAAAGGCTGTCCTTTATGTGTGTTTCTGCGAGGGGATGAACATTATGTTTGTCTGCCCTCTCCTGCCATGCTCCCAAGCACACACAAGAGCTCTTGGACACTGAAAGCATTCCATTCTAGGGAGTATGATGCCTCGAGGGAGGGAAAAGAAAGGCTGGCCAGAGTGGATGTGTCTGGATATCCCACAATGTGAATCTGCCATTTTCTCTGATTATCTATGCGAGTGTCAGGGCCAGGGTATGTTGGCTGTGGCTCAGTGGGTAGCACTCTCACGTCAGAGTCAGAGGGCCTGGTTTTTAGGCCTGACTGGGGTTGGGCTGGGAGGTAGACAGATACTAGAAGTTGCACTATCGACTGTGTCCTGCACCCTCCATTCCTTCCCTCCTCTAGACCATTTCCTTGGAGACATTCTACAAATGGAAAGCCTACCAGCCCTCATGTGGGAATAGCTTTTTAAGCCAATTAATGACCTGACAGGGCTCACAAACCAGCAGGAATTTTACAATTAGTCTTCAGGTCCCTAAGTCTAGTAGGACAACTCAGTCTCATCTTTTGGAAGCAGAATGGGGAAACAATGGCCTAGAAATATTATCACTAGATTGTTAATCCAGAAAATCAACAAATGTTCTGGAGATGCAGGTTCTAATCCCACTATGGCACCTGGTGGAATTTGAACTCAATAGCAAATAATTGGAATTAAGAATCTACCCATGGCCTTGAAACCATTGTCAGAAAAACCTATGTGGTTCAGTAGTGTCCTTCAGGGAAGGCAATCTGCTATCCTCAAATGGTCTGGCCTACATGTGACTCCAAACCAACAGCAATGTGGTTGACTCGCAACTCATGTTGCTGGTGAAGGGCTTATGCCTGAAATGTCGACTTTCCTGCTCCTTGGATGCTGCCTGACCTGCTGCACTTTGCCAGTGCCACACTTTTTGACTCTGACTCTCCAGCATCTGCAGTGCTCCCAGTCTCCTGGTTCTCTGAAATGGCCTAGCAACCCCGTTCTATCAATCGCTACAAGGGACACGCAATAAATGCTGGCCAGGCAGTGACATCCACATCACAATTAAATAAAACAACCCTCCCCACCCTCCTCTCATGGCAGTGACTTTGCTGTGATATTTACACTTCAGAGAGTTTGGAGAAAGAGTTCCTCCATTTAGAAGTGCCCTCTCTCTCATATACCCTGACTGATATCCTGCTGTGGCTCACTATCTGACAGGCCTCTAGGAGAAAGCTTCTAGTTGGCACTCTAGCTTTGACAACCTGCCCATGTTCCTCAATTTAGCACCAAGCCCAAGAAGCTTAATGCCACATGTAACCAATTGCCCACTTGGTTGGCATCATTTCCATCACCTTTAAAGTTCACCCTCTCTATCAATGCATTCTGGTAGAAGTGGGTACCATCTACAACATGCATTGCATATGATTTCAAAACCAGCAACTTCTACCCCCCTGGAGGGACAAGGGAACTTGAGAACACCAACCCCTGCAAGTTTCCTTCTGAGCCACTCACAATGCTGACTTGTCAATATATTGCGGTTACTTCATAGTTGCTGGGTCGAAATCCTGGAATTCCTTTCCTCATGGTACTGTGGTTCATCTTAGACCACATGAAGTGCAGCAGCTCATTGCCACCACCTTCTCAGGGTAACTAGGGATGGGCAGCCAAAGCTGGACCAGCCAGCAATACCCACATACCGTGAATTAGTTTCTAAAATGAAAATGCTGCCCTCTGGCTATTAATTAGCTACTCTGAAGGAAATCACATCAAGCAACTGTTTCCAACACAGTGATGGCATCTCATACCCATTTAAGCTCGAGGAGGGTACAGAGGTTTGGGTTATGTTTCAGAAACCCGCAGGGAATATCTTCTAGAACATCCACACAGCCAGTTCCCATCATTCTGCCTTTCCAGACTCAGTAGCTGATTTTGGCGAAGGATTGCATGCACCTGACCAACTCTATCATTATTTCTGTGAATAGTTGATTTTCGATACCCTGAGCTATAAAGCGCCATCACCTTCCATTCTAAGCACAGTGAAAACTCCTCAGTTTCCATTGAAATTTTAACTTGAATCCCACCAATCGGCTCTCAATTAATGCTCCATATTCCTTCAGTATTGCAGTGGTGTGAAGATGTTGAGCTCAGAAATCACGATGCAGACTTCAACCTCAGAACTATCTGTCAAAATGCACATAAGACAACACAATTGGCACAATGCAGCAGGCCATTCCTTTTTTTTCTGTGGCTACTTCCCTCAAGAAATAACTATTGAGGGAACAGTACAAGCAGTAAAGATCTGCTGCCAAATATGTTTTGGGGAGCGCTTGTTCTGGTCCTACACCTGGATGTGGTTTGCATCTGGTCTGGACGAGTTTTAAGACAGTTACATTCCTCAGGTTTGAAATCCAAATGATTATTTGGGACAAAATGTGTGTCAGGCACGTATTGTTGTTCTTTTTCAAAGAAACGGAGGTGGAAATAAGAGCAAAAGAACTAGGATCAGGTGTAGGTCATCTGGCCCCTTGAGCCTGCTCCACTATTCAGTATGATCATGGCTGACCTTATCGTGGACTCAGATCCACTTACCCGCCTGCTCACCATTGCCCTTAATCCCTTTACTGTTCAAAAATCTATCTAACTTTGCCTTAAAAACATTCAACGAGGAAACCTCAACTGCTTCACTGGGCGGGGAATCCCACAGATTCACAACCCTTTGGGTGAAGAAGTTCCTCCTCAACTCAGCCCTCAATCTGCTCCCTCTTATTTTGAGGCTATGTCCCCTAGTTTTAGTTTCATGTCATTGGAAACAACCTCCCTGCTTCCATCTTATCTACTCCTTTCATAATTTTATGTTTCTATAAGATTCCCTCTCATTATAGAAACATAGCCACCAGAGGAAGTGGTGGAGACTGGTAGAATTGCAACATTTAAGAGGCATTTGGGTGGGTATGTGAATAGGAGGGGTTTGGAGGGATATGGGCCTGGTGCTGGGTATATGAATAGGAAGGGTTTGGAGGGATATGGGCCGGGTGCTGGCAGGTGGGACTAGATTGGGTTGGGATATCTGGTCGGCATGGACGGGTTGGACCGAAGGATCTGTTTCCATGCTGTACATCTCTATGACTCTATATGCAGATATTATGGTTTAAAAAATGAGGCATAATTAGAACAAGTGCAGTTACATTTTAACACTGTGACATGTTTACCCCAGGCAGTAGGGTGTCATGATGGAGTTGGCCGTATAGTGGGGTAATATTACTGAATGAGTTATTCAGAAGCTTAGGCAGGAGCAGGACCAGCAACAGAAATCCAGGTTCCTGGCCCAGCTCCCAATTCCCACTCGAGCACTGCAGCCTGCCAACGCTTCCCCCAAATAGGATTCAAATGCAGACCCTTTGAGCCTTGGGCCCCAGTTATTGGACCCTCTTATAAACCCTGTCCCAGGCCCCAGGTGGTGAACATGGGTTCAAATCCTGCATCAGCAGCTGTCAATATTTAAAGCCAATGAAGAAAATCTGAAATGAAAGTCTCGTCATCATTGAAAGATGGTGACCATGACAACTTTCATCAATTATTGCAAAAACACACCTGGGTTCTGAATCTCTTTATTTTTTGTTAGGAAGCAAATATGCCATTTTTCCCTTGTCAGGCCAACAGTAATGACTCTTAACTGTCCTCTGAAATATCCAAATTTTGCAGTTCTTCAATACACTGATCCCAACAATTGGGGATCACAGCACCAGGCACCCGGCTTCGATTCCAACTTTGGGTGACTGTCTGTGTGGAGTTTACACATTCTCTTGAAATGACTCTTAACCCCCCCTGCTCAGTTTAAGGGTGAATTAGGCATGCTAAATTGACAATAGTATCCAGGGATATGCAGGCTAGGTGAATTGGCCATGGGAAATGCAGGGTTATGGGGATAGGGTGGAGCGTGTGATCTGGGTGGAGTGCTCTTCAGTGGATAGGTGCACACTCAATGGGCCAAATGGCCTCTCTTCACACTGTAGAGATTCCATGATTTATTTATCTATGAGTAACAACATGTGCTGGCCTTGCCAATGGTGCCCACATCCCATGAAAGAATAAAGACGTGTCATGGTATCGGAGGAGTGAATTCTCACTCCTAAGTTACACTCCACCACAGAAAGCAGTGGGACATTTCATTGACCAATCAAGGCACACGTGCTTTTCTTTCCAGAGGCAGCCCAGGAGCCAGATGCTGGAGAAGACCAGAGATCCCCGCTGAGGTGTGAACTGGTGAATGGTAAGGCAATGCTGGTTGACCTGCAGACTGAGCAGAAGAGGCAGCGAAGAGAAAGATTAAAGATGGAAGAAGCTGATCTGTGCAGGCAGCTGGAGGTTCGTTGTGCACGTCAAAGAGAATAATGTATGAGTGTCATTGTCCTTTTTTCCCCACAGGATGTCCCATTCCTCATAGCTACTGTTATTCGTCCTGTGCACCAACCTAATGAATTATCTAACAACTTTGGATGGCACAATAACTCAGCGATTAGCACTGCTGCCTCACAGCACCAAGCACCTGGCTTCGATTCCAACGTTGGGTGATTGTCTGTGTGGAGTTTACACATTCTCCCTGTGTCTGTGTGGGTTTCCTCCGGGTGCTCCAGTTTCCTCCCACAGGGATGTGCAGATCAGGTGGATTGGCCATGCCAGATTGCCCAGGGACAGATAGGCTAGGTGAATTGGCCATGGGAAATGTAGGGTTATGGGGATTGTGTGGGGTGCGGGATCTGGGTGGGGTGTTCTTCAGAGGGTAGGTGTAGACTCGATGGGCCGAGTGGCCTCTCTCCGCACTGTAGGGATTCCATGATTTATTTATCTATATTAAATGCCACAGGAAATTAAAAGGTTTGCAGATTTAAAAATAAATGACTATACAACAATCTCAGTTAAGCAACTCAGCAGTATTTCTAAGACTGGCAGCTGCTGTATCTAGCATTAAGAAGCCAGTCAAACTGGAAGAGTGATAATTGTTTGTAATGTCAGCCAATCTTTGACTGCAGCATTACTTTAATGTCATCCTCATGTCTGTGTTTTGACTATTTACCTAGCCTTTGAGACAGTAACATTTGGTCATTCCTGCTGTTTTTTTACTTCCCCTAGGAGTACGACGCCTTCATCACTAAGACACAGGCTGAACTGATGTCAGATGCTGAATTTTACCTCATTTCAAAGCCACAAATTAAAGCCCCTATTACAGCCCTGCACAAGCCTTTCCATCAGCTACTGAGGTACTGAGATTACAAAAAGTATTACAAGTAGATCTTGAAAGTCAGGAGGACATTATTAATCTCTGGACATGATTTGTGTCACATTGTGTCTGTTGAAATCTACTCTGCAAATGATTGTCCTGCATTAGAGCATTAGAATTGTAGGTCCTGAGCTAGTGGTTGAGTAAGGTCAATGGCAGATGTCATCCCGCATTGTCTGAGTGGGAGGGACTGAGAATAGTTCTGTTGGGTCTTCTTCTCCTGATTGCTGTCCATAGGTCACACGCTGGAGTGTCACAGAATGTCTTTGTTATCATTAGTTTTAATGTCCTGAATGCTAACAGTGAATTTTGAGTCAGTCATTCAGGGAAGAGCGCAGAGCAGAATCCTCCAGACCATAAGACATAGGAGTAGAAATTGGGCCATTCAGCCCATCGAGTCTGCTCTGCCATTCTGGTAAGTTTCTTAACCCCATTCTCACTCCGCCTCCCCATAACCCTTGATCTCCTTTACAATCAAGAATCTATCTATCTCAGTTTTAAACACGCCCAATGACCTGGCCTCCATAGCCTTCTGTGGCAGTGAATTCCATAGATTCATCACTCTCTGGCTGAAGAAGTTTTTCCTTATCTCCGTTCTAAAAGGTCTTCCCTTTACTCTAAGGCTGTGCCCTCAGGTCCTAGTCTCTCCTACCAATGGAAATATCTTCCCAACATCTACTGCATCCAGGCCTCTCGGTATTCTGTAAGTTTCAATTAGATTTCCCCCCCGCCATCCTTCTGAACTCCATCGAGTGTAGACCCACAGTCCTCAAACGTTCCTCATATGTTAAGCTTTTCAGTCTTGGGACCATCCTCGTGAACCTCCTCTGAACACAATCCAGGGCCAGTACATCCTTCCTGAGATATGAGGCCCAACAGTGCGTATAATACTCTAAATGTAGCCGAAATCCTATGGGTACCGCTAACCTCGGCTGCCTGAATGCATTAGGGTTAGGGATGGTACATCTCTCTCCTTAAAAAGGTTTCCTTACCCTCATTGACCTGCTCCTAGTACTGCCTCAAATGTTTGCCTCTTGGTCTCAAGCCTCTCCTTGCTCCCAACTAACCTCTTATGAGCGTGGATCTGAAAATGGAGATGCCCACATCCACAGGCCAAATGTATTACACTGGAACAGGTTTTTTTAGACCGGGATGAATAAAACCTCCAGAGTTAAGCCTTTGAGGTTGCAACTCCTTTATTCCCTGTCTTACGAGGAAGTCGTCAAAATAGTTGATTTCCTACCTTCCAAAGCCACTTTTGCAAAGTTGTTTTGTCACTGTCCTCTCCTCCCTTTGGCTGCTGTTACTCCAGATCATGAACTAATGAGCAGCATTGAGGCAGGAGAACAGAAGGAACCAAAAGGAGAATGAGACAAATGCATCAAGAAAGCAAAAGAAAAGGGACCAGTGATTGAAAATGTTGAGAGAGCACAGAAACACTTGAGCGGGTTCCTTAAATCTGTTACACAGTTCAGTGAGATTATGGCTGAACCTCCCCTTTCAACTCGAACCTGATCAAAACATGGGACACATGCGCTCTCAGTGCTGGGGTGGTAATGTCACTGGGCTGCTCAACCTGAATCCCAGCTAATGCACTGGGGACATGGATTTAAATCCCACCATGGCAGGTTGTGAAAACTGAAATCAGTAAAAGTCTGGAATCAAAGTAAGTTAGCCAAATGGTGACTATGTTGATTACAGTAAAAACCCATCAAGTTTACCAATGTCCTTTAGGGACGGAAATCTGCCGTTCTTACCTGGTCTGGTCTACACATGACTACAGATGCATAGCAATATTGTTGACTCTTAGCTGCCCTCTGAAATTGTCCTAATCTGGTCAAGATGTAGTTCAGGCAATAAATGCCAGCCCAGCCAGCAATACCCACATCCCATGAATGAACAAAATAAAGAGCCCTTTTGGGCCTGCATTGTCTTTCAATAATCCAACTCAGTGCCCTGTTCCTGCTTTCTCTCCTTCCCCTTTGATCTCTTTAGCCATAAGAATGATAACTACCTCCTTCTTGAAAACACTCAATGTTTTTGACTCAGCCACTTTGTGTGTCAGGTAATTCCAAAGGCTCACCACTCTCTGGGTGAAGACGTTTCCCTGTATTTCAGGGAACAATTGAGCACAGCACTGGGAGTGAGAATTCCTAAAAGGAACTTCCTCCTCTTCTCAGCTAATTCTCCAACCAACTGGCAATTTACCTTGTCAAACCCTCCCCAAGTGCTACTCATTTCAATGGGATGAAAACAAAGAAGAAATTAGATAAATGAGAAAAACGAAGCAAGAAACTGAATCACAATTTGAGCTAGTGACCAACACTGCTCTCTGAATGTGTGCCAAATTGGTTCCCTTTTAATTTCTCATCCTCTCTGCCTGTAGTGAATGTGATTCCTTCCTCTTTCCTTACCTTCTCATTTCATTTTTGTCAAGGTTATTATCTTGAGCAAAATGACCAGCTGTTTAACTGCTGGTAAAATCTCATGTGAATTATTTTTTACAATATGTGAGAGCAGTTGTTAACAGAAAATCTTTTTTTTTGCTGAGGTCTACCATTCTGAAACATCCAGCAAAACCAAGTGCTGAGATCCTTCAATCACAAAACCTACCTTCAAAGCGAGGTAGGGAGACATACAATGATTGATAAAATAATTCATTTTTATAAGATTTGCTGTCAAACAGTGTTGAACATGCTCTTACCTTACTCTTATTGCATTTCAGGTGAAAGGTTTAATGGTGTGGAAGAGATATCAAAGCAGCAGGAGATAATAGGATCTGTGCATGCAAGTTGTCCACTGCGTAAGTCTCAGATTAGTGACCAACCATCTCAGTACCCTGTCTCCCAGCTTCTACCTTCCTCTGTGCCAGATGATGGGAATCTGTGTGTGGAAAGCCAATTAGAAATGCGAACTCATTGTGGGTCTGCAGAATCATCACGAAGTTCAGACATAGTTATTGAGTCTTCAGACTCATCAGACAACTGCAAGGAAGAAACCCTGAGTTATTGCAAGTCGGACAATTCAGCTTGCAAGAGGACTAAAGGCACTGACAATACTTTGACTGAAAAGTCTTCTATCCTACTTGAGACAGAAGGAAATGTGATGATATTGTCATCAAAACCGAAAGGATCATTGTTTGGAAGGAATCCCCAGTTGCAACTCCATGATGCCTGGATTGATATTGCTCCCCAAGCAGCAGACAATTTGTCGCAAGCCTCTGCCCACAACTTATTGAGTAACACGATCAACCTGGAAGCTGAAGAAGGAATGCAACATGAGAATATGCAACCAGATTGTGTTGTCAAAAATTCAGAAGGCACCAAACATTGGTTTGCATTGCCTAATCATTCTAGAAAGGTCTTTGACTCTGGGGCTCCTGCAAGCTTCCAGACCTCATCGCAGGTCCCAATGGCACAGAGTGAAATGATTAAACCTGAAATAGAGGTAGATTTTGAGGAAGGGACAGCTGCTGGACTGTTCCTTCAAAAGGAAGATAATTTTTGGGAACCAACTGCAACTCCACCTTCCCTGAGAAGCAGACATGATCTGAACAAGAGTGCAGCTTTAGCATCTGCTCAAATGGCTCCTGCCATTGGCTGCTGGACTGCAGAGATTATTTCACCAGTGCTCCCTCTGCCGTTCCTGAATGGCTTTGCTAACACTGAAGAAAACTCAAAAGGCCAAGTCTTGGGCCCATTATCCAATGAGGTGATGCATTCACCTGCAAATGGTACTTTGTGCACAAATGGTAATTTGCTATCTTCATTGGAACAAGCAAATCTGTTAAGAAGTGAAACAGTTGAAGGAATGGCCCTGCATAGAGTGGGGGGGTCACCTGGGTCTGACGACATTGCATCCAAAAGTGATGCATTGTTCCCTTTGAATGCAAAGCAAAAATCAGAGATGTTATCTCCAGTTTTAAGGGAAGAAGATCTAGTTTCACTCAAAGGAATTAGCTTATTGGCTCAGGGGGCACAGCCATCTCCTGTGGAAGAAATCTCACCTATCAATGAGGAGCTGCTATCTTCAGTTGAGGAAGACAGCACCTTCAATACAAGAGAGTTAAGCTCTCCAATTTATGAATTAATGTTGTGTGAAAGTGAAACCAAAAATGTTCCTCCATCACCTGAAGAAAATATTTTCTATGTGAGCAATAAGCTTCCATCTTCAATTAGAGAAAATACCTTTGATAGAACTGAAGGTCTACAACCACCATCTGTCGGTAACTCTTCATTAAATGAAGAGTTACCACCTTTAAGTGAAAAAGACAGTGTGATGAACGCCGATGATTTCACTACTCTTCTTCCTCCTCCTATTGAAGCACTAGAAGAAGAAAAGGTTGATGATATGAATGAGAAACTCAAGCACCCATTAAAAATAAGTGGGGAAGAAACCGGCACACGGTTGGAAGAGGAAAACATTTTTTCTGAATCATTAAGAATTCACATACTTCAAACGGACCAACAAGTGGCAGACCCTTTAAAGGACAATCATATTGGAGACCAGATACAAGTTAGCCACAGAGAGTCTGATACTTTACGGTGTGAAAGATCATTTGACCAGGGCTGCTGTGCTGGTGTGGAAGGAGACCGTGATGGAGTCTTCAGGGGAGGGATGTGTTTTGAAGATATGAATAATTTTGATGGTTTTAACGCTCCTGACAATCCATGGGCTGATTATGAATTTGACACAATTGTCGCTAGTGACAAAGTCTGTGATGGAGTATGTGACCAAAACTACCAAAAACTGGCCAACCAATTGAAAGAAGCTCATGGCTTTGAAGAAATATCTGAAGAGAAGGGAAATGAGAAGCAAAATACTTCCCAGCTAAAGGTCAAAAAGCCAATTTCCTGCCATTTTGGCCAGGGAGATATACATTCAGGCAGTTTGGACAAGCCCGCACTAGAGCAGATCATTCTGGAGTGTGCGAAATCCGTGGAATCATTTGTTGATTGTCAAGATTTGCTGGACGTGGAAGTGGAACGAGAATTGCATTTGGACTTCCATGTCAATGTAGGAGATTTAGACCACCCACAGATATTACAACATCCTCGGGGTAAGGGCAGTGAACAGTTGGTGAATGAAGTTACAGAACATCTCACGGAAAATCTGGGGGAAGAAACTTTGGATAAAGTGACTGGGATCTCAGGACAGCAAAATCAGAGCAGCAAAGAGATGAAAGGAACGATGCTTGATGGACATCAAAACACTCAAGACTGTCTTAAATTTGCTCAGCAAAGCAGCAGTCCACTAAAAGGACAAAGAGATCATGACAAATACATTATAAGTGTTCCTAACCTTTCAAAAACAAACTGTATACAACTGAAAGATCCAATTAGAATTGCAAAGAGAGGCTGTCATGAAGAAAGCATTGAAAATGTGACTGAAAATTTGATAGAAAAATTGGTGGATGATGCAGCAAAGGAATATACCCGAATCAAGAGCAAACACAGTGGAAAATTAGATGCAAACAATATCCTGTGTCCTCAGGCTATGGTGAATTGGGCTGTAAGTAAATACACTATTATACATAGCTAAAAGAAAGCATTTCAACCTAATTAGTAGAAAAACTACAATGGAATTTAGGTATTATGTTTTAAGCAACTTGTTGCTACGGTCTGGAATGCACTGCCTGGTGGTGTGGCAGAAGCAGATTCAATTGTAACCTTCAAAAGGGAATTGGATATGTATTTATAAGTTGAAGAATTGCAAGGCTATGTGGAAAGATTTGGAGAAGGGGGCAACAAAATAGATGCATCTCTTAAAGAGAAAGACACCATCTGTAAATTGGTGTTCTACTAGACTGTAATACCCATGCAATTTTCCTGAGTATACAGGAATACTGCTGATCAAGTGAGGTATTTTTCACCCATTCCAGAGATTGAGATAGACATTAAAGTGGAGTGACTGGAAAGAACCGAAGATCTTCTTCATGTCTTGGCCGAAATTCCTCCCTGAATCAAACTGTTTTTGAAATGTTTCTGGTTTAGAATAATTTCCTCATTTGGCTTTATAACAGTCATTATTGCATTTCGAAGATTCATTCATTGTGCAAAGTAATTTGAAACAAAATTTCTTGATACGAAAGGCAATATCGAAATGTGCCTGACTATTCAGCCTATGATACTTTCTTTAACTCTGTGAGAAAAATGCCTCATACCTTATTTCTGTGTCTATGTTTTGGTCAGAGATGAAGAAATATTTCTTCACTGAAAGGGTAGTGAATGTATGGAATCGAGTCCATAAGGTATAGGAGCAGAAGTAGGCCATTCAGTCCATCAAGTCTATTCCACCGTTCAATTAAATCATAGCTGATTAGATAATCCCCAATTCCACTTTGCTGCCTTTTCCGTATAACCCTTGATTCCCTTGCTGGTTAAAATTCTGTCTATCTCAGCCATGAATGCACTTAATGATCCAACCTCAACAGCCCTCGGTGGTAAAAAGATTCCACAAATTCACCACCATCTGAGAGAAGGAAGTCTTCCTCATCTCTGTATAAATGCATGACCCCACATTCAGAGATTATGCCCTCTGGTCATAGGCTGTCTCACAAGAGGAAATGACATTTCTTGGCAAGACCTCCCCCGCCCCATTGCCAAGACTATTTTTTCCAATAAGGTCATTTGCATTCTTCTATATTCCAAAAAGTACAAAAATCTGTGGAAGCCATGTTACTGAATATATTCAAGGAAGAGAAATACTTTTTACAGTTTAAAGGTGTCAAGTGGTGCAGATGAAAGCAGGAATATGACGTTGAGAAAGAGGACCAGCCATGATCATATTGGATGGCAGAACAGGCTCAAGGACAGAATGACCGTTCCTGCCCTGAGTTTCTATGTTCCAAGGAGTCACATTTCTTAAGATCATACAGACATAAAAACGAGAAAGAGAAGTAGGCAATCCAGCCCCTCGAACCTGCTCCGCTATTCACTGCAATCATGGTTGATCTCATCTCAGCCTCATCTCCATTTTTCTGCCCACTCTCCAATTCCACAGAATCACAAACCTTTGGGAGAAGTAATTTCACCTCATCTCTGTTTTAAATCCTCCACCACTTCTCATAAAATCGGGACTTCTCATTCTTTCACAGAAACACCCATTCTATGTCTACTTTGTCAATCCCCTTGAATAGCTGACCTACCTTAATTGGATCCCTCACATTGTTCTAAACTCCAGAGAGTACAGGCCTGAACTGCTCAATTTCTTTTCATAAGACAAATCCTTCATCTCTGGAATCTATCTATTAAACCTCCTCCAAACTGCCTCCAATGTACTGACATCGATCCTCAAGTAAGGGAACTAAAACTGCACTGATATTCCAGGTGGGGTCCCACTAATTCCTTGAAGAGTTACAGGAACACTTCCCTACTTCAATATTATATTCCTGTAGCAATAAAAGTCAAAATTCCTTTTTTCCTTATTATCTGCTGTACCTGCATACTAGCTTTCTGTGATTCATGCACAACAATACCCAGATCCCTCTGTACTGAAGCAGTCTGAACTTTCTATTTAGATAATAAGTTGTATTTCTTTTCCTCCAATCAAAATGGACAATCTCACAATTATCCATGTGAAACTTCATCTGCCAGAGTTTGCCCCATTCTCCTGACCTATTCATATCCATTTGTAAAATTCTTATTTCTTTATTGCAACTTACGTTCCCACCTATTTTAGTGCCACCTGCAGATTTGGCTTAGTATTTTATGTACTCCATGGGACCTGTAATGAAGGTCATAAAGCACTTGACATTGATGCATTGTGTCATTCCAGTCACTTTAAGGATGAGTTTGCATATCTATCTAACCTTCCCCCCATCCCATCCCAAAACTTGGTACCAACTGTGGGGTATTCTCACCTCTTAAGTCGAAAGATCATGGATTTGAATTCCATTTCAGAAATGTGACCTTGTAATCAAGGCTGACATGCCTGATGCAGTACCGTTAAAGCTACTGCCTTTCAGTCAGAATACTAAATTAAACAAAAGGTTCCCTTTAGCTCTCAGGTGATCTTCTGGAAAACTATTTTGAGAAGAACTAGGTTATTCCTGATGTTTTGGCTGATATTTGTTCCTAAGCCGCTTCATTAAAACAGAGCTTTTTATTGCATTCTTGTTTTTGGGAGCTTGCTGTGCTCAAACTGACTGCTGCATCTCCTACATTACATCTATAACTACTCTTGTAAAAACACACAATTTAGAACAAAGCTCTTCAGGACATTCTGAAGTGTTGAATGTAATATAAACATGCTATGTACACTATACCCTAATTTAATTCAGGTTTGCTGTCTATTGTATTGTCTTTCTCTTGCAAGTCACTCGATGAGACTTTTAACACGGATATTTTTGAAGGCAGCCAGGATGTCAGCTGTGAAAAATGCAAAGGATTCCAGCCTTTCCCAGACAGTAAAACTCCAGGACAAAGGTTTGCATTGGACAGGTGGTGCTCGGGAATTCGTAGGAAGCCAAAGGAAGCTATTTTTGCTGTACCTTATAACCTCATGGATGTTCAGCAGTGGGTTGATAAAGCCATCAATGTCCTGTGGAACCAATGTTGCCGTGTTCAAGACAACATGATTAATGTGTCTGAGAATCGAGAGCAGACTGATGAGAAGGATGGTGATGCAGGAAGCAAGGGAGTGCACAAGCAGGTGGACATCAAGTCTTTAAGTGGCATTCTCAATATTTGGGGATACGAAAGCATCTCACAGTCAAGTTAAGCTAAAGTATAAAATACAAAGTGTTGTACTTGCTGGAAATCTGTGGAGAGAGAAGCAAAGTTCACATTTAAAGTCTGTGACCAGCCATAACATTTTAGGTTTGAGATTTTCTGATGAATGGCTTTAGTCTTGCCTCATTAACTCCGTTGCTCTCTCCACAGATGTTGCTAGGAGTTTCCAGTGTTTTCTGTTTTGTTATTTAACTAAGGATATGTAGCCTTCAGTGAGCAATGCCAGTATGTAATGGAAATGCATTTAAGGGGAATGGAAATGGACATAAGGGAAAAAAATAATAGGAGTATATCTGAATAGGGTTAACTGAAGACAGGTGGGAAGAAGAAGCTAATGGCGTGTATAAAAGGAAGCTTGACTACTTAGGCAAATTGTCTATTTCTGTATTCTACATTCTCCCGTAGTTCTGCCACATGGAGCAAAACGCTCCAATTATACAAAAGTAGGTCGTTGCAGATGCTGGAAATCTGAAATAAAAACAGGAAGTGCTAAAATACTCAACAGATATCATGGCATCTGTGGAGAGAAAAACAGAAAGGGAATTAAACTCAAATGATGACCATGAAGCCATTTTTGATTGTCAGGAAAGAAACATCTAGTTCAAAAATGTCTTTTCGGGACTGAAACTGTTGTCCTTTCCTGGTTTGGCCTACATGTGACTCCAGACCCTCACTCTGGGTAAATAGGGATGGACAATAAATGCTGGCCCAGCCATTGGTGCCCACATCCCGTGAATGAATAAACAAAAAAGTAACTGTTATGTGTTTCGAAAGTTTGACTAAAAATAAAGTGGTTTGGGACATTCTTTTTTAGACGATTGCCGTGATTAGGAACAGGATGAAAGCAGAAAAAAAGGCTTCTCACAAGAGATGCTCGGTCACTAAGGTGGATGACTATTAGCTGAAAGTGTCTCAGAATCTGAGCCAGCTCCAGCTCCTTTTACTCCTTGTGTTCTGCTAAATGAGAATCCCAGCCTCAGTGAAAAGTGATTTTTTTAATACGTGACACCAAACAGGGAAGACATAGTCTCTGACGGTTTAACTCTTTCCCCAGCTCAGTTTCTTCTAGAATGCCCAAATGGTGCAAAAATCATTTTTCAGCACTTTCATCAACTAGATTTTAGACAGATGTCAGAGGCAAGTTCTTTACTCAGACAGTGGTCAGGGCGTGGAATGCCCTACCTGACAATGTAGTTAACTCAGCCACATTAGGGAGATTTAAACAATCCTTGGATAAGCACATGGATGATGATGGGATAGTGTAGGGGTGAGCTTAGGTGAGTTCACAGGTCGGCGCAACGTCAAGGGCTGAAGGGCCTGTTCTGCGATGTATCGTTCTATATTCTATATCAGACTTTATTCTGTTTTCTTATTTACCCAGGTCATTTTTGATTTGACTTCTGATCTTTTTCAAAACCTCTTAATGAAGGAGCCAATGTCCAAATCATACTCATGGCTGACACACAAGTCCTGGGCTGGACTCTTATCTAGCTGTGTACCTGATACACAGCAGCAAAGGCAAATGAAGGTACAATAACAGATTTCCTTCTGAACTTGAACATTTTACTCAGTGACAAATACTGCTTTGGTCTAAAAAATGACTTTGATATCCTGAGATTATGTAAGATTATATCAACCCAAATTTCTCCGTCTCTTTCCTTCCATTATTTGTTCCACTCTTCCTCCTGTCCTTTCTTCATCCTCTTCTCTCCCACTCTCCATCCTTTCATCTATCTATTCTTACTTGAGTTCTTCCTTTTTTCTGCCCTTCTTTACCCCTCTCTCATTCCTTCCTATAGCCTTCTGTTGTTCTACCATCTCTCTCTTTTCTTCTTTCTGTTCTTCTCTTTATCACACTCTTACTGTCCTCTACCACCCTTCTTTCCATTCATTTTCATCCTTCCTTCTCTCTCCTTCCTTCCAGCCTTCCCCATCTCATCTTATTTTTCTATCTTTTTTATGAGCTGACAGAAACGTCGCTATCTATTGTGAACTTTGTTCTTGATTTTCCAGAGTGGGATGTTGGCAGGTATATTATAATCCTTAGGAATATGTTTTGGCTCTGGAGGTGAGAAAGTGTATAAGGTATGAGCAGGTGGGGAAAGAGTTAAGTTTTGGGTTGCGTGACAAAGGCTTCAGCTAGGGGCATGACTTTGACCAGATAAGAACTTGCAGTAAACAATGAGGTGCTGGAGCCAAAGGCAGTGGTTTAACGAGGTAAAGAACATCCATTGTATAATGCCAGTTAATGAGTTGAGGAACATCCATTGTGAAATGCCAGATGACTTAATCTTTACTGTTGATACTCGCTGATTGTAATGTTCACCCAATCAATATAGATGTTGCCTTATTTGGATGCTGCTCCCTGTAAGTGACCATAAAATTCCTTAAGAATCTGCTGTTTGAGAGAAGACCAAGAACTCATGTCCCTGGGCACATGGGCAATGGTTCTCTCTCTCCAGGGCCCAGAATAAAGATGAAGAAGGTAAAGCCATACTGTGTCTCTGAGTGTTTGCTTTGACGGATACGGGGACAGGGAAACAGGATGACAGAGGGACGTCAGAGGTTTACAAGGATAATACCTGGAATTCAGAACTTAAGCAATGAGGAATGATTAGACAAATTAGGCCTTTATTCCCTAGAATTTAGAAAGTTAAGGGATGATCTAGTCAAAGTGTTCAGGATATTAACAGGAAAGGACAGGATAAATAAAGATAAACAATTTTCATTTGGAGAAGATTCCAGAACCAGGGGACATAGCCTAAGAATTAGGGCCGGGCCATTCAGGAGTGATATTAAAAACCACTACTATCCACAAAGATGTTTGGAATTCTCTTCCTCAAATGACAGTCAATGTTAATTCAATTGTTAAATTTAAATCTGAGACGATTTTTTATTGAGCTAAGATATCAAGGGATATTGGCCCAGTGCAGAAATATGTAGTTAGGCCACACACCAGCCAAGATCTTATTGAATGGCGGATCAGGCTCAAGGGGCTGAATGGCCTACTCCTGCTCCAATGTTCCTATGTAATGAGTTGACCTGACAGGAAGGTCACCTGACAAATACTGACATAAATCCTTGAGGGGTTGAGTGCTTATTTGTCCTCAGGGTGTCCAATATTGATAGAGCCCATTTAAATATTCCAAATGTCTGTGCAGTATATCACTGAACAATCAAGTCGTTAAGATACCAGATAATTGTTTGAACAGTACAGCGAACTATTTCAAGGTGCCCCTCTGTTTAAAAGAAACTTTGTGAGAATGTTTCCTTAAGGTGATTTAAAGGTTGTAACCACAAATTAATCTTTTTAAAATTTTCTTTGAAGTCATTCATCCAACGCCAAGTTGCCAAGTTACTAAATCTGGATAGAAATGACCTGGAAATGAGAGAAAAGCTCCAGAAACTGACAAAGTATTGCAAGAGCAAAAGGGACCGGGTTGACATTATCCTGGTAAGCATGTGGTGAATGTCAGTTGTCTCCATCAAGTCATGGTTGGAGTGAGTGAAAGAACGTAGGAGAAATGACCAGCCTGTCTACCAAACTGCACTTGGTCATCATACGTCACTTTTATCTCAGATTCTTAAAGGGGAGTGTATTCTGGTGGGAGTGATAGAGGCGACGCAGAAAGTCAATTTTGTTATAACTTGGGGAGGCAGTGGTGTAATGGTAATGTCAGTGAGTTAGTAATCCATAACACGAGTTAATATTCTGGGGACAATGGTTCAATTTCCACTATGGCAGTTGGTGAAATTTGAATTCAATAAAACAAATTTGTCGTAAAAAGCTCTCTGGTTGACTAATATCCTTTAGGGAAAGAAATCTACCATCCTTACCCAGTTTGACTCCAGACCTACAACAATGTGGTTGGCGCTTCTGGGCAATTAGGATTGGGTAATAAATGCTGGCCTAGCCAGTTGACACCCATATCCCATGAGCAAATAAAGAAAACATAAATATATTCTGGTTGGGGTACTGATCTCGATTTCATTAATGAACAAAGCAGTAGAGTCTGAGAACAGTCACTGCATATAAAGTCTCAATTTTCCAAACAGACCGTACTCATTTCATCCAACTCTGATGCCTGAAGGATTAATTGAATTCTGATGATATTCAAATTCAATATCTTCTCCATTAACACCAGCATTAAGACTACTAATCAAACTTCCTCTTTGAGCAACTGATTGGTTGCATGATGCTTCCTATTGCAAAATGAACTGTTTCCAAATTTACTAATATTTCTTGATACTTTTTGCTGTGTTTTATAGATCTCTCATGCGATTGTGATATTGAGGCAGAATTTTCTAAAGAATAATTCACTGGATACTTTCTCTGCCATGGCCATCTTTATAACTTAGAAAGAAGGCTGTCAATTTACCAGCATGGCTGTTCCAATGATATTCTCTCGCCATGGATAATTAGATTGGTGACAGTGGTTGACTCTTCCCACTGTACCTGCTTCCCCCTTTTCTTGAAGATAAAGGCATAAGCCTTTTCTTGCTATATGGAGTGGGACAGCCTACGTCATTAGTAAATCTTGGTGTTTCCATGCAAATTTAAAACCAAGAAAATCATTATCAAACACTATATCTAATAAAAAAAACCTACACTAATCTCTGCCTAAAGAGCAACTACCAGGTGCTGGTAGTTGAACATCTCTGAGTCCATTGCACTGCAAGCTCACTCTGGTGTCATGAATGCTTGGCAATCATGTTTTGGCACATTGCTGATTTGGGCTTGTTATGACACAGGGTAAACCCTCCTGCTTAATTTAAACTAGCATAATACAGAAAAGATTTATCCAATGTAGTAATCTGTGAAAATTTGAGAGGCCAAGAACTATTTAAAGTAAAAATTAACAACTTTATTTCTTAACATACAACAAAGAATAATTAGCTAACAACTATTTACAACTCCTTCCTCTAGCCTATGTTTTACTTTCCCTTCTATAATGCTAGTCTGATAAAAAACCCCAAATAAGATTTACTGAAAAATTCAAATTTCAAAACCAGCCAGCTTTCAAATCTTCTCTTTGCAGGTTTACTCTCCAGGTCAGTGTTGATGTTCTTCTCTGTGCAGGTTCCTTCTCAAGACAGGTATCTGTCAGACAGTTCTGACTAGCAGTCTACATCTGTTGACCTTTTGGCAGTTCTCTCCCAACTGTTCAATTTTTCCCAGTCTTATACTCAAAAACATCATTGTGTCATTGGCTTTTAATATTGTCAAGACATTAAATTCAAACTTGATTGAAAGTTGATATTTCGGGGTATAATTTAAACTGATTGGCTGAATTTGAATTTGTCTTTGTCTCCAGGCAACCAGCTGCACTAACTGCTGGACCAAAAGGTTACATAGTATCTTGTTCAGAACACTTGGTGCTGTCAGGTAGTTCTGCTAGCTTTTAACTTTCTTAAAGGTACAGTACAGCCACATCTTCATAACAGGCTAGCATACTTTTTTGAGCTCTGACTTTCCAGTGTGATTGTCCCTTTGCCAGTGGGGGACTCCTAATTTCAGTTGGAAGATGATACTTTTCTGGACCAAGGAAAGCACAATGTTTCAGGGGACTGACTTTGTCACCTTTGCATACCTTCAGAGAGAGAGAGAGAGAGAGAGACAAGCAGACAGACAGACAGTCCACCTGCTCAATCTAAGCTAAGGGGTTAGAATCATCCAGGCCCACATGGTGTATAGAAGAACAGAGAGGAATATAACTTAATTTGCCTAAATCATGAGATTGGGAGACAGAATTGACCATAAAGTTAACACATTCAGAGTAAACAGTTAACGGATTCCCAGAATCCATCCTTGCCATTCCCCTCAAGATTTGACATGTTTCAATAAGTTCACTTGTCATTCTTCAAAGCTCCAATTGATGTGGGCATAGGCTGTTCAATCTTTCTTCACAAGACAAGCTCTTCATCCCAGGATGAGTACCGTGAACTTTATCTGAACCTTTCCAAATAAGGACACCAAAACTGTACACAGTATCCAAATGTGGTCTCACCTTTACCCTGTATAGCTGCAGTAAAAATTTCCCAACTTTTTATATTCCATTCCCCTTGCAAGAACTGATGACTCCCCATTTCCCTTTGAAACACTTTCTGAATGTTTATATTAACTGTTTGTGATTCATGTACCTGGGCACCCAGATTCCTCTATCCAAAGAGTTTTGCAATCTCTCTGTTCTCTAATAATATACTGGTTTTCTATTCTTCCTGCAAACATTGGTAAGTTCACTTTAACCACACCATACTCTATCTGCCAAATTTTTGACAACTCACTTAATCCATACTTATCCACTTATCCACATCTTTATCGACTCTTGATAACTTATGTTCATACTTACTTTGGTGGAATGGAAAAAAAACTGTCACACATTTGGTCCCTTCATCCAAAATAGATTATAAATAGCTGAAGACCAAGGGCTATTCTTTGTGGTGCTCCACTGGTTATACATTGCCAACCTGAAGAAGACCCTTTTATTCCTATACTATACTTCCTGCGAGCTAAACAATCTCTTATCCATGCTCATTTGTTACCCCCTACACCATGGGCTCTTATTTCATTACCCACTCTCCTTCATTGTTCAGAAACCTGGAATTGAATTTAGCCTTGTCTGTCAGTTCTAACTATTGGTAGTAAACTTCCACAGTCAAATGATCTTCGGACATTTCAATTTCACTTTGATAGCTTTTGGACTACTTTGTCACTGAATCAGAATTTCATTATTTTTTGACCAATGGAAGATTTATTGCATTATTTCTTGCTGGTCAAAATGCACAGGATTAAAGTAATGGGTTTTCGAGCAGCAGACACTGCACAGTCCAGACTGACTGATACGCGCTCCACATAATACAGCCTTGATGCATTAAATTGAAGGCCACCATTGGCCTCGGACGAGGGTCCCATCTGACGGATGAATCCGTTTTGGAACTGATTGATAGGTCTGGCTATTTTGTTCGGTTCAAACACCTGTCGTAATTGAAACTCTGGGAATCTTTCTAATGTTGATTGAAGCCTGTCCTTGTGCTGAAGGCTCCAGTCAGGCTGGCGAAGGAGGTCATGACAGTCTTCTGTTGCCAAGGAGTGTGCAGTTGCAAGTTTCTATTGGATCTCCTGATGTCAGTTCATTAAATCAGCCAAGGCCTGAGCTGAGCTGTGTCAGGGGACTCCATGGTAACCACCAAAAAAAAATGATGTTGTTTGTGAGTTTTTATTGCATTCAGGGTGAGTGCAGGAGGTGCATGTTTTTATTGTATTTCTGACTCTTTTTGAGGAGATTACAGAAAGCTTATTATTTCTGTGATGAAGGAAAAGGAGCTGAAGGACTTTGGAAAGATAAATATGATTATGACTGTTTTGCATTAATGTCGAGCACAAAACAGCCACACACTATTTGGGCCACATGGTCTATGTCTCTTTTACCTAGTTATTGATGATGTAAGATTTTGGGCTTCACTTTTAAACTTAGCTGTAAGACTTTAGTGAATTAAAATTATGGATAATTTTAAATTGGCTTACTAATCCTGAATAGTTAGAAGACGCACTCCAGACACCAACATATCGTCACATGGGGTGTCACAGAATTTATTAAATTTATCAATAAATGCACAAACGAAACAATACTTGATACATACAGTCAGTCTAGTTCGAGGCATCAGCTAGTGACATTGGTTGACGGGACACATTTATCATTCTCTTATGTTGACTTAACTTCTCCTTCTGTCTTCAGTTTTCCTTCTTGTCCACAAAACCATAGAAATTGCCACTTATTTGCATCTAATAGAAGGAGACTATGGCATAGTGGTAATGCCACTGGACAGAAAATCTGTCATCCTTGTCTGATCTACATATGATTTCAGACCTCCAGCAACTTCTCTCTGGGCAATTAGTGACGGGCAATAAATGCTGACCCAGCGATGCCCACATCTCATGAATGAATTAAAAAATTACCCTCTGTGCCTGTCCAGAGCTATCATGATCTCAAATTAATTTGCCACTGCATGAACAGCATTTAATCAATCCACATTGACTAAACAATATTTGCCCATTTCCTCACTAGTTCCTTTAAAAGTGAGAGTCATCTTAGTGGCATAGCTTTCTATTGTCTCCTGATTCATTCCTTGACATGCCAATCATTTTTGTAATGTCTTTTTGGAATAGCTTATCTTTTTCAACCTAACAACTTCACATATCTTTAATATGGCACCAGTGTAGCCATTTGTGTGTCTGTCTTCTCAAGATTAACTATCACCCCAACTAATGATTCACCAAAATTCCAAAGTCTGTCAATAATCTTTAATTAAATGAGCCATGTCTGACACCACAATTGCAGTTGGTGTGTAAAACAAATTAAAGCCCAAAATAATCATACAGAATAAATACACAAAGGTGTGTTTTAAGTTCTAAAACGAAACCATTTTAAAATGTTCCTGCGTCCTCGAGTAAAAGCATTTTACCTCAAAGCATTTTCCCATTTGTTAGTCTAAGTTTACATTAGCCTGAGCTATAGCAATAACCATAAAACCCTAATCCCATGATCACACTTCTGACCATGAGAAAAGGAAATCTTCCATCTATGCCAAGTCAGGCTTACATGCAATTCCAGACCCTCAGCAATGTGGTTGATTTTGAAATGGCCTAGCAAACCACTCTGTTGTATTGAACAAGGTGGCTTACCAACCCTTTAAGGGCAATTTGGAATAGGAAATAAATATTGACCTTGCTAGTGATGCCCACATCTTGGGAATTAATTTAAAAGAGAATAGCAAATACCTCAGTTAAGTCTACGTTGCATGAGGTAACCTCAGCCAGAGTGGTATTCATTTGGCATAAATATCAACTGTGGCTCAGTGCTACAATCAGTTTTAATAGACCTGAGCAAAGAAGAGATAAAAATGTGCCAGGGTTCCCAATCTTGATCGTGACCTCTGTACATGTGGACTGGCGTCAGAAGAAATCCTGATTGTACCCTGAGGTGGGGAGTTTTGCAGTTGAACAGCTTGATGGAACAAAAGAAATATGCAGATGAGATCTGGCACCTTTCCCAGAATATCCCAGAATTGGGCTTTGGGATGTTGAAGTTTTTTTTTAACTTAATTCCAGGGACATCAGCATTGTTGGTTGGAGCAGCAATTATTGCCCATCCCTAGTTGCCCTTGAGAAGGTGGTGGTGAGCTGCCTTCTTAAACTGCTACGTTCCATGTGCTGTAGATACACCAAACTTTTAGGGAGGTTGTTCCAGGATTTTGATCCAGTGACGCTGAAGGGACATTGATATATTTCCATGTCAGGATGGTGAGTGGCTTGGAGGGGAAACTACAGGGGGTAGTGTTCCCATGTAACTGTTGCCCTTGTACTTCTGTATGTAAGTGGTCACGGGTTTGGAAGGAGCAGTCTAAGGAGCCTTAGTGAATTTCTGCAGTGCATCTTTTAGATAGGACACATGACTACTATTGAACTTCAGTTAAGTAGGGAAAGAAAAGGAACATAATTGGTTTTCTCGGTGTAACATCACTTTCCTCTTTAGATTCAAGAACTCCAAGAGGAAGAGAGCCAATGGGTTGAGTATACTGATGATGAACTAACTGTGAAGATGAAACTGACTGAGGACATCTTTAACATCTTGGTTCATGACACTGTGGATGTCCTCAACACCATCTGCGACAGAGGATCAGCAAGACATTCTGTCACCATCTCCAGTATGTAACAGATGAAGGCAATATATTGTTCACCCAGTTGAATGGATAGACCATCAAACCAAGGCAAACTTCTGCTAAACCTTCACAACTACCATAGAAAGTGCAGATTTTTATATAAAATCCAGGAAGTTCCATGTGGAGGTGAAAAGACTGAATTAATTGATAAAATCTTGATATCATCCAACCACTAGTATTAGCTGTGTATGAAAGGGTATCAGTCTTACTGCTGAATCAGAGTTTTGAGTTCATCATCCCATTCTGGGGCTTTCTGCAATCCAAGGCAGACACTCCAGTGAAATTCTGAAGAGTGCTGCCCCTTCAGGAGGTACCCTCAGGTGGGTTTAAAAGATTCACTGCATGACATTGAAGACAAACAGGGAAATCTTCTTTACTCTCCTGACCAATGTTGAAACACCAACCAAAATCACTTGTGGGAGTTTACTGTGCATGAATTGGTTGCTGTGATTCCTGGGGTTACAATATTAGCTAATCTTCAAATAGCTTCATTGCCTTGGACATCTGGAGGTGAAAGCTGCTATATAAATAACAACTATATATTTTCTGTTACTTCTTTCCTTACCGTGTCTTCCCTTCAATTTTTTTCAAGTTTTGCCCCTTTTTTTGCAAATATTATTCCCACAAATTGAAAAACTTTAAAGGGATCTGGTGAGTAATGGGGCTGAAGGTATTTGTGTAGTGCTGAATTTTCATGGACAGAGGAGGGAAAGTTTAATATTAAAGTTTTTTCAATATTATGCAGTTAAGGATATAGGTGCACGCTGAGCTGCAAGGTTAGTTTTCCAATGTTTCATCACCATGCTAGATAACATCTTCAATGAGCCTCAGGATGAAGCAATGGTGGTATAACCCGCTTTATATTTATGTGTTTGGGTTTCCTTTGGTTTCCTGTGGTGACATCATTTCCTATGGTGATGCCATTTTCTGTTCTTTTTCTCAGGGGGTTGTAAATGGAATCCAAGTCAATGTATTTGTATTCCAGTTCAAATGCCATGCTTCTAGGAATTTGCGTGTGAGTCTATGTTTGGCTTGTCTTAGGATGAATGTGTTTTCCCAGTCGAAGTGGTGCCCTTCCTCATCTGTATAAGATACTAGTGACAATGGGTCATGTCTTTTTGTGGCTAGTTGATGTTCATGTATCCTGGTGGCAAGTTTTCTACTAGTTAGTCCAATGTAGTGTTTGTTACAGTTCTTGCAAGGTATTTTGTAAATCTTCTCAAAATTTGCTAACATCATGCAGTTAACTTAATTTGTAAACATGGGGAAGGCCTCTTGCAAATCATACTATTGTCTGTCAGCAACAAACCTGAAGTGCTTTCTGAAATTCTAACAGAGCAGAAGAAGATTTAAAGTATACTTAAAAAGTTCTACAAAGTTTTAATTCATCATTCCCACCATCCTAGAATATATTGACAATATAGAGGAAGATTTGTATTTCTATTTTAATTGTTGAATTATCTTGTATTGTCCAAACCTTTGCCACCTTATCATGATTCAATGCACTGTGGAATTTGAGCTGAAGATCACTCACGCATTTTGAGAGCAAGGGCTGGTGCAAAGTAGTGCTAGCGTACTAACAATGTAGCTAAACAGTTAGTCTAGGGACCCAGACTAATACTGGGAAGGCAAATGTCATCATTTATTTGAATTAATAAATCTGGAATAAAATGGTCATCTTATTAATATTGATCTTTAAATTGCAGGTTGAAGCAAAATTCCAACTGGTTCATTCACTCTCCCCCAGGGAAGGAAATCTGCCGTCCCTGCTTGTCTAGCCTCCATGTATCTCCCAACCTACATCTATGTCTTCAACTCTTAATTGCCCACTAAAGCAGGGAATGATGGCCTAGTGATATTACCCCTATTAATGCAGACTACTAATCCAGAGACTCCGAGAAAATGAGAACTGCAGATGCTGGAGAGTCAGAGTTGAAAAGTGCAGCACTGGAAAAGCACAGCAGGTCAGGCAGCATTTGAGGTGCAGGACAATTGACATTTTGGGCATAAGCCCTTCATCCTGATGCTTTTCCAGTGCCGTACATTTCGACTATTAATCCAGAGACTCAGGTAATGTTCTGGGTGCCTGGGTTTGAATCCTGATAGTGGATTTAGAATTCAGTAAATGGGGCAGCACAGTGGCTCAGTGGTTAGCACTGCTGCCTCACAGTGCCAGGGACCCGGGTTCAATTCCCACCTCAGGCAACTGTCTGTATGGAGTTTGCACATTCGCCCCGCGTCTGCGTGGGTTTCTTCTGGGTGCTCTGGTTTCCTTCCACAATCCAAAGACGTGCAGGTCAGGTGAATTGACCCTGCTAAATTGCCCAGAGTGATAGGTGTATTAGTCAGGGGTACTCTTCTGAGGGTCAATGTGGACATGTTGGGCTGAAGGGCCTGTTTCCATGCAGTAGGGAATCTAACCTAGGAATCTGGAATTAAAAATTTAATGATGATCATGAAACCATTGTTGACTGTTGGGGGAAAACCCATCTGGTTCACTAATTCCTTTGTGACTCTTAACTGTCCTCTGGGAAATTATGGCTGGGCAACAAATGTGGCCTAGTTTGTGACGCCCACATCCTGTGCATGAATGTTTAGAAAACAACAAACTGTTCAGTTGCAGGTTGTTGACCATCAGACTGTTGTTCAAGAGCAATTAGGGATGGACAAGTCAACACGCATACCCGCTTTCAAAGACCAAATATAAAAGAAAGTTTTCATTTTTTTCAAAAAAGGCTTTACATATGGCAAGGGAGTAAATATTTGAGGCAGTGTCACCTCAAGATATATCCTGCATTATATAACTGGTAAGAGCAGTAATGCTTGAGCAATCGAGTTCTCCTTTCTCCCTTTCCTCATGCTGAGTGGCAGAAAAAACATTCGCTTACATGTGGCTTCCATGCCTAGTTTCTCATGGAACAGACTGCTAGCCTGTCACCACATGCTATAGCATCATGGGCGCCACTCTGCATCAGGCATGGCTGAGCAAGGGACTCTTCCACTCTGACCATCTGGCACTAGCACATGGGAAGAATTTACAGGCTGATAATCATCCTGTTTGGCTACTTCAGGTACATGCATTCTGTGGCCGTCAAGTCCTGGATTGCAATTCCATGTGTTAATCATAAACCTTTGAATGTTTCAAAGCAGAAGTATTTTATCAGCTTAAAGGACCAATGTGACCCTGCTTAGGAGCACGAGTATTTGCACATTATGCACTGAGTTATGGATAAATTGCCTTTCCTTTTTGTTGCCACAAGCTGAGTGCTGATAAAGTGAGGCACTTGTTTAAACACGTTAATTCAGGCAGATATTTAGTGAATGTCACCTGCACAACAAGATTAAAATACCTCATTGATTTGTGCAATTGGTGAAAATGATGAATTCCTACTTCATTTTGCATTTCTGTGTGTTATTTTTGCACAGGAATTGACTCACTAAATGATTGTTAACCACAGAGAAGAAAATTAGTATCCAATTCTAAAAGCTCAATCGGAACTGGATAAGTACTATGTATAAACAGCCATTATCTCCCAGCCTAACTGCCTGTTCTGTGGTGCTACGGAGTCCATGGGTCATGTATATATGGGGTGTGGACGTTTGCTCTCCCTTTTTAGTTTTCTAGAGAACCTTCTCCTCTGCTTTTGGCTGCAATTCAGTCACATGTTCCTGATCTTTGGGCACCCAGTGTGGAGGGGGGATGGTAGGTCAGACGATCTCCTCGTGGGTCTGCTCCTGGGCTTGGCCAAACTGGCCATAAACATGTCCAGGCAGGGGACCGTGGAGGGGGATGTTAAAACAGATTGCCTGCCCCTCTTCCGTGGCTACGTCCGAGCCCAGGTGTCTCTGGAGAAGGAGCACACAGTATCTACCAACTCCCTCGAGCTGTTCCAGGAGAGGTGGGCACCGCAGGGAGTGGAGTGTTTTATTTCCCCCTCCAACTCTATTCTGATTTAATCCCTGCCCTCCCCTTCACTTTTTTAATCGCGTGGCATTGCTCTTTGATGAGAAGGGCATTGCTTGTCACTGGCCACTCGGGTATTTCCTTTCTTCCTGGCGGTGGAATACAAAAAAAACAGCCATTATTGCAGTAACATGACAAAAACAGCACTAATAGAGACCCTGACAAGACTCTGGAGTGACACAGTGCAGCTGTTTTCTATTTGACTCGTCATCAACTCTAAACCCTGTTTTTCTCAGTTTTAACTGCTTGTTACATGTTGCATGCTGTAAGTCAGACATTGTGTGTATTGTGCAAAATAGTCAAATCCCTTACATGGATACTTTGAAGTAATTTTATATTTTGAAATAATATTTGAAGTTTTTAATATTGAGCATTTTTAATCAATATTCTCGATTCAACAGTTCAGACTTCATTTTTGTTTCTCCCCCGATGCATCAGCTGAACTGTGACAGATGTGGTTACCTTGGAGATGTCCTGTAAATGTACAAATCCTGAATGAAAATTTCAAATCTGGCGTCTTCCTGTAAGACATAAGACATAGGAGTGGAAGCAAGGCCATTCAGCCCACCCTTTCTAAGCCATGCATTATCTTGTAAGTTTCCATTAGATCTCCCTTCAACCTTCTAAACTCTAATGAGTACAATTCCAGGATCCTCCGCCGATTGTCATATGTTTGGCACGCTCCAGTGCCAGTATGTCCTTCCTGAGGTGTGGGCCCAGAGTTGGACACAGTACTCCAAATGGGGCCCAACTAGAGCTTTATAAAGTATCAGGAGCACATCGCTGCTTTTAAATACCAACCCTCTTGAGATAAATGACAACATTACGTTTCCTTTTTTAATCACGGACTCAACCTGCAAATCAACCTTTAGAGAATCCTAGACTAGCACTCCCTTTGTACTTTGGCTTTATGAATTTTCTCACCGTTTAAAAAAATATAGTCCATGCCTGTATTCTTGTTCCACAGTGCAAGACCTCACACTTGCTCACATTAAATTTCATCAGCCATTTCCTGGACCACTCTCCTAAACTGTCTAAATCTTTCTGCACCCTCCCACCACCTCAGTACTACCTGCCTGTCTGCCTAACTTCGTATCATTGGTGAACTTTGCCAGAATGCCCCCTGACTGTTCACCCAGATCATTACTATATAAAGTGAACAGCTGCAGCCCCAACGCTGAACATTACTCGACCCCACTTGTCACCAGCTACCAAAAGAACCTTTTGTCCCAACTCTCTGCCTTCTGTCAGATAGCCAATCCTCAGTCCATGCCAGTAGCTTACCTTGTACACCATGGGCCCTCACCATACTCATCAGCCTCCTGTGAAAGTCGAGATAGATGACATCCATTGGGTTTTCCTGCTCTAGCCTACCTGTTGCCTCTTCAAAGAATTCTAACAGGTTTGTCAGGCATGATCTCCCCATACTAAATCCATGCTGACTTGTTCTAATCCAACCCTGCACTTCCAAGAATTTAGAAATTTCATCCTTAACGATGGATTCGAGAATTTTACCTACAACGGAGCTTAGGCTAATTGGCCTATAATTTTCCATGTTTGGTCTTGATCCTTTCTTGGATAAGGGGGTTACAACAGCAATTTTTCAATCATCTGGGACTTTCCCTGACTCCAGTGATTTTTGAAAGATCACAGTCAGCGCCTTCACTATTTCCTCAGCCACCTCTCTCAGACTCTAGGACATAGCCTATCGGGGCCAGGAGATTTATCGATTTTTAGAACTTTTAGCTTTTCTAGCATTTTCACTTTTGTAATGGCTACCATACTCAACTCAATACTGTACAGTATTGATACAACTGCCAGCTCTAAATGAATGATTCTCTAACAAGTACGTATGTCAGATATTACCTGAAGGGCATCCAGCACATTTTCTGACATAAATACATTTTATCTACTCTCACACTTTTCCAAGGATTGCTAATTTCTGCTTGTCCTAGAAATACACTTTAGTATCCTTGTTGCAGTGGCCACACTGCATGCGCAGAGAACAGAAGGCTGTTTGATCTTGGCATCAGAAGGGGAAATGTGTGCAAACACCATATACAGTATATAACCTTCTCACAGATGCAGAAGCTTGTCAGGTTTTAGAAAGAAGGACCCAGGCTATGCATGTCCTTCTTTCACCCCACCTGCCAAACACCAAGTTAGAATTATGCAAGGTACACTAGGCAATGGGCAAAGAAACTGACATGTTGGTTTTTACTGCAAGGGGATGAGAGTACAGCAAGGAGGAAGCCTTGCTCCAATTCTTCAGGGCTCCAGTGAGATCACACCTACTGTTTACAACTTTGATCTCCATTTGCAATGAAGCATATACTTGCTTTTTCTTTATTCTTTCATGGACTGTGGGCAATTATTAGAGTCAAACATGCAGTTGGTCATATGTAGACAAGACCAGGTAAAGATGGTTGACTTCCTTCCCTTATGGACATGAGTGAACCAGATGGGTTTTCAACAGCAATGGATTGTGGTTACACAGTTACCATTAGACTGGCTTTTGTTTTGATTCCAGGTTTTTATTAAATTCACATTCTCACATTCCCCCAGCTGTCATAGTGGGATATAAACCGCTGTCCCCAGAACATTAGCCTGGGATTCTAGATTACTGTGGCATTACCACTACGCTTGTTTCCCTGCAGTGAAATTTTACTAGATTGATTCCTGGAATATGAAGGTTGCCTCTGACAACGGTTGTCTAGGCTGAGGAAATTCAACCTAAATTCTGTGAAATTTAAATGAATGAAAGTTGATGTCAATGAAACTGACAAGATTCTGAAGTGGTATGATAGGGTAGGTGCTGAGAACTTGTAGCCCTGGCTGGGGAATTTAGAACATGGGAGTAACGTTTCGACATCCGCAGCTGATCATTTAGTACTCTGGTGAGGAAGAGTTAACTTGCTCAAAGGTTTGTAAATGTTTCAAATTCTCTACCCCAGAGGGCTATGGATTATTTAAACTGAATCAACTCAGGCCATCAATGGATGTAGAAAGTGGACAGGAAAGTGAAGTTGAGAAAGAAAATCAGCCACAAGTATCTTGAATGGGTTTCAGACTCAAGGGGTCAAATGATCTACTCCTGTTCCTAATTTTGATATTCTAAAGCTCAAGATGCTGACTCTATTTCCTGTATCATCACTTCTGCTCTGACAAAGATCAGCTCATTAAAGTACACTCATACGGATTTCTGTCATTATGGATCCCACTATCCATATAAATTGAGGAAATCAATTTCTGGCAATGTCTTTTCAGAGTAGGACCATTTAAAAAATACATATCAGATTTGCCTGCAAATTAAATTTACTGTGCAACTTGTTAACATTTTGTAAAACAGAAAGCAAGGTATGATTAGAACTGCAACATGTGTAATTGTTATTTTAGCTGTATATAATTATAACTATTAAAGATAATTGATAGTATTTACAACTAGAAATGCTGTTTTAAAGCAACTTTTAAACATTGTAATCATATAGATGTAGAATAGTAAGAGTATAGCACTAACAAGGCAATGGTGTTAGCTGATGCTATGAGAATGAATGTGTTTATTCTACTATTGGCCATTGCTGCCTTTGTATAGATTAACCTTCCCAATCATGGCTCTGCCCTGTGCTAACAGCTTTGGGCTTTGTCTAGCATCTTCAACTTTAAAAAACACTGACTTTCAAGTTAACTCAGTTTCATATACAATGACATTGACTATCAAGAGGCTTAATAGACTTAATGAGCATGAGATCATTGCAGCAGAAGAGTATTTAGAAATTCGAAGAAAAATTAAAAAACACAATGGAGAAACAGCAGAATTGTAGAAAGAGAGTGATATTAATGTTCCATGATGGAATGAATCATCATGGTTGCTTTTCCAAATTATTCAAATCTCCATTTGGTCACTAAAGTGTCCACTTGAGAGATTTTGACTGTAAGCCTAAGTTTTTCCAAGCGCAATATTTTCAAGTGTCCATGCAACATTGTTTCAAGAAATATTTAGAGTAATGATGTAATCCTAACAGGAATTGACACCAGGACTTGTCGTACTACTGGGATATTAGTTTAATTGTTCATCTATTATTTTGGGATCGGCACCTTTTGTGGCACACGAGTTGGTTCGGGATCACAGTCATTCATAAAGCAAGTATTAGTTTGAGATCATGAGCATTCATGCAACATGTATCGGTTTGGGACCAGAATCTGTCAGACTACAAGTATCACTTTGACGCCAAGTCTTGAAGCCAGCAGTCCTAATGGTCAAACATGCAGAGTTCCACATGGTTCCAGCTTATTCCTTCGATGCTCCTCATAGTTCAATTGACATTTGACTGTCTGAGGAGTTAGATCAACCAGATTGTCATGTTCCCAGGATATTCATTAGTACCTTATTTCATACCAGTCGTAGCTGTCCTGTAGGCAATGTGAAATTGAAATAGTCTGATACCTTGTGGAAGTGATATCATATAGTTTGCCAAAGTACAAGACATTTTCAACTCAGTGACATTAATCCCTATTTAAATTGGGCTGTAGTTGTTTCATAATTAACTATTCTTAAAGATTTTGTTTTTCCTAGAATCATCCACAAAATGGCCTGTCCACTGCACAAAATCAATAATGAAAAGGTGATGAGCACATTAGTGACCAGCCATTGGACAATACTGGGTGAGAGCCAAGATAAGCTGTTACTCACCCTTTCTCCACTGAGCTTAACCTTTCCTTCATGCTAATTGTAGTTGGAGAAACCAGAAATCTGAAAAGGATTTCCTGGAAAAAAAACGTTTATTCAAGATTGGGCTCAAGAGTGGATTTTCTAAAGCTTTGCTATTGTAGCTTTCAATATGATAAAAAAAGCTTTCACTTGCTGTTGTCCAAGGCAGAGTAGATATTCATTTAGGATATGATTGAGATATACACATGCTTTACAATGTTTTTCCATCTTTAACAGTGATTGTTCGTCATTTGGTACATTGAGCATCATCATTTTATGTGATTCAACAGATATGATTTGAAGTAAATTCTGTAAGATACTTTTGTATTTTATTTAACATTGCTTTGTTCTTGGTGTTAAAGATTTCCTTTTCATTACATTTTTTATTAAAATATCTCAATGTATAATAATGAAGCAGCTAATTTATTCTGAAATTATTTCAATTTGTTGCTCAATTGCCAAATAATAACTACATAACTGTTGTAAATATTGATACCCAGGAAAGCTATTTTATTTAATATATTTTCTTTGTAAAAATCTTATCAAAATTATAAAATGATTGTATTTTCATATGAAATAAAGTTTGCAGTGTTTTATTAAATGGTTGAAAGTAACTTTGCACTTATTTGCTTGGTTTGGGATTAAACATTGTGGCTTTGATAAAATTAATCTTTCACAATTTATGGTGAGTCTATTAACAAAGGAATGTTGCCATTTGCTTGTGAATTACCTCAAACTCAAGTTGAAATCCTTGAATAAGTTGAATAAGGGGTACAAAGTGAATATTTACTGTACTTTTCTGAAATTCTCTGAACTGCCATTGTATTTGGTTAAACAAGATATGTATCCCTCCTCATAACTTTGTATTTCTTTGATATTTCATTTGTCAGTGCTACTGCCCAAATAGCCTAAAAAATGTTTTGGCATTTGGTGAAGTTGTGAATTTTCAGTCTGGTAATGTCATTCAGTTGTGAAACAATCTGAAGATTAATTTAAACACATATAAGAATGTCAAAGAGATGGTGATAATAGAAAGTCAACATGTAGAATTGCCAATGAAGTGTAAACTGTCGCTGCTCTTAATTTGGTACAAATTGAATGTCAATTGAAATGATAAGGATAAGTAGAAATAATGGCAGCATGCACAAACTTTATGTAGTGTAAGTTCAAAATTTTTCTGATCATTTAATTCTGACACATGCAGTGATGGCAGCATCCTGATGTGCATTATTTGTTCATGGAATGGGAGCATCGCCAGTATTTTTCATCATCCCTTATTTCCCTTGAAAACTTGACTGCTAAGAACACAGATATGAATACTGGGTGGGGACAAGATGAGGTTGAGTTGCAAGGCCCACTGTGGCATCACAAATTGTACTGGCTTGCACTGTCCTCTGACAAGACAGAGACTTTGGGAGGAGTACAAAAGTTGGAATTTTGTTTTTGAAGGGTTACAATTTCTGCTTAAATATTGATGCTCCCATTTATATTTCTCAAAAGGAGATTATTTGGTCCATCAAATTTGTAATGGCTCCTTTTGTTGAATTATTTCCCTGCATCCAAATATATTTGGAATCATTTTCTTTTCAAGAATTTCGCAATAACCTTTACCATTCACTGGTTCCATCACCCCTTCAAATCGGAAATAACTTGCTTATTTTCTTAAAAATTAAACCATCTCACCCCCACCAGAACCCCCTTTTTTCAGAGTGGCTGCACTATTTCCAATATCGTCATGCTCTCTAAATATTACCATGTATTTTTAATTATGACCAAGCCTTTTAGATTTCAATATATCTTTTTATATATTAAAATGTCCCTTTACATGTAGCTAAGCCCTTTAAATGTGTTATGTTCCTCTAATCGCAATCTTGCCCTCTATAATGTGTATTTACCCCTTTAGATATGACTGTCTCTGAACGAGATATTTCTGCTTATAAATAGGGCAGCGTCTCTTCGAAATGTAGATTCATTTAGATATAGTTGCGTCACTTTACATGTTAAGAAATCCCTTTTAATGTGCCCACATCCCTTTGAAATGTAATCTTGTCCATTTAAATCTCTTTATTTGCAGAAGTAGTCCGTTAAAAATGTCCATGTCCCTTCAAAATGCAGATTTCCCCCTTTGGATATGATGATGTTTCGTTGTGTGTCGGAATATCTGTTTAAATTGAGCCGTGAGCTTTCCCAGTGTAGACAGGGCTCCTCGAAACGTGGCAGTGTCCCCCCTGCAGCTGTAGAGTGAGACCCAGGAGAGTTTGTTTTTTTTGTGAATGAGCAGTTGTAGCGCGAGGAGGCTGTTGCTTGGTGACGGTGAGGCGCCCCCGGCCCGCCCTGTTCCCCGAGCTGACGTCACGCGGGGGCGAGGGCGGTTGGGGAGGAGAAAGTCGCTCGAGCGAGGAAGCGGCGGCCGTTAGGAAAATGGCGCCGCGCGGCCGGGGCAGATACCCGTCGCTGGTCATCGCCGCCGCCTTCCTGGCGCAATTGTGCCACGGCCACACCGCCCGGCTGTACAGCAGCCAGGACTCGGTGACCATCCTGGAGGCGGATGGGGTTAAGGGCCTACTTGGGAACTCGTCGGCCGCCTGGGTGGTGGAGTTCTACTCGTCGTGGTGCGGCCACTGTGTCAACTATGCGCCCACCTGGAAGGCACTGGCCCGGGACGTGAAAGGTGAGGCAGGTTGGGGGGACGGAGGGGAAGGAGCCTGTCCTGTCATAGTGACATTGTACACTGACTTTCCATCTGCTTTTACTGGTGCTTGTGCTTTTTACCCTCACTTTTTTTTTAATCTTTGTACTTTTTACTCTCACTTTTTTTTAATCCTTGTGCTGTTTATCCTTGCTGTTACTTGTGCAATTGCTTAGGCTAGTGTGTAAATACTTAGTGAAGGAGATTATGTACCAGCATGTATATGTTCCCTCAGTCATTGAAGGGGCAGGACCTGTTGAGGATGGTTGGTAAAGCATGTGATGTACTAAGCCTTGTTAACATGAGTATAGTGTATTATTTGTCAAAGTATATTTTTTATTATTTAGAGTCATAGAGATGTACAGCATGGAAACAGACCCTTTGGTCCAACCTGTCCATGCTGACCAGATATCCTAAATTAATCTAGTCCCATTTGCCACTTGGCCCATATCCCTTTAAACCCTTTCTATTTATATACCCATCCACATGCCTTTTAAATGCTGAAATTGTACTAGCCTCCACCACGTCCTCTGGCAGCTCATTCCACACACGCACCACTCTCTGCATGGAAAAGTTACCCCTTGGGTCTCTTTTATATCATTCTGCTGTCACCCTAAACTTATGCCCTCTAGTTCTGGACTCCCCCACCCCAGGGAAAAGATCTTGTCTATTTGTCCTATCCAAGCCCTTCATGATTTTATAAATCTCTGTAAGGTCACTCCTCAGCCTCTGATGCTCCAGGGAAAATTATTAGTATTTCATTTGAGCAATGGTGTTAGGTGCTCAATTCAATGCAAGATTGACTAAAAGTGATCAGAAACTGTGTAAGCTCCAGTTTAAACTATATGACGTTGTATAACTTACCCATGGGTGCTAAAGTGTATGTGAATTGCTATGCAAATAACTAAAGAATTGGAGATGCAGGAAATCAGAAGTTGCTGTACATAATGCAGCTGTTCAGGCATCACGTGTGGAGAGAAAGCAGATTTAATAGTTCTTCAGTTCTGAAGAAAGCTCACTGGATCTGAAACGTTACCTCTGCTTTACCTCTGCAGATATTGCCGGACCTGAGTTTTTCAAGCAATTTTTGATTTGTTTATGGATTGTTGTGCTTGTGCATTGAGTACCATCTGGCTAAACAAGTTTGTTAGTGCAAAGTTTTCCAATGTTTGCTGTGTGTGCTGTCAAGTTAACATAAAAGAATCACGCCACTGCCAAGAATCTTGTTTACCTTAGACTAGTGTTTTATTGCTCAGTCTTATCATTTTTCAATCATATATTGCTGTTTGGTCAGTACGTGCAAAGATTTACAAAACAATCAGTTATCCGAACAAAATATTTCCTGCCCGTCTAGTTCAGATAATCAAAGTTGTTCTGTATTCCCCTTCACCATTACAGGTATTTTGCAACTAAACTTTACCATGCTTTTGAAAACAATAGTTTAACAAATAGAAAAGGAAGCAGTGGCATTAAAATTATGATTTAAGTCTACTTCATCTAAAATGCCTGCTTGATCTAAAAGATTTGAAAATGTGCTCATGCTCTTTAGGGAAGGAAGCTGCTATCCTTACCTGGTCTGGGTTACACGGGACTCCAGACTCTGAGCAATATGATTGACTCTTAACTATTTGGTGGGTAATAAACGCTGGCCTCGTAACTTCCTCATGCTGTGAATAAATTTTTAAAAATCATTAGAATCCTTGGTGCAGAAGGGGCCACTCAGCCCATCAAATCTGCACTGACTGTTCAAAGAGCACCCCACCTTGACCCATCAAACCCCACCCCATCACTGGCTAGCTTGCCTAACCTGCACATCCCAGGACACTATGGGGCAATTTTTAACATGACAGATCTACCTAACCTGCACATGTTTGGACTGTGGGAGGAATCCCATACAGACAGTTGCCCAAGGCTGGAAACAGACTAGGATCCCTGTTGCTGTGAGGTAGCAGTGCTAGCCACTGAGCCACCATGCAGAGGTGGATGTAATTGTGATCAGTTCCAACCAGAGATTTATAATGACTGCAGTCCCTTCAGTGACACTGAATCAAGCTGTTCTCAAAGGCTATCTGCATTCGCACCTGCCAGCTTTTCCACTCCCTCAGCCCTTGGAGGAAACTGTGGACTTGTAATCTAGAAGCCAAGCCTAATGCTATGGGTTTTGGATCCCATCTGACTCTGGCAGCAGATGGAGTTTAATTTGAATTGGAATAAGACTGGTCTCACTTACGGTGACAATTAATTCATCATTTGCCATAAAAATCCACCTATTTTAAATTCACTCATGGGATGTGGATGTTGTTGGCTGGCCCAGCATTTATTGCTCATTCCTAGTTGCACTTGAGAGCCATGGTGGTGTGCTTCCTCCTTAAACTGCTGGTAGGTCCACAATACTGTTTGGGAGGAATGCCAGGATTTTGGCCGAATGAAACTGATTTGTTTCTAAGTCAGGATGGTAAGTGTCTTGGGATGGGAACATGCAGATGGTGATGTCACTGTGTAGCTGCTGCCCTTTTCCTTCAAGGTGGAAATGCTTGTGGATTTGGAAGGGGCTGTCTAAGGAGCCTGAGTGAATCTTTTGATAACTGTTTTAGTGTTGTTGCAGTTGTCCTCATCCAGGCAGATGTGAAATATTCCATTACTTTGCTGACTTGTGCTTTGTAGATGACGGTAAAAACAATGACTACAGATGCTGGAAACCAGATTCTGGATTAGAGTGGTGTCGGAAAAGCACAGTAGTTCAGGCACCATCCGAGGAGCAGGAAAATCGATGTTTCGGGCAAAAGTCCTTCATCAGGAATAGAGGCTTTTAGATGATGGCTTTGGGGAGTCAGGAGCTGTGTTACTTGCTGAATGTTCCTGCTGTATTCTGAGTTGTTTATGTAGCCACTTCATTAATATGACTAGTCCAGTTGAGTTTCTGGTTAGTGGTAACCTTGGGGATATTGATGGTTGAGATTTAGTGATAGTAATACTGTTGAATGTCAAAGTGGTGGTTATGATGTTTTGGCGATGGTCTTTACCTGGCATTTGTGGGGCATGAATGTTACTTGTCACTTTTCACCCCAAGCTGCATGCTGTGATATCCTGCAGGGAATGAAATCTAACCTTGTTTGGCTTGCAGGTGACTCCAAGTGTTGATTCTTAACTGCCTTCTGAAACATTCTAGCAAGCCTCTTATTATAAAGATGAAGATGGTTAGAGACAGGCATGAAATGTTGGCTTTTGCCAACAATGTTGATATGCCCATGGAAAAATATTTTTCAAACCCTTCAATTCAGCCCCATGTCAGTCTTTTTGATAGTTGGAGACCGAACCCTGAGGGGGAGAGAAACAGTTTGGCAAACAAAGGAATGCATGATGATATTCATGGGAAAAATAAATATTTCAATCAACCTGTTCAGAGATTAATTGGGACCGTAATAAGTAGAGTTATAACCGCCCCCTTATAATGCTATGTCATGGATTGTATAATTCCTAAAGTGCAGATAGAGGCTATTGGGCTCGTCAAATGTGTACTGACACTCCGAAGAGCATCACTCCCACCCTGTCCTCGTAATACTCGATTTCCCATGGCTACTCCACCTAGACTGCAGATCTGTGAACACTACAGGGCAATTTAGCATGGACAGTCCACCTAACATATACATCTTGGGACAATGAGAAGAAACTGGAGCACCTGGCAGAAATCTAGGCATACGTGGGGTGAACGTGCAGACAGTCATTTTGATGAAATTGGACTCCGGTCCCTAGTGCTGTGGTGCAATCATTGTGCCTTCCTTCCAACAAAATTTGTTCCAAAGCCTTACTCTTAAGAAAGGAATGCACATATGTGATGTCATTGCTTCATTTTAGTTATTCCTTTTATGGTTCCGTCCAGGTTGCGAGATTGGAAATTTTCTTTTGCACCATGGCAGGTAGACTTAGTTGTGTAGCTTCATAGCCTAAACAAGAGCAACGGCAGAAGGTCAAGTCCTTTTGGCTTCTGGATTTGATTGTGATTTGCTGTATGTCAGTAATAACAAGAATTTTATACAGTTTGCAAAATGTCTTGCATGAGATGTTTTGTAGTCCGTGCAATTGCAAAAGGGTAAGCAAAACCTGACTTCAGGGTGAACTAAGTTGTGGAACGTGTTTCATTGACAATCTCAAACAGAAAGTGAACTTGATCTTGACTGATGCACAAAGTCCGTGTCTTGCAGTTAAACCCTATCCATATGTCATTTGGGAAACTTCCATTTTTGACTTTTGCTGATGTGTCCTCTTTGTCCCTGACTATTGGTGGTTGGTTGTGAACTTGCAGGGCATAAGGGTGCTAATCAGAGAAATTGAAATAAAATGTTCTGTGAATTTGTTTGATAATTAATTTGGAAATTCTCAAGCACAATGGTAGTTCTTTGACAATTGGATATTGGCTGGCCAAAAAGTGATATGCAAGCTGTTACTTGGCATCTCTTCAGTGTGAAAACAGGCCATTCAGTCCATCGAGTCCACGCTGACCATCTGAAGTGCAGCCCACCCAGACCCACCTAATGCTGAAAGTTGCTTCCTGAATTCACTCCTAAATGACCTTGCTTAGATCTGCAAATCATTACTTTCTTTCTCTGGATGTTCCACCTGAAGAAATGGCTTCTAAGATGATGAATCCTGTGAAAACAAACATGAGAACATCTCTTAAACTAAGATTGTTTTCTCATATGGTTATGTGACTTGTGTAAATAGGACTGCCATCACTTTGTGTTACTGTTGTGTGCAGTGTATGATTTATACATGCTGTAGTATCATTTAGTTTTGGGCTTGGATTTTTGAATTTGAGCGATATGTGTTACTGTACATGGACAGTTTAACAATTCACCGCTTGTGTTCTGGTGATTTATTTTGAAACAGTGAAATTTTGTGGAGAGTAATTGATTTCTGATAACATTGGGATGATTTTAGAACTGAACAAAGTCTTTTTTTTAAAAAAAGTGTGCACTTCATTTTCAGTTTAGAAAGTCAGGGTTGTTTGTTTTTTAACTTTTGGTTTAGGGGAAATAACCATAGCTTGGAAAAAATATTTATAATCAGTTTGGCAACTCTGTCATGTTGTGTGCTGAAGTTAACTATAATGCAGTTGCTCTAGAGAGGGGATAATTGAGAATTGTTAAAAATATGTTGCCTCAGTAAGACGTCCAGGAAAATTTGAAGACCAAGTGTTGTAAGTCTTGAAGGGGTTATTTGAAGCTGAGAGTATTTCAGCTCAGTTGTACCAAGACTTCAGGAAGAGGCTTGTGCTCTCAAGAGTGGCTATTTAAACACAGTTAAAATAATCCCTATGGATGTGACAGAGAAAAGAAGTCTATCTTGCCTATGTACTATGAATGGGTGCTTTTGTCGAAATAGGGTTTTTTTACCATATGATTTGAAATTTAAATGTAAATAGTTTTTATTATATTTCATAATTTCTTGTGCATAATAAACTTCAGTGTTATTGTCAATTGCAAATCTGCCTCATTAAACGCAGTACACAATTTTGTTAAAGGTCAGGCCAGATTTCAGTCACAGGTCTGAGTTGTCCAGTATTAACATGAGCTGAGGTCATGACTTTTAAAAGCTTCATAATTTTCTTTTGCCCATTGCTGTACGACTATGTCAAATCTGCCAAAAGGGATCAGAGAACTGTTGGTGAGAGAAACTGCTTTGCAATTAGTGACAGATACTATGAAAGAAAGATCAACCCATTGCTCCTTTACAGTAAATTAATATTGTCGTTACAATTACTTTTCCGTCTCAAGGATAAATTTGTGGGCTGTGTAAAAACCCCTAGGGTTGATCTGGTAGTCTAATTCTGGTTGCTTCATTTGTCAATGAAAATTTAAATTTGTTGAAATACAAATGAAAGAGCACCTTCTTTGACTTTTTCTTCTTGCCAAGTTCTGGGACTGCATTACATAGTTTCTTGCTAAGTGTTTTTTCCTGGCAGTGCCATCATCAAGGAGTTTGTGTTTGAAGCATGTTGACTACAGTAATTGATTATTGGTTACTTGTTTTGAAATAAGGTAAATCTGCAAGCAGGGCAGGCAGTTCAGTTTCATCCAAATTAAGAACAGTCTGAATCTAACTTCTGATCTTGGCCATAATTGCAACTTGATCAATCTTAACCACCTCTGCACCCACTGTATCTCAATGTTGATTTGATTTGTGATAAATGACACTATTTCTGATTCCCTCAAGTCTTAATGCAATCTAACCAATCAAAATTGGCATGGACTGTATTTGATTCCTGATGAAGGGTTTTTGCCCAATACGTCAATTTTCCTGCTCCAGGAATGCTGCCTGACCTGCTTTGCTTTTCCAGCACCATGCTAATGGACTGTTTCATAGCACTCTGAGTGCAGATCTAAAAGCACTGAAGATGGTCAGTGTAGTACATAACAAAACAGCTGTTTGTTTGATTGGCACTATCAACCGCTGGCAGTTCATGGTTGGCATGTGTTCAGTTTACAAAACACACTGGATGCTTTAATACAGCCTCTAAAGGTCTGACCTAGACTGGACTTCGTGAAGTGTGGTCAGAAACCCTGGTATGGTCTTGAGCTCCAAGGCAGCTATGGCCACTGTGGAGCTGTCACTGAGTTGCGAACAGCTGTACTGCTGGTCTGATGTGCTCCAATTTATCCGCACTCCTCATCACCCCTGCTCTCCTCCCCATCATGTGCAGGACTTACTGAGGGACATATCTTGCAGTGGGAAGAAATCTGGGATGGGCTGGCTCAGAAGGACAATGACAGCAGGTGCATGGATACATCACTTTCAAGTGCCCCTGAAAGTCGCATGCCACCTTGAACTCTGAACTCTCAAGGCTGAGACTGAATCCTGGGACTCTATATCCTACAGTACTATAAATGTTGCGAAACTCTGTGGGGTTTCAACAGTTTAAGAAGATGGCTGACCACCTTTCTGGGAAATGACAAATTCACAAACTATGTTGGCTTTGCCTAAAATGAATATATTTTTAAATTAACTTGGTTACAAACAGAGGGTTTGGAGTTGAAATATTTCATTATTCATTAGATAACACCACTTTAACCCCAATTATGACAGATGAAATACACTTTTATGATATTTAATCTTCATGGAACCCCTAAAACTAATTACAAGTCCCAGTTTGGATGTTTGATCATTTGAATTCCATACCACCACTACTTGTCTTTTTGTAATCTTCTTCCCCCACCCCCCACCTCCCAAATCTCCAATGAAGGTTGCGAAACACATTGAAAAACATAGAACTATGCAGTCTCAGTGGCATCCAGAGTCCATTTCCTGACACACTGTTAATGCAAATTTCTCGGTAGCAAGAACCTTTTTATAAGTGTGGTGAGACCAAGAAATGTATTTGAAGCCATTGTGTCCTGTAACCAAACAACCAGGCTTTGTACCCAAAAGCCAATGATCTAATGTCAACTACAACTTCAAAGGAGTGGACTTCATTGTCACATTCCAACATTCTCTATCGTGGTCTCATTCGTGTAGTGTTGTAATTGGGTTGAAATTGCCCCTTCTGTCTGGGGCTCTTGCAGATCAAGAATTTTTTTCTAACAATAAACAAAAAGAACTACAGATGCTGGAAATCTGAGACGGCAGGTCTGGCAGCATGTGTGTAGAGAAAGTAGAGGCAATGTTTCTGGTCCAGTGACCCTTCTTCTGAAACATTACCTCTCCTTTCTCTCCACAGACACTGCCAGATCTGCTAAGAAAATGTTTTATCTTGGAGTTTTCTGTCTGTAGTCTTTGATTTGCTAGGATTTTCCCATTCCCTAACAAAAAGGCAATTTGCACATAAATTGAGTTTGTTTTACATTTCATAACCACTGTGGACAAATAGTGTGCTTACACCACATACTGTTGGATTCAAAATGAGTTTTGTCTTGTTAATTGTCCTTTAAATATTAACAGCTATTCTGTTAAAATCACTGAAAGGAAGTAGAACATTGGATGCTGGAGATCTGAAGCAAAAATGAAATTGCTGGAGAAACTCAACAAGTCTGGCTATCTGTGGAAAGAAAGCTAACATTTTGGGTCAAGTGACCCTTCAGAACTGTCTCTTTCTGAAGAAAGATGCACTGGACTTGAAATATTCTCTGAACAGATGCTGTTACCAATTGGACATCAGTTTGATAACTGAGCATATGTTGTGTGAGCACGTGAAAAGGTTACTGGCATTTGAATGTTCAAAAACCCTGCCAGTGTCAAATGAAAATGAAAAAAATTGAACATGCCTAAAAGTGTCCCATGGAGATGCGTTTCTGATGTTCTGCCTAAAACATTACTTTTTTGGGACTAAAACTGTGTTTTCCTCAAACTGCTTTGAATTCAACATTTTAAAATTCACTTGTGGGGCATATGCACTACTGGCGGACCAGCATTTATTGCCTGTCCCTAGTTGCCTTGGAGAAGGTGGTGGTGAGCTGCTTTCTTGAACTGCTGTAGTCCTTGTGCTCTAGGTAGACCCACAATGCCCTTTAGGGTTGGAACTCCATGTTATTGATCTAGTGACAGTGAAGGAATGGCAATATATTTCCAAGTCAGGATGACTAGGAGCTTGCAGGTGGTGCTGTTCCCATGTATCTACTGCTCTTGTACTTGGAGGTGAAAGTGGGTTTGGAAAGTGCTGGCTCAAGATCCTTGGTGAATTTCAGTGCATATAAAAAATGGTGCACACTGCTGCTAACAAGGGTCAGTGGTGGAGGGAATGGATGCTTATGCATGTAGTGCCAATTAAGTGGGCTGCCTTGTCCTGAATGGTGTCCAGTATTCCTAGCCTTTGACCTACTGTTGTAGCTGTTGCATTTGTATGGTGAGTCCAGTTGAGTTTCTGGTCAAAGTTAACCCTCCAGGATGTTGATATTGGGGTAATTAGTGATGAGAAAGCCATTGAATGACAAGTACAGTTATACTTTCTGTATAATTGAAATGATTATTTTGAGTTGGAGTTTAGAGTGAGAGGTGATCTTCTAGAAATATCATGTTTGAGGATTTGACCGGATGGATTCTGAAAAGATGTTTCCATTTGAGAGAAATTAATACTAGGCAATACAATTGAAGAAGGAAACCTCTCCTGTTTGACAGATGAGCATGTTTTTCATGGGTATATTAGTCTGTGAAATTCTCTACCCAGAAAATGACAAGCGTGAGGTCATTAAATTTATTCAAGCCTGAGTTGGATACACCTTTTTGATGGACAAGGAATTTCAGACTAAGGGGACCAGTCAAGCAAGTGGAGTTGACACCACAGCCAGAGTACCCATGTTTTAGAATGGAACAGAGTAGAATCCCTACAGTGTGGAAGCAGGCTCTTTGGCCCAACAAGTCCACACCAACTCTCCGAAGAGTAACCCGCCTAGACCAATTCCCCAACCCTTTTATCTTATATTTACCCCTGAACAATGCACATAACCTACACATCCCTGAAAACTATGGGCAATTTACCATGGCCAATCCACCTAACCTGCACATTTTTCGACTATGGGAGGAAACCGGAGTACGTGCAGAATGTGCAAACTCCACACAGCTACCTGAGGCTAGAGTTATTAAATGAAGCAGCAGACTCTAAAGGACTAAATCGTTTATCCTGCTCCTAAGTTGTGTTCATAGATTTGATAAAAGTGCATACCTTAAAAATATGAAAAGCAAATATTGAGTAGTGTAAGTTGCTCTGGTTTTTGAGACAAAATTTATCAAGGTGCGTAAGGCGAGATGGGAGTATGGCGTAGAGGTAGAAGGTCAGCCATGAATATGTTGAGTGGCGATGCATTCAATAGGCAAATGTCCCATTCCTATTTCCTGTATCTATTAAATGCTTTCCTATCAGGTTTACTCAGATTAATGACACACCAATGGCCACTCCCATCTCTGGACTAATAGCAGAAGCAGTCATGCTGAGACTTGAAAACACAGTCGTTCCTCTGATCCGACCAAAACAATTGATACTTGGGTGACACATTTGTTGCCGTCAAACACGCCTCCTTATCAACAGTATACTCACTAGGATCAAGTTTACCATGGAGGAAGAGAACAACCACCTTCCATTCGTAGATGTCATGGTAGAACAGATGACCATATGGGAAACCCACCCACACGGACCAGATCCTCAATTACAACAGCAACCACCCCAACATTCACAAATGGAGCTGTGTCAAGACACGAGTCAGAAGAACCATGACACACTGCAATCCACGAGAACTGTGCAAAGAAGAGGAACTCTAACACACAGTCTTTGTTAACAGCAGTTGGCTCATCAGCTTTGTTCACCGTTGCCTGTCCAACAGACAACGCCAAGAAGACACTGTATCTTCCAATATACTGGCCACCCTACCTTATGTGAAGAACATATCAGAATTAACTCAGGCAGTTACAACCACTAGGTATTATGGTGGTACATCAGCCTACAGCCACACTATGCCAGCTACTTAGCAGAACTAGCTAAGTAGGTTCCATTCTTGCAACATATAGGACCAATTTGGTATATAAAATCTCTTGCAAGAACTGCAGCAAGCATTAAGTTGGGCAAACAGGTCGAAAACTAGCCATCTGATTTCAAGAACACCAACTGGCAACTAAACGACATGATCCACTCTCCTTCATCTCCATACATACAGACCATGAAGGCTATCAATTTGACCATTCCAGGACAGGCTAACCAGAGATGCACAAGAAAGTTCGTTGGAATCCTGGTTTTCAACCAAAAACACCATCCGTAAACACACACCCAGCGTACAAACTATTGCAGAGGGGACCTGACAGTGACACTCACCTGAACAGATCGGACCAAAGAAAAAGAGAGACCCTCTAAAGTGGCCAAGAGCACTGGGAAATCAGAAGATTAAGAAGGCTACAAAAACAAACAGAGGATAACAAAGAGAGAAGTAAGGAAGGAGAGGATCAAATATGAAGGTAGGCTAGCCAGTAATATTAGAAATGATAGTAAATGTTTCTTTCAATACATAAGAAACAAACGACCGGCAAAAGTAGACATTGGGCCACTTCAAACTGATGCTGGAAGCCTCGTGATGGGGGATAAAGAAATAGCAGGAGAACTTAATAAGTACTTTGCATCAGGCTTCACAGTGGAAGACATGAGTAATATCCCAACAATTAAAGGGAGTCAGGGGGCTGAGTTAAGTATGGTTGCCATTACAAAAGAGAGAGTGCTAGAAAAGCTAAAAGGTCTTAAAATTGACAAATCTCCTGGCCCCGATGGGCTACATCCTAGAGTTCTGAGGGAGGTGGCTGAGGAAATAGCGGAGGCGTTGGTTGAGATCTTTCAAAAATCACTGGAGTCAGGGAAAGTCCCGGATGATTGGAAGATCACTGTTGTAACCCCATTGTTCAAGAAAAGATCAAGACAAAAGATGAAAAATTGTAGGCCAATTAGCCTAACCTCAGTTGTTGGTAAAATTCTAGAATCCATCGTTAAGGATGAGGTTTCTAAATTCTTGAGGAGCAGGGTCGGATTAGAACAAGTCAACATGGATTTAGTAGGGGGAGGTCATGCCTGACAAACCTGTTAGGATTCTTTGAAGAGGTGACAAGTAGGTTAGACCAGGGAAACCCAGTGGATATGGTCTAACTAGACTTCCAAAAGGCCTTTGATAAGGTGCCACACGGGAGGCTGCTGAGTAAAGTGAGGGCCCATGGTGTTCGAGGTGAGCTACTGGTATGGATTGAGGATTGGCTGTCTGACAGAAGGCAGAGAGTTGCAATAAGTTCTTTTTCGGAATGGCAGCCGGTGACAAGTGGTGTCCCACGGGGTTCAGTGTTGGGGCCGCAGCTGTTCACGCTATATATTAATGATCTGGATGAAGAGACTAGGGGCATTCTGGCGAAGTTTGCCGATGATATGAAGTTAGATGGACAGACAGGTAGTACTGAGGAAGTGGGGAGGCTGCAGAAGGATCTAGACAGTTTGGGAGAGTAGTCCAGGAAATGGCTGATGAAGTTCAATGTGAGCAAATGTGAGGTCTTGCACTTTGGAAAAAAGAATACAAGCATGGACTTCTTTCTAAACGGTGAGAAAATTCAGAAAGCCAAAGTATAAAGGGATCTGGGAGTGCTAGTCGAGGATTCTCGAAAGGTAAACATGCAGGTTGAATCCGTGATTCAGAAAGCGAATGCAATGTTGTCATTTATCTCGAGGGTTGGAATATAAAAGCAGCGATGTGCTACTGAGACTTTATAAAGCTCTGGTTAGGCCCCATTTGGAGTACTGTGTCCAGTTTTGGTCCCCCACACCTCAGGAAGGACATACTGGCACTGGACCGTGTCCAGAGAAGATTCACACAGATGATCCCTGGAATGGTAGGTCTAACATACGAGGAACGGCTGAAGATCCTGGGATTGCATTAATTGGCGTTTAGAAGATTAAGGGGAGATCTGATAGAAACTTACAAGATAATACATGGCTTGGAAAGGGTGGACGCTAGGAAATTGTTTCCGTTAGGCGAGGAGACTAGGACCTGTGGACACAGCCTTAGGATTAGAGGGGGTAAATTCAGAATAGAAATGTGGAGACATTTCTTCAGCCAGAGAGTGGTGGGCCTGTGGAATTCATTGCCGCAGAGTGCAGTGGAGGCTGGGACGCTAAATGGCTTCAAGGCAGAGATTGATAAATTATTGATGTCGCAAGGAATTAAGGGCTATGGGGCGAATGCGGGTAAGTGGAATTGAAATGCCCATCAGCCATGATTAAATGGCGGAGTGGACTCGATGGGCCGAATGGCCTTACTTCCACTCCTATGTCTTATGGTCTTATGAAATTTAATGTAAATCTCGCCATTACTCACTTGGGGGATGAAACCTTTTTAATGCCGTCTTGACCATTGTAGTTTAATTACAATATATCTTCAGAAAATTCTAGTAATTTACTACTTTACCTGTATATTCATACTATGTAGTTGGTGTATTCTGTGTCACTTTTGTTTGCTCCCTTATCTAATCTTCCCCACCTCTGCCTAAAACTACTTTGTCTGCGGCTAAGAGTGGCTAGAATTTAAAAATCTCGTTGCCCATCGAAATGGGGATTTATTATGGCCACAGCTCACATTGTTGGGTGATGCCCTATTTCTATTAGCATAACAGTTCCCCCTATTCATTACGCTTGTGGGAACAGACAGGTGGAAGCAGGCGAGTGCTGGGAAGCCAGTTGCCCTGAAACCAAGCTTTTCATTCCACTGTGTTAATGCAGAAACTGTTGCCTTTGTGTTCAGTCTGAATTGATGTCCATCTGCTGCTGAAGACTTGTAATTGGGGCTTGTGCCTGTTTTGAGTTACTGGACTGCAATGCAAAGGGCAAATATGTTTGCCTCTGTTGAATGCTTCGAATTGATGAAAGCCTTAACAAGAAGCTACCTCATTTTGTGCAGTATTAAGGTTCCACTCTTCAATCTCAAACTTGTACATTTTTCTGGCAGCATGCGTCTATCTTGGCATAGGGTCATTAGCATGCATGTCTTTATGGAGTCAGGTTTTAAGATGTGAACTGACATCTGGAAGAATCTTAGATTCATTTTACATGTGGATTTATTTTTCTCCTATCTACTTAATCTCTGTTTCCAAATTAGGTCAAATTGTATAGATTCGTTGAAGATCTATTGAGCGAGTGGATTAGTGACCTTGAGGTAAAAATAACCACAGCAATTGGAAAAAGCTGATTTCAAAACAAACATGAGGTAAATGTGCTGCCTGAATGTTAAAGCTGAATGTTATCAGCTTTTTGGCTGATAAACACATAGCCCATACTATGGACATGAGAACAATTCAGAAGTTGGTAACCTTGAAGTTGGCAGAATGCGCATTGCCCAAGGGCATTCGTCGAATAAGTTTCAGAACAAGACTGCACTGTATCACTTAGCAGTGTAGAATAAGCTGAATTTTCTTTGGCAGTGTAATCTACAATTGCAGTGAAAATTTCCAGGCTGCTTTGTCTCCCATTTCTTTGCAAGACAATAAAAGTAACAGTTGTGAAATGCATGTGTCTTGCTTTTCTATTTTTTTTCAATTTCCTGGTCTGTGTTGTTCTTCTATGATGTATTTGTTCTCATAGAGGGCATTGATTTCAATCTGACCTTATTCCATAAACATGCATTAGGAAAGATGTCAGTTGGTGTCAACAGGTGGTAATTCCCATGTTATCATTGCAGACTAGGTCTTCTGTGCAGACATTGCAAGGAGGCTATAACTATTTTCTGAAGTTTGGAGATTTATTGTTAAGCTTTTGTAATTGTAGTCTTGGCACCTTTTACAGATATTGAGCATCTTGGTCTTGCAGACCCAATGGCAAAAGTATTCTCACTACCTACTGTAGTTAAAATATAAACTAGCTGACCCCATTTGCTTGAAATAGCAAGATCCATTTAATTGTGGGTCTCATGGGTAGTTAGCTGATTCACTGTCTTTATTTGAATAGTTCTTTTTATTTTCTCGGTTTTTCATTTTGCCACTACCCAAGAGCAACAGGCTGGTCTTGTGAAACTGCTGCTGCTTTAAGTATTGTAGTGCAGAAGAACCTTCTCTTAATTGTGTATGATTGCTGTCAGTCTTCTCCTGCAAGTGTTGATGACTGGGGGATATGTGAACTAATTAGTTAGATTCAATCTGCTCTTTACTGGAAAAGTTTCTCCAAGGGGCAACTGTGTGGTGATTAAGGTTTATTGCTGCTTGTTTTTACCAATTGCTTTATCAAGCTAGAATCAGAGAAACTGGGACCTGAGCAACTTCAAGAATAAGTTGTTTTCAATGCCAGCTGCCAAACCTCACAGACGCAGACAGCACCTTCTCACATGGCCTTTAAATCTGAAGGTAAATTAATCAGTTTGGTTATAGCTGGACACAAGATGAGTAGAGTACTGGACTCGTTGTACTCCGATCAAAGAGAATAACTTAAAGTGCACAATATAAATAAAGGGGCCTGTGGGAAAAGCAAGTTTGGGGCAAACCACAAAAAATATCAGTAAAAGTTGAAACAAAAATAGAAGTTAGCCTACCACAAACAATAGGACAGTCTAAGTAAATCTTTAAATCATTTATTTTAATGAAATAATACAGTACAGTTAACACTACAACACTAAAATCACTGACTATGGCACTGTACCTTTTCATGAAATTCATCAGAGAGCGCGCAAGCCGATTGAGCACGTGATGTTGTCGTGGAAGTCCAGTCCTCAAGTTTCTCACCCGGTTTGAAATAAAGTTCCTTCTAAATATAGATACAATTCCCAGTTTCAAGGTGTGCATTCCTGTTTTAACTGAACACAGTTTGTATTGTGCAGACAGAGGATGCTGTTTCAGCTAGTGCCGGGGATGGAATCATGTAACAGTGAAAAGCAAAAAAAAAACTCCACAATTTACAAATCTCATTACAACCAAATCGCGTTTAATAAATGTCTGTTATCGGGAGCTACCTGTAAGAGCAGGTCACTATTTGAGAACGTTCGTCATTCAATGCGATCTTGGCTGATTTAATAATTCTTAATTTAACTTTTTGGCCCTTGCCCCATAATCCCTGATTCCTTTGATTAATAATCTATCTCAGCATTGAGTACACTTCATGACAGCCTCAACAGCTCTCTGTGGTAAAGCATTCCACTGATTCATTATCTTCTGAGAGAAGAAATTCTTCCTCATCTATGTCTTAAATGTGCAATCCCTTATTGTGAGGGGATGTCCTATGGTCCTAGATTGTTCTCCACTGTGAAACAACCTTTTGCATCTACCCTTAATTTCCACAAAATACTCTGTGTATCAATAGGGTTCCCTGTCATTCTAATATGTTCCAATGGGTACAGGCCCAATCTACTCAACCTCTCAGAAGACAGTGCTTCCATACCAGATGTCAACCTCCAGAGTTTTGTCTGGACTGCCACCTATGACTATGTATCTTTACTTGAGTAAGGAGGCTAGAACTGTTGATAGTATTCCAGCTGTGGTCTGACCAGTGCCTTGTGCAGTTTTGGTAAAACCTCCCTATTATAATATTCCATTCCCTTTGAGACGAAGTCTAACATTCCATTTGCCTTCCCTGTTACCCATTGAACTCAGCTTTTTGTGTTTCATGGATGGGGTCTCTCAAATTCCTCTCCAGTAGTTTTCTGCAGTCTTTGAGTTTAAACAATCAACTCCCCTCTGATTCCTGCCAAGTTGTATGACCTCACACACTTCCCCATGTTACATTCCATCTGCCAAGTTTTTGCCCACTTGCTTAATCTGTCTCTGTCTTTTGTATCATCCTCAGCACTTGCCTTTCCATCTATGTTCGTCGTCCATAAACGTGACGAGAGTCCATTTATTGTTCTCATCCAAGTCATTAATATGTATTGTTTAAAAACTGTGGCTCAGTATTAAACCCTGACCACCAGTCATAGTTGCCATTCTGAAAATGTCCTCTCCCTTATTCCAATTGTCTTGTATGAATTAATCCCATATCCATGCTGACATACCATGGGCTCTGATCTTAAGTAACCTAATGTATGTACCTTATCAAATAAATTTTGAAAATTCAAATGTACTCTATCCACTGTTCAATTTATCCTGCTTGTTACTTCTTCAGAATTAGCAAGTCTCTGGTTTAAGTCCCCTTCATGAAGCCATACCAATTCAAATTGATCATATTATATGCTTGTAAATGCTCTGCTATTACATCCTTGTTTAAAAAAGACTGATGTTTTCTCCCACTAACAGGTGTTAAGCTCACTGGCCTATAGTACCCATTTTTTAAAATGTAATATTACATTGGCAGTTGACCAATCTGGGACCCTTCCAGAATCTCAAGATTCTTCGAAGATGACAGTGTCACATTTTTGTTGCTTTCATTTTAGGATCTCGATCAGTTCACCTAAATTAAGTTACGATCAGCTTTCAAGCTTATTACACTTGGAACCTGAAGTAGTATAAACATAACTCTGTATCTGAAACTATTAAGGTCAGTTGCATCTGCTGATTTTATTTCCCTCAACTTCAACGAGACGTATGGGTGTTTGACTGGGTTTCCTGAGTCCAATTTGCTTCCACCCAAAGGTACAAAGCTAGCCACATTTTTCACCTTTTCTGGTGATATTATTCTCAATTCTTGGTTGCACTGTGATGTTGCCAGATGTTATAAACATCCGGGTTAAACTTTTTTTTTAGTACATATTTTCCCCATCAAAAAAGGATTGAGTCAACTTCATGTGAGAGCTTTGAAAAAGGGAAAAAAAGAGAAACAATTTAAGCTTGGAGTTTTAAGCATGGTTAGATGAAAAGCATGACAAAACTAAAATTAAGGGAAAAGATAGCTTGTTTCTGTTGAGAGAATGAAATTCAGACATTAATTGTTACTGATAGAATTTTTAAAAGTAAGGATATCATCAAGTATAATCATAACGTTACCTTTAATCCCACAGTCAGAGAGACAGTTGGTTCAAAACAAATCTGAAGTGAGTCTAACAATTCAAAATTACACAGGTACCTGCACACTGAAATAGTTTCATAGAAAATGTTAATTTGCTAAGTAAATGGACCACTCTAATCATTCACCAATACTTGTTGAAGAATGTCAAATGTCTGCGGTATTATCTTTGAATTTGTCATTATAAACTTGTTTTGGGCAGTAATTACATTTGTCCACTTTGTTTATTCAAGTTACAACATCTAACAAAGAGTCTTTAAACCAAGCACTTCTTTGGCTGTTTTACTTAGAGAAATTTAAAAAGTACGTGCTCGTGTAGAAGCAAGAATATGTTGGATACAGTTTTTGTGTGTGCACCTAATTTGTGTTGGCTGTTTCATAATTTGTAGAGTTAACAATGTTGTGCTTGTGAGCTGGTTTTTGTCCCTGTTTTTCAAAATATATATCCTGCTTTAGGTTTTACTGAAAAGTAACTTAGAACTTCATATTCCTCCATCAATACCATATATTTGGAACGTGGTTTCTTCACACGTCTTCCACGATCTCTGGGTGTCTCAAAGGATTTTACAGCCAATGAAGAAGGCATTTTGAAATGTTATAATGTCGGCTTAATTGGTGCTTTTTTGTGTAACTGCATTAAAAACAGTGACATGAGAGTTAGCTTAAGTAGGGTAATATCAGTAGTTGTGCAACGTTCTGCTCACTGCTCCGCTCCGAACAGCTACTCTAATAATAATCTTCTGGGTAGATAGCTGATTGAAGTTATGCACTGTAATATTAGTTAGGTAATCCCATTGGATCTGATTTTATTCCCCCAAAGCTGTCATTGCACTCTATACCTTGAAACTTTTGTGTCTTTTTTTGCCTTGTCCTTGAGCCATGATTTTTTTTACTGGAAGAATAGAATCGTCCTTTCCTTTTTTTGATAATCCAACAGCATGGTATGTTGTACCTATAAGCAAAATATCCCTAATTTGGAACAATCTTAACTCTGACCCTAACCCTCCATTTGTGATGAATTGCCTAAGGAACTGAAATCAGACTCTTGATCGCCATTGCAGTTAATGTCAGAGACTGCTGGAAAATAATGAAGTTCAATTTGCATCAGGAATGCAACAGTTCATAATGTGCAGCATCCCTGTTAAGAAAGATCTAATTTCTCATGAGACCATGTTCCTGCTCAACAACTAAACACCATCATTACTAACGAGTTCTGACCAGTTATTTTCTTAAAACCCAACCACAAAAGCTAGTGTAGAGCCATCTGCAACAAATGTGCTTCCACTTACTCTATGGTGAAAGGCAGCTCAGGTCACAGGAATTTTGGGAATAGCCATTCCATAGCTTTTGAAATACTGGGTCATGACACAAGTGACCTGTAATAAAGAATTCACCTTACGCCAGCTCAAAGGTCAAGTATAACCAAATCTTTGAACCATATCCTTTTTCTTCTGGATATGTTCTTTATCCAATTGAAATTAAATTGTTGCTTTATGATCCAGCATGTCCCTTACAGAAATCAATTTGATATAGCAACTATGTTTCTCATCCTTTTAATTTATCTGTCCAGGTTTTGGGTGAAAATATGTGTTTTCAATTAAGTATTTTAAATAATTCTACCTCTTCCTATAGTTTGAGAATTATTGTAAGGATATATTAAGTAATTTACCCTCTTAATTAATTCCTGTTGTGCAAGCACCCTTTATCTGTATAATGAAACTGACATTTATTGATGCCAGCCTTTGATATTCTTAATAGTGATGCTGCATATTATGAGCAGTAGCGTTCCTAATGCTGATTGGATTTAATTATTTTTCAGTTCCTTTTTTTTGATATAACTCAGTAGCACAACCTATAAAAATCACCCATATCCTCCTGTTTAAATGTTCACTTGCTCATTATCCACTGTAATCTCCTTATTTTGTTAGATATAGATTAAAACGAATAATTCTTTTTTGAGTGATCTAGATGGTTCATTCAGTTTTGTAGATTCTAGTCACTACCTAGTAAGGCGATCAATTTATTATCTCTTCTGTCACTTGCAGCAATGTGTAAAAATGTTTCGTCTTAATACTTTTACTATCAAGCCATTGCCATTTGATTGGCCTTAACTCTAATATGATAAAAAATTTAATGCTCTATACAAGACTTCCCATTGTCTATAACCTATAAACCCATCTCCATGCAATCCAACTGACAAATCTGTTAGCTACCAAAGCTCTCACTGAGTTGATTTTTTTTTCTTCTTTTCTCTCTTTCAGAAGGTGGGTGAAGTAATATTTTTGCCTCTATTGTGCTTATTAAGATTGACTGACTGTAAACAATGTAATAGTCTGCTTTTAACACAACTTGGCAAATACGGGTTGGCCAAACAAAATCTTCGTGAAATCCAAATTCTGGAATTTATTCAAGAATCCATTCCCATTAGGAATTTTGGAATTTGAACTGAATTTTCAATTAAGGAGTTTGAATCTGAACTCTATCAACAAACACTTTGTGTTAGACCCCATTTCTTCCCCCCCCCCCTGAGAAAAAGAACCGGAAATAAAGTTACCACAGGAAATGATGTCATCAACCCAAAGAAATCCAAACATATAAATAGAAAGCAGGAATTATGAACAGTGCTTCGCCCAGAGGCCCACTGAAGATGTTACCTGGTAGGGTGATGAAACATCTGGACATGAACCTTCCAGCTCAGCGAGCAAACCTACATCCAGAACCTCAACTTGAGCTACAAATCTTCTCAAAACTCCGAGTCCTATCCAGTTATTTAGTTCAAATCTAAGACCTAGTGTATCCACTTGCTGTATGTTGAAAGGCAGCTTAGATCACAGGAATGTTGGGAATAATCATTCTATGGGTTTTGTAATTTTGGAATCATTTTTTAAAATTGAAGTGATGTATTAGATTATACAGGTATTGTGTTGCTTGACATTTTGATTTACTTTTCTGACAGTACAGATATTGTGGAAGAAGAAATGTTGCTATCGCTTTGACCATTCATCTATAATGGATATTTTGACATTTTGTTTTGGTAATCTTTCACCTGTTGGGGTTATTTTACTTTCACCAGATTCTGTATCCAGTAGTGTCAAGTTTTTAGTTGTATTTTAGCAGTCATATTTTCTACCACTTACACTTTGCATCCAAAGTGCATGTCTCAGAAGAGGGGACACATGTTGATGTACATTATACTACATTTAAAAAAAATCTGTGGGTTTAAATGGAAGATAAGCCATTAATGTACTTGGCAAGAACCACTCAATCACACTCTAGGTGCCTGAAATGAGCTTCTGTAGTCCCCAACAAGAATAATTAGTACACGCAACAAAGGAAAAACACACAAACTGCCTTAAGGAGCATGAACATTTATTATCTCCTTCAATAGATATTAAACCTGCCATTTCCACCATTGCCTGTATTTTTGGCATTCACCTGGGCATATTCCAAAGGATTACTTTGTGCTGAATTCTTGCCTTGCTGGTTTACAGAACTGTTTTGAAAATCAATATTTAAAATTGTTCAGTTGAGCAATGACACATTCATGAGCTATGTTGGCAATTGTAAGGTTAGAATCAAGTATACATAAGGTTGAATCGGAGGCAGGCACATCAAATGGTTGTCCAAGTGGGCTGCTATATCTCTCACCGTGTTGTGAATTTCAATAAGCTTGCATTTGAATCTTTTTCATTAACAGTTCCTGCATGCATTCTGAGCTTTGGCTTGAGAGCAGAGCTCTATGCACCTGACCAGCTAAAGAGGGATAGGGTTTTAAATTAGTTATGACTAACTGAAATCTTATTGCATACAAAAAAAGTTGATTGCTAGGTTCATATCCTGGAAGTAATACTTTGAACTTTGCTATTTCAGAGTGGGAATTAGCAATCCGAATAGGTGTGATGGACTGTGCCGATGAGAAGAATTTTGCCATTTGTGCAGAGTATGGCATTCACTTCTATCCAACTTTTAGGGTAAGAACATCGCTGAAAACAGGCTTTTGAAGAGAATCATTCCCTCAGCTTTTCCAATTCACTCACTCAGCTTTTCTAATGTTTTACTCAATTCCATCAATGTGCCATGTATTTTGTAGAAAGTTGTTGCTTGATGTCCCCATGTATGGGAGTGCAAATAGCTCCTGCAGCATAGGTTTTGAACTTATTTCACAATTCTACTGTCGTGCCTTACAAAGTTAAGAAGTTCTAGTTTTGTATAAATGTGATCATCTCCAACAATATGTAGTATTGAATTACTGTTGGTTGTGTGGTATTTTGTTAGCTTCCCACAGGTTTGATGAAGTTAAATAGAAGTTAGAAAGCAGAGCATATGATATACGGTGCACAAGGGATAGTCGCTCTCTAGGTTGTACCTACTTGCCTATTGTTACAAAACTGAGACAGGCAGCCAAACCAATACCTCTATTTGAAACACAGTAAAATTAAAACCTTCAAAGGAGCTCAAAATCTACCCTCAATGGTTCCTAACCATTGTTTTGAATAACCAATCCCAGTCTTTGCTTACAATAAATTCCATACACCAGTTTGTATCTGTAATATAGTAACTTTGTTTAACACAGTGAAATTAAATAACAAAGTAACTTAGTTGATCAGTGCTATAAAATCCACAAATCCTCGTGTTTTCAGCCCCATTCAAACAATGCAGGCAAACAAACTGTTAAGGGATTAAAAGTTGAAAATAACACAAGTAGCCAGATCACTTATTTGGTTTTCATGATGGATTGTTAGACAGGCATCACTCACTTTCTGAATATCTGTCAGGGTAATCCTTTTAGCTCACTATGATAAAGACAGTAGTAATAATTTGATACTTCATTCCCTCAGCTTCCAAGAACTGATAAGGGAGGTAAGGCAGGAAAATTTGAAATATCAATGCTGTCCCATCTACAGACAGATTTATTTTCTCCAAAAACAGGTGAAAAACCAATTCCAACTCTGACCACTCCCTGACAAACAGACCATGAGGTCCCAGTTAGCATTCAGCATCTGCCACCTGGTTGACATTGTTAACAGTTGAAAAGCGTGACACTGGAAAAGCACAGCAGGTCAGGCAGTATCTAAGGAGCAAGAGAGTCGGTGTTTCTGGCAGAAGCTCTTCAATGGAAATGTTGGGGAAGGAAGGGAGCTGAGAGATAATTAGGAGGGTGAGGTTGGTGGGGGGATAACTAGAAAGCTGATAGGTTGGTGAAGGTGGGGGTGGGTGCTTGTAATAGGTCAGTGGGGAGGGTGGAGCAGGTAGTTGGGAAGGAAGATAGGCAGTGGGACAGGTCAAGAGGAGGGTGGTGGGATGGGATGGGAGATTTGGATACTAGTGAAGTCGACATTGCCATGCAGTTGAAGGGTCTCAAGGCAGAAGATGAGTCTTTCGTCCTCCAGTTGTCAGGTGGCTTGGATTTGGCAGTGGAGGAGGCCCAGGCTTGCATGCCCTTGGTGGAGGGGGGAGGTGAAGTGGTCAGCCACAGAGCAATGGAGTTGTTGAGTGCGTATGTCCTTGAGATGTTCCCTAAAACCCTCCATGAGTTGACGTTGTGCCTCTAATGTAGAGGAGACCACGTTGAGAGCAACGGTCACAGTAGATGAGATGGGTGGATGTGGAGGAAAATCTTGGTCGGATGTAAAAAGATCCTTTGGGGCTTTGAATGGAAGTGAGTGAGGAAGTGTGGGTGCAGGTTTTACACTTCACGCAGCAGCAAGGGAAGGGTGTGGAGGTTAAGTTGTTGGGGTGTGAGGACCTAACAAGAGAGTCTGAGGGAATAGTCTCTGCGGAACGCAAATTGTGATGGGTCGGGAAATCTGTCTTTAGTGGGGTCTGATTGTAGTTGGAGGAAATTGCTGAGGATAATGGGCTGCATCCGGATATTAGTGGGGTGGAAGGTGAGGGAGGTGGTGTTCTATCCTGTTGCAGTTGGAGGAGTTCGGTTCAAGGGCAGAAGTACGGCTAGTTAAGGAGATGTGCTGGAAGGCTTCTCATTGTTGATCACAGGGAGGGGAAATTGTGGTCGTGGAATTAGACCTTGTTAACACCCAACTTGTGCTATCTGTTTAAACCTAATGCTCTTCCTTGTTAAGGAAGCATCTGTGGAATCTTTTTGATCAAGAACCAACCTTCAATCAACTTCCAGGCCTGGCCTCTCAAATAAACAAAGAAGTTGTTTGGTCTATTGTTAGAAAACACCAGCTATTATCCACAGTCCAAAAATCATTTTAGTTCACAGCTCCAAACAAAATTGGTATAAGAATAAGATAAAAATAATGAAAAATCAGTAAAGGTTCTAACACAGCCGTGAAAAAAGTTTGGTTAATTGATTGTCAGCCCTTTTCATGTTCCAGTGACATTGGAGAAATGACAGTGTAGTTCCAGGTCAGTATGCATTGCTTAGAGATGAACTTGCAGGTCATGGTGTTCCAAAGTATCTGCGATCCTTGACTTTTAATATGTTTTGACAAAGCTGGCAAAGGAGCCTTGGTAAGTTGTTACATTGTATTTTGTAATTCCACTGCGGTTGTAGAATGACAGGAAGAACTCAAGATTAATTGGAGTGGATAAACTCATGCAGGCTACTTTGTCCTGGATGGTCTCTATCTATCTTGTGTATTGTTGGATCTGCAGTCATCAATTGCGGGGAGTATTCCAACAATCTTTTAGCATGGACTTTGGGGTTGGTGGACGGGGTTCAGAGATACCTGAATTGTTCACAAGAAGATTCCTAGCCTATGACCTGCTTTTGTAGCCACAGTATTTGTATGGTGGACAAGTAGGAGGCTTGAAGAACACAGCAAAACAGGCAGCATAAGGAGGTAGAGAGGGCAACATTTGAGGTGTAACCCTTCTTCAGGACTTGTATTTGGTGAGTCAAATTCAACCAGTGGTTATTCTGAACTGTTACTAGTGGGAGATTGAACAATGGAAATGCCATTGCATATTTGGGGGAGTTGGTTAGATTCTCACTTGTTGGAGATTGGTGGGTATATTACTTGCCTCTTATCAACCTTAACATAAAAGTCCTAGTTTTGTACATGGGCATGATCTACTTTTTATTCTGAAATGTCACAAATGATGCTAAATGTTCTGTACCCTTAGCAAAACCCCATTTCTGACTGTATGGTTGAATAGGCTGAGCGAGACTTGTTCAAGGCTGCAAGAGCAGAATTTTCATCATTGGGACTTAAGGGTTATGTAGAAAAAGTGGAGTTGAGGTTTCAGATCTGCCATGATTTCATTGAATAGCATAGCAGACTCGCTGATCTAGTTCTGTTACGACATCTTGTCATTTTTTTTGCAATATCTCCTTGACATTTCATTTTCACACAGTGCACTGATCCATTGATTGTATCATCTGTCAAATTATACTTGTAGTAATGATGCCAATAATTTCTAATGTTTTTCAAGAATTTATCTGCAAGGGGTATGAGTGTGGCAGGAAAGTTTGTAGCTAAGGCCACAATTCAATCAGTTATGTATTTTTTGTGTGGTACAGTCCCAATGGGTCAGGTAGCCAACTTCTCCGATTTGCTTTTGTCAAACGTTAACTCAGGGCTCAGTTAAAATCTCACTTTCCCATGATAAGGTATGCTGCATCTTGTGTTTCAGATTGTGGTATGACTTGTTTGGCTACTGGACCAAATTTGTTTAGAACACTGTGCTCTAGATTAAAATGTACATTAACAACTATTATGTCTGGGAGTGGGCAAAACTGCAGCTTTTGATCTAATTTTAGATCAAGTGGAATGATTGTTTCTTATGCCATATTTTTGTTTTCATTTTCGCAATAGGCTTCTGCTTCCTGGAGCTAAAATATAAATTTTAATTGGTTTTGGAGAGCCATTTTATTTCTACCAACTCTAGTAACTGTCACTAAAAGGCTGTTGTAACGTTGTTAATTTTTATTGTTTTTCCCTTTTCAGTACTTCAAAGCCCTTACAACCCAGTTCACAACAGGAGAAAATTACAAAGGTACAGTACACACCAAGCTTTACTGCAAAACATGGAAATTTGTGCAAAATGAAGTTCTGTTAATTCAGCATGGTAATTCATTTGAGATTTTGGAGAAGGTTTGTAGCTCAGGTTGTAAATTTGCTCACTGAACTGGTAGATTTATTCTGAGACATTTCATCACCGTGCTAGGTAACCTCATCAGTGAGCCTCCAGTGATGTGTTGGTGTTCTGCAATGGTTGCTGTTTATTTGTTTTGGCTTGTTGTGGTAGGTGACATCATTTCCGGTTCTGCTCCTCAGAGTGGTAGATGGAGTCCAAATCGATGTGTTTATTAATGGAGTTCCAGTTTGAACGCCAGGCCTCGAGGAATTCCAGTGCGTGTCTTTGTTTAACCTGTCCCAGGATGGATGTGTTGTCCCAGTTCTTTGTCTGTGTGTATGGATACGAGTGATTGGTCATGTCTTTTGGTGGCTGTTTGGTGCACATGTATCCTGATTGCGAGTTTTCTGCTTGTTTGGCCAATATAATGTTTGTTGCAGCCCTTGCATTTTATTTTGTGTGTGACATTGGTTCTGCTGGTTGTTGGTCCGGGTTCCTTTTAAATTGATCAGGAGCTGGTTGAGTGTGGTGGTAGGTTTTTGGGCTACCATGATGCTTAGGGGCCAGAGTAGTCTGGTCATCAGCTCTAAGATGTCTTTGTATGGCAGGGTGGCTAGAGTCTCTGGACAGGAAATTGCCTTCCTGTTAATGACTTGGAGATGCCGGTCTTCTTGTTTAGGTCTGTTCGGCAGGAATTGGCGAACTGTGCTTATCAGGTACCTGTTGTTCCTGAATATGTTATGTGCAAAAGGTGCATCACTTGATGCATACTCCTACAAAAGACAGGAGTGAAGCAAATGTTTTTATGGCAGTCAACACTGGTTGGTTTGTCACCATAAGCTTTGTAAATCAAGTTTTTTAAAAAACTTTCTCATTTTCACCATCTGTGATGGAATTTGAACCCATCTGCTCAGAACATTAGCCTGTGGTTCTGGATTATTAGTCCAATGACATTGCCATAACCTATCGCCTCCCGTTAACTATTAAGCAATACAGTAATTCGCTAATGTTGTCTCCAAAGGAGTTGAAAGCTTCCCTATTAGTAGATAGAGGCAATGTAGCATAAAATTTTAAATGATCAGGAAAGCTTTTAACCCTTTGAACCTTTAAAGACCAAACGAGACTTTGGTTTCTCTGCCTAAGCATTTATTCATGCATGCATAAAAGATGTACCCATCAAGGATGTCTCTCAACACTGATTTGTTTCAAATCAATGTTTGTATACTGTTCATACAGATAGTGGTTTTCCAATAAAATAATTACTCTTACACACTTATTATTTAAGTGTTCGTTCTAATTTCCATTCCAAATGAATGTATATGACTATTTTACAATCATATTTAAGATTGTACAAATGACAACTGTATTATCCAGTCAAATCATTAGATTCATTTCTGACTGTAAATATGCACATTACCAAAACACTCTACTGTTCTTCTACATTTTAAAGATGAAAGTGATAAAGGGTGTCTTTTTTTGACTAAAGCCTTATATTCACAACGTTTCTAAGTTAGTTATGTTTTAATTGACACTAAAAATATTTGTTTGTCTCAATTCCAGAGGATTGAGGGCAGAGTGGTAGATGTAATCTATATGGACTTAAGTAAGGCGTTCAATAAGGTTCCCATGGGAGATTGATTAGCAAGGTTAGATCTCTCAGAATACAGGGAGAACTAGCCATTTGGATACAGAACTGGCTCAAAGGTGGTGGTGGCGGGTTGTTTTTCAGGCTGGAGGCCTGTGACCAGTGGAGTACCACAAGGATCGGTGCTGGGTCTTCTACTTTTTGGTAATTTACATAAATGATTGGGATGCGAGCGTAAGAGGTATGGTTATTAAGTTTGCAGATGACACCAAAATTGGAGGTGTAGTGGACAGCAAAGAGGGTTACCTCAGATTACAGCAGGATCTTGACCAGATGGGCCATTGGGCTGAGAAGTGGCAGATGGAGTTTAATTCAGATAAATGTGAGATGCTGCATTTTGGGAAAGCAAATCATAGCAGGACTTATACACTTAATGGTAAGGTCCTATGGAGTGTTGCTGAACAAAGAGACCTTGGCATGCAGGTTCATAGCTCCTTGAAAGTGGAGTCGCAGGTGGATAGGATAGTGAAGAAGGCGTTTGATATGCTTTCCTTTATTGGTCAGAGTATTGAGTACAGGAGTTGGGAGGTCATGTTGCGGCTGTACAGGACATTGGTTAGGCCACTTGGAATATTGCGTGCAATTCTGGTCTCCTTCCTATCAGAAAGATGTTGTGAAACTTGAAAGGGTTCAGAAAAGATTTACAAGGATGTTGCCTGGGTTGGAGGATTTGAGCTATAGGGAGAGGCTGAACAAGCTGGTGCTTTTTTCCGTGGAGCGTCGGAGGCTGAGGGGTGACCTTATAGAGGTTTACAAAATTGAAGGGCATGGATAGAATAAATAGGCAAAGTCTTTTCCCTGGGGTCGGGGAGTCCAGAACTAGAGGATATAGGTTTAGGGCGAGAGGGGAAAGATATAAAAGAGACCTAAGGGGCAACCTTTTCACACAGAGGGTGGTATGTGTATGGAATGAGCTGCCAGAAGAAGTGGTGGAGGCTGCTATGATTGCAACATTTAATAGGCATTTGGATGGGTATATGAATAGGAAGAGTTTGGAGGGATATGGACCAGGTGCTGGAGGGTGGGACTAGATTGGATTGGGATATCTGGACAGGTTCGACCGAACGGTATGTTTCCATGCTGTATGCCTCTATGATTCGATGACTCTATTTCTTTCTTTGCTGTGAAATCAAGCTTAGTATTTCATTATCGTATTTCAACATTTCTTTAAATTGAGTAAGGTCATTCACTCTTTGACTTCTAAATCTCCCACCTTTCAATAATGATCTAGGATTCGAAAACTAGTTCTCAGCATATAATTGCTGTGGCTGACAAAACCTGTTCAAGTGTGGGGCTTTTGTTATTTGATCTTCTGAAGGCCAAAGATCGCAATTTCATGAACCTTGTCTTTTTTTTTAATTCAAAAATCGTATCATAGGATCATTTGTTTTTCAGGACCAAACAGAGAGTTAGAAACTATTCGACAAATCATGGTTGACTTTCTGCAAAATCACACTAGTACAAACAAGCCGCCTGCTTGTCCAGTACTGAGCACTGCAAGGTACAGTTGTTGAATGTTTTTCCCCTGTGACTCCATTTAGAACAATTAAAATGGAACTGTTCTTGCACATTTCAAGCATCTTTTTAAGTGTTGTAGTAACAATAATGAGGCTCCAATTGTCTGCAAAGCATGCTGTGTGACCTGTGGTTTTTGAGAGACATTGCAGTCTGTTGCACTCTTGTGGCATTGAGCAGTTAGACCTTGAGTTAATTTTGTAGCAAGTTACTAATTTTTGAGTGCTTGTGTAGTTTCTCCTTTTGTTTTCTATTTGAGTCTGGGACATTTTATCTACTTGCTCCACACTCCACGCTACTCCCAGCCCACCTCTGTTCCTTTTGCACCAGTTTATGGAAAATGGAAAAGCATGTCCCTGGTGATTATCTCCTCCTCCCTTTTCAGTGTATAGGTTTATTTGTTATATGTATAATGTCACTAAGTAGATCACTTTTTCTCCCAATTGCTATAAAATTGCAGAGAATTGGCTGATCGTCATGAGTCTTGGAGCGTTCCTGGTTTTAGTACCTGGATGTACAGGCAAGAATATCCTGAGTTCAATTCCCTGTTCCTGCTGAGTTTGATGAAAATTCAAACCATTGTAATTGACCTTTGATCCCATGATATATAGAGGGAATGTATTGTCCAGTGTTCCCGATCCAAATTTATGTTGCTCAAGACCTGCTTGAAATGTGATATGTCAAGAAGGTGAAGAAAAGATTTTGGTTTCACTGTCTGCTCAACAATCTCTTTGCCTGACAAAATGCATTATTGAGAGCAATGGTGATTTGGGTGAAGTACATGGTTATTGGTTTACTCCTGTTGTAAACAAGCAAAACTCTGCATTGAGATGATGGGAAAAATAACTAAAACACTTGGCTGTAAAGTTGTGCACTTTCCCCACATTGTGCTGACATGGCATCAAAAGCTAAATGTTCCAAAATGTATTGTCTTTTACTTTGCCATAGTCCAGAACATTAATTTAATTTCATTAAAAAAATTTGAAGCCAAATCCGGTGTGCGTTTTGACATGTAGAATTGATAGTCATAGATACCTTGTACATTTGCTGAGTAAAATGTCGTTTTATGAAAGGTTAATGGCCTTCAAAACATTTTCCTTTTTGTTTCAGCTCGAGTTCTGTTCTGTCTTTGTTGGGAAAACACCAGACGCACTATACAGCTGTTATATTCGAAAAAGAAGTTTCATATGTTGGTCGGGAGGTGAGTTTGAGTTTTGCTGACCTATTGTATCCATACTTATATGCTGTACTCTACCTTCTGATTGTCCTATCTACTTGACCATCCAACAGTATAGTCCTCACAGACGTACCACCAACAAATCCAAAGGTTTTCTGTCTTTTTTGTTTTACTTTGGCTAAAATGGAAACAAAACAGTGCTTGGAGTTGGTTTAAAATGGAAATAAGTCGGTGTGAATTTTGAGAAGGTTTGTAGCTCAGGTTGAGGTTCTGATTGTAAGCTTGATGTCTAAGCTGGCAGGTTTGTTTTTACACATTTCATCACCATGCTAGGTAACATCAGTGCGTCTCCAGTGAAGTCTTGGTGTTCTGTTCCGCTTGCTATTTGTGAGACTTGGTCTCTTAAGGTGGGTGATATCATTTCTGGTTCGTTTTTTCTCAGAGGTTGGTAAGGGGTCGAAATCGATGTGTTTATTGATGGAGTTCCAGTTTGAATGCCAGGCCTCAAGGAATTTCTGTGCATGTCTCTGTCTAGCCTGTCCCAGTCGAAGTGGTGTCCTCCTTAGTCTTCATGTAAGGATATCAGTGATAGTGGGACATGTCTTTTGGTGGCTAATTGGTGTTTGTGTATCCTGGTGGCTAGTTTTCTGCCTGTCTGTCCGATGTGGTGGTTACAGTCCTTGCAGGGTATTTTGTAAGTTATATTCGTTTTGCTGGTTGTTGGTATAGGGTCCTTTAGGTTCATCAGTTGCTGTTTGTGTGTTGGTAGGTTTGTGGGCTACCATGATGCCAAGAGGTCGGAGTAGTCTGGTGGTTATTTCCGAGATGCCTTTGATGTATGGTAGTGTGGCTAGAGTTTCTGGGAGTGTTGTTTCTACTTGTTTTGGTTTTTGTTTAAGAATCGGTGGACTGTGTTTATCAGGTACCCGTTGTTCTCGAATGTGGTGATTCGGTATTTTTCTTCTCGTTCTTGGGTGCTGCAGTGTGTTGTGGCTAGTTTAAATGTCCTAATGCAGCTCCGTTTGTGGGTTTTGGGGTGATTGCTTCTCTAGTTGAGTATTTGATCTGTGTGTTGCTTTCCTGTAGACACTGGTCTGCAGTTCTCCGTTAACTGTTCGTTCCACTGTGACATCTAGGAAGGGGAGTCTGTTCTCGTGTATGAACCAGTAAGGAGGATGATGGTGATGTTGTAGGTTTCCTCTAATTTATTCCATTTTTGTTGTGACAAAGGTGTCATCCACATAGTGGACTCAAAATTCGGGTTGGATTGTGGGGAGGGCCGTTCGTTTGAGTCTCTGCATTATTGCTTCTGCTAAGAAGACTGTTACTGGTGATTCCATGGGTGCTCTGTTGATTTGTTTCTAGGTTGTCATTGAAGGTGAAGTGGGTAGTGAGGTACAGGTCTACTAGCCTGAGGATATTGTCCTTGCTGCTGAAGTTGGTGCTGTCTGATATTTGTGTCCTTGGTTCGTCTAGTCATATGGTCAGTGTTTCTTTGGCCAGGCTGATGTTAATTGATGTGAATAGGGTTGTTACTACAAAGGAGAACAACATTTTGTCCTTTTATATCTCGGTGTCTTTGATCTTCAAAAATTCTTGGGTGGAGTGCATGGAGTGGCATGAGTCTTCTAGGTATTTCAGTTTCTGGTGGAGTTCCTTTGCTAATGTGTATGTCCACGTGCTCTAAGAGGGGCCCCCGGTTTGTTAACCTAGGTAATCCTTAGAAGCAGGGTGCATCGGATCCATCAGGTTTAATTTTTTGGAGATCTTATTAATTTGGCCTGATTTATAAAGCTTCTTCAATGTAGTTGTGAGACGGTTTTCTCGCTGTGGAGTCGGGTCCGTCACCAGGATTACAATGTTTCTGCCTTTTCTGAGTCCTTCTAGGGCTTTCCTGTGTATTGAGGGTGTTCCCTTCTTCCTTCCTGCTGAGTGTTGGTGCACCTGTCTGTCTGATGGGTTTCTTCTATGAGTCCATTGTCTTTCAAGGTTGATTCTAATGCTGCTAAGAAGTCCTTTTTGTCTGCATCTCTGTAGTTGCGTTCATCCCTCTCACTAGAATGGCTTTTTCTGTGGTCTGTTAGTGGTCATTCCAATAGGTTTTTAATCCAAGCTTCTGAGTTGGTTCTCTGTTAATTTTTAGTGTGAACTGGTCCAGTTTTTCTTGGAGGGATAGTTTTTTCTTGTTCTTCCCCTGCCATGCTGACTATCAGACAGGCGGTTGCACCAGCACTAAGCAGGAAGAAGGAAGGGAACACCCTCAACACACAGGAAAGGAAAGCCCTTGCAGGACTCAGTTTCTTTGGGTGAGCTGTTAAAACAAAACTCTGTTTATGAAAAGCAATCAGAGTAGTATTTACTTTGAAACAAGCTGATGATTTGTAATAGTTTATAATGATATTGATGTGTTTCAATTGTTATGATGTAATATGTTAAGTCTGTGTTTTCTCACAGGTAATACTTGATTTGATGCAGTATGAAAATATTATTGTGAAGCGAGTGTTGGATACAGACAAAAAGTTAATGGATAAACTTGGTATCCATTCAGTGCCATCTTGCTACTTGTTTTACCCTAATGGCTCCCATGGATTAATTTACATGTAAGTGTACGACAGCTTTTTGCAGAACAATGCATCAAGAACCCTTCACCATCTTTTACTAAATAAATATGATATTAATATCAGTAATGTTGACCATGAAGCTATCTGATTGACATAAAACACATCTAGTTTATTAATACCCTTTGTAGTGAAGGATATGTATTATCCTTAGTTGTGCCCATATGTTACTCCCAGATGCATGGCAATTTGACTCTTGGATGGCCAGCAAGCTATTCAATGGCCTGTTTCCACGCTATGGGTGGGGGGTGGTGTGGGGGGGGGGGGGGGGGGGGGGGAGAAAGAAGAGAGAGGGGGGGGGAGAAGAGAGAGGGGGGGGGTGTGTGGCATTGTTAATCAAGGGTAGTATTCCAGCAGCTGAGATCATGTTTGAGGCCTCTACCACTGAGGTAGTTTGGGCTGAGGTTAGAAACAGGAAAGGAGAGATCACCCTGTTGGGAATTTTCTATAGGCCTTCGAATTGTTCTAGGGATGCATAGGAAAGCATAGCAAAGAGGGAGTTAGTGGTCAAGCGAAGGAGCCATGGTTTACCATACAAGGTGAAGCTCTTGTCAAGAGGAAGAAAGTTTATGTGAGGATGAATGTGTGAAGGCTCAGTTAGGGGGCTTCAGAGTTATAAGTTAACCAGAAAAGATCTAAAGAGAGGGCTAAGAAGAGCGAGGTGGGGACATGAGAAGTTGTTGGCAGATAGGATCAAGGCCTTCTATAGGTAAGTCAAGAATAAAAGAATGACTACAATAAGATTTGGGCCAATCATAGATAGTACTAGAAGGTTGTGTGTGGAATCAGAGGACAGAAGGGAAGTGCTTAATGAATATGTTTTGTCAGTATTCACATTGGAAAAGGGCAATGTTAGTGAGAGCAGAGATACAGGCTACAAGATTAGATGGGATTGAGGTTGACAAAGAGGAAATTTGAGCAATTTTGAAAGATCTGAAAATACATAAGACCGCCTGGGCTGGATGGGATTTATTCTCTGATTTTGTGGGAAGCTAGGGAGGAGATTATAGAGCCTTTGGCTTCAATCTTGATGTCATCATGTCAACAGGAGTAGTGCCAGAAGACTGGAGGATAGCAAATGTTGCTCCCTTGTTTAAGAAGGGGAGTCGAGACAACCTTGGTAATTGTAGGCCAGTGAGCCTTATTTCAATTGTGGGTAAAGTGTTGGAAAAGATTGAGAGAAGGGACTTATAATCATCTGGAAAGGAATACTTTGATTAGGGATAGTCAACATTGTTTTATGAAGGGTAGTTTGTGCCTCGGTAACCTTTACTGAGCTCTTCGAGAAGGTGACAAAACAGGTGGATGAAGGTAAAGCAGTTGATGTGGTTCATATGGATTTCAGTAAGACATTTAATAAGGTTCCACATGATAGACTATGGCACAAATATGAAGCTTCTGGATTGAAGGTGATTTAGCAGTTTGGATCAGAAATTGGCTAGCTGAAAGACGACAGTGTGTGGTGGTTAATTGGAAATGTTCATTCTGGAGCTTCGTTATTAGTGGTGTGTCACAAGGATCTGTTTTGGGGCCACTGCTGTTCATCATTTTGGGCGTAGAAGGACAGGTTAGTAAATTTGCAGATGACACTAAGGTAGGCAGAGTTGTGGATAGTGCAGAAGGATGTTGTGGGTTACGGAGGGACACAGATAAGATGCAGAGCTGAGAAGTGGCATATGGAGTTTAATGCGGAAAAGTGGAAAGTAGTTCACTTTGGAAGAAGTAACAGGAATGCAGAGTACTGGGCTAATGTTAAAATTCTTTGCTGTGTAGATGACCAGAGAGATCTCATTGGTGTATAAATCCTTGAAAGTTGTCAGCCAGGTTGATAGGGTTGCTAAGAAGGCATGTGGTGTGTTGGCGTTTATTGATAGGGAGATTGAGTTTTGGAGTTGCGAGATCATGCTTCAGCTGTACGTGACACTGGTGCAGCCGCACCTGGAGTATTGCGAGCAATTCTGGTCACCGCATTATTGGAAGGATGTGGAAGCTTTGGAAAGGGTTCAGAGGAGATTTACTAGAATGTAGTCTGATATGGAAAGAAGGTCTTAGGAGACAAGGCTGAGGGAACTGAGGTTGTTTTCAGTAGAGAGAGGACAGTTGAGAGGTGACTTAATCGAGACATATAAGATAATCATAGGGTGAGTTAGGGTGAACAGTGAGAGCCTTTTTCCTCAGATGGTGAAGGCTAACCCAAGGGGCATAGCTTTAAATTGAGGGGTGATAAATTTAGGACAGATATCAGGAGTAGTTTGTTTACTCAGAGTAGTAGAGACGTGGAATGGCCTGCCTGCAACATCAGTCGACTTGCTGATGTCAAGGGCATTTAAATGGGCATTGGACATACATGTGGATAATGGAATAAAGATGGGCATCAGATTAATTTCACAGGTTGGTGCAACATCAAAGGCCAATACTGCGCTGTAATGTTCTATGTTCAGTGCTGAAAACTTAAGCTCCAGAACTTGCCTTCATCTGATTCCATAATTTCAGCAATATGGCTCCTAACTACCCTTTGAAATGACCTAGAAAGCTCTCGTTGTATCAAATCACTGAAAGGGTAGCAAGGCAGATTCAATCATGGTTTTCAAAGGTGTATTCGATAAGCATCTGATTGTGCAGGTGGTTATGGCTTGCAAAATTGTTTTTGCAGAGAACAAATAAGCACAGCTGACTGAACATACTGTAACCATTCTGATTGTGTCAGTTGCATGACCAACACTGCTTTTCCTGACTTGGATGCATTCTGCCAGGAATTGGCTAGTGGCTAGCTGCTAGCCTTCCAACTGCTGCTAAACCTGGTGGATCAAATTCAATATTGAATTGTTTTAGCTCTTGAAAACAAAGCTAAGCTCCAACATTCCGAAGTTTTGTTTGTAAACAATGTGAAATCCAAGTATTAATAGTTTTACTATTTAATAGGATTTTGATCTTCAACTTATTTGTGTTTTTGCTTCATCCCCTATCTCTTGAAAAGATTGAAAGATTAATGGTTTTGGGTGCAACAGTACTTTTGTCAGCCTGCATTTTAGTTTGGAATATTGGACATCTGATGGAGCTTAGACCATCATTGTTCATAAGTACAGTCCTCTAATGGACATCCTGTAGTTTTCTTACAAAGCAGATCTTCTTAAGCTGCATTTACAAGAAGCTTTTAAATTCACAATCAAATTTAGAATATGCATCAGAAATACATGAAATAACTTAATTCAGATTTGCATGGACAAATAAGCTTAAAATGTGTTTGTATCTCTGCTTGGAGTAACTTCAAAATCCTGACAAATGTTGACCCCAGTTCATTTATTGTGTACTTTTTCAACAAATGACTTAAAGGTTCCATCTAAGTCAAAATAATGCTGAATTGAGCATTTCCCCTCCTTGATTTGTATGTATGTAACCTTATTAATTTGCAATAAATGTCGTGTAAACAGCAGCACAATAAAGAAGTTAAAGAAAAGAGAAATCTAATGCTCAAAGTCGGAAAATAGAATGTGACTTGTAGAAGTATCCAAAAACTCGATCCTTAGTGAAAATTTCAATTGCAATTGGAATGCTATTTGAACTGTAAAACATGCCATAAAGGAATACCTTTGTGCATTGTTTGGGGCCTTCTGAATATAGGGACGAAAATGTTTTTCATGATTGCCACTCGAATGACGCCTTGTTTGAATTCTTTGAGGTGAAAAAATATTTTTTTTGTGATTTTCTAATTAACTTGTTCAGATGTTGTTGAATGTCTCTGGAGCAAGTAGGATGTGAATGAAACCTGGTTCTCTTGGCCCAGTAGCAGGACAATTTCACTGTGCCACAAGTTAATGCAGCACTGCCTTGCTTCATTTAGCTTGAATTTTGTAAGTCAACAAAGATAATCCTACAAGTTTAGCATGTTGATTATGGCATTTGTATTCTTCTGTTATTAACTTCTGAAAGGGAGTGGTCATTGTTTAAAGCACTATTAGAAAGCGAATTATATCTGTCAAACAGGCTATTTGTCAAGAAGCGTTTCTAATTTTATGTAGTTGAGTCCAAACGGTGTATATTGTGACGAAGAGTTATGGTATGGTTAATTGGAAACTTTTTGAGAAAAATAGGATTTTGATTTTTTGTGTGAAGTTGACTTTTAAGCAGAGTTGTATGTTTTGTAAGCATCAAGTTGTCACAGCATTTCCAAGGAATAATGACTTAAACTAAATGAGTAGGCTAGATAAGTGCAATAAACCAGTCAGTTAAGTTAGCAATTGAACGAAGAGTGGGAATGATGCTTCACTGAGGTTGAATGTTTGTGAATGATTTTGCTGGGCAAAAGGGTTGAATCTTTTTGCTGTTGATGGTAAGATCGTTCCGTATTGTTCCATATGTATGTAGGTTTGTTTTTGTATTCATTTATTGGAAGCATATTGGCAGCCTTGTATAAGTAAGTATGTCCAGTGATGACCACAAGATTAACAAAATCGCAAAAATAAAATTTGATGTTCTAACAAGGTAGATTTCATTCCGGAATCTGACTTGTTCATTGTTTCTATCAGTTTTGATCATAATTAGGGAAAGTGGCCTTGTATTTTGATATTTGGGCTTCCAAATCAAATCTAGCTCACTGATTTCACTTTCGCAAATGTCTGGCTGTCCACTTCAAATAGTTGGACATCCTTGCATGATATATTTAACTATCCTCTCTTCATAACTTGGTTGCATTTTGAGAAGCTCATGGCACTTTTGAGAAACAGTGCCATTCTAATGCTCAGTTTGTTCCTGATTGTGGGCAGTTCTGATCATTTTCACCAGTCCCTGAGTCTATCTCCAAATTAATTTCATTTAAAATTATCAACCAAACACAAAATATGGTTGTTTTTAATTTGAAGACAACTGTAACTTTGGATCCAGTTGTGCCATTTGCTTTCTTTACTTTATTCTGTCAGCAATGGCAAATCATTTGCCTTAAAGTATGCAATTAAGTGAACAAATGATAGCCAGTAACACCAAATCAAATACAATACCAAAATACATTTTAATTGCAATTGCATTGCCAACTGAAGCAAGTAAATATCCTAACTGTATGAAAACCCGTGACAATCTGAATAAGTGCAATAAAATCCTTTTTTTTCCGGTGTATGCACATCTGAGTTAATGGGCCAGAGGTAATTGCAGAATGAAGTGCACAGCTGAATGTGGTTAATGGAAAAATTGTGTAGAAGATTGTACCTGAAAATGTGTTGCTGGAAAAGCGCAGCAGGTCAGGCAGCATCAAAGGAGCAGGAGAATCGCCGTTTCAGGCATGAGCCCTTCTTCAGGAATGAGGAAAGTGTGTCCAGCAGGCTAAGATAAAAGGTAGGGAGGAGGGACTTGGGGCAGGGGCATTGGAAATGCGATAGGTGGAAGGAGGTTAAGGTGAGGGTGATAGGCCGGAGTGTGGGTGGGGGGGGCGGAGAGATCAGGAAGAAGATTGCAGGTTAGGAAGGTGGTGCTGAGTTCGAGGGTTGGGACAGAGATAAGGTGGGGGGAGGGGAAATGAAACTGGAGAAATCTGCGTTCATCCCTTGTGGTTGGAGGGTTCCTAGGCGCAAGATGAGGCACTCTTCTTCCAGCCGTCATGTTGCTATAGTCTGGCGATGGAGGAGTCCAAGGACCTGCATGTTCTTGGTGGAGTGGGAGGGGGAGTTGAAGTGTTGAGCCACGGGGTGGTTGGGTCGGTTGGTCCGGTGTCCCAGAGGCGTTCTCTGAAACGTTCTGCAAGTAGGCGGCCTGTCTTCCCAATATAGAGGAGGCCACATCGGGTGCAGCGGATGCAGTAAATGTGTGTGGAGGTGTAGGTGAATTTGTGGCGGATATGGAAGGATTACTTGGGGCCTTGGAGGGAAGTAAGGGGGGAGGTATGGGTGCAAGTTTTGCATTTCTTGCGGTTGCAGGGGAAGATGCCGGGAGTGGAGGTTGGGTTGGTGGGGGGTGTGGGCCTGACGAGGGAGTCACTGAGGGAGTGGTCTTTACGGAACGCTGATAGGGGAGGGGAGGGGAGGGAAATGTATCCCTGGTTGTGGGGTCCGTTTAGAGGTGGCGGAAATGACTGATGATACGATGTATCTGGAGGTTGTGGGGGTGGTAAGTGAGGACCACTGGGGTTCTGTCCTGGTGGCGATTGGAGGGGCGGGGCTCAAAGGCGGAGGAGCAGGAAGTGGAGGAGATGCGGTGGAGGGCATCGTCGATCACGTCTGGGGGGAAATTGCAGTCTTTGAAGAAGGAGGCCGTCTGGGTTGTTCGGTATTGGAACTGGTCCTCCTGGGAGCAGATGCGACGGAGACGAAGGAATTGGGAATATGGGATGGTGTTTTTACAGGGGTCAGGGTGGGAGGAGGTGTAGTCTAGATATCTGTTGGAGTCGGTCGGTTTATAGTAAATGTCCGTGTTGATTCGGTCGCCCGAGATAGAAACGGAAAGGCCTAGGTAGGGGAGGGAGGAGTCTGAGACGGTCCAGGTAAATTTGAGATCAGGGTGAAAGGTGTTGGTAAAGTCGCTGAACTGTTCAACCTCCTCGCTTCATCTTCCGCCTAGGAACCCTCCATCCACAAGGGATGAACTCCGATTTCTCCAGTTTCCTCATTTCCCCTCCCCCCCCACCTTGTCTCAGTCCCAACCCTCGAACTCAACACCACCTTTATAACCTGCAATCTTCTTCCTGATCTCTCAGCCCCCGTCCCCACTCTGGTCTATCACCCTTACCTAAACCTCCTTCCACCTATCGCATTTCCAACGCCCCTCCCCCAAGTCCCTCCTCCCTACCTTTTACCTTAGCCTGCTGGACACACTTTCCTCATTCCTGAAGAAGGGCTCATGCCCGAAACATCGATTCTCCTGCTCCTTGGATGCTGCCTGACCTGCGTTTTTCCAGCAACACATTTTCAGCTCTGATCTCCAGCATCTGCAGTCCTCACTTTCTCCTAGAAGATTGCACCATCATCTATAGTAATAGCTTGCTCTTTGTTGTTCATCTTGGCAATAAATCACTTCCAAATTTCATAATTGAAATTTTGTAACTTGCCTTAGTCAAATACTTAGCAAGATGATTATTTGGGTGACCCTTTTTCTAACTAAACTGCAAATCCAACTAATATTGAATGGGTTAAGGCGGTAAGATGCGTTTCTCAATCCCATTCTCCTGCCTTCTCCACATAATCGTTGATCCCCTTACTTGTCTACAATCTATTTATCTCCACCTTAAATACACTCTGACTTGACCTCCAGAGCCTTCTGTGGCAATGAGTTCCACAGATGCACCACCCTCTTGCTGAAGAAATGCCACCTCATCACAGTTCTGAAGAGTCGTCCCTTCACTCTCGTGCTGTGCCTTTAGGTTCTTATGTAAACTACTAGCAGGAACATCTTCTCTAAGTCCACTGTATCCAGGCCTTTTAGTATTCTGTAAGTTTGATTGAGAGTCCTCAACTGGAAATCTCATGACAAGCCCTTCATACCTGGGATTGTTCTTGTAAACCTCAGGACCCCTCCAACACCAGCACATCTTTTCCTTAGATACAGGGCCCTAAACAGCGATCAATATTCCAAATGTGGTCGTGAGAATGTGTATGGATTTAAGCAGGCAGGGAAAGAGTCATGTTCTGAGTTTTTGTGAAACGAGATTTTGCTGATCATGACTCAGATCAGATAGGAACTTACTGTTAACGATGGGGTGCTGAAGGCAAGGGTAATGGGTTAACAAGGTGGAAAAGCAGTCATTATGTAGAGGCATTTAACAATGTTGGAAGCATTCAGTATGTGAGGTCAGTATAACAAGGTGAGAAGTACTCATTATTTGAAGCCAGTTATTAATTGCATAACAACAGATGGCTTAATCTTTACTATTGACACTCGCTAATTGTAACAGTCACCCAATTAATATGTGTTGCCTTTTCTGGATGTTCCCCCCTGTAAAATGGCTATATAATTCATTAAGAAACTGCTGTTCGAGAGAAGACCGAGAACTCTTCTCTCTGTGCATATGGGTGATTGTTCTCTGTCCGTCCAGGGCCCAAAATAAAGCTGGAGGTAAAACTATACTGTGTCTGTCTCTGAGCATTTGCTTTGACTGAGGGAGGGGAAATGGGGTGACAGTCTGACCAGAGCCCTGTACAGCCTCAGCAATACAATTCAGTTCTTGAATTTTAGCACTTTGAAATGAATGCGAAGATTGCATTTGCCTCGCTAACTGCCAGCTGAAGTTGCATGTTAACCTTAAGAGAATCCTGAACTAGAATTCTGAAGTCTCTTTGAAACCTTTTGCCATTTAGAAAATAGTTTATGCCTCTTCTTCCTACCATGTGCATAACCTCATACTTGTCCACTTCTTCTTTTGCCCACTTTCCAATCCTGTCCCAAGTCCTCCTTCAGTCTCTTTGCTTTCTCAAACTTCCAGGCCTTCCATCTATTTTTGTCATCTGTAAACCTAGCAGCAATGTCCTCAGTTCCCTCCAGGATTGTTAATGTGTGTAATAGTTGTGGTCTTGACACTGACCCCTGCAGAACTCCTAATCAGTCTGATCCTAAAAATGACCCCTTTAGACACTCTCTCTGTTTTCTCCTTGTTACACAGTCCACTCTTCTCCAAACTGGTGCAAATCTCCACCTTGTTCACAGAAGGCCAAGCATTTCACCAGGGAGGAAAATTATGGTCTCGCTTCATGCGCACACTCTGCTTCTCACCCCCACCTCCAAAATCCTAATGACTGCTGGTGAGCTACAATGTTTAAAAAAAACAAGGTGGTTGACTTGTAAAACATGATTATGCATAAAGTGTGCAGGATAGGTAAACTGAGAAGAAGATAATTTCGAAGACATATTTTTCTTTCAAGAAGCTAACTTGCAGTGAGGTTGTGGATTACAAAATATTTAAATTATGATAACAGAACTTTCAATGCTGAAATATGGGAACACTCATTCAGAGATTGCTGCAAATCTTCATGCATTTCAATCTTGTTTCATGTGCAGAAATACACAACTATTATCTAAACCTAAATGCACGCCTAAGACTGCTACTTTGATGAAGTAGCTTGCTCCCTCAAGGGTATTAAATGCCACCTAAGCTTAACCACTTTATACAATCTCACTTTCCTTCGACAGGAGATCACAAACAGCAGAAACATTAATATTCAGTATTGGTTTTAAATTTGGTGTTTGGAATGCAGCCAGCAAAGTACTTTTAAGCCTGGTAGTAACTCTAGGCACTTTCTGCACACTTGTCACATTGTCTCACTTTCTGCTTTTCCTTGTAATAGTTTTCTTGTTGAAAATGGTGACGTGTTATTGTGTAAAGTTACTTAGGGGTAGAATTGGGGATGTTTGTTCTTTCCTCCTTTTTTATTTTCAAAAAGAGCACTGGCAAGGGTAAAAAGTACTTGCATATATGTATCAAATGATTGAAGCACCTCATAACTGTATAGACGTTAGACTGTTAATTCAGAGGTGTCATTAGCATTTTAATCATGCAGTTATGATTTAGCCTTTTTTGTTTTTGGTGCTTTACTAAGATATGTTTAAAAGAAATTCTCCCCAGCCAGGTGAAAGATATAAATTAGCTTTTACGCTTCCAAAATGACTGCGGTGGAGAGCAATCTCTGCTGATAGTATTAATGCAGATATTTAGTGCAATTTAGTTTAATCATGAGGTTTGGCAATGTTCATGTTTTGTAGTTTGGGAATATTTGAAGAGTTTGAGAATATCAAATTTCATTTGTATCTCAGTCCACCTCCTAGAACACATTCCACTTTGAAACAAAACGGATGAAGCTTCCTTGTTCCTATAAAAATGCATGTTGCCTTAATGTGAAGTAGTTCTGGTTTTTAGTATTAATTGCTTGCCTTAAGTAAAATTTGCACGCTTCCATCTTGAGGTTGAGTTTTGTCTGATTCAGTCTAAAATACTAGCAGTCTATTGTTTAACATCATTTTACAGTTCCCAGTTTTAATAATTTTACTTCAATTGCTATTAAGGGGCACATTGTATTCTCTATGGACATGTCTGTATGCTTTCAATTGTAATCCCAGTAACTTGACAGGATAAAAACACTTGTTAATCGTTGAAAACCTGTAATGTTCTTTATGTAGCAATGAATTCAAGTCTCCTTGTCATTTCATGACTAGTTATGCAATACGTTATTTAAGACAATGATGTTATGAGAATTTTTGTCTGATGTGTGAAATGAGCAAAAACACCATCGTTATTGCAATGAAGTCTGTCCATTGCTTTTAACCTTTTTAGCCTTCTGAATAAGCTGGCGTTGGTCTTCCTGGAAGTGTAACAGCTCTTAACCCTAGCTACTGTAACTCTTGTAAGATAACAGAAGGTAGCTTACCATGCATTTCAGAATATTTGCTGACTGTTGCTTCATGGATTAATGCTGCAGAACCACTGAGTTTAATGGAACATGCTAACATTTGTTGCCCATTTCACGTTAATAAAAGCACATTACCACAACTCAACCAATGAATGTGAATTGCCTATGTCTGGCACCAGCTTGCAGTTATAACTCATGAGAATTTTTAAAGAAACAAAATATATCGGCAGTCCATTTTTTAATATGTTCTTGACCATATGAGCAAAATACTTGCAATATATTACTTCCAATGTAACTTTCTCAATCTAAAAATTAAATCAGGTTATTTTAAGAATTCCTGTTATCATAAATGCTGATGCATACTGTAACATTTTTATCCCTGAGTCCTTTAATGTATTTTCAGAGTTACAAGGCTTTTTTGATTTATTTTACGATATCCAATAATTAGGTTCAGAAATGTTAATACACATCCTGTAGCAGGTAGGACCTGCTTTGACTGAGGGAGGGGAAATGGGGTGACAGTCTGACCAGAGTCCCGTACAGCCTCAGCAATACAATTCTGTTCTTGAATTTTAGCACTTTGAAATGAATGCGAAGATTGCATTTGCCTCACTAACTGCCAGCTGAAGTTGCATGTTAACCTTAAGAGAATTCTGAAGTCCCTTTGATCTTTGAAACCTTTTGCCATTTAGAAAATAGTTTGTCTCTATTCTTCCTACCAAAGTGCATAACCTCACACTTGCCCACTTCTTCTTTTTGAGGTAAGCAGCCTCTTGTAAGCTGTTAGTTCCTTGGGTGGAAGCAAATCACCTCCAAGAAGTTGCAGGGTTTTTTTTTTTGCTTGATTGAGTCCTGCCACATTACATGGTGGAATTTGAATTGAATAAAAATCTGAAATTAAGAGTTGAATGATGACCATGAAACCATTGCCGATTACCATTAAAAACCACTGGTTCACTCATCCCCTTAAGGGGAGAAAACTGCATCCTTACCTGGTCTGGCATATATGTGACTCCCGGTCCATAGCAATGGGTCTTAACTGCCCCCCAAGGCAAGTAGGCACGGGCAATAATTGTTGGCCTAGCCAATGAGACCCCATAAATGATTTTTTTTTTAATTTAGTGAAGTTCATTATACATGTGGAAGTTGTTTGAGAACTAATATTCCAATTTAATATTATACTTGAGTCTTGCAGTTGAATAATTTAATTCCATTGCTACCTCTGTTAGATGTTTTGGCTGTCATTTTCCTTGCCTCCCTCATATCCGTAATGATCTTAACCTGATTTTGGATTTTATTTTGAACGCCACTTCTGCTTTCCACAGGATTGTTTGCAGTGTATGTGATCTTATAATAACTTAATGGTTTCCTGTTTTTTGTTTGGTTGATGATAACTGGGATTGTTTCAAAACTAACTGAAGTATGAAGCATATGACTATGAAATTGTGTGCCTTCAAATACTTGGGGAGAAAATGAGAACTGCAGACGCTAGAGATCAGAGCTGAAAATGTGTTGTTGGAAAAGCGCAGCATGTCAGGCAGCATCCAAGGAGCAGAAGAATCGACGTTTCTGGCATGAGCCCTTCTTCAGGAATGAGGAAGGTGTAACCAGCAGGCTAAGATAAAAGGTAGGGAGGAGGGACTTGGGGGATGGACGTTGGAAATGCGATAGGTGGAAGGAGGTTAAGGTGAGGGTGATAGGCCGGAGTATGGGTGGGACCGGAGAGATCAGGAAGAAGATTGCAGGTTAGGAAGGTGATGCTGAGATCGAGGGTTGCGACTGAGACAAGGTAGGGGGAGGGGAAATGAGGAAACTGGAGAAATCTGAGTTCATCCCTTCTGGTTAGAGGGTTCCTAGGCAGAAGATGAGGCGCTCTTCCTCTGGCCGTCGTGTTGCTATGGTCTAACGATGGAGGAGTCCAAGGACCTGCATGTCCTTGGTGGAGTGGGAGGGGGAGTTGAAGTGTTCAGCCACGGGGTGGTTGGGTTGGTTGGTCCGGGTGTCCCAGAGGTTTTCTCTGAAACGTTCTGCAAGTAGGCGGCCTGTCTCCCCAATATAGAGGAGGCCACATCGGGTGCAACAGATGCAGTAAATGTGTGTGGAGGTGCAGGTGAATTTGTGGCGGATATGGAAGGATCCCTTGGGGCCTTGGAGGGAAGTAAGGGGGGAGGTATGGGCGCAAGTTTTGCATTTCTTGCGGTTGCAGGGAAGGTGCGGGAGTGGAGGTTGGGTTGGTGGGGGGTGTGGACCTGACGAGGGAATCACGGAGGGAGTGGTCTTTGCGGAACGCTGATAGGGGAGGGGAGGGAAATATATCCCTGGTGGTGGGGTCCATTTGGAGGTGGCAGAAATGACGACGGATGATACGATGTATCTGGAGGTTGGTGGGATGGTAGGTGAGGACCAGTGGGGTTCTGTCCTGGTGGCGATTGGAGGGGCGGGGCTCAAGGGCGGAGGAGCAGGAAGTGGAGGAGATGCGGTGGAGGGCATCGTCGATCACGTCTGGGGGGAAATTGCGGTCTTTGAAGAAGTAGGCCATCTGGGTTGTCCGGTATTGGAACTGGTCCTCCTGGGAGCAGATACGACGGAGACGAAGGAATTGGGCATATGGGATTGCGCTTTTACAGGGGGCAGGGTGGGAGGAGGTGTAGTCTGGGTATCTGTGGGAGTCGGTCGGTTTATAGTAAATGTCCGTGTTGATTTGGTCACCTGAGATAGAAATGGAGAGGTCTAGGAAGGGGAGGGAGGAGTCTGAGACAGACCAGGTAAATTTGAGGTCAGGGTGGAAGGTGTTAGTAAAGTGGATGAACTGTTCAACCTCCTCGTGGGAGCACGAGGTAGCGCTGATACAGTCATCGATGTAGCGGCGGAAAAGGTGGCGTGTGGTGCGAGTGTAGCTGCGGAAGATGGACTGTTCCACATATCCTGCGAAGAGGCAGGCATAGCTGGGGCCCATGCGGGTGCCCATGGCTACTCCTTTGGTTTGGAGGAAGTGGGAGGATTGGAAAGAGAAGTTGTTTGGAGTGAGGACCAGTTCAGTCAGTCAAAGGAGGGTGTCAGTGGAAGGGTACTGGTTGGTACGGCGGGAAAGGAAGAAGTGGAGGGCTTTGAGTCCTTTGTGATGGGGGATGGAGGTGTACAGGGACTGGATGTCCATGGTGAAGATAAGGTGTTAGGTACAGGGGAAGTGAAAATCATGGAGGAGGTGGAGGTATTGGGTTGTGTCCCGAACGTAGATGGGGAGTTCTTGGGCTAAGGACTCATGCTCCCTCGAGGAGGTTGAACAGTTCATTCACTTTACCAACGCCTTCCACCCCAACCTCAAATTTACCTGGACCGTCTCGGACTCCTCCCTCCCCTTCCTAGACCCCTCCATTTCTATCTCTGGCAACCAAATCAACACGGACATTTACTGTAAACCGACCGACTTCCACAGCGACCTAGACTACACCACCTCCCTCCCTGCCCCCTGTAAAAACGCAATCCCATACTCCCAATTCCTTCGTCTCCGTCGTATCTGCTCCCAAGAGGACCAGTTCCAATACTGTACAACCCAGATGGCCTCCTTCAAAGACCGCAATTTTCCCCCAACGTGATCGACGATGCTCTCCACTTCCCGCTCCTCCAATCGCCACCAGGTCAGTACCCCACTGGTCCTCACTTACCACCCCACCAACCTCCAGATACATTGTATCATCCGTCGTCATTTCCACCACCTCCAAACAGACCCCACCACCAGGGATATATTTCCCTCCCCTCTACTATCAGCGTTCCGTGAAGACCACTCCCTCTGTGATTTTCTCGTCAGGTCCACACCCCCCACCAACCCAACCTCCACTCCCGGCACCTTTCCCTGCAACTGCAAGAAATGCAAAACTTGCGCACACACCTTTCCTCCCCCCCATCTTACTTCCCTCCAAGGCCCCAAGGGATCCTTCCATATCTGCCACAAATTCACCTGCACCTCCACACACATCATTTGCTGCATCCGCTGCACCCGATGTGGCCTCGTCTATATTGGGGAGACAGGCTGCCTACTTGCAGAACGTTTCAGAGAACACCTCTGGGACACCCGGACCAATCAACTCAACACTTCAACTCCCCCTCCCACTCCACCAAGGACATGCAGGTCCTTGGACTCCTCCATCGCCAGACCATGGCAACACGACGGCTGGAGGAAGAGTGCCTCATCTTCCGCCTAGGAACCCTCCAACCACAAGGGATGAATGCAGATTTCTTCAGTTTCCTCATTTCCACTCCCCCCACCTTGTCTCAGTCCCAACCCTCAAACTCAGCACCACCTTCCTAACCTGTAATCTTCTTCCTGATCTCTCCGCCCTATCACCCTCACCTTAACCTCCTTCCACCTATCGCATTTCCAACGCCCCTCCCCCAAGTCCCTCCTCCCTACCTTTTTATCTTAGCCTGCTGGACACACTTTCCTCATTCCTGAAGAAGGGCTCAGGCCCGAAACATCGACTCTTCTGCTCCTTTGCTGCCTGATCTGCTGCGCTTTTCCAGCAACACATTTTCAGCTGCCTTCAAATACTGTTGACTTTATCATATCTGTGTTTCTGTCCACCTGTAGTTGAGTAAATACATGACCCAAGTAGCTCAATAATAAATTAGTGTATTATTAAGACTTGATCTTTTGAATGATCAGTAAGGAGCAGCTGAGAAACTAGCCAATCTAGGAAATCTAGCAAACGTATGTCACTTAGTACAATATCTGTATCAACAATCTAATTTGAATAATTCTCATCCTTTCATTTCTTTCCTTTCTACAACAGGCAGAAGCCTTTACGATCATTCTTTTCTTCATACTTAAAGTCTTTGTCAGGAGTAACCAAGAGACCGTCTTTGCAATACAATGCACCTGTTTGGCAGAAGGATGAGGCAATAAGTCTAATAAAGCCATGGAAGTATTTTGATAGGTAAGCCTTTCCAAAACTTGATCACTTTAAAGCAGATAATCAGGTTGTGAACTTATGGGAAAGTAAAATGTTTTAGATTTATATCTGCGACATTTTCTGTTTTATTTATGTCATTCTTTGCAACTCCATCCAGAAGTGTGGATATTCAGTCAAGAATGTTCAAGATAGAGCTCGATGGCATTCAAAAATCTAAGGGAATATAAGGGTAAATAAGTGAAATGAAAATAAGTGGCCAGACATGATCCTATTGAATGGCAGATCAGACTTAAGAGATCATATGGCTATTCCTGCTCTCATGTCCTTGCGTTAAGCACCATAACATTATGATCTGCTGAATTGGAATATTGTAATTTCACAGCATGACGTGTTGATATCACTTCATGGTGAAGCCTGCAGCAAATCTGGTCCTCTAGATGACTGAAAGTTCTTGTAAACATTGAGCTTTCTGTGGCCTACTTGATACAGTAAAGAGGGAGCATTAACTGTTATGTTTCGTCTTTTGTCCATTGCCCAGTGGAGCTGCTTCAATTTACTATTGCTTTCAAAATTCATCCTCAGTACTTTGTTTTAAAAAAAAACCTTCTGCTCTAACTTCATCCATATTTTTCAGTGAGTTTGAACAGAAAGTGGACAAATCCAATTCTGCTGTTAATGTAAACCAGAACAAAGTGTTCCGGTCTTGATTCTTTCCCACTGTATTGCCTTTACCAAGCATGATTATGGTGGTGGAAAATACATCTATTTTATAGATGTATGCAATGTCCCTGTTTGTATACAAATATACAACATATTGTGCGCAAGTTTATATAGAATCTTTGTGTTTCTGGACATCTGAGTGTTTTAGAACTCCGAACTGACTCTGGGCAGTACTGTTTGTCAATAAACCTTTTATTTGAAGTCAGTTCTTTATCGCAACCACTGATATGATGTTGAGATCAGAAATTTTGTATCTAAAGAGCAGCAATGTCCCCTGAAGAAGTGAACAAAAAATATAATTTTTCATTTCAAAAGGCTGAAGAATCTTATCCTGTGATGAATTGGTCCTAACTGGTAATCATTTCTGGCTTTTCTTTGATTATGTATATGTATCAGTAGCTTCGCATTCCAACCAAGCTGCTTCCCAAAATAAGTTTCAATTCAACTCTTGCCCTGACTTGGGTAAGGAAGAACACTGCAGCACGCATTAAATAGATCACATAGACAAATGAGAATGTGATTCTGCTACCTGTTGGCAAGGCAGGGTAGTGCAGTTTGATGTAGAAGATGAAAGGAACAAATCCTGGTTCTGGTGAAGATCTGAAAACAGTGCATGTTTAGACAAAAATAATGAATGTAAGCATTAGATCTTTGTTTTAAAGCCAAAACTTGTGATTCCATCTTGATTAACATTATGTATTGCTGAACTTTGATGACTTCAATGGCCAGGAAAACAAATCGTGCTTTTACAAATACATGCCAATAACAAAACAATGGCAGGAAAGGGGGTTTAATGACCATTATTAATGCTGCTTGTATGGCAGAGTTACAGAACATAGAACATTACAGCGCAGTGTCGGCCCTTCAGTCCACGATGTTGCACCGACATGTGAAACCAATCTGAAGCCCATCTATCCTACACTATTACATTTTCATCCATGTATTTATTCAATGACCATTTAAATGCCTTTTAAAGTTGGCGAGTCTACTATTGTCGCAGGCAGGGCGTTCCATGTCCCTACTACTCTCTGACTAAAGAAACTACCTCTGACAGCTGTCCAATATCTATCACACCTCAATTTAAAGCTACGTCCCCTTGTGCTGGCCATTACCATCCGAAGAATTAGGCTCTCACTGTCCACCTTAACTAACCCTCTGATTATCTATGTCTCAATTAAGCCATCGCTCAACCTTCTTGCTAATAAAAACAGCCTCCAGTCCCTCAGCCTTTCCTTGTAAGACCTTCCCTCTATACGAAGCAACATCCTAATAAATATCCTTTGAACTTTTTCCAAAGCTTCTACATCCGCCCTATAATGCGGTGACCAGAACTGTACGCAGTACTGCAAGAGCAGCCACGCTAGAGTTTGTACGGTTGCAGCATGACCTCATGGCCAGGAATGTCGATCTCTCTACCAATAAAAACTAACAAGTTGTAGGCTGCCTTAACAACCCTATCAACCTGGGTGATAACTTTCAGGGATCTATACACATGGACACTGAGATCTCTCTGCTCATCTGCACTGCCAAGAATTACTATTAACCCAATACTCTGTATCCCTGTTGCTCCTTCCAGAGTGAATCACCTCTCACTTTTCTGCATTAAACTCCATTACCCACCTCGCACCCAGCTCTGCAGCTTATTTCTGTCCCTCTGCAACCTGCAACATCCATCAGCACAATCCACAACTCCACCAACCTTAGTGTCATCCGCAAATTTACTAACCTATCTTTCTACGCCCTCATCTTTGTCATTTATGAAAATGACAAACAGCAGTGGCCCAGAACAGATCCTTGTGGTACACCACTTGTCAGTGAACTCCAGGATGAACATTTCTCATCAATCACCACCCTCTGTCTTCTTTCAGCTAGCTGATTTCTGATCCAAACAGCTAAATCACCCTCAATCCCATGTCTCCATATTTTGTGCAATAGCTTACCATGGGGCACCTTATCAAATGCCTTACTGAAATCCATATACATCTCATCAACTGCTTTACCCTCATCCACTTGTTTGGTCACCTTCTCAAAGAACTCAATAAGGTTAGTGAGGCATGACCTACCCTTCACAAAACAGTGTTGACTATCCCGAATCAACTTATTCCTTTCTAGATTATTATAAATCCTATCTCTTATAACCCTTTCCAACTCTTGGCCCACAACCAAAGTAAGGTTCACTGCTCTATAATTACCAGGGTTGTCTTTACTCCCCTTCTTGAACAAGGGGACAACATTTGCTATCCTCCAATCTTCTGGCACCATTCCTGTAGACAATGACAATGTAAAGATCAAAGTTGATTTTGTTCAGAATGAATTTTTTAATTGTCTATTTCTTTGGCTTTTGTGTCGTTATTTTTGTTAAATGACATTCTTAAGTAGCTTGGAAAATCTGCAATGCAAATAAAAATTTGCTCCTTCACAATATTTTTATTGTGCTCCTCAATGCTTTTAAGGTTTAAGTGAGTTCTGATATAGAATTCATAACGCATTTGTCAACCAGTGCACAAATTAAGGAATGCTTTATTTTGGGTGAGAAATAAACAAAGATCAGATTGTTGATTGCATGTTGGCATAAAATAAGAGAATTTAATAGTTAACATCCTGAAACTGCAGGAGACTTAAATTATTAAAACTTCACTGTTTTTCTGTTGTGGCATTAATCTGTCACATTGAAGCAAACATTTACCTTGACATTGTCACTAAAACTTTAAACCTGTCTGGCACAGAAAAGGAAAAATGAAGTTTCTGCTACCACCTTTCTTAATAATGAAAACTAAATATGTCAATTAAACAAATAATAGGCATTTATTTGAAATGTATTTGTTTCAAGCCTCCCTTTGCTTTCAGGAGTAAGGTGTATATGGCTGATCTGGAGTCTGGTTTGCACTATTTACTACGAGTGGAACTTGCTAGTCACAAGATATTGGAAGGGCCAGAGCTATCTACCCTTAAGGACTTTATTACAGTCCTGTCTAAGGTGCGTTTTTAATTTGGTAACTATTTTCAAGAGACCATTTAATGTGAAAATAGAAGTATATTCCTGTGGAGGCATCATTGAAGCTCCTTTAAATGCCAAGACTGGTTATATGATAAAGAACTTGTATTTATGTTGTCATAACCCTGGACCTTTCAAAGAATAGTCACTGCTGTCAGAAGTGCACAGGACGATCTTATAAATGGCATGCAATTGACCAGATAATTGTTTTTGGTGACCTGATTGCATGGAAGGTGTACCTTCATTTTGTTCCAATATCTGGAATGTGACAAACCTCGTATGGCCTCATGGAAGACTGATGTTGAAGCCATTGTGATTTGAAGAAGACTCTCCACTGTTTGGGGTCATACCTAACAGAAAACAATATGGTAGCTGTTGGAGGCCAATCATCTCCGCTTCAGAACATCACTGCAGGAGTTATCAGGGTAGTGCTATAGACAGAACCATCCACATCTCTCCTTCATTGTAAGATCAGAAGTGGGAATGTTTGCTGATGATTGCTCAGTGTTTGGTTCTATTTGCAATGCCACAGGTAACTAAGCAGTTGGTGTTTCCACGCAGGATGACCTAAATGGCATAAAAGAACCTTCAATTGAAGTAGGACAAAGCAGTTCACTTCACTGGCATCCTGTCCATATTTTTAAACATGCACATTTTCCACCACGGGTGTGTCATGGCTACAATGTATATCCATCTACAAGATGCACTGCAATAACTCACAATGACATCTTTGAAAGAACCATCCCAAATTCAACATAGCAAACCATTTCCATTTGAAGTATTCCAAATAATCATTTGAAACATGAGACTGTAAATCATCGGTTATTTTGTGAAAATCTTAATTTGTTTCTCATTTCTGAATCCAAGATGTTACTGAGAAATCCTGTGAAAGTAATATAGCTTGCGCTATTGAAATTGATTTTTGTTAGGCTAAATATTAATGAAAGCAGTACAAGATCATGTCATGAAATTATATTGTTGTAAATGCATTAAAATGTTACCAGACCAATTGCATGTGTCTTTAGGTAACCCAATGGTACCAGATGACAATGTCTTTTGAAGACATTGTTTTAATATTCCCTTGAGAAAACAGTTGCTGTTTGGAATTCAAGTACTGAGTTAGGAAAAATGTGAATTGTTGAAGAAATGAAAATAAAGCTTGTGTAATTGAGTATCTCAGGTTTTGTGGTTCTGTGCAATGTATATGACAGACCAGGCATTAGGCTAAGCTGGTCCATGCAGAGTTTATATACTAGCCTGCATGATTATTTGAACGATTGATTGGATTTGTCAGAAATGATTATTGGGTGGGTTGTTGGGGGCTCTATTTTGTGGTCATCATGTTACTTGGCTGAGTATAAGTTTTTGGTCAAGGTGTCAGGTATACCCCAATGGTAGGATCATGAAACAGTGAAAGCCAGTGAATTTTGAAATGGACGAAACAAATGTGTCTGTGTCACAACAAGAGGTGAAAACGTTTGGAGCATTGAAAAAGAATTTTAACACATATTTTACATGTGATGCAGATGACACCAAAATTGGAAGCGTAGTGGACAGCAAAGAAGGTTACCTCAGAGTGCAACAAGATTTGGATCAGATGGGTCAATGGGTTGAGGAGTGGCAGATGGAGTTTCATTTAGATGCATGTGAGGTGCATTTTGGAAAGGCGGATCAGAGCAGGACTTATACACTTAATGGGAAGGCCCTGGGGAGTGTTGCTGAACAAAGACCTTGGAGTGCACCTTCTCTCTCTGCTGTGTTATTTATATCATGCATCATGGCACACAAGGCTGATGTGACACCAAATTAATTTTGAAATATGGCATCTGCTACAAATTCTGCTCTCTGCACATTGAGGTACCAAATAGGGTTCTGAAAAGATGCACTTCCTGCATTTGTTCTCTGCTTCCATCAATATTGTTACAATTGTCTATTTTTGTTTGAATTTCATGAGAGTGTCTGTGACCAGTTTTCAAGTTCTTCCTTCCTTTTAGAGAAGGAAATAAACTTAGTTATGAGGAATGGACGTCCCAATCCATGAAAATCAATATTGGAGATCACAGGAACAATGACTGGACCTTACACACTTCCTTCCTTTTTGATTCAGCATCTCCAAGGATGTGGAGGTTCTGGACACAGTGCCTGTCAGCGATCTGGGGGAAAATGAGAAATTGTGCATCCCACTTACCATTGATCGTATCTTCATGTCTTAAATGGCTGGCTTGAACGCTTTCTTCCTTCACTTTTTAGTTTGTAAATGACAGCCCTAAAGTTAAAATTTGCATTCGAAACATGTATTTTGCCAACCAATTTCAGCATAATTTCCCTAAATGCCTGTTTGTGTACACGTTCAATTGAGAAATGTTATCCATATTTATCGATAAAGTTTTCCAAATATGTGTATTTGAGAGTTTTCAGAAACTGATTATTTTTTTAATCCAGTTATATCTAGGTCATGGTCTTGTAAAATCCATAGCAATTGCATTATTGCTGAAACCAACATTTTCACTTCCTCAATTCTAATATTTGAGTGTTCCTTCTTGCTTTTCATTTTGTCCTGAGTACTGATGATTCTTCCTGGGAAGACACAGGAATAAACATTCTGTTGGATCCTGCAGCACTTCTGAGCACTGGAAATCAGACCCAAGCCTGTTATCACTTTGCTTCAAACTGTATTGCAATCTGAGTTATGTAAGCCAAGGAATTGTTCATGAAGTGAAGTTGGGTGTACTGCTCACTTACTATCTAATCATTTTGTTTCCTTTTAAACTTTACTGATTATTGCATTCTGAAGTACCTTTAATGTTGATTTGAGTGCCAACCTGTGTTTCCATCTTGTTGCTGGTATGAATACATGTTTTTTAAGAACCCTTGTTTGTGAAATATGAATCTATTATCTGACTCCCTTCGCCATGTGCTGTAGTGTTTCTAGTAGCATACCATTTTAATTTCAAGTGGGAAAGAACCTGGGCCATGTAATTCCACTGCTGTAGGCTCTGAAGTGCTTTTTCAATCGGATAACTTTGAGACACTGTCTCTCTTTCAAGTTGAAATTGAGTGAGTTGTCTGTTGTCATAAATATCTTGTTTCATGTCTAGTTGTTGAATACACCTATTTCCCCTCAGCTTGTAGGCTGTCTGTCTCTGCAGCTGCTTGAGAGTCGCAATTTGACTTCCTTTTGATTTTGTCACTATCTTCTACTTGAGCATGTTTTTCAGAAAGTGATTTATTGTTTTATGGAAGAGGCACTATTTTTAACTGCTTGTCCCTGAGATTTCATTACTCAGTGGCATATTTATTATCTGCTGTCAGTCCACAGAACCATAGAAATGATATAGCACAAAAGGGGACCATTTTCCCTTTGTAATCCCATTTTAGTGCACTCAACCCATAGTCCTGCAGTTTTCAGCACTTAATGTGCAGTTCCAGGTTTTTGTTTTAGTTTAAGGTTTCTGCCTCCACCACCAACTCAAGCAGTGAATTTGGGACACCTACCTTTTATTGACTAGTCTGCCATGTGAGCTCTTATCAAATCCCTAGCTAAATCCAGGTAGACAACATCCACTGCACTACCCTCATTGATCCTCCTTTTAACTTATTCAAAAAGAACAATCAAATTTGTAAAGCATCTCCTTCCCTTAATAAAGCCATACTAACTATCCCTGACTAGTCCATGCCTTTCAAAATGACAGTTTATGCAATCTCACAGGATTGATTCTAACAATTTTCCCATGACCAAAGAAAGACTAATTGTTTGTCATTTCTTTCGTACCCTTTTTAAACAGAGCCACGCTTGCATTCCTCCAGTGCTTCACCTGTGTCTATAACGAAGAATAGAAACTAATCCTCAAAGCAACTGCTAATCCTTCCCTCACCTCATTCAGCATCCCAGGGAACAATCCATCTGGCCCTGGTAGTTTATCCACTTTCAAGGATTCTGATTCCTTGAACACTTTCTTTCTGTTTTTGATTAATTTGTTCAATATTTCACAGTGCTCCTGTTGGACTACTATGTCCACATATTCCTTTGCCTTTGTGAATACAAAGATGAAAAATTCATTTAAAATTCTTCCCATATCCTCTATAGTTTCACACAAATTCCCTTCTTCATCTCTATGTCCCATTTTTTTCCTTAGCTATCCTTTTGCTCTTTACATACTAGTAAAACTTATTTGGGTTTTTCTTTTATTTTGCTTGCTGATTTTTTTTTTAATGTCCTCTCTGATTTCCTTATTTCCTTTTTCACTTGATCCCTGTACTTTCTATGCTCTTCCAAGCTATTTGCAGTGTTGAGTTTTGTTTTGTGATTGTCGTAGTCTTTCCTTTTGTGTTTAATATTCCCCTGTATTTTTCTATGGCAGCACCATTCTTAATTTTGGAAGGGACATGTCTGCTTTGTGTCCTCAGAATCTTCCTTTTCAGTGCCTCCCCCAAAGCACAAACAAAGAAATTACAGCACAGAACAGGCCCTTTGGTCCTCCAAACCTGCGCCAGTCCAGATCTTCTATCTAAACCTGTTGCCTAATTTTGAAGGACTCTATCCCTCTGCTTTCTGCCCATTTATGTATCTATCTAGATATATCTTAAATGACACTATCGTGCCTGTCTTTGCCACCTCTGCTCGCAACCCATTTCAGGCATGAAGAACTTTCCATCCGTATCTCCCCTAAACTTTTCTTCTCTCACTTTGAACTCGTGACCCCTAGTAATTGAGTCCTCCACTCTGGGGGATAAAGTTTCTTGCTATCCACCCTGTCTGCACGTCAAGATTTTGTAGGCCTCAATCAGGTCCCCCTCACCCTCCTACTTTCCAATTGAAAATAATCCTAATTTACTCAACCTCTCCTCATAGCTCGCACCCTCCAGACCAGGCAACATCCTGGTGAACCTCCTGTGCACCCTCTCCAAAGCATCCACATCCTTTGGGTGATGCGACAACCAGAATTGTACACAATGTTCCAAATGTAGCTGAACCAAAGTCCCATACAACTGTAACATGACCTGCCAACTCTTGTCCTCAATACGTGTCCGATGAAGGAAAGCATGCCGTGAGCCACCTTGACCACATATTGACCTGTGTTGCCAACTTCAGGGTACCATGGGCCTGAACACTCACATCTCTATGTACATTAATTTTTCCCAGGGCTTTTGCATATACCATTATAGTTTGCTTTTGAATTGGATCTTCCAAAACTCCTCACTTTATGTTTGCCCGGATTGAACTCCACCTGCCATTTCTCCATCCAACTGTCCCATCTATAGATATTCTGTTACATTTTCTGACAGTCCCCTTCACTATCTGCTACTCCACCAATTTTAGTGTCAACTGCAAACTTGCTAATCAGACCACCTATACCTTCCTCCAGATCATTTATGTATAAGACAAACATCAGTGGTCTGATCACGGATCACCTTTGTGGAACACCTCTGGCCACAGTTTTCCATTTTGAGAAACTCCCTTCCACTACCACTCTGTCTCTTGCTGCCTATCCAGTTCTCTATCCATCTAGCTAGTTCACCCTGGACCCCATGCACCTTCACTTTCTCTATCAGCCTAATATTATCCTTGCCTTACTGAAGTCCATGTATATGATATCTACAGCCCTTCCCTCATCAATCAACTTTGTCAAGTCCTCAAATAATTCTATTAAGTTGGTAAGACATGACTTTCCCTGCACAAAACCATGTTGAGCCCATTTTCTTCCAAATGTAAATAGATACTATCACTCAGTATCTTCTCCAGCAGCTTCCCTACCACTGACATCAAGCTCACTGATCTATAATTACCTGGATCTTCCATGCTACTCTTAAACAAGGGGACAATATTAGCAATTCTCCAGTCCTCCGGGACCTCACCTGTGATCAAGGATGCTGCAAAGATATCTGTTAAGGCCCCAGCTATTTCGTCTCTCTTTTACCTCGGTAACCTGGGATAGATCCCATCTGGAACTGGAGACTTGTCAACTTTAATGCATTTTAGAATAGAAGAAGTTTTTTTTAATATGCTTAAGTGAATGCAGTAAATGCTCCACTCACTTTTCTCTGGAGGCTATTCGACAGGAGAGTATTGTGGACTATGTGGGTACTTTATTTCTCTTCCAGTCTCCATTCTGGATTCATCTTCTACCCTTGAAGAAGACCATGGGTAGGAGAAGACTTCAACTTGAATTTTTTGACCAGTGAAGAAATTTGTGTTGCACTAGCATAAATTCAGGACTCTTAAAGCATATTGTAGGCATTGTAGTCATTCTAATTTGATCTCATGTATGTTGTTCTTTTCTTTCCCCACTCTCCTTCCCCATCCTTGATCATGCCTGCAGTCAGAGTCCTGTAAATTGAATGTGCACCTTCAGCTGTCATGACAAAGGCCACAATGCTGTATTATTAGTTTGTTTCATGTCAAAACACAGCAAGTTGCAAATATGCCCACTTTTAGCACAATTTTGTTTGCACTTTTTTAATTTCCATGGACTGCCAGTCTGCCCTGTAATACAGGTGGAGCAACTCTGCTTAATCCACACAGGATTATGTGCTGAGCCTAGATTATGATTCCTGATTTTGGCACAAAAAACATATTGCTGTTCTTTTTAATTTGAAGTATATCTCAAATCAAATAAACTATATTGCTTGCAAAGCTCTCTTTTGAATTGAAATTTCATTTGTTAATCATGTGAAACACAAACTGCCTACAACAATTTGCAGATGCTCCTTGGTGGCAGAAGGAAATCTAATAGAGTAATGAACCATACCATCTGTTATTGGGATTTAGCAAGCTTAAGGTAGATTCTGTGTTGTATTTCTGGAGAGGAAGAGAGGGAAGAATCACATGGTAGGATAGTGAGGGGTATACTTAAAACCTATTTATTTGGGAACATTACACAGCGAATTCTCTTTCATTTGCCCTTAGGATATGGGTGTCACTGGCAAGGCCAATATTTACTGTACATCCTAACTGCCCATGAGAAGGTAATGATGAATTGCCTTCTGGAAGTGTTGTCATTCATGTGGCAGTTATACCCACAATGCTGTTGGGATGAGAATTTTGACCAGGGACAATGAGGGTTTATATTTTATAGTCAAGCTGGTATTGCACTCAGCCTTATGAGAAATAAGGTCAGTGTTGATAAACAAATAACAGCTGATTTGATTTCAAATTCTGTTCCATGTTTTACCCATCGAGATAGGAAGGAGGCAGGGAAAGATTGCTGAGCTTTGAGACAAAATTGAGGATTGTTTCTTTGTCTGTCTCAATACAGTTAACATTTTTGCTTGTGTTCTCAACTTACAATTTGCAAAATTTAAAGTGTTTCTGCAAACATGCGATCGTTTAACATTGTCATTATTTGAGAAAATGGGCAGAATTCAGAATTGGACAAACTACTATTCACCTGCACTCATCATCTTTTTCCCACAAGGCCATTCTCTTTTCATATCCCTTTTCCACTTGCCCTAAACTATCTGACTCATTTCTTGAATGTCTTCAATCACAGACTTCAGTAATTCCACAGTCCCCCAAGTCTTTGTTTTTTCAAATTTAATACATTTTTCTAATCAAACTGTTCAGCGATGCTATTTCACACCAGTGGAGCAGATGGGACTTAAACCGGGTATCTTGGTTCAGGGTAGGGACACTCCCACTTCCCCACAAGAGGGCACCTCCCTTGAGCATGACTGGCTGTATATCTAAGAAACTGATCGGAGTGATAATAGGATTTCACATGTGGTTTACTCTAAACCCATAACGAAAATGAATGCCTGAAATAAGCACAAGACAGTACTGTCCTGTAACCTAAAATCTTAACTTTTTTATACAAAAGTTAACTGGGAAATGGCTCTCAGCAAGCAAGATTAGACCATCATTATCAATCGCTGGATAGGTCTGTTAAGCTATAAATTGAGCACGCTGAAGACTAACTATTGAAATGGAAAACCTTCTATCACAGGATTCGTCAAATGGTCATATCTTGTTTCTTTATTAATCTTCAGCTCCTAAAGAAATCTGGTTTGACAAGTAACTATTTTCCTATTCTTTCACAGTTGTTCCCTGGTCAGCAACCAGCAGTGAAGTTACTGGAAACACTGCAGGAGTGGTTAGTCAGCCTCCCATTGGATAAAATCCCATACAATGCAATCCTCGATTTGGTGAATAACAAAATGAGGGTAAATATCTTGTATGCCACTGAAACCACTACCTGATATGTCCTTTATGCAAGGATTTTGTTTCTTTTGAGTTGTAATGTCTCAGGCTTCTGCAGATAATACAAATATAGTGGAAAGATCTTCTGTTAATCAACTGAATTTATTTTGGAAGAAACTAACAGCTATGACTCTTCAATTTGCCATTACCATGTGAATAAATATTATTTCCTCATTTTCTAACCCTTTTTTTAACAGCTGAGATTTCAATCAAAAAAACCATATCTTTAAAAGTATATTTCATCATTTGAAAATACTTGCCCACAAGCAAAGTTCTCTCTAGCCATTCATGGTTTTAGCTTAACCTTTGGTTCTCATTAGCCCTCCAGCTATATTTGTACCTGTAAACTTAGCAACAGTGCTGTCAGTTCCTTCATCCAGATAATTAAAGTATAATGTGAATAGTTGTGGTCCCAACATGAACCCCTGTGGTTTCTCCACTAGTCACTGGCTGCCATTTGAAAAAGAGCTCCTTTCACCCAACAGCGCTGCCTCTATCTATGCCAGTACCTTGACCCTAACACCATGGGCTCTTATTTACTAGTTTCCTGTGTTGTATCTTGTGAAAGGCCCTCTGGAAATCCAAGTAGATCACATCCACATGCTTGCTATCTCCTCCACGACTTGGTCTCCACAGTCTTGTATAGTAGAAAATTCCCATAGGTTTTACAAGCCTCTAGTGCAGCAGATTTTCCTTTTCAAAGTCCAGCGTTATCAACCGTGTTACTTGAGAAAATGACTTCCTTTTCCAGACTACTCAGGTAAAACATCATTCTGGCATCGAGCCTATCCAGCTGTGTCAAGATGTTTGTACGTCCGAATGTATGATGACCGCTTCAGCATCAAGTTCATTTTTTTTCTGTGCATCCTTCTTTTGCAGATATCTGGAATGTTTCTCACAAATCGTGTTGAGTGGGTTGGCTGTCAGGGCAGCCAGCCCCAATACAGAGGTTACCCGTGCTCACTTTGGACACTCTTCCATACCTTGACAGTACAAGCTGCGACGCATCCTACAATGCACATCCTTCCTGGTAAAACAATTTCTTTCCAAGGTTACTTTATCTTCTGTAATCCAGAAAGAATTGCGATGATGCAAATGACCAGAAAATCTGACCACTATATATTTGCCCTGCACACTTTATCCATCACTGCATTGAATTAAAAGTTGTATTTCATTTTAAGAAACCTAAGCAGTAGTAACACACTGAAGACGAATTCTGGTAGTTTAAAGGTGACTCATTGGAGCTACTGGGATGAAAGCAAATTAGCTTTTTTCTGTTAGCTTAAGTGTAGAGGTGTCTAATGCATTCTCGTCATCTATTTTATTCTAAAGTAACTTGATTGCAGACGTTTGATTGCCTTTCATTATTTGGTTTTCAACACAGGATGTTGCAAATACAGCATTACTTCTGAGACGTGTTAGGCAAACCATTGAACCAACTGAGCACTTTGGTTGTATTTTAAATCCTGGGTGATGATTGCACTACTTTGGAGTAGACCTTTTATATGTATGTAACTTGGGGAAGGAGACTTGTGTAGGAGATACAAGTTGTAACAAGTGTAGCTGCAGTCCTCCTTATTATGACGGAGGCGGGGGACAACAAACCAATACCAGAACAATGTTACTAGGCAGCTTGCAGCATATAAGTCTCAACTCGTGCCAACCAAGTTTATGCAGCCATTAAAACTATAAACTATATCCCATATTTATTAAGAGGTTTGTTTATCTCCTTTCTGAAGTCTTGACTTGCCTGGAATTAGCTAATTATTGTTGAACCATTCCAATAACACTAATGCCCCTTCCTGGTAAACCTGTTTTTAATCCAGGATATCCAAACAGTTCCATATTCAAGACCCATTTTATCCAAAAGGATAAAAATGTGTTCCTAACATATTGTGTGTTTGACTCCAAAGGACACCAAGCTTGTAGTGAGACAGAGCTTGTATTTACGTAGCACCATTACAACTTTTGAACATGCCAAGTGTTTAACAACCAATAGATTATATCTTTGAAATGTCATGTCCTTTATAATACAGGAAACAAAGCAATCTTTTTTTATGCATCAAGGTACAACAAATGGCAGTGTGATAAAGACAAGATAATCTATTTTTGTGATAGTAGCTGAGGGATAAATATTGACCAAAACACCAGACAGAACTTCTCTGCTTTTCAAAATAATACCATGAAGTACTTTTTGGTCAGCTGTTTGAGCAAATGATTTAATCTCTCATTTGACAAATGGAAACTCTCAAAATAGCAACTTTTCCTTAGGTGGGCCCTTAACTGGAAGTCTTCAATGTGCCTAATCCCTGGAGTGATTTAAGGTTCTATCTGGTAATGGCACTACCAGGAGAGAGAGAAACTGAATTAACATTTCAAATCCAATGTGACTCTTTGGAACCTAAGCGGAGTTACATTGGACTATTAACTATTTTTAATAGTGTTAACTATTTTTCTCACCATTGATGCCAGACTTGCGTATCTCCTGCCCTCATGGTTTAGTTTTTTAGTTTTTGTCACGTGTACAGGAATACAGTGAAAAGTGTGTTATGTCTCCACACATGGCGCCGTCTTAGATACCTAGGTATAAAAGAAAACTTAGGTGCAAAGTAGTAAGGGAAATGAGAGTTTAAAAGGTAGGCATAGAATAATGGAAAAATAAATAGGTAATTGATTTTCATGTCTTTCATAGTTTAAGTTAGGAAAATGAAGGATTAAGTTAAAAGTTCAACACGTATTAAGTCCTCTGCTTATCTCACTCTCTGGGGACACCTCAGTTGTCTGCTGTTGATACTATCACTGCTGCTGGAACTACCGCCACTGCGATCTCCTCCGGTGCCTCTGGAACATGCCTGGGCAGGATCCACTCGCACGCTGAGCTGGAACCCGCCACAGGGAAGGTGAATATCAAAAAAGGGGGAGAAAACATGAAAAAAAGGATTGGGGGGGGAAGAGAGCCTCACATCCACAGTGTTTTGCCTTTTATCTGACTCAGTTGAGTGCCTTGTCTCTGGTGGCTACAAACAGAAGGTTTTGTCCGGTATACTGATTCCTTATTTGCAGTTAGACAGTTGAAGTAGTGCTAATTACTCTTCAGTCAAAACTGTGTCAATTTGCCTGTGCTGAGTTTCTCTTTCTCATCTTTTCATTACTGATCCCAATCAACAATAACCTTTTTTTTAAACTTGATACATTACAAAGCAGTACAACCTAAGCTCTCTCCTGTTAAATCTGTGGTCTCTGCTGAGTTCGCTGATCTCAGCAGAGTGCCTGAGATTATCGTCATCGTTCACCTCAACTAGTGAGATTAAAAATCTGTTTGATTTTTCCTGATGCAGTGACCCCTGCTGGAAAATGTTGGTGTTTAGACTGCCTGTGGTAGGCATTAAGTAAAATCTTTTGCATTTAATGATTAATTTGTTAAGCCTGAAAGTAACTATTCCAGAATGAACTGTTTCCTTGGAGAGGTGGAGGTAAAATCAGGGAATAGTTTAACTTTGGTATTTGCCCTGAAAGATGACAGCTCATACAATGGGTTGCTGTTATTTTGGAATTTTAAGAGTTGTCATTTGAGAGAGCTGGATTATATGTAAAATTATCTGCTACTTATTAGATATATTGACTAGTGTAACCAGTGAAGATCCTGTAAGCCTGCACTGCAGGTAGGTTTAGGTTGCTGTCCACTTTAAAGATTAGGATAAATTAAATTGCTGAAATTGGCATGATGGTAGCAAGGACAGAAGGATTGTTTTAAAAGTGTCTTTTAACAAAGTATAAATCCACCTCTTAAACAAAATAGGTCCCAATAAAACAAATGTGAATGATTAAATATTTATGGTGGTAAATCACAAGCTCATTTTATAACTGATATATTAAGTTTTTGTAATGTGCTGCCATTTATTTGCACATGCTTTTTTTGAAGAATCATTTATGCTAATAGCTTTAAATATGCAATTTTCATTGTTGAATTTACATTGAACCTAAATAGACAATATTTTGGACTACATGAGACTTAAATGTATAAAGCATTACTACTGATAAGGGTTTCAGGTCAATTAGCATCTGTATGATAGGTTCAAGTACATCATAAAGTAATGTTTATTTTTCATTCCGTGCTGACCAAACTAATGTTGGACTATAATTTCGACCTTGATATTGAGATGAGTATTTACATCCTCTGATCGTTAATAAAGGGTTTCACTGAAGGAAAAGTTTGCCAAAATGTTTTCAAAAGCACCACACCTTCTATTGTTTTGTGCTGTTTTAAGGAAAGTGATAGTGGTATTGAAGGGAAGTAATTTTGCAAACTTTACAGCCAGTACTTGTATCAGACCCAGCCATGTCTAGCCATAGTAGTTAGGGTTCAGTTAAGTTACCAATGCTACAATAATTTCCCACTGTGTTATGTGTTTTCAATCACTTGCTCTTTTGTCTTCCTCTCTTTTGCCAACCATCCTTTTGTTTTTCCAGTTATTTTCACTCGTTTATATATGTTAGTATGAGATTGTCCATTCCTGTACTTGAAAATAAATCTCTGCCTACATTAGTATGTTCCCTGTGATGGTGCTTATGATAACAATGGTGAAAAGCTGGTTCCAAAGCAGCAAAAATGTCTTAATGTGTTGACCTCAGCAGCAAAGCTGTTCTTAATTTGACCAATTTCTTTTCAATACCACGTTCTAATTGTCCAGAGACACACTATTTATAGCAATCAGTTAAATTTAACCATTTAATGAGGAAATGGATCGGTCGACACCCAGTATGAAAAGTGACTGCATTTGAGCAGCTGAGGCAGTGAAGCTGGGAATGTAGTTCCTATGAGAATCAGAATGGGAAGAAAAAGACATGAGGCAAATAATTTTACACAAGGTGGTTTGCAAGTGGAATGAACTTCCTGCCAAAGTGGCTGTGGGTACAATTACAAAGTTTTAAAGATGCTTGGTTAGATACATGAATAGGAAATGTTTGGAGGGATATGGGCCAGGTGCAGATAGGTGGAACTAATTTTTAGTTTGGGATTATGTTCGGCATGGACTGGTCGGATGAAATGTTTCTATGCTGTATGACTCTGACTGTATAAGTCAATCTTGTGGAGCTTGTAATAAATTTCTGCACTGCCCATTTATTTTTAGTAATAGAAAAGTTCTGAAAGGGAAGGTTCGAGTGCCATATTATACTAAATGTTGTTAGAAGTTCGAAGCAAAACCAGAAAATGTAATTGTTAGTGTTGAGTAAGTTAGCCATATTGTCACTAATTCTGAATGTAGGTAAGACTAATGGCACTTCTGATTTAAGAATTTTTTAAAATCGGTAAATGCCATAGTTAGGATGTTAGATGTAATTCAAAACAGTTTTGCACAATGCAAGCATGTAAATTGTATGATTTTCCTGTATTGGCTGGTAGACTGTTTTGATAAAGCGTTGTAGATAAATGCTCTTGGATTGAATACTTTAATTCCTCAATTACTGAATGGTGGTAAATCGTTAAGTGAATATCAACACAGCCTCTATTGCATTTTATGAAATAAACTTTCTATTAAAGTAATGTGTAGCTAAAAGTGTCACCCAGCCTAGATTTGAGACTGGGCAGTGCTGATTTAAAGATGAGAACAAAACTCATGCCAGCACTTTTTGTCCTTATTACACAGTCCAGCTCTGAATTTTTCTTTCTGGACTCCTTTATATCTCCCTGCTGAGTATATTCAATTAGTTCAATCACTAACAGAGATTAGAAAGATCTGCCATACAAGAACCACAATTGTCTTCCCCCCCCCCCCCCCCATTCTTTAAAAGATCTTTTTAGTATGCATCTGAAAGATAGTGGGTATTTTCACGAGCTCCATCTTTTGGCAATCACTTACAAAGATTGTGATGTTGATGTCAGGTAAAACCAAGGGCTAAGAAGCTAATTTGTATGCTGATCATGGGTCTATTTTAACATGAAATTAAATTCAGCCTTGTTATTTCATATTCTGAGTTATTTGCGTTTCTACCAGATGAGGGGGCAAACAAATTTATTGCAAGTCTCCTTCAAAAGGTACTGACTGTCGCCCCTGAAAAGAACTATGATTTCATATAGTTATATAGGAAAGTATATTTAGCTGTGTCAAGCTATTCTTGAATTTCCTATGATATAAATCATAGCCTGCACATCATCGTAGACCATAAGTCTAATTTGGCTAATCTCAGGAATGCTCACAGGCCTTGGTGCCCTCTGTTTAATGTGGTGTTAATCAGTTGTTAATGCATTGGAAGGAATTTAGAGAAGATCTTTGGACACCTGGAATAAGTGAATTTCCTATGAGGAAAGCTAGGAGTAAGCAAGGACTGCAGATGCTAGAGATTAGCATTGAGTGTGTGGTGCTGGAAAAGCACAGCAGGTCAGGCAGCATCTGAGGAGCAGGAAAATTGACGTTTTGAGCAAAAGCCTGTCATCAGGAATCTAGATGTAATTGAGGAAAGTTAGACAGGCTAGGTCTTTATCCTCAAGTTTAGAAGGATGAAAAGTGAATTATTTGAAACAAGTAAGATCCTGAGAGGCATTAACTAGGGGGAGGTGAAAAGGATGTTTACTCTTGTGGGGCACTCTAAAACTATGGATTGTAGTTTAATAATAAGGTGTTGCCTATTTGAGATGGATAAGGAAACTTTTTTTCTGAGGGTTGATTATTTGTAATTTCTTTCCTTGGAGTGCGCAGAATCTTGAAACATTTTTAAGGCAGAGGTACACGTTCCCAGTTACAAAGGGGGCGAAAGATTAGTGGGAATAGACAGGAGTTGTAGAGTTGAGATTATATCAGCCATGATATTGAATGGCAGAGCAGACTTGAGGGGCAGAGATGCCTACTCTTGTACACCTTGCATGTTTTTATTGATTGGCTTACTTTAATTAAAGATTCACATTATAGATATTTTTGATCAACCTGGTCAGACAAACGACTGGGACAACTGGGACTTCAGTCCTGACTTTCTTGTCCAGAGGCAGGGACCAAACCATTGTACCAGAAGAGTCCGCACAGTCAGAATATATGTTTTGAATTTCATGGTCACAGAAGTATTGGGCAGTGCGCTTATTTCCAAACTACTTTTGGGAATTAGTTGCAACAATTCTCAAACCAGAACAATGACAATCCAAACATTGTTTTTTTTTAAAAAAAGTTTGAACTGCACAGTTTATGAAGTCTTCCTATGTAATTTGTCATTGATTTACTTAGAAAAGGTTGTTAGGGGTGACTGGAGAAGCGGGCAATCCTTGATGTAATTGACTGCTAGTCAAATTACGTGATAAAATTCAGGCCTCGTGAAGAATGACTAGTGTGATATATCAGTTACTTGAAAAGAAATGAGCAAATTAGGATCACATAGGTAAAGGAGTACAGAGAGCTTCACACTTAGTTCTTTGGTTTAACACAGTTGATGTTTTTGCCTGAAACTGTAAAGTATCATGTTTTGCTCATTAACGATGACTTGACTATGCTAAGCTTTTCCAAGGTTAGTACGAGACTGATACCAGTTGTGTGAGGATCGATTCAAGTCATTTTAATTTGTTGCTCTGTGCTATATTTGCAATTTTTTTGCAATTAATAGGTAACTACGATCTGCCAAAGATCAAAAATAATTGCAAATAAAGTAGTGACTAGTTTCTTGACAAAATGTTTTTCAATTTCTTGGGTGCATGTCTAAGAGAACACAGAAACAGTGTGTTCATTCAGTTGCTTGCAGCAGGCAGAGTATGGTCCCAGTTGTTCTTGTAAAACCCAAAATTAAAATTCTACTGTTGATTGTGACTACGCAATTGAGCAGAACTTGCTGAACAGTCTTAAGTGTGCTGATAACCATGCCATCAACCAGTTAATGATATTCAAGCTCTAATCTTGCATGACTGACTTAGACTTACTAGAAGTGACAAATATTCAAATGTATGGGCATGTTCTGTGTGAAGGGAATATTTTCATGCCCTGCACCTTTGATTCTCAGGAAGCTTGGGGAGCCCATAATTTCCCAATACTTTGTCCACGGCAGTGCTTCTACTTCCCAGAGCCAACCTATTAGCACTTTTCTCCTGCCTTATGAATTGATTGTCCTAAGTGAAAGACACGCAGCTTCAACAGCGCATCTACTTTCAGCAATGTTTCTTAATTGTTGCGAGTTGCATTGCATGTTAATGTTTTGCGTGAAGGTTGTCTTTATTGAGGTAGAATATTTTTGCTTGCTGTCTTTTTAGAGAAAGAAAAACATTTAGCCTAACTTTCAGCATTAAGGCACCCAACATTTATCTTGTCCTAAGCAGCTTCTTAAACCCAATGTATTTTGGAAGGAAAAGTTAAATAGAAGATGTGAGAAGGTAGAGACCATCAAAGTAGGCATCGACTAGTTGGGTAAATTGATCTTTTTTATTGCTGTTTTAAATTCTGTCATTTTCTTTTATGTCTAGGCTTCGACAGCCCTCAAATACTTCTACAGGTTATCAGGAAATACATTCATTATTTCTTTGGATGCAGGGAGTGTGCACAGCACTTTGAGGAGATGGCAAAAGAATCTATGGATAAAGTGACCACGCTGGATGATGCTATTCTCTGGCTATGGAGAAAGCACAATGAAGTGAACAACAGACTGGCAGGTACAGACTGAGTTGTTTGATACTTCATGTCTAGGCATCCCAGGTTGTGTTGCAATAATGTTTAATGCAGTCAGTGTCTGAGTACTTACAGAAGAAATTGAAAGTGTGGGTTCTAAGACTTCAAAATTGAAGTCACTGAAATTGTGTATTACTTAAAACCCACCAATACTGTCACATATTTTGCACTCCCCCCATGAATATGCCAAGTGTTTACAGCAGTGAATAAATTTAAAGTTTTTAGTAATCTAGGAAATGCAGTAGCTAATTTGGACATAGCAAGATCCCACAGGCAGCAGTGTGAGAACAACCAAGTAATTTACCACTTATTTGTGTTGTTTGAGCAATTTATATTGGCCAAGTGACCACATGGATACTTTTATTCTAAGAAAACTCTCAGCGGAGAGTGTAGCCAGTACTTTGGTTTAACATCTTGTTTACAATGCATTACTTCCTTTGCAGTACACTGGAATGTAAATCAAGATTGTTCAATTCTCTGAACCTTACAATCTTCTGACTTGGGGATGAAGCATTCGCAAATGAGCAGTAGCTGATGTTCCTGAGAAACATTGCGCAATTCAGAATGAACCACAAAAGACTTGCATTTCTATGGAGTAGTTTTATTGTTTATCTTGTGTCTCCAAGAAGCAGTGTTGGAATCACTACATACAGAATAAATGACACCAAGCTTGTCTATGTTTGGAGGATGCTTCAGATGTGAGACCAGCGGGAGGTGGCAATATCTCATGATGCCACATGAGTGATCACCTCCAATCCCATCAAGTGGGAGGCAAGGGAAATGATTGCTGGGCCTTTTGCTGAGATACTTGTATCATCAATAGTCACAGGTGAGGTGCCAGAAGACTGGAAGTTGGCTAACGTGCCACTATTTAAGAAAGGTGGTATGGATAAGCCAGGGGACTATAGATCGGTGAGCCTGACGTCGGTGGTGAGCAAGTTGTTGGAGGGAATCCTGAGGGGTAGGATGTACATGTATTTGGAAAGGTAAGGACTGATTAGGGATGGTCAACATGGCTTTGTGCATGGGGAATCATGTCTCACCAACTTGATTGAGTTTTTTGAAGAAGTAGCAAAGAGGATTGAGGGCAGAGTGGACGTGATCTATATGGACTTCAGTAAGGCGTTCGACAAGGTTCCCCATGGGAGACTGGTTAGCAAGGTCAGATATCACGGAGTACAGGGAGAACTAGCTATTTGGATGCAGAACTGACTCAAAGGTAGATGACAGGGAGGCGATGGAGGGTTGTTTTTCAGACTGGAGGCCTGTGACCAGTGGAGTGCCACTAGGATCAGTGCTGGATCCACTACTTTTCATCATTTACATAAATGATTTGGATGTGAGCATAAGAGGTCCAGTTAGTTTGTAGGTGACACCAAAATTGGAGGTATAGTGGACAGCGAAGAAGGTTACCTCAGATTACAATGGGATCTTGACCAGCTGGGCCAATGGGCTGAGAAGTGGCAGATGGAGTTTAATTCAGATAAATGCGAGGTGCTGAGTTTTGGGAAAGCAAGTCTTAGCAGGACTTGTACATTTCATGATAGTCTTTTGAAGTGTGACTGAACAAAGAGACCTTGGAGTGCAGGTTCATGGTTCCTTGAAAGTAGAGTCGCAGGTAGATAGGATAGTGAAGGCAACATTTGGTATGCTTTCCTTTATTGGTCAGAGTATTGAGTACAGAAGTTGGGAGGTCATGTTGCGGCTGTACAGGACTGTACCACCCTCTGCATGAAAAAGTTGCCCCTTAACTCCCTTTTAAATTTTCACATCCTCACCTTAAACCTGTGCCCTCCAGTTTTGGACTCCTTCCATTCCAGGGAAAAGACCTTGGCTATTCAGTCTCACCATGCCCCTCATGATTTTATAAACCTCTTAAAGGTTACCCCTCAGCCTCTGCACCAGGGAAAATAGCCCCATTCTATTCAGCCTCTGCCTAGAGCTCAAGCCTTCCAAGCCTGGCAACATGCTTGTAAATCTTTTCTGAACCCTTTCAAGTTTCACAACATCATCCTAATAGCAGGGAGGCCAGAATTGAACACAATATTCTGAAAGTGGCCTGACCAATGTCCTGTACAGCTGCAACCTGATCCCCCCCCCCCCCCCACCAACTCCTATAATCAATGCTCTGATCAATAAAGGAAAGCAAGCACCTCGAGGAACTCCAAGGTCTCTTTGTTTAGCAGCACTCCCTAGGGCTTTACCATAAAGTGTATATGTCTTGCCTTTCCAAAATGCAGCATGTCACATTTATCTAAATTAAACTCCATGTTCCGCCACTCGGCCCATTGGCCCATCTCATCAAGGTTCCGTTGAACTCTAAAGTTTCCTCCTTCGCTGTCTACTACACCACCAATTTTGGTGTCATCTGCAAACTTAATAACTATACCTGCTATGTTCACATCCAAACTGTTTACATAAATGAAAAACCAATATGTGCACAGAAGGCTCACTCAATACAGCAATGACCACAGGGAGCATATTTGTCACAATCCTGATGAAGGGCTTACACACAAAATGTCGACTAACCTGCTCCTTGGATGCTGCCTGACCTGCTGTGCTTTTCCAGTGCCATACTTTTCACCGAGCATATTTCTCACATTGACTTTAAGACAAAAGATCCAACTTAATTTATGAATACACTGCCAGTGACAAAACTGCAAATCGTCATCAGCCTTGAGGGTAAATTTTATTTTATCCCCTGACTGGTTCGGAAAGTAATTGCAGGATGGTGTGAACAAGGATATTCAGAGGCACACATCATGGCCCCAATTTTTCTCATTCTGTGTTGACCTTGCTAATTGTTTGAAGGAACTTGTACACTTATCATGAACTGAGCTGTGGCATTTAGTGAACAGCTGCGAAGTCCAAAAATCTACAAAAGCCTGATGTCATCATAATTGTTAAAAGGTAAGTTAGTTACATTTTTTATTTACCTATTTTAAGTGGGATTAAGTAAGTCATTGATTCAACAATTTAAAAATAAAACTTTAGGAAAAATTGCACAACTGAGATTCAGCCACTGGGGGGTGCACTGAACCTATCTCCCAGATTCTCACTTGCTTTCTCTTCCTTATTGCTATTGTCGTGGCTATTTGAGTCAGATTTGTGCAAAGTTGCACCTGTTGCAGTCTATCCTTTCTTATTCCTCCTCATTTTTCTTCCTTCTGGGTCAATGTTCATCTTAACTGTGGGACTTATAAGAGTAACTTTTGCTTTCTGTTTGATTGTGGCAAATGAAGTATAATATTTGTGTATCCTAATGTTTTGCTGCATTGTTGTAGGTTTGCCAAAAAATAATCTTTTTGCTTAAGCTCTGCATTCATTTCAAAGACTTGGCTGAGAAGTTGTCTTTCTGCTAATTCATGGCAATTAATATCTCTTAAATTATGGCCACATTTCTATCTTTTTAAATGATCAAAGCAAAGAAGTTTTGAATGGATTTCTATTTCAGTAAAAACCTTCAGATGCAGCATTTAATTGTGTAGTATTGTGCCTGGTTTACACTGCCAACTTTGCATCAACACAACTTGCGTAATGCAGTTTAAGTGTGAAGTTGCCTAAGATGCATGAAATGTGGTAGTCTCATTCACATTGCAACAGGACAGTGTACAGCTTCACTTTTAATTACTTCACTGACTGCCAATTGGTACAGCTGGGAATTTGTCAAACCTGAGTTTTAATGGATGTCTGGAGTAAGCCATTACACTAGTGAAAATGTTTTAACATTTGAATTGCTTTCAGACTGCTCGTTGGTGCCTTGAGTAAGTGCATGCTTTAGGTATTGCAATCTCCCTTAATAAGGGATCTCCCATGTTGGGGGTTTTGAGTCTTCCGTTGCTCTTCATTTTTGGAGGTTTTGAATAGTACTTATTATATAACCGACACCGCAGGCAGTGCAGCTTGCGCCCCTAAAACTCTTTGCTTCTCTACCCCTTTGTGTTAAGGTGTGTGTTAGAACCTATCAGTTAGAGTAAGCATATAGCCATGTCGTAATATTGATTTGCTTAGTCTTATTTTAATTGTAATGTGCTACACCCCGTGGAACAGGCCTTTTATGCACCTACACTGCATTTTCATTTTCTATTTGATGGCAATCCCTCATTTCAAGAAAAAAGGTAGAAGAGAACTGGCCCATAGATGAGACAAGACAGCCAATAATCACTTAGAAAATCAGCTCTTTAAAGTCACACTTCTAATTATTGCCTTCCTTTGCTTTAAAAGCAGTACATCCATTATCAACACTCTTGAAGTGACATAACGTATCAATACTACGATCTAACAAAGAATATTGTGCAGGGCGCCTTCATGAAATTCACCAAATTGATAAATAATTATTACAGCCTTTTTCCTCACGTCATCAACCATAAACACTCTCAATCTCTAGTAAATTATGCTTCAGTTACACATGTTAAAAGATCACATCTCCTGTTGGTTTTGGTTTCCTTTTTTAAGAAAGGATTTAAATGTTCTAAGGTGGTTTGGAAGAGATGGCTAGATTGGTACCTTGAATGTGCAAGTTACCCTATAAGAGAAGATGGGACGTGCAGGGTTTGGTTTAATAGAATTTGAAAGAGTGAAGGATGATTGAATTCAAATGTATTTCATCATGATGGTCTTGACAAGATGGACATGAAAAGAGTTTCTTTTGTGGCTCAATCCAGAGCTAGGGGCACTGATTTAACATTAGGGGAAGCCCTTTTAGGATAGATTGGGGATTTGTTTAGTCAGTCATATGACTTCAGAATTCTCTGCCTCTGAAGGTGGTGGATGCAGGGTCAATTAATATACAGGCAAGGTTGGATGGACTCTTGATAGGCGATGGAAGCAAAGATTATTCACCTTGATGGGCATGTGGAATTCAGAACTCAGACTGATCAGCCATCTCTTTATTGAAAGACATGGCAGGCTCAAAGGTCTGAATGGCTTACTTCTGACCCTAATTTGTACATCTGCAACCTACCCAATTGTTGGAGACGTGGCAGTACTACACCTCCAAGTTTTGTCTGAACTGATTCCTTTTCCTCCAGCCTTTTTAACAGAGATGATGGGCCGAATGGCACCCTGTTTTGTATATGTTCTGAGATTTTATTTCAATTGGTGTTTTGCTGTCCAGACATTTACTGTGAGGTTCCACTATTAATTTATTCAAGGTAGAAATGTTTTCTTTTATCACGACTGCCATTTTTGCGTTTCTGAATAGTTGTGGGCATTTTCATTGGTGAACTGTGATTTGCTTAACCTGGCTATGAGCACATACTGTGATGTTGTAAACATGTAATATGTAAATTGTAGGTTTTGTTCAGTATCTCTATTGTTGAGTAAGGTCATTGTCTGAGTTGTATTCAATTACCACTTGAATGCAAGTGGACTGTTAAGTGCCGTTTCACTAATGTTGAAACGGAAAAGAGGGGGCACCTTCTGAAAGGCAATTTTTGAATTATTGCAGCCCAATATAGATGGGTTGTCTTCGTTTTGTGAAGGGCCACCCTTAGAGGGCAGCGTGGCCTGTCTGTTCAGGCATTGTTGCTGCAGTTTATTCCAGATATATTTTTCCTTATCTATACCATATACTGAATACCCAAGCCTGTGTAATGATCCATAAAATAGGACCCATTTACTAACACAAGACCAAATGGCGAGAACAATGATTGATACTGACAAACGTACAATAACACCACAGCAGGGGTGTGCGTAAATTAATTGTGCTCTGCAGCTGCAGCTACACTGCTCGACTTGTAGTGGCTACCTCAGTGCTTCTGCCCATGCAACTGAATAGCAGTCTGTTTTGTGTGTGAAGGAAGAAATGTCTAAGTCCTACCGGACAGCTGTGTTGTAACATTTATTTTAAAGTTTTGCTGCTACAAGTGGTGTAGGCTTGCATGTCTCCAAATAATTAGTTTTAAAAACATAAGTATCAATTGAAAGATGACCATGGCCTCTGAGAAACTGTCACATTTTCAGATGCAGCTTTTTTTCCATCTCTTTCTCCCCTCCCAAACAAAAAATGTACACACACCACAGCCAGCACCATCTCTGTTCCATCTCAGGAGAGTTATGACATGCAACCTGTCATCTGTCAACCAGTAACCAGTGAAAGAGAGAATCCCTTATTCACAGCCCACCGAGTGGGAGCCAGTTGGTTTTGTTTTACTTGTGTTGTAATGAATTGTTAACCAGGCTCAAGGCCTATACAGAACAGGCTTCAAAGAAACAGCTGGTAGAGGAGGCAGTTAAAACTGAACAATGCATCTGTCAGACCATACCTTTTTAGGCACAATGTACACATAAAACTTTCAGCAGTTCTTGGCCTTTCTCATTTAAAAACCTGGAGACTGCTTTTATTTTCTTTACTATTTTTTATATTTGTTTATATTTGAAAAGTGCCTGTATAATTTTCACACAAATGTGCACAGAAATGCAAATTCATTAACTATGTACATTTTCCTCCTCTGTAATAGTCTAATCTCTAGTCATTCATTGCAGTCTTGGTATAAATGGTTTTCATTTCCTATAGGTACATTTAAAAATGATTTTTTAAAAAATCATTTCAGTGAGGTCTGTTCTTTTAAAAAGTCAATGATTTAAACTCAGTCCCTGGGATTAAATGATCTGCAATGACTTGTAGTATGCCATTGGATATGATATAGACTGTTGGTTAATATTATTTAGAACAGTTATCACTTGCATTCTAAGCCTGCTGTAGCTTGACTTAATTCTGGACATACTGTTCAGTGGAAGGCTTGTGTCTTGCATATCCCTTCTGTGCTGGTGGTGTTCTTATTTTGTTGAGATGTTTTAAATGACCAATTTAGACAAAATATTCTTATGCCAAGTGGAGGAAAGCCTTTCAAAGTCAATGTTCCTAATATTTGTAACTTTAAAATGGTGGATTTTGTAGGACTGTTCACATGAAAGGCAAGAGTTGACATTCACTCTCTCTCAAGCCTGTTCTGCCATGTTCAGAATTTCTTGTTGCTGTATAAAGTGAGACTCTTCTTTAGGAATAGCTTTGTGTATCAGGTCTTTATTGTTTCTTTAAATAATTAACTAACTCATTTGAGATTACTCGTGTATTAGTAGCTAGTTCTGTCAAGACATTGGATGCAGGTGGGTGGAAGAGGAATAAGCTGCTTCAGCTCCAACCCAGTCTGCTCCTGACTTAATTTCTCATGTCCTGACCAGTCTTTTGTAGTCGTAGATGTCTACAGCACAGAGTAAAGGACCTTCAATCCATTGAATCTGCACCAAAAACCATGTCTAACTCTTAAAATCTCATTTTCCAGTACTTGCCCTGTAGTCTTGTATGTCTTGGCATTGCAAGTGTATAAGTATATACTTAAAAGTCATGAGGTTTTCAGCCTCTACCACCTCTTTCCATCTGACTTCTCAGCTCTAAAGAAGGGTCACTGGACTAGAAATGTTGACTGATTTCTCACCAAACCTACCCAGATTTTCCAGCAATTTGTTTTGTTTCCCATCTGACTGGTTGGTTGTGACCTCAGTCCTTTTCTCAGTCCAACCACTTTATATTCTCCATCAGAGCACATCTCAACTCTTTCACCCCCAAAACTGCCACCACCAAAAAAAAAATTGCAATTTATCATCAGGCTCCATGCCTGTGTCACCTCCTGACTTCATTATTCCAATGCTCTACTGACTGGCTTTCCCTCATTGGTTTGTGTAAACTTCCACTTGTTAAAAATTCTGCTCCCCCATCCATCCTGCTTTGCATGCAATTCAGCTGTTCTTCTGTCCTTTAATAGTTTTGGTTCCCTGAACATACACATTGTTAAATTAGGTCAAACATGCTTCATTAGTTTTGTAGCCTTCTCAATTCCTACAATTCCATCCAGGACCCTCCATTTGTCTGATTCCCGTGTCAACTTCCACTGGCACTGGCAACTATTTTTAGCTACCAAGGTCCAACCCTCTGGAATCCCTCAACTATACTCCCTTCCTTTTAAGACCCTCTCAGAAGCCCCTTTGACTGTGCTCTTGATTCTGTCACTACTCCACCTATTACTGTGGCTAGTCTCTCACTGTTCCCTTTCCACCCACTTCCAAATGTTGTATGTTTACTATCAATGTACTTTCAAGGTACTGAGACAGTACCAAGAAACATACTGTCGCTTTATTAATCATTTTGGGTCTTTGGAGGTCAAAATGGAGGTCGACTTGGAAACTTAACTGATTTAATCAGTCTGAAATAATGTATAGTGACTGTTCCACATTAGTGGAATGTTAACTGCATTTAAGTAATTTGGCAAGGCATATAGCAACAGATTTTCCAAACATTTACTGAATTTGACTTGCTATGTGGAAATGCATCACAAGATGAAGAGCAGTGAGAATTCTGATTATATTTTTCTGGGCAAGAAAACAAATACCAATCGCTATGAATACCGCACCTGATGTCCAGGTGTTCAATTATCTGTTGCTTAAGTGGAATTTTTTTCTCAAGGCTGAATTTGAGCATGGGATTAGTTCAATCTTATTATCCAGTTGGATAATATTAAGACCATTCTGACAAATATGTCCTTCGTTAAACACCAAATCTGAATAGAAAATAAGAATGGAAAGAGAAATTCATCTGTTTAACTCTTGTAAATGTTAGTCTGAGTGCTAGCCAGATGGATGTTGGATCTGATTACAGGTGAAGGGAGTGGGGGAGAAGATAGTTATTTGGAGCAAACAGGTGCCTGTAAGGCCTCATGCACTTAAAACTCTTTGTTTATATGCTGTAGAGGTTGGAACAAATGGATGAGTTGCAACTTTTAATTAAAACATTGGAAAATATGTAGGTTCTTGTTAGCGTTCAAATTTGCCATTGTACTGATGGATTCATGGGTTTGCATTCACTGGATTTAAGAAGAGTGAGAGGGGAAATATATAGAATTGTGCCAGGGGTTGACAGACTGGATGCAAGGCTGTTTCTGCTGCTGGATGGGACTGGGGGAAATATTGATGTTTGAGAATAAGAGGTCACATTTAATTTTGGACAGAGTTGAGAGCTTTTTTCATTTGAGTGCTGAATCTGTGGAATTCTCAATCACAGAAATCTATGGAGACCAGTTCACTATACTTCGATTTCTAGAGGCTAAAACGTAAAGAGAGTTATGAGGCGAGCAATAATGTGACATTAAACAGAAAATTGAATGGCAGAAATGGTTTAATGGGCTGAATGGTCTACTTCACCTCCTTTTTCCTTTTCTTTTTGATGCATCCAATGAAACATTTTCCAATGTGTTGAACTTTGTGCTCAGTATCTTGAGAATTAAGTGTACTATGGATAGCTATTCAGTGGCATGTACAAGGGAGATTAAAACTTTGATTCATTAGCTAACAATAAATGAGAAGCAGCTCTAAAAGACTAAACCCAAAAAGCTCTTTAGATTTACCTCTGAATGCTCACATCCAATTTCAAAATAATGTCTAGACTTGGCATTTAGGATATAGTACTTCTCTTGGTTTTGACCTTCTTATTTTTTTTATTAGGTGCTCCAAGTGAGGATCCAATGTTCCCTAAGGTGGCATGGCCAACTCCAGACCACTGTCCCACATGTCATGAAGAAATTAAGGGCCTTCATACGTGGAATGAGAAAGAAGTTCTCACATATTTGAAGTCTTATTACAGCGTGGACAGCATTTCTTTGAAATATAGTGAATATGAATTGCAAGCTAATAAAACAAAGAAACCAGCTCTAGAAAATAATGAAAGCCAGGATAAAAATAAAGTGTCCTCTCAACTGAGTAATGGCCATAAGGAGCAAAATGGCATCCCTCAGAACCCAGCCCAAAACCCTAGACTTAGTGCCTTGATAAAACAAGAAAAGGGCAATTTGGCTGATAGTAATCAGAAAAGAATTTCATTTGACCAGGAAGCAGCCAGCCTGAAGAAAGACCATAAACAATCCGTTTCATTTTTTGGAATCGGGTTTTCCAGTGTAGACATGAGCTTGTGTGTCATGTTATATGCAGCATCGTGTTTTTTCCTGATGGTCATGTGCTTCTACTTTCAAATGAGGTCAAAAAAATGGAAAACCAGGTATGTCTGTCCTATCGTTTAAACGGTGTTGCAGAGGGAAAATGGTTCTGTGTTCCAGCAGAAGTAGTCCTTGGTGAGGCTTTGTTTTCTCCAAAGCACGTCTTTACTTTTAGCATATTCAATCCGGACTGTAGACTTCCAGTTTAGTTCTAACATGTAACTTCATCATGGATGCATTTTACAGATACTCCTACAATGAGCATTATTTTCAATGCTTGATTGCCTTTTTAAGTGCATCTGCAGTCATGTCCCAGCAGTTAGGTTAGCCCCTTTTCTCTGGTATAATTCTGACTGATTCTTGTCGGGCTATGATTCTACACGGGTTGGGTACCCTTCGTGTCTCACCTGAGACTTGGTTTTTGCACTTAATGTCTTGACAATATTTCAGGCAGCTCAAATCCAGGGAGAGCTGAGCAGATGGTCCCAAACCCAGCCCAATCCTGTCTGACCAAAATTGGTGGTGCAATTCTGAACATTTCCTCCCAACTCTCTTTTGCCCATTTCCCCACTTCATTGATGTCAACTTAGTCAAAAGATATGAATGAAGCTTGCTATATGAAGGTCAGGGATAGCAGGGAGATATCAGATGTTTGCTTCCACCACTCTGCCTGACTGATTCCAAATGTTCATCACTCAAGTCCTTCCTAATCACTCATTCAGATTAATTTTCCAGTATAGTGTGTCTCCTGATCCTACATTTCTAGCTGTATTTTAAAGTGGTATTCAGGTACGTTCTACACAGGCCATAATTGCTGAAGTATTTCCCCACCCAATCTATATGTTCACAAAATCTTAATTTATTTTATTCTTCACAAGTTGAAATGTTCCTACTCAGCTCAGCTGTTGGGGTAGGTTTGTGTCTGATATTCCAACTTTGCTACTCTCTATAACCACACTGCTTTATACCAAGGATCAATCTCCTTACTCTACTCTATGTAAACCATTTCTCCTCCATGTTCATTGTGAATGGACAAGAATTGAATGCAATAATTCACCTCTGTTCTGACCAGTTTGTTGTTTAGTCCCTGCGTGGCCATTACTGGATGTGTACACTGTCACTTATTTTAGCAACTTCAACTCATTGTCCCTGCATTAGCAGTAATGATTTTGGCTATTGCTGGCAAGTTCCTTTCTATGTCCCTGAATCAAGCACATTCATTGCTAATTTGTGTGCACTTGCTTTTCATGTGTCTCTGTTATTTTACATGGATCATACTGAAACTTTCTAATTTTAAATAAGTCTGAGATTCTATGAAGTATTTTGCCTCTATTTTTGGAAGGTGTATTTTTCAACCTCAATTTTAACGAAGATAATAAAAACAGTTAATTCTTTTCACACTTTTTTTGCGGTGCCTACACTAAACCAAGCATCATGCTCATCTGTCTGTGAGGTGGGGTGAAGATTTTAATGCATTGATGCAGCTACCGTTTCATTGTTTTTGTATGTATTTTGTACAGCAAAGGTATTGATCAGGGCTACTATTTGTCTGCTTGTCCATCTCCTGCTAAGAATGGAGGTAATTATCATTTGCTTCACACTCCGGCTGTTACTTGAGTGAACAGAACTATTTTTGATGACATCAGATACGTGCCTTTCAATATTCAACAGGGCGATACGCTTTCAATGATTTAAAAGTAATGCCTTTTGACAATTTGTTCTTTTGAATGCTTGTTTAATGTTAAGTTCCATATTTTCTTGGCCATGACACAAGTCACTCAATTCCGACCAATTTTTTATTTTAAACAGTCTTTTATTTGGTCCAAAATACAACTGCCGTATCTTTAGAGGCTATAACAGGAAAGGTTTGCCAAATGTTGCACTGGTACAGTAGTTCAGGCAGATTGCTGTTGGAATTGAGACAAATAGCCATGGTATTTATCCAGGGTAATTCAGGGAAAGAGGAGTGTGGAGGTCTGGCAGTGAAATTTATTTGTACCACAGTCTGACATTTGACCACCTGAAATATATACTTCGAAACAAGAACCTTGTTTTTTGTAGTTCTCCATTTTAGCTTTTGCAAAGAAATGGTAAATTGCAATGTCTACACCATGGATTGAGATCAAGTGCTGTCATGTTTAGAGACTACTTCAGACAAGGCATGCTCCTGTTTGAATTTTAAAGGGATGTATTCGTTAGTTGCTCAGTTTTTAATGAATTGTCACAATACCTTGCATTTGCTTGCTCTTTCTGCATCCCATTTAAAACTCAGCTTTGCTTTAATTCATTTTGATCGATCAATTGAAGTTTCAACAGAATTACCTCCAGTATTATCCAGTGAAGTACAACCCCAAACCAATCTGAAGTTTCTTCAGAGATTCTGTTGTGCCATTGGAAGAATTTCCATTCTGTATGTCCAGATGTATTTTTAAAAAGATGAGTGCCGTTTGTTCTTTCAGAATGTCGCCTTCACTTTCAAAATCTTTTCTAAAGATCATAATTGAATTTATTTATTTTGTTTTGAGCTATCTTGTCCATTGTACTGTTATACCTTGATGTTTCGGTCACTGCTGTATATTTTCTATAGGAGAAAATGTAGGCAATCTTTTGTACTGAGAAGAAAAATGCAAGAACCTTAATCCTATTTGAAATAAATTGCTGTTCAAACAATTTGTAGACTTTGATATTCACAATGTCCTCCTGGCTAAGTTTAATTTAAAAGCAAAGATTACTTTTTTTTTCTTGACTGATTCCTAACATGGCAGTGGAACTTGGATAATTCTAGTACGTGATTGCAAATTGGAAATCTGCCCCACTTCATGAGTTATTTTTGCAGCTAAAGAGAGCATCTTAGGCCTCAGGAGCCATGTAACATTTTCTGCATTTCACTGCAGCCAGAGAAAACAACGTTTTGGACATTTGTGTGTTTTCATGCAGGCACAGATCTATTGACTTGAAATATTCAGCAATATTATGCAGTGGTCTAGAACATATCACCCAGTGCAGTAGATAGACTATGCCCAAAATAGAGAAACAAACTAAAAGGGTAATTCTTCACCTGGTTACAAAATAACACTCCAATCTATTAGACTAATATACTGGCAGAGAAATTTGCTAGAACTGCTTGGGAGAATTTAAACAAGTAGTTGGGGGGGAACCCAGGGAGATAGTGAGGAAAGAGATCAATCTGAGACTGGTACAGCTGACAACAGAAGTGAGTCAAACAGTCAGGGCAGGCAGGGACAAGGTAGGACTAATAAATTAAACTGCATTTATTTCAATGTAAGGGGCCTAACAGGGAAGACAGATGAACTCAGGGCATGGTTAGGAACATGGGACTGGGATATCATAGCAATTACAGAAACGTGGCTCCAGGATGGGCAGGACTGGCAGCTTAATGTTCCAGGATAGAAAGGGAGGCAAGAGGAGAGTGATGGCATTTTTGATAAGGGATAGCATTGCAGATGTGCTGAGGGAGGATATTCCCGGAAATACATCCAGCGAAGTTATTTGGGTGGAACTGAGAAATAAGAAAGGAATGATCACCTTACTGAGATTGTATTATAGACCCCCCCCCCCCCCCCCCCAAATAGTCACAGGGAAATTGAGAAACAAACTCTTAAGGAGATCTCAGCTATCTGGAAGAATAATAGGGTAGTTATGGTAGGGGATTTTAACATTCCAAACATCGATTGGGACTGCCATAGTGTTAAAGGTTTACGTGGAGAGGAATTTAAGTGTGTACAAGTCAATTTTCTGATTCAGTATGCGGATGTACCTACTAGAGAAGGTGCAAAACTTTACCTACTCTTGGCAGGGCAGGTGACTGAGGTGTCAGTGGGGGAGCACTTTGGGGCCAGCGACCATAATTCTGTTTGTTTTAAAATAGTGATGGAAAAGGATAGACCAGATCTAAAGGTTGAAGTTCTAAATTGGAGAAAGGCCAATTTTGACGGTATTAGGCAAGAACTTTCAAAAGCTGATTGGAGGCAGATATTTGCAGGTAAAGGGACGGCTGGAAAATGGGAAGTCTTCAGAAATGTGATAGCAAGAATCGAGAGAAAGTATATTCCTGTCAGGGTGAAAGAGAAGGCTAGTAGGTAAAGGGAATGCTAGATGACTAAAGAAATTGAGGGTTTGGTTAAGAAAAATAAGGAAGCATATGTCAGGATAGATTGAGTGAATCCAGAAGAGTATAAAGAAAGTAGGAGTATACTTAAAAGGGAAATCAAGAGGGCAAAACGGGGACATGAGATAGCTTTGGCAAATAGAACTAAGGAGAATCCAAAGGGTTTTTACAAATATATTAAAGACAAAAGGCTAACTAGGGAGAGAATAGGGTCCCTCAAAGATCAGCAAGGTGGCCTTTGTGTGGAGCCACAGAAAATGGGGGCAATACTAAATGAATATTTTGCATCAGTATTTACTGTGGAAAAGGATATGGAAGATATGGACAGTAGGGAAATAGATGGTGACATCTTGCAAAATGTCCAGATTACAGAGGAGGAAGTGCTGGATGTCTTGAAACGGTTAAAAGTGGATAAATCCCCAGGACCTGATCAGGCGTACCAGAGAACTCTGTGGGAAGCTAGAGAAGTGATTGCTGGGCCTCTTGCTGAGATATTTGTATCATCGATAGTCACAGGTGAGGTGCCGGAAGACTGGAGATTGGCTAATGTGGTGCCACTGTTTAAGAAGGTCAGTAAAGACAAGCCAGGGAATTATAGACCGGTGAGCCTGACCTCGGTGGGCATGTTGTTGAAGGGAATCCTGAGGGACAGGATGTACATGTATTTGGAAAGGCAAGGACTGATTCGGGATAGTCAACATGGCTTTGTGCGTGGGAAATCATGTCTCACAAACTTGATTGAGTTTTTTTGAAGAAGTAACAAAGAGGATTGATGAGGACAGAGCAGTTGATGTGATCTATATGGACTTCAGTAAGGCGTTCGACAAGGTTCCCCATGGGAGACTGATTAGCAAGGTTAGATCTCATGGAATACAGGGAGAACTAGCCATTTGGATACAGAACTGGCTCAGAGGTAGAGGACAGCGGGTGGTGGTGGAGGGTTGTTTTTCAGACAGGAGGCCTGTGACCAGCAGAGTGCCACAAGAATCGGTGCTGGTCCCTCTACGTTTTGTCATTTACATAAATGATTTGGATGTGAGCATAAGAGGTATAGTTAGTAAGTTTGCAGATGACACCAAAATTGGAGGTGTAGTGGACAACGAAGCGGGTTCAGATTACAACAGGATCTGGACCAGGTGGGCCAATGGGCTAAGAAGTGGCAGATGGAGTTTAATTAAGATAAATGCGAGGTGCTGCATTTTGGGAAAGCAAATCTTAGCTGGACTTATACACTTAATGGTAAGGTCCTAGGGAGTGTTGCTGAACAAAGAGACCTTGGAGTGCAGGTTCAAAGCTCCTTGAAAGTGGAGTCGCAGGTAAATAGGATAGTGAAGAAGGTGTTTGGTATGCTTTCCTTTATTGGTCAGAGTATTGAGTACAGGAGTTGGGAGGTCATGTAGCGGCTGTATAGGACATTGGTCACGCCACTGTTGGAAAATTGCGTGCAATTTTGGTCTCTTTCCTATTGGAAAGATGTTGTGAAACTTGAAAGGGTTCAGAAAAGAATCAAAAGGTTGTTGCCAGGGTTGGAGGATCTGAGCTACAGGGAGAGGCTGAACAGGCTGGGGCTGTTTTCCCTGGAGCGTCAGAGGCTGAGGGGTGGCCTTTATAGAGGGTTACAAAATTGAGGGGCATGGATAGGATAAATAGGCAAAGTCTTTTCCCTGGGGTTGGGGACTCCAGAGCTAGAGGGCATAGGTGTAAGGTGAGGGGGGGGGAAGATATATTAGAGACCTAAGGGGCAACTTTTTCACGTAGAGGGTGGTACGTGCATGGAATGAGCTGTCAGAGGATGTGGTGGAGGCTGGTATAATTGCAACATTTGAGAGGCATTTGGATGGGAACATGAATAGGAAGGGTTTGGAGGGATATGGACCAGTGCTGGCAGGTGGGACTAGATTGGGTTGGGATATCTGGTCGGCATGGACGGGTTGGACCGAAGGGCCTGTTTCCATGCTGTACATCTCTATGACTCTAAAAGGCTGCAGGATGGGTGTCTTTAATGAATGTTCAACTATAGTTAGTGTGATACTATCTTGAGTGGTTTCTTAGTTTAAATTTAATGATAAATGGGTGATGATAAACAATTTTTAATAAGCCCACTTCACGATATCTGGAAGCTTTACTGTTTCATGGGCAGTGTCTCATAACACTAGATCAAGAAGCATCTTCATTTGGCTCTGACATTCTTCATCTCAGATTGAAGAATGCACTTGAGTGATGCTCAAAATAATAAAAATATGTTGGTATCTGGTTTTGCACACGACTTACCAAAGTTGGTGGTCTCTAAGTTATCACTGAAAGTAAAGGTGCACATGATGAAACAAGGTTGTGTTGGGGAATGCAAAAAGCTAGCTAGTTTAATTGCTGTTACCACAATAGACCATAAAACACTAGGGTTTTTCCATTTAAAGAAGCATAGACTTAATGAGGTTAATGTCTTTAGAATGATGACCTTGTCCTAGTGAGCAGGCTATTTTTGTTTCCTTCATTTAGGAAGAGCTGTGCGCAATTATAAATTAGTTAGTCGTGGACCAAGGTAATGCTTGGGTATTTTTTTTTTGTAGAGTTTAATTGACCTCTACAGTAATTACTGCCTTCTGCAATGAATGCATAACTGTTAGAAACATTCAATAGAATGACCATAAAATATAGGAACAGAAGTAGGCCAGTCAGCTCTGCCATATAATGAGATCATGCCTGATCTGATAACCATCAGCTTCACTTTCCTGCCTTGCCCCATGACCCATAGTTCCCTTACTGAGTTAAAAATCTATCTGCACTTTGACTATACTTAATAACCCAGCCATGACAGCACTCTGCAGTAAAAGGTTGTGCAGGTTTAGTGCCCTCTGAAGAAATTCCTCCTCATCTGTCTTAAATGGGTAACCCCATACTCTGACTTTATGATCTCTGCTCCTAGACTTTCTCAAAAGGGGAAGAACTCTTTCTTCATCTATCCATTCAAACTCTTTAAGAATCTTGTGTCTTAATAAAAGTCTACTATTTCTAAATAACAATGGGTGCAGGAATAACCTCTAAAACCATTCCTCATAAGAGCCCTTCCAAATGTAAAATAAACCTACAGAACATTCTCTGGACTGGGTAATCCAAGATGGAGGATGGGAAAAATTTCTGGCTGTAACAGCTGCTCCTTTTTTTGAGGGATTTGAGGTGCTGGAGGTGATTTCCTCTAATTCCAGGAGCAGCAATTACTGTTTCATATGCTGTTGCATTATTTTGAAACTTTGGGGGAAAAAAAAGTCAAATGATAGCAATTCTAAAATGGAGAAGAACAGACAAAGGAAGCAGATGGTGAGGTCATTGCAGGCGAGAGAGAACCTGCGCAGTTACTGCCTTTGCTGTTTGAATTCATGTATCGTTGGACATCGGAGTGCATCTGGGAAAATTAACAAACAGCAAAATTCGCAACTGATCTTGGAGGAACTGTTGGGCAAAGTTCACAGCACAGAATCAGATAAGTTAATCATTGTTTTAAGTGTGGCCTACAGAGAATCTGCAGTAGTGAGTAGAGTGGGTTCTTTCTTGATTCTATGTTTTTGGGGGTATGTCTCTTGATTAAACTTAAAATATAAGCCATAACTATTCATTTAACCTGGGGCAGTGTTTGTAGAGGAATAAGCCGGTGTTAATTTCTGGGTCCGTAGATTGTGAAGGAGCAAAGATGGCCTTTAATAGTGATATATACTACTTGTCAGATGTGGGAGTTTAAAGAGAATTTAAGGGCTACTGCAGATTATATCTGCCATAAATGTTGTTGGCTGCCAATCTTATCAGATCGAATAGATTGGTTGGAGAGACAGTTGGAAGCAATGAGGAATTTGCAACAGCAACAATATGTGATGGATGGCAGTTATAGGAAGGGGGGAAAGTCTCGGATACAGTCACATAGATGAGTTAACTCCAGAAAAGGTAAGAGGTAGGCAGCTCATGCCGGAGTCTTTTTTGGGTATACCCATTTCAAACAGGTATGCTATTTTGGAGAATATAGGGGATGATGGATTCTCAGGGGAACGTAGCACGAACAGCCAAGTTTCTGGTATTGAGACTGGCTCTAATGCAATAAGGGGGAGGTCGGGTTCCAAGAGATCAATTGTGTTAGGGGCTTCTCTAATCCGAGGTACATACAGACAGACTGTTTGTACCTCTGACTAGAGAATCCCCTAACACAATTGATCTCTGTGGCCAGCAGCGAAAAAGCAGAATGGTGTGTTGCTTCCCTGGTGCTAGGATCAAGGATGTCTCAGAGAGGGTGCAAAATGTTCTCATGGGGGAGAAGGGCCCAGCAAGAGGTGATTGTCCACATTGGAGCCAACGACATAGGAAGGGAAAAGGTTGAGATTCTGAAGGGAGATTACAGGGAGTTAGGCAGAAATTTAAGAATAAAGCAGATGAATGCATGGCTGAGGAGCTGGTGTATGGGAGAAGGATTCACATTTTTGGATCATTGGAATCTCTTTTGGGGTAGAAGTGACCTGTACAAGAAGGACAGATTGCACCTGAATTGGAAGGGGACTAATATACTGGCAGGGAAATTTGTTAGAGCTGCTCGGGAGGATTTAAACTAGTAAGTGGGTGGGACCCAGGAAGATAGTGAGGAAAGAGATCAATCTGAGACTGGTACAGTTGAGAACAGAAGCGAGTCAAACAGGTAGGGACAAGGTAGGACTAATTAAATTAAACTGCATTTATTTCAATGCAAGGGGCCTTAATAGGGAAGGCGGATGAACTCGGCACATGGTTAGGAACATGGGACTGGGATGTCATAGCAATTAGGGAAACATGGCTCAGGCATGGGCAGGACTAGCAGCTTAATGTTCCAGGATACAATGCTACAGGAAGGACAGAAAGGGAGGCAAGAGAGGGGAGTGATGGCATTTTTGATAAGGGATAGCATTGCAGCTGTGCTGAGGGAGGATATTCCTGGAAATACATTCAGGATTGTTATTTGGGTGGAACTGAGAAATAAGAAAGGGATGATCACCACCTTATTGGGATTGTATTATAAACCCCCTAATAGTCAGAGGGAAATTGAGAAACAAACTTGTAAGGAGATCTCCGCTATCTAAGAATAATAGAGTGGTTATGGTAGGGGACTTTAACTTTCCAAACATTGACTTTGACTGCCATAGTGTTAAGGGTTTACGTGGAGAGGAATTTAAGTGTGTACAAGTCAATTTTCTGATTCAGTATGTGGATGTACCGACTAGAAAAGGTGCAAAACTTGACCTACTAGGGAAATAAGGCAGGGCAGGTGACTGAGGTGTCAGTGGGGGAAGGATTCACCTGCCAGTACCTGGCCCATTTCCCTCAAACCCTTCCTATTCATATGCCCATCCAAATGCCTCTTAAATGTTGCAATTGTACCAGCCTCCACCACTTCCTCTGGCAGCTCATTCCATACCCGTACCACCCTCTGTGTGAAAAAGTTGCCCCTTAGGTCTCTTATATATCTTTCCCCTCTCACCCTACACCTATGCCCTCTAGTTCTGGAGTCCCCAACCCCAGTGAAAAGACTTTGCCTATTTATCCTATCCATGCCCCTCAATTTTGTAACCCTCTATAAAGGCCACCCCTCAGCCTCCGACGCTCCAGGGAAAACAGCCCCAGCCTGTTCAGCCTCTCCCTGTAGCTCTGATCCTCCAACCCTGGCAACGTCCTTATAAATCTTTTCTGAACCCTTTCAAGTTTCACAACATCTTTCCGATAGGAAGGAGACCAGAATTGCACGCAATATTCCAAGTGGCCTAACCAATATCCTGTACAGCCGCAACATGACCTCCCAACTCCTGTGCTCCATATTCTGACCAATAAAGGAAAGCATACCAAACGGCGCCTTTACTATCCTATCTACCTGCGACTCCACTTTCAAGGAGCTTTGAACCTGCACTCCAAGGTCTCTTTGTTCAGCAACACTCCCTAGGACCTTACCATTAAGTGTATAAGTCCTGCTAAGATTTGCTTTCCCAAAGTGCAGCACCTCACATTTATCTGAATTAAACTCTATCTGCCATTTCTCAGCCCATTCATCATTGGATTCAAATATATATTCCCAGAAACAAAATCAGAAATTGCTGGAAATACTCAGCAGGTCTGGCAGCATTTGTGGAGAGAAAGCAGGGTTAACGTTTCACATGTAGCGATCCTTCTATGTAACTGATCATAGCAAGGAAAAGATTGGTATATATTCATAGAGAAGAGGTGTTGAGAAAGGGTAATAATAAACAATAGGTGAAGATGGAGTCTAGAGAGAGAGAAAAACAGTTGGGCAGATGAAGGAATAGGTCAAGTACAGTCTGGGAGAATGAATAGCTGCTAATTGGGGCTATTAGTAGTTGGGGTTTGTGGTAGCAGCTCATGTGGTGACAAGGCCTGATGTATGGTGTTTGGAATAAGGACATAGCAGAAGGTGCTCAAGCTCTAAAATTATTGAACTTGATATTGATTCCTTAAGACTGCAGGGTTCCCAAGTGGAAACTAAGATGCTGTTCTTCCAGTTTGTGCTGAGCTTCACTGGAGCACTGTAGCAAGTCCGAGACACAGATGTTGGCCTGGGAACACTATGGTGTGTTGAAATGGCAGGCAACTGGAAGCTTGGTCATTTTTACAGAAAGAAACAGGTGGTTCTACAAAGCAGTCACCCAGTCTGCACTTGATCTCTCCAGTGTAGAGACGACCACATTGTGAGCAGTGAATATAGGAGACTAGATTGAGTGAAGTATAGGTAAATTGCTGCTTCAAGTGGAAGGTTTGTCTTCGATAGTGCGAAGGGAGAAAATGAACACGGCTGTTACATCTGGAAAGATGTTATGGGGGTGTGGGGACGTATTAGGATGGGGGAGGTGTGAGCCGAGATAACCGGAGGGAACAGTCCCTGTGGAAGACTGACCAGGGAGGAGAGGTTAGTAAGGGTCCAGTGGTGTTGGAAATGATGGCAAAAGATCCTTTGGATATGAATGCTGGTGTAGTAGTAGGTGAGAACAAAGGGAGCCCTCGCTGTTATGGGAGGGAAGAGAGAGAGAGGATGAGGGCCGAAGTGTGGACGATGGGTCGGACACGGCTGAGGGCCCTGTCAACCACAGTGGTGGGTTTTCAAAGGTAGTTATCAGGCTTCTCTCAGCTTAGACTGGGTTCTGTAGCATAGAGTTTGCATAATGTTGGCACACCAAAGTTTTTAAACCACTGTCTGGAAGTGTTCCAGGTGTGTTTTCAGCTGATGCTAATCATGTGAATTATTTGTTTGGCAGTTTCTTCTTCATTTTTAAGCTTGTCTTTGAGTAGGACAAGGAGAGCTAAACACAAGGTGGGGCAAAGGTGGGAGAGGGGAGATGTGATGGTTGTGGCAGGTAGTGTGGATGACGAATTGCACTGCAATCCATCAATTATCAAGTGGACAAAGTAATGAACAGATGTGAGGAAAAGATAGGTAAGTGTACTTGAGAATTGTAAGATGAGTCATGAATCTCATTGAATGTGGAACAGACTTAATCAGTTGAATGGCTTACTTCTGCTCTCATGTCTTATGGTTTAACCATTGGTTACTTCTTGCATGTAGCTTCTATTATCTTGTATGCAACTTGACAACCCCAAAATGGCAGTGCGCTAAATAAGAGCCAATCCATCTTTCATGATATTCTCTGGAAAACCTCATTGGATCCTCTTGTATCCAAGCATGCTGGACAATTGGCAACCACATTCAGGATTACAGTGCACAAATTCAGCTCTGGTATCTGATTATCGAGCATTGGGGTCTGTTTTTAGCTTGGTGGTTCTGTACTTGTCTCTGTATCAGCCCCACTCTGGAGACATGTTCATCTGAGGGAATACTGCCTTATCCAAAGTGCCATTAATGCACTGTTAATATGAGGCATCCTCTGCTGTCTAGTAAAACATCTCCACTCCAATTTGGACAACAGCTACAACAGTTGATATCATTAGTCCTTTTTGAGGTTGTTTTCCCTGGAGCGTTGGAGGCTGAACGATGACCTTATAGAAGTTTATAAAATCATGAGGTGTATGGATAACATAAATAGCCAAAGTCTTTCCCCAAGGCAGGGAGTTCAAAACTAGAGGGCATAGATTTAAGTTAGGAGGGGAAAGATTTAATTGGAACCTAAAGGGCAACTGTTTTACACAGAGCGTGGTGCGTGTATGAAATAAGCTGCCAGAGGAAGTGGTGGAAGCTGGTACAATTACAATGTTTAAAAAAAAATCTGGATGGGTCCATGAATAGGAACAGTTTAGTGGGCCAAATGCAGGCAAACGGAGCTAGATTATTTTAGATATCTGATCGCATGGACGAGTTGGACTGAAGGGTTGGGTTCAATGCTGTATATCTCACTCTATTTGCTCTGCGTGGGTAGGACAGGTGATCAAAAGTATATACAATATGTTATGATTACAATTTACATTTAAAATGGTTGGTAGATTGATGTGTGTCCATTCTGTAAATGTTTTTTTTTAATTTAAAAGAAGAGGTCAAAAAGTCATTTGGAATAGTTACCTAAATGATTAAAAGCTGAAAAAGCATGAGACTACAGTCAAGTCCCAGGCAGGACCACTGTAGTGTGAATGGGTAAATGTTTGTTTTTCAGTTTGACAGGTAAACATTTTAAGGAATTAGAGGAGTTTGACATCAGAACAGACGGTTCAAAATTTAAGCCCAAAAGAACATGGAGTTTAGTTCAGAAGAGTGAAAATTTCTGCAAACTGGAGAGTCAAGCTTTGGTTCTGAAGAAGCGGTCACTGTTTCCAAAATACTTTCATTTGTGAAGCTTCCAAACCAAGAGAAGTGGATAGAAATTCTTAGCACTGAAGAGCCTTAGGCCATAAGAGTTATTGAAAGGTTCATACTCCAGACTTAGACAATTTTATTATTAATTTCTGAGATCTGTGAAAACCAAGCTACTGAAATGATTAAGTTGAAACTTAGGGTTGAGATAGAAGTAAAATTTCTCAGAAATTAATTCGAATTGTAAAAGGATAATATTGGGTAACGTGCGGAAACTTTGTTTTGCTATTTGTGTTAAGATCATTCTAATTCTCATAAATGGCTTTGTTTGATTGACGTCTTTATTTTGTGTAATAATGTTACACTCTGTTGTTAAAGAACAGCTGCAGCTTCTTGTGAATATTTACATCCATGTTAATGAACTGAAGAAAAAAAATGCACATGATCTGTCAAGCAAGGTTTCAAGATGGGAACTGACTTGACCAGCATACCATCATCTGAGACCTTAACAGTTATCAGTTTCTATAGTGACCACAGTTCAAAAATAAGCACTTAGTCTATTCAGGATTGATTTGATTTAAATGTCCAATCTCTCCCCTCAAACAGATCCGACTCACTTCTTTATAAAGGGTTGGGGGGGGGGGAGGGGGGGTTGGTTAGGTGGAAAGTAGGGTGAAGAATAACCATTATTTGGTCTATAAGTAATTGAAGATTGTGAGCTTAAGCCTTCGTAATGTGGTTGACAGGTGTGCCACATAATTGAGGTAGCACTTGCAAGTCCAGGCACGTAAAGTCTTTGGAACTCAATATGCTCTCTTCACTGCATTAATTTTTACCTATGAATGTCTTTGGTCAAACTTCATTTTATGTGGTTGCAGGCCAGGCATCTGAATGAGTCAGCAGAGATCTTTAACCTCTTCAGGCATACTCAGAGAATGAACCTAAAACATTTTTATTGTCTATCTGCCTTGACCGTATTCAGAAGAGTTGCTCTGGGTGTCTAGTGTCAAGTATATGTCCCACTCAGTGCAGCTGGTTTTTAGATAGCATCGAACTATTAGGTATATTGAATTGAGAATGCTGCAATTGGACCGTTTTTATTGCCACTAGATTTGGAACATCTTGTAAAGGCGTTGATTCTCCTGTTCCTTGGATAATGTCTGAATGCTGTGCTTTTCCAGCACCACACTCTCCATCCAAACTCCTCTACAGAGCCATTCATGTACTCTCTCAGACATACACACAGACACGCCCTCACCTTCAGAGACATAAGCATTCACTTGCACGCAGACGCAAATACTCAAACACATAGGCATAACTGGGAAAGGACTCCCATGTATAGTATCGCAAATACAGCGATTCGTGCACATAATGAACATTCACTTGTCTCAAACCTGACAAATATCGGCATCAGCAATATGCCTTGCAAATGCTTATGGGGTGCTCATTGTTTGGATTAACAGGAAAAGACTAGAACCTCTGTGATAACAATGGGAGATGCGTGAATACGCCAGAGGAGTTTCTCACCCAATACCCCTTGGATCCGGGATGGACTGTGCAATTGAGCAAGAACCTGGACATTTGTAGCCCTCTCCAATCTTGCGACTGGGTTTGTGTTTTAGCATGTGATCTTCTCACAGTGCCTGGCAAACAGATTAAACAGGGATGAGTTTAAAGGCGCGAGGATCAAAATACATCCTTTGATTTTGGCGGAGTCGGGGGGGTGTTAGACTGGAGAGTTCTCCTGTGTTTTTAACCTGACCGCTGGAGGGTCATCTGGGCGAGGGCTGTGGGGATTGGGGGAATGGTTAAAGGAACAGGGCGGTGTTGGGGACTAATATTTAATTCGTAAGGATTGAAGTTCTAAGTGAAAGCGTTCAGTCTAGTCTGCAGCCATTAGCAACCGTTGTGGGAATTTGGTTTTAAAGGCGGTAGATGCAGAAACCCTCATAACATTGCACTTGCGACGCAAGGTACACGAGGGTATAGGGCAAGTGGGATCGGAGCTTTTAACCAGTGCAGACACGACGGGCTGAACGGTCGTTTACCGGACTGTGAGAAGCATCATCAAGCCGTCAGCTCCAAGTGGTGGAGGTCGTGGGAGGTCATTTTTTAACAGAGGAAGATTGCAACAGAACCAGGTCACGAAGCAACGCACACAAACAGTGCCCTATCCAAACACAAAACCTATAATCATAAGATAAGTTAAATTCATAGGTTTCAATCACTTTTCAGTGCGGGGTCCCGCATAGATTCCGCTACATGTACAACTCTTTCTTCAAACGCTGAATGTGAGATTGTAGACACGCCTGGCCTGTAAAGGGAACTCTGTGCACTCTGTGGTTAAGCACACTCTCTGTAGTGCTGTTCTGCACCTACTTGCACGGGTTTACAGCCTGTTAGAGTCATACAGTCATGATCTGTTGATATTCTTTAACATGATGTTTTACAACACAGAGTCAACCAAGCCACTTTCTAAAATTTAACTAGCTCCGAGACAGGGAGAGAAAAAATCACTCCCCTCACCGTCCAGTGGAATTTTTAAATCATCCCGGGCAATTTTACTCAGAGAGTCAGAGGGCCGTACAGCACGGAAACAGACCCTTCAGTCCAACCTGTCCGTGCCAACCAGATGTCATAGAACATAGAACAAAATAGCGCAGAACAGGCCCTTCCGCCCTCGGTGTTGCGCTGACCTGTCAATTAAGCTCATCCCCCTACACTTTCCCATCATCATCCATGTGCTTATCCAAGGATTGTTTAAATCTCCCTAATGTGGCTGAGGTAACTACACTGGCAGGTGGGGCATTCCACGTCCTTATCACTTTGCGTAAAGAACCTGCCTCTGACATCTGTCTTAAATCTATCACCCCTCAATTTGTAGCTATGCCCCCTCGTACAAGCTGACTCATCATCCTAGGAAAAAGACTTTCACTGTCTACCCTATCTGATCATCTTGTATGTCTCTATCAAATTCCCCCTTAGCCTTCTTCTCTCCAATGAGAACAGACCCAAGTCTTTCAGCCTTTCCTCTAGACCAGGCAACATTCTGGTTAATTTCCTCTGCACCTTTTCCACATCCTTCCTGTAATGGGGCAACTAGAACAGTCCCATTTGCCAGCGTTTGGCCCATAACCCTCTAAACTCTTCCTATTCATACACCCATCCAGATGCCTTTTGAATACTCATTATCCAGATGGTAGTTATTTGCGAATATTTTTGAACATCTGTATTTATAACCTTCACCTTTGTCGTTTATTTAACAAAGGTCTGTCCTGGGCTTCTCGCTCTGGTCCCTCCAGCCGGCTGATTGGGCAGCTGAATTTACCAAAAACTGGTATCGATAAAGTATGGAGCTGGAAAAACACAGCAGGTCACACAGCATCGGAGGAGCAGGAAAGTCGACGTTTTATCGTCACTTACTTCCAGTATCTGCAGTCCTCACTATCTCTTATCAAAAGCTAGTGTCAGCTGTCAGAACTAACAAGAATTTCAGGTTCCGCTTTAGTTGCAAAAGCAGCTCATTGTGGCTCACACGCCCTCTTTATCTTTTTATGTGGATTTCGCGACTTCGAAATAAAATGCAATTTGAACGTTTATGAGGAAGTTAATCACTTTAAACACAGCCAGAAAACGTCAGCGTCAAAATGGGCAGGAGTCACATGGAATTGCTTATTGTTTCGGGGTTGGAGCTGGGGAGGGGATGGGATTGAGAGGGACCCTTACTCTGAAATCGCGGCCTTTACCATCCCACTCGTTTCTGAACGTTTCAACCTCCTCCGAGACTCTACAGCTTCACTCGCAGTGGTGTAACGGGAGCACAGTGCCATGCCTGGGGTGTTGCGGCGCAGAATCTAAGGGTTTGTCTTGAACGTTATATACGGTCTCTGGCTGACAGCACACTGCAATTGAAAGCTGTTTTTATCCAAGGAGTCCAACGATCTGCTCTCGCTTATTGAGGATGACCTATCTGCTCGCCAAGTTCATAGCCCATCCCCTCTGTCTTTCCGAACACTTGATTTGTGGACAGTACAAGTTATCTCTCTCTCTCTCAAACACACACTTCACCCCCATTATATATTCGTCATCGGACGCCACACGCCGTTTTTAATTAAATCAACCTCAGTCTTAGCTTCTTCCGGTGTAATTAAGAAAAACGAAACTGTCTATTTTCCAAACTAGTCAAATTAAACTAATCATAAGTTAAAGACATCGCTTTGTTCCCCGTAGCAGGCAGGATATAATAATGGTCCGGGTCGCATTCCCGTTCTAATCTGTGCAGAAAATTGTTAATAAGTCATATCGATTTTCGTTTATTTAAGTTCATGTCAGCTAAGGTTAGTGGTCCGGGTGATGTTCTCATCTTATCACTATGTGCTCGTGATATATTGCAATCCCCCTGCATCCAGTAAAAAGACTCGCACTTTTTTTTTACACAATAAAACACATCATTGCGAATAATGACTTGAGCGTTCTAAAGTAACGTTTGCATAATACATCGACTTTGTGACAAAGATTATCACTGACACTATCTCAGGGAACTGACTAACATTGCCCTGCCTAATGTTGGGCAATTCAGTGCTTGTAAATAAAATAAACATTTGCGAGCAATTCGAACTGTGCTTGTTGGGGGAGAAGAGGGGTTTGTTGGACAGTAAAATATGTGTGTGTGCTCCTCAGCCATTTGCGTCTTTAACAAATGTAACCAATAATCTAAACATGTAAAACTTGTTTTTTAAAAAAAATATTAGTGGAAGTGTTATAATCAGGGGGCTATGAGCATCAGGAATAATGTAGCCCAGAACCAGCTCCTCTCTTCAATCAGATCCGTGGCTGTTTCCAGCCTCACTCAAGTCCATTAACTCAACTCTGCTCAGGTTCTCGCCCAGCTCAGACAAACATTCGCCAAACTTTGTTCTGGTCGCTTCATTTATCCCACAATCTCAGAGTGAGATCCAGAATTATATTACAGTTTTTTTTTGAAGAAGTGTTACCTGAATTTTAGAATATATTCTCTTGTTCGTGATACCTTGCGATAGATTTTTAAAATATATAATTCACAGGATGAAGGCGTCGCTGACTGGCCCAGCGTTAATAGCCCATCCCAGAGTCAACCACGTTGCAGTTTCCTTCCCGAAAGGACATTAACGAATCGGATGGGTTTCTCCCCAACAGTCGTCAATGGATTCATTGGACTTTAGCTTCCAAATTTTTATCGAATTCAAATTCCATCATCTGCTGTGGTAGGATTTGCACCTGGTTCTCAGAACATTACCTGGGTCAATAGTCCAATGAGACTACCACTGGGGCATCGTCCCCTATAGATGGGTCCATGGATGGATGGCCGGGTGGATGATACACACTTGCATTGATAGATAGATAGATAGATCGATAGATAGATAGATAGATAGATAGATAGATTAGGTAATAAATAAATAAATGATGGATGGATGATGCGTAGCTAGGTAAACGGAAGCACAAACACATAAGTAGACCATGTTTTATTTAACTTGTCTTTTCAGATGTGACTAACCTGTCCGTTCCCGAGATTGCTACCCTGAGTTCCTGTTTAAATTCGTTTCATTTCTTTCCAACTGATCCCAGTGAAATGTTTAAGAAGTAGCAACATTGTCCCTGTGTCCGCAGGTAAACCCTACTATCGGATACTTGTAACACCGTGTTTATAAATGGAAACATATGTCAGGAAAATGGAAGAATTCTGCAACTGCTTAGAAAAAAAAACAAGAAATGGCCGGGGCGCAGATAAGCTTATGGCTTGGGATATCCCTAAAGGTCTCCGGGGACCTAATTTTATTAAAAAGGCTCTAACTCAAAGGATTTTTTTTTTAGTTTCGCATGCTCGCCGACCAGTCGGTATAAATCAGGAATTCTCGGTGTTAATGCCGCATTTACATTTAAACATATGGCACAGTTAGCGGCTATTCGGCCCACCCTCCAATTAATCTCCCTGCCCAGCGCTTCGCCACACCCCTTATACTTTGGCTTTCTCTTTATATCTAGTTTCTGCTAATCTCGGTCAGTGAAAATGTATTTACCGTTTGCCTTTAAAATCTTACCATTTTTCTTTCGGTCTATTCAAATAACAATGATATTCTGAAAATACCTTCTTTCTACACCGACAAGAGACAGTTGGCAAGATTTTGTTTCTGTGGAGTGATTAGAGAGTCCCTCCTTCTCGTTAAGGGAGATGCCTACCACATAAAGTTGCTAATAACAACGTCCCGCAGAATTCCGCGGGTCTGGGATATGTCTCTCACTAAAATCGTTATCTAGAGATTTTACCCGAAAGGTATTACTTAAATGTAACAACGTTGTGTAAAAGTACATATCCCATTATTTGCGAAGGCTCGATTTAACTCCCCCACCCTTTGTCTTTAACATAAACACCACCTTAAATCAGCTGCTATCAACGCTCAAAAAAGGGTCACTCGGGTCCAGATGTTAACTATACTTTCTCTTCAAAAACTTGTTAAATTTTGATTGATTTATTTGATTTATTGGCACGTGTACCTAAGTACAGTGAAACGCTTTGTTTATGAGCAGTAGGGGCAGGTCATAGTGAGCAAGGACATCCGAATCATAGCGTGGAAAAAGAAACGTGGACAGAGTGGGGTATACAGGTTACATTGCGCAGGCCTGGCGTGAGGCAAGAACAACATTGACAAGATCAGCATTCTGAAAGGGGGGAAGCAGGAAGGAGGGACTGGTGGCACAGTGCTTAGCACAGCTGCCTTACAGCACCAGGGACCCAGGTTCGATTCCAGCCTTTGGCGACTGTCTGTTTGGAGTTTGCACATTGTCTGCGTGGGTTTACTCCTACAATACAGTTCAGGTGAATTGGCCATGTTAAATTGCCCATAGTGTTCGGTGCCTCCTTCAGAGGGAAATAGGTCTGTGTGGGTTGCTGATTCCTGATGAAGGGCTTTTGCCTTTTACTGCTCCTCGGGTGCTGCCTGAACTGCTGTGCTCTTCCAGCACCACTCAACTCCAGAATCTGGTTTCCAGCATCTGCAGTCATTGTGTTTACCTGCTCTTCGAAGGGTCGGTGTGGACTTGGGCTGAAGGGCCTTTTTCCAGACTGGAGGGAATCTAGTCTATTTGAAGTTAGAGAGTCCATTCATCAGCAGGGAAGAAGATGTCCCTGAACCCGCTGTTGCCTGTGATCAAACTTCTGCATCTTCTGCCTGACGGAAAAGGTTTTAGGACAACATTAGTCTAGTTGTTCTGTTTTTGTTTCAGATCTTCCGCGTCTACAGTTCTTCACTTTATCATCTTTAAATGGATCTGCGTGTTAACGGTGTATATATGCCTTTATATCTAAGTATCTAAATACATGTGTGTTTCTGGTAATTAAACGCCCCTGGACTTTCAAGGTCAAAATGCAAGTTTAAAGGATTCACATAAATGCACAAAGTGGCGTTTCTTTATCAATGGAAGGGAATCGTGTCTGACTAATTCGGAGATAATTTGAGAGGGAGGTGGGGTGTGCTGTCTGAATTTCTCTATTGTTTAAAACAAAGCACTGACAAGTGGTTCAAGTTGTACTTGGGGACACAAATGTACACCCCTTAGCGCCCCCCGCCCCCCGGCGACGCGTCTATCCAGCTTTCCTCTGAGTCCCAAGGCAACACAATGTGCAGCAGCATTGGCTACAGTCGACGGCCAGATCAGCTGACAGTATTAATTCCAGGAATTCCCCACTCGATCTCTCACAAACACCAGTAGCTTCGACTCCCTGGCCCGCGGCTATCTCTCCTTGTCTTGCAAAAGGGATTTATATACCCCATACCCAGTTTCCTTTCATTTTTTTTTGTTTTGCTTGTGGTTATTTTAGGTTCTTTTATTTTTGCAAATTGTTATTTATGAAGAAAATTTCTGCTGTAGTACGAAGCGCCATGCTGCTGGAACATCCTGGACCTACAAGCTGCCCGAAATCGACAGAGCACCCACGGTTCAACGGCGGTGCAGGTAAAATGGGTTTGGCTGCCTCATTAATCCAGTGCATTCAGTTGACACTGCCTGGAAAATGTTGTTGGAACTGTCTTTTTTTAAAAGGGGAAAAAAAAGAAGAAACGAGTTTCTCAGTCATCACCATTTGACGTCTCTTTCAGCAAACACTTTCCCTCAATTTCACCCCCTCCCCCACCCCCGCAGCGCATCTTTTTCTCAAATTGACAGATCAGAGACACAGTTAGATCCAACTGTCCAACACTAAAATCCCTAATATGTCAGTCAGTACATAGAACATGGATTGCCTGCTTTAGAACTTCAGCACTGTAATGTTGCACCTTTCCCTCTATTTCTTTAATTTTTTTTCCAATTTGTACCTAATATTTTGTACCTAGGTATCTTTGTACTTAAGATGGCGCCGGAAATGGCGACTTTGTGCACTTTTCTCTGTACTCATGTATCCCTGTACTTGACAATAAACCTAATTCTAACTTTAATTCGAGAGGGGGGCGGGGGATGAGGACACATTTTACATGCGTTTCAAACAGTCTCGCAGCCTTTCGTAGACAACATCCCAACGCCGTTGTAACCTGACACTCAATATTAAAGCCTTCTGCTATCCCTTTCACTATGAATGTGGAATGAGGTTGTGTACTTTTCAGGACATTTAATACGTTCAGAAATTTCACAATGGTATTTGCATGGTCGCACGGTTGTGTGTCATTTTAGTCACTTGCCAACATAAAGGCAAGATGATGTTTGTTAATTTTTTTTAGGAAAGAAAACAAGATGTATTGTAACTTCACCCGCTCCGCTCCCCCCCACCCGCCCCCGTTCCCTGGGTAAGCAGCACACGTTATGAATATGTAATGAAGCGCATTGTTATAGGAAATTGTATCAACAGATGTACAGCGCGTGTCTGGGTTGAGTCCGCCCGTACAGGCACATCATTCATAGTCAGCATCCAGGACTGGTCTTCTGTAACCCCCACACAGCAAGATCCCAACCGGCTGTCTGTGCTTTTGCTCGCTTTCCCTAGTCTCCCCAAAGCAAGCTTTAACCAGGAGGTGGGGGTGAGGGAGGAGAGGACGAGGGGGGAGGGAGGATGCATAAAGGGCTGGAGAGTTTCCTCAACTCAGGCTCTAGTCTGTCCAAGGAACCACGTTTCGATTCCTGCCCTTGATCGAACTGCCCCGTCAAGTTCTTCATCTTTTGGGGATGGGAGAATGCATTGAGAATTCGTAGAGATCCCTGCTGCCTCCTTCCACTCCCCTTCATACCCCTCTACATCCATCTTTACACACCCACGTGTGTTTTTGTATATGTGTGGGTGTGTATGGGTATGCCTGTGTAGTAATGTGTGTATATGTGTGCTTGTGTGTGTGCGTGGGTGTGGGTGAATGTGTGGGTGTGCGAGTGGATGAATATGTGTGTGTGGGTGTGTTTGTGTGTGTGTGTGGGTATGTATATGTGTGAGTATGTGGGTGTGGGCGAATGTGTGGGTGTGTGTGGATGAATGTGTGTGAGGGTGTATATGTGTATATTTGGGTGAATATGTATGTGGGGCTGATGAATATGTGAGTGAATGTGTGTGGGGGGTGTATATGAGGGTGAATGTGTACGTGGGGTTGGTGACTGTGGGTGTGGGTGAATGTATGTGGATGTATGTGTGGGTGTAGGTGAATGTATGTGGCTGTATATGTGTGTGGGGGGAGGGCGGTGAATATGTGTGTGTGTGTGAGTGAGTGTGTTTGTGGCTGCAGGGGGCGAGTTGTGGGGGTGGGGGGGGAGGTGTGGAGAGGTTTGGTAAATGAAGGTCGTGGGGTGAGGTCGGCGGGGGAAATGGCTACAAAGAAGCGCAGCGAGTCATGTTAGTGAAATTCTACCGCCCGCCCATGCCCGGCCATGGGCACAGCAAGACTGTGCAGACCGGTGTCTGGGTCCATTTCTCGAGGTTAATTAGTTGGTGCTTGAGACGGTCTCGGGATCAGTTCAAAGGGGAAGGTCAAGATTAAAAAGCCCCAGCCACCTCTAATGGGACACGTCTCCAAAATCTGCTGCTTTCAGTTCACCCCACGGTCTATTAACGAGCTCCTCGGTGATTTAAACAGAGGTTGCTGACAGCACCGCCAGAAAAGGCAAATGTTTGTAGGGGCCGCAGGGGTTGGAGGGGTAAAGGGGGTGCAGTAAATGTATCCCCACCATGGCCCGCACTTCCTACAACACAGCATCTCCTCCGGCAATCCTTCGGGAATGAGATTCCTTTTTGTTTTGTTTGGCCTATCCCATCCCTGATCTCGTAGGAGGAGGCTAGTTCAGGTTAGCGGCCCAAACAAACCCTCGAGGTAAAGCCAGATGTCCCTTGGGGTAGTGGGTGACAGCGTGTTGTGTATATAATCTGCACTGTAGGGCATGCCCCCACCCATCGATCGTAGAATCAAAGGATCCCTATACTGCGGGAAGAGGCCATTCGGCCCATCAAGCCTCTACCTACTCCCCCCCAAAAAAATCCAACCCAGACCCAACCTCGCTACCATATCCCCGTAACCCTGCATTTCTCATGGCTAACCCAACTAAGCCTGCACATCCCTTGACACCGTGGGCAGTTAAGCATGGCCAGTCCACCCTAACCTGCCCATCTTCGGACTGTGGGAGGAAACCCACTCCTACCCGGGGAAAATGTGACAAACTCCACACAGACAGTGGCCCGAGGGTGGTATCTAACTTGGGTGCCTGGCGCTGTGGGGCAGCAGTGCTAACCACTGATCATTGCATTTCATTGAGGTTGTTCTCCAGTCTTAACCAGCCAGCTCAGTCATGCATTAGCTAACCACGGGAGAGTTGACATACCAGCGTCGAGAATAGCCTGGTCACCCAGCGCCTCGGGTTCAGGATGTAGGGTGTGGATTCACCGTCATTTGGTTTGCTCGTCTGTCACGGTTACCCGGTTTGGTCTACATGTGACTCCAGACCCACAGCAACGTGGTTGGCTTTTAAAGGCTCTCTGGGCAATTAGGGATGGGCAAGAAATGCTGGGCCCAGCCAGTGATGCCCTCATCCCGTGACCGTATGTCAATAGATGCAGCGCCTATTGAACTTATAACTAAAAGAAAACAAGGTTTATCTTCTCGTGTTGAGTCATGGTCACTTCCAGCCCTTGTGATCAGGGGTGAAACAAGAAGTCGTTTGGAAAAGGAAACCCGCGAAATGAGGTTAAAATCGCAATGAGAATTCAGAAACAGGTATACGGGCCTCGCTGGAAAATGGTGGTGACCTCAGAGATCCGAACCTTCTTACCTTCTAACTGATGGGTCAAAGTCAGACTCTAACGCTTACTGGACTTGAACTTGCACCCGGATGCTCCACTTGCCTTGCTTGTGCGCCTCTTGGATCAGGATAGTCATCTCGCCCATAAAGGTCTTAGAATACTCACTGCCATCCAACCCATGGAAGGATTTGCCGTTGAATTTACAACTGCTGGCCAAGTTTAACAAACAAATTAGCCACACCCCCGTCCCCCACTACCTCCCCTCTCTCTGAAAGAGAAGATGGTGGATCAGACTGCTCTCCTCCTCCCCTCCCCTCTCCCTCAGCCCACTCCCTCCCTCCCCATGCCCCCTTCTCTGCCCCCACTATTCTCGCCAATCCCATCGCCACTGTGCCTGGTTTGCTCTCCAGGTTCTGGACCCCAGCCCACCAAGCCCTATTTTCGTGAGCCCTTCCAGGGGAACTTAAAGAAACAAAAAAAACACTCATATCTTTAAAAAAAAGTTAAGGGAGAGATATGACTGAAGCACCCCTCGCTTGACAAAAAGGTGTTTGATAAGCTCCGGGAATACAAACAAATGGAACATTGATTTTGAATTCATCAGGAGGTACATCAGTAGCACTACTGCCTGATTTCCCCAGGCACCGCTCCGTTTTAAACATCACCGTCGATAAAATTTGTCAGGGTGTTACTTAACATTTCATTGAGCACAGAATGTTCCAAAAACAAACGGGAGGCGGTGGGTCAGGCAGATCATTCCCCCTCCCACCCCCCACTCCCACCTTATTCCTGAGAAATATAGCATTATTTACCTCTGTAACGAGTAGATGAGGCGTTTCAGGATAGCGTGCTCTATTTAGTAACATTCAGCCCCTTTCTGGGCTTCAACATTTCATAAAGTGAGAGGTGCCTGAGCTCACAGCTCCGTCTCCCAATCGAGTGACCCGACGGTGACCGACAGCGACCGCTTGTGTTGCGCGGGCAAAGGTTGTGGACCGAGCCCAGTGTTTTCAACTGGTGCATTTTTGCTCAGAAAACGTCGACAATATTCTCTGAAGGATAACCCGAGACGGGAAAAGGTGCATCGGGTGAGTATTCAGCATTAACAAGGGACAGAATCTCTTCTGTGTATAATATCCTGGGGACTGATGTCCTCTACGTGGCTTCGTTACATAATCCTCACGTGTTAATTGTTTTCCATTTTTTCTCAAATGAACCTTTAATTTGATATTTGATCGATATATTTAGCAGAGATAATTTACTCATACACTTAGCTGAATAGATGTTGTCTCTGATGCGCTGGACACCGTTGCTTTTAACAAGCAGAATTTGCACACTTTATTGCAAACTACATCAAACCAATTGAAACACGTGTCTCCTAGTGCTCAAGCGGCCAATAACATGGAAGTTATAGAAATAGTGAATATGTCCATACGTCCCTGGTGCATTGCACATGCCTGCCATATGTCAATGTATCCCTGGTATGTTATCATGTGTATACATATGTCAATATATCTTTGGTACATTGGTACATTACATGTGTACACTATATGTCCATGTAACCCTGGTGTAGTATCATGTGTATACTATGAGACCATGCTTTCCTGGTTTATGACATATACTTTATGACCACGTATCCCGATCTATATATCTATACTATATGACTATGTCCCTCTGGTATATGACATGTGTATACCATATGACCATTTACCCCTGGTGCAATATGTGTATCCCAATATCTAACGGATAAATGTCTGAGGGAACCAGTTCAGAGGTTTCCCTCACTCAGTTCCACAACCCTTCTCCAACACTCGCTGATATTATTGAGTGATAACATCCTTGGACAGAGAGCAAGCTAACATTTCGAATCTAGATGACTGCATCAGAGCTGAAGTGCGGAGGGGACAGTATTTATGCTATAGTTTGGAAAGCGTGGGGGTAGTGGCACCCCGACTAAACTGTAGTAAAAATGCAGTCCCCGCGACACTTCACCAGCTCTGATGCAGTTATCTGGACTGGAGACGATATCTTGCTCTCTCTCCATGGATGCTGCCTGGCCCGCTGTGATCTCCAGCATTTGTTGTTTTCAGTACAAGATTTCAGCATCGGCTGTAATTTCTTCCTGTATTTCGAGTGACAGTTGTACAAATCCAAGGTGGGTTTTTTTTCCCGGGATGCAGAAGCATTTTAAAACCCCAGTTTAAGGTTGACTGTTGAATTTTGTCGCATTGTAGCCCAAGTCAAAACAAAACAGGGGGGAAGGGACGCCGACACAGCCCTCAAGGATTGTACAGTATGTATATTAGAAAGTTGAAATTAAACAAAATCACTGACAGGGAAACACCAGACCGATATTACCAAACCGCGTCGGTAGTTTCCTGGAATTGTCTTTCGGTTCTGCCTTCAAATGGAATAAAGAACTAAAACAGAGTAGGGAGAAGGGAGATTTCTCGTATAGAATAATGTGTGTGTAATTCAATGCTCCGAAAGCATATTCAAATGGTGCAGTTAAAAATGCAAACAAAAACCAACATTCGTATATTCACTACTAGTGCAATTACAATTGTATAAATGTGTAATTAATAAATATGCCCACGAACCCCTGGTGTGTATATTTCATGATTATAATTATTAAATACCATAAATCATAAATAAATTAAAGTGTAATTTATTTTCATATAACCATCTTCAAGAGAAAGTCTAGGAGCAAGTGTAAATCCATGGGCGAGAATTGACAGTCTGCCTAATTATCTGCCGGCGGATTTTGCCCAATAACGTTGCTAAATTTCACTCGCTCCTTCCCGAGCCGTCTTTACCCGGTTCCGCCGTTGCTCAAGCAACTGCAAGCACCATACAGAACCTCGGCGCCCGCTTCTTCATAGGCAGTTTTCAACGTTTTTTTTTAATCCTAAGGGTCAAATTTGATTCAAGTTCCACTTCAGAACAAAATCAAGTTAAAGTACATTTTATGTAAAAAAAATAAACGTGTCGATCACAAATTAAACCATTTAATGGCAAAAAAAAGAAGAGAAGTTCAAGACTTTGCCAGTCACCTTATAATGTGTAATGCGGACAAAACCCTTAAAACTGTAGATGGGAAAAGTACCGGTTTATTTCTCGCCTGGGTACAGATGCTGCAATTTGTTCCTGTCCTCTCACCTCACCGCAACTTTCCAATCTTGGGCAGACTCCAGCATAGAGGAGCCAGATCAGATCTTTGCTTTTGACTGTACCTTTCAGTCGCTGGAGTTACTGACCGAGTGTGTGACCGTCTGTGTATTAGTTGTTGTCTGTCTGTGTGGGTGACTGTATCTGTGTGTTTGTGTGGGATCGTGTGTGACTACTCCAGTGTGTTTTTTTCTGCGTGTGTGAGATCGTCTGTGTTCGTGTGTGTGACTATTTTAGTATGTTTGTGTGTGTGTGTGTGTGTGTCTGTGTGTGTGTGTGTGACTATTTTAGTATGTTTGTGTGTGTGTGTCTGTGTGTGTGTGTGTGTGTGTGTGACTATTTTAGTATGTTTGTGTGTGTGTGTCTGTGTGTGTGTGTCTGTGTGTGTCTGTGTGTGTGTCCTACACCCAATGTAGCAGCTCCGCTTGGTCTGCCCTGCCAGCGCCTCTGGGATCGTTGTTCAATCTGCAAACAGATTAGGTCTGGCATCCCAAACCATCACTTTAGAAACGTTGACCCGGATCAACATTGAAGGTCGCGGGGAGTGCTTTCCAAAAGCAACAGGAGTTGACTTCGACTTTGGGGCAGAGATGTGTGCTGCTCGTGGGCTGAAGCCGGGAGAGAAGTCAAACTCGGAGGCGCCACAAGACTTCCTGACCCAGAATGATGATCTGTGCAAAGGTACTGAGTCCGACTCACCTTATTCATAACAAGGGGTGTTGTGATGATCTGAACTGACCAACATGTCTCTTCCAGACTCTTACTGGTTTACTTTCCGCTCGGAGGTTTGGAGGCAGTGTTACATCAGAGTCTGATATCGAAGGCCAGTCACTAACAAAAATTTAGCTAAAGAGGATTTCACTGTAGACAGATGCGTATCAATCAGTGCAGGTCAACTCTTACAACCAGTCAATTAACAAATTAGATGGCATTTCCATTTGAAAAATGTGCACACTTTAATTACATCAGGCAGGGAATTAACCATAAACCTCTCCCAACAGCCGGCTAACTATGTTCAAGTCTTTAAATTCACGGAAGAGATTCCGTTCTGTTGCCGAATGGTCTGATGGTCCGATTTACGTTAGGAATACCGCCGCTATGAGTGGGTTGTGAGTTTGTGGGTTATTTTAAACGGCTGCTATCCGGAAATAAATGCCTTTGCTTATAATTGCGCCAACCGATTAACTCAATGCAACAACCTGTTTTTTTTCTTTCAACTTAAATTATTTGGGGAATGTGAGATCCCGCGTGTGTAGAGGGGGCCTTGCTTCTTATTCCAGTATCACATCGCGTTCTTGTTAAAACTGGCAGCGGATTAGGGACATGCGAATGTCACAAACCGGATATATATCTCACCTCCCCCAATCTACCTTCTCCCCACCGCATTTAATAATGGGGTTGTAATTTTTAGAAACGTTTTTCATTCCCACATTGTGATTGCAGTCTTCAGCGGGAGAGACCACGACTGGATTAATATTCAAAGGTAGCAGTGTTTTATTTTTAAAAACTGCTGTGTTAAAGTAACGGGATGCACATGGCGACAGGGTAAGTTAATGCGAAGAGGGACTATTAAGGAGCCTCACAGATTCTCTTGACTGCGAGTATGTCCGCAAGACGCTATTATATAAAAGGAGCTAGCTGAGGAAAAGAAATGCAAAATGCTCACACCGGTGTATATTTAATGTCAGTTTGCCGCTACAGTCCATTCACAGTCCGCGTAAACTGCTTGTCCAACGCTATGCATTAGCAAAGGATGCAAACTTCAGACAAAAGCGCCGCTTTCTTTCCGTGCCGTGAAGACGTGTGATTTGGCGAATCAGTTCACAGGGAGTTTGCAGTTTGAACCGAAACCAGTTCTAACCCAGGGATTAATCCAGGAGCGTGCAGGAAGCAGAACAAAAACTGGAATTTGCGTCTCACATCCTGGCCGACGTCTGTCCCAGGTAAGCTAGGAAGTATTGAGCACTAAATATTACCTGGTTCACCAGTGACACTTTCATTCTATATATAGATACATTTCGAATAGAGCTCTAGAGATAATTGCAGTTTAAAGTAATGACAGAACGACCAAGATGAAAAATAAGAATTTGCATAATAATCTGAGGACCAGTTTAAAAGTGGACTGACCACTTTCACTGGAGGAAGTTACAACGTGAGAATACCAAACCATCGATAACCTACTGCTATATTTAATCATGGAAATTATTGCGCGTACTCCTTTGGTGTTCTGTTTCACTGTGTAGAAAAGATCTATATTTCACTGTTTAAAGCAAAACTCTGTCGCCTCAAAATTCCAGCAGTAATTTGAGGGATTGGTGCGCGGTTGATCTGACTGCAGTTCCCGACTGGGCAGTTTCAAAGTGACTCCTGTACGACCTCATTTCAAACAGAGGATTTAGATTTATCGAGCAAGCGGACCCACATAAGCGGGCGCGTGTTCTGGATCTCCCACTGTGATCTTCGCTATCCTGGTGACGGTTATGGGATTGTCGCTGGGAGACAGGTTCCTGCTGCATTACTTAGGGATTGGTCTCATGTTTGCCGAGGCTACCAGAGTGAGCTATTGGATGATTAAACCCTGAATTGGGACCCGAACCCACAGTATCTAGTTTTAGAAATAGAGACACTACTGTCCGCACCATAAGACACCCCCAAGGCCTTCTCCCCATGAGCTGATTTCTGCAGTATTGATGCTGGAGTTCGGTTACTAACTGGAATCCAAATCCCACTTTAGATGTTTGCAAATTTCAGTCGAGTTAATGGGTGTTTCTTGGTGAAATTTGACGGTGAAAGTGAGGTTGGAAATGGTCTAGAAATCAAGTATTTCATTAAAGCTGTGGAGAGAGGGAAAGCTGGGAGCAAATTATTGCAGATGCTGGAATCTGTACTGAAAACAACAAATGCTGGAGATGACAGCGGGTCAGGCAGGATCCATAGAGTGAGATAGAACAAGCTAATGCTTCCAGCCCAGGTGACTCTTCGTCAGGGAGGGAAACCCACCGTCTTTCCCGGGTCTGGCCTGTTGGTGACTCCAGTCCTACACCAATTTGGGTAACTACCCGTCGAAGTGGCCGGACGTACCACTCATTTGTATCCAGCAGCCAGCACTACATTCTTAGGGTATCTAGGGCGTCTGGCGAAATCATATCCGCAGAATGAAGTAAAGGTGTGTGTGCATAGGGTGGGGGCTGTTGGTGAGATAATGCTAAGCTAATCGTTGCATTTGGGACGTGAAGACGAATACTTTCCGCAAGAGAACAGTTTGTCAGTGGGCGAGGTGCTCAGATATAAAGTGGAGTTAACGTTAGTGCGCAAAAGTGGCCTTCCGCTTCCTGATGGCTGTTCTTGTGACCCTTGACCCACCTGTGTTTTTAATTTTTTTGCTATCAAATGAGCTCAGGCTCCCCCCGAAGCCGCGAACTGCAAGACTGTCCCTTTACAGGGTAATGTACGGAGGGGAGTACCTGTAGGAAGGATGCTTTAAGGACCATTTTCTTGGCTAGGATAACTGAGTTGGTCTAGATGTGATGTTAGCTTTGCTGTTTCCCCTCCCTTTTCTCTATGAGTCCACCAGCTGCCAATATCTCACCGCTACTTTAAAAAACACACGCACATCCCTCCCCCAATATAATTAGGTGGGCTGCCCACCCAACTGTTCATACCGGAAGTCACCATTCATTGGATCCCGCCCGATTCGCTCTAATGGTCACCGTGTAACGTATGGTTGTGATGTGATTTCACCTTTTTTTCAGTTAGGCTGGAGAGGGGCCAGATTTTAACGAGGCAATGATCTGGTTTTCACACAATTATTTCCTTAAAATCGAGTTGGAGGAGAAAGGTCCGACTGAGTTGGACCAAGTTAGTGGAATGGGCGGCACGGTGGCACAGTGGTTAGCACTGCCGCCTCACAGTGCTAAGAGACCTGGGTTCAATTCCCACCTCAGGCGACTGACTGTGTGGAGTTTGCACATTCTCCCCGTGTCTGCGTGGGTTTCCTCCGGGTGCTCCGGTTTCCTCCCACAGTCCAAAAATGTGCAGGTTAGGTGAATTGGCTATGCTAAATTGCCCCTAGTGTTAGCTGCAGGGTAAATGTAGGGGAATGGGTGTGGGTGGGTGCGCTTCAGCGGGTCGGTGTGGACTTGTTGGGCCGAAGGGCCTGTTTCCACGCTGTAAGTAATCTAATCTAATAACTCTGGACACAGTTTTAACATAAGGAACAGGATGTTTGGAGGGGATTTGAGGAAAGATGTTTTCCCCTGCAGCACACCTCCTAAAAAAAAGTGTAGAGAGAGGAGCCTTCATAATGTTTCTGTATTTAGTTGAACACTCGAATCGCCCATATCATGCAAGGCTACCGGGCTACCAAAGCGCAGTCAGAGTGTCCCTGTCTCTGAGCCAGGAAGCCTGGATTCAAGTCCCACCTGCTCCAAAGTTGTTTCATAACATTTCTGAACAGGCTGATTGGGAACATATTTGCAGGTCTACGGGCCTTCGAAGACAGAAACTGCATTAGAGTAGTTAGATGCTTGATGTGCAACACCGTTACGATGGGCCGTAGGTCATTTGTTCCCTGCGGTAAAAGCTTTATTTTCTGAAAGTTCATTTCTCTGGATCATGTCAACGCCCGCCCCCCCCCGCCTCTTTCACTCCGACCGATGGTCTCAAATCCGCAAACTAGACAGAAGTCAATGAATGCTCGTTTTATTGCAATGACAACTAAGACCGTAGGGGTTTTTTTTTCCTAAAAAAAACGAAATTACTCCGGATGCTGTAAATCAGAAACAAAAGTAGAAATTGTTGGAAAAGCTCAGCACGGCTGGCAGCATCTGTGGAGAAAGAAAGCAGAATTAACGTTTCGGATCGAGTGACTTTGTCTCAGTTCTGAAGAAGGGCTAACTAGACCCGAAACGTTATCTCTTTTACTCTCTCCACAGATGCTGCCAACCCAGCCGAGTTTCTCCAGCGATTTCTGTTGGGTTTTTTTGTTAGTTTCAGGTCTGCAGCGTCATCAGTTCTTTATTTATTGTCTCAGATGGTTCTCTCCCTCGTTCTGTTCTTCTTCCAAACATCGATGTACTGATTAGAAAGATCAATTGTTGAAATAATTTTACGTAACGCTCTTTATAAACCGTTTATTTTTTTTCGTAAATATTTTTGTCTTGTTAACAGGGGATTAACGATACCAGGGAGATTAATTTTGCAACAAAAGCACGCGCCCACACATCTGTACATAGACAGCTTCTAACTTTTCCAAAAACAATATAGCCAGGGTTTAAGATATTCCAAGGTTTAGGAAAATAGCCCCGATGCACAGCCGACACTGCTATATTTCTTAATGCGGTAGGAGCAGTGCTCCCAGACTGTGAATTGCGTTGTAGATTTTAAACACCGTCTGATTCCTATCACGGTCAAAAGCTCCGTTCTCAGTTCTTTGCACGCCGATGCGGTTGTAGTGGGAGCTATGTCGTAACTGCATAGGGATTGGATTGAAACTGTCGGTGTATGGACCTTGCCTGCTGTGATGAAACGGCTTTAAGTGTTGCTTACAGATACGCTCTGAGAATCCCATTTACTTTTACTGAACCTCACCAGGCCTTCCCTCAGTCCTACTGATCTACGACTCCAATCGTGTGCAAAGACCTTCCGCAGTGTCGTTTAAATAAACCCTGCTCTCCCCCCCCCCCCAAAACAAATAAAAGCAGGAAAACAATAGCAGGTCAAATCTTTACACCCGTCAGAACGACGGGAGGCCGGATATTGTCGTGCATTGTCATTTGACTTCTAAAATCTCGAAGGTACGTCGTTCCAAAACAAAATAGAAAAAAATGATAAATATTCGGATATTGCCGATAAACGTAGATGTAATCTGAAAGTAGGAGACAGGGAACCAAGCTGTTGTTGAAATGGGAAAGAAGTAAAGCGCTTAATATATAAATATATAATTATGTATTGTATTTATATATTAAACACATTAAACACTTTAATTCTTTTATCATTTATTATATTATGTATTCCTAATTATATATATTATAGACCATTATATATTATTATGATTAAAGTGTTGAATATATAGCTATTTTGCATGTCCCTGTGGAAATTGTACTAGAGATATGGACCTGAAGCTGGGGAAGATTCACCAACACAGAACCCGAACTGGCCATAGATCTCGCTTTCACTTTTGATAGGGCCCTGGTAGTCAAGGTGCTGGGAGTGAGGTGGAGTCAACATTACGTTGGGGAAGGTGCGGCCTACACGCTGGTCTTTCCCCTTTGCTGAACTGGCAGCTCCCAGAGGCTGTCACACGCCAGTGATCCCTGACCCACCTGCCCGGGGTTGGGGTTTTTTCAATATATCCAATGAGCTCAGGTTCTCCTTCAAGTGATTCCTCTCAGAATCTCCCTTCATGGAGTAGGTTGGTGTGAGGACTGCACCTGGACCTGTACTTCACTTTGGTGGAGAGCTGGGCTGGTGTACACACGGGGTTGCTGTTATTCCTCCCTTCCCTCCTTTAACTTAGCCCCCTCCCACCAATCCCATCAGCCTCTGTCTCCAATCTACCCCTCCCACCCCCACCGTCACAACATCCCCAACCATCTCCAGTCCTGTTGAGAGCCAAGCTGCTCCTGTCTGGAACATAAGCAGAAAGTGCTGGAGAAACTCGGTAGGTCTGGGGGCATCTGTGGAGAGAAAACAAAGTTCATATTTCGAATCCAGTAACCCTTCGTCAGAACGGATCATTCCCGGTTCCTTCAAAGGTCTTGAAGATCAAAATGCAACGTAAGGTTTTGCTTTGATTTCCGTATCTCTGTTAGACCAGGGAGGGGTCAGATCTAAATGAGACCGCCACCAGATTTGCATTTATATGTTGGATGCTCAGTTCTCCGCACGCTTCCAACCTCTATCTCCTTTTGCAGTCCAGCCGATTAATCTGCAATCCACAAATCAGTGAATATTTTCAAATAACAGCATTTTGTTTAGAGCCACACTTGGATGTTTCTGTGGCTGAAGTCTGTGTGACTGAGACGCGTCTTTGTGGCACCTTTGCCAGTGTGGATATGGGATGTCAACTCTGGAATCTAACTTTGGTCGGCAAATTCCGTTTCTTAATCAAAATAAATTACCACAATCTCCTCAATCTGAAGCCACACGACCCAGTGTTTGTAATAAGGGTCTGCGATTGATCGTGTTCACATGTTTCAACTCTGCATTCATTGAATTTAACCGAGTGATACACGTTACTCAGAAATTATATGCCTATTTCGTTTGCACTTTGTATATAATTCGTTGCGTCGTTTGCAGTGTCGGTCAGGAGTCCGGAGTTTCGTCATTATTAGTGCCGGAGTATTACTGTCGTTTGCAGAATTCATAGTTTTCTGAAGGCGTTTGCTTTAAATGTGAATGTTGTACAAGGCTCGCGGTGTGATTTGCCTGCATTAAACAGAGCGTGTTGTGTGTGCAGATATCCCGCTGTGCGCCGGCTGCAATCAACACATCGTGGACAGGTTTATCCTGAAGGTCCTGGACCGTCACTGGCACAGCAAGTGCTTAAAGTGCGGCGACTGTCAAAAGCAACTGACGGAGAAATGCTACAGCCGAGGAGATAGCGTTTACTGCAAGGAGGATTTCTTCAAGTAAGTACGATTTATCTGGCAAGATGTCACACGCACACACTCTCACCCACAAACATGTTCGCACACATTCACTCACACATCCTCTCCCAATCACTCACGTACACAGATACAAACACACATATTCACGCACTTTCGTTCATATGTATGTAACACGCACGTTCACTCACAAGCACCCAGACTTGCAGACACATGCACACTCCGGCATATGCAGGAGCAAGCAGATTTACATGCGTTCACTCACACATAAACACAGGCTCACAAACACAGTCACTCAAAGATGCTCACACATACAGATGCAACCTATGCAGATACACATGGATACAGACGCACACAAACTAACACATTCAGGCACACGGATGCAAACACACTCAGACATACAGATACAAATACACGCACACACATACAGAGACAAACATACTAAGACACGGATGCACATACAGATGCGAACGCACTCAGACACGATACAAACACACACACAAGCGCATTTACTCACAGATACAAACACATTTAGGCACCCACAGGTACAAACACACATACAAACACTTAGGCACACAGATACAAACACAGACACACAGATACAAACACACATACAAACACTTAGACACACAGATACAAACACAGACACACAGATATAAACACAGACACACAGATACAAACACTTAGACACACAGATACAAACACACATACAAACACTTAGGCACACAGATACAAACACAGACACACAGATACAAACACTTAGACACACAGATACAAACACACATACAAACATTTAGGCACACAGATACAAACACAGACACACAGATACAAGCACACATACAAACACTTAGGCACACAGATACAAACACAGACACACAGATACAAACACACATACAAACACTTAGGCACACACTTACAAACACAGGTACACAGATACAAACACACATACAAACATTTAGGCACACAGATACAAACACAGACACACAGATACAAACACTTAGACACACAGATACAAACACACATACAAACACTTAGGCACACAGATACAAACACAGACACACAGATACAAACACTTAGACACACAGATACAAACACACATACAAATACTTAGGCACACAGATACAAACACAGACACACAGATATAAACATAGACACACAGATACAAACACTTAGACACACAGATACAAACACACATACAAACATTTAGGCACACAGATACAAACACAGACACACAGATACAAACACTTAGACACACAGATACAAACACACAAAAAATACTTAGTCACACAGACACAAACGCATTCAGATATGATCAGGTACAAACACACACATAGACACACACACAAACACACACACACACACAAGTACATACAAGGATTGCAAACACACAAACGTCAAACATGAATAGGAAACGGTAAAAGCGTCTCTATCTCAGGCTGACGCCAACAGGAAAGAATAGCAGCTTCCCAAACCTGCACATATACAACAATCGAAATTAGATTTTCCAGACAGATTATCAAAAATTCAAAGACGCCGTTTCAGACTTAAAATGCAGGGCATTCCTAAATGAGAAAGGAAATGCTGGAAATGCTCTGCAGGTTTGCCAAGCTTTGAGGAGAGCGAAGCAGAGTCAATGTTTCCAGGATAAGGATTTTTCAGTAGAATACAATATTTCTAGCATCCTCTGCTTAGATCCTCGGTCTGTTGCTTTCGTCCGTTAATTTCAGATTTCTTTAAGTTAATTGACATTTTTGGAGAAAGAAAAGGTCCTCGAATAGATACTGTCTCCAATCTACAGGAATATTGGACTTCAGAAATACAGAATGTGTGTGGGAAAAGGAAAAGCCTATTTAAATAGAATAATAATGACCAAAACCACCGAAGAAACTAAAATAAAGAACTGCTGACGATAGAAATCTGAAACGAAAGCAGGAATTGCTGGAGAAACTCAGCAGATTTGGCAGCATCTATGGAGACAGAGAGCAGGGTTAACAGTTCGGGTCCAGTGACTCTTCAACTGACCGAGTGCTTGTCCCTTCATGGCGGTTACATTGATCCTGACCCTGAAACCGATGACCAAACCGCGCTGTATGTGTGTGTGTATATTTGTGTCTAAGTGTTTGTGCGTTTGTACCTGTGTATATCTGAATGTGTGTGTATCTATGTGTTTAAGTGTTTGTGTCTGTATATATATATATATTAATGCATCGCTTTCCACACGGATCTGGTAACGTTAGCGATTTTACTGAGCCGCAGTTCAATGGCCTCTGAGTCAAAAGGTTCAAACGCTGAATCCTTACAGAGAGGAAGCCACAGCGTCGCAGTATCCCCAAGCCCTCTCAGACCAATGTTAAAATAAAATCAATGATTCCATTGCTAGGAGATTCCCCTCCCCCCCACCCCAGCCTGTCTCCTCGCTGGTATATAGCACCTTCGAACATCACTTTAAAGTCATCTCTCAGACCCCTTGGTCCACAAGCCTCATATCTGATGAAGGGCTTATGCCCGAAACGTCGATTTGCCTGCTCCTCGGAAGCTGCCCGATCTGCTGTGGTTTTCCAGCACCAAGCTATTGACTCTGACCCCCAGCATCTGTGACCCTCACTTTCTCCCCCTTAAAGTACATGACTGTCATAATGCTATTTGCCGGACCTTTTCATGCAAATTGCAATTGCTGCTGTCACGCGAATGCAATTGAAAAGTGCATGTAAAATACTTTGGGACGTCCCGGGGGCTCTATATAAATGAATTCTGTCTTTCTAAAAAAAATCAGGACGATAGGGAGAAAAAAATCGGAACACTGCCTTTTTTCCCAACATATTCACAAAATAGAATTCAGAAACATGAGGGAGAGTCAAGAAGGGTGGGATAGATCTTTTTTAAAAAATTACATGTGTCAGACTGTTGAAACTGTCCGATTTAAAATTATTAATTCCATCCAGATCAGTTCCCCACTTAGAATAATGAATCCCAACTGAGGGAGAAATATGAAATTCCCCAAACTGACCGGGATATTGTTAAAATATGATGTTTTTTTCAAAAAAGATTTTGAGTTAAAACAATAGTGGTTCTCATTTGAAAATATGCGTTAATTACAGATATAGCTACACCTCTGTAAATATGGCAAGACCGTATAGTTTAACCTTTCTTTAATATTTAGATAAACACTGCAGAATTTAATTTCACTTTTACGTTATTTATAAATGTTTGCAATTATGTTCTGCTTCTTAATTCGTGCGCTCCATCTCTCAAAGATATGTATCTGTGTAACATCGTTAGCAATAACCTTGGTCTGCAGCAAATCTCCTGCTGAATTTAGGATTTCGATGTGAGGCTTCGTTTCCCATCCATGTGCGTATCGGTGAGAGACACAAAGACACGGTCTGTATCCTCAGCACTTACACATCCAGCCAAGAGACTAAGCTTCTTATTTGTCTTTAAATTTGTCCCTGAACCCCCCCCCCCCCCGATTCCTTAGTTTTATTTTCTGATCCCAGAAGATTAATATCTCGTTTCTAGCTTCTTGCTGGAAGCAAAGATTGAAAGGCGAGGATTAGTTTTTTTTTCCAAATCCCTCAGCCGTCGGAACTGGGTCAGGGCTTTGACAAACGGCGGTGGTAGGAGATAGAACTGGAGGCCTTGGTTTTAGTTTTAAGAGACATTCACCGATTAGCGAACCGGCATAGGATTAGAACAGGTTTACTGTTTTATAATTCTGCATAGATAATTAAAATGTTACGTTGAAGTAACGATGAACATGATCTACATAATTTAGTAACCCACAGTGTAAATTTACTTAAACTAAAAAAAAACTATTTGAGTGGCTGTAGTTTTATATGTCTTTCCTGTGTAGCATTTTCTTAAACATAAGTTTAGAAGTGGTTTCTTTTGCATTTAAACAAAACAACAGAAAAATAACAAGATACGTCGATTTAAAGAACGAATCCATTTCAACTCATTTAAAAATGTATTGTCACAACCTTTAGATATTTTACTTTTCATACGCTGGTAGTAAATTCCATTCAGGAAGTGTGAGTTGTCCAGTTTAGATTAATTCCAGTGCTGCGGTTGAAGGTTGGAGTTCAGGCGAACCAGGGAATCGGAAACAGACCAAAGTCCAATCCTCTCGGGGTTAATCCCGGCTGAGAAATTCTGTTCCATCTGCATCTCTAACCAGCTTTCAGTCTGTTTCATTCTCGCTTAGGAAGCAACTAATATCTTGAAGCGACCTTTATTTCAATCAAGGGAATAATCTTAGACATGCCCGAAAATCTGAAATTAAAGTAAAAAGTAACACCAGACAGTGCTATAGGAACACAGTAGGTCTGGCAGCATCTGGCAAGGAAAAGAGAGTTAACATTTCAATTCCAGTGACTTTTAGAACTTTCTTATCATAACTGTTATTTAATTATATTAATGATATTAAACCTTAATGCACAGTGACGTCCACTTGTCTACTGTTCGCCTCTAGCGAGTTTAATTCTTATTTAAAGATGTCGAATGTTAAAATTCATCAAGATATAGTGATATAATGTATATTAGATATAAAGTCATTGGAAAGTGATAGGTTCAATGATTGGATCACAGCTTGCAATTACAATATGCATCAACAAATAGCCTACCTTTAGATGCCGTGATAAATTAAATTCCGGGCGGGTAGAAAGAATGAGTTTTCTAAAACACTTTTCTCCCCCCGCCAAACTCAGTTGTCAATGGAAACAGCTCAGCAGGAAACATCGATCAATAAATGTTACCCAGGCCTAAATATATTGGTGATATAGTATTAGTAAAGTGGACGAGTTCTTTGTGATGGTGGGGCGGAGGGAGGGGGCGAGCTTGTGAAGTTGGAGGTCACTAAGCCTGACCAAGAAAATAATTTTGGAGAGTTCCTTACCCGACATTCGATCCGAACAACCGAGATTACATGCTAGCACAAAAATTGCGGGAGTAAACTTGTTTTGCAACCCCTGCATTTCACTATCATGGTAAACTTCCCGTTTTAATTTAAAACTTACCGCCATGTTATCCGTGGAAATATTGCCATTTATAATTTTGCTGATGGTGCGTAGTAACATTTCGGGTGAGGTATTTAGCACGCGAAACAGTGCAGAAATACGGCTCACTTTTTTTTTTACATAGAAACCCACCTTCCTAGTTAAATGTAGTCGTATTTTGAGGTCAGTTTATTTAATACTCTGGCAAACTGTACGGTGTCACATAAAAGCAAGGAACTGCGGATGCTGGATATCTGAAACAAAAAGAGAAATTGCTGGAGAAACTCAGCAGGTCAGACAACATCTGTGGAAAGAAAAAGCAGAGTTAACGTTTCGGGTACAGTAATTATTCACTGAAGTTACTATTCACAGAAGCTGCCGGACCTATCTGAGTTTCTATTTACGCCTAAGATGTCACACTCTAGCGTGTGGACTGGTACAACAGTCTTTCCATCAATTTTATTTGCTTCTGTCCTTTTACATAATCCCGCTGGTAAAGTTGGAACTACCCCGATAAGCCACTTTAACAACAAAACACTGGGAATGTGAGAAGTCCGATAGTTTAAATGTCTTCGCTTCCCACGGGCAGTCGATCCGACAGCTGGAACATCCAATCGCAACTTGGTTTTCATTCTGCCCTGTTTTTTGGAGAATGAGTCCTTCCCGAATCGAAGCAGGAAGTGCTGCCAAATGTGGTGAGGGGATAGATGTAGCGATTCAGGTCAAGTCAGCGTCAACACGTCGACGGTGAGAGAAACCGCTTTTACAGGAGTTCTTACACATCTCTGGGTGTGTGCTTCGCACGAATAGCCCTGCCTTTCCAGTTGAGTGCCTTGGTATTTTGGAGTTAGTTTGATCACCCACAGTTTATAATATCCCATATTGGCTTCGGAGTTCTCGCACTTGGGGCTTTTTTTTGCCAGGACCGACAGGAACTTGCTGACCCCTGCCTTTAGCAAATTGTCACCACCAAGATTAGAATTGACCATACGTTTTGATTAATTATTCTAAGCCGCCCTCACCAGGTATGGTTTAATTTACACTGGATAAAGCAATGCAAAGATTTGTTTACAATTCGTACAGTCCAGCAAGGCAGGCCGTGAGATGGAATATTTATAAAATACAGACACCAAACGCAGTAATTCTAAACTGATTTTATTCACAAAAGAAAGTTATCCACTCAGAAATGTTGATAGCAGTTTTGATTAAATCATTATACAGGGACGTTGTTTATAATATTAAAAGCTGTGTTTTAAACACATAGAAAATATGCTCCCATCAAATATCAACGTTGTTTGTAATATTTTTTAAAAGCTATACCCTTAAAATAAATATACTCCACATCAAATAATAACATTGTTTATAGTATTGAAAACTATACTTTAAAATGTAGAAAACATAATTACACTTAAAGGACACAATGTGGTTCCCACCTACTAATTGATGCCCCATGTCGATCCTTCCCAGTACTGTTATCTGTTTATTTTTCTGGGAATGCGGTGGGACTAATATCACTGGATTTGTGGTCGAAAGGCCCAGGGGAGACACCAGGCCAATGATGAAATTTAAATTAAATAAAAATCTGGAATTTAAAAAAAAGATTGGTGATTGGTGACCGTGTAAACATGGTCCATTGTTATAAAGTCTGTGGGTCCTTACCTGTTCTGCAGCACGTGACTCCAGACCCACAGCTATGTGGTCGAACTCTTAACTGCCCTCAAAACCGGCCGAGCAAACCTTTCATGTTTCTAAGGTCAGCCACGTTCACATCCTCTGAACAAATAAACAATAACCAGGGTACTGTATCTATTTATCTGGTCTACGTCGATACTTTGGCTAGTTATCAATCTGTGTTAAAGATGTCTTGATCAATCTGATATTGTATGAGTATGTCTGGGAACAGTTCTGATTAAAGGTCACTTCAACCTGAAACATTAACTCTGGGCAGAATTTTCCACCATGAAAATGTTTGATAGCAAAGGCCAGACGTGAAAGTCACTTTTGTTTATAGGCACATTGTCTTTTCTCTTGTGATGTCCTTGGCAGCTCATTAGATATGCAAGCAGATAAAGTATAAAGAGTATTGCATGTGGTCATCAGGAAATCACTGCCCCCCTGCCATTACTTCACAGGGTTTATGGTTTGGATTAAAAGAATGCCAAGACAGCAATTAATTCCATGCAACCTGGGGGCATCCCTCTCTGCCTGCAACTCCATCTTCTGGTCCTCATCCCCCTTCTTGGTTTTGCTGTTCAGGATGTCACAAAAGGGCTCTGCTGATCAGCAATCTGAGACTGCAGGTTTTTTTCCTGGGCTGTTCAGGAAAGGCAGGAGTTCCCCAAGGATGGTAGCAGGAGGCCCTTGCTGGCCTTGCTCCACAAGGCTACCTAGTGACTCTGTATAGTCACTGCAAAGTGACAGTCTTATGGGCATCAAGCAGTCTTTGTGGAGGTGCAGAGGCCTACCAGACAGGAGTTTGTGTTGCACACCTCATCAGCAGATGGAATAGGTGGTTTGAATATATGGCAGTCATCCATTGAGTTGTTCCCATTGAGGGCAGTGTGGGTTTTAAATGTGTATGGGGGAAGTTGGGGGGGGGGTGTGGGGGAGGTGAAGGTGGTATGCGCTTTGGAGCAGTCATACTGATGCACACTTATGAAATGATTTTGTACCAGTTGGGAAGATAATCAATCATGCTTCTGTCTACCTGCAGGAAAAGAACACTTACAGCAGAAAATAACATGAGTTGTCCCAAGATATGAATCCTTGCCCCTCCACTCTAAGGAGGTGGCCATGGAAGTTGCTTGACAGGAAAGGGACTGATTCCTGAAGAAGGCCTTATGCCTGAAACGTCGATTCTCCTGTTCCTTTGATGCTGCCTGACCTGCTGCGCTTTTCCAGCAACACATTTTTAAGTTAAGTAAAGGGACTGAACCTACATGAACAGAGAGACTGTAGACTGACAGCCATCCACTGAAGGTGCCTCCATTCTGCTTTGACAAGTTGGCTTTCTTTGTTGAGAAAAGGGGTTGTGCACAACAAAGAACAAAAAACAAAGAAATTTTACAGCCCAGGAACAGGCCCTTCAGCCCTTCAAGCCTGAGCCAATCCAAATGTACTGTCTAAACCTGTCCATCAATTCCTAAGCATCTGTATCCCTCTGCTCCCCACCTACTCACGCATTTGTCCAGATGCATCCTAAAAGAATCCACCGTGCCTGCCTCTACCACCTCTGCTGGTAACCCATTCCAAGTGCCCACCACCCTCTGTGGGAAGTACTTGCCATGTGTATCCCCCTTAAACTTTCCACCTGGCACCTTGAAAATGTGACCTCTTGTTATTGAATCCTTCACCCTGGGATAAAGCTTGTCTCTATCCACCCTGTCTATACCCTTCATGATTTTGTAAACCTCAATCAGGTCCTCCCTCAATCTTCTTTTTTCTAATGAAAATAAGCCTAACCTACTCAATCTTTCTTCATAGCTAGCACCTTCCATACCAGTCAACGTCCTCATAAACCTTCTCTGCACCTTCTCCAAAGCATCCACATCCTTTTGGTAATGTGGCGACCAGAACTGTACACAGTATTCTAAATGCGGCCAAACCAATGTCTTGTACAATTTTAACATGTCTTGCCAGCTCTTATACTCAATACCCTGTCCAATGAAGGCAAGCATACTATATGCTTTCTTGACTACTCTATCCATCTGTGCAGCAACCTTCAGGGTACAATGAACCTGCACTCCCAGATCTCTCTGCCCATCAACTTTTCCCAAGGCTCTTCCGTTCATGTATAATTCACTCTAGAATTAGTCTTGCCAAAAAAGCATCACCTCACATTTGTCTGGATTGAAAACCATCTGCCACTTTTCTGCCCAACTCTCCAGTCTATCTATATCCTCCTGTATTCTCTGACAGTCCCTTACACATTCTGCTACTCCACCAATCTTCGTGTCATCTGCAAACTTGTTGATCATACCAACAGTGCTCTCTTCCAGATCATTTATGTATATTACAAACAACAGTGGCCCCAACACTGACCCCTGTGGAACACCACTGGTCATCTTTCTCCTTTTCGAGAAACTCCCTTCAATTACTACTCTCTGTCTCCTGTTGTTCAACCAGTTCTTTATCCACCTTGCTAGAACATCCTGCACACCATATGACTTCACTTTCTCCATTAGTCTACCATGGGGAACCTTATCAAACACCATCAAAATCCATGTATGTGACATCAACAGCCCTTCCTTCATATATGAACTTGGTCACTTCCTCGAAGAACTCTATTAAGTTGGTAAGACATGATCGCCCCCACACAAAACCATGTTGCCTATCACTGATAAGCCCATTCTTTTCTAAATATAAATAGATCCTCTCCCTCAGTACCTTCTCCAGCAACTTTTCTACCACTGACGTCAGGCTCACTGGTCTGCAGTTACCCAGAATAGGTACAATGACTACAGATGCTGGAAACCAGGTTCTGGATTAGTGGTGCTGGAAGAGCACAGCAGTTCAGGCAGCATCCAAGGAGCAGTAAAATCGACATTTCGGGCAAAAGCCCTTCATCAGGAATAAAGCTTTATTCCTGATGAAGGGCTTTTGCCCGAAACGTCGATTTTACTGCTCCTCGGATGCTGCCTGAACTGCTGTGCAATTCCAACACCACTAATCCAGTTACCCAGAATATCCCTACTACCATTCTTGTGCAGGGGGACAACATGAGCAACCCTCCAGTCCTCCGGCACCTCACCTATATTTAAGGATGCTACAAAGATATCTGTCAGGGCCCCAGCTATTTCCTCTCTCGCCTCTCTCAGCAACCTGGGATAGATCTAGCCTACCCAGCACATCTATTTTCATCCTCCATTATAGGTTTTGGCAGCAAGTCCCCAGGAAGCAATAACTTTCTCCTTGCTCCCAGTCCAGTTGCACTTTGATCTTCACCACTGATGAAAAGAAGTCAGAAACCTCAGAGGATGCAATGCCATGGTATTCACTGACACTCTCCAGCATCACAGATACCTTCACCCCAATGGGCGTACATTCAGGGTCACAGGCTGTTGAGCACATCACTGACATGCAGTCAGCTGATGAAGGATGTGACAGTTAATGTCTTTGATTGGTGAACAGCTAGAGACCAGACCTCTGCTGAGCCCCATGCAGATGCCAATCCTCTTGACTTGGTTGTAAAAGACCTGTTAGAGATGGAGAAATTGAGGCCATGCACAGACAGGAGCAAATGCTGCAGGGGTCTATCCATGTTGTCAGTAATGTCATGGCTCTGGCATCTAAACACTTGGTTTTCTCCATAGTGAAGGTTGCAACAGCCATGGGGAGGCGGGTGGGTCTAAGAGAGTACTCGGTGGCTGCTGCACATATAGTCATACCAGCACACCATTGCAACAGTACAGAGCAGTAATGGTTAGGCAAGAGGGGAATGAGATACATTTTTTCCTGATGGATCTTCTCCATAAGGAATTAGAGAGTTGCCTTCATGCACTAAGAGGGGAGAAGGAAAAACTGCAAAGTACCCCCAGGGTATCCATCACAAGACTCTCCAAGGGTAGCTTGCCTGTTGAGCTGCTCTCTGCCAGTGACTACATGTGCTCGAGCAGGTCAGACTGAGGTGGATGCACTGGCTGGAGTCCTCTCAGCCTTGGCCCACCAGAGGACATCCTCCAAGATCATCACAGGCATTTGGGAAGGCTGGCTGCCTCCGCCCTGACTGTGGATTTCGGGGTTGCATCGAGGTGTAGTTGTAGAAAAAAAAAGCTGAAGAAATTATAAGGCACAAAGATGGCAGGGTTGACAGCTCACTGTACATAAGGCACACATTTGTAAATATACCTTTAATTCCACTTAGGTTTCAATATTGTCATGCAGCCAATGACTTAACTGGTTGTGCACACTTAAGGGCATTGCTTTTAATTTTTAATTAATGTTTGAAATGTTTGCCAATGGGTATGCTAAACATTGTGTCACATCATTCATAGTTATACTGACAGGTATAGGTTTGCATGTTGGGTATCATTTGTAGCCATGTAGAAAAACAATGCATCATGCAAGCCATCAGCTCATGTTCATCTGATTATCCCCCACCCTGAGGCTGCTGTCTAGGCAATGTCTACAACCAAATCATTGCATGCCTTTCTCATGTTTGCATGAGAGTCCTTTGTAAGTCCTTTCCCACACTTGGAGGATGTGAATGTATCCATGCTATATTAAGATTAGAATGTGGCTTTCAACGTTGCATGCAAATGGGCTTGTCTGTGCAAAAGGCCTGCAGTCCTGTTCCTTCCCGTTGCCGGGGTGGTCACAGGAAGATACAGTGATACCCAGTGATACACTCCTGCTGTCACTAATGGTGAAAAGTTATGTGAGTAGTGCGACCGGAATGTGCATCATCTCAGATTGGGACATGCAAAGGATCAATAACAGCAGATTTAATGTGAAAATGTAAAATTTAATGCAGCCACCAGAATATAAAAGCAGCGAAACAAAATTAAACCTTTGCACATTTATGTCCATTGATCTTCCCACAGACATTCTGGACTTATGGATTTCTGCTGTTTCCATGCATTGCATGGACTAGTATCCTCCCTATGTCCCACCTCACCCCAGGTTCTCTTGGTTGTGCCAATTCCTTCACTCCCTCCCACTATTCCTTGGTCAGCAGAAGCTGCTCTTCAGTCCATCCAGTTCCCAACCTTGTTGAAATCTCACTGGAAGGAGACCATGCATAAGGCATCAATGCTACTGTTTTTGGAGGATGGCTATAAAGAGTGGAATACACCTGAGCAAGGTTCTCATCTAGTTGACTAGATTAGGGTGCTTCTGTGGTAAGCTACTCACTCCAATTCCAGCAAATTAACTACCCTAACTGTTGCAAACCACCAATGTGAGTTGTGAATCTGCAGGTACATATAGCTCATTTCTGGATGATTGGGAAGGGGAAATTAATGCTGCCAAGATTGCCATTCATGGAGGAGACATGAAAAGCAAATATGTGCAGAAGACTTTCTTTGATGCTTGCCATTGAAAAGTTTGATCTGCCTACAAATTTTCCTGAACGTATTGCTTAGAGTCATCCTGCCTTTGAGAAGTTGACTACTGGGCTCACATACAATGGAGTTGTCTAGCTTGTCTTGTTTCCTGCTGCCTGGGTGCAGCAGAAGATTCCGTCTTCTGTTTTTCGTCACAGATGTTGTCTGATATGTTATGATTTCATGATTTCTTTTTCAGTTTTTTTTCTGTGTTTATTTCAGGTTTCCAGCATCTGTGGTATTTTGCTTTGTTTCTGGGGACAGCATCAACTTGTCTATCTGTGTTGAATAACCTATCAGTATTGTACCGATTTATCAATTTGGTGCAGCAATGTGACTATTTATTAATCTGGTACTGCATTTATTTAGCTATCTAGGTGCTTTACTAATTTATTTTATCACTTCCCAATCATCTCATCAACAAAGAAGATAATGTTTATATTGCACTGTTCACAATCTTCAGGGTCTCACAAAGTATTCTAAGCTAATGAGGTGGATCACTTTTTCAGTGCAGGAAAATGTTGGCCTATTTAATCAGCCAATACTCACAAATTCATTTATGGGACATGGATATCATTAGCTGGGCCAGCATTTATTGTCCATCTCAAGTTGTCCTTGAAAAGGCCAGCACTTTGTGATCGTGGGCAGGCTTTGGGGAGTCAGGAGCTAAGTTACTTGCAGCAGGAATTTCAAAAATTCTTTTTCATGTTGTGGACATTGCTGTCTAGGTCAGAATTAATTGCCCAAAGGGCCGTTGACAATCAAATGTAGGCCAGACCAGGTAAGCATGGCAGATTTCCTTCCCTAAAGGGGAAGTAGTGAATCAGATGGGTTTTCCTCCTCAGCTATCAATCAATCTTAGACTTTTATAGAATTCAAATTCCACCATCAGCCATGATGGGATTTGACCTTGGGTCCCCACAACACTGTATGGGCTTCTGGACTGATAGTCTAATAATACCAGTACAACTATCACCTCCCCTAAGATTCCTAGCCCCTGATCTGTTCTTGTAGCCAAAGTAACTGGATAGATAGACGAAAGTGAGGACTGCAGATGCTGGAGATCAGAGCTTAAAAATATGTTGCTGGAAAAATATGCAGCAGGTCAGGCAGCATCAAAGGAGAAAGAATCGACGTTTCGGGCATAAGCCCTTCTTCAGGAATGAGGAGGGTGTGCTAAACAGGCTAAGATAAAAGGTAGGGAGGAGGGACTTGGGGGAGGGGCGTTGGGAATGCGATAGGTGGAAGGAGGTTAAGGTGAGGGTTATACGCCGGAGAGGGGGTGGGGGCGGAGAGGTCGGGAAGAAGATTGCAGGTCAAGAAGGCGGTGCTGAGTCTGAGGGTTGGGACTGAGTAAAGGTGGGGGGAGGGGAAATGAGGAAGCTGGAGAAATCTGCATTCATCCCTTGTGGTTGGAGGGTTCCTAGGCGGAAGATGAGGCGCTCTTCCTCCAGGCGTCATGTTGCCATGGTCTGGCGATGGAGGAGGCCAAGGACCTGCATGTCCTTGGTGGTGTGGGATGGGGAGTTAAAGTGTTCAGCCACGGGGCGGTTGGGTTGGTTGGTGTGGGTGTCCCAGAGGTGTTCTCTGAAACGTTCCGCAAGTAGGCGGCCTGTCTTCCCAATATAGAGGAGGCCACATCGGTTGCAGCGGATGCAGTAAATGATGTGTGTGGAGGTGCAGGTGAATTTGTGGCGGATATGGAAGGATCCCTTGGGGCCTTGGAGGGAAGTGAGGGGGGAGGTGTGGGCGCAAGTTTTGCATTTTTTGCAGTTGCAGGGAAAGGTGCTGGGAGTGGAGGTTGGGTTGGTGGGGAGTGTGGATCTGACAAGGGAGTTGCGGAGGGAGTGATCTTTCCGGAACACTGACAGGGGTGGGGAGGGAAATATATCCTTGGTGGTGGGGTCCGTTTGGAGGTGGTGGAAATGGCGAAGGATGATCCGATGTATCTGGAGGTTGGTGGGATGGTAGGTGAGGACCAGTGGGGTTCTGTCCTGGTGGCGATTGGAGGGGCGGGTTTCAAGGGCGGAGGAGCGGGAAGTGGAGGAGATGCGGTGGAGGGCATCGTCGATCACGTCTGAGGGGGAATTGCGGTCTTTGAAGAAGGAGGCCATCTGGGTTGTTCAGTATTGGAATTGGTCCTCCTGGGAGCAGATGTGGTGAAGGCGAAGGAATTTGGAATATGGGATGGCAGGGTGGGAAGAGGTGTAATCTAGGTATCTGTGGGAGTCGGTCGGTTTACAGTAAACGTCCGTGTTGAGTCGGTCGTCCGAGATAGAGATGGAGAGGTCTAGGAAGGGGAGGGAGGAGTCTGAGACGGTCCAGGTAAATTTGAGGTCAGGGTGGAAGGTGTTAGTAAAGTGGATGAACTGTTCAACCTCCTCGTGGGAGCACGAGGTAGCGCTGATACAGTCATCAATGTAGTGGAGGAAAAGGTGGGGGGTGGTGCCAGTGTAGCTGCAGAAGGTGGACTGTTCCACATATCCTACGAAGAGGCAGGCATAGCTGGGGCCCATGCGGGTGCCCATGGCAACTCCTTCGGTTTGTAGGAAGTGGGAGGATTGGAAAGAGAAGTTATTCAGGGTGAGGACCAGTTCAGTCAGTCGAAGGAGGGTGTCAGTGGAAGGGTACTGGTTGGTTCGGCGGGAAAGGAAGAAGCGGAGGGCTTTGAGGCCTTCGTGGTGGGGGATGGAGGTGTACAGGGACTGGATGTCCATGGTGAAGATAAGGCGTTGGGGGCCGGGGAAGTGAAAATCATGGAGGAGGTGGAGGGCATGGGTGGCGTCCCGAACATAGGTGGGGAGTTCTTGGACTAAGGGGGACAGGACCGTGTCAAGTATGCAGAGATGAGTTCGGTGGGGCAGGAGCAGGCTGAGACAATGGGTCAGCCAGGGCAGTCAGGTTTGTGGAGTTTGGGCAGGATGTAGAAACGTGCGGTGCGGGATTGTGGGACTATGAGGTTGGAGGAGGTGGATGGGAGGTCCCCTGAGGTGATGAAGTTATGGATGGTCTGGGAGATGATGGTTTGGTGGTGGGAGGTGGGGTCATGGTCAAGGGGGCAAAAGGAGGAGGTGTCCACGAGCTGTCGTTTAGCCTCAGCAATATAGAGATCGGTGCGCCAAACTACCACCGCGCCTCCCTTGTCTGCCGGTTTGATGGTGAGGTTGGGGTTGGAGCAGAGGGAGTGGAGGGCTGCACATTCTGAGGGTGAGAGGTTAGAGTGGGTAACAGGGGTGGAGAGGTTGAGGCGGTTAATGTCGCAGTGGCAGTTGGCTATGAAGAGATCGAGGGCGGGTAAGTGGCCAGCACGGGGTGTCCAGGTGGATGGGGTGTGTAGGAGGCGGGAGAAGGGGTCGTCAGAGGGTGGGCGGGAATCCTGGTTGAAGAAGTAGGCGCAGAGGCGAAGGCGGTGGAAGAATTGTTCGACGTCTCACCATGTGTTGAATTCGTTAATCCGGGAGCATAGGGGGATGAAGGTGAGGCCTCTGCTGAGGACTGAACTTTCATCCTCAGAGAGGGGTAGTTCTGGAGGGATAGTGAAAACATGGCAGGGCTGGGAGCTAGGTGTGGGGGCGGAGCTGGGAGTGGGGCAGGGTTAGGTTCGGTGGCAGGGTTCAGCGCGGGGGCGGGGTTCGGCACAGGGGCAGAGATCGGCGAGGGGGCGGAGACACATTCGGCGTGGTCGGTGTGTAGGCGAGTGACGTCACTGGGGGCGTAAGTGGATTTGGCGACGGCAACTCCGGGGGCGGAAGTGGCTGCGGCAAATGCAGAAACGGTGTTGTTCCCGGTGGTTGTGGACTCCGCGAATCTGTCGGCGATGGTCTTCCTGCCGATCGTGGAGGCTGTTGTCTGGGCGGCGATCACGGAGGCTGCATGGTCAGTGGGGGCGGAAGTGTCGTCATGGTTCGCGGCGGCGGTTGCTGCAGCGGCCGCGTGGTTAATGGCGCCCGAGCGCTTCCAGAGGCTGATGGAAGATACTGGAACGGTTGAGGAATCCGGAATGTGGGGGTAAGTACATGAAAGGTTTTGGTACTTACTGTCTTTAATTTCCGATATGGCTAGGAAGAACTGTTTGTTTAGTGTATGGATTCTTCTGTGGATGAAGTACAGGAGAGATCCTTTACAGGTCTGTGAGAGTGTTGTCCTGAGCTGGAGTAGGGCTGACTGTAGGGAATGTAGGTAGTGGGGCATGGCTGCAAGCGTGGAGCGGAGGATCTGGAGGGAGGTCTGTTGCTGGAAGCTTCGGATTTGTTGTAGGTACTGGTTGTCCTGGTTGGGTCCAAATTTTGTTGGTCTGAACGTAGTCCGGAGTCCGTGTGGGATCAGTCGGTTCCGTAGGCAGGTGCTGAGGAAGGAGATGTGGCTGTGGTAGCGAGTCTGTTTGAGGACGTGGCTGAAGAGCTTCAGGGCAGAGGAAATGACCTGGGGGGGGAAGTGAGAGAGGGACTCACTGAGATCCTTGTAGAGGGAGGAGGAGAGCTTCTTCAAGGAAGGCATCCTTGCAAGAGGATTCGCAGTAGGTTAAAATCAACTAGCAGAAAGTGAGGACTGCAGATGCTGGAGATCAGAGCTGAGAGTGTGGTGCTGGAAAAGCACAGCAGGTCAGGCAGCATCCAAGGAGAAGGAGAATCGATGTTTCGGGCATGAGCCCTTCTTCAGGAATGAGAAGGGTGTGCCAAGCTGGCTAAGACAAAACGTAGGGAGGAGGGACTTGGGGGAGGGGCGTTGGGAATGCAATAGGTGGAAGGAGGTCAAGGTGAGGGTGATAGGCCGGAGAGGGGGTAGAGGCGGAGAGGTCGGGACCCAACCAGGACAACCAGTACCTACAACAAATCCTAAGCCTCCAGCAACAGACCTCCCTCCGGATCCTCCGCTCAACTCTTGCAGCCATGCCCCGCTACCTACGCTCCCGACAGTCAGCCCTACTCCAGCTCAGGACAACACTCTCACAGACCTGTAAAGGATCTCTCCTGTCCTTCATCCACAGAAGAATCCATACACTAAACAAACAGTTCTTCCTAGCCATATCGGAAATTAAAGACAGTAAGTACCAAAACCTTTCATGTACTTACCCCCACATTCCGGATTCCTCAACCGTTCCAGTATCTTCCATCAGCCTCTGGAAGCGCTCGGGCGCCATTAACCACGCGGCCGCTGCAGCAACCGCCGCCGCGAACGATGACGTCACTCCCGCCCCCACTGACCATGCAGCCTCCGCGATCGCCGCCCAGACAACAGCCTCCACGATCGCCAGGAAGACCATCGCCGACAGATTCGCGGGGTCCACAACCACCAGGAACAAAACCGTTTCTGCATTCGCTGTAGCCACTTCCGCCCCCGGAGTTGGTGTCGCAGCGTCTACTTCCCCCCCACAGTGATGTCACTCGCCTACACGCCGAATGTGTCTCCGCCACCACGCCGATCTCTGCCCCCTCGCTGATCTCTGCCCCCTCGCCGATCTCCGCCGCCGTGCCAAACCCCGCCCCTGCGCCAAACCCCGCCCCCGAGCCTAACCCCATCCCCGCCTAACCCCGCCCCCACTCGCAGCTCCACCCCCACACAAGGCCCTAGCTCCCAGCCCTGCCGTATTTTCACCATCCCTTCAGACCTACCCCTCTCTGAGGATGAAAGATCAATCAGGGCCTCACCTTCATCCCCGTACGCTCTCGGATTAATGAATTCAACACGTGACAAGACATCGAACAATTCTTTCATGGCCTTCGCCTCTGCGCCTACTTCTTAAACCAGGATTCCCGCCCACCCTCTGACGACCCCTTCTCCCGCCTCCAACCCACCCCATCCACCTGGACACCCCGTGCTGGCCTCTTACCCGCCCTCGATCTCTTCATAGCCAACTGCTGCTGTGACATTAACCGCCTCAACCTCTCCACCCCTCTTACCCACTCCAACCTCTCACCCTCAGAATGTGCAGGCCTCTACTCCCTCCACTCCAACCCCAACCTCACCATCAAACCGGCAGACAAGGGAGGCGCAGTGGTAGTTTGGCGCACCGATCTCTATATTGCTGAGGCTAAACGCCAGCTCGCGGACGCCTCCTCCTACTGCCCCCTTGACCATGACCCCACCTCCCACCACCAAACCATCATCTCCCAGACCATCCATAACCTCATCACCTCAGGAGATCTCCCATCCACCTCCTCCAACCTCACAGTCCCACAACCCCGCACCGCCCGTTTCTACCTCCTGCCCAAACTCCACAAACCTGACTGCCCTGGCCGACCCATTGTCTCAGCCTGCTCCTGCCCCACCGAACTTATTTCTGCATACTTTGACACGGTCCTGTCCCCCTTAGTCCAAGAACTCCCCACCTATGTTCGGGACACCACCCACGCCCTCCACCTCCTCCATGATTTTCACTTCCCCGGTCCCCAATGCCTTATCTTCACCATGGACATCCAGTCCCTGTACACCTCCATCCCCCATCACAAAGGCCTCAAAGCCCTCCGCTTCTTCCTTTCCCGCCGTACCAACCAGTACCCTTCCACTGACACCCTCCTTCGACTGACTGAACTGGTCCTCGCTCTTAACAACTTCTCTTTCCTCCCACTTCCTCCAAACCAAAGGAGTAGCCATGGGCACCCGCATGGGTCCCAGCTATGCCTGCCCCTTCGTTGGATATGTGGAACAGTCCACCTTCTGCAGCTACACTGGCACCACCCTGCACCTTTTCCTCCTCTACATTGATGACAGTATCGGCGCTACCTCGTGCTCCCATGAGGAGGTTGAACAGTTCATCCACTTTACTAACACCTTCCACCCCAACCTCAAATTTGCCCAGACCATCTCAGACTCCTCCCTCCCCTTCCTAGACCTCTCCATCTCTATCTTGGACAACCGACTCAACACGGACATATACTATAAACTGACTGACTCCCACAGCTACCTGGATTCCACCTCTTCCCACCTTGCCCCCTGTAGAAATGCCATCTCATATTCCCAATTCCTTCGCCTTCACCGCATCTGCTCCCAGGAGGACCAATTCTAATGCCGAACAACCCAGATGGCCTCCTTCTTCAAAGACCGCAATTCCCCCTCAGACGTGGTTGACGATGCTCTCCACCGCATCTCCTCCACTTCCCGCTCCTCCGCCCTTGAACCCCGCCCCTCCAATCGCCACCAGGACAGAACCCCACTGGTCCTCACCTACCACCCCACCAACCTCCAAATACATCGGATCATCCTTCGTCATTTCCGCCACCTCCAAACGGACCCCACCACCAAAGATATATTTCCCTCCCCTCCCCTATCAGCATTCCGGAAAGACCACTCCCTCCGCGACTCCCTTGTCAGGTCCACACCCCCCAGCAACCCAACCTCCAATCCCGGCACCTTCCCCTGCAACCGCAAAAAATGCAAAACTTGCGCCCACTCCTCCCCCCTCACCTCACCTCCAAGGCCCCAAGGGATCCTTCAATATCCATCAGAAATTCACCTGCACTTTCACACACATCATTTACTGCGTCCACTGCACCCGATGTGGCCTCCTATACATTGGGGAGACAGGCCGCCTACTTGCGGTATATTTCAGAGAACACCTCTGGGACACCCACACCAACCAACCCAACTGCCTCGTGGCTGAACACTTTAACTCCCCCTTCCACTCCGCCAATGACATGCAGGTCCTTGGCCTTCTCCATCACCAGACCATGGCAACATAACACCTGGAGGAAGAGCGACTCACCTTCCGCCTAGGAACCCTCCAACCACAAGGGATGAATGCGGATTTCTCCAGCTTCCTCATTTCCCCTCCCCCACCTTTTCTCAGTCCCAACCCTCAGACTCAGCCCCGCCTTCTTGACCTGCAATCTTCTTCCCGACCTCTCCACACCCACCCCCTCTCCGGCCTATCACCCTCACCTTAACCTCCTTCCACCTATCGCATTCCCAACGCCCCTCCCCCAAGTCCGTCCTCCCTACCTTTTATCTTAGCCTAACTGGATAGATAGTCTAATTCAGTTTCTGGTCAATGGTAACCTTCAGGATGTTGCAAGTTGTTGATTGAGCAATACGTATTAGCCAGAACACTGAGATAACTCCATATCCATCATAATACAGTAAGCCTTCATTTAAAGTAATAGTTCCATTCCTGAAAAATACAACTTTAAGTAAAACAATTTGATGTAAATCACATTTACCTCTTAAATCTAATCTAAAAACTTTAGTTAGGTTCTGCAGAATCTAGTTCATCTGGAATAAAACATTATACTTTGAAATACTTTCTCATACTAACATTTTAACTTGGTAAATGGAATAACTTTTGAAATAAGCTGGATTTTAAAATGCAAGAGAAATGGGTTGCTTTCTACTTGCTTTCCTCTTCCTGTCAATCCTGCTCACCACTGGTCCTGCTTCCAAAACTCTCAGTTCCCACACAACCCATTCCCTAAGCCTCCTCCTCACTGTGACCTTCTGCTACTCCTTGACACTCCCTCTCTCTCCCACTCTTCAGGCCTGTGGTCTCTGTTGCATCCTGTCCTCCATCTCATCAAACTTTATGATCCCCAATCTCCCCTGCTCACTGCTTCCCTCTTGGGAACCCCTCGCCGTGAACGAAAGCCCTGAAGGTGAGAGGCAGCTTCAATTGGCAGGGGCTAAACCATGACTGTGTGGTCATTTGAATGAGGTCAGCAAATTGGACATCATAGAGTATGAGTTCCCTGATTGGGGCTGTTAATCTGGCTAGATCTGTGAGCCCAGCTGACAGATAAAAAGAAGCATTTCAGAGATATTGACACTCTGGTAGCTGACTCTGAAGAGGCAGTACTAAAGACAAGGACTGTTCATCCGTAAATAAAGGGTAACTTGGTGATGGGATACCAGCCTCTGTTTCAGGAGGGTTGAAAGTGAAAGGGAGCTTCAAGAAGTGGCAGGTGACATAAACCAGAGGACTGGTATTGAAGGAAAGGGCCAGGGATTGGACGTGGCTGGTCCAAAGTAACACCTGTCAGGTCACGTGTTCCTAAACCTGACCTGATACTATAAATGTTTAAAATGAAACTTGTCTTGCTAAGTAAGCCCCATTCAATGAACAATGTTCATGTGAATTGACTTGAAATAAGGCAACAAAAGAATCGTATTGGACTCAGAATATTAACATCCGGAGAAGTTGCCAGGTCTGGTCAGTGTCTCCAGCCCTTTCTGCTGTTTTCTCAAAAAATAGGGAGTTATTATCATTTAAATCAACCTAAGAGGGCAGGTGGGACTCTGGGTCAACCTCATATCCAAACAACCACACCTCTGACAGTGCAGCACTCCCTCCATACTGCACTGGAGTGCCAGCCTAGATTTTTGTGCTTAAATCTCTGGAATGGAACTGAACCCACAATGTCGCGACTCGGATGCCAGAGTACGATCAGCAGGTGCTGACCACCCTGTCCCTTCCCTGTGGCACCCTCACATGCTAGTGTAAAAGATGCAACCGATCACCAAAGATAGCCCTTTGCCACCAGTCGTATTTTTGGTACGGTTGGGAAAGAGCCTGTAAAATAAGATGGGTAGACAGTCCACCACCAATCCACCCAATCCTGAACAGCCCTCAGGATATGTGGCTGGTGCTAGGCCACCCACTCTTGGGTTTATTGAGGCCTTTACCTGACCTAATATTCCCTCTGCTGTCACAATGTGGGTGGGCAGTCAGTGCCAGAACAAAATGTCCAGCCTGCTATTTTGGCAGTTCTGTTTAAAAGGCAGGAAAGGATGGTCGTGGTGGGGGTGAGGATCAGGGAAGGGGTGGCAGTGCAGTGGTGGGGGCTATTGCCCTGTTCACACTGGAGCCCCCTACGATATTGGCCCTCCAAACCCTGACCACCACCCCCCCCATCCCCACTCCAAAGTCCACCATATTTGGACAGGGGCTATCTCCCAGAGTCATTTTGTCTTCTTCAGGGGGACTGAGTAAAGTGTCAGCAGTGGCAGAACTGAGATACAGTACTGTTGCAACTACTTGGCTCTCAAGGGCAGGACTTCCCTTCCCTGAGAGGTGGAGGTCCCACTTTCAGGTGGTTATGGCTGCCCCCAAGTATATCATGGCTGCAGACAATGGGTAGGCTTAGCTCACTTGGCTGGACAGTTTGCAAAGCAGACCGATGCCAACAGTGTGGGTTCAACTTCTATCACTGGCTGAGGTTACCATGAAGGACTCTGCTTCTCAACCTCTCCCCTCATTTGAGGTCTGGTGGTCGTCAGGTTAAATCACCACCAGTCGTCACTCTCTAATAAGAGAGCAGTCCTATGGTCTGGTAAGACTAAGGCGACTCAATAACAATTGCTGCAGAGCAATGCTTTGTAGTTGGTTGTTGACTACCTTTTCTACCAAGGGTCAAGCAATACCCCAAATAAGGTAAACAACATGGCCTGGATGCTTTCCCATTTTCCTGTGCCCCAGACACTGCTTCTATGCGAATCAGTGATTTTCTTACATTTCTGACCTTGCACTTACAGTCACCTTTGATTTTTGTTCTCTGTCCCATTCTCCAGTATGATTTCTCTGTACATGGCCTTCTACACTATTTTAATGGAGCTCAACCTTGATTTGAGAAACAGCATCTCGCCTTTTATTTTTAGACACTTGTAACCTTCTGAATTCAATGTTATGTTCAAACAGTTTATATATCACCTTTATGTTCAAACAGTTTATATATCACCTATGTTCACATTATTTCTCCTTTTTTAAACTTCTGGATGACCGGTGTCGGTGATTTTTCAGCTTTCCACATTTACTGCTCTGTGAACACATCTTTTGTTTCTTCATTTGTTCCCTGACCACCCACCACTATCCCATCTGTCATTGAATCTCTCCTACCTTCCAGCCTACTACTGACCTTCCCTTTTGTTAATTTTACCCATCTCCGCTTTCCTGGTTTCTGTACTAGCTTGTAAACTAGTGTCTCTCTAATCTTTTTCAGTTCTGTCAGGCACCTCTGTTTCTCTCTCCAGAAGCTTTGCTCAGGTTTCTGACTATTTCCAATGCTTTCTGCTTTAATTTCAAGCATCCAGAGCATTTTGCTTTTAGATTTATTTACCCACCTAGATATAGTACTTTTCCCTTCAAACTGTGCCTGTTTATCCAGCTAGTATCGCAGCCACTTGCCAGGATCTACCTCTCTGTCTGAGTACGTTATCTATTTAACTATTTGTCTGGGGACAATATCTATTTAGTTATATGGTTACATAGAGCTCACTCACTAAGATATTCTTTTATGTATCTGAGTATTTTATGTCTCTCTGAGTACAGTATCAATTTATTTCTCCGCGTACTGTGATTAATCTTGGTTACACCAGCAATTTTCCAGTTTGAATACAAGACAGATTTATAGATCACCATCATGCATCTCCTTATTTTTATTTATTCATGGGATGTGAATGCTACTAGAAAGACCAGTTCTGAGAACTGAGTGGTGAGCTGCCACCTTGAATTGCTGCTGTCTGTGCATTGATGTTTTCCCACAGTGCTGTTGGATTTTGCCCTGGTAGTGATGGAGAAATGGTGATATCATTCCAAGTTGTAATTGGAGGGCACTGGCAGATGGTGGTGGTGTTTGCATGCACTTATTTGCTGTCTGTCACCTTCTAGGTGGAGAGGTCAAGAATTTGGGATGGTTCTTTCAAAGATGTGTTTGTCACTTACTGCAGTGCCTGTTGCAGATGAAATACATTGCAGCCATGACATACCTGTGACGGAAAATGTGTATATTTAAAATGATGGACAGGATGCCGGTGAAGTGAACTGTTTTCTCCTAGTTGAGTTGAAGATTCTTCAGTGCCATTTAGGTCATCCTGCGTGGAAACACAGACTGCTTAGTTACCTGTGCCATTGCAAATGGAACCAAACACTGAGCAATCATCAGCAAACATCCCCACTTCTGATCTTACAATGATGGAGAGCTATAGATGGTTTGATCTAAGCAATACCCTGATAACTCCTGCAGTGATGTTCTGGAGTTGAGATGATTGGCTTCCAACAACAGCAACCATATTGTTTTCTGTTAGGTATGACTCCAAATAGTGGAGAGTCTTTTCCAATTCACATTGACTTCAACATTATGATTACTCCATGACGCCATACTGAGTTTGAAAGGGCAGCCATTGCCACCTTACCTCTAGAATTTATCTCACTCATGTTTAAATTAAGGCTTTAAATGAGGTCTGGAGCTGAGTGGTCCTAGCAGAATTCAAACTGAGCATCAGTGAGCAGGTTATTCATGCTGCTTAAATACAAATGCTGCTTAATATCACTAGTGATGACACATGCGCACACATTGTCAACAATTGAAGATGGTTGTGTGGATGTTAATTAGCTGGTTATGATTTGCCAACAGGATATACCTGGTCAGTCTTCTACTTTGCTGTGTAGAATTCCAATGTTATAGCTTCTGATACCATTTTTTTAGTGGCATGGCTATTTCTGGAGCATAAAGTTTCAGCACAGCAGCCATAACCTGCAGTGATTATCAGAGTATTGTATTTAAAAGACTTATCTGAATACTGTGACATGTTTGTATATTTGAGTGCTGCATCTATTTACACATCTGAGTGTTGTACTGTTTATTTTTGTGAGTTAACTGTTCACATTTCTACTACTCATGCATCAGAGCACTGTTCTTCCCTTTGATATTGCATTCATTAATTTGCTACTGTATCTATTTATCTATAAGGTATGATACTGTTTTATCTTTCCAAATGCTGTATCAGAATCCAGCAGCTATTTATCTCTTTGACCTCAGTGTCTAATTATTTATTTGTACTAACCTATGAAGCATCTGTATCTATTTATCTGGGTACAGTATATTTTAAATTATATCATGGGATGTGGGAATCAATGTCAAAGTTAGCCTTAATTGCTCATTTCAAATCACTTTTGTAAAGGATCTGGTGATGCACCTTATTGGATATAACAGTGAGAACTTTTCAGAAGGCATCAAGAATTAACCTCATTTGCTTTAGGTTTGCCTTCATATTGGCCTGACTGGGTAAGGACAACACACTCCCTTTTAAAATGACATTGGTGAATCTTTCTTCCAATGCTAATCTTGCAGTTTCATGGTCATCACCATTTCTACAAATGTTTTATTCCAAGTTTGTTTCAATCTCTGAAATTAAACTCCCCAACTTTGGTAATGGGATTTGAAGGTTTATCAAACATCCATGTCTTTGGACTACTTTACAGTACCACATGCTCTAGAATAGAATAGAATCCCTACGGTATGGAAACAGGCCATTCAGCCCAACAAATCCACACAAATCATCCGAAGAGTGACCCATTCCCTTACTCTATATTTACCCCTGATTAATGCACCTAACTTACATATCCCTGAACATTATGGGCAATCTAGCATGGCCAATTCACCTAACCTGCACATCTTTGGATTGTGGGAGGAAACTGGAGCACCTGGAGGAAGTCCACACAGACTGTCACCCAAAATTGGAATTGAACCTGGGTCCCTGGTACTGTGAGGCAACAGTGCCAACCATTGAGCCACAGTGCCATCAAATCTCTACTAGTTGCCTGGAAATGATGGCTGTGATGTTTTGTTTTATGGCATCGACATTGTTAGCATGACAATTACCAATTTAGCACAATCTCCAGGGTGGGCTTCATTGTTTGACATTTTGAGGGGGTCATTAATATAGCTTTTGAGAATCTGTAAGAATATTTAGAGTAAGCAGACTATGACATGAGTAAGTATATGACAATGTTTTCACTCCCGGTGCTATTTTTGACTTCATATTTTAGTTTTAAAAAGCATTTGTGAAATAACTCTTATCGGACAAGTTATTGCCATCCTTTGGAGCAGGTGAGACTTGAACTCAGTGGTAGGGACAGTATGACTATATCACAAGGGTCCTCCAGTTACTTCATTCTCTTAAACTCCCACCCTATACAGAAGAAAGAATGATCATCTGCTTTAATTTGAAAGAGATGATTTACCACATTTTGATTAATTTCCATTTGATTAACATCTACTCATTGTCATGGAGGCAGAAAAGGACTTTAGATGCTACCTACATCATAAAATTGATGAAGTCTACAAGGAATTGTGCGCAATACAGTGAAAGCCTTGGTTCTTGATTCAAGAGTTCTCATGTTCCAATGTTCTGTAGTTTCTAGCCCATTGACTTGCAGCACGAGAAGGAGATTGAGCAAGCATGATGGAAAGTGGATAAGCTTTTTTGAATAGAAAGGAGGGAAAAACCGACAGTAGTAAAATATGTCCACCCATAATCTTCAGGTGGTAATTCTCCTACTGTAGCATCAGTTGTGAACAGTGTTTGTAACATCTCCATTTCACAAAGTCTGGGTACTGTCTACAAAGTGCACTGCAGTTGTCTTGCAGCCTCAGAACAGGAGAAGGGAAGCATTGTTAATTGCTATAAAGGGAACTATGGTTTTTGAACTCTTTCTTGTTGGTTGGTGAACACAGCATTTCCAATATCATCCAGTTTGTGTCATTAGAGACATCTCTGGCAGTCTGTTTACAAAATGATGCATACAGACTGTATTTGCTGTTTCCAAATAGAAGCAGGAGAAGAGATCATTGGTTTCATTGACTTAGTAGACGACTTGGTGTTGCTGGGAGCCATTGATTGCACACACATCACTTTATGGACATGTGGAAGTAAATTTAGAGATTTACTGCAACCAGCAAAGATATCAGCTCAGTATCCAGTGGGCATGTGACTGTTAATATTTCAGGTTAAGCTGACTAGTTGATGGAAGGTCATTGTGACCTAAAATGGTTTATTCTGTTTCTCTCCACTGACAGCAATTGCTTTTGTATTACTGATGATATAAAATTAAACCAGAAACTCAGCTGGACCCGCCAGTGGCTACAAGAGCAGTTCAGAGACTAGGAAATCTGCAGTGAGTAACTCCTGATTCCCAAAGCCTGTCCGAGGCATAAATCATGATTGTGATTGAATAATCTCCACTTGCTTGGATGAGTTGGAGCTCCGATAGCATTCAAGAACTTGATACCATTCAGCAGATATTGGCCCAATTGAATGGTACCCACAGCCAATCAAGGTGATTTTTAAACATTTACTCCCATCATCACTGAACAGTGGTAGCAGTGTATACTGTCTTCAAGGTGCACAGTAGTTGTTCACCAAGGCACTTTCAAAAGCATCTTTTGACTCTTCAATCTCTCCTTCCTAGAAGAACAAGGGCCTGATTTGGACCTATATTGCTATTCCTTTACTGTTACTGGATCAAAATCCTGGAAGTCCCTCCCTAAGAGCACTGAACATAACTGTACATCATACAGACTTCAGTTGTTTAAGAAGGTAGCTCGCCAGGACCTTCTGAAGAGCAATTAGGGATGGGATACAAATGTGGGCCAACTGTACAATGCACAAATCCTGGGGAGGAATTATTTTAAAAATTCAATACTACATACAGATCAGCTAGAGTCTACTTTCTGGTTATCAATTATGATGCTGTACTTTTGCTGTCTGCATATAGGCCACAATGACAGGCTACAGAAAGCTGACTCATTATTTCAACAGACAGAAGTGGGTACTGCACTTGCTGGACATTAGAGTCATGATTAGAGTGGTGCTGGAAAAGCACAGCTAGTCAGGCAGTATCCGAGGAGCAGAAAAAAATGACATTTTGGGCAAAAGCCCTTCAACAGGAATGAGCCTGAGAGCCTTGGTGGTGGGGAGATAAATGAGAGGCAGTGGGGCTGGGGAGAAGGTAGCTGGAGTGCAATAGGTGGATGGAGGTGGGGGTAAAAGTGATAGGTTGAACAAGAGGATGGAACGGATAGGTGGGAATGATGATTGACGGTTGGGACAGGTCATGAGGATGATGCTGAGCTGGAAGGTTGGAACTGGGGTAAGGTGGGGGGGAGGGGAAATGAGGAAACTGGTGAAGTCCACATTGATATCTTGGGGTTGAAGTGTTCTGAGGTGGAAGATGAAGCGTTCTTCCTCCAGGCATTGAGTGGTGAGGTAGTGGTGGTGGAGGAGGCCCAGGACCTGCATGTCCTTGGCAGAGTGGGAGGGGGAGTTGAAATGTTCAGCCACAGGGCGGTGGGGTTGGTTGGTGCGGGTGTCCCAGAGATGTTCTCTGAAGCAAAATGGGCAGCATGCTTCTAAGGAGAGCTACACTGCCACGTGAAATATATTTGTACAGACTACCTTAGCCAAAGTGGGAACTGAACCCACACTGCTTTGCTTCACTTTGCTGTGTAAAGCAGCTAACTGACCTCCATGCTTAAACATCAAGAGGCTCGCAAGAGGTCAAGCTCACCAATTTAAAGCCAATTTGCAATGCTTAAATGCTTAAGCAACACTTCAGCTGCCTACACTATTGGTGAAGTCATGTGATAAGCAGTTTTTTAAAATTCAAATGTGGGACATGAGTATTGGATGATTTATTACCCATCACTAGTTGCTTGAGAAGATGATGGTCAGCTGTTCTTGAACTGATGCAGTTCCTGTGCTGTAGACATACCTACAATGCCCTTAGGGAGGGAATTCCTGTAAGAGATGGTTTCATGCTTGCAGTAGTCAGAGATATGTAAGAATGAGATTAACCTTTGACGATACAAGATAAAATTGTTGGAGATTTTTCATAAACGAATGATTTGAATGGTACAACCTGAAATGGATTTTGAGACTCGTACAACAAATGGTAGAATAAATAAATAAATAACTGCAGGTGCTGGAAATCAGAAACAAAATCGGAAATTGCTGGTAAAACTCAGCAGCTCAGGCAGCACCTCTACAGGTGGTGCCAGACCTGTTGCTGTTTACCAGCAATTTCTGTTTTTGTTTGTGGTAGAATATGGAATCTGTAGATGCATTCAGTGATCTTGAACAACTGTGTATGGTCATAGAAAGTTTTAGCACTTCACTCAGGTCTTCAGGGAATTCATAGTATTTGCAATGTGCTTCTTTACAGTGTCTATTTGAAAGGTCTCCTATGCCCCCATGGATGAGAACAACTCTCTCTTCTTGTCCACTTCTGTGTCAAAACCTCTACAATTGCATTGAAGAAGCTTGGACCTCTCTGTAACATAGTCGATTATCATTTAAATCAGACACGGTTTTTAAGCACTTGTTGTAGGTGAAGTGCACCTCCCTTTAAGCATTGCAAATTGGCTTTAAATTGGTGAGCTTGAACTCTTGCGAGCCTCTTGATGTTTAAGCACGGAGGTCAGTTAGCTGCTTTACACAGCAAAGTGAAGCAAAGCAGTGTGGGTTCAGTTCCCACTTTGGCTAAGGTTACCATGAAGGGTTAATCTTTTTAACCTTTCCCCTGGCCTGAGACGTGGCCTCCACAGGTTAAACCACCATTAACTTGTCTTTCTCACAAGAGATGAGCCCTATAGTCTGTTAAGGTGGAGCCTTCACCTTTAGTGCTGGCTGCACATTTCAATCATATAAGTGATTCGCCAACATACAGTTGGCGTGCTTCCAACTTTGGAAACAATGGGTTAACTACAAGTCACGATCCCTGTACTTTGACGTCATTGAATATCACGGCATAAATATACTCTTTCTATTAGGGGGTCAGATTATATATCGGGATAAACCATTTATTTATCAATCTGTCTGCTAAATCTATTTATATATCAGGAACCTACTTTTCTTGATTAATCTGGCTTCTTTCTTTTCATTTCGTGCATGTTCAAGGAAAGGACCGTTTTATTGAAGTTATAATCGATCATGCGTAAATGTTGACCACTAACCTCTGGTCAAAATTCCTTCGTGTTGCATATATCGCGTGTATAAGCCAAGGTCAACTTTTGACCCTAAGATTCTTCCCTTTTTTTCAATACACCTCATGGTAGTTTTGCTAGTGGGATTGAAGGGAACAGCCTAGTGACTCATTATCATATTTATCATTTACACCAGTGAAGTGTTTGGGACAGCGCTTTCCTTCTGAATTCAGGACCATAGCCAGCGACCACGGCGGCGGTTCCCAAGGACTGGCATGGATTTCAACCTCTCCAAAATATTAGCCACGCATAAATCTAACCCCCAAAGTCTCGGCATCTTTATTACCGCATGAGCAAAAATGGTTCCGATCTATCTATTAGGGCGCTCTATTTTTAATCGATCAGTGGAAGTTATTTGTTGCTCGATTTGTGTCAAGAATCTGTTTAGCTGTTGGTGCACAGATCTATTTTTTTCTGTCTTGATACAGAAGAATATAAGGAAAATAGAAATGGGCTATTTTGCCCCTCAAACACACTTCACCATTTAACGAGAGCGTAGCTGATCTTTTCCATAAACTGCATCTTCCTGCTTTATCTCCATCGCCAGCATCCTGTGAGTACCGAAACTCTGCCAATCTCTGACTTCAGTTTGCTGAGTGACTGAGCATTCCCATCTCTCTGCGATATAGAATTTCAAAGGTCCATTACTCTTTGAGTGAATAAATTTCTCTTTATCGTAGTCCTTTGTAGAGAACCACTTATTACGGCTCTGTAACCTCTGATTGTCGCCTTCCCAGGAATCTACTCTGAATGGTTTTGTAAAGATTTTGTATGCTTCAATCAGATCGCTTTTCATTCTTCTAAATTCCCAATGTATAGTGGATTATATTCAGATGGTCAGAAGTAACACCGTATTATCTCTGTTGTCGCTATCTCTAAAACCATCGAATTTAAGCTATCAGGTGCTGGAAATTTGCTGGCTCTCTGTGCCATTAATGTCTCTAAGTATTTATTATTTACTACATTTATATAGCTCTCTGGGTACTGCATTTACCTTAATATCAGAGTACTGAAAATATTTCTCCAGCTAAGTGTTGTAAGTATTTTTTGATCTGTATTGTGCACTAAATCGATTTACCTTTTCGTGTACTGTATCTATCTGTCCGACCATCTGTCCATCCATCCATCCATGTGCCTCCAGTTAACTGTCTGAATGGTTACATACCTGTTATTTCCCATCACTATTTCTTTTACCTGTTAGAGTATAGTATCTCAAACTATTTGAGTATATGACTCAGATATCAATATGTAGCTATTTATCAGTCTGGGTATTGTATTGATTTTTCTGTTGGACACAGGACTTACTTATCTCTCTCGTTATCTATCATTGTGCTGTACTTATGTACCTTTCTGTTTGGGTATAGTATATTTTTATCTGTTTGAATACAATATCAATTCATCATCTGGGTTCTGGAAATATTTCTCCTTTTGAGTTGCATTAATTATCTTGGTGTACAGTGTTTTTTGGGGGGAGTATATGGTATTTGCTTATCACCCTGGGCATGTTAACTATTCATTTTGTGGTTAAAAGGCCTGTTTGTCATCCTGTGTACTGGCTTTAGCTAACTGGATACAGTACCTGTTTATCTCTCTAGTTACATCTCTTAACTATCTGAGTATTTATCAATTTATGTTTTGGGGCACTGTTTCTATTTCTCTAACTGAATGTGTATCTACAACAACCTGATGAAGAGACAGCGCTTCAAAAGCTAGTGCTTCCAAATAAACCTGTTGGACTATAAACTAGTGTTGCTATTTTTAACAGTCTAACACTGACACCTCCAAATAATGTGTATTTATTCATCTTTCAGGTTACCTGTAACTACTTAACAGTCTGAGTACTGTATAAATTTATCTTGATATACTGTACTTATCAGCCTGAGTAGATTATTTACATATGTCAGGGCATTGTATCTTCATGCTTTTTTGAGTACTGTATGTATTTGTCTCATTGGCTTTGGTACCTATTTATTTATCTGGCTAAGATATTTATTAATCTTTTTGAGTATAGTATCTATTCATGCATCGTTGTATAATGTCTATTGGTTATTGTGTCTGTTTATTAATTCCGCTTGCTGGATATCATATCTGTCTGTTACTAGGGTATGAAACATTTGCATCTAATTGGATACCTATCAATCTGAAAATAATATCTAATTGAGCATCTGAGTAAGTTTCTATTTATCAAACTGATTTATGTATCTTTCTGGGTATCTATTTAGCCATCATTATATGTTGTCTGTCTATCACTCTGGCCACTAGATCCATTTACCTAAATGGCACATTATCTATTCATTTATCTCAATACATTAATTTATCTATCTGCATACTGTATTTATTTATCTTTGTGAGCATGATCTATTTATCTATCTGAATACTACTTCTTTTTTTAACTCTGGGACTGCAGTATGAATTTATCTGTTTGGGACCTTATATATATATTTGTCCTGGTACTATATGTAATAATTAATGTATTTGCATTTATTTATTCATCTGTCTGGGTATAATATCTACTTACCTATCTAAATACTTTATGTACATACTCTCTGGATACTAGTGGATTCATCTGTCCATCCCTGGCTAAGTATTATCTATCAATCTGTGTTCTGTATTTCTTTATCTATTTGCATGCATTACTCAGATGGATAAATAGATATTGTATTTATTTATCTAATTCAGCACAGTATTTATTTATTCATCACTTTACAGTACGAGCATAATATCTTCTCTTTTTTGCGTACAATATCCATTTGTCTATCTATATACTATATTCATTTAAATTAATGAATCTCTTTAACCGTGGGTGAATTATGTAGTAGCAATATGGAATACTGTAATCTGTTTATTTATACTGTATATATTTATCTATGTAAAGTATCTATTTATATGTTCAAGAATGCTTTAGCTTCAAGTAGGGTATAGCTTCAATGCATGGCTTTGTGTATTGTACCAATTATCTAACTTTGTACAGGATTGATGTACATATGTATTACCGTATCTGGACGCTGTTTTGGTCTATCAATCTAGATACTGTACAATGTTTCCATCTGAGTACAGTATCTACAGAGCTATTGTGGGACTATAATTATTTAGTATTTCCTTATATATCTAGATATGAAATTTATTTTATCAGATACTCTGTTTATCTGTTTGCAGTATTGATCTTTGCACTGAGTCTATTTATCTATGTGGGTACTATATCTATATAAATATATCTATATCTCTTTGGAACGTATATTTAATTATCTATCTGGGACTGTGTACCATATCTATTTATCTATTTGGTGCAATAAGTATCAACCTGGTTACCATTTAAACTCATTTATTTTTCTCCCTGGCAACTCAGTCTAAATATCTACCTGGGTTCAGAATACAAAGTATTTAACTATCTGAATAACATATCTATTTAATCACATGGATACAGAATGTATGTATTTGAGTGCTGTATCTATTTACCTATCGTGCCATAGTCTGGATCTGTCATGGGGGTACTGTATCCATTTATCTTTTGCCATACAGATTGATCCACAGATCCACTCCCGGATACACAAATTTATATATATATAATATATATATACACACACACATTGTTTCATGTTTGATAAGTACATAATCTACTCAGGTACATAAGCAGGTATGATTCCAGATAAATAAGCATTGCAAGTAGCATTCATGAATCTATATAGAGTATCTATCTACTATCAATTAAACACCTAATATGTTTATCTCTCTTCAATAATTTGTTATTTATGTTTCTGAGTCCTATCTATTTATTTTTCAGAGTGTATTATCTTTTTGTCTGTAGTTTCTATTTTCTATAAGTGTACAGCATCAATATATTTAGCTTGAACTGTATATAGCTGTCTGTCTGGATACAGTATCCGTTTGCCCTAATTGATGCATATTTTATTTTTCAATTTAAGTTTATTCAATTGATTCATGGGAGGTGGGCATCACTGGCTAGGCCGAAATTTATTGCCCATCCCTAGTTTCCTTTGTGAAGGTGGTAGTGGCTTGCCTTTTTGAAATGCTGCAGTCCATTTGATGTAGGTATCCCATAATGCTCCAGGGTTTTGACCCAGCCAAAATAAAGGGATGGTGATAAATTTCCAAGTCAAAATGGAGAATGGCTAGGATTGGAACTCATAGGTGGTGGTGTTTCCATGTATTTTCTGCCCATCTCCTTCTAATAGGCAGTGGTTAAAGTGTGGTCTAAGGAGCACTGGTGAAGTCCTGCAGTGCAGCTTGTAGATAGTCCACATTGCTGATATTGAGTGTTGATAGCAGAGGGACTGAATGGCACCACAGCCACAAACAATCAAGTGGCCATGTTGTTCTGAATACAGTTGAGTTCTGCACTCACTCAGACAAGCACATGGATGATTTTGGGATAGTGTAAGGGGACGAGCTGAGAATACTTCACAGGTCGGCGCAACATCGAGGGCCGAAGGGCCTGTTCTACGCTGTATTGTTCTATGTTCTATGCTCTAATCCATCAGACTCCTGATATGCCTTGGGAAGAGTAGACATGCTAAAATTGGACATAGAGTGCTTCAGTGTCTGAAGAGACACGAATACTGCAGAACTTTGTGCAATCGTCAGTGAATATCCTCTTCTGACCTTATAATGGAGGTAAGGTCATTGATAAAGCAGGTGAAGCTAGTTGGGCCTTGGATGTTACCCTGTCAAATTCTTGCAGTGATGTCCTAGAGCTGGGATGACTGACTTCCAACAATGAGAATAATTTTCCTTAGTTCTACATATGACTGCAACTAGAAGACAGCTTTACCCCAGCTCCCATTGACTTTAGTCTTGACAGGTTGCTTTCATGGTGCACTCAGTCAAATGTGGCCTTGACGTCAAGGGAACTCACTCTCACCTCACCTCTGGAATGTGTGTCTCTCCTCCATGTTTGAATCAATGGTGTAATAAGGTCGGGAACTGAGTGGCTCTGGCAGAACCTAAACTTAGCATCAGTGAGCAAGTTATTGCAAAGCAAGCATTGCTTGAAAGCATTGTTGGACATCTTCTATCACTTTACTGATAATCAAGAGCAGCCAGAATGCGACAGTAATTGGCTGGGATGGATTTGTCCTTCTTCTTGTGTAGAGAACATACCTGGGCAAATTTCCTCATTGTTGGGACAGTATTGTCGTTGTACTGGAACAACTTGACTAGGGGTGCAGCAAGTTCTAAAGCACATGTCTTCAGTACCATTACCAGAATATTGTCAGAACTGATAGGTTTTGTGGAATCCAGTGCCTCCAGCTGCTTCTTGGTATTACATTGAGTGAATTGAATTGGCTACAGTTGAATGCAATGTACACAATTTTGACTGATTTATTTAAATGTTGTATCAATAATTTGTCAGGGTAAAATATCCAGTTTTTTTGTCTGTACAATGAATGCATTTACCTGTCTGGGAAAGTATCTGCTTCTGACTCTGGGCATGAATTCATTTATCTAATTGCATTTTAAAAATAGCTATGCTATCAGATAGGTAAATAGATATTGTATATAGGTTATTATCTAACTGCATACTGTACTCTATTTATTTATCTATTTGCATATAATATCTATTTATCTGTCTGGGCGCTGTATCTATATTTCCCAAAAGGAATATAATATTGATTTAACTATCATCATCCAGAGTTAAATTATCTCTCTGAATACTCATCTTTCTGTAAGCAATATCTATTTATTTATCTGATACAACTGATATCTAAGTCATTGTGTGCATTGTCTATTTGTCTATTTTAATAAAATGTGTGCCTTATGTAGCACAGTACCATATGTATTAATCTAGTCAGGTACAATATCTATTTATATATCTAAAGGAACTGCAATAATCAAATATGATTTGGTTTAAATGTAGGTCTCTATGTTGTGTATGTTTACCGAGCTAGGTATAGGACCTATGAATCCATATATGCTGTGATGATGTTTAGCTTTGGACATACTGTATTTATTTATTTATCTGATCTATGTATTCATTTATGTATCAGACTACTGTATCTATTTGTCAATCTCAGTAAAATGAGTACTTAATTACATGAGCACTGTATGAAATTATCTATCATTACTTGGATAAAGTATGAGCATGGATAGAGGATTGGTTGAATAACAGGAAGCAAAAAGTAGGGATAAATGAGTGCTATTCTGACTGGCAATCAGTGACTAGTGGTGTGCCTCAGGGATCGGTGTTGGGAACTACAATTATTTACAATTTATATAGATGATTTGGAGTTGAGAACCAGATGTAATGTGTCAAAGTTTGCAGATGACACTAAGATGAGTGACAGAGCAAAGTGTGCAGAGGACTGTGAAACTTTGCAGAAGAACGTAGATACTTTAAGTGAGTGGGCAAAGGTCTGGAGATGGAATACAATTTAATAAATATGAAGTCATCCATTTTGGTAGGAGTAATAGTAAAAAGGATTATTACTTGAATGGTAAAAAGTTGCAGCATGCTGCAATGCAGGGGGACCTGGGTATCCTTGTGCATGAATCACAGAGGGTTGGTCTGCAGGTACAACAAGTAATTAAGAAGGCAAATGGAATTTTGTCCTTCATTGCTAAAGGGATTGAGTTTAAAAACAGGGAGGTTATGTTACAGCAGTACAAGGTGCTGGTGAGGCCACATCTGGAGTACTGTGTGCAGTTTTGGTCTCCTTACTTGAGAAAGGATGTACTGGAGGGGGTGCAGAGGAGGTTCATTCGGTTGATTCTGGAGTTGAGGGGGTTGGCTTCTGAGGGGAGACTGTGTAGACTGGGATTATATTCATTGGAATTCAGAAGAATGAGGGGGGACCTTATAGAAACATATAAAATTATGAAGGGAAGAGATAAGAGAGAAGTAGAGAGGATGGCAGGTGAAACTAGGACAAGAGGGCATAGCCTCAAGGTTAGAGGAGCAGATTTAGGACTGAATTGAGAAGGAACTTTTTTCCCCAGAGTGTTGTGAATCTGTGGAATTCCTTACCCAGTGAAGTAGTTGGCGTTACTTCAGTAAACATTTTTAAAGCTAAGATAATTTTTTTTTGAACAACAAAGGAATTAAGGAATATAGTGAGAGCACGGGTAAGTGGAGCTGGGTCCATGACAAGATCAGCCAATGGCAGAGTAGGCTTAAAGGGCCGGATGGCCTACTCCTGCTCCTAGTTCTTATGTTCTTATGTTCTATGTTCTTGTATATGTAATTATCTCTGATGAGACAGTGTTCTATTTATCTTTTAAGATGCTGTATCTTTCTGCCTGGCTATTTATCAATTTACCTCCAAGGCGCCATAATCTAAATATCTTTTTGAATACTGTTTCCATTTATTGATTGGGAAACCAAATCTATTTAACTAAATGAGTATATTAACTATCTAGCTATTTGTATATATAATCTATTTGTCTAACCATTTGCCTATCCAGGTAAGTATTTATTTATCTATCTGGGCACTCCACAATTTATTTGTCAGAAAACTATTTATTTGTCCATCCAGGAACTATTTCTTAATATTTCTGGTTATGTTTACGTTGATCTATCAATATCTAATATGTATTTGTTTTTATGTCTACTGTGGCTACTTAACTCTCTGAGCACAGTATCTATTTATCTAGTTTAAATATTGTTCTGTATTTAACCATTTGATTGAATATATCTTAATAACATATTTTTTAATCTATGGTGATTCAACAACTATGAATCTCTGTCTTTATGCTATTGCCATTTAATTCTCAAGCTAGTATATTTACCTCACTGTGTGCTGAATCCTTTTATTTGCTTAGGGTATTTGTATTTCTTTTATCCAACTGGTACTTCCTTCTGTTTATCTCTCTGGTGTTGTTTAGTTAACTAATTGTATATTTTATTTATATATCTATTTATGTTCTGTACCCACTTATTTAAGTTGTTACACTGGTACATGAGAGTGTCCATTAATTATGATGACCACAGTACTTATCTCCCTGAGTTATGCGTCCACTTGCTTTTGTCAGTTCCCTTTCTGTTTATCTCTCAGGTTATTCTGTCTATACGTATTCACTAATGATGACACAGTGTATCATCTCAGATATTAAAACCATTGTACTGACTTGCAACAGTATTTGTACAACATTTTGGTTTGGGTTGATAAATGTGTAGTAATGACAACCTTGACCAAATGAGAATCTAACCATATCCTTTAACTTTTGATGGAATCATCATTGCTTAAAAATGTGTTGCTGGAAAAGCGCAGCAGGTCAGGCAGCATCAAAGGAGCAGGAGAATCGACGTTTCGGGCATCAGGAAGAAGGGCTTATGCCTGAAACGTCGATTCTCCTGCTCCTTTGATGCTGCCTGACCTGCTGCGCTTTTCCAGCAACACATTTTTAAGCTCTGATCTCCAGCATCTGCTGTCCTCACTTTCTCCTATGGAATCATCATTGCTTAAGACTCCAACATCAATATCTTGGGTGGTCACCATTAACCAAAATCTTAACTGGATGAACTATATAAATACCCCACAGCTACAAGAAAAATTCAAAGACTATCCTGCGGTATGTAAATCATCTCCAGAACTGTCTGCCATCAGCAAGGCACAAGATTGGCATGTGATGGAATATTCTCCACTTGCCTGGATGAGCCAACTCCAGCATTCATGGAGCACACCACAATCCAGGGCAAAACTATTTTGCTTAGAATCTCATTTGCATCCTTATAGATTCCTTCCTTCCGCCAACAGTGCAGCAGAGCAAATGCATGTACAATCTATGAGATGTGCTGCAGAAACTCCCCATGGCATCTTGACAGAATCGCTTAACCCACTAACTCTGTTGTCTAGATGACAAGGGAAGTAGGGAGCATCAGTTTGCAAGATTCCCTCTGAGTTATGCAATTCCTGACTTGGAAGTATATCACCATTCCTTCATTGTTTCTGGATCAAAATATTGGATTGTCCTACCCAACTGCACTTTGCATACTAATAACACATGGCCTGCAGCAGTTAAAAAGTACAGCTCACCATCTGATTAATAAATGAAAACAGCATCCACCTATGAATTAGGACTAAAAACTAACATATCTACTATATCTATTTAAATATCTTCAGTACTGCATCTATTTATGTATCTGGATGCAATATGTATTTATCTATTTTGTTGTGAATTTGTGGAATTCTCTATGCCAGGGAAATATGGATGCTCAGACATTGAGTATATTCAAAACATAAATCATTCCATTTTTGAGTAATAGAGAATTAAACAATATCAGGATAGCTTGCGGAGACAGAGTTCTAGAAAACAATCAATCATGACCTTATTGATGTAGTCTTTTAGGGGAAAAATGTCGACCATTGCATCTATATGTCATGCTCTTATACCTGGATGCTGGAACCATTTACCTATCTGGGTTTTGTATCTGTGCACCTCTCTGGGATGGGCATCTGTTTGAAGAGTCAGACTTGAAATGTTAATTCTAGTTCATTCTTCATAGATACTGCCAGACCTGCTGAATCTTTCCAGCATTTTTTGTGTTTATAATCCATTCGTAAGTCTAGATATCTGATCATTTGGACATATTGTCTATCTCCCTGGCAATGATGTCCATTTATCTATTAAATATCAATTTTCCCATCTCAGTATGCTATCTATTTATCTATATGGATGCTATATCTATTCTCACTCTGGGCACTTTTTAATATTTATTTAGGACACTGAATCTATTCATCTTTCACAGAATAGTTTGTATACAGCTCTCTAGCTACGGTATTTATTTCATTAGATTCTGTATTCTCTTTTGGATAGCTAACAGGTACCTTACTTCAACTCTCTGGTATCTATTATTTATATGCATAACCTATATATTTATCTATCAACATGGGTTATGTATTTTATCTTTTTTTGTTTGTATTCAGCTTACTTGACTATGTACTCTGTCCTTTTATCTCTTCGAGTGCAGTACTCATTATCTTCATGGGATTAAATTCATCTCTCCGAGTGCTACTTATATCAATCTATCTGTGTAGTGCGTCTATTTCTCCATGCGAATATAGTGTATTGATGGGAATTTTTTGTACTTAATCTATTTAGCTTCTGCATCTCTCTACCTGCTACTGTACAATATCTGTTCATTTGAGCACTTCACCTGTTCATCTTTCTTGCATAATTTATTTGTTTATCTATCTGGATAAGGTAGAATCTATTTGTCTTTCTGGTACTATACCCATTAATCCACCTGGTATGGAAGCTATCTGGAAAATGTAACTATGCATCTTTTGCATATTGTACTGATTTATATATCAATGTCCATTATATATTTATCTCTCTTTGGTATGTATATCCCTGCATGAGTTCCTAGCCCAACCATTTACACAGGGCTCAATTCCATTTGCAACTTCTCAGAAAATGAAGTAATTATGACTGTCTGCAGCAAGATCTTGGCAATATCTACATCGGGCTGATAAGTAACAACTGGGTCAGATAAAGCCCTGTAAAGGTCACTTTGAACAAGAGAGAGTCACCTTCCAACTTTCAATACAATTGCTATCACTGAATATCCCACTATTAACATCCCAGAGGACCTCATCAACCAAGAACTTAACAAGAAAAAAACACACACACAAAGACTATGGGTACAAGACCAGGTGAAAGGCTGGATAATCAGCAGTGAATAAATAATCTCCCGATTTATCAGTATCTGCAAGGCACAAGTCAGGGATGTGATGGAATACTTTCCACTTGCCTTGATGAATGCAGCACCACCAGTACTCAGGAAGGTCATCACCATCAGGTCAATGTAGCCTGTGTGATCAGCAGTACATCCATCACCATAAACGTTCACTCCATCCACTGTCAACACATCCTGGGCAGCAGTGTGTACCAAATGCAAAGCAGAGCTACACCAAGGCAACTTCTGCTACCTCTTCTAAACTTGCAACTTCTGCCACTCAGACAGATAAGGGTAGCAAGGCATATGGAAACACCACAACCTTGTAGGTCCCCTCCAAGCTATGAACCATCCTGACTGGAAATATATCACTGGTCCCTCATTATCACTGTATCAAATACTGGAATGCTGTACCCAATAGTAGTGTGAATTTGTCTAAAATATATGGATTGCAACAGTTAAAATATGCAGCTCAACATCACTTTTCCAAGGACATCTGATACCCACATTGTTTAAATGAATAAAAGAAATATTTATCAGTGTACTTCAGTCATTTATCTGTCTGGGCAACATAAAAACTTATCCATTAGACAGCAACACCTATCCATCTCTTTGAGTACTATATCTATTTCTCTGGGTATCTATTTATCTATCTGTATTCTCTATTGCTATGTCTCCCTGGGTCACAATCCATTTATCTGTCAGGGTGCTGTATATGTCAAGTTCTGAATCATTTTTATCTGTGTATGTAGTCTGTAGACATTAATTATTTGCAATATCTTTATTTTGGCTTCTGTAGACATTTAATGCAGCATATAAAAAAACAAAGTGACAGAAAAACTCTGCAGGTCTGGCAGGATACGTAGAGAGAGAAAACAGAGTTAATGTTTCAAGTTGAATAACTCTTTTTCAGAGCTGCTTGAGAAACATGCTGGAGGAGAGACATAATTTGAAACATTAACTCTGTTTCTCTCTGCACAGATGCTGCCAGACCTGCTGAGCTTTGCTAGCACTTTCTGTTTTTACTTCAAATCTCCAGTATCTGCAGTATGTTTATTTAAAGTTTGGGAGGAGATTTGTACCTCGGGTGCTCGTTGTTGTGGTTCTGCTCGCCGAGCTGGGAATTTGTCTTGCAAACGTTTTGTCCCCTGTCTAGGTGACATCCTCAGTGCTTGGGAGCTTCCTGTGCCTCATCCACAGGCTCTATCAACAAACACATCGACCTGGACCCAATATACCGGCCACTACAGCGGACAGCTGGAACTGACAACCGGAAGCGGCAGAGACAGGCCACTATAAATGCCAGAGGAAACATCACAGAAGCGCTTCACAGGAGGCTCCCAAGCACTGAGGATGTCACCTAGACAGGGGGCGAAACGTTTGCAAGACAAATTCCCAGCTCGGCGAACAGAACCACAACATGTTTATTTATGTATAGCAACTGCATTCAGTGTTTAGGGCAGGAACTAGTCCTGTGTGTGTTTACCTGTGTGCAGATAATATTTATTGGATATATTACGTAAAACAACAATTTACATTTATAAAGTACCTTTAATGTAATGAGATATTATAAAACATTATAAAAACAACTATGGGAAGGAGCCACATAAGGAGATATTATGTTAGATGACCAAAAGCTTGATCAAAAAGGTACTTATGAATGTCTAAAAGAAGGAAAGTGAGGCATAGAGGTAGAGAGATGTAGTCAAGAAATTCTAGAGTTTAGGATCTAGGTCACTGAAAGCACAACTGCCAATGATGCAGACATTGTAATTGGGAAAAATACAATGGGCCAGACTTACATATCTGAGAGAGTTGTGGGACTGGAATAGTTACCAGTCTTGGATGAATTTGAAAATGAAGATGAGATGCTTAAAGGTAAGTTATGGTTTGACCAAGAGCCAATGAAGGTCATTGAGCATAAGAGTGAGACCCAGATATATACCAATGTACAAGCTTAAAGTGTGCATTACACTGCTTAATACTTAAGTACCTGGACAGCCTATGTACATGTGTATCACTAGATAAATGGTCTAATATTCTTCAAGTGGTGAATTTACAATAGCGCAGGAAATAAGAGTTTGAGCTCTTAGTTCTGTCACAACAACTTTCACTAATACACAGGTACCGTAAATTGCATTTCCAGCCTATATATAAATCTGGAGTCGATTCAGTTGAGACTTTTTTTTGCTGTTGCAGGAGATTTGGGAGGAAATGTGCTGCTTGTCAGCAGGGAATCCCTCCTACCCAGGTGGTCCGGAGGGCGCAGGATTTTGTCTATCACCTGCAGTGTTTTGCTTGCATTGTTTGCAAACGCCAACTAGCCACTGGTGATGAGTTTTACCTCATGGAAGACAGCAGACTGGTCTGTAAGGGAGATTACGAAGTGGCAAAGCAAAGAGGTGAGTTTACTCCTACCCTGCCTCACATCAGTAAATCAGTGAAGCATTATTATTGTTCCTGACTTTCCAAATACATCAACAATTCAATTAAGTTAATTTTTTGATGCAATTAATAGGTCAGCCATCAAATCATTTTTTATTGACAGAAGTTATGTGTAAAATGCAACTGAGCAAAGATCTGTGTCTTCTTTTATGATACATCACTCAATTTGATGAATAATAATAATTAGGAGCACACATATATATATATATATATATATATATATGTGTTCATAAATTCATGTACACATATGTTCATCTAAAGATAAAGTCACCATAACCTTATTCCCTCCTGAGAGATAGACAGCTGGCGATGGTGTAACACAAGGGTCACCATATCTTAAGTGAGGGGAAGTGTTGAAAAGGAGAACTTTTTTATGGTAACCACTGCCACTGCAGAAATTGAACCCACATTGCTAACATCACTAATTGGTCATCTGGTCTACTGAGCTAACTGACCCCCAATATGTTCTGTAGAGTCCTGATGAAAGGTTCTGACCTGATACATCGACTACCCCCCCCCCCCGATGCTGCCTGAACTGCTGTGCTTTTTCCAGCTCAACTCTCTATCCACTTTGACTCTCTAGCATCTGCAGTTCTCACTATCTCCATGTTACGAATGCTGACTCATTCAGAACAAATTAGCAAGCACCTTGTCATGGGCACCTACATTGTCACCCTGTTACCCAATCACAGGTATTGTCACACACAATGCTGATATATGTTACCCGCTTCCTGTGGCTAACAACCTGTCCCAATTCCATTCCCCCATTCAGTTTGAGGGTCGGGGGTGATAGGAGTCAAAATGTGTGGTGCTGGAAAAGCACAGCTAGTCAGGCAGCATCCAAGAAGCAGGAGAGTCGATGTTTTGAGCATAAGCTCTTCATCAGGAATGTGAAGAGATCCAAGGGGGCTGAGAGATAAATGGGAGGGGTGTGGAGGGACACTGGGAATGCGATAAATAGATGCAGGTGGGGGTGTGTGATGATAGGTCGGGGTGGAGGGTGGAGCGGACAGGTGGGAAGGAAGATGGAAACGTATGACAGTTCAAGAGGGTGGTGCCCAAGTTGGAGGGTTGGATCTGAGATAAGGTCTGGGGAAGGGAGATCAGGAAACTGGTGAAATCGACATTGATCCCGTGTGGTTGGAGGATCCCAAGGTAAAAGATGAGGCATTCTGCTTCTAGGCATCATGTGGCTAGAATTTGGCAGTGGAGGAGTCCCGGGACTTGCACGTCCTTGGTGGAGTGGGAGGGGGAGTTGAATTCTTCGGTCACAGGGCAGTGGCCAGTCCACACTTTCTCCTGGGGGTGGGGGGGGGGGGGGGGTAAAACCTAAGCAGATGATTGTTAAGATGATTCTGGAAGAAATTAGTCTGCTCCTGACAACTGAGCCCACTCAGATATGGACTTTTTTATTTCACTTGCAGAAGCAGAAACCAATGCCAAGAGGCCCCGAACCACAATTACTGCCAAGCAGTTGGAAACTTTGAAGAATGCCTATAACAATTCCCCCAAACCAGCTCGCCATGTGAGAGAACAGCTTTCGTCTGAGACCGGGTTGGACATGCGTGTGGTCCAGGTATGGAAACACTCACTGGAGCTTTTACTTTCTTAAAATTGTAACTTCTGAAAGGAGAGAAACCCTGGACCCATACAACAGAACCTTTACAGAAGAGGAAAGGTCATTGATACAAGGCTTTGATTAGATGTGATGAAGGAACTGACGCCCATCAATTACCTGCTGTTCTTCATCTACCGATTGCCTTTTAAGCTCCTTATATTCTGGCTTTAATCACTCAGAGAGTAGGGGGTCTGGTAACAGGCATCAACCAAAACTGTTGCACTCTAAATTTATAACAATACTGGTTTGCCAGAGGAACATGTGTAAAGTTTAGTTTAAGGGACGTTCTCTCCATAAATAAGTGTTAGACAATTTCTAATCTCTCTAAATACAATGAAGGAAATTACCATGAAACTGTAGTTTGGGACTCTTGTGATCACAGTGAAGTTCAAAGTAAGAATAGTATTCCTTTAAATCCTATTCCACTACCTTTCAGATAGGCGATGTCTATTCACTGCTCCCTACCCTCAATGTCAATATTCTTGCTCCCACATTGAGAGTCCCAGTTCAGATATAATTATACACATGTAAATAGATAGAACTGATATCAACAACCTGGAGAGAATGGACTATTCTGTCTTGTACCACAATGAAATAGTCACCAGGTTTCCACGGGGATTCCTTCTGGTCATTATTTCTTGAGGTTGTGGGGGCATGTTTGAAAGTTATTGCCCAAGCCTGAGGTAAGCACATTTTGCAATGTCACTCCATGTAAAGATTTTATCAATTTGAGTTTAATGCTTGAAGGAGATAACAAAAAAAGATCAGGGGACCAACTGGATAGATCCCTCAGAGAGCAGACTGGCTATGATGGGCCAACTGGTCCTAAGAATCCTATGAATTAATCTCACAATGTAGTTTGACCTCAAGCTATATGATTAACATCAACAAATTAATGGAACGATGTGAGAAAGGTTTATACTTACATTACCACTTTTATACAAACGTGAGGTGATCCCCACTTTACATTTTCCTAATCGAACTGTTCAGAAATGGTACTATGTACCTCAGGAACAGGTGAAACCTGGTTCTCCTGGCACAAAGGTAGGAACACTTCCACAGCACCACAAGAACCCCTGACCCTATTTTACATGAACGGAGTGAACAGGAAGAAACTCTTTCTGTTTGTTGGAGGGCCAATAATAAGACCACACCAACTGAAGATCATTGGCAAGTGAATCAGAGGAATTTCTTTTTTAATGCAACTGGCTGAAAGGGTAGTAGAAACAGATTCAATATCATTTTTGAAAGAGAATCGGATAAATATTTGGAAGAATTTCCTTTTTGTGAAGACATGGAAAAAGATCAGGAGATTTGGATTAATTGGGTAATGTGACCAAAGAGCTGGCCAAAAGGCCTCCTCCTGTATTGATCTAAGATTCTATCTATGTTTATATAATTGGAGGAGAAGGACAAAATTTGTGAGAAGATTTGTAGCTCGGGTACTCATTGTTGTGTTCGCCGAGCTGGGAATTTGTGTTGCAAAGGTTTCCTCCCCTGTCTAGGTGACATCCTCAGTGCTTGGGAGCCTCCTGTGAAGCGCTTCTGTGATCTTTCCTCCGGCATTTATAGTGGTTTGAATCTGCCGCTACTGGATGTCAGTTCCAGCTGTCCGTTGCAGTGGTCGGTATATTGGGTCCAGGTTGATGTGCTTATTGATTGAATCTGTGGATGAGTACCATGCCTCTAGGAATTCCCTGGCTGTTCTCTGTTTGGCTTGTCCTATAATAGTAGTGCTGTCCCAGTCGAATTCATGTTGCTTGTCATCTGCGTGTGCGGCTACTAAGGATAGCTGGCCATGTCGTTTCGTGGCTAGTTGGTGTTCATGGATGCAGATCGTTAGCTGTCTTCCTGTTTGTCCTATGTAGTGTTTTGTGCAGTCCTTGCATGGGATTTTGTACACTACATTGGTTTTGCTCATGCTGGGTATCGGGTCCTTCGTTCTGGTGAGTTGTTGTCTGAGAGTGGCTGTTGGTTTGTGTGCTGTTATGAGTCCTAGTGGTCGCAGTAGTCTGGCTGTCAGTTCAGAAATGTTTTTGATGTATGGTAGTGTGGTAGTCCTTTAGGTTGTGGCATTTCCTCCTTCCGTTGTCTTTCCCTTAGGCATCTGTTGATGAAATTGCGCGGGTATCTGTTTTTGGCGAGTACATTGTATAGGTGTTCTTCTTCCTCTTTTTGCAGTTCTGGTGTACTGCAGTGTGTTGTGGCCCTTTTGAATATTATCTTGATGCAACTTCTTTTGTGTGTGTTGGGCTGGTTGCTTTCGTAGTTCAGGACTTGGTCTGTGTGTGGCTTTCCTGTAAACCTTTGTGGTGAATTCTCCAGAAAAGGGCCACAACACACTGCAGTACACCAGAGCTGCAAAAAGAGGAAAAAGAACACCTATACAATGTATTCGCCAAAAACGGATACCCGCGCAATTTCATCAACAGATGCCTAAGGGAAAGACAACGGAACGAGGAAATGCCACAACCCAAAGGACTAGCCACACTACCATACATCAAAAACATTTCTGAACTGACAGCCAGACTACTGCAACCACTAGGACTCATAACAGCACACAAACCAACAGCCACGCTCAGACAACAACTCACCAGAACGAAGGACCCGATACCCAGCATGAGCAAAACCAATGTAGTGTACAAAATCCCATGCAAGGACTGTACAAAACACTACATAGGACAAACAGGAAGACAGCTAACGATCTGCATCCATGAACACCAACTAGCCACGAAACGACATGGCCAGCTATCCTTAGTAGCCACACACGCAGATGACAAGCAACATGAATTCAACTGGGACAACACTACTATTATAGGACGAGCCAAACAGAGAACAGCCAGGGAATTCCTAGAGGCATGGTACTCATCCACTGATTCAATCAATAAGCACATCGATCTGGATCCAATATACCGACCACTGCAACGGACAGCTGGAACTGACATCCGGAAGCGGCAGATTCAAACCACTATAAATGGCGGAGGAAAGATCACAGAAGCGCTTCACAGGAGGCTCCCAAGCACTGAGGATGTCACCTAGACAGGGGACGAAACGTTTGCAACACAAATTCCCAGCTCGGCGAACAGAACCACAACAAGGAGGAGAAGGATTCATAACTCTACTTACCTGAATGAGCCCAACAGCCTGAGAGGGAAGACTACCTACCAGTTCTGCAGTTTTCCAGTGAGCATATGGTAATGGTACAAATGATTGTAATGTTATTATGCAAATGTTTGGAACATTTGATATAAAATTATTTGTTGTGCTATTTTCAAAGTGCAAGTGCAGAGAGAGGAATTCAGGGTGAGTGTGTAAAGTGTTCCTACCATAACATAATGGATAACGATATTATTATGATTGTTAGATTTTCCATTGAATTTTACAGCACAGCAATGCACCATTCAGGCCAATACCACCTTGCACAAAAAGATCTATCCACCTCACTGTATCTAATCCTATCAGTATAACATGCTTCTGGACAAGGTGTGTCAGGTCAAAACATTATAAGCAAGATTAGGCAATTACTTTTCCACTAGCTAATAAGAGGTATTAGACATAATGACAATAAGTAACTTCTATTTTATATAGTTGCCAAAGTATCAGAATGTCCAAAGACTTCACTGAAGCCTTATCAGGCTGATAGTGAGCCCCAGAAAGGTATCTATTAAGGCAGGTGCTCCTATGCTTGGTCAGATTGCATTGTTTTAAGCAGGGGCTTGAAATGAATAGAGGAAGGTGGAAAGAATTCTTAGATTCCCTACAGTGTGTGGAAACAGGCCTTTCAGCCCAACAAGTCCACACTGACCCTCCAAAGAGCAACCCACCCAGACCCATTCCCTTACATTTACCCCTGCATCTAATACTACGGGCAATTTAGCGTGGCTGATTCGCCTAACCTGCACATTTTTGGATTGTGGGAGGAAACTGGAGCACCCGGAGGAAATCCACGCAGACAGCTGCCCACTGAGCCACCGTGCTGCCCCAATGAGGGAGGGAATTTCAGGGTGTGTAACTGGCTGGAGGCACAGCCATCAAGAGTGGAGTGAAGGGACTGGGGGAATACCCATGCATACATATAGAAGGTGGTGTTGAAGTATTGATTCTATAAATGATCATCGGGTTGTTACAGAGGTTTACATTATAGCAGCTAATAACATTAGAAGTGTGACCATTACCTCTGTCCAATACTTATGGTCCCACTGAGCCAATTGTCTAATTAGTATCCAGTTAATGGCTACGTTAAATGTCCTTTTATTCAAGCTCACTGGGACCACAACCAGATCCTAGGAGTGAAGGGGAAATCATACACTGAAGGATGGGAGGACATAGTTAGAAAGAGTAATAATCTCAGCAGATTGATTAGAAAAATATGAACTCTAAAGGAAAGGTTACTGTTGTCCTTTGAGGCAGTTCCTAATTTGATCCAGTTAGGTCAATGGATGTGGGAAATGTGGAGTTGTCCAACAGACAATGCAATCCTTGCAACCAGTGGATTTGAATCAACAGTTTTAAAGCGCATGCTGACTCTGCAATGCTACCATTACCCTTGAGATCAACTTTTATATTGCATTCCTGCTGTTCTGACCTTCAATGTGTGGCCGGTGCTTGGATCTGGGTTTAGTTTGAACTGAGAGATCATTCCTGGACGAGTAGAAGTGTTTGTGGGGGTTAAAAAGTATTACCCATAATGCATATAGAACAGGCCAGAAAATCTATGCCAGTAATTAAGCATCACACCAGATTCTTCCTTCAACATCCTGTCTCCACCTTCTCCATCCAACCCCCTTCAATATATCTTTCTAATCCTTCCTCCCTTGATTGTTTGCTGGCTGTCTCTTATTTGTATCCACTCCTTGTTTTGTAACTATTCACTGGTAAACAAGATTATCCTGAATTCCTTATTGAATTGATTTGTAACTACGTTTAGTTCTGATTTCACTGGTAAACGGAAAAAGATATTATTTACATCTACCTTATAATCTTAAAGACCTCTAACAGGTCATCCCGCAGTATGTCTCCAGACTGTTAACTGTCTAAAGAAAAACGCTGCTTGATAGGATCAGGGTCATGATGTGTTCATTGGTGAATTACCCAGTCTGACAACCGCCTAGCAAGTATTTAATTACAGTGCCTGCTTACTGAAGGTCATCCATGGAATAAGGATTGCAACCCACTTCACATAAGCTGCTAATGGCATTGCATTTAAAGAGATGCACAGTTCTGATTATTTAGCATGAATAAGAGCAGGCGCCACACAGGAAATCCTATTCCTTCTCAATGCCGTGTAATTGAACACCCTTAGATACTGATTAATTATTTCATTTTGTTTTGTAATCTGCCGCAGCCCAATCTGGTGCATGACTCTCTAGGCCTCCTGTTAGACAATGAAGCTTCTGCTCTGGGGTTGAAGGGGGAGAAAAGGTTGCCTGATTACCTTTGTTGCCACTGCAATGGTAAGGAACCATTTAGAAGAACAGGGCCAAGAATGGAACAAGTGGCTTTCTCGTAGGCAGCAAGTTTCCTGATGAGGAGAAACTGTTGTTTGAACTTGTACCACATTACTGTTATAAAAACAGAAAGTGCTGGAGAAACTCAGTAGGTCTGGCGGCATTAGTGGAGAGAGAAGCAGAAATAATCTTTTGAGTCCAATATGACTCTTCGGAACCCACTGTTGTAACCCTGACAATCAAAGGGAAGAATTACATTTGAGCATGACAGCAAAGATATTGAATCCAAAATGCTGCAGGATCCCCATATAGAAGATGAGATGCTGTTCTTCCAGCTTGTGGTGATCTTCGCCAGGGCACTGCAACAAGCCTGAGACAGAACCATTGGCCAGGGAACACAGCGGTGTATTAAAGTGGCAGGCATCTGAAACTAAGTTGTCTTGATTTTATGCCACTTGGGGATCTCCAAAATAAAAGTCCAGTGCCAAACGTGATATGAAAAGTATACACAGATGACTCAGATCGCATCAGCATTTTCTAAATGTATCAGAAGTTGACTTCGACGTTTTGAGAGTATGAAGGAACCAACTCCTGTTCTCAAAAATTTCAAATGCAGCACAGAATTCATCTGATTTGGAGAATTACAGCTCGAGCCAAATAGCATAAGTGAATAGTATAAGATATAACGGAACCCCCACTGCATCAAATGAAGATATTAATTTGACTATTGCTGCTCTTTCAGACATTTCAAGGTTAGTTATGCTGTACTTCCCGTCTCAATGTGATCCCATTTTTGAAAGGCAATGCAAGATCAATGATCTGAGTACAGTCTTGATTACTTTGAGTCTTACTATGCCCGGTTTTAAAGCGATTGGAATACAACTCCAATACTCTAAACTTTTTATTCACAATTTGTTTATAATGTTAAAAATTTACTGATGTCCTGACCTCAAGAGCCTGAAGCGCTAACATGTAGAATTGGCAGTATAACCTGATGATCCAAGTCAGGTTCGGTGCCAAACCTGTAGTAAATTACCTTTTTTTGGTCATATTCTCATTGCAACATTGTGCAAAAGGTTAAAAATTAAAGCAGGACCTCCAGAGGTTTTTGCTGGTTAACTAAAATGCAAGAGTATCTTTGTTTTGAGGTAGTTCAAAATAATTGACACACAGGTGATAAATGCTTATCTTGCTTTTGTCTCCCATAGGTTTGGTTTCAGAATCGCCGAGCAAAGGAGAAACGACTGAAAAAGGATGCTGGGAGACAGAGATGGGGCCAGTATTTCAGGAACATCAAGCGATCCAGAGCAAGCTCCAAATCAGACAAGGACAGCACCCAGGATGATGGGGTAGCCAGTGATGCCGAAGTGTCCTTCACAGGTTGGCATCCGATAGTCACAGCGAGTTGGGGTTGAGTTTTAGTTGCTCTTGACAATCAGCAAATCCAAGAATAACTACCCTTTGGACTATCATTGTAAACAGCATCTCAGCTATGTGGAGAGACAGAAGAAGCTGGATCGATTCAGTTAGAAAAGAGACTGTTTGGAAGAGATTTAATAAAGTGCTTCATATTATGAGGGGCTTTGATAGAGTGAATAAGGATAAACTGTTTCCATTGACAGAAGAGCCTGTCACCAGGAGATACAGCTTCAAGGACTTGGCAGGGTGAGGGAGGATGTTTCACTTTGTAGGAGGGCCCAGAACCAGGACTGTGGGACACAGTTTACGATTGAGGTCTCAAATTTAAAATGGAGTTAGGGAGATGCTCTCAGAGGATCATGAGTTGCTGGAATTCTTTTCTTCAGTAAATAGTAGATGCTATTTGAGTTTGCTCAAGCCTGGGTTCAATAATATTTTAATAGATAAGGGAGTCAAAGGTCATGATTAGGGGGTGGGTGGTGCAGACAGGAAATTAGAATAGAAACAGCAACCAATCAGCCATGACCTTAATGAATGGCAGAGTAGGTAGGAAAGGACAAATGGCCTATTCCTGTTCCCATGTCCCTATATTCTGCCCAATGTTCCCATTTTAAAAATTATCCAGTTCGCTATTAGGAAATACCATACTCCTTGTAAAAGTGGTGAAAGTAGGGTCAGTAGCAGCTTACAAATGTATTTGAAAAGTGAACACCTGCACAGTTGTGAGGGAAGAGAGTGGTGGAAGTATGGAATGAATTCAGTACCTCCTTCAGAAAGCTACCACATGTACAAAGGGCTTGAATAGCCTCCTTCTACAATTTTATGATTCTAAATAACTTACAAATGGTTAATATAAGGATGGAAAATCTAACAAAAGAAATGCATATTGATAGTAATTCATGTCACTGAGAATGAGCCTGAGTGGTTATACATAGAATGAATTCACAATGAGGTGTGGGTGGGTGGGGAAGGTGTTGTTTCTGGAAGTAAAGAGTGATATTGGTGAAATGAATAGAGCAAAGATGCAAATACAAACAAAGGAGACAGCTCACAGTTGAAAAATCACCCAATCTCTCCTTTCAACAGCCAGTCTTATCAAACTGCATGTTCTAAATATCTATAGGGCTACCTAGTGTGTCAGGAGTCAGTTAGTTCATTTGGTTGGATGCCTGGTTTATGATGCAAAGTAATACAAACAGCATGGGTTCAATTTCCATTCTGATTGAGGTTACCAGGACAGACTTTCTTCCCCCCCCATTACACTCATTGCCTGAAGTGTGGTGACCCTCAAGTAAAACCACTTCTTGTCTCTTTCTAATGCAACAGTTTTATTTGGAGGCGTTAGCTTTGAAGTGATGCTTCTTCAGCAGCGCTCCGAAAGGTAATGCCACCAAATAAAGTTGTTAGGCCATAACCTGGTGTTATGTGATTTTTAACTTTGTTCACCCCCGTCCAACACCGGCATCTCCAAATCATCTCTTTCTAATCAGGGAGTGGCTGTATGATTTGGTCAGACGATGCTGACTTTCCCATAGTTTGTTAGTAACAGTTTGAGAGTGGCCTTTGAAGGAGGCTGGTGTGACAATAAGATCCCCGAGCTGGTAATCTAAAACCTCAAGCCATTACATGAGAAATTTAAATTCAACAAACTTTGGAAATAACAGCCAGCTAAATATAAATTGTGTTATCATTGTCAAATATTGTAAAAACCCATTTGGTTCACTAATGTCCTTTATAGAATCCTGACAGTGTGGAAACAGGCCATTTGGTCCATCAAGTCCACGCTGACCCTTCAAAGACCCAGACTTACCCCATCATCACCTACCCTGCACATCCCAGGACACCATGGGCAATCCACCTAACCTACTCATCTTTTGACTGTGGAAAGAAGCTAGAGCAACCCAGAGGAAACTCATGCAGACACAGGGAGAATGTGCAAACTCCACACAGAATTGAACACAAGTCCCTGGTTTGTGAGGCAGCAGTGCTAACCACTGAGTCACCGTGCCACCTGTTTTAAGCACAGAAATCTGCTGTCCTCACTGGGCTCACTTGCATGTGACTCCAGACCTACAGCAATGCGGATGACTCTTAACTACTCTCTGAAACAACCAATCAACTAAGGCCAGGAAACAAATGTTGGCCTTGCCGGCCATGCACACATCCTATGAATGAATTAAGAAGACATTCAATTAGCATGACTCATCAGGCAGTGCCAAACCAAACTGTCACAATGCTTTCCATTTTCAAGAGATATTCAGCATTGTTCTTGGATAGATTTTGAATTATCTCAGTGTTTTAGCCATAACTTAATAATGAAAAAGTACGGAGTATCACATGTCTAATCAGGAACAAAAACAAAATGCTACGAAAATGTGTAACCTGAAATAAAAGCAATAAATGCTGGAGGAACTCAACAGTTCCTGTAGAGAAAGAGAGAGAGAGGATTAACATTTCAGGCTAAGAAACTGAGTGGAGTGGTGAGTGTTCATTTTGGTACATTATTGTGCAGATTTACGAGAAACTGATGTAATGGGACAATTGCTTTCGTCTATTCCAGTATAGCATGCTTGGGTAGCTCTCCTGCTGCAGCAATAGATTGTGGGCAAAGACCTCCTGGTGGGGAGGGAGCAGCCAGACCAGTCCTTAATGCAATATATTATTCAGGAAGCCTCACCTTTTAAGGATGTTGTTTTTTCATCGGGTTCACGATTCTCCTGGTATCTGGTCTTCTTTGTAGACCCAAAATCTTCTTTGCATCAATAAGACGAAATGTAAACTAAGGGCATGTTTCGCTGAGCATCTCAGCTGTACCCATAAGGGCCAACCTGACCTCCTGGTCACTGCCCATTTCCCATATGTCCATCCTTGGACTCCTCCACTACCACAGTGAATCAGACCACAAATTGGAGAAACAACACCTCATCTTCTGCCTGGGCAGCCTATTGCTTACGGAACTCAACGTTGAGTTCTTCAATTTCAACTAACCTTCCCACCCATCACCCAACACACTTTCCAGCCCTGTCCCCTCCCTTTCATACCTCCAACTGAACTTCATTCCGGATTCCTTCCTCCTATTGACCTAGCGGATTGTACCTACCACCTGTATTCACCTATTACCAAATCACCACTCTACGCCCTTCTCCACCCATAACCTCTTCCCTTCCCCTCTCTTCATCTGTAGCTCCCCCTACCTCCCCATCCCCAGTCCTGAAGAAGGATTACACACAAAATGTCTACTTCATCACACCTGATGCTGCCTGGCTTGCTGTGTTATTTCAACCTCCTGCTTATCTGTTTAACACTAGCATTTTGACAGAAATATGTCTTCTTCTGAACTGTTGACAAGAATGGTGCTGTTCTTATCTGGCGTACCAGCCACTGCGTTGAAGATGCTGAATTCCAATTCTCAGACACTTCTTCCTATCTCCCTGGACCATGACTCCATGACTGAATGTCTCGCTGTTGTTTCCAGGACTTCGCAACGACCTCCTCTCCCATGAAGACCGAGCAGAAAGTGAGGACTGCAGATGCTGGAGATCAGAGTCGAGAGTGTGGTGCTGGAAAAGCACAGCAAGTCAAGCAGCATCCAAAGAGCTGGAGAATCGACATTTCAGGCATAAGCCCTTCATCAGGAATAGTTCCTTATGATGGGCCTATGCCCAAAATGTCAATTCTCCTAATCCTCAGATGCTGCCTGACCTGCTATACTTTTTCAGCACCACACTCTCATCTCCTATAGAGATCTGCTCATAGTTTCCCCATTCCCTTGCACAGCTCCCTTTGCCCCAAAACAACACAGTTCCAAAGAACAGTCACATTGGCCTCCAAGTGTTAACACTGACTCTTGCTCCACAGTTGCTGCCAGACCTGCTAAGTTTCTCCAGAATTTTCTTTTTTTCAATTTTGATCACCAGTATCTGCAGTATTTTATATTTGCAATCTAATATGGGGCTGGGTGAAATTGGAGCATGCCCATCAGGACAAGGTAACTCTCCAAACAAGCACAGAAAATGTTGGAGAAATTCAGCAGGTCTGGTAGCATCTGTGTAGAGAGTTGATGTGGTGCCAGTGTTGGATTGGGGTGGACAAAGTTAAAAAATCACGCAACACCAGGTTCTCGTCCAACAGGTTTATTTGGTAGCACAAGCTTTCGGAGCTAGCTACCTGATGAAGGAGCAGCACTCAAAAAGCTAGTGCTTCCAAATAAACTTGTTGGACTATAACCTGATGTTGTGTAGAGAGAAACAGAGGTAATGTTTCAGGTCTAGTAAGATTTCTTCTGTAGAATTCCAGTTCTGAAGACAATAGACAATAGGTGCTGGAGTAGGCCATTCTGCCCTTCAAGCCTGCACCACCATTCAATATGATCATGGCTGATCATCCTTAATCAGTATCCTGTTCCTGCCTTATCTCCATAACCCTTGATTCCACAATCCTTGAGAGCTCTATCCAACTCTTTCTTAAATGAATCCAGAGACTGGGCCTCCACTGCCCTCTGGGGCAGAGCATTCCACACAGCCACCACTCTCTGGGTGAAGAAGTTTCTCCTCATCTCTGTCCTAAATGGTCTACCCCGTATTTTTAAGCCGTGTCCTCTGGTTCAGCACTCATCCATCAGCAGAAACATGTTTCCTGCCTCCAGAGTGCCCAATCCTTTAATAATCTTATATATCTCAATCAGATCCCCTCTCAGTCTTCTAAACTCAAGGGTATACAAGCCCAGTCGCTCCAGTCTTTTAGCGTAAGGTAATCCCGCCATTCCAGGAATTGACCTCGTGAACCTATGCTGCACTCCCTCAATAGCCAGAATGTCTTTCCGCAAATTTGGAGACCAGAACTGCACACAATACTCCAGGTGTGGTCTCACCAGGGCCCTGTACAGCTGCAGAAGAACCTCTTTGCTTCTATACTCAATCTCTCTTGTTATGAAGGCCAGCATACTATTAGCCTTCTTCACTACCTGCTGTACCTGTATGCTTACCTTCATTGACTGGTGTACAAGAACACCCAGATCTCTGTACTGCCCCTTTACCTAAATTGATTCTGTTTAGGTAGTAATCTGCCTTCCTGTTCTTGCCACTAAAGTGGATAACCATACATTTATCCACAGTAAACTGCATCTGCCATGCATTTGACCATTCACCTAACTTGTCCAGGTCACCCTGTAATCTCCTAACATCCTCCTCACATTTCATCCTGCCACCCAGCTTAGTATCATCAGCAAATTTGCTAATGTTATTACTAATACCATCTTCTATATCATTAACATATATTGTAAAAAGCTGCAGTCCCAGTACTGATCCCTGCGGTACCCCACTGGTCACTGCCTGCCATTCCAAAATGGAGCCATTTACTACTCTTTGTTTCCTATCAGCCAACCAACTTTCAATCCAAGTTAGTACTTTGCCCCCAATGCCGAGCGCCCTAATTTTGCTCACTATCCTCCTATGTGGGACTTTATCAAAAGCTTTCTAAAAGTCCAGGTACACTACATCTACTGGATCTCCCTCGTCCATCTTCAGAGTTACAGCCTCGAAAAATTCCAGAAGATTAGTCAAGCATGATTTCCCCTTCATAAATCCATGCTGACTCTGACCTATCCTGTTACTACTATCCAGATGTGTCGTAATTTCATCCTTTATAACAGACTCCAACATCTTTCCCACCACTGAGGTCAGACTAACTGGTTTATAATTTCCTGCTTTCTCTCTCCCACCTTTCTTAAAAAGTGGTCCATTAGCCACCCTCCAATCTGCAGGAACTGATCCTGAATCTATCGAACTCTGGAAAATAATCACCAACGCATCCACGATTTCTCGAGCCACCTCCTTCAGTACCCTGGGATGTAGACCATCAGGCCCCGGGGACTTATCAACCTTCAGACCTCACAGTCTCTCCAACACCAATTCCTGGCAAATATAAATTCCCTTAAGTTCAGGTCCTTCAGCCACTGTTACCTCAGGGAGATTGCTTGTGTCTTCCCCAGTGAACACAGATCTGAAGTACCAATTCAATTCTTCTGCCATTTCTTTGTTCCCCGTAATATATTCCCCTGTTTCTGTCTTCAAGGGCCCAATTTTAGTCTTAACCATTTTTTTGCCTTTCAAATACCTAAAACAACTTTTACTATCCTCCTTTATATTATTGGCCAGTTTACCTTCGTACCTCATTTTTTCTCTGCATATTTCCTTCTTAGTAATCTCTGTTGTTCTTTAAAAGCTTCCCAGTCCTCCGTTTTCCCACTTATCTTTGCTATGTTATACTTTTTCTCTTTTAACTTTATATGTTTCTTAACTTCCCTCGTCAGCCATGGCCACCCATGCCTCCTCCTAGGATCTTTCTTCCTTTTTGGAATGAACTGATCCTGCAACTTTTGCATTATACACAGAAATATCCACCATTGTTCCTCCACTGTCATCCCTGCTAAGGTATTGCACCATTGAACTTTGGCCAGCTCCTCCCTCATAGCTCTATAGTTCCCTTTATTCAACAGAAATATTGTCACTTCTGATTGTACCCTCTCCCTCTCAAATTGCAGATTGAAGCTTATTGTATTATGGTCACTACTTCCCAATGGCTCCTTCACTTTGAGATCCCTGACCAATTCTGGTTTGTTGCACAATACCAGATCCAGAATTGCCTTCTCCCTGGTCAGCTCCAGCACCAGCTGTTCTAAGAATCCATCTCTGAAGCACTCCACAAAGTCTCTTTCTTGAGGTCCAATACCATCCTGATTCTCCCAGTCTACCTGTGTGTTGAAATCCCCCTCTACATCCCTTGATTCTAGATCCCCCCTAGGGACTGAATATCATCCTTTACCAACACGGCCACCCCACCCCCTCTGCCCTTCAGTCTGTCCTTACGATAGCATGTGTAGCCTTGAATATTCATTTCCCAGGCCCTGTCCACTTGAAGCCACGTCTCAGTTATCCCCACAATATCGTATCTGCCAATTTCCAAAAGAGCCTCAAGCTCATCTATCTTATTTCTAATGCTTCGTGCATTCATGTATAGTATTTTTAATTTGTTACTGCCCTCACCCTTCTCATCAACTCCTATTTCACTCAACCTTACAGCATGATCCCTTTCTGAGTTTTCTGCCTCATTGATACAGTTGTCTTTCTTGACTTCCCTTGTTCTAACTTTCCCTCCAAATTCCTCCTTAAACATCCAATTTGAAGAATGCAATCAGACTGAAAAACTCTATTTCTCGCTCCGCAGATGCTACCAGACCTACTGAGTTTCTTCAGCCTTCTCTGCATGTGTTTTATGTTTCAGGTGGCTCAGTGGTTGGCACTGCTGGCTCTGAGGACCACATTCGATTCCAGCCTTGCGCAACTGTCTGTGTGGGGTTTATACATTCTCTTTGTGCCTGTGTGGGTTTCCTCCCACAGTCCAGGGCTGGGTGGATTAACCATCAGCAATGCAGGGTTAAAGGTGCCAGGGTGGGAAGCTCTGTGGAGGCTAGGTAGGGGCTGAGTGGCCTGCGACCACATTGTAGGGATTCTATGATTCCCAGCATCTGTATTATTTTGCCTTTATTTCTAGGTATCCAATGGGTCTGGGTGGATTTGGAGCATGCCATTCAAGGTAGGGCAACTGTCCCTTTAGGGTTTTAGATTTTAATGTCTTTTTGTTTGTTACTCTTCCATCTAGATGAGCATTCGATGCCCGATATGGGACACCCGAACGTCATGTACAGAAGCATGGACGACTCCTCTCCGGGTCTCGGCAGACAGGCAGCGAGCAACGGGGGCTTCTCAATAGATGGAGTCCTCCCCCACGGCCTGAGGTCCAGCAGTCCTTACGGCGTCCCCCGCTCACCAGCTTCCCTGCAAGCCATTCCGTCCCACCCTCCCCTCATGTCCGGCCTGGTGTACCAGGACACGGGCTTGGGGATCCTGGCTCAAGGAGGGGGACAGAGTATGGGCCAGGCACTGCGTGTCTTGGGAGGAAACGGACCCAGTTCGGATCTATCGACAGACAGTAGCGGTGGTTATCCTGATTTCCCAGCCAGTCCCGCCTCCTGGCTAGATGAGGTGGAACACACACAGTTTTAACACATTCCCTCTCTCAATCTCACACACACACAGTCTGTTTCTCTCTCTCCCTCCCTCCCTCCCTCCACACCTCATTTTAAAATCAGTACGTGTTCTTTCCGGGGGGGGGGGGGGGTGATGCTACAATTGAGTAGCATTTTGTAGCTCCTTTAGCTGGAAATTAAGTTAGAATCTGTCACCACGGTTTAAAATCAAAGGAACTTTCTACATATCAACCACGATCATTGCAACTTTCAGCCCTCGTTATCTTGTGTTCTGTTTAAAAAAACATACATTGACTGAGCGTGACAACAGGTGGGGCTCTTTTGGAAGACTTTAAACTGGCGCTGTTCAATCTGAAATAAGAACAGAAATTGCGTGATAAACTTTCAGCACATCGAGCAGCCTCTGCGGAGAGAGGGAAAGAAATTCAGGTCGATGACCTTTCTTCAAAACACGCGTTCGTGACTCTTTTGCTGTTTAAATTGCCAAGCCACACGCATTTCACAGGAGGTGCATCTGCTGAAGCCGTCTCTATGTCTGTGTGTGTATGTGAGAATCTTATAGTCCTTATTGTGATCCACGTGCACACATCAAAACATCACAGTGTTAGGATTCTTGACACGAATTATACGAGTGAATGTGATTATTTAAGAAAATGTTTCAGACCAGTTACCGGACAGAGCCGTGCGGTGTATTAGGAAACTCTCTGAATGTGAAAACTCCTGGTATAGTCCATAATCTGTCATCTATTGTTCACTTTTTTTTAGTAACATGGAAGTTACTGTTGGCGTTCTACCATCGGCAGGTGACGGTTATGGGTGTAATAGTCCAGAAAACAATTTGGGAAACTGTCGAGTTTCCTCACCTTGCAACACGTGACCGCACCATAAAGTGCGCCAGACATCCAGAGGCTGTGAACGGCGCTATATAAATGCAAGTTTTTATTTTCAAAAAAAGTTCAGATGAAGCAACGGCTGGCTCGGTGAAGTGCCGTACAAACGTATTATACAGTGGCCAACAGTAATTTCTAAGCTTGTACCTGTTCTCTATTTGTTTTTTTTTGGAGTGGGTTTCTTTACCAGCTGCACTTTGTTTGTTGCCAAATATCCCCCCTCCCCCCCCATCAACCTTTTCCCGTCTCTGGCGGGGATGAAAACGCGTAAAGTGTATTTTATATTGTGGAAACAGGGAAGCGGTTCTCTTTAGTGGTATTTTTTAGGATCAGAAATAGTGGTGCGATTTTAGAGAAAAAATGTAAAAATGCAAAAAAAAAGGACATTTCTTGTTTTGAATCTTGCCACGTCATTTTCTGAGTTTCTCTGTAGTTGCTGAAACATTTTGTCAGCGAAAGCTAGAATAAGGTGTTTTACATGGTACAAATTGGAGTGTGGAAGTTATTATAGGTCCCGTGTAAATGTTTTATCGTCTTTTATTTAATCTTTCTGAATGAATAATATGACAAATCTTTAATAAATTTATCAGCTAAACGAAGATGATTATGTGTAGACAACTAGTGTTTTATCTACGATCTACCGATTTCACTGACTTGTTGGACTGGGGTGTACAAAGTTAAAAATCACTCATCACCAGGTTATAGTCCAACAGGTTTAATTGGAAGCACTAGCTTTCTGAGCACTGTTCCTTCATCAGATGGTTGTGGAGTACACAATTGTAAGACGCAGAATCTATAGCAAAAGCTTACAGTGTGATGTAACAGAAATTATACATTGAAAAATACCTTGATTGTTTGTTAAGTCTCTCATCTGTTAGAATGACCACCACACACACACACAGACATTCCCACAGCCAAACATACACTCTCAGACAGACACACACACTTCCACACTCACACATGCACCATCTCACAGACTTAGACCCCTTTATACTCACACACCCACATAAACTCTCTCTCGTAGAGACTCACAACACCACCCCCTCCCCCACATACACACACACACATATACATTTGTGAGGTGATTTTGTACTTGCAGAGTTACATTGTACTTTGCTCAAAAACTGCACGAATCCATGTAAGACTCTGTTAATTCATTTTTTAAGATTAGAATCAGCCTAAACATTATGGCACAGACAGCAGCACCAAGGGGGCTAAAATCTTCAATACATTATCTGGACTGACACCAAATGTTAAAGTTCACTTGAGAATGTAACTTTTTAAATTTTTTTTTGCAATTTTCATATGAAAGAAGTGAAACTGACATGGTCACTCTAACAAATGAGAGACTTAACAAGCAATCAAGGTATTTTTCAATGTATAATTTCAGTTACATCACACCGTAAACTTTTGTCATAAATTCTGTGTCTCACAATCGTGTACTCCACAACCACTTGATGAAGGAGCAGCACTCCAAAAGCTAGTGCTTCCAAATAAACCTGTTGGACTATAACCTGGTATTGTGTGATTTTAAGCATATTTCACTGACAGTCAAGTGGTTAAAAATACTAGACCATAGAGCTGCTTTCTCAATAGAGAGATACCTAAGGGTCACCGTGCTTCAAGGTAAGGTTGAAAAAGCGTAGACATTGAATACAAACAGTTATTATCACTGTGCATCACACAGCAACTGTCCAGCCAACTGGTCCTGAAAAAAGGTTATACCTGAAACATTAACGTCTCCACCTCCTGATGCTGCCTGGCTTACTGTGTTCTTCCAGCTTCCTGCCTGTCTAACCGGACCTCTAAACAGTAGAAAGGCATTAGCTACATGTCGAAAATCTAAAGTGAATCCAAAACAGAAAATGCACGACATCCTCAGCAGGTCAGGCAGCATCTGTGAGGAGAGAAACAGTAGCAGTTTGAGATTGGTTGCTGTTATGATTGGAAGCCTTTTCAGAACCTTGAAAAGACCTCTCGTTGACTGATTCAGTAGTGCCGTGCCCTGGGGAGATGGCATGGATGGGTGCAGTCCCTTATTTACAACGCGGAACTTCTGAATGGACTTTACTGCCCTTTTACTACTTTGTGTGAATTACACTGGGAGTCATGGCTACATTTGACTTCAGATACCCAGCACACAGGAAGCAATGAACATCAGGTTACTGGTTAATCAGAGAGGGGCAGTAAATACTAGCCTCACCTGTGACTCCCAGACCATGCACAAATACAACAAACCTGACAATCTAAATTTATGTGCCACATGCAAAGTGACAAAGTTCCAGCAAAATATTTGGAACCATAGACTCATGGAACAAAACGGAGTCAATCAGCCCATGATACCCGTGGTAGCCTTTTGAAAGCTCTATTCAATTGACTCAACTCCCATAGTCTTTCCTCATTCTCAGTTTAAGGTGAATGGTGGGAGGTTTGGAGGGGTTTTGAGGAAAATGCTTTTCACCCAGAGGGTGGTGGGAATCCGGAATGCACTCCCTGGAATTGGACTTGAGTGAGTAATTTTGCAACCTTGAAAAATTACTTTGGGAGAATAATTGCAATGTCTTAACATTCAAGGCTATGGACTTAGTGCTGGAAAGTGGGCCCAATGCAGCTTTAGTGATGCAAAACTCAATGGGCTAAAGGACCTTTACTGTATGAGTCTATATCCATCACCTTTTTTTCCTTTGCAAGTACATCTAATTTCCTGTTTTAGAGATTGGACTTACTACCTCTACCCTTTCATATACCAAATTCCATGTCATAACTCATTATATTTGCAGTTACCTCATCAATTCTCTTTTCAATTTTTTGCCAGTTATGATCAATCTTTGTCCTCTCACTTCTAATTCTTTGGGCAGATGACTTTTCCTCATTTCCTCCATCAAAACCTTTCCTAACTTTGTTCCTCTCCAAATCATGCATTCATCAAAATCTTCTTCATCTTTATCTTCTCGGGAACTTCACAAAAGGAATACAGTATCAAATGTTCTGGTCTCCATAAGTCTCTGGTACCATTCTAGTTAATTTCTTCTGTGCACTTCACCCTGTGGTGGATGTAGACATCGAAAATGAGTAATGGAAGGCGATAGATTATGGTCAAAGCTATAACTTAACAGGTAAGTTTGTGAAGGGGTTGCTGATGATGATGGAATAAGGTGAATAAATTGGAGATAATTTCAGAATGTGGGAACATGACAACCAATATAACCTCAGCTGGTCTGGGTTAGGAAATTCAGAAAAATAGTGGCATAGTGGCAATATCACTGAACTAGGAATCAAAGACACCAATACAAAACACTAGGAGTAGGCACAATTTGCCCACTGTCGCAATTTGAATTCAACTCATTACAACATTTATTCAATATAAACCTGAAACTGAAAGTTGTTCATTAATGTCCTTTCAGGAAGGAAATCTGTGATCTTTTCCTCCAGACCCACAGCAATGTGGTTCACTCTCAACTGTCCACTGAGGTTGTAGCAAACTGCTACAATAAAGTCCTAACAGTACTACAGGACTACCCATGCCACATGGACATCAATGGTTTAAGATGCCTTACTTCCAACTTCTCAAGGAAAATTACAAGATGCACTTCAGAAATTTACCGACACATGGGACCACCATCACCTGCATGTTCCCATCCAAGTTACTCATCACTTTGACTTGGAAGTATATTGTTGTTCCTTCCATGTCATTGAATCAGACTCCCAAAACTCTTTTCCTAACTGTATTGTAGGTGTACCTACATCAAGAAGGCAGCTCACCACGACCTTCTCAAGGGCCACGAGGGAACGGCAATAAATGCTAGCTCACCCAGTAACACATTCTGTGAATTAACAACAAAAGAGGGAAGTGTAACAAATGAGCCAGCAGCATTCATATGAAAGAATAACATTAATCACCACTGCTGAGGACATAAAGGAATTGAATATTTCAAAGTATTTTTCCATCATCAGATATTTCACCAGCAGTTGGAAGCTGATGAACAGATCAGTGTGTGTTACATATATCTGGTAGCTGCTGTATAAGAAAAGGTCGAGGAAGTTTAAAAAATTACTGAATTGTGAAATTCCATCCATATTTTGAGAAAATCTGTAATTAGTTTCAGGTCACGGTAGTTGCTCAGAACAAGGCAGGGTATTTATAGCAATGGTTCTATTCCATATTTTGCATCCCTCATATTTCTGCAGGTTTGCAGGATATAAGGGTAAATTAGTGTGAATTCAGATTCAGCTTACCAAAGAAACAGTGAATTAACTGATACTAACAGCCTTCTACAGACTTAGTAGTCACATCATCTAACATTATCGAAATTATTGATCTAGTAGACTCAGTATGTCAGAAGTAAAATCCCAGGGATGCAGATTTTTGGGAACCAGGAGTCCAATTTTTTTTTCCATCAAAACATGTGATATTTATCATATAACATATTTCAAATCCTTCTGACTGTGTTCCAGTATTGCAGTCCCATTGTGTTGTTGATTTTGTATCAGTGAGTAGGGCAGGACTCAAAGCCATGCTTCATCAAGCCTGGTCCACCATTCAATATGTTCAAAGAAAGTCTTCAACCTCAACTCCACTTTCTCCCTCTCCCCACTTCCCTTGATTCCCTGAGGGACCAAAACCTGTACATCTCAGCCTCAAATTTGTTTTCTTCCTCCGTGGAATTCTTTGTTGTCCATTGAGAAGAACTGCCTTCTTAAACTATTACAGCCCATCTACTGTGGATACGTCCACAATATTGTTGAAAGGGTCTATCATGACCTTGGAACAATGAAGGAATAACAAGATAGTACCAAATCAGGGATTGGAGGTAAACATGCAGATGTTGACATTCCCATGTGTCTGCTGCACTTATCCTTTGGAGTTGTAGAGTCATACAGCCTAGAAACACAGCGGTCATGTGTTTGGAAGGCGCTATCAAAGGCCCCTGGTGGGTTGCTGCAGTACATCTTGTAGATAATATACAGTGCTAGTGCGGTGCCTCTGTTGTGGAGGAAATGAGCATTTAAACTCTAAGTAAAACCAAAGAACTGTGGATGCTGGAGATCTGAAAGAAACAAAAAGAAACTGCTGGAGAAATTCAGCAGGTCGGGCAGCATCAATGGAGAGAAACCAGAATTTTCATTTCAAGTCCATTGATACTTCCACAGATGCTGCCAGACCTGCTGAGTTTCACTAGCAACTTCTGTTTTTGCTTGAACGTTTAAACTGGTGCATGGGCTGCTGTTCAAATGGGCTGCTTTGTCCTAAATGGTGTTGAGCTTCTTGAGCACTGTAGAAGCTGTAATAAACGAAAGGTAGGTGGAGAGTTTTCCACCACGTTCCTGACATATGCATTGCTGATGTAAGACATGCTTTGGTGAATCAGGAGATTATTTACTCACCTCAATATTCCCAGACTCTGACCTGCTCTTGTAACCACCATATATGTATAGCTGGTTCAGGTCACTTTCTGTTTAATATTAACTGTCAGAATGTTGATGGTGTGTTTCAGAGATGGTAATCCCATTGCAGGTCAAATGGAGAGAGTAAGATTTTCACTTGTTGGAGATTGGCTGGCACTTGTGTGACACAGATGTTACTTTCCATTCATTATCAGCCTGAGCTTGATTGCTTAATTGCTGAATGTAGATTAGGACAGCTTTAATATCCAAAGATTCGCAAATTGTACTGAACATTGTGCAGTCATCAGCGAATGTTCCCACTTTTGACCTTATGACAGAGGGAAGGTCATTAATGAAGCAGCTGAAGATGTTTGGGCCAGAACACCATGACTCAGAAGAACTCCCACAATGATGTCTTGGCACTCAGATGATTGGCCTTCAATAATCACAATCACCTTGCTTTGTACAGCTCTGTATGACTCTAGCCATTGGAAAGATTCCCCATGATTCCTGTGGATTAAATTTTCCTAGATTTTTTGATGCTACGTGCAGTCAAATGTTACTCTGATATTAGGGATGATCAGTTTCACCTCATGGCATCCCTCTCCTGTTTGATCATAAAATACCCACAATCCTCTGAGGTAGTGATTTCCAAAGATTCTCAATTCATTGCGTTGTAGAGAGAAGTAAATAAAATTTTACAAGAAACTGACAACTGGAATAAGATGACACCTTACAGGCTAGTAACATAACGCTAATTTTATCTGGTAAGAACCTTGAACATCTTAAGATTCTGCACCAGTAGAAATTACTGGAGAGGAATCTTGTACACACGAGAGAATATATCAGCCTTTGGGAGCAGACTAGAGTGTAAAAACAGATTCATGTACACTGAATAAGAGAAATACCTAGCACAAACAATTTCTGTTTAGTATACAAGATTCATAAACAGTTTAATCGTGTATATGGACAAAGTTAAAAATCACACAGCGCCAAATTATAGTCCAACAGGTTTATTTAGAAGCACTGGCTGGAAGTCAGTAACAGGAAAGGAGCAGTTACTTTATTGGTTTTTTTCTATAAATCCACCAATAGCAGCAGAGAGGAGGAAGAACAGATTGGACGGCAGATCTCAGATGTAACAGGGTTGTTGTTATGGGTGATTTCAACTTCCCAAATATTGGTTGGAACCTCCTTAGTGCAAATGGTCTGGATGGAGCCAATTTTGTCAGGTGACTCCAGGAGGGATTTCTGATTCAGTATGTAGATAGGCCAACTTGGGAGGGGGTTAGCATATTGGATTTGGTGCTAGGCAATGAGCCAGACCAGTTGTCAGATCTTTCAGTGGGAGAACATTTTGGTGACAGTGACCACAACTGCCTCACCTTCACCATAGCCCTGGAGAAGGAGAGTAGCAGACAGTATGGGAAGGTATTTAATTGGGGGAGGGAAAATATACTGCTATTAGACAGGAGCTATGGAGTATAAATTGGGAACAATTGTTCTACAGGAGAGGCAAACCAGAAATGTGGAGGTTGTTAAAGGAACACTTGTGAGTTTTGATAATTTTGTCCCACTGAGACAGGCATGGGATAATAAGGTGAAGGAGCCTTGGATGACAAGAACAGAGGAGCATTTTGTCAAAAGGAAGAAGGAAGCTTACTTAAGGTTGAGGAAGCAAAGATCTGGTGCAGTTTTAGAGGATTACAAGGTAGCTAGGAAAGAACTTAAAAATGGACTGAGCAGAACTTGGAGGAGGCATGAAAAAGCCTTGGTGGGAAGGATTAGGGAAAACGCAAAGGCATCTACACATACTTGAGGAATAGATAATTGATCAGAGAGAGGGTAGGGCTGGTCAGGGAGAGTGGAGGGAACTTGTGTCTTGACTCTGAAGAGATAGGGGAAGCTCTAAATGAGTTTTTACTCCAGTATTCACTAGAGAGAGGGACCTTGTTTATAGTGAGAACATCGTGGACCAGGTTATTAGGCTTGTAAAGATTGACATTAAGGAAGTGGATGTGCTGGAAATTCTGGGAAGCATCCAGATAGATAAGTCCTCAGACCTGGACTAGATATATCCAAGGATACTACAGGAAGTGAGGAATGAGATTGCTGTGGCTCTAGTGATGACCTTTGCATCCTCACTCTCCATGGGAGTAGTAATGGATGATTGGAGGGAGGCAAATGTGGTTTCTCTGTTCAAGAAAGGGAATAGGGAAATCCCTGAGAATTATAGACCAGTCAGTCTTACATCTATGGTAAGTAAGGTACTGGAAAGGATTCTGAGAGATAGGATTTATGAGTAATTGGAGAAACATAATTTGATTAAGGATAGTCAGTATGCTTTGTGAGGGGCAGGTCATGCCTCACAAACTTTATTGAGTTCTTTGAGGACATGACAAGACATGTTAACAAAGGTCAAGCAGTGGATGCAGTGTATATGGATTTCAGTAAGGCATTTGATAAGACTCCCCATGGCAGGCTCATTCAGAAAGTTAGGAGGAATGGGATACAGGGAAATTTGACTGTCTGGCTATAGAAGTGGCATGCCAAATGTGATGCTTGTCTGAGAATGCCTGATGTCAGAAGCTAAGCACAACTCAGGCCTGGTTATTACATGGATGGGAGACAGCCTGGGGATACCAGGTGCAGTAGACTTTTAAAATGGGCAGCTCAGTGGTTAGCACTGCTGCCTCACAGTGCTAGGGACCTGGGTTCAATTCCAGCCTTGGCGGACTGTCTGTGTGGAGTTTGCACATTCTCCCTGTGTCTGCGTAGGTTTCCTCCGGTTGCTCCAGTTTCCTCTCACAATCCAAAGATGTGCATGTTGTGTGAATTGGCTGTGCTAAATTGCCCATAGTGTTCAGGGATATATAGGTTAGGTGCATTAATCAGGGATAAATGTAGAGTAATAGGTTTGGGTGGGATACTCTTGGGGGGCCAGTGTGGACTTGTTGAACCAAAGGGCCTGTTTCCACACTGTAGAGATTCTATGATAGTGGATGGAAAATATTCTGCCTGGAGGTCAGTGACTAGTGGTGTGCCTCAGGGATCTGTTCTTTGTAATTTTTACAAATGACTTGGATGAAGAAGTGAAAGGGTGGGTTAGTAAGTTTGCTGAAGACACAAGTTTGGTGGTGTTGTAGATAATGTCGAGGGCTGTTGCAGGCTGCAACATGACATTGACAGGATGCAGAGCTGGGCTGAGAAGTGGCAGATGGAGTACAACCTGGAAAAATGCGAAGTGATTCATTTTGGAAGGTCAACTTTGAATGCTGAATACAGGGTTAAAGATAGGATTTTGGCAGTGTGGAGGAATAGCAGGATCTTGGGGTCCTGGTGGAAGAACAGATTGGACGGCAGATCTCAGACATAACAGGGTTGTTGTTATGGGTGATTTCAACTTCCCAAATATTGGTTGGAACCTCCTTAGTGCAAATGGTCCGGATGGAGCCAATTTTGTCAGGTGACTCCAGGAGGGATTTCTGATTCAGTATGTAGAGGAGGGGTTGGCATATTGGATTTGGTGCTAGGCAATTAGCCAGACCAATTGTCAGATCTTTCAGTGGGAGAACATTTTGGTGACAGTGACCACAACTGCCTCACCTTCACCACAGCCCTGGAGAAGGAGAGGAGCAGACAGTATGGGAAGGTATTTAATTGGGGGAGGGAAAATATACTGCTATTAGACAGGAGCTATGGAGTATAAATTGGGAACAATTGTTCTACAGGAGAGGCAAAACAGAAATGACAAGAATACAGGAGTTTTTTGTCAAAAGGAAGAAGGAAGCTTACTTAAGGTTGAGGAAGCAAAGATCTGGTGCAGTTTTAGAGGATTACAAGGTAGCTAGGAAAGAACTTAAAAATGGACTGAGCAGAACTTGGAGGAGGCATGAAAAAGCCTTGGTGGGAAGGATTAGGGAAAACGCAAAGACATCTACACATACTTGAGGAATAGATAATTGATCAGAGAGAGGGTAGGACTGGTCAGGGAGAGTGGAGGGAACTTGTGTCTTGACTCTGAAGAGGTAGGAGAAGCTCTAAATGAGTTTTTACTCCAGTATTCACTAGAGAGAGAGACCTTGTTTATAGTCAGAACATCATGGACCAGGTTATTAGGCTGGTAAAGATTGACATTAAGGAAGTGGATGTGCTGGAAATTCTGGGAAGCATCCAGATAGATAAGTCCTCAGACCTGGACTAGATATATCCAAGGTTACTATAGGAAGTGAGGGATGAGATTGCTGTGGCTCTAGTGATGACCTTTGCATCCTCACTCTCCATGGGAGTAGTAATCGATGATTGGAGGGAGGCAAATGTGGTTCCTCTGTTCAAGAAAGGGAGTAGGGAAATCCCTGAGAATTATAGACCAGTCAATCTTACATCTGTGGTAAGTAAGATACTGGAAAGGATTCTGAGAAATCGGATTTATGAGTAATTGGAGAAACATAATTTGATTAAGGATAGTCAGTATGCTTTGTGAGGGGCAGGTCATGCCTCACAAACCTTATTGAGTTCTTTGAGGACATGACAAGACAGGTTGACAAAGGTCGAGCAGTGGATGCAGTGTATATGGATTTCAGTAAGGCATTTGATAAGACTCCCCATGGCAGGCTCATTCAGAAAGTTAGGAGGTATGGGATACAGGGAAATTTGACTGTCTGGCTATAGAAGTGGCATGCTGAATGTGATGCTTGTCTGAGAATGCCTGATGTCAGAAGCTAAGCACAACTCAGGCCTGGTTATTACATGGATGGGAGACAGCCTGGGGATACCAAGTGCAGTAGACCTTTAAAATGGGCAGCTCAGTGGTTAGCACTGCTGCCTCACAGTGCTAGGGACCTGGGTTCAATTCCAGCCTTGGTGGACTGTCTGTGTGGAGTTTGCACATTCTCCCTGTGTCTGCGTAGGTTTCCTCCGGTTGCTCCAGTTTCCTCTCACAATCCAAAGATGTGCATGTTTGGTGAATTGGTTGTGCTAAATTGCCCATAGTGTTCAGGGATATGTAGGTTAGGTGCATTAATCAGGGATAAATGTAGAGTAATAGGTTTGGGTGGGATACTCTTTGAAGGGCCAGCGTGGACTGTTTGGGCCAAAGGGCCTGTTTCCACACTGTAGAGATTCTATGATAGTGAATGGAAAGTATTCTGCCTGGAGGTCAGTGACTAGTGGTGTCCCTCAGGGATCTGTTCTTTGTAATTTTACAAATGATTTGGATGAAGAAGTGAAAGGGTGGGTTAGTAAGTTTGCTGATGACACAAAGTTTGGTGGTGTGTCGATAATGTCGAGGGCTGTTGCAGGCTGCAACATGACATTGACAGGATGCAGAGCTGGGCTGAGAAGTGGCAGATGGAGTACAACCTGGAAAAATGCGAAGTGATTCATTTTGGAAGGTCAAATTTGAATGCTGAATACAGGGTTAAAGACAGGATTTTGTCAGTGTGGAGGAATAGCAGGATCTTGGGGTCCATGTACATAGATCCCTCAAAGTTGTCACCCAAGTTGATAGGGTTGTTAAGAAGATGTATGGTGTTTTGGCTTTTAAAAAAAAGGGGGGATTGAGTTTAAGAGCTGCGAAGTTTTGCTGCAGCTCTATAAAACCTTGGTTAGACCACAACTGAATGTTGTGTCCAGTTTGATTACCTCATTAACAGAAGGATGTAGGTGCTTTAGAGACGGTACAGAGGAGATTCACTAGGAAGCTGCCTGGATTAGAGGACTTGTCTAATGAAGAGAGGTTAAATGATCTTGAGCTTTTCACACTGGAGAGAAGAAAGAAGACAGGTGACTTGATAGAGATGTACAAGGTAATGAGAGGCATAGATAGAGTAGATAGCCAGAGACTTTTCCCCAGGGCAGAAATGGCTGTCATGAGGGGTGATAATTTTAAGGTGATTGGACGAAGGTATAGGGGAGATGTCAGAGGTAGATTCTTTATGCAGAGAGTGTGGGTGCGTGGAATGTACTGCCAGCAGTGGTAGTAGAGTCAGAAACATTAGGGACATTTAAGCAACTGCTGGACAAGCACATGGACAGCAGTAAATTGAGGGGAGTTTAGGTTAGGTTAATCTTAGATTATCATAAATGCTCAGCACAACATTGTGGGCTGAAGGGCCTGTACTGTACTATGTTCTCTATGTACTATGTTAACATGCACAAACAAGTTCTCCTGTGCAGATTAACCACAGTGAATTTCTCCTCATCCCAATCACAAAGAGTGGCCCCTTATTCTGACACTGTACCCTTTGTTCCAGATTCTGGAATTCCGTTGTCCCAAATTTCTTGGCGGGAGATACAACCTATCAATGCCTAACCTCAGAATCATGAATGATCCCTTCCAATTCTACAAAAACTTCAGAAAAGTGGATCTAATTTCCTCAGCTTCTCTTCATAACCACCAGACTCCCAGTGAAGTGTATAATGAGAGACAGTGTAATCAATTTATGCACAGCAAGCTCCCACATCTATGTGATGATAGCAGGGTGATCAGTTTCTTTGTTGTTACCAAGGCACCAATATTGGTCAGCAAACAGCGAGGTGAACTCTTGTTTGAAATTATGGCACAGGATCTTTTAGGGTCAACCTGAGTTGTCAGATGAACCCGCAGTTCAATCTTCCATCCCAAATTAGGGGATCTCTGACAAAGCAGCACCCCCACACCCGGCAATAGCACTGGGCAAGTTTTAGGCTCAAGCCCCCTGGAGTGGAAATTACACTCAGGACCTGTTTACCATCCCCAGGCTAAACCTGATACCTGAAACACAATTTTCGATTTCATTGTCAATGTAGCCTCCTTTACAAGGTGGTGCTGGGAGGGAAGATTAGATTAAAGAGAAAAAAAACTTGCATGAAACAATCGGTGTTCTGAGGAAAGGTCACTGGACCCGAAACGATAACTCAAATTTCTCTTCACATATGTTGCCATACCTGAGCTTTTCCAGTAATTTCTGTTTTTGTAATCTGTGTATTGATCATTAAGAGCTATTAGATTCCTTATTGACATTACATTTAGGGTTTAAAACTTCAATAATTTGCAAGTTTGGAGAAGATTTGTAGCTCAGGTTGTAAGTTTGCTCGCTGAGCTGGTAGGTTTGTTTTCAGACATTTTGTCACCGTGCTCAGTAACATCATCAGTGAACCTCCAGTGAAGTGCTGGTGTTCCGTCACATTTTCTATTTATGTGTCTTGGTCTGTTGTGCTGGGTGATATCACTTCCAGTTCTTTTTCTGAGAGGTCACGGTAGAACGCAAAGCCTATGGAGAGCTATAGACCAGCATTAACAGGAAAGCCACACACACTGACCAGATACTCAACTACAAGGAGCAATCATCCCAACACCCATAAACGGAGCTGCATCATGACATTATTTAAATGAGCCACAACGCACTGCAGCACCCAGGAACTAAGAGAAGCCAAGGAAAAAACACCTATACAATGTAATCAGGAACAATGGGTACCCAATAAGTGCAGAGGTAAAAGCAATGACTGCAGATGCTCAAAACCAGATTCTGGATTAGTGGTGCTGGAAGAGCACAGCAGTTCAGGCAGCATCCAAGGAGCAGTAAAATCGACGTTTCAGGCAAAAGCCCTTCATCAGGAATAAAGGCAGAAAGCCTGAAGCGTGGAGAGATAAGCTAGAGGAGGGTGGAGGTGGGGAGAAAGTAGCATAGAGTACAATGGGTGAGTGCGGGAGGGGATGAAGGTGATAGGTCAGGGAGGAGAGGGTGGAGTGGATAGGTGGAAAAGGAGATAGGCAGGTAGGACAAGTCCGGACAAGTCATGGGGACAGTTACTGAGCTGGAAGTTTGGAACTAGGGTGAGGTGGGGGAAGGGGAAATGAGGAAACTGTTGAAGTCCACATTGATGCCCTGGGGTTGAAGTGTTCCGAGGCGGAAGATGAGGCGTTCTTCCTCCAGGCATCTGGTGGTGAGGGAGCGGCGGTGAAGGAGGCCCAGGACCTCCATGTCCTCGGCAGAGTGGGAGGGGGAGTTGAAATGTTGGGCCACGGGGAGGTGTGGTCGATTGGTGCGGGTGTCTCGGAGATGTTCCCTAAAGTGCTCTGCTAGGAGGCGCCCAGTTTCCCCAATGTAGAGGAGACCGCATCGGGAGCAACGGATACAATAAATGATATTAGTGGATGTGCAGGTAAAACTTTGATGGATGTGGAAGGCTCCTTTAGGGCCTTGGATAGAAGTGAGCGAGGAGGTGTGGGCACAGGTTTTACAGTTCCTGTGGTGGCAGGGGAAGGTGCCAGGATGAAAGGGTAGGTTGTAGGGGGGTGTGGACCTGACCAGGTAATCACGGAGGGAACGGTCTTTGCAGAAGGCGGAAAGGGGTGGGGAGGGAAATATATCCCTGGTAGTGGGGTCTGTTTGGAAGTGGCGGAAATGTCGGTGGATGATTTGGTTTATGCGAAGGTTGGTAGGGTGGAAGGTGAGCACCAGGGGCATTCTGTCCTTGTTACGGTTGGAGGGGTGGGGTCTGAGGGCGGAGGTGCGGGATGTAGACGAGATGCGTTCGAGGGCATCTTTAACCACGTGGAACGGGAAATTGCGGTCTCTAAAGAAGGAGGCCATCTGGTGTGTTCTGTCGTGGAATTGGTCCTCCTGGGAGCAGATCCGGCGGAGGCAGAGTAGTTGGGAATACGGGATGGCATTTTTGCAAGAGATAGGGTGGGAAGAGGTGTAATCCAGGTAGCTATGGGAGTCAGTGGGTTTGTAAAAAATGTCAGTGTCAAGTCGGTCGTCACTAATGGAGATGGAGAGGTCCAGGAAGGGGAGCGAGGTGTCAGAGATAGTCCAGGTAAATTTAAGATCAGGTTGGAATGTGTTGGTGAAGTTGATGAATTGCTCAACCTCCTGGCGGGAGCACGAGGTGGTACCAATGCAGTCATCAATGTAGCGGAGGAAGAGGTGGGAAGTGGTGCCGGTGTAATTACGGATGATCAACTTTTCTAATTAGCCAACAAAGAGACAGGCATTGCTGGGGCCCATACATGTGCCCATGGCTACCCCTTTGGTCTGGAGGAAGTGGGAGGATTCGAAGGAGAAATTGTTAAGGGTGAGGACCAGTTTGGCCAAACGAATGAGAGTGTCAGTGGAAGGGTACTGTTGGGGACGTCTGGAGAGGAAAAAACGGAGGGCTTGGAGGTCTTGGTCATGGTGGATGGAGGTGTAGAGGGACTGGATATCCATGGTGAAGATGAGGCGTTGGGGGCTGGGGAAACGGAAGTCTTGGAGGAGGTGGAGGGCGTGGGTGGTGTCTCGAACGTATGTGGGGAGTTTCTGGACTAGGGGGGATAGGACAGTGTCAAGGTAGGTAGAGATGAGTTCAGTGGGGCAGGAGCATGCTGAGACAATGGGTTGGCCAGGGTGGTCAGGCTTGTGGATCTTGGGAAGGAGGTCGAACCGGGCAGTGCGGGGTTCCCGGATATCTACCCACCTCCATAACAAGCGCTACTCAAACATTCCAGAAGATTCTCTGGTCTCAGAAACTACTCAGACGCCATTAGCCATGCGGATGATGCAGCTGCCACCCCCCACGCTGATTGATGATGTCACTTCCGCCCCCATCATGGCCACTCCCACAACCACTTCCGCCCCTCACAATTCCTCATGCACCACACGTGATATCACTTCCGCCCCTCACATCATCGCTGATGCCACACGCTCAGTGACTTCCGCCACCCCTACTGCCATGGTCACCACCACTTCCGCCCCCACCAGCGCCACTCATCTGCATTCTGCTGACACGCCCCCCACAGACCCCACTGTCACTATTCCCACCGCCCTGCTCATGACTCCACCCCATTCCCCATACCACCACACCCACTCCAGTTACAGGTTCCGCCCCCACTCCCAGCTCCACACCCACACCAGATCCCAGCTCCCAGACCTGCCGAGTTTTCACCATCGCCCCCAGACCTCCCCCTCACTGAGGACGAACGATCAGTCCTCAGCAAAGGACTCACCTTCATCCCCCTCCGTCCACGCATCAATGAATTTAATACATGCCGTGACGTTTAACAATTCTTCCGTCACCTCCGCCTCCGAGCTTACTTTCACAATCAGGATTCCCCCCCACCTTCCGAGGACCCCTTCGCCCACCTCCAACACACTGCATCCACCTGGTCACGCGGCACTGGCCTGTTACCTGCCCTTGACCTCTTCATTTCCAACTGCCGCCGGGATATTAACCGCCTCAACCTGTCTACCCCCCTCCCCCACTCCAATCCCTCACCCTCACAACGCGCAGCCCTCCAATCCCTCTGCTCCAATCCCAACCTCACCATCAAGCCAGCGGATAAAGGGGACGTAGTGGTAGTCTGGTGCATTGACCTTTACACCGCTGAAGCCAAACGCCAACTCGAGGACACCTCTTCATACTGCTCCCTCAACCATGACCCCATCCCCCATCACCAAACCATCATCTCCCAGACCATACAGAACCTCATCACCTCAGGAGATCTCCCATCCACAGCTTCCAACTTCATAGTCTGGGAACCCCGCACTGCCCAGTTCTACCTCCTTCCCAAGATCCACAAGCCTGACCACCCTGGCCGACCCATTGTCTCAGCATGCTCCTGCCCCACTGAACTCATCTCTACCTACCTCGACACTGTCCTATCCCCCCTAGTCCAGGAACTCCCCACATACGTTCGAGACACCACCCACGCCCTCCACCTCCTCCAAGACTTCCGTTTCCCTGGCCCCCAACACCTCATCTTCACCATGGATATCCAATCCCTCTACATCTCCATCCACCATGACCAGGGCCTCCAAGCCCTCCATTTTTTCCTCTCCAGACATCCCTAACAGTACCCTTCCACTGACACTCTCACTCGTTTGGCCGAACTGGTCCTCACCCTTAACAATTTCTCCTTTGAATCCTCCCACTTCCTCCAGACCAAAGGGGTAGCCATGGGTACACGTATGGGCCCCAGCTATGCTTGTCTCTTTGTTGGCTACGTAGAACAGTTGATCTTCCGTAATTACAGTGGCGCCATTCCCCACCTCTTCCTCCGCTACATTGATGACTGCATTGGTACCACCTCGTGCTCCCGCCAGGAGGTTGAGCAATTCATCAACTTCACCAACACATTCCACCCTGACCTTAAATTTACCTGGACCATCTCTGACACCTCCCTCCCCTTCCTGGACCTCTCCACCTCCATTAATGACGACCGACTTGACACTGACATTTTTTACAAACCCACCGACTCCCACAGCTTCCTGGATTACACCTCTTCCCACCCTACCTCTGGCAAAAATGCCATCCCGTATTCCCAACTCCTCCGCCTCCGCCATATCTGCTCCCAGGAGGACCAGTTCCACCACAGAACACACCAGATGGCCTCCTTCTTTAGAGACCGCAATTTCCCGTTCCACGTGGTTAAAGATGCCCTCCAACACATCTCGTCCACATCCCGCACCTCTGCCCTCAGACCCCACCCCTCCAACCATAACAAGGACAGAACGCCCCTGGTGCTCACCTTCCATCCTACCAACCTTTGCATAAACCAAATCATCCGCCGACATTTCTGTCACCTCCAAAAAGACCCCACTACCAGGGATATATTTCCCTCCCCACCCCTTTCCGCCTTCCGCAAAGACCGTTCCCTCCGTGACTACCTGGTCAGGTCCACGCCCCCTACAACCCACCCTCCCATCCAGGCACCTTCCCCTGCCACTGCAGGAACTGTAAAACATGCACCCACACCTCCTCCCTCACCTCTATCCAAGGCCCTAAAGGTGCCTTCCACATCCATTAAAGTTTTACCTGCACATCCACTAATATCATTTATTGTATCCGTTGCTCCCGATGTGGTCTCCTCTACATTGGGGAGACTGGGCGCCTCCTAGCAGAGCACTTTAGGGAACATCTCCGGGACACCCGCACCAATCAACCACACCGCCCCGTGGCCCAACATTTCAACTCCCCCTCCCACTCTGCCGAGGACATGGAGGTCCTGGGCCTCCTTCACCGCCACTCCCTCACCACCAGACGCCTGGAGGAGGAACACCTCATCTTCCACCTCGGAACACTTCAACCCCAGGGCATCAATGTGGACTTCAACAGTTTCCTCATTTCCCCTTCCCCCACCTCACCCTAGTTCCAAACCTCCAACTCAGCACTGTCCCCATGACTTGTCCGGACTTGTCCTACCTGCCTATCTCCTTTTCCACCTATCCACTCCACCCTCTCCTCCCTGACCTATCACCTTCATCCCCTCCCCCACTCACCTATTGTACTCTATGCTACTTTCTCCCCACCCCCACCCTCCTCTAGCTTATCTCTCCACGCTTCCTTTATTCCTGATGAAGGGCTTTTGCCCAAAACGTCACTTTCGCTGGTCCTTGGACGCTGCCTGAACTGCTGTGCTCTTCCAGCACCACCAATCCAGAACCCAATAAGTGCAGTCCGCCGATTCCTACTCAACAGACCGAAACAAGAAGACACAATACGTCCATAAAAAATAGCCACCCTGCCATATGTGAAAGGCATCTCAGAGATGATGCCCAGACTACTCCAGCCCCTCGGCATCATGGTAGCCCACAAACCTACCGTCACATTCAAACACCTCCAGATGAATTTAAAGGACCCCATACCAACAACATCATATACAAAATACCCTGCAAGGACTGCATCATACATTACATTGCACAACTGAGCAGGAAACTAACTGAGCATGAAATAGCCACCAAAAGACATGACCAACTATCACTAGAATCCATCCACACAGATGAAGAGGGACACTAGTTCGACTGGGACAATACATCCATCCTGGGACAGGTTAAACAAAGACACGCACTGGAATTCCTCGAGGCCTGGCATTCAAACTGGAACTCCATTAATAAACACATCGATTTGGACTCCATCTACCACTCTGAGGAGCAGAACCGGAAATGATGCCACCCATGACAACAGACCAAGACACGCAAATCGCAAATGGGACAGAACACCAGCACTTCCCTGATGAAGGGCTTATGCCCGAAACCTCGATTCTCCTGCTCCTTGGATGCTGCCTGACCTGCTGCGCTTTTCCAGCAACACATTTTCAGCTCTGATGATATTACCTGGCACGGTGACAAAACGTCAGAGAACAAATCTACCAGCTCAGCCAGCAAATTGACAACTTCAAATAATTTTTTCCCCCCATGCCTTCAAAGGACGGGTAATCTTTGGTTGGTGAATAGAACAAAAGCAGGATATTGTGGCTGGTAGAGATCTGTGAGATAGAAAAACAGAGTTCACGTTTCGAGTCTAGTATGACTCTTTATAAGAACGGTTCGGAAGTGGTTGACTCTTTTACAGCTGGTTCCCTCTGAGTGGGGGAAGAAAGGAAGCATCCTTGGAGGAGAGGTTGTTAGTCCCAGTTGAAACGGGCCTACAAATCCTGGAATCGAAAACTGAGAAATCTGAACGCGGAACATGATCAAATAAAGATCGTAGTTGGAGTCCGTGACCTGGGTCATTCGCCTAACTTAACTTCACGACAGTTCTTTGTGGGGGCGAGGGGGAATTGTTCTTTTTAACGAAATCCGTCCAATTGGTGTGATGGCGCCGCAGATTTTTGAGGTCAGCTCTCGGATCTTGCAAAGATTTCTTGTCAAATAGGGTTTTTATTTTAAAATCGCTGGAACCGAGAGAGGTGCCGGGGATGCGGATTCTCTGAACTCGGGGTGGGGGGGGGAAGGACGGAGGGTGGTGAGTCAATCCCAGGATGATCTTGACCATGCCAGAGATCTGAAAATAAACTCGGAAAATGCTGGAGAAGCTCAAGCAGGTCTGGCAGCGTCTGCGGGGAGAGAAACAGAGTTAACCTCTCGAGTCCGGCCATTTCGGTTCACCGAGTTTCTCCAGCAATTTCTGTTCTTATTTCGGATCTTCGGTATCCGCCGTTCTCATGTTTCTCTTTTCAACGAGTTATTTCCAGGATTCCACCCCATCCTAACGTTGACTGGCCTGCCTCTTCTGATTATTAAATCGAGTTTGTGAAATCGTTGAAGTTTATCCGGATAAGTCTTTTTCAAAAATAAAGTACTGGTCTAGTTGCAAATGATCTTGCTATCACGTAGTTACAATGCATGTTCACTGCAGTGCTGAACCCTTACAGAGGGAATTCGGATTTATTCCTGATTTCAGATTTAGTCGAATGCTCGGCTGTGACAATAATAGGTGGTTTCTATTTAGGATAGTGTTATTCGATCTCTTCTGTGTGACTCGCCTACTCCTTGACAACGGACTGAGTGTTCATTTTAAAGTCATTCAGGCAAAAGCCGCTTTCTAATCGAATTATTCCGCTGCATAGAATTTGAACTGTGCTCTCTATCTCTTCCGGGGATGTGCAGGTGGCTAACTCTTAACAACCAATGCACAAGATTAAAAATCACCCAACACCAGGTTATAGTCCAACAGGTTTAATTGGAAGCACACTAGCTTTCGGAGTGACGCTCCTTCATCAGGTGATAGTGGAGGGCTCAATCCTAACACAGAATTTATAGCAAAAATTTGCAGTGTGATGTAACTGAAATTATACATTGAAAAATTGATTGTCTGTTAAGCCTTTCATCTGTTAGAATACAGTGATAGTTCCACTTTCATGTGTAATTCACAAAACCACTTTTTAAAAAAATTGCATTCTCGGGTTAGCTATTAACAATGATGATAGCTAGACACTATGTTGAAGGTGTTAGCCCCCTGTGTTCTCTGTCTATGACCTGATGTTTAGATTGATTCTAACCTAAAAAGTGAGATAACAGAGTTTTCCATAAAGTCATGCAGTTTTTGAGCTCAGAGTTCTACACGAATGCATGCAGTTTTTGAGCAAAGTGCAATGTAACTCTGCAAGTACAAATTCACCCCACAAAATATACGTGTGCATGTGGGTCTTTGTCTGTCTGTGTGTCTGTGTGTGGGGGTTGTGAGTGTGAGAAAGTGTGTGTGTGTGTGTAGTGAGTGCAGAGTGTCTTAAGTCTGTGAGGGGATGCATGTGTGAGTGTGGGAGTGTGTGTGTCTATAAGGGTGTGTGTGGGTGTCTGTGTGCACGTCTGTGTGTACTTGTGTCAGTGCACAAGATGTAATTCAAAACAAAGCCAAGCCGCTGGGAAGGCTGTCGGTGCTTCTTTTGCATCCCAGTCCCACTAGGAGATAACAAGCAAGGTGTTGCTGAATGTTTAAACGGCACGGTTCTCAAATTGAGCCGAATCAGCCGCTACACCCTCCTCCTTTATATGGACTGTCGGCTTTTGTAAATGTCATTCTGCAATCAAGTATTAGAGTGGAGAATGTGCTTAACTATTAAACGCATATAGACATACAGTTAAAAATACAGAGTGGCACTGGGCACGGATATTAATAATCACGCGCAGAAGCAGGGACACAGATATAACCAGGTACACAGATATGAACACACACACATAAAAGTAGGGACACAGATATCATCAAATATACAGATATTATCAGGTACACTGCAGGGACACAGTTAATCACCAGATACAGCTATCAGATACAGACATAAACATGTAAACAGGCAAGGATACAGATGTAATGAGAAAGATACACACACACACTCACACTCACACAAGTAGAACCATAAACACACATACAGAGATAAAGATATAGTCACTTACACATAGGATTGACCACAAACAATGACAGAAACACTCACTTGAGTACATGCAGATTTAATCACTTTCTGATATGACCACATACACATTGTCACAATCACAGCTGATCTTATTACTTAGATCTCAGACTGAAATCTGCCCTGACAGATCACATATTCCATTTTTCTTATTTATTTAAAGAGATGGCATTTCACTGAAACACCAACATACATCATTGCAGATTTGGGTTTAACAATAATACAGATGCTTATTGTGCAAAAGAAGGGAAGATAAATGGAATAAACCAATCATTTTATGTATAACACATTTTGAGAGATTCTGAAATATATGATCAAAGCACAATCCCATCTAACTCAATATCGTCACTTCACAGAACTAAATACCAGAAGCAATTTCCTTCTCTATCACATCTGTAGGTTTGACTAAATTGTACCTTTCAATTCCTAGCCTTGATACTTTTATAGCCTCTTTGTTAATTAGTCACATAAACGTTAACTTTAAAAAGCCCATTCAGGGTTCTACCTATACACTTCTACTCTGGAACTTACAAACTAAACCTACATTGTGGTAAACTCTTTCCTAACTGTTCTGAACTAACTCTTTTCTTCAGGAGAAACTGTTCTCATACCCGACTTCAACCTAAGAGTACAACAGGATCTTGATTAACACAGGAATGGGCCCTTCTGCCCACAATTCCACAAGCAGTGGGCCAAAGAATGGCAGATGGAGTTTAATTTAGGTAAATGCACAGTGTTGGATTTTGGTAAGACAAACCAGGACAGGACGTACACCATTAATGGCCCTGTGGAGTGTTGTTAAACAGCGGTGCAGGTACATAATTCCTTGAAAGTGACATCACAGGTAGACAGGGTGGTGAAGAAGATGTTTGGCATGCTTGCCTTCATCAGTCACAACATTGAGTTCAGGATTTGGAAAGTCATGTTACAGTTGCACAAGACACTGGTAAGGCCACATATGGCATTCTGTGTCCAACTCTGGTCACCCTGTTCTCGGAAGGGTGTTATCAAACTGGAAAGGGTGCAAAAAAGATTTACAAAGTTGTTACCAACACTGGAGGCTTTGAATTGCAATGAGAGGCTGGATAAGCTGGGACTTTTTTCCCCTGGAGCATAGAAACCTGAAAGGTGACCTTATTGAGGTTTAAAAAATGATTAAGCGGCATAGATAAGGCAAATAGCCAAAGTCTTTTCTCTAGGGTAGGGGAGTCCAAACTAGAAAGCATAGGTTTAAGGTGAGAGGGGAAAGATTTAAAAGGGAACTGAGGGGCAACTTTGTCATGCGGAAGGCGGTGCATATATGGAATGAGCTGCCAGAGAAAATGTCAGAGGTCAGTACAATTCCAACATTAGAAAGGTATTTGGAAAGGCGTAGAGGGATATGGGTCAAATGCAGACAAATGGGACTAGTTGAGTTCAGGAAACCTGGTTACAGACAAAAAAAAACTGCAGAAGAGTTATATCTGAAATGTTGACTTCTCCACCTCCTGATACTGCCTGGCCTGCAGGAAACCTGATTGGCATGGATAGGTTGGACCGAAGGGTCTATTCCCGCGCTGTATGACCCTATGACTGTAACCAGGATGTCTGCAAACTGGAATCAAAAGCTTTGTAATCTGTGGGGTTTTCCATTAGCAAAGCAAAACATAATCACTTTCCAATTTTTCTGAACCAACAGCAAGTCAATACACCTCTATATTAACTTTTGTCCAGTTGTAAAACTATCACAAGATGAACAAATTCCCATTATCACACCTCTAACTCTCTCTTATGCTAGTTTTATTGAAGAATTATGACTTTAGAGAGACCCCCTTTCACACACACAAAAACCGTACGGTGCTAGTTCAAAGTCAAAACTCTATATGACTTGCCAGGGGAAGTGGTAGATGCAGGCATGCGCAAAACAATGAAAAGACATTTGGACAGGCACATGATGAGGAAAGGTTTAGAAGGATATAGGTCAAATACAGGCAAGTGAGACAAGTTTAGTTTGGGGTAACTTGGTCAGCATGGACAGGTTGGACCGAAAGGACTGTTTCCCTGCTGTATGACCCTGAATGATGTGATACATAACATCTGCACAGAAATATAGGACAGGGTGAAAGAAATGTCACATACAGACAGTTTAAGATACATGAAGCTTGGGAAAGGTGCAGTGGTTGGAGATGGGCGAATCCATATTAAACCAAACCTGGATGGTGTCTCAGTTTTTTCAGTGTTCTATTTTCAGTGCACACAGATGCGCAGATATGGAAACAATGGTAAAGAATGTAAGCAAGGAGACGGGCAGGTCGCCAACCCACACGTACTAATTATTGTAATAAAAGCAAAACATTGTGGATGCTGGAAATGTGAACTACTTCTGAAGAAGAGCCAAACCAGACTCACAACATTACCCCTGGTTCTGTTTCCACAGCTGCTTCCAGACCTGCTGAGTTTCTCCAGCTTTCTCTGAGTTTATTTACTCATTCGTGTCACATCTTCAAGTGATTGTTAATTATTTCTTTGTGTTGTTTACACTTGCTCCAGTCAAATTGCCAACAGTAGCTACTTTATTTAAGAGGTAAAAACGATAACTGCAGATGTTGGAAACCAAATACTGGATTCGTGGTGCTGGAAGAGCACAGCAGTTCAGGCAGCATCCAACGAGCAGCGAAATCGACGTTTCGGGCAAAAGCCCTTCATCAGGAATAAAAGATCCCAGTGTATTGCTGAAGAGATTTCACAAAACCTGATTGGCAAGAAGAGAAATCTCCCAGCAAGGGGCTGGAAAACTGCAGTGTAAGTATTTTCAGGTTATCCTCAGATGCACAGACATGCACAAAGTGCATGCACCAACACTGTTAGTGGATAAATGCACACACACACACACACATAACTAGTGAATGACAGACCACATAGCTACAAATAGAGAGATGCTGAATTAAATGCTGGAGATCACAGCAGGCCCAGATTAGAATCCATGATGAAGGAGAGCAAGCTAACATTTTGGTTCTAGATAACTCTTCACCAGAGCTGAAGTGAAATGTGGAGGGAACAGCATTTATGCTATAGGTTGGGGGGTGTGGTGGTGTGTTAGTGGGTCAAGGGTGCTGATGGAGAAAAGATGTTGATAGCTCAGATTAAGTGACCAGAATGTGGAATGGCAGAACAACAGTGTGTCTCCTGCCAGATTTGAAAGGACAGACACTGAGATGGAGGACATGATAACAAGCTAAAAGAAATGGGAACTAAAGCACAATTTGAAGGTGTTGAACTCAATATTAACTCCAGAAGGTTGTAAAGTGTCTAGCCTGAAGATGAATGATGTTCTTCCAGTTTGCGCTGGGATTCAGTGGAACACTGCAGCATGCTCGGGACAGACATGTGGGCATGTGAGCAGGATGCTGTGCTAAAGTGGCCAGCTACTGGAAGGTTGAGGTCCCTGCTTGCCCACAGGTTGGAGATGTTCCACAAAACGGTCACCCAGTCTGTGTTTGGTTTCTCCAATGTAGAGTAGGCCACATTGGGTGCAGCAAATACCATACACAAGGTTGGAGGAGGTCCGGATGAAATACTGCTTCACCTGGAAAGACTGCTTGGGCCCTTGGATGGTGAGCAGGGAGGAGGGGAAGGGGCAGGTGTTGCACCTTCTCCTGTTACATGGGAAGGTGCCGTGGTAAAGGGGAAGGGTTGGTGATGTTAGTGGCTGTGGAATGAACCAGGATGCCCTGGAGTGAATGATTTCTGCAAAATGCAGACAGGGAGAGTGAGGGGAAGATGTGTTTGGTGGTGACATTCTGCTGGAGCTGTCTGAAATAGCAGAGAATGATCCTTTGCATGCAGAGGCTGGTGGGATGAAACGTGAGGACAAAGGGGGACCTGATCACACTGTTGTGGGTGATGGGAAGGGACGAGGGTGGGAGCATGGGTGATAGGTTGGACGTGGTTGAGGGCCCTGTCAACCACAGTGGGTGAGAAACTATGGTCATGGAAGATGGAAGCTATGTCAGCAGCGCTGTTCTGGAAGGTGGCATCATTTGAACAGATGCAATGTAGGTGAAGGAACTTGGGAGAATGAGATGCTAAGACAAGCTTAAAAACACACAGAAAACACTGACATCGCTTATTGAACATCCCCACGTACACACAGTTAGCAAAAAAGAATTAAACACAATTATCAAAGATATCGAAATTCCCGCTTCTTTAAAAAAAACGTGGGTGAGTTTGTATTTGGTTATTTGAACGAATATTTAAATATGGAACATTCTCCTTAGGATTAGTCACATCCCCATGTATTCCCTTGTTTTCGTTAAAAGATGTTTTCAGGATGAAATTAGTTCTCATTCAGTAACATGCTGTGTGGGACTTTTTAAAAACCATCACATTACCTTAAATTCCAAATTCAATTAAACCAGACCTGCTTTAATGAATATTGACTCTTTCGTGTTTGTGTGTGAGGTTGTTCGCCATCTTTGAGGAGCCCTGGGAGGAGAGACATGGGGCCATGTACCTCAAGCTAAGAAAAACACGGAGGGCAAACACTTTGGAAAGAGTTGTTTCACTCACACAATTAAGTGCAAGACGGTCCAACGGAAAGAGTGATGGGAACTGGAATTATATCTGGGCGTGCAATTGCCTCAATTGCATTCCCAGTTGAAATGTAAGATGCTACATAAATGCATGCCTTCCAACACATTTCTTCCCCACGCCCCTTTTGAAATAATTTCTCGCATATTGTTGAACTCTCTCTGTCCAGCGGCAGAGTGTGGGGGGGGGGGGGGAAATACAGAGTGCGTTTTCCTGCATCGTAAGGAAGCGGCTGTTCCCGTTGTGACCGCGGTTACATGAGCAATGCACGCAGCCCATGGCTTTGCAGAGCTGCTCCGGGAGACTTTTGGAAAGTGGTTGTGGGCGGCCTCGCTGAACCCGGGACCGCGGGGTGGTTGGCTGGGGTGGGGAGGCTCCGAGCGCTGATTTCCTCAGGGACTGGGTGGGGGAGGGGTGACAGTTCCAAAGAGGAGGATGGGCTGTGGGTGGGTGGGGGAGCGGTGGAGGTTCCAGCTTTTAAACTGCTGCTGATTACAATGAATATGCCGAAAAGGCAATCTGCATTACATTTCAAAAATTAAACATGGTCTTATGGGAGCTCTGGTTAACGGGACACAGGCCTGATGAAGCTTTTGTTTTAGTTGGGGGAGAGGGTAGTGAACTGGCAAATTAAGTGAAAGGATGAACCAGTAAAGATGAAGTGGCAGAAATTTAAGGGGACAACTCAGAAAACAAAATCCATACGTTCCAACAAGAATTCCAAGGGGACAATCTCGATATTTCCTCAATCAACCTGTACAAACTGTATTACATAGACCCAGAGTGAGTGGGACTTGAAGGCAGACCTACTGGCTTTGAGATTGAGGCAGTACCATTGCACCACAAGAACCTCCAAATGTTAGCAACAAGATCTGGTTTCAGCAAGATTAGACCTCATCACTGGAATTAAAGTCCAGAGTGCTAACCATTATACCATGGTAGATCTTCAAGGGGGGATTTAGATCAGCTGAAAAAAAGTAGTATCAAATTTAAAGGAAAGAGCATATAATTGTGCAAAGGTAGGCGGCAGATCAGAAGATTGGACCGAATACAAAAACAACAAAGAATAACTAAATGGTTACAGGGAAAGGAAAATAGTGTATTAGAGAAATATAGCTAAAATATAAAATACTGTACAAGAGTTGCTATAGATATTTTTTCAAAAAGGAGTTACAGAAGTGAGCATTGATCCTACAGAAAGTGAGTCTAGGGAATTAATAATGGAAAATATAGAATGGCAGGTTAAATAAAAAGATATCTTGCATTGGTCTTCATTATAGACAAAGTCTCTTCCCTGGTGTAGGGGAGTCCAGAACTAGAGGGCATAGGTTTAGGGTGAGATGGGAAAGATTTAAAAGGGACCTAAGGGGAAAATTTTCATGTAGAGAGTGGTATGTATATGGACTGAACTGCCAGAAGAAGTGATGGAGGCTGGTACAATTGCAATATTTAAAAGGAATTTGGATGGGTGTATGAATAGGAAGGGTTTGGAGGGATATGGGTTGGGTGCTGGCAGGTGGGACTACATTGTGCTGGGATATCTGGTCAGCATGGACAGGTTGGTCCGAAAGGTCTGTTTCCATGCAGTACATCTCTATGACTCTAATTATAGATACAATTAACATCCCAGAAATAGTGGTAAAGCAGGAAGTGGAAGGGAAGGAAGAATCCATGAAAATTGCAATCACTAGGGAAGTGATACCAAACAAATTGTTGTAGTTGAGGAATTATATATCCCCAGGACCTGACTGACTTGATTCTGAATGACTTTGAGATAGTGGGAACCGCAGATGCAAGTCAGAGCCAATAGATGTGGAGCTGGGAAAGCACAGCAGGTCAGACAGCATCCGAGGAGTAGGAATGTCAACATTTCTGGCTGAATCCCTTTGTCAGGACTCAATGGTACACTCATAAAAGGAGGAGCTACCCAGTTAATTGATGCATTAGTTCAAATTTTCCAAAATTGTGTAGATTTGGGAAAGGCTGTATTCGACTGGAAAATAGTGAATGTAATTTCTTTATTCAAAATGTGAGACAGGAAGTAGGGAGTTATAGGCCAGTGAGCTTCACATGTGTCATAGTAAAAAATATTAGAAGCTGTAATTAAAGACATTGTCGCATTTGGCAAAGAAATAGGGCAATCAGTCAGCATCACCATGGGGTGGTGAAGGGGAATTACGTTGAACCAATCTATAAAGAAGTTCTTTGAGGAAGTGATGTGTTGCTGATAAAGAGGAATGCTTGGATTACCTATACTTAGATTTTTAAAAGGCATTTGATAAGGTGCAACACCAAAGATTATTGTGGAAAATATAAGCTCAAGTCGGGGTATCATATTAGCAAGGATAGATGATTGACTTGCTATTAGGAAACAGAATAGGCATAAATAAGTCATCTTCTGGTTGGCAAGATGTCACGAATGGTGAGCCAGAGGGATCAATTCTTGAAGTTCAAATACTTACGATTTAGATTAGATTAGATTCCCTACAGTGTGGAGACAGACCCTTTGGCCCAACCAACAGGCTGAGCCTCCGAAGAGTAACCCACCCAGACCCATTTCCCTCTGACAAATGCACCTAACACTATGGGCAATTTAGCATGGCCAATTCACCCTAACCTGCGCATCTTTGGACTGTGGGAGGAAACCGGAACACCCAGAGGAAACCCACACAGACACGGGGAGAATGTGCAAACTCCACACAGAGAGTCGCCTGAGGCTGTAATCAAACCTGGGAGCCTGGTGCTGTGAGGCAGCAGTGCTAAACACAGAGCCACCCTAAATATTTATATGAATGATGCAGATAAAGGACCAAAAGTATAGTTGTTACATTTGCTGTTGCCACAAAGATTAGTAGGAAAGTAAGTTGTTAAGAATACATAAGGGATATCAATGCAAAGAGATTTAAATAGATTAAGTGAGTGGGCAGATTTGGCAAATGTAGTATTACATGGAAAAGATGACATTTTCCATTATAATAGAAGAATAAAAGAAACATATTATCTAAATGATAAGAATTGGAGAGTTTTGAGATGCAGAAAGAAGTGAGTTTCCTGATCACAACAGCTAGTATGCAATGAGTTTGGAGAATATTTGTAGCTCAAGTGAAGTTCTGGATGAAAGTTTGCTCAATGAGCTGGAAGGTTTGTTTCCAGACATTTCAACAACATACTAGGTAACATTATCAGTGAGTCTCCAGTGAAGCACTGACGTTATGGCTGGCTTTATATTTATGTGTTTAGGTTTCCTTGGGTTGGTGATGTCATTTCCTGTGGTGATGTCATTTCTGGTGTTGGTGATGTGATTTCCTGTTCTTTTTCTCAGCGGGTGATAGATGGGATCCAAATTGATATGTTTGTTGTTAGAGTTCCGGTTGGAATGCCATGCTTCTAGGAATTCTTGTGTGTATCTCTGTTTGGCTTGTCGTAGGATGGATGTGTAGTCCCAGTAAAAATGGTGTCCTTTCTCATCTGTAAATAAGGGTACTGGTGATATTGGGTCATGTGGCTAGTTGATGTTTATATATCCTGGTGGCAAAAAATAAGATGATGTTACCTAGAAACATCTGAAAATAAACCTTCTAACTCAGCGAGCAATCTTACATCCAGTTAGTATGCAGCTACAGCAGTAATTAGGAAAGTTTCAAAACAAAATTATTGCAATGAATGTTGTTGTTTATTGTGAGGGGAATTGAGTTCTTACTTCACTTGTGCACAGCATTAGTGAGACTTGTAGGCTTGGCTTGTATTCACTGGAGTTTAGAAGGAAAAGAGACAATTTGATTGAAATATATAAGATTCTGATTCATTTGACAGAGTGGTTGCAGAAAGAAACCTTAATTATGTGGGAAAATCTAGAATTAATGGTATCTATTTAAAGTTAAGGGGCTGGTCATTCAAAGTAAAGTTAGGGAGAACGCATTTCTCAGAGAGGGTTATGACTGTTTGAAAATCTCTTCCTCAAAAGGCTGTGGAAGCAGACACTTTGAACAAAGAGCTACTGGATTCTTGATAAGTAAGGGGGTAAAAAGTGATCAGTGGTAGGTGGGAATGTGGAGTAATCAGATCGGCTGTAATGCCATTGAATGGCAGATCAGGCTTGAGGGGATGAGAGGCCTACTCCTGTTTCTGAATTCTATGCATGAAATCTTATTCACGGAAATCCCAAGCATGGCTGGAGTGAAGAATGTCATATGTCAGTAGGTCTGTATCCCTCATTCCAAGACATCTCACACCTCCATTTTAGGAGAGGTGATGGTCTGGTGACAATATTGCTAGATTATTAATCCCAAAACCCAGGAATTATTCTGGGCACCTGGGTTTAAATCCTACCAAAGCAGAAGGTGGATTTTGAATTCAATAAAATCTGGAATTAAGGGTCTAATGATGACCATGAAATAACTGTTAGGGGAAGAAAAAACATTGGGGTCCTTTAGAAAAGAGCTGTTGTCCTCACTGCTCTGCTCTGCATTTGAATCTAGACACTTAAAAAGGTGGTAGGCTCTTAACTGCCCTCTGGGCAATTAGGAATGAACAGTAAATGTTAGCCCAGCCAGCAATATCCACAATGAATAACAAAATAAAGCAGACAAAAAAAATCCACCCATCCTTTTGATGTGGGTAATCTTGCTTCCATCTATGGTTAGTGCTGCCGAAGTACCAATGTTGAAGTAATTAGCCCACCAACTCTCTCTCACTTAAAGTCATAGAGTCATAGAGATGTATAGCACGGAAACAGACCCTTTGGTCCAACTTATCCATGCTGACCCAGATAACCTAACCTAATCTAGTACCATTTGCCAGCACTTGGCCCATATCCCTCTAAACCCTTCCTATTCATATACACATCCAGATGCCTTTTAAATGTAATTGTACCAGCCTCCACCACTTTCTCATTCCATACATGCACCCTCTCTACATGTAAAAGTTGCCCCTTTTCTGCCTGTTTGGCCTATGTAGGCCACCAGGATACATGAACTAGTACCAAACTAGCCACCAGGATACATGAACATCAACTAGTCACAAAAAGACACGACACACTCACTAGTATCCTTACATACAGATGAGGAAGGACACCACTTCGACTGGGTCAACACATCCATCCTAGGACAAGCCAAACAAAGACATGCACGAGAATTCCTAGAAGCATAGCATTCCAACCAGAACTCTTTCAACAAACACCTTGACTTGGATCCCATTTACCACCCCCTGAGAAAAAGAATGGGAAATGACATCATCATAGGAAATGACGTCACTACAGGAAATGGCATCGCCAACCCAAGGAAACCCAAACACATAAATAGAAAGTGGGTTACACCGCCAGTACTTCATCTGGTGGGTCACTGAAAATGTTACCTAGTATGGTGACAAAACGTCTGAAAATGAACCTTCCAGCTCAGCCAGTAAACCTACATCCATTAGTTTAGGTGCACTGAGGATCCACACCCTATGCATTTACAATGGACCTATTATAAAGTTTGGCATGTTAGTAGGGTCAAGGAGTAGAGGAAATTGGATAAATTACATATCTCTTTACAGAATGTTCATCATCTGATTGCAATGTTTCATGGTGCTTTGCACACATCTCATTCCTGATAAAGGACCTATGCCCGAAAAGTCAACTCTCCTCCTCCTTGGATGCTGCCTGACCTGCTGTGCTTTTCCAGCACCACACTTTTCGACTCTGATCTCTAGCATCTGCAGTCCTCCCTTTCTCATTTGCACACATTAAGTCACATTTGGTTCACAATGACTCTATAGGGACTGCAAAGATTAAGGTTTTCATGTTGGAGGGTTCATGAATATGTCATATTGAAGTGAAAAGAGAAAGAAGATAGATTTCGCCCAGAGCCAGTACTAGCCCACAAATTATGTTTTTGAAGGTTAACCATTGTTGCAATGTAGGAAACGGAGCAGCCAGTTTGTAATAACAGTAGCAACTTACATAGCACCTTTAACAGGAAAACATTCCAAGGTACTTTCTCACCAATGCAGCGAAACAAAATTTGACATCCAGCCACATGAAAAGGTTTTAGGGCAAATGACTTTAAGGAAGCTTTTAAGGGCAATCTTGAAGCTGGAGTGGCACAGAAGGTTAGATAAGGAATTCCAGAGTTCAGGGTTTAATCAGTGGCCTTCCTTTGCTGAACAGTTACAATTGGGGATTCACAAATACCAAAATTAAACAGTGCAAAGATCTCAGAACATTTTGGGACTGCAGGAGATTAGCATCTAAGCATAGAGAATATCAGTGTTAGCATCTATTTATTCCAAATGTATACTTAGCTATTCAGCAGGTTCAAGACAGAAATCATTGGCAATGATCTTGGGCTGAATTCTGAAATGCATGTTCAGCAGTAGGCTACCACTTTCTGGTGTCTTCTCTTTCCCCCTAGCTCGGAGCATACACGAGGCTGTTGATCACCAGTATACACTGCAGTTAAGTATTGGTATATGGTGGGGACCGGTTCTGCGATGAGCAAGTCAAGGAGCATTGAGTAACTTCATAGAGAAATTACCCGAACAGTACGTTTGTGTAACTGCAACTAGAAAACATTTTTTCAAAAATGCATACACATTGAAAATTTGATTCTTATTTGTGTCAATGCTATGTTGTTCAATTTCTGCTCTTCCACAATTTCTGACCTTCAAGGGGAAGCTAAGCTCTTTGACCCTCATCAAAGAGTTACAGGCAGGCATTAATACAACTAAATAGTCCAGTTTGTTACACTCTCCCTAGTGACAGCCACCCAGTCAGCTGGAGGGATGTAAATCATTCTTGACAGCTACAATTCCCCAGAGGGCTTGGAATTAATGTAACAATTTTGTGGGCGATGTAGCAGAAATGTTATCCCAAGGGGTAGGCTGGGATACATAACAGCAGCAGGTTACTCGAACTCTGCCTGTGTTCCATCCCACTGCATTTTAATACAACTGCTCGGGTGAGGCATAGATGGAACGTAGCAGCACTATAAAGGGGCTACGATTTAAACAATTGCTCATCTTATTTTCCTCTTGTGTGATTTGAATTTTTATTATCTAGCTTTTGTCTCCTTGCATTTGGTTCTAATCTGTCGAAATATTTCTGAATTATTAGCCTGAGCAATTGTATTAATGAATTACTCAGTTTTTAAAAAAAGTATATTTGTTATTCGCAAGGTTTACATGAATTGACTCAGATCAAATGAAGTGGGAAGTTATTCAGTTTTCACAAATGAAATTTAAAAAAACACAGTTGTGTCCATGTCTGTCACTTACCTCAGTTCATCCGCTGCTTAACTCCTTCAATGACTTAATTGTTACCTCCAACTATTTCAGTGCTCTCGTTGCTGGTCTTACAGCATCCATCCTCCATCAAACAGATTTCATCCAAACTTTGTTGGAGGTATCCAAAAACACACCAAGTCCCTTTCATTCATCACTCCTGTGCTTACTTAAATATATTGTCTCTGTGGTTTGGCAACAACTCAGAATCTAGTCTTGTTTCCAAATCCCTACATGGCTTGGTCTTTTGTTATTTCTGTAACATCACCATCACTTCAACCCTCTGAGATATCCGTGCTTCGACAAATCTGACCTCCTACATATTTTGGTCGCTGTGTCATCAACTGCCTGCACCCCTACACCCCAGAATTTCCCCTGTGAATCTCTCTGTCTTATCTATCTCTCACCTTCCTTGAACACACTCCTTAAAAGCCAGTTCTTTTAACTAAGTATTTGGTCACTTCTCCCAATGTCAATATGTGGTTCGGTATCAAATGTTGTCTGATTACAGTCCTGAAAAATACCTTGGGATGTCTATGACATTAAAAGAGATATATAAATTGTCAATGTTGGTGCAAATAGGGTTTGGCAGTTTATTTAAGAGCCCTATCAATTGTATATATTTTCTAATCAGCTTGTTCTGAGGTGTTATTACACACCTCTGGAGCAGTGAGACCCGAAATCAGGTCAGCTGCCTCAGAGGCAGGGAAACCACCACTGCACCACAAAAGCCCTTCATGACTTAATATTGACTGAACTTAAAGCCAGCAACAATGCCACACCCTCACAATTGTACAGAGTTAAAAATCACACAACACCAGGTTATAGTCCAACAGGTTTATTTGGAAGCGCTAGCTTTTGGAGCTAAATCACAATTGTACAGGAATGCATTTGCTGAACGTTTACTCACAGTACCATAAACCAATTTAAACAGCCTAATCTCCAATTTGCAGTATTTATGAGGTAGTAATCTAATTAAAGGCTATGTGTAATGTCTACCACGGATCAGTTTGTAGTATTCCTGACACAATCATGAAGGTTATGGCTTCAATTCCCTTCCACAAATGCAATGTGTAGCCTTGTGGGGAGACAGTGGTATAGTGGTAATAATAGTAGATTAGTAGTGTTCTTGAAACTCAGATTAATGCTGTGGGAGCAAGTGTTCATATTCCACCACCACAGGTTAATTTAATATTAAACTTTAACAAATCTGGAGTTAAATGTAATGGTGACCATGAAACTATCATTGTCATAAAAAACCCTCTTGCTCATAAATGTCCTCTAGGGAAGAAAATGAAGGGTTCCACCCAAAACATTGACTTCTTCACTTCCTGATGCTGCCTGGATTGCTGTGTTCTTCAGGCCTTCTGCTTGTCATTCTTACCTAGTTTGGCCTACATATCATTCCAGACCCATAGCAACACATTTGACTCATAATTTAAATGACCTTACAAAGCTCTCATTTTAAGGACAATCGGAGATAGAACAAGTAATCATTGCTGCTGTTTTTTTTTAAATAGTGCTGTGGACACTATTATATCTATCTGTTGTGCAAATAGATCCTTGCTTTAAGATCTCATTTGCAAAACAGCAGCGTTGATAGTGTGGCAATCTCTCAGTATTGCACTGGAAAATCAGTCCAGATTATCCGCCATGGTTTTAGGAGTAGATTTTAGATTTTTTGACTTGGAGATGAAAGGGCCATGTGTGATTTGATTTTTGTATAATAATTTTCTTAAGTTTATGTACAATGTTGATGTGAAGAAAGAGTTTTCCTTCCTATTTGGTGTAGATTTATGCAAATTGCATTACAAATAAACCTCTGTTACTAGCAACTCCACAACAAAAACTATGATTTTGTTTTGAACTGCCATTGACATTGTGTAACCATGGCTAAACATTCAGAGTTCTTATGGTATATCCATGGATATAGCCTGGGGCTAAATTTTTATGTCAATGCAGTCAAAACATTTTATAGGATTTCAGAGAGAATAGGCTTGTGTGGAATCCTGATTTGATTTCAGTTCTTTTAGATTACTTACAGTGTGGAAACAGGCCCTTCGGCCCAACAAGTCCACACTGACCCTCCAAAGAGCAACCCACCCAGAACCATTCGCCTACATTTACCCCTTCACCTAACACTACAGGCAATTTAGATGGCCAATTCACCTAATTTGCACATCTTTGGACCATGGGAGGAAACCGGAGGAAACCCACGCAGACACGGGGAGAATGTGCAAACTCTACACAGACAGTTGCCCGAGGCGGGAACTGAACCCAGGTCTCTGGCGCTGTGAGGCAGCAGTGCTAACCACTGTGCCACCGTACCACCCGTGTCAATAGGATGACAGACCCAATATTCACTTAAACAATTCAATGTATTAATTCTCTAACCTTCGGGCTGAAAATGGAATAAGATCCTTTTGCGTTTGGCACTGCACTTGATGTATTTTTAGTTGCAAATCAGTGATAAGGATGGGATTACAATAAACAGAGAAATAATTCTACTAGAGCCAGTCCCGAGGGTGTTCACTGGGTCGAGAACCCAATAGCTTTGGCTTGTAAAACTCTGTAGTCCTTAGCACTGCGGTCTTGACAGGTTTATAAACTGCAGTGTCCCTCTGGGACTTTAAATCTCTTTGCAAGTTCAATCAGTCATGACTCACTCAGCTTAGATATAAGAGAGAGAGGAAATCCAAATTAATTCTCAAAATGTGGTCTGTATTTTTATCTTTGAAATCACTATTATGGAATACATCCCTTAACTATCTGATGGCTTGCCCAGATTTTGGGGTAAAACAATGGTCTCACAGTTGCTACACTTCACAGTGTTGATTATGTTATGTACAATTATGTTAAGGCATAACTTCAAACATTTCTTAACTACTGGATGGCTTTCCCCAGTTTTGAGAGGAAAAACAAATCTTGTAGTTGCTACACGTTACGGACTATTTTCTTTCTATATTTAAACTCACAATCTAGTTCAGTATTGAGGGAGTGCTGCATCATCAGAGGTGCAATCTTGCAGATGAAGCATTAAACCCCGCATCCCCCCCCCCCCCCCACCCACCCACCCCCATCGTGCTCTCAAGTGGACCAAAAAAAACCCATGACATTATTTCAAAAAATAATAAGGTAATTTTGCTTCATGTCCTGGCCAATATTCCAGCCAACATCACAGAATAAAAAAGCAACTTGGTCACTGGTCACTGGGATATTGTTGTTTGTAAGAGTTTGCTGTGAGCAAGTTGGCTGTCGTATTCCCTATCGTGATTTCAGAAGTTGGGACAGATCTTTGTCCCGTCAAGAGCATGATAGAGTTTAGTACTCCATCCGAAAGATTGTACCTCTGACAATGCCTTGTTTCCTCAATACTGAATTAGATTGTTAGTTTAAATTTTCTAATGATGGTAAGTAAATAGTCTGTATACTCTAGCAACTACAAGATTTGTTTTCCTCTCAAAGCTGGGAAAGGCCATCCAGGAGCTAAGAAATGTTTCAAGTTATATCTTAACATAATTGTCTGTATAATGTCCTGGTCCACCCATGTAGGTCTGACAGTGAAGAAAGCACAAAAATGCCTCCACTTCCTAAGGAGGCTAAGGAAATTTAGCATGTCTGAAGAGATTCTTACCAATTTTTATAGATGCACCATAGAAAGCATTCTATCCCTATTCATCATGGCTTGGTATGGCAACTGCTCTGCCCAGGACAGTAAGAAACTACAAAGAGTTGTGAACACAACCCAGACCTTCCATCTATCGACTTCATCTACACTTCTCACTGTCTTGGAAACATCATCAAAGACCCTTCCAACTCTTCCAACCTCTCCTGTCAGGCAAAAGATACAAAAGCTTAAACACACAGACCAACAGATTCAAGGATAGCTTCTTCCCCACTGTTATTAGACTTCTGAATGGACATTTCAAATTTCAAATTGAATGTTGATCTCGCTGTTTGTGCACCTTCTCTGCAGCTGTAACATAGTATTCCTTGCTCCGTTCTATTACCCTTATGCACATTTTACTGTATGATTTGCCTGTACTGAATGCAAAAATAACTTTTCACTGTACCTAAGAGCATGAGACAATAATAAATAAATCAAATCAAATAACCGTGCTTTGGGTTGCCCTTGAATCATGAAAAGTGCACATAAATGCAAGATTTTATTTTTTTCTCATGTTTAAAGGTATCCTTCCTGACTCAGATGGAAACTTTAAAAGTACATACCAGACATTTAGGCAAATACAAATCAAACACATTACTAGACCATGGCCAACATAGAGAATTTAAGGCGTTCTTTAAAACCTTGCATTCCCAATGGATGCGATACAGGTTGTTATTCTATAACGTAATGGTGTGTTCTTGTGCAACCTCATGTTATAGAAAAATTGTGCTGTAGAAACAGCACATTTGTGCTTTGGAGTGTTGGTGACATAATCGTGTTACAGCCAACATATGTTTTAAATGTTCACGTTTTAGAAACAGTATCTACAATTTTTCCATCGCATTATAGCGAACTCGCGTTAATGAAATGTGTGTTCCAGCAGAACAACCTGTATGTTACTACAAGTGGGGAAAGAAATAATTTCCATAATCTTTCTATATTATTTGTATCTTAGTAAAGTGTACCTTGAGAAGGAGGCAGCATAGAGTTCTACATTGGGAGAATGAGCGACCAGAAAAGCCATTTGAAAACTACATCATCTTGAATTTAACAAAAGGCCCTCTTGCTTCCTAGTCATTGTTTAGAAACACTGACAGGACTCAGGGAATTTGGAGCAGGCAGCTGGAAACATTGGTTTTGTCATTTTCCTTGGTTCGGAATGTAGGGCTGTGTGAACTCAAAGGTCCTGGTGAGGAATTACCGCAAGAAATTGGTCAAATTCAAGACTAGTTTTACTGGTAGAGAGTTTTAATATCTTTTGTGTCATACCTCACTGGAATAGCAGACCAGAGACCCAGTCCTACTATTTTTGGAATCATTGCAAAAATAACAGTTTTCAAAATGAATACATGAAGTCCCTAAACTATCTGATTTTCAGACCCAGCTTGATACAAAGCCTCAAGCAAGTTTCTCGACTCAACAAGAACCACTCTTTACTGCATATCATTTCAATTCTAGCTACCAGCAGACAATTGAACAAAATTAAGTAATCTCCACAAATTAGATCTCTAAACCCCTTATAAACTCTCCTTTATACTCACAGATGGACAACCATAAACAGAAAATGGAAAACCAATGGGGTGGGTTGAGAAACTGGAAAAAAAGCAATCCTGTAATAATTGTTCACCACATGCTGAGGTTGATACTAAATAAGAACTGAAATAATTGTGGATTCTGTAAATCAGAGACAAAAACAGAAATTGCTGGAAAAGATCAGAGGTCTGTCAGCATCTGTGGAGAGAAATCAGAGCTAATGTTTTGGTGAAGTGACTCTTTCTCAGAACTGATGGTGACCAGAAAGATGTCGGTTTATATACTGACGATAGGGTGGGGAGTGGGTAAAGACTAAATAGTAAGTGGGAATCGAACCCAAAGAGAGCGAAGAATAGTTGGACAGACAAAGGAGTGGGTAATGATCTGGCTAGGAGGGTGACTATCTATTAATAGGGATTGTTTGTGGTTGTGTGTAATATCAGACCATGTGATCACAAGGCCTGGTTTATGGGGTTGGGGTCAGGATAAGGGAGAGCTAAAGCCCTAAAGTTATTGAATTTGATATTGAGTCCAGAAGCCTCAGTTCAGTTTGTACTTGCTGATCCAAAGGTTTCTCCTTGACCTTCCTTTTTCTGAATACCTCCATGAGTTTGCAAGAGGCACAGGGTGGCCAGGTCACTGTGTGAAATGTCTCTGGCTTATTCAATTCAAAGTCACAACTTGTGGCACTTGCTAAAGGAAAGACAGCCTGGTTTTCTTAAGGTTTAAAGTGGCTTACTGCAGAGAACAGGGGGGAGACCTGTTGGTTTCTCTCCTGTCTGTCTCACTTTTCTCTGTCGTACTCACAACCTCAAGCTTTTCTGCCATCTGACAACCAATCACCTTGCTATTGGCATGTAGAGGGCCTTTGTCATTGATAATTGGACCCTAGGCCACACACCAATCAGCTTCACTTGGAAGCAACCTTTTGGTTCCAGTTCATCTGCATACTACTGCAGGTCAAAGCTGCACAGATGGGATTCACAAAAAGGGTCAAATTCCTTACTGCGAAGTCCCTGTTTGAAACTATTCTTTCTCAATTCAGTCCATAGATTTTAAAAAAACTCAAAAGATTGAAATTTTACAATGGATCCAATAGTGGGATTTTCCTTGCTGTACGGCTGCGACTCATAGCATCATACAGTGCAGAAAAGGCCATTGGACCATTGAATCTACGCCAACAAATGATTACTCCAGTTCCACTTTCCAGCAGTCAGCCCATAGCCTTGAATGTTATGCCATTTCAACAGCTCATCCAAGTAACTTTTGAAGTTTGTGAGGTTGCCTCAACTAACTTCCCAGGTAGCACTTTCCAGACTCCCACCAACCTGTGAGTTTTGTGAAAATATTTTTCCCCAAAAACTCCTGTAAACTGCTTGCCTTTCACCTTAAAATTATGTCCCCTTGTTCTTGACCTTTCAACTAAGGGAAACAGCTGCTTCCTATCCATGCCCCTCACAATCTTATATATTTCAACTTGGACCCCATTCAACCTACTCTGCTCCAAAAAACAACCTGAGCTTATCCAGCTTTTCTTCATAGCTCAACAGCTCTATTCCAGGTAACGTCCTGGTGAACCTTCTCTGCACCCTCTCCAGCAATCACCATTTGGAGATGCCGGTGTTGGACTGGGGTGGACCAAGTTAAAAATCACACAACACCAGGTTATGGTCCAACAAGTTTATTTGGAAGCACTACCTTTCGGAGCACTGCTCCTTCATCAGGTGGTTGTGGAGTATAAGATCATAAGACACAGAATTTATAGCAAAAGTTTACACTGTGATGTAACTGAAATTATATATTGAAAAATACTCTCCAGCAATCACATCCTTCTTTTGTTGTAAACTAATTGATTGATTAGCATGTGTTTCGTCACCAGTTCTATTATCCTTGAACATGTGATTATCAAGATAGCAGACAGTGAGGTAGCTGGTGCTTGATCTTTTTGCAGTTACTAATTCCTATCTATCCCATCACTGGGTTGTTCAGCTCTACTAATTATTATAACATGCATTATGACCTTTTGGGATTCCTTTTCAAAAGCGTCATTCACTCCTTTTTTTTATTAATATTGTACATAAAGCCCTTACATTTTCCTGTTGTTTTAACAACTAATATTTTATGAGCGATTTAATGTCTTTGCCGATTCAGATCTTTTAATATCTTGTCACTAAGAGATGCCAATGACAATGGGTTGTGCCCGCACACAAACGGTAAAATGTAGTTGCTATGTAATGGGTTTGGCGACATTTTGATGTGATAAGGCATTGATAAACATAAGTGCTTTTTTAGTGAATAGCTGGACAGTTGTACAATGAATGAAGCCCCCCCAGGTCAGTCATCTTCATTTGACCTTGCATAGTTGCTGAAGCTCAAGTGCTAATAAGGATAGTACTTTAGCACTCCAGTCCTACTTAACTGCTCCCAGTGGAGCTGCTGGTAAAGTTACTGCACTGCATTGATATGAGTTAAGGTCCAGGATTTGAACACCAGTCTTATTGAGAATGAGGGGTGGAAGTTGTCTTGCACAGCAATCCAATGGGATCTACATCTGCCGCATCATCTTTTAAATAATGTGGTCGGATAAACATTCTTCTGTGTAGTTCTTCCCAAGACTAAACAACTGACTTTCTTCCCAGGGTCACAAAAATAACTATTTATGTGACTTATTCAAAGGATCCCTGATTTCCATTGAGGCAAACTTTATTTATCCCTCGGGTCTTCTGGAGAGCTGAAGCAAGAACATTTGGTGAATCGTAAAGAATTTGTTAATTTCTTAATCAAAGCAGTGTGTTTTTATATGCTTTTAGCACCTTTCACAATCTCAGTGTCTTGAAGTGTTTCACACTTGTTTTACGTGATCAAAAAAGCGAGGTGTTTTGGAAGGCCGTTTTAGTCATGTAGGAAATGCAGCAACCAATTTTCTAGCAGTAAATTCCCACCATCAACAATGTGATAAAGGGCAAATAATTGGTGATGTTGGTCGAGAGATAAATATTTTTGCTCGGTCTTTGGGGAGAAAACCCTTCACACCTTCAAGGTGTGTTACAGAGCACTTTGCATCCATCTGAAAAACAGCACCTCCAACAGTGCTGCATTCCCTCAGTTTCGCAATAGCACATCAGCCTCGAATACACACCCAAGTTTCTAAAGTGGGATTGGAGCCCATAACTTATTGAGTCTAAAGTAAGAGTACTACCCAAAGACCCAGACCCAAGAGCAATTTCAGTTTATAATTCCATATTGCCTTAACATGCAAGGGTTAAAACTTTGCAGCCTGGGAAACATTGGACTGGTTTAATTGATGAGAAAATATATGGCCAACTAATTGCCTGATAAATACTCAAGCAGCATTTTTCCATATAACCCCTCAGTATGACAGCACGCAGCGGTCTTTAATTAATTAGTAGAACACTACTACCACATAGCAGGTGTACAACAGCATCTCTACTACAAGTCAATAAATCCAGCAGAGTTCGCATTTTCAGTGTATTCGGAGAACGTATTCAGCAAGTGCTATTAATCAAGGCCTTTCCAGTGTGTTCTGTTTAAATTCCCCATCCATCTGCAGAATATTAACCATAACATGTCTATAAGCTGCAACTACAGTATGACATGTGATGCCAAGCTACCTTGTAAAACGTTTGTTCAGCTGATAATAACAGAGGGATTGAATATCCTTGAGTGGATGAAAGGATTTCTTGAACTGTGCAGTCTTGTGTCCTTCATGTTCATGTTATTAAAGGATAAGGAAACTGATTTCACATTTATATCTCTTTACCAACATTAAATCTCTAGCTGCAGGAGATACTATTTCAGAGAAAAAGATAAGAAGATCTGTTTTTCATAAGTACAGTAAGTGTTGGAGAAACTCAGCAGGTCTGGTTGCATGTGTGGAGAGAGAAGCAGAGTTAACATTTGAAGTCCACTTTGACCATTTTTCAGAACTTTGGTGGAGATGGCAATACAGCAGTAATATGCTAGGCTAGTAAGCTAGAGGGCTAGGTTAATACTGTGAATTTCAACTCCCATGTAAGGTTGTGGGATTTAAATTCATTTAACACATCTGGAATGGAACCTAGTTGCTGAAATGGTGACTGTGAACTTGTGAAGGGGTGGCACGGTGGCTCAGTGGTTAGCTCTGCTGCCTCACAGCACCAGGGTCCCAGGGACGATTCCAGCCTCGGGCAACTGTCTGTGTGGAGTTTGCGCATTCTCCCCGTGTCTGCGTGGGTTTCCTCCAGGTGCTCCGGTTTCCTCCCACAGTCCAAAGATGTGCAGGTCTGGTGAATTGGCCATGCTAAATTGTCCGTAGTGTTAAGTGCATTCGTCAGAGGGAAATGGGTCTGGTGAGTTACTCTCCAGAGGGTCAGTGTGGACTTGTTGGGCTGAAGGGCCTGTTTCCACACTGTAGGGAATCTAATCTAATCATTATTTCACAGAATCGTACAAAGAGGCAATTTGGTCCATCATGCTTGCACTGGCCTACTAAATGAGCATCATTACTTAATAAAAGCAAATTACTGCGGATGCTGGAATCTGAAACCAAAAGAGAAAATGCTGGAAAATCTCAGCAGATCTGGCAGCATTTGTAAGGAGAGAAAAGAGCTGATGTTTTGAGTCTAACTGACCCTTTGTCAAAGCTAAAAAAAAGGGAGAAATAGGGAGGTATTTATACTAGGCTGAGAGAAGGTAAGTTATGGCTCCAGAAGTAAAGGTGGTGTCACTGTCATTATCACCTCTTTATTGCTACCTTTGCTTCTGGAGCCATGACTCACCTTCTCTCAGCCTAGTATAAATACCTCCCTATTTCTCCCTTTTTTTTAGCTTTGACAAAGGGTCAGTTAGACTCGAAACGTCAGCTGTTTTCTCTCCTTACAGATGCTGCCAGACCTGCTGAGATTTTCCAGCATTTTCTCTCTGAGCATCATTACTTGATTGTTATAAAAGCTGGTTCAATAATGTGCTTAATGGAAGTAAATCTACCGCTCCTACTTAGTCTAGATCTCTCCACCTCACTATCTCGCTCTCTCTCCTCTTTTAAGGTGCAACTTGAAACCCACTTCTTTGACCCAGTGGTCATTTGTCCTGATACATTGGTTTTTGGCTTCTTGTCAAAAATGTGCATGATGATGCTTAACATACTAACCCCTGGCAGAATGTTTCGCAGTATTTCTTTCTGTTCCGATTAATCATCACTGCCAGTGCATGGCTCATGTTTCTAGTTAGATCGTTCAGGTTTCTCAAAGTGAGGGGATCTGGTCTGGAATTGCTGAAAGTTTGACATCTCCTGCTCCAAAGCAGCAATGATCACCACAGAGCTCCACTCACTCCCCTTCCCAGCAGTCACAGCTCTTTCCTCACCATTCCCTACTCTCACAGACCTTCTCAGCTCCCTCTCCACTCTCACAGTTCTCCCTGCAGGCTGCGACAATTTTAAAGTTTTGAATCAGGGTCACAGTGGGGAACAAGTTTGGAACACACAGGGTTAAGTGTTTCAGGATGTTTTACTGTGTTGCATATTGTACTATGGTGGGGACATGATGGTATCGTCACTGGATTAGTAGACAAGAGAGCCAGCCTAATACCTGGGGACATGGCTTTGAATCCCATTGTGGCAGATGGTGAAATTTAAATTAATGAAAATCTGGAATTAAAAAGCTAGGCTAATAGCAGCCATGTAAAACCATAGTCCCAGAGGACTAGAGGGCTACTCTGTCATTAGAGAGAGATGACTGGTGTTGAGTTTAACCTGGGGGTCACCACATCTCAGGCAATGAGTGAAGTTGAGAAAGTGGGGCCTTCGTGCAACTATATAACCTGTCGATTGTTGTAAAAGCACTTACGCCCTTTGAGGAAGGAAATCTGTCATCCTTGTGTTCTGGAGAAAGGTCACTGGACCTGAAACTCTGGCTTTCTCTCCACAGATGTTGCCACACCTGCTGAGCTTTTCCAACAATTTCTGATTTTCATGCTTACCTGGTCTGGCCTCCACGTGACTCCAGGACCGCATCAATGTGGTTGACTCTAAACTGCCTTCAGAAATTACCCTCAGATTAAGGGTCAGAAGTTAAGGAATAATTACTGGCCCAGCCAATGGCACACGTGTATGAGAATTAGATATTAAAGGTCTGAATGTTCTTTATAAGTGTAAGCAGTTGTTTTCTTAGATGTATAATTTAAAGAGGCAAATGACACCTTGGTTTTCTCAAGACAAGAGAATGCAAAGTTTCTTAAAAATATCAGAGAAGGGGCAAGATGCATGACAAAATAATGATGTAGGGATGTCAGAAGTGGCTTGGGTGATGTGCGAATAATACAATTTCCAATCTGGCAGTGACCTGTTGGAAGCTGAAGGAAGGTGGCCAGGAGTGAAGCAGTAGCCAGCTAAAGGCTGTCTGCAGCAAAATGTGATCATTACTGGAGCAAAGAACAGCAATGAACAAGGCAATGTGCCTTAGTACATCAATGCCTGCAATTGCTCTGAGCACAGATAAATCCTTATTAATGTCCTAGAATGCTGTTTGTTACCCAGATTGGTGAAAATCACAGGAATTGACATAAATCCACAGTTCACAGGATCCATGACCCCATGACCCCAGTGACATAATTGCAGAAAGAATAATGGATGGCTAGCATTTAGCTATAGATGTATATGTCGACTTTGAGTTACTTTGCTGCTCACATATACTTGCCCGGATAGGAAAGCAATACAGTGACCAATACAAGCCGGCAGTTCACATCATGGTACAAATTATCCTCTTCATTGCTCACCACTTTCCTTCTCTTCACAAGGAACCCAGAGACTCACAGGCTAAGGGTAAGTTAATTATGCAGACAAAGCAACCATCTGCTATGGGAAAGAAATTGTGGTATAGCACAGGAACACAGCCTACAATAGTCCATTGCAAGAATGTACAGTGACATCTAATTCAGAATGTGTTGGGGTAGGAGAAAATAGAGTGGCCTGTTGTCATATTCCAGAGATTTTGGATGATTGCTTTGCACTTGTAGTGAATGGCAAAATTGCATCCATCTGTCATTGGTCAGAATATCCATATTTTAGCAAAACATAAGAATACAAGAACTAGGAGCAGGAGCAGGCAGTTCAGCCTCTCCAGCCTGCTCTGCCATTTGATACGATCATGGCTGACCTCATCTTAGCCTCAATTCCACTTTCCTGTCCAATCTCCATAACCCTTCAACCCGTTACTAATTGAAAACCTGACTATCTTCTCCTTAAGTTTACTCAAAGTCCCAGCAACCACCGCACTCTCAGGTAATAAAGTTTCACGACTCTTTGAAAGAAGCAATATCCCCTCATCCCTGTTTTAAATCTGCTACCCCTTACCCCTAAAACTACGGTCTCTTGATCCAGATTGCCCCACATCCTTCTGAACTCCAGAAAGTTTAGGCTGAAACCACTCCATCTTTTCAGAAGACAAATCCCTCATCTCTGGAATCAGTCTCGCAAACCTGCTGCGAACACTCTCCAATCCAAATATAACCCTCCACCAGCAAGGAGACCAAAATGTCTGTGAACAAGTTCAGCAAAGGAAAGGTTAACACAGTTGCAATTTTAAGCATAAATTCAGGACAGCAAATATTCAAGAGGCCCTCAATATTGGCTGGATGAGTCATCCTGGGAAGGGTTTAGTTGAATATAATGAAGAAAGTCTCTCTCATTAATTGCTCTTCAATGCTGTCCATCGCTCCTTATGCCAAGGAATGTATTGAAGAAGACAGACAATAGCAGAACCTGTTCAATCAGAGGACTTTCGTTAGTGGAGTGCTCGTAGATTCCTGTTAGTCCCTTATAGATGAAAGTGCTTAGCAAAGTTTATGCTCTTAGTGGAAGGTCAATATCAGGTCAACCACTTTGACTTTCATTGCATTATTTCAATACTACCTCATAATTTGCAGGTTGGCTGACAGGTTCCATGCCAATTGTACTGATTATCAATCATAATACAAGATACAATTCTACTATCATGACTTTATCCATGAAATAAGCAGGATTTTTAATCATCTAGACAGAAATTTATGTAAAGAGTTCACTGCTGGAGCACCCTAAGTAATCACTTGTTTTTGAAAAAAAATCTCTTCTCTGAGTTTGGGACGTGCTTTGATAATTTGGTGGCACGTAATTTCCTACTTGCTGCCACTAAACTCCACCTCACCCCCGCCAAAACCACCCCCCCCCCCCACACCCCGCAAGTTGTCTCAGACTGGAACATGAGAGCCGAATGGAATTTTGGTGAAGGGGGTCAGCTGTCAGAATCCAATGGCAAATGTCGTTGGGCTGTTTGGATGCAGAAGGCTTCACAGTCCAGCCAAATGCTGTCCAATGTCCTATCAAGTTTGCAGCTCCTTACCAAAGCAAAGCAACTGTTAATCTGCCTCCAGATTCTTTGACCAACTGGGGAGGCAGGAAAGGATAATGTGTCTGCTCTGTCAAGAAAAGATCTCTAACTAAAGGAACCCAGCCATGTACCAGAGCATGAATTTTTGTGGCTCATCCTTGTGCTATTGTCCACTCTCACTGAGTCTCACAGTCACCTTCCCTTCTGCATAAGGCAGGGTGGGGAAGTCCAAAACTAGATGGCATAGGTTTAAGATGAGAGGGGAGACATTTAAAATGGACCTGAGGGGCGACCTTTTCAGGCAGAAGGTGGTGCAGGTATGGTATGAGCTGCCAGAGGAAGTGGTTGTGTATGGTACAACTACATTTAAAAGCCATCTGGATAGGCAGATGAATAGGAAGGGTTTAGAGAGATATGGGCCAAATATTGGCAAATGGGACTAGGTCAGTTTAGGATATCTGGTCAGCATTGATGAGTTGGACTGAAGGGTCTATTTCCATGCTGTATAACTGTATGTCCAAACATTTTAAATCTGTGTTCTCTTTTGCTAATGGAATCAGTTTCTCCTTATTTTCCCTTATCAAAAATTGTTCATAATTATAAATGTTTCTATTAAGTCTCTCCTTAACCTTCTGGGTTAATTTTCAAATTTTAAAAAATAATTTACACAATGGGTCATTGTATATTGCCACAAGACTATATAATTGGTACTGCATTTAAATGTTCTTAACATTTGTCCTGATAATTGACTTCCCCATACACAGAGCCGAGTACAGCAGCATTTTTATGTACTTTCAAATGGAATGCTGTTGTTCACTCAGTTTTAATATATGCTGGAGCAGCTACTCAGAACCGTCCCCACTGGGTCAGGATGTATCATTATATATCATGTAGATAAGCCTGTTATCAAGCTCCCTAAACAACCATTTGAAGTGGGATGCTTGCAGGAGGACAACAGAAACACTTTTAGGATGCCCACAAGGTATTTCTGAAGGAGTCAAACATCCTGGCAGACTCTCAAAGATCTCTAGCTTGTGATCAACAAAAATAGAGAGGGTTCAGAAATTGAGATAGGGCGATCAGTTCTGAAGAAGCATCATTGGGCCTGAAACGTTAACTCTCTACAGATGCTGCCAGACCTGCTGAGGGTTTCCAGCATTTTCTGTTTGTGTTTCTGATTTCTGCAGTTCTTTTGTTTGATTTGATTTGATTTATTATCATCACACGTACCTTAATACAGTGAAAAGTTTTGATTTGCGTGCAGTACAGGCAAATCGTACCATAGACGGTGCATTAATGTGATACAACAGAGCGAGGAATACAATGTTACGGCTGCAGAGAAGGTGCACAGACAGCGAGAGCAACATTAAATATAAAATTTGAGAGGTCCAGTTAGAAGTCTAATAACAGCAGGGAAGAAGCTGTTCTTGAACCTGTTGATGCCTGTGTTTAAGCTTTTGAACCTTCTGCCCACCTGAAGAGGTTGGAAGAGATTATAACCGGGATGGGAGGGGTCTTAGGTGATGTTGGCTGCCTTCCTGAAGCAGCGAGATGTATAGTTGGAGTCAGTGGGTGGGAGGTTGGCTTGCGTGAAGTATGTTTGAAATGTGCCACTATTTCAATGTGGGAATTGAAGGAACAGCTGGCTTATGTTCATCAATGTCCCCACAAACAGCAACGTGATATTTACCCTATAATCTGCTTTTGGTGATCTTGACTGAGAAATGGATATGGTGCTGGAAAAGCACAGCAGGTCAGGTAGCATTTAAGGAGCAGGAGAATCGATGCTTCGGACATAAGCCCTTCATCAGGAGTATTAGCTGGGAGACTTAGAATAACTCCCCTGCCCTCCTTTGAATCAATGCTGGAGGATTTTTTTAAACGTTGACTGAGCGGATGGAAGGGGCCCAGAAATTTCTGGAGAAGCTCAGTGGGTCTGGCAGCATCCGTAGAGAGAAAGCAGAGTTAATGTTCTTCAGAACTGACAGAAGGCACCTTGATTTAACATTACACCTGACAGACAGAATCTTAGATAACGGAGCTCTCTCTCAGAACTGCAATGTAGTGGCATCCCATGTTTATTTTTCTTATGAAAACTGTAAGAGCTCCTTGCAAATTTGAATAAATAGAGCCACAGAGTCATAGAGATGTACAGGACAGAAACACACCCTTCAGACCAACTACTCCACGCTGACCGGATATCCTAAATTAATCTAGTCCCATTTACCAGCATTATGTGCATATCCCTCTAAACTCTTCCTATCATATACCCATTCAAATGTTTTTTAAATGTTGTAATTGTATTAACCTCCACCACTTCCTCTGACAGCTCATTCCATACACGGACTATCCTCTGCATGAAAACGTTACCTTTTAGGTCTCTTTTAAATCTTTCCCCTCTCACCTTAAACCTGTGTCCTCTAGTTTTGAACTCCCCTATCCTTGATTATTCATCCTATCCATGACCCTCATGATTTTATAAACCTCTATAAGGTGCTATCTATTGTGTACAGTTAGTCATCTTTTGATCAGATTTTGCATCAGGTGAGTTGGAAGCAAAACGTGCAAGTTTACTTTGTAAAACCTGCCAGTTTATTTGAATTTTCCATGCACATCTGCATTGTGATGTGTAGCTGCTCACCTAGCCCAACTCTTTTAAGACCTCTGCAGTGAAAGTAAAAGCCATATGAGATATAAAAAGGATTTCCCACTTGCAAAAGTCCAGATCTCCCTCAGTGGAGAAAAGACAGTAACCTGAGACCAAAATGCCAGAATACTCAAATTATGGAGAAACTCTAAGGAAATTGTACATTGTTGATAAAATGTATGAAAGTGCCCCAGCTCTATTAATATTGTAGAATTTATTGACTGAGTATAAATGTTGTTATTCATAGCTGTCAGTTAGAGTACATTTCCAGGCATATGATTATGAGAAAAATGAGGGACAGCTCTTGAAGCTATTTCACTATATTGAGATTTTCCATCAGCAGAATAAGGGAGGGATAAAAATAGGAAACATTGGACTAAGCAATGCATGTGCTAGCTGTACAGTGATTTCTTTATGTGTTTGTAATTCTTGCAAGAAAATGGAAACTTGTTTGTATTTTCCCTGACCTGGCAATTTTCTCGCCTTCCCTCTTGAATGTTGACTGCAAGAACAAACAGCGATGGGTAGCAAATCCATCTCATGAATGAATTTAAGAATTGGTCTGAGTTTCTAATTCTGAGTTACCAACCTCTGTCGTTATGGGCCCCACATTCCTTACAATTCTTGAGTTTGTCATTTCTGTCTGATATCTGGTCACAAGATAGCTACAACCTGGAGTTTCCTCCAACCAAATGGGTCCTTCAACAAGCTGGTTATTGAAATCATGTATATACTAATTGCTTCTCTCTTGCCATGTGCTTCCCAAGTCAAATCCTGGAATTTCTGCCTCTCTCCAGGATAAAGCAACTTAGTGAAACACATCTGGCTCACTAATGCCCTTTAAGGAATGAAATCTGCCATTTTTTACCTGTTTGGCCTATATGTGACTCCAGACACCCAACAAAAGTGAGTAGGGAAGTTTTTCCTGGTGACCTGGCTAATAGTTATCTTAATCAACATCACTGGGGCACAGACCGTATTGCTGTTAATGGAGCTTGCTGCATGCAAATTAACCATTATGTTTCTGGCATTACAACAGTGACTATATTTTAATAAAATCTTTGATTGGCTTTAAAGTGCTTCAGATGCCATGAGGTCATTAAAGGTGCTATATAAAAGCAAGTCTTTCTTCTTATTGATGTATATACTCTAAATCAAACTTGTTGATATTACTAACTTGAGACACATGTAAACAAATAACATTTAAAAGGCATCTGGTTGGGTAAATAAATAGGAAGTATTTAGAGGGATATGGGCCAAATGCTGGCAAATGGGACTAGATTTAATTAGGATATCTGGTCGGCATGGATGAGTTGGACCCAAATTTCTGTGCTATACAACTCTATGACTGTAAATGGTCAAATAGGTTTAAACAATGTTGGACTTGAAATAACAACATAATCCATAAGACAGAAAGTATGGATGACCTTGTGTAAACAGCTGAGCATCTTGTGGAGACCTTCAGCTCTTATTAATGAGGAACAGTGGATCTTTGGTTTTCTTTTATTTATTCATTCACAGGATGAGGGCATTGCTGGCTGTCCCTAACTATCCAGAGGGCCGTTAACAGTCAACCCCATTGCTGTGGGTCTGGAGTCACATGTAAGCCAGACCAGGTAAGGATGGCAGTTTCCTTCCCTAAAGGGCATTAGTGATTGATCATAGAGAGTTGTTGCCTGGACAATGGGTTGGGGTGATTCTGTATACTCTCAAAACTCATCAAAGAGTGAAGATGATTGTAGGTTTAACAGTGATTCGTTTTGCCACGAGTATATAAACCAGGATGATATTATGAGTGCAAGACTTGATGGAGTGCTAAACTGTCAGAGGTGCCAACTTTTATTAAGTGCTAAATTGAGGCCGCATCAGGCACTTATAAAAGAGGATGATGAAGGGCAGATATCCCTGGGCCCTAGCCAATCCTTATCCTCCTACCAACATCACTCCGATAAGTTATTTGGTCATTACATCATTGCTATTGTTGGAGATTTCCCAGGCTCGCAAGCAACTGACTGCCCGCATCGGTCCCCAGTCTAAAAGCTGACCGCCCACCGACATAAACCCCCTCACCACAGACCATCCCTCGCTAAACACAAACTCCCCTACCACTGCCCATCTCCCTCCACACAAACCCCCCAACCACTGACCATCCCCTGCCCACACAAACGCGCCCACCACTGACCATACCCCTCCACACACTCCCGCAGCTTACTGATAATCACCATGCCCACACAAACCCCCTGCTCACTGACCATCCCCCCACCCACACACACCCCCAGCTCACTGACTATCCCCCTCCACACACTCCCCCAGTTCACTGACCATCCCCACGCCCACACACACCCACAATTCACTGACAATCCCCCTGCGTACACCCCCCCCAGCTCACTGACCATCCCGCAGCACACTGATCATCCCCCTGCCCACAACCCCCCCAGCTCCCTGACCATCCCCTTGCCCACACACACCGCCAGCTGACTGACCATCCCCCCGCCCACACACACCACCAGCTCACTAACCATCCCCCCGCCCACACACACCCGTATCTCACTAACCATCCCCCCGCCCACACACACCCGTATCTCACTAACCATCCCCCCGCCCACACACACCCGTATCTCACTAACCATCCCCCCGCCCACACACACCCGTATCTCACTAACCATCCCCCCGCGCACACACACCCGTATCTCACTAACCATCCCCCCGCCCACACACACCCGTATCTCACTGACCATCCCCCCGCCCACACACACCCGTATCTCACTGACCATCCCCCCGCGCACACACACCCGTATCTCACTAACCATCCCCCCGCCCACACACACCCGTATCTCACTAACCATCCCCCCGCCCACACACACCCGTATCTCACTGACCATCCCCCCGCCCACACACACCCCCAGCTCACTGACCATCCCCCCGCCCACACACACCCGTATCTCACTGACCATCCCCCCGCCCACACACACCCCCAGCTCACTGACCATCCCCCCGCCCACACACACCCGTATCTCACTGACTATCCCCCCGCCCACACACACCCCCAGCTCATTGACGATCCCCCCTCCCACAACCCCCCCAATTCACTGACCATCCCCATGCTCACACACCCCCCCAATTCACTGACCATCCCCACGCTCACACACACCCCCAATTCACTGACCATCCCCCCGCGCACACATGCCCCCAGCTCCCTGACCATTCCCCCGCCCACACACACCGCCAGCTGACTGACCATCCCCCCACCCACACACAGCCCCCAGCTAACTGACCATCACCCCGCCCACACACACCCGTAGCTCCCTGACCATACCCCCGCCCACACACACCCCCAATGCACTGACCATCCCCTCGCGAACACACGCCCCCAGCTCCCTGACCATACCCCCGCCCACACATCCCCAGCTCCCTGACCATCCCCCTGCCCACACACACCCCCAGCTCACTGACCATACCCCCGCCCACACACACCCCCAATGCGCTGACCATCCCCCTGCCCACACACACCCCCAGCTCACTGACCATCCCCCCGCCCACACACACCCCAGCTCACTGACAATCCCCCCGCCCACACACACCCACAGCTCAATGATAATCCCCCACCTCATATATCCACTGCTCACTGACCATCCCCCCGCCCACATACACCCCCTGCTCACTGACCATCCCCACTACCTGCACACACCCCGAGCTCACTGACAATCCCCCCACTCACACACACCCACAGCTCACTGACCATCCCCCCGCCCACACACACCCCCAGCTCAATGACAATCCCCCACCTCATATATCCACTGTTCACTGACCATCCCCCCGCCCACATACACCTCCAGCTCACTGACCATGCCTGCTGCATGCGAGCTCCCAGGCCTAAACTGCTCAATATCTCTTCATAATACAAGCCCCTTGTCTCTGGATTCAGTCTAGTGAATCTCCTCTGAACTACCTCCAATGCAAATAAATCCCTCCTAAAGTAGGGGGACCAAAATTGTATGTAATATTCTTGTGTTTGTTGTAATACCATATCTGCAAACATTGTGCTTTCTACTCATTCTGCATTAATGGTGTAGCCCACATATCTTCGTAAGCTACATGCCATGGTTAATATGTAATAATGGACTTTCACCGCTGTCGTTACATATGCTGTGTTTAATCCTCATTCACCTATAATGCATGATACTATGCCATATTAGATTTAATACTCAATAGTGTACTTTCAACTTTATCATTACTTCCTATACTTAATAATCATAAACATATGACCACCGATATCAGTTCCATATTGGTTTTCTCCTCAATTTTCTCTCATTACTTACTTTGTAAGTTAACATGTTGAGTTCAGGTTTGAAAGTACTTGACTCAAAACATTAACTGTTTCTCTCTCCACAGACGCTGACAGCTCTGCTGAGTTTCTCCAGCACTTCCTGTGTTCGCTCGCGAAAATCCTTTCTGCTCCTGCTCTGTTTTAGGTTTTCCCAATCTAAGCTTTCGTTTTAGGCAAAACTACTGAAGACTGTGCTCCAGAACTTGCCATGCCACTGGACAAGCTGCTCCAGTGCAGCTGCAACACAGCGAGCTCCAACAAATCTTAACTCCGTGCACCCACCCTGGTTCCATACCTTCAAGCAATTCACCGAAAACCAATCTATTAAAATGAAGCCAGCTACTTGAAATAAATGTAGCAACTATTGAGGAAACGTAGCAAAATCGCCTGCCACAGTAGCTCCATGCTCTCAGGGGTTAGGGAATTAGTCTTGTCAACCAGGGCATATACATCTAAATCTTATTGGGGTGTGTTCTGACATATTTTGGCTTTTTTAAAATTCACGATCAAATTGCTGAGAATTTGTTTCAATTAAGCACTGGCCTTGATCCATCTATGCTTGTGCAGTTCCACCAGTGATGTAACAACATTAGTGGAAAAATAAAAGAATTGTGCTTATGAATTTGCTGGTCAGGCCACAGTTGGACTATTGTGTGCAGCTTTGGGCCCCATATCTCAGGAAAGATGGACTGACCCTAGAGTGTGTTCAGAGGAGGTTCACGAGAATGGCCCCAGGAATGAAAAGCTTGACATACGAGGAATATTTGAGGACTCTGGGTTTTCACTGGATGGAGTTTAGGAGGATGCGGGGGGACCTAATGAAAACATACAGCATACTGACTGGCTCAGACAGAGTGGATGTTGGGAAGGTGTTTCCATTGATAGGGGAGAATAGGACCTGAGGGAATAGCCTTAGAGTAAAGGGAAGACCTTTCAGAACAGAGATAAGGAGACACTTCTTTAGCCAGACGGTGGTGAATCTATGGAATTCACTGCCACAGAAGGCTGTGGAGGCCAGGTCATTGGGTATATTTAAGATAGGTTCTTGAGTATCACGGGGATCAAGGGTTACATGGAGAAAGTGAGAGAATGGGGTTGAGAAACATACCAGCCATGATTGAATGGTGGAGCAGACTCAATGGGCTGAATGGCCTCATTTCTGCTCATGTGTCTTATGGTCTTAGGAATTGGTTGTGAAAGGAAGCTTCAGGAGCATCCTCAAAACATTTATGCTACTTATATTATTTCCTCAAACATACATTTACTAAATTATGGCAAAGGGTCACTGAACCTAGAATCATAGAATTTTACAGTACGGAAGGAGGCCTTTTGATCCATCATGTTTGTACTAGCTCCTGAAAAAGTTACCCACCCTCCAGCCCTATCCCACTCGAGCTCTAACTTTGTCCCTTTCAAATGTATATCCAGCTCTCATTTAAAGCCTCCTTTGGAATCCACCTCCACCATGGTCCCAGGCAGTGCATTCCAAATCCTAGCAACTCTCTGAGTAAAGAAGTTTCTCCTCATCTCACTTTAAGTTGTTAACTCTGTTTCTCTTTTTTGTGGATGCTGTCAGACCTACTGAGTTTCTCCAGTAATTTTAAGATATTCTGTAGTAATGGAAAAGGATAAGATGTGTCCTCGGGTGAAAGAGCTAACTTGGGGGAGGGAAGCTAATTACAACAGTATTAGGTCGGAACTGGAGAAATTAAATTGGGCAGTGACAGCTGATTGAGAGTACATCCATATCTGACATGCAGGAATCTTTTAAATGCCAGTTGATCAGAGTTCAAGACTAGCCCATTCCTGTGAGGATGAAAAATACGGATGGCAAAATTCAGGAACCTTCGATGACAAGAGAGACCGAAAATTGAGTTAAAAAGAAAAGGAAGCATATGTAAGGTTAAGGAATCTAAAAAAAAGATTTCTGAGGAATAAAGGAAGCAGAAAAGAACTTGAACAGGAAATTAGGAATGCTCGAGGGGCAACAATAGATTGTTGGCAAGTAGGATTAAGGAGAATTCCAAGGCATTTTATACATATATTAGGAGCAAGAGGATAACTGGGGAGAGGGTGAGTCAACTCAAGGATATAGGAAGACAATTATGCATGGAGCCAGAAGAAGTGGGTAATGTCCTTTATGAATACTTTGCATTGGTATTCAGTAAAAAGAAAGACAGGGATGTTGGTAAGATTAGGGAGGTGTAGATTGATATTCTGGGGCAAGTCAATATTAAGGAGGTGGAGGTTTTGGGTGTCTTGTAAAACATTAATATATATCACTCCTCAAGCCCTGATGGGATCAATCCTAAGATACTGAAGGAGGTGAGGGAAGAGATTGCTAGGGCATTGACAGAGATTTCTGTATCCTCTTTAGCCACAGGAGAGGTACCAGAAGAATGGCAAATAGCCAATGTTGCTCTTTTGTTTAAGAAGGACAGCATGGATAATCCAAGAAATTACAAGGCAGTGAGTCTTACAGCAGTGATAGGGAAGTTATTAAAGAAGATTCTTAAGGACAAGAATTAATCACATTTTGAAAAGAACGGACTTATTAGGGATAGTCAGCATTGCTTTTTTCAGGGGAGGTCTTGTCTCACAAACTTGATTAAGTGTTTTGAAGAAGTGGGGAGAATGATTGATGAGGGTAAGGCAGTGGATGTTGTCCACATGAACTTTATTAAAACATTTGACAAGATCCCTCAGAGTAGGCTATTCCAGAAGATTAAGTCACATGGGATCCATGGTAAATTGGCAAATTGGATATAAAATTTGTTGGTCATTGTAGACAGTGGGTAATTGTGAAGGAGTGTTTTTCTGACTGGAGGTGTATGACCAGTGGTGTTCTGCAAGGGTCAATGCTGACACCTCTGTTTTTTGTAATATATATAGATAAATTAATTAGATGAAAATGTAGGTCTGATTAGTAAGTTTGTAGATGACATAAAAATTTGTAGCGCTGTGAATAGTGAAGAAGGTTATCAAAGAATACAGCAGGATATAGATGAGTTGGAAAGTTGGGCAGAGAAATTGTGGATGGAGTTTAAGTATGAGATGATGCATTTTGGGAGGTCAAATGCATGAGGAAAGTATACAATAAATGGCAGGACCTTTACGTCCTGATATGCAAAGGGATTGTGGGTCCAAGTCCACAGCTGCATGAAAGCACCCACATCAGTGAATAAGGTGGTAAATAAAGCGTACAACATGGTAGGCTTCATTGGTCAGGGCATTAAGTATAAAAGTTGGCAAGTCACGTTGTACACATTAGCTAGGCCACATTTGGAGTATTGTGTGCAGTTCTGGTCCCCACATTTTCGGAAGAGGCTTTGGAGAGGATGCAAAAAAGTTTTACCAGATGTTGCCTGGATTGGAGTGTGTTAGCTATAAGGAGAGGTTGGACATACTTGGATTGTTTTTGCTAGAGCATTGGAAGCTGAAGGGCGATCTGATAGAAATATATAAAATTATGAGAGGCACGGATGGGGTGGACAGGGGAGTCTTTATCCCAGGGTGGAAGTGCCAAACACTAGGGGACATACTTTTACAGTGATCTGGAAAACATTTAAAGGAGGTGTGCAATGAGAGATTTTTCTACAGAGAGGATAGCAGATACCTGGAATGTGCTGTCAGAGAAGGTGGTAGAAGCAGATGCATTAGCAAAATTTGTGAGGCATTTAGACATTCACATGAACAGACAGGGAATAGAGGAACTTGAACCATGTGCAGGCAAATGGGATTCATTTATGGTCGGCACAATCATGGTGGGCTTGTTGATAGTAAAATATTACCACGCTCAGATCGATAGTGGATCAAACACAGAGTTTATTGGCAAAAGCTTTTGGGAGAAGTCAAATCCTCAAAGGGGTGTCTGGACTTCTCATCAAATACAGTGTGGGCTGGTTTATTTATACAATTTAAGAAACCTACAAGTTACATGCAAATTTTGCAAGAAATCGCCTTTGTTCCCGATCGCTGTTATCAGCAGATGTTCCAGCTTGAAAGCCTTTGTGTTCCTTGATCTGATTTATACACCAGGTGTTAATTGCTGTATTCCCAAGCTCTTCCACAAGTGCCTCCTTGCCCTTTGTCCTCCTTGATTCAGTTTGCTGTACTTCATTCACAAGGTCATTACAAGTCTGATGCTCATTTTGTGACTCACTAACATTATTACAGATAACTGAGGTATTACCATGTGTTAATTATATTGTTTCAAGATCTTAAATATTAACTCTTTCCTCTCCGCCTTTAGTCCCCCCTTTTGGTCATGGGAGTGCAACTGCATATCTCCTTGACCAATTACAGTCAAATATCTCTGGGGGATCCATCAGGCTCAGGGTCTTTTACCAATGGCTCAGTTCTTCCAGCTTTTACGTTAGCTCCTGCCATAACTCGCACGACTATAACTTTCTAACATGTATTAAACAGTGCCATGATAACACAGCAGCCATGACAATTACAAGCAAAATGGTTAATCCTTGCATTAGATATGAGCCTCAAGACCTGTCAGCCAAGCCATCCCTGTGAATTGTCTTCAATGAATTGCTTCCCCTCCTCTCTTATTTCATCAGATTCCCATCGTATATGGTCCGCTAGGCTAGTTATGTTTTCTGAGGTGTCCGGGATGTACGTACGACATTCAGACCCTATTATGGCACAAGTTCCACCCTGTGAAGCTAACAGATAATCTAGAGCTAGCCAGTTCTGCAGTGCAACAGAACGAAGGGCGACTGTTTCAGGAAACAGCCCCTGCAATGCAGCATTTGGTTGTGTCAACCCATCAGCCATTTCCTTCACTATTGCCTCTAAGGTGGACTCTATAATTATCAACTTTTTTGCCGCCCTGGCAGTTCCATGTGAGAGGGAAGGCAATCATAAAGAAATACCTGGCCTCAGTAATAATCCACTTAGACCTAAGCAGATGTATTTTAGGATGCTGGTATAGCGAACTATAGGTACGAAGATAGGGAATGACATAGGCCAGGTAACACATCCTAGACCAATCATATGGGAGCCATGGGTAAGTATTGAGGGCGCAGACAAAATGAGTGTCATAGTAGGATGTTAGATTCTCTGCTTGCTGCCCCTTCCACATTGTTACAAAAGTCTCATTTGGGCCCCCCATCAGGTTGGGGGCCCTTACATCAAAGATGCCTTTATTACCTGTGGTCTGTATGGACGAGTCAGACATATTTTGGTACTGCTTACAGAGACTCTTTTCCAGTTTGGGCACACTTGCTGATCCATTCTTAAGCAGACATCTCATTCCAGTAATCTCCCCAGGCTCCGAGACATCTACGGTGGTGAAGTGAGGGGTTTTGTTATACTCTGGAAGGTTCCATCCTCGGAATCGATTCAGACATTCCCCCGCCTGTTCTCTTCATTCTTTGCTATTCTGGAAGTTTATTAATGGTAACTTTGGTAACCATGTCCATTTGGCCTTGCTTTGGTTTTCCCTGTCTATCAACTATTCTGCCATTTCGGACTCATTAAAGGGGACTGGCCGGAGAGGGATGCCTTCCTTAGAATGTCTGGGTATTTGAGTACAAACCCAGTATTTGGAGGCATTAATTCTTTGGGCATGCATGTAGGACATGTAAAGACATGTCCTACATGCAAAGGCAAGTGTTAACATGCAGCTCCCTCTTTGGCCTAGATGCTCGCAGATTGGTGGCTACTCAGGTCAGGATCACAATTACCCACAAAAGCAACATCTTATCAATCTATTTTAAAATTTTCCAAAGGCTATATCGCCTGTGTGCAACTTCCTGTGCTCCCAATCAGATCGATTGGAGGTCTAGTAAAGGGTCATTCTGTAAAACAAACATATCATTCAGGATCTCAGGTGGTGTCAGTATACACTTTAGGTTGGGACCAGTGTTTCCAGGCGCACTTTGCTTGCATATCAAGCAAAGTGTCTTCACTGACGATAACTTCATAGAGGCCATTCCATTTGGGGCTGAGCCTAAGTTTCCTGGGTAGCGTCTCTACCATAACCTTGCTCTCTGCTGGCGGGACCTTGGGACAATCCTCTAATTCCCTCTGTTTGCCTTGTCCTTCCTGTTTGTCCCTCACTGTTATGCGCATGTCCTTTAACTGGGTGCTTAGTTTCAGCACGTACTGCCATATTCTATCTCAGAGTGGGCCGATGTCGGAATATGATCGACTCGGGCCGTTGTATTGCTCTGCTGGTCATCAATCCATATGGGGCCAGTCCAGTTGTGCGGCTCGTGATAGCCCTTAGTCTCATCAGTGTCTCAGGTGGGACCTCTGTCCACCTTTTTTCCCCCCGAGTCCTGCATAGCTTTAGCCAGGGATATTTTAAGGGTTCTGTTCATACTCTCTTTGGGGATGGCAGAGTATGTGGAATTTTTGTTTGATGCCCGTCAGTTGACATACAGTCATTACTACTCATCCAGTGAAATGGGTCACCTGGCAGAATCAATCTGGAGTGGCACTCTCCACCCAAGGTTGATTTCTTCAGCCAGCATCCTTGCTACTGTGTTAGCTGAACAATTCTGAGTCAGATAAGCTTCTATCCATCTGGTGAGTTGGTCAATAATAACCAGGCAGTACGTCTTCCAGTGGTATTTGGGCAAATGGTCCCACAAAATCTATCTCTATACACTCCCAGGGTCCCCTTGGGCACGGCTGGTGCCCACTCCTGATTTTGGTGGGCCTGCCCGTGTTGGATTGGGCACACATCACACACCGGTGACAGTATTTTGCTATGTCTCTGCCCACGCTTTTCCACCACCGTTCCTTTCCGATACTGGTCATCATAGCGTTTCGCCCCATGGACAGGCCCTGGTGTAATTGCATTAAGGTGTGTTGAATGCACTCGGGGGATCATGACCTTGTCGCCAGACGCCTTCTCCGTTTGGTGTGACCCCTTGTGCCTTCCACCTAGCACGTTCACCCTCAGGAGTATCAGCGTGTAGTGGGTCATACCAATGGTGGGACCATCCTCAACGAACGTGGCTGACAAAGCTTGGATGTCCTCTGTTGCCAGGGCTGACTGAGCTGCTTTATCTACAGCTTGGTACCTCTTCAAAATGTGTCATTCAGGGATTTGCTTGTCTGTTTCCCTCTGGTGGGCTTTTACCTTCAACAATACAGCTTCGCTGGTGTCCACTAAGGTTTCCATTATCTGTCCATGTTTGATTGGGGTGACTCAAACATTATTACAGATAAAACTATGGAGTCTTCCTGAGGTTTTACCATGCATTAATTACATTGTTACAAGATCTTAAATATTAACTCTTTCCTCTCTTCCTTCAGGCTGAGGGGCATGTTCCTCGACATGATGTGTTCCATTTTGTTTCAGATTTCCAGCATCTGCAAGTCTTTGCTGAATCTTTGAATTCATGAGGTATCCAAGCAAAATTAGAGTGTGGCAGTGGATCTGATTGGAAATCAGAAAAATCTGCAACTGGAAACGATGTAAAACCTGCTGGCACCCCATCTCCCCTCACCCCCATCCAGGGTCCCAAACAGTCCTTCCAGGTCATTCAGAGGTTCACCTGCCTCTGTATTACTGCATCAGGTGCTTCCGATGTGGTCTTCTCTCCATCGGGGAGACAAAACAAAACCTGAGGGAATGGTTCACCAAGCCTTGCAGCCGGGCCCTCAGGGGCCAACTGGACCTCCCAGTGACCACCCATTTTAATTCCCCTTCCCACTCCCTTTCGAACATGACCATCCTTGGCCTCCTCCATTGCCACAACGAACCACACCACAAATTAGAGGAACAACATCTCATCTTCCACCTGGGCAGCCTACAGCCCGGAGGACTCAACATTGAGTTTTCCAATTTCAAATAACCTCCCTTCCCATCCCCCAACTCCCTTCCCAGTCCCTCCCCTTCCCTTCCACTCCTCCCTACCACCTACCAGATTTATTCCTCCTATTGACCAACCAGGCTGTGCCCTCTATCTGTCTTCATCTATCCCCACTTCACCACCCTACCTCCTCCACCCCCATTATCTGCAGCGCCCTGCACACTCACCCTCAGTCCTGAAGAAGGGTTACGCCCAAAATGTCAACATCTCCATCTCCTGATGCTGCCTGGCTTGCTCTGTTCTTCCAGCCTCCTGCCTGTCTACTTAGGGTTCTCAACTAGGTGGGATATTTTCTACCCCAACCCCTCCCCTGGACTCCCAGAAAAAGGATTATTAGTAAAATAGGGTTTCCCCAATCCTCACTTTTTACCCCATCAACCTGTGTAGGATCATCGTCTCCTGTTGCTACCATCTCCAACAGGATTCCATTAAAAAGATATCTTTCCCTGCACTTCTCCCTCTGTCAGCATTCTGATATGGCCATTCCTTCTGTGATACTCTGTCCATTCCTCTATCACCCTCAACACCTCATAGAGTCATGGAGCCATACAGTACAGAAACAGTCCATACCGAACATAATCCCAAACTAAACTAGTCCCACCTACCTGGTCCTGGCCCATATCCTCCAAACCTTTGCTATTCATGTACTTATCCAAACATCTTTTAGAAATTGTCATTGTACCCACATTCACTACTTCCTCTGGAAGTTCATTCCACATGTGGATCACCCTCTGTGTAAAAGATTTGGCACTCATGTCTTTTTGGAACCTCTCTCCTCTCATCTAAAAATATGCCACTAGCCTTGAAAGCCCCTATCCTACAGAAGAGACAACTACCATTAATCCTAACCATACGCCTCATCATTTTATAAACCTCTACAAGGTCATCTCTCAATCTCCTATGTTCCAATGAGTAAGGTCCCAGCCTATCCAGCCTTTCTTTTTAATTCACACATCCAACAACATTTGTTCTGAACCCTCTCCAGCCTAAATAATATCCTTCCTGTGACTGAGCAACCAGAACTGGACACGGTACTCCTAACCTCTTCCCATGGCACCTTCCCATGCAGACGTTGAACTTGCCTTTTTTTTTAACCTCCTCCATCCTTCGTGTCCAAGGTCCCAGACACACCCTCCAGACATGCCACTCCAATATTCCCTCTTACAATCACACAAACACTTTCTGTTCGATGTCTACTCTAGTGTTCCAGGGAAGCCCAATGCTAACTTGAGGAACAGCTCCTCATTTTCCACTTAGGCAATCTGGATACAACATCATTGGGTTTTTTATGGTGCAGGAGGAGGCTGTTCAGCCCATCATGCATGCACCATCTCTCCCAATGGTTATCATTGCCTATTGACAATCTCCTGCTTTTATTCCCATATCTACGTAAGCTATCTTTATCCACATAATCATTTAATGTGTTCTTGAATGCCTCAATTGAAGCTGATTCTACCATATTTTCAGGCAGTGCACTCCATACTCTAACCCTAAAGGGTAGTTTTCTCAACACATCCTTGTTTCTTCTGCAAATCCCTTTAAATCTGTGTTCTCATGTCCCTGTTCCTTTCACAAACAGTGACAATTTCTCCTGTCTACTCTACTCTGCCCAGTCATGAGGTTGAAAACCTCAACCAAACCTCTTCTAGGCATTCTGCTCTCCAAGGAGAACAGTCCTTATTTCTTCAATCCATCCTCGCAACTGAGATGTCTCAATCCTATAATGTTACTTTTTAACAAATAATCACAGTGTTTGGAGTTTATTTCAGAAAGTGTGGTCCAGTGTGTAATCCAAGCAACAACTTCAGACAATGAACACTGTGCTCTATTTTTTCCCTTTTGTGTCTTTGTCTTCATTTCATGCGTTTGCTCTCAATTTGAGCTGACCTTTATTCTGCTATTAACACTTTCACTGAACTGATGCTTTATCTCTTCTCTGAGACCACTGCCATTCCCTTTGCCTTCTGCTCTATGACACCATTGATCTCTAACCTCCCTCACCCTCTCACCTTACCTTAACTTTCCATTCTGTCCTACTTGCCTTCTACCCACCTCTTCAACAGCTTAAAACGCAACAGTTTTATACCTCTCTCTCCAGTTCATATTGATTTGAAATGTAAACTGTGTTTAATTCTCCGTAGATGCTCTGGAGCAGTACTGTCGGGTTTCTCCATCACTTTGTTTTAACGCGAATCCATTAAGTACAGATTTGAAGTCTTCAGTCGAAGGAGTTACTTTGTTATTGTGCGACATGAATATATATATTCATAAAGACCATTTGAACATTCCCGCCTCAGGCAGCTGTCTGTGTGGAGTTCGCACATACTCCCTGTGTCTGCGTGGGTTACCTCCGGGTGCTCCGGTTTCCTCTCACAGTCCAAAAATGTGCAGGTTAGGTGAAATGGCCATGCCAAATTGCCCGTAGTGTTAGGTGAAGGGGAATGGATCTGGGTGGGTTGCTCTTTGGAGGGTCGGTGTGGGCTTGTTGGGCCGAAGGGCCTGTTTCCACAATGTAAGCAATCTAATCTAATCTAACCTAATCTAATCTAATATAAATTACTTTGGCTAAATTATACAGACAAGAAAAGATATAAAGAAACCTTAGATATATTTATAAAATAATGAGGGGCATAGATTGGGTTAATGGGTTTTTTTTCCCTAGGATGAGGGATTTCAAGACCAGGACACATTTTTAAGGTGACAGGAGAGAGACTTAATAAGACATGAAGGGCAAATTTTTTACAAAGAGGGTGGTTCATGTGTGGAATGTACTTCCTGAGGAAGTGGTGGGTGCGGGCACAATTGCAACATTTAAAAGACATTTGGATAAGTACATGAGTAGGAAAGGTTTGGAGGGACATTGGCCAGGAGCAGGCAGGTGGGACTAGTTTAGTTTGGGATTTGGGTCGGCATGGACTGATCAGGCCAAAGGGCTGTTATGACTTTATGACTCTGTAACAAACGAAATGTGGAAATTGAGAACAGGTATACAAATTGAGAAGCAGGAAGACCAGCCTAATTTGATCATAATCCTTGTTTTGTCATGCAGCTTGAAAGCTTGAAATGGGGAGCCATTTCTTGCCGAATGGATTGATGCCAAGCATTTGTTAATGGAACTATCTCATTCATCAAATGAATATGTTTATGATGCGATGATTCCTGCATGGAACAGTGCACTGAGTAGCACAATGCACTGACATCTTATAGCCATAAGCAGCAGCAAAAGGCCCATGAGCCTATTACTGTGTGCATCAATACTGCGCATAAACTCATTGAAATCTACAGCACAAAAAAAAGGCCCTGCAGCCCATTCGGTCTGTGCCAGTTAAAAGCAACTGCTTAACTGTTTTAATCCCATAATCTGTGTGCCTTAGCATCACAAGTGTACATCTAAATACTTCTCACAGAGAAGTATTTTGGTTACCAGGGAATCTCTGCTCCAAGGGGGAAGTGAGGACTGTAGATCTGGAGATCAGAGGCGAAGAGTATGGTGCTGGAAAAGCACAGCCAGTCAGGCAGCATCCGAGGAGCAGGAGAGTCGACGTTTCGGGCAAAAGTCCTTCATCAGGAATGAGGCTATGAGCCAAGGGGGTGGAGAGATAAATGGAAGGGGGTTGTGGCTGGGGGGAAGGTGGCTGAGAGTGCCATGGGTAGATGGAGGTGGGGGTGATGGTGATCGGTCAGACAGGAGGGTGGAGCGGATAGGTGGAAAGGAAGATGGACAGATAGGACAGATCATGAGGGAGGTGCCGAGTTGGAAGGTTGGAATTGGGATATGGTGGGGGGAGGAGAAATGAGGAAACTGGTGAAATCCACATTGATGCCATGGCAAGGAAAATATCCCCAGCCTATCTAGTGTCTCTTCATAGTTGAATCACTTCAGCCCAGGCTAACATCCTGGTGAATCCTTCACATCCTCTCTCGTGCAATTACACCCTTCTTGTAATGTGGTGACCAGAACTGCAGATAGCACTCCAGCTTTAACCTAAATAATGTTATTTACATCTCCTTGCTCCTGCATTCAATGCCTTGACTAATAAAGGCAAGTATTCCACATACATTCTTAACCACCTCATCTTCCTGTCCTGCTGGTTTAAAGTGTCTTCAGCCATTCATACAAGGTCACTCTGACCTCTACTGCTTTGAGTCCTACCAATGAATATGTACTGCCCTGATTTGTTAGTGCTTCTAAGATTTAAAAAGCCTGAGGAGGCAACAAATTAGAATCGTTATTTTTAGAAGCACCTTTTTGCATAGAGTAACACAGAAAAAGGCCGCAAAAGCTGATTCACTAATCGGAAATTGATCAATACCGTTGTTGATCTCCACACAATTCTCCTCCTATCTCTCTTCAGCATTTCTTCTCACCTGTCTGCAACATCCCTTTCCCCGTGCTAACATTTTGGGTGAGTGACCCTTCCTCAGAACTGTTCTGAGGGGTCACACGACCTGGAACACTAACCCTTGATCTCTCTCGTCAGATGCTGCCAGACCTGTTGAGCTTTTCCAGCAATTTTGGGTTTTTTCTCCAGTTCTTTCACTTTTTATTCCTTTCTCCCTCTAGTGCTTCTGTCTCTTAAATGCAGACATGATGTTTACCTTCTGCGGTATTGAGTGTCACATCCGAACCACTCTCTACATGAAGCAGTTTCTCTGTGATCTCCTTTGTGGGTTCATTAGTGTATTTATACCCCTGGTGTTGGTCTCCAACACAAGCACACATGGGGACATTCTCTTCCTGTTTCAGGATGGCTTCACCTTTGGATTTTTCTTTCTTTCATTCATTCCTGGGATGACAGCATGCTGACTTGGCCAACATTTACTACCCATTTACTCAAATCACAGAAAAGCCAGCATCCAGGTTCAGGAAGTAATACAGAAGGCAGTAGAATACTGGCCTTTATTGGAAAGGGAATCAAAATGGGAGGTGTTGCTAAAACATGGAATGCTGTCAACTGTTTTGGTCCCCTCAACTAAGGAAAGATATATTAGCATTGACAGCAGCCTAGAGAAGTTTCCCTATGTTGATCCAAAATATAGATGGACTATTTTATGTGTCATAGAGTCATAAAGGCATAGAGTTATAGAGCATGGAAACAGACCTTGGTTGATCCCAAGTACGGATGGAGTATTTTATGTGTCATACAGGTATAAAGACATAGTCATACAGTCATACAGCACAGAAACAGACCCTTTAGTCCAACTCGTCCATGCTGACTACGTTTCCCAAACTAAACTAGTTCCACTTACCTGCATTTGACCTATATCCCTCTAAACCTTTCCTATTCATGTAACTGTCCAAATATTTTTTAAATATTGTAACTGTACCCGCATCTACCACTTTCTCTGGCAGTTAATTCCGCACACAAATCACCCTCTTTGTGAGAAAGTTGCCCCTCAGGTCCCTTTTAAGTCTTTCTCCTTTCATCTTAAAAATGTGCGCTCCAGTTTTAAACTCCCCCATGCCTTAGGGAAAAAAATCTTTGCTATTTATCTTACCTATGCCTTTCTTGATTTTATAAACATCTATACGGTCACTCCTCAACCTCCAAGCTCCAGTGAAAAGAAAAATCCCAGTCAACACAGCCTATTTTTTTAACACAAACCAGCCAGTCCTGGCAATATCCTAGTAAATCTTTTCTGAATCCTTTAATAATATCCTTCCTGTAGCAGGGCAAGCTGAACCATACACAGTACTTCAGAAGTGGATGAGAAGAGGTTGAAAAGATGGGGCCCGTAGAATGAAAGACAATCTTATTGAGATATATAAGATCCTTGGGAGACTGGACAGGGTAGGTGCAGAAAAGTTGTCTCCTCTTTGGGAGAGTCTACGACCAGTGGGTATCATCTCAGAGTATGGAGCCCCCCATTTATGACAGCAATAAGGAAGAACTTATTCTCTCAGAGGGTAGTGAGTCTGTGGAATTCTTTACCAAAGGGGCTGTCAAGGCTGGGTAATTAAGTCTATTAGATGATGAGCTAGACAGGTTTTCAATCACAGATGAATCAAGGGAGGGTTTTAGGGAAAAGCTAGGAAAGTGAAAAACTTTGAGGGTTGGCAGATCCGTTAAGATCCCAATGAACAGCAGAGCAGACTCAGTGGACTGAGTGGCCATCTTCTGCTCCAGAGGGCAGTTAGATGTCAACTGCATTGCTGTGAGTATGCAGTCATGTACAGACCAGACCCTGGTAAGGATGGCAGATTTCCCTCCCTAAAAAGACTATTCACGAATCAGATTTTTTTGTCTGGGACAATTGACAGTGGCTCCTCCAGAGTTTTACTGAATACAAATATTATTTCATAAAAGCATCCACCATGATGAGATACAAACCCATTGAATCACTACAGTGTACAGAGTGGCCATTCAGCCCATCAAGTCTGCAACAAATCTCTGAACGGCATCCCACCCTACCCCTGTAACCCCATATTTAGCCCATCCAGCCTTGGACACTACAGCATAGCCAATCTACATACTCAGCACATCTTCAGACTGTGGAAGGAAACTGGAGCAAATCCACACGGACAGTTGGGGGGACTTGTGCAAACTCCCATAGTCACCCAAAGCTGGGATTGAACCCAGGACCCAAGAGCTGTGAGGCAGCAGTGCTAACCACTGAACCACCATGCCACCCACATCAGCAGAACACGAGCATGGGAGTCCTGAATTAATAGTCAAGTTATTACCACCACGCCACTGTCTTCCCTTTACAGAATAGCCTGGAGAAATCCCATCGGCTCCACAGTGATGGGGCATGCACAGGAAGTCAGATTCACACTTGTGTGTATGTGCCCTTTAAGGAATGTCAGGAGATTAGCTGTCTAGGTGGGGGGAGGAGGGGATCAGCTGGTGGGCTGTGTGTAATTTCACTTTCTTGTTAATGACCTTGGGGAAGATCAGACCATGTCCTCCACATCCCCGGATATATTACTGCTCACGGCCAGCTGGTACCTGTGGCTGAGACCAGGACGTTTTCATTAGAAGCTGACATGGGGTTGCCCTCATTGTCGTCAATTCTCCACTGTCAGGCTCTCGGAAGGAGGAAGATCTTGCCGAAGTGATTTATTGAAGGCCATCAATTCTAGTGGTTGTTCCTGGGACGTAAACGGGCCAAGGGAGATGATTGCAGAACTATAGCTGAGAGGCACTTTGCTCAGTCTGTCAAATCTTCATTTTAAAGCAAGCTAAAAGTGAGCTATCATTAAGCGGGAGAGGAAACAGGATGCGTTTGTTCGCTTTGGCCAACCACACACCCCCTCCCACCCCATCCACAATTTCGCACATTTTCTCGATCCCATTCCCTTCTGAATGCCACTGACTTGGGGTTGCCAAGCCTCCAGGTCCTCCCTTGGCGCAAAGGATGAATCTCACTGGCACTGTTACAAGCAATGCCAGGGGAGAACAGGCTTGGGGGGAGAACAAGCTGTGCATGGTTCCTCCACTTACTTTCAATGCATCTTTTTTGTTTCTTTATTCAGTATAAAAACATTGGAATGGGGAATGGGTGGGGAGTCACAGTCTGTTGGACTGGGCAGAGCAGTTGGGAGATTGTTTAAGACAAAGGCAGGTTCTTTATTGTTAAGGGAATCAAGGTCAGAAGGCAGGAGAAAGGAGGTGAGAAACATATTAGCTGTGATCAAATGGCAAAGCAGACTCGATGGGCAGAATGGCCTAATTCTGCTCCTATATAATGGAACTTTGATTATCCGAAGGAAACGGGCAGGGAGTCTTTCATTTGGTTAATCAAATTCTGGATAATGGAATGCTGGATAACATAGTTTAGCCAAGTATCGGGACCTTGCTCTCTTGCTAGATAACCTGATATTCGAATAATCAAACGCCAGATAATCAAGATTCCTCTGTATGTTATGGTTCAATGGAATGGAGAGTCTTTTAAGGATGGAATAATGTCTCAAGGTGCTGAGGGCAGCCTCTATTTAGCTCAGAATCCCTACAGTGTGGAAACAGGCCATTCCACCCAACAAGTCCACACCAACTCTCCAAAGAGTGTCCACCCTGATTCACCCTCTCCCCACCATATCCCTGTAATCCTGCAAATCTCATTTCTAATCCACCTAACCTACACATCCCTGAACACTATGGGCAATTTAGCATGGCCAATCCACACTAGCCTGCACATCTTTGGACTGTGGGAGGAAACCAGAGCACCTGGAGGAAACCCACACAGACATGGGGAGAATGCGTAACTCCACACAGGCAGTCGCCCAAGGCTGGAATTGAACCTGTGTCCCTGGCATTGTGAGGCAGCAGTACTGACCACTGAGCCATCTCAGGGTATGATCCGCCAGCGACAGTCATCTCCCTGCAACTCCCAAAGTCTACACACATTGGTATCTGATACATCCCAATCCCGTAATGCCATCCTGCCTCTTCCCCAATTCACATGCAGGTGGCTTGGGAAGCAGAGATTGGCACTGTAGAGCACACCAACAGCTGGCATTTAAAGGATGTTGCATGGACAGGTACCCAGTTCACAGAGTGGATCAGGCTGTGTCCTTGCTCTTCTGGCATTCATTCACTTAGCACCTACTGGGATGGTCACATCATCTCTGCCTTGCCTTGCCTTGCCATTCCAATTAGCACAGTCATGCAACCAGACAGTCTGCCTTGTTGGGGATTACAGGAAGGATTAGTAGGAAGACTATGTCCGGATATACGGGGTCCCACCAACACGTAGAGTTGGAGTCTGGCAGCCACTGCACAAAGAGTGATCAGTGTCACTTCCATTGTGCTAGAAATGGGAAATGGTGAGTGCAAGGTAACAGAGAGAAATATGTCGCACTTAGCCTAGTGGAGTGGACAAGGTCATTGACCTTCCTGCAGCCCCACTGCTGGCCATTCCTCTGGATCTGGAGATGACACTGGGTGACAATCTTGGACCAAGCTACCAGGGTCTGGTGCATGGTCTCCTCCATTGATTCTTCAGGATGATGACACTCCTCCTTTTCACCACACCCTTGACCAGGGCACATACGTCCCTGTCAGAGAATCACGGTGCCTCGGCCCCTTCTGAGACACCTTCAGAAAATGTCCTTGACTGAGCAGATCAGCTTCAGAATGCCAGTGCTTGTCCGGGTCCATAGCAGCCCTTTAACTATGGCGAGGCCAACAGGAAAGCTTTTCATTTGTCAGCAAAGTGGCATATTATTTTGGAATGGCACGTGATTAGATGCAGATAAGATTGGACAAGAGAGATGCCTTAAGGACAGGGCGGGTAATGATGAGGCGAATTTGGTAAGATACTTCCTCAAAAGCCTCTGAATGCAGAATCTTTAAATATTTTGAAGGCAGAGGCAGCTTCTCGATTACCAGGGGATGAAACATTATTGGAGATGTGCAGGCATGTAGAGTTGAACAACCACGATCTTATTGAATGGCAGAACAAGGTAGAAGGGCTGAGTGCACTCGCCTAGTATTTTCATCTGTTTATATAGGGTAAAAAATATTACAGGGTCTCACAGTGGAGATCTCTTTAGAAAATGGAACGCACCTTAGCACTTAGTCAAGAGACATCAGACTTAGCCTGATGAATATCTCATCAATCATTCTAAAATCCATCTGGTTCACTAATGTCCTTTAGGGAAGGAAATCTGCCATTCTTACCTAGTCTGGCCTGCATGTGACTCCAGACCCACAGCAATGTGGTTGGCCCTTAACTGCCCTCTGAAATGGCCTGAGCTGCCAACTCGGTCCAAAAACAGTTATGCGAAAGTGAGGACTGCAGATGCTGGAGATTAGAGTCCAGAGTGTGGTGCTGGAAAAGCGCAGCAGGTCAGGCAGCATCCGAGGAGCAGGAGAATCAACGTTTCGGGCAAATACCCTTCATCAGGAAGTGCTTTTGTCCGAAATGTTGATTCGCCTGTTCCTTGGGATGCTGTCTGACCTGCTGCGCTTTTCCAGCACCACACTCTCAACTCAAAAGCAATTATGAATAGGGAACACCTGCTGGACTGGCCAGCATCACTGACACCACATGCCCAAAGAAAAAGAAATTGCCTTTGATGTTTCTGTGGTACCTATATGGTAAGGCAGAGGTTGGGTGGCTTGTGTTGAATTGGAGCATCTCTGAAAGAGCAGGCTATATTCCTGCATTCTTTGAAAAAGTTGCAAGTGTAAACTGGTGATGCAAAAAGAGGCAACAAGGCATCAACGATGAGAACAGCAATCTCTTCTTCACCATCATATTTAAGACCAAGAAATAGATCGAGAAACAAGGGAGAAAGATACAGTTTAAAAAGTTACAGAAGGAGAAATAAACAGAGAAAAGTTTGGATTTAGAGGGTGAAAAAATGTAAGGAAGAATGAGTTTTCATAAAATCTTGCATTTTTAATATCCTCATCAATGTACTAATTGTAGGAGTGAGGCTTTACAATTTAAATTGTTCCCTTTCTGTTCCGGGGTAACTGATTGGCACTGCACTACAGTGATCATATCGGTAAAAGGGTGCTTGCACAATTAGTTACATGGCCTAACTTTCTGCAGGAAGTTGAATAAAGGATCCATTTGCAAATCCAGCAAGACCATAAAAATTATGAAAGAGCTAAAGGTGAGATGAAACTTTTATGCAGGCAATGGTGTAACACAGTAAATTGGCCAACACATTCTGGAGATTTGCAGTTCATGGAATATCCCTTAATCCTCTGCACTTGTGGGTTGAATAGTGCATTAACAAATTATTACTTTTCCAGGAGCTTTATGTGTTTGTGCGATACATGCATGATAAGTACAGGGAATCAAATAGGTATCTAGGTGAGTGTTAAAGGCATTGACGAGTTCAAATAAACCACAAAAGCAAACCTTCATACTGGATCTGGATTGAGTCAGTGTGTGTTTTTATTTAATGCACATCTTTGGGATTGCTTTCACTTTGAGAGAGACTATTATTCACTGTGATCACTGATTTTGGGCCCCACATTCTCGATGCTCGATGATGTTCATACTGCAGGATTAATGGGATTCACCATCATCATTGAGGTTTACTGAGTGTTAATCTGCCACAGGTTATCGACAACCTTTATGATCAAGTATATGGCACAGGTCAGGCTCATTCCCCATTCCTGTGCTGTGGCAATACAAAAGCCATCTCCCACTTTATCTGGTGGTTACAGGCACACTGTGATCGCAGGGGTACAAACCTTCAGATAACTTTCAAACAAGCACCAAGATGTAACTTGATTGATAGTGAGAAAGTGTCTTCCTGTAAGATCTTACCTTCCTCTGCCTAGAGATTCACCCTTTCCACATTCCAGATAAGGGAGGAGAAAGAGGACCAACATTTCATAACTGCACAAATTGTGTGTCGACACTCAGTATACAACAGCAAGTATCATTAGATGCTAAGGTTGTACCTATCTCTGGTGTTAAAAAAGGTATAGAACATGGAGAAATAGATGGTGACATCTTGAAAAATGTCCATGTTGCAGAGGAGGAAGTGCTGGATGTCTTGAAATGCATAAAGGTGGATAAATCCCCAAGACCTGATCAGGTGTACCCAAGAACTCTGTGGGAAGCTAGGCAAGTGATTGCTGGGTCTCTTGCTGAGATATTTGTATCATTGATAGTCACAGGCGAGGTACCAGAAGACTGGAGTTGGCTAATGTGGTACCACTATTTAAGAAAGGTGTTTAGGACAAGCCAGGGAACTATAGATCGATGAGCCTGACATTGGTGGTGGGCAAGTTGTTGGAGGGAATCCTGAGGGACAGGATTTACGCATATTTAGAAAGGTAAGGACTGATTAGGGATTCAGCGTGGCTTTGTGCGTGGGAAATCATGTCTCACAAAATTTCTTGAGTTTTTTTGAAAAAGTAACAAAGAGGATTGATGATGGTAGAGCGGTGGACGTGATCTACATGGATAAATAGACAAAGTCGTTTCCCTGGGGTGGGGGAGTCCAGAAATGGAGGGCATAGGTTTAGGGTGAGAGGCAAAAGATATAAAAGAGACATAAGGGGCAACATATTAATGCAGAGGGTGGTACGCATATGGAATGAGCTGCCAGAGGAAGTGGTGGAGCTGATACAATTGCAACATTTAAAAGGCATCTGGATGGTTATATGAATAGGAAGGGTTTAGAGGGATATGGGCCAAAGGCTGGCAAATGGGACTAGTTGAGGTTGGCTTATCTGGTCGGCATGGATAGTTTGGACCGAAAGGTCTGTTTCTCTGCTGTACACCTCTATGATTCTTTGACACTCTAAAGATGAGTCTGGCCACATTACTTTGGAATACTGCAATATGCGTTCCATCTGTTTCCTTGTGCAAAAAGCATTTGAGCACAAATTGAGCCAGTATGTAAGTTCCTCTAAGGCCCAACAGAACGGTAGATCCTGTCCGATGGTTCCCTGTCTGTTCTGTCAATGTCATTTGTCACAATGCCTCAGCGCCAGAACTTTCAAACAAGCACCAAGATGTAACTTGACTGATAGTGAGAAAGTAGGCAAAAGTGAGGATTGCAGATGCTGGAAACCAGAGTTTAGATCAGAGTGGTGCTGGAAAAGCACAGCAGGGCAGGCAGCATCCAAGGAGCAGGAAAATTGATATTTTGGGCAAAAGCCCTTCAAATTCATTGCCACGGAGTGCAGTGGAAGCTGGGACGCTAAATGTCTTCAAGGCCGAGATTGATAGATTCTTGTTGTCTAGAGGAATTAAGGGCTACGGGGAGAACGCTGGTAAGTGGAGCTGAAATGCGCATCAGCCATGATTGAATGGCGGAGTGGACTCGATGGGCCGAATGGCCTTACTTCCACTCCTATGTCTTATGGTCTTATGGTCTAAATTCCCTTCAGGAATTCCTGAAGAAGGACTTTTGCCCAAAACATCGATTTTCCTGCTCCTCGGATGCTGCCTGCCCTGCTGTGCTTTTCCAGCACCATTCTGATAGTGAGAAAGTGTCTTTCTGTAAGATCTTACCTTCCTCTGCCCAGAGATTCACCCTTTCCACATTCCTCTCACATTGGTGAGATAATGCAGAGACTATCGCACACCACCTTCTGGAAAGTAGTTTTGCAAAGAATCTCTGAAGAGAGATGCAGATATTTTCTTGAGGTTTATTACGAGCAATTGCATTTTCCAGCTATTCCCAGTGACGCATTCTGAGATAAATGTCACTGCAGCTCGAGGGCCAGCAATTCGGTGGAAGGTGCTCTTTGGTCTGCCTGAAACTTGCAGTGCAAAGAGTTGTTCTGAGGGACTGTTGTAGGCTGGCACATTCCAATGGTCCAGGACTACACGCTGAAGAATGCACCAAAGCTTGGAGCAGCCACTGAAGAGATGTTTCAGAAATCGATGCTGAGGGGCTGAAAACTGCTCTTGAGCTGTGTGTCTTACAAAAGATGTACATTGTAAATGCAGAGTATTGAATAGGGTATTGAGGCACCTCAGGGTGAACAATGGTGTGCAGAAAAATATCAAATTTATTGCATTTTCTGTAATTGTCAATTTGAAATTATTTTTCCTTGGGCTATACACCTGACATAGGATGTATTTTGCAAATATTCATGCTGTGATAATTGTATTGAATGGGACGTGCAGTTGGGTGACAAGTTGAACTTTCTTTCAAATATTGTGTTATTGAAGTTGAAATATTTTGTAATGTATTGTTATGAATGTAATTACAATGTAATTTTGTAAAAACAAATACTCTTTGTGTTCCTGTATATAACTTAATATTATCATTTTATCTTTTAATACATATGTTGTGTCCAAGCAATTCTCTTTTTCATTTAAATCTTGAACTGATTGTATTACTTTTCAATAAAATCAATTTTCAGATCAATTAGTGATCAAAACATGAAGACAAATTGGATGATATTAAACATTAGGATATGAATTCTTACCTAGTTCCACATGTTGCATACATGTTAGAGTAAACCATTTTGAACACTCATTCCTTCCACCACCAGTGAATAGTAGCATCAGTGTGTACCTTTTACCAGATATGGGTACAATTACAACTTGTAAAAGACATTTTGATAAGAACATAAATTAGAATGTATGGAAGGATATGGGCCAGGAGCAGACAGGTGGGGCTAGTTTAGTTTGGGATTATATTCAGAAAGGACTGGTTGAACCATGTTTCTGTGCTGTATGAGTCTATGACTCTATGAAATGCAACAACTCACCATGACTCCTTGAACAGCACCATCTAAACCCACAGCCTCTACCATCTAGACAAACAAAGGCAGTTGGTGCCTGGAAGCAGACGGAGCTAAAAGGGGGATTGCTCATTCCTAACTGCCCTCTATGGCAGAGACAAGCTTTCTTGAATCACTGCTGTGTGTGCAGTGTACACTCAATTACAATACCATTAGGGAGAGAGTTCTATGCTAATGCCAATGAAGAAAGGTGTGTGACTCAGATAAAAACTTGCAAGTGGCGATGGAATGAATGTATAAGGTGAAATGTTGCAAAGGATGGAATATCAGAATATTTCTGCCTACATGGTGAAGAGCTTCCTGAGTGTTGTTGAAGGTGACGTCAGCCAGATAGGTGCAGAGTATTCTATCATACTTCTGATTTGTGCCTTGTATATGGTGGACAGCTTTGGGAGTCCAGAGGTGAGTTACTTGCTGTAGAATTCCTAGCTTCTGACCTGATCTTGCAGTTACAATATTTATATGAGTGGTACAGTTTTTGATCAATGGTAGCCTCCAGGAAATTAGTGCTGGACAGTTCAGTGATGGTAATGCTGTTGAATATTAAGATGAGATGGTTAGGTTCTCTTTTGTTGGAGGTGATCATTACCCAATCCTGATCTGGTTAGCCCTGAAGCTCTTGAGTTCCCTCACTAATCACCTCCATTTCCCTATTACTCTTATCTTCTACAAAACAGCTCCATGATCACATCCTCCTGATTGAGCCTTTGGTCACCTATACTGATATCCAGGTGTCAAAATTTGATTGATAATCGCTTTGTGAAGAATCTTGATAGGATATGCAATGTTAAAGGTGCTATACAAATGCAAGTTGCTCCTAGCAGCATTACAAATACTAGCTTCACATTGATAAGAATTCAGTGCATTGAACAGGGAACAATTCCTTGTGTTGTGCTTGGATTGGATTTTCTTTGGTATTGGGGTTGGGGTGGGATATAGTTTGGAGAATACACTACACCATCCAAATAATTAAATGATTAAACTCTGCTATTGTAAACCATGTCAAGCTAAAGGCTCCTGTTTTGGGGAAAGGAAAGAAAGGCCACTTGTTACTAAGACATGAGAGGATTAGAATAATCATGCTGACCCAAATATCGAATCCTACAAGGCCTTTATATTTGGTTTGTCAGTTTAATAAGTATTTACACGCATTTAGTATGATGCCTGCTGGTTTATCTTTGAAAAGCATCTCTTTTTATATTTCAATAATGCACTTGCTTAACTACCCCCGATGACAGTGACCTCACTAAACAATCAGCATCGCTTTAGACTTTTTGCCTGCTCTCATTAAAAGTACAGTTTGAACTCAGGAGCGAGCATGCTGGATTGATTTTAGATTGTAAAATGGCAGGAATCTAATCTCAAAGCCAAAGGCTGCGATTTGTCCCAGGGCCCAACTACCTGTGCGTCACAGCAAAGTTATTCTTTTATAAGTGGTTTACAGATTTAAATGAAAATTATTTCTGTTTGTAATCTTGCACGCTTGCACAGTTACAGATTATCTAAGCTGCTGAGGGTAGGGAACCATGACAACAGGGTCTGTGCTGTGATCTATCCCTTTCCTGATCCCTGGAAACTAGCCATTCAGGGCTTGTGTTTTGTTTTCAAGGGATAAGAATGGACTTTGCACAGTAACAGTAGGACAGTCTGGATTACACCCTAAAAGCAAAATACTGCAAATCTGAAACAAACACAACAGAAAGCTGGAGAAACTCAGCGGGTCTGGCAGCATCTGTGGGGAGAGAAAACAAAGTCAATGTTTCGAGTCCGCTGTGACTTTCCTTCAGAACTGAAGAACTTGCGGCGTAGGCTGGAATAAACCGCAGGGCAAATGCAGTGAGGCAGCAGTGGCCCATGGTTGTGGTAGGCCCAGAGCCAGCACTCCTGGTGATGTTGGCAAGGTGGCTGCACAGGGAACGAAGACTCATGGTGGCCCAGGGACTGGATACCTTACAGAAACCCCCAGAGACCTTAAGAAAACCTGGAGCTGTGATTGACAAGAAAGACATTATTTCTTATTTTTCTGCCTTTATATATTTCTGTCAATTGAAAAGTAAATGAATCTCGATGAAGCAATTTCTTTTTATTCATTTTGTAATTCAAAATGGTGCCAGATTGTGGTGACAAAACATTTTTCACCGTACTTTTCCAAATACATGGGACAAAAAATTGTTCATTCATTCATTCATTCATTCATTATTCATTCATTTTCAAAGCCAGCTCTTTCAGGGAGCCACCCTGGACAAAATGGCCTCCTTCTTTCTAGAGTTTCTATTCATATAGAATGTTTCACACCTTCTGGATTTTTTCAGGAGCTGTGCATCAATCTTTAATGTTTGTTCACTGCTGCGGCTTAAGAAGTGCAGCAACTCAACTTTCTACAACAAGATCCCACGAACAACAAATTGTTTCATAATTTATGGACAGGATGCTGTAGAATTTTGCTGTCCCTCCCTGAACACTGCAAGATATTTATTTATATGTTGCGTTCTGAGGAAGGGTCACCCGACCTGAAATGTTAACTCTGATTTCTCTTCACAGATACTGCCAGACCTGCTGAGCTTTTCCGGCAATTTCTGTTTTTGGTTCTTGTTTACGATATTTATTTATGTGGGCTTCACTGGCTGGGCCAGTATTTATTGCCCATCCCTAATTGCCTTTGAGAAGGAGATAATGAGCTGCCTTCATTTCATTTGGTGTAGTTATGCCCATCATGCTGTTAGGGAGGGACTTCTAGGATTTGGACCCAATGGCACGGAAGGAATGGTGATACACTTCCAAGTCAGCATGCTGAGTGGCTTGGAGGATGGTGTTCCCATGTATCTGCTGCCCTTGTCATCCTAGATAGTAGAGGACATGGGTTTGAAAGGTGGTGCCTAAGGGGACTTGGTGAATTTCTACAGTGCTCCTTGTTGAAGACTATACCAATGTATGCTGGCAGTGAAGGGATTGAATATTTGTAAATGTTATGCTGATCAAATGGGATGCTGTGTCCTGGAGTGTAGTTGGAGCTGCACTCATCCAGGGAAGTGGGGAGTATTCCATCACACTCCTGACTTGTGCCTTGTAGATGATAGAAAGGGTTTGGGAAGTCAGGGGGTGTGTTACTCGCTGCAGGATTCTTAGCCTCTGACCTACTCTTGTAGGCATTGTATTTGTATAGCTTCTGTTTTAAGTTTAACACCCAAGATGTTGATAGTGGCAGATTCAGTGATGGTAATGTCACTGAAAGTCAAGTAGTGGTGGGTAGATTCTCTCTTGCTGGAGAGATTCATTACTTGGCACTATCCAGAAAGTGTGGTACAAATGTTTCTTGCCACTTGTTAGCTTAAGTCTGGAAATTATCCCAGCCTTATTGTATTTTGACATGGATTCCTTTGGTATTTGAAGATTCCTGAATGGTGCTGAGCATGTGCAATCATCAGAAAATGTCCCCAAGTCTGACCTAATGATGGAGGCAGTGTCTTGGTAATGCAGCTGCAGATGGCTGGGGCTCAGATACCAACCTGAGGAACACATGCAATGAATTCCTGGAGCTGAAGTGACCGACTTTCAACAACACAGCCATCAATCTTTGTGCTCGGTATAACTCCAACAAATGGAGGTTTTTCCGCTAATTCCCATTGACTCCAGTTTTGCTTGACCTCCTGACTCTACAAATGCAGCCTTGATGTCAAGGGCTGTCACTCTCCTTGTTCTCCCCCCCCCCCCCCCCAGAATTCAGCTCCTTTGTCCATGTTTGCACCAAGTTTGTAATGAGGTCAGGAGCTGAGTGGTCCTAGTGGAGACCAAACTGAGCATCAGTGAGCAGGTAATTGCGAAGCAAGTGCTGCACGATGTCAGCACTGATGGCATCTTCCATGACTTTTCTGATAATCATGAGTAGATAGATGGTGGGTGATGGACCAGGTTGGATTTGTCCTGCCTTTATGTACAAGATGTTCCAGGGCAATTTTCCAAATTGTATGACATATGTAGCTGTATTGGAACATGTTGGCTCAGAGTACAGCACAAGTCTTCAGCTCTATTGTTGGAATATTGTCAGAACCCATACCCTTGCAGTTGCTAGTAGCTGTAGCCAATTTCTCAGTATCATATGGAGTGAATTGAATTGGTTGAATGCTGGTATCTCTGATGCCGGTGACCTCTGGAGGAGTTCAAAATAGATCATCCACTCACCACTTCTAGCTGAAGGTCATTGCAAATACTTCAGCCTTATATTTTGCACTGATGTGTAGAACTCTCCCATCTTTAAGGATGAGGGTATTTGTGGAGCATCCTCCTCTTCCAGTGTCCACCTCTATTCACCATTGGACGTGTCATGACTGCAGAGCTTAGATCTGACCCATTGATGGTAGAATCACTTTGCTTTGTCTATCACTTGCTGCTTATGATGTTTGGAACGCAGATAGTCCTCGTTGGTCGCTTCACCAGGTTGATGCCTTAATTCTTTAGGCTTGCTGGGCATGCCCTTCTTTGAACCAGGGTTGAGCCCCTGGCTTGACATGGCAACTTACCAAATAGACATAGCTGCTCTGTACTAACCTTGCATACCTGATTTTGTTCCATAAACCTTGCCTCCTTGAGATCTACCAATTTCAGTTTTGGAATGTTCCATTGACTCTCAGATCAAAGTTCCGGAGAATGTTCCAGATTTCTCAAATTGTCTGTGTGATGAAATGCTTCCTTGTATCAAGACTAAATGGTGTAGCTCTAACTAAAAGGTTTGTTCTGTTCCTCTGGACTCACCAGTGGAACTGGTTCTCTCTATCTACCTTCTCAACCCCTTTAATTGTCTTAAACATCTCAATTAGATAACCTCTTAATCCTCTAAACATCAAGGAGGCCTAATCTATGTAACCTGTTCTCATAGTGTAATCCTTATAGCCCTGGCATTGTTCTGGTAAATCTGCACAGCAGCCAACATGTCCAACTGATGTGAGGACCTTTGTGGTACAGTGGTTGTGTCGCTACCTCTGAGCCAAGAGGCTTGGGCTCAAGTCCCACCTGCTTTAAGTTGTGTTACAATAGGTTGTTTTAACATATCTATCCTAGTGAAGCGCAATATCTAAAATGAATGCAGTCAGACCGATAGCCAAAGTTTTATGTAACCATAACACAATTTCTATCTTTTGTTTACTTCAACTCCCTTGAGATAAGGTTAATGTTGGATCAGCCTTCTAAATGATTATTTGTGCCTATCCACTCGCCAAATCTAACTCTAGCATTTGTCTTGCCAATAGCAGACTGGAGCTAGGGGCATAACCCGAACTGCTCCTCATCTGGGCATGTTCAGTTCTGGGTAAGTCAGTAAGTAGCCAGGGGTTAGGGTACGGTCTGTTTAAACGCAAAGGGGTTAATGAGCTGTATCAAAAGAATAGAATAACAATTGTAGCATCTGCTGCCTGCATGGTGGCACAATGACTATCACTGTTACCTCACAGCAATCAGGGATCCAGATTCATTTCTAGCTTGAGTAATAGTCTGATATTCTCCACATGTCTGTGTGGGTTTCCACTCCATGGTCCAGCTTCCTTCCACAGTCCAAAGAAGTGCAGGTTAGGTGTATTGGCCACGCTAAATTGCCCATAGTGTCCAGGGGTGCGCAGGCTAGATGGATTAGCCTTAGGAATTGCCTTGGGTGGGGTCTGGGTCTGTGTGGGATGCCCTTTGGAGGCTTAGTGCAGACTCAATGGGCCAAATGGCCTCTCTCTGCACTGTAGGGATTTTATTGTAAGATCTGGAAGGTCAATGCTGTTTCAACATTCTATTGGAGCAGGAGAATCGACATTTCGGGCATAAGCCCTTCTTCAGGAATGAGGCTGGTGCGCCAAGCGGGCTGAGATAAAAGGTGGGGGGGGGGGGGGGGGGGGGCGGAATTTGGAGGAGGGGGCGCTGGGAATACGATAGGTGGAAGGAGGTGAGGGTGAGGGTGATAGGCCGGAGAGGGGGTGGGGGCGGAGAGGTCGGGAAGAAGATTGCGGGTCAAGAGGGCGGTGCTGAATGCGGGGGTTGGGACTGAGATAAGGTGGGGGGAGGGGAAATGAGGAAGCTGGAGAAATCTACATTCATCCCATGTGGTTGGAGGGTTCCGAAGCGGAAGATGAGGCGCTCTTCCTCCAGGCGTCATGTGGCCAGGGTCTGGCAATGGAGGAGGCCAAGGACCTGCATGTCCTTGGTGGAGTGGTAGGGGGAGTTAAAATGTTCAGCCACGGGGTGGTTGGGTTGGTTGGTGCGGGTGTCGCAGAGGTGTTCCCTGAAGCGTTCTGCAAGTAGGCGGCCTGTCTCCCCAATGTATAGGAGGCCACATCGGGTGCAGCGGATACAGTAAATGATGTGTGTGGAGGGGCAGGTGAACCTTCCATACCTGTTGCAAATTCACCTGCACTCCACCAAGGACATGTAGGTCCTTGGCCTCCTCCATCGCCAGACCCTGACCCTGACGCCTGGAGGAAGAGCGCCTCATCTTCTGCCTAGGAACCCTCCAACAACACGGGATGAATGTAGATTTCTCCAGCTTCCTCATTTCCCCACCCCTCACCTTATCTCCGTCCCAACCCCCGGATTCAGCACCGTCCTCTTGACCTGCAATCTTCTTCCCGACCTCTCCACGCCCCACCCCCACCCCCACATCCTCTCCGGCCTATCAGCCTCAACCTCACCTCTTTCCACCTATCGTATTCCCAGCGCCCTTTCCCCAAACTCCCCCCCCTCCCTCCCCCCCAACCTTTTATCTCAGCCCGCTTGGCACACCAGCCTCATTCTTGAAGAAGGGCTTATGCCCAAAATGTCGATTCTCCTGCTCCTCGGATGCTGCCTGGCCTGCTGCGCTTTTCCAGCACCACACTTTTCAACTCTGGTCTCCAGCATCTGCAGTCCTCACTTTCTCAACTTTCTATTGTACTTGTAGCTCTAACCCTGTCCATGCAACTCTTCAGTCAGCTGACTGGACCACAGAGCCAAGATGCTGGTTATTTCTGTCTTTGAATTACCATTGGTTTATTTCGAAAAGGGCTTGGGTACTAATTGAGAAAACTTTACTTTTCTGTTTCTTTGGGCAATAATCTAACATTCAGAGTTGATCTGGAGATCTCTGATTTGAATTTGAATAAGCTAGAAAGTAGCAACTGAATCCTAAGATTTCCAGAAGAGATTTTTAGGTTGCTCACAGACATCTCTTCAGTCTGTTAGCTTAGTTGCTGTAACTTGTCATAGTTTGAATCTTGGGGAATTTTAACTGTGATCTCTTTTCTTGGCACTGACAAAGATTAGAGAGACATTCTCATTGATAACAGTTTTAAGGTAAGTTCAGGCCAAATATGGCCCTGTGGAAGTTAATCCCAGTGCTTATCCCTATTATAACCAGAGTGGAGGGAAATGATACCACTGCAGCCTGTATTCATTCATGGGATGTGAGTGTCACTGATTATTTACTGCCCATCCCTAATTGCCCAGAGGGCAGTTAAGAATCAACCATATTGCTGTGGATCTGGAGTCACATGTAGACCAGACTGGGCAGTTGATTTACTTCCCTGAAGGGAATTTGCGAATCAGATGTTTTCCACAACAATTGACAATGGACTCATTGTCATTATCAGACTCTTAATTCCAGATTTAAAAAAAAAATTGAATTCAAATTCCACCACATGCCATGATGGGATTCAAACCTGGGTCCCCCGAATATTACCCAGGCCTCTGGATTAACAGTCTAGTGATAATGCCATCACCTCCCCCTTGTATGTTTTTGTATGTTCTCTAATCCTTTATGTTTCAATAAGGTCACCTCACATTCTTCTACATTCCAATGAGTACAGGCTGAAGCTACTCAGCTTCTCCTCAACATAAACAGCAACGCAATAATGACCAGGTAATCCGTTTTTGTGATGTCGATGGATGTTTTAATAAAATATATTGGATCAATAGCTCCCTGGACTTCTTTGAACCAATATGATGGTATATTTTGCACCAACCTGCTGGGACCTCAGTTTAATTTGGTTTATTCCTTCAATACTTCACTGGAGTGTTAACCTTCACTTTGTATTCAAAGCATAAGGTAGGTTTGAATTGAGAGCCTTGTGACTCAAAGACAAAAGTACTATAAATGGTACTTCAGCTAACATATTGCACCTACTGTTAAAACAAAACATTCCTTTGCAAATGCTGTACAAAATTTGTTCAGTTATATTTCATTCAGCATTTGTTGAGGGGAGAAATATTAAATTGAAACAAATTATATTCAAGCTCAAAATCTTTCTTTAAACATCACGACTGCAGCCTGTTTAAGTTCGGTGGTATGATACATGCCTGTAGCAATTAATTTTAAAAACAAATGGTCTTCGCCGCTTATTTTGTACTTTGACATTTGAACTTTCCCTTCAAGTTCCTTATCCACAATTATTGAAAAGGGTTTGAGTGTGTTATACATATAGCATTAATTTACATGCCTTGGAAGCCTAAAATTTTAATATTCCTTTGCCTATCTCCATAAGGAAATTGCATCGAAGGTCATTGAATATGTGCAGATGCTTTTCATAAACTAATGGAATTACTGCTTCAACCTGGAGAGATTAGTCTGGGCCAAAAGTGCATCTCTGTAAGGGTGAGAGAGCAAAGTTCAGGGTTCATTTCTCATACATATTATTCATCTGCTTAATAACATAATAGCATGCATATATTATACAGCCAGATGCTGTCTGACCTGCTGAGTATTTGCAACATTTTCTGCTTTTATTACTCTGCCATGACCTTGGTCTTGAAGAACACAGGACATAACTTTATTCTGCCACTGAAGGCATGTTTCAGATCGGAAATTCAGTCCCAACGCAGATCATGGATTTCCAAGCACTTTGTTTTGTCATCAACAATTAATAGCTAGTACAAGATATCTGATTTTTAAAAAAAACAATAGCATTCACAGTTCAGTTACAATTATAAAAGTAACACAATGTCTGGGTTCAAGTCCTACCTGTTCTCCTTTTGTGTTTGACATGTCTGAGCAAATTGATTAAAAATACCTATTCGTAACATTTTCTCACCTGCATGTACCATGTATGTGTGCTTTTATGTATATAATTTGTCATATATCTATGCAAGAAATAAGAAAATATTGCATATATGTATGAGCAGTTCCTGACTTAGAAATATCCAACTTAATGAACACTGGACTTAATTATATTATTATTAATTTTAAGGATTGAGCATATGATCATTGACTCGTACTTAACAAATATTTTGTACTGAACTGTACTGTGTTCCAACCTGTGTACAAATCAGTTTACCCTGGAATGAAATCAGTTTGTAATCTGGGGACTGCCTATCGAATACTTCCTAACTGTAGGATATCTCAAAGTGCTTTACAGCAGTATGTGTATATTTCCAGAATTGGTCTTTTGCACATCCCTAATTTTACTTGTTCCATTATTGCCACGCCATGTCTTCAGTTGCTATGACAACTCTCCATCTCTTTCTCTTCTTTAAGCACTTCCTATAAACCTACCTCTGTGACCAGGCTTTTTGTCATCTGTGCTATTATGTCCTTATGTGGCTTAGTGTCAACCTTTCTTTGATGGTCACTCCTATCAAGGGTGTTGAAATTGTCACTGCTAAAGATGCTGCCTGAAACTGAGTTGTTGTTACAATAAGTTCTAATGTCTATCCTGGTGAGGAGGATGACCATAGATCTCGGAGCAGAATTAGGTTTTTCAATCCCATTGGGTCTGCTCTGCCATGTTTCTCAACTCCATTGTCCCATTTCCTTCTTATAACGTTTGATCCCCTTACTAATGAATCTATCTCTGCCTTGAAGACACTCAATGACTTGACCTCCACAGCGTTCTGCGGCAACGAGTTCCACGATTCTGCTTGAAGAAATTCCTCCTCATCTCAATTCTAAAGGGTCGATCCTTTACTCTGAGGCTGTGCTCTTGGGACCCAGTCTCTCCTAATAATGGAATCATCTTCTCCGCATCCACCCTATCCAGGTCTCTCTGTTTTCTGTAAATTTCAATAAGATTGACTCTCATCCTTCTAAACGCTATTGAGTACAGAACCCAGAGTCCTCACTCACTCCTCATATGCCAACCTTTCTTCCCTGAGATCAGTTTTGTGAACCTCCTCTGAGTGCCTCCAAGGCCAGCATGTCTTTCTTTAGATACAGGGCCCAAAACTGCTTGCAATATTCCAAATGCTTCGCATTTAGATTAGATTAGATTACTTACAGTGTGGAAACAGGCCCTTCGGCCCAACAAGTCCACACCGCCCCGCCGAAGCGTAACCCACCCATACCCCTACATCTACCCCTTACCTAACACTATGGGCAATTTAGCATGGCCAATTCACCTGGCCTGCACATCTTTGGACTGTGGGAGGAAACCAGAGCACCCGGAGGAAACCCACGCAGACACGGGGAGAACGTGCAAACTCCACACAGTCAGTCGCCTGAGGCGGGAATTGAACCCGGGTCTCAGGCGCTGTGAGGGAGCAGTGCTAACCACTGTGCCACCGTGCCGCCCAGTGATGCTTTTAGATTCACCCAACATTTGATATTAGGAAGATGGTGAGGTTGTAACAGCAAGAGCTATGTGGCAGTGAGGAAAAGACAGGTGTCCTACTCCTGTAAGCAAATTGCTGAAGGCTACAACTGGAGCCAGTCTTTTCACATGCACGTATGTATTTATAGAGAAACAGGTTACAAGCATACAACTTCTAGTCAGGGTTCCTGTGGCACAGTGGTTGTAGTCTTGTCTCTGGGCCAGAAGTTCTGAGTTTGACTCCAACCTTCCAGCCCAACACCAAAGTTTCAGCATTTGTTCATTTATGGGAGCTCAATAATAGTAGGTTTCCTTGGTAGACAGGATCTGTCCCTCAATATTTGTGGGTGATATGCAGCTCCATAAACACTTAAGAAGCTTGACATGATTCAGGACAAAGCAGGCCACTTGATTGACACAACAGCCACAAACATCCACCACTGATACTCAGCAGCAGCATGTACTATCTACAAGATGCACTGCAGAAGATCAGCAAAGATCCTTAGACAGCACCTTCTGGACCCACAACCACTTCCTTCTCGAAAGACAAGATTAACTGGTACATGGGAACACCACCATCTATAAATTCCCCACCAAGTCACTCACCGACCCTACTTGGAAATATATCATTGTTCCTGCAGTGTCATTGGATCTAAATCCTAAAATTCCCTCCCTAAGGGCATTGTGGGTCAACCACTAGCATATAGACTGCAGTGGTTAGAACATAAGAACAGAAGGAAGTAAGAACTAGGAGCAGGAGTAGGCCATCTGTCCCCTCGAGCCTGCTCTGCCATTCAGTAAGATCATGGTTGATCTTTTCCTAGCCTCAGCTCCATTTACCCACCCTCTCGCAATAACCTTTGATTTCTTTACTGTTCAAAAAATTATCTTAGCTTTAAAAACGTTCAATGAGGAAGCCTCAACCACTTCACTGGGCAGGGAATTCCATAGATTCACAACCTTGAAGAAGTTCCTTCTCAATTCAGTCCTGAACCTGCTCCCCCTAGTTTTGAGGCTTTGCCTTCTTATTTCTAGTTGCACCTGCTAGTGGAAACATTGTCTCTAATTCTATCCTATCTATTCCCTTCATAATTTTATATGTTTCAGTAAGATCCCCCTTCATTCTTCTAAATTTGAATGAATATAATCTCAGTCTACTCAGTCTCTCCTCATAAGCCAACTCCCTCAATTCCTAGTGAACCTCCTCTGCACCCCCTCCAGTACCCTCTCTCACGTAAGGAGATCAAAACTATACGCAGCATTCCAGATGTGGCCTTACCTACACCCTATCCAGCTGCAACATAACCTCCCTGCTTTTAAACTCAATCCCTTTAGTAATGAAGGACAACATTCCATTTGCCTTCCTAATAACCTGTTGCATCTGCGACCAACCCTCTGTGATTCATGCACAAGGACACCCAGGTCCCTCTGCACAGCAGCGTGCTGCAGTTTTTTTTACCATTTAAACAATAATCCTTTTTACTGTTAGTCCAACCAAAATGGATGACTTCACATTTATTAACATTGTACTCCATCCGCCAGACCTTTGCCCACTCACTTAAACTATCTATGTTCCTCTAAACAATTTCACAGTCCTTGGGCGGCACGGTGGCACAGTGGTTAGCACTGCTGCCTCACAGTGCCAGAGACCTGGGTTCAATTCCCGCCTCAGGCGACTGACTGTGTGGAGTTTGCACGTTCTCCCTGTGTCTGTGTGGGTTTCCTCTGGGTGCTCAGGTTTCCTCCCACAGTCCAAAGATGTGCAGGTCAGGTGAATTGGCCATGCTAAATTGCCCGTAGTGTGAGGTTAGGGGTAGGGGTATGGGTGGGTTACGCTTCGGCGGGGCCGAAGGGCCTGTTTCCACACTGTAAGTAATCTAATCCTTTGCACAATTTGCTCTACCATTCATTTCAACTCCAAATGTTCTATGTAAGCTTCAAGCAGGCACCTCACCAACACCTTCTCAAGGGCATCAAGGAGCAGGCAATAAATGCTGGCCAGCCAGTGATGCCCAAACAAACTTCAAAATAAATCTGAATTTATTGCATATTATCAGCTTTTTTTTTCATTTATTGTGTCTTTATTAATAACAGTGGTTATCTAAAATGTAAAAAGTCATGTCTGGTAGAAAGGTTTGACCTTGATTCTGCTCCTGACATGGTAATGTTGCCAATTATACGCAAATAAGAAAAATGTTTACATGGATGGAGTTCAGCTGATCATCCTTAATTCAAGACGAGTCCGACTGTTACACTCATCCCCTTCCCTCTGCAAGTGATAGAAGTCATTCCACATTTGTTTTGAGATTATATGTTTGCGAGGAACACTCGTCCATCTTTTCAAATCTCATCATTGCCTCGCCACCCTCTCTCTCTTTGTCACTCTCTCTCTCACACACATAAAATCATAGTATCAATGTGGAAGCAGGCCATTCGGCCCATCAGGTCCACACTGACATTCCGAAGAGATCTCACCCAGACCCAACCCCCCCACCGGCTGTAACCCTGCATTTCCAATGGCTAATCCACATAGCCTGCACATCCCTCTCCTCCGAGCTTATCAGCATTTGTGGTACCCACCACTTCTGGCTTCTTGCCATTCCCAATTTTTATTACTCCACCATCAGCTAACTGGGTTCTGAGTACTGGAATTCTTTTCCTATGTACCGCTTTCTCCTCCTTTAAAGGCTTTCCTAACACCTACCTCCTTGACAAAGCTCTTGGCCTAATATTTCCTTACTTGGCTTAGTATGAACGAATAATGCTCCTTTGGAAACCCTTGGGACTAGTTATTTTGTCACAGGTGCCGTGGAAGTGCAAGTTGTTGTCAAGTGGAAAATATGTGTGTGGTTTTCAAACACCTCTCCTTTGAGACAAAGGCCAGCAGTCTTTTCAATATTCTGTTTGATCCTGTCACTGGGCTCGATGCGTATCGTGAATGTAGGATGAGCTCAGCGATCTAACCACACTGCACAAAGCTGCTGCATTTACCTCCATTCTCTCTCAACCTCAATGACCACCCATGTATCAGAGAGGTTCACATAGTATCGATGTTTACCACTGCCTTCACTGTTCTCCTGAACAGATTCGACTGGCTGCAGAAAATTGTTTCCAAGGAATTTGGGCTGTGGTTGACAGAGTCGTCATGGAAACACAAGGGAAATGTGAAACAACTTCACAGAGGCCAGTGTCCCATCACTAAGTCACCCTTTATTTACATGTGCACAGTACATGGACTCTATCCAACCAACTCAAAGCCAGTCCTTAGACTGAGGAGATCATCTGAATCGCCTGTCTTTTTTTTCTATCTATGAACTTGGAATTCTGTGTAAGGAAGATAGTTGACTATTAAAGCACCAGAGCTGTGCACATCCCCATCCTTATTTGGATCTTCACCAACCAAGCTTTCCTGCAGAATTTACTGTATGGCTTTCAGGAGCATGAACCCTAGCTGTGTTTCCCACTTCTGAGACCAACTCAGCCAACCAAGTCATTATCAATGAGGAATTGAGCCTTCTGGATCTCCATAATTCAGTACTCCAATAAACAGATAATTTATTAGCTAATGCATGAGAGGAGCCAACATGTGGCTTAGGAAATCCCTTCAATAAAAACAAAATCAGGAGAACTGCAACTTTACTGAGTTCAACATTACACAATATAAAGTAATTCAACAGAAACATATCCTTGAAGCCCTTTTTTATCGAGACATGTAACAAAAAAACTGAACAAATGCTTAAGTTGCATGTCCAATATGAAAGGCATACACTGATTTGGGGGAAAATGTACACAAAAAGTTTTTAAAAAACACATTTAAAACATAGAACAAATCCGAAGTGCGACACGAACACACAATTCCTGGTTTAGGGAACCACCACTTTATCCATTAAGCCACTGTGGCCACTCCCCTGTTTATTCTTTTTCTCTTACACACAGTCCCACACTGATCCAATTCTCAAGATAGGCAAAACACCCAAGTGGCCAGTGACAAGCAGTGCCCTTCTCATCAAAGGGCAATGCTGGAATCCCCTGCTTATTTTTATTAACCCCCACACTACCGCCTAACTGCGGTAGTACTTATTTTGCCCCAGCACCCATGGTGTGTGTATATAGGTGTGAGACACAGTGAGAAACACAAGGTGCACGACTCTTTATTCCATTTCCAACTCTCCTGTTTATTTTTTTTTAAAGGGCAGTGCTGTGTGATCAGACACTCCCGTTCTTTTTTTTCTTTCTTCTTTTTTTCAGACACTCCTGTTCTTTTTCTTTTTTTTTATTTTCCTTACCCCCACACTAGCGCCTAGCTGCGGTAGTGCTTATTTTTCCCCCAGCACCCATGGTGTGTGTGTGTGTGTAGGTGTGAGACACAGTGCGAGACACAAAGTGCACGAATCTCCTGTTTATTTATTTATTTATTTTTTCTTTTTTCCCTGTCACAGAAATGGTCCAATCTCTCCAGAAGGGAAGGAAACACTCAAGTGGCCAGTCACAACTCCAGGGTGTTGGTGGAGACCGCGTGCTCCTTCTCCAAGGACACCCGGACTCTAACGTAACCCCGGGGTCCTGCGTAAATTTCTTTTTTTTTATACACTGAGCCAATCGTCCACACAATGGGGGGAAAAAACACCCGAGTGGCTAGTGACAAGCACTGCCCTTCACATCAAAGGGCAAACACTTCTGTTTATTTTTTTTAAATTTTTTTTTCTTCTTTTACCCTGACACTACCGCAAATCCCCTGTTAAAGAAAAAAAAAATTATATTTAACCCCCACACTACCGCCTAGCTGCGGTAGTGCTTATTTTTCCCCCAGCACCCATGGTGTGTGTGTGTGTGTAGGTGTGAGACACAGTGCGAGACACAAAGTGCACGAATCTCTTGTTTATTTTATTTTTTTTCTTTTTTTTTTCTTTTTTTAGGGAAGGGTAACAATCACCCTTTTTATATGTTTTTTTTTATCAATGGGGGGGAAAAACACCCGAGTGACCAGTGACAAGCACTGCCCTTCACATCAAAGGGCAATGCTGTGTGATCAAACAGTGAAGGGGAGGGTAGGGAAACATTCTTGTTTATTCTTTTTTTTTATATTTAACCCCCACACTACCACCTAGCTGCGGTAGTGCTTATTTTTCCCCCAGCACCCATGGTGTGTGTGTGTGTGTAGGTGTGAGACACAGTGCGAGACACAAAGTGCACGAATCTCCTGTTTATATCTGTCAGCCAGGGCTCCCTGATTGGTCCAAGTTAACCAAGCCAATCAATGATCTCATAGTCAATGAGATCCACGTGGCTCTGGTTCCAATCACTACAAAATAATCATCAGTTTATGGACTACCTGAGGAATTTTGCTACAATTGGATTTACCTTGTCATTTGAGACGATGGGCTAACACAGATATTATTGAATGGCAAGAGTAGTGTAGTGGCTATGTTACTGGATGGGTAATACCAGTTCAAATGTAACAATGGGATTGAAGTTCAGTGATTTTAATAATTTTGGAATAGAAAGCTAGTATTTGCAATGGTGATCACAAAATTCGCAGATCATTATTTGAAAAAAATCCATCTGGTTCCCTAATGCACATTAGGGAAGGCTGGAGGTCAGTTAGTTCAATTGGCTGACCAACTGGATTACAATGCAGAGTGATACTAACAGCATGGATTCAATTCCAACACCAGTTGAGGTTATCATGACCCAATGTTCCTTCTCAATCTTTCCCCTTAACTAAGGCATGGTGATCCTTGGGCTAAGCCATCACAAGTTGTCTCTCTCATGAGACAGTAACACTTTGGTCTGGTCGGACTATGCTGACTACCTTTAGGGAAAGAGATCTGCCATCCTTACCAGATCTGACCTACATGTATCTTCAGACCCACAGGAAAGTGGTTGGCTCTGACATTGCTAACAGAGCCAATCAGGTACCTGCTATAATCCACATAAGCTGCAGCAGACCAAGAGAATGACTCATCAACATCTTCTTAAAGGGAAATAGGAATGGACAACAATCATGCCAGTGATGCCTATATATTGAGAATTAATAAAAGAACAAAGTACTTTTGAGAGATTTGTTTGGAATATGCAAATAGGGCTGTAGGGTTCACAACTTATATCACTTAATGTGTATTAATACTAAGTATATAAATAGAAGGCAATCGTTTATTTATTTTCTTTTTAATCAACGAACACCCATTAAAAGCTCCAGTACCTGGGATGATCTGATTGTAAGGGAACCAACCCATTTATCAGATTGGTGGCACTAAACCAAAATGTTACTGTGACTGATTTAGATATTCTGGTGCCTGAAGGAGAGTTCCCTGTGGAGGAATACCCACATTCACCACATTACCATTAATTAATGTTAAACCCAACTATAGAAGCATTTGAGTTTCTCAGCAGATGCAACAACATGGGTGGGAACGCCCAACCAAAGGTCTTCATTTTGTGTGTGTGTGTGTGTGTGTGTGTGTGCATGTGTGTGTGTATATGTGTGTATATATAAGTGTGTATTTATGTATGTGTGTGTGTATGTGTGTTTGTATGTGTGTGCGTGTGTGTGCGTGTGTATATAAGTGTGTGTTTATGTGTATATGTTTATGTGTGCGTGTGTTTACATGTGTGTGTGTGAACACACATGTGTGTATGTTCTGCATGTGTGTGGACGTGTGTGCGTGCATGTGTGACTGTGTGTATGTGCACGCACACATGTGTATGTATGTTGTGTGTGTGTATGTATGTATGTTGCATGTGCGTGTGCTAGCCCCTTCAATACAGAGTTCACTCTTGCCTCAGCTTTCATTCCTCAGTCACTGTTACCAGCATTCCTCTGGTTTTTGATTGTATTTATGGCCACTTAATCCGTGCCACCGGCCAAGGTTCAAATATATCTCCAAATATTGATCAGGGCTGGCCTCTACGAAATTCAGATGAAAAAGGCCTTGGACTTTGACCCTTAAATAGGAAATGAATTTCAATCCAATAGACTGATGAGGAGAGACTGGCTGCCTGGGTTGTTGGCAGCACGAAAAAAAATCAATGGCACTGTGTTAATGATGCACAATTTATTGGGCTGAAGCCATTTTAATATTGTAATGAATGTTGGCCATGATGGGATCGTACCACATTGTGTGCTCAGGGAACTGCAGTATATCACAAAATGCAGCATCTATCTTGATGCTTTTTAAATGTGTCCGTTTTTCATTTAGAAATAATCAAGCCACATGCACTTCCTGGACATTGTGCTTTATTCCTTTGAATACATGCTCCAGGCCAGTGCAAGATTTATAAACATAAAAGGTGGGGGAGGGGGGTGTCTGACTCTACAATATGTCCTGCAGCTTACAGAAATCCATTTCTCATCCATGCTTACAAAAGAAAATTGATATTTGCGCACATGATGGATCTTCTCAAGAAAGGGGAAAGCAGTATGGGGTTGGGGGAAGTATGCTCAAGGCTAAGAGAGACAGATTTTTAATCAGTAAGACAATCAAGGATTATGGGGAAAATGGAATTGAGGATTATCAAAACAGTCATAATCTCATTGAGCAGGAGAGCAGTCTTGATGGGCTGAATGGCTTACATCTTGTAGGCTCTGACCTGACATGGCATTAAACAAATGTTTGGTGGAGTAGGCACTAAAATAAAACAAAGACATGTGGAAGTTGGAGATCTAAAACAGAAGCAGAAATTGCTGGAGAAACTCAGCAGGTCTGGCAGCATGGGCGATGAGAGAAAACAGAGTTAATGTTTCAAATCGAGTGACACTTCTTGAGAACTGGACCCAGAACATTATCTCTGCTTTGTCTTCCCAGATGCTACTAAGCTTGCTGAGTATCTCCATCAATTTCTGTTTTTGTATTGGTAGGATAGATATGGACAAGATGTTTCCAACTCAGGGAAGACCAGAACTGGTGACTATAAATTTACCATAGCCACTAATAACTAAAAATCACTAAAAAAAAGGGAATTCAGGAGAAAAGACCTTACCCAGAAAGTGTGGAGAATGTGGTACTTGGGGGTAGTTCAGTTGAGTAGTATAGATGCACTTGAGAGAAGATTACATAAAGACATGAAGGAGTAAGTAATTGAAGAAGATGGTAACAAAGTGAGGTAGAAGGAGACTCGTGTGGAACATAATCATTGTCATGGGTGCAACAGGGGGATGACCCGCTATTTTGTAGATAGTTGGCACAGACTCAATGCAAAGTTGTGTTGAATTCCATATTTGCTTCAGGCTGATGTACAGGCATGAGAGGCTGACATGTTTAAACAGATGATAAAAACTTGTATTTTTTTTAACAAGGTTACTGCTGGTGGATAGAAACCTATATTCCCAACAGTTTAGGAGGGCATTTGAAGCACCTTTCAAATGCACTACTTGCAGAATATCAGAGGAACAGAGGTGGGAGTGAGACTTACTGAATTGATTTTTCAAAGTGCTGGCACATTCATGAAGAACTGAATGGCCTCCTATATCGTGGGATTCTACTGTTTCTTGGAAAAGAGTTGTTTTTCATCAGCACAATAGAGTCTTTGAAAGCCAAATCGATAAAAGTAATTGAAATGGTTTAAGGTCCAATGATGTAATAATCCTCTAAAAGAGGAATAAAAGGTCTCTAAAGCTCTCTTGCTCTCTCTCTCTGTAAACAGTGCAACTGTATGTGGGCATGTCTGGAAAATGTTTACTGAGAAACAACCTTGTGCTGAAATGATTGGCAAATATTTTAATTCCTTTGCTGTATTTTCTTAGCAAGTACTTCGTAGCCACCAGAGACAGACCACACGCTGCATTTGCTCTATAACCATGTGTGGAGTGCCAAATTGTTTTACTTGAAAACTACAGCCTAGAAACTTGGTTACCCAGTGCCCATGTGTTTTTTCAGGTGATGACTGACTTTTGGAGCTCCCAATCTAGTGATCCGGACACACAAGCAAACTTCCAACAAGAAGTAGGGTAGCATAGTGGCTCAGTGGTAAGCATGGCTGCCCCACAGCACCAGGGACCTGGGTTCGATTCCTGGGAGTCCATAATTAGGCATTGCAGTTTCAGAATAAGACAATGGCCATTTAGGAATGAGTTGAGTAGAGGAATTCTCTTCACTCAACACTGTGAGTCTTTGGAGCTCTTTACTTAGATGCTAAGTTGTTGAGAACATTTAAGAAAGAAGTTGATAGGCTTTTGAATTGAGAGATATGGGGATAGTGCCGTAAACTAGCAGAAGATTAGCCATGATTGTATTGATTGGCAAAGTAGGTGACATGGCCTAGTCCAGTTCCTATTGCTAGTGGAAGATGGACAAGGTCTGGTTAGTTTCCTCAACATGCCCGCTATCTTTCAGCATTGCTCCAACTAAGGGACTTTATCGTTTGCTGTCACTCGGCTGACTGACTTAACCTTCTTCCAAAAGGACAGGTAGCAGTGCACAGTCGGTACCTGTTACCTTTCCCTCCTTGACCTACACTCAAATCTTCAGCCTGGTCTTTGTTCGATTTCTAAACGACAAGTCATGGCAGAGAGCACACAATCACATAGCTGGAAAATAAAGCATGATTTATATTTACAGGACGCTTACGTTTTATGTTAATGAACCTGGAGATTTATGGGAATAATTAGAGAATGTCTACATTATCATATAATCCAAGCTAAATGATGTTTAAAGATTATTTGCTTGCTGTGATGTTAAGGGAGCACTAATGATAACGATTTATTGGAAGTGGAGTGAGAAATTTAAATATTTGCTTGGAATTATAGGTCCCCCATTACATCAGTGGTCAATTTTATAGTCCCTATAATGTAAGAATTAATTTTTAAAAAATAATTCCTTCAAATAGCCATTTAATCAGTTTTGACTAATGTTGATTTAAATAAGTGTGTTTATTGCAGAGAGGGAAAGGAGTAATGATCTTTGGCTTGATATAGTTGATGTCAAAATATTGGAACAGTGATGTCAGACTGATCTTTATTCTCTAGGTTTCAATCTAGTTTACATTGTCGGAATGGATGTTGCCAATGAGAATCCAAATCGGATAACCTGAATCCAATTCCTAGTAGATCTAATATCATCCCTAATTAATCAGTGTCTGGCTTGGGGATTCAGAGTTGCCATAATGATATAAACTTTTACATGTTGTCATCTGGAGCTATGGTTAGTCATAGGAAAGGTTCCAATTTCTTTCTGTCATTGTGGCTGACCAGGAATCTCTCCTGCTCTTTCTAACTGCCGTTGGCGTGTGTTGGAAAGATTTGCAGGGTCATACTATTGGCTGGGTTACAAATGCACCTTCCTTGGTCATCAAGTCATGGGGTGACACAAATCAATAGCTTCTCACTCAGGAGACTGGAGTGCTACTCATGATACCCACAAGATGTCCGACCAGCTCGATAGAAGCTGACACTAATATCACAGTCTGAGTGAGGAAGTGAAAAAATATTTAAGTGTTGTAAGTAAGCACTTTCCTCAGAGGTTGAGACTCAAACAGGTTGTTGGGGTAGTGTGAACTGTGCTGCACCTAACCTGTGACCGAATACCCATAACAGACCAACTAGTCATGGCAGCCTTGGCTCGCTTGAAGCACTTTCAGTTCTGACTAAAGGTTCTGGCATTCAAGCCCCAGTCTAGAGACTTCGAGCTCATAAGAGACTGATAGGGTAACACATTACTGAAGGAGAAATGCATGATTGGAATTGCTGTCTTTTGGGTGAGATGTTAAACTTTAAGTCCTCATCCCCGCATCAGTTAGACATGAACAATTCCATGAAGCTATTTTAAGAAAGCAGGAGAGTTTTCATCCAGTGTCTTAACAACATTTATCCCTTTACCAGTATGAATGAGAGAGATTCTCTGATTGTTTATGTTCCTGCATGTTTGTGGGAACCTGCTGGGTGTACATTGGCAGCTGCTGCTCTTTGGATGGAAACATTTGTAGGTGGCATGGTGGCACAGTGGTTAGCACTGCTGCCTCACAGCGCCAGAGACCTGGGTTCAGTTCCCGCCTTGGGCAACTGTCTGTGTGGAGTTTGCATGTTCTCCCTGTGTCTGCGTGGGTTTCCTACAGGTGCTCTGGTTTCCTCCCACAGTCCAAAGATGTGCAGGTTAGACGAATTGGCCATGCTAAATTGCCCACAGTGTTAGGTGAAGGGGTAAATGTAGGGGAATGGGTCTGGGTGGGTTGCTCTTCAGAGGGTCAGTGTGGACTTGTTGGGCAGAAGGGCCTGTTTCCACACTGTAAGTAATCTAAGCTAAAAACTTCCAAACTCTCTAAATGGGTGAGGGAGGGCTGTGAGCTGCAACATTAAAGTCGGTGTGTTAACTTGCATCTCTGTAATTGTAATGGTCTTAAAGCTGTCCTATTAATGTCGTTTGTTTTAGCCAGGCAGCTCCACGTCGACATGAAACTTGCCTCATGTGAAACATGTCCCAGTGTACAAAATCCCACGTTCTATCCATCCATTATCACCTTGATGAGCTTGCAGAGCTTGGCAAAGAAAGCAGATGTGTCCAAATTTTCTAAATGGAGTGGAAGATACTCCATTAGTTCAGTGATCAGATCATTATATGGACTGGAAGGAAATGATCAATACAACACACTAATTGATGTCGCAAAGTAAAGTTAAAGATTTCAATTGTTTGTTTATAAAATCCATACAAATGCTTAATGGTTTTCCCACAGCCAAAAGCTTAAAAAGTCTTTGGTTTACTGTTTAAAACTGTTCTTTACAATTGGTTGAGTGAGGAATAAATATGAAAGATATACAGGGCCTCGTACCTCAAATTAATAATTCTCACTCGGGATCCATGTCAATACTTATTCACGAACAAATATTGCTTACAAAAGTAGATTATCTGAGCAGCACTACATTGCCATTTTATTTGGAACCTACTGTGTGAAAATTAACAGTCATGGTTTCTACATTATAACAGTGACTGTACTTCAAATGTGCTTCAGTGGCCACAAACAAAGGAATAGGTCTTTGGGTTGTGTCAACTGATTCCGATGCCTCCAAGATAAGTAGCAAAAAATATCACAGGAGTCTTTTGCTGATCACTATCTACTGACTAGCATTGGGCAGCGACTATGGCTATCAGGCAAAAGTTAATTGTCATTTCCTGCTAACACTCTCTTAGGAAGTTACATCATATTTGAATACACAAATATTGTGTAAAAGAGACATTCTGCCAAAGCTTTTTCATCTTGTACTCATCAGGACAAATGCAAGAATGCCAAATTTCAAACAATCACAATAATTTATGCTACAGGAGAAAATGATGCGGATTGATTTGCTGATTGTCTATAATTGGCAAAAGCATTGCCATGGAGGAAGCATTGAGGACCTCTTGGCTCCCCATGCTTCTCAGTGATTTGAGAAAGGGGCAAGCTTGAACACATTCCTTTTGTTTGCACAGAACCCAGCCCTTTACCAAGCATAACAAAACATTACAAACTCAACTGATTATCTTAAATCAACAACTCTTTTGTCACTTAGTCACTCCTATTACACACATTCACTTTTTAAGATTCTTTGAGACAGAGATAGATAAGAAAGGGGATGAAAGGTTATGGGGAGAAGGCAGGAGAATGGTCTTGAGAAACATATTAGCCATGACTGAATGGTGAACAGACCTGAGAGGCGAAGTGACCTAATTCTGCTCCTATGCCTTATGGTCTTTATTTCTCCCCACTCTCCCTCCTTTTCACGCCTGTAAAACTTTCTCTAGTTCTAACTTTTCCCACTTGTGGTGAAAAGTCATCGATCTTGAATGTTCATTTGGTTTTTCTCTCTCTCCACACATGAGTATTTTCAGCATTTGCTGCATTCTGTTCTGATTCCCAGCATCCACAGTATTTTGTTTTTGTGTTAAGTCAAGAGGAGCTGTAATATTCAAAATGAGTTATTTCAGAGAAGTGAATCAGATACAAAAACAGAAATTGCTGGAAAAACTTAGCAGGTCTGGCAGCATCTGTGGAGAGAATTCAGAGTCAATATTACGAGTCCAGTGACCCTTCCTCAGAACACTCAAGACCATTCTGAAGAAGGATCACTGAACCTGAAACATTGACTCTGATTTCTCTCCCTAGATGCTGCCAGACCGACTAAGTTTTTCCAACAATTTCTGTTTTTGTTTTTGATTTCCAGCATCCATAGTTGTTTTGGTTTTTAAGTCAACCAGATATTCTAGTTGCCCTTCTATAGGAAGGATGTTGTTCAACTTGAGAGGGTGCAGAAAAGATTTACAAGGATGTTGCCGGGACTGGAGGGTTTGCGTTATTGGAAGGGGCTGAATAGGCTGGAGCTTTTATCCCTGGAGTGTGAGAGGCTGAGGCGTGACCTTATAGAGGTTTATAAAATCATGAGGGGCATGGATAGGGTGAAGAGTCAAAGTATTTTTCCTAAGGTTGGAGAGTCCAAAACTAGAGGGCATAGGTTTAAGGTGAGAGGGGCAAGGGTTAAAAAAGACCTGAGGGGCAACTTTTTCATTCAGAGGGTGGTGCATGTATGGATCAAACTGCCAGATGAGGTCATGGAGGCTGGTACAATTACAACATTTAAAAGGTGGGTATGTGAATAGGAAGCATTTAGAGGGATATGGGCTAAATGATAGCAAATAGGATTATGTCAGATTGGGATGTCTTGTTGGCACAGATGAGTTGGACTGAAGGGTCTGTTTCGTGCTGTATGACTCTATGACTCTAGACATATTGACCAAGCGACCTCTTTCTATAAAAGCTAAAGAACATTGGCATGAGGTCAAAATAATGCTTAGAAATTTGGAACTCATATTCACAAAGTAGACCAGCACTACCCTTACAAGTTCAGACCCATTACTAGGATATAAGAACAACACAGGCCTTTCAGCTCCTCCAGCTTGAAATCATGCCTGATCTGTAGCCTAACTCCATGTACCTGAGTTCAGTCACAAATGCCTTAGTTCCTTCACTTGTCAAAATAAATCTACCTCAGACTTAAAACCAACAACAGATGCAGCATTAACTGCTAATTGTGGAAGAGAGTTTCAATCCTCTACCAGCCTTTGTGTGTAGAAGTGCTTCCTAACATCTCTCCTGAATGGTCTGGCCCTCTTTGGCAGACTATGCTCTAAAGATCTAGAATCCCCCACCAGTGGAAATAGTTTATCTTTGTATAATCCCTCCCTATAATTTAACCCCTGAAGTCCTGCTATTAGTTACATCAAATAAAATTCAAAAGTGGTTTGTTCACTTGGGCATTTAACCTTTGACTCATTTAGCCCAAACTGCACTCCAACTTAGCAAGACCTGGTCCGAGGATTATCGTCTCAATGACCATACCCTTATGGTTTGCTTCATTAGTGAGCGGCACGGTGGCACAGTGGTTAGCACTGCTGCCTCACAGCGCCAGAGACCCGGGTTCAATTCCCCCCTCAGGCGACTGACTGTGTGGAGTTTGCATGTTCTCCCCGTGTCTGCTTGGGTTTCCTCCGGGTGCTCCGGTTTCCTCCCACAGTCCAAAGATGTGCAGGGCCAGGTGAATTGGCAATGCTAAATTGCCTGTAGTGTTAGGTCAGGGTAGATGTAGGGGTATGGGTGGGTTGTGCTTTGGCGGGGCGGTGTGGACTTGTTGGCCCGAAGGGCCTGTTTCCACACTGTAAGTAATCTAATTTGTGACTAGTATCTGAAATACCTCAAAGAGAACAGGGGAAACAGTTATAAGATTCGTACATGATATTGAGGGTAGTATTTTCATGGGAGAATCCCTTGATTTCCGAACATAATTCTATCGAGCATGGCTTGATAGAAGCTTCTGGACAAATAACATTTATGCAGTTTTTCCTGGGATCCTGCCAATTTTACCTCTCAAGTTACAGTCAGGTGTTCTGTGCCAAATTACCTTCTGGGTTTTTGAGCAATTATGTGCTTTATAATCCAAAAATTTTAATTTGAATCCAGAAATATGTCGACACATTTTGATTCAATTGAGAAGAAGCTTTCTCTTTAGTCCTCTGAAGTTCTGTCCTGTTGGAAATTCTGTTCAACCTGTAGTTTTCAGAAATAAGTGACTGATCCTGAAAGCGTTTAAAGTTTATTGGAATTTGGACAGGCCTAAATGATCAAATTGAAAATTTTGGCCTAGCTGGAACTTTTGGGACCTTGCAAACGTTACCTCGAGCACTTAGATATTTGAAGTTGAATTGTAATTCGGTATGACTCAACTTGATTCACTCAGTTATCTCTGGAGATCAAAAATATATTAGAAAATAACTTTGAATTTACTATTACAAAGCTTTGGAATCTTCTACCTGAGAGAGAGGTAGATTCTCTATCTTAGAAACATCGAAAATAGGAGTCGGCCATTCATCCCTTTGAACCTGGTCCACCGCTCAATATGATCATGGCTGATCATCCCTGTACCTGTTTTCACCTCATACCCTTTGACCCTCTTCAGCTCTAAGAAATATGTCTAAATCCTTCTGAAAAACATTTGATATTTTGGTCTCAACTGTTTTCTGTGATAGAGAATTCCACAGGCCCACCACTCCCTGGACGAAGATATTTCTCCTCATCTCTGTCTGAAATGGCCTACCCCATATCCTTAAACAGTGATCCCTGGTTCTGGACTCCTCATTCATCACAACATCCTTCCTGCATTCGCCCTGTGTAGTTCTGTTAGAATTTTATAGGTTTCTCTGAGACCAATCCCCCCAACCTATCATTCTTCTGAACTCCAGTGAATATAATCCTAACTGAACCAATGTCTCTTTATACATCAGTCTTGCCATCCAAGGCATCAGTCCAGTAAGTCTCTCCAAAGTGAGAACATCCCTCCTCAGATGAGGAGATCAAAATTGCAAAATTGGTGTAGTTGAGTATATTCAAGACAAGTATTAATATATTTTTGATTTCTTGGGGATGTGGAAAGGAAAGTTGGTGAATGACAGATCAAGCGCGAACAGACAAACAAACTATCAATGCTCCTATTCGATTCTGTAATGAGCTGTCTATCCTCTATTCCCCTCAAACAGAGATAAGATCTGAAGGTGAGGGAATTTTTAAAATTTATTCATGGGATGAGAGTCTCACTGGCTAGGCCAACATTTATTGCCCAGCTCTAATTAGCCAGAAGACAGTTTAGAGTCAACCACAGATCTGTGGGTCTGGTGTCAAACAGACTAGACCATGTAAGGGTAATAGCTTCCTTCCTTAAAGGACATCAGTGAACTAGTTGGGAATTTCCCCTATAATCGACATTATGTTAATTAGACTCTTAATCTCAGATATTTATTGAATTAATGGCAGGATTTGAAATGAGAACATTACCTAGGTCCCTGGATTAACACTCCAGCAATAATACCATTAGGCCGTTGTCTTCTTACTATCCCACAATAATACAGTTTGTATCTAATCTGTGGGCATGAGTGAGGCAGATGAGCCAATTGATCTTCTACAACTTTACTCTTTTACTTCAGCCAAACCCAGAGATAACCCTTTCAAGCTTACGTCACTCAAAGGACACATAGGAGGGTCCAAACTCATTTTTTTTTTGCATGTGAAACACTTTCAAGACTGGACCTGGGTCACTGCCTACTATATAACTGTAATGCCGATCAGAATGGAAGCAATCAAACCTGTCAGGAGAAAGACTCATAAAACCAGCAAGCTTCTTGTGCACTCAATTCACTGCATTTTTAAAATGTCACTTGCATGTTTGACTTTTATTTAGTACGTCTTACCATTTAAACCATAAATGAGGGAGAGGTGGCCTAAAGCCCATAACCAGTCTCTTTATGTAATGGAGTGAAGAGAGCGCTCATGTTATTACTTGGGCTGAGAGTTATGGCAGAACATTGTGTGCATTTAACATAAAATTCAGATTGCAGGCTGATGCTTGCATATTTACATTTCCAAATGTATTAAAGGAATGAAGGGTATGCTTCAAAGGTCGTGGAGCTCGTGCAGTCAATTTACATCCTGGGAGGCTGTAAATTTTACAGCCCAGTGATTTGTTACACTTCACCGCCTATAAATTCAAGACCACTTGATAAAAAGGCTGGCCACAGTATTAATCTTTGGATAGGTCAGGGTAACATGGACAGATGTACAGTCTGACTCATGGGCAGGAGCTAGTTATTCAAATTACACATGGATTTAAATGAAGGGGTTTGGAGAGAGTGGATTGGAAGGAATCATTTCCACTGTCTGGAGGGTCGGTAACCAAAGGACACGCACTTACAAATAATTTCCACAATGCAGATGAGATGATTTGTTTTTATCTGAACAGCTTGCTTTGTTCTGGAATACACAGCCCCAAAGGCAGACTCAATGGCAATTTTCAAGAGGGAATTAGATACTCACTTGGAAAGGGCCAACAAATGGCCGGCGTCTTGGAAAAGAGAACAGCAGTGAGGCAAATTGGATGGTTCTTCCAAAGAGCTAGCACAGTGATGTTGGGCCGAACAGCTTCTTATGGTGCTGCCTTCTAAAGCTCATAATCAGTGCCAGTAGAGAACCAGTAAGTTTGATCAAAAGCCTCGAATGTTTTCAGGTCTCTTTCTAAAAGCAAAAGGTGTCAGCTGAAGTATAATTATTAATTAATTTGGAGCTCATTTTAAATTATTTAAATTCTCCATTATTCATGGATGTAAGTAAAACCACTTCCTTGTAATGTTCTGTATGATTCACAGATGCAGGAGCTTTCAGAGGCTTGAGCATGATACAGGTATCCCCCTGCCATCCGGCTCACCCCAAAAGGCTCTGAGTCATTATTGGCATCTGGTTCCACCAGAACTGGCACCACTCCAATAGCTCAGCTAGCGGACATCCTGATCTTGCGTGCAGCTCAACAGAACATGTGGACCAACTTCCCTACTGGGTATGTGGAAACAAAAAATCATAGGTGCATACAGGCCTGAAGGAGGCCATTCAGCACCCCCAGCATGCCTATACTGACTCATTGGAAGAGCCATCTAATTGGTCTCCTCACAAACAAATTGCTGGAAAAGCTCAGCAGGTCTGGCAGCATCTGTTGGTGGGGAGGGTGGAATCAGAGCTAACGTTTTGGGTCCAGTGACCCTTCCTCAGATAAGAACTTTGTGGTGCACTCACCAAAGGGGAGTTCTGTCCGCTGTCCTGGCTAATACTTATCCCTCAGTAAACTTCACAAACTTCAGACAGTCTGATCATCATCACATTACAGTTTGTGGGAGTCTGCTATGCACAATTTAGCTCCCATGTGTCCTATATACTGCAGCAGTAACTGCACTGTTCATTGGGCACCAATTGGAGACGCTCAATGGTAATGAACAACCTCAACTAAGTCCATGTTTTTCCTGTTATTGGTGCACATTTACATACATAGCACATCCAGAGAGATTGAAAGGTGTGACACACGTGCAGAAAATGCTGGGAATACTCAACAGGTCAGGCAGCATCTGTGGAGAGAGGCACAAAGGTAACAATTCACAATAATGTTTCAGGATCATCAACCTGAAATTGTAGCTTTGTTTCTCTCTCCAAAGGAGCAGGCAAACCTGTTGAAATGAGGTGGGAGGTGAGAGTAATTACTCTTGACATCAGGGCAACATTTGACATTGAGGATCCCAAGCAAAACTGAAATCAGTGGAGATCAGGGGAAGACTCTTCACTAATTGGAGTTACACTTAGCACAAAGGAAGATGGTTGTAGCTTTTGGTGTTTAATTATTACTTTAAGGGTGATGTTCAACATACAGATCAGGAGAAAGTGAGGACTGCAGATGGTGGCGATCAGAGTCGAGGCTGTGGTGCCTGATGTGGAATTCCTGATGAAGGGCTTTTGCCTGAAATATTGATTCTCCTGCTTCTCGGATGCTGCCTGACCTGCCTGCTTTTCCAGCACCACACGCTCGACAACATACAGAGCAGCACCTCGAATACTGTGTGCAGTTCGGGTCTCCAAATTTGAGGAAAGACATTCTAGCTATTGAGGGAGTGCAGCGTAGGTTCACGAGGTCAATTCCTGGAATGGCGGGATTACCTTACACTGAAAGCCTGAAGCGACTGGGTTTGTATACCCTTGAGTTTAGAAGACTGAGAGGGGATCTGATTGAGACATATAAGATTATGAAAGGATTGGACACTCTAGAGGCAGGAAACATGTTTCCGCTGATAGGTGAGTGCCGAACCAGAGGACACAGCTTAAAAATACGAGGTAGACCATTTAGGACAGAGATGAGGAGAAACTTCTTCACCCAGTGAGTGGTGGCTGTGTGGAATGCTCTGCCCCAGAGGGCAGTGGAGGCCCAGTCTTCATTTAAGAAAGAGTTGGATAGAACTCTCAAAGATAGTGGAATCAAGGGTTATGGAGATAAGGCAGGAAGAGGATACTGATTAGGAATGATCAGCCATGATCATATTGAATGGCGGTGCAGGCTCGAAGGGCTGAATGGCCTACTCCTGCACCTATTGTCTATTGTATATATCTACAGACCTGGATGTCATCACATGATCAGTGTCATACAGTCATTGTGCCTTGCAGGACCCTATACATAGGATGTGTCGAGATTACTGTGGACTGTCGGACTAGCTTAGCTGTAAATAAACCTACCAAAGACCTTCATGTTAATGGATTCGTTCTTCTTCATTTGTGTTACATATAGTTAGCAAAGTTACTTAGTCCCAGGACTTCTTTATAAGCATTCCTCAGGGTAGTACCCAAGGCCCAACTACTGTCAGTTGCTTCATCAATGATCTTATCTCCATCATAAGGACAGATGTAGGGATGCTCGTTGATGATTGTCCAGCACCATTTGGAACTTCTCAGATACTGAAGCAGCCAGTAGCTATTTGCAGCATAACTTGGCAATTTAGAACTAAGGTAAGGAGAGATTTTGTGACTCAGAGGGTTGTGAATCTGTGAGATTCTCTATCCCAGAGGTTGTTGAGAATATTCAAGGCTGGGTTCAATAGAAAATGACATCATTTGTTTCTTGGGGCTACCTAGCAAGATGATTAGATATGTTCTCAATGTCCCACTCTAAATTCTCTGAAGACAAATCCATGAGCTCTATTCATCACCTTTTGGATTTGTTACCCAATCTAGAGCAGTACTGCTGCTAACAAAGCATCTATCGCCTATTCACAAACCTGTAAAGTACACTTCAAATTCATTTTTTCATGGATGTGAGTGTCACCAACAAGGTCAGTTTTTATTGTCCATCCCCAGTTGCTCTTGAGAGCAGTTAAGTCGGCCATATTGCTATGGGTCTTGTCTGGAGTCATATATTGGTCAGACTAGGTAAGAATGAGGGTATTGAGGGAGTGCAGCGTAGGTTCACGAGGTCAATTCCTGGAATGGTAGGATTGCCTTACACGGAAAGACTGAAGCGACTGGGCTTGTATACCCTTGAGTTTAGAAGACTGAGAGGGGATCTGATTGAAACGTATAGGATTATGAAAGGATTGGACACTCTGGCAGGAGGAAACATGTTTCCGCTGATGGGGGAGTGCCGAACCAGAGGACACAACTTAAAAATACGGGGTAGACCATTTAGGACAGAGATGAGGAGAAACTACTTCACCCAGAGAGTGGTGGCTGTGTGGAATGCTCTGCCCCAGAGGGCAGTGGAGGCCCAGTCTCTGGATTCATTTAAGAAAGAATTGGATAGAGCTCTCAAAGATAGTGGAGTCAAGGGTTATGGAGATAAGGCTGGAACAGGATACTGATTGGGAATGATCAGCCATGATCATATTGAATGGCGGTGCAGGCTCGAAGGGCTGAATGGCCTACTCCTGCATCTATTGTCTATTGTCTATTAATGGCAGATTTCCTTCACTAAAAGACATTCACAAACTGAATAGTTTTAATGGCAATCAATGGTTTCCTGGTCATTATTAACAAGACTAGCTTTCACTCAAATGTTTCCTTTTGGCTCATTGAATTTACTGCGATGGGATTTGAACCAATATCCCCAACGCATTGACCCAAGCCTCTGGATTACTGGTCTAGCAATATTACCACCGTACAACAACCTTCCCTTAAAACTTTATAAGATAGCGAGAAGACCAGTCAACTGCTGCTCCACCTGCAATATGGTTTTATTGCAGTATTACTGTCTGTACAGCAGTGTTAAATCTCAGGAATATCTTCAGCGGAATGAAAAGAACCTGCCTTTTTTTTTTCACTTTCCTTCCCCACCTGGAATCCTGAGATTTTGGCAAGTGGCACAAGAGGTTTAACATCCAATAATGTCACTGTGCTACTGCTGACTTTGAAACAATGTGCCTGTATTAACCTTTGTTCTGATTTGCACGGTAGGGTTTCCAAACTCATTATATTGAGATTTGTCCTCTTTGTTTTGTTTATCTTCTGGTTGTAACTGAATTCACTGCTAAAAAAAAATCACAAGCAGGCATAAATGAACATACTGCTTTCTAAACAAAGAGATTGCAGTAACACTGCTCTACAGGCAAAAGCGCATAATGAATTGTAGCCTCAACAAATTAGTTTTCTGTTTGTCCATTAAGGTGAAGGTTCAACATTCCATTCTGGAAGAAAGCACTCCTGGATCAAGTACCACACAGTGAGCAAGAGACCTGGATCCTTGTTATTTTAATATGACAACAGCCTTCTGGTTCACCATCGTCTACCTTCGTCTGTTCACCTGCGTGACCTTTCCATTCACTGAATTCTGTGCATTGATACCTTCATACCTGCTCATAAAGTCAGCCAAATCTGATGAACTGGACTCAAAGCATTATTGAGTTAGGTTGTCACTGCTGGAAACTCAATTAACAGCCATCAGTGAAAGGAAGTCCATCAATGTATTTTATTCAAACTGAGGTCCCAGTAGTGAAGGGAATTAAATTCTAGCACTGAAGGGGGAAATTGATCATCATTGTACTTTTGTCATTCCTTTTTAGAACAGGGAAACATTCAGTGTTTAAACAAAGTTGGAAAAATTAAGACCTCAGAAGGACAATACTTTAAACTGTCATTTTGTGTGAGTAAGTTTAGCTTTTTTGTTTTCAAAGACATAGCTCAAAAGAAAAGTCAGGTAATGGTATTGTAAATTGATGATTCATGCCTTATTTCTTTCAAAAGGACAGTGTGATACTGTAACACACAGAATGTTCTGTTAATTGGGAATAACGATCTAATTAAGTGCCTCAAACATGCCAGTGAGTGTGCGTGTGTATGTGTGTATCAGTACAGCAGCACATTTAACAAGAAATTTAACACTAACATTCAACAGGGTGGTGCACAATGGCTGAGTGGTTAGTACTGATGCCTCACAACACCAAAGACCTGGGGTTGATTCCACTCTCAGGTCACAGTCTGTGTGGAGTCTGTATGTTCTCTCCATGTCTGCGTGGATTTCAGGTGGGTGCTCTGATTTCCTCCTGCAGTCTGAATATTGGCCATGCTAAATTGCTCTGTAGTGTACTTAGAAATGCTGGCTTGGTGGATTAGCCATGGAAAATATAAGGTGACAGGATGGAATGGGTAGGGGTGGGATGCTATCCGGACGTTCAGTGCGGTCTTGATGGGCTGAATTGCCTGTTTTCGCACTGTAGGGATTCTAACATCATCTGCTGCTATTCTCTTTAGATTAGATTAGATTACTTACAGTGTGGAAACAGGCCCTTCGGCCCAACAAGTCCACACCGCCCCGCCAAAGCGCAACCCACCCACAACCCTACATCTACCCCTTACCTAACACTACGGGCAATTTAGCATGGCCAATTCACCTGACCTGCACATCTTTGGACTGTGGGAGGAAACCGGAGCACCCGGAGGAAACCCACGCAGACACGGGGAGAATGTGCAAACTCCACACAGTCAGTCGCCTGAGGCGGGAATTGAACCCAGGTCTCTGGCGCTGTGAGGCAGCAGTGCTAACCACTGTGCCACCGTGCCACCCAATTATTACATCAATAATTGGTGAGTGCAAATAATGCCTTCCAGGTCATTGTGTGAGAAAGGACCAACTACTTCAGACCAAGCACTGTATGTCTTGGACATATTACAGCCCAATATCTGCAGTATTGTCAGCTGAACACCTAGCATAGCAGAGGAACTGATACTTGAGAGCAGGATATGTTGGTGATTTGAAGAAACAGTATTTGGTGGTGTAGAATCTCAAATAGCTAAAGTGATGATGTGAACAAAACGAATTATCCCCGACAAACAGCATGCAACCCTATTTAGTAACTGTGTTAGACTGCTAATGCTCTTGTTACAACACTTTTTGCAAGTACACCTTCAAGACAGTATCGTGTAACCTTGTTGTGTGAATCTCTCCTAACAGACAGCATTGTCCATGACAATCGTTAATAATCTTAGAATTCTGAACTTTACCCGGCAAAAGTGAGTCACTGTTTCTATTAAAATTGCCAAGAGAAATATTTGTTATCAGCATGTTAAGTGTTCTAATAATTATAAAGGCCACACAGCACTAAAATGGGCTGTTCAATCCCATTTGGTCCAAGTTGGTGTTATTACCGAACATGATCCTCATCCACCATGCTTCATCTCACTCTATCACCACATCTTTCTGTTCCTTTTTCCCTCATGAGCTTCTCAGGTCTCTCCTTAAATGTTTCTATATAATTCGCCTCCACTATTCCATACAAATTCTAAATTCTTATCACTCTCTGAAGAAAGGCATTGCACCCAGTAGAATTTTCACAGACCTCTGTGGGAATTTTTCTTATTGAGGAGTTTGACAAAAGGTCCCAATCCCCAATGCAAGGTCGCATTGAAAAGTAATAATGAGGAAAAGAGGCATTGAGTTTGAGTTTTAAATGCTTATGGATTATAGGAGGAGGAAAGCAACCTTGGGATGAGGAACTCCCACAGCTTTTAGCATCTGGAAACAGTGGGGGAATTCAGCATAATATGTTCTGATTTCAATGCAGTGAGAAAAATTGCAGAAGGATGATGAGAATGAGGTGGAACAGTGGCGCAGTGGTTAGCACTGCTCCTGCCTCACAGCTCCAGGGACCCAGGTTTGACTCCAGCCTTGGACAACAGTCTGTGTGGAGTTTACACATTCTCCCTGTGTCTGTGTTCCCTCTGGGTGCTCCAGTTTCCTCCCAAGGTCCAAAGATGTACAGGTTAGGTGGATTGGCCATGCTAAATTGCCATAGTATCCAGGGAGTGCAGGCTAGGTGGGTTAGCCATGGGAAACGCAGGGTTACAGGGATAGGGTAGGGCAGGTGGAATGCTCTTTGGAGGGCAGTATGGACTTGATTGGCTGAATGGCCTGATTCTATGATAAGCAAATAGCCCCTTCCAGCCAGTGACAAACATAGGAACAGAAGGAAGAATAGAGTGGTGCTAGAAAAGCACAGCAGGTCAGGCAACAACCGAGGAGCAGGAAAATCAATGTTTCAGGAAAAAGCCCTTCCTGATGAAGGACTTTTGCCTGAAACGTTAATTTTCCTGCTCCTCGGATGCTGCCTGACCTGCTGTGCTTTTCCAGCACCACTCTAATCTTTACTCTAATCTCTAGCACCTGCAGTACCCAATTCTGCCATAGGAACAGAAGGAGGCCATTTAGCCTTTGTACCCTGTTCTGCCATTCAGTGGCTGAGCTGCAACTGTTTTGATCCTTTCACAAGCTGTGGACATCACTGGCAAAGACATCATTTGTCGCCCATTCCTATTGGGCATTTGAAGATAGTTAAGAGTTGCTGCTGTGGATCTGGAGTCACATGTAGGTCAGACCAGTTAAGGAGAGCAGATTTCCTTCCCTAAATGGCAATATTGAACCAGACAGATTTTTACAAGAAGTGATGATAGCTGTCATGCTCACCAAAACTGAAAAATGCAGATATATTTACTTAATTTTAAAAGCCATTAGCTGCCGCGATGGGATTTGAAGTGTTGCTGCCAGAGGATTAACCTGGGCTTCTTGATTATTCAACTACCCATTTCCCTTTTACATTACTGAAACCCCTGATATCATGCCAACAAACTTTGTTAATACCTTTCCCAAAGCCTGGTCACTTTTACCTGCCAATGTTTTGGAAAAGTGCTTAATAAAGAATAATCCCTCCTATTTTCTTATTCGTATTTTTGGATGAAACTTGTCTTATCCATTTGTACATTCTTTTAATAGATGCCATTGCACTGTTATGGGTTTTATATACTTCTACTAAGATTAGATTTTGTTCACCAGTCTTTATGTCATTAAACTGTTATAGTTTATCCTCTGATTACAGTATCTGATATTACTGGAGAAACTCGGTAGATTTGGCAGTATCGGTGAAGAGAGAAACAAAGTCAACTTTTCAAATCTGGTATGACTCAAAAGTTTAACTCTGTTTTCTCTCTCCACTGATGCTGCCAGATCGGCTGAGTTTCTCAAGCATTCCCTGTGTTTGTTTCAGATTTCCACTATTTGCAGTATTTTGTGTTTATCTGATGCCGCTGCCATTTTTAATTTATCATTCCATTTTCAATGCTTTTTACTATCAATCCCCATTCTCAGGATGTGAGCATCAGTGGCAAGGAATGATTCATATCCGCCCTGAGTTTAATAAAAGTGAAAGGCTGGGTAGGCTATTTCAGATAAAAGGTAGGGAGCGGCGTTGGGAATGCGATAGGTGGAAGGAGGTTAAGGTGAGGGTGATAGGCCGGAGAGGGGATGGGGCGGAGAGGTCGGGAAGAAGATTGCAGGTCAAGAAGGTGGTGCTGAGTCCGAGGGTTGGGACTGAGATAAGGTCGGGGGAGGAGAAATAAGGAAGCTGGAGAAATCTGCATTCATCCCTTGTGGTTGGAGGGTTCCTAGGCTGAAGATGATGGAGCATCATCAACCATGTCTGAGGGGAAATTGCGATTTCCGCTCAGATGCTCTCCACCGCATCTCCTCCACTTCCTGCTCCTCCACCCTTGAACCCCGCCCCTCCAATCACCACCAGGACAGAACCCCACTAGTCCTCACCTAACACCCCACCAACCTCCAGATTCATCGTATCATCCTTCGTCATTTCCGCCATCTCCAAACAGACCCCACCACCAGGGATATATTTCCCTCTCCACCCCTATCAGCATTCAGGAGAGACCACTCCCTCCGCGACTCCCTCGTCAGGTCCACACCCCCCACCAACCCAACCTCCACCCCCGGCACCTTCCCCTGCAACCGCAAGAAATGCAAAACTTGCGTCCACACCTCTCCCCTCACTTCCCTCCAAGGGCCCAAGGGATCCTTCCATATCCATCACAAATTCACCTGCACCTCCACACACATCATTTACTGCATCCGCTGCACCCGATGTGGCCTCCTATACATTGGGGAGACAGGCCACCTACTTGCGGAACATTTCAGAGAACACCTCTGGGACACCCGGAGCAACCAACCCAACCGCCCAGTGGCTCAACACTTTAACTCCCACTCCCACTCCACCAAGGACATGCAGGTCCTTGGCCTCCTCCATCGCCAGACCATGGCAACAGGACACCTGGTGGAAGAGCGCCTCATCTTCTGCCTAGGAACCCTCCAACCACAAGGGATGAATGCAGATTTCTCCAGCTTCCTCATTTCCCCTCCCCCCACCTTATCTCAGTCCCAACCCTCGGACTCAGCACCGCATTCTTGACCTGCAATCTTCTTCCCAATCTTTCCACCCTCACCCCCTCCCTGGCTTATCACCCTCACCTTAACCTCCTTCTACCTATTGCATTCCCAACGCCCCTCCCCCAAGTCCCTCCTCCCTACCTTTTATCTTAGCCTGCTGGACACACTTTCCTAGTTCCTGAAGAAGGGCTTATGCCCGAAACGTCAATTCTCATGCTCCTTGGATGCTGCCTGACCTGCTGTGCTTTTCCAGCAACACATTTTTCAGCTCTGATCTCCAGCATCTGCAGTCCTCACTTTCTCCTAGGCTATTCCAGAGGGCAGTTCGGAGCTAATCATCCTGGTGTTAGCTATAGGCCCAGTCAGGCTACGAAAGGCAGATTTCCCTCCCTAAGGGACACTGGCAAGCCAACTGGACTTTACGATGATCAGCCAGCTTCATGGTAACATTTACTGATCCTCACTCTCATTTTAACAAAAAACATAGAAACATTGACAATAGGAGTAGGCCTGCTCGAGAATTCAATCTAATCATGACTGATCATCTAACTCAGTTACTGGCCCTGCTTTCTTCCCATACCCTTTGACCATTTCAGCCCTAAGAACTATGTCTACGTCCTCCTTGAAAACATTCAATCCTTTGGTTTCAATCGCTTTCTGTGGCAGAGAATTCCACAGGCTCCCCACTCTCTGGGTGAAGACATTTCTCCTCATTGCAGTCCTAAATGGCTCACCGAGTATCCTTAGACTGACCCCCTGGTTCTGGACTCCCTGGTCATCAGAAATATTCTTCCTTCATTTACCCAGAGTTCCAAAGGTTTTTGTGAGATCCCTCTCATTCTTCTAGACTTCAGCAAATATAGACCCAACTGATCTGTTTTCTTTTCACATTCAGTCTTGCCATCCCAGGAGCCATTCTGAAACGTCTCTATTGCACTCCCTCCATAACTAGAACTTCCTTTCTCAGATAAGGAGAACAAAACTGCACACAGGTATTTTCTCCCCCCAAGACCCTTTACAATTGTAACAAGCCATCCCAATTCCTGCATTCAAATCCTCTCACTATGAAAGCCAATATTCCATTTGCCTTGTACAAAACAGGTTGTACCTGCATGCTTACTTTCAGTGTCTGGTGCACAAAGGCACCCAGGTCTCACTGCAGCTTCATCATTTCCAATCTATTACTATTCAGGCAATAATCCACCTTCTTGTTCCACTTTCCAAAGTGGATAATCTTATATTTATCCACATTATACTTATCCACATTGTACGACTGCATCTACTATGCATTTGCCCACAATGGATGGAAAGACTATGGATGGAATTTTCCCAGGGCCTGAGTGATGTGGAAAATGGCAAGAAAATTGGAGAAATGTGCCAAGAACAAAATTATGAGATTTTCAACATAGCCTCGAGGTAGCAAGACAGATCGGTAAAGCGGTGAAGAAGGCATTTGGAATACTTTCCTTGATGAGGCAAAGCATAGAGTTAAAGAGCAGAGTAGTCATGCTGCAATTGTATAAAATGAATGAATGGATTAGCTTTATTGTCACGTTCTCAAATGAGTGCATTGAAAAGTTTTGATTTGGAAATTCCGGTGTTGGACTGGGGTGTACAAAGTTGAAAATCACACAACACCAGGTTATAGTCCAACAGGTTTATTTGGAAGCACCAGTTTTCGGAGCGCTGCCCCTTCATCATTGTGCACAACCATCTGTGTTGTGTGATTTTTAACATTGAAAAGGTTGTAAGTTACCACCTACAGCGCTATCTGCGGCAGAGTAGAATGTTCAGCTGGAGCTCCTGTGCTCTGACCGTGCTTTTGCTTTTTTATTTCCCTCTCTCCTCTCTCGTCTCTCTTCTCTTGGCTTCGGACACCAGGCCCCAGTCTCGGAAACTTTATGGCATCTGACACTACCATATTCAAAAATAACACAATGTTAAACTCCAAACAGCTTCAGGGCAAGAGCAGCACAGTGATATTATCGCTGCCCCAGGTAATCATAGAATCCCTACATTTTGGAAACAGGACCTTTGGCCTAACAAGTCCACACTGACCTTCTGAAGAGTATCCCATCTATACTCCCCTACCCTATTAGTCTACATTTAACCCTAACTAATGTGCCTAACCTACATATCCCTAAACACTATAGGCTATTTAGCCTGGCCAATTCACCTAATCTGCACATCTTTGGATTGTGCAAGGAAACCGGAGCACTCAGAGGAAACCCATGCAGACACAGGGAGGATGTGCAAACTCCACACAGTCACCTATCACAAAGATGGTCCATATTTTCTAAAAATTGTTCCTTTTCTCAAGGAGACTGTGTCCTTGGTTTTTTCAGAGGGGTTGTAGACCACTCCTGGCTCCAAGATGACTAGTTTGGTACAGAGATGAAAAAGGATTTTGAGAGGCCTTTTTGTTTATATGCAAACAGATGAGACTTCAGGCCAAAGTGGTCATGTTTTAAAAGTGACCTGTATAATGAAAGGGGAGTGGTCAGCTCTCTTGCTGAGCAGTTCATTCCAGAACTAGTTAGGAGTTCAGCTGTGTGGAAACAGGCTCCGAAACTCTCTCTCTCTCCTTCTGCCGTTCAAACTTCAACCTGTAAGCACTTGTTCCATTTTTACTGTTTTTTTAGGGGGGGGGGTTGCATATTGGGACTGTTGTGTATATTCGGAACAGCATAATTAAATCTAGTTTGGATAGACTGAGTTCTATAGGAGTTCTTTTTTCTGTTCTTTGAGTTTCATTGTGTAATTTTGTGAATAAATTTTTGTCTGTTTTAAAACATGGTAGTCAACCTAACTAACTTACTCCAGGTAATTTTCACTGTACACTTAACAAAGCAAAATGGAAAGTTATGGTCTGGATTGTCTGCTTAAGAATGTTTTGAGTGCTCTCGACTAGTCCATAACACACCCAAGGTTGGGATCAAATCCAGGTCCCTGGTGCAATGAGGTAGCAGTGCTAACCATTGGGCCATTGTGCCAGCCAGGTAATGTTCTGGGGACCTGTATTTGAATAGGACGTAGTGGAATTTGAATTCAATTTTAAACAATCCTGTAATTGAATTCCAATAATAACCATGAATCCATTATCGATTGTCAGAAGAACTTGTCTGGTTCACTAATCCCCTTGAGAGAAGGAAGCTGCCATGCTTACCTAGCCAGGCCTACACGTGACTCCAGGCCCATAGCAAAGTGGCTCATGCTTAACTGCTCTCTGGGCAATTAGGGATGGCCAATAAATGTTGGCCTAGCCAGTGACACCCACATCTGGTGAATGAATAAAAATAAACTTTGTAACATTGAATGATGCTAAGGAAGGATTGCTTCTGAGATTCAACCTTGTATGTGCAGCTAAAATGACACTTGGTGATGATTTAAAGTGCCCAAATTGTTAACAAATATGATATTCTATTCACAATTAAGAGTTAGCTACCATCTGTGTACCTTCAGAAAATTTATTTTATTCTTGTCCTCCTACTACATCTCAGCGCTGTCCTGAAGTCTCTAGTTGGGGTGCAGGCAGGTTGCCAAGATTGGAGCCTGTTGAGTTTGAAGTTTGGGTGGGGCACTTGTGACTAGAGAGCCCACATATGTTACAAGTGTCCTACTCAGGTGTAGGGTCATTCTCCCTGCTCTCAATGTCCACAGGGTCATGTTGGGGGTGTGGGGTGGGGGGTTGGGGGGGGGGGGGAGCAGATCGGTTTGGTGGATGTTAGTGGTGGCTGACAGGATGGATGTAGAGGAGTAATTTCGATAACAAGGGCACATACGTTTAAGGTGAAAGGCAGGAAGTTTACAGGGGATTTGAGAAAAAAAACATTCTCACCCAGAGGGTAATCAGGCTGGGGATGCAGTACCTGAGAGGGAAACCTTTAGAAAGTACTTGGATGAGTACTTGAAACATCATAACATTCAAAGCTATGGGCCTAGTTGCTGGGAGAATGGGGTTAATGTAGATTTAATGGTTTTGGTCAGTGCAGATAGTATAGGCCAACGGGCCTCTTTTGTGTTATATTTTCTGATGACTCTCACTAGATTGCAAGACGTGGAAATCTGAACATTCCCAGGGCTATCTCACTATGCTCCCTTAATGCTGCTGTGGTGTAGCGGTAGTGTCCCTACTCTGAGGTAGGAGACCAAGATTCAAATCCCACCTCATTCCAGTGGTGTGTAACAACATCTTGAAACAGGTTAATTAGGAAATATCTATTCTTCACAGATTGGTTTCTTAATCTCCGCAATAGGTCTCTTCAAAAATAATTTCAGCATTTGCAATATTTTTAAAATGAGAACAGAAATGTTGGAATAGGTGGGCCTTTGAAAGGTTGTGTGAAATTATCTTCTGGTCGATTATATTCTAATTTCTCGCTTTGAGTGGTGGATAAAAGTAAACGTGTTGAGATTGGTCTCCCTCTCTTCAGCACAGTCTCCGAGACACTACTGCCCTCTGTTGCTAAGCAAGAATCGTCGTCACTTGGTTAAAGCTTCACTAACAATAAGTCTTGACTGGAATTTGACAGCTCTCCTGCCTCCTCACTAAGACTATAGATGTTAGGCCAAGTCTTATTGATCAGGCCATAAATTACACATGAATACACCGTTCTCGGGCCCAAACTCAGGGATTTTAAAACAGGTTCACCAAATTGTCAATTAAGTGCAAATCAATCCTTAGCCATTTATCACCAGTGTTAATCTGGCCATGCAGTCTGAGGCAAAAAATCAATAGCAACTGTCACAAGGGACCAATTGGGGAGAGCTATAGGACCAACATCTGCTGTTTAAGGGCAACTGAAATTTATACTTGCTGAAAATCACACAATAGCAATAGGAAATGCTGCAAGTTTCAGGCAGTTGTCCAGTTGGATATTCTGGAAAATTCATTTTCCTTCCTTTTGGGTTTTCCAATACACATCAGCTCCTGTCCATCTTTTGTTCATTGCTTTGCCTCCCAATATTCCCCCCACCCCACCCCTTGTGGGGGTGGGGAGAGTGGTGGGGGGGGGGAGCAGTGAAGTATTTTATTACTGTTGTGATTCCCATCTTATTTTGAACCTGAAAAAGACCACCACATTGTGCAAACAAAATTAAAATGACCACATTTTCTGTCACCATGAGGTCCACAGTTGATTGATATCTTTTCAAATGATTCTTCCTTTTTATTCTCCATGTCCCACCTCCTAGACTTTTTTACATCACTTTTGACAAGTGAGGCAGTCTGGTACTAGAGATATATGATGCTAAAATCAGAGCTTGGCCATTTGGGTGTGAAAGTAGGAAGCACATCTTCGTACAAAGTGGATATCTGCGATTCTCTCCCATAGTTAAGGGGGCTTGGCTAGGTGGTCGCGGGATGGGTGATCAGTTGAAAATTTCAACACTGAGGTTGATAGATGTTTGTGAGGAAAGGGTGTTAAGTAACATAGGACCAAGCCAGATATGAATATATGAATCAGAAGCTGGCCATTCGGCCCCTTGAGTTTGCTCTGTCATTTGTAAAAATCATGGCCATTTGATTCTCACCTGTACGTTCCTTTGACGCTTGGACTCCTGTGTTTCAAGAATCTGGCTAACGTTTAAATAAAAGTGCTTTAAGAGAAGACAATTCCAAAGGCTAACAAAATGTGACAGCAAATAAACTCCCCTTCTCTACCTTAATTGGGAGACCTTTCTGTGTTTAAATGTGTCACCTGGATTTAGACACCCCCACAAGGGGAAACACCTTTTCAGCACTCACCCTGTCAAGTCCCCTCAGGATCATGCATGTTTCAATAAGATCACCTCTCATTTGTCTGACCTTCAATAGATTCTGGATTAGTGGTGCTGGAAGAGCACAGCAGTTCAGGCAGCATCCAAGTAGCTTCCAAATCGACGTTTCGGGCAAAAGCCCTTCATCAGGAATAAAGTCAGTGAGCCTGCTGGACCAACTCATAAGACAGCCCCTTCATCCCAGGAATCAGCCAAGTGAAACTTGTGTACAACAATGTCGCTATATCCTTTCTGCAATGAGGAGACCAACATTGTACACAACACTTTTGATGTAATCTACACAAAACACTTTCCATTTCCCTTCCTAATCATTTGGTGTAGCAACTTATCGGGAATTGATTTAACTCAGTTGGCTGGACTGTCAATTTGCAGAGCAGTATAACACCAACAGCATGGGTTCAATTCCCATCACTGGTTTGAGGTTAGCATGAAGGAATCTCCTTCTCAACTTCTTCCTTCACCCGGTGGCCCTCAGGTTAAATCACCACCAGTTGCTTCTCTTAATGAGAGAGCAGCTCCTATGGTCTGGTAAGACTATGGTAACAAAGCAACTACCTGAGTAACATTTTGCGTAACTTGCACAAGGACATCAGATCTCTGTGTACTTCTGATTCTGAAATCTTCCTCCACTTACATAACAAGATTTTTTATTATATTTCCCTGCAAAAGTGGACAATTTTCCACATCATACTCCATTTCCCAAATCTTTTGTCTATGACAGATAGAGTTAAAATATTGCTCTGCTGTGATCTACCTGATTGATGGAACAGGAGGAAAGGGCCTTCAATAAACCTTACTCTTATTTGATTTTTCAGCCAGACATGTGAATATGCCATTTAACAGTTTGGAAAGCCCAGTCAATGTCCTCAAGCAATATCCACATGCGGATACTTTGCTGTAGGAATTCTTTGATGATACCAAGATCAATTATACTACTCTGCAGATTACTTGGATGCAGCTAAACCAATCGTCAGAATGTTGCATTTATCATGTTTATCTTAGTCAAAAAATCAAAAGTGCTTCACAGAAGTTACAATCAGGAAAGATTCAAACCCGAATATTTAGTTTGATTTTATCTGCTTACGTGTGCACATCCTTTTTAGTTGGAACTTTGCCTAATCTGGGAACTGTTGCTTCCCTCCATTGAAAATGACTAATAAACCTTTTGTTTTTAAAATAAATGTATTTACACATTATTGGCCTCTTATATTTTGGCAAGGGCATGTGAAACAGAGATTAGACTCTTCATTTACATGTACACACAAAAATGGGGCCTAACACCATGGGTTAGGTGGCCATCCAGAATGCCTACAAAACCACCTTTGTCAAATGGTGATGGCCATTATGTAGATGTGATCAGCCCCAAATCCACCCAGAGTGCACCATTTTCCACCTGGAACACAGGCACGATGAAGACCAACTTCCATCGCAAGATTTTTTTTTGAATAGGGATATACTTGAGTTTATAAAAGTCTTGTTTTGACAACTGCATCTTGGAGTGCAATGAGTGATTAAATACAGGTCATAGCTTGTCGTTGATGTTTTGCTTTCAAACAAAATAGTCTTGTTTCTTTTTCCTTAGGCTAGAGGATAGAGCAACAGAGATACAGTAGCAGGCATTTAAGGGGATATTTCAGAATACTGTACACAAAATAAGTGAAAAAGGCAAAGCCATCTTAGTCGATCTCCCTCATTAGAGAGCAACAACATGTGGCAGTTTAACCTGAGGGTCACCAATGCTCAGGCAAAGGGAGCAGTTGAGAAGGTAGGATTTTCATGGTGATCTCAGCTGGTGCAGGAATTGAACCCATATTGTTAACTCTGCATTATAAATCAGCCATCCGGCCAACTGAGCTAACAAACCCCAGAAGTATGTATGAATGTTATTTGCAGGATGGGCCAAGTGGTCCATGCTGGGACTTCCCTGTTTAACAACTGACATCGATGACTTGGGTAGGGAGAGCAAATGTACAGTAGTTAAATTCACAGATGACAACAAGGTAGGCATGAAAAGTACATTGTGAAGAAGGTAAACAGAAGTTTACAGGCATATGGGCATCGATAAGACAAGAGAATGGGAAAATTTCTGACAGATGTACATCATGTAGGAAAATGTGGAGTTGTGTACTTTGGCAGAAAGAATGAAAGTCAGGGCCTAACCTCCACAAAGGATGCCTGTAGAATTAGAATGTGCGGTGAAATTGAGATTTTCTGGCGTATCAGTAACAAGTTTAGTATGTAGGTTCAGTGGGCTGCTGGGATATATCTACTAGTACAAGAGGAATTTGCCATAAATTGTAAGAACATTTTGCTTTGGTTATACAAGACATTAGTAAGACCACAGCTTGAAAATAGTGTGTAGATTTGGTCTCCTTGTAAGGATGGGTATAAATCTGATTGTTTAGGTATGGTGTGGATACTTGGCATGCCCAGTGATAGTGTGCATGTCAGTGCCTTGTGTCTTATCCTGTTGCTTAAACCTCAGAAGCTTGCAAAGGTAACTGAAGTGAAAGTATTAAGCCTCTTGGTATGAGGCTGGTACACAGTCCAAGACCCATACTCATAGAGCAGAGTCATAATGGCTACTGCTCTGTAAACTTTCAGTTTGATAACTAGACTTATTGCACTTCACCAATGCGCCCTCTAAGCTGCATAGTCACTTCCAGCTTCCATAGCTGCTACCACACATGGACCTCAGGGGTCCATGCAATGAATGGAGAAATTAGAAGGAATGTAGCCCTTCGTTCCCAGACTGATGTTCGAAGTCTGCTGAAGGTTATATTTGCTTCAATAATTCCATGCACGTGTCGCATCATTACCGTAGGCAGCTCGAGAGAGTGTCTTGCCAAGAAAAGTGCACTTATCTACCTCTGGCAGGTTCTAGTTCTGGACTGGAAACCCAGCCTCCAAATGGGGTTTTTCCAAAGCAAGCAGGGACATTACTTCCATTTTTAGAGTCGTAGCGACCTACAGCACAGAAAAAGGCCCTTTGGCTCATTGCGTCCACATTGTTCCAATCTAACCATTATTTGAATCCCAATTTCTTTGAGCTGATTATAAGATTGAAGTTAATGTGTGCGATGAGGTACAATTCCTTGCTACATTACAAGTCCAGATCTGACTGCAGCTGGTGCGCAGTCATTGACAGCAACAAAAATTGCAAAGTTTGTCCTTGGAGACTGTGTCTGGGCCAGAACTGTTTCAGATTGAGCAGCTTCCCATCCATGCAATATCTCATTTTAATTGTCTCCAAGTTCCTCTGGGTGTATGTGACCTTTATTCCCATCGGAGTTCTCTCAGACTGGTGTCCTACATGGTGAAAGCAGACTGCACACACATTGAGGTTGCAGTGGAGATAGACAAATTTTCATCACGAACTCAGAAAACAGCCATTGGCAGCAGCCTGCGCATTGAACCAGAAACAACGGGGTGATAGAATTTGACTTTCTTGCACCCATTAGTGGTCAGGGTAAAAGGGCTGAACTACAAGGCAACCCAGGGGACTAGCATTCTGCTCCCCTAGGATGCCTCTGAGGAACGTGACCCTATTTTTGATCTGGCCCCTTTTCAGGTGTCCAGGGTGGGCACCAAAAATAGGTGGTTGGCCCCTTGATGCAGAAAGCGATTTAATGCTTACATTGGACCCCTCTGATGAAAATCCACCCGCTCTAAATGGGATCCTGCTCTGTTCAGGGTATGCCTAGCCAAGCTGAGGAGCTCGCTATCCAAAGTCATTGTTAGTTTATGATGCCTATCATAAGGAGAAGCCAGACTGTACTTAGTCTCTCAGCTTCTCTGTGACATGCCTTTACGTTGCGAGCTTTACTTCATAGCCTTACGTCTTGGGCTCTGTCTCTTGTGTGTTGGATTGCTTGTAAGCACCTGTACTTTTTGATGTATCTTAGAAATATGGAGTGTCGTCCTGCCCTCTGAGGATATTTGCAAGGTGTTTTAAAAGGAAAAAAAATCTATAAACCCAGTTCTGTAAATCAGAACACAATCAGCTAACATCACCTTGTTCTCTGTGAACAAATCCCAGAATCTTTCAGCCAATGAAAACCTTACTCGGAGACAAATAAATCTTCTTGTTTCTGACAAATCCAGAAAATGGAATCCCTTGGTGATTCCTTCCAGCCACTGTTTCTTGAAAATAGTCAGTGGGGATAAACGGCAGGAAGATCGATAATTATCTGTCCAATATAATCAGGAGGGTTTTCAAAGGGAGATTGTTCTGAGTCACACCTCCAGCTTCTGAGATGTAGCAGTAGCAATCGAACGGGTGCAGTCTCCCTGATGGAATGCTAATGAGGTAGAGAGCAGAATATTCTGTATCTGTACAATCTCCAGCTCCTCCAAAAGAAAAAAGAGCTGTCACAATTTTACCAGTTTTTTTTTCACCAAGGCATTTACTAAAAATTGAAACTTTTTAAAATGTTGATTCAAACAAGCCGGTCACACTATGCTGGCGGTTTCGCTCATCTGCTCCTATGGCCACATCCGGGCTATGGAGTTGAGTTCAAACTAGTAAAATAGGTCAAACACTGGTTCAGACTGGACAGGGAATAACCACTATTTGCCTCCAAACCCTTCTCATAGGGGACAGATGGACTATTCGGCCCAATTAGGTGGTCTTGTCGAGCAGCAGTGGTCTCAGCCTGGCATCGTGGTCCTCTCCAGTGGAGGCCTCTGGCCCAGTATTCCCGTGGCCCAGCGTGACAATTTCCACCCAGCTGCCATTTCAGGGCATGCCATCATTCCTTAATCAGCTTCCTCTGATCCTAGCAGCTGTTAACTGAACGGTGATGAGCTTTGTCTAACCAGATAAAGCTCTGGTTAGGCCCCATTTGGAGTACTGTGTCCAGTTTTGGTCCCCACACCTCAGGAAGGACATACTGGCACTGGAACGTGTCCAGCGGAGATTCACACGGATGATCCCTGGAATGACAGGTCTAGCATATGAGGAACGGCTGAGGATACTGGGATTGTATTCGTTGGAGTTTAGAAGATTAAGGGGAGATCTAATAGAGACGTACAAAATAATACATGGCTTTGAAAAGGTGGATGCTAGAAAATTGTTTCTGTTAGGCGAGGAGACTAGGACCCGTGGACACAGCCTTAGAATTAGAGGGGGTCATTTCAGAACGGAAATGCGGAGACATTTCTTCAGCCAGAGAGTGGTGGGCCTGTGGAATTCATTGCCACGGAGTGCAGTGGAAGCCGGGACGCTAAATGTCTTCAAGGCCGAGATTGATAGGTTCTTGTTGTCTAGAGGAATTAAGGGCTACGGGGAGAACGCTGGCAAGTGGAGCTGAAATGCGCATCAGCCATGATTGAATGGCGGAGTGGACTCGATGGGCCGAATGGCCTTACTTCCACTCCTATGTCTTATGGTCTTATGGTCTTAATTTTACTTTATGTTATTATTATGTATGACTTCGGTCTTTAATATAGATACCTGAGGTGGGGTGACTTATAAAATTTTTCACTGTATTTTTAATGTGAAAGTACACGTGACAATACATTTCTATCCGATTCATGGGAATCATTCATGTTTACGGCAGCATTTATTTCCCATCCCTTATAACCAAATGGCAGTTATGAGTCAACCACTTTGCTATGGTACGACCTGACTGGGTAAGGATGGTCGATCGCCTTCCTCCGCAGGGCATTAGTGAACCAGATAGGTTTTCACAACAATCAACACTGGCTCCATGGTCTTGATCATGCGAGTTTATTTTTAAATGCCAGATCTTTTCAAAGTTGAACACAGACTTCCCCGTTGTCTATAGCAGGATTTGAACGTAAAGTCCCAGCACAGTAGCCCAAGGGTTTTAGATCACTATGCCAGCACCTCTGTTGCACCCTTAACTCTTTAATGGTAAGAGTACCTTTTAAGTGGGTAGAGTTCCATGAGATTTTGGTGACTACGACTTCCCATGAGATTCAAATCGGGGGCAAATGATGTTTACAGGGTGTCCATAACAACACACAAATACACACTTTTCCCTTCATTTCAAATGATAAGTTGCTCTTAACACCAAAGGAGACACTTATTTGACCCCATTCAGGATTCAGAAAAGGTGCAGATCATATTTAAAGTCATAGATAAAAATCACACAACCCCAGGTCATAATCCAATCGGTTTATTTGGAGGCCCGAGGTTTCGAAGCACTGCTTCTTCATCAGATGGCTGCAGCATTTTGAAAACTCATGCCTCCAAATAAACCTATTGGACTATAACCTGGTGTTGTGTGATCTTTAACATTGTACACCCCAGTCTAATACTGGCTCCTCCAAATCATAGAGTCATAGAGATGTACAGCATGGAAACAGATCCTGCAGTCCAACTCATCCAACTAACCTAATCTAGTCCTGTTTGCCAATATTTGGCCCATATCCCTCTGCATCCTTCCTATTCATATACCCATATACATGCTTCTTATATGCTGAAATTGTACCAGCCTCCACCACTTCCTCTGGCAGCTCATTCCATACCCGCACCACCCTGGCTTGAGAGAGTTGCCCCTTAGGTCCTTTTATATCTTCACCCTCTCACCCTAAAACTATGTTCTCTAGTTCTAGACTCCCCCACCCCAGGAAAAGACCTTGTCTATTTATTCACTCCATGTCCCTCGTGGATGAAAAGGGCATGTTCATAGAGCTATTTATCCTATCTCTTCAAGAAATGACTATTTCTGGATCAGCAGAATATGGGGAAAGTTTTATGAATGAATGAATGATCTTTTATGAATGAATGGTTTTAATGTCACATGTATTTTACAGTGAGAAAAAATATAATGTAAATCTTTTCCACTGTTGCCCAATTTGGCACCATTTTGAATAGTTTAAAAATAAGAAAAACATATAGGAAGATATAGTTTAAAGAGAGTCCATCAGCTCATCATCAATGACGCCTTACTGGAGATACCATCTTTCAGCTGAACTATCAAATCAAAGTCCAAACTGCCATCTTAGGTATCAATAAAATATCCCTTGACTCTGTGAAAATGATCAGTGGAGACCTCTACAGGGAATTGACCAACTCCCCCCAAAACCCAATTAACATCACTAAAACAGATGATTTGATCATTTCCCAAATTGTTGTTTATGGGATCTTGTTGTGCGTGAATTAATTGCTGAATTTTCCTGCATTTGAACATTGAATACACTTCAACAAGTGCGTATTTGACTGAGAAGTATTTTGGAATGTCTGAAGGTTGCAAAAATTGTCACAGAAATACAAGCCCTTGACTGGGTTAAGTCTCCAATCATTTTCCCCATATTCTGCTGATCCTGGATTGGCCTATACATGACTCAAAATCAATGTGGGTAACTCTTCTGGGCAATTAGGGAAGGACAATAATTGCTGGCCTGGTCAGGGGTGACCACATTTTGGAAACGAATAAAAGTTTTCTCATTGGTTTCCACTGACCGTGGTGCTGAAATATCACTGACGCTGTACCTGTTCCTGCCATATCTGCAACACATATAGCCTCAAGAGTCACTTTGGCTGAGGACTGACAAGACTTTATTGTATGAGAATTAACTGCCATTCAAGTCAGGTCCATCTTTGATGGTGCTGTCCAGAAGGTCCCAAAATTCTTCAAAAATTTCTTCAGATAATTATTCTCATGTTCTCCAATTGATACATTGGTGAAACCAAATTTAGGCCACCTACCACTCTATAGGGCATCTCCACTCCATCTGTAAGAATGACTTTGACCTCTAGGTCACTTGCCAAGTACACCTTCAACACACCATCTCACTCTCCTGCTAACCTTTCTGTCCTAGGCCTGTTGCAGATTTCTAGCCAGGTCAAACGCAAGCTGCAGAAGCGGTAACTCATTTTCCTTTTCAGCACTTTACAACCTTCAGGACTCAACAAATTCAGAATATTAACCCCGTTCTCCATTTTGATATTCCCACCTCCTCTACATGACCCCCCAATTTCTTGTTTACACGGGTGGGTTCTCAACAGAGCTAACCCATTTTCTACAATTAACACCTACACTTTATCAAAATCCTTTCTCTACTATTTTTAGCACTCCCTTGGACTTTTGGTCTGGGCACCTTTCCCATCAAGTGCAAGCAAGTGGAACTAGTTTAATTTGGCATTATGGACGGCATGAACAGGTCTATTACTCTTCCTCTCCTCCTCCTCCCTCCTTTTCAATAGGACATAAGCCATCACATTTCCAGCCCCTTCAGTCCTGAAGATGAATCATATTGGACTTGGTGAATCTCTCCATCGAGGCTGTCAGACCTGCTGATTTCTGATTTGATTTTACACTTTATCTGTCCTTCCGTTCACTTTCCTTTCCCCAGGCCTCTGTTATAAAGCATAGAGTTGGGAATCAGGTTGATAACTCATTTAAAGTTTCAAAGAGTTGATGCACAATTGCTTAGTTCATAAGGCTATCCATCAGTGCAGAAAGTGATTCAACAGGATCATCGGAGGCATTAGAATTGGAAATGTAGCTCCCTTTGAGTCACACAGAATTTTTTTTTGGTCAACCTATTCAGAGATGTTATTACAAATCTCGAGTGTAGGCAGTACCTTGAATCAAGGCCTTCATGTTCAGAGGTAGGGACATGACCACTGCACCACAAGACAATACAGCTCAAGAGTTGACAAAGACTAGATGATTCTCACTGAGTTTTGCATTCTGAGCTGAGTCCTTTCTGCCCCTCTTCCATGGCTATGTTCGTGCCTGGATGTCCTTGAACAAAGAACATAGAACATAGAACAATACAGTGCAGGACAGGCCATTTGGCCCTCAATGTTGCACCAACCTGTGAACTAATCTAAGCCCCTCCCCCTACACTATCCCATCATCATCCATGTGCTTATCCAAGGATTGTTTAAATCTCCCTAATGTGACTGAGTTAACTATATTGGCAGGCAGGGCTTTCCACGCCCTGACCACTCTCTGAGTAAAGAACCTGTCTCTGACATCTGTCTTAAATCTATCACCCCTCAATTTGTAGTTATGCCCCCTCATACAAGCTGACGTCATCATCCTAGGAAAAAGACTTTCACTGTCTACCCTATCTAATCTTCAGATCATCTTGTATGTCTCTATCAAATCCCCCCTTAGCCTTCTTCTCACCATTTAGAACAAACCCAAGTCTCTCAGCCTTTCCTCATAAGACCTTCCCTCCAGATCAGGCAACATCCTGGTAAATTTCCTCTGCACCTTTTCCAATGCTTCCACATCCTTCCTGTAATGGTGCAACCAGAACTGTACACAACATTCCAAGTGTGGCCGCACTAGTGTTTTGTATAGTCGCAGCATGACATCATGGCTCCGGAACTCAATCCCTCTACCAATAAAACCTAACACACCGTATGCCTTCTTAACAGCACTATCAACCTGGGTGGCAATTTTCAGGGATCTATGTACATGGACACGAAGATCCCGCTGCACATCCACACTACCAAGAGCATTTCCATTGACCCAGTATTCTGCCTTCCTGTTATTCTTCCCAAAGTGAATCGCCTCACATCAATCTGCATTGAACTCATTTGCCACCTCTCAGCCCAATTCTGCAGTTATCCAAGTCTCCCTGCAACCTCTAACATTCTTCCACACTACTCCACTGACTTTAGTGTCATCTGCAAACTTACTGACCCATCCGCCTATGCCTGCGTCCAACTCATTAATAAAAATGATAAACAGCAGTGGTCCCAAAACACATCCTTGTGGCACATTAGTAACTGGACTCCAGGCTGAATATTTTCCATTAACCACCACTTGTGCCTTCTTAAAGAAAGCCAGTTCCTAATCCAAACTGCTAAATCACCCTCCATCCCATGCCTCTGCATTTTCTCCAACAGCCTACCATGTGGATCCTTATCAAAGGCTTTACAGAAGTCCAAGGATACCATGTCAACTGCCCTACCCTCATCCACATGCTTGATCACCTTCTCAAAAAACTCAATGAGGTTTGTGAGAGATGACCTGCCCTTGACAAAACCATGTTGACTATCTGCAATCAAATTGTTACTTGCTAGATGATTATAAATCTTATCTCATAATCCTTTCCAAAATCTTTCCTACAACAGATGTAAGGCTCACCTGAATATAATTACCTGAGTTAGCGCAACTGCCCTTCTTGAACAAGGGCACAACATTTGCAATCCTCCAGTCCTCTGGTACTAAACCTGTAGACAATGATGACTCAAAGATCAAGGTTAGAGGCTCCAACATCTCCTACCTGGCTTCCCAGAGAATCCTCGAGTAAATCCCATCCATCCCAGGGGACTTGTCTACTTTCACTCTTTCTCGAATCAATAACATCTCTTCCTTACTAACCGTGATCCTTTCTCGTCTAATAACCTGTATCTCATCCTCTCTACAATATTCTTCTTTTCCTCCGTGAAAAAAGATGAGAAATGTTCATTTAGCACCTCTCCAATCTCCACAGGATCCACACACAACTTCCCACTTCTGTCTTTGACTGGCCCTATTCCTACCCTAGTCATCCTTTGATTCTTCACATACCTATAGAAAGCTCTAGGGTTCACCTTTATTCTACCTGCGAAAGACTGCTCATGCTCTTCTTAACGCTTTTTAAATCCTTCCTAACTAATCTGTAACTGTCCATCGCCTCATCGGAACCATCTCGTTTTAACATCACATAAGTCTTCCTCTTCTGCTTCACAAGAGATACAATTTCTTTAGTAAACCACGGTTTCCTTACCTCATCACTTACTCCCTGCCTGACAGGGACATACCTATTAGGGACACGCAATATATGTTCCTCAAACCAGCTCCACATTTCTATTGTCCCCATCCCCTGCATTTTGCTTCTCCAGTCTATGCCTCCTAATTCTTGCCCAATTGCATTATAATTGCCCTTCTCCCATCTGTAATACTTACCCTGTGGCATGTACCTATTCCTTTTGATTGCTAAAATAAACGTAATCAAATTGCGTTCACTGTCTCCAAAGTGCACACCTATCACTAAATCAAACACCTGGCCTGGTTCATTACCAAGCACCAGATCCAGTGTGGCCTCCCCTCTTGTCAGCCCTTCGACATACTGTGTCAGGAAACCCACCTGCACACATTGGGCAAAAACTGATCCCTCCGACGTACTAGAGTTATAGCATTTCCAGTCAATTTTGGGAAAGTTAAAGCCCCCCATAATGACCACCCTGTTCCTTTCACTCCTACCCAGAATCATTTTGCCAATCCTCTCCTCCACCTCCCTGAGGATCTGTGGACGCCTATAAAAATCTCCAAGCAGTGTGACTTCTCCTTTTGTGTTTCTAACCTCAGCCCATACCACCTCAGTAGATGAGTCCTCGTCAAAGGTTCTTTAAGCCACCGTTATACTGTCCTTGACTAAGAAGGCCACACCTCCCCCTCTTTTACTACCTTGCCTGCTCTTAATGAAAGATATAAACCCTGGAACCTGCAACATCCATTCCTGACCCTGCTGTATCCATGTCTCCAAAATGGCCACAACATCGAAGTCCCAGGTACCAAGCTCACCTATCTTATTTTGAATACTTCTGGCGTTGAGTAGACACATTTCAAACTATCTTGCTGTCTGCCAGCGCATTCCTGTGACTGTGAAATCCTGTCTATGCCCTCCCTATTCTTATCCTCCTGTGCACTGCAACTACACCTCAGTTTCCCATTCCCTTACTGAGCGAGTTTAAACCCACCTGAATAGCACCAGCAAATATCCCACCCAGGATATTAGTACCCCTCTGGTTCAAGTGAAGGTCATTATGTTTGTAGAGGTCCCACCTTCCCCAGAATGAGCCCCAATTATCCATGTATCTGAAACTCTCCCTCCTGCACCATCCCTGCAGCCACATGTTCAGCTAATATCTCTTCCTATTCCTTGCCTTGCTATAACATGGCACAGGTAACAAACCAGAGATTTGTTCTAGCTCTCAGCTTCCAAACTAACTCACTGAAATCCTGCCTTACATCCCTATCTCTCTTTCTACCTATGTCGTTGACACCTACGCAGACCATGACTTGAGGCTGGTCACCGTCTCCCCTCATGGCTCCAAAGACATGATCCGAGACATCATGGGCCCTGGCAACTGGGAGGCAACACACCAACTGTGAGTCTCATTTGTTCCCTTCTATCTGACCCTCTAACTATTGAGTCCCCAATGACTAATGCTCTCCTCCTTTCCCTCCTTCCCTTCTGTGCAACAGGGACAGGCTCTGTGCCAGAAGCCTGCACCCCACTGCATGCCCCTGGTAAGTACCAATAGTATCCAAAATGGTATACTTGTCTTTCAGGGAATTGACCACAGGGGATCCCTGCACTGACTGTTTTCTCCCCCTTCGAACAGTTACCTAGCTTTCTTCGTGCCAAGGAGTAACTGTAACTCTTATCTATCACAGCCTCTGCCTCCTGAATAATCTGGAGTTCATCCAACTTATGCTCCAGTTCTCTAACGCAGTCTTGGAGGAGCAAGAGTTGGGTGCACTTCCTACAGATGTGCTGGGTGGGACACTAATGGCGTCTCTCGCCTCGAACATCAAGCAGGAGGAACATTCCTCTCCTTACACTGCCATCCCTGCTAGTCCCTTTATCAGAATGCAAAAAAGATGAGACACTTACCTGATGTGTCCCTGGTGTTTAAGGTTAGAGGAGGTGGTTGTGTGGGAGGCCCTACAAAGGTAGGGTCTCGGGTTTAGAAAACACTCACTTATATAGCTGGAGGAAAGTAAAAAAGGTCCCTCCTTTCCCAGAAACCTCTGCTCTCTGACGTCAGTTGTAAAGATTCCAGTCAGTGACTCCCCACTCCCGACAAGCCCCTGGTCTAAGCTCCCACCCTTCAATGCTGCTGCTGAGAAACAGAAAAATTGAAGAGGGAGCATGCAGTGTCTCCCAATAATTTTTATGTCTTTCGAGACAGGTGGGTAGACTGTTTTATCTCTCATTCCAACTACATTTTGATTTCACCCCCTCCCTCTCCCTCACCTCTGGTGATTTGTATTACCCTGAACTGGATTTGCGTGTAAATCAATCTATTGAAAAACACAAGTGACTTATTTTTTTGCGAAGTTCGTGAAGGTTTGTAGCTCAGGTTGAGGTTTAGGGTGTAGGTTTGCTCACTGAGCTGTAGGTTTGATAATCAGACATTTCATTACCTGACTAGGTAACATCATCAGTGGCGACCTCCAAGTGAAGCAAAGCTGTTGTCTCCTGCTTTCTATTTATATGTTTGTCCTGGATGGGGTTCCTGGGGTTTGTGGTGGACAAAACCCATGGACAAAACCAACGTCATCTACAAAATTCCATGCAAGGACTGCCACAAACACTACGTACGACAAACAGGAAGAAAGCTAGCCACCAGGATACATGAACACCAGCTAGCCACAAAAAGACACGACCCTCTCACCCTTGTAGATCTACACACGGATGAAAAACAATACCATTTCGACTGGGACAACACATCTATCCTGGGACAGGCTAAGCAAAGACATGCCAGAGAATTCCTAGAGGCCTGGCACTCCAATCACAATGTCATAAACAAGCACATAGATCTAGATATCATCTATCAACCCCTCAGAAAATGAACAGGAAATGACATCACCATAAATCCCAGGAACTCCATCCAGGACAAACATATAAATAGAAAGCAGGAGACAACAGCTTTGCTTCACTTGGAGGTCACCACTGATGATGTTACCTAGCCAGGTAATGAAACCTCTGGATATGAAACCTACAGCTCAGCGAGCAAACCTACACCCTAAACAAGTGACTTATTGGGTGGCTAAAAGATGGAAAAATATCACAAGTGAAAAAATGATGGGAAAAACGCATTCAGTTGCACTTCTGGATATCAACGAAAAAAAAGTTAAAATTTAAATGCTCCTGATCCTTGAGCACCCTTGCAGAATGGGCCAGGCAGGTCAGAGGAACCTTCTTATGGTCTCCTCCTGTACATAGTGCCCACTAACACTCTCCAGGCATTTACAGGATGGTAGGTGCCACAGGGGCTGGAATATGTCATTTCCCCATCCAACTCCATTTTAATTTAGTGCTCCCCTTTACTTCCTGTCATCCCTTATTTTTGTTGTTGTACTTAAGCAATAAAGCAATTAAGGGAGAGGCAGGCACTGCATTGTAGCCCCTGACAAAACAAATTTGATTTAGCCTCTTCCATTGTTTTTTGCCCTTTTTGTTTTGCTTTTTGTAATTTGTAAATTGTTAACTGGGTAATTTATGTATTTGGCGGGGGGTTCTTCATATTAATAAAAGAGGCAGGGTTCTTAGGTTGGCTTCTGAGTAGTGTAGGTTAGATGGGCTTCAGATTGGTTTCACAGGTCAGCGCAACATAGAAGGCCGAAGGGCCTGTACTGTGCTGTCATGTTTTATGCTCTATAAACAGTGAAAGGATCCAAAAGGGAGAGGTGGAAACTGGTGTCTGTGCTAAACCGTAGCGTTGCAATGAAACCCTTGTAAATCTCTGAAAATATTTTGATGTGTAATTCAACAAATGGATATCAGTCTGATAAACACGAGGGATACAGGAACCAAAGGCAGAGTCAGACACTCTTGCCCTGTTACAGGACACCAACACCAATAATGTGATGCCTTCAAAGTAGAGGACCTTCAAAGTGACAAAAATAACATGCAGTGGACAGACACAAAAAGAGAAGTTGCTGGAAAAGCTCAGCAGGTCTGAAACCAATTCTGAGGAAAGGTCACCAAAACGTTTTTTCTGATTTCGCTCCACAGATGCTGCCAGACCTGCTGAGGTTTTCAGCAACTTTTGTTTTCATTTCTGATTTACAGCATCCACAGTTCTTTCAGGTTTTTTTTTGCTGTGGATAGGAATATTTAGTTGAGGTAAAGCATTTCCATGAAACTTACTTGGAGTTTCTAAGTGAAACAGGAGTGGCACCTAGTGCCAGGGGGTGTTTCAAGAATGTCAGCACACACCTAGCTTCAGGAGGACTGAAAGGCAAGCCTACTGGACACGATGTACAGCCTATTGTTCAAACCCAATGGCCAGGAGTCACGCTCAAGCACAACAGAGAGATGTGACCAAAATAAATGTGACACAATATCACGATTCAGGAGGTAAAATGCGAAATCTTAGAATCTTGCAGCGTGAAAGGAGCAAATGTTTTTAACATTAGTTCATGGGAATCGTTCATGGCTACACCAGCATTTATTTCCTATCCCTAATAACCAAGAGGTAGTTATTTACATTGCTGTGGGTCAGGCCAGTCCAGGTAAGGATGGCAGATTTCCCTCGTTTAAGGACAATAGTGAACCTGATGGTTTTTGTTTTATGACAATTGCCAATGGTTTCCACGAGGTTACTTTTTAATTCCATTTTTTCACGGAATTCAAATTTTGCCATCTATTGTGATGGGATTTGAAGCATAAGGTGTTGTGAGGTCAATAAAGAAACCGTCCCCTGACACAATCCTATTCTGTGGTCATCAAAGGGTTAGCGTATCAGGAATGAGACTAAGCAGGAATGTGATGTATCAATTCTGACTTATAAAATACTGAAAATAAGAGACCCTCAGGGAATGTCGGCCAGAGACCACCCTTGCTGGGGAGTGTGGAAAATGACCACCCTTGTTGGGGAATAGGGTAGGAGACCACTTTTGTTGGAGAGAGGGGTAAGAGACCACTCTTTCTAGGGAGTGGAGTGGTGGTGGAGGAGGGAGGTAAAGGGTGATATTTTCTGCCTGTTTGACATTCCTGCAAACAAATGCAGAGAAACTTTAAAAAAAATGCTTTTGAGAAATGAAAAGTAAATTATTCCTCTAGAGTACAGAGCCATGTAGATATTGACCATTTTTCACAAGCAGACAAAAACATTTTCGACTGGATCAATTTAGTCCGCCTTAGTCTACTCCTTCTAAACTATAATCCATCATATTTTACAATCTGCAATCCCCACCAGTCTCTCCATGATAAGTAACCCATGAATTGTCTTTCCTTCTTTTCTCTTATAAGAGAGAAAAAAAACCTTTTATCTTTATAAAACAAGGGTGTTGCAGCTCTGCCCTAACAGGTCAGAATCTATTAGATTCTCCAGTGAAGTAATCCACCCCTTTGTGCCCCCATATTGGCAGCTACCTTAGCAGCTCATCTGTCAAACGGATCCAGTAATCAATCACCCAGACGATCAATGTGCAGCCTAGGCATTCATCATGAGTTTAAAAGGACCATTAGGATGCAGTTGTCAGTAAAATGGAACAGAAGCAGGGAGAGAAAAAGGAAAGCTAGCCTAATGGAGAATATGTGGCGTTCACATAGCAAGGGGGGGGTGAGAGAGAGAAAGAAATACCTGCAGCTTTTCAAAGATTTACTTGTAAACCTGAAACGTCCTGGTGCAGTGAATCATCTTTCACAACTCAAGAATCCTATAAAAATTTGGCCCCCAATGATTGGGTTGTCACAATGATTTGTGTTCAGAGGTACCTGGGAAATGGAAAAGCAGGAGGCTAGAAATTGCAGCAGAGCTCAAAGCACTTCACTGAGCGGTGGAGTGCTCTGCTTTCTCTCTGGTGAATTTATTTTCTGTTTTATATATTTGTTACGTGGCTCACCCCATCACAACAACTCAGGTCAATTTATGCATCCAAGTGGTAGATATTTGGGTTCTATAACTTTCAGCTCCAGACCCATGTAATTGAAATGTGTTTTTTTTTTGCCAACGGTGTTGTATTGAATTATCTGTCATACAACCTGCTGATTTATTTTACCCACTAAAAACTGTGGATGAGGAACATGTGTGGGCATTTCATGAGTGGCCAATTCAATATTGACCCACAGTTAAAGTTATTCTCTTCACCCTTTCCCCCATTTGTTTCGGGCATTAACTAACTCGGAGAAAGCGAGGACTGCAGATGCTGGAGATCAGAGCTGAAAACTGTGTTGCTGGAAAAGCGCAGCAGGTCAGACAGCATCCAAGGAGCAGGAGAAGGGCTTTCCTGAAGAAGGGCTTATGCCCGAAACGTCGATTCTCCTGCTCCTTGGATGCTGCCTGACCTGCTGCGCTTTTCCAGCAACACATTTTCAGCGCATTAACTAACTAGGGCAATTATGGAAATAAAATCCTCTTTCCAAAAACGATAAGCTTCCCACCTCTCTGTCTGTTATGGTACTTAATTCTCACTTCCCCACCTGACTTCAACATCCCCTCCCCCTTCCCATTCCCACACTATATATTTTCTGTCCTTTGAATGGGGCAAGACATGCCTTGTGTAACCACCATGATCTAGTCCAATGTTGATCTGCATTTATATAGCACTTTTATCATTGTAAATGCCCCAGGATGCCTCACCTGAGTGATTTCAAACAGGTTTGGGCCATTTAATTGGCACGTTTCCATCTCGAAGTATTTTCTAGAGTTATGAGGAAATTGCAGGAAGTTGAGGGTGATGTCTTTTTGAGAAAGATAGAGATTCAAGTGCAAGAGAGATAAATCATATGTTTACACTTGGGTCCTAGAATTCTGGGAGGTGTACCTTGTATCATGTTTAACGTGGGTTCTCGGGCATTCATACAAGTTCAGGTCAGAGTCTTAGGCTACAGTTTAACACTTCTTTGCGAAGACACTCTACATGATTGTAGGTGTACAGAAGAACATGTTCTGAGCTGTATAGGGTCCGATGGCTTAGCAGAACACTAACATGTGCAGACTGATCTTATGGTGACAATACAGCATATTCATCAAATCCTATCTTGACAGTACCCAATAGTCTATTTGTCCCTCAAATTTTGAAACTCCAGTCATAAAGCAGAAGTAATTTTGCCTGATTTTTGCTTAAATTTTCCAAGGCTGCTATGAGTGCATCTCCCAAATCCACACCGTCTACCAACTAGACAAGGGTAGCAGGAAGACAGGAATACCAGAACCCACAAGCTCTCCTTCATGCTATTCACCATCCTTGGCTTGGAAATATTTTGCTGTTCCCTCAGTGTCACTAGGTTCGAAGTTCTGTAACTCCCTCCCAATGGCAATTTAGGTGTCCCAACAGCACATGCCTGCTGCCATTCATTATCACCTTCTCAAATGCGTTTCAAGGTGGGCAATAAATTCTGACCTTGCCAGCGATACTCACGTTCCTGGAACAACAAGAAATAAAGCCTGTTCTCAATTTCACAGGTGCTGAGCTTCTGAAAGGGTTGTTCACAGCTCAATTCAAACTCCAATTTCTAAATTGGCATCCCAAGATCTGCCAGTAACTTGAGATACATAGAGGTTAATAGGAATATTCATCTAAAATTTATATGTCACCCTTGTAGCATTACAGTAGTTCTGCTTTGTGATATTAAAGCATTGCTCTCTGCAACAATTACACTGGTTTCCTCTGGTAGTTTGCCACCCTGTCATTTATAAATGTATCATTACTGCTGGAGGACCCAAAATTAAGTTGCTATTAGCTATGAAGAAAGGTTGGCTAGACTGAGCTTGTTTTCACTGGAACACAGGAAGTTGAGCAACCTGATAGAAGTTTAGAAGATTGTGAATGGCAGGGGTAGATTGAAATGTATGAGGCTTTTTCCCAGGGTGATGTGGTCAATTACTAGGGGACACAGGTTCAAGGTGCTGTAGGGTACATTTAAAAGAGATGTGCAAGGCAAGTTTTTCACACAGTGGGTGGTGCATGCCTGGAACCTGCTGCCAGAGGAGGTGGTGGAAGCAAACACAATAGCAGCACCTGAATGAACACATGTATAAGAAGGGAATAGAGGGAAACGGATCCTGTAAGCAAAGACAGTTTTAGTATGGAAGGGCAAAATGTGCAAGCACAAGCTTGGTGGGCCAAATGGCCTGTTCCTGTGCTGTATTGTTCTTTGTTTTTTGTACTGTGTATTTACAAAGGTGGAAGCCACCACCACTCCCCTATCACCATAAGTCCGACCACCTCAGCGTGCGCAAAAAAACTATTGGCTTCAATGATTACTTTAAGATCATCAATGCGATTGTTAACGCTGATCCATTCAACTTGTTCACCATGTGCTTTGTGAAATATCTGGAGCAAGGAATTGAAAAGAAAAGGAAGTCAAGAGCGGCTGCTTGACCGAAAAGGTAATCAGGTGCAAGAAATCTCCACGGAAGGAAATTGAAGAAAAGAGCAAGAATAGGTGGAAAACACATTGAGGCGTGTGTCTCGCAAGAGGGATATGATGAGTCAAAGGGGAACTGGAAACTAGACACTGGAAAGGGATGAGCCTGTCAAATTAGATGGCCATTTCCCTGTTCCCACAACTTTGTGTCTTTACGTTCTCTGTCCTATTGCTACTCGCCTTATTAAAAATGTGATGATGTTAGTGAAATACATAAAATGAGCCTTAAAAGGAGAAGGGAAGAGTAATGGTTTCCGAGTTTTGATGCTTTTTTTTCATCAAATCACAAGTAATGGGAGAAGGTGAGGACTGCAGCTGCTGGAGATTTTAACAACATTATTACATTGTCACTGTTACATAAGCTCTTTTTATTCCATCTTTCGATACCAAATTGAGTAAAACAATAAACCATGAGAGGATTTGAACCTCAGAATATTAGCCTAGGAGTCAGGTTTACTAGCTTAGTGATACCACCATTTTCTCACTTACTTTACAGAGGATTGTGGGACCTCCAATGTTGAATATACTTAATGATTCTGGGTCTCTTAGGGTATCAAGGGATATAAGAAGTGAGCAGAAAGGTGAAGTTGAAGACTAGTTGTGATTGTATCAAATGATGGGATAGGATTGATGGGCTGAATGGTCTATCATTACTTCTTGTATTCTTGGTGTCCTCACTTGCCCTAAAGTGCTTTTACCAAGGCTAGAGCTATCATTGTCAGAGGTCTTGCAAAGTAAACAGCACATCTACTCTTTGCCATGGCGGATAATAGGAAAACATGCCAACAACTGGGAAGCATAGCAATTAATCATGTCCCCTCAAGGTTCAGCTGAAAAGCACAGCATGAGATTAACTAGCATCAGTAACCCTTTAATATTCAAAGGGTTAACTTTTGGACCTTTATTTCCCTAGAGTGTCTCTCCTCTTAAATAACTAGCTCATGTAACAGCCACCAGTGCCACCTGTTAGGTAGAGCATGGAATGTGCATTATTCAGTAGTTTGCTCATAGAGACCTCTTCAGCTTCGAGCAGGTTATTCATGGAGAAGTTACCTTGGAGGCACAGATCAGGTGTTCAGTAACCTGACCTTATTGCATTGGGCTGCAGTGCTCAGTCTGCCTCTCCAGCAAATCCCAGCAACACTTCTGCCATATTATTCCCATATTCCTTCCATGCCCACATCTCTCCCTCTCCACCACCGTTTCTCTTCCCCACATTGCTCACTTCTCCACTTCTGTTCATAGAGCCATAGAGATATACAGCACGGAAACAAACCCTTCAGTCCAACTCATCCATGCTGACCAGATATCCTAACCTAATCTAATCCCATTTGCCAGTATTTGGCCTCTAAACCCTTCCTTTTCATATGCTCATCCAGATGCCTTTTAAATGTCATTGGACCAGCCTCCACCAGTCCCTCTGGCAGCTCATTCCAGACACACACCACCCTCTGCATGAAAAGGTTGCCCCTTAGGTCTCTTTTAAATCTTTCCCCTCTCACCTTAAACTGATGCCTTCTAGTTCTGGACTCCCCCACCCCAGGAAAAAGACCCTGTCTATTTATCTACTTCATGCCCCTCGTGGATGAGAAAGACAGGTTCATAGAACTATTTATCCTACCCCTTCAGGATACCCATCAGGTCTTTTTTAACCCTTGCCCTTCTCACCTCAAACCTATGCCCTCTAGTTTTGGACTCCTCAACCTTGGGAAAAAGACCTTGTCCATTCACCCTATCCATGCCCCTCATGATTTTATAAACTTCTATAAGGCACCCCTTAGCCTCTGACATTTCAGGGAAAACAGCCTCAGCTTATTCAGTCTCTCCCTACACCCGTGTGGGCAGCACGGTGGCACAGTGGTTAGCACTGCTGCCTCACAGCACCAGAGACCCGGGTTCAATTCCCGCCTCAGGCGACTGACTGTGTGGAGTTTGCACGTTCTCCTCGTGTCTGCGTGGGTTTCCTCCGGGTGCTCCGGTTTCCTCCCACAGTCCAAAGATGTGCAGGTCAGGTGAATTGGTCATGCTAAATTGCCCGTAGTGTTAGGTAAGGGGTAGATGTAGGGGTTTGGGTGGGTTGCGCTTCGGCGGGGCGGTGTGGACTTGTTGGGCCGAAGGGCCTGTTTCCACACTGTAAGTAATCTAAGCTCAAAACCTATAATCCTGGTAATATCTGTGTACATCTTTTCTGAACCCTTTCAAGTTTCACAACATCTTTCCTATAGGAAGGAGACCAGAATTGCGTGCAGTATTCCAGAAGTGGCCTCACCAATGTCCTGTACAGCCGCAACATGACTTCCCAACTCCTGTACTCAATGCACTGACCAATAAAGGCAAGCATATCAAATGCCTTCTTCATTATCCTGTCTACGTGGGACTCTACTTTCAAGGAACTATGAAACTGCACTCCAAGGTCTGTTTGTTCAGTATCACTCCCCAGGACCTTACCATTAAGTGTCTAAATCCTGCCCTGATTTACCTTTCCAAAATGCAGCACCTCACACTTATGTAAATTAAACTTCATCTGCCATGAGATCCCATACAGCTGCAACAAAGATTGCTATTCCAGTGTAGTTCCCAAAGGAAAATGTGTTTATGGAGACTTCTGACAAGTGTACAAGCCTGTGCACACAAACGCATTTAAGTGCCGCATGATGTTCACCTCCTTACAACTCACTTTCCCACCTCCCTTTGTTATTGTCAGCAAATCTAGCTCTAATACAGTCTGTCACTTCATCCATTTTGTGAATACAAATCTGGAAATAGTTGAAACCCAGCACTGATCACTGCTGCTCTCCACTAGTTACAATTTGCCAGTTTTAATATGATTCACTTATGCTGACTCTGTTAGTTTGCCAGTCTTCTATCTATGTTAAATTGCCACCCCCATTATTATAACTCCTTACCTCAACCTTTCATGTGGCAGCCAACTGAATGCCTTTGGAAATCCAAACACATCACATCGACTGGTCACCATCCAATTATCCTGCTTGTTAAATTCTCAAAAAAACTATAATAGCATTGTCAAATACAGTTTCCCCCCACAAAACAATGTTAACTCTATCTGATCCTATTCTGATTTCCTGACAGTTCATCTAGCAGTTTCCCTCTGACAGACGTTATAACAATGGCTCATAATTTCCTATCTTCCTTGAGTAGAGGTGCTACATTTGTAATGTTCAAATCCAGTGGGAACTTTCCAGAATTTAGGGAATTTTGGAAGATTACAAGCGATGAATCCTGAATCTCTTTTGCCACTTTCATTAAGATTCTTGCATCTGGGCTGTCAGGTCCAGGGAATTTGTCAGTCTTTTGATCTATTAGTTTTTCTTATATGACTTCCTCAGTGATCCAGATTGTTCTAAGTTCCTCTTTCCCTTTCTCCTTTTTTTAACTACACTTGGGATGTTCCTTCAAGATGGCGGCAGAGCAGAACGCTTAAGCCAAAGTTCATCTGCTCCATCTGGCTCTTTATATTCTCTTTTTTTCCCCCTTTATTCTTTTCTCTCTTCGAGTTTCTTTTCTTTCTTCTTCTCCCAGCCTTACGGCCCAGCGTTGCCAGCCTCCTGGCTTGGTGTGGAAGTCTCTTGGTGGCCAGCAACCATCTCTCAGCCTGGAGTGAGGGAGCCTTTTGGTGACCAATGACGGTGTCTTGGTGGCCCCTGACAGTCCCTTGGCCCAGCATTTGAGGAGGCTGGAGGTGACAGCAGGGCCCAGTGCCCACGAGCAGGTCCTGCCTGGGCAGGGATCGGAGGCAGCAACTTCCAGTAGTGGCAGCAGTTGTGGTGATGGTACCACAGCCCAACACAGGAAGAGTGAGCTGTGAGGGCTCTGAGGCAGCGGCAGTGAGAACAGCCAGCTGAGATCTCTCGGAGAGCCAGCTCAGTTGAGGACTCATCAAAGGCTGTTGTACTTTTAACTTATTCCTTTATTTTTCTCGTTTATATTAGGAAGGACTTTAATGTTAATTATTACCTTATTTCTGTATTTATTTACTTGTTCTATGAAAGTCCATAGTGCTTAACCTTTTAACTTTGTTTCTTTTATTAGATTGTGTCTGAGTCTTTGTACCTTGGTACCTTTATAGCTGAGATGGTGCTGTGTGTGGTAACATTGTACAATTTCCACTATACTCCTGTACTTCTATACTTGAGTGCATGTGACAATAAAATAGAGAGTCGTAGAGATGTACAGCACGGAAACAGATCCTTTGCTCCAACTCATCCATGCAGACCAGATATCCCAAGCCGATCCAGTCCCGTTTGCCAGCACTTGGCCCATGTCCCTCTAAACTCTTCCTATTCATATACCCATCCAAATGCCTTTTAAATATTGTAATTGTGCCAGCCTCCACCACGTCCTCTAGCAGCTCATTCCATACACACACCATCCTCTGTGTTAAAAAGTTGCTCCTTATGTCCCTTTGCATCTTTCCCCTCTAGTTCTGGACTCCCCCACCTCAAGAAAAAGACCTTGTCTATTTATCCTATCCATGCCCCTCATGATTTAATAAACCTCTGTAAGATTACGCCTCAGTCTCTGATGCTCCAGGAAAAACAGCCCCAGTCTATTCAGCCTCTCACTGTCTCTCAAACCCTTCAACCCTGGCAACAATTTGTAAATCTTTTCCAAACCCTTTCAAATTTCACAACATCCTTTCGATAGGAAGGAGACCAGAATTGCATGCAATGTTCCAAAAGTGGCCCAACCAATCTAACTCTCAATCTAAAATCTAAAAATGTTTTCCTTGTTCAAGGTAATTTTCAGTTCCATTTCTCACACACAAATCCTTGAGACCTCCATTCAGTTTGCTAACCTTATTTCCCTTACGCTTATTTACTCATCACTCAGTTCGCAATGCAGTGATTATGACTTTTATAATTCTGCCTTTTAATTTCATTTCCTAGCTGCTCATGATTTGAATCTCTTTCTTATTCCTATTTATTTGTTGGTATCCACATGGACCACAACAATTGGAACTTTCCTCTCCCATCCTAAATTATTTTGAGCCCTCAGGCAAGATTCTTAATCCAGCAGCAGAGAGACAATGCAGTCTTCAAGATTTATGCTTTTGGCTACACAGTACAGTATTTATACCCCTAAATATAATGTCTTGTATAGTAATTGTGTCCTACAGGCATAGCTACAGTACAGAAAAAAGATCCTTTTGCCAGTCAAAAACAAGGACCTAACTATTTCAATCCCATAGTCCACTATGCACATTTCACTTACCCCCCAACCTGATTGGCTGCCTGCACCATAATGTTGTGGACAACATGTTCATTCTCACTGTAGTCCCCTGTCCCTGTCCATGCAACTTGAAATAACCTGTTGGATATTTACAAGGGCTGGGATTTTTCCCTTACTACCTTCTGGAGTCCCATGCCCAACTTATTCATAGTCACATCCACCTGCCACTGACCACAGATGTTAAGCACCGAACCTAAGGGTTGTGAATCTCTCCAAAAACAATGTATCCAGGAAGCATTCCCACTCCCTGATGCACTGGGGTGTCCAAACTTCAGACTCCAGCTCACCAACTAAAAACAAAGGTTACTTCAAAAATATACTTTATTCATAGAAATATCTTTATATACTTACACAGTTACTCAAGCAGTTCAGTTCGGTACAATAGCATATGAAGAAATAAACCAACATTGGAGTTTGTCTCCATCCAACAAACAAACCCCAGGCATTTCTTACTTGTGCAAGATTATATTTACGTGAGACACTGGGACAGTCCAATAACTGAACAGCCCCCCCAATTAACTTCAGCAGACAGACCTCAGACAGTGTCTTTCCTCACTGTGCCTTAGCGTCAGCTGTCCAAGCTTTAGTGCGTCCCTCATCAATAGCCCTGGACCTTGAAATGTGCCAGTCTGCAACACACAGTAGAGGTCAGCTCCTTGTTCTGGAAGGCCAACAGGCTTCAGGCAGATCAAAGAGTGTCTCTCACCGAACTGATGGTCCTTCAGGTGCAGTCAACGCCTGTCTCAGTATGCGTCCTGGGGAACAGACCGTAGAGCACAGAGTCCTGTGATACAGAACTGCCCAGGACAAACGTCAATAAAAAAAAACCCATTGCACCTTTGACCTGACTTCCTTTGCAAAGACACCTTCCAACTGGAGATGTGTGACAGTCTCTCCCCCCACCGCAGCCACCCCAAGGGTCAGGGTGTGCATGAAGGATCTTACATGTAGTGCCCTTCTCACCATCAACCAATCGATGTCTTGGTGCTTGTTGGAAAGTTCTGGTGATAAGGCATTCTGCTAAATGACCTCAACAGTCTGTCAGGGAACCACTTGATAGGATCCACCCCCTCCTTTACCCACAGGGTTTCAAGGATGCTACATGCTGATCACTTCCTGATGGACTTGCGGTCAAAGCTGTTTCTCTTTGCACGTTTCTCCACATAGAATGGTGATACGGAACAGTCCGACTACATGGAGCATTCCACGGCAACAAGGCCAGTCCCATCCTTCACAACACCAGGGACGGATAGTACCTTCAGTGTGAAGTGACACTTCGTGTTTGTTTACTGAGGGTCTACACACAGCTTGATGCAGCATACACAAAGGTAGTCATCAGGATGAGACTGATGTTGGGTACATTCTTCCCTCCTTTATCTAGAGCTTTGTTTAAGGTGTCCCTGTGGACTTGGTCCATCTTAGACCTCCACATGAAGTGGCTTGGGTGACTGCAATGGTGCAGGTTCAGGTAATGGGTCAGACCTGTGCCACATACAACAACAGAGAGAGTGCCTCACACCTGATGAACAAACTTTTACCTGCCATAGAGAGGAAGTGGTGCTCCCAAAAGCACAGTTTCTGCCTCACTTTGGCAAAACGCTCCTCACAACATTTGGCACACCAGCCGGCCCCTCCGAACCATATTCCCAGCACCTTCAGATAATCTGTCCTCACGGTGAAGGGAATAAAAGACTGGTTGGCCCAGTTCCTAAAGAACATGGCCTCGCTCTTGCCTTGATTTACCTTGACTCCTCAGGCTAGTTTGAATTGGTCGCAGGAGTCTGTGCACTGACAGTGGATTTGAGCAGAAAACCACAATGTCATCCATGTAGAGGGAGGCTTTGACCTGCTAGCCTCCGCTGCCTTGAATAGTCACCCCTCTCAGGCTCACATCCTTCCTGATGGACTCAGAAAGGGCTCTATACAACACACAAACAAGACAGGAGAGAGTGGGCAGCACTGCCTGTCTCTGGCTCTGATCAGGAAGATTTCTGATTCCCACCCATTATTGAGACTGCACTAATGCTGTTGATGTAGAGCAATCAGATCCAACTACGGACTTCCTCCCCAAAGCCCATTTTGGAGAGCATGTCCCACATGTACATGTGCGAAGGTCCTGAAGACGTTGTGCGGCTTGGTGACTTTAACCGTTTCCATCAAGACGATAGATGTGGTGTCCGGTGGGGAGTAGCGTGCTCTCAGCCTCTCCAAATCATGAAGTCTTCGACCAGACTGAGTGGCCCGGATGTTCCCAGCAGCAATGGGAGCTGTTGAAGGATAGTCACATGCTCATTCTTTACCACCGGGGCGTACACGCTAATTTGACTCAGAGGAGTACTTCTGTACACAACACCTGCAACGAGGAGGTGTCCACAGTTCTTGTGTGTAGAAACTGATCGGGGGATCATACTGCTATCCACCAGCTCCTACATTCCTCTACTGCAGCACACTGCTTGCCTGGCTATCTTCATTGTGTTTAGATTTCAATCTGGATGGGGTAACATGCCCTATCTGCACTGCCGCATATTCCTACAGTTTGTCAACCTGTTAGACTTTCACCCTTATCAAACAGAACAGCTTCCTGAAATTTCCTGGTCTTCCTTTATCTCATGGGCTTAATCCATTTAACTCCTCAATTGCTCCCTTGGTGATGTTGTCAATAAGCTCGAGCTGTGGTCAGCCGGTCTCTGGGGATGTAAATTTCATGGCTCATTTACAAGTCAGAGTAACACATCTGTTTGTGCAAGAGCTGAACAGAAGGTCAAGTGGCAACAGCCTTGTCTCTGTTCGGATAAAGTCACTCTATTACCAAGGGACCCGGCAAAGGACTCCAAAATAAATTTATTGGAATTATATGTTTTTTTCTAAAAATAGTGGACTGGAGAAACACTCAGCTCTTAGAAGATTCACTTTAAAATGTGTTAAATCTCGAAGCTATTTGATACACTTGCTTTATTAAAGGGGAAGACCTCTCCCATGTTAAGACTAATTTCCAAGTTATTGTTCCTTTGAGAAAATATACTTCCTGAATTTTAACTTCTTGAAATAAAACAAAAGTGGAATAAACAAATAAATTTGCTGAAAATGAAATGCAGTGGATACTGGAATATAAACAGAAACTGCTGGAGAAACTCAGCAGGACTGTTAGCATCTATGGACAGAAAAGCAGAGTTAATGTTTTGAGTCCAATATGATTTCTTCAGAACTGATAGATTTGATGACCTGAGTTACTTTTAATCATCTTTTGCCCTCAATCTCATTCTAATAGTCCCATTATTGTTTAACACTCTCATTGTAACACATGTCATCTTTGTTGTAATACTCTCAGTCGTAACACTCTGATATACCCCATTCTTCAAAAATTCACGATTGAGATATGAAGGTCAAGGCTAGCAATTATTGTCCATTCCGAGTTATTCTAGGGAGGACTGTATGGGCTAGCTTTTTGATCAGTGGTAATCTGTGATGGTAGGTACTCACACATTGCTGATGGGATAGGATTTCCATGATTGTTACCCAGTGATAGTGAAACAATAGCACTGCTGCCTCACAGCTCCAGCGACCCAGGTTCGATTCCACACTCGGGTGACAATCTGTGTGGAGTTTGCATATTCTCCCCGCGTCTGTGTGGGTTTCTTCTGGGTGTTCCGGTTACCTCCCACAGTCAAAGGGTGTGCAGGCTAGGGAGATTGGCCATGGGAAATTGCCCTGTAGTATCAAGGGATGTGCAGGTTAGGTGGATTAGCCATGGAAAATTCAGGGTTACAGGGATAGCTTGGGTCTGGGTGGGATGCTCTTCAGAGGGTCAGTGTGGGCTCAATGGGTTGAATGGCCTGCCTCCACGCTTTGGAAATTCTATGATTCTAATAGCGGTATCATTCCAAATTAGGGTGGTTTGAAGGGAAACCTAGTGGCGGTGGTGCTCCCATGTATCCATGGAGGTCATAGATTTGGGAAATGGGTTGAAAGTACCTTGCTGTAGTGATGAAGATACACTGTGCCATGATTGTGCTCCAGAGCTGGAGGCACTGAACGTGATGAATGAGGTGCCAATCAAATCGGCTGCTTTGTTTCGAACGGTGTCAAGCTTCTTAAGTGCTGCTGATACTGCATTCATATTTATTTATTTAATTTTAGTTTATTGTCACATACACCTAGGAAGATAGAGCCAAAAGAGTTTCATCACCCACAATCTGTGCCACTTTGAGTGATGAAAAGAATAAAAAGAAATTATTTAAATAGAGTTCATCTTCTGTTAAAACCGGGTCTCGAGCACAGCTCCAGGGTGTCTACAAGGTGTCCTGGGCATCAAAGAGTTCCTGCTGTGGGAACAGCAATGACCAAACTGGTGCCCCAGGAGACTGCTGCTGCTAATTTATCTTTTTATTTCACAGATAACAATCAGTCCAACTCTCTTTTCGGCAAATGTATTAAAATTCAAAATGGGTTATCTTTCAATTAAAGATGGTTTGAATAAAGAATAGTTTGAATTGAATAAAGATGCCACAGTGCAGTGTTGTGTATATAGTACGGTCAGACCAACTATTTTGTTTCCAGAGTTACCAGAGTTTCCAGAGTTGTGGGCGGCATGGTGGCACAGTGGTTAGCACTGCCGCCTCACAGCGCCTGAGACCCGGGTTCAATTCCCGCCTCAGGCGACTCTCTGTGTGGAGTTTGCACGTTCTCCCCGTGTCTGTGTGGGTTTCCTCCGGGTGCTCCGGTTTCCTCCCACAGTCCAAAGATGTGCAGGCCAGGTGAATTGGCCATGCTAAATTGCCCATAGTGTTAGGTAAGGGGTAAATGTAGATGTAGGGGTATGGGTGGGTTACGCTTCGGCGGGGCGGTGTGGACTTGTTGGGCCGAAGGGCCTGTTTCCACACTGTAAGTAATCTAAAAAAAAAGTTACTATACAGGTCATTCTGCTATAATGTGCATTTCGTTAACATGAATTCGCTATAACACGTATGACACATTGGGGACACTGTTTTCTAAAGCACAAAGTTTTAAAACGTGTATTGGTTATAACGTGATTCTGGCCTCATTAGTTTAAATGCTGCTGCTATCACATGATTGTCTTATAACATGGGATTGCACGAGACCGGAACTACAGCGTTGTAGCAGAACCGACGGTAGCTGCCTCACTGATCCACTGCAAAGTGCATTAAGTATCAGCAAGAATAATGAGCTATGAATTGACAAATTGTCACCTCAGCATCTTTCAGAGTCTCCTAATCATTTTTCTCGAATATGTGATCATTTGTCAGAATAATCGCAAAATCAAAACTTTATCTCTGTGCCTGACATGAGATGAAAAGTCCTTTAATTATTCTGTTTATTCTTCTTTTCCATGTGAGGAAAACACCTGTTGCCATTCAGACATTATTTCCATGTTCATCCAGGCAAATGGAGAGTACTCCAACTCACTCCTGACTTCCGCCTTATAGATGATGGGCAGGCTTTGGGAAGTTAGGCAATGAGTCACTTGCTGCCGGAATCCCAATCTCTGACCTGCGCTTGTAACCACAGTATTTGTATGATTTTGTTACAACGCTCTCTGTTACACCTCATTCACATTATAATGTTCACAATGATAGTGCCCTGTTAAATCCTATGCTCCTAACTGTAATCAAGAGACTAACAAGACGCATACCTAAAGGTTGCCCATAATTCTTCACCAGCTTATGATGAATTAGAATTGCTGTTTGTCCCTTGGTGCGGTGTGGCCATTAGATTTTAACTTTTTTTCCATTACAGATGGGAAAAGCTTGGTCAATACTTTTACTTCTTAATATTTAATTTAGCTAATGGAAAAAAGATTAACTTTAAGAAACAAAATGAATGGAGTGATTCGTTGTCTCTCATTAGCTGAGCACTAAGTGTGTACTTACGTTGCAGATACCATCTGCAATCTGTGACCTGGCCAGGCAGAAATAAAGATAGCGTCACCATAGTCCCACACTCCCATTAATGAGAGGCAGAGAGACAGAGAGAGAGAGAGAGAGAAAACTGGTAGTGAGCTTAAGCTGAGGGCTGCTATGCCTCAGATTAGGGGTAAGGTCGAGAAGGCATGGTGATCACAGTTAGTGTAGCAATTGAACCAGCATTACTTGTATCACATCACCGTACAACTGAGGTAACCAACTATTCAGACTGCATGACCTCTACCCACTATAACCCGATATGGAAGAAATTGGGCTTAATTGTGACCACTTTTTCAAGTTGCATAAGTACTCTTAGATTTCAAAAATCAAATTAATGTATACTGAGTGTGCACACTTGTGATGCCAAGATGCCACTTGGTGCAGGCAAGAACATACATGTTGATCATCTGCTGAACGCATGCTGAGCAACAGGTCGTAATGTCAATCCACATGACTCCAATGCTGCCATACGAAAGCTCAATAGCCGAGTTACGCCCATCTGTTAAAGCTCTCCCACTTAAATATGTGTTACATCCACACCAGTGCTACATTTACAGAATTTTCAAGCATTTATAAATGGGTTGCTCTGTTGATTTCTTTTTCAGGTTGTTGTTGCAATTCCACAGATTTCCTGATCTTGCCTTAGCTGTGTCAACAGGCGAAAGGGAACGCTGAGGCAGGTGCTAAATGATGTTTTTTGCTAACTTCTGCACAGACTATCTGCTCCGGAGCTTGGCATGTGAGGAGGCGTTCCCCTCGGACCTGGGAGAATAAGCACAGGCTGCACAAGAAGACGATAGATGGAAGAGGACGAGGAAGGGCTTTCAGCAGGAAACCATATTCATCCAGGATATTCAGGAAGAAATACTTTGGCTTGACCATTGTGTTTCATTAGATTGGCCCTCACTAAAATTTGCCAACAGTTGCAATTGCAAAGTCCATCTCAGACAAGGATAGGGCCTGCATTGCCAGAGGCTGTGAAAGAACACTGGCGATAAATTTTTACCTGCCTGGCTTCTTCCATGCTAGTTCTGGTGATATTTGCTTGCTGTCCACTGTTGCATAAGGGAAGTCACCAGAGGTTATTTATTCAAAGAGAACCACCTATATTTCATTCTCATTTGCCAGAGATAACACGGCTGAAGGAGCACAATGGTTTGCCTGGATCACAATCTTTCCCATGGTGAGACTGTTATTGACTGAGCACACACTGCATACCAACTCTGCCAATTGGTGGAACACGTACTCCTTTAATGACCATCTGATGAGGACCATGGGCAGTACCAGGTGCAAGTCAGTGCCTGACATCCTGGTAACAGTCATGATGCCTTCAGTCTGCTGTATCAGTATTACTTCAGCAATTATGAAGGTGGTATCAGATGGCAAAAGCTATCTGCTAACAATGTGGCTCCTGACTCCGGTGCACTGCTCCATTGCAGCATGCATGCCATGGAAGCCAAGTTCCTACGTGAGATGTATCCCATGCCATGTACCTGGGTGTTTTAATGGATAGAGGTATCTCCAAGAAAATGGGAACAGCAGACCTCTTATTGAAATTATTGTAAATAGGTCTGAAAGGGTTAATACTGGGCAGTGCCAACAGCACGCCCACTATGATGATGCCTCGTGGGCTAGATAGCAGAACAGCTTATACTCCCCAAGGAGAGAGATCTAACATCTGGTCTTCCTCAAAATATCTCTAACAATTTCTATCAATCTGTATAACCTGTGATTAATTGCTAGCATGCAATAAGTTATATCTGTTAAGGGCTTTTTCTAGTTGGACCAGGAAGGGGTTTTCCTTCGCCCACACCAGACCAAGAAGGTCCTGTAGTTCCCTGTACAATGGTAGCAGCAACCTTCGTCATGAGCAGTAGCTGGTACAGAGCAGTGAGTTGATATACAAACACCACAGAAGTGCAGTAACTCCCAGCATTTTGTAAACCCAATTTGGCCCTGCTTGAAATAGGGTTCCCAACTCTTGTTGGACCTATCCCTGAAGGCCTCATCACACGATCACCTGCCTCCAACTTCCCCAGCAGACACACGCTTATCATTGGTCCATGGTGCAGTTTCCAATGGGCAAGCAGAAAGTGAAAAGCCTCCTTAGTATCCAGTTGGTTACAGTTCGCATTTAACCAAACAGCCTTTTATCTCATCTCCAATACTGTTATCACCAGTAGCTGTCTTAGAATATGGAAACAAAAGCACTACCTTCGAATTGTCTCCCTGAATCAGATGAATTTGCAAACCCCTGGGGACTCCAGGCCAGTCCTGGAGAGTTGGTAACCTTGCCCTGAATTTACTCTAGGGTCAGAACCTGTTTGTGCACTTAGTGTGAGAATGTGAAGTTATTTCAGCTTTCCACTGACTCTAACCTACATCGTAAGAAGCCACTAATGGCGCTATTTTTTTGAATAGGAAAATGTGGACGTTGGGTGATGGCAGGAAGTGATTCATCTCTGGTTTCTATCCTTCTGTAAGTCTTTCAACATGAGGTTGACAGCTCAGCCATGGTCAGAAGTCGCACAACACCAGACTACAGCCCAACAAGTTTATGCAAAATCACAAGCTTTGGAGCACTGCAATTTTAAATAAACCTGCTAGGACTACAAACTGATGTCATGTGACCTCTGACTTAGTCTACCCCAGTCCAACACTCATACATGAGTATTTGTGTGAGGAGTTGAAGGATTAACCCAGTGAGGGTCAGCACTAGCAGTATGGATGCAGAGAATGAGACCAGAAAGATTTATTTTAGAAAACTGTCAATTTTAACAAAAAAAAATTAGCTTTTCGTGAGTATTAAACAGATTATGGGAAAGAAGCAGTTTCTCACAAAGTGCTCAAGCTCCTGTAGTTTTCTTTCAACAGAAATCAAGGTCTGAGTCTAAAAAATCCCTGGTTAAATATTAATGCATAAAAGGAAGCTGTAAATGGATTGTTAACATTCAAAGAATAATCCTCTGCATCATGTTACACAGGGACCAGAAGCGAATGCTTACTCTGTATATTTCCTTTGAGTTAAGCCTTGGGAGTATTTACTTTAGCCTGAAAAACTGGGTCAGAAATCTCCCCCCCCCCCCCCCAGTATATTTCCTCCTGGTTCTCAATTCACAAACTGTGAGAGGTTCTTTCTGGTGTGCTCCTTGAAATATTTATTCCTTCAGATCCGTCAGTTCGAGTGGCTCTCTTACCGGCTAGTTTCAGATTACTTTGTGATCTGTTAGGAGCTACCTGCTCTGCAGCACTCAGCCTGAAAGGCTGCTTGCGGGTGTGTCTCCCAGCAGATCAGTATCCAACCCATGTGGGAGTGAGCCGCTCACAACTTGTCTGGGATGACACAGAAAAGAAGCCATTCGGCCCAACAGGTCCGTGCTGATCTTTACGATCCACAAGAGATTTCACTGTCTCTTCACATCTCTGCACCCTAACCCCATCCACAAATCCTTCTATTCCGTTCTCCCTCATATATTTATCCAATTTTGGTTAGAATGCATCTGGTGCTTGAACACGTCTTGTAATGGTGAAGTCCCCATTCTGGGAGAAAAGGATTTTCCTGAATTCATGAGTGAGGTTGTGAAGAATTGTCAATGTAATAAAATGTTTCAAGGCTCTTTATAGCTGCACAATCAAACAAGCCTTTGTACACTGAGCCACATAAGGTGCTATTAGGGAGGGTGACGCAAGGCATGGTTAAAGAGCTAGGTTTTAAGTAGAGTCTTAAAGGAAGAGAGAGGTAACAGCTTGGAGATGTTTAGGAGGGATATCCAGAATCTAAGATCTGCTAACTAAAGGCAAAGCCATTAATGATGAAGCACCGAAAATCAGGGATGCACAGAGGGAGAACACAGAGATCCTGGCAGATTGTACGGTTGAAAGAGGCTACAGAGGTAGGAAAAATCCAAGCCATGGGGAGATTTTTGTATTTATCTGCTCATATGGTATGGGAATCACTGGCAACATTATCTGATTTGTGACCTCAAATGTTAACTCCTTTTTTTCTCTCTCTCCACAGTTGTGTACCCTGCTGAGTTCCTTTCTGGCATTTTCTATTCTTTATTTCTGATGCCCAGAAGCCTTATCCTTTGCTCAGTGGAAGAGTGATTGTTTGAGTATGACCGTTACAGTAAGAGTAAGAAGCACATTCAGCAGTCTCACAGAGAACGGGCAGAGTCTGCTTCTTTAACCTGCTACTGACCCCTGCTGGGGACTTCACGCTTGTTCACATTTCACTCACTGGATGAAAATGAGCCCAACACATTCACCTTTCCACTGCTTGGATTGAGTATGAATCCTATATAAAATACTTAAACCAAGGTGTTGAGGTCCCAGCAATAAATACTTCCCAAATGCCGTATTTTGCAATCTGATTTCTGCACAGCAACATTTCTCGAAATGTTGAACTGATACCTTAAGTACTCTCTCAGTTGGGTGGGGAAGTTTCCACACACTATTTCAAAGAGAACAGCAGCGTTTCTCCTGGTGGTCCAATCAGCAAACAATTCAAAATATATCTTTTGCTCTGGGCTCTCAGAATCTATTCCACTCTCTCCTTTTTCCCTTCCCACGCACATTAAAACCCCTTTTCCCAGCACCCACCCTCCCCCCCAATCTGAAGACGAGTCCTATCGACTTCAAACATTAACCCCATTTCTCTGTCTATGATTAGATTACTTACAGTGTGGAAACAGGCCGTTCGGCCCAACAAGTCCACACCGCCCCGCCAAAGCACAACCCACCCATACCCCTACATCTACCCCTTACCTAACACTACAGGCAATTTAGCATGGCCAATTCACCTGCACATCTTTGGACTGTGGGAGGAAACCAGAGCACCCAGAGGGGGCCCATGCAGACACAGGGAGAATGTGCAAACTCCACACAGTCAGTCGCCTGAGGTGGGAATTGAACCCGGGTCTCTGGCGCTGTGAGGCAGCAGTGCTAACCACTGTGCCACCGTGCACCCACAGGATGCTGAGGTTCCCCAGCACTTTCTGTTTTTTATTTCATCCGCAGGATTTTGCTTTTATTAAAATATATGATCCAGTTTATTATTGCGTTGTTCTTTTGGGGCCCTCTTTTTTGCAAATTAGCTGCTGCATTTTCCTTCATGATAATCATGACGGTGTTTCAAACATTATCTCTGTGGCCTGGGTCATGGAGTAGTCTAAAGCTCCCTATAAATGTTAGTTCTTCCTTTGTTTCCAGGATCTCTCCAGCAGGGGTAGCTGGTGAGCACCGTGTGGGTTTATTTTCAGGGCGGGTAGTGGAGAAGTTTGAGACTTGTCTGCTTTGTTTCATTTCAATTGTATTGGTAAACGCTGGCCTAGCCAGTGATGCCCACCTCCTGTGAATGATTGTTTTTTCAAAGGTTGACCTTTTGGGGATGTATTGGCTCATACAAAGCAGGTTATTTCGCCCCTTGATGTTGCTGCACCATTCAATCAAATCATGGTTGATTTAATAACTCCATGTTTCCAACCTTCTTTGAATAACCATTTCATGCTCTTTGCTTTCCAATAATCTATATATACCTCTGCTTTAAAAATGTTTCAAAATACTCCGTGTTCACCACCTTGTGATGACTGTGTTAATTCTGTTTTTTCTCTCTCTCTGTAGATACCTCCAGACCTGCTGAGCATTCCTGGTACCATTTCAACCATCCAGCCTTACAGCTATTTCCATACAGCCTGTTCTGACTAAGTGTGATCCTGCGTTATAAGGAAATTCCATAATAGCAGCACCGTTTAAACCGCTACCCACCCTAAATCACGTTACAGCCAGTACAGGTGAGGAACGTTCATGTTCTACAAATAATGGTCTAAATTCTTCATTCGCGTTATAGCCAATTCACGTTGAAGATATGCACGTTACAGCAGGATCAACTGTACTTGATCCGTGGTTTCCGTAGGTAATGGCATTTTAAGTAGATATTCGAGTACCTTTAAATGTTGCAAATGTTTCTACTTGTGCCCCACTTTCAAGCAGCGAGTTCCAGATCTCCAAAAACTTGGAGAAATGGGATAGAATGGATTGCTCCCACTGGAACCAGTGCAGACTCTCTGGACCAAATGACCAAACCTTCAGGTCTGTAATAACTGTGTCCCTTTGTCCTGATTGTAACGAGGTCCACAGTGGACCTCACAGAGTATGAGTTCCCTGATTGAGGCTGTGAGAATCATAGAATCCCTATAATGTGGAAGCAGGCCAGTCAGCTCTAGAAAGAGCATCCCTCCCAGGCCTACCCTTCTATCCTATCTCAGTAACCCTGCATTTCCACTGGCTAATCCGCCTAGCCTGCACATCCCTGGACATTTTGGGCAATTTAGTATGACCAATCTATCTAAACTGCACATCTTTTGGTCTGTGGGAGGAAACCGGAGCACCTGGAAGAAACCCACGCAGACACAGGGAGAATGTGCAAACTCCGCACAGACAGTCCCCCCAAGGGTGGAATCGAAACCGGTACCCTGGGACTGTGAGGCAGCAGTGCTAACCACTGAACCACCGTGCTGCCCGTTAATGCAGTCCAGTCAGGGAGTCCTGGCTGACAGGTATAAACAGGAGTGTCAGGGGTTCTGTTCACTCTGAGAGCTGGCTCTGACAGAACGGGATCAGTCTCAAAGGCTCCCTACACATAAATAAAGGGTGACTTGGCAACAGGATACCGGCCTGTCTGGACTTAGCTCCCCGTTTGGTAATGAAAAGCTTTGTTGTAAGTCCTACCATGACTCTTCCCAAATTTTCCCCTCCCCATAGTTATGGACCTCTTGATCAACGAAACTGGAACTTTTACATCCACACCATCCAGACCCCTATAAATTTATCCAAATCATTTGTATCTCAAAAGGTAACCAGACAACGATCATTTGTATTCATTTAGCACCTTTAATGTAGAAGATCCCAGAGGACCCTCTATCAGCTAATAATTGAGACCCAAATAAAAAAGGCCATACTTGGACAGGTGACTAAACATTGGTCAAACAGTTGGGCTTTGAGGAACGTCTTTGCAGGGTGGGGGGGAGGTGATGAAAGACAAGAATAGAGATGCAAAATAAATTCAAGTGCTTAGAGCCGAGACAGATGAGGGCACAACTGCCACTGTTTGAGTGAAAGAAATAAGACAGGCTCCAAAAACCATGTCGGGGAAATGGAAAGGTTTCTGAGATATAGAGGCTGGTGGAGAATACAAAGATAGGGGTAAGGCCATGCAGATGTTTGAAAACAAACAGCAAATGAAGGCTTTGAAAATACTCCATGTAGTATCGGGTTAGACGCATGGGATAGCAGTTGTGTGAAATTCCTCATCGGCTATTTCGATAGCGGCATTAATTTCCCAGTACGAGGACTCTCACCTTGGAAGATGGGCACAGCATGTCTGTGTTATTGAGGGTCAAAGCCAGGCATTGTTCCTAAACCTAGACATTGTGCACTGACTAATATCGCCTCTCAGTTTTTGTTAGTACTCTGTAAATGTTGGTCATTTGAATGAAAGGCCCATCTGAAATTTGACACAGTCATAGAGATGTACAGCACAGGAACAGACCCTTCGGTTCAACTTGTCCATGCTGACCAGATATCCTAAATAAAACTAGTCCCATTTGCCAGCATTTGGACCATATCTCTCTAAACCCTTGATATTCATATACCCATTCAGACGCATTTAAATATTGTAATTGTACCAGCCTCCACCATTTCCTCTGACAACTCATTCCATAAATGCACCACTCTCTGTGTGAAAAAGTTGCCCGTTAGGTCCCTTTTAAATCTTTCCCTTCTCACATTAAACCAATGCCCTCCAGTTTTGGACTCCCCAATCCCAGGGAAAAGACTTTGTCTATTTACCCTATCCATGCCCCTGATGATTTTATAAACCTCTATAAGGTCACCCCTCAGCATCATGCAGTTGTATGGGTGCAGTGACTCAAAAAGGACGACTTATGGGCAGCACAGCTACATCTGGATACAGTCGACAGGGCAACATAGACCCCTGCAGAGGTGTGCGTACGAATGTGTGTTGGGTGAGGACAGGGTCAGTCTTTCTGGCGATATCCCCATTGGCAAATAACTCACCTGTGAGAGCCAGATACGTAGCATGCTCAGGTAAGTTGCAGAGGGAGGACGGTAATCAAAGGCTTTGAGGAAAAAGCTGCTTTTGGAACGAGAAAGTAGGTCACAGAATGATTTCAACCAACCTTTGACCTTTACTATACTAATTACTACTTCACAAAGCAATTCATCTTTTGATGACAGAAGTAACTTGGAGAGGGCACCGGGTTAATTAACCAATATCCCAATGTTGGTAATGATTAACTAATTAAAATATGCTGAAATCATTAAAACCATTGGCACTGGAGGTTGAAGAGGTATCTAATTAACGAAGCAAGGCCAAATTATAATTTGCAAAAACGGAAACTGGTCTGATGGTAATTTATCTCCTGAGGAATTATTGGCAACTGAAGTTGCTTTTGGTCAACACAAAGAATCATCCAGTTTGGATCTTCTTACCAAAATAGCAGCGGGCAATGGTGTTAACATGGGGTCAGTGCTAACTGACCCTTTTTGATGCATGCAGATGATACGGATATTGGAATACAAGCTAAAGGATCAAACCTGACCCAAACTTGAAGGTGCGGCGAACAGTGAGACAGCTAACGATTGACTGCACAAGGCCTAGATCGGTTAGAGAATGAGCAGGAAAGATTTGAAGTCTGGGGAGATGCATTTGGACAGAAAGGATGATGAGAAGTGTAATAGAACTTAATTCTACATTTCTAATTCGTGTGCAGGGGCAGGAGGATTTGGGCTGCCAGCACAGAGATAGTAGAAGGCAACAGGACATACTGAGAGCAGTGACAAAGCACATGGGATCTGGGGTTTCATCGAGAGGGATGTTGTGTTCACAAACAGTGATGTTGTGATGAGCCTGCGTAAAACTCCAGCTAGCTCACAGCGAGATTATTGCATCCAATTCTGGTCGCCACACTTTAGGAAGAATGTGAGGGTGCAGAGGATATTTTCTAGAATGGTTCCTGGGTGAAGGATGTTCGAACAAATCCTTAGAACAAAAACGATTGCGGGGAACTTTGAAAGAAGTATACAAGATCATGACAAGTGTGAATAGTGAATGAATGAATTAGCTTTATTGTCACAGACATAGACGAAAACTGGCCCCGGTAGGTGATGACACAAAAATCAAGCCTAAAGGCTTTGGGCAAGAGAGGAAGGAAACATTTGAGGAAGAAGAGTTTTGTGTAGCCAGTGATAATGACCAGCAACTCACTATCCTTGATGATGGGAGAAGTGGAGACCATCAAAAAGAACTTGGATTTGTGTTGAGGGAAATAACCATGCAGGGTTACCAGGATTAAACAAGGAAATGGGATGGATTGGATAGCTCCATGGAGAGTTGGCATGGATCTGGTGGGCTGAATGGCCTCCTTCTGGGCTATAATTACTCTGTAGCTGTGATTTTGTTCTTGCAGAAGAGGGCCATTCGGCAGTGGCGTGTGTACTGGGGAGTTGGCAGGATGGTGGATGTGGGCTTTAGTGACTTAGGAGACCTGAGCTGCATCTTCCAGGCTAGTGGGTGAGCAATGAATTGCAGCCAGAGTGACCATTCCTATAAAGGACAGCGTTCCAGCTCCAAGGAGCTGGGGGCAAATTGGAGAGTCGGAGGTCCACCGTCTCTGGCAGTGCCACCACATGAAGGTACCAGGTCACAGAGGATGCCATGGAAGGACTGTACCCACCCATCCCAAACTCCCCACCCTGCCCCATCTCCCACTCCCCTCCCTGCCCCTTCCCCCACTCCCCTCCCTGCCCCAACTTCCACTCCCCTCCCTGTCCCATCTCCCAAACCCTCCCTGCCCCATCTTCCACTCCCCTCCCTTTTCCAATCCCCCACAACCCTCCTTGCCCCATCCCCCCCCTCCACTCCCTGTCCCATCTTCCAGTCCCCTCCCAGCCCCTTCCCCCACTCCACTCACTGCCCTATTCCCCACTCCCCTCCCTGCTCCAACCCCCACTCCCCTCCCTGCCCCATCTTCCACTCCCCTCCTTGCCCCATCCCCCACACCCTCCCTGCCCCATCCCCCATTCCCCTCCTGCCCCATGCCGCACTCCCCTCTTGTCCCATCTCCCACTCCGGTCCCTGTCCCATTCCCCACTCCCCTCCATGCCCCATTCCCCACTCCTCTCCCTGTCCCATTCCCCACTCACCTCCCTGACCTATCCCCCACTCCCCTCCCTGCCCCATTCCCCACTCCCCTCCCTGCCCCATTCCCCACTCCCCTCCATGCCTCATTCCCCACTCCCCTCCATGCCCCATTCCCCACTCCCCTCCCTGCCCCATTCCCCACTCCACTCCATGCCCCATCCCCCACTTCCCTCCCTGCCCCATTCCTCACTCCCCTTCCTACCCCACCCCCCAATCCTCTCCCTGCCCCATCTTCCACTCCCCTCCTTGCCCCATCCCCCATTCCCCTCCCGCCCCATGCCACACTCCCCTCTTGTCCCATCTCCCACTCCGGTCCCTGTCCCATCTCCCACTCCTCTCCCAGTTCCATCCCCCACTCCCCTCCCTGCCCCTTCCACACTCCCCTCCCTAACCTATCCCCCACTCCCCTCCATGCCCCTTCCCCACTCCCCTCCATGCCCCATTCCCCACTCCCCTCCATGCCCCATTCCCCACTCCTCTCCCTGTCCCATTCCCCACTCACCTCCCTAACCTATTCCCCACTCCCCTCCATGCCCCTTCCCCACTCCCCTCCATGCCCCATCCCCCACTCCCCTCCCTGTCCCATTCCCCACACCCCTCCCTAACCTATCCCCCACTCCCCTCCATGCCCCATTCCCCACTCCTCTCCCTGTCCCATTCCCCACACCCCTCCCTAACCTATCCCCCACTCCCCTCCCTGCCCCATTCCCCACTCCCCTCCCTGCCCCATTCCCCACTCCACTCCCTGCCCCATTCCCCACTCCACTCCCTGCCCCATTCCCCACTCCACTCCCTGCCCCATTCCCCACTCCCCTCCCTGCCCCATTCCCCACTCCCCTCCCTGCTCCAACCCCCACTCCCCTCCCTGCCCCATCTTCCACTCCCCTCCTTGCCCCATTCCCCACTCCCCTCCCTGCCCCATCCCCCACTCCCCTCCCTGCCCCATCTCCCACTCCCCTCCCTGCCCCATTCCCCACTCCCCTCTCTGCCCCATTCCCCATTCCCCTCCCTGCCCCATTCCCCACTCCCCTCCCTGCCCCTTCCTCCACTCCACTCACTGCCCTATTCCCCACGCCCCTCCCTGCTCCAACCCCCACTCCCCTCCTTGCCCCATCCCCCACACCCTTCCTGCCCCATCCCCCATTCCCCTCCTGCCCCATGCCGCACTCCCCTCTTGTCCCATCTCCCACTCCGGTCCCTGTCCCATTCCCCACTCCCCTCCATGCCCCATTCCCCACTCCTCTCCCTGTCCCATCCCCCACTCCCCTCCCTGCCCCATTCCCCACTCCACTCCCTGCCCCATTCCCCACTCCCCTCCCTGCCCCATTCCCCACTCCCCTCCCTGCTCCAACCCCCACTCCCCTCCCTGCCCCATCTTCCACTCCCCTCCTTGCCCCATTCCCCACTCCCCTCCCTGCCCCATTCCCCACTCCCCTCCATGCCCCATTCCCCACTCCTCTCCCTGTCCCATCCCCCACTCCCATCCCTGCCCCATTCCCCACTCCCCTCCCTGCCCCATTCCCCACTCCCCTCCATGCCCCATTCCCCACTCCCCTCCCTGCCCCATTCCCCACTCCACTCCATGCCCCATCCCCCACTTCCCTCCCTGCCCCATTCCTCACTCCCCTTCCTACCCCACCCCCCAATCCTCTCCCTGCCCCATCTTCCACTCCCCTCCTTGCCCCATCCCCCATTCCCCTCCCGCCCCATGCCACACTCCCCTCTTGTCCCATCTCCCACTCCGGTCCCTGTCCCATCTCCCACTCCTCTCCCAGTTCCATCCCCCACTCCCCTCCCTGCCCCTTCCACACTCCCCTCCCTAACCTATCCCCCACTCCCCTCCATGCCCCATTCCCCTCTCCCCTCCCTGCCCCATTCCCCACTCCACTCCCTGCCCCATCCCCCACTCCCCTCCCTGCCCCATTCCCCACTCCCCTTCCTACCCCACCCCCCACTCCCCTCCCTGCCCCATCCCCCACTCCCCTCCCTGCCCCATTCCCCACTCCCCTTCCTACCCCACCCCCCACTCCCCTCCCTGTTCCATCCCCCAATCCCCTCCCTGCCCCTTCCCCACTCCCCTCCCTGCCCCATTCCCCACTCCCCTTCCTACCCCACCCCCCACTCCCCTCCCTGCCCCATCCCACACTCCTCTCCCTGCCCCTTCCCCACTCCACTCCCTGCCCCATTCCCCACTCCCCTTCCTACCCCACACCCCACTCCCCTCCCTGCCCCATCTTCCACTCCCCTCCTTGCCCCATCCCCCATTCCCCTCCCACCCCATGCCGCACTCCCCTCTTGTCCCATCTCCCACTCCGCACCCAGTTCCATTCCCCACTCCCCTCCCTGCCCCATTCCCCACTCCACTCCCTGCCCCTTCCCCACTCCCCTCCCTGCCCCATCCCCCACTCTACTCCCTGCCCCATTCCCCACTCCCCTCCCTGCCCCATCCCCCACTCCCCTCCCTGCCCCATTCCCCACTCCCCTCCCTAACCCATCCCCCACTCCCCTCCCTGCCCCATTCCCCACTCCCCTCCCTGCCCCATTCCCCACTCCCCTCCCTAACCCATCCCCCACTCCCCTCTCTGCCCCATTCCCCCACTCCCCTCCCTGCCCCATTCCCCACTTCCCTCCCTACCCCATCCCCCACTCGCCTCCCTGCCCCATTCCCCACTCCCCTCCCTACCCCATCCCCCACTCTACTCCCTGCCCCATTCCCCACTCCCCTCCCTACCACATCCCCCACTCTACTCCCTGCCCCATTCCCCACTCCCATCCCTGCCCCATCCCCCACTCCCCTCCCTGCCCCATTCCCCACTCCCCTCCCTGCCCCATCCCCCACTCCCCTCCCTGCCCCATTCCCCACTCCCCTCCCTAACCCATCCCCCACTCCCCTCCCTGCCCCATTCCCCACTCCCCTCCCTGCCCCATTCCCCACTCCCCTCCCTGCCCCATCCCCCACTCCCCTCCCTGCCCCATCCCCCACTCCCCTCCCTGCCCCATTCCCCACTCCCCTCTCTGCCCCATTCCCCCACTCCCCTCCCTGTCCCATTCCCCACTTCCCTCCCTACCCCATCCCCCACTCCCCTCCCTACCCCATCCCCCACTCCCCTCCCTGCCCCATCCCCCACTCCCCTCCCTGCCCCATTCCCCACTCCCCTCCCTGCCCCATTCCCCACTCCCATCCCTGCCCCATCCCCCACTCCCATCCCTGCCCCATCCCCCACTCCCTCCCTGCCTCATCCCCCACTTCCCTCCCTGCCCCATTCCCCACTCCACTCCCTGCCCCATTCCCCACTCCCCTCCCTAACCTATCCCCCACTCCCCTCCATGCCCCATTCCCTACTCCCCTCCCTAACCCATCCCCCACTCCCCTCCCTGCCCCATTCCCCACTCCCCTTCCTACCCCACCCCCCAATCCTCTCCCTGCCCCATCTTCCACTCCCCTCCTTGCCCCATTCCCCACTCCCCTCCCTGCCCCATTCCCCACTCCCCTCCCTACTCCATGCCCCACTCTACTCCCTGCCCCATTCCCCACTCCTCTCCCTGTCCCATTTCCCACTCCCCTCCCTAACCTATCCCCCACTCCCCTCCCTGCCCCTTCCCCACTCCCCTCCCTGCTCCATTACCCAAAACCCTCCCTAACCCATTCCCCACTCCTCTCCCTGCCCCATTCCCCACTCCCCTCCCTGCCCCATTCCCCACTCCCCTCTCTGCCCCATTCCCCCACTCCCCTCCCTGCCCCATTCCCCACTTCCCTCCCTACCCCATCCCCCACTCCCCTCCCTGCCCCATTCCCCACTCCCCTCCCTACCCATTCCCCCACTCTACTCCCTGCCCCATTCCCCACTCCCATCCCTGCCCCATCCCCCACTCCCCTCCCTGCCCCATCCCCCACTCCCCTCCCTGCCCCATTCCCCACTCCCCTCCCTACCCATTCCCCCACTCTACTCCCTGCCCCATTCCCCACTCCCCTCCATGCCCCATCCCCCACTTCCCTCCCTGCCCCATTCCCCACTCCCATCCCTGCCCCATCCCCCACTCCCCTCCCTGCCCCATTCCCCACTCCCCTCCCTGCCCCATTCCCCACTCCCATCCCTGCCCCATCCCCCACTCCCCTCCCTGCCCCATTCCCCACTCCCCTCCCTACCCATTCCCCCACTCTACTCCCTGCCCCATTCCCCACTCCCCTCCCTGCCCCATCACCCACTCCCCTCCCTGCCCCATCACCCACTCCCATCCCTGCCCCATCCCCCACTCCCCTCCCTGCCCCATCCCCCACTTCCCTCCCTGCCCCATTCCCCACTCCCCTCCCTGCCCCATCCCCCACTCCCCTCCCTGCCCCATCCCCACTCCCCTCCCTGCCCCATCCCCCACTCCCCTCCCTGCCCCATGCCCCACTCCCATCCCTGCCCCATCCCCCACTCCCCTCCCTGCCCCATCCCCCACTCCCCTCCCTGCCCCATTCCCCACTCCCCTCCCTACCCCATCCCCCACTCTACTCCCTGCCTCATTCCCCACTCCCCTCCCTGCCCCATCCCCCACTCCTCTCCCTGCCCCATTCCCCACTCCCCTTCCTACCCCACCCCCCAATCCTCTCCCTGCCCCATCTTCCACTCCCCTCCTTGCCCCATCCCCCACTCCCCTCCCTGCCCCTTCCCCACTCCTCTCCCTGTCCCATTTCCCACTCCCCTCCCTATCCTATCCCCCACTCCCCTCCCTGCCCATTCCCCACTTCCCTCCCTACCCCATCCCCCACTCCCCTCCCTGCCCCATTCCCCACTCCCCTCCCTACTCCATGCCCCACTCCCCTCCCTGCCCCTTCCCCAATCCTCTCCCTGTCCCATTTCCCACTCCCCTCCCTATCCTATCCCCCACTCCCCTCCCTGCCCCTTCCCCACTCCCCTCCCTGCCCATTCCCCACTTCCCTCCCTACCCCATCCCCCACTCCCCTCCCTGCCCCATTCCCCACTCCCCTCCCTACTCCATGCCCCACTCTACTCCCTGCCCCATTCCCCACTCTCCTCCCTACCCCATCCCCCACTCCCCTCCCTGCCCCTTCCCCACTTCCCTCCCTGCCCCATTCCCCACTCCTCTCCCTGCCCCATTCCCCACTCCCCTCCCTAACCCATCCCCCACTCCCCTCCCTGCCCCATTCCCCACTCCCCTCCCTGCCCCATTCCCCACTCCTCTCCCTGCCCCATTCCCCACTCCCCTCCCTAACCCATCCCCCACTTCCCTCCCTGCCCCATTCCCCACTCCTCTCCCTGCCCCATTCCCCACTCCCCTCCCTAACCCATCCCCCACTCCCCTCCCTGCCCCATTCCCCACTCCCCTCCCTGCCCCATTCCCCACTCTACTCCCTGCCCCATTCCCCACTCCCATCCCTGCCCCCTTCCCCACTCCCCTCCCTGCCCCATTCCCCACTCCCCTCCCTGCCCCATTCCCCACTCCCCTCTCTGCCCCATTCCCCCACTCTACTCCCTGCCCCATTCCCCACTCCCCTCCCTGCCCCATTCCCCACTCCCCTCCCTGCCCCATTCCCCACTCCCCTCCCTGCCCCATCCCCCATTCCCCTCCATGCCCCATTCCCCACTCCCCTCCATGCCCCATTCCCCACTCCCCTCCATGCCCCATCCCCCACTCCCCTCCCTGCTCCATTACCCAAAACCCTCCCTACCCCACCCCCCACTCCCCTCCCTGCCCCTTTCCCCACTCCACTCCCTAACCCATCCCCCACTCCCCTCCCTGCCCCATTCCCCATTCCCCTCCCTGCCCCATCACCCACTTCCCTCCCAGCCCCATCCCCCACTCCCCTCCCTGCCCCACACCCCACGCCCTCCCTGCCCCATTCCCCACTCCCCTCCCTGCCCCATTCCCCACTCCACTCCCTGCCCCATCCCACACTCCCCTCCCTGTCCCATCACCCACTTCCCTCCCAGCCCCATTCCCCACTCCCCTACTTACCCCATTCCCCATTCCCCTCCCTACCCCATCCCCCACTCCTCTCCCTGTCCCATTTCCCACTCCCCTCCCTAACCTATCCCCCACTCCCCTCCCTGCCCCTTCCCCACTCCCATCCCTGCCCCATCCCCCACTCTACTCCCTGCCTCATTCCCCACTCCCCTCCCTGCCCCATCCCCCACTCCCCTCCCTGCCCCATTCCCCACTCTCCTCCCTGCCCCGTTCCCCACTCCCCTCCCTGCCCCATTCCCCACTCCCCTCCCTGCCCCATTCCCCACTCTCCTCCCTGCCCCGTTCCCCACTTCCCTCCCTGCCCCATTCCCCACTCCCCTCCCTAACCCATCCCCCACTCCCCTCCCTGCCCCATTCCCCACTCTCCTCCCTGCCCCATTCCCCACTTCCCTCCCTACCCCATCCCCCACTCCCCTCCCTGCCCCATTCCCCACTCCCGCCCCTGCCCCTTCCCCACTCCCCTCCCTGCCCTACCCCCACTCCCATCCCTGCCCCATTCCCCCCTCCCGTTCCTACCGCATTCCCCACTCCCCTCCCTGCCCATTTCCCACTCCCCTCCCTGCCCCATTCCCCACTCCCCTTCCTACATCATCCCCCACTCCCCTTTTTCCCCATTCCACACTCCCCTCCCTGCCCCATCCCCCACCCTTCTCCATGCCCCTTCCCCCGTTCCCCTCCCGGCCCCATTACCCCACTCCCCTCCCTGTCCCATCTCCCACTCCCCTCCCCGTCCCATCTCCCACTCCCCTCCCTGTCCCATTTCCCCACTCCCCTCCCAGTCCCACCCCCCACTCCCCTCCCTGCCCCATCTCCCACTCCCCTCGCTACTCCATCCCTCACTCCCCTCCCTGCCCCATCCCCCACTCCCCTCCCTGCCCCATTCCCCACTCCTCTCCCTAACCCATCCCCCACTCCCCTCCCTGCCCTATCTCCCACTCCCCTCCCTACCCCATTCCCCTCTCCCCTCCCTGTCCCATCCCCTATTCCACTCACTGCCTCATCCCCCACTCCCCTATCCTATCTCCCACTCCCCTCCCTGTCCCATCCCCACACCTCTCCCTGCCCCATTCCCCTATTCCACTCACTGCCTCAGCCCCCACTCCCTTGTCCCATATCCGACTCCCCTCCCTGCCCCATTCCCCTCTCCCCTCCCTGTCCCATCCCCCATTCCACTCATTGCCTCATCCCCCACTCCCCTGTCCCATCTCCCACTCCCCTCCCTGTCCTATCCCCACACCTCTCCCTGCCCCATCCCCCATTCCACTCACTGCCTCAGTCTCCACTACCTTGTCCCATATCCGACTCCCCCTCCCTGCCCCATTACCCCACTCCCCTCCCCGTCCCATCTCCCACTCCCCTCCCTGTCCCATTTCCCCACTCCCCTCCCTGTCCCATGCCCCACTCCTCTCCTTGCCCCATTCCCCACTCCCCTCCCTAACCCATCCCCCACTCCCCTCCCTAACCCTGCCCCCACTCCCCTCCCTGCCCCATCTCCCACTCCCCTCCCTGCCCCATTCCCCTCTCCCCTCCCTGTCCCATCCCCTATTCCACTCACTGCCTCATCCCCCACTCCCCTGTCCCATCTCCAACTCCCTTCCCTGTCCCATCCCCACACCTCTCCCTGCCCCATCCCCCATTCCACTCACTGCCTCAGCCTCCACTACCTTGCCCCATTCCCCACTCCCCTCCCTGCCCCATCCCCCACTCCCCTCCCTGCCCCATCCCCCACTCCCCTCCCTGCCCCATTCCCCTGTTGAAAGGAAAAGAAATAAATCACCTTAATAATCATTGAAATGGTGACTCTGACACTGAATGAAAGGCACCATTGGAGCGTCCGTAACCTTGTGCCTGTGTTGATAAGTTGAGAAGAAAGAAGTGAAACTGAAGGAAAACTGAAGGACATCTGTAATCTGTACAGGGGCCAGAGCTGTGCTTTTCCGACTTTATTCCATCCGTAACTCATTTATTTATGGCTTGACATATCCTTTTGTGCATGTGTATGGGAATTTTAAACAATTTAGAGTTTAAATTATGGAAGTTGGCAATTTATCTTTCTTTCTTGCCATTGGTTAAATCATGTTTGTTGTAATAAATAGATATTTTCTTGTCATTGAAAAACCTCATGTGGATATTCTTTCCTCTTTTAACCACGGTGGCTTAGTGGTTAGCTTGTTGCCTCAGAGTGCCAGGGGTCCAGGTTCAATTCCACCCTTGGGTGACTGTGTGGAGTTTGCATTTTCTCCCCTTGTCTGCGTGGGTTTCCTCTGAGTGCTCCTGTTTCCCCCCACAATCCAAAGATGAGCAGGCTAGGTGGATTCGCCATGGGAAATGCAGGATTATACGGCAGTGGGTGGGATGCTCTTTTGAGGGTTGGTGTGGTCTTGTCAGGCTGAACGGCCTGTTTCCACACTGTAGGGATTATTTGACTTGAATTAAGCAATTAAAGTCAGTCAATGTGGTGATTTCATCAAACTTTTGCATTTGTAAAACTCTAGGAATAATGGAGCTTGATTTCCAGCTGCAGTAGGCTAGATCAGAGTGGTGCTGGAAAAGCATAGCAGGTCAGGCAGCATCCAAGGAGCAGGAAAATCGACGTTTCGGGCAAAAGCCCTTCACCAGGACTGAAGGCATAGAGTCTCCCTGGAGCTACACAAGTAAGTCATGATACTTGTGTGTGGTCATATCATATTTCAGCCAAAGCATTACCTTAATGTATAAAGATAATGTGCCAATGTGCATGTTTGAAAATATTTATCAGTACAACTTTCCTATTCTTCAAAGGGAAAAGAGGGAACTGTTACACTGTCACACAGAAAGCCACGATTCTTTTAAGGCAGCCGAATGACATCATGACATGTGACACTTCAATGCAAAAGTTCCCCATTTTTCTCTTATACATTCAGTAGGCAGGCAGATTGCTAGGTAACCAGTCAATCAATATTTTGGTTATTTCGGAAAGCATGTAACCCAGATTGTACGTGTAAATCTGGGATGTAATATTAATATACAACGTTAGATGTTAAAAATGCTGAGATAGCTGAGTAAATACAAACATGCAGATAGCCACAAAGCACGTCATTCACAGTCACCAAAAGGATGAAGTCTGAAGTACATTGTTGAGTTCTAAGATAAGGAATGCTGTACTGCAGAACTCTGAAACTGGTGTTGGCATTTAAGGTCTGAGTTGGTAAATTTTCAGGGTTTTCTCTCTTGTGTTGCGAGTTTCCAGAGTCAAACAGCGAAATTGGAATGTTGAGAGCTGGAAGCTTTTAATGTCACTGGAATCAATCCCAAATTCAAAATTCAGATTTTGAGTCCAAAAGAACCAAGGGGATTATAGAGAAGCACTATTACTGCAGCCAAAATATCTACTGGATTGCTGGAGACCAGAGTCCAAATTAAATGACAAGCAGTTGGACACGGAGCCAAGTGTTCACTTCAACCAAACAATAACGGGCTTCACAGTTTCTGACTTAGAAACACAGCCCTGATGAGGGTGACCCTTGTAAATCTTTATTTGTGAAATAAATATTGGCAGCTCCCATCAGCCTGGAATTTGCAGGCCCCGTGGGAGTAATGGTTTCACAGTCAGGGCTTCTCAAAAAACCTTCAGCCCTGAAACAGGCCCGCTCTCAGAAATGAAAATTGACATTTCGGCTTGAACTCAGCAACCTCCTCCCAGCAATCACACTAATGGCCTCCACTCCAGAGCTTCTGAAGGTCTCTAATACTCTGCGCCAACTGCTCATGTCATTACTGGAGTTTCTGATAAAGTGGAGATGATCCCACACACTACAGGGCCCGGGCAGATGGGAAACCTCTTCTGCAGCAGCACTGTGAAGACGATCATTAGGAGCTGTCTAACTCACTTTACGAGGCTGTAAAAAGCTTTAAGAGCCACATCGAACAGTAAGATTAGCGCACCTGACCCTGCAGTCCTTCAGTACTCCCAGCTACCCACCCCAATCTGCTCACCTCCCGCCCACACCCCCCTCATCCTCTACTAGTTGCACACCTTGAAGCATGAGCCAGGGACGTACTTTTCATGGTAATCCAGTGATTCCCAATAGGATGCAGAAGCCAGTACCTCAGGGAGGCAAACAAAGTAGGTACGGCTAAGAGGCAGCGAGACAAACAGGTAAAGAAATAGAAGGATACGTTTTGGTTATTCAGCATCCTTTGTTTATTAACAGAACCACTTGCTTTTGGATTTGTACAGTCACAGGATTCTTACAGTGCAGAAACAGGCCTTTCACCCCATAGTGTTTTCTCCGGCTGACTGAACACTGTGATCGCCAATCTCTAGCCTTTTTGGCGGTAACTCTTCACAGTGTTTTTTATTTAAATCATCATCCTTGCTGAAATCCTCAGTTGAACCTGCCTCCACTGTACATCCGATCTGTACATCCCAGACCATGACAATTTGCTGTGTGGAAACATTTCTTACCTCGTGTTTGCTTCTTTTGTAAAGCATTCTATCACTGTGTCCTCTGGATTCCAAACCTTTTAGGAGCAGGAACAGGTTCTCCCTATCTACTCTGTCCAAACTCCTCATGATTTTGAAGAAGTCTATCTAATCTCTTCACAGACCTCTCCTCTCTGGGGAGAGGAGTCCCAATCTATCCTCACAAGTAATGTTTCTCATCCCTAGAATCTTTCTTGTAAACCTTTTATGCACTCTCTCCAATACATTCAAATCCTTCTTACTCTTTTTTTTCAAATTCATTCACAGGATGAGGGCGTCACTGACTGGGCCAGCATTTATTGCCCATCCCTAATTGCCCCGATGGCAGTTAAGAGTCACCCCCATTGCTGTGGGTCTGGAGTCACATGTAGGCCAGACCAAGTAAAGATGGCGGTTTCCTTCCCTAAAGGACATTAGTGACCCAGATGGGTTTTTCCAAAAATCAACAATAGAGTCTTAATTCCAGATTTTTATTGAAAAAATATTCCACTAGCTGCCATGGCAAGATTTAAACCCAAACTCCCATAATATTACCTAAGTGTCTGGATTAATAGTCTAGCAATAACCCCACTAGGCTGTCTTAACTCTAGCCAAGCAGTTCAGGCAGCATCCAACGAGCAGCGAAATCGACGTTTCGGACAAAAGTCCTCAAACGTCGATTTCGCTGCTCGTTGGATGCTGCCTGAACTGCTGTGCTCTTCCAGCACCACTAATCCAGTATTTGGTTTTCAGCATCTGCAGTCATTGTTTTTACCTTCAACTCTAGCCAAGTCAATTCTGCCCTTGAACCCTCTGCAGTGCTGGAGAAAGGGAATATTTCAATGTTCGCCTTAACCAGATCCCCTTCTCCTGTTACTCATCCTCCTTTTCTTCATTACTGAACACCTTGGAACCAGGAATATTTAACAGTCAGACCTGCCCTTCCTCGAACCAAGTCTCTGTTATCAACACAATATCTGAATGCCACAAGGAAATCTGTGGCTGTCATTCCCCAATCTTATTAACTATAGTCTGTGCGTTCTGTTGTGTACAGTGTAAACCTGATTTTGATTTCATTGCTTTCCTCCTTACTCCAACACCACCTACTAACTTACAATTCTCTATTTAGTTCTAGCTGCCTCTCCCAGCATTTAGCACTCTATGTTCTTCCTTTCTAATATTCTCCTCTGGTCCCCCCCCACCCCTACTTAGTTAGTTTACATGCCTTCCAGCAGAAGTAGCTATATGCCACATAAGGAACTCTGTCCTGGCTCTTTTCAGATGCAACCCATCCAACTTGTGTCCTTCCATGAGCAAATCCCCAGAAATCTAAAACCTTCCAAGTTGCACCATTTTTCCAAGCACACTTTCATCTGTCTTATCCTCCTACACTTGCTTGTGGCACTGGGAGTAATCTGGAGATCACTACTTCAAAGGTCCAGCTTGGTAATTTTATAACTGCCTCCCAAAATTCCAACAACAGGAATACATCCTCCTTCCTATCCATGTTGTTAGCATCAATGTGAACCATGACCTCTGGCTGTTCACCTTCCCCAGAATATTCTACAGCCGCTCTGCGACACGCTTGACTCAAGTACTGTGCAGATAGTACACTATCCTGGAGTCATGTTGACAGCCAAAGAAATAACTTTCTACTCTCCTTCCACCCTTACTGTACATTTGACCACCCATTGGTGCCACGGGCGTAACTGTTTCCTGAATTCCTCCAAGGATCCATTGCTGTCAACAATATCCAAAACAGGAAATTATTTAGTGAGAATGCATGACCTGCCTGTTCCCCATGGACTTCCTCCTGGTGACTCACTCCCTGCTTGCTTCTAACTTGTGGTGCAGCCCCTGTCCAAACAAGCTATCCATGTAGTTCTCAGCCTTATGGATGCACCTCAGTGCTTCTTGCTACTGAGTGCTGGAGCCCTGAAACCCTGATCTCAAACTTCATCTAGCCAGTGACACTTCTGCACAGGAGCTCAAAAGAAGAAGTGTCCACATTGCCCCCTACATGCCAAGGGAAGTTGAGACCACACCTTGATCAGCCATGATCTTATTGACTGGCAAAGTAGAGCTGAAGGGCCTGTGTTTGAATCTGATGTTCCTTTGCTCTCAGCACAACATTTACATTCCTAGTTCGTGCATGCTGACGGGAAGCATTTCTGCAATTGTTGGAGAAACCCAGCAGGTCTGGCAGCATCTGCAGAGAGAGAAAGCAGAGTTAACGTTTTGAGTCCGGTGACCCTTCTTCCAAACTGATAGTAACTACGAAAAATTGTATTTATGTTGGTGATGGGTGGGGGTGGGGATAGGGTTGGGTAGAGAGTGAGCGACTCAATGGAAAATGGAGTCCAGAAAGAGAGAGAGAGAGAGAGAGAGAGGAAGAGAGGTAGGCAGACAAAGGGATGGATGACAGTAAGCCAAGAAAGAAGGAAAGCTGCTAATAGGGACTGTGAATGGGTGAAAATGGGTTGTCTGGGCCTGGGGTGTCGAGATGGGTAAAGGACAGGGAATGTGGTGTTTAGACTCTAAAATTATTGAATTGACATTGAATCCTTAAGGCTGCAGGTTCCCCACACAGAAGGAGAGATGCTGTTCTTCCAGCTTGCACTGAGCTTCACTGGAGCATTGTAGCAAACCTGAGACAGAGATGTTGGCCAGGGGGCAGTGGTGTGTTAAAGTGGCAGGCAACTAGAAGCTCAGGGTCATTCATAGGGACAGCATTCCAGAGTTGGGCAGAAAACAGGTGCCTGGAAGACAGGAGGGAGGCCCATGCCCAAGTTGTTAATATCACACGGTTTCCTTGGGTCTTGCCAGGAATTTGACTCTGAAAGGTGATAAGGCACCAATTTGTAACCAATTCACTTGTTCCTGTTGGTACTGCAGTAAAAGTGGGGATGGTGATGCCCTTTGAGGAGCTACGTTGGGAAATCTAATGTTCTGAGGGAAGCATTACCTCAGTGAGACTCAGGTTTGAAAATCTGCTCACTTTAGCGATGACAATCTCTCTTTCACCTTGTCTGAATTGTTTGCTCAGTTCTGGGGAGATGTAAGAGATGGATTTTCAATTTGTGCTTGGGGCATGAGATTGACGTTGTGGTCTCCTCGCCCACACTCAAGCACACCCACACAGATACACGCACACACACAAACAGACGCACAAATACACTTAACATACATGCACAGACAGACATACACAGTAGTGCATGGGCACACACGTGCAAATACACACATGTGCATGCAGACTCACACACACACATACAAGCATGCATACACATGCATCGATGCTCATATGTGCAAGTGCGTGCACACACACGCATTACTCAGAAAATTGACCATTTGATTTAAGGTGCGGCCAGTTCCCAAGGACAGTCTTACAGCTCAAACACATGGGTGACGATCAGACCCCTGCCCACGTCCTTTTAAGTTTCCATGAGTCTCTCTACCTCCTGCTCTTGCACAGAAGGATCAGTGAGCTCAGTCTCTAAGACAAGATGACTCTGTTGACAAACAGCAGCAATAAAAGGTGCGTCAAAGGTCAGGAGACATCTGTTTCCCTTAAACTCAGAATAAGGTTAGATTCTCCAGCTGATGAATCTTGGCTTGTAAAATTGACCAGCTCCTAATGTTTTGTATTGTCAGTGATTAATCCCGTCTTAGTAAATTACTCTGAGGAGTCATGGGCCTCCTGGGTTACAGCAAAACATCATCACATAAAGCTGGCTTAGTTTTAATTAAATTTCTTTTAATTAATGTCCTTGAAAGTCTTATTAGACGCAGTAATTGATTTCACCTGACTACGTGGTCGGCCAAGTATTTGGTTATTTGTTGGGACCAATTTGTGTTGCAAGGTTGGGGAGGGGTAATTATATTTGTGGTTCGGAGATGAGTACCTGAAAATGAGGTGCTTCCCGGGGAGCTGTGTGCACTGATGGGGAGTGTGCAACACAGAGCTAACCATGAGCCTGAAAAAGAAGATGTGAGAGACCCGAATTGCGCCCATGCGCTGGCACAGTGCCACAGTCAGACTGATGGCCCTCTAATCAAGTTCAAGGTCAAACAAATGTCTTCCTCCCAATAGCAGTCCCCATTCATCTGACTCATGCATGCTTTTTGGGTGCGTGAGGAAGAGTGAAGTCTCCTTCATCTTACCAGACAACAAGGCTGCTCTGTCATTAGGGAGAGATGGCTTGTGGTGGATTAACCTGAGGGTGAGGGGAGTGAGGTTGAGAAGGAGACTCCTTCTAGAGTAACCTCAGCCACTGTGGGGATTGAAGCCAGGCCAGTGGCATTGCTCCACATTGCCATCCATCCAACTGAGCTAACTGCATGCATGTAAATGTGCACACTTGTGTGGGCAAATGGGCATGTGTGTGCGCATGTGAGAATGTGTGCATACGTGTAAATGTGTGAGTGCATGTATATTTGCAGACGCATGTTTGCATGTCTACCCATATGAATGAGCAGGGTCAGTGAATGACCAGATTGAGGTCGTCCGGAGCCACTGAGAGGGTTTCCCAGGTGGAGGTGGGAGTGGGCTGGAGTTGGGGGGAGTGTTGTCTGGCAGATTGATTGCCCGTTGATCAAGCAAGTGCCAATGTATGCCATTGAAGTCCAATTTCAGGTATCATCTGATGTGTGTCACTCTGAATGGGTGGTGACCCACTGTGTGCAGAAGTTCGCAGACTGGGAAGGGGGTGTTGTGTTGGAACCAAAGTGGGGGCTGCAAACACCTACCCATACCCATGAACGTACAATGCACACACCTTCATTGTAAGGGAGGCTCAGCTCCAATCAAGTGGGCCTGCCAGACATAGAGTCCCCACAGTGTGGAAGGAGGCCATTTGGCCCATCAAGTCTGCACCAACTCTTGGAAGACCATCCCACCCAGCCTCTTGGCTCTATCCCTGTAACACTGCATTTCCCACGGCTAATCCCCTTAATCTGGACATCTTTGGACTGTGGGAAGAAACCAGTGCTACCAGTAGAAATCCACACAGACACGGGGAGAATGTGCAAACTCTACAGAGACAATGGCCCGAGGCTGGAATCAAACCCAGATTCCTAGTACTGTGAAGCAGCAGTATTAACTACTGAGCCACCGTTTAAATCTCCCTTCCTTACCTCCCTTCCAGTGAATTATTATTCACAGTGTAGAAATGTTACAGCACTGAAAGAGACCATTCAGCCCATCATGTCTGTGACAGCCAAATAGACAAGCCACCTATTGTAATTCCACCTGTGGTTTGCAGGTTCCAGCCCTTCAGCTGCAGATTCAGGTTCATTTTAAATGAAGTGACAATTCCGGGCAGTGAATTCCAAACCACCCTCCAAGTGAAAAGGTTTTGCCCCCTGTCCTCCTTAATCCTTCTTCCCATCCCATTAAGCCTGGACTCCCCAGTCATCAACCTTTCCAACAGAGGGTGCAGATCTGGCCAAGCCCCGTCATCATTTTCTGGAGTAGTGGTGCTGGAAGAGCACAGCAGTTCAGGCAGCATCCGAGTAGCTTCTGCTGCCTGAACTGCTGTGCTCTTCCAGCACCACTAATCCAGAATCTGGTTTCCAGCATCTGCAGTCATTGTTGTTACCCCCTTCATCATTTTGTACATCTTGATTGAGGTACTGCTCAGCCTCTTATGTTTCACAATCCTGGCCTAAATAATTTTTCCACAAATCTGCACTTGTCAAGCCCGAATAACGTTCATTTGTAAATGCCCTCCCTTGATCAATTATGTGCTCCCTGCAATGTGGTGTCTGGGATCTAACAGACTGCACGGTAATTGAGTGGGAAATGTAAACTTACAATGGAAAATAACCCAGTATCTAGAACTCTTAGAAAACATCGCTAACTCAGAAACCAGGCAGTGATTTTAGAGAGTTTTGGTTCATATACTTTAATAATTACAGAAAACCTAATTCCTGGCTAACTGTATAAGACTCCCCCGACCTCCGTCATTCACACCCCCACAGACACACAGCCTTCCTTGTGGACATCCTTCCTGCCAACACCTAACTCACATTTGCTCCCCAAATTACTTACAGCTGGCCATCCCTCTCACTTGCCTCACTCCTATCCTCGTCTGCACACCTGCCTCCATACCCCCTCAATCCATATCCCCTTACTCACCTGACACCCCACCCATTCACCCATCCTCGTGCCTTCTCCCAGTATTGGTTCAGGGAGGGTGTAACATAGTATTCATTGGAATGCAGAAGCTGCTCTCTCAAAAAAGGAGAGTGAATTCTGTCACAGCTCTCTTCCCATATTACCCACGTGGTCTCCCTATTGACTTGTTTGGGAGGTCAAACGCAAGAGGAAAGTACAGAGTTAATGGCGGGACTCTTCGGAGCATTGAGAGATCTTGGAATGCAAATCCATCGCTCCTGAAAGTGGCAACACAAGTTGATAAGGTGCAAAGGAAGTGTACAACATGCTTGCCTTTATTGGTCAGGGTGAAAGTGAGGAACGCAGATGCTGGAGATTACTGTCGAGAGTGTGGTGCTGGAAAAGCACAGCAGGTCAGGCAGCATCCGAGGAGCAGGAGAAACGAGATTTCAGGTAAAAGCCCTTCATCAGGAATGAGGCACTCAGGGCACTGAATATAAAATTTGGAAAATCATGTTGCAGTTGTCCAAGACGTTGGTTCAGCCACATTTGGAGTACTATATTGTGTGCATTTCAGGTTGCTGCACAATAGGGGGGACGTGGAGGCTTTGGAGAGGGTGCAGAAGAGGTTTACCAGGATGTTCTCTGGATTGGAGTGGATTGGCTAAAGGGAGGTTGGCCAAACTTGGATTGTTTTTGTGAGAGTGTCGGAGGCTGAGAGGCAACCCAATAAAATTCTCAGATGCATGAATAGGGTGTATAACTGGACTCTTTATCCCAGGGTGGAAATGTCAAAGACTAGGGAGCACAGGTTTAAGGTGAGAGGGGAAAGGTTTAAAGGAGATGTGTGAGCAAAGTTCTTAACAGAGGGTGGTAGGTACCTGGAATGTGCTGCCTGGAAAGGTAGAAGCAGAGTCCTTATCAAAGTTTAGCAGGCATTTAGACAGACACATGACTAGATAAGGGACAGAGGGATATGGACCATACACAGGCAAATGGGTTAGTTTAGAATGCTATCACGGTCAGCATAAACATAATGGGATGAACGGCCTGTTCTTTGTCCTATATAATTCAGTTGCTATGGATCCTGCATCAGAACTTTGGTGGGAAGATTCATGAAAAGCTAAATGGGCGAGTGTTGCTGGATCTGGGGTGGAAGGAGGGAGTCCTGCTTTGATCAAAACATTCATGCCAATAACTTCAGTCTTAAATATCTCTGCACTAAAGCAATTGCAATTAAGGAACTTAGTAGGGCAAGAAAACTTTGAATGTGATTGATGTATATTTGTTATGAATAAATGTAGACATTACTCTGAGAAAATGCTGTCCCTAACACGAGCCCCAAGTGAAGATTTTTCATCAGATTGTCTCTGCTGGTTAAATCTGTGGCTTTATACTGCCCCTTGTTGGTACTTTGTTGTAACTACACATTACCACCTCTTCACATTTGCTGTCTTTACTTAACCAGATGTATCAAAATGTTCATGTTCTTCCAGTTTTCTTTTCCAAACTCTTTGGTTAATGCAGAGAAATGACTGTGTGAACCCAGATGTCAGCAATAGAGCCAAACATCAACATCTTTCCACCGGACACCATGCGCGCGCGCACACATACACACAGGCATACATAGGCATACACACAGACACACACGCACAATCATACACAGACACACGCAGACATACACACACACATGCGCACACATGCACAGACACATACTGACACACACACATACACACAGATGCACACATGCACAGACACACATATACACAGACACACCCACAACCACACAAACACACACACATGCAGACACACACACACACATACACACACACACACACAACAATTTGTAGCAAAGGTCTGTGGGTGATAGTCAGGAACAGGAACCTACTTTTTCCTCTACCTACAGCAAATTACATCAAGTTGATTTAGCTCAGTTGGCTGAATGGGTGGTTTGGCAACATCTGAGGAGCAGGAGAGTGGATGTTTCAAGCATAAACTCTTCATCGGGACATTCCTGACCTGCTGTGCTTTTCCAGCTCCACACTTCTTGACTCTGACTCTCCAGCATCTGCAGTCCACACTTCCTCCTGAGTGGTTGGTCTGTGAAGCAGTGTGATGCTAATAGTGTGGGTTCAATTCCCATTACCAGCTGGGGTTACTATGAAGGAATTTCCTTTTCAATCTCACTATGAGGCATAAGCATCCTCAGGTTATGTTGCTCTCCAATGGAAGAGTAGCCCTATGGCTGAGTAATACAATGGCAACACAACGTCAAGTCAATCTGCATAAAGAAAGCTCCCACAAAAAACAGTATGGTGGGGGCCACATAACTTTCAGTGTTGTTGATTCAGCAATAAATATTCATACTGGGCATACATATGAGCCTATGAAATAGGAGCAGAATAAGACCATTTGGCCTGTGAAGCTTGCTCTGCCAATCAATAAGACTATAGACAAAAAAACTGCAGATGCTGTAATCCAAGGTAGGCAAGCAGGAGGCTGGAAGAACACAGCACGCCAGGCAGCATCAGGAGTTGGAGAAGTCAACGTTTCAAGTGTAATGCTTCTGAAGAAGATGCTGCCTGGCATTCAATAAGATTATGGCTGATCAGTTTGTGCTTCAAATTCCACATTCTTATCTTCTCCAGGTGACTTTTAATTTCCCTGCCTAGCGAGAATCAATTCAACGACAACTTCAAAATATTTAATGACCCAACTTCCATCGCCTTCTGAGGCAGGATTTGCCCCAAGTTCTGGAGGACATACAGGAGGCAACATCCTTTCCACGTTCACCTTGTCAAGACCCTTCAGGATTTTGCACCCTTCAATCAAGTCATCCATCACTCTTCTAAACTCCAATGGAAACAAGGTAAACCTGTCCAATCTTTCCTCATAAAACAATGGTCATTGGGGTAGTGTGCTGAAAATCAAGCCCCAAGTCGTCACTACTGTACAAATTTTGATTAAACCGTCAATTCTCCAACTGAGTTGTTTAATTCAGGTTAGAAAAATATCAGGTTTTTCACTAATAAGAAAATAAATATTCATAATCATTAAAATGTTTTCACCCAATGGCAAGAAAATAACATGAATTGCTAACTCATAACAGATTTTTTTTAGATTACTTACAGTGTGGAAACAAGCCCTTCGGCCCAACAAGTCCACACCGCCCCACCGAAGCGCAACCCACCCATACCCCTACATCTACCCCTTACCTAACACTACAGGCAATTTAGCATGGCCAATTCACCTGACCTGCACATCTTTGGACTGTGGGAGGAAACCGGAGCACCCGGAGGAAACCCACGCAGACACGGGGAGAACGTGCAAACTCCACACAGTCAGTCGCCTGAGGCAGGAATTGAACCCGGGTCTCTGGCGCTGTGAGGCAGCAGTGCTAACCACTGTGCCACCGTGCTGCCCACTTTACCCCTTAAACTTTACTCCTTTTTAAAATTCTCTTTTCCATGCAAACAGACACAAACAGACAAGACAAGATGCAATTATTATGGGTGGGGAAGGAAACAAAAGTGAGAAAAGCACAGTATAGCACCAGTTTGGAACGCAGGCATTGATGAGATGTCTTCATATGACTCCTTCTGATTATTGGCTAATGATGCTAGGCTGTGGACACACCAATTCTTAATTTTTAATTCACTGGCTGAGAAGTTCCTCTTAAGGTTACTTTTTTCCCCTTTTACATGAAAATTGTGAGTGAAAACAACTACCAGGAGATTTTCTGTCACTTCTCCACAGAGGAGACTGGATGTTTCTGCTCTACATCCATAGACAAAGCTGGAACCATGTGCCCAGGAACCAATCAAAACATTGTTGCTATGCTGAGCTCTCCTGAACCTGCAATAACTGGTCAATTGAAAAACCAGTCAAAGGACTGTGTCTGGACTTAACTACCCTGAATAGTACACAAATGGTATCAAACTGTCTGGCATTCTGCCCTATTCCTTGGGTAAAATAACACAGTAGATACAACTAACAATCTAATTCGTTTATACAAATGCAAGATCTTATTCCACCATTTTCTTGGTTTAAATAGTATCTTTTCTCATTTTCTAGTCCATTGTCCAAAAAAGCAAAAGTGGACTTTATGCAACCCAATCATCGCAGTTATCATTCAAGTAAATCTCCTGTGAATTGCCACCAATGTAAATATACCCTTCTTCAAATATGGAGACCAAAACAGCACACAGTATCTGAGATGTGGTCCCAATAGTTTCCTGTGTAACTGCAGCATACACACCCTTATTTTTATTAAAACTGAAAGAACTGCGGATGCTATAACTCAGAAACCAAACTGAAAAGCTCAGCAGTTCTGCAGCATCTGTGGAGAGAAATTAGAGTTAACGTTTCAGGTTCAGTAATCCTTCCTCAGAACTCTTTTCTTTCTTATGGACCATAATTAATTTTGCTCTGATTTCTGGTGTTTGACCAGGTATTTGCCAAAACCCTAATTTTTATGTTCAGTTCGTCTCGTAATAAAAGATGGCATCTCATTAGCCTTTTTATATACATTGCATAGAGTCATAGAAATGTACAGCACGGAAACAGATCCTTCGGCCCAACTCGTCCATGCCGACCAGATATCCTAACCTAATCTAGTCCCATTTACCAGCCCTTGGCCCATATCCCTCTAAACCCTTCCTATTCATATACCCATCCAGATGTTTTTAAATGTTGTAATTGTACCAGCCTCCACCACTTCCTCTGGCAGCTCATTCCATACACACACCACCCTCTGCATGAAAAAAGTTGCCCCTTAGGTCCCTTTTATATCTTTCACCTCTCACCCTAAACCTATGCCTTCTAGTTCTGGACCTCCCCACCCCAGGGAAAAGACCTTGTCTATTTATCCTATCTGTGCCCCTCATGATTTTATAAACCTCTATAAGGTCACCCCTCAGCCTCCGACGCTCCAGGGAAAACAGCCCCAGCCTGTTCAGCCTCTCCCTATAGCTCAAATCCTCCAACCCTAGCACCATCCTTGTAAATCGTTTTTGAACCCTTTCAGGTTTCATAACATCCTTTCGCTAGGAAGGAGACCAGAATTGCATGCAGTATTCCAAATGTGGCCTAACCAATGTCCTGTACAGCCGCGACATGACTTCTCAACCCCCATGCTCAATGCTCTGACTAATAAGGAAAAACATACCAAACACCTTCTTCACTATCCTATTACCTGCAACTCTACTTTGAAGGAGCTATGAACCTGCACTCCAAGGACTCTTTGTTCAGCAACACTCCCCAGGACCTTATCATTAAGTGTATAAGTCCTGCTCTGATTTGTTTTCCCAAAATGCAGCACCTCACATTTATCTAAATTAAACTCCATCTGCCACTCCTCAGCCCATTGGACCATCAGATCAAACAAACTTACTAACTGTACCTCCTATGTTCACATCCAAATATTAACTGTTTGTGATTCATTCACTAAAACACCCTGTCACTCTTCAGCTCGGCATTCCGCAGTCATTCTCTATTTACTTAATACTCTGCTTTTTCGTTCTTCCTCCCTAAGTAGATGACTTCACATTTTTCCACATTGTATTCCGTTGTCTCTGGATGTTACCCTCAATGCACACATTAGGGGCAGACCATGAAATCTCTCAAGGGCTACACAATTTCCTGACCAATTGATGTAACGGGTTAGATCACTGGTTGCTGTAAGTCAGAGGCCCAGGCTAATGCTCTGGAAAAATGGGTTCAAATCCCACCCCACCACATTGTGCAATTTAAATTTAATTAATAAATCTGAATTAAAAGCTATTCTCAGTAATGATAGCAATGAAACTACCATCCTTTGCTGTTAAAAAAAATCAATCTTGTTCTCTAATGTCATTTTGGGAAGGAAAGCTGCCGTCCTTATCCAGTCTACTCTATATGTGACTCCAGACCCACGTAATGTGATTGACTATTAACTGCCCTCTGAAATGATCTAGCAAAACACTCAACTAAGGGGTAATTAGACCTGAAAAGGTTGACCCGAATATATCCCATGAAAGAACAAACAAAAAGAGTGAAAATAATATTGTATCCTTTGACAACTCAGGAACTTAGTTCAAACTTTTCTTAATAACTGCTGTTCTTCACAGCAGCCAATAGAGGGCAGTATTGAGCTCAGAGCCTCTTGTATCTCCTGTCTGACATTTTAAAGTTATTTGAAGAACATTGATTTGTTCTCTCCTTATTGTTTATGATCGTATGAGGTACATTCTCAGCAGTCAGTAAAGCTGTGATATTCCTTGAAACCGTGTTAACAAACTTCTGCAATTCCCTTCATAGCAGTACGGGTGTACTTGCAGAACATGGTCAACAGTGGTTCAAGAAGATGGATCACTACCACCATCTCCAAGCCAATTAGAGATGGGTAATTCTCAGAGCAAAGTGGAAGAAAACAGTGATTCCTCTCAGAATTTGCCTTGATTAAGTGTGAGCTTGTACAGAACTGCCAACTCAGGCCTTCCAAGACGCAAAGACAATTCTGCTGATTAAGTGCAGTGTACATATTCCTTCATATATGCTACTGTCTATTCAAAGGGGTGCATCAGATAAAATTAATGTCATATTTAATGTATGCCGCATTTTTAAAATTGTATACTTGAAATGTAAAGTTCCATTTTTCAGTCAGATATTTCAAAGTGATTCACAGCGTCAAAGGCATTTGTCAAAGTTATAGTCATACAGCATGGAAACAGATCCTTCGGTCCAACCAATCTATGCTCACCATGTTCCCAAACTAAACTAGTCCACCTGCCTGTGCTAAGCCTATAACCCTCCAAACCTTTCCTATTCATAAACTTATCTAAATGTCTTTTAACTGTTGCAACTGTAGCTGCATCTCTGCTTTCTCTAGCAGTTCATTCCACACACAAAACACTCTGTAAAAAAAAAAATTGCCTCTCTTCTCACCTTAAAAATTTGCCTCCTAGTTTTGAACTTAGGGAAAAGAACCTTGTCATTCACCTTATCTATACCCCTCATGATTTTATAACCCTCAGTAAGGTTGCCCCTCAACCTCCAGTGAAATAAATGCCAGCCTTTCCAGTCTATTTTCTATATGTAAACCCTTCCATTGCCAGCAACATCCTGGTAAATCTTTCCTGAAGCCTCTCTAGTTTAAATAATATCCTTCCTATAACAGCTTATAAAGTTACAGCGAAATGTGCTATGTAGAGAGGCTGGTCTTCTTCACCCTATTTATCGTGTCACAGGTGAAAACATTGAAGTGGAGTGGTCATGGAACTAAAGCAGTATGAGTCTACTATTACAAACCATAGATTCCAGACATGTCAAAGGGAATAAACAAGATTGAATAAAAAGTAAAGTATCTATCTAATTGGCTCACAATATCATACCTTGTTACCTTTTCTTTCCTAAGTATATTTGCAGGATAATGGTGGCGTAGTATCATTGTCATTGGATTTGCGTTCTAGAGCTACAAGCTACTGTTCTGGGGATGTGGGTTGAAATATGCTGTGGGACATGGTGAAATTTGGATTGGTGAAAATCTGAAATTGCCCAAAAAGACAATTAACCTAATGGACACCATTATCAATAATGGGGGATGCTATAAGGCTACATATCAACTCATTGCACAGGAAGAGCTTTTCAAACATGAGCCATTTTACTACCAACTATTGATCAATTTTTTTTTTAAAAACTATCTGGTTTATCAGCATCTTTTAGAAAAAGAAATCTGCTGTCCTTACCTGATCTGGCCTACCTACTGACTTCAGTAATGTGGTAGACTCGTACCTGCCCTCTGAATTGCCCCTAGCTGTGATACTGAGCTGAAGGGCAGTAAATGGTGGCCCAGTCAAAGATACCCATGTCTTGTGAAGAAAGAAAAAAAAATTACGAGCAATTCCTAAACCCAATCTGCTTTGCCACCTAAAAGGTCATGGGCAGCAGGTACACAGAACCACTACCACCTACAAGTTCTCTTTGAACTGCACACCATCCTGTGTTGGAAACACATCATTATTTCTCCAAGGTCATTGGATGAAAATCCCAGAGCTCCCTCACTAACAGCACTGCAGCAGTTCCAGATGTCAGCTCCCCAACACATTCTTAAGGGCAATTAGGGATGGTCACTAAATATTGATCTTACCAATGATAACCAAATACCTGTACCACAAAGAAATGAGAAATGGACTGTGTGGTTATTGACCACACGGGACTAGCATTTACTGCCCATTCCCCGATGCCCAGATCCAATGAAGGAATAAATCGATTTTGGCTACTGTGTCTTCAGAACTACGACAGAGGAAATATGTCCAAACGCATTTAATTGGTTGTAAAGGTCTTTGGTACATCCTGAGGCAGTGAAAGGCACTATATAAATGCAAATAATTTTTAAAAAGACTTGAGGGGCAATTTTTTAAGTAGAGAGTAGATCGTGCGGGGAATTAATTTCCAGAGGAAATGGTAGATGTGGATACAGTTACAATGTTTAAAAGACATTTGGATAAGTACATAAATAAGAAACATTTGGAGGGATATGGGCCAAACGCAGGCTGATGGGACTAGTTTAGTTTGTCATTATGATTAGCATGGACGAGTTGGATCGAAGGGTTTGACTCTATTACTCTATAAGTCTTTGTTTTCTGATTTCCTTCCTTTGCCTTTCTTTGTTCTTTGCTTTACTCATAAAAGTGGTTGGACTTTGTGCTGGAATTTGTGCTCTTCCACAACAAAATGAATCACCAACAAAGCTGACATTGGGTGTCACACCAGTTTTGACCATTCCTTCCGTCAGTGCAGAACTTGGAGAGTGCAGTATCTGCCATTTATCATCACACAGTCCTAGAATTATTCTAGTGTTGATTAAATTAGCAAGAGCAATCACAATCTCAAGCAAGTTAATTGAGAAGATGTATTTGGGCTTTGACATTTTAACGCATGCTTGATTAAGTGTTATAAGGTTTGTTTTTGATTTTGCATAATTTAACTTTAAATCCTGTCGCCAGATCCAATCAGGCCATTTAACGACAGGCGTAAACCCTTTTAATATGCACATATTTCTGATTTATTTTGTCATGTAATGCCTTTTTATTTTTTTATATTCCTTTTTTTTATTAGTATTTGCATTTGTGTCATTGACAAATTTACTCAGGGCAGTATTTTGTGCTCCTGCAAGCGTTTCATAAATCTTTCGATGTGGTCGCAACTCATTCAAATTTTTTAAAAAACAAGTAAAAATTGACCATCTACATCACTCGCGGAGACACATGGCTATCTGTCATTTCTCTCTGCAGTCTTTATTAAGCATTAGTAAGCATGTTTGTGTTAATGCACTGCTTAAGGTGTAAGGTCAAATTCAGCTAACTGGTTTTATAATCTGCATGGGGTAGAGATCTCAAGTAAAAGAAATTCGAAAAGTACCCACAAAATATTAGACTAGGAGTAAAATATTCTCCTATTGGATAGGAACATAAACACCTCATAGATGAAGTTGAGATTTACCACGATATTGCTGGGTCTGGAAGATTTGAGTTCTGGAGAAATGTTGGATGGGTTGGGAGCCTTTTTCACTGGAGCAGGGGTGGTTGGGAGGTGACCTTGTAGCTGTTTATAAGATCTTGAAGGCTTTGGATTGATGGTAGGTGTCTTTTCCCCAGGCTGGGAGATTTCAAGACCAGGGGGCACATTTGTAAGGTGAGAGGAGAAAGCTTTAAAAAAAAGACATAAGGGGCAAATTTTGTATACTGAGGGTAGTTCACGTGTGGAATGAACTTCCTGAGGAAGTGGTGGATGTGGGTACAATCATAACATTTAAAAGACATGGCATGAACAATTTGGACGGAAGGGTCTATTTCCGTGCTGTACATCTCTGTGATTCTATGACAATGGAACTTAGATACGTACATGAATAGGAAAAGTTTGAAGGGATAAGGGCCAAGAGCAGGCAGGTAGGACTAATTTATTTTGGGATTATGTTCAGCATGGACTGGTTGGACCAAAAGGTCTGGTTCCATGCTGTGTGACTGTATGACAAATTACTCTTAAAGTATAGCCACTGTTGGTGGTCTGGGCAGGCATGTGTGGTTGGTTTGGGATCGACTTACAAATTTAAAATGGTAATCTGTACTATATATTTGTTGATATTGGGGAAGATAGATGTTTCTCATCAGAGGAACCTTTTGCAATCAATGAGTTTGATTTGAAACAGACCTCGACAGACAAAAAGAACTTGCATTTACAAAAATGCCTATTTCTGATCTCAGGATTTCAAAAAACGTCTTACAGCCAATGTGGTCCTTTTGAATGCAGTCATTGTTTTAATGTAGGAAACATGTGAGTCAATTTGAGTACAGCATGCTCATACAGCAGCATTGTGACAATGATCAGGTAATCAGCATTTTCCAGTGTTGTTGGTGGAGGGATAATTATTAGCCAGGACATAGAGAAGGAATCTCATAATCCATTTTGAAATGATGTCATGGGATCTCATAAATCCATGTGATAGGGCAGATGTGATGATTAATCCAAACAGCACTATTGAGATTATTCTTCTACACAGAGCACAGGAGGGCTCAATAATGCAGGTTATATTTGCAACCAGTTAGACAATCTCTGAGATTTTATGTTTAACACTTTGTCTCTACCCAGCTCTGTCCAACCTTTGCCCTATACTTTCAAGAAACCATCAACATTTATAACCCTGTGACCACATATACATTCATGGTTACATTTCATTCTTGTACAATAAACAGAAATCTTCCATCTGGATGCTGAGGGGTGACCTTCTAGAGATTTATAAAATCATGTTTTGGAGGTGCCGGTGTTGGACTGGGATGGGCAAAGTTAAGAATCGTACAACACCAGGTTATAATCCAACAGGTTTAATTGGAGGCACTAGCTTTCAGAGCACTGCTTTGCCTGATGAAGAATAAACCTGTTGGACTATAACCTGGCGTCGTGTGATTTTTAACTTTGTAAAATAATGAAGGGCATAAATAGGGGGCATAGGTTTAAGGTGAGAGGGGAAACACTTAAAAGGGATCTAAAGGGCAACTTTTTCACACAGAGGTTGGTGTGTGCATGGAACGAGCTTCCAAGAGGATGTGGTAGAGATTGGTACAATTACAGCATTCAAAAGGCATCAGGATGGGTAGATGAATAGGAAGGGTTTTGGAGAGATATGGGTCAAGTGCTGGCAAATGGGACTAGATTAATTTTGGATATCGGGTTGGCATGGAAGAGTTGACTTGAAGGATTTGTTTCCATGCTGTACATCTCTATGACTCTATCTTATGGTCTTTCTTTAATCCAATGTACAGGAGTCTGCTGATGCTCTCTAGCCTGCTTCCAAAGCTGATACAGGACTGAGTGTTTGCAAGGTTCATCTCCAGTCATTTTTGCTGATTTGAACCTATTGGGTGTTCATGTTCCTGCCTGCTGAAATGTACCTTACAGTAATAGCTTGTAAGGTGTTGTTTTACTCCTCTTGGAATCCCCTTTAATAAAATCTTACTTAATTCCCAATGAAAGCACCTCTGCAAGGCTCACATGGAATTGCATAAGATGACACACTGCCTTCCCTGTTTATTGAGTGGATGCTTTTAAATGGCTTCTCACAATCCTCTCGTTAAAAAAAAACAAAACTTCAGATACAGCAAGCTACAAAATCAAATGAATTATTTGTAATAATACAAAATTTTTACATGTGGACAAAGGTGGAGAATTGATCAATCAAAAGCATCTGAGGCATTATGTACAGTTTTGATCCCCTTATCTAAGAAAGAATGTACTTAACATAGAGGGAGTGATATGTAGACTCTTCAGACTAACTATTGGGATGGAAGATTGTTTTATGAGGAAAGGTTGAGGAGATTGGGCCTGTACTCTCTAGAGTTTCAAAGAATGAGAGGTGATCTCATTGAAGATTAAGAAAAATTTTACGGACCATGGCAGGGTAGATGTCGATTCGACATTTCCTTTGGTTAGTTAATCCAGAACCCGAGGACACAATCTCTTTGAACGTTGAGATGAGGAGGAAACCCAGTTGGTGACCAAGTTCAAAACAGAAATTGATAGCTTTCTGTAGATTGATGGTATCAAGAGATGAGGTGATAGATGATCAGCCATGACCTGGAGGAATGGCAGAGCAAGTTTGACAGGCCGTGTGGCATGCTCCTATTTCCTATGTTTCAAAGTATTTTTACTGCGCTCGGACCAGACTTCCATGGCTCAGTTGGTAGCCCTCTCGACTGTGATTCAGGAGGTTGTGGGTTCAGCTTGCACTCCAGGGACTGGAGCATCTGTCTAGGTTAGCACTTCAGTGCTGTCCTGTCAGCCAAAGCAGCTATTGATGAAGAGATCCAGCACTGCCTCAGGGAAAGGGTGTTCGAGGACAACGACATCAGATCTGACTCCAAGATCATAGTATACAGAATTGTTGTGGTTCCCACCCTCCTAAATGGCCCTGAGACGTGGACACCCTACAGCAGACACCTCAAGGCATTTGAGCAGTCCCACCAATGCTGCCTGCGCAAGATCCTGTGATTCCGCTGGACAGAAAGAAGCACCCATACCAGTGTCCTCAACCAGGCCAACATCCCCAGCATCGAGGCACTGACCCCCTCCTTGATCTGCTGCGATGGGCCGGGTACGTCATCCCCATGACCAACATGAGACTCCCCCAAGCAGGTGCTCTACTCCCAGCTCTGAAATGGCAGGCGAGCCCCAGGGAGACAGAGGAAGCACCTCAGGGATACCACAAGGCCTCACTGGGGAAGTGCAACATTCCCACAGGATACCTGGGAAGCACTGGCCCAAGATCATCCAAAGTTGGGGAGGAGCATCCGAGAAGGCGTCAAGCACCTCAAGACTTGCTATTGGGATAAAGCAGATCCTCAGACAAACAGTGTAAGGAACGCGCTGCCACACCAACATCCCACCCACACCTTCCCGTGACCACCACCTGCCCAAGTGTGACAAAGTCTGCGGTAGCCCCATCGGTCTATACAGCCGCCTACAGACTTACGCTGAGACTGGACGAGAGCTATCCTCATCTGCGAGGAACTGTCAATGACGTACTGAGGATATGATGTGCTTTCAGAAATGCCACTTTTCAAATAAGACATGAACCCAAGGCAGCAGTCTGCCTCCTATGACAGATGTAAATGATTTCTAGAAAAAATATTTAAAAGAAATAGCACAGACATCCTCCGTGCTGTCCTAGCAGATATTTGACCCTCAAAACACATCACGAAAGCAAATAAACATCACATTATCACATTGCTGTTTGTTGGGGCTTACTCAATGGCTGCCATGTTTCCAGCCATGACTTTAATTCAATATGACTTCATGAATTGTAAAGCACTTTGGAACATCTTGAATGGTGCTGCATAAACGTAACTCTGCCCGTCTTTACAGCTCCTCTCTGTGAGATTCACAACTTAATTGCAAACAATATTGAATCCTCAAAGGTTTTGGGCAAGGGGATCACACACGCTATAAACTGGAATAAAACTACCTATCAACTCATTCCACTTAAGAACATTTCAATCATGAGCCATTTTACTACCATCTATTGATCAAACACACACATCAATGGGTTGCCATAGCTGACATCAGACTTCAGAAAGAGGGCTTTCGACAGGTTTAGTGATACACTGGGACCTGGGGCAGTGACCCGGTAGAGTTCTTGCGATCGACAAATGACGTAATTTTAGTTTCCAATTGCAGAAGCATGATGTCAACTTTCAGTTCTTGAGAACAGTCATTACTAAGGTCTGACCTCAAACTCTCAAAGTTACAAAGGGCCCTAAATGTGATAAATGTTGGCTTGTTGGCACGTAGCACAGAATGTTTTATTGCTGTACATTTTACTACTGATGTTTACTGCTGCATTTAAACCACTTGGACAGGTACACAATGCCTCTGCTGTTCTTGTTGACATTCTGCTGGCCTCATGCAAATAGATCAGCATCAGAACAGTATCTGAGCCACATTATAGGAGGGATATGAATGCATGGGAGAGAGTGCATAAAAACTTGATGAAAATGGTTCCCAGGGATGAGAAACTTCGGTTATGTGGAAAGATTGGAGAGTTTCGGACTGTTTTTCCTTTGAGAGAGAAGGCTGTGAGGAGATCTGACAGAAGTTTTCAACATCTTAAGGGTGTTAGAGAAACAGTTCCCATTCATAAGAGAATCGAGATCCAGAGAGCGCAGGTTTGAAATGCTTGGCAAAAAAAAAGCAAACATGAGTTTAAAAACCATTTTCACACAGTGAGGGTTTGAATGCGTTGCCTGAAAGTGTGGCGGAGGCGAATCAAATTGAAACATTCAAGAGGACATTAAATGATTATCTAAATAGAAATAATATGTCCAGTTACAGGGAAAAGGCAGGAGATTGGGACTGAGCCAAAATGTTCAGCAAGGGGCTGAATGGCCTCTTCCTTCACTGTAAACTTGCTGTGATTCTCAGAGAAGATCACAAAGATGTAGGAGCAGAAAAAGACATTCAGCCCATCGAGCCTGCTCCACCATTCCATGAGATCATGGCTGATCTGATAATCCTTAACTCCACTTTCCCGCCTTTTCCCCAAAACCAGCAATTAACTTCCTGTTTAAAAATCAATCTATCTCAGCCTTGGATACAGTTGGTTCTGCTATAACAGAGTAGTTCCATTCTCATGCAAGCCTATGTTATAAGAAAATCGTGTAATAGCAGCACCATTTAAACTAATGGGGCCAGAATCGTGTTATTACCAATATGTGCTTTAAAACTTTTGCTTTAGAAACAGCGTACCCAATTCATCAATCATGTTATAGCGAATTCACGTTAACGAATGTGTGTTGTAGAAGAACAACCTGTATATTTAATGATGAAGGGCTTTTGCCCGAAACGTCGATTTCGCTGCTCGTTGGATGCTGCCTGAACTGCTGTGCTCTTCCAGCACCACTAATCCAGTATTTGGTTTTCAGCATCTGCAGTCATTATTTTTACCTTGTATATTTAATGAGCCAACCTTGACAGACTTTTGTGGTAATGAATTCCACGGATTCACAACTCTCTAAGAGAAGAAATTCTTCCTCAACTGAGTCTTAGATTTGTGATGTCTCACTCTGAGGTTATACTCTCTGACCCTAGTCTCCCTCACAAGGGGAGACAACCTCTCTGAATCTACCCCGTCAGGACTGCTAACAATCTTCCATTTCAAAAAAAGTCACCTCCCATTCTTCTAAGCTCCAATGGAAATAAAAATGAAGTTATTCTCACACAGCAGGTTGGTTTAATACACTCTGCATTTATAGCTCATGAGAATCCCTCAACAGTGAGGAGTTCATTGTGTCTCCATAAGAACTTCATCACTTCACTTCTCCAGAGGAAGGGTATCGAATTCGACAACCATAGACATCTCAATTCATGCAAAAAAAAAACAAAACACTGCAGAAATTGGAAATCTAAAAGAAGGACAGAAAATGCTGGAAGAATTTCATTAGACAGTAATGTTTGTGAAGCGCACAGAAAAGTAAACTTCTCAGGTCAATACTTTTCCTCAGATCAAGAGCATTCACAGCTTAAGTAAATACTTTTATGTATCACATGTTGGCTCAGTGCCATTTTCCTTGAGTTTTATGTAGTCTTTCCCCACTTTAGGCCTGGTATTTCTTTTTTGTGCTTTCATCTCAATTTCACATCATTAGCTACATATCCCGCTATTATGGCAACACTCTTGTTTGATGCTAGCTGGACTTTCCCACTTGCTCTCACCTAAAGTACTCACCACTGCCTGATCCCCTTGCATTCCTTGTGCTGGAGCTACCTCTAAAAGGCCATTGCACACCTGATGAAGCACTGGCATTGCAAAGCTGCCCTTCATGGTTGCACACACTCCCAAATGCCACAGCCAATAATATTGTGTGCCCTCTATACTGCTTACACACATACCTGGGACACCCTCCAACCCTCCCCTCCATCTCTCCCAGCCTGGCCATCCACATTTATCTCATTCAAACCCTCTCTTTCTATCTTTCCAGGAGAAAGCACACCAGGAATTGTCGGTTCAGATGGTGGAGTACCTGAAATCTGTTTCTTCAACCACCATGGCATTGCCTGGTGAGGACAATGGCTGGTCCTGCACAGGGAGGTGATGGTCTTAGTGGTATTATCACTGGACTATTAACTCAGAGACACACACAACACTCTGGGTTCAAATCCCCCCATGATAGATGTGGAATTTGGATTCAATAAAGTATCTGGAATTAAAAATCTAGTGATAACCATGATTGTCAGGGGAAAAAAAACTCATCCTGCTTACTAATGCCCTTTAAGGAAGGAAGCTACCATTCTGATCTGGCCGACATGTGACTCCAGACCTGCAAACAATGTGGTTGACTCTGTACTGCCCTCTGGGCAATTAGGGATGGGTAATAAATGTGGCCCAGCTAGTGATGCCCTCATCCTGTGAATGAATAAAGAAAGCAAAATGCTGAAACATCCATGTCCTGCCAATTGAGTCAGAAGCAATGTTTATTGTCGTGCAACTTATACCATAAAGCCATTGTCAATGTTGTTTTTACCTGATACAATATCGACATTTTCTCTTTATTGTGCCTTGCAGGTAGCTGTGGCATGTCCACAATCTAGGTCAGCAGGAGTGTGGGAGCCCAGCACATCCTCTCCAGCGGGGACACTTCAGAACGGGGTACCGTACAGAGAGAAACAGTAAGGCTGCTCCTGTACCCTCCACACTCTTCGCCACCAGCTCAGACACCAACACCTCGGTGGATTGTACAGTAGATTAGAGTCCGCACAGCCTGCCAGTGAGCACTTCGGTGCCATATCTCTGCAGGTGGGTCAGGGAGGAAACTCTCCGGTGAGTAGCTTTCAGTGCACTGCCAGAAACCAGGCACCTGCTCAGCCCCAAGCAGGAGAGGAGCCCTGGCTGTCAGCAACTGGGGACTTCATTGAGACACAGAAGCAGATGCAGGAGCAACAGGCAGTTATATGGGTGGCAAGTTCCAGTGTGGATTAATCCGATCAGTCATGATCTTACCTAATGGTGGAGCAGCTTTGAGGAGTGAAGTATCAAGATTAGAGTGGTGCTGGAAAAGCACAGCAGGTCCAGATGCATCAGTCGATGTTTCAGGCATGAACCTGATCCCTGATGAAGAGCTCCTGCCTGAAAAGTTGATTTTCTTGCTCCTCAGATGCTGCCTGACCTGCTGTGCTTTTCCAGCACCACTCTCATCTTGACTCTAATCTCCAGCATCTGCAGTCCTCACTTTCGCCTCCTTGAGTAGTTAAGTGGCCTATTCCTGCTCCAAATTTCTATGTCTCTATGTCCACACAATAGTTTAATGAGCTGTGTGTCTGTGCCCACTGGTCCAGATTTAGCTTAAGAATAGGCTGAATTATCTTTTTTTGAATTTATTTCATTTCATACATTAACAGCAAAGGTTATTGAATGTCTGTGCTCCAAACATGGTCCTTGTCACACAGATTTACTTCACCTACTAAATTAACCTACCTATTTAATGCTGAAATATCCATGTCCTGCCAATTGAATCAGAAGCAATGTTTATTGTAATGGAACTTTTACATTAAAGCCATTGTCAATGTTGTTTTTACCTGATACAACATCTGCATTTTCTCTTTATTGTGCCTTGCAGGTAGCAGTGGCAAATTCACAGTCTCGGTCAGCAAGAGTGTGGGAGCCCAGCACGTCTCTCCATGAAGAGTTACAGGATTCCTTAAATCATGAATTTTGTTTGGTAGATAGAAACTAATGGAATAAAGGGTTAATGAGTTTGCAAAAGAGAGAAACATTTCTGGAAGGAGATTTAATTAAATAAGCCAAACTTATACAAGCAATGGAAGAGGATTTATGTCAGTAATATTTATTGTTCTAATGGTAGAGTTGAACAACAGGAAAACTTGTTCAATCAATTCAAAGGAGAATCCAATTTTGAACCATGTGACTTTGCTAAACCTGGAGAAAGCACATTCTCATTGTGTGCTTACCACTCCAGGGTCATGAAAGGTCAATGATCTCCTAGTTCCAGGCTGCTGTTATTAAATTTTCACGATGATACTTTGAAATGTCACCTTCACATCCCTCCCATGTAGTAGAACCACTTTGTACTGTTCTCCCACTGCTCCACCTCTGGACAGGCATTTAAATAAAGCACTGTGAAGTAAAAGTGAGGGTACCACCCCCATCATCGCTTCATGAATCCAATGCACATATTTATTTTAAAATACTTGGCTTCAGTGAATCGAAGATTATAATTCAGCTTTCTTCCCAACATGACAGAAAAGGTTACCGTGGTAACTGATGGCAACTCCAGATCACATTGGTTAGAACATTCAACCTATTTTTAACAGAATTGTTGCTTCTCGCTTAGATATCCAAGGTGATTTTTTTTTTAACACGGCATAAGGAATCAGGAGTCAGAGTCAGCCATTTGACCCCCTTGGGCCCATGGTTGATCTGACTGTAACCTCAAATGCACATTCTAGCCTACCCTGAAAGCATTTGTTCCCTTTGCTGCCAAGAATCTATCCACCTCTACCTTATGGATATTCAAAGACTGTGTTTTGCGAGACTGTGAGGTATATATCTGGCCTCGTCTACTCCTGTTTCAGCCTGCCTAATGATTGAAAAAAGTAATACCTGGACATTAAATCCTGCTAAAATAAATAGTGATTGACGGTAACAAAGACAGATATTGCCAAAGGAACTCAGCAGATACTGGATTAGTGGTGCTGGAAGAGCACAGCAGTTCAGGCAGCATCCAACGAGCAGCGAAATCGACGTTTCGGGCAAAAGCCCTTCATCAGGAATAAAGGCAGTGAGCCTGAAGTGTGGAGAGATAAGCTAGAGGAGGGGGGGGGTGGGGAGAAAGTAGCATAGAGTACAATGGGTGAGTGGGGGAGGAGATGAAGGTGACGAATTCGCTGCTCGTTGGATGCTGCCTGAACTGCTGTGCTCTTCCAGCACCACAAATCCAGTATTTGCTTTCCAGCATCTGCAGTCATTGTTTTTACCTCAAAGAAACTCAGCAGGTCTGGCAGCATCTGTGCAGAGAGAAACAAAGTTAGCCATTAGGCACATGCTCCTGCATGCCATTTCTATCCAAGTAATTATCGAATTCCCTTGTATTATTTGACTGGAGGACTGGTTTACAACTTCTTTTATTTCAAAGGTATGTTTTATTGATAAATTATCTACAAGTAAATACAGCAAGTACAAAAGAGCTCCATACTGACTTTGCAGAAATTACAGTGGAATTTTGACATTCCTCATTACATCATCAAGCCAGTTGCAACAAAAAAAGCATTTTTGAAAATATATAATATATATTTACATATATAGTAAGGCCACAAGGGTATCTTGAAATGTAACAGACCCTTATTATATTTTGTCAGAAAGGCCTTAGACAGTGGTCTTTACCCACTGGACCTTGGCAGCAGCTGCTCTGAGCTCTGCATCAGACTGGAGGCTGGGACCAGTGGAGTGCCACAAGGATCGGTGCTGGGTCCACTACTTTTCGTCATTTATATAAATGATTTGGATGTGAGCATAAGAGGGACAGTTAACAGGTTTGCTGATGACACCTAAATTGGAGGTGTAGTGGACAGCGAAGAAGGTTACCTCAGATAACGATGGGATTTTGGTCAGATGGGCAAACGGGCTGAGGAATGGTAAATGGAGTTTAATTTAGATAAATGTGAGGTGCTGCATTTTGGGAAAGCAAATCTTAGCAGGACTTATACACTTAATGGTAAGGTCCTAGGGAGTGCTGCTGAACAAAGAGACCTTGGAGTGCAGGTTCATAGCTCCTTGAAAGTAGAGTCGCAGGTAGATAGGATAGTGAAGAAGGCATTTGGTATACTTTCCTTTATTGGTCAGAGTATTGAATACAGGAGTTGGGAGGTCATGTTGTGGCTGTATAAGGCATTGGTTAGGTCACTTTTGGAATATTGTGTGCAATTCTGGTCTTCCTCCTATCAGAAGGATGTTGTGAAACTTGAAAGGGTTCAGAAAAGATTTACAAGGATGTTGCTGGGGTTGGAGGATTTGAGCTATAGGGAGAGGTTGAATAGGCTGGGGCTTTTTTCTCTTGAGCGTCGGAGGCTGAGGGGTGATTTTATAGAGGTTTGCAAAATCATGACGGGCATGGATAGGATAAACAGACAAAGACTCTTCCCTGGGGCGGGAGAGTCTAGAACTAGCTGCCAGAGGAAATGGTGGAGGCTAGTACAATTGCAACATTTAAAAGGCAGCTGGATGGGTATATGAATAGGAAGGGTTTGGAGGGATATGGGCCGGGTGCTGGCATGTGGGACTAGATTGGGTTGGGATATCTGGTCAGCATGGATGAGTTGGACCAGAGGGTCTGTTTTCATGCTGTACGTCTTTATGACTCTATGACTGTGTGACATAGTCCTGCACCTTGGAATGTGCCAGTATGCAACACTTATTTGAGGTAAACACTTTGCAGTGGAAGACCATCACATTCTGGGGCAGACCAAAGAGCATCTTTCACTGAGTTGATGGTCCACCAGGCACAGTCGATGTTAGTCCTGATGACTGTCCCAGGGAACAGTCAGTAGAGCACAGTCTTCGGCATCACTGAGCTGCTTGGGATAAACTGTAACAATAGCCACTCTTGCACCTCTCTCCAGACCTTGCTTGCAAAGACACATTCCAGAAGGAGATGTTGTAGCGTCTCCAGCAGGCTGGTTTGCAATGCAGAATGACACCAATTCTGGTTCAATTGCCTGCAATAGGTGAGGTTGCCAAGAAGGTCCTACCTTCCCAACCTCACCCCTCAGCTGAAGCATGGTGACCTTTAGATTAAAGTCACCACCTCAGGTTAAAGTTTTCTCCCCCCCCCCCCCCCCCCTACCCACCACCCCTCTCTTTCTCTCTCTCTCTAATGAGAGAGACGTACTATGGTGACTTTACATTTTATATATCCTATATTTATAAATATATGTGTGTAGATATACCTGTGTGTGAGACATGTGCATGCATTCGTGTGTATGGTACATGTGAATTTGTCTGTGTGTGGTAGATTGCATGTATCTGTGTGTGGTACATGTGCATGTGCTTGTGTGTGTTACATGTGAATGTATCTGTGTGTGGTACATGTGAATGTATCTGTGTGTGGTACATGTGAATGTATCTGTGTGTAGTACATGTGAATGTATCTGTGTGTGTGGTAGATTTGCATGTATCTCTGTGTGTAGTACATGTGCGTTTATCTGTGTGTGTGGTAGATTTGCTTCTATCTTTGTGTGTGAGTCATGCGTTTATCTGTGTGTGTGGTAGATTTGCATGTATCTCTGTGTGTGGTAGATTTGCATGTATCTGTGTGTGTGGTAGATTTGCGTTTATCTGTGTGTGTGGTAGATTTGCGTTTATCTCTGTGTGTGGTACATGTGCGTTTATCTGTGTGTGTATGTATCTGTGTGTGTACTACATGAGCATGTATCTGTGAGTGTGCTACATGAGCATGTATCTGTGTATGTGGTACATAAGCATGTATTTGTGTGAGTGGTACATGAGCATGTATCTCTGTGTGCTGCATGAGCATGTATCTGTGTGTGTGCTACATGAGCATGTATCTGTGTGTGGTACATGAGCATGTATCTGTGTGTGTGCTACATGAGCATGTATCTCTGTGTGTGGTACATGAGCATGTATCTGTGTGTGCTGCATGAGCATGTATCTGTGTGTGTGCTACATGAGCATGTATCCGTGTGTGTGCTACATGAGCATGTATCTGTGTGTGTGCTACATGAGCATGTATCTGTGTGTGTGCTACATGAGCATGTATCTATGTGTGGTACATGAGCATGTATCTGTGTGTGTGCGGCATGAGCATGTATCTATGTGTGGTACATGAGCATGGATCTCTGTGTGCTGCATGAGCATGTATCTGTGTGTGTGCTACATGAGCATGTATGTGTGTGTGTGCTACATGAGCATGTATCTATGTGTGGTACATGAGCATGTATCTATGTGTGGTACATGAGCATGTATCTGTGCGTGTGTGGTACATGAGCATGTATCTTTGTGTGGTACATGAGCAAGTATCTTTGTGTGTGCTACGTGAGCATGTATCTGTGTGTGTGCTACATGAGCATGTATCTGTGCATGTGTGGTACATGAGCATGTCTCTCTGTGTGGTACATGAGCATGTATCTGTGTGTGTGCTACGTGAGCATGTATCTGTGTGTGTGCTACATGAGCATGTATCTGTGTGTGTGCTACATGAGCACGTATCTGTGTGTGTGCTACATGGGCATGTATCTCTGTGTGGTACATGAGCATGTATCTGTGTGTGTGCTACATGAGCATGTATCTGTTTGTGTGCTACATAAGCATGTATCTCTGTGTGTGGTACATGAGCATGTATCTGTGTGCTACATGAGCATGTATCTGTGTGTGTGCTACATGAGCATGTATCTGTGTGTGTGCTACATGAGCATGTATCCGTGTGTGTGCTACATTAGCATGTATCTGTGTATGTGGTACATGAGCATGTATCTGTGTGTGCGCTACATGAGCATGTATCTGTGTGTGCGCTACATGAGCATGTACTTGTGTGTGTGCTACATGAGCATGTATCTCTGTGTGCTACATGAGCATGTATCTGTGTGTGTGCTACATGAGCATGTATCTGTGTGTGCGCTACATGAGCATGTATCTGTGTGTGTGCTACATGAGCATGTACTTGTGTGTGTGCTACATGAGCATGTATCTCTGTGTGGTACATGAGCATGTATCTGTGTGTGTGCTACATGAGCATGTATCTCTGTGTGCTACATGAGCAAGTATCTGTGTGTGTGCTACATGAGCATGTATCTGTGTGTGTGCTACATGAGCAAGTATCTGTGTGTGTGCTACATGAGCATGTATCTGTGTGTGCGCTACAAGAGCATGTATCTCTGTGTGCTACATGAGCATGTATCTGTGTGTGTGCTACATGAGCATGTATCTGTGTGTGCGCTACATGAGCATGTATCTGTGTGTGTGCTACATGAGCATGTACTTGTGTGTGTGCTACATGAGCATGTATCTCTGTGTGGTACATGAGCATGTATCTGTGTGTGTGCTACATGAGCATGTATCTGTGTGTGCTACATGAGCCTGTATCTCTGTGTGCTACATGAGCATGTATCTGTGTGTGTGCTACATGAGCATGTATCTGTGTGTGCGCTACATGAGCATGTATCTGTGTGTGTGCTACATGAGCATGTACTTGTGTGTGTGCTACATGAGCATGTATCTCTGTGTGGTACATGAGCATGTATCTGTGTGTGTGCTACATGAGCATGTATCTGTGTGTGTGGTTCATGAGCATGTATCTGTGTGTGTGGTACATGAGCATGTATCTGTGTGTGTGCTACATGAGCATGTACTTGTGTGTGTGCTACATGAGCATGTATCTCTGTGTGGTACATGAGCATGTATCTGTGTGTGTGCTACATGAGCATGTATCTGTGTGTGTGGTACATGAGCATGTATCTGTGTGTGTGGTTCATGAGCATGTATCTGTGTGTGTGGTACATGAGCATGTATCTGTGTGCTACATGAGCCTGTATCTGTGTGTGTGGTACATGAGCATGTATCTCTGTGTGCTACATGAGCATGTATCTGTGTGTGTGCTACATGAGCATGTATCTGTGTGTGTGGTTCATGAGCATGTATCTGTGTGTGCTACATGAGCATGTATCTGTGTGCTACATGAGCATGTATCTGTGTGTGTGGTACATGAGCATGTATCTGTGTGGGTGCTACATGAGCATGTATCTGTGTGTGCTATATGAGCATGTATCTGTGTGGGTGCTACATGAGCATGTATCTGTGTGCTACATGAGCATGTATCTGTGTGTGTGCTACATGAGCATGTATCTGTGTGTGTGCTACATGAGCATGTATCTGCGTGTGCTATATGAGCATGTATCTGTGTGCTACATGAGCATGTATCTGTGTGCTACATGAGCATGTATCTGTGTGTGTGCTACATGAACATGTATCTGTGTGTGTGCTAAATGAGCATGTATCTCTGTGTGGTACATGAGCAAGTATATGTGTGTGTGCTACATGAGCATGTATCTCTGTGTGCTACGTGAGCCTGTATCTCTGTGTGGTACATGAGCATGTATCTATGTGTGTGCCATACGTGCATGTATCTGTGCGTGGTACATGAGCATGTATCTGTGTGTGTGCTACATGAGCATGTATCTGTGTGTGTGCTACATGAGCATGTATCTCTGTGTGCTACATGAGCATGTATCTGTGTGCTACATGAGCATGTATCTGTGTGTGCTACATGAGCATGTATCTGCGTGTGTGGGTGCTACATGAGCATGTATCTGTGTGTGTGGTACATGAGCATGTATCTGTGTGTGTTGTACATGAGCATATATCTGTGTGTGTGATACATGAGCATGTATCTGTGTGTGGTACATGAACATGTATCTGTGCGTGTGCTACATGAGCATGTATCAGTGTGAGTGGTACATGAGCATGTATCTGTGTGTGTGGTACATGAGCATGTATCTGTGTGTATACTACATGAGCATATATCTGTGTGTGTGCTACATGAGCATGTATCTGTGTGTATACTACATGAGCATATATCTGTGTGTGTGCTACATGAGCATGTATCTGCGTGTGCTATATGAGCATGTATCTCTGTGTGGTACATGAGCATGTATCTGTGTGTGTGCTACATGAGCACGTATCTGTGTGTGTGTGGTACATGAGCATGTATCTGTTTGTGTGGTGCATGAGCATCTATCTCTGTGTGCTACGTGAGCATGTATCTCTGTGTGCTAAATGAGCATGTATCTTTGTGTGTGCTATACGTGCATGTATCTGTGTGTGGTACATGAGCATGTATCTGTGTATCTGGTATATGAGCAAGTATCTGTGTGTGTGCTAAATGAGCATGTATCTCTGTGTGGTACATGAGCAAGTATATGTGTGTGTGCTACATGAGCATGTATCTCTGTGTGCTACGTGAGCCTGTATCTCTGTGTGGTACATGAGCATGTATCTATGTGTGTGCCATACGTGCATGTATCTGTGCGTGGTACATGAGCATGTATCTGTGTGTGTGCTACATGAGCATGTATCTGTGTGTGTGCTACATGAGCATGTATCTCTGTGTGCTACATGAGCATGTATCTGTGTGCTACATGAGCATGTATCTGTGTGTGTGGTACATGAGCATGTATCTCTGTGTGTGCTACTTGAGCATGTATCTGTGTGTGTGCTACTTGAGCATGTATCTGTGTGCTACATGAGCCTGTATCTGTGTGTGTGCTACATGAGCTTGTATCTCTGTGTGGTACATGAGCATGTATCTGTGTGTGCTACATGAGCATGTATCTGTGTGTGTGGGTGCTACATGAGCATGTATCTGTGTGTGTGGTACATGAGCATGTATCTGTGTGTGTTGTACATGAGCATATATCTGTGTGTGTGATACATGAGCATGTATCTGTGTGTGGTACATGAACATGTATCTGTGCGTGTGCTACATGAGCATGTATCAGTGTGTGTGGTACATGAGCATGTATCTGTGTGTGTGGTACATGAGCATGTATCTGTGTGTGTGCTACATGAGCATGTATCTGTGTGTGTGCTACATGAGCATGTATCTGTGTGTGTGCTACATGAGCATGTATCTGTGTGTATACTACATGAGCATATATCTGTGTGTGTGCTACATGAGCATGTATCTGCGTGTGCTATATGAGCATGTATCTGTGTGTGTGTGGTACATGAGCATGTATCTCTGTGTGGTACATGAGCAAGTATATGTGTGTGTGCTACATGAGCATGTATCTCTGTGTGCTACGTGACCATGTATCTCTGTGTGCTACGTGAGCCTGTGTCTCTGTGTGGTACATGAGCATGTATCTATGTGTGTGCTATACGTGCATGTATCTGTGTGTGGTACATGAGCATGTATCTGTGTATGTGGTACATGAGCATGTTTCTGTGTGTGTGCTAAATGAGCATGTATCTCTGTGTGGTACATGAGCAAGTATCTGTGTGTGTGCTACATGAGCATGTATCTCTGTGTGCTACGTGAGCCTGTATCTCTGTGTGGTACATGAGCATGTATCTATGTGTGTGCTATGCGTGCATGTACCTGTGTGTGGTACATGAGCATGTATCTGTGTGTGTGCTACATGAGTCATGTATCTGTGTGTGTGCTACATGAGCATGTATCTCTGTGTGCTACATGAGCATGTATCTGTGTGTGTGCTACATGAGCATGTATCTGCGTGTGCTATATGAGCATGTATCTGTGTGTGCTACATGAGCATGTATCTGTGTGTGTGCTAAATGAGCATGTATCTGTGTGTGCGCTACATGAGCATGTATCTCTGTGTGTGCTACATGAGCATGTATCTCTGTGTGCAACATGAGCATGTATCTGTGTGTGTGCTACATGAGCATGTATCTGTGTGCGTGCTACATGAGCATGTATCTGTGTGTGCTATCTGAGCATGTATCTGTGTATGTGGTACATGAGCATGTATCTGTGTGTGTGCTACATGAGCATGTATCTGTGTGTGTGGTACATGAGCATGTATCTGTGTGTGTGCAACATGAGCATGTATCTGTGTATGTGGTACATGAGCATGTATCTGTGTGCTACACGAGCATGTATCTGTGTGTGTGGGTGCTACATGAGCATATATCTGTGTGTGTGGTACATGAGCATGTATCTGTGTGTGGTACATGAACATGTATCTGTGCGTGTGCTAAATGAGCATGTATCAGTGTGTGTGGTACATGAGCATATATCTGTGTGTGTGCTACATGAGCATGTTTCTGTGTGGGTGCTACATGAGCATGTATCTGTGTGTATACTACATGAGCATATATCTGTTTGTGTGCTACATGAGCATGTATCTGCGTGTGCTATATGAGCATGTATCTCTGTGTGGTACATGAGCATGTATCTGTGTGTGTGCTACATGAGCATGTACTTTGTGTGTGCTACATGAGCATGTATCTGTGTATGTGGTTCATGAGCATGTAACTGTGTGTATACTACATGAGCATGTATCTGTGTGTGTGCTACATGAGCATGTATCTGTGTGTGTGCTACATGAGCATGTATCTGTGTGTATACTACATGAGCATGTATCTGTGTGGGTGCTACATGAGCATGTATCTCTGTGTGGTACATGAGCATGTATCTGTTTGTGCTACATGAGCATGTATCTGTGTGTGCTACATGAGCTTGTATGTCTGTGCTACATGAGCATGTATCTGTGTGTGCTACATGAGCATGGATCTGTGTGTGTGGTACATGAGCATGTATCTGTGTGTGTGCTACTTGAGCATGTATCTGTGTGCTACATGAGCCTGTATCTGTGTGTCTGCTACATGAGCATGTATCTGTGTGTGTGGTACATGAGCATGTATCTCTGTGTGTGCTACTTGAGCATGTATCTCTGTGTGTGCTACTTGAGCATGTATCTGTGTGTGTGCTACTTGAGCATGTATCTGTGTGTGCTACATGAGCATGTATCTGTGTGTGTGGTACATGAGCATGTATCTGTGTGTGTGCTACTTGAGCATGTATCTGTGTGCTACATGAGCCTGTATCTGTGTGTCTGCTACATGAGCCTGTATCTGTGTGTGTGCTACATGAGCATGTATCTCTGTGTGTGGGTGCTACATGAGCATATATCTGTGTGTGTGATACATGAGCATGTATCTGTGTGTGGTACATGAACATGTATCTGTGCGTGTGCTACATGAGCATGTATCAGTGTGTGTGGTACATGAGCATGTATCTGTGTGTGTGGTACATGAGCATGTATCTGTGTGTGTGCTACATGAGCATGTATCTGTGTGTATACTACATGAGCATATATCTGTGTGTGTGCTACATGAGCATGTATCTGCGTGTGCTATATGAGCATGTATCTCTGTGTGGTACATGAGCATGTATCTCTGTGTGCTACATGAGCATGTATCTGTGTGTGTGTGGTACATGAGCATGTATCTGTGTGTGCTACTTGAGCACGTATCTGTGTGTGTGTGGTACATGAGCATGTATCTGTTTGTGTGGTACATGAGCATCTATCTCTGTGAGCTACGTGAGCATGTATCTCTGTGTGCTAAATGAGCGTGTATCTATGTGTGTGCTATATGAGCATGTATCTGTGTGTGGTACATGAGCATGTAGCTCTGTGTGCTACGTGACCATGTATCTCTGTGTGCTACGTGAGCCTGTATCTCTGTGTGGTACATGAGCATGTATCTGTGTGTGCTACATGATAATATATCTCTGTGTCCTACATGAGCATGTATCTGTGTGTTCTACACGAGCATGTATCTCTGTGTGCTACATGAGCATGTATCTGTGTGCGTGCTACATGAGCATGTATCTGTGTGTGTGCTACATGAGCATGTATTTGTGTGTGTGCTACATGAGCATGTATCTGTGTGTGTGCTACATGACCATGTATCTGTGTTTGTGCTACATGAGCATGTATCTGTGTGGGTGCTACATGAGCATGTATCTGTGTGTGTGCTACATGAGCATGTATCTGTGTGTGTGCTACATGAGCATGTATCTGTGTGTTCTACATGAGCATGTATCTCTGTGTGCTACATGAGCATGTATCTGTGTGTGCTACATGAGCATGTATCTGTGTGTGGTACATGAGCATGTATCTCTGTGTGCTACATCAGCATGTATCTGTGTGTGTGCTACATGAGCATGTACTTGTGTGTGTGCTACATGAGCATGTATCTGTGCATGTGGTTCATGAGCATGTATCTGTGTGTGCTACATGAGCATGTATCTCTGTGTGCTACATGATCATGTATCTCTGTGCTACATGAGCATGTATCTGTGTGTGTGCTAAATGAGCATGTATCTGTGCGCGTGCTACATGAGCATGTATCTGCGTGTGCGCTACATGAGCATGTATCTATGTGTGTGCTACATGAGCATGTATCTCTGTGTGCTACATGAGCATGTATCTGTGTGTGTGCTACATGAGCATATATCTGTGTATGTGGTACATGAGCATGTATCTGTGTGTGTGCTACATGAGCATGTATCTGTGTGTGTGGTACATGAGCATGTATCTGTGTGTGTTGTACATGAGCATATATCTGTGTGTGTGGTACATGAGCATGTATCTGTGTGTGTTGTACATGAGCATGTATCTGTGTGTGGTACATGAGCATGTATCTGTGTGTGTGCTACATGAGCATGTATCTGTGTGTGTGCTACATGAGCATGTGTCTGTGTGTGCTACATGAGCATGTATCTGTGTGTGTGCTACATGAGCATCTATCTCTGTGTGCTACGTGAGCATGTATCTCTGTGTGCTACATGAGCATGTATCTGTGTGTGTGGTACATGAGCATGTATCTGTGTGTGTGCTACTTGAGCATGTATCTGTGTGTGTGCTACATGAGCATGTATCTGTGTGTGCTACATGAGCATGTGTCTGTGTGTGTTGTACATGAGCATATATCTGTGTGTGTGATACATGAGCATGTATCTGTGTGTGGTACATGAACATGTATCTGTGCGTGTGCTACATGAGCATGTATCAGTGTGTGTTGTACATGAGCATCTATCTGTGTGTGTGCTACATGAGCATGTATCTGTGTGGGTGCTACATGAGCATGTACCTGTGTGTATACTACATGAGCATATATCTGTGTGTGTGCTACATGAGCATGTATCTGCGTGTGCTATATGAGCATGTATCTCTGTGTGGTACATGAGCATGTATCTCTGTGTGCTACATGAGATGTATCTGTGTGTGTGCTACATTAGCATGTATCTGTGTGTGTGGTACATGAGTATGTATCTGTGTGTGTGCTACATGAGCATGTATCTGTGTATGTGGTACATGAGCATGTATCTGTGTGTGTGGTACATGAGCATGTATCTGTGTGTGTGCTACATGAGCTTGTATCTCTGCGTGCTACATGAGCATGTATCTGTGTGTGTGCTACATGAGCATGTATCTGTGTGTGTGCTACATGAGCATGTAACTGTGTGTGTGCTACATTAGCATGTATCTGTGTGTGTGGTACATGAGTATGTATCTGTGTGTGTGCTACATGAGCATGTATCTGTGTATGTGGTACATGAGCATGTATCTGTGTGTGTGGTACATGAGCATGTATCTGTGTGTGTGCTAAATGAGCATGTATCTCTGTGTGTGCTACGTGAGCATATATCTCTGTGTGCTACATGAGCATGTATCTATGTGTGCTACATGAGCATATATCTGTGTGTGTGCTACATGAGCATGTAGCTGTGTGTGTACTACATGAGCATGTATCTGTGTGTGTGCTACATGAGCATATTTCTGTGTGGGTGCTACATGAGCATGTACCTGTGTGTATACTACATGAGCATATATCTGTGTGTGTGTTACATGAGCATGTATCTGCGTGTGCTATATGAGCATGTATCTCTGTATACTACATGAGATGTATCTGTGTGTGAGCTACATTAGCATGTATCTGTGTGTGCGGTACATGAGTATGTATCTGTGTGTGTGCTACATGAGCATGTATCTGTGTGTGTGCTACATTAGCATGTATCTGTGTGTGCGGTACATGAGTATGTATCTGTGTGTGTGCTACATGAGCATGTATCTGTGTATGTGGTACATGAGTATGTATCTGTGTGTGTGCTACATGAGCATGTATCTGTGTATGTGGTACATGAGCATGTATCTGTGTGTGTGCTACATGAGCATGTATCTGTGTATGTGGTACATGAGCATGTATCTGTGTGTGTGCTACATGAGCTTGTATCTCTGCGTGCTACATGAGCATGTATCTGTTTGCGTGCTACATTAGCATGTATCTGTGTGTGTGGTACATGAGCATGTATCTGTGTGTGTGGTACATGAGCATGTATCTGTGTGTGTGCTACATGAGCATGTATCTGTGTGGGTGCTACATGAACATGTATCTGTGTGTGCTATATGAGCATGTATCTGTGTGGGTGCTACATGAGCATGTATCTGTGTGTGTGCTACATGAGCATGTATCTGTGTGTGTGCTACATGAGCATGTATCTGTGTGTGTGCAACATGAGCATGTATCTGCGTGTGCTATATGAGCATGTATCTGTGTGCTACATGAGCATGTATCTGTGTGCTACATGAGCATGTATCTGTGTGTGTGCTACATGAACCTGTATCTGTGTGTGTGCTACATGAGCATGTATCTGCGTGTGCTATATGAGCATGTATCTGTGTGAGTGCTACATGAGCATGTATCTGCGTGTGCTACATGAGCATGTATCTCTGTGTGCTACGTGAGCATGTATCTCTGTGTGCTACATGAGCATGTATCTGTGTGTGTGGTACATGAGCATGTATCTGTGTGTGTGGTACATGAGCATGTATCTGTGTGTGTGCTACATGAGCATGTATCTCTGTGTGCTACATGAGCACGTATCTGTGTGTGTGTGGTACATGAGCATGTATCTGTTTGTGTGGTGCATGAGCATCTATCTCTGTGTGCTACGTGAACATGTATCTCTGTGTGCTAAATGAGCATGTATCTATGTGTGTGCTATACGTGCATGTATCTGTGTGTGGTACATGAGCATGTATCTGTGTATGTGGTACATGAGCAAGTATCTGTGTGTGTGCTAAATGAGCATGTATCTCTGTGTGGTACATGAGCAAGTATATGTGTGTGTGCTACATGAGCATGTATCTCTGTGTGCTACGTGAGCCTGTATCTCTGTGTGGTACATGAGCATGTATCTATGTGTGTGCTATACGTGCATGTATCTGTGCGTGGTACATGAGCATGTATCTCTGTGTGCTACATGAGCATGTATCTGTGTGCTACATGAGCATGTATCTGTGTGTGTGGTACATGAGCATGTATCTCTGTGTGTGCTACTTGAGCATGTATCTGTGTGCTACATGAGCCTGTATCTGTGTGTGTGCTACATGAGCTTGTATCTCTGTGTGGTACATGAGCATGTATCTGTGTGTGTGGGTGCTACATGAGCATGTATCTGTGTGTGTGCTACATGAGCATGTATCTGTGTGTGTGGGTGCTACATGAGCATGTATCTGTGTGTGTGGTACATGAGCATGTATCTGTGTGTGTTGTGCATGAGCATATATCTGTGTGTGTGATACATGAGCATGTATCTGTGTGTGGTACATGAACATGTATCTGTGCGTGTGCTACATGAGCATGTATCAGTGTGTGTGGTACATGAGCATGTATCTGTGTGTGTGGTACATGAGCATGTATCTGTGTGTGTGGTACATGAGCATGTATCTGTGTGTGTGCTACATGAGCATGTATCTGTGTGTGTGCTACATGAGCATGTATCTTTGTGTATACTACATGAGCATATATCTGTGTGTGCGCTACATGAGCATGTATCTGCGTGTGCTATATGAGCATGTATCTCTGTGTGGTACATGAACATGTATCTGTGTGTGCTACATGAGCACGTATCTGTGTGTGTGTGGTACATGAGCATGTATCTGTTTGTGTGGTGCATGAGCATCTATCTCTGTGTGCTACGTGAGCATGTATCTCTGTGTGCTAAATGAGCATGTATCTATGTGTGTGCTATACGTGCATGTATCTGTGTGTGGTACATGAGCATGTATCTGTGTATGTGGTACATGAGCAAGTATCTGTGTGTGTGCTAACTGAGCATGTATCTCTGTGTGGTACATGAGCAAGTATATGTGTGTGTGCTACATGAGCATGTATCTCTGTGTGCTACGTGAGCCTGTATCTCTGTGTGGTACATGAGCATGTATATATGTGTGTGCTATACGTGCATGTATCTGTGCGTGGTACATGAGCATGTATCTGTGTGTGTGCTACATGAGCATGTATCTGTGTGTGTGCTACATGAGCATGTATCTCTGTGTGCTACATGAGCATGTATCTGTGTGCTACATGAGCATGTATCTGTGTGTGTGGTACATGAGCATGTATCTCTGTGCGTGCTACTTGAGCATGTATCTGTGTGCTACATGAGCCTGTATCTGTGTGTGTGCTACATGAGCATGTATCTATGTGTGTGTGCTACGTGAGCCTGTATCTCTGTGTGGTACATGAGCATGTATCTATGTGTGTGCTATACGTGCATGTATCTGTGCGTGGTACATGAGCATGTATCTGTGTGTGTGCTACATGAGCATGTATCTGTGTGTGTGCTACATGAGCATGTATCTCTGTGTGCTACATGAGCATGTATCTGTGTGCTACATGAGCATGTATCTGTGTGTGTGCTACATGAACATGTATCTGTGTGTGTGCTACATGAGCATGTATCTGCGTGTGCTATATGAGCATGTATCTGTGTGTGTGCTACATGAGCATGTATCTGCGTGTGCTACATGAGCATGTATCTCTGTGTGTGCTATTTGAGCATGTATCTGTGTGCTACATGAGCCTGTATCTGTGTGTGTGCTACATGAGCTTGTATCTCTGTGTGGTACATGAGCATGTATCTGTGTGTGCTACATGAGCATGTATCTGTGTGTGTGGGTGCTACATGAGCATGTATCTGTGTGTGTGGTACATGAGCATGTATCTGTGTGTGTTGTACATGAGCATATATCTGTGTGTGTGATACATGAGCATGTATCTGTGTGTGGTACATGAACATGTATCTGTGCGTGTGCTACATGAGCATGTATCTGTGTGTGTTGTACATGAGCAAATATCTGTGTGTGTGATACATGAGCATGTATCTGTGTATGTGGTACATGAGCAAGTATCTGTGTGTGTGCTAAATGAGCATGTATCTCTGTGTGGTACATGAGCAAGTATATGTGTGTGTGCTACATGAGCATGTATCTCTGTGTGCTACGTGAGCCTGTATCTCTGTGTGGTACATGAGCATGTATCTGTGCGTGGTACATGAGCATGTATCTGTGTGTGTGCTACATGAGCATGTATCTGTGTGTGTGCTACATGAGCATGTATCTCTGTGTGCTACATGAGCATGTATCTGTGTGCTACATGAGCATGTATCTGTGTGTGTGCTACATGAACATGTATCTGTGTGTGTGCTACATGAGCATGTATCTGCGTGTGCTATATGAGCATGTATCTGTGTGTGTGCTACATGAGCATGTATCTGCGTGTGCTACATGAGCATGTATCTCTGTGTGCTACATGAGCATGTATCTGTGTGTGTGTGGTACATGAGCATGTATCTGTTTGTGTGGTTCATGAGCATCTATCTCTGTGTGCTACGTGAGCATGTATCTCTGTGTGCTACATGAGCATGTATCTGTGTGTGTGGTACATGAGCATGTATCTGTGTGTGTGCTACATGAGCATGTATCTGTGTGTGTGCTACATGAGCATGTATCTGTGTGTGTGCTACATGAGCATGTATCTGTGTGTGTGGTACATGAGCATGTATCTGTGTGTGTTGTACATGAGCATATATCTGTGTGTGTGATACATGAGCATGTATCTGTGTGTGGTACATGAACATGTATCTGTGCGTGTGCTACATGAGCATGTATCAGTGTGTGTGGTACATGAGCATGTATCTGTGTGTGTGGTACATGAGCATGTATCTGTGTGTGTGGTACATGAGCATGTATCTGTGTGTGTGCTACATGAGCATGTATCTGTGTGTGTGCTACATGAGCATGTATCTTTGTGTATACTACATGAGCATATATCTGTGTGTGTGCTACATGAGCATGTATCTGCGTGTGCTATATGAGCATGTATCTCTGTGTGGTACATGAACATGTATCTGTGTGTGCTACATGAGCACATATCTGTGTGTGTGTGGTACATGAGCATGTATCTGTTTGTGTGGTGCATGAGCATCTATCTCTGTGTGCTACGTGAGCATGTATCTCTGTGTGCTAAATGAGCATGTATCTATGTGTGTGCTATACGTGCATGTATCTGTGTGTGGTACATGAGCATGTATCTGTGTATGTGGTACATGAGCAAGTATCTGTGTGTGTGCTAACTGAGCATGTATCTCTGTGTGGTACATGAGCAAGTATATGTGTGTGTGCTACATGAGCATGTATCTCTGTGTGCTACGTGAGCCTGTATCTCTGTGTGGTACATGAGCATGTATCTATGTGTGTGCTATACGTGCATGTATCTGTGCGTGGTACATGAGCATGTATCTGTGTGTGTGCTACATGAGCATGTATCTGTGTGTGTGCTACATGAGCATGTATCTCTGTGTGCTACATGAGCATGTATCTGTGTGCTACATGAGCATGTATCTGTGTGTGTGGTACATGAGCATGTATCTCTGTGCGTGCTACTTGAGCATGTATCTGTGTGCTACATGAGCCTGTATCTGTGTGTGTGCTACATGAGCATGTATCTATGTGTGTGTGCTACGTGAGCCTGTATCTCTGTGTGGTACATGAGCATGTATCTATGTGTGTGCTATACGTGCATGTATCTGTGCGTGGTACATGAGCATGTATCTGTGTGTGTGCTACATGAGCATGTATCTGTGTGTGTGCTACATGAGCATGTATCTCTGTGTGCTACATGAGCATGTATCTGTGTGCTACATGAGCATGTATCTGTGTGTGTGCTACATGAACATGTATCTGTGTGTGTGCTACATGAACATGTATCTGTGTGTGTGCTACATGAGCATGTATCTGCGTGTGCTATATGAGCATGTATCTGTGTGTGTGCTACATGAGCATGTATCTGCGTGTGCTACATGAGCATGTATCTCTGTGTGTGCTATTTGAGCATGTATCTGTGTGTGTGGTACATGAGCTTGTATCTCTGTGTGGTACATGAGCATGTATCTGTGTGTGCTACATGAGCATGTATCTGTGTGTGTGGGTGCTATATGAGCATGTATCTGTGTGCTACATGAGCCTGTATCTGTGTGTGTGCTACATGAGCTTGTATCTCTGTGTGGTACATGAGCATGTATCTGTGTGTGTGGGTGCTACATGAGCATGTATCTGTGTGTGTGGTACATGAGCATGTATCTGTGTGTGTTGTACATGAGCATATATCTGTGTGTGTGATACATGAGCATGTATCTGTGTGTGGTACATGAACATGTATCTGTGCGTGTGCTACATGAGCATGTATCTGTGTGTGTTGTACATGAGCAAATATCTGTGTGTGTGATACATGAGCATGTATCTGTGTATGTGGTACATGAGCAAGTATCTGTGTGTGTGCTAAATGAGCATGTATCTCTGTGTGGTACATGAGCAAGTATATGTGTGTGTGCTACATGAGCATGTATCTCTGTGTGCTACGTGAGCCTGTATCTCTGTGTGGTACATGAGCATGTATCTGTGCGTGGTACATGAGCATGTATCTGTGTGTGTGCTACATGAGCATGTATCTGTGTGTGTGCTACATGAGCATGTATCTCTGTGTGCTACATGAGCATGTATCTGTGTGCTACATGAGCATGTATCTGTGTGTGTGCTACATGAACATGTATCTGTGTGTGTGCTACATGAGCATGTATCTGCGTGTGCTATATGAGCATGTATCTGTGTGTGTGCTACATGAGCATGTATCTGCGTGTGCTACATGAGCATGTATCTCTGTGTGCTACATGAGCATGTATCTGTGTGTGTGTGGTACATGAGCATGTATCTGTTTGTGTGGTTCATGAGCATCTATCTCTGTGTGCTACGTGAGCATGTATCTCTGTGTGCTACATGAGCATGTATCTGTGTGTGTGGTACATGAGCATGTATCTGTGTGTGTGCTACATGAGCATGTATCTTTGTGTGTGGTACATGAGCATGTATCTGTGTGTGTGTTACATGAGCATGTATCTGTGTGGGTGCTACATGAGCATGTATCTGTGTGCTACATGAGCATGTATCTGTGTGTGTGCTACATGAGCATGTATCTGTGTGTGTGCTACATGAGCATGTATCTGCGTGTGCTATATGAGCATGTATCTGTGTGCTTCATGAGCATGTATCTGTGTACTACATGAGCATGTATCTGTGTGTGTGCTACATGAACATGTATCTGTGTGTGTGCTACATGAGCATGTATCTGCGTGTGCTATATGAGCATGTATCTGTGTGAGTGCTACATGAGCATGTATCTGCGTGTGCTACATGAGCATGTATCTCTGTGTGCTACATGAGCATGTATCTGTGTGTGTGTGGTACATGAGCATGTATCTGTTTGTGTGGTACATGCGCATGTATCTCTGTGTGCTACATGAGCATGTATCTGTGTGTGTGGTACATGAGCATGTATCTGTGTGTGTGGCACATGAGCATGTATCTGTGTGTGTGCTACTTGAGCATGTATTTGTGTGCTACATGAGCCTGTATCTGTGTGTGTGCTACATGAGCATGTATCTGTGGGTGTGGTACATGAGCATGTATCTCTGTGTGTGCTACTTGAGCATGTATCTGTGTGTGTGCTACATGAGCTTGTATCACTGTGTGGTACATGAGCATGTATCTGTGTGTGCTACATGAGCATGTATCTGCGTGTGTGGGTGCTACATGAGCATGTATCTGTGTGTGTGGTACATGAGCATGTATCTGTGTGTGTTGTACATGAGCATATATCTGTGTGTGTGATACATGAGCATGTATCTGTGTGTGGTACATAAACATGTATCTGTGCGTGTGCTACATGATCATGTATCAGTGTGTGTGGTACATGAGCATGTATCTGTGTGTGTGGTACATGAGCATGTATCTGTGTGTGTGCTACATGAGCATGTATCTGCGTGTGTGGTACATGAGCATGTATCTGTGTGTGTGCTACATGAGCATGTATCTGTGTGTGTGCTACATGAGCATGTATCTGTGTGTGTGCTACATGAGCATGTATCTGCGTGTGTGCTACATGAGCATGTATCTGTGTGTGTGCTACATGAGCATGTATCTGTGTGTATACTACATGAGCATATATCTGTGTGTGTGCTACATGAGCATGTATCTGCGTGTGCTATATGAGCATGTATCTCTGTGTGGTACATGAGCATGTATCTGTGTGTGCTACATGAGCACGTATCTGTGTGTGTGCTATACGTGCATGTATCTGTGTGTGGTACATGAGCATGTATCTGTGTATGTGGTACATGAGCAAGTATCTGTGTGTGTGCTAAATGAGCATGTATCTCTGTGTGGTACATGAGCAAGTATATGTGTGTGTGCTACATGAGCATGTATCTCTGTGTGCTACGTGAGCCTGTATCTCTGTGTGGTACATGAGCATGTATCTATGTGTGTGCTATACGTGCATGTATCTGTGCGTGGTACATGAGCATGTATCTGTGTGTGTGCTACATGAGCATGTATCTGTGTGTGTGCTACATGAGCATATATCTCTGTGTGCTACATGAGCATGTATCTGTGTGCTACATGAGCATGTATCTGTGTGTGTGGTACATGAGCATGTATCTCTTTGTGTGCTACTTGAGCATGTATCTGTGTGTGTGGGTGCTACATGAGCATGTATCTGTGTGTGTGGTACATGAGCGTGTATCTGTGTGTGTTGTACATGAGCATATATCTGTGTGTGTGATACATGAGCATGTATCTGTGTGTGGTACATGAACATGTATCTGTGCGTGTGCTACATGAGCATGTATCAGTGTGTGTGGTACATGAGCATGTATCTGTGTGTGTGCTACATGAGCATGTATCTGTGTGTGTGCTACATGATCATGTATCTGTGTGTGTGCTACATGAGCATGTATCTGTGTGTATACTACATGAGCATATATCTGTGTGTGTGCAACATGAGCATGTATCTGCGTGTGCTATATGAGCATGTATCTCTGTGTGGTACATGAGCATGTATCTGTGTGTGCTACATGAGCACGTATCTGTGTGTGTGTGGTACAATAGCATGTATCTGTTTGTGTGGTGCATGAGCATCTATCTCTGTGTGCTACGTGAGCATGTATCTCTGTGTGCTACATGAGCATGTATCTGTGTGTGTGGTACATGAGCATGTATCTGTGTGTGTGCTACATGAGCATGTATCTTTGTGTGTGGTACATGAGCATGTATCTGTGTGTGTGTTACATGAGCATGTATCTGTGTGGGTGCTACATGAGCATGTATCTGTGTGCTACATGAGCATGTATCTGTGTGTGTGCTACATGAGCATGTATCTGTGTGTGTGCTACATGAGCATGTATCTGCGTGTGCTATATGAGCATGTATCTGTGTGCTTCATGAGCATGTATCTGTGTACTACATGAGCATGTATCTGTGTGTGTGCTACATGAACATGTATCTGTGTGTGTGCTACATGAGCATGTATCTGCGTGTGCTATATGAGCATGTATCTGTGTGAGTGCTACATGAGCATGTATCTGCGTGTGCTACATGAGCATGTATCTCTGTGTGCTACATGAGCATGTATCTGTGTGTGTGTGGTACATGAGCATGTATCTGTTTGTGTGGTACATGCGCATGTATCTCTGTGTGCTACATGAGCATGTATCTGTGTGTGTGGTACATGAGCATGTATCTGTGTGTGTGGTACATGAGCATGTATCTGTGTGTGTGCTACTTGAGCATGTATTTGTGTGCTACATGAGCCTGTATCTGTGTGTGTGCTACATGAGGATGTATCTGTGGGTGTGGTACATGAGCATGTATCTCTGTGTGTGCTACTTGAGCATGTATCTGTGTGTGTGCTACATGAGCTTGTGTCTCTGTGTGGTACATGAGCATGTATCTGTGTGTGCTACATGAGCATGTATCTGCGTGTGTGGGTGCTACATGAGCATATGTCTGTGTGTGTGGTACATGAGCATGTATCTGTGTGTGTTGTACATGAGCATATATCTGTGTGTGTGATACATGAGCATGTATCTGTGTGTGGTACATAAACATGTATCTGTGCGTGTGCTACATGATCATGTATCAGTGTGTGTGGTACATGAGCATGTATCTGTGTGTGTGGTACATGAGCATGTATCTGTGTGTGTGCTACATGAGCATGTATCTGTGTGTGTGCTACATGAGCATGTATCTGCGTGTGTGGTACATGAGCATGTATCTGTGTGTGTGCTACATGAGCATGTATCTGTGTGTGTGCTACATGAGCATGTATCTGTGTGTGTGCTACATGAGCATGTATCTGCGTGTGTGCTACATGAGCATGTATCTGTGTGTGTGCTACATGAGCATGTATCTGTGTGTATACTACATGAGCATATATCTGTGTGTGTGCTACATGAGCATGTATCTGCGTGTGCTATATGAGCATGTATCTCTGTGTGGTACATGAGCATGTATCTGTGTGTGCTACATGAGCACGTATCTGTGTGTGTGCTATACGTGCATGTATCTGTGTGTGGTACATGAGCATGTATCTGTGTATGTGGTACATGAGCAAGTATCTGTTTGTGTGCTAAATGAGCATGTATCTCTGTGTGGTACATGAGCAAGTATATGTGTGTGTGCTACATGAGCATGTATCTCTGTGTGCTACGTGAGCCTGTATCTCTGTGTGGTACATGAGCATGTATCTATGTGTGTGCTATACGTGCATGTATCTGTGCGTGGTACATGAGCATGTATCTGTGTGTGTGCTACATGAGCATGTATCTGTGTGTGTGCTACATGAGCATATATCTCTGTGTGCTACATGAGCATGTATCTGTGTGCTACATGAGCATGTATCTGTGTGTGTGGTACATGAGCATGTATCTCTTTGTGTGCTACTTGAGCATGTATCTGTGTGTGTGGGTGCTACATGAGCATGTATCTGTGTGTGTGGTACATGAGCGTGTATCTGTGTGTGTTGTACATGAGCATATATCTGTGTGTGTGATACATGAGCATGTATCTGTGTGTGGTACATGAACATGTATCTGTGCGTGTGCTACATGAGCATGTATCAGTGTGTGTGGTACATGAGCATGTATCTGTGTGTGTGGTACATGAGCATGTATCTGTGTGTGTGCTACATGACCATGTATCTGTGTGTGTGCTACATGATCATGTATCTGTGTGTGTGCTACATGAGCATGTATCTGTGTGTATACTACATGAGCATATATCTGTGTGTGTGCAACATGAGCATGTATCTGCGTGTGCTATATGAGCATGTATCTCTGTGTGGTACATGAGCATGTATCTGTGTGTGCTACATGAGCACGTATCTGTGTGTGTGTGGTACAATAGCATGTATCTGTTTGTGTGGTGCATGAGCATCTATCTCTGTGTGCTACGTGAGCATGTATCTCTGTGTGCTAAATGAGCATGTATCTATGTGTGTGCTATACGTGCATGTATCTGTGTGTGGTACATGAGCATGTATCTGTGTATGTGGTACATGAGCAAGTATCTGTGTGTGTGCTAAATGAGCATGTATCTCTGTGTGGTACATGAGCAAGTATATGTGTGTGTGCTACATGAGCATGTATCTCTGTGTGCTACGTGAGCCTGTATCTCTGTGTGGTACATGAGCATGTATCTATGTGTGTGCTATACGTGCACGTATCTGTGCGTGGTACATGAGCATGTATCTCTGTGTGCTACATGAGCATGTATCTGTGTGCTACATGAGCATGTATCTGTGTGTGTGGTACATGAGCATGTATCTCTGTGTGTGCTACTTGAGCATGTATCTGTGTGTGTGTGGTACATGAGCATGTATCTCTGTGTGTGTGGTACATGAGCATGTATCTCTGTGTGTGCTACTTGAGCATGTATCTGTGTGCTACATGAGCCTGTATCTGTGTGTGTGCTACATGAGCTTGTATCTCTGTGTGGTACATGAGCATGTATCTGTGTGTGTGCTACATGAGCATGTATCTGTGTGTGTGGGTGCTACATGAGCATGTATCTGTGTGTGTGGTACATGAGCATGTATCTGTGTGTGTTGTACATGAGCATATATCTGTGTGTGTGATACATGAGCATGTATCTGTGTGTGGTACATGAACATGTATCTGTGCGTGTGCTACATGAGCATGTATCAGTGTGTGTGGTACATGAGCATGTATCTGTGTGTGTGGTACATGAGCATGTATCTGTGTGTGTGGTACATGAGCATGTATCTGTGTGTGTGCTACATGAGCATGTATCTGTGTGTGTGCTACATGAGCATGTATCTTTGTGTATACTACATGAGCACATATCTGTGTGTGTGCTATATGAGCATGTATCTGCGTGTGCTATATGAGCATGTATCTCTGTGTGGTACATGAACATGTATCTGTGTGTGCTACATGAGCACGTATCTGTGTGTGTGTGGTACATGAGCATGTATCTGTTTGTGTGGTGCATGAGCATCTATCTCTGTGTGCTACGTGAGCATGTATCTCTGTGTGCTAAATGAGCATGTATCTATGTGTGTGCTATACGTGCATGTATCTGTGTGTGGTACATGAGCATGTATCTGTGTATGTGGTACATGAGCAAGTATCTGTGTGTGTGCTAACTGAGCATGTATCTCTGTGTGGTACATGAGCAAGTATATGTGTGTGTGCTACATGAGCATGTATCTCTGTGTGCTACGTGAGCCTGTATCTCTGTGTGGTACATGAGCATGTATCTATGTGTGTGCTATACGTGCATGTATCTGTGCGTGGTACATGAGCATGTATCTGTGTGTGTGCTACATGAGCATGTATCTGTGTGTGTGCTACATGAGCATGTATCTCTGTGTGCTACATGAGCATGTATCTGTGTGCTACATGAGCATGTATCTGTGTGTGTGGTACATGAGCATGTATCTCTGTGCGTGCTACTTGAGCATGTATCTGTGTGCTACATGAGCCTGTATCTGTGTGTGTGCTACATGAGCATGTATCTATGTGTGTGTGCTACGTGAGCCTGTATCTCTGTGTGGTACATGAGCATGTATCTATGTGTGTGCTATACGTGCATGTATCTGTGCGTGGTACATGAGCATGTATCTGTGTGTGTGCTACATGAGCATGTATCTGTGTGTGTGCTACATGAGCATGTATCTCTGTGTGCTACATGAGCATGTATCTGTGTGCTACATGAGCATGTATCTGTGTGTGTGCTACATGAACATGTATCTGTGTGTGTGCTACATGAGCATGTATCTGCGTGTGCTATATGAGCATGTATCTGTGTGTGTGCTACATGAGCATGTATCTGCGTGTGCTACATGAGCATGTATCTCTGTGTGTGCTATTTGAGCATGTATCTGTGTGCTACATGAGCCTGTATCTGTGTGTGTGCTACATGAGCTTGTATCTCTGTGTGGTACATGAGCATGTATCTGTGTGTGTGGGTGCTACATGAGCATGTATCTGTGTGTGTGGTACATGAGCATGTATCTGTGTGTGTTGTACATGAGCAGATATCTGTGTGTGTGATACATGAGCATGTATCTGTGTGTGGTACATGAACATGTATCTGTGCGTGTGCTACATGAGCATGTATCTGTGTGTGTTGTACATGAGCAAATATCTGTGTGTGTGATACATGAGCATGTATCTGTGTATGTGGTACATGAGCAAGTATCTGTGTGTGTGCTAAATGAGCATGTATCTCTGTGTGGTACATGAGCAAGTATATGTGTGTGTGCTACATGAGCATGTATCTCTGTGTGCTACGTGAGCCTGTATCTCTGTGTGGTACATGAGCATGTATCTGTGCGTGGTACATGAGCATGTATCTGTGTGTGTGCTACATGAGCATGTATCTGTGTGTGTGCTACATGAGCATGTATCTCTGTGTGCTACATGAGCATGTATCTGTGTGCTACATGAGCATGTATCTGTGTGTGTGCTACATGAACATGTATCTGTGTGTGTGCTACATGAGCATGTATCTGCGTGTGCTATATGAGCATGTATCTGTGTGTGTGCTACATGAGCATGTATCTGCGTGTGCTACATGAGCATGTATCTCTGTGTGCTACATGAGCATGTATCTGTGTGTGTGTGGTACATGAGCATGTATCTGTTTGTGTGGTTCATGAGCATCTATCTCTGTGTGCTACGTGAGCATGTATCTCTGTGTGCTACGTGAGCCTGTATCTCTGTGTGGTACATGAGCATGTATCTGTGCGTGGTACATGAGCATGTATCTGTGTGTGTGCTACATGAGCATGTATCTGTGTGTGTGCTACATGAGCATGTATCTGTGTGTGTGGTACATGAGCATGTATCTGTGTGTGTGTTACATGAGCATGTATCTGTGTGGGTGCTACATGAGCATGTATCTGTGTGCTACATGAGCATGTATCTGTGTGTGTGCTACATGAGCATGTATCTGTGTGTGTGCTACATGAGCATGTATCTGCGTGTGCTATATGAGCATGTATCTGTGTGCTTCATGAGCATGTATCTGTGTACTACATGAGCATGTATCTGTGTGTGTGCTACATGAACATGTATCTGTGTGTGTGCTACATGAGCATGTATCTGCGTGTGCTATATGAGCATGTATCTGTGTGAGTGCTACATGAGCATGTATCTGCGTGTGCTACATGAGCATGTATCTCTGTGTTCTACATGAGCATGTATCTGTGTGTGTGTGGTACATGAGCATGTATCTGTTTGTGTGGTACATGCGCATGTATCTCTGTGTGCTACATGAGCATGTATCTGTGTGTGTGGTACATGAGCATGTATCTGTGTGTGTGCTACTTGAGCATGTATTTGTGTGCTACATGAGCCTGTATCTGTGTGTGTGCTACATGAGCATGTATCTGCGTGTGCTATATGAGCATGTATCTCTGTGTGGTACATGAACATGTATCTGTGTGTGCTACATGAGCACGTATCTGTGTGTGTGTGGTACATGAGCATGTATCTGTTTGTGTGGTGCATGAGCATCTATCTCTGTGTGCTACGTGAGCATGTATCTCTGTGTGCTAAATGAGCATGTATCTATGTGTGTGCTATACGTGCATGTATCTGTGTGTGGTACATGAGCATGTATCTGTGTATGTGGTACATGAGCAAGTATCTGTGTGTGTGCTAACTGAGCATGTATCTCTGTGTGGTACATGAGCAAGTATATGTGTGTGTGCTACATGAGCATGTATCTCTGTGTGCTACGTGAGCCTGTATCTCTGTGTGGTACATGAGCATGTATCTATGTGTGTGCTATACGTGCATGTATCTGTGCGTGGTACATGAGCATGTATCTGTGTGTGTGCTACATGAGCATGTATCTGTGTGTGTGCTACATGAGCATGTATCTCTGTGTGCTACATGAGCATGTATCTGTGTGCTACATGAGCATGTATCTGTGTGTGTGGTACATGAGCATGTATCTCTGTGCGTGCTACTTGAGCATGTATCTGTGTGCTACATGAGCCTGTATCTGTGTGTGTGCTACATGAGCATGTATCTATGTGTGTGTGCTACGTGAGCCTGTATCTCTGTGTGGTACATGAGCATGTATCTATGTGTGTGCTATACGTGCATGTATCTGTGCGTGGTACATGAGCATGTATCTGTGTGTGTGCTACATGAGCATGTATCTGTGTGTGTGCTACATGAGCATGTATCTCTGTGTGCTACATGAGCATGTATCTGTGTGCTACATGAGCATGTATCTGTGTGTGTGCTACATGAACATGTATCTGTGTGTGTGCTACATGAGCATGTATCTGCGTGTGCTATATGAGCATGTATCTGTGTGTGTGCTACATGAGCATGTATCTGCGTGTGCTACATGAGCATGTATCTCTGTGTGTGCTATTTGAGCATGTATCTGTGTGCTACATGAGCCTGTATCTGTGTGTGTGCTACATGAGCTTGTATCTCTGTGTGGTACATGAGCATGTATCTGTGTGTGTGGGTGCTACATGAGCATGTATCTGTGTGTGTGGTACATGAGCATGTATCTGTGTGTGTTGTACATGAGCATATATCTGTGTGTGTGATACATGAGCATGTATCTGTGTGTGGTACATGAACATGTATCTGTGCGTGTGCTACATGAGCATGTATCTGTGTGTGTTGTACATGAGCAAATATCTGTGTGTGTGATACATGAGCATGTATCTGTGTATGTGGTACATGAGCAAGTATCTGTGTGTGTGCTAAATGAGCATGTATCTCTGTGTGGTACATGAGCAAGTATATGTGTGTGTGCTACATGAGCATGTATCTCTGTGTGCTACGTGAGCCTGTATCTCTGTGTGGTACATGAGCATGTATCTGTGCGTGGTACATGAGCATGTATCTGTGTGTGTGCTACATGAGCATGTATCTGTGTGTGTGCTACATGAGCATGTATCTCTGTGTGCTACATGAGCATGTATCTGTGTGCTACATGAGCATGTATCTGTGTGTGTGCTACATGAACATGTATCTGTGTGTGTGCTACATGAGCATGTATCTGCGTGTGCTATATGAGCATGTATCTGTGTGTGTGCTACATGAGCATGTATCTGCGTGTGCTACATGAGCATGTATCTCTGTGTGCTACATGAGCATGTATCTGTGTGTGTGTGGTACATGAGCATGTATCTGTTTGTGTGGTTCATGAGCATCTATCTCTGTGTGCTACGTGAGCATGTATCTCTGTGTGCTACGTGAGCCTGTATCTCTGTGTGGTACATGAGCATGTATCTGTGCGTGGTACATGAGCATGTATCTGTGTGTGTGCTACATGAGCATGTATCTGTGTGTGTGCTACATGAGCATGTATCTGTGTGTGTGGTACATGAGCATGTATCTGTGTGTGTGTTACATGAGCATGTATCTGTGTGGGTGCTACATGAGCATGTATCTGTGTGCTACATGAGCATGTATCTGTGTGTGTGCTACATGAGCATGTATCTGTGTGTGTGCTACATGAGCATGTATCTGCGTGTGCTATATGAGCATGTATCTGTGTGCTTCATGAGCATGTATCTGTGTACTACATGAGCATGTATCTGTGTGTGTGCTACATGAACATGTATCTGTGTGTGTGCTACATGAGCATGTATCTGCGTGTGCTATATGAGCATGTATCTGTGTGAGTGCTACATGAGCATGTATCTGCGTGTGCTACATGAGCATGTATCTCTGTGTGCTACATGAGCATGTATCTGTGTGTGTGTGGTACATGAGCATGTATCTGTTTGTGTGGTACATGCGCATGTATCTCTGTGTGCTACATGAGCATGTATCTGTGTGTGTGGTACATCAGCATGTATCTGTGTGTGTGCTACTTGAGCATGTATTTGTGTGCTACATGAGCCTGTATCTGTGTGTGTGCTACATGAGCATGTATCTGTGGGTGTGGTACATGAGCATGTATCTCTGTGTGTGCTACTTGAGCATGTATCTGTGTGTGTGCTACATGAGCTTGTATCTCTGTGTGGTACATGAGCATGTATCTGTGTGTGCTACATGAGCATGTATCTGCGTGTGTGGGTGCTACATGAGCATGTATCTGTGTGTGTGGTACATGAGCATGTATCTGTTTGTGTGGTGCATGAGCATCTATCTCTGTGTGCTACGTGAGCATGTATCTCTGTGTGCTAAATGAGCATGTATCTATGTGTGTGCTATACGTGCATGTATCTGTGTGTGGTACATGAGCATGTATCTGTGTATGTGGTACATGAGCAAGTATCTGTGTGTGTGCTAACTGAGCATGTATCTCTGTGTGGTACATGAGCAAGTATATGTGTGTGTGCTACATGAGCATGTATCTCTGTGTGCTACGTGAGCCTGTATCTCTGTGTGGTACATGAGCATGTATCTATGTGTGTGCTATACGTGCATGTATCTGTGCGTGGTACATGAGCATGTATCTGTGTGTGTGCTACATGAGCATGTATCTGTGTGTGTGCTACATGAGCATGTATCTCTGTGTGCTACATGAGCATGTATCTGTGTGCTGCATGAGCATGTATCTGTGTGTGTGGTACATGAGCATGTATCTCTGTGCGTGCTACTTGAGCATGTATCTGTGTGCTACATGAGCCTGTATCTGTGTGTGTGCTACATGAGCATGTATCTATGTGTGTGTGCTACGTGAGCCTGTATCTCTGTGTGGTACATGAGCATGTATCTATGTGTGTGCTATACGTGCATGTATCTGTGCGTGGTACATGAGCATGTATCTGTGTGTGTGCTACATGAGCATGTATCTGTGTGTGTGCTACATGAGCATGTATCTCTGTGTGCTACATGAGCATGTATCTGTGTGCTACATGAGCATGTATCTGTGTGTGTGCTACATGAACATGTATCTGTGTGTGTGCTACATGAGCATGTATCTGCGTGTGCTATATGAGCATGTATCTGTGTGTGTGCTACATGAGCATGTATCTGCGTGTGCTACATGAGCATGTATCTCTGTGTGTGCTATTTGAGCATGTATCTGTGTGCTACATGAGCCTGTATCTGTGTGTGTGCTACATGAGCTTGTATCTCTGTGTGGTACATGAGCATGTATCTGTGTGTGTGGGTGCTACATGAGCATGTATCTGTGTGTGTGGTACATGAGCATGTATCTGTGTGTGTTGTACATGAGCAGATATCTGTGTGTGTGATACATGAGCATGTATCTGTGTGTGGTACATGAACATGTATCTGTGCGTGTGCTACATGAGCATGTATCTGTGTGTGTTGTACATGAGCAAATATCTGTGTGTGTGATACATGAGCATGTATCTGTGTATGTGGTACATGAGCAAGTATCTGTGTGTGTGCTAAATGAGCATGTATCTCTGTGTGGTACATGAGCAAGTATATGTGTGTGTGCTACATGAGCATGTATCTCTGTGTGCTACGTGAGCCTGTATCTCTGTGTGGTACATGAGCATGTATCTGTGCGTGGTACATGAGCATGTATCTGTGTGTGTGCTACATGAGCATGTATCTGTGTGTGTGCTACATGAGCATGTATCTCTGTGTGCTACATGAGCATGTATCTGTGTGCTACATGAGCATGTATCTGTGTGTGTGCTACATGAACATGTATCTGTGTGTGTGCTACATGAGCATGTATTTGCGTGTGCTATATGAGCATGTATCTGTGTGTGTGCTACATGAGCATGTATCTGCGTGTGCTACATGAGCATGTATCTCTGTGTGCTACATGAGCATGTATCTGTGTGTGTGTGGTACATGAGCATGTATCTGTTTGTGTGGTTCATGAGCATCTATCTCTGTGTGCTACGTGAGCATGTATCTCTGTGTGCTACGTGAGCCTGTATCTCTGTGTGGTACATGAGCATGTATCTGTGCGTGGTACATGAGCATGTATCTGTGTGTGTGCTACATGAGCATGTATCTGTGTGTGTGCTACATGAGCATGTATCTGTGTGTGTGGTACATGAGCATGTATCTGTGTGTGTGTTACATGAGCATGTATCTGTGTGGGTGCTACATGAGCATGTATCTGTGTGCTACATGAGCATGTATCTGTGTGTGTGCTACATGAGCATGTATCTGTGTGTGTGGTACATGAGCATGTATCTGCGTGTGCTATATGAGCATGTATCTGTGTGCTTCATGAGCATGTATCTGTGTACTACATGAGCATGTATCTGTGTGTGTGCTACATGAACATGTATCTGTGTGTGTGCTACATGAGCATGTATCTGCGTGTGCTATATGAGCATGTATCTGTGTGAGTGCTACATGAGCATGTATCTGCGTGTGCTACATGAGCATGTATCTCTGTGTGCTACATGAGCATGTATCTGTGTGTGTGTGGTACATGAGCATGTATCTGTTTGTGTGGTACATGCGCATGTATCTCTGTGTGCTACATGAGCATGTATCTGTGTGTGTGGTACATGAGCATGTATCTGTGTGTGTGCTACTTGAGCATGTATTTGTGTGCTACATGAGCCTGTATCTGTGTGTGTGCTACATGAGCATGTATCTGTGGGTGTGGTACATGAGCATGTATCTCTGTGTGTGCTACTTGAGCATGTATCTGTGTGTGTGCTACATGAGCTTGTATCTCTGTGTGGTACATGAGCATGTATCTGTGTGTGCTACATGAGCATGTATCTGCGTGTGTGGGTGCTACATGAGCATGTATCTGTGTGTGTGGTACATGAGCATGTATCTGTGTGTGTTGTACATGAGCATATATCTGTGTGTGTGATACATGAGCATGTATCTGTGTGTGGTACATGAACATGTATCTGTGCGTGTGCTACATGATCATGTATCAGTGTGTGTGGTACATGAGCATGTATCTGTGTGTGTGGTACATGAGCATGTATCTGTGTGTGTGCTACATGAGCATGTATCTGTGTGTGTGCTACATGAGCATGTATCTGCGTGTGTGGTACATGAGCATGTATCTGTGTGTGTGCTACATGAGCATGTATCTGTGTGTGTGCTACATGAGCATGTATCTGTGTGTGTGCTACATGAGCATGTATCTCTGTGTGCTACATGAGCATGTATCTGTGTGTGTGCTACATGAGCATGTATCTGTGTGTATACTTCATGAGCATATATCTGTGTGTGTGCTACATGAGCATGTATCTGTGTGCTACATGAGCATGTATCTGTGTGTGTGGTACATGAGCATGTATCTGTGTGTGCTACATGAGCACGTATCTGTGTGTGTGTGGTACATGAGCATGTATCTGTTTGTGTGGTGCATGAGCATCTATCTCTGTGTGCTATGTGAGCATGTATCTCTGTGTGCTAAATGAGCATGTATCTATGTGTGTGCTATACGTGCATGTATCTGTGTGTGGTACATGAGCATGTATCTGTGTATGTGGTACATGAGCAAGTATCTGTGTGTGTGCTAAATGAGCATGTATCTCTGTGTGGTACATGAGCAAGTATATGTTTGTGTGCTACATGAGCATGTATCTCTGTGTGCTACGTGAGCCTGTATCTCTGTGTGGTACATGAGCATGTATCTATGTGTGTGCTATACGTGCATGTATCTGTGCGTGGTACATGAGCATGTATCTGTGTGTGTGCTACATGAGCATGTATCTGTGTGTGTGCTACATGAGCATGTATCTCTGTGTGCTACATGAGCATGTATCTGTGTGCTACATGAGCATGTATCTGTGTGTGTGCTACATGAGCATGTATCTGTGTGTGTGGTACATGAGCATGTATTTGTGTGTGTGCTACATGAGCATGTATCTGTGTGCTACATGAGCATGTATCTATGTGTGTGTGCTACATGAGCATGTATCTGTGTGTGTGGTACATGAGCCTGTATCTGTGTGTGTGCTACATGAGCTTGTATCTCTGTGTGGTACATGAGCATGTATCTGTGTGTGCTACATGAGCATGTATCTGTGTGTGTGGGTGCTACATGAGCATGTATCTGTGTGTGTGGTACATGAGCGTGTATCTGTGTGTGTTGTACATGAGCATATATCTGTGTGTGTGATACATGAGCATGTATCTGTGTGTGGTACATGAACATGTATCTGTGCGTGTGCTACATGAGCATGTATCAGTGTGTGTGGTACATGAGCATGTATCTGTGTGTGTGGTACATGAGCATGTATCTGTGTGTGTGCTACATGAGCATGTATCTGTGTGTGTGGTACATGAGCATGTATCTGTGTGTGTGCTACATGAGCATGTATCTGTGTGTATACTACATGAGCATATATCTGTGTGTGTGCAACATGAGCATGTATCTGCGTGTGCTATATGAGCATGTATCTCTGTGTGGTACATGAACATGTATCTGTGGGTGTGCTACATGAGCATGTATCAGTGTGTGTGGTACATGAGCATGTATCTGTGTGTGTGGTACATGAGCATGTATCTGTGTGTGTGCTACATGAGCATGTATCTGTGTGTGTGCTACATGAGCATGTATCTGTGTGTGTGCTACATGAGCATGTATCTGTGTGTATACTACATGAGCATATATCTGTGTGTGTGCAACATGAGCATGTATCTGCGTGTGCTATATGAGCATGTATCTCTGTGTGGTACATGAGCATGTATCTGTGTGTGCTACATGAGCACGTATCTGTGTGTGTGTGGTACAATAGCATGTATCTGTTTGTGTGGTGCATGAGCATCTATCTCTGTGTGCTACGTGAGCATGTATCTCTGTGTGCTAAATGAGCATGTATCTATGTGTGTGCTATACGTGCATGTATCTGTGTGTGGTACATGAGCATGTATCTGTGTATGTGGTACATGAGCAAGTATCTGTGTGTGTGCTAAATGAGCATGTATCTCTGTGTGGTACATGAGCAAGTATATGTGTGTGTGCTACATGAGCATGTATCTCTGTGTGCTACGTGAGCCTGTATCTCTGTGTGGTACATGAGCATGTATCTATGTGTGTGCTATGCGTGCATGTATCTGTGCGTGGTACATGAGCATGTATCTGTTTGTGTGCTACATGAGCATGTATCTGTGTGTGTGCTACATGAGCATGTATCTCTGTGTGCTACATGAGCATGTATCTGTGTGCTACATGAGCATGTATCTGTGTGTGTGCTACATGAACATGTATCTGTGTGTGTGCTACATGAGCATGTATCTGCGTGTGCTATATGAGCATGTATCTGTGTGTGTGCTACATGAGCATGTATCTGCGTGTGCTACATGAGCATGTATCTCTGTGTGCTACATGAGCATGTATCTGTGTGTGTGTGGTACATGAGCATGTATCTGTTTGTGTGGTACATGAGCATCTATCTCTGTGTGCTACGTGAGCATGTATCTCTGTGTGCTACATGAGCATGTATCTGTGTGTGTGGTACATGAGCATGTATCTGTGTGTGTGCTACATGATCATATATCTCTGTGTGCTACATGAGCATGTATCTGTGTGTTCTACATGGGCATGTATCTCTGTGTGTGTGCTACATGAGCATGTATCTGTGTGCGTGCTACATGAGCATGTATCTGTGTGTGTGCTACATGAGCATGTACTTGTGTGTGTGCTACATGAGCATGTATCTGTGTGTGTGCTACATGAGCATGTATCTGTGTGTATACTACATGAGCATGTATCTGTGTGTGCTACATGAGCATGTATCTGTGTGAGTGCTACATGAGCATGTATCTGCGTGTGCTACATGAGCATGTATCTCTGTGTGCTACATGAGCATGTATCTGTGTGTGTGTGGTACATGAGCATGTATCTGTTTGTGTGGTACATGAGCATCTATCTCTGTGTGCTACGTGAGCATGTATCTCTGTGTGCTACATGAGCATGTATCTGTGTGTGTGGTACATGAGCATGTATCTGTGTGTGTGCTACTTGAGCATGTATCTGTGTGCTACATGAGCCTGTATCTGTGTGTGTGCTACATGAGCATGTATCTGTGGGTGTGGTACATGAGCATGTATCTCTGTGTGTGCTACTTGAGCATGTATCTGTGTGCTACATGAGCCTGTATCTGTGTGTGTGCTACATGAGCTTGTATCTGTGTGTGGTACATGAGCATGTATCTGTGTGTGTGCTACATGAGCATGTATCTGCGTGTGTGGGTGCTACTTGAGCATGTATCTGTGTGCTACATGAGCCTGTATCTGTGTGTGTGCTACATGAGCCTGTATCTGTGTGTGCTACATGAGCATGTATCTGCGTGTGTGGGTGCTACATGAGCATGTATCTGTGTGTGTGGTACATGAGCATGTATCTGTGTGTGTTGTACATGAGCATATATCTGTGTGTGTGATACATGAGCATGTATCTGTGTGTGGTACATGAACATGTATCTGTGCGTGTGCTACATGATCATGTATCAGTGTGTGTGTTACATGAGCATGTATCTGTGTGTGTGGTACATGAGCATGTATCTGTGTGTGTGCTACATGAGCATGTATCTGTGTGTGTGCTACATGAGCATGTATCTGTGTGTGTGCTACATGAGCATGTATCTGTGTGTATACTACATGAGCATATATCTGTGTGTGTGCTACATGAGCATGTATCTGCGTGTGCTATATGAGCATGTATCTCTGTGTGGTACATGAGCATGTATCTGTGTGTGCTACATGAGCACGTATCTGTGTGTGTGTGGTACATGAGCATGTATCTGTTTGTGTGGTGCATGAGCATCTATCTCTGTGTGCTACGTGAGCATGTATCTCTGTGTGCTAAATGAGCATGTATCTATGTGTGTGCTATACGTGCATCTATCTGTGTGTGGTACATGAGCATGTCTCTGTGTATGTGGTACATGAGCAAGTATCTGTGTGTGTGCTAAATGAGCATGTATCTCTGTGTGGTACATGAGCAAGTATATGTGTGTGTGCTACATGAGCATGTATCTCTGTGTGCTACGTGAGCCTGTATCTCTGTGTGGTACATGAGCATGTATCTATGTGTGTGCTATACGTGCATGTATCTGTGCGTGGTACATGAGCATGTATCTGTGTGTGTGCTACATGAGCATGTATCTGTGTGTGTGCTACATGAGCATGTATCTCTGTGTGCTACATGAGCATGTATCTGTGTGCTACATGAGCATGTATCTGTGTGTGTGGTACATGAGCATGTATCTCTGTGTGTGCTACTTGAGCATGTATCTGTGTATGTGCTACATGAGCTTGTATCTCTGTGTGGTACATGAGCATGTATCTGCGTGTGCTACATGAGCCTGTATCTGTGTGTGTGCTACATGAGCTTGTATCTCTGTGTGGTACATGAGCATGTATCTGTGTGTGTGGGTGCTACATGAGCATGTATCTGTGTGTGTGGTACATGAGCATGTATCTGTGTGTGTTGTACATGAGCATATATCTGTGTGTGTGATACATGAGCATGTATCTGTGTGTGGTACATGAACATGTATCTGTGCGTGTGCTACATGAGCATGTATCAGTGTGTGTGGTACATGAGCATGTATCTGTGTGTCTGGTACATGAGCATGTATCTGTGTGTGTGCTACATGAGCATGTATCTGTGTGTGTGCTACATGAGCATGTACCTGTGTGTGTGCTACATGAGCATGTATCTGTGTGTATACTACATGAGCATATATCTGTGTGTGCGCTACATGAGCATGTATCTGCGTGTGCTATATGAGCATGTATCTCTGTGTGGTACATGAGCATGTATCTGTGTGTGCTACATGAGCACGTATCTGTGTGTGTGTGGTACATGAGCATGTATCTGTTTGTGTGGTGCATGAGCATCTATCTCTGTGTGCTACGTGAGCATGTATCTCTGTGTGCTAAATGAGCATGTATCTATGTGTGTGCTATACGTGCATGTAACTGTGTGTGGTACATGAGCATGTATCTGTGTATGTGGTACATGAGCAAGTATCTGTGTGTGTGCTAAATGAGCATGTATCTCTGTGTGGTACATGAGCAAGTATATGTGTGTGTGCTACATGAGCATGTATCTCTGTGTGCTACGTGAGCCTGTATCTCTGTGTGGTACATGAGCATGTATCTATGTGTGTGCTATGCGTGCATGTATCTGTGCGTGGTACATGAGCATGTATCTGTGTGTGTGCTACATGAGCATGTATCTGTGTGTGTGCTACATGAGCATGTATCTCTGTGTGCTACATGAGCATGTATCTGTGTGCTACATGAGCATGTATCTGTGTGTGTGCTACATGAACATGTATCTGTGTGTGTGCTACATGAGCATGTATCTGCGTGTGCTATATGAGCATGTATCTGTGTGTGTGCTACATGAGCATGTATCTGCGTGTGCTACATGAGCATGTATCTCTGTGTGCTACATGAGCATGTATCTGTGTGTGTGTGGTACATGAGCATGTATCTGTTTGTGTGGTACATGAGCATCTATCTCTGTGTGCTACGTGAGCATGTATCTCTGTGTGCTACATGAGCATGTATCCGTGTGTGTGGTACATGAGCATGTATCTGTGTGTGTGCTACATGATCATATATCTCTGTGTGCTACATGAGCATGTATCTGTGTGTTCTACATGGGCATGTATCTCTGTGTGTGTGCTACATGAGCATGTATCTGTGTGTGTGCTACATGAGCATGTATCTGTGTGTGTGCTACATGAGCATGTATCTCTGTGTGGTACATGGGCAAGTATATGTGTGTGTGCTACATGAGCATGTATCTCTGTGTGCTACGTGAGCCTGTATCTCTGTGTGGTACATGAGCATGTATCTATGTGTGTGCTATGCGTGCATGTATCTGTGCGTGGTACATGAGCATGTATCTGTGTGTGTGCTACATGAGCATGTATCTGTGTGTGTGCTACATGAGCATGTATCTCTGTGTGCTACATGAGCATGTATCTGTGTGCTACATGAGCATGTATCTGTGTGTGTGCTACATGAACATGTATCTGTGTGTGTGCTACATGAGCATGTATCTGCGTGTGCTATATGAGCATGTATCTGTGTGTGTGCTACATGAGCATGTATCTGCGTGTGCTACATGAGCATGTATCTCTGTGTGCTACATGAGCATGTATCTGTGTGTGTGTGGTACATGAGCATGTATCTGTTTGTGTGGTACATGAGCATCTATCTCTGTGTGCTACGTGAGCATGTATCTCTGTGTGCTACATGAGCATGTATCCGTGTGTGTGGTACATGAGCATGTATCTGTGTGTGTGCTACATGATCATATATCTCTGTGTGCTACATGAGCATGTATCTGTGTGTTCTACATGGGCATGTATCTCTGTGTGTGTGCTACATGAGCATGTATCTGTGTGCGTGCTACATGAGCATGTATCTGTGTGTGTGCTACATGAGCATGTACTTGTGTGTGTGCTACATGAGCATGTATCTGTGTGTATACTACATGAGCATGTATCTGTGTGTGCTACATGAGCATGTATCTGTGTGTGCTACATGAGCATGTATCTGTGTGGGTGCTACATGAGCATGTATCTCTGTGCTACATGAGCATGTATCTGTGTGTGGTACATGAGCATGTATCTGTGTGTGCTACATGAGCATGTATCTGTGTGGGTGCTACATGAGCATGTATCTGTGTGTGTGCTAAATGAGCATGTATCTGTGTGTGCGCTACATGAGCATGTATCTATGTGTGTGCTACATGAGCATGTATCTGTGTGTTCTACATGAACATGTATCTCTGTGTGCTACATGAGCATGTATCTGCGTGTGCTATATGAGCATGTATCTGTGTGGGTGCTACATGAGCATGTATCTGTGTGTGTGTGGTACATGAGCATGTATCTGTTTGTGTGGTACATGAGCATCTATCTCTGTGTGCTACGTGAGCATGTATCTCTGTGTGCTACATGAGCACGTATCTATGTGTGTGCTATATGAGCATGTATCTGTGTGTGTGTGGTACATGAGCATGTATCTCTGTGTGCTACGTGACCATGTATCTCTGTGTGCTACGTGAGCCTGTGTCTCTGTGTGGTACATGAGCATGTATCTATGTGTGTGCTATACGTGCATGTATCTGTGTGTGGTACATGAGCATGTATCTGTGTATGTGGTACATGAGCATGTATCTGTGTGTGTGCTAAATGAGCATGTATCTCTGTGTGGTACATGAGCAAGTATCTGTGTGTGTGCTACATGAGCATTTATCTCTGTGTGCTACGTGAGCCTGTATCTCTGTGTGGTACATGAGCATGTATCTATGTGTGTGCTATACGTGCATGTATCTGTGTGTGGTACATGAGCATGTATCTGTGTGTGTGCTACATGAGCATGTATCTGTGTGTGTGCTACATGAGCATGTATCTCTGTGTGCTACATGAGCATGTATCTATGTGTGTGCTATACGTGCATGTATCTGTGTGTGGTACATGAGCATGTATCTCTGTGTGTGCTACTTGAGCATGTATCTGTGTGTGTGGTACATGAGCATGTATCTGTGTGTGTGCTACATGAGCTTGTATCTCTGTGTGGTACATGAGCATGTATCTGTGTGTGCTACATGAGCATGTATCTGTGTGTGTGGGTGCTACATGAGCATGTATCTGTGTGTGTGGTACATGAGCATGTATCTGTGTGTGTTGTACATGAGCATATATCTGTGTGTGTGATACATGAGCATGTATCTGTGTGTGGTACATGAACATGTATCTGTGCGTGTGCTACATGAGCATGTATCTGTGTGTGTGCTACATGAGCATGTATCTCTGTGTGCTACATGAGCATGTATCTGTGTGTGTGCTACATGAGCATGTATCTGTGTGTATACTACATGAGCATATATCTGTGTGTGTGCTACATGAGCATGTATCTGCGTGTGCTATATGAGCATGTATCTCTGTGTGGTACATGAGCATGTATCTGTGTGTGCTACATGAGCACGTATCTGTGTGTGTTGTACATGAGCATATATCTGTGTGTGTGATACATGAGCATGTATCTGTGTGTGGTACATGAACATGTATCTGTGCGTGTGCTACATGAGCATGTATCTGTGTGTGTGCTACATGAGCATGTATCTCTGTGTGCTACATGAGCATGTATCTGTGTGGTACATGAGCATGTATCTGTGTGTGTGGTACATGAGCATGTATCTCTGTGTGTGCTACTTGAGGATGTATCTGTGTGTGCTACATGAGCCTGTATCTGTGTGTGTGCTACATGAGCTTGTATCTCTGTGTGGTACATGAGCATGTATCTGCGTGTGCTATATGAGCATGTATCTCTGTGTGCTACATGAGCATGTATCTGTGTGCTACATGAGCATGTATCTGTGTGTATGCTACATGAGCATGTATCTGTGTGTGTGGGTGCTACATGAGCATGTATCTGTGTGTGTGGTACATGAGCATGTATCTGTGTGTGTTGTACATGAGCATATATCTGTGTGTGTGATACATGAGCATGTATCTGTGTGTGGTACATGAACATGTATCTGTGCGTGTGCTACATGAGCATGTATCTGTGTGTGTGCTACATGAGCATGTATCTGTGTGTGTGCTACATGAGCATGTATCTGTGTGCTACATGAGCATGTATCTGTGTGTGTGGTACATGAGCATGTATCTCTGTGTGTGCTACTTGAGCATGTATCTGTGTATGTGGTACATGAGCATGTATCTGTTTGTGTGGTGCATGAGCATCTATCTCTGTGTGCTACGTGAGCATGTATCTCTGTGTGCTAAATGAGCATGTATCTATGTGTGTGCTATACGTGCATGTATCTGTGTGTGGTACATGAGCATGTATCTGTGTATGTGGTACATGAGCAAGTATCTGTGTGTGTGCTAAATGAGCATGTATCTCTGTGTGGTACATGAGCAAGTATATGTGTGTGTGCTACATGAGCATGTATCTCTGTGTGCTACGTGAGCCTGTATCTCTGTGTGGTACATGAGCATGTATCTATGTGTGTGCTATACGTGCATGTATCTGTGCGTGGTACATGAGCATGTATCTGTGTGTGTGCTACATGAGCATGTATCTGTGTGTGTGCTACATGAGCATGTATCTCTGTGTGCTACATGAGCATGTATCTGTGTGCTACATGAGCATGTATCTGTGTGTGTGGTACATGAGCATGTATCTCTGTGTGTGCTACTTGAGCATGTATCTGTGTGCTACATGAGCCTGTATCTGTGTGTGTGCTACATGAGCTTGTATCTCTGTGTGGTACATGAGCATGTATCTGTGTGTGCTACATGAGCATGTATCTGTGTGTGTGGGTGCTACATGAGCATGTATCTGTGTGTGTGGTACATGAGCATGTATCTGTGTGTGTTGTACATGAGCATATATCTGTGTGTGTGATACATGAGCATGTATCTGTGTGTGGTACATGAACATGTATCTGTGCGTGTGCTACATGAGCATGTATCAGTGTGTGTGGTACATGAGCATGTATCTGTGTGTGTGGTACATGAGCATGTATCTGTGTGTGTGCTACATGAGCATGTATCTGTGTGTGTGCTACATGAGCATGTATCTGTGTGTATACTACATGAGCATATATCTGTGTGTGTGCTACATGAGCATGTATCTGCGTGTGCTATATGAGCATGTATCTCTGTGTGGTACATGAGCATGTATCTGTGTGTGCTACATGAGCACGTATCTGTGTGTGTGTGGTACATGAGCATGTATCTGTTTGTGTGGTGCATGAGCATCTATCTCTGTGTGCTACGTGAGCATGTATCTCTGTGTGCTAAATGAGCATGTATCTATGTGTGTGCTATACGTGCATGTATCTGTGTGTGGTACATGAGCATGTATCTGTGTATGTGGTACATGAGCAAGTATCTGTGTGTGTGCTAAATGAGCATGTATCTCTGTGTGGTACATGAGCAAGTATATGTGTGTGTGCTACATGAGCATGTATCTCTGTGTGCTATGTGAGCCTGTATCTCTGTGTGGTACATGAGCATGTATCTATGTGTGTGCTATACGTGCATGTATCTGTGCGTGGTACATGAGCATGTATCTGTGTGTGTGCTACATGAGCATGTATCTGTGTGTGTGCTACATGAGCATGTATCTCTGTGTGCTACATGAGCATGTATCTGTGTGCTACATGAGCATGTATCAGTGTGTGTGCTACATGAACATGTATCTGTGTGTGTGCTACATGAGCATGTATCTGTGTGTGTGGGTGCTACATGAGCATGTATCTGTGTGTGTGCTACATGAGCATGTATCTGCGTGTGCTACATGAGCATGTATCTCTGTGTGCTACATGAGCATGTATCTGTGTGTGTGTGGTACATGAGCATGTATCTGTTTGTGTGGTACATGAGCATCTATCTCTGTGTGCTACGTGAGCATGTATCTCTGTGTGCTACATGAGCATGTATCTGTGTGTGTGGTACATGAGCATGTATCTGTGTGTGTGCTACATGATCATATATCTCTGTGTGCTACATGAGCACGTATCTGTGTGTTCTACATGGGCATGTATCTCTGTGTGTGTGCTACATGAGCATGTATCTGTGTGCGTGCTACATGAGCATGTATCTGTGTGTGTGCTACATGAGCATGTACTTGTGTGTGTGCTACATGAGCATGTATCTGTGTGTGTGCTACATGAGCATGTATCTGTGTGTATACTACATGAGCATGTATCTGTGTGTGCTACATGAGCATGTATCTGTGTGGGTGCTACATGAGCATGTATCTCTGTGCTACATGAGCATGTATCTGTGTGTGGTACATGAGCATGTATCTGTGTGTGCTACATGAGCATGTATCTGTGTGCTACATGAGCATGTATCTGTGTGTGTGCTAAATGAGCATGTATCTGTGTGTGCGCTACATGAGCATGTATCTATGTGTGTGCTACATGAGCATGTATCTGTGTGTTCTACATGAACATGTATCTCTGTGTGCTACATGAGCATGTATCTGCGTGTGCTATATGAGCATGTATCTGTGTGGGTGCTACATGAGCATGTATCTGTGTGTGTGTGGTACATGAGCATGTATCTGTTTGTGTGGTACATGAGCATCTATCTCTGTGTGCTACGTGAGCATGTATCTCTGTGTGCTACATGAGCATGTATCTATGTGTGTGCTATATGAGCATGTATCTGTGTGTGTGTGGTACATGAGCATGTATCTCTGTGTGCTACGTGACCATGTATCTCTGTGTGCTACGTGAGCCTGTGTCTCTGTGTGGTACATGAGCATGTATCTATGGGTGTGCTATACGTGCATGTATCTGTGTGTGGTACATGAGCATGTATCTGTGTATGTGGTACATGAGCATGTATCTGTGTGTGTGCTAAATGAGCATGTATCTCTGTGTGGTACATGAGCAAGTATCTGTGTGTGTGCTACATGAGCATGTATCTCTGTGTGCTACGTGAGCCTGTATCTCTGTGTGGTACATGAGCATGTATCTATGTGTGTGCTATACGTGCATGTATCTGTGTGTGGTACATGAGCATGTATCTGTGTGTGTGCTACATGAGCATGTATCTGTGTGTGTGCTACATGAGCATGTATCTCTGTGTGCTACATGAGCATGTATCTGTGTGTGTGCTACATGAGCATGTATCTGCGTGTGCTATATGAGCATGTATCTGTGTGTGCTACATGAGCATGTATCTGTGTGTGTGCTAAATGAGCATGTATCTGTGTGTGCGCTACATGAGCATGTATCTCTGTGTGTGCTACATGAGCATGTATCTCTGTGTGCAACATGAGCATGTATCTGTGTGTGTGCTACATGAGCATGTATCTGTGTGCGTGCTACATGAGCATGTATCTGTGTGTGCTATCTGAGCATGTATCTGTGTATGTGGTACATGAGCATGTATCTGTGTGTGTGCTACATGAGCATGTATCTGTGTGTGTGGTACATGAGCATGTATCTGTGTGTGTGCAACATGAGCATGTATCTGTGTATGTGGTACATGAGCATGTATCTGTGTGTGTGCTACATGAGCATGTATCTGTGTGTGTGCTACATGAGCATGTATCTGTGTGTGTGCTACATGAGCATGTATCTGTGTGTGTGCTATATGAGCATGTATCTGTGTGTGCTACATGAGCATGTATCTGTGTGTGTGCTAAATGAGCATGTATCTGTGTGTGCGCTACATGAGCATGTATCTCTGTGTGTGCTACATGAGCATATATCTCTGTGTGCAACATGAGCATGTATCTGTGTGTGTGCTACATGAGCATGTATCTGTGTGCGTGCTACATGAGCATGTATCTGTGTGTGCTATCTGAGCATGTATCTGTGTATGTGGTACATGAGCATGTATCTGTGTGTGTGCTACATGAGCATGTATCTGTGTGTGTGGTACATGAGCATGTATCTGTGTGTGTGCAACATGAGCATGTATCTGGGTATGTGGTACATGAGCATGTATCTGTGTGTGTGCTACATGAGCATGTATCTGTGTGTGTGCTACATGAGCATGTATCTGTGTGTGAGCAACATGAGCATGTATCTGTGTGTGTGCTACATGAGCATGTATCTGTGTTAGTGCTACATGAGCATGTATCTGTGTGTGCGCTACACGAGCATGTATCTGTGTGTGTGGGTGCTACATGAGCATATATCTGTGTGTGTGGTACATGAGCATGTATCTGTGTGTGGTACATGAACATGTATCTGTGCGTGTGCTACATGAGCATGTTTCTGTGTGGGTGCTACATGAGCATGTATCTGTGTGTATACTACATGAGCATATATCTGTTTGTGTGCTACATGAGCATGTATCTGCGTGTGCTATATGAGCATGTATCTCTGTGTGGTACATGAGCATGTATCTGTGTGTGTGCTACATGAGCATGTACTTTGTGTGTGCTACATGAGCATGTATCTGTGTATGTGGTTCATGAGCATGTATCTGTGTGTATACTACATGAGCATGTATCTGTGTGTGTGCTACATGAGCATGTATCTGCGTGTGATATATGAGCATGTATCTGTGTGTGTGCTACATGAGCATGTATCTGTGTGTGCTACATGAGCTTGTATGTCTGTGCTACATGAGCATGTATCTGTGTGTGTGCTAAATGAGCATGTATCTGTGTGCGTGCTACATGAGCATGTATCTGTGTGTGCTACATGAGCATGTATCTGTGTGTGTGGTACATGAGCATGTATCTGTGTGCTACATGAGCCTGTATCTGTGTGTCTGCTACATGAGCATGTATCTGTGTGTGTGGTACATGAGCATGTATCTCTGTGTGTGCTACTTGAGCATGTATCTGTGTGCTACATGAGCCTGTATCTGTGTGTGTGCTACATGAGCATGTATCTGTGTGTGTGGTACATGAGCATGTATCTCTGTGTGTGCTACTTGAGCATGTATCTGTGTGTGTGCTACATGAGCTTGTATCACTGTGTGGTACATGAGCATGTATCTGTGGGTGTGGGTGCTACATGAGCATATATCTGTGTGTGTGATACATGAGCATGTATCTGTGTGTGGTACATGAACATGTATCTGTGCGTGTGCTACATGAGCATGTATCAGTGTGTATGGTACATGAGCATGTATCTGTGTGTGTGGTACATGAGCATGTATCTGTGTGTGTGCTACATGAGCATGTATCTGTGTGTGTGCTACATGAGCATGTATCTGTGTGTATACTACATGAGCATATATCTGTGTGTGTGCTACATGAGCATGTATCTGTGTGTGTGGTACATGAGCATGTATCTGTGTGTGTGGTACATGAGCATGTATCTGTGTGTGTGCTACATGAGCATGTATCTGTGTGTGTGCTACATGAGCATGTATCTGTGTGTGCTACATGAGCATATATCTGTGTGTGTGCTACATGAACATGTATCTCTGTGTGCTACATGAGCATGTATCTGTGTGTGTGCTACATGAGCATGTATCTGTGTCTGTGATACATGAGCATGTATCTGTGTGTGTGCTACATGAGCATGTATCTGTGTGTGCTACATGAGCATGTATCTGTGTGTGTGTGTGCTACATGAGCATGTATCTGTGTGTGTGGTACATGAGCATGTATCTGTGTGTGTTGTACATGAGCATATATCTGTGTGTGTGATACATGAGCATGTATCTGTGTGTGGTACATGAACATGTATCTGTGCGTGTGCTACATGAGCATGTATCAGTGTGTGTGGTACATGAGCATCTATCTGTGTGTGTGCTACATGAGCATGTATCTGTGTGGGTGCTACATGAGCATGTACCTGTGTGTATACTACATGAGCATATATCTGTGCGTGTGCTATATGAGCATGTATCTCTGTGTGGTACATGAGCATGTATCTCTGTGTGCTACATGAGATGTATCTGTGTGTGTGCTACATTAGCATGTATCTGTGTGTGTGGTACATGAGTATGTATCTGTGTGTGTGCTACATGAGCATGTATCTGTGTATGTGGTACATGAGCATGTATCTGTGTGTGTGGTACATGAGCATGTATCTGTGTGTGTGCTACATGAGCTTGTATCTCTGCGTGCTACATGAGCATGTATCTGTGTGTGTGCTACATGAGCATGTATCTGTGTGTGTGCTACATGAGCATGTAACTGTGTGTGTGCTACATTAGCATGTATCTGTGTGTGTGGTACATGAGTATGTATCTGTGTGTGTGCTACATGAGCATGTATCTGTGTATGTGGTACATGAGCATGTATCTGTGTGTGTGGTACATGAGCATGTATCTGTGTGTGTGGCACATGAGTATGTATCTGTGTGTGTGCTAAATGAGCATGTATCTCTGTGTGTGCTACGTGAGCATATATCTCTGTGTGCTACATGAGCATGTATCTATGTGTGCTACATGAGCATGTATCTGTGTGAGTGCTACATGAGCATGTATCTGTGTGTGTGCTACATGAGCATGTTTCTGTGTGGGTGCTACATGAGCATGTACCTGTGTGTATACTACATGAGCATATATCTGTGTGTGTGTTACATGAGCATGTATCTGCGTGTGCTATATGAGCATGTATCTCTGTGTACTACATGAGATGTATCTGTGTGTGTGCTACATTAGCATGTATCTGTGTGTGCGGTACATGAGTATGTATCTGTGTGTGTGCTACATGAGCATGTATCTGTGTGTGCGGTACATGAGTATGTATCTGTGTGTGTGCTACATGAGCATGTATCTGTGTATGTGGTACATGAGCATGTATCTGTGTGTGTGCTACATGAGCATGTATCTGTGTGTGTGCTACATGAGCTTGTATCTCTGCGTGCTACATGAGCATGTATCTGTTTGCGTGCTACATTAGCATGTATCTGTGTGTGTGGTACATGAGCATGTATCTGTGTATGTGGTACATAAGCATGTATCTGTGTGTGTGCTACATGAGCATGTATCTGTGTGTGTGCTACATGAGCATGTATCTGTGTATGTGGTACATGAGCATGTATCTGTGTGTGTGGTACATGAGCATGTATCTGTGTGTGTGCTACATGAGCATGTATCTGTGTGTGTGCTATATGAGCATGTATCTGTGTGGGTGCTACATGAGCATGTATCTGTGTGTGTGCTACATGAGCATGTATCTGTGTATGTGGTACATGAGCATGTATCTGTGTGTGTGGTACATGAGCATGTATCTCTGTGCTACATGAGCATGTATCTGTGTGTGCTACATGAGCATGTATCTCTGTGCTACATGAGCATGTATCTGTGTGTGCACTACATGAGCATGTATCTCTGTGCTACATGAGCATGTATCGGTGTGTGTGCTACATGAGCATGTATCTCTGTGCTACATGAGCATGTATCGGTGTGTGTGCTACATGAGCATGTATCTGTGTGTGCTACATGAGCATGTATCGGTGTGTGTGCTACATGAGCATGTATCTGTGTGTGTGGTACATGAGCATGTATCTGTGTGTGTGCTACATGAGAATGTATCTGTGCGTGTGGTACATGAGCATGTATCTGTGTGTGTGCTACAGGAGCCTTTTTATCTGTGTGTGTGCTACATGAGCATGTATCTGTGTGCTACATGAGCCTGTATCTGTGTGTGTGCTTCATGAGCATGTATCTGTGTGTGTGGTACATGAGCATGTATCTGTGTGCTACATGAGCCTGTATCTGTGTGTGTGCTACATGAGCTTGTATCTCTGTGTGGTACATGAGCATGTACCTGTGTGTGATACATGAGCATATATCTGTGTGTGTGGTACATGAGCATGTATCTGTGTGTGTTGTACATGAGCATATATCTGTGTGTGTGATACATGAGCATGTATCTGGGTGTGGTACATGAACATGTATCTGTGTGTGTGCTACATGAGCATGTATCTGTGTGTGTGGGTGCTACATGAGCATGTATCTGTGTGTGTGCTACATGAGCATGTATCTGCGTGTGCTACATGAGCATGTATCTCTGTGTGCTACATGAGCATGTATCTGTGTGTGTGTGGTACATGAGCATGTATCTGTTTGTGTGGTACATGAGCATCTATCTCTGTGTGCTACGTGAGCATGTATCTCTGTGTGCTACATGAGCATGTATCTGTGTGTGTGGTACATGAGCATGTATCTGTGTGTGTGCTACATGATCATATATCTCTGTGTGCTACATGAGCACGTATCTGTGTGTTCTACATGGGCATGTATCTCTGTGTGTGTGCTACATGAGCATGTATCTGTGTGCGTGCTACATGAGCATGTATCTGTGTGTGTGCTACATGAGCATGTACTTGTGTGTGTGCTACATGAGCATGTATCTGTGTGTGTGCTACATGAGCATGTATCTGTGTGTATACTACATGAGCATGTATCTGTGTGTGCTACATGAGCATGTATCTGTGTGGGTGCTACATGAGCATGTATCTCTGTGCTACATGAGCATGTATCTGTGTGTGGTACATGAGCATGTATCTGTGTGTGCTACATGAGCATGTATCTGTGTGCTACATGAGCATGTATCTGTGTGTGTGCTAAATGAGCATGTATCTGTGTGTGCGCTACATGAGCATGTATCTATGTGTGTGCTACATGAGCATGTATCTGTGTGTTCTACATGAACATGTATCTCTGTGTGCTACATGAGCATGTATCTGCGTGTGCTATATGAGCATGTATCTGTGTGGGTGCTACATGAGCATGTATCTGTGTGTGTGTGGTACATGAGCATGTATCTGTTTGTGTGGTACATGAGCATCTATCTCTGTGTGCTACGTGAGCATGTATCTCTGTGTGCTATATGAGCATGTATCTATGTGTGTGCTATATGAGCATGTATCTGTGTGTGTGTGGTACATGAGCATGTATCTCTGTGTGCTACGTGACCATGTATCTCTGTGTGCTACGTGAGCCTGTGTCTCTGTGTGGTACATGAGCATGTATCTATGGGTGTGCTATACGTGCATGTATCTGTGTGTGGTACATGAGCATGTATCTGTGTATGTGGTACATGAGCATGTATCTGTGTGTGTGCTAAATGAGCATGTATCTCTGTGTGGTACATGAGCAAGTATCTGTGTGTGTGCTACATGAGCATGTATCTCTGTGTGCTACGTGAGCCTGTATCTCTGTGTGGTACATGAGGATGTATCTGTGTGTGGTACATGAGCATGTATCTGTGTGTGTGCTACATGAGCATGTATCTGTGTGTGTGCTACATGAGCATGTATCTCTGTGTGCTACATGAGCATGTATCTGTGTGTGTGCTACATGAGCATGTATCTGCGTGTGCTATATGAGCATGTATCTGTGTGTGCTACATGAGCATGTATCTGTGTGTGTGCTAAATGAGCATGTATCTGTGTGTGCGCTACATGAGCATGTATCTCTGTGTGTGCTACATGAGCATGTATCTCTGTGCGCAACATGAGCATGTATCTGTGTGCGTGCTACATGAGCATGTATCTGTGTGTGCTATCTGAGCATGTATCTGTGTATGTGGTACATGAGCATGTATCTGTGTGTGTGCTACATGAGCATGTATCTGTGTGTGTGGTACATGAGCATGTATCTGTGTGTGTGCAACATGAGCATGTATCTGTGTATGTGGTACATGAGCATGTATCTGTGTGTGTGCTACATGAGCATGTATCTGTGTGTGTGCTACATGAGCATGTATCTGTGTGTGTGCTACATGAGCATGTATCTGTGTGTGTGCTATATGAGCATGTATCTGTGTGTGCTACATGAGCATGTATCTGTGTGTGTGCTAAATGAGCATGTATCTGTGTGTGCGCTACATGAGCATGTATCTCTGTGTGTGCTACATGAGCATGTATCTCTGTGTGCAACATGAGCATGTATCTGTGTGTGTGCTACATGAGCATGTATCTGTGTGCGTGATACATGAGCATGTATCTGTGTGTGCTATCTGAGCATGTATCTGTGTATGTGGTACATGAGCATGTATCTGTGTGTGTGCTACATGAGCATGTATCTGTGTGTGTGGTACATGAGCATGTATCTGTGTGTGTGCAACATGAGCATGTATCTGGGTATGTGGTACATGAGCATGTATCTGTGTGTGTGCTACATGAGCATGTATCTGTGTGTGTGCTACATGAGCATGTATCTGTGTGTGAGCAACATGAGCATGTATCTGTGTGTGTGCTACATGAGCATGTATCTGTGTGTGTGCTACATGAGCATGTATCTGTGTGTGCGCTACACGAGCATGTATCTGTGTGTGCTACACGAGCATGTATCTGTGTGTGTGGGTGCTACATGAGCATATATCTGTGTGTGTGGTACATGAGCATGTATCTGTGTGTGGTACATGAACATGTATCTGTGCGTGTGCTACATGAGCATGTTTCTGTGTGGGTGCTACATGAGCATGTATCTGTGTGTATACTACATGAGCATATATCTGTTTGTGTGCTACATGAGCATGTATCTGCGTGTGCTATATGAGCATGTATCTCTGTGTGGTACATGAGCATGTATCTGTGTGTGTGCTACATGAGCATGTACTTTGTGTGTGCTACATGAGCATGTATCTGTGTATGTGGTTCATGAGCATGTATCTGTGTGTATACTACATGAGCATGTATCTGTGTGTGTGCTACATGAGCATGTATCTGCGTGTGATATATGAGCATGTATCTGTGTGTGTGCTACATGAGCATGTATCTGTGTGTGCTACATGAGCTTGTATGTCTGTGCTACATGAGCATGTATCTGTGTGTGTGCTAAATGAGCATGTATCTGTGTGCGTGCTACATGAGCATGTATCTGTGTGTGCTACATGAGCATGTATCTGTGTGTGTGGTACATGAGCATGTATCTGTGTGCTACATGAGCCTGTATCTGTGTGTCTGCTACATGAGCATGTATCTGTGTGTGTGGTACATGAGCATGTATCTCTGTGTGTGCTACTTGAGCATGTATCTGTGTGCTACATGAGCCTGTATCTGTGTGTGTGCTACATGAGCATGTATCTGTGTGTGTGGTACATGAGCATGTATCTCTGTGTGTGCTACTTGAGCATGTATCTGTGTGTGTGCTACATGAGCTTGTATCTCTGTGTGGTACATGAGCATGTATCTGTGTGTGTGATACATGAGCATGTATCTGTGTGTGGTACATGAACATGTATCTGTGCTTGTGCTACATGAGCATGTATCAGTGTGTATGGTACATGAGCATGTATCTGTGTGTGTGGTACATGAGCATGTATCTGTGTGTGTGCTACATGAGCATGTATCTGTGTGTATACTACATGAGCATATATCTGTGTGTGTGCTACATGAGCATGTATCTGTGTGTGTGGTACATGAGCATGTATCTGTGTGTGTGGTACATGAGCATGTATCTGTGTGTGTGCTACATGAGCATGTACCTGTGTGTATACTACATGAGCATATATCTGTGCGTGTGCTATATGAGCATGTATCTCTGTGTGGTACATGAGCATGTATCTCTGTGTGCTACATGAGATGTATCTGTGTGTGTGCTACATTAGCATGTATCTGTGTGTGTGGTACATGAGTATGTATCTGTGTGTGTGCTACATGAGCATGTATCTGTGTATGTGGTACATGAGCATGTATCTGTGTGTGTGGTACATGAGCATGTATCTGTGTTTGTGCTACATGAGCTTGTATCTCTGCGTGCTACATGAGCATGTATCTGTGTGTGTGCTACATGAGCATGTATCTGTGTGTGTGCTACATGAGCATGTAACTGTGTGTGTGCTACATTAGCATGTATCTGTGTGTGTGGTACATGAGTATGTATCTGTGTGTGTGCTACATGAGCATGTATCTGTGTATGTGGTACATGAGCATGTATCTGTGTGTGTGGTACATGAGCATGTATCTGTGTGTGTGGCACATGAGTATGTATCTGTGTGTGTGCTAAATGAGCATGTATCTCTGTGTGTGCTACGTGAGCATATATCTCTGTGTGCTACATGAGCATGTATCTATGTGTGCTACATGAGCATGTATCTGTGTGTGTGCTACATGAGCATGTATCTGTGTGTGTGCTACATGAGCATGTTTCTGTGTGGGTGCTACATGAGCATGTACCTGTGTGTATACTACATGAGCATATATCTGTGTGTGTGTTACATGAGCATGTATCTGCGTGTGCTATATGAGCATGTATCTCTGTGTACTACATGAGATGTATCTGTGTGTGTGCTACATTAGCATGTATCTGTGTGTGCGGTACATGAGTATGTATCTGTGTGTGTGCTACATGAGCATGTATCTGTGTGTGTGCTACATTAGCATGTATCTGTGTGTGCGGTACATGAGTATGTATCTGTGTGTGTGCTACATGAGCATGTATCTGTGTATGTGGTACATGAGCATGTATCTGTGTGTGTGCTACATGAGCATGTATCTGTGTGTGTGCTACATGAGCTTGTATCTCTGCGTGCTACATGAGCATGTATCTGTTTGCGTGCTACATTAGCATGTATCTGTGTGTGTGGTACATGAGCATGTATCTGTGTATGTGGTACATAAGCATGTATCTGTGTGTGTGCTACATGAGCATGTATCTGTGTGTGTGCTACATGAGCATGTATCTGTGTATGTGGTACATGAGCATGTATCTGTGTGTGTGGTACATGAGCATGTATCTGTGTGTGTGCTACATGAGCATGTATCTGTGTGTGTGCTATATGAGCATGTATCTGTGTGGGTGCTACATGAGCATGTATCTGTGTGTGTGCTACATGAGCATGTATCTGTGTATGTGGTACATGAGCATGTATCTGTGTGTGTGGTACATGAGCATGTATCTCTGTGCTACATGAGCATGTATCTGTGTGTGCTACATGAGCATGTATCTCTGTGCTACATGAGCATGTATCTGTGTGTGCACTACATGAGCATGTATCTCTGTGCTACATGAGCATGTATCGGTGTGTGTGCTACATGAGCATGTATCTCTGTGCTACATGAGCATGTATCGGTGTGTGTGCTACATGAGCATGTATCTGTGTGTGCTACATGAGCATGTATCGGTGTGTGTGCTACATGAGCATGTATCTGTGTGTGTGGTACATGAGCATGTATCTGTGTGTGTGCTACATGAGAATGTATCTGTGCGTGTGGTACATGAGCATGTATCTGTGTGTGTGCTACATGAGCCTTTTTATCTGTGTGTGTGCTACATGAGCATGTATCTGTGTGCTACATGAGCCTGTATCTGTGTGTGTGCTTCATGAGCATGTATTTGTGTGTGTGGTACATGAGCATGTATCTGTGTGTGTGCTACTTGAGCATGTATCTGTGTGCTACATGAGCCTGTATCTGTGTGTGTGCTACATGAGCTTGTATCTCTGTGTGGTACATGAGCATGTACCTGTGTGTGCTACATGAGCATATATCTGTGTGTGTGGTACATGAGCATGTATCTGTGTGTGTTATACATGAGCATATATCTGTGTGTGTGATACATGAGCATGTATCTGGGTGTGGTACATGAATATGTATCTGTGCGTGTGCTACATGAGCATGTATCAGTGTGTGTGGTACATGAGCATGTATCTGTGTGTGTGCTACATGAGCATGTATCTGTGTGGGTGCTACATGAGCATGTATCTGTGTGTATACTACATGAGCATATATCTGTGTGTGTGCTACATGAGCATGTATCTGCGTGTGCTATTTGAGCATGTATCTCTGTGTGGTACATGAGCATGTATCTCTGTGTGCTAGATGAGCACGTATCTGTGTATGTGTGGTACATGCGCATGTATCTGATTGTGTGGTACATGAGCATCTATCTCTGTATGCTACGTGAGCATGTATCTCTGTGTGCTACATGAGCATGTATCTATGTGTGTGCTATATGAGCATGTATCTGTGTGTGGTACATGAGCATGTATCTCTGTGTGCTACGTGACCATGTATCTCTGTGTGCTACGTGAGCCTGTATCTCTGTGTGGTACATGAGCATGTATCTGTGTGTGTGCAACATGAGCATGTATCTGTGTGTGTGCTACATGAGCATGTATCTGTGTGTGTGCTACATGAGCATGTATCTGTGTGTGTGGTACATGAGCATGTATCTGTGTGCGTGCTACATGAGCATATATCTGTGTGTGTGATACATGAGCATGTATCTGTGTGTGGTACATGAACATGTATCTGTGCGTGTGCTACATGAGCATGTATCAGTGTGTGTGGTACATGCGCATGTATCTGTGTGGGTGCTACATGAGCATGTATGTGTGTGGGTGCCACATGAACATGTATCTGTGTGTATACTACATGATCATATATCTGTGTGTGTGCTACATGAGCATGTATCTGCGTGTGCTATATGAGCATGTATCTCTGTGTGGTACATGAGCATGTATCTATGTGTGCTACATGAGCATGTATCTATGTGTGTGTGGTACATGAGCATGTATCTGTTTGTGTGGTACATGAGCATCTATCTCTGTGTGCTACGTGAGCATGTATCTCTGTGTGTGCTAAATGAGCATATATCTGTGTGTGTGCTACATGAGCATGTATCTGTGTGTGTGGTACATGAGCATGTATCTGTGTGTGTGATACTTGAGCATGTATCTGTGTGTGTGATACTTGAGCATGTATCTGTGTGCTACATGAGCATGTATCTGTGTGTGTGCTACATGAGCATGTGTCTGTGTGTGCTACATGAGCATGTATCTGTGTGTGTGGGTGCTACATGAGCATGTATCTGTGTGTGTGCTACATGAGCATGTATTTGTGTATGTGGTACATGAGCATGTATCTGTGTGTGTGGTACATGAGCATGTATCTGTGTGTGTGGTACATGAGCATGTATCTGTGTGTGTGCTACATGATCATGTATCTATGTGTGGTCCATGAGCATGTATCTCTGTGTGCTACATGAGCATGTATCTGTGCGTGTGTGGTACATGAGCATGTATATCTGTGTGGTACATGTACATGTATCTGTGCGTGTGCTGCATGAGCATGCATCTGTGTATGTGGTACATGAGCATGTATTTGTGTGAGTGGTACATGAGCATGTATCTCTGTGTGCTGAATGAGCATGTATCTGTGTGTGTGCTACATGAACATGTATCTGTCTGTGTGCTACATAAGCATGTATCTATGTGTGGTCCATGAGCATGTATCTCTGTGTGGTACATGAGCATGTATCTGTGTGTGTGCTACGTGAGCATGTATCTGTGTGTGTGCTACATGAGCATGTATCTGTGCATATGTGGTACATGAGCATGTATCTCTGTGTGGTACATAAGCATGTATCTGTCTGTGTGCTACGTGAGCATGTATCTGTGTGTGTGCTACATGAGCATGTATCTGTGTGTGTGCTACATGAGCACGTATCTGTGTGTGTCCTACATGAGCATGTATCTCTGTGTGGTACATGAGCATGTATTTGTGTGTGGTACATGAGCATGTATCAGTGTGTGTGGTACATGAGCATGTATCTGTGTGTGGTACATGAGCATGTATCTGTGTGTGTGCTGCATGAGCATGTATCTGTGTGTGTGGTACATGAGCATGTATTTGTGTGCGTGGAACATGAGCATGTATCTCTGTGTGCTACATGATCATGTGTCTGTGAGTGTGGTACATGAGCATGTATCTGTGTGTGTGGTACATGAGCATGTATCTGTGTGTGTGCTACATGAGCATGTATCTCTGTGTGGTAATTGAGCATGCATCTGTGTGTGTGGTACATGAGCATGTATCTGTGTGTGTGGTACATGAGCATGTGTCTGTGTATGTGGTACATGAGCATGTATCTGTGTATGCGCTCCATGAGCATGTATCTGTGTGTGTGCTACATGAGCATGTATCTGTGTGTGGTATATGAGCATGTATCTCTGTGTGCAACATGAGCATGTATTTGTGTGTGTGCTACATGAGCATGTATCTGTGTGTGTGGTACATGAGCATGTATCTGTGTGTGTGCAACATGAGCATGTATCTCTGTGTGTGGTACATGAGCATGTATCTGTGTGTGTGCTACATGAGCATGTATCTGTGTGCGCGCTACATGAGCATGTATCTGTCTGTGTGCTACATGAGCATGTATCTGTGTGTGTGCTACGTGAGCATATATCTCTGTGTGCTACATGAGCATGTATCTGTGTGTGGTATATGAGCATGTATCTGTGTGTGCGCTACATGAGCATGTATCTGTGTGTGTGGTACGTGAGCATATATCTCTGTGTGCTACATGAGCATGTATCTGTGTGTTTTACATGAGCATGTATCTCTGTGTGCAACATGAGCATGTATTTGTGTGTGTGGTACGTGAGCATATATCTCTGTGTGCTACATGAGCATGTATCTGTGTGTGTGGTACATGAGCATGTATCTGTGTATGTGGTACATGAGCATGTATCTGTGTGTGTGCTACATCAGCATGTATCTGTGTGTGGTACATGAGCATGTATCTGTGTGTGCGCTACATGAGCATGTATCTGTGTGTGTGCTACGTGAGCATATATCTCTGTGTGCAACATGAGCATGTATTTGTGTGTGTGCTACATGAGCATGTATCTGTGTGTGTGGTACATGAGCATGTATCTGTGTGTGTGCAACATGAGCATGTATCTCTGTGTGTGGTACATGAGCATGTATCTGTGTGTGTGCTACATGAGCATGTATCTGTGTGTGTGGTACATGAGCATGTATTTGTGTGCGTGGAACATGAGCATGTATCTGTCTGTGTGCTACATGAGCATATATCTGTGTATGTGGTACATGAGCATGTATCTATGTGTGGTCCATGAGCATGTATCTCTGTGTGCAACATGAGCATGTATTTGTGTGTGTGCTACATGAGCATGTATCTGTGTGTGTGCTACATGAGCATGTATCTGTGTGTGTGCAACATGAGCATGTATCTCTGTGTGTGGTACATGAGCATGTATCTGTGTGCGTGCTACATGAGCATGTATCTGTGTGCGCGCTACATGAGCATGTATCTGTCTGTGTGCTACATGAGCATATATCTGTGTGTGTGCTACGTGAGCATGTATCTGTGTGTGTGCTACATGAGCATGTATCTCTGTGTGTGGTACATGAGCATGTATCTGTCTGTGTGCTACATGAGCATGTATCTATGTGTGGCCCATGAGCATGTATCTGTGCGTGTGTGGTACTTGAGCATGTATCTCTGTGTGGTACATGAGCATGTATCTCTGTGTGTGCTACGTGAGCATGTATCTGTATGTGTGCTACATGAGCATGTATCTGTGCATATGTGGTACATGAGCATGTATCTCTGTGAGGTACATAAGCATGTATCTGTGTGTGTGCTACGTGAGAATGTATCTGTGTGTGTAGTACATGAGCATGTATCTGTGTGTGTGCTACATGAGCATGTATCTGTGTGTGTGATACATGAGCATGTATCTGTGTGTGTGGTACATGAGTATGTATCTGTGTGTGTGATACATGAGCATGTCTCTGTGTATGTGGTACATGAGCATGTATCTGTGTGTGTGCGACATGAGCATGTATCTGTGTGCGCGCTACATGAGCATGTATCTGTCTGTGTGCTACATGAGCATGTATCTCTGTGTGGTACATGAGCATGTATCTGTGTGTGGTACATGAGCATGTATCTGTGTGTGTGGTACATGAGCATGTATCTGTGTGTGTGCTACATGAGCATGTATCTGTGTGTGTGGTACATGAGCATGTATTTGTGTGAGTGTAACATGAGCATGTATCTCTGTGTGGTACATGAGCATGTATCTGTGTGTGTGCTACATGAGCATGTATCTGTGTGTGTGATACATGAGCATGTATCTGTGTGTGTGGTACATGAGTATGTATCTGTGTGTGTGCTACATGGGCATGTCTCTGTGTATGTGGTACATGAGCATGTATCTGTGTGTGTGCTACATGAGCATGAATCTGTGTGCGCGCTACATGAGCATGTATCTGTCTGTGTGCTACATGAGCATGTATCTCTGTGTGGTACATGAGCATGTATCTGTGTGTGGTACATGAGCATGTATCTGTGTGTGTGGTACATGAGCATGTCTCTGTGTGTGCGCTCCATGAGCATGTATCTGCGTGTGCTACATGAGCATGTATCTGTGTGTGTGCTACATAAGCATGTATCTGTGTGCGTGTTACATGAGTATGTATCTATGTGTGGTACATGAGCATGTATCTGTGTTTGCTACATGAGCATGTATCTCTGTGTGGTACATGAGCATGTATCTGTGTGTGCTACATGAGCATGTATCTCTGTGTGGTACATGAGCGTGTATCTGTGTGTGGTACATGAGCATGTATCTGTGTGTGTGGTACATGAGCATGTATTTGTATGTGCTACATGAGCATGTATCTCTGTGTGGTACATGAGCATGTATCTGTGTGTGTGGTACATGAGCATGTATCTGTGTGTGGTACATGAGCATGTATCTGTGTGTGTGCTACGTGAGCATATATCTCTGTGTGCTGCATGAGCATGTATCTGTGTGTGGTACATGAGTATGTATCTCTGTGTGCAACATGAGCATGTATTTGTGTGTGTGCTACATGAGCATGTATCTGTGTGTGTGGTACATGAGCATGTATCTGTGTGTGTGCAACATGAGCATGTATCTCTGTGTGTGGTACATGAGCATGTATCTGTGTGTGTGCTACATGAGCATGTATCTGTGTGTGTGGTACATGAGCATGTATTTGTGTGCGTGGAACATGAGCATGTATCTGTCTGTGTGCTACATGAGCATATATCTGTGGATGTGGTACATGAGCATGTATCTATGTGTGGTCCATGAGCATGTATCTCTGTGTGCAACATGAGCATGTATTTGTGTGTGTGCTACATGAGCATGTATCTGTGTGTGTGGTACATGAGCATGTATCTGTGTGTGTGGTACATGAGCATGTATCTCTGTGTGTGGTACATGAGCATGTATCTGTGTGTGTGCTACATGAGCATGTATCTGTGTGCGCGCTACATGAGCATGTATCTGTCTGTGTGCTACATGAGCATATATCTGTGTGTGTGCTACATGAGCATGTATCTGTGTGTGTGGTACATGAGCATGTATCTGTGTGTGTGCAACATGAGCATGTATGTCTGTGTGTGCTACGTGAGCATGTATCTGTGTGTGTGCTACATGAGCATGTATCTCTGTGTGTGGTACATGAGCATGTATCTGTCTGTGTGCTACATGAGCATGTATCTATGTGTGGTCCATGAGCATGTATCTGTGCGTGTGTGGTACTTGAGCATGTATCTCTGTGTGGTACATGAGCATGTATCTCTGTGTGTGCTACGTGAGCATGTATCTGTGTGTGTGCTACATGAGCATGTATCTGTGCATATGTGGTACATGAGCATGTATCTCTGTGTGGTACATAAGCATGTATCTGTGTGTGTGCTACGTGAGCATGTATCTGTGTGTGTGGTACATGAGCATGTATCTGTGTGTGTGGTACATGAGTATGTATCTGTGTGTGTGGTACATGAGCATGTCTCTGTGTATGTGGTACATGAGCATGTATCTGTGTGTGTGCTACATGAGCATGTATCTGTGTGCGCGCTACATGAGCATGTATCTGTCTGTGTGCTACATGAGCATGTATCTCTGTGTGGTACATGAGCATGTATCTGTGTGTGGTACATGAGCATGTATCTGTGTGTGTGGTACATGAGCATGTATCTGTGTGTGTGCTACATGAGCATGTATCTGTGTGTGTGCTACATAAGCATGTACATGTGTGTGGGGTACATGAGCATGTATCTGTGTGTGGTACATGAGCATGTATCTCTGTGTGGTACATGAGCATGTATCCGTGTGTGTGTGGTACATGAGCATGTATCAGTGTGTGGTAAATGAGCATGTATCTGTGTGTGTGGTACATGAGCATGTATCTGTGTGTGCTACATGAGCATGTATCTGTGTACGTGCTAAACGAGCATGTATCTGTGTGTGCTACATGACCATGTATCTGTGTGTGTGCTACATGAGCATGTATCTGTGTGTGTGATACTTGAGCATGTATCTGTGTGCTACATGAGCATGTATCTGTGTGTGTGCTACATGAGCATGTGTCTGTGTGTGCTACATGAGCATGTATCTGTGTGTGTGGGTGCTACATGAGCATGTATCTGTGTGTGTGCTACATGAGCATGTATTTGTGTATGTGGTACATGAGCATGTATCTGTGTGTGTGGTACATGAGCATGTATCTGTGTGTGTGGTACATGAGCATGTATCTGTGTGTGTGCTACATGATCATGTATCTATGTGTGGTCCATGAGCATGTATCTCTGTGTGCTACATGAGCATGTATCTGTGCGTGTGTGGTACATGAGCATGTATATCTGTGTGGTACATGTACATGTATCTGTGCGTGTGCTGCATGAGCATGCATCTGTGTATGTGGTACATGAGCATGTATTTGTGTGAGTGGTACATGAGCATGTATCTCTGTGTGCTGAATGAGCATGTAGCTGTGTGTGTGCTACATGAACATGTATCTGTCTGTGTGCTACATAAGCATGTATCTATGTGTGGTCCATGAGCATGTATCTCTGTGTGGTACATGAGCATGTATCTGTGTGTGTGCTACGTGAGCATGTATCTGTGTGTGTGCTACATGAGCATGTATCTGTGCATATGTGGTACATGAGCATGTATCTCTGTGTGGTACATAAGCATGTATCTGTCTGTGTGCTACGTGAGCATGTATCTGTGTGTGTGCTACATGAGCATGTATCTGTGTGTGTCCTACATGAGCATGTATCTCTGTGTGGTACATGAGCATGTATTTGTGTGAGGTACATGAGCATGTTTCAGTGTGTGTGGTACATGAGCATGTATCTGTGTGTGGTACATGAGCATGTATCTGTGTGTGTGCTGCATGAGCATGTATTTGTGTGCGTGGAACATGAGCATGTATCTCTGTGTGCTACATGATCATGTGTCTGTGTGTGTGGTACATGAGCATGTATCTGTGTGTGTGCTACATGAGCATGTATCTGTGCGGGCGCTCCATGAGCATGTATCTGTGTGTGTGCTACATGAGCATGTATCTGTATGTGTGCTGCATGAGCATGTATCTGTGTGTGGTATATGAGCATGTATCTCTGTGTGCAACATGAGCATGTATTTGTGTGTGTGCTACATGAGCATGTATCTGTGTGTGTGGTACATGAGCATGTATCTGTGTGTGTGGTACATGAGCATGTATCTCTGTGTGTGGTACATGAGCATGTATCTGTGTGTGTGCTACATGAGCATGTATCTGTGTGCGCACTACATGAGCATGTATCTGTCTGTGTGCTACATGAGCATGTATCTGTGTGTGTGCTACGTGAGCATATATCTCTGTGTGCTACATGAGCATGTATCTGTGTGTGGTATATGAGCATGTATCTGTGTGTGCGCTACATGGGCATGTATCTGTGTGTGTGGTACGTGAGCATATATCTCTGTGTGCAACATGAGCATGTATTTGTGTGTGTGCTACATGAGCATGTATCTGTGTGTGTGGTACGTGAGCATGTATCTGTGTGTGCGCTACATGAGCATGTATCTGTGTGTGTGCTACATGAGCATGTATCTGTGTGTGTGCTACGTGAGCATGTATCTGTGTGTGCTACATGAGCATGTATCTGTGTGTGTGCTACGTGAGCATGTATCTGTGTGTGTGCTACATGAGCACGTATCTGTGTGTGTCCAACATGAGCATGTATCTCTGTGTGGTACATGAGCATGTATTTGTGTGTGGTACATGAGCATGTATCAGTGTGTGTGTTACATGAGCATGTATATGTGTGTGTGCTACATGAGCATGTATCTGTGTGTGTGGTGCATGAGCATGTATTTGTTTGCGTGGAACATGAGCATGTATCTCTGTGTGCTACATGATCATGTATCTGTGTGTGTGCTACATGAGCATGTATCTGTGTGTGTGCTACATGAGCATGTATCTCTGTGTGGTAATTGAGCATGTATCTGTGTGTGTGCTACATGAGCACGTATCTGTGTGTGTCCTACATGAGCATGTATCTCTGTGTGCTACATGAGCATGTATCTGTGTGTGTGCTACGTGAGCATGTATCTGTGTGTGGTACATGAGCATGTATCTGTATGTGTGGTACATGAGCATGTATCTGTTTGTGTGCTACATGAGCATGTATCTGTGTATGTGCTACATGAGCATGTATCTGTGTGTGTGCTACATGAGCATGTATCTCTGTGTGTGGTACATGAGCTTGTATCTCTGTGTGTGCTACATGAGCATGTGTCTGTGTGTGCTACATGAGCATGTATCTGTTTGTGTGGGTGCTACATGAGCATGTATCTATGTGTGTGGTACATGAGCATGTATCTGTGTGTGTTGTACAAGAGCATATATCTGTGTGTGTGATACATGAGCATGTATCTGTGTGTGGTACATGAACATGTATCTGTGCGTGTGCTGCATGAGCATGCATCTGTGTATGTGGTACATGAGCATGTATTTGTGTGAGTGGTACATGAGCATGTATATCTGTGTGCTTAAAGAGCATGTATCTGTCTGTGTGCTACATGAGCATGTATCTATGTGTGGTCCATGAGCATGTATCTCTGTGTGCTACATGAGCATGTATCTGTGCGTGTGTGGTACATGAGCATGTATCTCTGTGTGGTACATGAGCATGTATCTGTGTGTGTGCTACGTGAGCATGTATCTGTGTGTGTGCTACATGAGCATGTATCTGTGCGTGTGTGGTACATCAGCATGTATCTCTGTGTGGTACATAAGCATGTATCTGTGTGTGTGCTACGTGAGCATGTATCTGTGTGTGTGCTACATGAGCATGTATCTGTGTGTGTGCTACATGAGCACGTATCTGTGTGTGTCCTACATGAGCATGTATCTCTGTGTGGTACATGAGCATGTATTTGTGTGTGGTACATGAGCATGTATCTGTGTGTGTGGTACATGAACATGTATCTGTGTGTGGTACATGAGCATGTATCTGTGTGTATGCTGCATGAGCATGTATCTGTGTGTGTGGTACATGAGCATGTATTTGTGTGCGTGGAACATGAGCATGTATCTCTGTGTGGTACATAAGCATGTATCTGTGTGTGTGCTACATGAGCATGTATCTGTGTGTGTGCTACGTGAGCATGTATCTGTGTGTGTGCTACATGAGCATGTATCTGTGCGTGTCTCCTACATGAGCATGTATCTCTGTGTGGTACATAAGCATGTATCTGTGTGTGTGCTACGTGAGCATGTATCTGTGTGTGTGCTACATGAGCATGTATCTGTGTGTGTGCTACATGAGCACGTATCTGTGTGTGTCTCCTACATGAGCATGTATCTCTGTGTGGTACATGAGCATGTATTTGTGTGTGGTACATGAGCATGTATCTGTGTGTGTGGTACATGAACATGTATCTGTGTGTGGTACATGAGCATGTATCTGCGTGTGTTCTACATGAGCATGTATCTGTGTGTGTGGTACATGAGCATGTATTTGTGTGCGTGGAACATGAGCATGTATCTCTGTGTGCTACATGAGCATGTGTCTGTGTGTGTGGTACATGAGCATGTATCTGTGCGTGAGCTCCATGAGCATGTATCTGTGTGTGTGCTACATGAGCATGTATCTGTGTGTGGTACATGAGCATGTATCTATGTGTGGTACATGAGCATGTATCTGTGTGTGTGCTACATGAGCTTGTATCTATGTGTGGTACATGAGCATGTATCCGTGTGTGTGCTACATGAGCATGTATCTATGTGTGGTACATGAGCATGTATCTGTGTGTGTGCTACATGAGCATGTATCTGTGTGTGTGATACATGAGCATGTATCTGTGTGTGTGGTACATGAGTATGTATCTGTGTGTGTGATACATGAGCATGTCTCTGTGTATGTGGTACATGAGCATGTATCTGTGTGTGTGCTACATGAGCATGTATCTGTGTGCGCGCTACATGAGCATGTATCTGTCTGTGTGCTACATGAGCATGTATCTCTGTGTGGTACATGAGCATGTATCTGTGTGTGGTACATGAGCATGTATCTGTGTGTGTGGTACATGAGCATGTATCTGTGTGTGTGCTACATGAGCATGTATCTGTGTGTGTGGTACATGAGCATGTATTTGTGTGAGTGTAACATGAGCATGTATCTCTGTGTGGTACATGAGCATGTATCTGTGTGTGTGCTACATGAGCATGTATCTGTGTGTGTGATACATGAGCATGTATCTGTGTGTGTGGTACATGAGTATGTATCTGTGTGTGTGCTACATGGGCATGTCTCTGTGTATGTGGTACATGAGCATGTATCTGTGTGTGTGCTACATGAGCATGAATCTGTGTGCGCGCTACATGAGCATGTATCTGTCTGTGTGCTACATGAGCATGTATCTCTGTGTGGTACATGAGCATGTATCTGTGTGTGGTACATGAGCATGTATCTGTGTGTGTGGTACATGAGCATGTCTCTGTGTGTGCGCTCCATGAGCATGTATCTGCGTGTGCTACATGAGCATGTATCTGTGTGTGTGCTACATAAGCATGTATCTGTGTGCGTGTTACATGAGTATGTATCTCTGTGTGGTACATGAGCATGTATCTGTGTGTGCTACATGAGCATGTATCTCTGTGTGGTACATGAGCGTGTATCTGTGTGTGGTACATGAGCATGTATCTGTGTGTGAGGTACATGAGCATGTATCTGTATGTGCTACATGAGCATGTATCTCTGTGTGGTACATGAGCATGTATCTGTGTGTGTGGTACATGAGCATGTATCTGTGTGTGGTACATGAGCATGTATCTGTGTGTGTGCTACGTGAGCATATATCTCTGTGTGCTACATGAGCATGTATCTGTGTGTGGTACATGAGTATGTATCTCTGTGTGCAACATGAGCATGTATTTGTGTGTGTGCTACATGAGCATGTATCTGTGTGTGTGGTACATGAGCATGTATCTGTGTGTGTGCAACATGAGCATGTATCTCTGTGTGTAGTACATGAGCATGTATCTGTGTGTGTGCTACATGAGCATGTATCTGTGTGTGTGGTACATGAGCATGTATTTGTGTGCGTGGAACATGAGCATGTATCTGTCTGTGTGCTACATGAGCATATATCTGTGGATGTGGTACATGAGCATGTATCTATGTGTGGTCCATGAGCATGTATCTCTGTGTGCAACATGAGCATGTATTTGTGTGTGTGCTACATGAGCATGTATCTGTGTGTGTGGTACATGAGCATGTATCTGTGTGTGTGGTACATGAGCATGTATCTCTGTGTGTGGTACATGAGCATGTATCTGTGTGTGTGCTACATGAGCATGTATCTGTGTGCGCGATACATGAGCATGTATCTGTCTGTGTGCTACATGAGCATATATCTGTGTGTGTGCTACATGAGCATGTACCTGTGTGTGTGGTACATGAGCATGTATCTGTGTGTGTGCAACATGAGCATGTATCTCTGTGTGTGCTACGTGAGCATGTATCTGTGTGTGTGCTACATGAGCATGTATCTCTGTGTGTGGTACATGAGCATGTATCTGTCTGTCTGCTACATGAGCATGTATCTATGTGTGGTCCATGAGCATGTATCTGTGCGTGTGTGGTACTTGAGCATGTATCTCTGTGTGGTACATGAGCATGTATCTCTGTGTGTGCTACGTGAGCATGTATCTGTGTGTGTGCTACATGAGCATGTATCTGTGCATATGTGGTACATGAGCATGTATCTCTGTGTGGTACATAAGCATGTATCTGTGTGTGTGCTACGTGAGAATGTATCTGTGTGTGTGGTACATGAGCATGTATCTGTGTGTGTGGTACATGAGTATGTATCTGTGTGTGTGGTACATGAGCATGTCTCTGTGTATGTGGTACATGAGCATGTATCTGTGTGTGTGCTACATGAGCATGTATCTGTGTGCGCGCTACATGAGCATGTATCTGTCTGTGTGCTAAATGAGCATGTATCTCTGTGTGGTACATGAGCATGTATCTGTGTGTGGTACATGAGCATGTATCTGTGTGTGTGGTACATGAGCATGTATCTGTGTGTGTGCTACATGAGCATGTATCTGTGTGTGTGCTACATAAGCATGTACATGTGTGTGGGGTACATGAGCATGTATCTGTGTGTGGTACATGAGCATGTATCTCTGTGTGGTACATGAGCATGTATCCGTGTGTGTGTGGTACATGAGCATGTATCAGTGTGTGGTAAATGAGCATGTATCTGTGTGTGTGGTACATGAGCATGTATCTGTGTGTGCTACATGAGCATGTATCTGTGTACGTGCTAAACGAGCATGTATCTGTGTGTGCTACATGACCATGTATCTGTGTGTGTGCTACATGAGCATGTATCTGTGTGTGTGATACTTGAGCATGTATCTGTGTGCTACATGAGCATGTATCTGTGTGTGTGCTACATGAGCATGTGTCTGTGTGTGCTACATGAGCATGTATCTGTGTGTGTGGGTGCTACATGAGCATATATCTGTGTGTGTGCTACATGAGCATGTATTTGTGTATGTGGTACATGAGCATGTATCTGTGTGTGTGGTACATGAGCATGTATCTGTGTGTGTGGTACATGAGCATGTATCTGTGTGTGTGCTACATGATCATGTATCTATGTGTGGTCCATGAGCATGTATCTCTGTGTGCTACATGAGCATGTATCTGTGCGTGTGTGGTACATGAGCATGTATATCTGTGTGGTACATGTACATGTATCTGTGCGTGTGCTGCATGAGCATGCATCTGTGTATGTGGTACATGAGCATGTATTTGTGTGAGTGGTACATGAGCATGTATCTCTGTGTGCTGAATGAGCATGTAGCTGTGTGTGTGCTACATGAACATGTATCTGTCTGTGTGCTACATAAGCATGTATCTATGTGTGGTCCATGAGCATGTATCTCTGTGTGGTACATGAGCATGTATCTGTGTGTGTGCTACGTGAGCATGTATCTGTGTGTGTGCTACATGAGCATGTATCTGTGCATATGTGGTACATGAGCATGTATCTCTGTGTGGTACATAAGCATGTATCTGTCTGTGTGCTACGTGAGCATGTATCTGTGTGTGTGCTACATGAGCATGTATCTGTGTGTGTCCTACATGAGCATGTATCTCTGTGTGGTTCATGAGCATGTATTTGTGTGTGGTACATGAGCATGTTTCAGTGTGTGTGGTACATGAGCATGTATCTGTGTGTGGTACATGAGCATGTATCTGTGTGTGTGCTGCATGAGCATGTATTTGTGTGCGTGGAACATGAGCATGTATCTCTGTGTGCTACATGATCATGTGTCTGTGTGTGTGGTACATGAGCATGTATCTGTGTGTGTGCTACATGAGCATGTATCTGTGCGGGCGCTCCATGAGCATGTATCTGTGTGTGTGCTACATGAGCATGTATCTGTATGTGTGCTGCATGAGCATGTATCTGTGTGTGGTATATGAGCATGTATCTCTGTGTGCAACATGAGCATGTATTTGTGTGTGTGCTACATGAGCATGTATCTGTGTGTGTGGTACATGAGCATGTATCTGTGTGTGTGGTACATGAGCATGTATCTCTGTGTGTGGTACATGAGCATGTATCTGTGTGTGTGCTACATGAGCATGTATCTGTGTGCGCGCTACATGAGCATGTATCTGTCTGTGTGCTACATGAGCATGTATCTGTGTGTGTGCTACGTGAGCATATATCTCTGTGTGCTACATGAGCATGTATCTGTGTGTGGTATATGAGCATGTATCTGTGTGTGCGCTACATGAGCATGTATCTGTGTGTGTGGTACATGAGCATATATCTCTGTGTGCAACATGAGCATGTATTTGTGTGTGTGCTACATGAGCATGTATCTGTGTGTGTGGTACGTGAGCATGTATCTGTGTGTGCGCTACATGAGCATGTATCTGTGTGTGTGCTACATGAGCATGTATCTGTGTGTGTGCTACGTGAGCATGTATCTGTGTGTGCTACATGAGCATGTATCTGTGTGTGTGCTACGTGAGCATGTATCTGTGTGTGTGCTACATGAGCACGTATCTGTGTGTGTCCTACATGAGCATGTATCTCTGTGTGGTACATGAGCATGTATTTGTGTGTGGTACATGAGCATGTATCAGTGTGTGTGGTACATGAGCATGTATCTGTGTGTGTGCTACATGAGCATGTATCTGTGTGTGTGGTGCATGAGCATGTATTTGTGTGCGTGGAACATGAGCATGTATCTCTGTGTGCTACATGATCATGTATCTGTGTGTGTGCTACATGAGCATGTATCTGTGTGTGTGCTACATGAGCATGTATCTCTGTGTGGTAATTGAGCATGTATCTGTGTGTGTGCTACATGAGCACGTATCTGTGTGTGTCCTACATGAGCATGTATCTCTGTGTGGTACATGAGCATGTATCTGTGTATGTGCTACATGAGCATGTATCTGTGTGTGTGCTACGTGAGCATGTATCTGTGTGTGGTACATGAGCATGTATCTGTATGTGTGGTACATGAGCATGTATCTGTGTATGTGCTACATGAGCATGTATCTGTGTGTGTGCTACATGAGCATGTATCTCTGTGTGTGGTACATGAGCTTGTATCTCTGTGTGTGCTACATGAGCATGTGTCTGTGTGTGCTACATGAGCATGTATCTGTTTGTGTGGGTGCTACATGAGCATGTATCTATGTGTGTGGTACATGAGCATGTATCTGTGTGTGTTGTACAAGAGCATATATCTGTGTGTGTGATACATGAGCATGTATCTGTGTGTGGTACATGAACATGTATCTGTGCGTGTGCTGCATGAGCATGCATCTGTGTATGTGGTACATGAGCATGTATTTGTGTGAGTGGTACATGAGCATGTATATCTGTGTGCTTAAAGAGCATGTATCTGTCTGTGTGCTACATGAGCATGTATCTATGTGTGGTCCATGAGCATGTATCTCTGTGTGCTACATGAGCATGTATCTGTGCGTGTGTGGTACATGAGCATGTATCTCTGTGTGGTACATGAGCATGTATCTGTGTGTGTGCTACGTGAGCATGTATCTGTGTGTGTGCTACATGAGCATGTATCTGTGCGTGTGTGGTACATCAGCATGTATCTCTGTGTGGTACATAAGCATGTATCTGTGTGTGTGCTACGTGAGCATGTATCTGTGTGTGTGCTACATGAGCATGTATCTGTGTGTGTGCTACATGAGCACGTATCTGTGTGTGTCCTACATGAGCATGTATCTCTGTGTGGTACATGAGCATGTATTTGTGTGTGGTACATGAGCATGTATCTGTGTGTGTGGTACATGAACATGTATCTGTGTGTGGTACATGAGCATGTATCTGTGTGTATGCTGCATGAGCATGTATCTGTGTGTGTGGTACATGAGCATGTATTTGTGTGCGTGGAACATGAGCATGTATCTCTGTGTGGTACATAAGCATGTATCTGTGTGTGTGCTACATGAGCATGTATCTGTGTGTGTGCTACGTGAGCATGTATCTGTGTGTGTGCTACATGAGCATGTATCTGTGCGTGTCTCCTACATGAGCATGTATCTCTGTGTGGTACATAAGCATGTATCTGTGTGTGTGCTACGTGAGCATGTATCTGTGTGTGTGCTACATGAGCATGTATCTGTGTGTGTGCTACATGAGCACGTATCTGTGTGTGTCTCCTACATGAGCATGTATCTCTGTGTGGTACATGAGCATGTATTTGTGTGTGGTACATGAGCATGTATCTGTGTGTGTGGTACATGAACATGTATCTGTGTGTGGTACATGAGCATGTATCTGCGTGTGTTCTACATGAGCATGTATCTGTGTGTGTGGTACATGAGCATGTATTTGTGTGCGTGGAACATGAGCATGTATCTCTGTGTGCTACATGAGCATGTGTCTGTGTGTGTGGTACATGAGCATGTATCTGTGCGTGAGCTCCATGAGCATGTATCTGTGTGTGTGCTACATGAGCATGTATCTGTGTGTGGTACATGAGCATGTATCTATGTGTGGTACATGAGCATGTATCTGTGTGTGTGCTACATGAGCTTGTATCTATGTGTGGTACATGAGCATGTATCCGTGTGTGTGCTACATGAGCATGTATCTATGTGTGGTACATGAGCATGTATCTGTGTGTGTGCTACATGAGCATGTATCTGTGTGTGTGATACATGAGCATGTATCTGTGTGTGTGGTACATGAGTATGTATCTGTGTGTGTGATACATGAGCATGTCTCTGTGTATGTGGTACATGAGCATGTATCTGTGTGTGTGCTACATGAGCATGTATCTGTGTGCGCGCTACATGAGCATGTATCTGTCTGTGTGCTACATGAGCATGTATCTCTGTGTGGTACATGAGCATGTATCTGTGTGTGGTACATGAGCATGTATCTGTGTGTGTGGTACATGAGCATGTATCTGTGTGTGTGCTACATGAGCATGTATCTGTGTGTGTGGTACATGAGCATGTATTTGTGTGAGTGTAACATGAGCATGTATCTCTGTGTGGTACATGAGCATGTATCTGTGTGTGTGCTACATGAGCATGTATCTGTGTGTGTGATACATGAGCATGTATCTGTGTGTGTGGTACATGAGTATGTATCTGTGTGTGTGCTACATGGGCATGTCTCTGTGTATGTGGTACATGAGCATGTATCTGTGTGTGTGCTACATGAGCATGAATCTGTGTGCGCGCTACATGAGCATGTATCTGTCTGTGTGCTACATGAGCATGTATCTCTGTGTGGTACATGAGCATGTATCTGTGTGTGGTACATGAGCATGTATCTGTGTGTGTGGTACATGAGCATGTCTCTGTGTGTGCGCTCCATGAGCATGTATCTGCGTGTGCTACATGAGCATGTATCTGTGTGTGTGCTACATAAGCATGTATCTGTGTGCGTGTTACATGAGTATGTATCTCTGTGTGGTACATGAGCATGTATCTGTGTGTGCTACATGAGCATGTATCTCTGTGTGGTACATGAGCGTGTATCTGTGTGTGGTACATGAGCATGTATCTGTGTGTGAGGTACATGAGCATGTATCTGTATGTGCTACATGAGCATGTATCTCTGTGTGGTACATGAGCATGTATCTGTGTGTGTGGTACATGAGCATGTATCTGTGTGTGGTACATGAGCATGTATCTGTGTGTGTGCTACGTGAGCATATATCTCTGTGTGCTACATGAGCATGTATCTGTGTGTGGTACATGAGTATGTATCTCTGTGTGCAACATGAGCATGTATTTGTGTGTGTGCTACATGAGCATGTATCTGTGTGTGTGGTACATGAGCATGTATCTGTGTGTGTGCAACATGAGCATGTATCTCTGTGTGTAGTACATGAGCATGTATCTGTGTGTGTGCTACATGAGCATGTATCTGTGTGTGTGGTACATGAGCATGTATTTGTGTGCGTGGAACATGAGCATGTATCTGTCTGTGTGCTACATGAGCATATATCTGTGGATGTGGTACATGAGCATGTATCTATGTGTGGTCCATGAGCATGTATCTCTGTGTGCAACATGAGCATGTATTTGTGTGTGTGCTACATGAGCATGTATCTGTGTGTGTGGTACATGAGCATGTATCTGTGTGTGTGGTACATGAGCATGTATCTCTGTGTGTGGTACATGAGCATGTATCTGTGTGTGTGCTACATGAGCATGTATCTGTGTGCGCGATACATGAGCATGTATCTGTCTGTGTGCTACATGAGCATATATCTGTGTGTGTGCTACATGAGCATGTACCTGTGTGTGTGGTACATGAGCATGTATCTGTGTGTGTGCAACATGAGCATGTATCTCTGTGTGTGCTACGTGAGCATGTATCTGTGTGTGTGCTACATGAGCATGTATCTCTGTGTGTGGTACATGAGCATGTATCTGTCTGTCTGCTACATGAGCATGTATCTATGTGTGGTCCATGAGCATGTATCTGTGCGTGTGTGGTACTTGAGCATGTATCTCTGTGTGGTACATGAGCATGTATCTCTGTGTGTGCTACGTGAGCATGTATCTGTGTGTGTGCTACATGAGCATGTATCTGTGCATATGTGGTACATGAGCATGTATCTCTGTGTGGTACATAAGCATGTATCTGTGTGTGTGCTACGTGAGCATGTATCTGTGTGTGTGGTACATGAGCATGTATCTGTGTGTGTGGTACATGAGTATGTATCTGTGTGTGTGGTACATGAGCATGTCTCTGTGTATGTGGTACATGAGCATGTATCTGTGTGTGTGCTACATGAGCATGTATCTGTGTGCGCGCTACATGAGCATGTATCTGTCTGTGTGCTAAATGAGCATGTATCTCTGTGTGGTACATGAGCATGTATCTGTGTGTGGTACATGAGCATGTATCTGTGTGTGTGGTACATGAGCATGTATCTGTGTGTGTGCTACATGAGCATGTATCTGTGTGTGTGCTACATAAGCATGTACATGTGTGTGGGGTACATGAGCATGTATCTGTGTGTGGTACATGAGCATGTATCTCTGTGTGGTACATGAGCATGTATCCGTGTGTGTGTGGTACATGAGCATGTATCAGTGTGTGGTAAATGAGCATGTATCTGTGTGTGTGGTACATGAGCATGTATCTGTGTGTGCTACATGAGCATGTATCTGTGTACGTGCTAAACGAGCATGTATCTGTGTGTGCTACATGACCATGTATCTGTGTGTGTGCTACATGAGCATGTATCTGTGTGTGTGATACTTGAGCATGTATCTGTGTGCTACATGAGCATGTATCTGTGTGTGTGCTACATGAGCATGTGTCTGTGTGTGCTACATGAGCATGTATCTGTGTGTGTGGGTGCTACATGAGCATATATCTGTGTGTGTGCTACATGAGCATGTATTTGTGTATGTGGTACATGAGCATGTATCTGTGTGTGTGGTACATGAGCATGTATCTGTGTGTGTGGTACATGAGCATGTATCTGTGTGTGTGCTACATGATCATGTATCTATGTGTGGTCCATGAGCATGTATCTCTGTGTGCTACATGAGCATGTATCTGTGCGTGTGTGGTACATGAGCATGTATATCTGTGTGGTACATGTACATGTATCTGTGCGTGTGCTGCATGAGCATGCATCTGTGTATGTGGTACATGAGCATGTATTTGTGTGAGTGGTACATGAGCATGTATCTCTGTGTGCTGAATGAGCATGTAGCTGTGTGTGTGCTACATGAACATGTATCTGTCTGTGTGCTACATAAGCATGTATCTATGTGTGGTCCATGAGCATGTATCTCTGTGTGGTACATGAGCATGTATCTGTGTGTGTGCTACGTGAGCATGTATCTGTGTGTGTGCTACATGAGCATGTATCTGTGCATATGTGGTACATGAGCATGTATCTCTGTGTGGTACATAAGCATGTATCTGTCTGTGTGCTACGTGAGCATGTATCTGTGTGTGTGCTACATGAGCATGTATCTGTGTGTGTCCTACATGAGCATGTATCTCTGTGTGGTTCATGAGCATGTATTTGTGTGTGGTACATGAGCATGTTTCAGTGTGTGTGGTACATGAGCATGTATCTGTGTGTGGTACATGAGCATGTATCTGTGTGTGTGCTGCATGAGCATGTATTTGTGTGCGTGGAACATGAGCATGTATCTCTGTGTGCTACATGATCATGTGTCTGTGTGTGTGGTACATGAGCATGTATCTGTGTGTGTGCTACATGAGCATGTATCTGTGCGGGCGCTCCATGAGCATGTATCTGTGTGTGTGCTACATGAGCATGTATCTGTATGTGTGCTGCATGAGCATGTATCTGTGTGTGGTATATGAGCATGTATCTCTGTGTGCAACATGAGCATGTATTTGTGTGTGTGCTACATGAGCATGTATCTGTGTGTGTGGTACATGAGCATGTATCTGTGTGTGTGGTACATGAGCATGTATCTCTGTGTGTGGTACATGAGCATGTATCTGTGTGTGTGCTACATGAGCATGTATCTGTGTGCGCGCTACATGAGCATGTATCTGTCTGTGTGCTACATGAGCATGTATCTGTGTGTGTGCTACGTGAGCATATATCTCTGTGTGCTACATGAGCATGTATCTGTGTGTGGTATATGAGCATGTATCTGTGTGTGCGCTACATGAGCATGTATCTGTGTGTGTGGTACATGAGCATATATCTCTGTGTGCAACATGAGCATGTATTTGTGTGTGTGCTACATGAGCATGTATCTGTGTGTGTGGTACGTGAGCATGTATCTGTGTGTGCGCTACATGAGCATGTATCTGTGTGTGTGCTACATGAGCATGTATCTGTGTGTGTGCTACGTGAGCATGTATCTGTGTGTGCTACATGAGCATGTATCTGTGTGTGTGCTACGTGAGCATGTATCTGTGTGTGTGCTACATGAGCACGTATCTGTGTGTGTCCTACATGAGCATGTATCTCTGTGTGGTACATGAGCATGTATTTGTGTGTGGTACATGAGCATGTATCAGTGTGTGTGGTACATGAGCATGTATCTGTGTGTGTGCTACATGAGCATGTATCTGTGTGTGTGGTGCATGAGCATGTATTTGTGTGCGTGGAACATGAGCATGTATCTCTGTGTGCTACATGATCATGTATCTGTGTGTGTGCTACATGAGCATGTATCTGTGTGTGTGCTACATGAGCATGTATCTCTGTGTGGTAATTGAGCATGTATCTGTGTGTGTGCTACATGAGCACGTATCTGTGTGTGTCCTACATGAGCATGTATCTCTGTGTGGTACATGAGCATGTATCTGTGTATGTGCTACATGAGCATGTATCTGTGTGTGTGCTACGTGAGCATGTATCTGTGTGTGGTACATGAGCATGTATCTGTATGTGTGGTACATGAGCATGTATCTGTGTATGTGCTACATGAGCATGTATCTGTGTGTGTGCTACATGAGCATGTATCTCTGTGTGTGGTACATGAGCTTGTATCTCTGTGTGTGCTACATGAGCATGTGTCTGTGTGTGCTACATGAGCATGTATCTGTTTGTGTGGGTGCTACATGAGCATGTATCTATGTGTGTGGTACATGAGCATGTATCTGTGTGTGTTGTACAAGAGCATATATCTGTGTGTGTGATACATGAGCATGTATCTGTGTGTGGTACATGAACATGTATCTGTGCGTGTGCTGCATGAGCATGCATCTGTGTATGTGGTACATGAGCATGTATTTGTGTGAGTGGTACATGAGCATGTATATCTGTGTGCTTAAAGAGCATGTATCTGTCTGTGTGCTACATGAGCATGTATCTATGTGTGGTCCATGAGCATGTATCTCTGTGTGCTACATGAGCATGTATCTGTGCGTGTGTGGTACATGAGCATGTATCTCTGTGTGGTACATGAGCATGTATCTGTGTGTGTGCTACGTGAGCATGTATCTGTGTGTGTGCTACATGAGCATGTATCTGTGCGTGTGTGGTACATCAGCATGTATCTCTGTGTGGTACATAAGCATGTATCTGTGTGTGTGCTACGTGAGCATGTATCTGTGTGTGTGCTACATGAGCATGTATCTGTGTGTGTGCTACATGAGCACGTATCTGTGTGTGTCCTACATGAGCATGTATCTCTGTGTGGTACATGAGCATGTATTTGTGTGTGGTACATGAGCATGTATCTGTGTGTGTGGTACATGAACATGTATCTGTGTGTGGTACATGAGCATGTATCTGTGTGTATGCTGCATGAGCATGTATCTGTGTGTGTGGTACATGAGCATGTATTTGTGTGCGTGGAACATGAGCATGTATCTCTGTGTGGTACATAAGCATGTATCTGTGTGTGTGCTACATGAGCATGTATCTGTGTGTGTGCTACGTGAGCATGTATCTGTGTGTGTGCTACATGAGCATGTATCTGTGCGTGTCTCCTACATGAGCATGTATCTCTGTGTGGTACATAAGCATGTATCTGTGTGTGTGCTACGTGAGCATGTATCTGTGTGTGTGCTACATGAGCATGTATCTGTGTGTGTGCTACATGAGCACGTATCTGTGTGTGTCTCCTACATGAGCATGTATCTCTGTGTGGTACATGAGCATGTATTTGTGTGTGGTACATGAGCATGTATCTGTGTGTGTGGTACATGAACATGTATCTGTGTGTGGTACATGAGCATGTATCTGCGTGTGTTCTACATGAGCATGTATCTGTGTGTGTGGTACATGAGCATGTATTTGTGTGCGTGGAACATGAGCATGTATCTCTGTGTGCTACATGAGCATGTGTCTGTGTGTGTGGTACATGAGCATGTATCTGTGCGTGAGCTCCATGAGCATGTATCTGTGTGTGTGCTACATGAGCATGTATCTGTGTGTGGTACATGAGCATGTATCTATGTGTGGTACATGAGCATGTATCTGTGTGTGTGCTACATGAGCTTGTATCTATGTGTGGTACATGAGCATGTATCCGTGTGTGTGCTACATGAGCATGTATCTATGTGTGGTACATGAGCATGTATCTGTGTGTGTGCTACATGAGCATGTATCTATGTGTGGTACATGAGCATGTATCTGTGTGTGGTACATGAGCATGTATCTATGTGTGGTACATGAGCATGTATCCGTGTGTGTGCTACATGAGCATGTATCTATGTGTGGTACATGAGCATGTATCTGTGTGTGGTACATGAGCATGTATCTATGTGTGGTACATGAGCATGTATCCGTGTGTGTGCTACATGAGCATGTATCTATGTGTGGTACATGAGCATGTATCTGTGTGTGTGCTACATGAGCATGTATCCATGTGTGGTACATGAGCATGTATCTGTGTGTGTGCTACATGAGCATGTATCTATGTGTGGTACATGAGCATGTATCTGTGTGTGTGCTACATGAGCATGTATCTGTGTGTGCTACATGAGCATGTATCTGTGTGTGTGCTACATGAGCATGTATCTGCATGTGCTACATGAGCATGTATCTCTGTGTGGTACATGAGCATGTATCTGCATGTGCTACATGAGCATGTATATCTGTGTGGTACATGAGGATGTATCTGTGTGTGTGGTACATGAGCATGTATCTGTGTATGTGCTACATGAGCATGTATTCGTGTGTGTGCTACATGAGCATGTATCTGTGTGTGGTACATGAGCATGTATCTCTGTGTGCTACATGAGCATGTATCTGTGCGTGTGTGGTACATGAGCATGTATCTCTGTGTGGTACATGAGCATGTATCTGTTTGTGTGCTACGTGAGCATGTATCTGTGTGGGTGCTACATGAGCATGTATCTATGTGTGGTCCATGAGCATGTATCTCTGTGTGGTACATGAGCATGTATCTGTGTGTGTGCTACATGAGCATGTATGTGTGCATATGCGGTACATGAGCATGTATCTCTGTGTGGTACATAAGCATGTATCTGTGTGTATGCTACATGAGCATGTATCTGTGTGTGTGCTACATGAGCACGTATCTGTGTGTGTCCTACATGAGCGTGTATCTCTGTGTGGTACATGAGCATGTATCTGTGTGAGTGGTACATGAGCATGTATCTGTGTGTGTGCTACATGAGCATGTATCTGCGTGTGCTACATGAGCATGTATCTGTGTCTGTGCTACATAAGCATGTACCTGTGTGTGGGGTACATGAGCATGTATCTGTGTGTGGTACATGAGCATGTATCTGCATGTGTGCTACGAGAGAATGTATCTCTGTGTGTGCTACAGGAGCATGTATCTGTGTGTGTGCTACATGAGCATGTATCTCTGTGTGTGGTACATGAGCATGTATCTGTGTGTGTGCTACATGAGCATGTATCTGTGTGCGCGCTACATGAGCATGTATCTGTGTATGTGGTTCATGAGCATGTATCTGTGTGTGTGTGGTATATGAGCATGTATCAGTGTGTGGTAAATGAGCATGTATCTGTGTGTGTGCAACTTGAGCATGTATCTGTGTGTGTGCTACATGAGCTTGTATCTCTGTGTGTGCTACATGAGCATGTATCTATGTGTGTGCTACATGAGCATGTGTCTGTGTGTGCTACATGAGCATGTATCTGTGTGTGTGGGTGCTACATGAGCATGTATCTATGTGTGTGGTACATGAGCATGTATCTGTGTGTGTTGTACAAGAGCATATATCTGTGTGTGTGATACATGAGCATGTATCTGTGTGTGGTACATGAACATGTATCTGTGCGTGTGCTGCATGAGCATGCATCTGTGTATGTGGTACATGAGCATGTATTTGTGTGAGTGGTACATGAGCTTGTATCTCTGTGTGCTTAAAGAGCATGTAGCTGTCTGTGTGCTACATGGGCATGTATCTATGTGTGGTCCATGAGCATGTATCTCTGTGTGGTACATGAGCATGTATCTCTGTGTGTGGTACATGAGCATGTATCTGTGTGTGTGCTACATGAGCATGTATCTGTGTGCGCGATACATGAGCATGTATCTGTCTGTGTGCTACATGAGCATATATCTGTGTGTGTGCTACATGAGCATGTACCTGTGTGTGTGGTACATGAGCATGTATCTGTGTGTGTGCAACATGAGCATGTATCTCTGTGTGTGCTACGTGAGCATGTATCTGTGTGTGTGCTACATGAGCATGTATCTCTGTGTGTGGTACATGAGCATGTATCTGTCTGTGTGCTACATGAGCATGTATCTATGTGTGGTCCATGAGCATGTATCTGTGCGTGTGTGGTACTTGAGCATGTATCTCTGTGTGGTACATGAGCATGTATCTCTGTGTGTGCTACGTGAGCATGTATCTGTGTGTGTGCTACATGAGCATGTATCTGTGCATATGTGGTACATGAGCATGTATCTCTGTGTGGTACATAAGCATGTATCTGTGTGTGTGCTACGTGAGCATGTATCTGTGTGTGTGGTACATGAGCATGTATCTGTGTGTGTGGTACATGAGTATGTATCTGTGTGTGTGGTACATGAGCATGTCTCTGTGTATGTGGTACATGAGCATGTATCTGTGTGTGTGCTACATGAGCATGTATCTGTGTGCGCGCTACATGAGCATGTATCTGTCTGTGTGCTAAATGAGCATGTATCTCTGTGTGGTACATGAGCATGTATCTGTGTGTGGTACATGAGCATGTATCTGTGTGTGTGGTACATGAGCATGTATCTGTGTGTGTGCTACATGAGCATGTATCTGTGTGTGTGCTACATAAGCATGTACATGTGTGTGGGGTACATGAGCATGTATCTGTGTGTGGTACATGAGCATGTATCTCTGTGTGGTACATGAGCATGTATCCGTGTGTGTGTGGTACATGAGCATGTATCAGTGTGTGGTAAATGAGCATGTATCTGTGTGTGTGGTACATGAGCATGTATCTGTGTGTGCTACATGAGCATGTATCTGTGTACGTGCTAAACGAGCATGTATCTGTGTGTGCTACATGACCATGTATCTGTGTGTGTGCTACATGAGCATGTATCTGTGTGTGTGATACTTGAGCATGTATCTGTGTGCTACATGAGCATGTATCTGTGTGTGTGCTACATGAGCATGTGTCTGTGTGTGCTACATGAGCATGTATCTGTGTGTGTGGGTGCTACATGAGCATATATCTGTGTGTGTGCTACATGAGCATGTATTTGTGTATGTGGTACATGAGCATGTATCTGTGTGTGTGGTACATGAGCATGTATCTGTGTGTGTGGTACATGAGCATGTATCTGTGTGTGTGCTACATGATCATGTATCTATGTGTGGTCCATGAGCATGTATCTCTGTGTGCTACATGAGCATGTATCTGTGCGTGTGTGGTACATGAGCATGTATATCTGTGTGGTACATGTACATGTATCTGTGCGTGTGCTGCATGAGCATGCATCTGTGTATGTGGTACATGAGCATGTATTTGTGTGAGTGGTACATGAGCATGTATCTCTGTGTGCTGAATGAGCATGTAGCTGTGTGTGTGCTACATGAACATGTATCTGTCTGTGTGCTACATAAGCATGTATCTATGTGTGGTCCATGAGCATGTATCTCTGTGTGGTACATGAGCATGTATCTGTGTGTGTGCTACGTGAGCATGTATCTGTGTGTGTGCTACATGAGCATGTATCTGTGCATATGTGGTACATGAGCATGTATCTCTGTGTGGTACATAAGCATGTATCTGTCTGTGTGCTACGTGAGCATGTATCTGTGTGTGTGCTACATGAGCATGTATCTGTGTGTGTCCTACATGAGCATGTATCTCTGTGTGGTTCATGAGCATGTATTTGTGTGTGGTACATGAGCATGTTTCAGTGTGTGTGGTACATGAGCATGTATCTGTGTGTGGTACATGAGCATGTATCTGTGTGTGTGCTGCATGAGCATGTATTTGTGTGCGTGGAACATGAGCATGTATCTCTGTGTGCTACATGATCATGTGTCTGTGTGTGTGGTACATGAGCATGTATCTGTGTGTGTGCTACATGAGCATGTATCTGTGCGGGCGCTCCATGAGCATGTATCTGTGTGTGTGCTACATGAGCATGTATCTGTATGTGTGCTGCATGAGCATGTATCTGTGTGTGGTATATGAGCATGTATCTCTGTGTGCAACATGAGCATGTATTTGTGTGTGTGCTACATGAGCATGTATCTGTGTGTGTGGTACATGAGCATGTATCTGTGTGTGTGGTACATGAGCATGTATCTCTGTGTGTGGTACATGAGCATGTATCTGTGTGTGTGCTACATGAGCATGTATCTGTGTGCGCGCTACATGAGCATGTATCTGTCTGTGTGCTACATGAGCATGTATCTGTGTGTGTGCTACGTGAGCATATATCTCTGTGTGCTACATGAGCATGTATCTGTGTGTGGTATATGAGCATGTATCTGTGTGTGCGCTACATGAGCATGTATCTGTGTGTGTGGTACATGAGCATATATCTCTGTGTGCAACATGAGCATGTATTTGTGTGTGTGCTACATGAGCATGTATCTGTGTGTGTGGTACGTGAGCATGTATCTGTGTGTGCGCTACATGAGCATGTATCTGTGTGTGTGCTACATGAGCATGTATCTGTGTGTGTGCTACGTGAGCATGTATCTGTGTGTGCTACATGAGCATGTATCTGTGTGTGTGCTACGTGAGCATGTATCTGTGTGTGTGCTACATGAGCACGTATCTGTGTGTGTCCTACATGAGCATGTATCTCTGTGTGGTACATGAGCATGTATTTGTGTGTGGTACATGAGCATGTATCAGTGTGTGTGGTACATGAGCATGTATCTGTGTGTGTGCTACATGAGCATGTATCTGTGTGTGTGGTGCATGAGCATGTATTTGTGTGCGTGGAACATGAGCATGTATCTCTGTGTGCTACATGATCATGTATCTGTGTGTGTGCTACATGAGCATGTATCTGTGTGTGTGCTACATGAGCATGTATCTCTGTGTGGTAATTGAGCATGTATCTGTGTGTGTGCTACATGAGCACGTATCTGTGTCTGTCCTACATGAGCATGTATCTCTGTGTGGTACATGAGCATGTATCTGTGTATGTGCTACATGAGCATGTATCTGTGTGTGTGCTACGTGAGCATGTATCTGTGTGTGGTACATGAGCATGTATCTGTATGTGTGGTACATGAGCATGTATCTGTGTATGTGCTACATGAGCATGTATCTGTGTGTGTGCTACATGAGCATGTATCTCTGTGTGTGGTACATGAGCTTGTATCTCTGTGTGTGCTACATGAGCATGTGTCTGTGTGTGCTACATGAGCATGTATCTGTTTGTGTGGGTGCTACATGAGCATGTATCTATGTGTGTGGTACATGAGCATGTATCTGTGTGTGTTGTACAAGAGCATATATCTGTGTGTGTGATACATGAGCATGTATCTGTGTGTGGTACATGAACATGTATCTGTGCGTGTGCTGCATGAGCATGCATCTGTGTATGTGGTACATGAGCATGTATTTGTGTGAGTGGTACATGAGCATGTATATCTGTGTGCTTAAAGAGCATGTATCTGTCTGTGTGCTACATGAGCATGTATCTATGTGTGGTCCATGAGCATGTATCTCTGTGTGCTACATGAGCATGTATCTGTGCGTGTGTGGTACATGAGCATGTATCTCTGTGTGGTACATGAGCATGTATCTGTGTGTGTGCTACGTGAGCATGTATCTGTGTGTGTGCTACATGAGCATGTATCTGTGCGTGTGTGGTACATCAGCATGTATCTCTGTGTGGTACATAAGCATGTATCTGTGTGTGTGCTACGTGAGCATGTATCTGTGTGTGTGCTACATGAGCATGTATCTGTGTGTGTGCTACATGAGCACGTATCTGTGTGTGTCCTACATGAGCATGTATCTCTGTGTGGTACATGAGCATGTATTTGTGTGTGGTACATGAGCATGTATCTGTGTGTGTGGTACATGAACATGTATCTGTGTGTGGTACATGAGCATGTATCTGTGTGTATGCTGCATGAGCATGTATCTGTGTGTGTGGTACATGAGCATGTATTTGTGTGCGTGGAACATGAGCATGTATCTCTGTGTGGTACATAAGCATGTATCTGTGTGTGTGCTACATGAGCATGTATCTGTGTGTGTGCTACGTGAGCATGTATCTGTGTGTGTGCTACATGAGCATGTATCTGTGCGTGTCTCCTACATGAGCATGTATCTCTGTGTGGTACATAAGCATGTATCTGTGTGTGTGCTACGTGAGCATGTATCTGTGTGTGTGCTACATGAGCATGTATCTGTGTGTGTGCTACATGAGCACGTATCTGTGTGTGTCTCCTACATGAGCATGTATCTCTGTGTGGTACATGAGCATGTATTTGTGTGTGGTACATGAGCATGTATCTGTGTGTGTGGTACATGAGCATGTATCTGTGTGTGTGGTACATGAGCATGTATTTGTGTGCGTGGAACATGAGCATGTATCTCTGTGTGCTACATGAGCATGTGTCTGTGTGTGTGGTACATGAGCATGTATCTGTGCGTGAGCTCCATGAGCATGTATCTGTGTGTGTGCTACATGAGCATGTATCTGTGTGTGGTACATGAGCATGTATCTATGTGTGGTACATGAGCATGTATCTGTGTGTGTGCTACATGAGCTTGTATCTATGTGTGGTACATGAGCATGTATCCGTGTGTGTGCTACATGAGCATGTATCTATGTGTGGTACATGAGCATGTATCTGTGTGTGTGCTACATGAGCATGTATCTATGTGTGGTACATGAGCATGTATCTGTGTGTGGTACATGAGCATGTATCTATGTGTGGTACATGAGCATGTATCCGTGTGTGTGCTACATGAGCATGTATCTATGTGTGGTACATGAGCATGTATCTGTGTGTGGTACATGAGCATGTATCTATGTGTGGTACATGAGCATGTATCCGTGTGTGTGCTACATGAGCATGTATCTATGTGTGGTACATGAGCATGTATCTGTGTGTGTGCTACATGAGCATGTATCCATGTGTGGTACATGAGCATGTATCTGTGTGTGTGCTACATGAGCATGTATCTATGTGTGGTACATGAGCATGTATCTGTGTGTGTGCTACATGAGCATGTATCTGTGTGTGCTACATGAGCATGTATCTGTGTGTGTGCTACATGAGCATGTATCTGCATGTGCTACATGAGCATGTATCTCTGTGTGGTACATGAGCATGTATCTGCATGTGCTACATGAGCATGTATATCTGTGTGGTACATGAGGATGTATCTGTGTGTGTGGTACATGAGCATGTATCTGTGTATGTGCTACATGAGCATGTATTCGTGTGTGTGCTACATGAGCATGTATCTGTGTGTGGTACATGAGCATGTATCTCTGTGTGCTACATGAGCATGTATCTGTGCGTGTGTGGTACATGAGCATGTATCTCTGTGTGGTACATGAGCATGTATCTGTTTGTGTGCTACGTGAGCATGTATCTGTGTGGGTGCTACATGAGCATGTATCTATGTGTGGTCCATGAGCATGTATCTCTGTGTGGTACATGAGCATGTATCTGTGTGTGTGCTACATGAGCATGTATGTGTGCATATGCGGTACATGAGCATGTATCTCTGTGTGGTACATAAGCATGTATCTGTGTGTATGCTACATGAGCATGTATCTGTGTGTGTGCTACATGAGCACGTATCTGTGTGTGTCCTACATGAGCGTGTATCTCTGTGTGGTACATGAGCATGTATCTGTGTGAGTGGTACATGAGCATGTATCTGTGTGTGTGCTACATGAGCATGTATCTGCGTGTGCTACATGAGCATGTATCTGTGTCTGTGCTACATAAGCATGTACCTGTGTGTGGGGTACATGAGCATGTATCTGTGTGTGGTACATGAGCATGTATCTGCATGTGTGCTACGAGAGAATGTATCTCTGTGTGTGCTACAGGAGCATGTATCTGTGTGTGTGCTACATGAGCATGTATCTCTGTGTGTGGTACATGAGCATGTATCTGTGTGTGTGCTACATGAGCATGTATCTGTGTGCGCGCTACATGAGCATGTATCTGTGTATGTGGTTCATGAGCATGTATCTGTGTGTGTGTGGTATATGAGCATGTATCAGTGTGTGGTAAATGAGCATGTATCTGTGTGTGTGCAACTTGAGCATGTATCTGTGTGTGTGCTACATGAGCTTGTATCTCTGTGTGTGCTACATGAGCATGTATCTATGTGTGTGCTACATGAGCATGTGTCTGTGTGTGCTACATGAGCATGTATCTGTGTGTGTGGGTGCTACATGAGCATGTATCTATGTGTGTGGTACATGAGCATGTATCTGTGTGTGTTGTACAAGAGCATATATCTGTGTGTGTGATACATGAGCATGTATCTGTGTGTGGTACATGAACATGTATCTGTGCGTGTGCTGCATGAGCATGCATCTGTGTATGTGGTACATGAGCATGTATTTGTGTGAGTGGTACATGAGCTTGTATCTCTGTGTGCTTAAAGAGCATGTAGCTGTCTGTGTGCTACATGGGCATGTATCTATGTGTGGTCCATGAGCATGTATCTCTGTGTGGTACATGAGCATGTATCTGTGCGTGTGTGGGACATGAGCATGTATCTCTGTGTGGTACATGAGCATGTATCTGTGTGTGTGCTACGTGAGCATGTATCTGTGTGTGTGCTACATGAGCATGTATCTGTGCGTGTGTGGTACATGAGCATGTATCTCTGTGTGGTACATAAGCATGTATCTGTGTGTGTGCTACATGAGCATGTATCTGTGTGTGTGCTACATGAGCATGTATCTGTGTGTGTGCTACATGAGCACGTATCTGTGTGTGTCCTACATGAGCATGTATCTCTGTGTGGTACGTGAGCATGTATTTGTGTGTGGTACATGAGCATGTATCTGTGTGTGTGGTACATGAACATGTATCTGTGTGTGGTACATGAGCATGTATCTGTGTGTGTGGTACATGAGCATGTATCTGTGTGTGTGGTACATGAGCGTGTATTTGTGTTCATGGAACATGAGCATGTATCTCTGTGTGCTACATGAGCATGTGTCGGTGTGTGTGGTACATGAGCATGTATCTGTGTGTGCTAAATGAGCATGTATCTGTGTGTGGTACATGAGCATGTATCTATGTGTGGTACATGAGCATGTATCTGTGTGTGTGCTACATGAGCATGCATCTATGTGTGGTACATGAGCATGTATCTGTGTGTGTGCTACATGAGCATGTATCTATGTGTGGTACATGAGCATGTATCTGTGTGTGTGCTACAGGAGCATGTATCTATGTGTGGTACATGAGCAAGTATCTGTGTGTGTGCTACATGAGCATGTATCTATGTGTGGTACATGAGCATGTATCTGTGTGTGTGCTACATGAGCATGTATCTGTATGTGCTACATGAGCATGTATCTGTGTGTGTCCTACATGAGCATGTATCTGTGTGTGGTACATGAGCATGTATCTGTTTGTGGTACATGAGCATGTATCTGTGTGTGTGGTACATGAGCATGTATCTGTGCGTGCGCTCCATGAGCATGTATTTGTGTGTGTGCTACACGAGCATGTATCTGTGTGTGTGCTACAAGAGCATGTATCTGCATGTGCTACATGAGCATGTATCTGTGTGTGTGCTACATGAGCATGTATCTGTGTGTGGGGTACATGAGCATGTATCTGTGTGTATGCTACGAGAGCATCTATCTCTGTGTGCTACATGAGCATGTGTCTGTGTCTGTGCTACAAGAGCATGTATCTGTGTGTGTGGTACATGAGCATGTATCTGTGTGTGTGCTACATGAGCATGTATCTGTGTGTGTGCTACATGAGCATGTATCTGTGTGTGTGCTACATGAGCATGTATCTGTGTGTGTGCTACTTGAGACTGTATCTATGTGTGCTACATGAGCATGTATCTGTGTGTGTGCTACATGAGCATGTATCTGTGTGTATGCTACATGAGCATGTATCTGTGTATGTGGTACATGAGCATGTATCTGTGTATGTGCTACATGAGCATGTATCTGTGTGTGTGCTACATGAGCATGTATCTCTGTGTGCTACATGAGCATGTATCTATGTGTGCTACACGAGCATGTATCTGTGTGTGCTACATGAGCATGTATCTGTCTGTGTGGTACATGAGCATGTATCTGTCTATGTGGTACATGTGCACGTATCTGTGTATGTGCTACATGAGCATGTATCTGTGTAGGTGGTACATGAGCATGTACCTGTGTGTGTGCTACATGAGCATGTATCTATGTGTGGTACATGAGCATGTATCTGTGTGTGGTACATGAGCATGTATCTGTGTGTGTGCTACATGAGCATGTATCTGTGTGTGTGCAACATGAGGATGTATCTCTGTGTGTGGTACATGAGCATGTATCTGTGTGTGTGCAACATGAGCATGTATCTCTGGGTGGTCCATGAGCATATATCTGTGTGTGCTACATGAGCATGTATCTGTGTGTGTGCTACATGAGCACGTATCTGTGCGTGTGTGGTACATGAGCATGTATCTCTGTGTGGTACATGAGCATGTATCTCTGTGTGTGCTACGTGAGCATGTATCTCTGTGTGTGCTACAGTAGCACGTATCTGTGTGTGTGCTACATGACTATGTATCTGTGTGTGTGGTACATGACCATGTATCTGTGCGTGTGTGGTACTTGAGCATGTATCTGTGTGTGCTACATGAGCTTGTATCTCTGTGCTACATGAGCATGTATCTGTGTGCGTGCTAAATGAGCATGTATCTGTGTGTGCGCTTCATGAGGATGTATCTGTGTGTTTGCTACATGAGCATGTATCTCTGTGTGGTACATGAGCCTGTATCTGTGTGTGTGCTACATGAACATGTATCTGTGTGTGCTACATGAGCATGTATGTGTGTGTGTGGGTGCTACATGAGCATGTATCTGTGTGTGTGGTACATGAGCATGTATCTATGTGTGTGATACACGAGCATGTATCTCTGGGCGTGCTACATGAGCATGTATCTGTGTGTGTGGTACATGAGCATGTATCTATGTGTGTGATACATGAGCATGTATCTCTGGGCGTGCTACATGAGCATGTATCTGTGTGTGGTACATGAACATGTATCTGTGCGTGTGCTACATGAGCATGTATCTGCGTGTGCTATATGAGCATGTATCTGTGTGGGTGCCACATGAGCATGTATCTCTGTGTGGTACATGAGCATGTATCTCTGTGTGTGCTACATGAGCATGTATCTGTGTGTGTGCTACATGAGCATGTATCTGTGTGTGTGCTACATGAGCACGTATCTGTGTGTGTCCTACATGAGCATGTATCTCTGTGTGGTACGTGAGCATGTATTTGTGTGTGGTACATGAGCATGTATCTGTGTGTGTGGTACATGAACATGTATCTGTGTGTGGTACATGAGCATGTATCTGTGTGTGTGGTACATGAGCATGTATCTGTGTGTGTGGTACATGAGCGTGTATTTGTGTTCATGGAACATGAGCATGTATCTCTGTGTGCTACATGAGCATGTGTCGGTGTGTGTGGTACATGAGCATGTATCTGTGTGTGCTAAATGAGCATGTATCTGTGTGTGGTACATGAGCATGTATCTATGTGTGGTACATGAGCATGTATCTGTGTGTGTGCTACATGAGCATGCATCTATGTGTGGTACATGATCATGTATCTGTGTGTGTGCTACATGAGCATGTATCTATGTGTGGTACATGAGCATGTATCTGTGTGTGTGCTACAGGAGCATGTATCTATGTGTGGTACATGAGCAAGTATCTGTGTGTGTGCTACATGAGCATGTATCTATGTGTGGTACATGAGCATGTATCTGTGTGTGTGCTACATGAGCATGTATCTGTATGTGCTACATGAGCATGTATCTGTGTGTGTCCTACATGAGCATGTATCTGTGTGTGGTACATGAGCATGTATCTGTTTGTGGTACATGAGCATGTATCTGTGTGTGTGGTACATGAGCATGTATCTGTGCGTGCGCTCCATGAGCATGTATTTGTGTGTGTGCTACACGAGCATGTATCTGTGTGTGTGCTACAAGAGCATGTATCTGCATGTGCTACATGAGCATGTATCTGTGTGTGTGCTACATGAGCATGTATCTGTGTGTGGGGTACATGAGCATGTATCTGTGTGTATGCTACGAGAGCATCTATCTCTGTGTGCTACATGAGCATGTGTCTGTGTCTGTGCTACAAGAGCATGTATCTGTGTGTGTGGTACATGAGCATGTATCTGTGTGCGCACTACATGAGCATGTATCTGTGTGTGTGCTACATGAGCATGTATCTGTGTGTGTGCTACATGAGCATGTATCTGTGTGTGTGCTACTTGAGACTGTATCTATGTGTGCTACATGAGCATGTATCTGTGTGTGTGCTACATGAGCATGTATCTGTGTGTATGCTACATGAGCATGTATCTGTGTATGTGGTACATGAGCATGTATCTGTGTATGTGCTACATGAGCATGTATCTGTGTGTGTGCTACATGAGCATGTATCTCTGTGTGCTACATGAGCATGTATCTATGTGTGCTACACGAGCATGTATCTGTGTGTGCTACATGAGCATGTATCTGTCTGTGTGGTACATGAGCATGTATCTGTCTATGTGGTACATGTGCACGTTTCTGTGTGTGTGCTAAATGAGCATGTATCTGTGTGTGTGCTACATGAGCATGTATCTGTGTAGGTGGTACATGAGCATGTACCTGTGTGTGTGCTACATGAGCATGTATCTATGTGTGGTACATGAGCATGTATCTGTGTGTGGTACATGAGCATGTATCTGTGTGTGTGCTACATGAGCATGTATCTGTGTGTGTGCAACATGAGCATGTATCTCTGTGTGTGGTACATGAGCATGTATCTGTGTGTGTGCAACATGAGCATGTATCTCTGGGTGGTCCATGAGCATATATCTGTGTGTGCTACATGAGCATGTATCTGTGTGTGTGCTACATGAGCACGTATCTGTGCGTGTGTGGTACATGAGCATGTATCTCTGTGTGCTACATGAGCATGTATCTCTGTGTGTGCTACGTGAGCATGTATCTCTGTGTGTGCTACAGTAGCACGTATCTGTGTGTGTGCTACATGACTATGTATCTGTGTGTGTGGTACATGACCATGTATCTGTGCGTGTGTGGTACTTGAGCATGTATCTGTGTGTGCTACATGAGCTTGTATCTCTGTGCTACATGAGCATGTATCTGTGTGCGTGCTAAATGAGCATGTATCTGTGTGTGCGCTTCATGAGGATGTATCTGTGTGTTTGCTACATGAGCATGTATCTCTGTGTGGTACATGAGCCTGTATCTGTGTGTGTGCTACATGAACATGTATCTGTGTGTGCTACATGAGCATGTATGTGTGTGTGTGGGTGCTACATGAGCATGTATCTGTGTGTGTGGTACATGAGCATGTATCTATGTGTGTGATACACGAGCATGTATCTCTGGGCGTGCTACATGAGCATGTATCTGTGTGTGTGGTACATGAGCATGTATCTATGTGTGTGATACATGAGCATGTATCTCTGGGCGTGCTACATGAGCATGTATCTGTGTGTGGTACATGAACATGTATCTGTGCGTGTGCTACATGAGCATGTATCTGCGTGTGCTATATGAGCATGTATCTGTGTGGGTGCCACATGAGCATGTATCTCTGTGTGGTACATGAGCATGTATCTCTGTGTGGTACATGAGCATGTATCTCTGTTTGCTACATGAGCATGTATCTGTGTGTGTGGTACATGAACATGTATCTGTGTGTGTGGTACATGAGCATGTATCTCTGTGTGCTACGTGAGCATGTATCTGTGTGTGCTACATGAGCATATATCTGTGTGTGTGCTACATGAGCATGTATTTATGTGTGTGCTACAAGAGCATGTATCTGTGTGTGGTACATGAACATGTATCTGTGCGTGTGCTACATGAGCATGTATCAGTGTGTGTGGTACATGAGCATGTATCTCTGTGTGCTACATGAGCATGTATCTGTATATGTGGTTCATGAGCATGTATCTGTGTGTATACTACATGATCATGTATCTGTGTGTGTGCTACATGAGCATGTATCTGCGTGTGTGGTACATGAGCATGTATTTGTGTGAGTGTAACATGAGCATGTATCTCTGTGTGGTACATAAGCATGTATCTGTGTGTGTGCTACATGAGCATGTATCTGTGTGTGTGCTACATGAGCATATATCTGTGCATGTGTGGTACATGAGCATATATCTCTGTGTGGTACATAAGCATGTATCTGTGTGTGTGCTACAAGAGCATGTATCTGTGTGTGTGCTACATGAGCATGTATCTGTGCATATGTGGTACATGAGCATGTATCTCTGTGTGGTACATAAGCATGTATCTGTGTGTGTGCTACATGAGCATGTATCTGTGTGTGTGCTACATGAGCATGTATCTGTGCATATGTGGTACATGAGCATGTATCTCTGTGTGGTACATAAGCATGTATCTGTGTGTGTGCTACAAGAGCATGTATCTCTGTGTGTTGTACATGAGCTTGTATCGGTGTGTGTGGTACATGAGCATGTATCTCTGTGTGGTACATGAGCATGTATTTGTGTGAGTGGTACATGAGCATGTATCTGTGTGTGTGGTACATGAGCATGTATCTGTGTGTGTGCTACACGAGCATGTATCTATGTGTGGTCCATGAGCATGTATCTCTGTGTGGTACATGAGCATGTATCTGTGCGTGTGTGGTACATGAGCATGTCTCTCTGTGTGGTACATGAGCATGTATCTGTGTGTGTGCTACGTGAGCATGTATCTGTGTGTGTGCTACATGAGCATGCATCTGTGCATATGTGGTACATGAGCATGTATCTCTGTGTGGTACATAAGCATGTATCTGTGTGTGTGCTACGTGAGCATGTATCTGTGTGTGTGCTACATGAACATTTAACTGTGTGTGTGCTACATGAGCACGTATCTGTGTGTGTCCTACATGAGCATGTATCTCTGTGTGGTACATGAGCATGTATCTGTGTGTGGTACATGAGCATGTATCTGTGTGTGGTACATGAGCATGTATCTGTGCGTGCGCTCCATGAGCATGTATCTGTGTGTGTGCTACATGAGCATGTGTCTGTGTGTGTGCAACATGAGCATGTATCTCTGTGTGTGCTGCATGAGCATGTATCCGTGTGTGTGCTACATGAGCACGTATCTGTGTGTGTCCTACATGAGCATGTATCTCTGTGTGGTACATGAGCATGTATCTGTGTGTGTTGTACATGAGCATGTATCTGTGTGACGTACATGAGCATGTATCTGTTTGTGTGCTACATGAGCATGTATCCGTGTGTGTGGTACATGAGCATGTATTTGTGTGAGTGGAACATGAGCATGTATCTCTGTGTGGCACATAAGCATGTATCTGTGTGTGTGCTACATGAGCATGTATCTGTGTGTGTGCTACATGAGCATGTATCTGCGCATATGTGGTACATGAGCATGTATCTCTGTGTGGTACATAAGCATGTATCTGTGTGTGTGCTACATGAGCATGTATCTGTGTGTGTGGGTGCTACATGAGCATGTATCTATGTGTATGGTACATGAGCATGAATCTGTGTGTGTTGTACAAGAGCATATATCTGTGTGTGTGATACATGAGCATGTATCTGTGTGTGGTACATGAACATGTATCTGTGCGTGTGCTGCATGAGCATGCATCTGTGTATGTGGTACATGAGCATGTATTTGTGTGAGTGGTACATGAGCATGTATCTCTGTGTGCTTAAAGAGCATGTAGCTGTCTGTGTGCTACATGGGCATGTATCTATGTGTGGTCCATGAGCATGTATCTCTGTGTGGTACATGAGCATGTATCTGTGCGTGTGTGGTACATGAGCATGTATCTCTGTGTGGTACATGAGCATGTATCTGTGTGTGTGCTACGTGAGCATGTATCTGTGTGTGTGCTACATGAGCATGTATCTGTGCGTGTGTGGTACATGAGCATGTATCTCTGTGTGGTACATAAGCATGTATCTGTGTGTGTGCTACGTGAGCATGTATCTGTGTGTGTGCTACATGAGCATGTATCTGTGTGTGTGCTACATGAGCACGTATCTGTGTGTGTCCTACATGAGCATGTATCTCTGTGTGGTACATGAGCATGTATTTGTGTGTGGTACATGAGCATGTATCTGTGTGTGTGGTACATGAACATGTATCTGTGTGTGGTACATGAGCATGTATCTGTGTGTGTGCTACATGAGCATGTATCTGTGTGTGTGGTACATGAGCATGTATTTGTGTGCGTGGAAAATGAGCATGTATCTCTGTGTGCTACATGAGCATGTGTCTGTGTGTGTGGTACATGAGCATGTATCTGTGTGTGGTACATGAGCATGTATCTATGTGTGGTACATGAGCATGTGTCTGTGTGTGTGGTACATGAGCATGTATCTGTGTGTGGTACATGAGCATGTATCTAGTGTGCTACATGAGCATGTGTCTGTGTGTGTGGTACATGAGCATGTATCTCTGTGTGGTACATGAGCATGTATCTGTGTGTGTGCTACATGAGCATGCATCTATGTGTGGTACATGAGCATGTATCTGTGTGTGTGCTAGATGAGCATGTATCTATGTGTGGTACATGAGCATGTATCTGTGTGTGTGCTACATGAGCATGTATCTATGTGTGGTACATGAGCAAGTATCTGTGTGTGTGCTACATGAGCATGTATCTATGTGTGGTACATGAGCATGTATCTGTGTGTGTGCTACATGAGCATGCATCTGTATGTGCTACATGAGCATGTATCTGTGTGTGTCCTACATGAGCATGTATCTCTGTGTGGTACATGAGCATGTATCTGTGTGTGGTACATGAGCATGTATCTGTGTGTGTGGTACATGAGCATGTATCTGTGTGTGGTACATGAGCATGTATCTGTGTGTGTGGTACATGAGCATGTATCTGTGCGGGCGCTCCATGAGCATGTATTTGTGTGTGTGCTACATGAGCATGTATCTGTGTGTGTGCTACAAGAGCATGTATCTGTGTGTGTGCTACATGAGCATGTATCTGCATGTGCTACATGAGCATGTATCTGTGTGTGTGCTACATGAGCATGTATCTGTGTCTGTGCTACATGAGCATGTATCTGTGTTGTGGTTCATGAGCATGTGTCTGTGTCTGTGCTACATGAGCATGTATCTGTGTGTGTGCTACATGAGCATGTATCTGTGTGTGTGCTACATGAGCATGTGTCTGTGTCTGTGCTACATGAGCATGTATCTGTGTGTGTGCTACATGAGCATGTATCTGTGTATGTGCTACATGAGCATGTATCTGTGTTGTGGTTCATGAGCATGTGTCTGTGTCTGTGCTACATGAGCATGTATCTGTGTGTGTGCTACATGAGCATGTATCTGTGTGTGTGCTACATGAGCATGTATCTGTGTTGTGGTTCATGAGCATGTGTCTGTGTCTGTGCTACATGAGCATGTATCTCTGTGTGTGCTACATGAGCATGTGTCTGTGTCTGTGCTACATGAGCATGTATCTGTGTGTGTGCTACATGAGCATGTATCTGTGTGTGTGCTACATGAGCATGTATCTGTGTTGTGGTTCATGAGCATGTATCTCTGTGTGCTACTTGAGCATGTATCTGTGTGTGTGCTACTTGAGAATGTATCTATGTGTGCTACATGAGCATGTATCTGTGTGTGTGCTACATGAGCATGTATCTGTGTGTATGCTACATGAGCATGTATCTGTGTATGTGGTACATGAGCATGTATCTGTGTATGTGCTACATGAGCATGTATCTGTGTGTGTGCTACATGAGCATGTATCTCTGTGTGCTACATGAACACGTATCTGTGTGCGTGCTACATGAGCATGTATCTATGTGTGCTACACGAGCATGTATCTGTGTGTGCTACACGAGCATGTATCTGTGTGTGCTACATGAGCATGTATCTGTGTGTATGCTACATGAGCATGTATCTGTGTATGTGGTACATGAGCATGTATCTGTGTATGTGGTACATGAGCATGTATCTGTGTATGTGGTACATGAGCATGTATCTGTGTATGTGCTACATGAACACGTATCTGTGTGCGTGCTACATGAGCATGTATCTATGTGTGCTGCACGAGCATGTATCTGTGTGTGCTACATGAGCATGTATCTGTGTGTGTGCTACATGAGCATGTATCTGTGTGTGTGCTACATGAGCACGTATCTGTGTGTGTCCTACATGAGCATGTATCTCTGTGTGGTACATGAGCATGTATCTGTGTGTGGTACATGAGCATATATCTGTGTGTGGTACATGAGCATGTATCTGTGCGTGCGCTCCATGAGCATGTATCTGTGTGTGTGCTACATGAGCATGTGTCTGTGTGTGTGCAACATGAGCATGTATCTCTGTGTGTGCTGCATGAGCATGTATCTGTGTGTGTCCTACATGAGCATGTATCTCTGTGTGGTACATGAGCATGTATCTGTGTGTGTTGTACATGAGCATGTATCTGTGTGACGTACATGAGCATGTATCTGTGTGTGTGCTACATGAGCATTTATCCGTGTGTGTGGTACATGAGCATGTATCTGTGTGTGTGCTACATGAGCATGTATCTGTGTGTGTGCTACATGAGCATGTATCTGTGTGTGTGCTACATGAGCATGTATCTGTGCGTGTGTGGTACATGAGCATGTATCCCTGTGTGGTACATAAGCATGTATCTGTGTGTGTGCTACGTGAGCATGTATCTGTGTGTGTGCTACATGAGCATGTATCTGTGTGTGTGCTACATGAGCACGTATCTGTGTGTGTCCTACATGAGCATGTATCTCTGTGTGGTACATGAGCATGTATTTGTGTGTGGTACATGAGCATGTATCTGTGTGTGTGGTACATGAACATGTATCTGTGTGTGGTACATGAGCATGTATCTGTGTGTGTGCTACATGAGCATGTATCTGTGTGTGTGGTACATGAGCATGTATTTGTGTGCGTGGAAAATGAGCATGTATCTCTGTGTGCTACATGAGCATGTGTCTGTGTGTGTGGTACATGAGCATGTATCTGTGCGTGCGCTCCATGAGGATGTATCTGTGTGTGTGCTAAATGAGCATGTATCTGTGTGTGGTACATGAGCATGTATCTATGTGTGGTACATGAGCATGTATCTGTGTGTGTGCTACATGAGCATGCATCTATGTGTGGTACATGAGCATGTATCTGTGTGTGTGCTAGATGAGCATGTATCTATGTGTGGTACATGAGCATGTATCTGTGTGTGTGCTACATGAGCATGTATCTATGTGTGGTACATGAGCAAGTATCTGTGTGTGTGCTACATGAGCATGTATCTATGTGTGGTACATGAGCATGTATCTGTGTGTGTCCTACATGAGCATGTATCTCTGTGTGGTACATGAGCATGTATCTGTGTGTGGTACATGAGCATGTATCTGTGTGTGTGGTACATGAGCATGTATCTGTGTGTGGTACATGAGCATGTATCTGTGTGTGTGGTACATGAGCATGTATCTGTGCGGGCGCTCCATGAGCATGTATTTGTGCGTGTGCTACATGAGCATGTATCTGTGTGTGTGCTACAAGAGCATGTATCTGTGTGTGTGCTACATGAGCATGTATCTGCATGTGCTACATGAGCATGTATCTGTGTGTGTGCTACATGAGCATGTATCTGTGTGTGTGCTACATGAGCATGTATCTGTGTGTGGGGTACATGAGCATGTATCTGTGTGTATGCTACGAGAGCATCTATCTCTGTGTGCTACATGAGCATGTATCTATGTGTGCTACATGAACATGTATCTGTGTGTGTGGTACATGAGCATGTATCTGTGTGCGCACTACATGAGCATGTATCTGTGTGTGTGCTACATGAGCATGTATCTGTGTGTGTGCTACATGAGCATGTATCTGTGTTGTGGTTCATGAGCATGTATCTGTGTGTGCGACATGAGCATGTATCTGTGTGTGTGCTACATGAGCATGTATCTCTGTGTGCTACTTGAGCATGTATCTGTGTGTGTGCTACTTGAGAATGTATCTATGTGTGCTACATGAGCATGTATCTGTGTGTGTGCTACATGAGCATGTATCTGTGTGTATGCTACATGAGCATGTATCTGTGTATGTGCTACATGAGCATGTATCTGTGTGTGTGCTACATGAGCATGTATCTCTGTGTGCTACATGAGCATGTATCTATGTGTGCTACACGAGCATGTATCTGTGTGTGCTACATGAGCATGTATCTGTGTGTGTGCTACATGAGCATGTATCTGTGTGTGTGCTACATGAGCATGTATCTGTCTGTGTGGTACATGAGCATGTATCTGTATGTGTGCTACATGAGCATGTATCTGTCTATGTGGTACATGTGCACGTATCTGTGTGTGTGCTACATGAGCATGTATCTACGTGTGGTACATGAGCATGTATCTGTGTGTGGTACATGAGCATGTATCTGTGTGTGTGCTACATGAGCATGTATCTGTGTAGGTGGTACATGAGCATGTACCTGTGTGTGTGCTACATGAGCATGTATCTATGTGTGGTACATGAGCATGTATCTGTGTGTGGTACATGAGCATGTATCTGTGTGTGTGCTACATGAGCATGTATCTGTGTGTGTGCTACATGAGCATGTATCTGTGTGTGTGCAACATGAGCATGTATCTCTGTGTGTGGTACATGAGCATGTATCTGTGTGTGTGCTACATGAGCATGTATCTGTCTGTGTGGTACATGAGCATGTATCTGTATGTGTGCTACATGAGCATGTATCTGTCTATGTGGTACATGTGCACGTATCTGTGTGTGTGCTAAATGAGCATGTATCTGTGTGTGTGCTACATGAGCATGTATCTGTGTGTGTGCAACATGAGCATGTATCTCTGGGTGGTCCATGAGCATGTATCTGTGTGTGCTACATGAGCATGTATCTGTGTGTGTGCTACATGAGCACGTATCTGTGCGTGTGTGGTACTTGAGCATGTATCTCTGTGTGGTACATGAGCATGTATCTCTGTGTGTGCTACGTGAGCATGTATCTCTGTGTGTGCTACAGGAGCATGTATCTGTGTGTGTGCTACATGACTATGTATCTCTGTGTGTGGTACATGACCATGTATCTGTGTGTGCTACATGAGCATGTATCTGTGTGCGCGCTACATGAGCATGTATCTGTGTGTGTGGTACATGAGCATTTATGTGTGTGTGTGTTACATGAGCATGTATCAATGTGTGTGATACATGAGCATGTATCTCTGGGCGTGCTACATGAGCATGTATCTGTGTGTGGTACATGAACATGTATCTGTGCGTGTGCTACATGAGCATGTATCTGCGTGTGCTATTTTAGCATGTATCTGTGTGGGTGCCACATGAGCATGTATCTCTGTGTGGTACATGAGCATGTATCTCTGTGTGGTACATGAGCATGTATCTCTGTTTGCTACATGAGCATGTATCTGTGTGTGTGGTACATGAACATGTATCTGTGTGTGTGGTACATGAGCATGTATCTCTGTGTGCTACGTGAGCATGTATCTGTGTGTGCTACATGTGCATATATCTGTGTGTGTGCTACATGAGCCTGTATTTGTGTGTGTGCTACAAGAGCATATATCTGTGTGTGGTACATGAACATGTATCTGTGCGTGTGCTACATGAGCATGTATCAGTGTGTGTGGTACATGAGCATGTATCTCTGTGTGCTACATGAGCATGTATCTGTATATGTGGTTCATGAGCATGTATCTGTGTGTATACTACGTGATCATGTATCTGTGTGTGTGCTACATGAGCATGTATCTGCGTGTGTGGTACATGAGCATGTATTTGTGTGAGTGGAACATGAGCATGTATCTCTGTGTGGTACATAAGCATGTATCTGTGTGTGTGCTACATGAGCATGTATCTGTGTGTGTGCTACATGAGCATATATCTGTGCATATGTGGTACATGAGCATGTATCTCTGTGTGGTACATAAGCATGTATCTGTGTGTGTGCTACAAGAGCATGTATCTGTGTGTGTGCTACATGAGCATGTATCTGTGCATATGTGGTACATGAGCATGTATCTCTGTGTGGTACATAAGCATGTATCTGTGTGTGTGCTACATGAGCATGTATCTGTGTGTGTGCTACATGAGCATGTATCTGTGCATATGTGGTACATGAGCATGTATCTCTGTGTGGTACATAAGCATGTATCTGTGTGTGTGCTACAAGAGCATGTATCTCTGTGTGTGCTACATGAGCATGTATCTGTGTGTGTGGTACATGAGCATGTATCTGTGTGTGTGCTACACGAGCATGTATCTATGTGTGGTCCATGAGCATGTATCTCTGTGTGCTACATGAGCATGTATCTGTGCGTGTGTGGTACATGAGCATGTATCTCTGTGTGGTACATGAGCATGTATCTGTGTGTGTGCTACGTGAGCATGTATCTGTGTGTGTGCTACATGAGCATTTAACTGTGTGTGTGCTACATGAGCACGTATCTGTGTGTGTCCTACATGAGCATGTATCTCTGTGTGGTACATGAGCATGTATCTGTGTGTGGTACATGAGCATGTATCTGTGTGTGGTACATGAGCATGTATCTGTGCATGCGCTCCATGAGCATGTATCTGTGTGTGTGCTACATGAGCATGTATCTGTGTGTGTGCTACATGAGCACGTATCTGTGTGTGTCCTACATGAGCATGTATCTCTGTGTGGTACATGAGCATGTATCTGTGTGTGTGGTACATGAGCATGTATCTGTGTGACGTACATGAGCATGTATCTGTGTGTGTGCTACATGAGCATGTATCCGTGTGTGTGGTACATGAGCATGTATTTGTGTGAGTGGAACATGAGCATGTATCTCTGTGTGGTACATAAGCATGTATCTGTGTGTGTGCTACATGAGCATGTATCTGTGTGTGTGCTACATGAGCACGTATCTGTGTGTGGTACATGAGCATGTATCTGTGTGTGTGGTACATGAGCATGTATCTGTGTGTGTGGTACATGAGCATGTATCTGTGTGTGTGGTACATGAGCATGTATCTGTGTGTGGTACATGAGCATGTATCTGTGTGTGGTACATGAGCATGTATCTGTGTGTGTGGTACATGAGCATGTATCTGTGTGTGTGGTACATGAGCATGTATCTGTGTGTGTGGTACATGAGCATGTATCTGTGTGTGGTACATGAGCATGTATCTGTGTGTGTGGTACATGAGCATGTATCTGTGTGTGTGGTACATGAGCATGTATCTGTGTGTGTGGTACATGAGCATGTATCTGTGTGTGGTACATGAGCATGTATCTGTGTGTGTGGTACATGAGCATGTATCTGTGTGTGTGGTGCATGAGCATGTATCTGTCTGTGTGCTACGTGAGCATGTATCTGTGTGTGTGGTACATGAGCATGTATCTGTGTGTGGTACATGAGCATGTATTTGTGTGTGTGCTACATGAGCATGTATCTGTGTGTGTGCTACGTGAGCATGTATCTGTGTGTGTGGTACATGAGCGTGTATCTGTGTGTGTGCTACATGAGCATGTATCTGTGTGTTTGCTACATGAGCATGTATCTGTGTGTGTGCTACATGAGCGTGTATCTGTGTGTGTGCTACATGAGCATGTCTCTGTGGGTGCGCTCCATGTGCATGTATCTGTGTGTGCGCTACATGAGCATGTATCTGCGTGTGCTACATGAGCATGTATCTGTGTGTGTGCTACATGAGCATGTATCTGTGTGTGGGGTACATGAGCATGTATCTGTGTGTGGTACATGAGCATGTATCTGTGTGTGTGCTACGAGAGCATGTATCTCTGTGTGTGCTACAGGAGGATGTATCTGTGTGTGTGCTACATGACCATGTATCTGTGTGTGTGCTACATGAGCATGTATCTGCGTGTGCTACATGAGCATGTATCTGTGTGTGTGCTACATGAGCATGTATCTGTGTGCACGCTACATGAGCATGTGTCTGTGTGTGTGCTACTTGAGCATGTATCTGTGTGTGTGCTACTTGAGAATGTATCTATGTGTGCTACATGAGCATGTGTCTGTATGTGTTCTACATGCGCATGTATCTGTGTATGCTACATCAGCATGTATCTGTGTATGTGGTACATGAGCATGTATCTCTGTGAGCAACATGAGCATGTATTTGTGTGTGTGCTACATGAGCATGTATCTGTGTGTGTGCTACGTGAGCATATATCTCTGTGTGCTACATGAGCATGTATCTGTGTTTGGTACATGCGCATGTATCTCTGTGAGCAACATGAGCATGTATTTGTTTGTGTGCTACATGAGCATGAACCTGTGTGTGTGGTACATGAGCATGTATCTGTGTGTGTGCTACATGAGCATGTATCTGTGTGTGTGCTACATGAGCATGTGTCTGTGTGTGTGCAACATGAGCATGTATCTGTGTGTGTGCAACATGAGCATGTATCTGTGTATGTGGTACATGAGCATGTATCTGTGTGTGTGCTACATGAGCATGTATCTGTGTGTGTGCTGTATGAGCAGGTGTCTGTGTGTGTGCAACATGAGCATGTATCTGTGTGTGTGCTGCATGAGCATGTATCTGTGTGTGTGCTACATGAGCATGTATCTGTGTGCGCGCTACATGGGCATGTATCTGTCTGTGTGCTACATGAGCATGTATCTATGTGTGGTCCATGGGCATGTATCTGTGTGTGTGCTACAGGAGCATGTATCTGTGCGTGTGTGGTACATGAGCATGTATCTCTGTGTGCTGAATGAGCATGTATCTGTGTGAATGCTACATGAGCATGTATCTGTGTGTGTGCTACATGAGCATCCATCAGTCTGTGTGCTACATGAGCATGCATCTGTGTATGTGGTACATGAGCATGTATCTGTGTGTGTGTGCTACATGAGCATGTATCTGTCTGTGTGCTACATGAGCATGTATCTATGTGTGGTACATGAGCATGTATCTGTGTGTGTGCTACGTGAGCATGTATCTGTGTGTGTGCTACAGGAGCATGTATCTGTGCATATGTGGTACATGAGCATGTATCTCTGTGGGGTACATAAGCATGTATCAGTGTGTGTGGTAAATGAGCATGTATCTGTGTGTGGTACATGAGCATGTATCAGTGTGTGTGCTACATGAGCACGTATCTGTGTGTGTGGTACATGAGCATGTATCTCTGTGTGGTAAATGAGCATGTATCTGTGTGTGGTACATGAGCATGTATCAGTGTGTGTGCTACATGAGCATGTATCTGTGTGTGTGGTACATGAGCATGTATTTGTGTGCGTGGAACATGAGCATGTATCTCTGTGTGCTACATGAGCATGTATCTGTGTGTGTGCTACATGAGCACGTATCTGTGTGTGTCCTACATGAGCATGTATCTCTGTGTGGTACATGAGCATGTATCTGTGGGTGGTACATGAGCATGTATCTGTGTGTGTGGTACATGACCATGTATCTGTGTGACGTACATGAGCATGTATCTGTGTGTGTGCTACATGAGCATGTATCTGTGTATGTGGTACATGAGCATGTTTTTATGTGAGTGGAACATGAGCATGTATCTCTGTGTGGTACATAAGCATGTATCTGTGTGTGTGCTACATGAGCATGTATCTGTGCATATGTGGTATATGAGCATGTATCTCTGTGTGGTACATAAGCATGTATCTGTGTGTGTGCTACATGAGCATGTATCTGTGTGTGTGCTACATGAGCATGTATCTCTGTGTGGTACATAAGCATGTATCTGTGTGTGTGCTACATGAGCATGTATATGTGTGTGGTACATGAACATGTATCTGTGCGTGTGCTACATGAGCATGTATCTGTGTGTGGTATATGAGCATGTATCTGTGTGGGTGCCACATGAGCATGTATCTCTGTGTGGTACATGAGCATGTATCTCTGTGTGGTACATGAGCATGTATCTCTGTTTGCTACATGAGCATGTATCTGTGTGTGTGGTACATGAACATGTATCTGTGTGTGTGGTACATGAGCATGTATCTCTGTGTGCTTCGTGAGCATGTATCTGTGTGTGCTACATGTGCATATATCTGTGTGTGTGCTACATGAGCCTGTATTTGTGTGTGTGCTACAAGAGCATGTATCTGTGTGTGGTACATGAACATGTATCTGTGCGTGTGCTACATGAGCATGTATCAGTGTGTGTGGTACATGAGCATGTATCTCTGTGTGCTACATGAGCATGTATCTGTATATGTGGTTCATGAGCATGTATCTGTGTGTATACTACATGATCATGTATCTGTGTGTGTGCTACATGAGCATGTATCTGCGTGTGTGGTACATGAGCATGTATTTGTGTGAGTGGAACATGAGCATGTATCTCTGTGTGGTACATAAGCATGTATCTGTGTGTGTGCTACATGAGCATGTATCTGTGTGTGTGCTACATGAGCATATATCTGTGCATATATGGTACATGAGCATGTATCTCTGTGTGGTACATAAGCATGTATCTGTGTGTGTGCTACAAGAGCATGTATCTGTGTGTGTGCTACATGAGCATGTATCTGTGCATATGTGGTACATGAGCATGTATCTCTGTGTGGTACATAAGCATGTATCTGTGTGTGTGCTACATGAGCATGTATCTGTGCATATGTGGTACATGAGCATGTATCTCTGTGTGGTACATAAGCATGTATCTGTGTGTGTGCTACAAGAGCATGTATCTCTGTGTGTTGTACATGAGCATGTATCTGTGTGTGTGGTACATGAGCATGTATCTCTGTGTGGTACATGAGCATGTATTTGTGTGAGTGGTACATGAGCATGTATCTGTGTGTGTGGTACATGAGCATGTATCTGTGTGTGTGCTACACGAGCATGTATCTATGTGTGGTCCATGAGCATGTATCTCTGTGTGCTACATGAGCATGTATCTGTGCGTGTGTGGTACATGAGCATGTATCTCTGTGTGGTACATGAGCATGTATCTGTGTGTGTGCTACGTGAGCATGTATCTGTGTGTGTGCTACATGAGCATGCATCCGTGCATATGTGGTACATGAGCATGTATCTCTGTGTGGTACATAAGCATGTATCTGTGTGTGTGCTACGTGAGCATGTATCTGTGTGTGTGCTACATGAGCATTTAACTGTGTGTGTGCTACATGAGCACGTATCTGTGTGTGTCCTACATGAGCATGTATCTCTGTGTGGTACATGAGCATGTATCTGTGTGTGGTACATGAGCATGTCTCTGTGTGTGTGGTACATGAACATGTATCTGTGTGTGTGGTACATGAACATGTATCTGTGTGTGTGCTACATGAGCACGTATCTGTGTGTGTCCTACATGAGCATGTATGTCTGTGTGGTACATGAGCATGTATCTGTGTGTGTGGTACATGAGAATGTATCTGTGTGACGTACATGAGCATGTATCTGTGTGTGTGGTACATGAGCATGTATTTGTGTGAGTGGAACATGAGCATGTATCTCTGTGTGGTACATAAGCATGTATCTGTGTGTGTGCTACATGAGCATGTATCTGTGTGTGTGGTACATAAGCATGTATCTGTGTGTGTGCTAAATGAGCATGTATCTGTGTGTGTGCTACATGAGCATGTATCTGCGCATATGTGGTACATGAGCATGTATCTCTGTGTGGTACATAAGCATGTATCTGTGTGTGTGCTACATGAGCATGTATCTGTGTGTGTGCTACATGAGCATGTATCTGTGTGTGGTACATGAGCATGTATCTGTGTGTGTGGTACATGAGCATGTATCTGTGTGTGGTACATGAGCATGTATCTGTGTGTGTGGTACATGAGCATGTATCTGTGTGTGGTACATAAGCATGTATCTGTGTGTGTGCTACAAGAGCATGTATCTGTGTGTGTGCTACATGAGCATGTATCTGTGCATATGTGGTACATGAGCATGTATCTCTGTGTGGTACATAAGCATGTATCTGTGTGTGTGCTACATGAGCATGTATCTGTGTGTGTGCTACATGAGCATGTATCTGTGCATATGTGGTACATGAGCATGTATCTCTGTGTGGTACATAAGCATGTATCTGTGTGTGTGCTACAAGAGCATGTATCTCTGTGTGTTGTACATGAGCATGTATCTGTGTGTGTGGTACAAAGAGCATGTATCTCTGTGTGGTATATGAGCATGTATTTGTGTGAGTGGTAAATGAGCATGTATCTGTGTGTGTGGTACATGAGCATGTATCTGTGTGTGTGCTACACGAGCATGTATCTATGTGTGGTCCATGAGCATGTATCTCTGTGTGCTACATGAGCATGTATCTGTGCGTGTGTGGTACATGAGCATGTATCTCTGTGTGGTACATGAGCATGTATCTGTGTGTGTGCTACATGAGCATGCATCTGTGCATATGTGGTACATGAGCATGTATCTCTGTGTGGTACATAAGCATGTATCTGTGTGTGTGCTACGTGAGCATGTATCTGTGTGTGTGCTACATGAGCACGTATCTGTGTGTGTCCTACATGAGCATGTATCTGCGTGTGTGCTACATGAGCATGTATCTGTGTGTGTGCTACATGAGCACGTATCTGTGTGTGGTACATGAGCATGTATCTGTGTGTGTGGTACATGAGCATGTATCTGTGTGTGGTACATGAGCATGTATCTGTGTGTGTGGTACATGAGCATGTATCTGTGTGTGGTACATGAGCATGTATCTCTGTGTGGTATATGAGCATGTATTTGTGTGAGTGGTAAATGAGCATGTATCTGTGTGTGTGGTACATGAGCATGTATCTGTGTGTGTGCTACACGAGCATGTAGCTATGTGTGGTCCATGAGCATGTATCTCTGTGTGCTACATGAGCATGTATCTGTGCGTGTGTGGTACATGAGCATGTATCTCTGTGTGGTACATGAGCATGTATCTGTGTGTGTGCTACGTGAGCATGTATCTGTGTGTGTGCTATATGAGCATGCATCTGTGCATATGTGGTACATGAGCATGTATCTCTGTGTGGTACATAAGCATGTATCTGTGTGTGTGCTACGTGAGCATGTATCTGTGTGTGTGCTACATGAGCATTTAACTGTGTGTGTGCTACATGAGCACGTATCTGTGTGTGTCCTACATGAGCATGTATCTGTGTGTGGTACATGAGCATGTATCTGTGTGTGGTACATGAGCATGTATCTGTGTGTGGTACATGAGCATGTATCTGTGTGTGGTACATGAGCATGTATCTGTGTGTGGTACATGAGCATGTATCTGTGCGTGCGCTCCATGAGCATGTATCTGTGTGTGTGCTACATGATCACGTATCTGTGTGTGTCCTACATGAGCATGTATCTGCGTGTGTGCTACATGAGCATGTATCTGTGTGTGTGCTACATGAGCACGTATCTGTGTGTGGTACATGAGCATGTATCTGTGTGTGTGGTACATGAGCATGTATCTGTGTGTGGTACATGAGCATGTATCTGTGTGTGTCCTACATGTGCATGTATCTGTGTGTGGTACATGAGCATGTATCTGTGTGTGGTACATGAGCATGTATCTGTGTGTGGTACATGAGCATGTATCTGTGCGTGCGCTCCATGAGCATGTATCTGTGTGTGTGCTACATGAGCATGTATCTGTGTGTGTGCTACATGAGCACGTATCTGTGTGTGTCCTACATGAGCATGTATCTGCGTGTGTGCTACATGAGCATGTATCTGTGTGTGTGCTACATGAGCACGTATCTGTGTGTGGTACATGAGCATGTATCTGTGTGTGTGGTACATGAGCATGTATCTGTGTGTGTGCTACATGAGCACGTATCTGTGTGCACGCTACATGAGCATGTGTCTGTGTGTGTGCTACTTGAGCATGTATCTGTGTGTGTGCTACTTGAGAATGTATCTATGTGTGCTACATGAGCATGTGTCTGTATGTGTTCTACATGCGCATGTATCTGTGTATGCTACATCAGCATGTATCTGTGTATGTGGTACATGAGCATGTATCTCTGTGAGCAACATGAGCATGTATTTGTGTGTGTGCTACATGAGCATGTATCTGTGTGTGTGCTACGTGAGCATATATCTCTGTGTGCTACATGAGCATGTATCTGTGTTTGGTACATGCGCATGTATCTCTGTGAGCAACATGAGCATGTATTTGTTTGTGTGCTACATGAGCATGAACCTGTGTGTGTGGTACATGAGCATGTATCTGTGTGTGTGCTACATGAGCATGTATCTGTGTGTGTGCTACATGAGCATGTGTCTGTGTGTGTGCAACATGAGCATGTATCTGTGTGTGTGCAACATGAGCATGTATCTGTGTATGTGGTACATGAGCATGTATCTGTGTGTGTGCTACATGAGCATGTATCTGTGTGTGTGCTGTATGAGCAGGTGTCTGTGTGTGTGCAACATGAGCATGTATCTGTGTGTGTGCTGCATGAGCATGTATCTGTGTGTGTGCTACATGAGCATGTATCTGTGTGCGCGCTACATGGGCATGTATCTGTCTGTGTGCTACATGAGCATGTATCTATGTGTGGTCCATGGGCATGTATCTGTGTGTGTGCTACAGGAGCATGTATCTGTGCGTGTGTGGTACATGAGCATGTATCTCTGTGTGCTGAATGAGCATGTATCTGTGTGAATGCTACATGAGCATGTATCTGTGTGTGTGCTACATGAGCATCCATCAGTCTGTGTGCTACATGAGCATGCATCTGTGTATGTGGTACATGAGCATGTATCTGTGTGTGTGTGCTACATGAGCATGTATCTGTCTGTGTGCTACATGAGCATGTATCTATGTGTGGTACATGAGCATGTATCTGTGTGTGTGCTACGTGAGCATGTATCTGTGTGTGTGCTACAGGAGCATGTATCTGTGCATATGTGGTACATGAGCATGTATCTCTGTGGGGTACATAAGCATGTATCAGTGTGTGTGGTAAATGAGCATGTATCTGTGTGTGGTACATGAGCATGTATCAGTGTGTGTGCTACATGAGCACGTATCTGTGTGTGTGGTACATGAGCATGTATCTCTGTGTGGTAAATGAGCATGTATCTGTGTGTGGTACATGAGCATGTATCAGTGTGTGTGCTACATGAGCATGTATCTGTGTGTGTGGTACATGAGCATGTATTTGTGTGCGTGGAACATGAGCATGTATCTCTGTGTGCTACATGAGCATGTATCTGTGTGTGTGCTACATGAGCACGTATCTGTGTGTGTCCTACATGAGCATGTATCTCTGTGTGGTACATGAGCATGTATCTGTGGGTGGTACATGAGCATGTATCTGTGTGTGTGGTACATGAGCATGTATCTGTGTGACGTACATGAGCATGTATCTGTGTGTGTGCTACATGAGCATGTATCTGTGTATGTGGTACATGAGCATGTTTTTATGTGAGTGGAACATGAGCATGTATCTCTGTGTGGTACATAAGCATGTATCTGTGTGTGTGCTACATGAGCATGTATCTGTGCATATGTGGTATATGAGCATGTATCTCTGTGTGGTACATAAGCATGTATCTGTGTGTGTGCTACATGAGCATGTATCTGTGTGTGTGCTACATGAGCATGTATCTCTGTGTGGTACATAAGCATGTATCTGTGTGTGTGCTACATGAGCATGTATATGTGTGTGGTACATGAACATGTATCTGTGCGTGTGCTACATGAGCATGTATCTGTGTGTGGTATATGAGCATGTATCTGTGTGGGTGCCACATGAGCATGTATCTCTGTGTGGTACATGAGCATGTATCTCTGTGTGGTACATGAGCATGTATCTCTGTTTGCTACATGAGCATGTATCTGTGTGTGTGGTACATGAACATGTATCTGTGTGTGTGGTACATGAGCATGTATCTCTGTGTGCTTCGTGAGCATGTATCTGTGTGTGCTACATGTGCATATATCTGTGTGTGTGCTACATGAGCCTGTATTTGTGTGTGTGCTACAAGAGCATGTATCTGTGTGTGGTACATGAACATGTATCTGTGCGTGTGCTACATGAGCATGTATCAGTGTGTGTGGTACATGAGCATGTATCTCTGTGTGCTACATGAGCATGTATCTGTATATGTGGTTCATGAGCATGTATCTGTGTGTATACTACATGATCATGTATCTGTGTGTGTGCTACATGAGCATGTATCTGCGTGTGTGGTACATGAGCATGTATTTGTGTGAGTGGAACATGAGCATGTATCTCTGTGTGGTACATAAGCATGTATCTGTGTGTGTGCTACATGAGCATGTATCTGTGTGTGTGCTACATGAGCATATATCTGTGCATATATGGTACATGAGCATGTATCTCTGTGTGGTACATAAGCATGTATCTGTGTGTGTGCTACAAGAGCATGTATCTGTGTGTGTGCTACATGAGCATGTATCTGTGCATATGTGGTACATGAGCATGTATCTGTGTGTGGTACATAAGCATGTATCTGTGTGTGTGCTACATGAGCATGTATCTGTGCATATGTGGTACATGAGCATGTATCTCTGTGTGGTACATAAGCATGTATCTGTGTGTGTGCTACAAGAGCATGTATCTCTGTGTGTTGTACATGAGCATGTATCTGTGTGTGTGGTACATGAGCATGTATCTCTGTGTGGTACATGAGCATGTATTTGTGTGAGTGGTACATGAGCATGTATCTGTGTGTGTGGTACATGAGCATGTATCTGTGTGTGTGCTACACGAGCATGTATCTATGTGTGGTCCATGAGCATGTATCTCTGTGTGCTACATGAGCATGTATCTGTGCGTGTGTGGTACATGAGCATGTATCTCTGTGTGGTACATGAGCATGTATCTGTGTGTGTGCTACGTGAGCATGTATCTGTGTGTGTGCTACATGAGCATGCATCCGTGCATATGTGGTACATGAGCATGTATCTCTGTGTGGTACATAAGCATGTATCTGTGTGTGTGCTACGTGAGCATGTATCTGTGTGTGTGCTACATGAGCATTTAACTGTGTGTGTGCTACATGAGCACGTATCTGTGTGTGTCCTACATGAGCATGTATCTCTGTGTGGTACATGAGCATGTATCTGTGTGTGGTACATGAGCATGTCTCTGTGTGTGTGGTACATGAACATGTATCTGTGTGTGTGGTACATGAACATGTATCTGTGTGTGTGCTACATGAGCACGTATCTGTGTGTGTCCTACATGAGCATGTATGTCTGTGTGGTACATGAGCATGTATCTGTGTGTGTGGTACATGAGAATGTATCTGTGTGACGTACATGAGCATGTATCTGTGTGTGTGGTACATGAGCATGTATTTGTGTGAGTGGAACATGAGCATGTATCTCTGTGTGGTACATAAGCATGTATCTGTGTGTGTGCTACATGAGCATGTATCTCTGTGTGCTACATGAGCATGTATCCGTGTGTGTGGTACATGAGCATGTATTTGTGTGAGTGGAACATGAGCATGTATCTCTGTGTGGTACATAAGCATGTATCTGTGTGTGTGCTACATGAGCATGTATCTGTGTGTGTGGTACATAAGCATGTATCTGTGTGTGTGCTAAATGAGCATGTATCTGTGTGTGTGCTACATGAGCATGTATCTGCGCATATGTGGTACATGAGCATGTATCTCTGTGTGGTACATAAGCATGTATCTGTGTGTGTGCTACATGAGCATGTATCTGTGTGTGTGCTACATGAGCATGTATCTGTGTGTGGTACATGAGCATGTATCTGTGTGTGTGGTACATGAGCATGTATCTGTGTGTGGTACATGAGCATGTATCTGTGTGTGTGGTACATGAGCATGTATCTGTGTGTGGTACATAAGCATGTATCTGTGTGTGTGCTACAAGAGCATGTATCTGTGTGTGTGCTACATGAGCATGTATCTGTGCATATGTGGTACATGAGCATGTATCTCTGTGTGGTACATAAGCATGTATCTGTGTGTGTGCTACATGAGCATGTATCTGTGTGTGTGCTACATGAGCATGTATCTGTGCATATGTGGTACATGAGCATGTATCTCTGTGTGGTACATAAGCATGTATCTGTGTGTGTGCTACAAGAGCATGTATCTCTGTGTGTTGTACATGAGCATGTATCTGTGTGTGTGGTACAAAGAGCATGTATCTCTGTGTGGTATATGAGCATGTATTTGTGTGAGTGGTAAATGAGCATGTATCTGTGTGTGTGGTACATGAGCATGTATCTGTGTGTGTGCTACACGAGCATGTATCTATGTGTGGTCCATGAGCATGTATCTCTGTGTGCTACATGAGCATGTATCTGTGCGTGTGTGGTACATGAGCATGTATCTCTGTGTGGTACATGAGCATGTATCTGTGTGTGTGCTACATGAGCATGCATCTGTGCATATGTGGTACATGAGCATGTATCTCTGTGTGGTACATAAGCATGTATCTGTGTGTGTGCTACGTGAGCATGTATCTGTGTGTGTGCTACATGAGCACGTATCTGTGTGTGTCCTACATGAGCATGTATCTGCGTGTGTGCTACATGAGCATGTATCTGTGTGTGTGCTACATGAGCACGTATCTGTGTGTGGTACATGAGCATGTATCTGTGTGTGTGGTACATGAGCATGTATCTGTGTGTGGTACATGAGCATGTATCTGTGTGTGTGGTACATGAGCATGTATCTGTGTGTGGTACATGAGCATGTATCTGTGTGTGGTACATGAGCATGTATCTGTGTGTGTGGTACATGAGCATGTATCTCTGTGTGGTATATGAGCATGTATTTGTGTGAGTGGTAAATGAGCATGTATCTGTGTGTGTGGTACATGAGCATGTATCTGTGTGTGTGCTACACGAGCATGTAGCTATGTGTGGTCCATGAGCATGTATCTCTGTGTGCTACATGAGCATGTATCTGTGCGTGTGTGGTACATGAGCATGTATCTCTGTGTGGTACATGAGCATGTATCTGTGTGTGTGCTACGTGAGCATGTATCTGTGTGTGTGCTATATGAGCATGCATCTGTGCATATGTGGTACATGAGCATGTATCTCTGTGTGGTACATAAGCATGTATCTGTGTGTGTGCTACGTGAGCATGTATCTGTGTGTGTGCTACATGAGCATTTAACTGTGTGTGTGCTACATGAGCACGTATCTGTGTGTGTCCTACATGAGCATGTATCTGTGTGTGGTACATGAGCATGTATCTGTGTGTGGTACATGAGCATGTATCTGTGTGTGGTACATGAGCATGTATCTGTGTGTGGTACATGAGCATGTATCTGTGTGTGGTACATGAGCATGTATCTGTGCGTGCGCTCCATGAGCATGTATCTGTGTGTGTGCTACATGATCACGTATCTGTGTGTGTCCTACATGAGCATGTATCTGCGTGTGTGCTACATGAGCATGTATCTGTGTGTGTGCTACATGAGCACGTATCTGTGTGTGGTACATGAGCATGTATCTGTGTGTGTGGTACATGAGCATGTATCTGTGTGTGGTACATGAGCATGTATCTGTGTGTGTCCTACATGAGCATGTATCTGTGTGTGGTACATGAGCATGTATCTGTGTGTGGTACATGAGCATGTATCTGTGTGTGGTACATGAGCATGTATCTGTGCGTGCGCTCCATGAGCATGTATCTGTGTGTGTGCTACATGAGCATGTATCTGTGTGTGTGCTACATGAGCACGTATCTGTGTGTGTCCTACATGAGCATGTATCTGCGTGTGTGCTACATGAGCATGTATCTGTGTGTGTGCTACATGAGCACGTATCTGTGTGTGGTACATGAGCATGTATCTGTGTGTGTGGTACATGAGCATGTATCTGTGTGTGGTACATGAGCATGTATCTGTGTGTGTGGTACATGAGCATGTATCTGTGTGTGGTACATGAGCATGTATCTGTGTGTGGTACATGAGCATGTATCTGTGTGTGGTACATGAGCATGTATCTGTGTGTATGCTACGTGAGCATATATCTGTGTGTGTGCTACATGAGCATGTATCTGTGTGTGGTACATGAGCATGTATCTGTGTGTGTGCTACGTGAGCATGTATCTGTGTGTGTGCTACATGAGCATGTATCTGTGTGTGTGGTACATGAGCATGTAGTTGTGTGCGTGGAACATGAGCATGTATCTCTATGTGCTGCATGAGCATGTGTCTGTGTGTGTGGTACATGAGCATGTATCTGTGTGTGTGCTACATGAGCACGTATCTGTGTGTGGTACATGAGCATGTATCTGTGTGTGTGGTACATGAGCATGTATCTGTGTGTGGTACATGAGCATGTATCTGTGTGTGTGGTACATGAGCATGTATCTGTGTGTGGTACATAAGCATGTATCTGTGTGTGTGCTACAAGAGCATGTATCTGTGTGTGTGCTACATGAGCATGTATCTGTGCATATGTGGTACATGAGCATGTATCTGTGTGTGTGGTACATAAGCATGTATCTGTGTGTGTGCTACATGAGCATGTATCTGTGTGTGTGCTACATGAGCATGTATCTGTGCATATGTGGTACATGAGCATGTATCTCTGTGTGGTACATAAGCATGTATCTGTGTGTGTGCTACAAGAGCATGTATCTCTGTGTGTTGTACATGAGCATGTATCTGTGTGTGTGGTACATGAGCATGTATCTCTGTGTGGTATATGAGCATGTATTTGTGTGAGTGGTAAATGAGCATGTATCTATGTGTGTGGTACATGAGCATGTATCTGTGTGTGTGCTACACGAGCATGTATCTATGTGTGGTCCATGAGCATGTATCTCTGTGTGCTACATGAGCATGTATCTGTGCGTGTGTGGTACATGAGCATGTATCTCTGTGTGGTACATGAGCATGTATCTGTGTGTGTGCTACGTGCGCATGTATCTGTGTGTGTGCTACATGAGCATGCATCTGTGCATATGTGGTACATGAGCATGTATTTCTGTGTGGTACATAAGCATGTATCTGTGGGTGTGGTACGTGAGCATGTATCTGTGTGTGTGCTACATGAGTATTTAACTGTGTGTGTGCTACATGAGCACGTATCTGTGTGTGTCCTACATGAGCATGTATCTCTGTGTGGTACATGAGCATGTATCTGTGTGTGGTACATGAGCATGTATCTGTGTGTGGTACATGAGCATGTATCTGTGCGTGCGCTCCATGAGCATGTATCTGTGTGTGTGCTACATGAGCATGTATCTGTGTGTGTGGTACATGAGCATGTATCTCTGTGTGGTACATGAGCATGTATCTGTGTGTGTGGTACATGAGCATGTATCTGTGTGACGTACATGAGCATTTATCTGTGTGTGTGCTACATGAGCATGTATCCGTGTGTGTGGTACATAAGCATGTATCTGTGTGTGTGCTACATGAGCATGTATCTGTGTGTGTGCTACATGAGCATGTATCTGCGCATATGTGGTACATGAGCATGTATCTCTGTGTGGTACATAAGCATGTATCTGTGTGTGTGCTACATGAGCATGTATCTGTGTGTGTGCTACATGAGCACGTATCTGTGTGTGGTACATGAGCATGTATCTGTGTGTGTGGTACATGAGCATGTATCTGTGTGTGTGGTACATGAGCATGTATCTGTGTGTGTGGTACATGAGCATGTATCTGTGTGTGGTACATGAGCATGTATCTGTGTGTGTGGTACATGAGCATGTATTTGTGTGTGTGCTACATGAGCATGTATCTGTGTGTGTGCTACGTGAGCATGTATCTGTGTGTGTGGTACATGAGCGTGTATCTGTGTGTGTGCTACGTGAGCATGTATCTCTGTGTGGTACATGAGCATGTATCTCTGTGTGTGCTACATGAGCATGTATCTGTGTGTGTGCTACATGAGCATGTATCTGCGTGTGCTACATGAGCATGTATCTGTGTGTGTGCTACATGAGCATGTATCTGTGTGTGGGGTACATGAGCATGTATCTGTGTGTGGTACATGAGCATGTATCTGTGTGTGTGCTACGAGAGCATGTATCTCTGTGTGTGCTACAGGAGGATGTATCTGTGTGTGTGCTACATGACCATGTATCTGTGTGTGTGCTACATGAGCATGTATCTGCGTGTGCTACATGAGCATGTATCTGTGTGTGTGCTACATGAGCTTGTATGTCTGTGTGCTACATGAGCATGTATCTGTGTGTGTGCTACATGAGCATGTAACTGTGTGCACGCTACATGAGCATGTGTCTGTGTGTGTGCTACTTGAGCATGTATCTGTGTGTGTGCTACTTGAGAATGTATCTATGTGTGCTACATGAACATGTGTCTGTGTGTGTGCTTCATGAGCATGTATCTGTGTATACTACATCAGCATGTATCTGTGTATGTGGTACATGAGCATGTATCTCTGTAAGCAACATGAGCATGTATTTGTGTGTGTGCTACATGAGCATGTATCTGTGTGTGTGCTACGTGAGCATATATCTCTGTGTGCTACATGAGCATGTATCTGTGTTTGGTACATGCGCATGTATCTCTGTGAGCAACATGAGCATGTATTTGTGTGTGTGCTACATGAGCATGTATCTGTGTGTGCTACATGAGCATGAACCTGTGTGTGTGGTACATGAGCATGTATCTGTGTGTGTGCTACATGAGCATGTGTCTGTGTGTGTGCAACATGAGCATGTATCTGTATGTGTGCAACATGAGCATGTATCTGTGTATGTGGTACATGAGCATGTATCTGTGTGTGTGCTACATGAGCATGTATCTGTGTGTGTGCTACATGAGCATGTGTCTGTGTGTGTGCAACATGAGCATGTATCTGTGTGTGTGCTGCATGAGCATGTATCTGTGTGTGTGCTACATGAGCATGTATCTGTGTGCGCGCTACATGGGCATGTATCTGTCTGTGTGCTATATGAGCATGTATCTATGTGTGGTCCATGGGCATGTATCTGTGTGTGTGCTACAGGAGCATGTATCTGTGCGTGTGTGGTACATGAGCATGTATCTCTGTGTGCTGAATGAGCATGTATCTGTGTGAATGCTACATGAGCATGTATCTGTGTGTGTGATACATGAGCATGTATCTGTGTATGTGGTACATGAGCATGTATTTGTGTGCGTGGAACATGAGCATGTATCTCTGTGTGCTACATGAGCATGTATCTGTGTGTGTGCTACATGAGCACGTATCTGTGTGTGTCCTACATGAGCATGTATCTCTGTGTGGTACATGAGCATGTATCTGTGGGTGGTACTTGAGCATGTATCTGTGTGTGTGGTACATGAGCATGTATCTGTGTGACGTACATGAGCATGTATCTGTGTGTGTGCTACATGAGCATGTATCTGTGTATGTGGTACATGAGCATGTATTTACGTGAGTGGGACATGAGCATGTATCTCTGTGTGGTACATAAGCATGTATCTGTGTGTGTGCTACATGAGCATGTATCTGTGTGTGTGCTACATGAGCATGTATCTGTGCATATGTGGTATATGAGCATGTATCTCTGTGTGGTACATAAGCATGTATCTGTGTGTGTGCTACATGAGCATGTATCTGTGTGTGTGCTACATGAGCATGTATCTCTGTGTGGTACATAAGCATGTATCTGTGTGTGTCCTACATGAGCACGTATCTGTGTGTGTCCTACATGAGCATGTATCTCTGTGTGGTACATAAGCATGTATCTGTGTGTGTGCTACAGGAGCATGTATCTGTGCATATGTGGTACATGAGCATGTATCTCTGTGTGGTACATAAGCATGTATCATGTGTGTGCTACGTGAGCATGTATCTGTGTGTGTGCTACATGAGCATGTATCTGTGTGTGTGCTACATGAGCACGTATCTGTGTGTGTCCTACATGAGCATGTATCTCTGTGTGGTACATGAGCATGTATCAGTGTGTGTGATACATGAGCATGTATCTGTGTATGTGGTACATGAGCATGTATTTGTGTGCGTGGAACATGAGCATGTATCTCTGTGTGCTACATGATCATGTATCTGTGTGTGTGCTACATGAGCACGTATCTGTGTGCGTCCTACATGAGCATGTATCTCTGTGTGGTACATGAGCATGTATCTGTGGGTGGTACTTGAGCATGTATCTGTGTGTGTGGTACATGAGCATGTATCTGTGTGACGTACATGAGCATGTATCTGTGTGTGTGCTACATGAGCATGTATCTGTGTGTGTGCTACATGAGCATGTATCTGTGCATATGTGGTATATGAGCATGTATCTCTGTGTGGTACATAAGCATGTATCTGTGTGTGTGCTACATGAGCATGTATCTGTGTGTGTGCTACATGAGCATGTATCTCTGTGTGGTACATAAGCATGTATCTGTGTGTGTGCTACATGAGCACGTATCTGTGTGTGTCCTACATGAGCATGTATCTCTGTGTGGTACATGAGCATGTATCTGTGTGTGTGGTACATGAGCATGTATCTGTGTGTGGTACATGAGCATGTATCTGTGTGTGTGGTACATGAGCATGTATCTGTGTGATACATGAGCATTTATCTGTGTGTGTGGTACATGAGCATGTATTTGTGTGAGTGGAACATGAGCATGTATCTGTGTGTGCGCTCCATGAACATGTATCTGTGTGTGTCCTACATGAGCATGTATCTCTGTGTGGTACATGAGCATGTATCTGTGTGTGTGGTACATGAGCATGTATCTGTGTGTGGTACATGAGCATGTATCTGTGTGTGTGCTACATGAGCTTGTATGTCTGTGTGCTACATGAGCATGTATCTGTGTGTGTGCTACATGAGCATGTATCTGTGTGTGTGGTACATGAGCATGTATCTCTGTGTGCTACATGAGCATGTGTCTGTGTGTGTGCTACATGAGCATGTATCTGTGTGTGTGCTACATGAGCACGTATCTGTGTGTGGTACATGAGCATGTATCTGTGTGTGTGGTACATGAGCATGTATCTGTGTGTGGTACATGAGCATGTATCTGTGTGTGTGGTACATGAGCATGTATCTGTGTGTGGTACATGAGCATGTATCTGTGTGTGTGCTACATGAGCATGTATCTGTGTGCGTGCTACATGAGCATGTATCTGTGTGTGTGCTACATGAGCACGTATCTGTGTGTGTGCTACATGAGCATGTATCTCTGTGTGTGGTACATGAGCGTGTATCTGTGTGTGTGCTACATGAGAATGTATCTGTGTGTGTGCTACATTAGCATGTATCTCTGTGTGCTACATGAGCATGTATCTGTGTGTGTGCTACATGAGCATGTGTCTGTGTGTGTGCTACATGAGCATGTATCTGTGTGTGTGCTACATGAGCATGTATTTGTGTGAGTGGAACATGAGCATGTATCTCTGTGTGGTACATAAGCATGTATCTGTGTGCGCGCTACATGAGCATGTATCTGGGTGTGTGCTACATGAGCATGTATCTGTGTGTGTGCTACATGAGCATGTATCTGTGTGTGTGGTACATGAGCATGTATCTCTGTGTGCTACATGAGCATGTGTCTGTGTGTGTGCGACTTGAGCATGTATCTGTGTGTGTGCTACTTGAGAATGTATCTGTGTGTGTGCTACGTGAGCATGTATCTGTGTGTGTGCTACATGAGCATGTATCTGTGTGTGTGGTACATGAGCATGTAGTTGTGTGCGTGGAACATGAGCATGTATCTCTATGTGCTGCATGAGCATGTATCTGTGTGTTTGCTACACGAGCATGTATCTATGTGTGGTCCATGAGCATGTATCTCTGTGTGCTACATGAGCATGTATCTGTGCGTGTGTGGTACATGAGCATGTATCTCTGTGTGCTACATGAGCATGTATCTGTGCGTGTGTGGTACATGAGCATGTATCTCTGTGTGGTACATGAGCATGTATCTGTGTGTGTGCTACGTGAGCATGTATCTGTGTGTGTGCTACATGAGCATGCATCTGTGCATATGTGGTACATGAGCATGTATCTCTGTGTGGTACATAAGCATGTATCTGTGTGTGTGCTACGTGAGCATGTATCTGTGTGTGTGCTACATGAGCATTTAACTGTGTGTGTGCTACATGAGCACGTATCTGTGTGTGTCCTACATGAGCATGTATCTCTGTGTGGTACATGAGCATGTATCTGTGTGTGGTACATGAGCATGTATCTGTGCGTGCGCTCCATGAGCATGTATCTGTGTGTGTGCTACATGAGCATGTATCTGTGTGTGTGCTACATGAGCACGTATCTGTGTGTGTCCTACATGAGCATGTATCTGCGTGTGTGCTACATGAGCATGTATCTGTGTGTGTGCTACATGAGCACGTATCTGTGTGTGGTACATGAGCATGTATCTGTGTGTGTGGTACATGAGCATGTATCTGTGTGTGGTACATGAGCATGTATCTGTGTGTGTGGTACATGAGCATGTATCTGTGTGTGGTACATGAGCATGTATCTGTGTGTGTGCTACATGAGCATGTATCTGTGTGTGGTACATGAGCATGTATCTGTGTGTGTGGTACATGAGCATGTATCTGTGTGTGGTACATGAGCATGTATCTGTGTGTGGTACATGAGCATGTATCTGTGTATGGTACATGAGCATGTATCTGTGTGTATGCTACGTGAGCATATATCTGTGTGTGTGCTACATGAGCATGTATCTGTGTGTGGTACATGAGCATGTATCTGTGTGTGTGCTACGTGAGCATGTATCTGTGTGTGTGCTACATGAGCATGTATCTGTGTGTGTGGTACATGAGCATGTAGTTGTGTGCGTGGAACATGAGCATGTATCTCTATGTGCTGCATGAGCATGTGTCTGTGTGTGTGGTACATGAGCATGTATCTGTGTGTGTGCTACAGGAGCATGTATTGTGTGTGTGCTCCATGAGCATGTATCTCTGTGTGCTACATGAGCATGTATCTGTGCGTGGTACATGAGCATGTATCTGTGTGTGTGCTACATGAGCACGTATCTGTGTGTGTCCTACATGAGCATGTATCTCTGTGTGGTACATGAACATGTATCTGTGTGTGGTACATGAGCATGTATCTGTGTGTGTGGTACATGAGCATGTATCTGTGTGTGGTACATGAGCATGTATCTGTGTGTGTGAGTGCTACATGAGCATGTATCTGCGTGTGCTACATGAGCATGTATCTGTGTGTGTGCTACATGAGCATGTATCTGTGTGTGGGGTACATGAGCATGTATCTGTGTGTGGTATATGAGCATGTATCTGTGTGTGTGCTACGAGAGCATTTATCTCTGTGTGTGCTACAGGAGGATGTATCTGTGTGTGTGCTACATGACCATGTATCTGTGTGCACGCTACATGAGCATGTGTCTGTGTGTGTGCTACTTGAGCATGTATCTGTGTGTGTGCTACTTGAGAATGTATCTATGTGTGCTACATGAGCATGTGTCTGTGTGTGTGCTACGTGAGCATGTATCTGTGTGTGCTACGTGAGCATGTATCTGTGTGTGCTACATGAGCATATATCTGTGTGTGTGCTACATGAGCCTGTATTTGTGTGTGTGCTACAAGAGCATGTATCTGTGTGTGGTACATGAACATGTATCTGTGCGTGTGCTACATGAGCATGTATCAGTGTGTGTGGTACATGAGCATGTATCTCTGTGTGCTACATGAGCATGTATCTGTATATGTGGTTCATGAGCATGTATCTGTGTGTATACTACATGATCATGTATCTGTGTGTGTGCTACATGAGCATGTATCTGCGTGTGTGGTACATGAGCATGTATTTGTGTGAGTGGAACATGAGCATGTATCTCTGTGTGGTACATAAGCATGTATCTGTGTGTGTGCTACATGAGCATGTATCTGTGTGTGTGCTACATGAGCATATATCTGTGCATATGTGGTACATGAGCATGTATCTCTGTGTGGTACATAAGCATGTATCTGTGTGTGTGCTACAAGAGCATGTATCTGTGTGTGTGCTACATGAGCATGTATCTGTGCATATGTGGTACATGAGCATGTATCTCTGTGTGGTACATAAGCATGTATCTGTGTGTGTGCTACATGAGCATGTATCTGTGTGTGTGCTACATGAGCATGTATCTGTGCATATGTGGTACATGAGCATGTATCTCTGTGTGGTACATAAGCATGTATCTGTGTGTGTGCTACATGAGCATGTATCTGTGTGTGTGCTACATGAGCATGTATCTGTGTGTGTGCAACATGAGCATGTATCTCTGTGTGTGGTACATGAGCATGTATCTGTGTGTGTGGTACATGAGCATGTATCTCTGTGTGGTACATGAGCATGTATCTGTGTGTGTGGTACATGAGCATGTATCTCTGTGTGGTACATAAGCATGTATCTGTGTGTGTGCTACAAGAGCATGTATCTCTGTGTGTTGTACATGAGCATGTATCTGTGTATGTGGTACATGAGCATGTATCTCTGTGTGGTACATGAGCATGTATCTGTGTGTGTGGTACATGAGCATGTATCTCTGTGTGGTACATAAGCATGTATCTGTGTGTGTGCTACAAGAGCATGTATCTCTGTGTGTTGTACATGAGCATGTATCTGTGTGTGTGGTACATGAGCATGTATCTCTGTGTGGTACATGAGCATGTATCTGTGTGTGTGGTACATGAGCATGTATCTGTGTGTGTGCTACACGAGCATGTATCTATGTGTGGTCCATGAGCATGTATCTCTGTGTGCTACATGAGCATGTATCTGTGCGTGTGTGGTACATGAGCATGTATCTCTGTGTGGTACATGAGCATGTATCTGTGTGTGTGCTACATGAGCATGCATCTGTGCATATGTGGTACATGAGCATGTATCTGTGTGTGTGCTACTTGAGCATGTATTTGTGTGCTACATGAGCCTGTATCTGTGTGTGTGCTACATGAGCATGTATCTGTGGGTGTGGTACATGAGCATGTATCTCTGTGTGTGCTACTTGAGCATGTATCTGTGTGCTACATGAGCCTGTATCTGTGTGTGTGCTACATGAGCTTGTATCTCTGTGTGGTACATGAGCATGTATCTGTGTGTGCTACATGAGCATATATCTGCGTGTGTGGGTGCTACATGAGCATGTATCTGTGTGTGTGGTACATGAGCATGTATCTGTGTGTGTTGTACATGAGCATATATCTGTGTGTGTGATACATGAGCATGTATTTATGTGTGTTACATGAGCATGTATCTGTGTGTGTGCTACGTGAGCATGTATCTGTGTGTGTGCTACATGAGCATGCATCTGTGCATATGTGGTACATGAGCATGTATCTCTGTGTGGTACATAAGCATGTATCTGTGTGTGCTACGTGAGCATGTATCTGTGTGTGTGCTACATGAGCATTTAACTGTGTGTGTGCTACATGAGCACGTATCTGTGTGCGTCCTACATGAGCATGTATCTCTGTGTGGGACATGAGCATGTATCTGTGGGTGGTACTTGAGCATGTATCTGTGTGTGTGGTACATGAGCATGTATCTGTGTGACGTACATGAGCATGTATCTGTGTGTGTGCTACATGAGCATGTATCTGTGTGTGTGCTACATGAGCATGTATCTGTGCATATGTGGTATATGAGCATGTATCTCTGTGTGGTACATAAGCATGTATCTGTGTGTGTGCTACATGAGCATGTATCTGTGTGTGTGCTACATGAGCATGTATCTCTGTGTGGTACATAAGCATGTATCTGTGTGTGTGCTACATGAGCACGTATCTGTGTGTGTCCTACATGAGCATGTATCTCTGTGTGGTACATGAGCATGTATCTGTGTGTGTGGTACATGAGCATGTATCTGTGTGTGGTACATGAGCATGTATCTGTGTGTGTGGTACATGAGCATGTATCTGTGTGATACATGAGCATGTATCTGTGTGTGTGGTACATGAGCATGTATTTGTGTGAGTGGAACATGAGCATGTATCTGTGTGTGCGCTCCATGAACATGTATCTGTGTGTGTCCTACATGAGCATGTATCTCTGTGTGGTACATGAGCATGTATCTGTGTGTGTGGTACATGAGCATGTATCTGTGTGTGGTACATGAGCATGTATCTGTGTGTGCTACATGAGCTTGTATGTCTGTGTGCTACATGAGCATGTATCTGTGTGTGTGCTACATGAGCATGTATCTGTGTGTGTGGTACATGAGCATGTATCTCTGTGTGCTACATGAGCATGTGTCTGTGTGTGTGCTACATGAGCATGTATCTGTGTGTGTGCTACATGAGCACGTATCTGTGTGTGGTACATGAGCATGTATCTGTGTGTGTGGTACATGAGCATGTATCTGTGTGTGGTACATGAGCATGTATCTGTGTGTGTGGTACATGAGCATGTATCTGTGTGTGGTACATGAGCATGTATCTGTGTGTGTGCTACATGAGCATGTATCTGTGTGCGTGCTACATGAGCATGTATCTGTGTGTGTGCTACATGAGCACGTATCTGTGTGTGTGCTACATGAGCATGTATCTCTGTGTGTGGTACATGAGCGTGTATCTGTGTGTGTGCTACATGAGCATGTATCTGTGTGTGTGCTACATTAGCATGTATCTCTGTGTGCTACATGAGCATGTATCTGTGTGTGTGCTACATGAGCATGTGTCTGTGTGTGTGCTACATGAGCATGTATCTGTGTGTGTGCTACATGAGCATGTATTTGTGTGAGTGGAACATGAGCATGTATCTCTGTGTGGTACATAAGCATGTATCTGTGTGCGCGCTACATGAGCATGTATCTGGGTGTGTGCTACATGAGCATGTATCTGTGTGTGTGCTACATGAGCATGTATCTGTGTGTGTGGTACATGAGCATGTATCTCTGTGTGCTACATGAGCATGTGTCTGTGTGTGTGCGACTTGAGCATGTATCTGTGTGTGTGCTACTTGAGAATGTATCTGTGTGTGGTACATGAGCATGTATCTGTGTGTGTGCTACGTGAGCATGTATCTGTGTGTGTGCTACATGAGCATGTATCTGTGTGTGTGGTACATGAGCATGTAGTTGTGTGCGTGGAACATGAGCATGTATCTCTATGTGCTGCATGAGCATGTATCTGTGTGTTTGCTACACGAGCATGTATCTATGTGTGGTCCATGAGCATGTATCTCTGTGTGCTACATGAGCATGTATCTGTGCGTGTGTGGTACATGAGCATGTATCTCTGTGTGCTACATGAGCATGTATCTGTGCGTGTGTGGTAAATGAGCATGTATCTCTGTGTGGTACATGAGCATGTATCTGTGTGTGTGCTACGTGAGCATGTATCTGTGTGTGTGCTACATGAGCATGTATCTGTGTGTGTGCTACATGAGCATTTAACTGTGTGTGTGCTACATGAGCACGTATCTGTGTGTGTCCTACATGAGCATGTATCTCTGTGTGGTACATGAGCATGTATCTGTGTGTGGTACATGAGCATGTATCTGTGCGTGCGCTCCATGAGCATGTATCTGTGTGTGTGCTACATGAGCATGTATCTGTGTGTGTGCTACATGAGCACGTATCTGTGTGTGTCCTACATGAGCATGTATCTGCGTGTGTGCTACATGAGCATGTATCTGTGTGTGTGCTACATGAGCACGTATCTGTGTGTGGTACATGAGCATGTATCTGTGTGTGTGGTACATGAGCATGTATCTGTGTGTGGTACATGAGCATGTATCTGTGTGTGTGGTACATGAGCATGTATCTGTGTGTGGTACATGAGCATGTATCTGTGTGTGTGGTACATGAGCATGTATCTGTGTGTGGTACATGAGCATGTATCTGTGTGTGTGGTACATGAGCATGTATCTGTGTGTGGTACATGAGCATGTATCTGTGTGTGGTACATGAGCATGTATCTGTGTATGGTACATGAGCATGTATCTGTGTGTATGCTACGTGAGCATATATCTGTGTGTGTGCTACATGAGCATGTATCTGTGTGTGGTACATGAGCATGTATCTGTGTGTGTGCTACATGAGCATGTATCTGTGTGTGTGCTACATGAGCATGTATCTGTGTGTGTGGTACATGAGCATGTAGTTGTGTGCGTGGAACATGAGCATGTATCTCTATGTGCTGCATGAGCATGTGTCTGTGTGTGTGGTACATGAGCATGTATCTGTGTGTGTGCTACAGGAGCATGTATTGTGTGTGCGCTCCATGAGCATGTATCTCTGTGTGCTACATGAGCATGTATCTGTGCGTGGTACATGAGCATGTATCTGTGTGTGTGCTACATGAGCACGTATCTGTGTGTGTCCTACATGAGCATGTATCTCTGTGTGGTACATGAACATGTATCTGTGTGTGGTACATGAGCATGTATCTGTGTGTGTGGTACATGAGCATGTATCTGTGTGTGGTACATGAGCATGTATCTGTGTGTGTGAGTGCTACATGAGCATGTATCTGCGTGTGCTACATGAGCATGTATCTGTGTGTGTGCTACATGAGCATGTATCTGTGTGTGGGGTACATGAGCATGTATCTGTGTGTGGTATATGAGCATGTATCTGTGTGTGTGCTACGAGAGCATTTATCTCTGTGTGTGCTACAGGAGGATGTATCTGTGTGTGTGCTACATGACCATGTATCTGTGTGCACGCTACATGAGCATGTGTCTGTGTGTGTGCTACTTGAGCATGTATCTGTGTGTGTGCTACTTGAGAATGTATCTATGTGTGCTACATGAGCATGTGTCTGTGTGTGTGCTACGTGAGCATGTATCTGTGTGTGCTACGTGAGCATGTATCTGTGTGTGCTACATGAGCATATATCTGTGTGTGTGCTACATGAGCCTGTATTTGTGTGTGTGCTACAAGAGCATGTATCTGTGTGTGGTACATGAACATGTATCTGTGCGTGTGCTACATGAGCATGTATCAGTGTGTGTGGTACATGAGCATGTATCTCTGTGTGCTACATGAGCATGTATCTGTATATGTGGTTCATGAGCATGTATCTGTGTGTATACTACATGATCATGTATCTGTGTGTGTGCTACATGAGCATGTATCTGCGTGTGTGGTACATGAGCATGTATTTGTGTGAGTGGAACATGAGCATGTATCTCTGTGTGGTACATAAGCATGTATCTGTGTGTGTGCTACATGAGCATGTATCTGTGTGTGTGCTACATGAGCATATATCTGTGCATATGTGGTACATGAGCATGTATCTCTGTGTGGTACATAAGCATGTATCTGTGTGTGTGCTACAAGAGCATGTATCTGTGTGTGTGCTACATGAGCATGTATCTGTGCATATGTGGTACATGAGCATGTATCTCTGTGTGGTACATAAGCATGTATCTGTGTGTGTGCTACATGAGCATGTATCTGTGTGTGTGCTACATGAGCATGTATCTGTGCATATGTGGTACATGAGCATGTATCTCTGTGTGGTACATAAGCATGTATCTGTGTGTGTGCTACAAGAGCATGTATCTCTGTGTGTTGTACATGAGCATGTATCTGTGTGTGTGGTACATGAGCATGTATCTCTGTGTGGTACATGAGCATGTATCTGTGTGTGTGGTACATGAGCATGTATCTGTGTGTGTGCTACACGAGCATGTATCTATGTGTGGTCCATGAGCATGTATCTCTGTGTGCTACATGAGCATGTATCTGTGCGTGTGTGGTACATGAGCATGTATCTCTGTGTGGTACATGAGCATGTATCTGTGTGTGTGCTACATGAGCATGCATCTGTGCATATGTGGTACATGAGCATGTATCTGTGTGTGTGCTACTTGAGCATGTATTTGTGTGCTACATGAGCCTGTATCTGTGTGTGTGCTACATGAGCATGTATCTGTGGGTGTGGTACATGAGCATGTATCTCTGTGTGTGCTACTTGAGCATGTATCTGTGTGCTACATGAGCCTGTATCTGTGTGTGTGCTACATGAGCTTGTATCTCTGTGTGGTACATGAGCATGTATCTGTGTGTGCTACATGAGCATGTATCTGCGTGTGTGGGTGCTACATGAGCATGTATCAGTGTGTGTGGTACATGAGCATGTATCTGTGTGTGTTGTACATGAGCATATATCTGTGTGTGTGATACATGAGCATGTATTTATGTGTGGTACATGAGCATGTATCTGTGTGTGTGCTACGTGAGCATGTATCTGTGTGTGTGCTACATGAGCATGCATCTGTGCATATGTGGTACATGAGCATGTATCTCTGTGTGGTACATAAGCATGTATCTGTGTGTGCTACGTGAGCATGTATCTGTGTGTGTGCTACATGAGCATTTAACTGTGTGTGTGCTACATGAGCACGTATCTGTGTGTGTCCTACATGAGCATGTATCTCTGTGTGGTACATGAGCATGTATCTGTGTGTGGTACATGAGCATGTATCTGTGCGTGCGCTCCATGAGCATGTATCTGTGTGTGTGCTACATGAGCATGTATCTGTGTGTGTGCTACATGAGCACGTATCTGTGTGTGTCCTACATGAGCATGTATCTGCGTGGGTGCTACATGAGCATGTATCTGTGTGTGTGCTACATGAGCACGTATCTGTGTGTGGTACATGAGCATGTATCTGTGTGTGTGGTACATGAGCATGTATCTGTGTGTGGTACATGAGCATGTATCTGTGTGTGTGGTACATGAGCATGTATCTCTGTGTGGTACATGAGCATGTATCTGTGTGTGTGGTACATGAGTATGTATCTGTGTGACGTACATGAGCATGTATCTGTGTATGTGCTACATGAGCATGTATCCGTGTGTGTGGTACATGAGCATGTATTTGTGTGAGTGGACATGAGCATGTATCTCTGTGTGGTACATAAGCATGTATCTGTGTGTGTGCTACATGAGCATGTATCTGTGTGTGTGCTACATGAGCATGTATCTGCGCATATGTGGTATATGAGCATGTATCTCTGTGTGGTACATAAGCATGTATCTGTGTGTGTGCTACATGAGCATGTATCTGTGTGTGTGCTACATGAGCACGTATCTGTGTGTGGTACATGAGCATGTATTTGTGTGAGTGGAACATGAGCATGTATCTCTGTGTGCTACATGAGCATGTGTCTGTGTGTGTGGTACATGAGCATGTATCTGTGTGTGTGCTATATGAGCATGTATTTGTGTGTGTGCTACATGAGCATGTGTCTGTGTGTGTGCTACATGAGCATGTATCTGTGTGTGTGCTACATGAGCATGCATCTGTGTGTGTGGTACATGAGCATGTATTTGTGTGAGTGGAACATGAGCATGTATCTCTGTGTGGTACATAAGCATGTATCTGTGTGCGCGCTACATGAGCATGTATCTGGGTGTGTGCTACATGAGCATGTATCTGTGTGTGTGCTACATGAGCATGTATCTGTGTGTGTGCTACATGAGCATGTATCTCTGTGTGCTACATGAGCATGTGTCTGTGTGTGTGCGACTTGAGCATGTATCTGTGTGTGTGCTACTTGAGAATGTATCTGTGTGTGGTACATGAGCATGTATCTGTGTGTATGCTACGTGAGCATGTATCTGTGTGTGTGCTACAAGAGCATCCATCAGTCTGTGTGCTACATGAGCATGTATCTGTGTGTGGTACACGAGCATGTCTCTGTGTGTGTGCTACGTGAGCATGTATCTGTGTGTGTGCTACATGAGCATGTATCTGTGTGTGTGGTACATGAGCATGTAGTTGTGTGCGTGGAACATGAGCATGTATCTGTGTGTTTGCTACACGAGCATGTATCTATGTGTGGTCCATGAGCATGTATCTCTGTGTGCTACATGAGCATGTATCTGTGCGTGTGTGGTACATGAGCATGTATCTCTGTGTGCTACATGAGCATGTATCTGTGCGTGTGTGGTACATGAGCATGTATCTCTGTGTGGTACATGAGCATGTATCTGTGTGTGTGCTACGTGAGCATGTATCTGTGTGTGCTACATGAGCATTTAACTGTGTGTGTGCTACATGAGCACGTATCTGTGTGTGTCCTACATGAGCATGTATCTCTGTGTGGTACATGAGCATGTATCTGTATGTGGTACATGAGCATGTATCTGTGCGTGCGCTCCATGAGCATGTATCTGTGTGTGTGCTACATGAGCCTGTATCTGTGTGTGTCCTACATGAGCATGTATCTGCGTGTGTGCTACATGAGCATGTATCTGTGTGTGTGCTACATGAGCACGTATCTGTGTGTGGTACATGAGCATGTATCTGTGTGTGTGGTACATGAGCATGTATCTGTGTGTGGTACATGAGCATGTATCTGTGTGTGTGGTACATGAGCATGTATCTGTGTGTGGTACATGAGCATGTATCTGTGTGTGGTACATGAGCATGTATCTGTGTGTGGTACATGAGCATGTATCTGTGTGTGGTACATGAGCATGTATCTGTGTGTGTGCTACGTGAGCATGTATCTGTGTGTGTGCTACATGAGCATGTATCTGTGTGTGTGGTACATGAGCATGTAGTTGTGTGCGTGGAACATGAGCATGTATCTCTATGTGCTGCATGAGCATGTGTCTGTGTGCGTGGTACATGAGCATGTATCTGTGTGTGTGCTACATGAGCACGTATCTGTGTGTGTCCTACATGAGCATGTATCTCTGTGTGGTACATGAACATGTATCTGTGTGTGGTACATGAGCATGTATCTGTGTGTGTGGTACATGAGCATGTATCTGTGTGTGGTACATGAGCATGTATCTGTGTGTGTGAGTGCTACATGAGCATGTATCTGCGTGTGCTACATGAGCATGTATCTGTGTGTGTGCTACATGAGCATGTATCTGTGTGTGGGGTACATGAGCATGTATCTGTGTGTGGTATATGAGCATGTATCTGTGTGTGTGCTACGAGAGCATTTATCTCTGTGTGTGCTACAGGAGGATGTATCTGTGTGTGTGCTACATGACCATGTATCTGTGTGCACGCTACATGAGCATGTGTCTGTGTGTGTGCTACTTGAGCATGTATCTGTGTGTGTGCTACTTGAGAATGTATCTATGTGTGCTACATGAGCATGTGTCTGTGTGTGTGCTACGTGAGCATGTATCTGTGTGTGCTACGTGAGCATGTATCTGTGTGTGCTACATGAGCATATATCTGTGTGTGTGCTACATGAGCCTGTATTTGTGTGTGTGCTACAAGAGCATGTATCTGTGTGTGGTACATGAACATGTATCTGTGCGTGTGCTACATGAGCATGTATCAGTGTGTGTGGTACATGAGCATGTATCTCTGTGTGCTACATGAGCATGTATCTGTATATGTGGTTCATGAGCATGTATCTGTGTGTATACTACATGATCATGTATCTGTGTGTGTGCTACATGAGCATGTATCTGCGTGTGTGGTACATGAGCATGTATTTGTGTGAGTGGAACATGAGCATGTATCTCTGTGTGGTACATAAGCATGTATCTGTGTGTGTGCTACATGAGCATGTATCTGTGTGTGTGCTACATGAGCATATATCTGTGCATATGTGGTACATGAGCATGTATCTCTGTGTGGTACATAAGCATGTATCTGTGTGTGTGCTACAAGAGCATGTATCTGTGTGTGTGCTACATGAGCATGTATCTGTGCATATGTGGTACATGAGCATGTATCTCTGTGTGGTACATAAGCATGTATCTGTGTGTGTGCTACATGAGCATGTATCTGTGTGTGTGCTACATGAGCATGTATCTGTGCATATGTGGTACATGAGCATGTATCTCTGTGTGGTACATAAGCATGTATCTGTGTGTGTGCTACAAGAGCATGTATCTCTGTGTGTTGTACATGAGCATGTATCTGTGTGTGTGGTACATGAGCATGTATCTCTGTGTGGTACATGAGCATGTATCTGTGTGTGTGGTACATGAGCATGTATCTGTGTGTGTGCTACACGAGCATGTATCTATGTGTGGTCCATGAGCATGTATCTCTGTGTGCTACATGAGCATGTATCTGTGCGTGTGTGGTACATGAGCATGTATCTCTGTGTGGTACATGAGCATGTATCTGTGTGTGTGCTACATGAGCATGCATCTGTGCATATGTGGTACATGAGCATGTATCTGTGTGTGTGCTACTTGAGCATGTATTTGTGTGCTACATGAGCCTGTATCTGTGTGTGTGCTACATGAGCATGTATCTGTGGGTGTGGTACATGAGCATGTATCTCTGTGTGTGCTACTTGAGCATGTATCTGTGTGCTACATGAGCCTGTATCTGTGTGTGTGCTACATGAGCTTGTATCTCTGTGTGGTACATGAGCATGTATCTGTGTGTGCTACATGAGCATGTATCTGCGTGTGTGGGTGCTACATGAGCATGTATCAGTGTGTGTGGTACATGAGCATGTATCTGTGTGTGTTGTACATGAGCATATATCTGTGTGTGTGATACATGAGCATGTATTTATGTGTGGTACATGAGCATGTATCTGTGTGTGTGCTACGTGAGCATGTATCTGTGTGTGTGCTACATGAGCATGCATCTGTGCATATGTGGTACATGAGCATGTATCTCTGTGTGGTACATAAGCATGTATCTGTGTGTGCTACGTGAGCATGTATCTGTGTGTGTGCTACATGAGCATTTAACTGTGTGTGTGCTACATGAGCACGTATCTGTGTGTGTCCTACATGAGCATGTATCTCTGTGTGGTACATGAGCATGTATCTGTGTGTGGTACATGAGCATGTATCTGTGCGTGCGCTCCATGAGCATGTATCTGTGTGTGTGCTACATGAGCATGTATCTGTGTGTGTGCTACATGAGCACGTATCTGTGTGTGTCCTACATGAGCATGTATCTGCGTGGGTGCTACATGAGCATGTATCTGTGTGTGTGCTACATGAGCACGTATCTGTGTGTGGTACATGAGCATGTATCTGTGTGTGTGGTACATGAGCATGTATCTGTGTGTGGTACATGAGCATGTATCTGTGTGTGTGGTACATGAGCATGTATCTCTGTGTGGTACATGAGCATGTATCTGTGTGTGTGGTACATGAGTATGTATCTGTGTGACGTACATGAGCATGTATCTGTGTATGTGCTACATGAGCATGTATCCGTGTGTGTGGTACATGAGCATGTATTTGTGTGAGTGGACATGAGCATGTATCTCTGTGTGGTACATAAGCATGTATCTGTGTGTGTGCTACATGAGCATGTATCTGTGTGTGTGCTACATGAGCATGTATCTGCGCATATGTGGTATATGAGCATGTATCTCTGTGTGGTACATAAGCATGTATCTGTGTGTGTGCTACATGAGCATGTATCTGTGTGTGTGCTACATGAGCACGTATCTGTGTGTGGTACATGAGCATGTATTTGTGTGAGTGGAACATGAGCATGTATCTCTGTGTGCTACATGAGCATGTGTCTGTGTGTGTGGTACATGAGCATGTATCTGTGTGTGTGCTATATGAGCATGTATTTGTGTGTGTGCTACATGAGCATGTGTCTGTGTGTGTGCTACATGAGCATGTATCTGTGTGTGTGCTACATGAGCATGCATCTGTGTGTGTGGTACATGAGCATGTATTTGTGTGAGTGGAACATGAGCATGTATCTCTGTGTGGTACATAAGCATGTATCTGTGTGCGCGCTACATGAGCATGTATCTGGGTGTGTGCTACATGAGCATGTATCTGTGTGTGTGCTACATGAGCATGTATCTGTGTGTGTGCTACATGAGCATGTATCTCTGTGTGCTACATGAGCATGTGTCTGTGTGTGTGCGACTTGAGCATGTATCTGTGTGTGTGCTACTTGAGAATGTATCTGTGTGTGGTACATGAGCATGTATCTGTGTGTATGCTACGTGAGCATGTATCTGTGTGTGTGCTACAAGAGCATCCATCAGTCTGTGTGCTACATGAGCATGTATCTGTGTGTGGTACACGAGCATGTCTCTGTGTGTGTGCTACGTGAGCATGTATCTGTGTGTGTGCTACATGAGCATGTATCTGTGTGTGTGGTACATGAGCATGTAGTTGTGTGCGTGGAACATGAGCATGTATCTGTGTGTTTGCTACACGAGCATGTATCTATGTGTGGTCCATGAGCATGTATCTCTGTGTGCTACATGAGCATGTATCTGTGCGTGTGTGGTACATGAGCATGTATCTCTGTGTGCTACATGAGCATGTATCTGTGCGTGTGTGGTACATGAGCATGTATCTCTGTGTGGTACATGAGCATGTATCTGTGTGTGTGCTACGTGAGCATGTATCTGTGTGTGCTACATGAGCATTTAACTGTGTGTGTGCTACATGAGCACGTATCTGTGTGTGTCCTACATGAGCATGTATCTCTGTGTGGTACATGAGCATGTATCTGTATGTGGTACATGAGCATGTATCTGTGCGTGCGCTCCATGAGCATGTATCTGTGTGTGTGCTACATGAGCCTGTATCTGTGTGTGTCCTACATGAGCATGTATCTGCGTGTGTGCTACATGAGCATGTATCTGTGTGTGTGCTACATGAGCACGTATCTGTGTGTGGTACATGAGCATGTATCTGTGTGTGTGGTACATGAGCATGTATCTGTGTGTGGTACATGAGCATGTATCTGTGTGTGTGGTACATGAGCATGTATCTGTGTGTGGTACATGAGCATGTATCTGTGTGTGGTACATGAGCATGTATCTGTGTGTGGTACATGAGCATGTATCTGTGTGTGGTACATGAGCATGTATCTGTGTGTGTGCTACGTGAGCATGTATCTGTGTGTGTGCTACATGAGCATGTATCTGTGTGTGTGGTACATGAGCATGTAGTTGTGTGCGTGGAACATGAGCATGTATCTCTATGTGCTGCATGAGCATGTGTCTGTGTGCGTGGTACATGAGCATGTATCTGTGTGTGTGCTACATGAGCACGTATCTGTGTGTGTCCTACATGAGCATGTATCTCTGTGTGGTACATGAACATGTATCTGTGTGTGGTACATGAGCATGTATCTGTGTGTGTGGTACATGAGCATGTATCTGTGTGTGGTACATGAGCATGTATCTGTGTGTGTGAGTGCTACATGAGCATGTATCTGCGTGTGCTACATGAGCATGTATCTGTGTGTGTGCTACATGAGCATGTATCTGTGTGTGGGGTACATGAGCATGTATCTGTGTGTGGTATATGAGCATGTATCTGTGTGTGTGCTACGAGAGCATTTATCTCTGTGTGTGCTACAGGAGGATGTATCTGTGTGTGTGCTACATGACCATGTATCTGTGTGCACGCTACATGAGCATGTGTCTGTGTGTGTGCTACTTGAGCATGTATCTGTGTGTGTGCTACTTGAGAATGTATCTATGTGTGCTACATGAGCATGTGTCTGTGTGTGTGCTACGTGAGCATGTATCTGTGTGTGCTACGTGAGCATGTATCTGTGTGTGCTACATGAGCATATATCTGTGTGTGTGCTACATGAGCCTGTATTTGTGTGTGTGCTACAAGAGCATGTATCTGTGTGTGGTACATGAACATGTATCTGTGCGTGTGCTACATGAGCATGTATCAGTGTGTGTGGTACATGAGCATGTATCTCTGTGTGCTACATGAGCATGTATCTGTATATGTGGTTCATGAGCATGTATCTGTGTGTATACTACATGATCATGTATCTGTGTGTGTGCTACATGAGCATGTATCTGCGTGTGTGGTACATGAGCATGTATTTGTGTGAGTGGAACATGAGCATGTATCTCTGTGTGGTACATAAGCATGTATCTGTGTGTGTGCTACATGAGCATGTATCTGTGTGTGTGCTACATGAGCATATATCTGTGCATATGTGGTACATGAGCATGTATCTCTGTGTGGTACATAAGCTTGTATCTGTGTGTGTGCTACAAGAGCATGTATCTGTGTGTGTGCTACATGAGCATGTATCTGTGCATATGTGGTACATGAGCATGTATCTCTGTGTGGTACATAAGCATGTATCTGTGTGTGTGCTACATGAGCATGTATCTGTGTGTGTGCTACATGAGCATGTATCTGTGCATATGTGGTACATGAGCATGTATCTCTGTGTGGTACATAAGCATGTATCTGTGTGTGTGCTACAAGAGCATGTATCTCTGTGTGTTGCACATGAGCATGTATCTGTGTGTGTGGTACATGAGCATGTATCTCTGTGTGGTACATGAGCATGTATCTGTGTGTGTGGTACATGAGCATGTATCTGTGTGTGTGCTACACGAGCATGTATCTATGTGTGGTCCATGAGCATGTATCTCTGTGTGCTACATGAGCATGTATCTGTGCGTGTGTGGTACATGAGCATGTATCTCTGTGTGGTACATGAGCATGTATCTGTGTGTGTGCTACATGAGCATGCATCTGTGCATATGTGGTACATGAGCATGTATCTCTGTGTGGTACATGAGCATGTATCTGTGTGTGGTACATGAGCATGTATCTGTGTGTGGTACATGAGCAAGTATCTGTGCGTGCGCTCCATGAGCATGTATCTGTGTGTGTGCTACATGAGCATGTATGTGTGTGTGTGCTACATGAGCACGTATCTGTGTGTGTCCTACATGAGCATGTATCTCTGTGTGGTTCATGAGCATGTATCTTTGTGTGTGGTACATGAGCATGTATCTGTGTGACGTACATGAGCATGTATCTGTGTGTGTGCTACATGAGCATGTATCCGTGTGTGTGCTACATGAGCATGTATCTGTGTGTGTGCTACATGAGCATGTATCTGTGTGTGTGCTACATGAGCATGTATGTGCGCATATGTGGTACATGAGCATGTATCTCTGTGTGGTACATAAGCATGTATCGGTGTGTGTGCTACATGAGCATGTATCTGTGTGTGTGCTACATGAGTACGTATCTGTGTGTGGTACACGAGCATGTATCTGTGTGTGTGGTACATGAGCATGTATCTGTGTGTGGTACATGAGCATGTATCTGTGTGTGTGGTACATGAGCATGTATCTGTGTGTGGTACATAAGCATGTATCTGTGTGTGTGCTACAAGAGCATGTATCTGTGTGTGTGCTACATGAGCATGTATCTGTGCATATGTGGTACATGAGCATGTATCTCTGTGTGGTACATAAGCATGTATCTGTGTGTGTGCTACATGATCATGTATCTGTGTGTGTGCTACATGAGCATGTATCTGTGCATATGTGGTACATGAGCATGTATCTCTGTGTGGTACATAAGCATGTATCTGTGTGTGTGCTAAAAGAGCATGTATCTCTGTGTGTTGTACATGAGCATGTATCTGTGTGTGTGGTACATGAGCATGTATCTCTGTGTGGTACATGAGCATTTATTTGTGTGAGTGGTACATGAGCATGTATCTGTGTGTGTGGTACATGAGCATGTATCTGTGTGTGTGCTACACGAGCATGTATCTATGTGTGGTCCATGAGCATGTATCTCTGTGTGCTACATGAGCATGTATATGTGCGTGTGTGGTACATGAGCATGTATCTCTGTGTGGTACATGAGCATGTATCTGTGTGTGTGCTACGTGGGCATGTATCTGTGTGTGTGCTACATGAGCATGCATCTGTGCATATGTGGTACATGAGCATGTATCTCTGTGTGATACATAAGCATGTATCTGTGTGTGGTACATGAGCATGTATCTGTGCGTGCGCTCCATGAGCATGTATCTGTGTGTGTGCTACATGATCATGTATCTGTGTGTGTGCTACATGAGCACGTATCTGTGTGTGTCCTACATGAGCATGTATCTCTGTGTGGTACATGAGCATGTATCTGTGTGTGTGGTACATGAGCATGTATCTGTGTGACGTACATGAGCATGTATCTGTGTATGTGCTACATGAGCATGTATCCGTGTGTGTGGTACATGAGCATGTATTTGTGTGAGTGGACATGAGCATGTATCTCTGTGTGGTACATAAGCATGTATCTGCGTGTGTGCTACATGAGCATGTATCTGTGTGTGTGCTAAATGAGCATGTATCTGCGCATATGTGGTATATGAGCATGTATCTCTGTGTGGTACATAAGCATGTATCTGTGTGTGTGCTACATGAGCATGTATCTGTGTGTGTGCTACATGAGCACGTATCTGTGTGTGGTACATGAGCATGTATTTGTGTGAGTGGAACATGAGCATGTATCTCTGTGTGCTACATGAGCATGTGTCTGTGTGTGTGGTACATGAGCATGTATCTGTGTGTGTGCTACATGAGCATGTATCTGTGTGTGTGGTACATGAGCGTGTATCTGTGTGTGTGCTACATGAGCATGTATCTGTGTGTTTGCTACATGAGCATGTATCTGTGTGTGTGCTACATGAGCATGTATCTGTGTGTGTGCTACGTGAGCATGTATCTGTGTGTGTGGTACATGAGCATGTATCTGTGTGTGTGCTACATGAGCATGTATCTGTGTGTGTGCTACGTGAGCATGTATCTGTGTGTGTGGTACATGAGCATGTATCTGTGTGTGTGCTACATGAGCATGTATCTGTGTGTGTGCTACGTGAGCATGTATCTGTGTGTGTGGTACATGAGCGTGTATCTGTGTGTGTGCTACATGAGCATGTATCTGTGTGTTTGCTACATGAGCATGTATCTGTGTGTGTGCTACATGAGCGTGTATCTGTGTGTGTGCTACATGAGCATGTCTCTGTGGGTGCGCTCCATGAGCATGTATCTGCGTGTGCTACATGAGCATGTATCTGTGTGTGTGCTACATGAGCATGTATCTGCGTGTGCTACATGAGCATGTATCTGTGTGTGTGCTACATGAGCATGTATCTGTGTGTGGTGTACATGAGCATGTATCTGTGTGTGGTACATGAGCATGTATCTGTGTGTGTGCTACATGAGCATGTATCTGCGTGTGCTACATGAGCATGTATCTGTGTGTTTGCTACATGAGCTTGTATGTCTGTGTGCTACATGAGCATGTATCTGTGTGTGTGCTACATGAGCATGTATCTGTGTGCACGCTACATGAGCATGTGTCTGTGTGTGTGCTACTTGAGAATGTATCTGTGTGTGTGCTACTTGAGAATGTATCTATGTGTGGTACATGAGCATGTATCTGTGTATGCTACATCAGCATGTATCTGTGTATGTGGTACATGAGCATGTATCTCTGTGAGCAACATGAGCATGTATTTGTGTGTGTGCTACATGAGCATGTATCTGTGTGTGTGCTACGTGAGCATATATCTCTGTGTGCTACATGAGCATGTATCTGTGTTTGGTACATGCGCATGTATCTCTGTGAGCAACATGAGCATGTATTTGTGTGTGTGCTACATGAGCATGTATCTGTGTGTGCTACATGAGCATGAACCTGTGTGTGTGGTACATGAGCATGTATCTGTGTGTGTGCTACATGAGCATGTGTCTGTGTGTGTGCAACATGAGCATGTATCTGTGTGTGTGCAACATGAGCATGTATCTGTGTATGTGGTACATGAGCATGTATCTGTGTGTGTGCTACATGAGCATGTATCTGTGTGTGTGCTACATGAGCATGTGTCTGTGTGTGTGCAACATGAGCATGTATCTCTGTGTGTGCTGCATGAGCATGTATCTGTGTGTGTGCTACATGAGCATGTATCTGTGTGCGCGCTACATGGGCATGTATCTGTCTGTGTGCTATATGAGCATGTATCTATGTGTGGTCCATGGGCATGTATCTGTGTGTGTGCTACAGGAGCATGTATCTGTGCGTGTGTGGTACATGAGCATGTATCTCTGTGTGCTGAATGAGCATGTATCTGTGTGAATGCTACATGAGCATGTATCTGTGTGTGTGCTACATGAGCATGTATCTGTCTGTGTGCTACATGAGCATGTATTTATGTGTGGTACATGAGCATGTATCTGTGTGTGTGCTACGTGAGCATGTATCTGTGTGCGTGCTACGTGAGCATGTATCTGTGTGTGTGCTACAGGAGCATGTATCTGTGCATATGTGGTACATGAGCATGTATCTCTGTGTGGTACATAAGCATGTATCATGTGTGTGCTACGTGAGCATGTATCTGTGTGTGTGCTACATGAGCATGTATCTGTGTGTGTGCTACATGAGCACGAATCTGTGTGTGTCCTACATGAGCATGTATCTCTGTGTGGTACATGAGCATGTATCAGTGTGTGTGATACATGAGCATGTATCTGTGTATGTGGTACATGAGCATGTATTTGTGTGCGTGGAACATGAGCATGTATCTCTGTGTGCTACATGAGCATGTATCTGTGTGTGTGCTACATGAGCACGTATCTGTGTGTGTCCTACGTGAGCATGTATCTCTGTGTGGTACATGAGCATGTATCTGTGGGTGGTACTTGAGCATGTATCTGTGTGTGTGGTACATGAGCATGTATCTGTGTGACGTACATGAGCATGTATCTGTGTGTGTGCTACATGAGCATGTATCTGTGTATGTGGTACATGAGCATGTATTTACGTGAGTGGAACATGAGCATGTATCTCTGTGTGGTACATAAGCATGTATCTGTGTGTGTGCTACATGAGCATGTATCTGTGTGTGTGCTACATGAGCATGTATCTGTGCATATGTGGTATATGAGCATGTATCTCTGTGTGGTACATAAGCATGTATCTGTGTGTGTGCTACATGAGCATGTATCTGTGTGTGTGCTACATGAGCATGTATCTCTGTGTGGTACATAAGCATGTATCTGTGTGTGTGCTACACGAGCACGTATCTGTGTGTGTCCTACATGAGCATGTATCTCTGTGTGGTACATGAGCATGTATCTGTGTGTGTGGTACATGAGCATGTGTCTGTGTGTGGTACATGAGCATGTATCTGTGTGTGTGGTACATGAGCATGTATCTGTGTGTGGTACATGAGCATGTATCTGTGTGTGTGGTACATGAGCATGTATCTCTGTGTGGTACATGAGCATGTATCTGTGTGTGTGGTACATGAGCATGTATCTGTGTGTGTGCTACATGAGCATGTATCTGTGTGTGGTACATGAGCATGTATCTGTGTGTGGTACATGAGCATGTATCTGTGTGTGTGCTACATGATCTTGTATGTCTGTGTGCTACATGAGCATGTATCTGTGTGTGTGCTACATGAGCATGTATCTGTGTGCGTGCTACATGAGCATGTATCTGTGTGTGTGCTACATGAGCATGTATCTGCGTGTGCTACATGAGCATGTATCTCTGTGTGTGGTACATGAGCGTGTATCTGTGTGTGTGCTACATGAGAATGTATCTGTGTGCGTGCTACATGAGCATGTATCTGTGTGTGTGCTACATTAGCATGTATCTCTGTGTGCTACATGAGCATGTATCTGTGTGTGTGCTACATGAGCATGTGTCTGTGTGTGTGCTACATGAGCATGTATCTGTGTGTGCTACATGAGCATGTATCTGTGTGTGTGGTACATGAGCATGTATTTGTGTGAGTGGAACATGAGCATGTATCTCTGTGTGGTACATAAGCATGTATCTGTGTGCGCGCTACATGAGCATGTATCTGGGTGTGTGCTACATGAGCATGTATCTGTGTGTGTGCTACATGAGCATGTATCTGTGTGTGTGGTACATGAGCATGTATCTCTGTGTGCTACATGAGCATGTGTCTGTGTGTCTGCGACTTGAGCATGTATCTGTGTGTGTGCTACTTGAGAATGTATCTGTGTGTGGTACATGAGCATGTATCTGTGTGTATGCTACGTGAGCATGTATCTGTGTGTGTGCTACATGAGCATCCATCAGTCTGTGTGCTACATGAGCATGTATCTGTGTGTGTGCTACATGAGCATCCATCAGTCTGTGTGCTACATGAGCATGTATCTGTGTGTGGTACATGAGCATGTATCTGTGTGTGTGCTACGTGAGCATGTATCTGTGTGTGTGGTACATGAGCATGTAGTTGTGTGCGTGGGACATGAGCATGTATCTCTATGTGCTGCATGAGCATGTATCTGTGTGTTTGCTACATGAGCATGTATCTGCGCATATGTGGTACATGAGCATGTATCTCTGTGTGGTACATAAGCATGTATCTGTGTGTGTGCTACATGAGCATGTATCTGTGTGTGTGCTACATGAGCACATATCTGTGTGTGGTACATGAGCATGTATCTGTGTGTGTGGTACATGAGCATGTATCTGTGTGTGGTACATGAGCATGTATCTGTGTGTGTGGTACATGAGCATGTATCTGTGTGTGGTACATGAGCATGTATCTGTGTGTGTGGTACATGAGCATGTATCTGTGTGTGTGGTACATGAGCATGTATTTGTGTGAGTGGAACATGAGCATGTATCTCTGTGTGCTCCATGAGCATGTGTCTGTGTGTGTGGTACATGAGCATGTATCTGTGTGTGTGCTCCATGAGCATGTATTTGTGTGTGTGCTACATGAGCATGTATCTGTGTGTGTGCTACGTGAGCATGTATCTGTGTGTGTGGTACATGAGCGTGTATCTGTGTGTGTGCTACATGAGCATGTATCTGTGTGTTTGCTACATGAGCATGTATCTGTGTGTGTGCTACATGAGCGTGTATCTGTGTGTGTGCTACATGAGCATGTCTCTGTGGGTGCTACATGAGCATGTATCTGTGTGTGTGCTACATGAGCATGTATCTGTGTGTGGGGTACATGAGCATGTATCTGTGTGTGTGCTACGAGAGCATGTATCTCTGTGTGTGCTACAGGAGGATGTATCTGTGTGTGTGCTACATGACCATGTATCTGTGTGTGTGCTACATGAGCATGTATCTGCGTGTGCTACATGAGCATGTATCTGTGTGTGTGCTACATGAGCTTGTATGTCTGTGTGCTACATGAGCATATATCTGTGTGTGTGCTACATGAGCATGTATCTGTGTGCACGCTACATGAGCATGTGTCTGTGTGTGTGCTACTTGAGCATGTATCTGTGTGTGTGCTACTTGAGAATGTATCTATGTGTGCTACAAGAGCATGTGTCTGTGTGTGTTCTACATGCGCATGTATCTGTGTATGCTACATCAGCATGTATCTGTGTATGTGGTACATGAGCATGTATCTCTGTGAGCAACATGAGCATGTATTTGTGTGTGTGCTACATGAGCATGTATCTGTGTGTGTGCTACGTGAGCATATATCTCTGTGTGCTACATGAGCATGTATCTGTGTTTGGTACATGCGCATGTATCTCTGTGAGCAACATGAGCATGTATTTGTGTGTGTGCTACATGAGCATGAACCTGTGTGTGTGGTACATGAGCATGTATCAGTGTGTGTGCTACATGAGCATGTGTCTGTGTGTGTGCAACATGAGCATGTATCTGTGTGTGTGCAACATGAGCATGTATCTGTGTATGTGGTACATGAGCATGTATCTGTGTGTGTGCTACATGAGCATGTATCTCTGTGTGTGCTGCATGAGCATGTATCTGTGTGTGTGCTACATGAGCATGTATCTGTCTGTGTGCTACATGAGCATGTATCTATGTGTGGTCCATGGGCATGTATCTGTGTGTGTGCTACAGGGGCATGTATCTGTGCGTGTGTGGTACATGAGCATGTATCTCTGTGTGCTGAATGAGCATGTATCTGTGTGCATGCTACATGAGCATGTATCTGTGTGTGTGCTACATGAGCATCCATCAGTCTGTGTGCTACATGAGCATGTATCTATGTGTGGTACATGAGCATGTATCTGTGTGTGTGCTACGTGAGCATGTATCTGTGTGCGTGCTACGTGAGCATGTATCTGTCTGTGTGCTACATGAGCATGTATCTATGTGTGGTACATGAGCATGTATCTGTGTGTGTGCTACGTGAGCATGTATCTGTGTGCGTGCTACGTGAGCATGTATCTGTGTGTGTGCTACAGGAGCATGTATCTGTGCATATGTGGTACATGAGCATGTATTTCTGTGTGGTACATAAGCATGTATCTGTGTGTGTGCTACATGAGCATGTATCTGTGTGTGTGCTACATGAGCATGTATCTCTGTGTGGTACATAAGCATGTATCTGTGTGTGTGCTACATGAGCACGTATCTGTGTGTGTCCTACATGAGCATGTATCTCTGTGTGGTACATGAGCATGTATCTGTGTGTGTGGTACATGAGCATGTATCTGTGTGTGGTACATGAGCATGTATCTGTGTGTGTGGTACATGAGCATGTATCTGTGTGTGGTACATGAGCATGTATCTGTGTGTGTGGTACATGAGCATGTATTTGTGTGAGTGGAACATGAGCATGTATCTGTGTGTGCGCTCCATGAACATGTATCTGCGTGTGGGGTACATGAGCATGTATCTGTGTGTGGTACATGAGCATGTATCTCTGTGTGTGCTACAGGAGGATGTATCTGTGTGTGTGCTACATGACCATGTATCTGTGTGTGTGCTACATAAGCATGTATCTGCGTGTGCTACATGAGCATGTATTTGTGTGAGTGGAACATGAGCATGGATCTCTGTGTGGTACATAAGCATGTATCTGTGTGCGCGCTAAATGAGCATGTATCTGTGTGTGTGGTACATGAGCATGTATCTGTGTGTGTGCTACATGAGCATGTATCTGTGTGTGTGGTACATGAGCATGTATCTCTGTGTGCTACATGAGCATGTGTCTGTGTGTGTGCTACTTGAGCATGTATCTGTGTGTGTGCTACTTGAGAATGTATCTGTGTGTGGTACATGAGCATGTATCTGTGTGTATGCAACGTGAGCATGTATCTGTGTGTGTGCTACATGAGCATCCATCAGTCTGTGTGCTACATGAGCATGTATCTGTGTGTGTGCTACATGAGCATGTATCTGTGTGTGTGGTACATGAGCATGTAGTTGTGTGCGTGGAACATGAGCATGTATCTCTGTGTGCTACATGAGCATGTGTCTGTGTGTGTGCTGCATGAGCATGTGTCTGTGTGGGTGGTACATGAGCATGTATCTCTGTGTGCTACATGAGCATGTGTCTGTGTGTGTGCTGCATGAGCATGTGTCTGTGTGGGTGGTACATGAGCATGTATCTGTGTGTGCGCTCCATGAGCATGTATCTGTGTGTGTGCTACATGAGCATGTATCTGTGTGTGTGCTACATGAGCATGTATCTGTCTGTGTGCTACATGAGCATGTATCTGTGTGTGTGCTACATGGGCATGTATCTGTGTGTGGTACATGAGCATGTATCTGTGTGTGTGTTACATGAGCATGTATCTGTGTGTGTGCTACATGAGCATGTATCTGTGTGTGTGCTACATGAGCATGTATCTGTGTGTGTGCTACATGGGCATGTATCTGCGTGTGCTACATGAGCAAGTATCTGTGTGTGTGCTACATGAGCATGTATCTATGTGTGGTACATGAGCATGTATCTGTGTGTGTGCTACGTGAGCATGTATCTGTGTGCGTGCTACGTGAGCATGTATCTGTGTGTGTGCTACAGGAGCATGTATCTGTGCATATGTGGTACATGAGCATGTATTTCTGTGTGGTACATAAGCATGTATCTGTGTGTGTGCTACATGAGCATGTATCTGTGTGTGTGCTACATGAGCATGTATCTCTGTGTGGTACATAAGCATGTATCTGTGTGTGTGCTACATGAGCACGTATCTGTGTGTGTCCTACATGAGCATGTATCTCTGTGTGGTACATGAGCATGTATCTGTGTGTGTGGTACATGAGCATGTATCTGTGTGTGGTACATGAGCATGTATCTGTGTGTGTGGTACATGAGCATGTATTTGTGTGAGTGGAACATGAGCATGTATCTGTGTGTGCGCTCCATGAACATGTATCTGCGTGTGGGGTACATGAGCATGTATCTGTGTGTGGTACATGAGCATGTATCTCTGTGTGTGCTACAGGAGGATGTATCTGTGTGTGTGCTACATGACCATGTATCTGTGTGTGTGCTACATAAGCATGTATCTGCGTGTGCTACATGAGCATGTATTTGTGTGAGTGGAACATGAGCATGGATCTCTGTGTGGTACATAAGCATGTATCTGTGTGCGCGCTAAATGAGCATGTATCTGTGTGTGTGGTACATGAGCATGTATCTGTGTGTGTGCTACATGAGCATGTATCTGTGTGTGTGGTACATGAGCATGTATCTCTGTGTGCTACATGAGCATGTGTCTGTGTGTGTGCTACTTGAGCATGTATCTGTGTGTGTGCTACTTGAGAATGTATCTGTGTGTGGTACATGAGCATGTATCTGTGTGTATGCAACGTGAGCATGTATCTGTGTGTGTGCTACATGAGCATCCATCAGTCTGTGTGCTACATGAGCATGTATCTGTGTGTGTGCTACATGAGCATGTATCTGTGTGTGTGGTACATGAGCATGTAGTTGTGTGCGTGGAACATGAGCATGTATCTCTGTGTGCTACATGAGCATGTGTCTGTGTGTGTGCTGCATGAGCATGTGTCTGTGTGGGTGGTACATGAGCATGTATCTCTGTGTGCTACATGAGCATGTGTCTGTGTGTGTGCTGCATGAGCATGTGTCTGTGTGGGTGGTACATGAGCATGTATCTGTGTGTGCGCTCCATGAGCATGTATCTGTGTGTGTGCTACATGAGCATGTATCTGTGTGTGTGCTACATGAGCATGTATCTGTCTGTGTGCTACATGAGCATGTATCTGTGTGTGTGCTACATGGGCATGTATCTGTGTGTGGTACATGAGCATGTATCTGTGTGTGTGTTACATGAGCATGTATCTGTGTGTGTGCTACATGAGCATGTATCTGTGTGTGTGCTACATGAGCATGTATCTGTGTGTGTGCTACATGGGCATGTATCTGCGTGTGCTACATGAGCAAGTATCTGTGTGTGTGCTAAATGAGCATGTATCTCTGTGTGGGGTACATGAGCATGTATCTGTGTGTGTGCTACATGAGCGTGTATCTGTGTGTGTGCTACATGGGCATGTATCTGTGTGCGTGCTACGTGAGCATGTATCTGTCTGTGTGCTACATGAGCATGTATCTATGTGTGGTACATGAGCATGTATCTGTGTGTGTGCTACGTGAGCATGTATCTGTGTGCGTGCTACGTGAGCATGTATCTGTGTGTGTGCTACAGGAGCATGTATCTGTGCATATGTGGTACATGAGCATGTATTTCTGTGTGGTACATAAGCATGTATCTGTGTGTGTGCTACATGAGCATGTATCTGTGTGTGTGCTACATGAGCATGTATCTCTGTGTGGTACATAAGCATGTATCTGTGTGTGTGCTACATGAGCACGTATCTGTGTGTGTCCTACATGAGCATGTATCTCTGTGTGGTACATGAGCATGTATCTGTGTGTGTGGTACATGAGCATGTATCTGTGTGTGGTACATGAGCATGTATCTGTGTGTGTGGTACATGAGCATGTATCTGTGTGTGGTACATGAGCATGTATCTGTGTGTGTGGTACATGAGCATGTATTTGTGTGAGTGGAACATGAGCATGTATCTGTGTGTGCGCTCCATGAACATGTATCTGCGTGTGGGGTACATGAGCATGTATCTGTGTGTGGTACATGAGCATGTATCTCTGTGTGTGCTACAGGAGGATGTATCTGTGTGTGTGCTACATGACCATGTATCTGTGTGTGTGCTACATGAGCATGTATCTGCGTGTGCTACATGAGCATGTATTTGTGTGAGTGGAACATGAGCATGGATCTCTGTGTGGTACATAAGCATGTATCTGTGTGCGCGCTACATGAGCATGTATCTGTGTGTGTGCTACATGAGCATGTATCTGTGTGTGTGCTACATGAGCATGTATCTGTGTGTGTGGTACATGAGCATATATCTCTGTGTGCTACATGAGCATGTGTCTGTGTGTGTGCTACTTGAGCATGTATCTGTGTGTGTGCTACTTGAGAATGTATCTGTGTGTGGTACATGAGCATGTATCTGTGTGTATGCAACGTGAGCATGTGTCTGTGTGGGTGGTACATGAGCATGTATCTGTGTGTGCGCTCCATGAGCATGTATCTGTGTGTGTGCTACATGAGCATGTATCTGTGTGTGTGCTACATGAGCATGTATCTGTGTGTGTGCTACATGGGCATGTATCTGTGTGTGGTACATGAGCATGTATCTGTGTGTGTGTTACATGAGCATGTATCTGTGTGTGTGCTACATGAGCATGTATCTGTGTGTGTGCTACATGAGCATGTATCTGTGTGTGTGCTACATGGGCATGTATCTGCGTGTGCTACATGAGCAAGTATCTGTGTGTGTGCTAAATGAGCATGTATCTCTGTGTGGGGTACATGTGCATGTATCTGTGTGTGTGCTACATGAGCGTGTATCTGTGTGTGTGCTACATGGGCATGTATCTGTCTGTGTGCTACATGAGCATGTATCTATGTGTGGTGCATGGGCATGTATCTGTGTGTGTGCTACAGGAGCATGTATCTGTGCGTGTGTGGTACATGAGCATGTATCTCTGTGTGCTGAATGAGCATGTATCTGTGTGAATGCTACATGAGCATGTATCTGTGTGTGTGCTACATGAGCATCCATCAGTCTGTGTGCTACGTGAGCATGCATCTGTGTATGTGGTACATGAGCATGTATCTGTGTGTGTGTGCTACATGAGCATGTATCTGTCTGTGTGCTACATGAGCATGTATCTATGTGTGGTACATGAGCATGTATCTGTGTGTGTGCTACGTGAGCATGTATCTGTGTGCGTGCTACGTGAGCATGTATCTGTGTGTGTGGTACATGAGCATGTATCTGTGTGTGGTATATGAGCATGTATCTGTGTGTGTGGTACATGAGCATGTATCTGTGTATGGTACATGAGCATGTATCTGTGTGTGTGGTACATGAGCATGTATCTGTGTGTGGTACATGAGCATGTATCTGTGTGTGTGGTACATGAGCATGTATTTGTGTGAGTGGAACATGAGCATGTATCTGTGTGTGCGCTCCATGAGCATGTATCTGTGTGTGGGGTACATGAGCATGTATCTGTGTGTGTGCTACGAGAGCATGTATCTCTGTGTGTGCTACAGGAGGATGTATCTGTGTGTGTGCTACATGACCATGTATCTGTGTGTGTGCTACATGAACATGTATCTGCGTGTGCTACATGAGCATGTATCTGTGTGTGTGCTACATGAGCTTGTATGTCTGTGTGCTACATGAGCATGTATCTGTGTGTGTGCTACATGAGCATGTATCTGTGTGCACGCTACATGAGCATGTGTCTGTGTGTGTGCTACATGAGCATGTATCTGTGTGTGTGCTACATGAGCATGTACCTATGTGTGTGCTACATGAGCATGTACCTGTGTGCGTGCTACATGAGCATGTATCTGTGTGTGTGCTACATGAGCATGTATCTCTGTGTGTGGTACATGAGCGTGTATCTGTGTGTGTGCTACATGAGCATGTATCTGTGTGCACGCTACATGAGCATGTGTCTGTGTGTGTGCTACATGAGCATGTATCTGTGTGTGTGCTACATGAGCATGTACCTGTGTGTGTGCTACATAAACATGTACCTGTGTGCGTGCTACATGAGCATGTATCTGTGTGTGTGCTACATGAGCATGTATCTCTGTGTGTGGTACATGAGCGTTTATCTGTGTGTGTGCTACTTGAGCATGTATCTGTGTGTGTGCTACTTGAGAATGTATCTATGTGTGCTACAAGAGCATGTGTCTGTGTGTGTTCTACATGCGCATGTATCTGTGTATGCTACATCAGCATGTATCTGTGTATGTGGTACATGAGCATGTATCTCTGTGAGCAACATGAGCATGTATTTGTGTGTGTGCTACATGAGCATGTATCTGTGTGTGTGCTACGTGAGCATATATCTCTGTGTGCTACATGAGCATGTATCTGTGTTTGGTACATGCGCATGTATCTCTGTGAGCAACATGAGCATGTATTTGTGTGTGTGCTACATGAGCATGAACCTGTGTGTGTGCTACATGAGCATGAACCTGTGTGTGTGGTACATGAGCATGTATCTGTGTGTGTGCTACATGAGCATGTGTCTGTGTGTGTGCAACATGAGCATGTATCTGTGTGTGTGCAACATGAGCATGTATCTGTGTATGTGGTACATGAGCATGTATCTATGTGTGTGCTACATGAGCATGTATCTGTGTGTGTGCTACATGAGCATGTGTCTGTGTGTGTGCAACATGAGCATGTATCTCTGTGTGTGCTGCATGAGCATGTATCTGTGTGTGTGCTACATGAGCATGTATCTGTATGCGCGCTACATGGGCATGTATCTGTCTGTGTGCTATATGAGCATGTATCTATGTGTGGTCCATGGGCATGTATCTGTGTGTGTGCTACAGGAGCATGTATCTGTGCGTGTGTGGTACATGAGCATGTATCTCTGTGTGCTGAATGAGCATGTATCTGTGTGAATGCTACATGAGCATGTATCTGTGTGTGTGCTACATGAGCATGTATCTGTCTGTGTGCTACATGAGCATGTATTTATGTGTGGTACATGAGCATGTATCTGTGTGTGTGCTACGTGAGCATGTATCTGTGTGCGTGCTACGTGAGCATGTATCTGTGTGTGTGCTACAGGAGCATGTATCTGTGCATATGTGGTACATGAGCATGTATCTCTGTGTGGTACATAAGCATGTATCATGTGTGTGCTACGTGAGCATGTATCTGTGTGTGTGCTACATGAGCATGTATCTGTGTGTGTGCTACATGAGCACGTATCTGTGTGTGTCCTACATGAGCATGTATCTCTGTGTGGTACATGAGCATGTATCGGTGTGTGTGATACATGAGCATGTATCTGTGTATGTGGTACATGAGCATGTATTTGTGTGCGTGGAACATGAGCATGTATCTCTGTGTGCTACATGAGCATGTATCTGTGTGTGTGCTACATGAGCACGTATCTGTGTGTGTCCTACATGAGCATGTATCTCTGTGTGGTACATGAGCATGTATCTGTGGGTGGTACTTGAGCATGTATCTGTGTGTGTGGTACATGAGCATGTATCTGTGTGACGTACATGAGCATGTATCTGTGTGTGTGCTACATGAGCATGTATCTGTGTATGTGGTACATGAGCATGTATTTACGTGAGTGGAACATGAGCATGTATCTCTGTGTGGTACATAAGCATGTATCTGTGTGTGTGCTACATGAGCATGTATCTGTGTGTGTGCTACATGAGCATGTATCTGTGCATATGTGGTATATGAGCATGTATCTCTGTGTGGTACATAAGCATGTATCTGTGTGTGTGCTACATGAGCATGTATCTGTGTGTGTGCTACATGAGCATGTATCTCTGTGTGGTACATAAGCATGTATCTGTGTGTGTGCTACATGAGCACGTATCTGTGTGTGTCATACATGAGCATGTATCTCTGTGTGGTACATGAGCATGTATCTGTGTGTGTGGTACATGAGCATGTATCTGTGTGTGGTACATGAGCATGTATCTGTGTGTGTGGTACATGTGCATGTATTTGTGTGAGTGGAACATGAGCATGTATCTGTGTGTGCGCTCCATGAACATGTATCTGTGTGTGTCCTACATGAGCATGTATCTCTGTGTGGTACATGAGCATGTATCTGTGTGTGTGGTACATGAGCATGTATCTGTGTGTGGTACATGAGCATGTATCTGTGTGTGTGCTACATGAGCTTGTATGTCTGTGTGCTACATGAGCATGTATCTGTGTGTGTGCTACATGAGCATGTATCTGTGTGCGTGCTACATGAGCATGTATCTGTGTATGTGGTACATGAGCATGTATTTACGTGAGTGGAACATGAGCATGTATCTCTGTGTGGTACATAAGCATGTATCTGTGTGTGTGCTACATGAGCATGTATCTGTGTGTGTGCTACATGAGCATGTATCTCTGTGTGGTATGTAAGCATGTATCTGTGTGTGTGCTACATGAGCACGTATCTGTGTGTGTCCTACATGAGCATGTATCTCTGTGTGGTACATGAGCATGTATCTGTGTGTGTGGTACATGAGCATGTATCTGTGTGTGGTACATGAGCATGTATCTGTGTGTGTGGTACATGAGCATGTATCTGTGTGTGGTACATGAGCATGTATCTGTGTGTGTGGTACATGAGCATGTATTTGTGTGAGTGGAACATGAGCATGTATCTGTGTGTGCGCTCCATGAACATGTATCTGTGTGTGTGCTACATGAGCATGTATCTGCGTGTGGTACATGAGCATGTATCTGTGTGTGCGCTCCATGAACATGTATCTGTGTGTGTGCTACATGAGCATGTATCTGCGTGTGGTACATGAGCATGTATCTGTGTGTGTGGTACATGAGCATGTATCTGTGTGTGGTACATGAGCATGTATCTGTGTGTGTGCTACATGAGCTTGTATGTCTGTGTGCTACATGAGCATGTATCTGTGTGTGTGCTACATGAGCATGTATCTGTGTGCGTGCTACATGAGCATGTATCTGTGTTTGTGCTACATGAGCATGTATCTGTGTGTGTGCTACCTGAGCATGTATCTCTGTGTGTGGTACATGAGCGTGTATCTGTGTGTGTGCTACATGAGAATGTATCTGTGTGCGTGCTACATGAGCATGTATCTGTGTGTGTGCTACATTAGCATGTATCTCTGTGTGCTACATGAGCATGTATCTGTGTGTGTGCTACATGAGCATGTGTTTGTGTGTGTGCTACATGAGCATGTACCTGTGTGTGTGCTACATGAGCATGTATCTGTGTGTGTGGTACATGAGCATGTATTTGTGTGAGTGGAACATGAGCATGTATCTCTGTGTGGTACATAAGCATGTATCTGTGTGCGCGCTACATGAGCATGTACCTGGGTGTGTGCTACATGAGCATGTATCTGTGTGTGTGCTACATGAGCATGTATCTGTGTGTGTGGTACATGAGCATGTATCTCTGTGTGCTACATGAGCATGTGTCTGTGTGTGCGACTTGAGCATGTATCTGTGTGTGTGTTACTTGAGAATGTATCTGTGTGTGGTACATGAGCATGTATCTGTGTGTATGCTACGTGAGCATGTATCTGTGTGTGTGCTACATGAGCATCCATCAGTCTGTGTGCTACATGAGCATGTGTCTGTGTGTGGTACATGAGCATGTACCTGTGTGTGTGCTACATGAGCATGTATCTGTGTGTGTGCTGCATGAGCATGTATCTCTGTGTGTGCTACATGAGCATGTATCTGTGTGTGTGGTACATGAGCATGTAGTTGTGTGCATGGAACATGAGCATGTATCTCTGTGTGGTACATGAGCATGTATCTGTGTGTGTGGTACATGAGCATGTATCTATGTGTGCTGCATGAGCATGTATCTGTGTGTTTGCTACATGAGCATGTATCTGCGCATATGTGGTACATGAGCATGTATCTCTGTGTGGTACATAAGCATGTATCTGTGTGTGTGCTACATGAGCATGTATCTGTGTGTGTGCTACATGAGCACATATCTGTGTGTGGTACATGAGCATGTATCTGTGTGTGTGGTACATGAGCATGTATCTGTGTGTGGTACATGAGCATGTATCTGTGTGTGTGGTACATGAGCATGTATCTGTGTGTGGTACATGAGCACGTATCTGTGTGTGTGGTACATGAGCATGTATTTATGTGTGGTACATGAGCATGTATCTGTGTGTGTGCTACATGAGCATGTATTTATGTGTGGTACATGAGCATGTATCTGTGTGTGTGCTACGTGAGCATGTATCTGTGTGCGTGCTACGTGAGCATGTATCTGTGTGTGTGCTACAGGAGCATGTATCTGTGCATATGTGGTACATGAGCATGTATCTCTGTGTGGTACATAAGCATGTATCATGTGTGTGCTACGTGAGCATGTATCTGTGTGTGTGCTACATGAGCATGTATCTGTGTGTGTGCTACATGAGCACGTATCTGTGTGTGTCCTACATGAGCATGTATCTCTGTGTGGTACATGAGCATGTATCGGTGTGTGTGATACATGAGCATGTATCTGTGTATGTGGTACATGAGCATGTATTTGTGTGCGTGGAACATGAGCATGTATCTCTGTGTGCTACATGAGCATGTATCTGTGTGTGTGCTACATGAGCACGTATCTGTGTGTGTCCTACATGAGCATGTATCTCTGTGTGGTACATGAGCATGTATCTGTGGGTGGTACTTGAGCATGTATCTGTGTGTGTGGTACATGAGCATGTATCTGTGTGACGTACATGAGCATGTATCTGTGTGTGTGCTACATGAGCATGTATCTGTGTATGTGGTACATGAGCATGTATTTACGTGAGTGGAACATGAGCATGTATCTCTGTGTGGTACATAAGCATGTATCTGTGTGTGTGCTACATGAGCATGTATCTGTGTGTGTGCTACATGAGCATGTATCTGTGCATATGTGGTATATGAGCATGTATCTCTGTGTGGTACATAAGCATGTATCTGTGTGTGTGCTACATGAGCATGTATCTGTGTGTGTGCTACATGAGCATGTATCTCTGTGTGGTACATAAGCATGTATCTGTGTGTGTGCTACATGAGCACGTATCTGTGTGTGTCATACATGAGCATGTATCTCTGTGTGGTACATGAGCATGTATCTGTGTGTGTGGTACATGAGCATGTATCTGTGTGTGGTACATGAGCATGTATCTGTGTGTGTGGTACATGTGCATGTATTTGTGTGAGTGGAACATGAGCATGTATCTGTGTGTGCGCTCCATGAACATGTATCTGTGTGTGTCCTACATGAGCATGTATCTCTGTGTGGTACATGAGCATGTATCTGTGTGTGTGGTACATGAGCATGTATCTGTGTGTGGTACATGAGCATGTATCTGTGTGTGTGCTACATGAGCTTGTATGTCTGTGTGCTACATGAGCATGTATCTGTGTGTGTGCTACATGAGCATGTATCTGTGTGCGTGCTACATGAGCATGTATCTGTGTATGTGGTACATGAGCATGTATTTACGTGAGTGGAACATGAGCATGTATCTCTGTGTGGTACATAAGCATGTATCTGTGTGTGTGCTACATGAGCATGTATCTGTGTGTGTGCTACATGAGCATGTATCTCTGTGTGGTATGTAAGCATGTATCTGTGTGTGTGCTACATGAGCACGTATCTGTGTGTGTCCTACATGAGCATGTATCTCTGTGTGGTACATGAGCATGTATCTGTGTGTGTGGTACATGAGCATGTATCTGTGTGTGGTACATGAGCATGTATCTGTGTGTGTGGTACATGAGCATGTATCTGTGTGTGGTACATGAGCATGTATCTGTGTGTGTGGTACATGAGCATGTATTTGTGTGAGTGGAACATGAGCATGTATCTGTGTGTGCGCTCCATGAACATGTATCTGTGTGTGTGCTACATGAGCATGTATCTGCGTGTGGTACATGAGCATGTATCTGTGTGTGCGCTCCATGAACATGTATCTGTGTGTGTGCTACATGAGCATGTATCTGCGTGTGGTACATGAGCATGTATCTGTGTGTGTGGTACATGAGCATGTATCTGTGTGTGGTACATGAGCATGTATCTGTGTGTGTGCTACATGAGCTTGTATGTCTGTGTGCTACATGAGCATGTATCTGTGTGTGTGCTACATGAGCATGTATCTGTGTGCGTGCTACATGAGCATGTATCTGTGTTTGTGCTACATGAGCATGTATCTGTGTGTGTGCTACCTGAGCATGTATCTCTGTGTGTGGTACATGAGCGTGTATCTGTGTGTGTGCTACATGAGAATGTATCTGTGTGCGTGCTACATGAGCATGTATCTGTGTGTGTGCTACATTAGCATGTATCTCTGTGTGCTACATGAGCATGTATCTGTGTGTGTGCTACATGAGCATGTGTTTGTGTGTGTGCTACATGAGCATGTACCTGTGTGTGTGCTACATGAGCATGTATCTGTGTGTGTGGTACATGAGCATGTATTTGTGTGAGTGGAACATGAGCATGTATCTCTGTGTGGTACATAAGCATGTATCTGTGTGCGCGCTACATGAGCATGTACCTGGGTGTGTGCTACATGAGCATGTATCTGTGTGTGTGCTACATGAGCATGTATCTGTGTGTGTGGTACATGAGCATGTATCTCTGTGTGCTACATGAGCATGTGTCTGTGTGTGCGACTTGAGCATGTATCTGTGTGTGTGTTACTTGAGAATGTATCTGTGTGTGGTACATGAGCATGTATCTGTGTGTATGCTACGTGAGCATGTATCTGTGTGTGTGCTACATGAGCATCCATCAGTCTGTGTGCTACATGAGCATGTGTCTGTGTGTGGTACATGAGCATGTACCTGTGTGTGTGCTACATGAGCATGTATCTGTGTGTGTGCTGCATGAGCATGTATCTCTGTGTGTGCTACATGAGCATGTATCTGTGTGTGTGGTACATGAGCATGTAGTTGTGTGCATGGAACATGAGCATGTATCTCTGTGTGGTACATGAGCATGTATCTGTGTGTGTGGTACATGAGCATGTATCTATGTGTGCTGCATGAGCATGTATCTGTGTGTTTGCTACATGAGCATGTATCTGCGCATATGTGGTACATGAGCATGTATCTCTGTGTGGTACATAAGCATGTATCTGTGTGTGTGCTACATGAGCATGTATCTGTGTGTGTGCTACATGAGCACATATCTGTGTGTGGTACATGAGCATGTATCTGTGTGTGTGGTACATGAGCATGTATCTGTGTGTGGTACATGAGCATGTATCTGTGTGTGTGGTACATGAGCATGTATCTGTGTGTGGTACATGAGCATGTATCTGTGTGTGTGGTACATGAGCATGTATCTGTGTGTGTGGTACATGAGCATGTATTTGTGCGAGTGGAACATGAGCATGTATCTCTGTGTGCTCCATGAGCATGTGTCTGTGTGTGTGGTACATGAGCATGTATCTGTGTGTGTGCTCCATGAGCATGTATTTGTGTGTGTGCTACATGAGCATGTATCTGTGTGTGTGCTACGTGAGCATGTATCTGTGTGTGTGGTACATGAGCGTGTATCTGTGTGTGTGCTACATGAGCATGTATCTGTGTGTTTGCTACATGAGCATGTATCTGTGTGTGTGCTACATGAGCGTGTATCTGTGTGTGTGCTACATGAGCATGTCTCTGTGGGTGCTACATGAGCATGTATCTGTGTGTGTGCTACATGAGCATGTATCTGTGTGTGGGGTACATGAGCATGTATCTGTGTGTGGTACATGAGCATGTATCTGTGTGTGTGCTACGAGAGCATGTATCTCTGTGTGTGCTACAGGAGGATGTATCTGTGTGTGTGCTACATGACCATGTATCTGTGTGTGTGCTACATGAGCATGTATCTGCGTGTGCTACATGAGCATGTATCTGTGTGTGTGCTACATGAGCTTGTATGTCTGTGTGCTACATGAGCATGTATCTGTGTGCACGCTACATGAGCATGTGTCTGTGTGTGTGCTACTTGAGCATGTATCTGTGTGTGTGCTACTTGAGAATGTATCTATGTGTGCTACATGAGCATGTGTCTGTGTGTGTTCTACTTGCGCATGTATCTGTGTATGCTACATTAGCATGTATCTGTGTATGTGGTACATGAGCATGTATCTCTGTGAGCAACATGAGCATGTATTTGTGTGTGTGCTACATGAGCATGTATCTGTGTGTGTGCTACGTGAGCGTATATCTCTGTGTGCTACATGAGCATGTATCTGTGTTTGGTACATGCGCATGTATCTCTGTGAGCAACATGAGCATGTATTTGTGTGTGTGCTACATGAGCATGAACCTGTGTGTGTGGTACATGAGCATGTATCTGTGTGTGTGCTACATGAGCATGTATCTGTGTGTGTGCTACATGAGCATGTGTCTGTGTGTGTGCAACATGAGCATGTATCTGTGTGTGTGCAACATGAGCATGTATCTGTGTATGTGGTACATGAGCATGTATCTGTGTGTGTGCTACATGAGCATGTATCTGTGTGTGTGCTACATGAGCATGTGTCTGTGTGTGTGCAACATGAGCATGTATCTCTGTGTGTGCTGCATGAGCATGTATCTGTGTGTGTGCTACATGAGCATGTATCTATCTGTGTGCTACATGAGCATGTATCGATGTGTGGTCCATGGGCATGTATCTGTGTGTGTGCTACGTGAGCATGTATCTGTGTGCGTGCTACATGAGCATCCATCAGTCTGTGTGCTACATGAGCATGTATCTGTGTATGTGGTACACGAACATGTATCTGTGTGTGTGCTACAGGAGCATGTATCTGTGCATATGTGGTACATGAGCATGTATTTCTGTGTGGTACATAAGCATGTATCTGTGTGTGTGCTACATGAGCATGTATCTGTGTGTGTGCTACATGAGCATGTATCTCTGTGTGGTACATAAGCATGTATCTGTGTGTGTGCTACATGAGCACGTATCTGTGTGTGTCCTACATGAGCATGTATCTCTGTGTGGTACATGAGCATGTATCTGTGTGTGTGGTACATGAGCATGTATCTGTGTGTGGTACATGAGCATGTATCTGTGTGTGTGGTACATGAGCATGTATCTGTGTGTGGTACATGAGCATGTATCTGTGTGTGTGGTACATGAGCATGTATTTGTGTGAGTGGAACATGAGCATGTATCTGTGTGTGCGCTCCATGAACATGTATCTGTGTGTGGGGTACATGAGCATGTATCTGTGTGTGGTACATGAGCATGTATCTGTGTGTGTGCTACGAGAGCATGTATCTCTGTGTGTGCTACAGGAGGATGTATCTGTGTGTGTGCTACATGACCATGTATCTGTGTGTGTGCTACATGAGCATGTATCTGCGTGTGCTACATGAGCATGTATTTGTGTGAGTGGAACATGAGCATGGATCTCTGTGTGGTACATAAGCATGTATCTGTGTGCGCGCTACATGAGCATGTATCTGTGTGTATGCTACGTGAGCATGTATCTGTGTGTGTGCTACATGAGCATCCATCAGTCTGTGTGCTACATGAGCATGTATCTGTGTGTGTGCTACATGAGCATGTATCTGTGTGTGGTACATGAGCATGTATCTGTGTGTGTGGTACATGAGAATGTATCTGTGTGTGGTACATGAGCATGTATCTGTGTGTGTGGTACATGAGCATGTATTTGTGTGAGTGGAACATGAGCATGTATCTGTGTGTGCGCTCCATGAACATGTATCTGTGTGTGGGGTACATGAGCATGTATCTGTGTGTGGTACATGAGCATGTATCTGTGTGTGTGCTACGAGAGCATGTATCTCTGTGTGTGCTACAGGAGGATGTATCTGTGTGTGTGCTACATGACCATGTATCTGTGTGTGTGCTACATGAGCATGTATCTGCGTGTGCTACATGAGCATGTATTTGTGTGAGTGGAACATGAGCATGGATCTCTGTGTGGTACATAATCATGTATCTGTGTGCGCGCTACATGAGCATGTATCTGTGTGTATGCTACGAGAGCATGTATCTGTGTGTGTGCTACATGAGCATCCATCAGTCTGTGTGCTACATGAGCATGTATCTGTGTGTGTGCTACATGAGCATGTATCTGTGTGTGTGGTACATGAGCATGTAGTTGTGTGCGTGGAACATGAGCATGTATCTCTATGTGCTGCATGAGCATGTGTCTGTGTGGGTGGTACATGAGCATGTATCTGTGTGTGTGCTACATGAGCATGTATCTGTGTGTGTGCTACATGAGCATGTATCTGTGTGTGTGCTACATGAGCATGTATCTGTGTGTGTGCTACATGAGCATGTATCTGTGTGTATACTACATGAGCATGTATCTGTGTGTGTGCTACATGAGCATGTATCTGTGTGTGTGCTACATGGGCATGTATCTGCGTGTGCTACATGAGCATGTATCTGTGTGTGTGCTAAATGAGCATGTATCTCTGTGTGGGGTACATGAGCATGTATCTGTGTGTGGTGCATGGGCATGTATCTGTGTGTGTGCTACAGGAGCATGTATCTGTGCGTGTGTGGTACATGAGCATGTATCTCTGTGTGCTGAATGAGCATGTATCTGTGTGTGTGCTACATGAGCATCCATCAGTCTGTGTGCTACATGAGCATGCATCTGTGTATGTGGTACATGAGCATGTATCTGTGTGTGTGTGCTACATGAGCATGTATCTGTCTGTGTGCTACATGAGCATGTATCTATGTGTGGTACATGAGCATGTATCTGTGAGTGTGCTACGTGAGCATGTATCTGTGTGCGTGCTACGTGAGCATGTATCTGTGTGTGTGCTACATGAGCATGTATCTGTGCATATGTGGTACATGAGCATGTATCTCTGTGTGGTACATAAGCATGTATCTGTGTGTGTGCTACATGAGCACGTATCTGTGTGTGTCCTACATGAGCATGTATCTCTGTGTGCTACATGAGCATGTATCTGTGTGTGGTATATGAGCATGTATCTGTGTGTGTGGTACATGAGCATGTATCTGTGTGTGGTACATGAGCATGTATCTGTGTGTGCGCTCCATGAGCATGTATCTGTGTGTGTGCTACATGAGCATGTATCTGCGTGTGCTACATGAGCATGTATCTGTGTGTGTGCTACATGAGCTTGTATGTCTGTGTGCTACATGAGCATGTATCTGTGTGTGTGCTACATGAGCATGTACCTGTGTGCGTGCTACATGAGCATGTATCTGTGTGTGTGCTACATGAGCATGTATCTCTGTGTGTGGTACATGAGCGTGTATCTGTGTGTGTGCTACATGAGCATGTATCTGTGTGCGTGCTACATGAGCATGTATCTGTGTGTGTGCTACATGAGCATGTATCTCTGTGTGCTACATGAGCATGTATCTGTGTGTGTGCTACATGAGCATGTGTCTGTGTGTGTGCTACATGAGCATGTATCTGTGTGTGTGCTACTTGAGAATGTATCTGTGTGTGGTACATGAGCATGTATCTGTGTGTATGCTACGTGAGCATGTATCTGTGTGTGTGCTACATGAGCATCCATCAGTCTGTGTGCTACGTGAGCATGTATCTGTGTGTGTGCTACATGAGCATCCATCAGTCTGTGTGCTACATGAGCATGTATCTGTGTGTGGTACATGAGCATGTATCTGTGTGTGTGCTACGTGAGCATGTATCTGTGTGTGTGCTACATGAGCATGTAGTTGTGTGCGTGGAACATGAGCATGTATCTCTATGTGCTGCATGAGCATGTGTCTGTGTGTGTGGTACATGAGCATGTATCTGTGTGTGTGCTACAGGAGCATGTATTGTGTGTGCGCTCCATGAGCATGTATCTGTGTGTGTGCTACATGAGCACGTATCTGTGCGTGTCCGACATGAGCATGTATCTCTGTGTGGTACATGAGCATGTATCTGTGTGTGGTACATGAGCATGTATCTGTGTGTGTGTTACATGAGCATGTATCTGTGTGTGTGCTACATGAGCATGTATCTGTGTGTGTGCTACATGAGCATGTATCTGCGTGTGCTACATGAGCATGTATCTGTGTGTGTGCTACATGAGCATGTATCTGTGTGTGGGGTACATGAGAATGTATCTGTGTGTGGTACATGAGCATGTATCTGTGTGTGTGCTACGAGAGCATGTATCTCTGTGTGTGCTACAGGAGGATGTATCTGTGTGTGTGCTACATGACCATGTATCTGTGTGTGTGCTACATGAACATGTATCTGCGTGTGCTACATGAGCATGTATCTGTGTGTGTGCTACATGAGCTTGTATGTCTGTGTGCTACATGAGCATGTATCTGTGAGTGTGCTACATGAGCATGTATCTGTGTGCACGCTACATGAGCATGTGTCTGTGTGTGTGCTACTTGAGCATGTATCTGTGTGTGTGCTACTTGAGAATGTATCTGTGTGTGTGCTACATGAGCATGTGTCTGTGTGTGTGCTACTTGAGCATGTATCTGTGTGTGTGCTACTTGAGAATGTATCTGTGTGTGTGGTACATGAGCATGTATCTGTGTATGCTACATCAGCATGTATCTGTGTATGTGGTACATGAGCATGTATCTCTGTGAGCAACATGAGCATGTATTTGTGTGTGTGCTACATGAGCATGTATCTGTGTGTGTGCTACGTGAGCATATATCTCTGTGTGCTACATGAGCATGTATCTGTGTTTGGTACATGCGCATGTATCTCTGTGAGCAACATGAGCATGTATTTGTGTGTGTGCTACATGAGCATGTATCTGTGTGTGCTACATGAGCATGAACCTGTGTGTGTGGTACATGAGCATGTATTTGTGTGTGTGCTACATGAGCATGTATCTGTGTGTGTGCTACATGAGCATGTATCTCTGTGTGGTACATAAGCATGTATCTGTGTGTGTGCTACATGAGCACGTATCTGTGTGTGTCCTACATGAGCATGTATCTCTGTGTGGTACATGAGCATGTATCTGTGTGTGTGGTACATGAGCATGTATCTGTGTGTGGTACATGAGCATGTATCTGTGTGTGTGGTACATGAGCATGTATCTGTGTGTGGTACATGAGCATGTATCTGTGTGTGTGGTACATGAGCATGTATCTGTGTGTGTGGTACAGGAGGATGTATCTGTGTGTGCGCTCCATGAACATGTATCTGTGTGTGTGCTACATGAGCATGTATCTGCGTGTGCTACATGAGCATGTATCTGTGTGTGTGCTACATGAGCTTGTATGTCTGTGTGCTACATGAGCATGTATCTGTGTGTGTGCTACATGAGCATGTATCTGTGTGCGTGCTACATGAGCATGTATCTGTGTGTGTGCTACATGAGCATGTATCTGTGTGTGTGCTACATGAGCATGTATCTCTGTGTGTGGTACATGAGCGTGTATCTGTGTGTGTGCTACATGAGCATGTATCTGTGTGCGTGCTACATGAGCATGTATCTGTGTGTGTGCTACATGAGCATGTATCTCTGTGTGTGCTACAGGAGGATGTATCTGTGTGTGTGCTACATGAGCATGTGTCTGTGTGTGTGCTACATGAGCATGTATCTGTGTGTGTGCTACATGAGCATGTATCTGTGTGTGTGGTACATGAGCATGTATTTGTGTGAGTGGAACATGAGCATGTATCTCTGTGTGGTACATATGCATGTATCTGTGTGTGTGCTACCTGAGCATGTATCTGTGTGTGTGCTACATGAGCATGTATCTGCGTGTGCTACATGAGCATGTGTCTGTGTGTGTGCTACTTGAGCATGTATCTGTGTGTGTGCTACTTGAGAATGTATCTGTGTGTGGTACATGAGCATGTATCTGTGTGTATGCTACGTGAGCATGTATCTGTGTGTGTGCTACATGAGCATCCATCAGTCTGTGTGCTACATGAGCATGTATCTGTGTGTGGTACATGAGCATGTATCTGTGTGTGTGCTACGTGAGCATGTATCTGTGTGTGTGCTACATGAGCATCCATCAGTCTGTGTGCTACATGAGCATGTATCTGTGTGTGGTACATGAGCATGTATCTGTGTGTGTGCTACATGAGCATGTATCTGTGTGTGTGGTACATGAGCATGTAGTTGTGTGCGTGGAACATGAGCATGTATCTCTATGTGCTGCATGAGCATGTGTCTGTGTGTGTGGTACATGAGCATGTATCTGTGTGTGTGCTACAGGAGCATGTATTGTGTGTGCGCTCCATGAGCCTGTATCTGTGTGTGTGCTACATGAGCACGTATCTGTGTGTGTCCTACATGAGCACGTATCTCTGTGTGGTACATGAGCATGTATCTGTGTGTGGTACATGAGCATGTATCTGTGTGTGTGTTACTTGAGAATGTATCTGTGTGTGTGCTACATGAGCATGTGTCTGTGTGTGTGGTACATGAGCATGTATCTGTGTGTGTGCTACAGGAGCATGTATTGTGTGTGCGCTCCATGAGCATGTATCTGTGTGTGTGCTACATGAGCATGCATCTGTGTGTGTCCTACATGAGTATGTATCTTTGTGTGGTACATGAGCATGTATCTGTGTGTGGTATATGAGCATGTATCTGTGTGTGTGTTACATGAGCATGTATCTGTGTGTGTGCTACATGAGCATGTATCTGTGTGTGTGCTACATGAGCATGTATCTGTGTGTGTGCTACATGAGCATGTATCTGCGTGTGCTACATGATCATGTATCTGTGTGTGTGCTACATGAGCATGTATCTGTGTGTGGGGTACATGAGCATGTATCTGTGTGTGGTACATGAGCATGTATCTGTGTGTGTGCTACGAGAGCATGTATCTCTGTGTGTGCTACAGGAGGATGTATCTGTGTGCGTGCTACATGAGCATGTATCTGTGTGTGTGCTACATGAGCATGTATCTGTGTGCGTGCTACATGAGCATGTATCTGTGTTTGTGCTACATGAGCATGTATCTGTGTGTGTGCTACATGAGCATGTATCTCTGTGTGTGGTACATGAGCGTGTATCTGTGTGTGTGCTACATGAGCATGTATCTGTGTGCGTGCTACATGAGCATGTATCTGTGTGTGTGGTACATGAGCATGTATCTCTGTGTGCTACATGAGCATGTATCTGTGTGTGTGCTACATGAGCATGTGTCTCTGTGTGTGCTACATGAGCATGTATCTGTGTGCGTGCTACATGAGCATGTCTTTGTGTGAGTGGAACATGAGCATGTATCTCTGTGTGGTACATAAGCATGTATCTGTGTGCGCGCTACATGAGCATGTATCTGTGTGTGTGCTACATGAGCATGTATCGGTGTGTGTGCTACATGAGCATGTATCTGTGTGTGTGGTACCTGAGCATGTATCTCTGTGTGCTACATGAGCATGTGTCTGTGTGTGTGCTACTTGAGCATGTATCTGTGTGTGTGCTACTTGAGAATGTATCTGTGTGTGGTACATGAGCATGTATCTGTGTGTATGCTACGTGAGCATGTATCTGTGTGTGTGCTACATGAGCATCCATCAATCTGTGTGCTACATGAGCATGTATCTGTGTGTGGTACATGAGCATGTATCTGTGTGTGTGCTACGTGAGCATGTATCTGTGTGTGTGCTACATGAGCATGTATCTGTGTGTGTGGTACATGAGCATGTAGTTGTGTGCGTGGAACATGAGCATTTATCTCTATGTGCTACATGAGCATGTGTCTGTGTGTGTGGTACATGAGCATGTATCTGTGTGTGTGTTACTTGAGCATGTATCTGTGTGTGTGCTACATGAGCATGTGTCTGTGTGTGTGGTACATGAGCATGTATCTGTGTGTGTGCTACAGGAGCATGTATTGTGTGTGCGCTCCATGAGCATGTATCTGTGTGTGTGCTACATGAGCATGCATCTGTGTGTGTCCTACATGAGCACGTATCTCTGTGTGGTACATGAGCATGTATCTGTGTGTGGTATATGAGCATGTATCTGTGTGTGTGTTACATGAGCATGTATCTGTGTGTGTGCTACATGAGCATGTACCTGTGTGTGTGCTACATGAGCATGTATCTGCGTGTGCTACATGATCATGTATCTGTGTGTGTGCTACATGAGCACGTATCTCTGTGTGGTACATGAGCATGTATCTGTGTGTGGTATATGAGCATGTATCTGTGTGTGTGTTACATGAGCATGTATCTGTGTGTGTGCTACATGAGCATGTATCTGTGTGTGTGCTACATGAGCATGTATCTGCGTGTGCTACATGATCATGTATCTGTGTGTGCTACATGAGCACGTATCTCTGTGTGGTACATGAGCATGTATCTGTGTGTGGTATATGAGCATGTATCTGTGTGTGTGTTACATGAGCATGTATCTGTGTGTGTGCTACATGAGCATGTATCTTTGTGTGTGCTACATGAGCATGTATCTGCGTGTGCTACATGATCATGTATCTGTGTGTGTGCTACATGAGCATGTATCTGTGTGTGGGGTACATGAGCATGTATCTGTATGTGGTACATGAGCATGTATCTGTGTGTGTGCTACGAGAGCATGTATCTCTGTGTGTGCTACAGGAGGATGTATCTGTGTGCGTGCTACATGAGCATGTGTCTGTGTGTGTGCTACATGAGCATGTATCTGTGTGTGTGCTACATGAGCATGTATCTCTGTGTGTGGTACATGAGCATGTATCTGTGTGTGTGCTACATGAGCATGTATCTGTGTATGTGCTACATGAGCATGTATCTCTGTGTGTGGTACATGAGCGTGTATCTATGTGTGTGCTACATGAGCATGTATCTGTGTGTGTGGTACATGAGCATGTATTTGTGTGTGTGGTACATGAGCATGTATCTGTGTGCGCGCTACATGAGCATGTATCTGTGTGTGTGCTACATGAGCATGTATCGGTGTGTGTGCTACATGAGCATGTATCTGTGTGTGTGGTACATGAGCATGTATCTCTTTGTGCTACATGAGCATGTGTCTGTGTGTGTGCTACTTGAGCATGTATCTGTGTGTGTGCTACTTGAGAATGTATCTGTGTGTGGTACATGAGCATGTATCTGTGTGTATGCTACGTGAGCATGTATCTGTGTGTGTGCTACATGAGCATCCATCAGTCTGTGTGGTACATGAGCATGTATCTGTGTGTGGTACATGAGCATATATCTGTGTGTGTGCTACGTGAGCATGTATCTGTGTGTGTGCTACATGAGCATGTATCTGTGTGTGTGGTACATGAGCATGTAGTTGTGTGCGTGGAACATGAGCATGTATCTCTATGTGCTGCATGAGCATGTGTCTGTGTGTGTGGTACATGAGCATGTATCTCTGTGTGTGGTACATGAGCGTGTATCTATGTGTGTGCTACATGAGCATGTATCTGTGTGTGTGGTACATGAGCATGTATTTGTGTGAGTGGAACATGAGCATGTATCTCCGTGTGATACATAAGCATGTATCTGTGTGCGCGCTACATGAGCATGTATCTGTGTGTGTGGTACATGAGCATGTATCTGTGTGTGTGCTACAGGAGCATGTATTGTGTGTGCACTCCATGAGCATGTATCTGTGTGTGTGCTACATGAGCACGTATCTGTGTGTGTCCTACATGAGCATGTATCTGTGTGTGGTACATGAGCATGTATCTGTGTGTGTGTTACTTGAGCATGTATCTGTGTGTGTGCTACATGAGCATGTATCTGTGTGTGTGCTACATGAGCATGTATCTGCGTGTGCTACATGAGCATGTATCTGTGTGTGCTACATGAGCATGTATCTGTGTGTGTGCAACATGAGCATGTATCTGTGTGTGGGGTACATGAGCATGTATCTGTGTGTGGTACATGAGCATGTATCTGTGTGTGTGCTACGAGAGCATGTATCTCTGTGTGTGCTACAGGAGGATGTATCTGTGTGTGTGCTACATGACCATGTATCTGTGTGTGTGCTACATGAGCATGTATCTGTGTGTGTGCTACATGAGCATGTATCTGCGTGTGCTACATGAGCATGTATCTGTGTGTGTGCAACATGAGCATGTATCTGTGTGTGGGGTACATGAGCATGTATCTGTGTGTGGTACATGAGCATGTATCTGTGTGTGTGCTACGAGAGCATGTACCTCTGTGTGTGCTACAGGAGGATGTATCTGTGTGTGTGCTACATGAGCATGTATCTGCGTGTGCTACATGAGCATGTATCTGTGTGTGTGCTACATGAGCTTGTATGTCTGTGTGCTACATGAGCATGTGTCTGTGTGTGTGCTACTTGAGCATGTATCTGTGTGTGTGCTACTTGAGAATGTATCTATGTGTGCTACATGAGCATGTGTCTGTGTGTGTGCTACATGAGCATGTATCTGTGTGTGTGCTACTTGAGAATGTATCTATGTGTGCTACATCAGCATGTATCTGTGTATGTGGTACATGAGCATGTATCTCTGTGAGCAACATGAGCATGTATTTGTGTGTGTGCTACATGAGCATGTATCTGTGTGTGTGCTACGTGAGCATATATCTCTGTGTGCTACATGAGCATGTATCTGTGTTTGGTACATGCGCATGTATCTCTGTGAGCAACATGAGCATGTATTTGTGTGTGTGCTACATGAGCATGTATCTGTGTGTGCTACATGAGCATGAACCTGTGTGTGTGGTACACGAGCATGTATCTGTGTGTGTGCTACATGAGCATGTGTCTGTGTGTGTGCAACATGAGCATGTATCTGTGTGTGTGCAACATGAGCATGTATCTGTGTATGTGGTACATGAGCATGTATCTGTGTGTGTGCTACATGAGCATGTATCTGTGTGTGTGCTACATGAGCATGTGTCTGTGTGTGTGCAACATGAGCATGTATCTCTGTGTGTGCTGCATGAGCATGTATCTGTGTGTGTGCTACATGAGCATGTATCTGTGTGCGCGCTACATGGGCATGTATCTGTCTGTGTGCTACATGAGCATGTATCTATGTGTGGTGCATGGGCATGTATCTGTGTGTGTGCTACAGGAGCATGTATCTGTGCGTGTGTGGTACATGAGCATGTATCTCTGTGTGCTGAATGAGCATGTATCTGTGTGAATGCTACATGAGCATGTATCTGTGTGTGTGCTACATGAGCATCCATCAGTCTGTGTGCTACATGAGCATGCATCTGTGTATGTGGTACATGAGCATGTATCTGTGTGTGTGTGCTACATGAGCATGTATCTGTCTGTGTGCTACATGAGCATGTATCTATGTGTGGTACATGAGCATGTATCTGTGTGTGTCCTACATGAGCATGTATCTCTGTGTGGTACATGAGCATGTATCTGTGTGTGGTATATGAGCATGTATCTGTGTGTGTGGTACATGAGCATGTATCTGTGTGTGGGACATGAGCATGTATCTGTGTGTGTGGTACATGAGCATGTATCTGTGTGTGGTACATGAGCATGTATCTGTGTGTGTGGTACATGAGCATGTATCTGTGTGTGTGCTACATGAGCTTGTATGTCTGTGTGCTACATGAGCATGTATCTGTGTGTGTGCTACATGAGCATGTATCTGTGTGCGTGCTACATGAGCATGTATCTGTGTGTGTGCTACATGAGCATGTGTCTGTGTGTGTGCTACTTGAGCATGTATCTGTGTGTGTGCTACTTGAGAATGTATCTGTGTGTGGTACATGAGCATGTATCTGTGTGTATGCTACGTGAGCATGTATCTGTGTGTGTGCTACATGAGCATCCATCAGTCTGTGTGCTACATGAGCATGTATCTGTGTGTGGTACATGAGCATGTATCTGTGTGTGTGCTACGTGAGCATGTATCTGTGTGTGTGCTACATGAGCATGTATCTGTGTGTGTGGTACATGAGCATGTAGTTGTGTGCGTGGAACATGAGCATTTATCTCTATGTGCTACATGAGCATGTGTCTGTGTGTGTGGTACATGAGCATGTATCTGTGTGTGTGTTACTTGAGCATGTATCTGTGTGTGTGCTACATGAGCATGTGTCTGTGTGTGTGGTACATGAGCATGTATCTGTGTGTGTGCTACAGGAGCACGTATCTCTGTGTGGTACATGAGCATGTATCTGTGTGTGGTATATGAGCATGTATCTGTGTGTGTGGTACATGAGCATGTATCTGTGTGTGTGCTACATGAGCATGTACCTGTGTGTGTGCTACATGAGCATGTATCTGCGTGTGCTACATGATCATGTATCTGTGTGTGTGCTACATGAGCACGTATCTCTGTGTGGTACATGAGCATGTATCTGTGTGTGGTATATGAGCATGTATCTGTGTGTGTGTTACATGAGCATGTATCTGTGTGTGTGCTACATGAGCATGTATCTGTGTGTGTGCTACATGAGCATGTATCTGCGTGTGCTACATGATCATGTATCTGTGTGTGTGCTACATGAGCATGCATCTGTGTGTGTCCTACATGAGCACGTATCTCTGTGTGGTACATGAGCATGTATCTGTGTGTGGTATATGAGCATGTATCTGTGTGTGTGTTACATGAGCATGTATCTGTGTGTGTGCTACATGAGCATGTACCTGTGTGTGTGCTACATGAGCATGTATCTGCGTGTGCTACATGATCATGTATCTGTGTGTGTGCTACATGAGCACGTATCTCTGTGTGGTACATGAGCATGTATCTGTGTGTGGTATATGAGCATGTATCTGTGTGTGTGTTACATGAGCATGTATCTGTGTGTGTGCTACATGAGCATGTATCTGTGTGTGTGCTACATGAGCATGTATCTGCGTGTGCTACATGATCATGTATCTGTGTGTGTGCTACATGAGCACGTATCTCTGTGTGGTACATGAGCATGTATCTGTGTGTGGTATATGAGCATGTATCTGTGTGTGTGTTACATGAGCATGTATCTGTGTGTGTGCTACATGAGCATGTATCTTTGTGTGTGCTACATGAGCATGTATCTGCGTGTGCTACATGATCATGTATCTGTGTGTGTGCTACATGAGCATGTATCTGTGTGTGGGGTACATGAGCATGTATCTGTATGTGGTACATGAGCATGTATCTGTGTGTGTGCTACGAGAGCATGTATCTCTGTGTGTGCTACAGGAGGATGTATCTGTGTGCGTGCTACATGAGCATGTGTCTGTGTGTGTGCTACATGAGCATGTATCTGTGTGTGTGCTACATGAGCATGTATCTCTGTGTGTGGTACATGAGCATGTATCTGTGTGTGTGCTACATGAGCATGTATCTGTGTGTGTGCTACATGAGCATGTATCTCTGTGTGTGGTACATGAGCGTGTATCTATGTGTGTGCTACATGAGCATGTATCTGTGTGTGTGGTACATGAGCATGTATCTGTGTGTGTGCTACATGAGCATGTATCTCTGTGTGGTACATAAGCATGTATCTGTGTGCGCGCTACATGAGCATGTATCTGTGTGTGTGCTACATGAGCATGTATCGGTGTGTGTGCTACATGAGCATGTATCTGTGTGTGTGGTACATGAGCATGTATCTCTGTGTGCTACATGAGCATGTGTCTGTGTGTGTGCTACTTGAGCATGTATCTGTGTGTGTGCTACTTGAGAATGTATCTGTGTGTGGTACATGAGCATGTATCTGTGTGTATGCTACGTGAGCATGTATCTGTGTGTGTGCTACATGAGCATCCATCAGTCTGTGTGCTACATGAGCATGTATCTGTGTGTGGTACATGAGCATATATCTGTGTGTGTGCTACGTGAGCATGTATCTGTGTGTGTGCTACATGAGCATGTATCTGTGTGTGTGGTACATGAGCATGTAGTTGTGTGCGTGGAACATGAGCATGTATCTCTATGTGCTGCATGAGCATGTGTCTGTGTGTGTGGTACATGAGCATGTATCTCTGTGTGTGGTACATGAGCGTGTATCTATGTGTGTGCTACATGAGCATGTATCTGTGTGTGTGGTACATGAGCATGTATTTGTGTGAGTGGAACATGAGCATGTATCTCTGTGTGGTACATAAGCATGTATCTGTGTGCGCGCTACAGGAGCATGTGTCTATGTGTGTGGTACATGAGCATGTATCTGTGTGTGTGCTACAGGAGCATGTATTGTGTGTGCACTCCATGAGCATGTATCTGTGTGTGTGCTACATGAGCACGTATCTGTGTGTGTCCTACATGAGCATGTATCTGTGTGTGGTACATGAGCATGTATCTGTGTGTGTGTTACTTGAGCATGTATCTGTGTGTGTGCTACATGAGCATGTATCTGTGTGTGTGCTACATGAGCATGTATCTGCGTGTGCTACATGAGCATGTATCTGTGTGTGCTACATGAGCATGTATCTGTGTGTGTGCAACATGAGCATGTATCTGTGTGTGGGGTACATGAGCATGTATCTGTGTGTGGTACATGAGCATGTATCTGTGTGTGTGCTACGAGAGCATGTATCTCTGTGTGTGCTACAGGAGGATGTATCTGTGTGTGTGCTACATGACCATGTATCTGTGTGTGTGCTACATGAGCATGTATCTGTGTGTGTGCTACATGAGCATGTATCTGCGTGTGCTACATGAGCATGTATCTGTGTGTGTGCAACATGAGCATGTATCTGTGTGTGGGGTACATGAGCATGTATCTGTGTGTGGTACATGAGCATGTATCTGTGTGTGTGCTACGAGAGCATGTACCTCTGTGTGTGCTACAGGAGGATGTATCTGTGTGTGTGCTACATGAGCATGTATCTGCGTGTGCTACATGAGCATGTATCTGTGTGTGTGCTACATGAGCTTGTATGTCTGTGTGCTACATGAGCATGTATCTGTGTGTGTGCTACCTGAGCATGTATCTGTATGCACGCTACATGAGCATGTGTCTGTGTGTGTGCTACTTGAGCATGTATCTGTGTGTGTGCTACTTGAGAATGTATCTATGTGTGCTACATGAGCATGTGTCTGTGTGTGTGCTACATGAGCATGTATCTGTGTGTGTGCTACTTGAGAATGTATCTATGTGTGCTACATCAGCATGTATCTGTGTATGTGGTACATGAGCATGTATCTCTGTGAGCAACATGAGCATGTATTTGTGTGTGTGCTACATGAGCATGTATCTGTGTGTGTGCTACGTGAGCATATATCTCTGTGTGCTACATGAGCATGTATCTGTGTTTGGTACATGCGCATGTATCTCTGTGAGCAACATGAGCATGTATTTGTGTGTGTGCTACATGAGCATGTATCTGTGTGTGCTACATGAGCATGAACCTGTGTGTGTGGTACATGAGCATGTATCTGTGTGTGTGCTACATGAGCATGTGTCTGTGTGTGTGCAACATGAGCATGTATCTGTGTGTGTGCAACATGAGCATGTATCTGTGTATGTGGTACATGAGCATGTATCTGTGTGTGTGCTACATGAGCATGTATCTGTGTGTGTGCTACATGAGCATGTGTCTGTGTGTGTGCAACATGAGCATGTATCTCTGTGTGTGCTGCATGAGCATGTATCTGTGTGTGTGCTACATGAGCATGTATCTGTGTGCGCGCTACATGGGCATGTATCTGTCTGTGTGCTACATGAGCATGTATCTATGTGTGGTGCATGGGCATGTATCTGTGTGTGTGCTACAGGACCATGTATCTGTGCGTGTGTGGTACATGAGCATGTATCTCTGTGTGCTGAATGAGCATGTATCTGTGTGAATGCTACATGAGCATGTATCTGTGTGTGTGCTACATGAGCATCCATCAGTCTGTGTGCTACATGAGCATGTATCTATGTGTGGTACATGAGCATGTATCTGTGTGTGTCCTACATGAGCATGTATCTCTGTGTGGTACATGAGCATGTATCTGTGTGTGTCCTACATGAGCATGTATCTCTGTGTGGTACATGAGCATGTATCTGTGTGTGGTATATGAGCATGTATCTGTGTGTGTGGTACATGAGCATGTATCTGTGTGTGGGACATGAGCATGTATCTGTGTGTGTGGTACATGTGCATGTATCTGTGTGTGGTACATGAGCATGTATCTGTGTGTGTGGTACATGAGCATGTATCTGTGTGTGTGCTACATGAGCTTGTATGTCTGTGTGCTACATGAGCATGTATCTGTGTGTGTGCTACATGAGCATGTATCTGTGTGCGTGCTACATGAGCATGTATCTGTGTGTGTGCTACATGAGCATGTATCTGTGTGTGTGCTACATGAGCATGTATCTCTGTGTGTGGTACATGAGCGTGTATCTGTGTGTGTGCTACATGAGCATGTATCTGTGTGCGTGCTACATGAGCATGTATCTGTGTGTGTGCTACATGAGCATGTATCTCTGTGTGCTACATGAGCATGTGTCTGTGTGTGTGGTACTTGAGCATGTATCTGTGTGTGTGCTACTTGAGAATGTATCTATGTGTGCTACATGAGCATGTGTCTGTGTGTGTGCTACATGAGCATGTATCTGTGTGTGTGCTACATGAGCATGTATCTGTGTGTGTGGTACATGAGCATGTATTTGTGTGAGTGGAACATGAGCATGTATCTCTGTGTGGTACGTAAGCATGTATCTGTGTGCGCGCTACATGAGCATGTATCTGTGTGTGTGCAACATGAGCATGTATCTGTGTGTGTGCTACATGAGCATGTATCTGTGTGTGTGGTACATGAGCACGTATCTGTGTGTGCTACATGAGCATGTATCTCTGTGTGGTACATGAGCATGTATCTCTGTGTGCTACATGAGCATGTGTCTGTGTGTGTGCTACTTGAGCATGTATCTGTGTGTGTGCTACATGAGCATGTATCTGTGTGTGTGGTACATGAGCATGTAGTTGTATGCGTGGAACATGAGCATGTATCTCTGTGTGCTGCATGAGCATGTGTCTGTGTGTGTGGTACATGAGCATGTATCTGTGTGTGTGCTACAGGAGCATGTATTGTGTGTGCGCTACATGAGCATGTATCTCTGTGTGGTACATAAGCATGTATCTGTGTGTGTCCTACATGAGCATGTATCTGTGTGTGTGGTACATGAGCATGTATCTGTGTGTGGTACATGAGCATGTATCTGTGTGTGTGGTACATGAGCATGTATCTGTGTGTGGTACATGAGCACGTATCTGTGTGTGTCCTACATGAGCATGTATCTCTGTGTGGTACATGAGCATGTATCTGTGTGTGGTACATGAGCATGTATCTGTGTGTGTGCTACATGAGCACGTATCTGTGTGTGTCCTACATGAGCATGTATCTCTGTGTGGTACATGAGCATGTATCTGTGTGTGGTACATGAGCATGTATCTGTGTGTGTGTTAAATGAGCATGTATCTGTGTGACGTACATGAGCCTGTATCTGTGTGTGTGCTACATGAGCATGTATCTGTGTGTGTGCTACATGAGCATGTATCTCTGTGTATGCTACATGAGCATGTATCTGTGCATATGTGGTACATGAGCATGTATCTCTGTGTGGTACATAAGCATGTATCTGTGTGTGTGCTACATGAGCATGTATCTGTGTGTGTCCTACATGAGCATGTATCTCTGTGTGGTACATGAGCATGTATCTGTGTGTGGTACATGAGCATGTATCTGTGTGTGTGGTACATGAGCATGTATCTGTGTGTGGTACATGAGCATGTATCTGTGTGTGTGGTACATGAGCATGTATCTGTGTGTGTGGTACATGAGCATGTATTTGTGTATGTGGTACATGAGCATGTATTTGTTTGAGTGGAACATGAGCATGTATCTCTGTGTGCTACATGAGCATATCTCTGTGTGTGCTACATCAGCATGATCTGTGTGTGTGCTCCATGAGCATGCATCTGTGTGTGGGGTACATGAGCATGTATCTGTGTGTGGTACATTAGCATGTATCTGTGTGTGTGCTACGAGAGCATGTGTCTCTGTGTGTGCTACAGGAGCATGTATCTGTGTGTGTTCCTACATGAACATGTATCTCTGTGTGTGGTACATGAGCATGTATCTGTGTGTGTGCTATATGAGCATGTATCTGTGTGCGCGCTACATGAGCATGTATATCTGTGTGCTACATGAGCATGCATCTATGAGTGGTACATGAGCATGTATCTGTGTGTGTGGTACATGAGCATGTATCTGTGTGTGTGCTACGTGAGCATGTATCTGTGTGTGTGCTACATGAGCATGTATCTGTGTGTGTGCTACGTGAGCATGTATCTGTGTGTGTGCTACATGAGCATGTATCTGTGTGTGTGCTACGTGAGCATGTATCTGTGTGTGTGCTACATGAGCATGTATCTGTGCATATGTGGTACATGAGCATGTATCTCTGTTTGGTACATAAGCATGTATCTGTGTGTGTGCTACGTGAGCATGTATCTGTGTGTGTGCTACATGAGCATGTATCTGTGTGTGTCCTACATGAGCATGTATCTCTGTGTGGTACATGAGCATGTATCTGTGTGTGGTACATGAGCATGTATCTGTGTGTGTGCTACATGAGCATGTATCTGTGTGTGGTACATGAGCATGTATCTGTGTGTGTACTACATGAGCATGTATCTGTGTGTGTGGTACATAAACATGTATCTGTGCGTGCGCTCCATGAGCATGTATTTGTGTGTGTGCTACATGAGCATGTATCTGTGTGTGTGCTACATGAGCATGTATCTGTGTGTGTGCTACATGAGCATGTATCTGTGTATGTGGTACATGAGCATGTATTTGTTTGAGTGGAACATGAGCATGTACCTCTGTGTGTGCTACGTGAGCATGTATCTGTGTGTGCTACATGAGCATGTATCTGTGTGTGTGCTACGTGAGCATGTATCTGTGTGTGCTACATGAGCATGTATCTGTGTGTGTGGTACATGAGCATGTATCTGTGCGTGCGCTCCATGAGCATGTATCTGTGTGTGTGCTACGTGAGCATGTATCTGTGTGTGCTACATGAGCATATATCTGTGTGTGTGCTACATGAGCATGTATCTGTGTGTGCTACATGAGCATGTATCTCTGTGTGGTACATGAGCATGTATTTGTGTGAGTGGTACATGAGCATGTGTCTCTGTGTGCTGAATGTGCATGTATCTGTGTGTGTGCTACATGAGCATGTATCTGTCTGTGTGCTACATGAGCATGTATCTGTGTGTGTGCTACATGAGCATGCATCTGTGCATATGTGGTACATGAGCATGTATCTGTGCGTGTGTGGTACATGAGCATGTATCTCTGTGTGGTACATGAGCATGTATCTGTGTGTGTGCTACGTGAGCATGCATCTGTGCGTATGTGGTACATGAGCATGTATCTCTGTGTGGAAAAAAAGCATGTATCTGTGTGTGTGCTACATGAGCATGCATCTGTGCGTATGTGGTACATGAGCATGTATCTCTGTGTGGTACATAAGCATGTATCTGTGTGTGTGCTACGTGAGCATGTATCTGTGTGTGTGCTACATGAGCACGTATCTGTGTGTGTCCTACATGAGCATGTATCTCTGTGTAGTACATGAGCATGTATCTGAGTGTGGTACATGAGCATGTATCTGTGTGTGGTACATGAGCATGTATCTGTGTGTGTGCTACATGAGCATGTATCTGTGTGTGTGCTACATGAGCACGTATCTGTGTGTGTCCTACATGAGCATGTATCTCTGTGTAGTACATGAGCATGTATCTGAGTGTGGTACATGAGCATGTATCTCTGTGTGGTACATGAGCATGTATCTGTGTGTGTCCTACATGAGCATGTATCTCTGTGTAGTACATGAGCATGTATCTGAGTGTGGTACATGAGCATGTATCTGTGTGTGCTACAGGAGCATGTATCTGTGTGTGTGCTACATGACCATGTATCTGTGTGTGTGGTACATGAGCATGTATCTGTGCGTGTGCTACATGAGCATGTATCTGTGTGCGCGCTACATGAGCATATATCTCTGTGTGCTACATGAGCATGTATCTGTGTGTGGTACATGAGCATGTATCTCTGTGTGGTACATGAGCATGTATTTGTGTGTGTGCTACATGAGCATGTATCTGTGTGTGTGCTACATGAGCATGTATCTGTGTGTGGTACATGAGCATGTATCTCTGTGTGGTACATGAGCATGTATCTGTGTGTGTGCTACATGAGCATGTATCTGTGTGTGGTACATGATCATGTATCTGTGTGTGTGCTACATGAGCATGTATCTGTGTATGGTACATGAGCATGTATCTCTGTGAGCAACATGAGCATGTATTTGTGTGTGTGCTACATGAGCATGAACCTGTGTGTGTGCTACGTGACGAGATATCATTGTGTGCTACATGAGCATGTATCTGTGTATGGTACATGAGCATGTATCTCTGTGAGCAACATGAGCATGTATTTGTGTGTGTGCTACATGAGCATGTATCTGTGTGTGCTACATGAGCATGAACCTTTGTGTGTGCTACGTGAGCATATATCTCTGTGTGCTACATGAGCATGTATCTGTGTGTGGTACATGAGCATGTATCTCTGTGAGCAACATGAGCATGTATTTGTGTGTGTGCTACATGAGCATGTATCTGTGTGTGTGCTATATGAGCATGTGTCTGTGTGTGTGCAACATGAGCATGTATCTCTGTGCGGTCTACATGAGCATGTATCTGTGCACGCGCTACATGAGCATGTATCTGTCTGTATGGTACATGAGCATGTATCTCTGTGAGCAACATGAGCATGTATTTGTGTGTGTGCTACATGAGCATGAACCTGTGTGTGTGCTATATGAGCATGTGTCTGTGTGTGTGCTACATGAGCATGTATCTGTGTGTGTGGTACATGAGCATGTATCTGTGTGTGTGCTACATGAGCATGTATCTGTGTGCGCGCTACATGAGCATGTATCTGTCTGTGTGGTACATGAGCATGTATCTGTCTGTCTGGTACATGAGCATGTATCTGTGTGTGTGCTACATGAGCATGTATTTGTGTGTGTGCTACATGAGCATGTATCTGTGTGTGTGCTACATGAGCATGTATCTGTGTGTGTGCTACATGAGCATGTATCTGTGTGTGTGCTACATGAGCATGTATCTGTGTGCGCGCTACATGAGCATGCATCTGTGTGTGTGCTACATGAGCATGTATCTGTGTGTGTGCTACATGAGCATGTATCTGTGTGTGTGCTACATGAGCATGTATCTGTGTGTGTGCTACATGAGCATGTATCTGTGTGCGCGCTACATGAGCATGTATCTGTGTGTGTGCTACATGAGCATGTATCTGTGTGTGTGCTACATGAGCATGTATCTGTGTGTGTGCTATATGAGCATGTATCTGTGTGTGTGCTACATGAGCATGTATCTGTGTGTGTGCTACATGAGCATGTATCTGTTTGTGTGCTACATGAGCATGTATCTGTGTGTGTGCTACATGAGCATGTATCTCTGTGTGGTTCATGAGCATGTATCTCTGTGTGGTACATGAGCATGTATCTGTGTGTGTGCAACATGAGCATGTATCTGTGTGTGTGTGGTACATGAGCATGTATCTCTGTGTGGTACATGAGCATGTATCTGTGTGTGTGCTACATGAGCATGTATCTGTGTGTGTGCTACCTGAGCATGTATCTGTGCATATGTGGTACATGAGCATGTATCTCTGTGTGGTACATAAGCATGTATCTGTGTGTGTGCTACGTGAGCATGTATCTGTGTGTGTGCTACATGAGCACGTATCTGTGTGTCCCCTACATGAGCATGTATCTCTGTGTGGTACATGAGCATGTATCTGTGTGTGGTACATGAGCATGTATCAGTGTGTGTGCTACATGAGCATGTATCTGTGTGTGTGGTACATGAGCATGTTTCTGTGTGTCTGGTACATGAGCATGTATCTGTGCGTGCGCTCCATGAGCATGTATTTGTGTGTGTGCTACATGAGCATGTATCTGTGTATGTGGTACATGAGCATGTATTTGTTTGAGTGGAACATGAGCGTGTATCTCTGTGTGCTACATGAGCATGTATTTGTGTATGTGGTACATGAGCATGTATCTGTGTGTGTGGTACATGACCATATATCTGTGTGTGTGATGCATGAGCATGGATCTCTGTGTGGTACATGAGCATGTATCTGTATGTGTGCCACATGAGCTTGTATCTCTGTGTGGTACATGAGCATGTATCTGTCTGTGCTACATGAGCATATATCTGTGTGTGTGATACATGAGCATGTATCTCTGTGTGCTACATGGGCATGTATCTGTGTGCGTGGTACATGAATATGTATCTGTGTGTGTGCTATATGAGCATGTATCTGTGTGTGCTACATGAGCATGTATCTATGAGTGTGCTACATGAGCATGTATCTGTGTGTGTGCTACATGAGCATGTATCTGTGTTTGTGGTACATGAGCATGTATCTATGTGTGTGCTATATGAGCATGTATCTGTGTGTGCTACATGAGCATGTATCTGTGTGTGTGCAACATGAGCTTGTATCTGTGTGTGGTACATGAGCATGTATCTGTGTGTGCTACATGAGCATGTATCTGTGTGTGTGGTACATGAGCATGTATCTGTGTGTGCTACATGAGCATGTATCTGTGTGTGCTACATGAGCATGTATCTGTGTGTGTGCAACATGAGCTTGTATCTGTGTGCGTGCTACATGAGCATGTATCTGAGTGTGTGCTACATGAGCATGTATCTCTGTGTGGTACATGAGCATGTATCTGTGTGTGTGCAACATGAGCTTGTATGTCTGTGTGGTACATGAGCATCTATCTGTGTGTGTGCTACATGAGCATGTATCTGTGTGTTTGCTACATGAGCATGTATCTGTGTGTGTGTGTGCTACATGAGCATGTATTTGTGTGTGTGTACATGAGCATATATCTGTGTGTGTGATACATGAGCATGTATCTCTGTGCGTGCTACCTGAGCATGTATCTCTGTGTGGTACATGAACATGTATCTGTGTGTGATACATGAGCATGTATCTCTGTGCGTGCTACATGAGCATGTATCTCTGTGTGGTAGATGAACATGTATCTGTGTGTGCTACATGAGCATGTATCGCTGTGTGCTACATGAGCATGTATCAGTGTGTGTGGTACATGAGCATGTATCTGTGTGTGCGCTACATGAGCATGTAGCTGTGTATGGTACTTGAGCATGTATCTGTGTGTGTGGTACATGAGCATGTATCTGTGTGTGTGGTACATGAGCATGTATCTGTGTGTGTGCTACATGAGCATGTATCTGTGTGTGTGGTACATGAGCATGTATCTGTGTGTGTGCTATATGAGCATGTATCTGTGTGTGCTACATGAGCATGTATCTGTGTGTGTGGTACATGAGCATGTATCTGTGTGTGTGCTACATGAGCATGTATCTCTGTGCGTGCTACATGAGCATGTATCTGTGTGTATGCTACATGAGCATGTATCTGTGTGTGTGATATATGAGCATGTATTTCTGTGCGTGCTACATGAGCATGTTACTGTGTGTGGTACATGAGCATATTTCTGTGTGTGTGCTACATGAGCATGTATATGTGTGTGCTACATGAGCATGTATCTGTGTGTGTGCTACATGAGCATGTATCTGTGTGTGTGCCACATGAGCTTGTATCTCTGTGTGGTACATGAGCATGTATCTGTGTGTGCTACATGAGCATGTATCTGTGTGTGTGCTACATGAGCATGTATCTGTGTGTATGCTAGATGAGCATGTATCTGTGTGTGTGCTACATGAGCATGTATCTCTGTGTGGTACATGAGCATGTATCTGTGTGTGTGCAACATGAGCTTATATGTCTGTGTGGTACATGAGCATCTATCTGTGTGTGTGCTACATGAGCATGTATCTGTGTGTTTGCTACATGAGCATGTATCTGTGTGTGTGTGTGTGTGCTACATGAGCATGTATTTGTGTGTGTGGTACATGAGCATATATCTGTGTGTGTGATACATGAGCATGTATCTCTGTGCGTGCTACCTGAGCATGTATCTCTGTGTGGTACATGAACATGTATCTGTGTGTGATACATGAGCATGTATCTCTGTGCGTGATACATGAGCATGTATCTCTGTGTGGTACATGAACATGTATCTGTGTGTGCTACATGAGCATGTATCGCTGTGTGCTACATGAGCATGTATCAGTGTGTGTGGTACATGAGCATGTATCTGTGTGTGCGCTGCATGAGCATGTAGCTGTGTATGGTACTTGAGCATGTATCTGTGTGTGTGGTACATGAGCATGTATCTCAGTGCGTGCTACATGAGCATGTATCTGTGTGTATGCTACATGAGCATGTATCTGTGTGTGTGGTACATGAGCATGTATCTGTGTGTGCTACATGAGCATGTATCTGTGTGTGTGATACATGAGCATGTATCTGTGTGTGTGCTACATGAGCATGTATCTCTGTGCGTGCTACATGAGCATGTATCTGTGTGTATGCTACATGAGCATGTATCTGTGTGTGTGGTACATGAGCATGTATCTGTGTGTGTGCTACATGAGCATGTATCTGTGTGCGTGGTACATGAGCATGTATCTCTGTGTCGTGCTACATGAGCATGTATCTGTGTGTATGCTAGATGAGCATGTATCTGTGTGTGTGATACATGAGCATGTATTTCTGTGCGTGCTACATCAGCATGTTACTGTGTGTGGTACATGAGCATATTTCTGTGTGTGTGCTATCTGAGCATGTATCTGTGTATGTGGTACATGAGCATGTATCTCTGTGTGCTATCTGAGCATGTATCTGTTTGTGGTACAGGAGCATGTATCTGTGTGTGTGCTACATGAGCATGTATCTGTGTGTGTGCTACATGAGCATGTATCTGTGTGTGTGCCACATGAGCTTGTATCTCTGTGTGGTACATGAGCATGTATCTGTCTGTGCTACATGAGCATATATCTGTGTGTGTGATACATGAGCATGTATCTCTGTGCGTGCTACATGAGCATGTATCTGTGTTGTGGTTCATGAGCATGTGTCTGTGTTTGTGGTACATGAGCATGTATCTATGTGTGTGCTATATGAGCATGTATCTGTGTGTGTGCTACATGAGCATGTATCTGTGTGTGTGCAACATGAGCTTATATGTCTGTGTGGTACATGAGCATCTATCTGTGTGTGTGATACATGAGCATGTATTTCTGTGCGTGCTACATGAGCATGTTACTGTGTGTGGTACATGAGCATATTTCTGTGTGTGTGCTACATGAACATGTATCTGTGTGTGTGGTACATGAGCATGTATCTGTGTGTGTGGTACATGACCATGTATTTCTGTGCGTGCTACATGAGCATGTTTCTGTGTGTGTGCTACATGAGAATGTATCTCTCTGTTGTTGGTATATGAACATGTATCTGTGTGTGTGCTACATGAGCATGTAGCTCTGTGTGTGGTACATGAGCATGTATCTGTGTGTGTGGTACATGAGCATGTATCTGTGTGTGGTACATGAGCATGTATCTGTGTATGTGGTACATGAGCATGTATCTGTGTGTGTGCTACATGAGCATGTACCTGTGTGTGTGCCATATGAGCATGTATCTGTGTGTGCTACATGAGCATGTATCTGTGTGTGTGGTACATGAGCATGTATCTGTGTGTGTGGTACATGAGCATGTATCTCTGTGCGTGCTACATGAGCATGTATCTGTGTGTATGCTAGATGAGCATGTATCAGTGTGTGTGGGTGCTACATGAGCATGTATCTGTGTGTGTGGTACATGAGCATGTATCTGTGTGTGTGCTACATGAGCATGTATCTGTGTATGTGGTACATGAGCATGTATCTGTGTGTGTGGTACATAAGCATGTATCTGTGTGTGTGCTACATGAGCATCTATCTGTGTGTGTGCTACATGAGCATGTATCTGTGTGTGTGCTACGTGAGCATGTATCTGTGTGTGTGCTACATGAGCATATATCTGTGTGTGTGCTACATGAGCATGTATCTCTGTGTGCTACATGAGCATGTATCTGTGTGTGTGCTACATGAGCATGTATCTGTGTATGTGGTACATGAGCATGTATCTGTGTGTGTGCTATCTGAGCATGTATCTGTGTGTGCTACAGGAGCATGTATCTGTGTGTGTGCTACATGAGCATGTATCTGTGTGTGTGCTACATGAGCATGTATCTGTGTGTGGCACATGAGCATGTATCTGTGTGCATGCAACATGAGCATGTATCTCTGTGTGCGGTACATGAGCATGTATCTGTGTGTGTGCTACATGAGCATGTATCTGTGTGTGTGCTACATGAGCATGTATCTGTGCGTGTGCAACATGAGCATGTATCTGTGTGTGTGGTACATGAGCATGTATCTGTGTGTGCGACATGAGCTTGTATCTCTCTGTGCTACATTAGCATGTATCTGCGTGTGCTACATGAGCATGTATCCATGCGTGTGCTATATGAGCATATATCTGCGTGTGCTACATGAGCATGTATCTGTGTGTGTGCTACATGAGCATGTATCTGTGTGTGTGGTACATGAGCATGTATCTCTGTGCGTGCTACATGAGCATGTATCTGTGTGTGTGGTACATGAGCATGTCTCTGTGTGCGTGCAACATGAGCATGTATCTGTGTGTGTGGTACATGAGCATGTATCTGTGTGTGTGCTACATGAGCATGTATCTCTGTGTGGTACATGAGCACGTATCTGTGTGTGTGCTATATGAGCATGTATCTGTGTGTGCTACATGAGCATGTATCTGTGTGTGTGGTACATGGGCATGTATCTGTGTGTGTGGTACATGAGCATGTATCTCTGTGCGTGCTACATGAGCATGTATCTCTGTGTGGTACATGAACATGTATCTGTGTGTGCTACATGAGCATGTATCGCTGTGCATGCTACATGAGCATGTATCTGTGTGTATGCTAGATGAGCATGTATCTGTGTGTGTGGGTGCTACATGAGCATGTATCTGTGTGTGTGGTACATGAGCATATATCTGTGTGTGTGATACATGAGCATGTATCTCTGTGCGTGCTACATGAGCATGTATCTCTGTGTGGTACATGAACATGTATCTGTGTGTGCTACATGAGCATGTATCTGTGTGTGCTACATGAGCATGTATCTGTGTGTGCGCTACATGAGCATGTAGCTGTGTATGGTACATGAGCATGTATCTGTGTGTGTGCTACATGAGCATGTATCTGTGTATGTGGTACATGAGCATGTATCTGTGTGTGTGCTATCTGAGCATGTATCTGTGTGTGTGCTACATGAGCATGTATCTGGGTATGTGGTACATGAGCATGTATCTGTGTATGTGGTACATGAGCATGTATCTGTGTGTGTGCTATCTGAGCATGTATCTGTGTATGTGGTACATGAGCATGTATCTGTGTATGTGGTACATAAGCATGTATCTGTGTGTGTGCTACATGAGCATGTATCTGTGTGTGTGCTACATGAGCATGTATCTGTGTATGTGGTACATGAGCATGTATCTGTGTATGTGGTACATGAGCATGTATCTGTGTATGTGGTACATGAGCATGTATCTGTGTATGTGCTACGTGAGCATGTATCTGTGTGTGTGCTACATGAGCATGTATCTGTGTGTGTGCTACATGAGTATGTATCTCTGTGTGCTACATGAGCATGTATCTGTGTGTGTGCTACATGAGCATGTATCTGTGTATGTGGTACATGAGCATGTATCTGTGTGTGTGCTATCTGAGCATGTATGTGTGTGTGCTACAGGAGCATGTATCTGTGTGTGTGCTACATGAGCATGTATCTGTGTGTGTGCTACATGAGCATGTATCTGTGTGTGGCACATGAGCATGTATCTGTGTGCATGCAACATGAGCATGTATCTCTGTGTGCGGTACATGAGCATGTATCTGTGTGTGTGCTACATGAGCATGTATCTGTGTGTGTGCTACATGAGCATGTATCTGTGTGTGTGCAACATGAGCATGTATCTGCGTGTGCTATATGAGCATGTATCTGTGTGCTACATGAGCATGTATCTGTGTATGTGGTACATGAGCATGTATCTGTGTATGTGGTACATGAGCATGTATCTGTGTGTGTGCTATCTGAGCATGTATCTGTGTATGTGGTACATGAGCATGTATCTGTGTATGTGGTACATAAGCATGTATCTGTGTGTGTGCTACATGAGCATGTATCTGTGTGTGTGCTACATGAGCATGTATCTGTGTATGTGGTACATGAGCATGTATCTGTGTATGTGGTACATGAGCATGTATCTGTGTATGTGGTACATAAGCATGTATCTGTGTGTGTGCTACATGAGCATGTATCTGTGTGTGTGCTACATGAGCATGTATCTGTGTATGTGGTACATGAGCATGTATCTGTGTATGTGGTACATGAGCATGTATCTGTGTGTGTGCTACGTGAGCATGTATCTGTGTGTGTGCTACATGAGCATGTATCTGTGTGTGTGCTACATGAGCATGTATCTCTGTGTGCTACATGAGCATGTATCTGTGTGTGTGCTACATGAGCATGTATCTGTGTATGTGGTACATGAGCATGTATCTGTGTGTGTGCTATCTGAGCATGTATCTGTGTGTGCTACAGGAGCATGTATCTGTGTGTGTGCTACATGAGCATGTATCTGTGTGTGTGCTACATGAGCATGTATCTGTGTGTGGCACATGAGCATGTATCTGTGTGCATGCAACATGAGCATGTATCTCTGTGTGCGGTACATGAGCATGTATCTGTGTGTGTGCTACATGAGCATGTATCTGTGTGTGTGCTACATGAGCATGTATCTGTGTGTGTGCTACATGAGCATGTATCTGTGTGTGTGCTACATGAGCATGTATCTGTGCGTGTGCAACATGAGCATGTATCTGTGTGTGTGGTACATGAGCATGTATCTGTGTGTGCGACATGAGCTTGTATCTCTCTGTGCTACATTAGCATGTATCTGCGTGTGCTACATGAGCATGTATCCATGCGTGTGCTATATGAGCATATATCTGCGTGTGCTACATGAGCATGTATCTGTGTGTGTGCTACATGAGCATGTATCTGTGTGTGCTACATGAGCTTGTATCTCTCTGTGCTACATGAGCATGTATCTGTGTGTACTACATGAGCATGTATCTGTGTGTGTGGTACATGAGCATGTATCTCTGTGCGTGCTACATGAGCATGTATCTGTGTGTATGCTAGATGAGCATGTATCTGTGTGTGTGGGTGCTACATGAGCATGTATCTGTGTGTGTGGTCCATGAGCATATATCTGTGTGTGTGATACATGAGCATGTATCTCTGTGTGGTACATGAACATGTATCTGTGTGTTCTACATGAGCATGTATCTCTGTGTGCTACATGAGCATGTATCAGTGTGTGTGCTACATGAGCATGTATCTGTGTGTGCGCTACATGAGCATGTAGCTGTGTATGGTACATGAGCATGTATCTGTGTGTGTGCTATCTGAGCAGGTATCTGTGTATGTGGTACATGAGCATGTATCTGTGTATGTGGTACATAAGCATGTATCTGTGTGTGTTCTATATGAGCATGTATCTGTGTGTGCTACATGAGCATCTATCTGTGTGTGTGCTACATGAGCATGTATGTGTGTATGTGGTACATGAGCATGTATCTGTGTGTGTGCTATCTGAGCATGTATCTGTGTATGTGGTACATGAGCATGTATCTGTGTATGTGGTACATAAGCATGTATCTGTGTGTGTGCTACATGAGCATCTATCTGTGTGTGTGCTACATGAGCATGTATTGTGTATGTGGTACATGAGCATGTATCTCTGTGTGCTACATGAGCATGTATCTGTGTGTGTGCTACGTGAGCATGTATCTGTGTGTGTGGTACATGAGCATCTATCTGTGTGTGTGCTACATGAGCATGTATCTGTGTGTGTGCTACATGAGCATGTCTCTGTGTGCGTGCAACATGAGCATGTATCTGTGTGTGTGGTACATGAGCATGTATCTGTGTGTGTGCTACATGAGCATGTATCTCTGTGTGGTACATGAGCATGTATCTGTGTGTGTGCTATATGAGCATGTATCTGTGTGTGCTACATGAGCATGTATCTGTGTGTGTGGTACATGGGCATGTATCTGTGTGTGTGGTACATGAGCATGTATCTCTGTGCGTGCTACATGAGCATGTATCTCTGTGTGGTACATGAACATGTATCTGTGTGTGTGCTACATGAGCATGTATCGCTGCGCATGCTACATGAGCATGTATCTGTGTGTATGCTAGATGAGCATGTATCTGTGTGTGTGGGTGGTACATGAGCATGTATCTGTGTGTGTGGTACATGAGCATGTATCTGTGTGTGTGGGTGGTACATGAGCATGTATCTCTGTGCGTGCTACATGAGCATGTATCTCTGTGTGGTACATGAACATGTATCTGTGTGTGCTACATGAGCATGTATCTGTGTGTGCGCTACATGAGCATGTAGCTGTGTATGGTACATGAGCATGTATCTGTGTGTGTGCTACATGAGCATGTATCTGTGTATGTGGTACATGAGCATGTATCTGTGTGTGTGCTATCTGAGCATGTATCTGTGTGTGTGCTACATGAGCATGTATCTGGGTATGTGGTACATGAGCATGTATCTGTGTATGTGGTACATGAGCATGTATCTGTGTATGTGGTACATGAGCATGTATCTGTGTATGTGGTACATAAGCATGTATCTGTGTGTGTGCTACATGAGCATGTATCTGTGTATGTGGTACATGAGCATGTATCTGTGTATGTGGTACATAAGCATGTATCTGTGTGTGTGCTACATGAGCATGTATCTGTGTGTGTGCTACATGAGCATGTGTCTGTGTATGTGGTACATGAGCATGTATCTGTGTATGTGGTACATGAGCATGTATCTGTGTGTGTGCTATCTGAGCATGTATCTGTGTATGTGGTACATGAGCATGTATCTGTGTATGTGGTACATAAGCATGTATCTGTGTGTGTGCTACATGAGCATCTATCTGTGTGTGTTGTACATGAGCATATATCTGTGTGTGTGCTACGTGAGCATGTATCTCTGTGTGCTACATGAGCATGTATCTGTGTGTGTGCTACATGAGCATGTATCTCTGTGTGCTACATGAGCATGTATCTGTGTGTGTGCTACGTGAGCATGTATCTCTGTGTGCTACATGAGCATATATCTGTGTGGGGGCTATATGAGCATGTATCTGTGTGTGCTACATGAGCATGTATCTGTGTGTGTGCTACATGAGCATGTATCTGTGTGTGCGCTACATGAGCATGTAGCTGTGTATGGTACATGAGCATGTATCTGTGTGTGTATCTGTGTGTGCTACATGAGCTCATGTGTGTGCTACATGAGCATGTATCTCTGTGTGGCACATGAGCATGTATCTGTCTGCATGCAACATGAGCATGTATCTCTGTGTGTGGTACATGAGCATGTATCTGTGTGTGTGCTACATGAGTATGTATCTCTGTGTGGTACATGAGCATGTATCTGTGTGTATGCTATATGAGCATGTATCTGTGTGTGTGTGCTACATGAGCATGTATCTGTGTGTGTGCTATATGAGCATGTATCTGTGTGCGTGCAACATGAGCATGTATCTCTGTGTGTGGTACATGAGCATGTATCTGTGTGTGTGCTATATGAGCATGTATCTGTGTGTGCTACATGAGCATGTATCTGTGTGTGTGGTACATGAGCATGTATCTGTGTGCGTGCAACATGAGCATGTATCTCTGTGTGTGGTACATGAGCATGTATCTGTGTGTGTGCTATATGAGCATGTATCTGTGTGTGCTACATGAGCATGTATCTGTGTGTGTGGTACATGAGCATGTATCTGTGTGTGCGACATGAGCTTGTATCTCTCTGTGCTACATTAGCATGTATCTGTGTGTGCTACATGAGCATGTATCCATGTGTGTGCTATATGAGCATATATCTGTGTGTGGTAAATGAGCATGTATCTGTGTGTGTGCTACATGAGCATGTATCCGTGTGTGTGCTACATGAGCATGTATCTCTGTGTGCTACATGAGCATGTATCTGTGTATGTGCTACATGAGCATGTATCTCTGTGTGCTACATGAGCATGTATCTATGTGTGTGCTATATGATCATGTATCTGTGTGTGCTACATGAACATGTATCTGTGTGTGTGCTACATGAGCATGTATCTGTGTGTGTGGTACATGAGCATGTATCTGTGTGTGTGGTACATGAGCATGTATCTGTGTATGTGGTACATGAGCATGTATCTCTGTGTGCTACATGAGCATGTATCTATGTGTGTGCTATATGAGCATGTATCTGTGTGTGCTACATGAACATGTATCTGTGTGTGTGCTACATGAGCATGTATCTGTGTGTGTGGTACATGAGCATGTATCTCTGTGCGTGCTATATAAGCATGTATCTGTGTGTGCTACATGAACATGTATCTGTGTGTGTGCTACATGAGCATGTATCTGTGTGTGTGGTACATGAGCATGTATCTGTGTGTGCTACATGAACATGTATCTGTGTGTGTGCTACATGAGCATGTATCTGTGTGTGTGCTGCATGAGCATGTATCTGTGTGTGTGGTACATGAGCATCTATCTGTGTGTGTGATACATGAGCATGTATTTCTGTGCGTGCTACATGAGCATGTTACTGTGTGTGGTACATGAGCATATTTCTGTGTGTGTGCTATCTGAGCATGTATCTGTTTGTGGTACATGAGCATTTATCTGTGTGTGTGCTACATGAGCATGTATATGTGTGTGCTACATGAGCATGTATCTGTGTGTGCTACATGAGCATGTATCTGTGTGTGTGGTACATGAGCATGTATTTCTGTGCGTGCTACATGAGCATGTTTCTGTGTGTGGTACATGAGCATATTTCTGTGTGTGTCCTACATGAGCATGTAGCTGTGTATGGTACATGAGCATGTATCTGTGTGTCTGGTACATGACCATATATCTGTGTGTGTGATACATGAGCATGGATCTCTGTGCGTGCTACATGAGCATGTATCTGTGTGTATGCTAGATGAGCATGTATCTGTGTGTGTGGGTGCTACATGAGCATGTATCTGTGTGTGTGGTACATGAGCATGTATCTGTGTGTGTGGTACATGAGCATCTATCTGTGTGTGTGCTATATGACCATGTATCTGTGTGTGCTACATGAGCATGTATCTGTGTGTGTGGTACATGAGCATGTATCTGTGTGTGTGCCATATGAGCATGTATCTGTGTGTGTGCTACATGAGCATGTATCTCTGTGTGGTACATGAGCTTGTATCTCTCTGTGCTACATGAGCATGTATTTGTGTGTGTGGTACATGAGCATGTATCTCTGTATGCGACATGAGCATGTATCTATGTGTGTGCTATATGAGCATGTATCTGTGTGTGTGCTATATGAGCATGTATCTGTGTGTGCTACATGAGCATGTATCTGTGTGTGTGGTACATGAGCATGTATCTCTGTGCGTGCTACATGAGCATGTATCTGTGTGTATGCTAGATGAGCATGTATCTGTGTGTGTGGGTGCTACATGAGCATGTATCTGTGTGTGTGGTACATGAGCATGTATCTGTGTGTGTGGTACATGAGCATGTATCTCTGTGCGTGCTACATGAGCATGTATCTGTGTGTATGCTAGATGAGCATGTATCTGTGTGTGTGGGTGCTACATGAGCATGTATCTGTGTGTGTGGTACATGAGCATGTATCTGTGTGTGTGCTACATGAGCATGTATCTGTGTGTGTGCTACATGAGCATGTATCTGTGTGTGTACTACATGAGCATGTATTTGTGTGTGGCACATGAGCATGTATCTGTGTGCGTGCAACATGAGCATGTATCTGTGTGTGTGCTACATGAGCATGTATCTCTGTGTGCTACATGAGCATGTATCTGTGTGTGTGCTACATGAGCATGTATCTGCGTGTGCTATATGAGCATGTATCTGTGTGTATGCTAGATGAGCATGTATCTGTGTGCGTGGTACATGAGCATGTATCTGTGTGTGTGATACATGAGCATGGATCTCTGTGCGTGCTACATGAGCATGTTTCTGTGTCTGGTACATGAGAATATTTCTGTGTGTGTGCTACATGAGTATGTATCTCTGTGTGTGGTTCATGAGAATGTATCTCTCTGTGTGTGGTATATGAACATGTATCTGTGTGTGTGCTACATGAGCATGTATTACTGTGTGCTACATGAGCATGTATCTGCGTGTGGTACATGATTATGTATCTGTGTGTGCGCTACATGAGCATGTATCTATGTGTGCGGTACATGAGCATGTATCTGTGTGTGCGCTACATGAGCATGTAGCTGTGTATGGTACATGAGCATGTATCTGTGTGTGTGCTACACGAGCATGTATCTGTGTATGTGGTACATGAGCATGTATCTGTGTGTGGTACATGAGCATGTGTCTGTGTATGTGGTACATGAGCATGTATCTGTGTGTGGTACATGAGCATGTGTCTGTGTATGTGGTACATGAGCATGTATCTGTGTGTGCGCTACATGAGCATATATCTGTGTGTGGTACACGAGCACGTATCTGTGTGTGTGCTACATGAGCATGTATCTCTGTGTGCTACATGAGCATATGTCTGTGTGTGTGCTACATGAGCATGTATCGGTGTGTGTACTACATGAGCATGTATTTGTGTGTGGCACATGAGCATGTATCTGTGTGCGTGCAACATGAGCATGTATCTCTGTGTGTGGTACATGAGCATGTATCTATGTGTGTGCTACATGAGTATGTATCTCTGTGTGTGGTACAAGAGCATGTATCTCTGTGTGGTACATGAGCATATATCTGTGTGTGTGCTACATGAGCATGTATCTGTGTGTGGCACATGAGCATGTATCTGTGTGTGCGCTACATGAGCATATATCTGTGTGTGGTACACGAGCACGTATCTGTGTGTGTGCTACATGAGCATGTATCTCTGTGTGCTACACGAGCATATATCTGTGTGTGTGCTACATGAGCATGTATCGGTGTGTGCTACAGGAGCATGTATCTGTGTGTGTGCTACATGAGCATGTATCCGTGTGTGTGCTATATGAGCGTGTATCTGCGTGTGTGCTACATGAGCATGTACCTGTGTGTGTGCCATATGAGCTTGTATCTGTGTGTGCTACATGAGCATGTATCCGTGTGTGTGCTATATGAGCGTGTATCTGCGTGTGTGCTACATGAGCATGTACCTGTGTGTGTGCCATATGAGCTTGGATCTGTGTGTGCTACATGAGCTTGTATTTGTGTATGTGGTACATGAGCATGTATCTGTGTGTGTGCTACATGAGCATGTATCTGTGTATGTGGTACATGAGCATGTATCAGTGTATGTGCTACATGAGCGTGTATCTGTGTGTGTGCTACGTGAGCATGTATCTGTGTGTGCTACAGGAGCATGTATCTGTGTGTGTGCTACATGAGCATGTATCTGTGTGTGTGCTACATGAGCATGTATCTGTGTGTGGTACATGAGCATGTATCTGTGTGTGTGCTATATGAGCATGTATCTGTGTGTGTGCTACATGAGCATGTATCTGTGTGTGCTACATGAGCATGTATCTGTGTGTGTGGTACATGAGAATGTATCTGTGTGTGCGACATGAGCTTGTATCTCTCTGTGCTACATGAGCATGTATCTGTGTGTGCTACATGAGCATGTATCCATGTGTGTGCGATATGAGCATATATCTGTGTGGGCTACATGAGCATGTATCTGTGTATGTGGTACATGAGCATGTATCTCTGTGTGCTACATGAGCATGTATCTATGTGTGTGCTACATGAGCATGTATCTGTGTGTGTGGTACATGAGCATGTATCTCTCTGTGATACTTTAGCATGTATCTGTGTGTGCTACATTAGCATGTATCTCTGTGTGTGCTACATGAGCATGTATCTGTGTGTGCTACATGAGCTTGTATCTCTCTGTGCTACATGAGCTTGTATCTCTGTGTGCTATCTGAGCATGTATCTGTTTGTGGTACATGAGCATGTATCTGTGTGTGTGCTACATGAGCATGTATCTGTGTGCGTGCTACATGAGCATGTATCTGTGTGTGTGCTACATGAGCATGTATCTGTGTGTGGGCTACATGAGCATATATCTGTGTGTGGTACATGAGCATGTATCTGTGTGTGTGCTACATGAACATGTATCTGCGTGTGTGCTACATGAGCATGTATCTGTGTGTGTGATACATGAGCATGTAACTGTGACTGTGGTACATGAGAATGTATCTCTCTGTGTGTGATATATGAACATGTATCTGTGTGTGTGCTACATGAGCATGTATCTGTGTGTGCGCTACATGAGCATGTATCTGTGTGTGCGCTACATGAGCATGTATCTGTGTGTGTGGTACATGAGCATGTATCTGTGTGTGTGCTACATGAGCATGTATTTGTGTGTGTGGTACATGGGCATGTATCTGTGTGTGTGGTACATGAGCATGTATCTGTGTGTGCTACATGAGCATGTATCTGTGTGTGTGGTACATGAGCATATATCAGTGTGTGCTTCATGAGCATATATCTGTGTATGTGCTACATGTGCGTGTTTCTGTATGTGGTACATGAGCATGTATCTCTGTGTGCTTCGTGAGCATGTATCTGTGTGTGGTACATGATTATGTATGCGTGTGTGTGCTACATGAGCATGTATCTGTGTGTGTGGTACATGAGCATGTATCTGTATGTGCTACATGAGCATGTATCTGTGTGTGTGGTACATGAGCATGTATCTGTGTGTGTGCGCTACATGAGCATATATCAGTGTGTGCTTCATGAGCATATATCGGTGTGTGTGCTACATGTGCGTGTTTCTGTATGTGGTACATGAGCATGTATATATGTGTGGTACATGAGCATGTATCTGTGTGTGTGCTACATGAGGATGTTTCTGTGTGTTCGCTACATGAGCATGTATCTGTGTGTGGAACATGAGCATGTATCTGTGTGTGTGCTACAAGAGCATGTTTCTCTGTGTGTGCTACAAGAGCATGTATCTCTGTGTGTGCTACAAGAGCATGTATCTCTGTGTGTGCTACAGGAGCATGTATCTGTGTGTGTGCTACATGAGCATTGATCCATGTGTGGTTCATGAGCATGTATCTCTGTGTGTGCTACAAGAGCATGTCTCTCTGTGTGTGCTACAAGAGCATGTATCTCTGTGTGTGCTACAGGAGCATGTATCTGTGTGTGTGCTACATGAGCATTGATCCATGTGTGGTAAATGAGCATGTATCTCTGTGTGCGCTACATGAGGATGTAGCTGTGTATGTTACATGAGCATGTATCTGTGTGTGTGCTACATGAGCATGTATCTGTGTGTGTGCTACATGAGCATGTATCTCTGTATGGTACATGAGCATGTATCTGTGTGTGGGCTACATGAGCATATATCTGTGTGTGGTACATGAGCATGTATCTGTGTGTGTGCTACATGAGCATGTATCTAAGTGTGTGCTACATGAGCATGTATCTGTGTGTGTGGTACATTAGCATGTATCTGTGTGTGTGCTACATGAGCATGAATCTCTGTGTGTGCTATATGAACATGTATCTGCGTGTGGTACATGAGCATGTATCTGTGTGTGTGGTACATGACCATATATCTGTGTGTGTGATACATGAGCATGGATTTGTGTGCGTGCTACATGAGCATGTTTCTGTGTGTGGTACATCAGCATATTTCTGTGTGTGTGCTACATGAGTATGTATCTGTTTGTGGTACTTGAGCTTGTATCTGTGTGTCTGGTACATGACCATATATCTGTGTGTGTGATACATGAGCATGTATCTGTTTGTGGTACATGAGCATGTATCTGTGTGTGTGGTACATGACCATATATCTGTGTGTGTGATACATGAGCATGGATCTCTGTGCGTGCTACATGAGCATGTTTCTGTGTGTGTGCTACATGAGCATGTATCTGTGTGTGTGGTACATGAGAATGTATCTCTCTGTGTGTGGTATATGAACATGCATCTGTGTGTGTGCTACATGAGCATGTATCTCTGTGTGCTACATGAGCATGTATCTGTGTGTGTGGTACATGAGCATGTATCTGTATGTGCTACATGAGTATGTATCTGTGTGTGTGGTACATGAGCATGTATCTGTGTGTGTGCGCTACATGAGCATATATCAGTGTGTGCTTCATGAGCATATATCTGTGTGTGTGCTACATGTGCGTGTTTCTGTATGTGGTACATGAGCATGTATCTGTGTGTGTGCTACATGAGCATGTATCTGTGCGCGCTACATGAGCATGTATATATGTGTGGTACATGAGCATGTATCTGTGTGTGTGCTACATGAGCATGTTTCTCTGTGTGTTCGCTACATGAGCATGTATCTGTGTGTGGTACATGAGCATGTATCTGTGTGTGTGCTACAAGAGCATGTTTCTCTGTGTGTGCTACAAGAGCATGTATCTCTGTGTGTGCTACAAGAGCATGTATCTCTGTGTGTGCTTCAGGAGCATGTATCTGTGTGTGTGCTACATGAGCATTGATCCATGTGTGGTAAATGAGCATGTATCTCTGTGTGCGCTCCATGAGGATGTAGCTGTGTATGTTACATGAGCATGTATCTGTGTGTGTGGTACATGAGCATTGATCCATGTGTGGTACATGAGCATGTATCTCTGTGTGTGCTACAAGAGCATGTTTCTCTGTGTGTGCTACAAGAGCATGTATCTCTGTGTGTGCTACAGGAGCATGTATCTGTGTGTGTGCTACATGAGCATTGATCCATGTGTGGTAAATGAGCATGTATCTCTGTGTGCGCTACATGAGGATGTAGCTGCGTATGTTACATGAGCATGTATCTGTGTGTGTGGTACATGAGCATGTATCTGTGTGTGTGCTACATGAGCATGTATCTCTGTATGGTACATGAGCATGTATCTGTGTGTGTGCTACATGAACATGTATCTGCGTGTGCTACATGAGCATTTATCTGTGTGTGTGCAACATGAGCACGTATCTGTGTGTGCTACATGAGCATGTATCTGTGTGTGGTACATGAGCATGTATCTGTGTGTGTGGTACATTAGCATGTATCTGTGTGTGTGCTACATGAGCATGTATCTGAGTGTGTGGTACATGAGAATGTATCTGTGTGTGTGGTACATGAGCATGGATTTGTGTGCCTGCTACATGAGCATGTTTCTGTGTGTGGTACATCAGCATATTTCTGTGTGTGTGCTACATGAGCATGTATCTGTGTATGGTACGTGAGCATGTATTTGTGTGTGTGGTACATGAGCATGTATCTGTGTGTGTGCTACATGAGCTTGTATCTGTTTGTGGTACATGAGCATGTATCTGTGTGTGCTACATTAGCATGCATCTGAGTGTGTGGTACATGAGAATGCATCTGTCTGTGTGTGGTACATGAGCATGTATCTGTGTGTGTGGTACATGACCATATATCTGTGTGTGTGATACATGAGCATGGATCTCTGTGCGTGCTACATGAGCATGTTTCTGTGTGTGGTACATGAGCATATTTCTGTGTGTGTGCTACATGAGCATGTATCTGTGTGTGTGGTACATGAGAATGTATCTCTCTGTGTGTGGTGTATGAACATGCATCTCTGTGTGTGCTACATGAGCATGTATCTCTGTGTGTGGTACATGAGAATGTATCTCTCTGTGTGTGGTATATGAACATGCATCTGTGTGTGTGCTACATGAGCATGTATCTCTGTGTGCTACATGAGCATGTATCTGTGTGTGTGGTACATGAGCATGTATCTGTGTGTGTGCGCTACATGAGCATATATCAGTGTTTGCTTCATGAGCATATATCTGTGTGTGTGCTGCATGTGCGTGTTTCTGTATGTGGTACATGAGCATGTATCTGTGTTTGTGCTACATGAGCATGTATCTGTGCGCGCTACATGAGCATGTATATATGTGTGGTACATGAGCATGTATCTGTGTGTGCGTGGAACATGAGCATGTATCTCTGTGTGCTACATGAGCATGTTTCTGTGTGTTCGCTACATGAGCATGTATCTGTGTGTGGTACATGAGCATGTATCTGTGTGTGTGCTACAAGAGCATGTTTCTCTGTGTGTGCTACAAGAGCATGTATCTCTGTGTGTGCTACAAGAGCATGTATCTCTGTGTGTGCTACAGGAGCATGTATCTGTGTGTGTGCTACATGAGCATTGATCCATGTGTGGTAAATGAGCATGTACCTCTGTGTGCGCTACATGAGGATGTAGCTGTGTATGTTACATGAGCATGTATCTGTGTGTGTGGTACATGAGCATTGATCCATGTGTGGTAAATGAGCATGTGTCTCTGTGTGCGCTACATGAGGATGTAGCTGCGTATGTTACATGAGCATGTATCTGTGTGTGTGGTACATGAGCATGTATCTGTGTGTGTGCTACATGAGCATGTATCTCTGTATGGTACATGAGCATGTATCTGAGTGTGCTACATGAGCATATATCTGTGTGCGTGCTACATGAGCATTTATCTAAGTGTGTGCTACATGAGCACGTATCTGTGTGTGTGCTACATGAGCATGTATCTGGGTGTGTGGTACATGAGCATTTATCTGTGTGTGTGCTACATGAGCACGTATCTGTGTGTGTGCTACATGAGCATGTATCTGTGTGTGCTACATGAGCACGTATCTGAGTGTGTGGTACATTAGCATGTATCTGTGTGTGCTACATGAGCATGAATCTCTGTGTGTGCTATATGAACATGTATCTGCGTGTGCTACATGAGCATGAATCTGAGTGTGTGGTACATGAGCATGTATCTGTGTGTGTGGTACATGACCATATATCTGTGTGTGTGATACATGAGCATGGATTTGTGTGTGTGGTACATGACCATATATCTGTGTGTGTGATACATGAGCATGTATCTGTTTGTGGTACATGAGCATGTATCTGTGTGTGTGGTACATGACCATATATCTGTGTGTGTGATACATGAGCATGGATCTCTGTGCGTGCTACATGAGCATGTTTCTGTGTGTGGTATATGAACATGCATCTGTGTGTGTGCTACATGAGCATGTATCTGTGTGTGCGGTACATGAGCATGTATCTGTGTGTGCGCTACATGAGCATGTAGCTGTGTATGGTACATGAGCATGTATCTGTGTGTGTGGTACATGAGCATGTATCTGTGTGTGGTACATGATCATGTATCTGTGTGTGCTACATGAGCATGTATCTCTGTGTGTGCAACAGGAGCATGTATCTGTGTGTGTGCTACATGACCATGTATCTCTGTGTGCTACATGAGCATGTATCTGTGTATGGTACATGAGCATGTATCTGTGTGTGCGCTACATGAGCATGTAGCTGTGTATGGTACATGAGCATGTATCTGTGTGTGTGCTACATGACCATGTATCTCTGTGTGCTACATGAGCATGTAGCTGTGTATGGTACATGAGCATGTATCTGTGTGTGCTACATGAGCATGTAGCTGTGTGTGATACATGAGCATGTATCTATGTGTGAGCTATATGAGCATGTATCTGTGTGTGCTACATGAGCATGTATCTGTGTGTGTGCTACATGAGCATGTATCTGTGTGTGCTACATGAGCATGTATCTATGTGTGTCCTACATGAGCATGTATCTGTGTGTGCTACATGAGCATGTATCTGTGTGTGTGCTACATGAGCATGTATCTGTGTGTGCTACATGAGCATGTATCTATGTGTGTCCTACATGAGCATGTATCTGTGTGTGTGGTACATGAGCCTGTATCTGTGTGTGTGCTACATGAGCATGTATCTGTGTGTGAGCTATATGAGCATGTATCTGTGTGTGCTACATGAGCATGTATCTGTGTGTGTGCTACATGAGCATGTATCTGTGTGTGCTACATGAGCATGTATCTGTGTGTGTGCTACATGAGCATGTATCTGTGTGTGCTACATGAGCATGTATCTATGTGTGTCCTACATGAGCATGTATCTGTGTGTGTGGTACATGAGCCTGTATCTGTGTGTGTGCTACATGAGCATGTATCTGTGTGTGTGCTATATGAGCATGTATCTGTGTGTGCGACATGAGCTTGTATCTGTGTGTGTGCTATATGAGTATGTATCTGTGTGTGCTACATGAGCATGTATCTGTGTGTGCGACATGAGCATGTATCTGTGTGTGTGCCACATGAGCATGTATCTGTGTGTGTGCTACATGAGCATGTAACTGTGTGTGTGCTACATGAGCATGTATCTGTGTGTGTGCCACATGAGCATGTATCTGTGTGTGTGCTACATGAGCATGTAACTGTGTGTGTGCTACATGAGCATGTATCTGTGTGTGTGCCACATGAGCATGTATCTGTGTGTGTGCTACATGAGCATGTAACTGTGTGTGTGCTACATGAGCATGTATCTGTGTGTGTGCTACATGAGCATGTATCTGTGTATGTGGTACATGAGGTATGTATCTCTGTGTGCTACATGAGCATGTATCTGTGTGTGTGCTACATGAGCATGTATCTGTGTGTGTGCTACATGAGCATGTATCTCTGTGTGCTACATGAGCATGTATCTGTGTGTGCTACATGAGCATGTATCTGTGTGCTACATGACTGTGTGTGGTACATGAGCATTGATCCATGTGTGGTACATGAGCATGTATCTCTGTGTGGTACATGAGCATGTAACTGTGTGTGTGCTACATGAGCATGTACCTGTTTGTGGTACAGTAGCATGTAACTGTGTGTGTGCTACATGAGCATGTATCTGTGTATGTGGTAGATGAGCATGTATCTCTGTGTGCTACATGAGCATGTATCTGTGTGTGTGCGACATGAGCATGTATCTATGTATGTGGTACATGAGCATGTATCTCTGTGTGCTACATGAGCATGTATCTGTGTGTGTGCTACATGAGCATGTATCTGTGTATGTGGTACATGAGCATGTATCTGCATGTGTGGTACATGAGCATGTATCTGTGTTTGTGGTGCATGAGCATGTATCTGTATGTGTGGTACATGAGCATGTATCTCTGTGTGTGCCACATGAGCATGTATCTGTGTGCGCGCTACATGAGCATGTATCTGTGTGTGCTACATGAGTATGTAACTGTGTGTGTTCTACATGAGAATGTATCTGTGTGTGTGCTACATGAGCATGTATCTGTGTGTGCTACATGAGCATGTATCCGTGTGTGTGTAACATGAGCATGTATCTGTGTGCTACATGACTGTGTGTGGTACATGAGCATTGATCCATGTGTGGTACATGAGCATGTATCTCTGTGTGGTACATGAGCATGTAACTGTGTGTGTGCTACATGAGCATGTACCTGTTTGTGGTACAGGAGCATGTAACTGTGTGTGTGCTACATGAGCATGTATCTGTGTGTGTGCTACATGAGCATGTATCTGTGTATGTGGTAGATGAGCATGTATCTCTGTGTGCTACATGAGCATGTATCTGTGTGTGTGCGACATGAGCATGTATCTGTGTATGTGGTACATGAGCATGTATCTCTGTGTGCTACATGAGCATGTATCTGTGTGTGTGCTACATGAGCATGTATCTGTGTATGTGGTACATGAGCATGTATCTGCATGTGTGGTACATGAGCATGTATCTGTGTATGTGGTGCATGAGCATGTATCTGTATGTGTGGTACATGAGCATGTATCTGTATGTGTGGTACATGAGCATGTATCTCTGTGTGTGCTACATGAGCATGTATCTGTGTGCGCGCTACATGAGCATGTATCTGTGTGTGCTACATGAGTATGTAACTGTGTGTGTGCTACATGAGCATGTATCTGTGTATGTGGTACATGAGCATGTATCTGTGTGTGTGCTATCTGAGCATGTATCTGTGTATGTGGTACATGAGCATGTATCAGTGTATGTGGTACATGAGCATGTATCTCTGTGTGCTACATGAGCGTGTATCTGTGTGTGTGCTACGTGAGCATGTATCTGTGTGTGCTACAGGAGCATGTATCTGTGTGTGTGCTACATGAGCATGTATCTGTGTGTGTGCTACATGAGCATGTATCTGTGTGTGGTACATGAGCATGTATCTGTGTGTGTGCTACATGAGCATGTATCTGTGTGTGCTACATGAGCATGTATCTGTGTGTGTGGTACATGAGCATGTATCTGTGTGTGCGACATGAGCTTGTATCTCTCTGTGCTACATGAGCATGTTTCTGTGTGTGCTACATGAGCATGTATCCATGTGTGTGCGATATGAGCATATATCTGTGTGTGCTACATGAGCATGTATCTCTGTGTGCTACATGAGCATGTATCTGTGTATGTGGTACATGAGCATGTATCTCTGTGTGCTACATGAGCATGTATCTATGTGTGTGCTTCATGAACATGTATCTGTGTGTGTGGTACATGAGCATGTATCTCTCTGTGATACTTTAGCATGTATCTGTGTGTGCTACATGAGCATGTATCTCTGTGTGTGCTACATGAGCATGTATCTGTGTGTGGTACATGAGCATGTATCTCTGTGTGCTATCTGAGCATGTATCTGTTTGTGGTACCTGAGCATGTATCTGTGTGTGTGCTACATGAGCATGTATCTGTGTGTGCTACATGAGCATGTATCTGTGTGTGTGGTACATGAGAATGCATCTCTCTGTTTGTGGTACATGAGCATGTATCTGTGTGTGTGATACATGAGCATGTATTTCTGTGCGTGCTACATGAGCATGTTTCTGTGTGTGGTACATGAGCATATTTCTGTGTGTGTGATACATGAGCATGTATTTCTGTGCATGCTACATGAGCATGTTTCTGTGTGTGGTACATGAGCATATTTCTGTGTGTGTGCTACATGAGCATGTATCTGAGTGTGGTACATGAGCATGTAACTGCGTGTCTGGTACATGAGCATATATCTCTGTGTGCTACATGAGCATGTATCTGTCTGTGCGCCACATGAGCATGTATCTGTGTGTGTGCTACATGAGCATGTATCTGTGTGTGTGGTTCATGAGCATGTATCTGTGTGTGTGCTACATGAGCTTGTATCTCTGTGTGCTACACGAGCATGTATCCGTGTGTGTGCTACATGAGCATGTATCTGTGTGTGTGGTACATGAGCATGTATCTGTGTGTGTGCTACATGAGCATGTATCTGTGTGTGTGGTACATGAGCATGTATCTGTGTGTGTGTTACATGAGCATGTATCTGTGTGTGTGGGTGCTACATGAGCATGTATCTGTGTGTGTGGTACATGAGAATGCATCTCTCTGTTTGTGGTACATGAGCATGTATCCGTGTGTGTGCTACATGAGCATGTTTCTGTGTGTGGGCTACATGAGCATATATCTGTGTGTGGTACATGAGCATGTATCTGTGTGTGTGCTACATGAGCAGGTATCTAAGTGTGTGCTACATGAGCATGTATCTGTGTGTGTGATACATGAGCATGTAACTGTGACTGTGGTACATGAGAATGTATCTCTCTGTGTGTGATATATGAACATGTATCTGTATGTGTGCTACATGAGCATGGATCTCTGTGCGTGCTACATGAGCATGTTTCTGTGTGTGGTACATGAGCATATTTCTGTGTGTGTGATACATGAGCATGTATTTCTGTGCATGCTACATGAGCATGTTTCTGTGTGTGGTACATGAGCATATTTCTGTGTGTGTGCTACATGAGCATGTATCTGTCTGTGCGCCACATGAGCATGTATCTGTCTGTGCGCCACATGAGCATGTATCTGTGTGTGTGCTACATGAGCATGTATTTCTGTGTGGTTCATGAGCATGTATCTGTGTGTGTGCTACATGAGCTTGTATCTCTGTGTGCTACACGAGCATGTATCTGTGTGTGTGGTACATGAGCATGTATCTGTGTGTGTGCTACATGAGCATGTATCTGTGTGTGTGGTACATGAGCATGTATCTGTGTGTGTGTTACATGAGCATGTATCTGTGTGTGTGGGTGCTACATGAGCATGTATCTGTGTGTGTGGTACATGAGCATGTATTTCTGTGCGTGCTACATGAGCATGTTTCTGTGTGTGGGCTACATGAGCATATATCTGTGTGTGGTACATGAGCATGTATCTGTGTGTGTGCTACATGAGCAGGTATCTAAGTGTGTGCTACATGAGCATGTATCTGTGTGTGTGATACATGAGCATGTAACTGTGACTGTGGTACATGAGAATGTATCTCTCTGTGTGTGATATATGAACATGTATCTGTATGTGTGCTACATGAGCATGTATCTGTGTGTGCGCTACATGAGCATGTAGCTGTGTATGTTACATGAGCATGTATCTGTGTGTGTGGTACATGAGCATTGATCCATGTGTGGTACATGAGCATGTATCTCTGTGTGTGCTACAAGAGCATGTTTCTCTGTGTGTGCTACAAGAGCATGTATCTCTGTGTGTGCTACAGGTGCATGTATCTGTGTGTGCGCTACATGAGCATTGATCCATGTGTGGTAAATGAGCATGTATCTCTGTGTGCGCTACATGAGGATGTAGCTGTGTATGTTACATGAGCATGTATCTGTGTGTGTGCTACATGAGCATGTATCTGTGTGTGTGCTACATGAGCATGTATCTCTGTATGGTACATGAGCATGTATCTGTGTGTGGGCTACATGAGCATATATCTGTTTGTGGTACATGAGCATGTATCTGTGTGTGTGCTACATGAGCAGGTATCTAAGTGTGTGCTACATGAGCATGTATCTGTGTGTGTGGTACATTTACATGTATCTGTGTGTGTGCTACATGAGCATGAATCTCTGTGTGTGCTATATGAACATGTATCTGCGTGTGCTACATGAGCATGTATCTGTGTGTGTGGTACATGAGCATGTATCTGTGTGTGTGGTACATGACCATATATCTGTGTGTGTGATACATGAGCATGGATTTGTGTGCGTGCTACATGAGCATGTTTCTGTGTGTGGTACATCAGCATATTTCTGTGTGTGTGCTACATGAGCATGTATCTGTTTGTGGTACTTGAGCATGTATCCGTGTGTGTGGTACATGACCATATATCTGTGTGTGTGATACATGAGCATGTATCTGTTTGTGGTACATGAGCATGTATCTGTGTGTGTGGTACATGACCATATATCTGTGTGTGTGATACATGAGCATGGATCTCTGTGCGTGCTACATGAGCATGTTTCTGTGTGTGTGCTACATGAGCATGTATCTGTGTGTGTGGTACATGAGAATGTATCTCTCTGTGTGTGGTTTATGAACATGCATCTGTGTGTGTGCTACATGAGCATGTATCTCTGTGTGCTACATGAGCATGTATCTCTGTGTGTGGTACATGAGCATGTATCTGTATGTGCTACATGAGTATGTATCTGTGTGTGTGGTACATGAGCATGTATCTGTGTGTGTGCGCTACATGAGCATATATCAGTGTGTGCTTCATGAGCATATATCTGTGTGTGTGCTACATGTGCGTGTTTCTGTATGTGGTACATGAGCATGTATCTGTGTGTGTGCTACATGAGCATGTATCTGTGCGCGCTACATGAGCATGTATATATGTGTGGTACATGAGCATGTATCTGTGTGTGGTACATGAGCATGTATCTGTGTGTGCTACAAGAGCATGTTTCTCTGTGTGTGCTACAAGAGCATGTATCTCTGTGTGTGCTACAGGAGCATGTATCTGTGTGTGTGCTACATGAGCATTGATCCATGTGTGGTAAATGAGCATGTATCTCTGTGTGCGCTACATGAGGATGTAGCTGTGTATGTTACATGAGCATGTATCTGTGTGTGTGGTACATGAGCATTGATCCATGTGTGGTACATGAGCATGTATCTCTGTGTGTGCTACAAGAGCATGTTTCTCTGTGTGTGCTACAAGAGCATGTATCTCTGTGTGTGCTACAGGAGCATGTATCTGTGTGTGCGCTACATGAGCATTGATCCATGTGTGGTAAATGAGCATGTATCTCTGTGTGCGCTACATGAGGATGTAGCTGCGTATGTTACATGAGCATGTATCTGTGTGTGTGGTACATGAGCATGTATCTGTGTGTGTGCTACATGAGCATGTATCTCTGTATGGTACATGAGCATGTATCTGTGTGTGTGCTACATGAGCATGAATCTCTGTGTGTGCTATATGAACATGTATCTGCGTGTGCTACATGAGCATTTATCTGTGTGTGTGCTACATGAGCACGTATCTGTGTGTGTGCTACATGAGCATGTATCTGTGTGTGCTACATGAGCATGCATCTGAGTGTGTGGTACATGAGCATGTATCTGTGTGTGTGGTACATTAGCATGTATCCGTGTGTGTGCTACATGAGCACGTATCTGTGTGTGTGCTACATGAGCATGTATCTGTGTGTGCTACATTAGCATGCATCTGAGTGTGTGGTACATGAGAATGTATCTGTGTGTGTGATACATGACCATATATCTATGTGTGTGATACATGAGCATGGATTTGTGTGCGTGCTACATGAGCATGTTTCTGTGTGTGGTACATCAGCATATTTCTGTGTGTGTGCTACATGAGCATGTAGCTGTGTATGGTACATGAGCATGTATTTGTGTGTGTGGTACATGAGCATGTATCTGTGTGTGTGCTACATGAGCTTGTATCTGTTTGTGGTACATGAGCATGTATCTGTGTGTGTGGTACATGACCATATATCTGTGTGTGTGATACATGAGCATGTATCTGTGTGTGTGCGCTACATGAGCATATATCAGTGTGTGCTTCATGAGCATATATCTGTGTGTGTGCTACATGTGCGTGTTTCTGTATGTGGTACATGAGCATGTATCTGTGTGTGTGCTACATGAGCATGTATCTGTGCGCGCTACATGAGCATGTATATATGTGTGGTACATGAGCATGTATCTGTGTGTGTGCTACATGAGCATGTTTCTGTGTGTTCGCTACATGAGCATGTATCTGTGTGTGGTACATGAGCATGTATCTGTGTGTGTGCTACAAGAGCATGTATCTCTGTGTGTGCTACAAGAGCATGTATCTGTGTGTGTGCTACATGAGCATTGATCCATGTGTGGTAAATGAGCATGTATCTCTGTGTGCGTTACATGAGGATGTAGCTGTGTATGTTACATGAGCATGTATCTGTGTGTGTGGTACATGATCATTGATCCATGTGTGGTACATGAGCATGTATCTCTGTGTGTGCTACAAGAGCATGTTTCTCTGTGTGTGCTACAAGAGCATGTATCTCTGTGTGTGCTACAGGAGCATGTATCTGTGTGTGGTACATGAGCATGTATCTGTGTGTGTGCTACAAGAGCATGTTTCTCTGTGTGTGCTACATGAGCATTGATCCATGTGTGGTAAATGAGCATGTATCTCTGTGTGCGCTACATGAGGATGTAGCTGCGTATGTTACATGAGCATGTATCTGTGTGTGTGGTAAATGAGCATGTATCTCTGTGTGCGCTACATGAGGATGTAGCTGCGTATGTTACATGAACATGTATCTGCGTGTGCTACATGAGCATTTATCAGTGTGTGTGCTACATGAGCATGTATCTGAGTGTGTGGTACATGAGCATGTATCTGTGTGTGTGGTACATTAGCATGTATCCGTGTGTGTGCTACATGAGCATGAATCTCTGTGTGTGCTACATGAGCACGTATCTGTGTGTGTGCTACATTAGCATGCATCTGAGTGTGTGGTACATGAGAATGTATCTGTGTGTGTGGTACATGACCATATATCTATGTGTGTGATACATGAGCATGTTTCTGTGTGTGGTACATCAGCATATTTCTGTGTGTGTGCTACATGAGTATGTAGCTGTGTATGGTACATGAGCATGTATCTGTGTGTGTGCTACATGAGCTTGTATCTGTTTGTGGTACATGAGCATGTATCTGTGTGTGCTACATTAGCATGCAACTGAGTGTGTGGTACATGAGAATGCATCTCTCTGTGTGTGGTACATGAGCATGTATCTGTGTGTGTGGTACATGACCATATATCTGTGTGTGTGATACATGAGCATGGATCTCTGTGCGTGCTACATGAGCATGTTTCTGTGTGTGGTACATGAGCATATTTCTGTGTGTGTGCTACATGAGCATGTATCTGTGTGTGTGGTACATGAGAATGTATCTCTCTGTGTGTGGTGTATGAACATGCATCTCTGTGTGTGCTACATGAGCATGTATCTCTGTGTGTGGTACATGAGAATGTATCTCTCTGTGTGTGGTATATGAACATGCATCTGTGTGTGTGCTACATGAGCATGTATCTCTGTGTGCTCCATGAGCATGTATCTGTGTGTGTGCGCTACATGAGCATATATCAGTGTTTGCTTCATGAGCATATATCTGTGTGTGTGCTGCATGTGCGTGTTTCTGTATGTGGTACATGAGCATGTATCTGTGTTTGTGCTACATGAGCATGTATCTGTGCGCGCTACATGAGCATGTATATATGTGTGGTACATGAGCATGTATCTGTGTGTGCGTGGAACATGAGCATGTATCTCTGTGTGCTACATGAGCATGTTTCTGTGTGTTCGCTACATGAGCATGTATCTGTGTGTGGTACATGAGCATGTATCTGTGTGTGTGCTACAAGAGCATGTTTCTCTGTGTGTGCTACAAGAGCATGTATCTCTGTGTGTGCTACAAGAGCATGTATCTCTGTGTGTGTGCTACATGAGCATTGATCCATGTGTGGTAAATGAGCATGTACCTCTGTGTGCGCTACATGAGGATGTAGCTGTGTATGTTACATGAGCATGTATCTGTGTGTGTGGTACATGAGCATTGATCCATGTGTGGTACATGAGCATGTATCTCTGTGTGTGCTACAAGAGCATGTATCTGTGTGTGTGCTACAAGAGCATGTATCTGTGTGTGTGCTACATGAGCATTGATCCATGTGTGGTAAATGAGCATGTATCTCTGTGTGCGCTACATGAGGATGTAGCTGCGTATGTTACATGAGCATGTATCTGTGTGTGTGGTACATGAGCATGTATCTGTGTGTGTGCTACATGAGCATGTATCTGTGTGTGTGCTACATGAGCATGTATCTGTGTGTGCTACATGAGCACGTATCTGTGTGTGTGCTACATGAGCATGTATCTGTGTGTGCTACATGAGCACGTATCTGTGTGTGTGCTACATGAGCATGTATCTGTGTGTGCTACATGAGCACGTATCTGAGTGTGTGGTACATTAGCATGTATCTGTGTGTGTGCTACATGAGCATGAATCTCTGTGTGTGCTATATGAACATGTATCTGCGTGTGCTACATGAGCATGAATCTGAGTGTGTGGTACATGAGCATGTATCTGTGTGTGTGGTACATGACCATATATCTGTGTGTGTGATACATGAGCATGGATTTGTGTGTGTGGTACATGACCATATATCTGTGTGTGTGGTATATGAACATGCATCTGTGTGTGTGCTACATGAGCATGTATCTGTGTGTGCGGTACATGAGCATGTATCTGTGTGTGCGCTACATGAGCATGTATCTGTGTGTGTGGTACATGAGCATTTATCTGTGTGTGCGCTACATGAGCATGTATCTGTGTGTGTGGTACATGAGCATTTATCTGTGTGTGCGCTACATGAGCATGTATCTGTGTGTGTGCTACATGAGCATGTATCTGTGTGTGTGCTACATGAGCATGTATCTGTGTGTGTGCTACATGAGCATGTGTCTGTGTGTGTGCTACATGAGCATGTATCTGTGTGTGTGCTACATGAGCATGTATCTGTGTGTGTGCTACATGAGCATGTATCTGTGTGTGTGCTACATGAGCATGTTTCTGTGTGTGTGCTACATGAGCATGTATCTGTGTGTGTGCTACATGAGCATGTATCTGTGTGTGTGCTACATGAGCATGTATCTGTGTGTGTGCTACATGAGCTTGTATCTCTCTGTGCTACATTAACATGTATCTGTGTGTGCTACATGAGCATGTATCTATGTGTGTCCTACATGAGCATGTGTCTGTGTGTGTGGTACATGAGCATGTATCTGTGTGTGTGCTACATGAGCATGTATCTGTGTGCTACATGAGCATGTATCTGTGTGCTACATGAGCCTGTATCTGTGTGTGTGCTACATGAGCTTGTATCTCTCTGTGCTACATGAGCATGTATCTGTGTGTGCTATATGAGCATGTATCTGTGTGTGCTACATGAGCATGTATCTGTGTGTGCGACATGAGCTTGTATCACTCTGTGCTACATGAGCATGTATCTGTGTGTACTACATGAGCATGTATCTGTGTGTGTGCCACATGAGCATGTATCTGTGTGTGTGCTACATGAGCATGTATCTCTGTGTGCTACATGAGCATGTATCTGTGTGTGCTACATGAGCATGTATCCGTGTGTGTGTAACATGAGCATGTATCTGTGTGCTACATGACTGTGTGTGGTACATGAGCATTGATCCATGTGTGGTACATGAGCATGTATCTCTGTGTGGTACATGAGCATGTAACTGTGTGTGTGCTACATGAGCATGTACCTGTTTGTGGTACAGGAGCATGTAACTGTGTGTGTGCTACATGAGCATGTATCTGTGTGTGTGCGACATGAGCATGTATCTGTGTATGTGGTAGATGAGCATGTATCTCTGTGTGCTACATGAGCATGTATCTGTGTGTGTGCTACATGAGCATGTATCTGTCTGTGTGGTACATGAGCATGTATCTGCATGTGTGGTACATGAGCATGTATCTGTGTATGTGGTGCATGAGCATGTATCTGTATGTGTGGTACATGAGCATGTATCTGTATGTGTGGTACATGAGCATGTATCTCTGTGTGTGCTACATGAGCATGTATCTGTGTGCGCGCTACATGAGCATGTATCTGTGTGTGATACATGAGTATGTAACTGTGTGTGTTCTACATGAGAATGTATCTGTGTGTGTGCTACATGAGCATGTATCTGTGTGTGCTACATGAGCATGTATCCGTGTGTGTGTAACATGAGCATGTATCTGTGTGCTACATGACTGTGTGTGGTACATGAGCATTGATCCATGTGTGGTACATGAGCATGTATCTCTGTGTGGTACATGAGCATGTAACTGTGTGTGTGCTACATGAGCATGTACCTGTTTGTGGTACAGGAGCATGTAACTGTGTGTGTGCTACATGAGCATGTATCTGTGTGTGTGCGACATGAGCATGTATCTGTGTATGTGGTAGATGAGCATGTATCTCTGTGTGCTACATGAGCATGTATCTGTGTGTGTGCGACATGAGCATGTATCTGTGTATGTGGTACATGAGCATGTATCTCTGTGTGCTACATGAGCATGTATCTGTGTGTGTGCTACATGAGCATGTATCTGTGTATGTGGTACATGAGCATGTATCTGCATGTGTGGTACATGAGCATGTATCTGTGTATGTGGTGCATGAGCATGTATCTGTATGTGTGGTACATGAGCATGTATCTGTATGTGTGGTACATGAGCATGTATCTCTGTGTGTGCTACATGAGCATGTATCTGTGTGCGCGCTACATGAGCATGTATCTGTGTGTGCTACATGAGCATGTATCTGTGTTTGTGGTACATGAGCATGTATCTATGTGTGGTACATGAGCATGTATCTGTGTTTGTGGTACATGAGCATGTATCTGTATGTGTGGTACATGAGCATGTATCTGTGTGTGTGCTACATGAGCATGTATCTGTGTGTGCTACATGAGCATGTATCTGTGTGTGTGCTACATGAGCATGTATCTGTGTGTGCTACATGAGTATGTATCTGTGTGTGCTACATGAGTATGTAACTGTGTGTGTTCTACATGAGCATGTATCTGTATGTGTGGTACATGAGCATGTATCTGTATGTGTGGTACATGAGCATGTATCTGTGTGTGTGCTACATGAGCATGTATCTGTGTGTGCTACATGAGCATGTATCTGTGTGTGTGCTACATGAGCATGTATCTGTGTGTGTGCTACATGAGCATGTATCTGTGTGTGCTACATGAGTATGTATCTGTGTGTGCTACATGAGTATGTAACTGTGTGTGTTCTACATGAGCATGTATCTGTGTGTGCTACATGAGCATGTATCTGTATGTGTGGTACATGAGCATGTATCTGTGTGTGTGCTACATGAGCATGTATCTGTGTGTGCTACATGAGCATGTATCTGTGTGTGTGCTACATGAGCATGTATCTGTGTGTGCTACATGAGTATGTATCTGTGTGTGCTACATGAGTATGTAACTGTGTGTGTTCTACATGAGCATGTATCTGTATGTGTGGTACATGAGCATGTATCTGTGTGTGTGCTACATGAGCATGTATCTGTGTGTGCTACATGAGCATGTATCTGTGTGTGTGCTACATGAGCATGTATCTGTGTGTGTTCTACATGAGCATGTATCTGTTGCCCATGTGAGCTCTATGTAGTTCACACTTCGTCCTCCAGGGGGCGGTCTGCCGCTGCTCTTTGCGACCTGCCGTAAGATGTGACCGGTCACTGAGGAGATGGGAACAAGCCTCCCGTTTACAAACAGCGCCAATGTTATTAGTTACTGGGCTCAACATGTAAGTAAAACGGAAACAGGAGCGAGAGGTGTCTGGCAGTAATACCCTGAGAGTAATATCCTGAGAGTAATATCCTGAGAGTGCTGCTCTAGCGCCTGAGGAAGGGGAGGAACAGGGCGGGGAGTGGAGAGGGGGCCGGGCCCGGGGCCGGGGCCTGGGGCCTAGGGCAGGGACAGGCAATGGGGCTGGGGGCTGGGGAATGGGGAATGGGGGCTGGGGAATGGGGAATGGGGGCTGGGGAATGGGAATGGGGGCTGGGGAATGGGAATGGGGGCTGGGGAATGGGAATGGGGCTGGGGGCTGGGGAATGGGGGCTGGGGAATGGGGGCTGGGGAATGGGGGCTGGGGAATGGGAATGGGGCTGGGGGCTGGGGGCTGGGGAATGGGAATGGGAATGGGGCTGGGGGATGGGGGCTGGGGAATGGGGAATGGGGAATGGGGGCTGGGGAATGGGAATGGGGGCTGGGGAATGGGGAATGGGGGCTGGGGAATGGGAATGGGGGCTGGGGAATGGGAATGGGGCTGGGGAATGGGGGCTGGGGAATGGGGGCTGGGGGATGGGGGCTGGGGAATGGGAATGGGGCTGGGGGCTGGGGAATGGGGGCTGGGGAATGGGAATGGGGCTGGGGGCTGGGGAATGGGGGCTGGGGAATGGGAATGGGGCTGGGGAATGGGGGCTGGGGAATGGGGGCTGGGGGATGGGGGCTGGGGAATGGGGGCTGGGGGCTGGGGAATGGGAATGGGGGCTGGGGAATGGGAATGGGGCTGGGGGCTGGGGAATGGGAATGGGGCTGGGGGATGGGGGCTGGGGGATGGGGGCTGGGGAATGGGGGCTGGGGGCTGGGGAATGGGGGCTGGGGAATGGGAATGGGGCTGGGGGATGGGGGCTGGGGAATGGGGGCTGGGGAATGGGGGCTGGGGGATGGGGGCTGGGGGATGGGGGCTGGGGAATGGGGGCTGGGGAATGGGGGCTGGGGGATGGGGGCTGGGGAATGGGGGCTGGGGAATGGGAATGGGGGCTGGGGAATGGGAATGGGGGCTGGGGAATGGGAATGGGGCTGGGGGATGGGGGCTGGGGAATGGGAATGGGGCTGGGGGATGGGGGCTGGGGAATGGGAATGGGGCTGGGGGATGAGGGCTGGGGAATGGGAATGGGGATGGGGGATGGGGGATGGAGGCTGGGGAATGGGAATGGGGCTGGGGGCATGGGGCCTGGGGCCTGTGACCTGTGACCTAGGGCAGGGACAGGCAATGGGGCTGGGGGCTGGGGCTGGGGCTGGGGCTGGGAATGGGAATGGGGCTGGGGCTGGGGTTGGGGCTGGGGGCTGGGGCAGGGAATTGGGCTAGGGGCTAGGGGCTAGGGACAGGGACAGGGACAGGGACTAGGGCAGGGGCACTGGGGACTGGGACTGTGGCAGGGGCATGGGCACCGGGTGCTGGGGCGCCTGGGAGCTGGGGGCAGGGACTGGCGCAGGGGCACCGGCACTGGCACTAGGGGCTGGGGCTGGATTGTGGATTCTGGATTAGTGGTGCTGGAAGAGCACAGCAGTTCAGGCAGCATCCAAGTAGCTTCGAAATCGACGTTTCGGGCAAAAGCCCTTTTGGATGTTTGTTTATTCAAAGTTGATTTACTTATCCTGCTCTCTCAATTTTGAACATTCTTTCCCACAGGCTCAAGTTGTTGAGAGAGACGTGTGTGGGTTTTTGTTCCTACGAAAGGATATTTGTGTGCCATTTGTGTTTTGGTTTTAAGTATTAATGGCATATGTTTATATATATTGATACTGGTTGTCATTCCAGGATTATTGATCGTGTTCCCCTTTATTTTAAGAAAAGGAATTTGAGGAAGTTAATTTATTATTTGAAGATTTTTTAAAAATAAGCAAATTGTTTGAAGAATAAGCAACCCTTCAATGTGGCATAAAGGAACAGCCGTGTGTTGAAAAGGTGTGCTATGACAAAAGATTGATTAAGCTAGACTACTTCATTTCTAATAAGAAACCTCTAGGATACCATACTAAGTACAATGAAAGAATTCTGCCTGATAAAGGTATTTCCCCAGGTTAATCCTGGAATAGTGAGCAGTCTTAATGCAAGTCTTTTCTGAAATCTGGTCATCTTTTTAACTAAAAAAAAAATCAGCCTTAAATTTACTTATCGCATCTTTGCACTTGAATCCCTTTCTGCTAGCCTGGCATGACTGAGAGTAGTTTTTCCAGATCCACACAACAAATAGAAGCAAGAAAAGACCATATGGTTTGCTCTGTAGTTAATTGCGACTGATCTTGGGCTTCATTTCCACATTTCTTCCCTGTCCTCATATCCCTTGACATCAAATATCTGTCTGTTGGAGTCTCAAATAAATTACAGAAGATTATGGATGCTCCATCATTCATTTTTGATATTTCCAAAGATTCACAGTCATTGGAGTGAAGTGATTTCTCATCACCTTAGTCCAACTTGATCAGGCCCTTCTCATGATTTTAGATTCTCCAACCAGTGGAAACAATCTCTCTGCCTCAATGCTGTCAAACCCTCAGGGTATTGTATGTTTCAATGGAATTATCTCTTCCAAAATCCGGAAAATATTGATGCAAATTATTCAACCCCTTACTGTAGGAAAATCACCTCAACCAAGGTGCTGATCTACTATCTGTACCTCCAGTGCAGGTGTGTCCTTCCTTAAGTATAGAGACCAAAACTGGATACAGTATTCCAGATATAACTTCACTGAAGCCCTGCGCAGTTGTAATTTCTTCCTCCCACTTAATGTTAAATTCTTCTAGAAATGTCTTTTATTAGGATAGAATTTTCCAATCCCTCCTCTTGGCATTTTCCACTAACATTTAGAATTCTTTGCTTTTAGTACTCACATTTTCTTCAAACAGTTTAGAAATAGATGTCATATATGCACCTCCTGTGGCAAAAACAGCTTTTTTTCACTTTCAATGGTCTGCTTTACCCTGCTGTCTCCACCCTCACCTTCGAGAACAAATTTGTAATTAAGTTTGAGACCATAATAGCGAGGAAGAAGCTGTTCTTGAATCTGTTGGTACGTGTGTTTAAGCTTTTGTATCTTCTGTCCTCTCGGGTTGGATCTCCTTCTCACTTCAGAAATCTCCCAAGTTTTGCATTGTTAACATTGAAACAACTGAGGAATAGAAAAATGCATCCAGGAAGTTCCTTGCTGTGATCTGAGTCAGTTTGTAACTCTTGGTAGATATTGTGGGTCTTCTGGTCTTGCTTTGCATTCTTTGCTACTGTCTGCAACGTGATTGCACTTTCTGATACAGCCTTTAACTGTTCCTGCTCTCTTCCAATTGTAATGTCAAGAATGAACAAGGAAGAGTGTATTCAAATTGGCAAATGTAAAACAGAACTCTCATCTCTCGATAAAGGCCTCCTGTACTGAAATGCAAATATTGTGTTTGCAAAAGAAATGTTCTTTGAAATTAGTTCTACTTCAGTGACTTAAATTGTAGGAAGTACTGCATGTAAATGAAAAGTGTTTTGGCTAGTTACTCAAACACCACTATTCCTGACGAACATCAAAATAATTGATAAGTCACCTATCCCTTACTCTAAGTAACTGGCATTGTTTTTCTAAGTACATAGTTTGTATTATAATGGAAGTCTATTATAATATCAGGTCCAAAAAGTGAAACCGTAATGTAGTTAGACCATGTTCATAAAACCCTTACCTGTGACTGACACATTAAGATTTAAATAAAGATTTCAAATAAAGGCCCCTCCCTGTACTATAAGCAAATTCACTTTCAATCACATTACAACATTGCGACTCCATTCATGATACTCTGCTGGAGAAATCGCCTGCTTCTGTCAAAGATGTTTCTGTAGGCTTGGCCATAAATTCTGTTGCAGTAGTTTATTGAGGTTCTTTAAGTAAACTATGGAGAATGATTACTCTATAGCGTTCTGTTAAAATAGATTCTGCTGTTGGTTCAGCCATAAATCCTGCCCATCTTCCTACTCATTGGCTGTCACAGTGATGTCATTAGATATTTTATTAGATTAGATTAGATTACTTACAGTGTGGAAACAGGCCCTTCGGCCCAACAAGTCCACACCGCCCCGCCGAAGCGTAACCCACCCATACCCCTACCCCTACATCTACCCCTTACCTAACACTATGGGCAATTTTAGCAATGGCCAATTCACCTGACCTGCACATCTTTTGGACTGTGGGAGGAAACCGGAGCACCCGGAGGAAACCCACGCAGACACTGGGAGAACGTGCAAACTCCACACAGTCAGTCGCCTGAGGCGGGAATTGAACCCGGGTCTCTGGCGCTGTGAGGCAGCAGTGCTAACCACTGTGCCACCGTGCCGCCCAGGATGTATATTCAAGTTACTGATACTGATGCACTTAATGCTATATTTATACTGTGTCTGTAGCACTGCTGTGAACTAGTTTCACTGGAAGGTATCGTATACGTTTCTAGAGTCATGTTTTGATTTGACCAAGGCAGTGTGAGACCATCTGAGGATGGCCTTAGAAACTGGACGTGAAACAAAGCCTTTATGCAGCTTTTAAAAGTGGACTTAAACCGACTTAAATAATTTCACGCAAATCATTTTTAATTTTATAGGATGTGCATGCATTGCAGCAAGTGCAGAAGAGGTTCATAAGGAGATGAGAAACTTCAATTATGAAGATAAATTTTCCAAGCTATGTCTGTTTTCCATTAAGAGGAGATCATGAGGGGTCCAGACAGAAAAGAGAGATATGGGACTGTAAGTAGTCCCCGCTGTCTAAGTCTGGGAACCTAGCACTAGGTGAGTAAGGAGGTATCATTGTAGGGGTTTTGGTGAGGCAGGGGGGTATTAGTGGGGTGGCAGGAGCACCAACAGGGACCAGACCTTGGTGTGGGGTGGTGGGTAGGGAAGAGCCTGTTGATAGGAATACATACATACATGAATTGTGATTCAAGCAATAGCTTTTGCCACCCACCCCTAGAGGGCTGTGGGAGACAACTTCCGAGGGCTGTGGAAGGTCAATCATTGAGCATGTTCAAGAAAGAAATCGATAGGTTTCTGGAAACTATTGGTATTAAGGGATGTGGAGATATTGCAGGAAAGTGGAGTTGAAGCAGATAATCAGGATCCAATTGTGTGTGGTACATACACATGTGTCAGGATCCAATTGAATAGCAGAGCAGGGATCTGGACAGAGTAGAAAGGGAGAAACCTTTCCCACTCCTGAAAGGATCAAAAACAAGAGGGCAAAGATTTAACATAGTTGGCAAAAGTGATGAGAAAATGCTTTCTTCATGCAGTGTGTGGTTAGGGTCTGGAATATACTGGCTGAGAATTTGTTTGATTCACATTCAAATCAAAGCATTCCCAAGGGAATCGGATGTTTATTTGAAAAGGAAGAAAATGCAGGACTGGGCAGAAGGGGAGGGAGTGGTACCAGGTGAGTTACTTGTGGAGAAAGGTGCAAAAATGACTGATCAAATGGCTGCTTCTGCACTGTAACAATTCTGCAATATAGGATCATTCTTGCCAGAGCATGTCTTAATCCCTTCACACTGGCCTCAATTAAAGCTCAGGACCTCTGGAAGCTCTTGTGTAACCGATTGCTTCACCTATTTGCATACTTGCCCCGTTGAGGTACCTTCTCCCTTTACTTCATTGGCAAGCTGCTGCTCTGACAGCACCAGTAAGCCGCCTATTGACCCTCCAGTGTCAGGAGCCTGCTCACTGACCATTCTGGTGAAGGGCCAGGTCTTCCATTTGATCTTGGCATTGGAATTGTGACCCCCAAAATATCCTGTCCCGCATTCCTTTATTGAAAACTTAGAACAACTTTCATCGAGCAGAAAATTCAAAAGTAATTTGAGAGACTCAATCCAAAAAATGCTCTTCAACACAGAAGGATCATTGACTAACATCTTATACTTTGGACCTTGGAGGTATTATTTCTTCCATACTCAAGTATGAGCAGTCCATCCACATTCCAATCATATTAACCTTCATGCTCATTTTATTTACAATAAGGAAATGGTGATGAGTACACCTTATGTTCTCAAGTTGGCACCAAGGGTATTGTGCCTATTGAGAGAATTGGCGCGGGTAATTGTCTTTTTGGAGAGAATGCTTTGTGAGAGATGACTAACTTGCCTATTTTCGCTCGCATCCTGGAATCTCTGTTTGGTCTCTGCTTGTTCCGCTGTATTTGTTGTGAAACTTAAGCAGTGAGACAGGATCACCTGAAGAGAGTTCTGCAGCTCTTGCTTAAATGTATCGAGGTTTCCTCGCGTTTGCACTCGACTGTACTTTTTGCTGTTGTGTGAAGAGAAGGTAATTTTACCAATGTATGAAAGTTGGCCATTAAATAAAGCTGGTCCTTTGCTGTTGTGTAATAATAAGTCTTTTTTTCCATTTTAAAAAGTTGAACACAATACCTGTTAGTTGATATTTTCATGGTTTAGTTTGTGTTGCCTTTTTGGAGAGGATAGTTTGTGAGAGATGACTGCCTGAAATGCTTCTATTTTTGTTATCCTTTCTGGAATCCCTGTTTGGTCTCTGCTTGTAGAATTCCAGCTCCAAAATGTACTGGTTTTTCTTCTCCTTTTTGCAATATTGCTCTGGTGAAGTCAGACCACCTCTGACTGATGATCATACATTTGCTCTGCATACCATGATATCACTATGAGCCACCATGCAGAAGGATCTGGGTGTCCTTGTGCATGAACAGCAGAAAACGAGTATGCAAGTGCAGTACGTGATAAAGAAGAAAAATAGAATTGTAGTCTTTATTGCTTAAAGGAACAGAGAATAAACGTAGGTGTTGAGACAGCACCTGGAATATTACATGCAGTCTTGGTCCCCTTACTTGAGGAGGGATCTAGTTGTATTGGAGGCAGTTCAAAGGAGGCTCACTGGATTAATTCCAGAGATGAAGGGTATGTCTTGTGAAGAGAGATTACACTCTGGAGTTGAGAGGAATGAGAAGAGATCTAATTGAGGTGTAGAAGATGCTAAAGGAGATTGAGAAAGTAGATATGGAATGGATGTTTCCTCATGTGGACCAATCTAGAATGAGAGGGCAATATTTTAGGAGAAGGGGGAAACCAAGGTAAGAAGAAATTGCTTCTCTCAAGAGGTTGTAAATTTGTGGAATTCATTACCCCAGAGTACAAGGATGCAGGGACACTGAGTAAATGTAAGGAGGGGATAGACCGATTTTTAGTTGGCGAGTTATGGAGAGCGAGCAGGAATGTGAGGTTGAGGCCGAGATGAGATCAACCATTATTGCATTAAAAGGCGGAGCAGGCTTGAGGGGCTGAATTGTCTGCTCCTGCTCCTAGTTCTTTTATTCTTATTTCAGGACTGATTTTATGCCACTGGATGTCTGTGAATCATGCCGCTATTGTCTTGCCATTGTAATTCATCTGAGTTGCACTTATTAAATAATCAGTGTACAGTATTTGAATAGGGTAACACTTAGTGAGTGCAGTATCTTAAGTAGCTCTGTGTTTCTGAACTGAAAAGCTGGTATTATTAGCAAGATTGGAAATGTAACTTCACACACATGATCAACCTGAGGAAACTAGTGACATGGGCAATGTGTATAAGAATGGTTTATGTACGTAATTAGTAATAAATAATAATGTACTATCATGTTAAATACTTCTATCTAGCCATTTGTCTGAAGAATGTTAGTTAGTTGCACATATAATGTGAGTATACCTACATGTATAATATGTAATGGTAATTACTTAAAAAGCCTATAATTATGGCAGGACTAGACGGTGGCACGATGGCTCAGTGGTTAGCACTGCTGCCTCACAGCACCACGGACCTGGGTTCAATTCCTGCCTTGGGCAACTGTCTGTGTGGAGTTTGCACATTCTCCCCGTGTCTGCGTGGGTTTCCTCCGGGTGCTCTGGTTTCCTCCCACAGTCCAAAGATGTGCAGGTCAGGTGAATTGGCCATGCTAAATTGCCTGTAGAGTTAGGTGGATTAGTCAGGGGTAAAAGTAGGGGAATGAGTCTGGGTGGGTAGCTCTTCGGAGGGTCGGTGTAGACTTGTTGGGCTGAAGGGCCTCTTTCCACATTGTAGGTAATCTAATCTAATCTAGACATTCCCTTCTATACTTGACTAAACAGCAAGTTTTCTCTTTCCTGCTAAGATTTCTATGAAAAACTTCATTATCCTGTCTGGTTGCCATGAGCGTGAAGGCCATGTTTCTGACTGTGGAAACTGCTGCCTCAACCAACAATTCTCTTCAGCCATGGGCAACTCCTACATAACCCAATTCCTGTCCTCGATCCAAATTCCTCCTCCTCTAACTCTGCAGCTTTCTTTTTATTCATTCCTGAGACATGGGTTTCACTGGCTGGTCCAGAAATTGTTGCCCAACCCTGGATGCTATTTAGAATTGATGTCACCCACAATGCTGTTGGGCAGAGTTCCAGGGTTTTGACCCAACAACACTGGGTGGAAGGAATGGCAATATATTTCCAAAAAATGATAAGAAGTGGCTCAGAGAGGAACTTGCAGATGGTTTTGTTTCCATACATTTGCTGGCTTTGTCCTTCTAGATAGTAGTGTGCCACCAAAGAAGCCTTGGTGAATTTCTGCCATGCATCTTGGTGGCAGCAGTGTTTACTATTCACGATGTTAGTGGTGGAGGGAGTGAATGTTTGTGGTTGAGATGCCAATCAATTGGGTTGCTTTGTTCTGCGTTTGGGATGCTTGGCTATGTTTCAAAACTGCTGTATGAATGTAAATTAGTACTAATCCTTTAGAACTTACCACCACAGTATTGAAGTAAAATGTGTGGAAGCATTTGAGGGGAATCTTGACAAGCTAATGAGGGAGAAGGAATAGGTGATTGCCTGGATAAATTTAGAGAGAGGAAGCTGGGAGGTGGCTCGAGTGGACATCAGCAATGGATTGGTTGAGCCAAATAGCCTGTCTCTGTGCCTGTGTTCGATGATATTGTCTCTAATCTCTTTTTTGGTTTCCCTTGTCCTCTCACCTACCTGAACAACATTGCCAATCCCCTGGGTTGAGGTATCTCCTTTGTTTTAACAGCAAGAATAGAAATTGTGAACCCAGTAGCACAGCTGAGGGCCAGATTTTAAAACAAGTTATATTTAACAAAACTTTATGTAGTATCTAAATTATATGCCCCATTATAAATTATTGCAATATTGGAGATAGAAGGAAATAAGGGACGCAGTTCACGTTTACAAGATTGTTGCTGGAATGATACACTACTTTCCTCCTCTCTATCCCTAACAGATTGTTCTAAAATTTGTCTTTTTTATAAAGAAAAAGGTCAGCTGTGTATAACCCATAAAATAGCATTTGATTGGGCGACTGACTGTGTGGAGTTTGCGCGTTCTCCCCGTGTCTGCGTGGGTTTCCTCCGGGTGCTCCGGTTTCCTCCCACAGTCCAAAGATGTGCAGGTCAGGTGAATTGGCCATGCTAAATTGCCCATAGTGTTGGGTGGATTAGTCAGAGGGAAACAGGTCAATGTGGACTGGTTGGGCCAAAGGGCCTGTTTCCATACAGTAGGGAATCTAATTTAATCACTATCGGAAAAACAAATCTGCTGGTGCAGTGTGGAGAGAGATCATGATTGGTGAAATACTTAAGAAGCTACATGCCTGAAAGAGGGAGATTCGCCTTCAGAAACCCATTTTTAAACATCAGCTTGTTGGAAATAGTTATTCTAATTTATGTTTTGGTGGACAGTTAGCTCTAATAAGACAATCAGAGGCAGTGACCTGGACAGGTTACAGAAGAGGACTGTTGGGGCACCAAATGTGCCAAGTTTCCAAAGAATTAAAATCTCAGTCAAGGGTAGGTTTAGCATTAACTGTGAATGATAACTCAAAATCTTTCACTCTGATTATGTAGATCCCTTTATAAGCAAGTGGATACTAAAATGTAGGTCGACTCTTAATTGTTTTATTTCCATCCTGTTAAATTGCTGACTCTTAATTCTGATTCAGTTTCACAAGGCTGATCAATAATGGCGGAGGGTTGCAAGTGTGTGTAAAATGGCTGCTCTTGATTGGCATTGGCACACCTGGGTAGAAAGGCTTGTCCCTTTGTGGGCATCCATTATTTTTTTCCTTCATGAGATGTTGCTGGCTTGGTCAGCTTTTATTGCCCATCCCTAATTGCTCAGAGGGCAGTTAAGAGTCCACCATGTTGCTGTGGGTCTGAAGTCACAGGCCGGGGAGGATGACCGAATTCCTTTCCTAAAGGACAGAAGTGAAACAGATGGGTTTTTCCTGCAGTCAAAATTGGTTACGTGGTTGCTATTAGACACGCTGTTTTAAATTCCATATTCAGGTTTCAATAGCGGCCTTGGTAAGATTGGGACCCATGACCCCAGAACACTGTACACTGAATTACTAGTACAGTGACATTGCAGTGTGTCACCACCTCCCCTATGATGAGTGGTCTGCTGCTCCTGTCCATTATATAACTCTACATCTTCAGGAGGGATGAAACACTAAATGAGGAGAATGGTGGGAAACCTTGCAGTAGAACTGAAGAATGCTTCATTTATATGTTTTCTTTCTATGATTTGATCTTTTTTTCTCTTGCAGGAATAGTCTTCAGAAGAGACGTGGCAGATCATAGACTTCAGCTACACAGGAAACCAGTGGGAGGCTGTTGACCAGTAACAGACGATGATTTGTTTCCTTTTAGCAAAGTCACTTTTCCTGGGGCTCCAATCAACGAGGGGACATTGTAACAACCTGCCTTGATGCCTGTAATCCCGATCCCCCGCCGGGTGCGTTCTTTCCATGGCCCCCACACGACATGCTTGCACTCGGCATGCGGCCCCGTACGGACCACTCATCTTGTCCGGACCAAATACAACAACTTTGACCTTTACTTGAAATCGCGGTGGATGTATGGCTTTGTCCGCTTCCTGCTGTATTTCAGTTGCAGTCTCTTTACATCCATGCTGTGGGTGGCACTGTCCATCCTGTTCTGCATCCAGTACTTCTCCATTCGTGTTTCTCTGCGCTTTCAGTACAAGCTGTCCATAGTGCTCCTGTTGCTGGGGCGCAGGCGTGTTGATTTCAACACAATCAATGAACTCTTTATCTATGGGATCCATGTGACCATGCTGCTAGTTGGAGGACTGGGCTGGTGTTTTATGGTCTTTGTCGATATGTAAATACGAGCGCATGTGAAAAGAGAAAAGTTATGAGCATTATGATGTAAAATATATTGTTTACAATCCTGCAAAAAGATTTATTGATTTTTTAAAAATTTATTAATTTAAAATATATGAATCAAGGATTGCCCCCCCTCTCTCATTTCCTTTCTCCATTTATCCCCATGCTCTATTTCCACTGATGTGTGTTAAAAGAAAATGCAGTTATACAATGTCCTTTTTGATCACAAACTTCTCAAACCTTTACAGTCAATCAAGTAACTTGTTGAAATGTAAGAAACGTGACAGCCCATTTTCACCCAGTAATGTGACAATGACCAGATATGGCCAGGACACCAAGGATAACTCTAGTTCTATTCTTTGAATAGTGCCGTGGGCTCTTTTATATCCTGGACACAATGTTAATTTCTTGTTTTAAAGTTTCATATAAAAGATAAACCTCCAGCAGTGCAGCACTCCATCAATATGTCTCAAGCCACAATGTTAAACCAACTGGCTACACTGGAATTAAGCTACACAAACTACGATGATTCCCAAAATCTAGATCTGTATGAAGTTACCTGATCTTCATGCCTCAGAGATAGGACTCCTATAATTGCTCTTCATGACAAATGGCTTGGGAAGAGGGGAAAGGAAATGCAATTGTTTCCCTCTTCCTGGAAAATATGCATGTGTGCAAGTTAGAATTAGGTTTATTGTCACATGTACTCGCAGTGAAAAGTTTACAAAGTCACCACTTATGGTACCATCTTAGGTACAAAGGTGCCTAGGTAAAGGTTCTTAGGAATAAATTAGAAAATAAAGAAATGAAAAGTTTGGTATTAAAGTCCTTCAAGCAGACAGCACCTGGTCTCCCCTTTAGACTGCTTCTCCAATCTGTCCTGAACTCAAGCTGAGGTGACCTGCTCTGGCTGCTGCCAACTCAGGCAGCCTTTCCATGTTGGGTGAGGACCGAATTGGATATGATCAAAAGATCTGCTTTTCCATGTTTTCAATTTAAATAGCCAGTTTACTGAGCAGTTGGAAGCTGCATCCTGCTTGTGGAACTGTGCAGCAACATGTTGATGACAGGAAGAGTTAAGACGTGCTTTTAAAAAATATACTATCTCAGTTAGGCAATAGGAAGCCTGAAAAGTCTATGGAAAGATAAAGAAAAGCGAAGAACTGCAGATGCTGGAAATGAGAAACAAAAACAAAGTCCTGGAGAAGCTCAGCAGGTTTGGCAACATCTGTTGACAGAAAATCAGTGTCAACATTTGAAATCCAGTGACCGTTCATGGGAAGATAAAAGCTGAGCAAAACCTTTCTGGAGTAGAAGGGATAAACATGAACATGGAAAGCAGAAACTGAAGGGAAAATTGGGAAAGCAGATCAGATTTTTAAAGTTACTACTGTCAGCGTTTGAGGCAGCCAACTATGCAGTGTGTTAGGGGGAAAGTGAGGTACCTTTCTTACATTATACGTTGAGCAGTTGAATTGAATTATTTATCATCACTTATGTTTAACAAATAAATAGTGAAAAGTGTAACATGTCACCATGCTCCAGTGCCATTTTGAATTACAGAAGATATTGAGATATAATTAAAATACAAGTAAAAGTATTACCTTCCTTGTGCTCCAGTCAACATGGAGAGGGGTGTGGAGGGTCTCTACAATGGGGTCTATGCCCACAAACACCCTGGCATCACAGTCCATTCCAGGAGTCCCAATCCAGGTTCACCATTGCTGCGCCACTAGGAGCAACATGCCGGGCCTACCATGTTGCAGCTGTTGCAACCACCGCTGGACATTAATCCACCAGGAGTATCAAGTCAGGCTTGCTGCAGCTAACCAATGCCAACCACAGAGGCTGTCCTGCCATCTCGAAAACCAGTGCTGCATCTCCTCAAGTCCTGCACTGGGCCCAAAGTAGGGAATCAAAGGCAGAAATAACAGAATGGAACGTTTCCGGTTAGTTAAAGTAATGGGCAGCAGGAAGCATAGAAACACCTATGGATAAAGTGGCTACATTGCCATGATTCGCAAACTTTTTTTTTTACTTTATTCGTTCAGGACATCACCGGCTAGGCAGCATTTATTCCTGGTCCCTAATTGTCCAGAGGGCAGTTAAGAGTCATTCCCATTGCTGTCGGTCTGGAGTCACATGTAGGCCAGACCAAGTAAGGATGGCAGTTTCCTTCCCTAAAGGGTATTAATGAACCAGTTGGGTTTGTCCTGACAACAATGGGTTCATGATTAGCATTAGACACTTAATTCCAATTTTTTTTTTTATTGAATCCAGATTACACCATTTACTGTGGCAGGATTCAATCCAGGTCCTCAGAACGTTATCTGGGTCTCATGGATTAACAGTCCAACGATAATACCACTCGGCCATCGCCTCCCCCTTGAAATTTCAAGACAGAGACTTCAAATATCAGTTAATCGATAGGATGCTACAGGGCCATGAAAAACACATGTTTGTTAATATCCTTTAGGGATTGAAACCTGCCATGGGAATGAGGTGAATTTTATTTACAGAACGAGTTGTTATGATCTATAGTGCACCGCCTGGAAGGGCTGTCACAGCAGATTTAACAGTAACTTTCAAAAGGGGTTAGATATGTACTTGACAAGGAAAACCTTGCAGGGCTATGGTGAACATATTGGGCTGTAGAGCCAATGAGATAAATCAAAGAGCTGGCTATGGAGTAATATGCTGAAAGGCTCCCATCTGTGTTGTGCGAGCTTATGTTCTGGATCTGAATACTGGTGACGCAAGATGACACTCAATGGTTGACAGTGCTTTCTGAGGTAACCTCTCAAACTTTTTGTTTTGTGTAAAAACAGTAGGGAGGCAACCACCACACACTGTAGGAATTAAAATAAACATGGTGATACCATTATTTCTCACATCCTGACTTTTTTGAATGAATTTCTGAGCACAGAAACATGAACAAATTAAACAATTGTTAATAGAGAAATCCTCATTAGTTCCAAAATACTTCAGCTTCTCTTTCGTATTCATTCAGCTGTTTCATGCTTGGGATTGAGTGAGCTCTGAACATTCTAATCTGGGAAGGTTTCTTCCTTTTTAAATGTTTTGACGTTATAATTTACAATCAGAAGAATGGAGTTGTATGACAGCTCTAATGCACCACATCATTCAATATCTAAATGTTGTATTCAGATGTACACTTTTCAAATACCTATAAAAAGGTTCGTATGGATGTTGTATGAAATCACCTGAAATTTGGTGCACCATACCTAGGCCATATTTTATCAGTAAAATCTATTCAGCCTATCAACTCCACTGGTACCAGGCCTTCTGGGAAACCTGGCAGCAATTGACGTCACAGTTGTAGAAATCAGTGGCTTTTGCTAGGTCATTTTTAACTGGGTGCTGTAGCTGTACTGAATTTATGTGAGGACAGTTTAGACAGCTTGTTTTGAAATATTTGTTGGATATTGGTAGGCTACTTACATTAAGATGTGAAGGGTCACTGGACCTGAAATGTTAACTCTGATTCCTCTCCACAGATGCTGCCCGACCTGCTGAGCTTTTCCAGCAATTTCGGTTTTTGTTGCGATTTACTTTTTTTCCTTCCTGACCTATATTAGGAGATTGTTTTAAAACAAAAGACCCAAAATGATGAGCAGCAAAAGGCTATGGTTGATTTCACATCTCCCAACATGTGATCCATCTGATCAGTATTGATTTTACTGTTTGAAGAGCACATGTATGATTAAGTGGAAGTTTATCTGACCAATAAAAGTTGTATGTGAGAGAGCTTTTTATGATATTAATTGGGATATTCTTGGTTGAAGCTAATCTCTCTTATGCCTCCTGTGCTACTCAGAAGGCAGGCATAATTATCTGGAGAAAATGAGGACTGCAGATCCTGATGAAGGGGTTTTGCCCGAAACGTTGATTTCGCTGCTCGTTGGATGCTGCCTGAACTGCTGTGCTCTTCCAGCACCACTCATCCAGTGCTGGAGATCAGAGTTGAGTGTGTGGTGCTGCAAAAGCACAGCAGGTCAGGCAGCATCTGAGGAGCAGGAGAGTCGATGTTTTGGGCCAAAGTCCTTCATCAGGAATGTCGGGGTCCCAAGGGGGGCTGAGAGATAAATAGAGGAGGGGTGTTGGCAGGGTTGGGGGAGGTAGCTAGGAAGCCGATAGGTGGATACAGGTGGTGGGTGATGGTGATAGGTTGGATAGGTAGGAAGGAAGATGGTCTGAAAAGATGGGAGAAGTTCAAGAGGTCGGTGTTGAGTTGGAGGGTTGGATCTGAGATGAGGTGGGGGGAGGGGAGTAGAGAAAACTGGTGAAATTGGAGTCGGCCACAGGGCGGTGGGGTAATTCCTTGTTAAGGCTTCAGGCCTGATACAACCATATAGTTGTAATTGTTGGCACTTGTGAAATCATGGATTACAATCCCTCTACATCCCATTATATAGAACCCTTGGAATTCAGGTATTGCTATCTATTGTGTGTTTGTCCTGTATATTGACAATCCAGTGCAGAACCATGTTCTTCATCTTGCTCAGCAGTGTGTGTGTTGCATTTAAACCAGTTAAATGATACTGTTGATTTTAATTGTTTCCATTATGTATATTAAGTCCACAGAGTTAGCCCCCTTGATTAGCATCCCATTAGTCCAAATCTAATCATCTTCAGTATAAAAGGAACTAATGAATGGCTACAGTCATTGGCGATAGAAAGACTTTAAAGCCGTTTAATTCCATTATGCTTTATTGACTGGAGATTACATTTCATAAAATGACATTCCTTAAACTCTAAATATAGTGTGTTCTGAATAATTTTATACTAGCATAGAGTCAAGGTACAGTATGTTATAGTTAGGTCAGTATATAATATTGCCTGCACATTGCTGTCCTTAGTAGTTTCAAGCCCATTACCGATCATTTTTATTTTAATGGTCTGTTTGTAGAATTAGAATCTCTTAATTAAGTATCACCAGACATAGGGAGTGATCATGTAGAGCGCTTTTCACCTTCCACATTTTGCACACAATTGTATCAAATGGATATTGTTTATTTTGGAAGCTGCCTTAGAAGAGTAGATGGTGTTGGTGGGTTATTCCATAAAGCTAGGGATTAAGGATGTTTTTCATTTGCATATCAGCTGTAATTCAGAGCTCCAAGATTGAAAGTTTCTGTGGTATACAAGGTGGTACTATTTCACAAAACATTGTTCATTCAGTCCTTGTTCACTTCTATCAAAGTCTGACCCATTTGCTACCTGGATTGCTTGTTGCCAAACCCCTGCCTGCAGAACCCTTCCTCCTCTTTGATATGGTTAAGAACACCTTTACTTAGACATTTTCCTGTTTAAAATTACAGTTGTATCACCCTAATCAAAATATCTAAGTCAACTCTTACCAAAGTCTTGCCAACTACCAACTCATTTTTCACAAGCTTTTCTATTCTAAGGTTCTTAAATATACCATCAACTCCCAAACCATATCCATCTCCTTCTAAACTTCAAAATAACTCCTTTGATCTTTCTTTTACTCTACTCTGCATTAAAACTCCCTTGTCCCAAGTCACATGGCTTAACTTTGATCAAATGATCATAATTCATTTGAGTCATTCAACTAACCAATACCAAATCTCTCATACAGTTGTATTATCTTTAACCTGAACTTTTCTTGCCTGACTACAGTACTCGTTGTTCTTTCATTTGCCATGTACATATGATTTTGGGTGAAGTGAACAATGTGTATATTGGGATACACAATATAACAGAATTGCATAGGACAATTCAGATGGAGCACAGTCTTTAACGCTGTCAGTGTTTGTACAAACTTCAACTTTGCTTAAGTTCAATTTAGTCTTTATCCATCATTGCTCACTTAACCAATCACTAACATTGCTGGTTTACAATGACTCTATCCATTTTATTTCTGCAACCTCTATATTCCCTTCATCATGATTCAGTTTTCAGGCTCATGCCTTGGTTTACTTCTGCCCCACCACTTCTTTCAATGATAGAAGACTACTCAGCCACCTCAAAACCATTCTCTGCAGCTCCCACCTCAAATCCCTGTCCTTCATTATTTTCCGCTTGTTAAAAAAGATCAATATCTGGCTTTTTGGTGAAATGTTGATCCCTCCCTCATGACTCAGTATCGACTTTATAATTTAAAGATACTGCCAGATTGTCAAGAGTGCCTTAAAATGGGATTAAATGTGCCTTATCAAATATGAATCAGTGTTTGGTTCTCTGGTCTATTATTTCTTTATATGATAAAAGAGATGGATGGACTGATTGAGGTCTTTGGATTTATGAAATAATTCAATACTGTAAAAGAATGGAAGATGGGAATGTTTTTCCTTTCCTATTCAGCCCATGATCATTTCTGAGTCCTAACCTCAGGCCATGTCAGTGTCAGTAACGGGCACTACTTTGAAAGACTGCCAGAGGAAGTGATGGTTCCGGGTACAATTACAACATTTAATAGATATTTGGACAGGTACATGGATAGGAAAGGTTTAGAGGGATCTGGGCCAAATGCAGCAACATGGGACTAGCTCAGTTTAGTAAGTGTGATCAGCATAGCCAAGTTGGGCTGAAAAGCCTGTGTCTATGCTGTATTCCTCTATGACACGATGACCCTAGTTGGGCCAGTGTTGAGTTTAGTTAGATATTAAGGAGTGCCCTAAAGTAGGAAAAAGGTGGCAACAGAGATATTTAGGAAGAGACATTCAGAGCTTAGGGTGAGGCAACTGATGCTGTGATTGTTCTAAGTGTCAGGGTAGCCAATGGTCCTGAAATTTCTAGGTGTGCCCCATTATTTGGATCTTTGACCCTTGTCCTGGATCAGGCATAGGAAGCATTATGTATCCTGGATTTCTTGTTTTTCTCCAAGGATGGGCTCTCCACAGACTTTGGCAGTGACAGGCTGGTGATCTGTACCTGGGGTGATCCAATGTGTCCAGGGGTCAGGTATGAGCTGGCAGCATCAGCCTTGAGACAGGTCAATTCGGTTGCGACAGTAGTCTCATGTCTGAGTCAAGGGCCATCTATTCCTCTCCCCCACCAGTGACAAGCTCTCATTTTCCTTCAGCATCTCACCTGTCAAGAGAAATTTGCCCAATAGGTTAGAGATCACAAAACACACCTCGAAGTGAAATTGACAAACAGTTTATTACAAGCGATATCGCTGGAAGAGAAACAAACTAGGCTGACACAGAACTGACAGTCCGTACAGACTTTCTCTTCCCAGGTCTGAGGATGAGATCAGTTTTATAATAATGCTGCACAATAAGGCTGATTAAGAAATGGGGAAAATACAATGTATCTGGAAATGGAGTAATCTAGTGACAAGGATGCTAATTAGAAAACAGTTATCGGGTAAATGTCCTGTTCCTTCACACAATGCAACATCCTGTCAGTATCGATGGTACCATTTCTCTTCACAGGGAGGTGTTAATGTCTCCTCTGAAGTGGTGAGGTGCTTCCATTGTCCTGTTTCTGGAGCATGTCCTTTGCTGGTGCCTGTCTGTCTGACCTGCTCTTTGTGTGGCTTTGGTATTGCTGAGTTGTGAAACTGTCCTTAGGGCTTTGAGATATCTGTGGTGCTCTATAATTGTTAGCAAGCTTAAAGTGTATTCTCTTGTCTGTGTGGGCTGTCTGATTTGGCTTGTGAGCCTGCTTGGGAATTCTCAGTGTTTTTGGTCCAGTTTGGCCAATTTTGCTTTTGTGGGCCTCTTGTAGGTTAGCAGATCTTTTCCCACATCACCCTTCCCTGCTCCCAAAGTCTTTTCAACAACTATTCATAGTGAAATATCCCTCTTTGGCGCACCCAGAGCTGATCACCCTGATTGATGGAGTGATGAAAACTGATGATGCTGTTAGTACGTTTCAAGAAAGAAGGCAGAAGTAAGTATTTTTCTAGTTGTCAGGATGTAGAGTCGTGTGCTATTTGATTTGGAGTTGGTACCTCAACTGTTTACAATTTTATATAAACGACTTCGATGCAGGCACAAAGGTCTGATTGTCCAATTTGCTGGTGATACAAAGATGGGTAGGAAAGGAAATTGTGAAGAGTATGTAAGGAGGCTAAAAGAAGCTATAGGTATTTGTGTGAGTGGGCAAGTTGGGCAAATGGAGTGCAAAGTGGGAAAACATAGAATTGATCATTTTGGCAAGAAGAATAAAATGGCGAGAGGAAGCAGAGGTTTTTGGAAGTCCTTGTGCAAGAATTGCAAAAGGCTACAATGCAGGTACAGCAAGTAATTAGGAAAACTCATAGAAGGATGTTGTTTGCTACAAAGGGTATTGAATTTGAAAATAGAGAGATGATGCTTCATTTATACAGGGTACTAGTCTGACCACAAGTGCAGCGCTGTGTGAAATATTGGTTATTTATTTTAGGAAGTAAATACATTGGAAGCAGTTCAAAGTAAGTTAACAAGACTAATAAATGGGTGGGTCACCTTATGTGAAAAGATTGCATTGGTTAGGCTTGTAACTGCGGAAATTTAGAAGAGAACTGAAATGTGTAGATCTGAGGTATCTTGACATGGGAGGGGTGAAGAAGTTGTTCCCTCTACAGGTGAATCTAGAACTAGAGGGACACTGTTCAATGGTAACAGGTTTCCAGTTTAAAACACAAATGATGCAAAATAAATTCTCAGGTTCATGAAACTCTCATCATGAAAAAGTAGAGGAAGCACAGCCTTTGAATATTTCTAAGGCAGATGGGGATATATTCTTGCTAAGGAAGAGGTAGATTATCAGAGCTAGGCAGAATGTAGATTTGAGGTACAATCAGATCACCATAGCCTTCTTAAATGGGGGACACATTCAAGTGACTGAATGGCATACTCCTTGCTCCTTTTGTGTATGTTGTCTGGGGAACTCTTGGAACAGGTAGATCTTTCATTTGGTGCAGCTTTAACTGCAATAGGAGCAAGGTAGTGGAACCTGAGGATGAATGCAAATTATTCCCTATCACCTTGAACTATCATTGTAACCTGTTGAATTTTTCACCGCACCAACTCTTGTCATGGCATGCTACATTTTAATGCAGCTATGTTCTACTGAATTGTCCTTCAGGGCCTTAGAAGCACCCAAACTTAACATCTTCCTACTTTTCAAGGAAATGTCTCCTCAGAGAGGGGAACGAATACTCTGTGCACCACATGCTAAACTCAATAATAAAATCCATTTTTCATGATTAGTTATATAAATTAGGTGAGAAATACTCCTCATTTTAAATATCAGGTACTTGAGTATTGTATTCTACAAATCTATATAAAATGTGAGTGTATTATGCATAAATGAGGAAAATTAGGCAAATCATTTTTCTATGAATTGGAAAGAGTAAACTCACTTTCTGTCATGGGATAATAGGCCATACAGTTAACATTTTGTTTAGTTGCTTTTGAAAGGATTGGAAGGGGCATCTACAACGTAGAAAGAGAAAGCTGTGTAATTGTAGCCTGCAAACTTCTTCAGGACATTAATATCTCAGTAATATCTCTGATTAGGTTGGCTACATCATTCATGATAAACAAAGTATCTTTTTTTTAAAATGCTGACATTGCACATGTAGGCTAGTAATTACCTCTCTGGTGTATATTTTGTATGCTTTCTTGGCTGCCTTGTTACTGTTTATCATTTGAAACAAGAATCCAATCCTCTGAGAAAGCGGCATTCACAGAACAAATAATTGTCCAAGCTGTGCATATATCCTTACATTGGCAATCTCTGAAGTAAATTGAGGTATTGTATGTACAAATGCCGACTGCATAGAATAACTGTTCTGAGATTGGACTATTTCCATATGCATTCCGCATTGTTGGTTTAGTTGAAATTTCTGAATTCAAAAGGAATATTGTTCTTGTGACAAAGTGTTCTCATTAATCTTTACTTGCCCTTCTGACTGCTGGTTTTTGCTGAGTTCACTGCTCTCAGTCAGGATGACATTAGGAATGCTACAACTGGCAGCCACATTCTTGGCGAGGGAGGGGGTGGATCAGCAAAGTTTTCAGTCCCTTATTATGATGTATGATCCCTATTAAAACTGCATAGAATTTGATAAGGCCAAATCTTTAATATCTGTGATCATTCCCATGGTCAAATAGTCACTGCCTTAGCTTATACAGGATGAATGCCTACTTGGACATGGGATCAAACGTGACTGATGTTTATTTGATTTTAGCCCAGTGCTGGATACTGCCTTCAAGAATGGATGATGAAGGATATCTTGTGTCATTTGGAAACACTGAAATTTATGGCACAGAAGATACCATTTGGCCTATCATCTCTATCAACTGAAAAAAGATTTTTATTCCCACATTCAACTTTTGGTCCATGGCTGTAGAGGTTATGGCACTTCAACTCTACGTAGATCAAAGCGCTTTTAAAAAAAATATATGGTTTGAAAATTTCTGTCTCTACCACACTTTCAGACAGTGAATACCAGATGCCAGACAGTCCTTCCCCACTCTAGAATTTATAGGTGAAAGAAATGTCCTTAATTTCCTCCAAATATTTTGCCAATTCTTTTTAAATCCATGCCTCTTGGTTATTGATCTTTCTGTTAAGGTTAATAGGTGTTTCCTTTCCTCTCTATCAATATCTCTCTTAATTTACACACTATTATGATTCCTGGCTGGGCCACCAAGTTTATGTTACAACCTGATTAAGGACCAGTGACTATTTTTTGTTTAAAGTAACAAAGTTGAAATCCTAGATACTTGATAAGCTAATAAAGTCACGGGTTTCTGTGGTTTCAAACAAACAAAATACACTTTACAATGTTAGAAAGATAGAGCAATCTACAATATACAGTATGTACAGCATCCAGAATTAACATGAGGTAACAATGGGCTGACAGATAAAGCATTGGTCAAACACATCTCTGAATAAATCAAAAGCAGATGCAGGAAGAGCAAACCACCACCATTTCCCAACAATCCACCCAGGTGTTAATGAGTCTATGGGTCACCAAATCTTATTAAACCTTTGTCTCCTTTAAAAGGTATTCCAAACCTAATTGTTGAAGATATAATCCTGAGGCTCCTTCAGAAGCTACATCTTCATGGACTATCTCAAGGATTACTCATCCTGATAGTTCAGTCTCTTCCGTGGAGACTTATGGAAGTTTATACAATCACGAGGGGCATAGATAAGTTGTATAGCAAAGGTCTTTTACTTGACGTGGGGGAGTTCACATTCTTTACACAGCGAGTGGTTTGTGTGTGGAATGAACTGCCAGAGGAAGTGATGGATGCAGGTACAGTTACAATGTTTGATAGATATTTGGATAAGTTCATGAATGGAAAAGATTTGGAAGGATATGGGCCAAAGAGTCTGCTTCCGTGCTGTATGAAAGTGTGACTGTGTTCCACTGGATTCAGATGCTGTACCCCAGCACCTACTCATGGATACACCAAGCTAGTGCTGAAGCTGAATTCTCCCAAGCTTTAACATGTGTCAGCTGCACTAAATAAAGTTAAAGATCACACAACACCAGGTTATAGTCCAACAGGTTTAATTGGAAGCACACTAGCTTTCGGAGTGACGCTCCTTCACCTGATGAAGGAGTGGCGTTCTGAAAGCTAGTGTGCTTCCAATTAAACCTGTTGGACTATAACCTGGTGTTGTGTGATTTTTAACTTTGGATACCCCAGTCCAACACCGGCAGCTCCAAATCAGCACTGAATAAAGATTACTTCTAGGTTTCCTTCACCCCACTCAAAAGGTTCCTTGGACTTCAACCAGCTCCAGCTCCTCAGAGTTAACCGCAGCACTGTATGTGTCCTTGACTGCTCCTTTTACTCCTAATACACAGGCAGCACCTTTCTGCCACTTTTCCCAATCCTGAAACCTTCTTCCAGGCTGTGACTGCCTACAGACTGCGAACACCAGCACTTCTGCTGCCTGTAGACCCTGCCTTTGTGCTTGCAAACATACATGTCACGCAAGTGCCAGGCAATGGCTATCTCTAACAACAGAGAATCTAACTTTCTCCCTTTGAAGTTCAATGGCATTACCATCACTGAGCTCTTTTCTCCCCAAGTAGCTGGTGCCATCCAAGTCAAAGAAGCTGCTTGGCACATACTCAATGCAAAAACTTAAATATCCAATCCTTCTGCCACCGGTGCACAGCAACAGTAATGTGTACCAATACAATCGGCACTGCAGTGAGATTCTTTGGACAGGCTATTCCAAACCTGTAACCTCACCTGGAAGATCAAGGGCAGCGGGGTACATGGGAACACCACCACTTGCAAGGTTACACACACCACACTGACTTGGAGCTATAGCGCTGTTCCTTTACTGTCACTGGTCCAAAATCATGGAGGTTGCTCCCCATTAGCACTGTGGATGTAGATACACCACATGGACTACGATAGGTCAAGATGGCAGCTCGCGACGAACTTCTGAAGGATAACTTAGAAATGGCAACAAATGCTGGCCTTGTAAATTATCCTCACATCCCATTAAACAAGTATTCAGTTTGCTTTCAAACCACCTTTTCCATGTCTCCTGCTGCCTTCAGGGTTTTGTGGACATGAACTCCTAGATCCCTCTGTCCTATGCTTCTTAATATTCTATCACTTATTATAAATTCTTTTGCCTTGTTTGATTTTCCCAGTTGCATTACCTCACTTTGCCAGTTTTAATTACATTTGCCACTTTTTTTGCCCTATCCCCTGACCTATTTCTAAATATTTCCTGGTGATCAATTATTAATAATTAAGCAGATTACATTACACTGTTGATCCTTCAATGGTTTCATTGTGGCAGTGCCTTGGAGTGCATGGCACCAGGATTTGACCTATGAGTTACCGTCTGCAGCGACTTCAAAATACGTTAAAGCAGGATGAAGTGACTTGCATGCAATTTACAAAATAAATATTTAATATAAAATTAGCAGCTTGGAGTGATTTCAAGGCTTGTAATCCTATCCTGAGGTTCAGGTGAATAAATAATGTTTTAAGCTGCTCTTGAAAACAACATCTAAACCTTGCCAGCAAATGCCTGGTTTATCATCAGTCCCATCTATTTGCAGTTTGACTGTTTCCTCATCATGTTACACAATTCACACACATGTTACAATTGCTGGCATTCTGCTGCATAGTCTTAGAACGATAATGCAGTTAAATGAACAGAAGCTTGGGGGTATATTGGAGTTTCTGATATATCTGTTTCATCTAATTACATTTTCAAACACTCCAAAGAGAAAAATGTGAGGAATCAAACTTCTGATGCCATGAATAATGGATGGTACTCTTAACCATCACTGACAAGCCTGCACATTTCATATGTTAATGAAATTACTAAATGTTGGCCTTTCCTTTTCAAAGAAAACCTACACGTTCAAAAAAAACCTGCTTCACTGTGCAAATATGCAAAAAATAAAAATTGCTCTGAGTTAATATTTTATGAATAGATTGAGCAAACTGAGCATAAATGTTTAAATAGGGTGCTACTGAAATTAGCAGAACGATTAGGAGCTTATGGATTTATTTAAGTTAAAGATGTGCACTGCAAGTTCACATAGACTTCTTCAAGTGGTTTGCAAACAATATTTAAGGGGTGCGAAACCATGATGTACAAGTAGGATAAAAATAAAATCCTGAGGTTTATGGAAATCTGAAAAGAAAGCAGAAATTGCTGGAAATACTCTGCGTATCAGGTACACCTGTAAAGAAAGACACGGTTAACAATAACTGACCTCTCATCATACCCCTTATAGGGTATAAATAGCACAGTCTAGGTGGTGTTAAAAGGAAAATGAGAGTAACAAATGGAGAGCTGGACTGAAGCATTAAGTCTAGCTACGTGAATGTTAGAAACACATGCAGAGAAGAATGTCAAGGAGGTGCTCTACTCCCAGTTCAGAAACGGCAGGCGAGCCCCAGGGGGACAGAGGAAGCACCTCAGGGATACTCACAAGGCCTCACTGGGGAAGTGCAACATTCCCACAGACATCTGGGCCAAGACCATCCAAAGTGGAGGAGGAGATTCCAGGAAGATGTCAAGCACCTCGAGTCTTGGCATCAGGAAACAGTGGAAACCAGACAAAGATAGCACAAGGAGCATGCTTCCACACCAATGTCCCACCCATCCCTTCCTGAGACCACTACCTGCCCCAAGTCTGACAGAGTCTGTGGTAGGCGTATCAGTCTGTGCGGCCACCTACAAACTCACCCTGAGAGTGAAGGGGAGTCATCCTCATCTGCAAGAGACCACCGATGATGAAGATATGCACCCAGTGACTTGGCCTCCACAACATTCTGTGGCAATGGGTCCCACAGATTCACCCTCTCTGGCCGAAAAACTTCCTCCTCATCTCAATTTTAAAGGGTCGTTCCTTCACTCTGAGGCTGTGCTCTCAGGTTCCAGTCTCTCCTATTCGTGGAAACATAATCTCCATGTCCACTCTATCCAGGCCCCTTAATGTTCTGTAAGTTTCAATTAGGGACCCCCTCATCCTTCTAAACCCAATAGAGTATAGATCCAGAGTCCTCAACTGCTCCTTACATGACAAGCCCTTCATTCCTAGAACCATTCTTATGAAACCCCTTTGAATCTCCTCCAATGCTAGCACATCCTTCCTTACATATCAGGGTCAAAGCTGCTCACAATATTCAAAATGCTGTCTGACCAGAGGCTTATGTAGCCTCAGTAGCACATCCTTCTCTTTATACTCTAACCTCTCAAAATGAATGCTAACATTGTATTTGCCTTCCTAACTGCCAAATAACCGTAAAAGAATCCCGGACAGGCAATCCCAAGTCCTTTTATGCTTCAGATTTCTGAAGCCTTTCCCCATTTATGCTTCTATTTTCCCTATCAAAATGCATAGGCTCACACTTTTCCACAGTGTATTCCATCTCCTACTTTTTTGCCCATTTCCCAGCCGAAGTAGTTCTGCAGTCTCCACACCTCCTGAACACTAGTTATCCCTTCAGCTAGCCAGTCATCTGCAAACTTAGCAACAATGTCCTCAGTTCCTTCATCCAGATTATTAACATATAACATGAATAGCTGTGGCCTTCCCTCTGAACTCCACTAGCCATTGGCCGCTGTGTTGAGAAAAGACCTATTTATCCCCACTCTCTGCCTTCTGCCAGTCAGCCAATTCTCTATCCATGCAGTACCTTGCCCCTAACACCATAGGCTCTTATTATGTTTACTAGCCTCCTGTGCAGCATCTTATCAAGGGTTTTCTGGAAATCCAAATAGATGACATCTACTGGCCCTCCTTTTTCTAACTTGCTCATTATCTCTTCATAAAATTCTAACAGAATTATTAGGCATGACCTCCAGCTGATGATGTCATGCAGACTCAGATCGATTTTACCATGCAAGCCCAAGTACTCTGCATCCTCATAAAATATTATCAATGACCAAGGTTGGGCTAATTAGCCTATAATTTCCTGTCCTCTGGCTCCATTCATATCCTGACTACTGCTCGGAGGCTTGCACAGAACTACAGAAGAGTCTTTTTCCCTTTGCAGTACCAACCAACACAGATTCAACCTCTTCCAACTCCTTCTTGATATTGATTTAATTTCAGTTCTCACGAACAAGGCAACCCCACCCTCTCTGCCCATCTGCCTGTCCTTGCTATAGATGTGTACATTTAGATCCCAACCACGATCCCCCTGCAGTCATGTCTCTGTGATGTCCACATTGTACCAGCCAATTTCAATCCACAATTCAATCTCTTTTGTTGTGGTTCTGTTGGCTGAGCTGGGAATTTATGTTGCAGACGTTTCGTCCCCTGTCTAGGTGACATCCTCAGGTGCTTGGGAGCCTCCTGTGAAGCGCTTCTGTGATCTTTCCTCCGGCATTTATAGTGATTTGTATCTGCCGCTTCCGGTTGTCAGTTCCAGCTGTCCGTTGCAGTGGTCAGTATATTGGGTCTGGGTCGATGTGCTTATTGATTGAATCTGTGGATGAGTGCCATGCCTCTAGGAATTCCCTGGCTGTTCTCTGTTTGGCATCCACAGATTCAATCAATAAGCACATCGACCTGGACCCAATATACCGATCACTGCAGCGGACAGCTGGAACTGACAACAGGAAGCGGCAGGTACAAATCACTATAAATGCCAGAGGAAAGATCACAGAAGCGCTTCACAGGAGGCTCCCAAGCACTGAGGATGTCACCTAGACAGGGGACGAAACGTTTGCAACACAAATTCCCAGCTCGGCGAACAGAACCACAACAACAAGCACCCGAGCTACAAATCTTCACACAAACTTTGATCAATCTCTTTTATCTTGTTTCATATATTGCACCTATTTTAACACCTATTACAACATTGCTTTGGACTGATGTTACGGTGACAATGCAGCTGTACTCTTAAATGAATAACTGATGTTACTTTGTACCAGTCGGAATTTTGGAATTTGCAAAAGCTAACATTGGAATAGGCAGAATTGGCATGGAGATCCACTGTTAAAGGAAAACCGAAGAACAGCTACTGATGCCAGTTGGCAGTAGCTTGGTATATACAGGCCTAGAATGTGGTCAGTAGCCTGTCCCAAGAAGCCAGTTTGGAACTTAGTGAGGATGTAAAAATGGTCATTCAAGGCCAATTGAATTGAATCTATCCAATGGCACTAAGTTAAGAAAAAAATCTCCTGCAATGATAATGCTTTCTATAATTCACGAGTATCAGGAGGTAATGTTTCCCTAGAGCAGAGTAATGGCTCAGCATGATGGAGATCATACTGCTCATAGATTTTAGAATCCAGATCTGCCTTTGTGAATTTCTGCACAATAGTTACTAATGTCTGTCAGATCACCGAAACAAAGTGAAATGCAGCCATTTTCTAAAACAAAGAGGAAGGAACTGGGAGGGAAAATCCAAACTGCAAATGCTAATGGCTGATTGTTGAGTGTGAAAAGAAGTTGAGAAAGAGTCATAGAGAATCAGCATGGAAATACACCCTTCAGTCCAACGCATCCATGTCGACCAAATATCCTAAATTAATCTAGTTCCATTTGCCAGCATTTGTTCAATTTCCCTCTAAATCTTTCCAATTTATGTACCCATCCAGATGCCTTTTAAATGCTGTAATTGTACCAGCCTCCACTGCTTCCTGTGGCAGCTCATTCCATACACACACCACCCTCTGTGTGAAAAAGCTGTTCCTTAGGTCCCTTTTAAGTCTTTCTCCTCTCACTTTATGTGGGTTTCAAATCAGTTCCATCATTAAATAAGAGCATGCCTGTTCTTCTACCTCAATTCGACCTTCCTACACCATCCTATTTTACTTAATTCTCCTTATATCCAAAAATCTGTCAAACTCTGTCTTGAGAATGGTCAAGGGATGAACATTCACAGCTTTCTAGGGTAGAGAATTTCAAAGATTCTTAATTCTTACAGTGACGAAAGTACTCCTTATCTCAATCTGGAATCACTTATTTGAAACACTGACCTAGACTTTCCAGTGAAGGGAAACCTCCTACCACTTTCTATCCATCCAGGCCACTTCTGAATCTTATATGTTTTAACTAAATCACCTCTCATCTTTAAATTCTGGGGAATATGGGCCTGATCCTCCAAATATATCCTCAAGGACAAACATCGTAACACAGAAATTAGACATAGAATCATAAAAAACTGGACACTACGGGCAATTTAGCATGGCCAACCCATCTAACCTGCACATCTTTGTACTGTGGGAGGAAACCCATGTAGACATGGGGAGAATGTGTAAACAGACACAGAGTGGCTAGAATCGAACCTGGGTCCCTGGAGCAGCAATGCGAGCCACTGTGTCACCATGCTGTCTAGTGAATCATTGTTGCATTCCATCCAAGGAAATCCTATCCATCGTCATGTAGGGAAACCAGAGCTGTACATAACATTTGAGATGTGATATCAACAAGGCCCCGTATAATTGCAATAAGGCTTCATTACTTTGATGCATTAATATTTGTAACTGTGGCAACAGCTGAGCATTCCAACGATAGTCAGAGACAATATAAGACAGTAGGGTCTTCTCCTCTGCATTGTTTTTTATAAAAGATTCAATGGCACTGATTTTTCATATCATTAGAGGAAACAGACTAATTTCATTCCAACATTATGAAATACAAAGATTTACAACTGCATTTGAAACATTGAAATCAATAACCCAACAAGGATTAAATGAAAAGTATACTCACTGTGCAGAAATTCACAAAAGTAGATCTGCATTACAAAATCGACCTTCTGTACTAAATATATTGGATGCACTGATGAGCAAGTAAGCTCTGATGGAAGGTCAATGATTAGATATTTTAATTCAGATTCTCCCTACTTAAATGTTGCTTGATCTGCTGAGTTTTGTCAGAATTTTCTGATCCTGTATTGTATATTCTACTGTATCACTTCGTAATCCTCTAGTCACACAGATTTAGAGAGGTTTAACACATGTGGTGGCTTTAGTCTTGTTATTAAGTTGAATATCATTTGAAGTGACTTGGAACAAATGCTTCAGTGTCCTTCTCCAATGATACATTATCAGATGAACCCTTAGCCCAATGTTCCCAATCAGAATCTCTCTGGTGTCTTCAGATTACATGAGGGGAGAATTGTGATATAACATATTCGTTCCCAGTCTGCATCTGATGAGAGATTCTCAATACAGAGCAAGGTAATAAATATGGCTAAGCAATATTGGGATCAGTAATAGTGTTCCTTGTTAAAGAAAGACTTGCATTTAAATAGCACCATTCATAACTATCGCTTTCTTAGGGAACTTTAAAGCTAATTAACTAAAATCACTAAAATTAGCAAGCAGGCCATTTTGCCTATTGAGTCCACACTGACCATCTGAAGAGCACATTACCCATACCCATCCCTTTAAACCTGCATTTCCCATGGCTAATCCACCTAGCCTGCACATCCTTGGACACTATGGGCAATTCAGCACAGCCAATACACCTAACCTAAGCATCTTTGGACTGCAGGAGGAAACCAGAGCAGCCAGAGGAAATGCAAGGGTGGAATTGAACCTGGTGCTTTGAGACAGCAGTGCTAACCATTGAGCCACTGTGCCATCTCTAAGTGTTTCTGAGTGTAGTTGCTGTTGTAATGTAGGAAAGTGATGAAGGGTGGATGTGCGGTGGAACGTCTTTATGCAGCAAGTGGTAATGAATTGGAACTCATTGCCCTTGAGGTAGTGGAAGCGGAGACGATAAATAATTTCAAAGTTGAATGTGAATTTGAAGAAAGTAAAGTCCTAGGCAAGAGTGCAGGGAATGGTCCCAAAGTGGCTTCCTCTACAAACAACCAGTATGAACTCGATGGGTTGAATGGCTTTTTTCCCTTGCTCTGAACGAAATAATTATTAATTGACATACATAGGTTTTTTTTAAATGGATCATGTAGTAAGGCACTCCCTTCGGGTGCATTGGAGACAAGTTCAATTCTGGCTTTCAAAAAGGAATGGGTTATTATTTGAAGAAGAAAGGCTTGCAGGCTGTGGGGAAAGGGCTGGGGCATGGCACTAGCTGGTTTGTTCGTGCAGAGAGCAAGTACGGACACGATGGACTGAATGGCTTTCCTGCATGCTGTACCCATTCTTGTGATCATGGTGAGTGCTTCACTTCCTTGGTTGCTAAATGGTGGTAGTTGTTTGCTAAGTAAATAAACACCTGTGACTTATAATTACCTGGATTTGTGTGGGTGTAAGTGTGTTATTTTCTACTAAATTTAGTTGACGTGAGTAACATGGTGTTTCTGCAATCATACCTATAGCTGGTTCGCAATTTATATTAGATAACAATGCTTTTCAAAACAAATATCGCTGACCAAAAACAATCATGGCTTCCTTATGTGTGTTACACATCTTAGATATGCAGAACAAATCTACTAAGCGACCAAAATGAATCTCCTTCAGAATAGATTCTTTGAATCACTTATTATTATCATTGTGTGAAGCAATGTTTCTTGGTTTCATTCCAGATACAGAGGGATTTAAGTTTTGTGCCTCCTAGTCATACATTTGGAAACCATAGAGAAACTTGTTTCTTCTAAACTGCCATTTCTGTTTTCCTTAATCTCTTGAAAGCTTCAGTCAAATCATCCCTCACCTTTCCAGGGACTGTTGAGGGTAAAATGGTGGTGTGAGGGCAATATCACTGTATTGCTCGTGGCTAGCCTTGGATTGAGGGTTCAAATCCTGTCAAGGAATTTAAAAATTCAAGGGTAAAATGGTGGTGTGAGGGCAATATCACTGTATTGCTCGTGGCTAGCCTTGGATTGAGGGTTCAATTCCTGTCAAGGAATTTAAAAATTCAAGTTATAAATTCTTGACTACTAACATAGTTTCATACTATAGCAAAAACGCCTTATGTCATCTGATCTCGGAAGCTAAGCAGACTCAGGCCTGGTTAGCACTTGGGTGGAAGACAATCTCAGAATATCTGCAGACGTCATTGTCGGAAGGCAGTGATGCATTGGTAATGTGGCTTACGAACGCTAGTGTGCTAGAAAACCAGAGGCAAAGGATCATTCTTTGGGGACACTGGTTCAAAAGACTGCTGGTGGAAGATAAGTTGCAAGCTCTTGAGGCACATTAGTGGTGTACACTACCCTTCAGCCAAAAGATCCAGGTTCAAGTCCCACCTGCTCCAGAAATCTATAACGTCTGAACAGGTTGATTAAAATTTACTATAAACTGGTACAGTTGTAATATCTCTACCTCTGGGCTAGAAGACATGTGTTCAAGCTCCATCTTCCGTATGTGTCATAGCAAACTATAGACTGGTGAATCTGACATCTGACAGTAAGTTGTTGGAGGCGATTCTGGGAGATAGGATTTATCTGCATTTGGAAAGGCAGGAACTGTTTAGGGAAAATCAGCATGACTTTGCACATGGGAATGATGTCCCACAAACTTGATTCAGGTTTTTGAGGACGTAACCAAAAAGAGTGATGAGGGTAGATTGGTAGAAGTTGTCTACATGGCCTTTGACAAAGTTCTGCATTATAGACTGATTAGTCAACTTAGATCACATGGGATTCAGGGAGAGCTTATCAATTGGATACAAAATTAGCTTGACAGTAGGAGACAGAGGGTGGTGGTAGGTGTTGTTTTTTGGATTGGAGGCTTGTGACCAACGGTGTTCTCTGGGGGTCGGTGCTGGTTCCACCATCCACTGTCATTTGTCATTTATATAAACAATTTGGATGAGAGTTTAGGAGGAATGGTTAGTAAGTTTTTGGATGACAGCAAAATTGGTGGTATAATTGACAGTGAAGAAGTTATAAAGGAATCTTGATCAATTGGGCCAATGGGCTGAGGAGTGGCAGACGGAGTTTAATTTGGATAAATATGAGGTATTACATTTTGGTAAAGTTAACAAGGGCAGGACTTATACATTTAATGGCAGGGCCCTGGGTGTGTTGTTGAACAGAGAGATCTATTGGTTCCAGTACTTTGTTCTTTGAAAGTTGAGTCACACGTAGACAAAATGGTTAAGAAGACATTTACCCACAGGGAGGTTTCCTGTATTTAGGCAGTTTTATCACCCCGGCCTTCGATCAATTATATCAAGCTAACTTTGTGCAGTTGCTAGGAAAGATAAAGACAGGATCTTTGGCAATGGGAGGACCTGCCAATATCCTGGTTGAGTAGAATAGCTCTAGTCAAAATGAATGTTCTTCCTCGCTTATTACATCCCATGCGAATGCTCCCTTCGATGCTGCCCAGGCAGACGTTACATAGGCTTAACAGTTGGCTTGGTTCTTTCATTTAGGTGGCCTGTTATTAAGCTTGCCAAATTGTAGCTTCCACAGGGGATGGGGGCGTGTGGATTTCCCAAACTTTAAGAAATATCAACTAAGTTCCCTACTATCCTATGGGGCTGATCATGCTTGCCAGGACCCGTGGTCAATCTGGCTGGACATTGAGGCCTCCCAGGCATAACGCCCCCTCATTAATCTGTGGTTCATGGACAAGATGAGGACTGTTATGGACCATTGCAGAAATCCGATTGTCCTTAACATGGGTAAAGCATGGAGAATGATGCGGCAAAGTGAGGACAATTTACAAAAAACTTCTCTTTTACTCCCTTAGTAAGAACATTAGGGTTCTGGCCGGGACTGATGGATTCTGGCTTTAGGCTCTGGGAGTCTAGAGGGTTTTCTGTTTGGGAGATTTATTTGACAGGGAGGACATGATGTCTTTCGTGCAGCTGAGCCAGAAATATGAACTATCCAGGAGGGACCTCTTTGGTTATTTTCAGATTAGGGACTTTATATAGTAAAAGTCTACATTAATGGTTAGTCTGTATAAGTCAGATATGGAAAGGAGAGTACTTCGGTCCATGGGCACTCTCTGGGTCAGCACCCTCTATCATTTATTAGGAGGTAATGTCTTGAAGGACATTGAATGACTGTGCAGAATCTGGACTCAAGAATTGGGGGTGGAGATCTCGTCAGAGGTGTGTGAGTATATTTGGGATAACATAAGGAAGATTTCAATTTCCAACAGGATGCAGGCTAAGCAACTGAAGGTACTCCACAGGACTTATTTGGCACTGGAGTGGCTTGTGAAATTTAAGACAGGAGCGTCCCCAATATGCCCAAAATTTAAAACAGATATTGACACTCGTCTTCTTTGCTTTTCATCATGCCACAAGCTTTGTAGGTATTGGGGTGCTATAGCGAGTGTTTTGGAAGGGGTCTTGAGAACCAAGTTCAAGGTAGATCTGGTGACCTTCCTCTTGGGTTTGCTGAATTTCCCCTCTTAGGACATGCATGGGAGGAAATTGTTTAATATTTTTTCATTTTGTGTGAGGAAGAACATTCTGATGAACTGGTTGTTGGAAAATCTTCCAGGATTCTTGGGGTGACGTAGGTTACTTAGGGAGCATGTCCCCCAGACTTCCTCACGATTATGATGCATCAAAAAACAAAAGTTTTTTATAAGACATGGTCATCATTTTTGAACCAAATAGACGCTGACTTATCGACTATATTGGTCAGAGCCTTTGTGTAGTCATGACTGCAGTGTCTGGTAGGCCGGGACCCTGGGGAGAAGAATTCCAAATAAATACAGGTACATCAACTGATGCTTCCGGTGATGGGGAGCTTTGGTGTGGTTGTGCTGAATGTGGTAACTTAATTTAATTTAATTTGCCTTGGTTCAACTTGGTTTAATTTAGTTTTTTTTGACTTAGTTATTTATTGAATTGTAGTTTGCGTAGGTTTTTTTCTCTTTATTCTTTTTTTTCTTCTCAATTGTTCATGGCGTACAGTAGTAGTTTGTTTACTGTTAGTTATATGGAAGATTGTTATACTATTTTGTCGTAATTTTATAATTCTGTAAAAAAAAATTTGCAATGTTTGTCTCAATAAAAATATTTACAAAAAGAAAGAAAACATTTTGCATGCTTGTCTTCATTCATCAGACCATTGAGTATAGGAGTTGGGATGTCATATTGAGGTTGTATTGCGTGTTGGTGAGGCCACTTGGAACACTGTGTACAGTTCTGGTCATAGAGTCACAGAGAGGTGGAGATGTATAGCATGGAAACAGACCCTTTAGTCCAACTCGTCCATGCCGACCAGACATCATAGCCTAATCCAGTCCCATTTGCCAGCACTTGGCCCATATCCCTCTAAACCCTTCCTACTCATATACCCATCCGATTGCCTTTAAAATGCTGTATTTGTAGCAGCTTCTACCACTTCCTCTGGCTGCGCATTCCATACATGCACCACCCTCTGTGTGAAAACATTGCCCCTTAGGTCCCTTTTAAATTTTCTCCTCTCACCCTAAACCTATGCCCACTAGTTCTGGACTCCCCCACCCCAGGGAAAAGATCTTGTCTATTTATCCTATCCATGCCTCTCATGATTTTATAAACCTCTATAAAAGCCTCCGACATTCCAGGGAAAACAGCCCCAGCCAATTCAGCCTCTCCCTATAGCTCAAATCCTCCAACCCTGGCAACATCCTTGTAAATCTTTTCTGGACCCTTTCAAGTTTCACAACATCCTTTCCAAAAGCAGCAGACTAGAATTGCACTCTATAGTCCAAAAGTGGCCTAACCAATGTCCTGTACAGCCGCAACATGACGTCCCAACTCTTCGACTCAATAGTCTGACCAATAAAGGAAAGCACACCAAACACCTTTGTCACTGTCCTACCTGCAACTCTACTTTCAAGGAACTATGAACCTGCACTCCTAGGTCTCTTTGTTCAGCAACACTCCCCAGGACCTCCCCATTAAGTGTATATGTCCTGTCCTGATTTGATTTTCAAAAATGCAGCACCTCACATTTATATAAATTAAATTCCGTTTGCCTCTCCTCAGCTCATTGGCCCATCTGATCAAGTTCCCATTGTAACCTTCTTCGCTGTCCGCTACACTTCCAATTTTGGTGTCATCAACAAACTTACTAACTGTACCTCTTATGTTCACATCCAAATCATTTATGTAAATAATGAAAACAGTGGACCCAGCATTGATCCTTGTGGCATGCCACTGGTCATAGGACTCCAGTCTGAAAGACAACCATCCACCACCACCCTCTGTATTCTACCTTTGTGCCAGTTCTATCTCCAAATGGCTAAATCTCCCTGTATTCCACGAGATCTAACTTTGCTAACCAATCTCCCAAGACGAACCTTGCCAAATGCCTTACTGAAGTCCATATAGATCATCAATCCTCTTTGTTACTTCTTTAAAAATCTCAATCAAGTACGTGACATGATTTCCCATGCACAAAGCCACGCTGACTATCCTTAATCAGTCCTTGCCTTTCCAAATTCATGTACATCCTGTCCCTCAGGATTCCCTCCAACAACTTGCCCACCACCGATGTCAGGCTCACTGGTCTACAGTTACCTGGCTTTTCTTTACCACCTTTTTTAAATAGTGGCACCACGTTAGCCAACTACCATTCTTCTGGCACCTTTCCTGTGACTATCGATGTTACAAATATCTCAGCAAGAGGCCCAGCAATCACTTCCCTAGCTTCCCACAGAGTTCTGGGGTATACTTGATCAAGTCCTGGGGATTAATCCACTTTTATGCATTTCAAGACGTCCAGCACCTCCTCTTCTGTAATATGAACATTTTTCAAGATGTCACCATCTATTTCCCCACATTCTATGTCTTCCATGTCCTTCTCTACAGTAAACACTGATGCAAAATACTCGTGTAGTATCTCCCCCATCTCCTGTGGCTCCACACATAGGCTGTCTTGATCAGCCCTATTCTATCCCTAGTTACCCTTTTGTCTTTAATGAATTTATAAAATCCCTTTGGATTCTCCTTAACCCAATTTGCCAAAGCTATCTCATGTCCCCTTTTTGCCCTTCTGAATTTCCTCGTATGTATACTCCTACTGCCTTTATACTCCTCCAAGGACGCACTCGATCTATCCTGTCTATACCTGACATATGCTTCCTTTGTTTTCTTAACCAAAACCTCAATTTCTCCAGTTTTCCAGCATTCCCTATACCTACCAGCCTTTCCTTTCACTCGAACAGGGATATACTGGATCTGGACTCTTGTTAGCCCTGCTATAGGAAGAATATTATTAAATTGAAGAGGATTCAGAAAAGATTTACCAGAACTGGAGGTTTTGAGTTACAGGGAAAGTCTGGATAGGCTGGGACTTTTTCCACTAGAGTGTAAGAGGTTGATGGTGACCTCATGCAGGTTTATAAAATCATGAGGGGATGGACAGTAAAGGTCTTTTCCTTAGGATGGGGAGGTTCAAAAGTGGGGGCATATTTTTAAGTTTATTGGAGAAAGATTTAATAAAGACTAGAGGGGCAACTTTTTCACACAGGGAGTGGTTCATGTGCAGAATGAACTGCCAGAGAAAGTTGTGGATGCAGATGCAGTTACAACATTTGAAAGACATTTGGACAGTTACTTGAGTAGGAAAGGTTCAGAGGCATATGGACCAGATATAGGCAAGTGGGACTGGTTTTGTTTGGCAAACTTGGTCAACATGGACAAGTTAGACCAAGGGTCTGTTTCTGTGCTGTATGACTCTATGACTCCATTCTGTAAGCCTAAACAGGTTGATTAAAAAGAACTGAAATGTGCTTTGAGCGACCCTTGTGGCACTGTAGTATTGTCCCTACCTTTGGACCAGAAGGCCCAGGAATCAAATCCCATTTCCTCCAGACTGTGGCATCTCTGAATAGTTTGATATAAAATATCTTCAGGAACTACAACCTTAGTTTGTTTAACCTCTCCACATAAATTAATCTTGGAGTCCAGGTATGGTTCTAGTGAATCCACAGTGCACACCCTCCAAGGCCAATATATTCTTCAGACCCAGTAAATCTTTCCAACTGACTGTCCAGTGATGTTATCATTACTTGATTTAAAGTGGTAGATTTAGAAGCAAGATGGAAGAATTTAGCAATCAATCATGATTCTATTTTGGGATATACTCTTGCAAGAAGCTTTGATGATTAAATTCTACAAGCGTGTGGATTTGACCACTTTACAGTGATGTTAAAATCACAGCAGCTGCTAAAGTGATGTGGCTTTTTGGTGTTAAGATTAAAGCGGTTGAAATTATGCAGCCTAGTTTAAATGTATTTTCAACATTTTTTGTTCTTATTTCAGGTTTCCAGCATTCACAGCATCCCATTTTATTTTATTTCTGACCATTTTGGTTCTTGGAGTAAATAAAAATCCATTCTCTACTCAAAGAAAACCTTTTAATATGTGTTAGACCTATTCTAATGGTGGTACAAGAAGCCAGGCCTTTGGTTCCCATATTAATCAGCATTTTATTTTTAAGATTAGTTTAGTTCAGCAGAAGTATTCCCAATGTAGGTTAGGTAACCCAAATAGACTTTCCATTTTTGCTTTAGATCATAACTCTATCCCTTCTCCTTGAAGACTATCTGACCGGAACTAGACAGTTCACAAATGTGGTATCCGATTTGCCATGAAGTGAGCTTTTAACAACATAGCTGTGTCATCATTAAGACTGCTATTTTCATTATTGTAAGTGCACCGCACAGCAGCACTGCTTCAACTCATCAATGGTGAAACTCCATTGATGTCTTTTTTAACCTCCAGATCTGATTAGGAGCAAAGGAAGTAGAGGCCATTCATCCCTTGGGCCTGCTGAACCACTCAGTTAAATCACAGCTGACCTTCTATCTCAATGACTTCTTTCCACTCTATCCCATGTTCCAATGCAACCCTAATCAGTCTCTTATGTTCTGTTTACTATAATCTTAAAGTCAGTAAAATTCTGCCCTCTGTATCTTAATTCACACCAATTCCATTGAGTCCATCATCCCTGTTTTCACACCCTTCCAATGTTCCCGCACCTACCCCCTACCCCCTTATTCTAACATCAAACGTAGGCACAAAGCCCTCTGAAGTAACTGAGCTTCTCCAATCATGGGCTCTTGAGTGTTCCCTGCTTGTAACCACTTCACCATTGGTGGCTATGCCTTCAGCTGTCAAGACTCTAAGCTCCAGAACTCTCCTTTGTCAACTCTTCATGTTTTTAACTGGCTTTCCTTTAAGATGCTCCTCTGAACTCTTAAAACTTAACTGTTTGACCAAGTTTTCTTTCACTACCTTAATATCTCCTTATTTAGATATATGGTCAATTTTACTTGACAATGTTACTGAAAATCCTTGGGATGGCTCATTATATTTAAGGTGCTATATAAATATGAATTGTTATTGTTTAGGTTGTATTTACGAGCACTTGGTTGAATGTTTTGTGATTTGTTTCTATTTAATTTATAAATAAATGTAATAAATAATGTTATCTGCATATGTCATTGTAATTTTACCAGGTACAATAGTGTAATATGAAGCAATTAACCCATTTAACAGATTGCAATGAATAAATAAAATTGCTAAATTCTTTAGTAGCAGCATTTTGCAATAGCAGAATATACAAATTGCAGGATTTGCAGGGAAAGATGTCTGTTCAGGGGAAACACAGAGAAATCACTGAAAAAGTGAATGAACCGTTGTATAAAATCAAAATTTATAACAGTATGACTCGCGCTCCAATGCATCTCCTATTTAAATCAATCAGTGTAGAAATGGATCAGTTATGGTGTTGCCTAAACTACTGCTGAGAAGGCAATAATCTCAAACTATAAACTATAAAAAAGCATTTTCCATTAACACTTGCAGGGAATAAATTTGCTTCATCAAATATCTTTCTTAATCAAGTATTTCAGTTAACAAGGTACCCATCAACTGACTTATAATGTGTACTGAAGATTACATTTCTGTACAGTACAATTATTCTAGATGTAGGTATAAATTTATGTTATAATTTAAGTTTTTATAGTGTTTTCTTTCCCCATGGACCCCCTAAGCCAACATTGTCCCCTGTGATCCAGTATCAACATTCATCATGATCATCTATCCTGAACTGGGGTTCACTTAAGAATAATAATGACTACTGAAAAGGTTTGGAGGGATATGGGCCAGGAGCAGGCAGGTGAGACTAGTTTAGTTTGGGATTATCACAGCAGATCAGGCAGCATCCGAGGAGCAGGAAAATTTTCCTGCTCCTCAGATGCTGCCTGACCTGCTGTGCTTTTCCAGCACCACTTGACTTTAATCTCCAGCATCTGCAGTACTCGCCTAGTTTCGGATTATGTTTGGCATGGACTAGTTAGACCAAAGGGTCTGTGTCTGTGCTGTATGACTCTATGAATGAGACATGCTTTATAGTTAACTGAAAGAATTAAAATACAATAAGATAATAACGAACAGCATAGGTATTTGGTTAATAATAAAGTACTATGTATCTGAATATCATGTAACAGAAAATGCTGTAATGAACTGGTCACTCTCTATGAATTTTGAAGAATTATAATTTTGTAAGATGACACACAGGTTTCATTTTTCTATTTACAGAATCAATATTTCATAACATTGTGGTGTTTTGAGAGGGTGGATGAGGAGAGCTTGGTTGCATTGGCAAAGAAGCAGTAACAAGGGTACACTGATTTAAAGTAATGGTGAAGGAATCAGAGAAAAGACGAGGAAAGTTAATCAAGAAGTTACTATGACTTTGAAATGCATGCTTGGGGGGGTTATGGAATTGGATAATTACTTGAATGGAAAAACTACAGGGAAATGGGGAAAGAGTGGTAGGATTGGGGGAAATGTGTGGGGAGTACTGTTGGGGGAAATGAATGGAATTAATTGACAGCTCTTTCAAAAGTTCTGCAGAAGCACAGGGGACTGAGTGATTTCCTTCCTGCTGCCTTATTCTACGACTATGTCTCAGAGCAGAAATAGAATCCTCAGCTGATTGTGAAACCAAGTTTCTAAAGGATGTCTGAGGTGTTGAAATACATTTCTGTCTGCAGCGATGAAGACACATTGAATAAGACTGGCCTTTAGAAAATCAATGTAAACACTTATATCTTTGAACCAAACTGCTTCTTAGCTTAAAAATGAAATGGATATGAAAGGATCCTTGAAGCCTTGCACCTACCACTGTTGAGATTCAAACAGTATATTAGTTAAAGGGAATTCTGTAAAATAAGTGTGGACACTCAGGCCTCATATTCTTCTGTACTCCTATGTGTTCTTGACTGGTGTAAAAGGAAGATATTTGCATTGATACTGGCAATCTTAATTTTGGTGTTTTAATGGACATTGTGGACTCACGTGTCATAGCTTTAGTATGCTGGTAGTGTCCTACTGCTACCTCTCATCAGACCCATGGAAACGTTACAGCGCAGAAAGAGGCTATTCAGCTCATCTTGTCAGTAGCTGCAAAAGTAAAATGAGCCACCCATAATAATCCCACTTTCCAGCACCTGTTCTGTAACCATGCAGGTCCCAGTGCTTCATGTTTAGATCTGTTTCTGCCTCAAGCACTGCAATGGTCAGCAAGTTCCAGACATCACCATCCTCTGGGTGAAAAAGATTTTCCTAAAGTCCCCTCTAATCATAGAATCATATGGAACCATTAGAATCCCTACAGTGTGGAAGCAGGCCATTTGGTCCATCAAGTCCATGCCAACCCTCCGAAGAGCATCCCACCCAGACCCAACCCCCTCCCCCCAGCCTATCCTTGTAACCCTGTATTTCCCACCTAACCTACACATCCCGGGACATTATGGGTAATTTAGCATGGCTGACCCACCTAACCTGCACAACCCTGGAAACAACAGGCAATTTAGCATGGCCAATCCACCTTTCCTGCACATTTTTGGACTGTGAGAGGAAACTATACCAATCATCATAAATCTGTCCCTTCTAGTAATTGGCCACTCCACTACGTCTTCCCTGACAAATCTACCTAAGCCCCTCATGATATTGTCTCAATTGTCATCCCTCAGCCTCCTCTGTTCTAAGTAAAACATCCCTAACCTATCCAGCTTTTCCTCATTGCTGCAATTTTCAAGCTCTGCTAACAGTGATCAATGTTCAAAAAGTATTTCATCGATAAGTCATAGAGTAACTATATCTTAAGTTACCAGTGCAAGTTTAAGACCTGTCATAGAGACCTTTTTGGATTCAGCAAGGCTTATAAATGTCTTCCAAACGTCATAATTTTAGGGGAGATTGTTCACAATGTCACGTACCTAAAGGCAGAAATGTGCAACATCACCTTGTGACAATAGTGCCCACTGTTTTTTATTGACTCAGACTTTCTCATCTTTCAGTGTGTTTTAGAATTTTTGCATTGGCTGATGGAGTTCCTGCTGCACTCAAAATCACAGGTATGCTTGAGCAGCCATATGGAACAGGATAATGTATTGCCTCTTTCCTCCTCAATAGTTTCCTCCAAGTGATAAGCCAACCCTGATGACACTGCAATCTGACGCTTGGCCAAATGCCTCCCATTAGGAGCAAGTGACGACTGCAGATGTTGGAGATCAGAGTCGAAAGCGTGACACTGGAAAAGCACAGTAGGTCAGGCAGCATCCGGGGAACAGGAGAATCGTCGTTTCAGACAGAAGCCCTTCATCAGGAATGAGGGCTTATGCCCAAAATGTCAATTCTCCTGCTCCTCGGATGATGCCTGACCTGCTGTCTTTTTCCAGCACCACACTCTCAACCCCAATGCCTCCCACTCACCATCTTCTCAATCATTTAATGTAACAAATGCAGAGAATGCTGGGGAAACTCAGCAGGTCTGGCAGCATCTCTGGAGAGTGAAATTGAGTTAACATTTCAGGTCATTGCAACACTCCAACCACTGGTGACAACCCACCCATACCCCACAACACCCCCACCCGCCTCCATTCCCAACTAATCAATTCCTCCTCAACCCTCCACCTCCACTTCATTTTATTGGTACATAGTCGATGGACAAAAGGGCCTCTTCTGGACTATAAGATAATTACTGTCCCAGCCCCTCCATCAATGTCCTCCACACATGAACTCTCCCAGCCTTCCCTCTTCCTCTGTGCTCCCTCCCTGTGGCCGGATAAAAGATTCCAAAGCAGTAATCAGGTCCTGCTGTTCATTTTACCCGAGGGTTTCCACTAAACTGCCCACCACCCTCCAACTCCCCTCTTCAATTTCCCTGGAAATTATCAACGCTGATGAGTTGAATCACTGCATTTTTCCTCACGTAAAATATAAAACATTTTACTGAAGAAGAGGCCATATTTCCTCACAACAGTGTCTTGGCTGAAAGAAAACTATTTCTAGTGCTATGATGCATTTTCAAATATCGCCTGTGGGTGGGAAATGTAAGGTAATGGTAAAGTTGCAGTTGTCCTACTGGATCATTGGGCTGCTCTCTCATTAGGCGAAAGAGTTGACTGGTGGTGGTTTAACCCGAGAGTCACCATGCCTCAGGCAAGTGGAGAGGTTGAGAAGGACAGTCCTTCATAGTAATTTCAATCAGTGCAGGAATTGAATTTAAACTGTTGTCATCACACTGCATTGCAAACTAGCTGTCCAGCCAACTACGCAGATGGATGGGAGATTGCCAATATGTCAGAGATATTTATTTGTGAGCAAAGTAACAAATGACTTAGTGTTTATGTATTATTATACATTAACCATCCTTTATCCACGAGCCTTTCTAAAAAAATAGAAACTATTTTGCTTTGAAAACTGAATTTTTTTCCAAATAATTTCCGTCCAAGTAATGGTTAAATGAATGTTAGAATATGGTAGTTTATTCTTACAAGGAGCACTTTATACCTTGGCATCACTGCAAGTGGGACAAAGGAAGAAAATTCCGTACAAAGTACATCTGTTCCCTTGCTATCTTGACATAGCCAATATTGAGCAGCATTGATCAACTGAACACCTCGCAGCTATTTTTTGTGTTTAGTTAATCTTTCATGGGATGTCAGTATCACTGATAAAGACAGCATTTGTTGCATATCTGGGATTGGCCTGAACTGAGTGTTTTACTCGAGTCATTTCAGGGTGCGGTTAAGAGTCATCAATGTTCCTGCGGGTCTGGAAACACTGGGTAATGGCTGCAGATTTCCTTCCTTAAAGGACATTACTGAACCATATGGATTTTTATAATGTTTTGATCAGTAGGGGTACCAAGGGTTACGGGGAAAGGGCAGAAACGTGGATATGGGGAATGTTTTTGATCAGCCTTTTGAATGGCAGACTTGGCTTGAGGGGCTGAATACTCTACTCTTGTTCCAATTTCTTATGGTCTTGTGGTCCAATGGCAATTCATAATAGTCGTGGGGGATTGGTTTAACTTGGTTGGCTGGTTTGCAAAGCAATATGATGCCAACAGCATGGGTTCAATTCTCATCATCAGGTGGGGTTACCATGAAAGACTCCCCATCTCAAACTCTCTCCTTGACTGAGGTATGGTGGACCTCAGGTTAAATCACATCCAGTTGTCTCTTTCTAATGAGAGAGCTGTTGTATAGTCTGGTTAAGACTATGGCAATTCAATACAATGCAACTGACCATGATGGTCATAGTCACTATTATTGAGATCTGCTTTCAGTTCCAAATTTATTAATTTGATTTAAATCTCACCAGTGCCATGGTAGCATTTGGATTCATGTTGCCAGAGTTATAGCCTTTGAATTACTCATCCAGGCTTGCAGTGATTAAATAAATAAAACTTGCATGGTTGCTGAATTGATTAAATGTTTGAATTAATTAATTCACTTTTTTCTAAACTAAAAGGTGCTTTGAATTAATATATTTACATGTTTTTCTAAATTAAGAGAAAATGTGTTTTCAAATACAATTTGCAAATCATGTATAAATAAAATTCCCACTTCCCACTCACAATTTCCTCAGGAATGTGCGAAAAAGTAATGTTCTGACAGTAGCTGCTCACAAATGCATTTCCTCTTGTTTTACTCAATTAACTGACCTAAAACAAATAAGTTGCCTAAAGTTGAATTCTTGTGAAATAGGAGATCAGCATATGCCTATCCTTCGACCTGCCAAGCCTTATAAATGCTCAGCTTTGAGGCGTAACATTGGACAATGCAATGTTCAGACTTCTCAAAGCAGTACTGAAGTGCTATGTTTTCCAATCACATCGTACCTCACTTTGCTTCTTGGGTTTTCTTGCCTACTAATCAACTTCACAGTACAGGAGCCATTTAAGTTTACTGGAAGTAAATTTTGAATGTGACGTCTCTAATTATAACAAAGGAATGTTGCTTGATATCTCTATTTTAATTCATAATCTATGTTAGGGTTGAGCTGATACTGGCAGATGTTGTAGAACAGATCACTGACTAACTTCACATACAACAACTTGTATTTATGTATACCATAAATCATGCCACTAAAAAGTTACCTAAGGTTGAATATTTCCATATACACAGTCCTTTATGTGCGGGTAGCATAAAATGCTCTGGTTTACAATTAGCACCATTTCCATACAATTAAAAGGTTATAACCATTTTCAGTTTCATTTGTTTTACTTTCCTCAATGAGTCAATACTATGTGATAGTATATAACATGAAATTCATGCCTGTGTAATAACAGAAATATATTTTTAATAATTCCAGATGAGTTAACATTTTTATTGCAAATGGATTTATTGTTTTGCTAATGTTTACAAGACTAGCAAATGTTAACTATTTGTGGTGTATTCTAGATGTCATTTCTAGTTCGGGGACACTATTTTTGGAATGTGTTGCCTCCATTCCTCTCTCCCACTTGCACAAAGTTTTGCATTGGGCCTGGGGGTGTGTCACCAAATATTATTGAAGAAGTTAGGTAGTTAACATTGATTAGTGGATTAAAAAAAAGAACATTGGTGAGGCCACTTTTGGAATATTATGTGCATTTCTGATCTCCCACCTGTAGGAAGGAGGGAGAAACCTGAACATTGAAAGGGTTCAGAAAAGATTTACAAGGATGTTGCCAGGGTTGGAGGGTTTGAGCTATAGGGAGAGGCTGAATAGGCTGGGGCTTGTTTCCTTGGAGCATCAGAGGTTTATATAATCATGAAGGACATGGATAGGGTAAATAGACAAGATCTTTTCTCTGGAGTGGAGAAGCCCAGAATTAGAGGACATAGGTTTAGGGTGAGAGGGGAAAAAGTTAACAGGGACCTAAGGGGCAGCTTTTACACGCAGAAGGTGATGTGTGTATGGAATGAGCTGTCAGAGGAAATGGTGGAGGTTGGTACAATTGCAACATTTAAAAGGCATTTGGGTGGGTATATGAATAGGAAGGGTTTAGAGGGATATGGGCCAGATGCTGGCAAGTGGGACTAGATTAATTTAGGAGATCTGGTCGGCATGGAACAAGTTAGGCCAAAGGTTCTGTGTCCATCCTGTACATCTCTATGACTCTAACAGGCTCCAAGCATATGACCTGGTCAGGAGGGTGCTTGCAGCACATGGTAGTGTTCAGGTGGCCCAGGTTCATGTCTCATCTGCTCCAGAGGTGTGTAATAATATTGCCCAACAGATAGAGTGGAAAATATTCACATAGGAATGAGGAGATCATTCAGCATGACAAGTCTGTTTTGCCATTCAGTCAGACCATGTTGAATGATATTTGCAAGCTCATTTTCCCACTCTGACTCCATAACTTTTGATATCATTAGCTAATAAAAGCTTATATCAATCACAATTTTGAAATCTTCCATCGTGTCAACAACTTTCTTTGAGGAGAAAGTTTCAGTCTCTAATCTACTTTGTGTGAATAAATCCTTCTTGATATCACCTTTGAATAATCTAACGCGAAAGTCAACATCCCTTTGTTCTCGCCTCCCTCAGAAGAAGTAGTTTTTCTTCATTTGCCCTATCAATTTCTGTGATGAATTTAAACACCTTTATTAGATCAATCCTTAGTCTTCTGAAAGAAATACAAAACTGGTTTATACAATGTTGATTAGATTACTTACAGTATGGAAACTGGCCCTTCGGCCCAACAAGTCCACACCAGCCCGCCGCAGCGCAACCCACACCCCTACATTTACCCCTTCACCGAACACTACGGACAATTTAACAAGGCCAATTCACCTAACCTGCACATTTTTGGACTGTGGGAGGAAACCGGAGCAAACCCACGCAGACACGGGGAGAACGTGCAAACTCCACACAGACATTCACCTGAGGCGGGCATTGAACCCGGGTCTCTGGTGCTGTGAGACAGCAGTGCTAACCACTGTGCTGCCCGTGTTGCTTCATAAATTCAAAGACCATAAGATCATAAGATACAGGAGCAGAAGATATCTCTTCAGCCCATCGAGTCTGCTCCACCTTTTAATGAGATCAGGGCTGATTTGATAATACTCAACTCTAATTTCCTGCTTTTCCCTATCACCCTTGATTCCTTCACTGATTAAAATTCTGTCTATCTCATTCTTTAATGAAGTTGTCCTTTTGTTTTAGTGTCTTTGTATAACTGGACCTCCCCACCCAGATCTCAAATTTCACTGCTCAATCATAAAGACCTGACATATTAAGTTGTCTTTCCTCAACCACATACTTTCAACACATGTACCTGTATTGGTAAATTCTAAGAGTCACAGTATAAATATATGAATTAGGAGCAGGGGTAGACCTCTTAGTCCCTTAAGCTTAGTCTACCATTCAAGAAGATCATGTTTCTTCTAATTACTCCATCCTGCCTACACTGCCCTACCAACCTGTCACCACATTGCTCATCAAGAAAATGAAAGAAAAAAGTGTAGATGTTAGAGACCTGGAGTGAAAACAGAATATGCTGGAGAAACTCAGCAGGTCTGGCAGCATCTGTGGAGAGAGGACCAGAGGTAATGTTATGACTCAAGTATGACTCTTCAGGATGGAATACCAGACTGGAAACGATAACTGTTTCCCTCCGATGCTGCCAAACCTGCTGAGTTTCTCTAGCATTCTCTATGTCTGTTTCAGATTTCCAGCATTAGAAGTATTTCGCTCTTACTTGGCTCTTCTTCTGAGCTGTTCCAAAGAAGAAGTTTAGAATTTAAAAGGTTAGTTTTGTTTCTTTCTCCACAGATGCAGCCAGATCTGCTGAGTTTTCAGTGATTTCTGTAATTGGACTTGCCCCATCCCAGCACAATAGCTCTCAGTCACAAATACCTGACATATTAACCTGTCCCTTTTCAGTTGTACACTTTCAACAGAAACTGGTTTAAATCAACAAACTGGAGGTGATGATGTTCAGGGCCCCTGAGTGGCACAGTAGTTAGTGCTGCTGCTGCTGCATAGCGCTAGGGACCTGGGTTTGATTCCAGTGTTGGGCAACTGTCGGTGTGGAGTTTGCACATTCTCACATGCCTATGTGAGTTTCCTCTGGGTGCTCTGTTCTATTCTTGCAATCAAAAGATATGTAAGCTAGGTGGATTATCCATGGTAAAATGGGGGGTAGGTCTGGCTGGGATGCCCTTTGGTGACTTTACACTTTAATAATTTCAATGTTTCCTTTTTCACTACATCAAATCTATAATGACACATGGAGATACAATTTGCAGGTAACATGGAAGACTCCTGGCACATGGAGGATATTGCCTTTCCCTTTTCTTCATGCACAAACTTCAATGGCCTTTGCTCCAAACCCCTAATTCAGGTTTGATTATGTGTAATATTTCTTGGGGTCCATATTAATCAACTGGTTTTCTTTCTTATGTCAATTCTCTGCGTGGCTATACAGGGCAGGACTGCCATGCCCCTTCCCGTTCCATACCGCCATTATACACATTTCCATAGCCACTAATCCCGATGTCATGTCCTACTCACGATTCGCAATTTAATTTTCCGATTACAATGTCATACGTGCAATCAGAGTTCTCTTTCTCTGGTTCTGTTGCTTTCAGAGTAGGGTATGCCATTGGGAGCAGTGACAATGAAAATGGGTATTATGGCGGTATGGAACAGGAAGGGGTGATGCTGGCTATGGCAGCCCTGCCCTGTCCAGCTGCACAGAGAATTGAATTAAGGAAGAAAGCCAGTTGATTAATATGGACCCCAAGAAATATTACATATAATGTAATATTGTCTATTCCCAAAGTGGGTGACAGTGGCAGCCAGCAGCTGGTAAGGAACAAGGATCCAATACAACTTGCCTGAAGGGTTAATGATCATGCTTAAGCTTCATGTAACTTCAGTTGGGACCAGTTCTTCAACTTCAGCTCTCTCCTTTAATATTCACTAGAGCACATGTACTACCTGTAATAATTACCTCGTAGGGCCTGACCCATTGCCATCGCAGTCACAAACATTCTGGTAATATTGTCACTCTGACTTGATCTCCAGGGTTAGGATTGTCAGCTTGGATGTTGCTGTGCTCCATTTCCCATACTCTGATTCTCTGTCTGTTTGCAACTTGCAAAATGTCCAGATTACAGAGGAGGAAGTGCTGGATGTCTTGAAACGGTTAAAGGTGAATAAGTCCCCAGGACCTGATCAGGTGTACCTAAGAACTCTGTGGGAAGTTAGAGAAGTGATTGCTGGGCCTCTTGCTGAGATATTTGTATCATCGACAGTCACAGGTGAGGTGCCGGAAGACTGGAGATTGGCTAATGTGGTGCCACTGTTTTAGAAGGGTGGTAAGGACAAGCTAGGGAACTATAGACCAGTGAGCCTGACCTCGGTGGTGGGCAAGTTGTTGGAGGGAATCCTGAGGGACAGGATGTACATGTATTTGGAAAGGCAAGGACTGATTCGGGATAGTCAACATGGCTTTGTGCATGGGAAATCATGTCTCACAAACTTGATTGAGTTTTTTGAAGAAGTAACAAAGAAGATTGATGAGGACAGAGCAGTAGATGTGATCTATATGGACTTCAGTAAGGCGTTCGACAAGGTTCCCCATGGGAGACTGATTAGCAAGGTTAGATCTCATGGAATACAGGGAGAACTAGCCATTTGGATACAGAACTGGCTCAAAGGTAGAAGACAGAGGGTGGTGGTGAAGGGTTGTTTTTCAGACAGGAGGCCTGTGACCAGTCGAGTGCCACAAGGATCGGTGCTGGGCCCTCTACTTTTTGTCAGTTACATCAATGATTTGGATGCGAGCATAATAGGTACAGTTAGTAAGTTTGCAGATGACACCAAAATTGGAGGTGTAGTGGACAGCGAAGAGAGTTACCTCAGATTACAACAGGATCTGGACCAGATGGACCAATGGGCTGAGAAGTGGCAGATGGAGTTTAATTCAGATAAATGCGAGATGCTGCATTTTGGGAAAGCAAATCTTAGTAGGACTTATACACTTAATGGTAAAGTCCTAGGGAGTGTTGCTGAACAAGAGACCTTGGAGTGCAAGTTCATAGCTCCTTGAAAGTGGAGTCGCAGGTAGATAGGATAGTGAAGAAGGTGTTTGGTATGCTTTCCTTTATTCATCAGAGGATTGAGTACAGGAGTTGGGAGGTCATGTTGCGGCTGTACAGGACATTGGTTAGGCCACTGTTGGAATATTGCGTGCAATTCTGGTCTCCTTCCTATTGGAAAGATGTTGTGAAACTTGAAAGGGTTCAGAAAAGATTTACAAGGATGTTGCCAGGGTTGGAGGATCTGAGCTACAGGGAGAGGCTGAACAGGCTGGGGCTGTTTTCCCTGGAGCGTTGGAGACTGAGGGGTGACCTTATAGAGGTTTACAAAATTATGAGAGGCCTGGATAGGATAAATATGCAAAGTCTTTTCCCTGGGGTCAGGGAGTCCAGAACTAGAGGGTATAGGTTTAGGGTGAGAGGGGAAAGATATAAAAGAGATCTAAGGGGCAACTTTTTCACATGGAGGGTGGTACGTGTATGGAATGAGCTGCCAGAGGAAGTGGTGGAGGCTGGTACAATTGCAACATTTAAGAGGCATTTGGATGAGTATATGAATAGGAAGGCTTTGGAGGGATATGGGCCAGGTGCTGGCAGGTGGGACTAGATTGGGTTGGGATATCTGGTCGGCATGGACGGATTGGACCGAAGGGTCTGTTTCCATGCTGTACATCTCTATGACTCTATAACTTCCTCTCTCAGCTCATGCAGCTGCTTTGCCAGTTCTTTCACAAATTGTTTAGCCCTATCCTTAAATTTGCACATCGCTGGTCCTCTCATTACCATGTCCTCTAGCAGCAGCATAACCCATTCAATCACTAATTCAAAGGAGGTTCGCCCCGTTCCCTTTGCTGGTGTTGACCTCAGTTTCATTACGGTGGTGGGGAGTACACTAACCCATCGCTGCCCTGTCTCTGTCAGGGCGTTAGTCAAACTAGATTTCAGCGTCCGATTCATTTGCTCTACCATACCTGAACTTTGAGGATGGTAGGGGATTTGGAATTTCTGTTTAATACCTAAAAGGGCACATACCTGTTTAATTATTTTCCATGTAAAATGTGTTCCTTGGCCAGAATCTGCAGGGGAATGCTTCTACTCACCGAGTAAATCATGGGTGACTTGGCCATGCTGAATTAGCCAGGGATATGTAGGCTAGGTGGGTCAACCATGGGGAATGTGGAGTTACAGGTATAGGGTGGGCCTTTTTGGAGGGTCAGTGTGAACTTGTTGGGCCACATGACCTGCTTCCACACTGCAGGGATTCTATAATCTATGAGCTAAGACTGGATCAACTGGGCTAAAGATTGGATCAAGTAGGCTTGTAATCACTGGAATTGTTGAAGAATGAGGGAGGGATCGCATAGAGACAAATAAAATCCTGATGGGACTGGCAGGCTAGATGTGGGAAGAATGATCCCGATGTCGGGTAAGTCCAGAACTCGGGACAGTCTAAGAACAAACCATTCAGGACTGAGATGAAGAAGAATTTCTTCACGCAGAGCGTTGAGAACCTGTGTAATTTTCTCCCACAGGAAACTGTTGGGGCTGATTAGTGAGATATAATCGTGAGGGAGCTGGAGATGGCCCTTGCAGCTAAAGGGATCAAGGGGGATGAAGAGAGGGGGGGGGGGGGGAACGGGATACTGTGATTGCATGATCAGCCATCATTGTGTTGAAGGGCCGAATGGTCTACTCCTGCACCTATTTTCTCGGGTTTAGTTCGGGAACGCGGTCGGCGTGGACCGGTTGAGCCAAAGGGTCTGATCTACATGCTGCATGATTGCATGAGCCAGGGAAGAAAGGCGGTTTCCGGGGGAGTGAGGGGGTAGGAGATGTTTACAGACGGGCTCGGCTTGTTGCTGGGATACCGCGTGGCCGGCTGCGTGCGGGTAACGTCACTTCCGTTGCTAAGAGGGCTGGTTTCCGGTGCGGTCGAAAGCTGCGCTCGATCTCGCTTGCGCTCGGGCTCTGAGTGAGTGAGGGAGGGAGAGAGAGGGGCGGGGAAAGGAACCGGAGGACGCCGTCGCTCTGCGGAGCTAACGGGCAGGTAGAGGAATGCCGATGTATTTAAATGTTGTTTTGTTCACTTTCTTCCCCTCCGCCTTCCTGGGGCAGGGGGTCGGAAAGGGCAGAGTGAGGGCCCGGAGTTTTCAAGCATTCCCCTTAGCGACGGCCGGGGACGGGACGAGGCGCGCGACTGCGCACGCGCGCCGTTGGCAGCTACTCTCGGAGCGGGTGGGCGCCTGAAGCGCGAAGTTTTCCCAACCCGGGAGGGTGGGAATAGAAAACTTCAGGACTTCCTTCCTTTTTAGAAGTTGTTTCAGCGTTCCCCTCTACCAACCGCCCCCCCCCCCCCCCACAAGGGGGGTAGTGGAATTCGCAATTGCTCTGAATGCCCTTTTTGGTTGCTGCCCACTTTTAGAAACTGCCTCTTTTTCCCTCCACCATGGCTTTCTGCTCCATTGGAATAGGCTAATTCAGGATGCTATGCATGAGCAGATGTTTAATCATCCCATCAGTGCAGTTTTTAATTGTTTTATATTATATCCTGTTAAACGTTTGTTAGTGTAGTCGTCTGTTTGTTCGTAATCTTTAATCCATTTTTGGAAGCCTTCGTTGACACACGTCTTGACACACATGCATGTATATCCATGCATATTTGCCTAATACAGTAGTTACTTTTTTCCCTACGAGGAACTGACTCTTGTTAAGAATTTCAGATACAGTACGAGAACTGTACTCGTGTGTGTTTGTTGAGATTTATTGGGCTAGAAATGATTCATGGTTTTGCAGGTCTGGCTGAAATCATCTGTGTGTTTCTGTGCACGTAGTTTAACTACTTTTTTTTTGCAATCTGAAAATGCTGAGGTGATTTTAAGAAATGACACCAACGCAGGGTTTGTTATACAGTATAGATTAGTGCAACATGTGACTTATGATTGCAGTGAACTTAAATTATTTCAGAGTTGTACTGCTAATGTAAAATGGACCGTATTCTGATTTTACTTTCTACCCTTCACCAGTAGATTACTGAGGTATTTACTATTTGATATGGGGTTTGCATGTGGCACAATACATTGACTGGGCGTTTATACTCTGGTAGATTATTTCCATCAATTTAAAATGAGTATAGTGGATAAATGTCTCAGTCCTAACTGTGCACCAGGATCTAATGTGAATTTTCTGAGTTGTTCAATAATGATGGTACACTGGAATAGAATAGTCATGTGGATTTCCCTTTGGGTATATTATGAATCAGAGCAGTGCGCTATTGGTATCAGGAAAGTTTCAGCAGGTCTGGCAGTATCTGTAAGGAGAGAAAAGAACTGACAAAGGGTCAGTTAGACTCAAAATGTCAGCTCTTTTCTCTCCTTACAGATGCTGCGAGACCTGCTGAGATTTTCCAGCATTTTCTCTTTTGGTTTCAGATTCCAGCATCTGCAGTAATTTGCTTTTATTGGTATCAGGAGTTTGAAGTGTAAAAACGAATGGATCTGCCATTTCATCCTTAGCTGTGACCTCCAAGACTTTTACAAAACCTTACATGTGTGACAAAGAACAAAACTTGGATAAGCCTACTGTGACATGGTATCAAAATTTGCTTGAGAGTCATGTTAGTTTCAATCTACTGATATTATCTCACTTTGAATATAATGTCTCTGGGCATAGTGCCGTGGGTTTAAGTTTAATGTTTCTAGTGGAAGGAAAAAGTACAATTTGAGGTTACAGAAGTGAATCTTCCTTGACAGTGTATTGACTGGGTCATCAATTTTGTTCATGTATGAAGCTGGAAATTCTGCAACAGAAAAGCAGTTGTGTAGATATGTTCAGTCATCAGCCTTCTAGTTTTTGAAAACGGTCGGGAAAGTGAATGTATCTGGCTATAAATAATCTGATTTTAAAATCATATTAAAGCACATATGTAATCAGTTGAAATGAGAAAAGGCCACTTGGCCTATCAAACATTATTGTTCATATGCTGAATCTTGTGCAATCTTGAATCCATTTACACTTTGAATGCTGCTCAGGTCTGGCTGTTCTCTTTCTTTAAATTAACATAAATGCTCTTTAAAAAGCTGATTTCCATAAATATAGATGGCCTAAAAACATTAGTTTGTAATCAACTTGTTAATAAAACTTAGGTCTTAAAATAGGTTTGGGTGCATTTTGTTATTTGTTTTAATCAACATTTGAGACAAACTGCAGGGCTAAATGGTGCTGATGGCAAGTGTTATCTGAGTAAGCAGTTTACAACATTTTTAATTTGTTTTCACTTGCCTGAAGTAAAGGCTTCAAAATATGTATTGAGGAATCCAGCCTAAAATGCTCTGAATTATTCAAAAGTTAAAATTCTATTAAAGGCCAAGCCATTAGAAATTTGCCGAAGTTTTAAAAGTTTTAAATCATCTTATGAGTATGTTACAAATTTCAGTTCCTGAAGATGCAACTAAAAAAAACTTTTCAAATGGAAATTTGTTTAGACACTAACTGAATAAATCAAAGAGAGGCAATATGTTTTTCAGTTATGAAATATTCTCAATTTCCTCTGCAATTTTCCTTTCCATTCTAAATGCTGCTGTGTTTCTGTGGGATTTTTCCATTATAAATATTTACATAAAATGCTGGCATGGAATCAGATTTGTGGGCTGTGTGCATGATTACACTCTCTCAGTTCTGAATATTGTAAGGTTATTTTAATCAACCTGTTCAGACAGGTATGACACATATCTGAAGCAGGTGGACATTGAACCTGGCCTTTTGACCCAGGAGCAGGGATACTACCACTGAAGCACTGAAAGTACTGATGCTAAATAAACTAGGGTTTTCAAGATGGCACACTACCACCTTTCTCAAATGCACTTAGGAATGAGTAATAAGTATCGGCCTTTTCAAGGATGCCTACACCTCCAGAAATACCTCCCACCTGTGTTTGAGGTTATTCTTGTTTTGATTTTCATCAATGGTTGGATTTTGAATGCATAGTAACCAAAATTACTTAACTCCAGAATGTGTTCTGCTCAGTGTTCTAAATCTTTTTCAGCTGAGTGTTTAGCATCTTTTTGCTGTTTCAATAATGCTTTCATAACTTTGTCTCAGTTATGGGCATACTAAGTCTACTGTTGCTTGTTGGTCCCTTTCTCAGTACTTTCTTAGTGCTATTTCAGTTCCTTTTGTGGTATTATTTCTCTTCATATTTGTCTGTTCAACTGATGTGAATCTTCTATCAAATAGTTGGTGACAGATTCTGTTTCAGTGAGTTAGATAGACTGGAATTTTTTTTCACTTAAGAATTCCTGTGTTCATTAACCATCATCTTAGAGTTTTTCATTTGCAAAACTCAATTTCAAGCACGTTTTGAAAAGCATTTTGAGTTGATTTAGTTCTTTAATGCTGAGTGTTTTTGCCACTATAATTCCTCTAATTCCAATTGTAGAGCCTTTCTAGCTCAGCATTGGAAAATACCATAATTTACACAATCAATTCAAAACTGTTCACAAAGATAATCGAGCAGTATATTAACTATATTGCAAAGGCATTTGACCAATAAACTTAAGGTGTAATTCTGAACTCCAATATTCCCTTGTTCTTCCTCAGCATCCCCTGTGCAAAAGTCTCATTAGGCATTTTGCGTATCTTGGTTAGACCATCTTAAGGGCTAGAAGGTGACATGACTGTTTAGGAATGTATTTTCATTTCTAGATCAGGCAGAACAATTTAAAGGGCGATCTGTTGTTTCTCAGCCCAGCAAGGTTTGCTGGGTGGTGTATGGCAGTCAGCACTGCTACCTCAGCACCAACGACCCAGTTTCATTTCCAGGCTTGGGTGACTGTCTGTCTGTGTGGAGTTTGCATATTCACCCTGTGTCTGTGTGGGTATCTCTGGGTGCACAGGTTTCTTCCCACAGTCCAAAGATTTCTAGTTTAAGTACCTTGGCCAAGCTAAATTGCCACATAGTAGCCAGGGATGTGCAGATTAGGCAATTTAGGGTAAATGTAGGGCTGTTGAGGAGCGTCTCTGTCGGAATGCTGTTTGGAGGGATAATGCAGTCGATGGATTCAATGGCCTCTTCTGCACTGTAGGGATTCTATATTTAAAAAAAAAGCTCTTGGTTATTCAACATTTTAATATTTTCTGAGCTCTTATTACATGTCCCAAATGCTTACCCAACTTTGTCTGTTGTTTTTAAAAACCTAAAGACAGCAGTTAGTGAAGTGTGCATAGGTACAGATAACTGAGAGGAGACACACTGTTGTATACCCTTAGCATGGAATAATGGTAAAGCCTGAGTGTAAGTTTGCACACTGAGCTGAAAGGTTTGTTTTCAGACATTTTGTCGCCCTACTAGATAATATCATCAGTGAGACTCTGGTGAAACACTGGTGTTATGGCCCGCTTTCTATTTGTGTTCAGGTTTCCTTAGGTTGGTTATGTCGTTTCCTGTAGTACCTTCACTTTCCTGTTCTTTTTCTCAGAGGGTGATAGGTGGGATCCAAGTCAATGTTTTTGTTCATAGCCTTCCAGTTGGAATGCCATGCTTCTAGGAATTATCTTCTAGGAACAGACAAGCTCTCTGTTGGCTTGTCCTAGGATGGATGTGTTGTTCCAGTCAAAGTGGTGTCCTTCCTCATCTGTATGTAAGGATACGATGGGTCATGTCTTTTTGTGGCTAATTGATGTGCATTTATCATGGTGGCTTGTCTTCTGCCTGTTGGTCCAATGTAGTGTTTGTTACAGTTCTTGCAAGGTATTTTGTAAATGACATTTATTTTGCTTGTTGTCTGTATACGGTCTTTCAAGTTCATTAGCTGCTGTTTTAGTATGCTAGTGGGTTTGAGGTCTACCGTGATGCCATGAGGTCTGAGTAGTCTGGCAGTCATTTGAGATGTCTTTCTAGGGAAGAGTGGCTAGTGATTCTGGGCAAGTTTTGTATGCTGCTTTGGGTTTGTTGCTGAGAAATCGATGGACTGTGTTCATTGGGTTCCCGTTCTTTTTGCACACACTATCCAGGTGGTTTTCTTCTGCTCTTCATAGTTCCTCGGTGCTGCATTGTGTGGTAGCTCGTTGAAATAATGTTCTAATGCAGCTCTGTTTGTGGGTGTTAGGATGATTTGCTTCTGTCATTCAGTATTTAGTCTGTATGTTATTCTCCTGTAGACGCTGGTTAGTAGACCAAACTGTCTAACGGTAAAGCCTTTTTGAATTTGTAATTAAAAATTGTTCAATAAAATGATTTGGTGAGTTGTTGAAATGCAAATGTATCACTCTAATATTCCAATTTTAGTGAGCTAAGGTGACATGCTATGAATTCTTACTAGTTTTGTTGCTTAGTCTTTAAATACTGTAACTTTATTGAATTTTCTAAATCCATCGGTAAACCATTTAACATGTTTTGGTATGTGGAATTTTGCTGAGCTTCTAAAGCCTCCGGTTGTTAGAGATTTGAAAGTGGTTTCCTTTGTGAATTTGCTCATGTTCTCATACAGCATAATTCATACAGCAGACTGGTAAGTAACTAGCAAGCACTGGTTCCCTTGCCCACTGTTTTTTGTGCAAAGCATTTAATAACATGCAAACTCCAAAATGTAGTCTTGTGCCTTCTACAAAGAAATAAAATATATTTTAAGTTAGTGTCATAGTGTCTGTGAAAAGAATTGCTGATGGGTTCATTAAGACTTAAAATACTTTACAGTAGGAGCATGCTGCACTGATTGTGGGTTTCTAAAAAGTGCAAATCTTGCTTTGAGATGTGGGAATATTATGCAGTATTGATTTTAGTCTGTGTATTTTTAGTAGAACCAGATCTAATGTTCATATGTGATTGAGCCTGATGGATTAGCAGTTTCAATTTTCCTGTAGTGGATATGTCCTTGAGTGGTATTAACTGAGACTATCTGTATCCTGACTACTTGCTTATGATATCTGTCATTAAGTTTAGCTCTGTGATCTTATTGCTGTCAGGGTGCCCCTTTTTTTTTCCTTACATTTTCCTCTGCAGCAAGACTCTGACTCTATTATCCCTCACCATACTTTTGTTTTTCTTTTTGCTGAAATCATGTTGGAAAGTTCCTGCTGGGAATGCCAACACTTCATTTATTTCCATCACTATGTATTAGCTACTTGTCCATGGAGGCCATTACAGCAAATACAGCATTATCCTCACTCAGTTGTTCCTTTTTCTAACAATATTACACTGTGGGAATCACTCACTGATTTTTGTACTGTCTGGTGTCAGCAGTGCCATCTTTTGGGTGAACCGTTTAAGCCTGTTTGTGATCTTGGGCGGATGTATCCGATTCCATGTATTATTTTGAAGCAGAGTAAGGGCAATCTCCCTGGTGTCCAAGCCATTAATTATCCATCAGTCAGTATTACTTGCATGAACTTTGACATTTTACTTTCACTTTATATGAATGCTGACAAAATTTAAAAGAATATTGTACTAAATTTGAATGTTAATGTCAAGTGTCAACATCAACAGAAAACAGTATGTTGTGACTTAAAAGGCTATTGGCATGGTATTTTAAAGGTGGAACTGAGCTTCTGAACCACATGATTGATAGCAACTCTTGGAGTTAGTGAAGAAGGATCCAGTTACTGGAGTCTTTTGGGTTTTAGGTAAAAGTTAAGTTGGCAAAGTTCCATTGCTAATAAAACTCTTCAGAGCTTTTGCATAGTAAATGCTTTCATAATCATGAAACTGTTTTTAGCAAGAGTTCAAATGTGATATTATCACAGGGCACAATGTGAATCAGATGGTTTGGAAGTAACATCTTTTGTCTCATGCAGTGATTTTAAATGGTCTTGCCTCTTTCAAGCAGTTGGAGTCATCTGAGTTTGCTGACAATAAAGTGGTGATTTCTGTGACAGCTGTTTCACTTCTGATTAAGCTAACAGTTCAGTCTTTTATTTGCATGACCTAGAATAGAAGGTTAAATAAAATGTGCCGGCCTAGGCAGTGGCTACGCTATCTAAAGAGCCCAATATGTGCCTTCAAGTCATTTCACAACTTCCTAAATTGATGTAAGGTAACAGCATGGTTTCAGTATGTGGGCTGAAAATACCATTTGCTGTTCATACTGTTAATTAAATGTTTTAACACACAGTATGGCAGAATGATCCTTCCAAGTCTTAACTACTGCAAGCAGTTTAACTTGCAGCATTGTGCACAGTGGAGCAACAATTCATAATTGGCTATTCATTAAACAGGGAATGTGTGTAAGATTTTAGTTTTCCTATTTCTCCCATAATTTGTTCTTTTATTCCAATTCTTGACATCCCGTTTTATTCTCTTGTCTTTTCAGTTATTAATTAAATTTGGTCGCTATTTTCATCTCCCAGGCAATTGAATCTGAGCAGAGATGGTGTGGCTGGCAGGGACGGCACTGAGAACAAATTTGGTAGAGATGGACTGGAAGTGTGATTTTTTAAAATCTGGTTTTTAAAATGACTTGCTGATTGCATTTAAACTGAATGTTGGGAGGGATCACAGGAAAGCAACTTTTCACATTGATTATATGTGTATTGGAGTTGTTGATTTATGTTAGGATCCCTCCCATTAAGTGAAATGGCTGAAGACCCACAACAGAAGCTTATTTCCAGATTGTGATTGTTTTTCCCAGAAAATTTAATTAATAGAACTTACAGTGCAGCCTGGCCATTGGCAGAGTGAAGGAAGATGTCATCAACAGTGTTATCAAGTGGTTCTTACAAAGCCATAACCTGCTTGTTGATGCTGAGTTTTGACTCTTCCAGAGTTGCTTGGCATCTGATATCTAGCTTTGACCAAGCATGGGTAAATTAGCTGAATGCTTAAACTGAGGTGAGTGACTGCTGTTGAAACATTGAGGTAATATTTCACTAATTGTGAATTTAAGGAGCCAGAGCAAAGTTGGTATCGCTGGAAATTTAAAGGGAGAGAACTCTCCATTGATTGGAGTCGAACCTTGCACAAAATGTTCTTGAGATTCTTAGAGGTCAATCATTTCTAGGTCAAACCCTGCAACTGCTTCATCAATGATCGTCTCTGCATCAGGAAGTCAGAAGTGTGATATTCATTTTGCATAATGGTCATGTTGTTTGTTTTGTTCAGCAACATCTGTGACGATTCAGATGCTGAAGCAATCTGTAACCACGTGCAGCATGACCTGGACAGCATTCTGGTTTGACACACAAGTGCTAGAAAGAAGCGAAGTAGACAAGAAAATTTTTTAAAATCACTCATGACGTTCAGTGGCATTACGATCTGAATTCTCCACAATCATAACCTGGAGGTTACCATTGACCAGAAAGTGAACTGGAGTAGCCATATTTGCATCATAAAAATTGAGCTGCAATGTGTGTTGTATTGTAATCTGATCCTGTAGAAATGAGAATTCTGGATAAAGGATGATAAAGACAAAAAATTAACAATTACAGATTCTTCTTTATGGCTTAGGGACTTGTATTTTTGAGAGTCAATTATTTATGCTGACAGGAGACTATCTTTGAAAGCTAATGAATTTCAAATGTTGCTGACCACTTGATGATTAAATGTGGGTTCAAGGAAGTGTGATATTTTGTGATAAGCAAATTATGGTATTGACTCAGTTTTGAGGGTTCACTTTTTTGATATGTTTGTATTTATTTAAAATATATTTCTTAAAAACTTTATAGGCTAGAATGGCAAATAGTATTTTCTGTGGTCTTAAACTTTTTTTTTGCACAGTGCAGTTGGAAGATTTTGCAATTTATATGCTGGACACTTCTTCATTCAGGAAAATGTGTTGGTGTGTGCCAATCTCAGAAGGCTCTATCGTGCTAGTGTTTCTATGACAGAGTTTCGTTTCTGTTTTTTAATCCTGTAAATTTTGCATAAGCAGTTTTCAAGAAATTTTGCTATGTTGCTATTTTACACATGCCACGTTCATTTCAAATTTTTTGTCAATTTTGGTAAAAGAGTCATGTACTTCACAAACTTTTATATAATGACTATAGGAAGACTGTACAACACAGCATGTTTTTCTAACCATTGTTGTGGTTGTCTTATTTTAGATACGTAGTGATTTGAGAAAATGTAGCATTGCTCAGAATATTATGTCCCATGCATATAAAAGGCATGATGGAAAATTATTGGTATTATGTTGCATTCCAGGTATTGGAGCTGAAACCTAAAGAGCAGGAAGGAAAAGCTTGCATTTATGTAGCACCTTTCTTGACATCTGTTTTCCAAAATGTGCTCTAAAGCCAACAAAATTGCTTCTGAAATGTTGTTGCTGTTGTAATCCAAAATTCATTGCCTTGGACTTAATTGATTTATGATAAACTACTGGTTTTGGCCAAATCAGTTGTTAATTTTCACATCTGTTCTATGTTTATCCATTAATAAAACCCAAAAAGTAACTTCAAAAATGCTATTGGTTATGTTTGGAATCATGAGGTAACTTTGTAGAAAACTCTGGTCATGTATTTGCACAATTAAAATTGTGCTTGATTAGAATACTTTTCTTCTATATGTTTATAGCACATTTGCATATTTAGCATCACATCACATCTTTATATCTTTAATGTACAATATTAAATGCATATATTTGAAGGTCAAACATGCAACCTGCTTTTAGAAGCATAGAAAATAATAGGAGTAGGGATTCAGCCCTTCAAGCCTGCATTTCCAATCATTGTGATCACGATTGAGCAGCCAACTCAATAGCATGTTCATACTTTTCTCCCATATTCTTTTTGATCCTTTTGGCTCCAAGTGCGATATCCGATTCCTCCTTGAAAGCATATGATGTTTTGGCCTTGTCTGCTTTCTGTGGCAGTGGATTCCACAGGCTTACCATATGGATTCCAGAGCTTTACAATATGGAAACAGACCCTTCAGTCCAACTAAATAAAATCAAATTGCTGCCGATGCTGGAATCTGAAAGCTTTGACAAAGGGTCAGTTGAACTCGATGTCAGCTCTTTTCTCTCCTTACAGATGCTGCCAGACCTGCTGAGACTTTCCAGCATTTTCTGTTTTGCCTTCGGTCCAACTCATCTGTGCCAACCAGACGTTCCAATCTGACTTAGTCCCATTTGCCAAGATTTGGTCCATATCCCTCTTAAACCCTTCCTATTCATATACCTATCCAGCTGCCTTATAAATGTTGTAATTGTACCTACCTCCACCACTTTGGCAACTTGTTCCAAATGTGCACCACCCTTTGTGTGATAAAGTTAAATCTTTCCCTTCTCTTCTTTAATCTATGCCCTCTAGTTTTGGACTCCCCAACCCTGGGAAAAAGATCTTGACTATTTCCCCTTTATCCATGTGTACGGTCATCCCTTAGCCTCCAACGCTCCAGGGAGAAAAAAGCCCTAGCCCATTCAACCTCTCCCTGTAACTCAAACCCTGTAGTCCTGGCAACATCCTTGTAAATCTTTTCTGCACCATCTCAAGTTCAACAATATCTTTCCGATAGAAGGGCAACTAGAATTGCATACAGTATTGTATAAGTGACCTCACTAATGTCCTGCACAGCTGCAGCATGACATCCTAACTCCTGTACTCAGTGTTCTGACCATTGAACAGTGCCTTTACCATCCTGTCTACCTATGACTCCACGGTCTTTGTTTGGTAGCACTCCCTGGGGCCCTACCACTTAACTGTAGAAGTTCTGTCCTGCTTTGCCTGACCAATATGCAATTTGGGTGAAGAAATTTATCCTCATCTGTGTTAAATGGCAAACTGTGTATCCTTGGAGTGTGGCACCTGTTTCTGGACTCCCCTGCTATTGGGATCAATGCTATCTAGTTCTTTTAGAATTTTATAGGTTTCTGAGATCCCCCTCCATTCTTCTGAACTCCAGCATATATCCTGACTGATTCTACCCATCCTGTGGTAAACCTTCACTGCACTCCATGAATTGTAAGAAGATCCTTCCTCTGATAGAGTCCAAAACTTGCACAGTTTTCCAGTTGTGCTCTCATCAAGGCTGTGTAAAATTGCAGCAAGGCATCCTTGCTTCTCATACTGTTGTTATGGAGGCCAATATGCTCAAAGTTTGGGAGAAGATTTGTAGCTCGGGTGCTCGTTGTTGTGGTTCTGTTCGCTGAGCTGGGAATTTTTGTTGCAAACGTTTCGTCCCCTGTAGGTGTATTCCTAGACGTGATGGTATAGAGAACACCGAACGGAGAATTCACCACAAAGGTATACAGGAAAGCCACACACACAGACCAAGTCCTGAACTACGAAAGCAACCACCCCAACACACAAACGAAGTTGCATCAAGACACTATTCAAAAGGGCCACAACACACTGCAGCACACCAGAACTGCAAAAAGAGGAAGAAGAACACCGATACAAGGTATTCGCCAAAAACGGATACCCGCGCAATTTCATCAACAGATGCCTAAGGGAAAGACAACGGAAGGAGGAAATGCCACAACCCAAAGGACTAGCCACACTACCATACATCAAGAGCATTTCCGAACTGAGAGCCAGACTACTGCGACCACCAGGACTCATAACAGCACACAAACCAACAGCCACTCTCAGACAACAACTCACCAGAACGAAGGACCCGATACCCAGCATGAGCAAAACCAATGTAGTGTACAAAATCCCATGCAAGGACTGCACAAAACACTACATAGGACAAACAGGAAGACCGCTAACGATCCGCATCCAACTAGCCACGAAACGACACAACCAGCTATCCTTAGTAGCCACACACACAGGTGACAAGCAACATGAATTCGACTGGGACAACACGACTATTATAGGGCAAGCCAAACCGAGAACAGCCAGGGAATTCCTAGAGGCATGGCATTCATCCACAGATTCTATCAACAAACACATCGACCTGGACCCAATATACCGGCCACTGCAGCGGACAAGCTGGAACTGACAGAGACAAGCCACTATAAATGCTGGAGGAAACATCACAGAAGCGCTTCACAAGAGGCTCCCAAGCACTGAGGATGTCACCTAGACAGACGGCGAAACGTTTGCAACACAAATTCCCAGCTCGGTGAACAGAACCACAACGGGCCAATATGCTATTTGTCATCTTTACTTGCTGCTAAACCTGCATAAATGTATAAGGATACCTCGGTTTTGTTGCATATTCATTACCCTCTCTCAATTTATGGCCATTTAGGTAATAATCTGCCTTCCTGCTTTTGCCAACCTCACATTTTATACTGCATTTGCCATGCATTTAGAATCCAAACAATGTACTACTTTTTTTTTCTCTCTTTCTTTCTCAAGTTCATTGAATGGACCATTCTTGGTATAAAGTCAGCATCCACTTCTTGTGCTGGAGTTCTTTTTTCAGGACTATTTCTTGCCTCCTGGTCCAGTGAGTGGTAGATGAAAAGCTGCTACATCTTGTCTCCTCTTAGTCATATTTAAACTCTACACTGCCAAGCAGTATTTAGCTTGCCTCACTGGACAACTAAGTGATGTCCACTCTGAATTCAAATCTCTTTCTTTCATGGTAGCTGATCATTTTTTTAAAAAAAAAAAATGTTTTCTACTGTTCTATTGCTTGCTTTGAATGTTTTACACTGAATCAATCTGGAATTGCAAGGAATGGTAGTGAGTTGGGCAGTAGTTACTAGTTGTGGAAATTGTGTGTATTATCAGGATTAGAGTGAAACATTATACTAAGCAGGCATCTATTTGAGTACTGAGAAACTTCTAGCTGTGCAACTAAATTATAGTTTTTCACTTTCACTTTAGGATGCATTTGGAGACAGTATTTTGAGCTGTCAGTCGGCAGGATAGCCTGGTAGTTATCCCTTCTGATGGTGACCATAAGAACAATTTGAGATGTTGAATACCGAGCTTCAGCCAAAATCATTGGGGTGATTGCCATTTATATCAGAAAAAGTCAATGCTGTAGCACATAAAAACTTTTTTTACTGATTCCTTTCAATGCTGGTTCACAATTTTTCCTGCAGTAGTCAAAGTTTAAGATTTAATTTACCCTTTGTACAGTAATTGAAATAGAGCCTTATTTTGTGATGAGTAAGTATGTGTGAATGAGGAAATATTTTGCCTATCTTTGTGTGTGATCCAAATGCCAATTTTATCTGTAACCAAATTCAGGAACTTGATATTTACCTTGTTCTTCCTCCCTCCTTAAACTGTGATTGGAATTAAATGTAGAAATATGACTGAAATGTAAATCTGTTTTTGTTCACTTCAGGTGCTGATGGACTTGCTGGGGATTTGCAGTGTTTTCCAATTTGATTATTGCTCAAGTCTCTGAAGGAGGGCAGAGGTAATGTTTCCATTCTTTTAGTCTGCCTGTAAACAATTTTGCCTGAATTGCATGGATGAATTTCAATAAAATGTAAAGTAGTCCAAGGTTGAGCTCATTAGAGATCTGGATCTTGAATTGTTTTGGAAGGATTGGTTATAGCAACTTGGAATCTCTTCACTCCTTTCAAATTTGTCACAGCTGTTTAACGAAAATAAAGTAAACAGATTTTTCAGAGCATCATCCAGGTAGAGAAAAGCTGCAAGGAAGAGGTGTGTAAATAAAATATTAGTGAGTTAATGCTGAGTGGCAGTGTGATTTGCTCTGCTAAGTGCCCACTTAAGTATTTGGATATTTTTTTTATCTTGTAGATTACAATAGAGACGCAGGGAAACCTGCAGCTTAAGAAATGTTATTTCTTATATTGAAATATAATTTGCACAAATGTGGAATGTTAATCATGGGCTGTATAATAAAAAAAATTCAAAGAAAGAAAGTTCAACTACCTGCTTCGGTTTTCCAAACAATTTACTAAATGGGTGGCAAATGATATTCTATTCCTTGACTATCTCGCTGGACCACTGTTCCCCCAGTTTGGATATTTCATGTTCCTCAGTACTCCAATTGTTGTGATAATAATAGTAATAAAGAAAATTGCATTGAAACGCAGGGAGCTTGCCCACACATCTCTGTTCAACAGAGCTTTGCAATAGCTGAGGGAACCTGATTTGGGTACAAACATGTAGTTTCAAAAAAAAGGAGGATTTGTTGCAATAAATATTTGAAAATCTTTTACATTTTTTTCAATTTCTCAACATCTTTACAATGGCCTGACTTTGTACAGTAAAAGATATTGAAAAATGTTGAGTTACTATGGAAAAGCTGTCATCTTTTTCTGTCTGTTGTGCTATCCTCAGATGAGTGCAATAGTGTCTGCCATGTCAGCACTGCAGTCAAAGGTTGCTAGTGCTTGGCAGAGTTGGGATGCAAGAAAGTTTCTTCTGCCTTACAGCATTGTTTTTCACATGATGTATCAGCTTCACCTTCTCTCCAGTTGACAGCCATTTTAACTCTCTCTGGTTCAGACGTACGTGCAGGATTTGAGCCTCTTTTCACAGAGGGATCCCAGTATTGAATGATGACTTGCCTGTGATTTCACACTCTGTGGCCTAACTTCGCTCCAATTGGTTAGCATTGTCATATAACAAATGTGCACAAGTTTGGTTAATCTGAAGCTACAGTCCAGAGCTTTAATTTACGTGCATCCCTCACTTCAATATCCTGTTTTGGCTATGTGAATGCCGATAACTTTGCCACAGCCAGAGTTTGTCCCTATCTGAACTTAATCACAATGAAATCATAAGTTTTGACCATTGTAATATATGCCCCTTTTGCCTCAGTACAAATTTGAAAACTTGAGGTCTTGGGTAATGCAAGTGGCTTCCTCTTTGTAGTTCAGCATTGATCTAGCCAGTGCTGATAGCAAAATAATCTATTTCCTGCCTTCCATTTAAGGTGAGGAGCAGTTTGAATCTGAGCATTATTGGGAAAAAAAAACATTTTGTTGAAATTTTCCATCTAGCACTCATCATGACAATTCATGAGACATGCTGAACATATACATTGCAGACAGACGCATGCAAACACTCCTGTTTCAACGCAGAGTAGGTGACAGCCGTTATCAGCTTCATTTCTAAAGGCAGCGCCTTGACCAGTCAGTCAACCTGCCTCGTTTAAAACTTGATTCTTGTCAGTTAACTGTCAGTCTTTTATTAACTGGTGCATTTCTCCATAACAGCTCCTCTATCCATCACTGCACTTTCTCTCCAGCAATTTGTGTTGATTTTCCCCTTTTCTGTAGTATTCTTGTGGATTGTCCTAATGAATTGCAAGCTGAAAAGCTTTGTCAGGATGTGTCTTTTGTCAGCAGTACTTGAGTTTGCATTTCAAGGTTGTAAGTCTGCATAGTTTCTGGAGGAGTTCCGTGAGTCATCTGGAAATCTTCAGTACAACTTAGGCCTGTGAAGTACATTCCATTTCATTACGAATGCATTGGCAGCTACACCATAATACTGAGGGTAATATTTAATACCAAATATAAGCATATAAATGGCATGACGAAATGAAAGTTGTGAATGAAAGTTTGTAACTTTAATGAAAATGTTTTTTATTAAAAAATAATGTTGAATTCAAACCTTGGCACACTTGCTTTTGTCAGAATCTCTATAGTGAAGTAGTTTCTTGCCATCTCAATATTTTCTCCCTTGTCCAAACTACAGTCTTTTTAAAAACTCCATAGTGTCATCTAAATACTGCTACTTTATCTGTTATACTCCTCTCCCTTTTTAGCTGTGGTAGTCCTTTGGACTTTTGCATAATTTTATAGTTTGGGAAATGTGCTTAGTTCATGAATAATTTTTGTAATGTGTTTTGAGTCTTTTCTTGCAGGCAATGAATAGACCATAACTGAGCATCGAGTTTGATGGCACGGTGCCAGCTGTTGCACCTAATCTTCTGTAGGCAAACCTGCTAACCCTGTAACTATGATATTTAAAATCTAATTAAAGCCTTTGTATAGAGTGCATCTGTAGGGTTTTACATAAGAAATGTATGTAGTATGCCCCTCTATCGCTACACGTGGGTTGCTAATAAAACAACATTGCACACTTTTATGGAGGCAGAATTGACTAAGGAAATGAATGCTCACTTCTCCACCCTCAAGTAGAGACAGATTGAGAAACTTCAATCGATGTCAAAAAACAAACCACTAGTCTGGTATAAAACAGCTGGAGAAACTTATTAGGTTTGGCAGAAACTGAAGAGAAAACAATAACGTTCTAGATTCAGTTAACATTTTGGAATATTTAGGTGGAGGTATGTTTCATTTGCAATTTGGGCAAACAATCTATCAAAATAAATTCTTCAGGTTATTTCAGGAGCCAGCTTTAGTGTCTCACCCAGTGAATTGCATACCCATCTAAGTAGTACTTATAGCGAGCGGATTCAACTTTAATCCTGATTGAATAAGCTTACCCGCAATAGTGTTTCTTTGTTTAAAATCCCACCTGTAGAGTCTAGAGGTTTTCCTTAGACCTGAGTGCCAGGCTGGTTTTGTTGCACCACTCTCAAAACCCAAGTTTGCTGCGCTGACATTACTTTTATTTTTCTAATTTCATGTTTGATCTACTCTGTCTCACAGACACAACACATCAATTGCATTTGTTACAGGGTTTTTTTTGTTGCTTTACTGACCAGATTTCATTGTTATAATAGCAACTTTTATTTGGTACTTTTAAGTTTAGTGAGATGCTTCTCCTTGTTAAACCCAATATTATATTGCATGTGTGTCATTAGACTTGATTACTCATACTCTGTTACATTGTTGGTACTCTTGATAATCTTTAGCTCTATCAATTAAGGAAAATAAACTTTAGATTTATATTGGTCTTTTTGACATTATCAGTGAAGTACTTTAAGTGTAACTGTTGCAAAACAATGCTTTTGTGTCTGCATTTTAAATTCGTGCCCTTCTTGCTCCCAGATTTGATCTAATCCATCTCCGTCCTGGTCTCCACATGGTCTGAAATCCTGCAAAGTATAGTCATTTTAATCAACCTGTTTGGACATGTTATGGTACGTGTTCGGGCAACTTGAATCCAGTCCTCCTGGATCACAGGGAGATTTACTTCTGCATTGCAAGAGTCTGATCCTATAAAGTAAATATTTGGAGCAAAATGCCTTTTACCATTAATCTTTTTGAATGCTGCTTCTATGTATCCATTGTTCTCTGTAGAACCTAAAACTTTGTTAATCTTTCATAACACGTTATCTTCACACTTGAAATGTATTTAATACATCCTGTCAGTGGCATTTTTATGTATTTCATTGTTTCCAATGAGACCTGGATGACTGAGGAACAATACCTAAAAGTAACTATTCAGACTATTCAATCCATTTTGTTAACTTAAAGTTCAGTGTATTCTAAGCATCCATATATCTCTCAATCTCTTGTACCCCTTTAATTATTTCTTTCTCCAAAAATAACTCCAGCTGTCTCTTGAATTTTCCAGGACTGTCTGCTTGGCTGTCAGTTTGACATATTCACCAAGCTGCCAGAAATACACCATGCCCTTATTTCAGAAGTATTTTGTACAAAATGCACTGAACATTTAGCACAAAATTTCACTATGCAATGTTCTTTGCATTTGGTTGATTCAAGTTACTGGCTAATCAAAATTTAAGCATGAAAAGTTACTGTTAGGAGTGCTTAACAGCTATCAGTTTACTGAATTAGGCATTGTGATCTAAAACTGTTATTCCTAATCTAAACTCTGCACAAGTACCAACTTCCACCATTCATTTCTTGATCCTCTCCCTATCCCTATCCATAGACAATGCTTCAGCTGTTTTTTTTAATAAAGCTATTCAGATATGTTATGTCAACTCTCTGGAAAAGGTAGGATTTGCACTCCGGCCTTCTGACTCCGAGGTGGGAATGTTACCGCGGCACTATAAGAGCCCAATTCTTCTGGTACCCACTCCCAAAACACCCATTACTTCAATGAGCTTCACCTACTTTGAACTGACTCGGAAACTATCCTGGTTTACACTTGGGACCTATGTTTCTAGCATTGTCAAAGAGTAGGCTAGTTGAATCTGACCAGCTGACTTTTCTCCTTCCACAGTTTAATCCATGTTCCTTATGAGCGTTGATAATTATTTCCACTCACTTTATAAACTTTAGAATTTTTGTCCTTTCTCAAAATGAAAATCCTCTCAATTTAAACTCTGCTCATTGCTTGGACAACTAAACCTTTTCAGTTGGTTTCTGTACCTCTTTGAGTCAGATGGTTGCACTGTTCAGTATTGCATGTAAATTACTTTTCTCTGTGGTATTTTCTGTATTCTTTCTGCATATCTAGTTAGTCTTATCACATCATGTTTGTCCATATTAAATGATGTCTACCACACCAGCCTGAACTATCTGGATCATTCTGTTTAATTTCTGTGCTATCCGAAAGTTGCACTGCACCACAATGTCCCCTTTGTTCTAAAACAGTGTGCACTTGGAACACCACTAGGATGTCTGTTAATGTGTTGAATATTACAGTTGATACACGTCTATGGATATATAGAGAACTTAAAATTCCATTGCCAGGTTATTAACATAGCAGTGCAGTTCCTTCGAGCCCACTAATCTGGTCTTTCAGAACAGAAGGTTTTTTTCCCCCAGATCTAGGAGCTTTATGACTCATGATTGCAGTGCCTGCAAACATTTCAATGTGTTGAGGCTTATTAATTTTGAATAAGATGGAAATTACAAGGCTAATTGCATAAAGTGGAAGCTTTTTGCTTGGCATAGTGACTGCTGAATAAAGTATAAATTTTCCCTGTGTGAAATTGGCTATGAATAAGAAAATCCCTTTATTATGCCAATTTTTCCATTTGATTTACTTTCTTCCTGCTAAAACAGCAGGCTCTGCCAGGTGGAGCATAATGGGGATTGAAAAATACTGCTTTGGGTTATAGATTTCATGGTATGGTTTCAGTTAAATAATCCCAATTATATGGTGGCCAACCTAATGCAGAAGTAGAGAGGTGAATAGTAATTTAAAATGATTTGAGATTTTGTTCAATTGGCCAGGTGTCTGTATCTTAAACTAACAAGCAATGTTATGGCAATATGCTCCTATCACAAAAGTTTAAGATTTTCTTACTTGATATTGGTATGAATCTTTGAATCTCATGGATTTGTTTCAATGACTTTTCATTTTCTAAAAGATTAAATATTACTCTGCAAATGCTACTAATCTGAAATTTAAACAAAAATGCTGGAAACGGCATCTGTGAAGAGAGAAACACAACAGTTAAGGTGTGCGATCTTTTGTCAGAACTGTATAATGTAGCAGGTTTTGAGCAAATCTAGATGAGAGGAGAGATAATGGGGAGAGAATGAAAGAGAGGCCTGGGATTGGATGGAAAGCAGAATTAATTTATTGATCAGCAATATCCTATTGTCACCTACGCTTGGAAAAATGACAACAGTGGTTCTAATGTAATGTTTGGTTTCAGCATCATGTCTTTACCTGCTGTGGAAATACTTGTTATTCCTCATGACACAATTTGGGACGTAGGTTATGTAGTATTGAAAGATCCAAGAGGCATGTCTGAACTAACATGAGACCTTTCAGTGACAAGGAGCAGGCTTCCACCAGTGCATCATGCTTCAAGTAACCAGATTCAACCTGGAGACTGAGATCTTCACACATAATTCACATGTAAGGCCTTGTTCCTCGAGCTTTCATTGTGTTTCATTGGAATATTATAATAAACAGCTGTGAGATCTGAATGGAATTGAGAATTGAAAGTGTAAGAACTGGAGTCTGAGAGCCATGTTTCCAAACTGAAAGGAAGTGTTCAGCAAAGTGATCATTCAGACTTTGTTTGGCCTACTGAATGTAGAGGAAGCTGTAATATGTACAGTGATGCAGTATGCAGAGTTGAAAGATGTACATTCTTTCATTCAAGGAGTGATTATGGCAGGGTTGGAATTGTTTCAAGGAATAGTGTGGAATAGACTGTCACAAAGGAGTTCCGGAATACGGGAAGGGAAGTGATATTTTGGTGCGTGTGTTGTACTGGAGGTAATTAAAAAGACAGGTTAATTGCTCCATATAGAGGCTAGTGGCTGGAAGGTGCCCAGTCCCCTCTATCCCAGAATGAAGTGTGGAGAATTGGGTGGATATTGTTGGAGAGTTGCAGGAGAAAGCAATGCTCCTTGAGCCCCTCAAGCCTGTTCATCCATTTGACTAGATTATAGCTGGGAGAAAGTGAGGACTGCAGGTGCTGGGGATCAGAACTTAAAAGTGTGTTGCTGGAAAAGCGCAGCAGGTCAGGCAGCATCAAAGGAGAAGGAGAATCGACGTTTCGGGCATAAGCCCTTTTTTCAGGAATGAAAAGGGTGTGCCAAGCAGGCTAAGATAAAAGTAGGGAGGAGGGACTTGGAGGGGTGTTGGGAATGCGATAGGTGGAAGGAGGTTAAGGTGAGGGTGATAGGCTGGAAAGGGGGTGGGGGCGGAGAGGTCAGGAAGAAGATTGCAGGTCAAGAAGGCGGTGCGGAGTCTGAGGGTTGGGACTGAGACAAAGTGGGGGGAGGGGAAATGAGGAAGCTGGAGAAATCTGCATTCATCCCTTGTGGTTGGAGGGTTCCAGAGAACACCTCTGGGACACCCGCACCAACCAACCCAACCGCCCCGTGGCTGAACACTTTAATTCCCCCTCCCACTCCGCCAAGGATATGCAGGTCCTTGGCCGCCTCCATCGCCAGACCATGGCAACACAATGCCTGGAGGCTTCCTCATTTATCCCCCCCCCACATTTTTCTCAGTCCCACCCCTCAGACTCAGCACCGCCTTCTTGACCTGCAATCTTCTTCCTGACCTCTCCGGCCTATCACCCTCACCTTAAGCTCCTTCCACCTATCGCATTCCCAGTGCTCCTCCCTACCTTTTTATCTTAGCCTGCTTGGCACACCCTCTTCATTCCTGAAGAAGGGCTTATGCCCGAAATGTTGATTCTTCTCCTCCTCCGTTTGATGCTGCCTGACCTGCTGCGCTAGATTATAGCTGATCTACCTCATGCCATTTTGCTGCACTATCCCTGATGTCTTTACTATTTAGAAATCAATAAACTCCTTTCTTGACGAAACTCAATGACCATAAAGACCTTTTTCCCTCTGACTACCTAGTCAGGTTCAGATTCGGGTCCACCCCCCACCACCACCGCACCCTCCCCTGCCACCGCAGGAATTGCAAAACCTGCACCCTCACCTCCATCCAAGGTCCCAAAGGAGCCTTTCGCATCCATCAAAGTTTCACCTGCTCTTCGACACATCATTTATTGTATCTGTTCCTTCCGATGCGGTCTCCTCTACATTGGGGAGACTGGATGCCGCCTTGCAGAATGCTTCAGAGAACATCTCCGGGATACCCATACCAATCACCCCCACTGTCTAGTGGCTGAACATTTCAACTCCCCCTCCCTATCTTCATGCAGAGGACATACAGGTCCTGGGCCGCTTCCATCACCACTCCCTCACCACCAGACGCCTGGAGGAAGAATGCCTCATTTCCCCTCCCCCACCTTACCCCAGCTCCAACCTTCCAGCTCAGTACAATACTCATGACCTGTCCCACCTGTCAATCTTCCTTCCCACCTATCTGCTCCACCCTCCTCTCTGACCTATCACCTTTTTACCCTCCTCTCCATCCACCTATTGCACACTCAACTACCTTCACCCCAGCCCCGCCCCCCCCCCCCTTATCTCTCCACCTCCGAGGCTCTCAGCCTCATTCCTGATGAAGGGCTTTTGCCCGAAATGTCGACTTTCCTGCTCCTCGGATGTTGCCTGATCTGCTGTGCTTTTCCAGGACCACTCTAATCTCCAGCATCTGCAGTACCTCCTGCTGCCTATACTCAATGACCCTCCACAGCCCTTTGGGATAATTGCAATCTTCTGGGTGAAAGCCAACTCCTTTCACCTCTGTCCTAAATAGCCAATTACTTATTCTGAGGCTGTGTAAAGGGCACCCAAGTTTCATTGCATAGCTGTACTTTCCAAACTTTCATTATTTACAAAATGCTCTGTATATCTATTCTTTCCAAAATGCATATTTCCATGTCATAATCCCATCAGCCATGTTTTTGTCCATTTGCTGAGCCTATCCAAATCCTTCTGGAAATGGTTTGCATCATCTTCAAAATACGTGTTCCTGCATAGCTTTATTATGTTATAGGAGGAAATGGTGGCAATCCAGTGGTAATGTTGCTGGGTCTAGGCATTGATCCCCGTGGAGCCCCACCAGTCACAGTCTGCCAATGTGAGAATGATCTATTTATTTCAACTCTCTCTTTCTGTCTGTTAGACATGCTGGTTAGTCCATACCAGTCCGTGCCATTCCCTTTAATGGGATAAAACATCCTAAGGAACTTCACACCAGTATTGTGAAATTTTGTGATATTGGGCCGCCAAAGGAGATGTCAATGCAGATAAGTGAAAGGTACGCCAAAGAAGCCTAGACAGTTGGACCAGGAATAGGCTATTTGGCCCTTCTGAGTCTTTTCTGCCATTCAATATGATAGTGGCTGATTTTTGAACTCCATACAGTGATCCTACTTCCCCTCCATACTTTTTTTGATCTGTTCAGCCCTAAGAACTATATCTAACCGTGTCTCTTAAAATATGGAATGTTTTGGCCTCAGTTGCTGTTTGTGGCAGAATTCTACAGGCTCACGACTCTCTAGGTAAAGAAATTTCTCCTCATCTTAGTCCTAAATGGCCTACCTTGTGTCTGTAATCTGTGACCCCATGGTTTTGGATCCCCTACTTACTTTCAGTGACTAATGTCCAAGGCCCCCTCTGCCCAGGAAAAAAAACCATTCAGATGATCTACAAAAGTGGATAACCTCTCATTTATCTACATTTATTCTTCATAACTGTGCATTTGCCCACTCACTCAACTTGCGCAATCGCACTAAAGCATTTCTGCACCCTTCTGACAGTTCACTCTCCCAATCTACTTTGTGTTGTCTGCAAACTTGGAGAAGTTGCATTTAGTTCTCTTGTCAAAATCATTTGAATCTATTGTCAATAGCTGGGGCCTAAGCAATGATCCCTGGTATACCCCACAAGTTACTGCCTTCCACTCTGAAAAAACCCATGTATTCCTACTTCATCATCTCCGTGCCAATCGGTTCTTCATCCACGTTGGTACACTGCGCAGAATTTGAGAAAAATTAAGGAGTATCATAAAGGAAGAAGGAAAGAGGCAGAAAGGTTTAAGGAGAAAGGGTTATGGGTAAAATCTTTGTAACTTTGGTGGAGTGAAGAAAATAGGGTACGTGCTGGATCCCCATTGACCAATCTTGTCTTTCCTACTTCCTTGCTCAATGCCTCTAACCTTGCAAATTTATTTTCTTCAAGTGCCCATCCAGTTTCCTTTCAAACTCCTGTTTTCTTTTTGCAGTACCCTTGTGAGCAGCAAATTCCAGGTCAGTGATGTTTACTGCAGAAAATAAGTTGTTTTACACAACTCCAGTATTGCTTGCACAAAACCTTAAAATCTGTGCACAGTTGGTCCATAAGAAATAGGAACAGAGTAGACTATTTGCCCCGTCAACCCTGCCCCAGCATTCAAGAGGATCATGGTCGATCTGACATTCCTCAGATCTACTTTCCTGCAGTTTCCTTGTAATCCTTGATTCCCCTGTTGATCAAGAATCTGTTTCCGGCTTAAAATACACAAGGATTCTGTCCCTCAAGTTCTCTGTCGCAAGTAGATCCAAAAGTACTTAACTCTGAGAGAAAAATTCCTCCTCATCTTGATCTTAAATTGGCGTCCCTAAATTCTAAGGCTTGCCCTCTGGTCCTAGTCCCTCTCATGAGGGAAATCGTTCCTTCAGTATTTACCCTGTTAAGCCCCTTAAGAATTCTATATGTTTCAATACGGTCACCCCTCATTCTTTTAAACCCTACTGAGTAGAGTCCCAACTTGTTTAGCCTTTGCTCATAAGATGATCTGTCCATACTGAGGATCACCCAGATGAATCATCTGAACTGCGTCCAGTAAAATGATCTCTTAAATCAGGAGATCAACTCTGCTGTCAGAACTCCAGGTGTGGTCTCACCAGCACTTTGTACAGTAGCAATGTGACTTCCCCACTCTTACACTCTAAAGCCCTTGAACCAGCATTCCATTAGTTTTCCACTAGCTTACCTGCTGCATTTGTGCGCTAACTTTTTTTGTACTTCATGCACAAGTACTCCCAAATGCCTTTTCTGCAGTTTTTCTCTCTTTAAATAATGTTCTTTTATTCTCCTTTTCATATGAACAACTTTACATTCTCCCATTATTATACTCCATTTTCCAACATTTTGCTAACTCACATAACCTATTAGTATCTGTGTAATCTGTATCCCCTTCGCAACTTGCCTTTCCACCTCTCTTTGTGTAGTCCTTATGTTATCACCTGATGGTAAGTGCTTTTCTTTGCCCCTTTATCTAAGCCTGTCACAATCATGTAAAATCTCTAATTCTTTCCTTGTTCTCTTGAGAGCTAGAGAGATTATCTCCAGCTTGTCCTACCAAACTTTGTAACTGAAATTGAAAGCTTGTTAATTCACACTGGCCACTAAATCCAGTATAATTGGCAAATCTTAAAGTTTTACATTATACTCCAAGATTCAAACTATTTACATAGAGCACGAAAAGGGTCTAATACCTCAACCTTGTCAAACACTTCTGTAAAATTAACATAGTCATGATTACGACATTGCTTTTCAGTCTGTTACTTCAAATTAAATGAGTCAAGCAAGATCTTTTCCAAATCTGTTGGCTTACTTGAACCTCTAAGGGCTTGGTGATCTCTCTCTCCTTTTTCTCCGCACCCCCACATTAGTATTCATGTAGTCTAGTCTTATTTCTGCTTGCATGGTTTATAGTGAAAGATAGCAAGGGCTCATCGTTGTATCATCATCTGACTTGGTCTTGAATGATCGTGGGTGACCAGGACAAACCTTTTCCAAAACAAATTTTGTACTTTGGATCCACCACCAACTTTCAAGATAATCTATGGCAAAGTGAAGATTATTCAGCTCATGAGTTTTCCAGGCTAATTCCATTTTCCACCTCTTGATTTGTAACTCTGTAGATGAGGGCACTTCAAATGAGTTAGCCATATCCTAGTTTGTTTTAGGTTCAGAATTTCTGCCTTTACTACCCTAGGCAGTGAGGTCCAGACTCCTATCATCTGGGTGAGAAATGTTCTATTCAACTCCCCTCTAATTGTTTTACCAGTTTACTTCAAATCTATACCTCATCATTATTTATCTCAGATAAAAGAAACAGATCCTTCTTACCCACTGCATCACTGCATTTTCCAGTTTTATACACCTCAATTAAATAGGCAAAAGTGAGGACTGCAGATGCTCGAGATCAGAGTCTAGATTCGAGTGGTGCTGGAAAAGCACACCAGGTCAGGCAGCATCTGAGGAGCAGGAAAATCGATGTTTCGGGCCAAGGCCCTTCATCACAATTAAATGTCCACTTGACCTACTTTGATATAAAGTAAATGCTGTAGCCTATTTAATCTATTTATAATGAAAAATCTCCATTTCTGACAATATCCTGGTGAATCTCTAGATCCTCTTTAGTGCAATCATATCCTTTCATGCTCTGTCCTTTTGCAACATTCTAGCTATGACCTAACTGTATAAATAGTTCTCTCACTATATTCATTCTCGTATTTGCGATACCTTCAGCTGATAAGTTTCCCATACGCTGCCTTCAAAGATCTGAGTCTGCATTTCAAAGTCCTCTGCTGTGTTACAGTTTCCAGTTTTTTCTAATCAATCATTTGTGTATCCCCTTTGTTTGCTCTCTTTCAATGTATTATAATGCATTTCTTTGAATATAATTTCATTTGTCACTTCGCTGCCAATTTGACCAATCTGTTGACTATATTCCTGCTGTCTAAGTTCAACTTTCGTTGCTCCTGCCTAATCTTCTAGCATTTTTCTGGTTTTATTAACCTATGCACAATTGCTTCTTGAATGTCTGACTCAAACAAATTACGAGACAGATGTTCAACTAGGAGAGTCCATTCGTTGGAAGTAGTAAAATGATTGGCTGTTCCTGTCGCCCTTTTCAGTTCTGCCAGCTTGCTACTCTTTATTTCCCTTTATAATTGGAAAGTTGCCACGTTTAGTTTAAGATGGTTGCTAGGGTGGTAAGGTTGTGGGTATAAAGGATGCAACCTTTCTGCTTTTGGTGCAGTATCTTCCATTAATTTTAAAATACATCTGAAGTTGATGGCTCTCTATTTATATTAGATTCAAAGTTTGCATATCTTGTGACCTGCCTCTTATGGTGTTTCAGGGTGAAAGTAGCCAGACATTCAGTAAGAGCACTCAGTACTGAGGTTCCTCAAATACGCTTTGTTTTTTTTTCAAACCAAATTAACAAAACAGCTTTTTTTTTTGCTTTGCTGGTGGCTTTTGTAATTTCATGCGATTGAATATCAATCATTGAAATAGCCTTTGCACTTTAAGCTTATTTATGATTTTTTTGGATTTTAGTTTCACTCCACTGCTCATCCCCATAGCCCTGCAGTTTTTATCTTTTCTAGGTGTTTATCTAAATTGTTGAAAATACAGGGGATCTCCTATTTAGAAATGTCTGACTTAGGAACATTCGTACTTATGGATGCATTCCCATGCAGGGATGCAATTTTTAAATATCAGGCGTACAAATATTTCCTGAGTTTACAATTGGTTGCTTTTATGACCTCCTGCATTGTGTTCTGTCTTGTGTACAAAGGACTTGCAAACAGACTCAGGAGCTAAACACAAAGTGTGGACTACAGATTCGGAGATCAGAGTCAAGAGTGTGGTGCTGGAAAAGCGCAGGTCGGGCAGCATCCAAGGAGCAGGAGAATCAATGTTACTGGATGATGAAGGGCTTATGTTGTAACGTTGATTCTCCTGCTCCTCGGATGCTGCAATCCCTGTGGTTTTCCAGCTCTACACTCTCTCGACTCAGGAGCTGAACATGTTTGCAACTTGGGGATTGCCTGCAGTTACTTATTTAATCTGCTTCCCCTACAGGTAGTGCACTCCAGGTCATAACTTGCTGCATATGTAAGCAAACCTTTTGTCTTCTCTCTGATTCTCTGATCAGTTAGCTTTAAATCTGTTTCCTTTGCTTGCTGAGATGTAGCAAACCCTCTTAAGTCTGAACTTGAATTAAATCTCCTCTTATTTAATTTGTAAAAAAAAATCATCTGTTGGATCTGAGTGTTACTGGCTGGGGTAGCATTTATTGCCCATTGCCCTTGAGAAACTGTTGGTGAGCTGCTGCATTTGAACTGCTACAGTCCATGTGCTGTAGGTAGATCCCCAATGCTGTTGGAAGGAATTCCAGGATTTTGACCCAGTGACTGTGACATATTGCCGAGTCAGGGTTGTGAGTAACTTGGAGGGAAAGTTGTAAATCATGAAGCTCCAGGCAATGCAGGTCTTTTTCTTTTATTCTGGAAATCATTAAAATTTATTTTGTTCACTATCTTGTTCCTCTCTTTTGTAATTGTTTTGATTTGTTTTTACATCAAGTATACTGGAGTGTTTATCCTGGACCAGCAGTACAATAAATCTGAATTTGTGGGCTGGTTCGTTAATGTTCATCTGACGGCCAAACCTAGACCCAGTCCGATGCAACAGTTGTTTTAATGTCCTTGGCAGCGAACGGGCTGTCTACATTCCATGAATTTTTTTAAAAAGTTAGGTTTTGGATAGAATGTACAATAAAATAGGATTTTAAAGATTAGTGATCAAGAGATAAAGAAGTGAGTAAATGCAAAGGATTAGTGAATCCTTGAGTGTGAGTGGAGCAGGATTTTCACTGTGCACCACTGAAGGGGCAATGAATCGTAGGCTTTGCCAAAGTACAAGCCTGTAAAATTCATGCAGAACAAGCTTGTATACGATTAGGAAAAATCACAGGATCATCATCATCTTGTTACTGCATTACTAAAATTTGGAATGTGAAATCCACCAATGTAAAATTCCTGAGAAAACATTTGTTCTTAGAACAGAACATATTGAAAATTACTTGAAGAATATTGGATGCCTTTAAACACATGTTGGTGTGTCTTATTGGAGATTGTATCTTGTCCAAATTCTGCTTGAGTAGTTTAAATGCAATTTCTGTGGTTGTTGGTAGGAAACTGTTGCAGTGATTTAACTGTGGTTAACAAGGACCAAAAAATGTCTTATTTCAGCTTGTGACAGAAGGACATTTCTTACTGCTAGTACAAAATGATGGCCCAAGAATTGTACTGCTGTTACTTTGTTTGTTTGGAACTGGCTTAAATAAGATTTTCTTTGATCAACCCAAATTAACCCTTAACTGAGGAACTGAACACGGGCTCTGGGCTGATATACTGTGAAATGCTTAAAAAAAAGAGAGGGTTGTTGGCTGAGGTGGTGTTCAATGAATTTAGAATTTTTCTCCACGTTCCACTACTTGAGATGAATGTCTTGTATATAAAACAAAAATCCTGTGTGTTATTTGAAAAGCAGCAAAAAGGTTGATGGTGCACTGGCCATTCAAAATTGTCTGAAATGATTCTAATAGAAGTATGCCACTTGATGTTTATCATGTGGTGTAAGCATGAAATTGGTGCTACATGATGGTAATTGCACTTTAAGTGCATACATTATGACATATTGTTTGACACATGATAATGAGCTTTTAGAAATTAAATTTTACCCAAATGTACAGAACTTGAAGGAAGCCAGTGATATATTAATTGTTTTTATAACTCTTGCTTTCTGCAAGGAAACTTTTTGAGTTGCTCAACTGTTGCTGTGAGTGATTTGAATGTAGTAATAATAATTAATTACAATATCCTTTAGTGTGGATCACTTTTTCAAGTTTTCAACTAGTTAATGACCATTGGTTTGGCCTAGATTAATTGCAGTTTATAATTTTTTTAGTGCTTTATTACATCATTAGCTTGCTCTACTTTTATAAAGTAAACCTTCAACTGGAAGGTTTGGGATTCTTGGAAAGCAGTAAACAGATCTGAGATTTAATTGCATAGTTTATGATGACCTTACTGATACTTATGCAGAACATTGCATTTTTCAATGTGTCTCCCCAAATCATTTGTGCCTTGTGAATGGCAGAGTCAGGAGTGTTATGAATTATTCCCCACTTGACTGGTTGAATGTGGTTTCAACATCATCCAAGACAAAGGAACTCACTTGATTAGCACCCCACCTTTTTAAACATTTACTCCCTCCTCCACTGACGCACTGTAGTGGTAGTGGTATCTCATCTACAAAACACATGGCATCACCTCATCAAGGCTCCTTTGACAGCACCTTCCAAACCTGTGACCTCTGCCATCTCAAAGGACAAGGTCAGCAAAAGGATGGGAACACCATCACTTGCATGTTTCCTTTCAAGTCATATACATCCTGACCACGTCACCATTCCATCACTGTTCCTGTACTTGAATCCTGTTTCCTCTGCCCATTAACTGCAACAGTTCAAGATGATGGCCCACTACAGCCTCCAGCGCTATTGCTGACTGGCAATAAATGCTGGTGTAGCCAGTTACATCCACATCCCATGAGTGTTTTTATTTTAAATACCTGGAAAATTCCGATTACCTACATGAAGTACAAAAGGAAGGCAATTTGCTCCTTTTCCCACTCCCCAGCCTCTGAGGATAGCTCCTTCTGTATATCAACATCCTGTGTTTTTTTTTCCCTAGAAGCTGGCTTTACAAACTCTCAAACTGGAAATTCATGTGCACTTCTGTGCTATGGACTTGGGGCCAATGGAAGTTGAGAACTTGAATTGTTTAATTGAGAACTGTACAATAGCACGAGAATTTCTGTTTTATTCTGGATGTATTGTAATTTTTAATTCATTTCAGGATGTGGGTAATACCAATATTTATTGCCTGATCCTATTCCATTGTTTGCTTGGTGATTTTGCTGCTCCTCAGATGCTACCTGAACTGCTGTGCTCTTCCAGCACCACAAATCCAAAATCTGGTTTCCAGCATCTGCAGTCATTGTTTTTGCCTAATTTTAGTGGGCTGTTGAGAATCAACTGGATTCACATTTGGGCTAGTTTAAAGATGGTATTTAGTGAACCAAGTGGGTTTATATAAAATTCGGTAGTTCCATGTTAACACTCAATAATTCAAGCTTGTAATTCTTGATTTATTCCATTAACTGAATTTAAATTCCCAAATTGCTGTGATACACATATCTGAATTATTAGTCTAGGCCTTTTGGATTATTAGGCTAGCAAAATAATGACTAATGTACTGTGCTTCTACTTTACCTGTACTTGAACACTGCCTTTAGGAGGTGCATTGTTGTTCCACTGCCAATATTGCACTCCAGTATAAAACTAGCAACCTCAAGAAATCTACCAGTAATTTGGATTTGCAAGTTTTCAAATTCTTTTGTGCTGTTGCCAGCTTCCACTTTGCTCAATAGGGAAAACTATTTTGGGAGCAGAGGTGTTAATTAATATTGTCCTGTTCCACTAAAAGGTGTATATAATTGCAAGAGTGTTTAATAAGCAACAGTGGGGGAATTTCTTTCCTCCAACAAGCGAGTCAGTAACTGAATGTCTTGGGTTTCCAGTATTGGTCAAAAGAGCTATGAGGGGAAATTAGAACTTCTGCCACATTGGATTGTTAAAGTATGCAATTGGCAGCCTGAATGGATTATGGGTTCAAATTCTATAGGAACTTCTCAAAGTTAATTGGATGTATACTTGAGGGCTAATTTGCAGGATTTACTTTGGGATACAATGGTGATTGGGGAATCGAAATTTATCAGTGTGTCAGCACAGTCATAATTGGAAGCATTTTTCTCACACAAATAAGGACAGAATGTGAAATCCTGATGCAATCATTTTGCTATAGTTCCCAAGCTCACTTTTTAGTTTTTTTCCACAATCACGTAGCAAAAAAAACTCAAGACCCTGCTACCGTGACTGTTATTGGAATAGGCAATTAGGGTGATTTTAGCACAGAAGTTTAAAATTTGAGGGAATTAGACAGACTATTGAGAGAAACCAGTGAGAGAAACAGTATCAGAAAAATTAGGCTGTGGAATGCACACTTGAAGTTAATTGAAATGGGGACGTGTAAACGTTGGGGGATAGGCTGGTTATGTTTTCTTTTGTTCATTGGGTGGGTGTTTTCTAACGAGCATAACTAGCACTTGCTGCTGTCCCAAATTGCCCTTTTAACTTTAATTTTAAAGCTTCCTAGTGGGGGCAGATGAGAGTCCAAGCACATTTTTAGGGCTTTAGAGTCACAGCTAAAGATGGCAGCTAGTTATCAATTCCAGATTTTATTCATTTGAATTTAAACTGCTGTGGTGATTTGAATCCACACCCTTGGGACATTAGCTTGGATTACTTGTCTTGTGATGTAACCATCACGTACCACCATCTCTCCCCATGAGGTGTTGGGATAGGCAAGTTAAAAATTGCAGTTGAAGAAAAGTGGAATTGAAGTAATAGAAGGAAAGGATGGTGGATAAGTGGAATTGATTGCAAGCTAAAGACCAACATAGACAATAAATCCTTTTCTCGGTTACAATTTTTCTGTCTCAGTTTTTCATTTTTTTCCATCCTGTCTTGAACAAACTATTATTCAACATCTATTAGAGTCGTTGTGTCATCAGCATAAAAAGAGGTCATTCGGCTGAGTATTTCTATGATCAACAAACATCGAATTTGTTAATCCCATTTTTATTCTCTCGCAGAAGACCTGTTTGCTGATGCCGTTTTGTTCTTCATGGTTTCAGTTGATGCGCACACTGAAACAATTTTTAAAAATAACTAACTGTTCAGGTTTCTTACTTCTGTTTTAATTTCCAGTCATTTGCATTGTATTAACAAATGTTAGTTGCAATTTGCTGCAAATTGTATCTGATTGTTTGCTCCCTTTCCCTTCATTTTACGCTGATGGAGTTCAATGCTATCATTATAAAGTTGGCATTCCTCCAGAACACTTGCAGAAATTTCCATAGTTCCTTCTGGGTAAAAAAAAATTGTTATGTACAGTGTTACTGAAGGTTGGAGCACTGAAATGATCACTCTTCTGTCAAACTGATAAATCCACTGTCACTTGAAAGCTTTTTTGGGAAAAAAAAGAGATCTCATTTTAGTGCTGTGAAATTGATAGTTTTAGGTACTGTATCCATGTATAACGAAGGATACATGAGCAATGTATTGCGGACAATTGTTTAATGAAATTAAACTGTATAAATCCTTTTGTAGCAGGAGTATACATCTGTTGACTGGCCTATTTAAAAACATATTTTTTGACCATCATTAATCAACCAATATATTACAAATGACAGCAGACTTTGCTGCTTTGCTCCAGATTGCAGAAAATTGGGAGATCTGGAGTGTCTGTCTTGAACGAAACTTACCTGGTTGTTTCTGCATTAGCTGTGGTTAAACTTGTAACTTCAGTTTGTTTGCTGTTGTGCCTTGGGTTCAAATCCAGAAAAAAGATTCCTCTCTAAGTTCTCTTAAATAGAAATGCACATTTCCAACCCTGAAGTTGCTTACACTCATTGATGGATTGTTGATTTTCATAAATATCTTGGCCAAGTGATGTACTAGGGTACGTATTTACCATCAGGCCATGGGATATCACAGCAGAACTCCGTTTAATCATCATCTTGTACATGTGCAAATTGACTTCTCTTATTACAGAGTAGCTGTTCTGAACAGGAATCACTTTTTTAAAAAAACTTTCCTCTCTCTCTTCTCTCTGCTTGTGCACAGCTCTGGCTAAGAAAATATTGAGCAATATTTTTGCTGATCCAGCTGGATTTGCTGCAGAATATATCAAGCAGTAAATGCCCCTTTTGACCGTGTGGCTGTGTTCTCCGGTAAGTTCGAGTTCTTATCATGGGATAAGTAAATGTTTCTATGTCCTTGTTTTAAAACCAATTAATGTTAATTTTTGAAACTGAAATATATAATTATTTAATCTGGATTAGTGTGCCTGCTTATATACTGAGGCCAATCTATGTGTTTTTCTCTTAATGAATGCTAATTTGATCACCATGGCACAAATTGTTATATCGCATGGAAGGCTATCAACGCAATTTGTATTTGGTTCCTTTGGGTTTGGTGTGTCATGGGTGGAAACATTGGAGATAAGAATTAATAATTCACGTCAAAGGAAATTAATATGCAAGTCATGTACACATATTGTGCTGTTTGCCTAAATTCAAGGAGTTACCTAAACTGCATTAATGTAGAGTTTTTTGCAATCATTGGACGTCTCTAAGCACTTCATACCTAGGTAAGTATGTTTGAAATATACTCATGCTTGTATTGTGGGAAATGTATACCCAATGTCTGGACAGCATACATCAAAGGAGAGTAGTGTGATAATGACCAATAATCTGTTTTTTGTGATGTAGATTGAGAGATGAATATTGGTTAGGATACAGTGGATAACTCTTGTGCTCTTTTTCAAAAGAAATGCCATGGGATCGCTTATAGCGATCAAAATAGGAAGACTGGGCCTGGGCCTTATTGGCTTAAAGGCAAAAATGCTACCAATTGAGTCACAGCTGACACTACAAAATATGTACTACAGTCAATTCTTTGCCAGTCTTAATAGCAGTTCACAGTTCAGTTCTACAGCTCATCTCATTTGGTGGCTGAGTTATGGTGATCTTACACATTTTAATGGGTGGAATTTAAGGCCTTTAATAGACATTGGGACTGAACAGTAGAATAATTGTAATGAAATCATATCTTCTGGTTGGAATCTAGACATCTGCTTAAGGCTGAGGCAATGCTCTCTCAATGAGGCTGCTATTTTTTATGTTATAGCCCACAAATCTTATCCACATTAATTTTTATGTAAAATCTTTGCAGGCATGTGAAGCTATCATCATATCAGTTTGGGCTGACCTAAAACCCAGGTTCTGTTGTTTGTGGCAGTGTATGTGCAAGTGTTGTTAGGACCTGACACATCGAAATGAATTTGGGATCATTTTGCACTGTCAATACTGATTATTAATTGATTCACATACAAGAGTTATAGTACTTGGACTGTCACCTATTAGAAATATTAACCTGACATCCACTGAAATTTAATAGTCTCACCCACTGAATCAAGCCTTTCCCTCTTAAGAAATATGGAGCACTTAGAGGCAGGGAAGGATTATTGAGCTTAATTTCATCCTTGACTAAAACCGTCCAAATGTGACATTTGCTCTGAGCAAATAAAACTGTGCCTGTTTAATACTGCATGCTAAATTTGGAGCCTCTTTTGCTTCATGAATGATTGTGATTTTTCTCTTCTGAATCAGCAGGATTTACAGTACATTTTTTTAAAAAAAAAAGTGCTGCTATAAATATTGAAGGAAATTGTTGAACCATTTTGTGTTGAATAGCTGAATGCCTGAACGTGAAAAGTTTTTTTCTCTCTTGCATCACTGAATTTCCTACTGTAAACTCTGGTTAAATCTCATTGTTGCGTTGGTGTAGGTGTAAATATTTTCTACTTAGAAATTTGTTATCTGGTATCTAGAGAAGCTTTTTTTTATTCTTTTTTCTCCCACCTTGCCCTCGCCACCAAAACCATCAGAGTTGTTTTGCAACAGAACTGTCAAATCATCGCAATCTAAATCATTTTATCAGCAGGGACTTAACACAATTGAACTATTACAGTGTATGTGTGAAAAAGAATTTTTTTTTGGTGTAGAACGTGTTTTGTAACCCATTAACAACACACCAAATAGATGACTGAATGTGTGTTGTTTCCACTGTTTGAGTCTGATTAGCTGAATGTTATATCCAGAGTGCTACAATAGTTATCACAAGGTTCTTTACACCTGGACTCCTTCTGATTCTGCTGTGATCTAGTTCCTGTTGTTTTAGGGATCCACCTAGATGAACTAGGGTAGTCTTGTTTAACTTCACGTGGGCATGAATGACACATGCTGTCTCGTTGACGCTACTGCTCAAAGAAAACCAGGTTGTTGTGGTAAAACTCCCCACCTGTGTCAATCATTCCACTGCCAAAAAAAACTCATGTTGCTTGCCTCAATGAGTACTGCCCAGTGGCTCTGGCCTCTATAATTATGAAGTGCTTCCAGAGGTTAGTCGCATCAACTGCTGTTCACAAGACTGCAAGAACCTAGTGAGTCATGAGCACAGCCCAGTGCATCAAGTAAACCAGCCTTCCATCCATTGATTCCACCTTTACTTCACATTGCCTCTGGAAAGTAGCCACATAATCAAAAATTTCTCCCAACCAGGCTATATTTTCCATCCTCTTCCATCACGCAGAAGATATAATAGTTTGAATATGCGTACAAACAAATTCAAGAATAGCTTCTTAGCTGTTATTAGGCTTTTGAATGGCCCTCTCAAATGTTAATATTGATCTCTCTGTACCTTCTCTACATTTGTAACACTATATTCTGCACTCTGTTCTGTTACCTGTGCAGTTTGTATGGTCCTTGGAAGCAATACTTTTCACATTCTCAATACATGTAACAACAATAAATCCAATCTGTAAAAATGAGGTGAGAAAAAACAGTATTGTGCCCTGACCAGGCTGGGGTGTGTTGGTGAGAATAAACTTCATTGAAAAATATCACTCCACTGATAGGATGAAGATTGAATTGATTTTTAATCCTATAATTTTCCATGCCAGATTTGTGTGTGGTAGTGCCAATTCAATGTGAAACCAGCTGAATTGCATTCTCCTTTGCCTGTGCAGCTTTTAGAGGTGCCTGAAGAGGTTTTTCTATTAATGGAGAATAGAATCTCGAAATGGGAGAGAACCATTGGTGCATTTTGCAGTGTGTTGCACAACCAGCAGTATGTAGGAAATTTTGGATATTTCTGCTGTCTTGACAATTCTGCAGGCAGCAGCTGGTTTGACAAGTTTGAGCCCTAGCTGGAGACACTGCAATGCATCCACAAAGCCGAAATCTAGATGAATAGCATGTCTTTAGATGTGGTCACCTGTCGGATTAAGAAATCTGTGACCAACAGTCAGAACACAGGCGGATAGTCAGGAAAGCCCAAGTATGCATCTCAAAATTTTTGTGTTGGAAAATGATAGGAATGACTGTCTGCACTCCACAAAGGAGCAATGGCCAGCTGCACAAGGCAAGAGGAGAAAACCAGGAAAAGCAATAGTGGCGGGCAATTTGATAGTGGGGAGTACAGACAGGGATATACAGACAAGGAATGTACAGAATGAACTACAGCGGGGCACTGAGAGGGAAGGCACAGTCAGAGGTCATGGTTCACATTGGTCTCAATAACATGGGATGAGATTCTACAGCAAGAATTTAAGGAACTGGGTAGAAGCAGGAGCTTGAGTGTTGTAATCTCTGGATTACTTCCATTGCTGCATACTAACTACTCCAGTGAAAAAAGTCACAGCCTCTCTCTACAACTCAAACTGTCCTGTCCCAGCAGCATTCTGGTAAATCTTTTCTAAACCATCTCCAATTTAATATTCTCAAATGGGAAAGCACTTTTCTCCTCAGTCAAGAGATTAATAACTGGGCATAGATTTAAGGTAAGGAGCATGAGGTTTAAATGAGTTTTTAAGGTGGTGTGTATCTGAGACTCTCTGCTTGAAAGGGTGTTGATCTGAGAATTCTCACCCCAAATATTTATGTAGTACTTAGCCTAAGACATGAAATGCCAAACCAAAGAAGGTTCTAGGCCAAGTGTTGAATAATAACTAAAGTAGATAGATACTCATGACTGCAAATACGAATCTGTTTCCAATCTGTAAAACCTTAACTGTATGCTATTTGCCTTTGTAAAGCTGTATCCTAGCTTCATAGTGTACATATGCAACCAGGTTACTTTTGCTGTGCTCTTTGGTTGTCGGAATACTTTTTTTCAAACTCCTAGTGCATATATGGGCTGCATTAATATGTTCCTCTCTGTTTCTGGCTAGTGTTTGGTGTAGTGAAGTGATGCTGTGCAATGGAGTTCATTTACACAGCATAGGTAAATGTAACTGAGTTCAGCAGTTTGCTTACATTGAAAAATCTCCCCAAATGAAGTGTTACAGTATATTTTGCATGTTGAGCTATTTGTATTCTGAGCGATGAATGGTGAGAATTTTTAAATTGTCTTCACCTGGTACCTGAGCTGCCTGACTTTGAACAATTAATTTACAACTTAATTGCACCATGCTTGTATTTTTGAGTTGGCCTCTAAAACCAGGATTCATCGATGTGTTTTGTTCAGGGATTGAGTTTCAAGGTAAGGGTGCAGGCAGAGAGCAAATGATTAATGATGCTGGTAGAAAATATGCTGCCCTCAGTGAAGCATCAATATTACTTAACTAAAGAATTAAAAAGCAAAGATACACTGGGAGGTTTATACTTTTTGGCATACACATTTTCTTTTCTGAGAAATTAGTTCTGAGAGTCCAGCTTCTCTGACTCAGAAGGCTGTATTGTGCACATATCTAGGTCTTGTACAGTCGGATGAAAAATATTTGGGGAGGTTTCTGCTTTGCGTGTAATTGACCATCTAGTTACACATTGTAATATAAAAATGAGCTTGCTTTTGTTGTTTGACTTAAGTCTGTGATTGAGCTAAAAGACACGTGCATCACAGGAAGTGATGCATTGTAACATGACCTTGCTATTTCTTGCAGCCTCATGGCAAGATAAAGCCACAGTAAGATGATGCTTAAAAATATTCCCCTTGCCTCACACTTCAAGTATTTGTTAGCAGCACAAGGAGACCCAAGAATACTGTGCTCATTTGCATTTTGTTGAATGCACCAGTTCGTGGTTTACATTATGTAAATTTTAAAATGGTTTATTTAAACAAAAACCTCAATTGCTTTGGAAAACCTGGAAGCAAGTGCGTCATGTGGTGACAAAAAGTTGATCTTTGACTTGGCCAGTTTTTATTGGTAACTTCTAGTATTATGACATCTTTTTGTAGAAATTCACAGCCACTTTAATTGTGCTGAGCATGATCTGTACTTAAGATTCCAGTATAAGTTGTGGTTTTACAAAGTCATACAGCATGGTAACAGATCCTATGGTTCAACACGTCTGCAGCATTAAGCCATCCCAATCTGACCTATACCCATTTGCCAGCATTTGGCCTGTATCCCTTCAGGCACTTTCTAATCATATACCCATCCAGATGCCTTATAAATGTTGTAATTGCACCCACCTCCATCATTTCTTCTAGAAATTCATTCCATACATGCACCACCCTCTGCGTGACAGAGTTATCTGTACGGTCATTTTTTAAAAAAAATCTATCCCCTCTGTGTAGTTTTGGACTTCCCCACTCTAGGAAAAACCTTGGTTATTCATCCTATCCATGCCCCTCATGATTTTAGAAACCTCTAAGGTCACTTCTTTGTCTCTGCTCAGGTATTCAGTCTCTCCAAAAACTCATCCTCCAGCCCCGGCAATGTCCTTGTAAATCTTTTCCACACCCTCTAAGTTTAACAACATCCTTCCCTCTAGAAGGATGTACAGAATTCTAAAAGTGGCCTCACCAATGTCCTGTACAGCCTCAACATGTCATCCCAACTACTATACTGTGTTGAGCTGGATTTCTGACATATTGTGCCAAAAAAACCAATAGAAAATCCAGACATATTATCTGTAACAAAACCAAATAATGACTAGAAGTCATAATTTTTCAATTAGTTTATTTATTTTAAGATTCTCAGTGGGTGGTGGTGCACATCAAACTTGGTGTCAGTCTCAGTGGTCATTTTATTGTCATTATGCTTCACTGGGGTACACGGCTGGAAATCAAGCCCTACTATTCCTGAAGTTGTCATAAAAGATGTCATAAAAGTCTGTAAAATGCTCCAAACATCTGCCTTTTAGACCCAGGTTGACAAAAGTACAAACCGTGTTTTATTCTTAAGATTTTATCCCAAATATGTAGTATAGTTACGGATGAACCACATAGATCGATGACTGACTAGTGAAAAGTCTAACCCCTTTTATAAACATCACCCTACGCATGCATTTAGACAAGCTAACATGGGTATGATGGGAAGGCAATTCAATGGGCCCTGCTCACAGATTGCTTTTTTGGTTTAGCAAAGCATGCTGCTGTTTGATTCTCCTTCTCCAGATCTTTCCACTTGCTTTGGCCTACTTTAAGCTTGCATCATCTGCTGAGGGAAAACAAAACTATCTTCAAACTTGAGATGCTTTTACACTGCAGAGGCAAAAAAACCCACTTCTTTCTAGAGGTCTGCCACACATTCACATAGCCAAGCTGCTCAGCTACCTGGGAGCCAGTCAGAGTTTTTGGTAGGCAGGAGTCCTTTGCCATTAATAACTGGTCACTAGTCTACAGACCAATCAGTTACTTGTAGCCAGCTGAATTCATATTTGATTCTGTGTCCAGCTTTTCTTCCACTACTACTTGAGCAAATAGCTGTGTAAACAAAATGTGCAATGAGTGTTTCGTTACTTTTTTTAAAAAAAATGTACTGTGACCCTTCAATGATCTTTTGGATTTTAAACCAGTCCTTTATCCATTTCAGTCTGCAATCAAAAATACAGAAAACTAAAAAGTTATAATGTTTACATCTAGGAATGGCCAAGCCTAGTGGTATTGCCATTGGATTATTAATCCAGAAATTCGGGTAGTGACTGGAGGACTTGGATTTGAATCGTGACACACAATGGAGTTTGAATTCATTTAAGTATCTGGAATTAAGAGTCTAATGATGACTGAAACCACTGACAATTTTCAGAAAACCTATCCTTTAGCACAGAAAATCTGCCATCCTTACCTGGTCTGGATTATATGTGACTCCGGACCCACCCATTGTGATTGACTGCGTACTGGTCTTTGAAATGGCCTAGCAACCCATTCAATTGTAACAATCGCTATAAAGTGTTGAGAAAGAATATCACCTGGTATCGATTTAGGCACCAGACACTGCATTGACATAAAGAAAACAACCTTTTCAAATCTTCAAAGTTTTCCTCAACATCTGGGGCTGGTGTCAAAATTGGAAGATCTGCCTCACAGACTAGTCAAGCAAAGCCTGGCATCATTATCTTACAGAAAGTGTCCATACAGATGCTGCCATCACTATCCCTGGTTGTGTACACTTCCACCAACAGGATAGGCCCAGCAGAGGTGGCAGCACAGTGATATACAGTCAGAAGGGTGTTTTAGTCATTGACTCTGACTCTGGATGCCATGAAGTCTCATGGCATTAGGTCAAACATGAATAAAGTTTTGAGCTTCGTATTGTGCACCGTCCTCCCTTGGCTAATGAATGAATGGTCAATGTTGAAGAGTGCTGGGTGGAAGCACTGAAGATAGCAAGAGCACAGAATGTACTCTGAATGGCTTAATCTAGGATAGAAGTTCGGCACAACATCGTGGGCCGAAGGGCCTGTTCTGTGCTGTATTGTTCTATGTTCTATGTTCTATTTCAGTAATTGACCACCGAGAGGCTCAGCAACAGCACTACTGGTTGAGCTGGTCATGTCCCTAAAAGGCATTGCTGCCACACCGGTCTGTAGCAGGTGGTGAGGGGAAAACATACTTGACATTGTGTATTCACCCATCTTCCTGCGGCAGATGTATCTGTCCATGGATGAGTGACCACTGCCCAGTCTTTGTGGTGACAAAGTCTTATCATCACATTGATAACACTTGCACTGTGAAATGGCACATTCATTGTACTAAATGGGGGAGACTTCAGACAGATCTAATAACTTGAGACTGACCTTTCATGAGATGCTTTAAGCTATCGGCAGAAGCTGAATTATGTTCCGACTCCATCTGTAGCCTTGTGGCTGGCATTCCCCCAGTCTACTGTTACCATCAGGGTGTCTTCCTTGGTTCAATGAAGAGTGAAGGATGGCGCACCTAAAAATAGTGTCATAAAGCTGCAAAACAGCAATCAATGATCAGATTTAAGTTTGGCAGTGCTGCCACATTCAGTCTTGAATGGTGGTGGCCATTTAAGCAACTTCAGTAAAGAGGCGCAAGACTTATCTCTATTCTCTATGATCGAGCATAGCGCATCAGTGCAAAAGATAAGCCTGAAGCATATGCTACAATCTTCAAACAGAAGTGACAGATCCATCTGTCTCCTCCACAGGTCCCCAGTATCTCAGATGCTGGTCTTCAACCAATTCAGTTCACCGCATGTGATATTAAGAATGGTTGCACTGGATGCTGAAAAGACTATAGCCCCTAACAATATTCTGGCAATAGTACTGAAGACTGGTGCTCCAGAACTTGCACCCATAGCCAGGCTGTTCCAGCACAGCTACAAAATAGGCATCTTGTCTATTTTTGCCTTCTGCACGCAGCAAGACAAATTCAATCTGCTGAATTACCACCCCATCAGTCTGCTCTTGCTAATCAAGTAAAAACAATGACTGCAGATGCTGGAAACCAGAGTCTAGATTAGAGTGGTGCTGGAAAAGCACAGCAGTTCAGGCAGCATCTGAGGAGCAGTAAAATCGACGTTTCGGGCAAAAGCCCTTCATCAGGAATACAGGCAGAGAGCCTGAAAGGTGGAGAGATAAGTGAGAGGAGTGTGGGGGTGGGGAGAAAGTAGTATAGAGTACAATAAGTGAGTGGGGGAGGGGTGAAGGTGATAGGTGGGAAAAAAAGATAGGCAGGTAGGACAAGTCATGGGGACAGTGCTGAGCTGGAAGTTTGGAACTGGAGTGAGGTGGGGGAAGGGGAAATGAGGAAACTGTTGAAGTCCACATTGATGCCCTGGGGTCAAAGTGTTCCGAGGCGGAAGATGAGGCGTTCTTCCTCCAAGCGTCTGGTGGTGAGGGAGCGGCAGTGAAGGCGGCCCAAGATCTCCATGTCCTCGGCAGAGTGGGAGGGGGAGGGGGAGTTGAAATGTTGTAAAAAATGTCAGTGTCAAGTCGGTCATCATTGATGGAGATGGAGAGGTCCAGGAAGGGGAGGGAGGTGTCAGAGATGGTCCAGGTAAATTTAAGGTCAGGGTGGAATGTGTTGGTGAAGTTGATGAATTGCTCAACCTCGCGGAGCACGAGGTGGCGCCAATGCAGTCATCAATGTAGCGGAGGAAGAGGTGGGAAGTGGTGCCAGTGTAATTACGGAAGATGGACTGTTCTACGTAGCCAACAAAGAGACCGGCATAGCTGGGGCCCGTATGGGTGCCCATGGTCTGGGCACTTTGGTCTGGAGGAAGTGGGAGGATTTGAAGGAGAAATTGTTAAGGGTGAGGACCAGTTCGGCCAGATGAATGAGTGTGTCGGTGGAAGGGTACTGTTGGGGACGTTGGGAGAGGAAGAAACGGAGGGCTTGGAGGCCCTGGTCATGGCGGATGAAGGTGTAGAGGGATTGGATATCCATGGTGAAGATGAGGCATTAGGGGCCAGTGAAACGGAAGTCTTGAAGGAGGTGGAGGGCGTGGGTGGTGTCTCGAACGTATGTGGTGAGTTCCTGGACTAGGGGGGATAGGACAGTGTCGAGGTAGGTAGAGATGAGTTCAGTGGGGCAGGAGCATGCTGAGGCAATGGGTCGGCCAGGGTGGTCAGGCTTATGGATCATGGGAAGGAGGTAGAACCGGGCAGTGTGGGGTTCCTGGACTATGAGGTTGGAAGCTGTGGGTGGGGGATCTTTTGAGGTGATGAGGTTCTTTATGGTCTAGGAGATGATGGTTTGGTGATGGGGGTGGGGTCATGGTCAAGGGGGCGGTAGGAAGAGGTCTGGGAGATGATGGTTTGGTGATGGGGGGTGTTTCCGCTACCCCCAAACGGACCCCACCACCAGGGATATATTTCCCTCCCCACCTCTTTCCGCTTTCCACAAAAACCGTTCCCTCCGTGACTACCTGGTCAGGTCCACGCCCCCCCCCCCCCCACAACACACTCTTCCATCCTTCCCCTGCCACCATAGGAATTGCAAAACCTGCGCCCACGCTTTCTGCCTCACCTCCAACCAAGGCCCTTAAGGAGCCTTCCACATCCATCAAAGGTTTACCTGCACATCCACCAATACCTTTTATTGTATCCATTGCTCCCGATGCAGTCTCCTCTACATTGGGGAGACTGGACACCACCTAGCGGAGCGCTTTAGGGAACATCTCTGGGACACCCACACCAATCAACCACACCGCCCAGTGGCCCAACATTTCAACTCCCCCTTCCACTCTGCTGAGGAGTTGGAGGTCCTGGGCCTGGAGGAAGAACGCCTCATCTTCCGTCTTGGAACACTTCAACCCCAGGGCATCAATGTGGACTTCAATAGTTTCCTCATTTTCCCCTTCCCCCACCTTACCCCAGTTCCAAACTTCCAGCTCAGTAACTGTCCCCATGACTTGACCTACCTGCCTATCATCTTTTCCGCCTATCATCTTTTCCGCCTATCACCTTCATCCCCTCCTCCACTCACCTATTGTACTCTATGCTGCTTTCTCCCCATCCCCACTCTCCTCTCACTTATCTCTCCACCCTTCAGGCTCTCTGCCTATATTCCTGATGAAGGGCTTTTATCCAAAACATCGGTTTTACTGCTCCTCGGATGCTGCCTGAACTGCTGTGCTTTTCCAGCACCACTCTAATCTAGTCTTTGCTCTTGTTAATCAGTAAAGTGATGGAAGGTGTCGACAATGCTATTAAGAAGCACCACCTCACTGCCCAATTTGGGTTCTGACAAGGCTAGTCAGCTTCAGACCTCATTACAGCCTGTGTTCAAACATGGACAAAAGAGCTGCATTCCAGAGGTGAGAGTGACTGCATTTGACAGAGTGTGGTATCAAGGAGCCCTAGCAAAACTTGAATCGTAGATTATCAGGGTAAAATGCTCTTTGCTCATGAAGATAGTCATGGTTGTTGAATGCCAGTCATCTCAGCTCCATGACATCTCTGTCGGAGTTCCTTGATAGTGTCATCAGTCCCAGCATCTTCAGCTGCTTCATCAGTGGCTTTCCTTACCTCAAGGTCAGAAGTGGGGTTGTTTGCCAATGATTGCATAGCGTTCAGCACCATTTGCAATTCCTCATATGAAAGCAGTCCATGTTCAAATGTATCGAGATCTGGACAATATTCAGGCATAGGCTAATAAGGGGCAAGTAACATTCATGCCACACAAATGTCAGGCTATGACATCTCCAATAAGAGACAGTGTAACCATTGCCCCTTCATATTCAATGGTGTTACCTTCACTGAATCCCTTAATATCAATATCCTGGGTCTGACAATTGACCAGAAACTCAGCTGGACTTGCCACAGAAACACAATAGCTACGAGCAGGTCAGAAGCTAAGAATATTGTGCTGAGTAACTCGCCCCCTGACTCTTCAAAACCTGTCCAATAGGCACAAGTCAGGAGTGTGATGGAGTACTCCCCACTGGCCTGGATGGGTGCAGCTTCAATAACACTCAAGAATGTTGATAGCATCCAGGACCAAAGAGCCCACTTGATTGACACTACATCCACAAGCATCCATCCCTACACCATGGACCCTCAGTCCCCACAGTATGTACTATCTACAAGATGCACTGCAGCAATTCACCAAAGGTACTCAGCATGTTCCAAATCCACAGCCACTTCCATCTCGAAGGACAAGGGCACCAGATAGATGGGAACGCCACCATCTTCAAGTTCTCCTCCAAGCCACTCACTGTCCTGACTTAGAAATGTATCACTGTTCCTTCACTGTTGCTGGGTCCAAATCCTGGAGTTCCATCCCTATCGGCATTGTGGGTCAAGCCACAGCAGAGATTCAAGAAGACAGTTCACCCACACCTTCGTAAGAGCAACCAGGGACAAACAATAAATATCAGTCAGCTAGCGACACCTACATCCCACATGAATTAAGAAAAGAAAAGCTGTTCATAATGACTGGTTGTGCACCTGTAGACCCTGTACCATGTGTTTTTTCATGGGTAAGCAAAAGAGGGTGAATGTGAAGGAGAATTTTATGCAGCAAGAGGCAATGACCTGAAACTCTTCCCATGAGGGTGAAGAAGGCAGGGTCAGTGATTTCAAGAGGAAATTGGGTACTTGAAGAACTTCCTATAAAATCGGTTGGGACATGATAAGGCCAAATGTGGCCTGTATAGTAGTACGGACCGACTTCAAATTACGATACAGTAATTTAAAAAATGTTCAGTCTGAAACCTCATTCTATCTCTCTTAGGAAATGAAATTTATTTGAGTCTCTATATAAAGTCTAGCTTTAGGATTTATTTTTGTCCAAATCTGTGTGATGCCAAAAACTGAGTTATATTGTTCGTGTGAGCATGTGATGTACCTAAATTACCATATGGTGTATATTCACACCCTTCAGTCAACTGATGGAATTGATTTTTGTATACATCTCCCTCAACACTCAGTTGTATCTAATCTGAACTTGTATTTTATTTATGCTAACAAATTTGTCAAAACTAAATTAAAGGTGCTGGAAGTAATTATCAGTTAAGACAACCTCTGTGGAAAAGAAACTAACTTGATGTTTCATGTTGATGCCCTTACATTAGAATTAATGGAAACTGATGATTAGTCCTGCTGAAAGGTCATCGATCTGAAGCAATAGTTCTGCTTTTCCCTCCAAACTATTGTCTTTCCTGTTGAGTATTTTGAGTACTACTTGTTTTTATTTCAGGTTTCTAGAATTCACTATTTTCATTTTTTTTATTTTCTGTGCATATGTATGTCTGTCCTGTAGCTGAGAGACGTAATGTAAGCATGCTAATCATCAATTTGTACCAAAGCATTGAATTTTGAAAGCTTTAATCATCAGTATTTATGGAAATTCCTTGATCAAGTGCCAAATGTTTTCACCCCCCAGACAGTGATCTGTTCCCTGCCAACAAGCACAAGCAATATCATTACACCAAACCTCTCATTCAGTATCCATTTATACCATATCTCTGGTTTGCTGTCAAATACCTCTAGGCATGCTGTGGTAAATCAACCCCAAAAAGTTACATCTGACTTCTGTGAAATCTGAGGATTACTCCCAGGTAGTGCACTGCTGACTAGGACAGCTAAATATTTTTTTGTCCAAATTATTGCTCAAAACCAAATTATTCATTAGCTTTAAAATAACTAGGGGATAAAATATGTAAATAAAGAAATATATGCAAAATAGAACAACAATTTCATTGAAATAATGGACCGATGTGGAATGCAGTCCCCAAAGCACTATAAAAATAATCCACACCTACAATTTAATAAAATTGGGATTCCGCTTTTGCAGTCCCTGTAAATGAATGTTATGCCAATGTTGATTAAATACTGCCTTTGTTAGACCAACAGCAAATCCTGTCTCTCATCGAACATACAGTAGTAATGTCTAAAATGCATTTCATTGCACATATTAAATATTATAGTGCTTTTTAAAGGAAATTGAGTTGACCAGCTAGTGTATTTAATTTGAAAACTTATATCAGTCTTTCCTGCTAGCATTTTTAAAAAGCTTGAATCAAATTCCCATTGTGCTTCTAGGGAAGATTTATTCCTACCAGACCAATGACATTTGTTTTTACCCTGAAACCCATGACTTTATGGCGGCAACTTAAAAAAAACCTCCTCAAGCTTGGCACTTTTGGGGGTGGGAGGATTATTACTTTATCTTTTGAAGGGCAATTTTGCAGAATGGATAAATTAACAGCAGATTTTAAGCAAATCTTGAATTGTGAAGCTATTTTCCTTTTTGGCTTATGCTTACCAAGGGTAAATGGTCAACGAATACTTATTCTGCCAAAAAAAACATTTTAGTTGAATTGTCTGTGGGAAAACTAAGCTTGTGCAGAGATGCAGCAAACTTTAAATGAGCATTGGCATATTTACAAATGTACTCTTGTGGTGCTTCAAACAGTTAGTCTTGTGACAGCTGAAAGTAAATTATTCAGCAATCGTTTCTGACTTGTTAATGATCCCATTAAACATGTTCAATGCTGTGGTGTGAAGGTTAAACTTCTCTGTAATTCTGTTAACATTTTTTCTACCTGCTTCCTGATGAGCATTTCTTTGGATCTTCAACTTGCATGGTCTGAGCTGATAAACCCTTGGGTTTTAATTTTTTTAAAATTTTGTTTACGAGTAGAATTGAGCATTGAGATGAATGTTGTGCTCTGAGCTGAAACATTAGTGCTTTTTTTCCTACTCTGACTCAGCATAAATTCTTTCAAGATTCAGGGATATCCTGACTGAAGGAAAGAGCTACCTGTATTTTATTGCGTCAAAATGCCTCCATTTTCTGAAGTGAGCTGTGACACTGGATCGCTGCATTTTCCCCATCCTGCAATTTTGTCCTGAACTGATTTGTTATCAACCAAATGCTTTTGAATAGCACCCAATAGGAAGTAAGTTTAAAATGTTTGTTCAGAATTATTAGAGAAATGAACATTTCATCTCTAGTTGGATTCAGTCCAAGCCCCAGCAGTGAAAGAACAGTAGATGTCAAACAATTCAATCTGTCATGCCTGTTATTGATATATCAAGAAATTGTCAACAGTCGTTTTGGTGGTTGGGAAAGCTCTTTATTTTTTAATGCCTTTTTGATAAAGTTCAGATTCCATATTTGCAAGGAATTCTTTAGTTTTGTACTTTCACAGTAAAAATCCTTTTCCAAAGTTGTGCCATATTGTGTATAAGAACCACTACAATAAAAGCTGTCTTTAGTATAGTGAAAGATTCTAAAACATTGATCGAAGAGCAGATGGCAAACAGTAACAGAATCTGAATGTTCCAACACAGTAACATTTATTTTTCTCCATGTTAACTAGTCTACTCCCACTTAGCTGGTCAATCCCTGAACTCTTTGATATTCCTTTTTCTCAACAGCAGCAATAACTTGTACTTTAGCACCTTATAAGTGATAAAATGCCCCATGGTGCTTCATGGAAGCCTAATAAATTAAAAATATGACATCAGCACCACCATAGGAAGATGTTATTTGGTGAAATATCTGACATTTTGGTCAAAGACGCAGGTTACATGCAATGCTTGAGGTAAAGAGATGTGAGGAGAGCACCTGAGAGCTTGGGCTTCAGGCATTGAACATCTGCCCACAAACCATGGAGCAATGAAAATAGGGGATGCTCGAGGCAGAGGAGCACAGATATCGCAATTTGTAAATTTAAGTCCGTTACAGGTATAAGCAGGTATGACACCATGGAAGCATTTGAAAATCTGGATGAAATAAAATAAAGAATCCATTGTAGATCAGTTGAGCGCTGGGGTGATAAAGGAATGAGATTTGCTGCAAGTTAAGACATGGACTCCAGAACTTTGTTTTCTTCAAACTTTAGGACATCCAATGTAGGACACTCGGAGTACATTGAAATAGTCAAAACTAGAGGAAATGAAGGCATGATTGTGGGTTTCAAGAGCTGATAATCTGAGGCAGGAGCCAGGTCAGATGATTATATGGAGATGGCCTTTTGTGATGGTGTGTATAGGTGGTGTCAGAAATAGTGGGAAAGTTTCTGAGGGTCTGGTTTAATTTCTGACCTGCCAGGAAGTGGGGGGCGATAACAGGTAGGGAATAGTTTTGGTTTTTGTCCAAACTCCGATGATTTCTATCTTCCCATCATTCAATTGGAATAACTTGAGCAACTAATTCTGTTTTGAAGGCTATTTCTGAACTCTGCTTTAATGTTTTATGGTCGAGGATTCTGCACTTCAACAATATCTGAGAATGTATTTTTCTAATGCATGTTATCTCATTGTAGGCATTCTATTGGACCCTCCCATAATAGTCTGAGCATCTCTACTGCCTGATTGCTGCTGTAAAATCAGCTTAACCCTTGGCGTTGCAATCATTTTTTTTCCCTTCATGGAATGTGGATGTTGTTGGCTGGGCCAATATTTATTATCTATCCCTAATTGTTGAGAGTCAGCCACGTTGCTGTGGGTTTGGATTCACATATTGGACAGACCAGGCAAGAATGCCATATTTCTTTCCATAAAGCATTTCAGTGAACTAGATGGGGTTTTTCTTGGCAATGTGTGATGGTTTCTTCATCCCAGATTTCTATTGAATTCAAATTCTACCGTCTGCCATGGCAGGGTTTGAACTGGCTCCCCAGAACATCACCTGGATCTATTGATTTGAACCAGGTCCCCAGGATGTCAACTGGGCTATCACCTCCCAAATGTGATTGGAATCAGATATTTGTGGCTTTGACATATGTCCTTGAGAGGTCTCCAAACGTTTAGAATATAAAATTAAGGAATACTTGCTGAAGTAAGGACTGAGGGATGGCTGATGGACTTTAGTTTAGGTAAATGTGAGCTGTTGCATTTTGGTAAGACAAGCTAGAGCAGGATTTGTACAGTTAATGGTAGAGCCCCGGGAAGTGTTGACAAACGGAGACTTAGGTGTGCAAGTGCACAGTTGCTTGAAAGTGGAGTCGCAGGTAGGAAGGGTGGTGAAGGAGGTATTTAGCATGCTTGCTTTCATTGGTCAGAACATAGGAGTATAGGAGTTGAAATGTCATGTTGTGGGTATACAGGACATTGGTGAAGCCACTTTTAGAATACCACATACAATTTTGTTCATCCTTTCATAGGAAGGATGATGCTAAACTTGAGAGGGTGCAGAAAAGATTTTCAAGGATGTTGCTGGGACTGGATAATTTTCTCATGTAGAGGGTGGTACCTATATGCAACAAGCTACTAGAGGAAGTGGTGGAGGTAGATCCAGTTGCAAGATTTCAAAGGCATATGGATGGGTATATGAATAGGAAAGGTTTGGAGCAATATGGGCCAAATGCTGGCACATGGGTTTTGACTAGATTGGGATGTTTGGTCATGGTGGACGAATTTGACCAACAGTTCTATTTCCTTGCTGTATGACTGATTGTATGACTCTACATATAAGAAATGAAGTTATGTTTCTTCACAGATAAATGCATGGAACAAAATAATTTTGGTGGATTTAATAAGTGCTATTTTTGTTATAATCCCAAAAATATTAATATGCTGTGCTTCTGTCAAAAGCCTCATGTATTTTACATCACTGACCTAGGTGTAGCTGATTGACCTTGTCTGTCTTTTCTTTTTAAACTCTCCAGTTCATTGGTTGACTAAAGACTTCTGGCAAGCCAGGGCAGGATTTGTATAGGCGTGAAATGTTCATTTAATTTCCAAGGCAGATTCTGGATTAGTGGTGCTGGAAGAACACAGCAGTTCAGACAGCATCCAAGGAGTAGCAAAATCAGCGTTTCGGGCAAAAGCCCTTCATCAGGAATAAAGGTAGTGAGCCTGAAGCGTGGAGAGATAAGCTAGAGGAGGGTGGACGCTTCAGGCTCACTGCCTTTATTCCTGATGAAGGGCTTTTGCCCGAAACGTCGATATTGCTGCTCCACGGATGCTGCCTGAACTGCTGTGCTCTTCCAGCACCACTAATCCAGAATCTGGTTTCTAGCATCTGCAGTCAGTTTTTACCTAATTACCAAGGCAGTCTAGCAAACTTTACTGACTATATTTCTTCTCAAAAACAAACGTACTTGCAATATATTTTTCATTTTCTGATTTTGTGAATGAACTCTTTTTTTAAACATCGAGTTTTAATGGTTACTCATGTTTCCAAGATCTCTGGGAAATGACAAAAAAAAATCCGAAAACCTGTCTTCCATTTTTATGCTTGTATAATTCTTAGATTGGAGCTGTGAGATTCTAGCTCATCCACTAAAGAGAATAATCTAATATTTATAAACTTATCAAATCTTTCATAATCTTGAAACCTCTGACCATTCATTTTTCTTTTCAAATTGGAGTGAAAAATATCTCTAACTTGTCAATTCACTTTCTTCACAATTGTTCATGACTATGACTCCTTAGCTGTGGTATTATCTTAATGAATCAGTACATCTTTTCTCATTGATTTTATTTTTAATCCTTTAGTGGCTTCCTACAGTGCTGGACCAATAGTAAGGCACAAAGAATGAGCATTGTTTTCATGCAGATCGGATGTGACGATAACTTGTAAGAGCAAAATTAGGCCATTCAACCATTTGAGTCTGCTTCATGATTTAGATGATAGCTGATATGTTTCTCATTCTCCTGCATTCTCTCTGGAATCCTTGCTATCCTTACCAATCAAGAACCTTTTTTCTCTGTCTTAAATACACTCCATACCTGCTCTCCACAGCCCTTTGTGGAAATGAGTTCCACAGATTCATCACCCTTTGGCTGAAGAAATTCTCATCTCAATTCTAAATGGTCACCCCTTCCCTTTTGAGGCTGTCTCCTCAGGTCCTCATCTCTCCTACTAGTAAAACACCTTCTCCAGGTCCACTCTCTCCAGACATCTAACTCTAGGTCGAGTGTGTGTTGCTGGAAAAGCACAGCAGGTCAAGCAGCATCCAAGGAGCAGGAGAATCGATGTTTCAGGCATAAGCCCTTCATCATGGAAGCAGTCCTCCTTTTCTACTAGACTACTAATTCTGAAAGTTTCGCTGAGATCCACCCTCTTCCCCCATTTTATCCTTTAAACTCCATTGACTACATTACCAGAGTTCTAAACTCTTAACAGATTCATCAGGCACAGCCTCCCCATGACACAGCTGTGCTTACTTGATCTTATTTTACCGTGGTTGACTGTATTGGCACCACCTTGTGTTCCCATAAGGATGTGGAACAGTGCATTAACTTGACTAACACCTTCCACCCTGACCTTAAGTTCACCTGGACCATCTCTGACATCTCCCTCCCCTTCCTGGACCATCTCTGTCTCCACCTCCGGCCACCGACTCAACACTGATATCTATTTCAAACCCACCACTTCTCACAGCTACCTGAACTACACCCCCCCACCATTTGGCACCGCACTCTTGACTTGCCCCACCTGTCCATCTTCCTTCCTACCTATCCGCTACACCCTCCGCACTGACCTATTGTAATCACTCCTGCCTGCATCCACTTATGAGCTTCTCAGCTACCTTCCACCTCTACCCCCACCCTATCCCTACCCCCTATGATATCTGTCAGCACCCCGCTTCTCCCCTTGCCTCCCCAGCCAGTCTCCCTCCCCTGCTTATGAAGGTCTGTCCTACTCCTCGGATGCTGCTTGATTGGCTGTGCTTTTCCAGTGCTACACTTCTCAACTGTGATTCTCCAGCATCTACACTCCTCACTTTCTCCGATTTTACCATGTACTTCCAAGTTATCATTATCAATGGTCCCTCCCAGGCAAGTATGACTCTCTTTTGCTCTCTGGGTGTGTCTGTAAGTTCATAAGATAAGGCTATACACATCAAAATGGCTACCGCAGGCTGTTACATTTGGGGCAAATGGTGATTCCAGGAAGGGATGGTTGGGGCATTGTTGTGGCAGAGTGTTCTTTTCACTGTTTTTGCTTGGCTTCCATTTTTTCCCAATGACAAGTCTTGAGGTGCTCAACCCATTTCTGGATGTTCCTACTCCACTTTTGATTTTGTTACGTGTATTTTACAGGGAAAAATACGGTGAAAAGCTTCCACTGTCGCCATCATTCCAGCACCATTTTGAATAGCTTGAGTAATTTAAAAAAAAAGCTTAAAGACTGTCCTTAACTCTACCACTACTGCATCACTATCACCAGTGCCAGACCCAATCAGCACTGAAGTCCCCATTCCTCAGGCGCCATCTTTCACTGCTGCACCTTCCTAGTTAACGTTGCCTCCACCAATTGTAGCAGCTGATGCCAGGCTCTGCTGTTCACCCCTCCACCAGCTGCCTCGCCACTATCTGTCAGGGTCCCACTCCAGGCTCACCAGCACTGCCACACTCCAGCGACCAATGAAGTCGCCTGCCTGTCTGTTGGCTGTGACTTCACAGTTCCATTTTCATCTACTTTGCCTTTACCCACATGTCTTCAGCAACTGTAGTGGTTTGCTTCTCCTCTGGTTGCCTTACCTTGCTTCTGATTGCCCTCCCTGAAGCCCAGTCTTCACTTGAACTTGCACTTCAACCTCTAGCAGCACTTCAATCGGAATACAGCACTTCTCAAGATAGCTGGTCTGCTATAGCTTGTCTCCCTTTTATTCACTCCTGGGGTGACCCGTGACTGAGACAACGCCTCCCAGAATCCTCCTCAGTCGCTTCTCAGCCACCATCTCTGTAGGATAGTCTTGGGCCAGTGATTCCCAGGTGTCTGCGGGAATGTTGCACCTTGCCAGCGAGGCCTTGCAGGTATCACTGCAGCACTTCCCTCTGTCCATCTGGGACTCTCCTGCCATTTCAAACTGGGAGTACAGCACCTGTTTGGGGAGTCTCGTCCCCAAGATTGACTTCCAAGTACTCTGCAATATCATCCTTAATATCTAAAATCTTTATCACTGACTGAGGTCAGGTTAACTGACCTATGGTTTCCTGTCTTTTGCCTCCCTCTCTTAAACAGAAGTGTTCTATTAACCATTGTCCAGTCCTCTGGGAGCCTCCCTTGAGTCTAGTGATTCCTGAAACATAACCACCAATGCCTCCACAATCCCATCGTTTTTCTCCTTCACATCTCCAGGGTGTAGCCCATGCGTTTCAGGTGATTTCATCCATCTTCAGACCTTCCAACTTCCCCAACACCACCACCTTCATGATGACCACTGCACTCGCCTCTGCCCCTGACACACGCGATATGCCGCTAGTGTCTTCCATTGTGAAAACTAATGCAGAGTACTTTATTCTATTCCTCCACCATCTTTGTCCCCCATTACTTCTCCAGCCTTCTTTTCCAGTGGTCTAATGTCCACTCATACCCCTCTTTCACGTTTTAGGTATCTTTTTTAAAAAAAAAAACTCTTGCAGTCATCTTTTACGCTTCGAGCTAGCCTACTCTCATTTCATCTTGCCAAGGATTGTTTTTAATTATCCTCTGGTTTTTAAAGGCTTCCCAGGCCTCTGGCTTCCACTAGTCTTGACTAATCATATGCTTTTTCTTCTCCTTTATGCTGTCCCTAACTTCCCTTATCAATTATGTTTGCCTCATCTTTCCCTTAGTATGTTTCTTTGGCATGAATTACTGCTAAAACTCCTGAATTATTCCCAGAATTCCTACCATTGCTAATCCACTGCCTTTCCTGCTAGGCTCCCCTTCCAATCAATTCTGGCCAGTCCTTCACTCATATAGAACATAGAACAATACAACGCGGAACAGGCCCTTTGGCCCTCTATGTTGCGCCGACCTGTGAACTATTCTCAGCTCATCCCCCTACACTATCCCATCATCCACGTGCTGCATCTGACATCTGTCTTAACTACAAATTGAGTGGTGATAGCTTGTACAAGCGGGCATAAATCTAACGTCATCATCCTAGGAAAAAGACTTTCACTGTCTACCCTATCTAATCCTCTGATCATCTTGTATGTCTCTATCAAATCCTCTGTTAGCCTTCTTTTCCAATGCAAACAGACACAGGTCTCTCAGCCTTTCCTCGTAAGACCTTCCCTCCAGACCAGGCAACATCCCAGTAAATCTCCCCTGCACATTTTTCTGGTCGCCATATTCCTTCCTGAAATATGGCGACCAGAACTGTACACAATATTCCAAGTGTGGCTGCACTAGTATTTTGTTTAGTTGCAGCATGATATTGCGGCTCCGGAACTCAATCTCTCTACCAGTGAAACCTAACACACTGTATGCCTGCTTAATAGCACTATCAACCTGGATGGCAACTTTCCGGGATCTATGTACATGGACTCTAAGATCCCTGTGCACATCTATACTACCAAGAATCTTTCCATTGACCTAGTACTCTGCCTTCCTGTTATTCTTCCCAAAGTGCATCACCTCACGTTTAGCCGCATTGAACTCCATTTGCCACCTCTTGGCCCAACTCTGCAGTTTATCCAAGTTCTCCCTGCAACCTGTAACATTCTTCTAAACTGTCTACTACTCCACCAACTTTAGTATCATCTGCAAATTTACTAATCCATCCACCTATGCCTGCACCTAAATCATTTATAAAAATGACAAACAGCAGTGGTTCCAAAACAGATCCTTGTGGCACAGCACTAGTGACCGCACTCCAGGCTGAATATTTTTCAGAAAGTCAGTTTCTAATCCAAACTGCTAAATCACCCTTAATCCCATGCCTCTGCATTTTCTCCAACAGACTACCATCTGGAACCTTATCAAAGGCTTTACTGAAGTCCATGTATACCACGTCAACTGCCCTACCCTTATCTACATGCTTGCTCACCTTAAAAAAAAAACTCAAATGAGTTTTGTGAGACACTACCTGCCCTTGACGAAACCATGTTGACTACCTGAAATCAAATTGTTGCTTGCTAGGTGATTATAAATCTTATCTCTTATAAACCTATCTTACAACAGAAGTAAGGTTCACTGGTCTATAATTACATGGGTCATCTCTACTGCCCTTCTTGAACAAGGGCACAATATTTTGTAATCCTCCAGTCCTCTGGTACTAAACCTATAGATAATGACGACTCGAATACCAAAGCCAAAGACTCTGCTATCTCCTCCCTAGCTTTCCAGAGAATCCTCAGATAAATCCCATCCGGCCCAGGGGACATGTCTACTTTCACTCCTTCTAGAATTGATAAGACATGTTCGTAACTAACCTCGATCTTTTCTAGTCTGATATCTCTTATCATTCTTCTCCTCTACAATATTCTCCTTTTCCTGAGTGAAAACTGATGAGAAATGTTCATTTAGCACCTCTCCGATCTCCACAGGGTCCACACTCCACTTCCCATTTCTGTCTTTGACCTGCCCTATTCCTACCCTAGTCATCTTTTTACTCCTCACATACCTATAGAAAGTTGCTGTGGTTCTGTTCGCCGAGCTGGGAATTTGTGTTGCAAACGGTTTCATCCCTGTCTAGGTGACATCCTCAGTGCTTGGGAGCCTCCTGTGAAGCGCTTCTGTGATGTTTCCTCCGGCATTTATAGTGGCTTGTCTCTGCCGCTTCCGGTTGTCAGTTCCAGCTGTCCGCTGCAGTGGCCGGTATATTAAGTCCAGGTCGATCTGTTTGTTGATAGAATCTGTGGATGAGTGCCATCAACAAACACATCGACATGGACCCAATATACCGGCCACTGCAGCGGACAAGCTGGAACTGACCGAGACAAGCCACTATAAATGCTGGAGGAAACATCACAGAAGCGCTTCACAGGAGGCTCCCAAGCACTGAGAATGTCACCTAGATAGGGGACAAAACGTTTTCAACACATATTCCTAGCTCGGCGAACAGAACCACAACAACAAGCACCCGAGCTACAAATCTTCTCCCAAACTTTGAACCTATAGAAAGCTTTAGGGTTCTCCTTTATTCTGTTTGCTAAAGACTGCTCATGTCTTCTCTTTGCTCTTCTTAACTCTTTCTTTAAATCCTTCCTAGCTGGTCTGTAACTCTCCATCGCCTCATCTGAACCATCTTGCCTCATCAACACATAAGCCTCCCTCTTCTGCTTAACAAGAGATGCAATTTCTGTAGTAAACCACAGTTCCCTTGCTTTATCACTACTTCCCTGCCTGACAGGGACATACCTATCAAGGACATGCAATATCTGTTCCTTAAACCAGCCCCATATTTCCATTTTCTGCATCCCCTGCATATTGCTACCCCATTCTATGCATCCTAATTCTTGCCTAATCGTGTTATAATTGCCCTTGCCCCATCGATAACTTGATCTGTGGCATGTACCTATCCCTTTCCATCGCTAAACTAAACGTAACTGAATTATGGTCACTTTCTCCAAAGTGATCACCTACCACTAAATCAAACACCTGGCCTGTTCATTACCAAGCACCAGATCCAGTATGGCATCCCCTCTTGTCGGCCCTTTGACATACTGTGTCAGGAAACCCTCCTGTACACATTGGGCAAAAACTGACATACTAGAGTTATAGCATTTCCAATCAATGTTGGGGAAGTTAAAGTCCCCCATAATGACCACCCTGTTCCTTTCACTCCTACCCAGAATAATTTTGCCAATCCCTTCTCCCACCTCTCTGGAACTCCGCGGAGGCCTATAAAAAATCTCCAAGCAGTGTGGCCTCTCCTCTCCTGTTTCTACCTCAGCCCACACTACCTCAGTAGACGAGGCCTCATCAAAAGTTCTTTCAGCCGCTGTTATACTATCCTTGACTAACAAGGCCACACCTCCCCCTCTTTCACCACCTTGCCTGCTCTTAATGAAAGATCTAAACCCTGGAACCTGCAACATCCATTCCTCACCCTGCTCTATCCATGTCTCCAAAATGGCCACAACATTGAAGTCCCAGGTACCTATCCATGCTGCAAGCTCACCTACCTTATTTTGGATACTTCTGGCCTTGAAGTACACACACTTCAAACCAGCTTGCTTTCTGCCAGCGCATTCCTGTGACCGTGAAATCCTGTCTCTGTCCTCTCTACTCTCCTCTTCTGTGCACTGCAACTACGCCTCAGGTTCCCGTCCCCCTGCTAAGCTAGTTTAAACCCACCTGAATAGCACCACCAAATTTCCCACTCAGGATATTAGTACCCCTCTGGTTCAAGTGAAGACTGTCCTGCTTGTAGAGGTCCCATCTTCCCCAGAATGAGCCCCAATTATCCAAGTATCTGAAACCCTCCCTCCTGCACCATCCTTGCAGCCACGTGTTCAGCTGATATCTGTCCCTATTCCTTGCCTCACTATCACGTGGCACAGCTAACAAACTAGAGATAGCAGCTCTGTTTGTTTCGAGCTCAGCTTCCACCTGAGCTCCCTGAAATCCTGCCTTACATCCTTATCCCTCTTTCTACCTATGTTGTTGATACCTGCATGGACCACGACTTGAGGCTGGTCACCCTCTCCCTTCAGGACCCCAAAGAAAACACTGACTTATATAGCTGGATGAAAATAAAAAGAAGTCCCTCCTTTCCCAGAAACCTCTGCTCTCTGATTTCAAATCAGTGACTCACCGCTCCCAGCAGGCCCCTGGTCCAAGCTCATGTCCTTCGAGTTGCTGCTGCCGCTGAGAAACAGAAATCTTTGCAGTTGCCTAGTCCTGTTTATTTTTAAAAGCAAAATACTCTTCTGATGCTAGAAATCTTGAGAAAAATTAGAAATTACTTGAAACAATCATCATGTCTTGATAACATCTATGGAGAGAGAAACGGAGTCCTAACTTCAAATCTGTGATCTTTCACCTGAGTTTTGACCTTCTGTTATTTCAGCTGGAAGAGGTTTGGGTTAATCCACAGTTTTAGTAAAATAGATTTGCGATCACTGATTACTATTTACCTGTTGAGTTCAAACGTGGTGTGAATAATTCAACACTTGTCTGTCGTATCAATTGAGTAATGGTCCACCTCTTGAAAAAGTTGATCCCCAATATTTGGCCAAAGTCATTTATTTCTCATGTACCTGAGCAATAAGTTGACCGAGTTTTGCTAATAAGTCCAAACTCTTCTAATTGTGCCCATATCAGTCAAGTCAAATTCTTCTTGGTATTTGAATCATGCCTGCATGTATCAATATGTGATGTCAAATACTTCCTGCTACTTCAGTGCCAAATTTAGGGATGGGGTTGGCAAAACCGTCTCTGTTCTGGCTGCTCCGTGATAGTGAGGCAAAGGGAGAAGGTGAATTTCAACCTCTACGATTATGTAAATGTGGGCACCCTACTTTCTGACAAAAGAAATGAGTCTTTTGCACGAATACCTGCAGCAGTTTTGTTTTTCATTTACAGAGCTGCGGGTCTGGCAAACTGGCAAGTTAAAATCTAGTGAAGCAAGCAAAGAGCGATAGCTTCTACTCTTGTGCATCACTGCTTTTGTAAATAATTGTATAATTTATGGCAACTATTCATAAGCCACTAATCAGTAATACCTTGTTAAAAATCTCTGTTTTGAAAACAATGTATAATTAGTTGCCATATTTGTAATTTAAAAAGAAATTCAGCATGGATCTGAGTCAGTTTGGTGATACTTGCATTGTAGATTGCTATAAAATATTAGTTCACCAGCTGCAAATAAGTGTTTTTTTTCTCGCCAGTATTGCTGACTGTTGCATAGTTTCGGGTGGGGGGGGGGGGCGGATGTTGAGGGAGAAACAGAGAAAAGAGCACCAAATGGGAAATGAACTCATCCTCGGCTGTAAATTTGTAAACTGGCAGAAGCAGTAATCTGTAATGGAGCACAAAGGGGGAAATAAGTACATGGCACAGGTCCCACTTAAACTCTGTTTTCACAAAATTCAATGCAAAATAAATGGGCATTCTGTCCTGATGTTCTCATGTCGAGTAATGCTGACTCAGGAGCTGATTTGCTAATAAAGTTCCAAACTGTGCCACCATAAATGGTAATGAAGCAATGAAAGTGACAGAATCTGATTCATTGAAGCTAGTCACTAATTGACTTTTTATGGTATTGACTCATTTTAAAGCTAACTTTAGGAAACCAGTCTCATGAGTCATATAAGATGTACTGTATTAGGTTGAGAAAGCATTGATTTTTTTTTATGTATATGTGAGCCAGCAATGTTGGGATTGTTTTCTGCAAATTTCATGCCACACTGATAGTATGAATGCAAAATATTACATGAACAAGGGGCAGGGTGCAGGAAAAAGGAACCGTGAAGCAAAATGATATGACAAGCAAGGAAAGGTGTGCGGACATGATGTTCACTGAGAAGTTCATTGACCTCTAAGTAAAATGGAGAGCTGGCTTTGGTTGCTGTTAAGTAAATGAGTATGACTATATGCTGTGGTAATTCTCTTGCTAGAAACATTCAGAATGAAGAATTTTCTAGTTATTTTTACTGAATGTAGGCAATACTTTCTTTGCAATGTTCACTAAAATGTGTGAAGACTTTTTTTTGCTGGATTCTTGTGATAAAGGCAGAAATCATTAATTAGTGAGATCAAAATAGCTAACTGCAAATGCTTCACAGATTTGGTTTTATTGAAGCTAAATTTGTATCTGAAGTCGTCATGTGGCCCTGTTATTTTCATCTCTTGATTATTCATGTTGACAAGTATTACTGGTTTCAATCCAATTAAAAATTAACTATAACATAATACAGACCTGTTTTGGTGTGTTAAGATGAGGTGGCACATCTTGTTTCTGGTTAAATCTTGAGCTGGCAATTTGGATGTAAAAGAAAGCTAAAGATTATATAAAGGTAAGCTGAATTAAGATGTGCAGAGCAATTGCATATCTCTCCTGAATTAGTACAGAATTATGCTTGTAAAACTCTCATGTTTTTGGACTGAGTGGTATTTGTTTTAGCTGAACAGGCAGGAAGAGTGACTTAGTATTTATAAAACACCTTTCGTAATCTACACACGTCCCAAAGGGCTTCGCAGCCAATGAAGTACTTCTGAAAAGAAGTTGCTTTTATGATGTGAAAAATGAAGCATGCAATTTGTGCCCAGCAAGCTCTCTCTAAAAGCAGTGTAAGAAGGGCCAGATAATCCCTGTTTGTGATGTTGATTGAGGGATAACTCCCCTGCTGTTAGATATGCTGCTGAGGGCTCTTTTACATTCGTCCAAATAGGCAGTGGGGACTCAGTTTAACTTCCCATTTGAAAGACTGCACTGCAGCACTCTCTTAACTGCACTGGAAAGAGAATCTGCTTATTTTGTGCCCAAGTCCTGTGAATAGGTTTAAACTCCACTTTAGTATTTTGACTCCAGGCAAGAATGCTACAATAAATGATGCAAGTCAACATTTTGAATCGTCAAAAGAAAATGTACCTCATCTGCAGTCTTCCTGATGATGTGGAGGTGCCAGTGTTGGATTGGGGTGGATGAAATCAGAAGTCACATGGCACCAGGTTACAGTTTGGTAGGTTTATTTGAAATCTCAAGTTTTCGGAGCATAAACCTGACGAACGGGCTATACTCTGAAAGCTTGTGGTTTCAAATAAATGTGTTGGACTGCAACCTGGTGTCGAGTGATTTAATCTCTTCCGAGGAGACTAATCTGTCTTTGCTGCAAGATATGGTGCCAAGATGATGATATTGCATTTATGAGAGTAATTGTAGAAACCCAGAATTGTTAGGATGCAGAGGAGGTCATTCAGTCAACTGTGCTTGCAGCAGTTCTCCAAATCAGCATTTAGACCTAGTGGCATTCTCACGCTTTATGCACATAACCTTGCTCATTGTTTCTGTTCAAATGATCATCTAATGGCCTCTTGAATACCTTGATTTCAACCTACCTTCATTACAATTACAATTCCAGTCAGGGTATTCCAGATCCTAAATAATCCGTGAGTGGAAAAGATTTTTTTCACATCCCATTTTCTGCTTTTGCAGTTACATCAAAATTGAGACAGCATAGATTTAAACTTTCTACAAGTGGAAACAGTTTCTCCCAATACACTCTGTTCAGAACTCTTTTTGAAAACTTCAATCACATTTAGTCTTGGCTTTCTGCTCTCTAGGGAAAACAGTCCTAACTTCTTGATCTGTCTTCATAATTGAAATTGCTTCTGCATGGAACCATTGTCAGAAAGCTAAGTGTTACTTTATTTTCCATGACTATTTGCGTGAAATTGCTAGATCTCTGCTTTGCCTTGTGTTTTATTTGATTTTTATCTCACAATTTTAATGGTACTCAATAAATTACTGTTTGTGTTCCATGTCAACCATTGTGAATCTCTGCCCTTTCTTTCCCTAGAATGATTCTATTGTTAGGATTATTTGTGATTTGAGCAACTTAGTCAGCTACTTGATGGGTTTTAGTTAATCACCTAATGTTGAACTGGAGTTGCATGGACCAGACAAGGCTAAAAAGGCTAAAAATGTCCGTGTTGGACAGTAGAGAGCTAGATAGTTCAGGGAAGCTGGGCAGTGTTCATAATTATTTTCCAGTTGCAAGCTCATATGTGGTCAAACATGTTGAATTTCAAACTTACAACTTACTGAAGTGGGGTTTGAACTCCTTGCATGAGTTCTGAGTCCTATATAGAACATAGAAAAATACAGCGCAGTACAGGCCCTTAGGCCCACGATGTTGCGCCGATCCAAGCCCACCTAACCTACATATGCCTATCCAATGCCCGTTTAAATGCCCAGAAAGAGGGAGAGTCCACCACTGCTACTGGCAGGGCATTCCATGAACTCACGACTCGCTGAGTAAAGAATCTACCCCTAACATCTGTCCTATACCTAATCTGACCAACACTAATCAGTCCTTGCTTTTTCAAATACGTACAAATCCTGTCGCTCAGGGTTCCCTCCAACAACTTGTCTAGCACCGACGTCAGGGTCACACGCCTGTAGTTCCCAGACTTGTCCAAACCACCTTCGTTAAATAGTAGCACCATATTAACCATATCATTGTCACTATGCTCTGATGCCCTGTTTTCTTGGACATTTCCAGTTTGATTTCTTCTTGTCTCCAATCTCATGTTCTCTTATACCTTCTATTGAATCTGCAAACAGCATGACATAGAAATTATTTACTGTTTTAATATTTTTGCTGATTGTGATAATTTAAAGATACACACTCAAACATTACATGTGCTTTGTCCAAAACTAATTTTTGCAATGTTATGTTGATAATTTGTAAGGATTCAAATAAATGCTTTTTTTGTAGGATTTTAAATTTAAACTACCTTATTTAATGTGATTTTGGAGATGCCAGTGTTGGACTGGGGTGTACAAAGTTAAAAATCAGACAATACCAGGTTATAGTCCAACAGGTTTAATTGGAAGCGCTAGCTTTTAGAGTGCTGCTCCTTCAGGTGGTTGGACAACCACCTGATGGAGTGGTGCTCCGAAAGCTAGTGCTTCCAATTAAACCTGTTGGACTATAACCTGGTATTGTGATTTTTAACTATCTAATGTGGAATTTGAACCTGATAATGTAAGAGTTGCAAACCATCCTTTAGACCCTCCATCTTTGGAATAACTTTTTTTTTGTGTTGTGAACTGATGCAGTAAATACTTCTAAATCAACTCCTCTCCTTCACATTGACAAGATGGTTTGCCCAATTCCAAAAACAAAATATTGCGGGTGCAGTCGTGGAATGGTAGTCATTCCGGCAGTAACTTTGGAGAAAGAAACAGAGTTAATGTTTACACCTTTTGCCAGTGAAGATATTTAAGATTAACAAGGGCTTGATAGAGTAGATAAGGAGAAGCTGTTTTCAATGTTCTGAAACCAGACAACAAAGACTTGAGATAATTGGAAAATGAACCACAGGGGAAATGAGATGTTACTTTAAATGCTGCAAATTTGTTTGAATCTGGAATGCACTACTTGAAATGACGATGGAAGCTGATTTAGTGGCATTTTGGATATATACTTGCAGAGGAAATATTTGCAGGGTTATGGGAAATGAGTGAGAAGTAGGAAATGAGTGAGAAGTAGGACTAATTGGATAACCCTGAGTACAAGCATGTTGATCAAAAGAATGCTGCTGCCCTGTAAGATTTGAATAATTGTGTTTAAAAGTAAAATTAAGATGTTTTTAACCCCCCAATTTAATACTGTGTTTCCATCTTTAAAATAGTGTAAATGATTTCATTAATGTTACAGTACTGCTTTGTCACTGAATAGTTCAAATTATTGGCACATTTCCTGCACTGAGCTTGCTGTCTAACATGACACATGACTGCTGTAGACTTGCGTGTGTTGGAATATTTAGTCAGACCACATACGGTATTTGCATTAATAGAGAAAAGGCTCAGTGGCATTAATCCTCGTTGATAGGTGGGTACATTGGCTACTGTGACGGCTGTAAGTTTTAACAAGGTTTAATGTAACGACCTGTAGTTTTAATGGGCTGAATACTTGAAATGATTGAAATGTTTTAGCATTGTGAATGGCTCTATTGACTAAACTGCAGTGGGAGCTCTTGGGTACATACATAATTCAAAACGATCTCTGTTTCCCAGGCATTGCTCAACGGTGAGACAAAGCATACTGCTTACTGCCATCTTTGCAATGAGTCATCAAAGCTTGTACCAAAGCAAAACTTCACTTTAGCAACAAGATAACAGTACTGTGTTTGGAAGTCTCGTTTCTAAGCTGGCGGGCATTTAGGGCCGTCAGTCAAAAGCTCCATTCATTCAAGTGTGTAGCCTGAATGTTAATCGCTGTCCCTCCTGTTAATTTACATTCAGTGCACAGCACTACAGTGAGCTGACTTGGATAGTCTGAGCTGTCTAAAGCAGTGATTTGATCCTGTTTTTAAAAATCAGGTAATTTGTGCTGACATTCTTCAGTGGCTATAGTTTGAAAACAAATGTGCAGAATTTTTAAGTTTTTGCTTGTGATTCTGGTTGCTTTTCTTTGGGATGTGGAAACAGAACGAGCTCTGACCTGTTGATTTTCTTTTTGTTTCTTCCTCCCCAACCCTTTTATATTTTGCTTTCAGCTGTGCTTCGATGTTGTCACTCTAATTCTTGCAAGGACCAGCACTTCATCTTAACCATGGCTCAGATCCTCCATCTCGAGATTCCAAATTTTGGGAACAATGTCCTGGGATGCCTGAACGAACAGCGGTTAATGGGGTTGTTTTGCGATGTCTCTATCGTTGTCAAAGGTCAATCCTTCAAGGCGCACCGTGCTGTGCTGGCTGCCAATAGCCTTTATTTCCGGGACTTGTTCAGTGGCAACAGCAAAAGTGCATTTGAGTTGCCCGCCATGGTGCCACCTGCCTGCTTTCAGCAGATCCTTTCCTTTTGTTACACTGGCAAGCTCACCATGGCAGCTAGTGAGCAGCTGGTGGTGATGTATACAGCAGGCTTCCTGCAAATACAACGCATCGTTGAGAAAGGAACTGAACTGATGTTCAAAGTGAGCTCCCCACACTGTGACTCTCAGACCACCTCCATTGAAGACACTGGCTCTGAACCACAGAGTCCTTGTCCCCTACAGCCACCTGCCACTCCAACAGTTGTGTCTCCAGCTTTGCCCATTCCGTTGCTTTCTCGAGTGAAGAGTGAACACTGTGAGCAAGATCTGACAGCGCCTGGCATTCATACTCTTGCAACAAAGCGCTCACTGGATGCCAACCTGCGTGAGAGTGCCAGTCACCTAAACTGTGCGACACCTTTGAAGTTGCCCAGAGTTTCCTATTCTGGATCCTGGGGAACCACATCTTATGTGCAGCCGGTAACCTATGTTCAAGCAGAGCGCACAAGCCCAGGTGGAAGCAGCAATCAGACCACAGACAGTCCAACCTCCTACCATAATGAGGAAGAGGATGATGATGATGAAGCATATGAGACAATGGGAGAAGATCAGTATGGGCAGATGTACATCAAGGCATCAACAGGATATCCTGGTAAGAGATCCTGACTTGTGTGCCTATCTATTGCTAATTGACACTTTTTATTTTCTTTTGGCTATTGGTACATTCTCTGTATCTTCAGCCTTCCTTCCCTGAATTTGGTTTCAGCCACTTCATAGAACTGAAATGTTGAGAATGGAGTGCTAGCAGCAGAGACAGCTGCAGATCTGAGGGATACAGGTGAGAGGAAAAAGAGCTGCAAGTGATCTTTGGGTCATAGTATGTATACTACTCCTTCAGTAATTGCTCATTTAAAAGGATGATTGTGTAAAGAATATGATCTTCTCCAAATTAGGCTGTGTTTTATTATGATCGGGGAAGCTCCCAGATTTACTATAGAACAGTTTATATGTCAGGAAGCAGAGAAGTATGGAATCTGCTCTTTAAAATGGATATCATATCTGACCCAAACATCCATATTTCCATTATTTCAATAACAGTATATGGAAATAATTAAATCAATTAAGGACTTGCACAGTAGCAAGAGCACGATACATGTTATTACTTAAACATGGATTTTTAAGAGTTTTGTAAGAGTGTAAGAGAATTATTCACCTCAATTTGTGATTTTTATAGGCAGATGCAATGGCACATACATAGTGTAATATTTTCTAATTATTTTCAAAAATCATGACATGAAAGATGCAGTTGTTATATTGAAAACACTACAAATCTAGGATAAAGCGTACAACCAAACAAGAAGCTAGTCTAAGAGACAAAAGCAGAAACAGAAAATGCAGTCAGCAACAAATGAGAAAAGCAGTTAGGTTTTTAGACTCATAACCTTTAATCAGAACTGGCAAAAAGTCATCAACATGCAGTGTTAACTATGTATCTCTCTTGACAGATGTTGCCAGACCAAGTATTTCCAGTATCTTTTGTTTTTGATTTCTAGTGTCTGCAGTATATTTATTTTGCATTAGTTAAAATGTAGCCAGGAAATAAAAAGACTATGGGAAGAAGTATTGATTAAGATTTGGTTCGGGTTGTAAGTTTGCTCGCTGAGCTGGCAGGTTTTTTTTTTCAGACGTTTCGTTACCGTGCTAGGTAACTTCAGTGAACCTCTGGTGAAGCACTGGTATTCTGTCTTGCTTTCTGTTTGTGTGTGTCTTGGTCTCTTAAGGTGGGTGATATCATTTCTGCTTTGTTTTTCCCTCAGACGTTGGTAAATGGGGTCCAATTCGATGTGTTTATTAATGGGGTTCCGGTTTGAATGCCAGGCCTCTAGGAATTTCCGTGCATGTCTCTGTTTAGCCTGTCCTAGGATGGATGTGTTGTCCCAGTCGAAGTGGTGTCCTCCTCAATCTGGATGTAAGGATGCTAGTGATAGTGGGTCATATCTTTTGGTGGCTGGTTAGAGTTCATGTACCCTGGTGGCTAGTGCATTCTGCCCATCTATCTGATGTTGTGTTTGTCACAGTCCTTGCATGGTAATTTGTAAATTACATCTGTTTTGCTGGTTGTTAGTATAGGGTCCTTTTTTATGTTCATCAGAAGCTGTTTCAGTGTATTAGTAGGGCTTCCATGATGCCAAGGGTTCTAAGTAGTCTGGTAGTCATCTCCGAGAGGTCTTTTTTTTTGGTAGTATGGCTAGAGTTTCTGGGTTGTTGTCTATTTGTTTGGGTTTGTTCATAAATCAGCAGACTGTGTTTATTGGATACCTGTTCTTCTCAAATGCACTGTATAGGTATTTTTCTTTTTCTTGTACTTCCTGGGTGCTGCAGTGTGTAGTGGCCTGTTTAAATAATGTACTGATGCAGCTCCGTTTCTTCTGCTTCTGAAGTTAAGTATCTGGTCTATGTGTGTTGCTTTCTTGTAGATGCAAGTCTGCAGTTCTCCATTAACTGTTCCAGTGTGACATCTCTGATGGGGAGTCGTCTTCTCTTTTGTGAACTTTATGCCAGTAAGGATGTTAATGATATTGTAGGTTTCCTTTTAATTTGTTCCATTTTGTGAGGTGTCATCCACTTAGTAGACCAAAAGTTTGAATTGGATCGTGGGGAGGGCTGTTCGCTCAAGTCTCTGCATTACTGCTTTTGCTCAGAAGCTTGATCTTGGTGATCCCATGGATGTTCTGTTGATTTGATTTGTTTGTCGATCTTGTCGTTGAAGGTGAAGTGGGTAGTGAGGCACAGGTCTACTAGCTTGAGGATGTTGTCCTTGCTGATAAAGTTGATGATGTCTGGTATTTGTGTCCTTGCTTCGTCTTTGGTCAGGCTGATGTTAATTGATGTGAATAGGGCCGTTACATCAAAGGAGACAGAGGTTACGTCATCCGACTGAGCACCACCTGTGAACAACTGCATTTCTTACATGAATGCCTCAGGAAACCAGTATTACCAAAATGTCTCCAGTACAAACCCCGGCTCAACACCCCACAAGCCAGAAGAATATCAGAATAGAACAGCTGCAGAATGCTGAGAGAAATGATTAACGATACCCACAACCGACTCCACAAATACAATCTGGAAATTGCTGCCAAAAAACTTTATACACCCATGAATGAACGAAGCGTCAGCATCAAACAATGGCAGACCAAGAAAAAGAAAAAAAACTATCCCTACAAGAAGAACTGAACAAGCTCACAAAAGAACAACACAGACAATTCAGAAGCTTGTATTAAAAACATATCGACTGACCACTAACCGACATGGAAAAAGCTATCCGAGTAAGAGGGATAAACTACAGTTAGAGATGTGGACAAAAAGGACTTAGCAGCATTAGAATCAATCCTGAAAGATAATGGACTCGCAGAAGAAACCCAGCAGACCATAAGACAGACAGTTGCACCAATACCCAGCTGGAAGAAGGAAGGGAATGCCTTCAACACACAGGAGAGGAAAGCCCAAGAAGGACTCAAAAGACAAAGCTTCTAATCCTACCTGCAGACAAAGGGTGCATGACTGTCATCCTAAACCGAACACAATACATTGAAAAGGTGCACTCACTGCTTGCAGATACTGACACTTACCAAAAGATGGCGATAGACCAGACTCCACAGCTAGAAAACCGTATCACAGCTTGGTTGAAGGAGCTTCATAAGTCCGGTGAAATTAACATGATAGATCTCCAAAAAATTAAACCTGATGGATCTAACACACCCTGCTTCTATGGAGTACCTAAGGCAAACAAACCAGAGGCCTCCCTGAGACCTAAAGTCTCAGTCCTCAGCACATTGACTTAGAGACTAGCAAAGGAACTCCACCGAAAATTGAAATACCTAGTACGATGTTTTCAAGAAAAATGGGTATCCAATCCGCCAATTCCTCAAACTGACCCAAACAAGGAGACAACGCAAGCGAAAACTATTGCCGCATTATGTTACATCAAAGACGTATCAGAAATGACTTCTAGATTTCTCAGACCCTTTGACCTCATGGTGACTAATGAATCTAAAGGATCCATAAGATACTTCCAGTAAAACTAATGTCATTTACACGATACCTAAGAACTGTTTAAGAAAAAAGCTACATTGGACGAACTACCAGGAAACTTGCCACCAGGATATATGAACACCAACTAGCCACTAAAAGACATGACCCACTATCACTAGTTTCTACACATACAACGGACACCACTTTGACTGGGACAGCATACATATCCTAGGACAGGCGAAACAAAGACACGCACGAGAATTCTTAGAGGCATGGCATTCTAACCAGCACTCCAACAATAAACACGTGGATTTAGATCCCAGCTACTTTTCCTTGGGGGGGGGGGGGGGGGGGGGAACTGGAAATGACATCACCCACCTTAAGAAACCAAGACCTATAAATAGAGAGGCGGACATGTCACCAGCACTTCACCAGAGACTCTCACTGATGACATTACCTTGTATGGTAACAAAGTCTGAAAATAAACCTTCCAGTTCAGCGAGCTAACTTATATACTTATCATCAACTCGAGTTAGAAATCTTCTCAAAAATCGCTAACCTAGTAGAAGACTCATGCCACTCCATCCACTCCACCCAAGAATATCATCACATCCATCAAGATAGAGGACAAAATAATGATCTCCTTTGACTTAACAACCTTATTCACATTAATCAACATCAGTCTGGCCAAAGAAACACTGACCGCACTACTAGACAAACCAAGGACACACACCAGACAGCACCAACTTCATCAAATTGGCCAACATCTTCAAGTTAGTAGGCCTGTGCCTCACTTCCCACTTCACCTTCAATGACAAAATCTACAAACAAATCAACAGAACATCTGTTTTTTAGCAGAAGCAGTAATGCAGAGACTCTAAAGAACAGCCCTCCCCATGATCCAACCCGATGGATCGCTACGTGGATGACACTTTTGCCATCACACAACGGAACAAATTGGTTGAAACCTACAATATCATTAACAAAATCCTTACTGGCATATATTTCACAAGAGGAAGAGAGAAATAACAGACTCCCCTTCTTAGATATCACCAGTGGAACGAAAAGTTAATGGAGAACTGCAGGCCAGGGTCTACAGAAAAGCAACACACAGACCAGATACTTAGAAGCAATCATCTCAACACCCACAAACTGAGCTGTATCAGGACATTATTTAATCGAGTCACAGCACACTGCAGCACCCAGGAACAATGAGCGGCAGAAGAAAAATATGTATACAGCGTATTTGAGAAGAATGGGTACCTGAAACATAATCCACCGATTTCTTAAACAACAAACCCAAACAAGTAGACAACATGTCCAGAAACTCCAGCCACACTACCATACATCAAAGACCTCTCGGAAATGACTACCAAACTACTCTGACCTCTTGGCATCGTGGTAGCCCACAAACCTACCAACCCACTGAAACAGCAATTGATGAACTTAAAGGACCCCATACCAACAACCAGCAAAATGAATGTCATTTACAAAATATCCCGCAAGGACTGTAACAAACACTGTCGGACAAACAGGCAGAAAACTAGCCACCAGGATACACAAACACCAACTAGCCACCAGAAGACATGACCACTGTCATTAGTATCCTTACTTACATCGCTTCGACTGGGACAACACATTTATACTAAGTCAGGCCAAACAGAGACACACATGGGAATTCCTAGAGGCCTGATATTCAAACCAGAACTTCACCAATAAACACATCGACTTGGACCCCATTTACCAACTTCTGAGGGAAAAAAAAGCAGAAATGACATCACCTGCCTTAAGAGACCAAGGCACACAAATAGAAAGCGGAACAGAACACCAGCGCTTCACCGGTGGCTCACTGATGATGATATTACCTCGCATGGTGACAAAGTGTCTGAAAACAAACCTGCGGACTCAGTGAGCAAACTTACAACCTGAGCTAAACATCTCCTCAACAATCGCAAACAAGGATTTGGTGTTTTTTAACTGTAGTGTTTTGTATTTTATGAGCTTTTCTAAATTAACTATTCAGTTAAATTTGATAGCCATACTGAGCATGGGCAAAGGAAATCAAGAATGTAGCTAAATATTTACCTGGAAAAAACATCTAAGGCAGCAGGTAAGAGAACACCACACCTCCCAGGTTCTTCCCTATGCCATCCATCATGTTGCCTTGAAAACACTGTATATTGCCATTCTTCCAGTGTTGCTGGATCAAATTCCTGAAATTTATCCTTAGCAGCTTTTGTTGGAGTAACTACAACGGTTCAAGAAGGCAGCTCCTCCACCCTTGAATCTTTAAGGATCGGCAATAAATGCTGGCCCCACCAGTGAAGTCCATATGCTTCAAATGAATGATGACAAAATGTTGTTTGGATTTGCTAAAGTAGGGTGGGAGAAGACTTGGAGCAGGTGCACCGGCATCAACCAGTTAGGCCGGTTTGTCTGTTATGTTGTAAATTCTGTGTACTATATTATTGAACAAAATTAAATGTAACATTGGTCAATGCTTTTTAAAAAAGTGTTAAATTTGCCAAAGGAGATTTGGAAAGGAATCTAGGATTAACAGATTACTATTAATGTTCATTCTTTAGACCAAAACAATGGTCAAATTATATTAATTCTTCCTCTGGATGTTGGCATTGATGACGAGGCTAGCATTTATTGGCCAAACCCAATTGTCTTGGAGAAGATGGATTTATTGACAGTCATAGTTACCCCACAGAAGTTTTTCTGAACTGTATAATGCACTGAGCAGACAATACATCGAATGTTTTCAACTTTGACCATAACGAAAATGTAAGATCTGGGTTGCAAAAAAGGGTCTAGAAGCTTAAGATTGATCTCTAAAGTAAAGAAATGAATTGAAAAACATTTAGAAAAGTAAGTTCTGCAGTCGAAAGTGTCAGGTTTTAAGGGATATTGTGACTGAGTACCTCAAGCATTAGAGGAAAAATGTTTGCAAACCAAGGAACAGGACTAGGAATAGACCAGTTCAGCCCTTGCTTCTGTACCAGTATTCAATGAGGTCATGACTAATCAACAATCAAATGCCATTTCCTGCCATTGCTCCATGTTCCTTAATGTCTTTTGGATAATAGAAATCTATTAATATCCCATTTGACATGTTATCTAGTATCAACTTGCATTATCTAAAGAGAATTCTAAGTTTTCACCAGCTTTTGTTTGCAGGAGTGTATTCTAAAAGTCTTGCTGTGAAGATGTCTCACAACTCAGGCCTAGACTCCTCAACCAGCACATTTAGTCTCTGTGCCTACTCTCTATCTGTTCCACTTAAATCAAATCACCACTTAAGTTTCCAAAACTTGGTAAATACATTCCTGGTTTGTATATAGCTTCCCATCCAAATCAACCCTTGGAGCCCAGGGCTCATTCTGTTAAATCTATGCTGTACATTCCAAGACCTATATATTTTTGCTGAGATGTATCTAGAACTGCTCACCATACTCTGTGATCTAATCAGAATAGGCACCCTTTTAATGGCTTATAGGTTGCTTGAAATTCTCCAGGTTGATATTATCTTCACTGAAGGTTAATCTACTGTATAGATAATGTTTCCAGCTTTTCATTTGTTCATCAGATTTGGGTGTCACTGCTAGCTCAATCAGCATATATTGACTATCCCTAATTGCCGTTGCAGAATCAGTAGCATTTTTTTGGAATAATTTAATTGTTTTGTCTTTTCTGTTCAATGTTGATTATCTATTCCAGCTGTTAAGTTTTTTTTCTTTATTTTCTAATCAACCTGTTCAGAGATATTATTGCACACTTATAATAGGTTGGACTTGAACCTGGGTCTCCTGATCCAGTGTTAAGGATACTGACACTGCACCGGATGAGCCCTTCTGTTATCAGTCTTAAAGTTTACCTTTCAATACTTTTGAACCTGTTGTGTGTTCATTCAAAATTGTGTTACTGCTTTCGCCTTTTCTCTACTTGATCTTTAAAATCCTGTCAACTGATTTGAGACTAGAAGCTTAAATTTTTAATATAATCCTTAGATGTTCAGCTTCCTTATAAATTGGGGTGAATGCTATGACTCTGTTCTGTACCATTTCCAGGATTCAGTAGTCATTCTTATATCTGTGAGCAGAATAGACAGTACCCAATTGTGCTCTGTGTAGAGCTTCTGTATGTGTAAGCATAGCTTTCTTTGGTTGTTTCAGTGATTAGGCATGTTCAATTCAGATCTGTTTTATCCTTGGTATTCAAAGATGATAGCGTTCACGTTTTATTCAGTGTGCTATAATCTATATTTGTATTAAATAATTGGCTTCTCTAGTCCCTACTAATTCATTTGACTTAGTGTGTTAGTCTGTCAAAGCCATATTGGATGCAGATCTCACAAGCCTCGCTTATAGTTGGTGTTGTCTGTCAATCTGGTGGATCTGTACAAAGCTTCTGTGCCCAAAGTTGTATTGTAAATGAGAAATGTTAAAGATTTCAAATGCTTTCTCTGTATTGTTCCATTCAGTCCCCCATACAACTTCAGTATTGCACCTGTCAAAGTACTTGTGACTTCATACCCAAAAGTCAATTTGCCATTTATTCCCAAACTTTATTAAATAATAATACCAAGACCGTTCAACACACATTAAGCATGAAATAGATACAGTTTTTAGTTTCCTTTGTGGTAGTACACTGTTGCTAGTTCTGTAATCAGTCATTAATGTAAAGCTATTGGTAAACCTCTAATGCTGACTTTTATAATAAATCAGTGAAAGAGAAGTTTCTTCTGAATATTGTAATATTCACAAGCCATCTGTGGGATTTCCTAGCTAAATACATGTTCTGCACCTTAAAATGCAGTTTCTTTGTTTGGATTAAGTTCTTGGCTAAAATACAATTTGCCCAACACAATCTATAAATATATTTAAGCTTTCATCCCTTTGGTTGCATGAAAATTGCATGGAGATTATACATGAAATCTGTTGTTCAGCCCAATCAGTTGATACTTATTCTCTCAGCAATTAGTGCTCCTTACCATACCTTCCCATCTCACTGCCCCTTTAGCTTCAACCACTTCCTTTAACTTAATCTCAAAAAATGACAAGGAGTTGTTTTTAATCGTAACTTAATGCATGCGTTCCATAGCCCCACAATTCTTTTTCAACAAAATAAATCTCTTCCGTTTCAAAAAGGTAGCGTTTAATTCAATATTATTTGAACATAGTCTGACCTTTTTTTTAAACTTTGAAACTTTGGAGCACGTCTCTTTGAAGGAAAGGATTCCTTCAAAGTGATTTGTTTCATTTCTCCGATATAAATTCTCCTGTAATGGGCCCGCATTTGTTCATGGTAATCTTTGCCTTTCATGTTGTTAGCTTTTGGAGACCACCTTATTAGTTTGCATTCAAATTCTTTTATTTTTTCCTTTACCAGGTTTTTTGATCTTCCTTTGCTGGGTCTTAAGTTGCTCCCAAACCTCCCTCAGTCTGACATTCTTGTAAGCCACTTCCTTTGATCTCATGCAATATTTATCATACTTTGTTAACTACAATTGTTTTGCCTTTCTCTTGGGTGTTTGTGCCTTAGTGGAATGTATGTGTTGTAGACCTTGTAGTTTATTTTTAAATACTTGCCATTACCTATCTACCATTAAATCTTTTAGTGTGTTTTTCCTGATCCATTGTAGCTAATGTGCTCCTCAACACTTGTGGTTTCCTTTGTTTGAATGCATAGTTCGTTCATTCAACAATGTGAAATTGTATTTTATTTTGGTCGCTATTTCCCAAAGGCTCCTTTACGTCTAAGTTATTCGTTTTCCCTTTCTACTTGCACAAGATGATTAAATTCAAAATAGCCCTATAGTTTATTTCCTTACTACACCTCCTTTTACAAATTTAGCTTCCCTTGAATCTGAGCTCATCTTAGATTCTCGTCCCCTGCCAATCCAGTTTCAACCTTTCCCCAACAAAGCTTGCAAACCTCCTTGCAAGGATGTTAACTCTTGTCCAACTAAAAAAATGGTGTATCCATCTCGTACAGGTCCCAATGCCTCAAAAATCTGATATATTTCCTTCTCCACCAGTTTTCCAAAGAAGTCCCCTATTCGTACTGCTCTTTTATTCAGCTGCGGTTGACGTGACTCTGACTGCGTTCCTGTGAGGAACAGTTGTCCTCCCCATAATTCATTGGTGTACTCCTGTATTATTTTCCTGCATCTCTTAAATCCCATTCCTCATTTGTCTGCATAACTCCAAGGTGTGGTGTGCCCACCTCCTGTGTTGGTGCTTTCTGCCTCAGATGCATGACAGTACATTCCTGCTGCTTGAATTGTAGAAAGATATGCTGGATGCAAGACTTACTGCTGAGAATAGAGTATTGGATGTGAATGTGTTGGTCATAATCTTTCAATAGGATAGTGCAGTGTTGTAATCCCAGCACCATTGTATAATCCTATCTGAATTAAAGTCAATCTCCAATATGATTGTGAAAAAATAATTCAGTAGTTTCTTAGAAACCAAAAGAACATTTTTATACTCTCCTGACAGCCTATTTTAAAAATGTTTATATACTGATGAGAATTTACTTGAGACCGGCATCCTCAAGAATCAACTTTAGTCTTCTGTTTGCACCACAAATGATTAGAAATGCATTAGGAGAGGCCAAAACGGCAGGCGCTCTGTTCATCTCAACAATGGGATTTGAGGCTTTAGAAATAAATGACAGAGGAGGTAGGGTCAATTCAATTCCAATTTGATATGGAAAGAGAATTGGGGATGCATATAAAGATTGGATTGAGAAGAAGAAAGCAAAAAGGAAAGGAAATAACAGTTTTCAAAATAAGAGAAATTCTCCGAGCAGTTCACGTGCAGGAGATGGACAGCACAATCTCATTTGTCCCCTCTCTGGACTGCCAGGTTTGACAAGAGTTATAAAACTCACTGCCAGTATCAGGGTCTTTATGCAATGAGTTAGGAGCTCTAACCTATTGGAATGAATTTACTTCATAATTGTGGCAAAAAAATGCAGTAACCTTGTATTGCAGGGGGGTTCGATGAGAAGTTTCTATTTCTCACATGGTCCAGTAATATGATTTTCCCAGCTAATTCTGGGCCCTTGTTAATACAGTGGGCTCACCAGACTTTTCATCAATTAAAAGGTGGGTTGTGATAAACTTCAAGGTTGTATTATCAAGGCATTTACATTATAAAGGTGATGGAGCAGTTCTGTATTAAAAATTGTGTTTGGAATTACCACAACCTGAATTTCTGTGTTAACAATATTTGCTGGTCTCTAGTTTGTCTTTTTTGAAACACAAGATTTGTTATTGAATCATGCTTTCTGCTGCTGTACCACTTTGTTGTTTAAGTTTGTTCCACGTAATAAACTGGTAAATTTAACATCATTATTGGGTAAGTTTTTGAAATCCATAATCAGGATGTGTTTGACGGAGGGAGTTTCAGATAAAAGAATTCGTTATATACTTACGAGGCTTCAGTTAATTAAGAGAGTTTGAAAAGGGCAGATTTTGTTTCTTCTAAATTCAAGGGATGCTGACATCGCTGGCTCGGCCCATTATTTATTTATTGACCATGCCGAGTTGCCTCATGAGAAGGTGGCAGTGAGCTGCCACCTTGAAATGCTGTGGTTCATGTTCTGTAGGTACACCCATAATGCTGTTAGAGAGGGAGTTCCAGAACTTTGACCGAGTGATATTTCCAAATCGGATTAATGAGTGACTTCGATAGGAATTTGGAGCAGTGTTTTCATGTATCTCTTTCCCTTAACTTCTGGATGGAAGTGGTCATTTTGCTGATAAATTCACAAAGGCTGATGAAAGGCACGTGGTGGGTACTGTCAGTGTGGAATTCAAGTAAGTATGAGTAAAAACCACATGCAAGATTGGTGAACAAAGTTGAGGCTTATAGAATGGAAGAATCATTATCCAACTGGATGAAAAATAGGCCTAATGGCAGAATGTTTTTCAGACTTCATTAGTAGTGTTCCCTTAGGATTTGTGTGTGTCAGTATTTTCTTTTGCTATACTTGTATATGAATGACTTGGATTTTGGCAGCCAAAAGTTCAAAATTTGCAGATGATACCAAATTTGGAATAGAGTTAAACAGTGAAGGCTTCCTCACCAGTCTACCATGAGGAACCTTGTTGAATACCTTACTGAAGTCCATATAGGTCATGTCTACCACTCTGTCCTCATCAATCCCCCTCATTACTTCAAAAAACTCAATCAACTTTAGTGAGTTTTTCCCATGCATAAAACCATTTTGATTATCCCTAATCAGTTTTTGCCTTTCCAAATACATGCAATCCTGTCCCTCAGGATTCCTTCCAACAACTTGCTTGCTACTGATGTCAGTGTGTGAGCAGTTTAATTAATAAGATATGTACAGTGGTGATGTATCTTTTGTGGAGGTGCCAGTGTTGGACTGGAGTGGACAAAGTCAGAAGCCACACAACGCTAGGTTATAATCTGACAGGTTTATTTGAAATCATAAGCTTTCAGAGTGCTGCTCCTTCATCAGGTGAAGTAATGTATCTTGGCAGAAAAATTTGGGAGATAAAGTACAATAGCTCAGTTTTAAAGTGAGCCCGAACACAGTAAAGCATACTGAATCCTGTGCTTCATATTCCTGATTGTGGAGTACAAAAATAAGGCAGTTATGCTCAACCTACATAAACCTCTGATTAAGTTCCAGCTAGACACTTTTGCACCCAAGTAAATGGAAAATCTCTTCCCATTAGCTTATGGTAGAGTACGGGTGACACAGATTTAATACTTTGGGCAAGTCATGCAGGGGAAGTGTGAAGGAGAACTTTTTTATGCAATGAGTTTGAATGGTACTTGCTGTCCACAAGGATGGTAGAAGCAGAAATCAAAAATCTTTTTAAAGGAAATCAGGTGTTTGAAGGAAATAAGCTTGCCAGGCTGTGGGAATGAATGGAGAAATTGGGACAGCAAGATAGTATTTCAAATTACTGGCATTAGTTTGATGGGCTGAAAGGCCTCTACGAATGCTGTAAATGATTACGATTCTAACTGTCACATCCCCACTTTATTTCATTAGATGTATTAGTGAGACCATTTGTTTTACGTGCTTTCAAGCAATTAATATCATAGTTCTGCATAGATATTGCCTCATTAACTGGGTGACTGGACACTACCATCAATCCAAATGTTTTTTAAATTGAATAGACTTTAGTATCTGGATTCTAAAACAGTTTTGAATAAATCTGTACTTAATCTTGAAGTTATTTTGTGCTTCATTCTTTCATGCTGTGTTTTTAGTGTGAGCATAGGTAACTGTCTTTTCTGAATTAGAACTAACTGCAGGTCAATTGCTCCATTTAAAGGTCAAAGCTGATGTTTCTACTTGACCTCTGTTTTTATTCCTTTGTGCGCCCAATGATCCACTAAATGAAATGTTCTGATCTATTTAACTTTGTTTCATAGAGCTAGTTAAATCTCTGTTTATGCCACAAGTCTCTTTAAATGTCACGCGGTTCATCTTGATGGGATTTCCTCTTGTGAATCGCATTGATAAACCACCTGCTTTGCTTACTACTTGACAACTCATTGGAGCCAATCAGCTGCTTTAGCATTGCATTATACTTCATAACCAGTTTAACAACCATGCCATGACTAAGAAAATTTTGCCTTATTTTTAAGGATTTAGAGTAATTTTGTAGTTATTTTAATAGCCTGTTCAATATGTTATAACATCTAGGGAAGGTGGGACTTCATCCCAGAAATCCTACCAGAGATGGGAGTACTACCACAGCACCACAAGAACTGTGGTGTTATTTTGTAGAATTACCATTATTCACATTGCAAATATTTTGTGTTCTGAGTTAATTGCCAGAACGATTATTGCACAACAAAAGGCCCTGTATTAGTAGTCATCCCGTTGGACAGTCTAATTTTTTTATTTTTGGGTGGTGCTTGTTCTCTTGCCACTACATTTAGATATTCGACCCGAGCAAAAAGAGTATATTTTGTCAAAACTCATCCAACTATTGGTATACGCCTCTTGTGCCCTAACTTTTAACCACTGCAGTATTCGCAGCTGTTCTTCAGTTGGTAGACCTCTAAGTCTCTCCGACACCCTCTTCCTTTTGAAACTTTTTTGACTAAACTTTGTTACATGAAAAAAATATATAAAAGAAATTACATATATAATTTAATTTGTTTTATATAAAACCAATTTTATTTATATATAAAATAAATAAAATAAATTTTATATATAGTGTATATGCAAGTTGTTAATTGATTTATTCACTCTGGGAGAGTTCTAATGAACCTCAGCATTCCTTCAAAACATTAATAAGCCACTTACTCAGTATTGATTGATTTGCATAAAAGTTGTATGTTGGTTTATAATTGCATAAAAGTAACTGCATGGAATAGAGAGTAACTTTAAAAACTGAAAATCAATGCGAAGATTCGGTTTCTTTTACACAGCAAAGAAGCTTGCCAAACCATTTCCATTCACTTTATAGTGATGGTTCAATTCCCCAGTGCCCACCCCCACCCCTGTGTCCTTTAAAAGAAACTCATTTGAGATTTAAAATGTTAACTTTATTTTAGAGTTTAAAAATGGTAGTTTTAGTTTTAACTTATGTTATACAGGGAAGATTTTGAACTTGGTCACTTAAGAGATTGCAAAACTGCACAACCAGGGCAGGTTAGAAACTTTAGTTATCAGAATGTAAGACCTTTTTTTTGTGTTGGGGGATTCGAGTTTTGAAATATTATCATAGATACCCTCTGCACTATTAGCCATTTTAAATGGACTAATAGAGTGATAAAATCTCAATTTGTTTTTGCATTGTATAAAAGTAATCTGAGAAGGTTTCTTCAGAATGTTCCACTTAAAGAAAAATGTGGAATCTGCTTATACATAGTTTGAGGGTTGCTCAGGTCTCTGCACTAAATAAAATAAAATGTGATTTCTAAGAATTCACAAGTTGCCTTAATATCACGGTTTTAAGATTTAAGCTAATCAAATTTTGATGTACAATTGTTGTATGAAATTAGTTCCTGTTGATTTTAGTAGACACAAGAATATGCAAAGTCATGAGTTAATATTTGAAGAACTTAACTTCAGGCAAAAGAATAATGTTATTGAAATTTGAAAAAAGAATTGTTTACATTTTGCTGCATCTTTTCAAATCCATGCCTGGTGTATTTTATAGGAGTGTCAAACTGCAGGCCTCAGATTCTTGATTGAAGCAATTTAGTGATCTTAAATTCACTTAACCTCATTGTACTGTAATTAATGATGAACCCCTATCATTCGGTACAACTGTTCAAGAAGCTCATTTATATGCCAATAGTTTTTCTATCATACAATTTGAATGAATCATGAACTTAAATTGAGATTTGCAGAATCTGCAGAGCTATAGTTTGAAAACCCCTGTCTTGCCCAATTTGTTTTGGTACTGTAGTCTGCTTTAATGTAGATCACCTTGATCTTTGCAACAGGAAGAAATCAAGAAGTTTGCTTTCCATGCCTAAGAATTTGTTATTGATATCTGTGCTGAAAGGAATATATTTCAGAATGATTAGTGCTTCCGTACATTAGGCTATTCTCAAATATTCTCAGATTGTGTTACGAGAAAGTACTTGCATTTTGTAAGCAGCAATGTTGCACTTAGTGTAAAATCCTCAATGCCAGAGATGATATTTTAACACCAATAACTCCTGGTTAGTTCCACTCAAAGCCTAATGCAAATGTACTTGTTACAACACTGGGTTAAATCACCTCCCCCTACTAATTTAAACCAGCAACACACCAGATTTACCCCGTATGGTAATCTATGAAAATTTGAGAGGCTAATAACTATTGCCCAAGGCTTAAAGGTCGCTTTTTTTCTCAAAGTATAACAGAGAATAATTAGCAACTATTTACAACTCCTTTCTCTAACCTATCTTTTATCTTGCGCTTCTATGACACTAGTCCAATAAAATCCTTGATTAAGATTTACCAAAATTCAACTTTCAAAACTAGCTTGCTGTCGAATTTTCTCTTTATAACCTTCCTCTGTTTTCTTTTCTCCTTTTTGGGATTTCTGTTTCACAGGTCACTGATCGATAAAGGTACCTTTTACGAGAGCTATTTTTCGGGCAGTCTGTACATGCTGTTGGCTTGGCAGTTCTCTCCCAACTGTTCAGTTTTTCCTGGTCTTATACCCCCAAAGCATCGGATTGTGTCATTGGCTTTTAATATTGTCAGTATACGCAATTCAAACTTGTTTGGAGTTTGCTACTTTTTTTTTCGGGATATAAATTAAACTGATTGGCCTAATTCGAATTTGTTGTTTTTGTCTTCAGGCAACCAGCTGCTGGACCAAAAGGTTACATTATATTTTGTTCAGAACAATTGGTGCTGTCAGGTAGTCTGCTAGCTTTAACTTTCTTAAATGTACAGTACGCCCACACCTTCGTAACATACTTGAGACAGAGGGTAGTGGGGACGGTATAGCTATTTTAACCCCAAAATACACCAATAATCAAATAATAGTAATTGTCTACAATCATCAGTTTGACTTGTAGAATGGAAATGTATTGGCTAATTATTTGATGGAGACCACAATTGATAAATGTGATATTTGGAGCTTGAGTATTTTTGAAAGATTTAAAATTCCTGCTTAATTGTTCTGCATTGGGTGAAAGTGAAAATGAAATTGTCTTGACAGAATGGTTTGACTTGGATCAAGGGAGGGAAGGCATAGAAGCTAAATTTGCATGGACCAAGATGGGTTTGCAAATCTCTTGTGAAGAAGCCATAAGCAAGTTGCAGATAGATATAGGCAGGTTAAGTGACTAGAGAAATCTCAGCTGAAATATTATGAGAAAACGTGAAGTTGTTCTCTTTGGCAGAAAGGAATGAAAAAGGGTATAATTTAAATGGAAAACAGCAGGATTCTGGGTAATCCCAGATGGAGAACAGGAAAAAGTTGTGGCTGTCAGAGCTGGGTTTTTTTTTAGGTATTTTAGTGCTGGAGCTAATTTCTCATTCTAAGAGCAGTAATTTCTGTTTTATAAGCTGTTGCATTGTTTGGAACTTTGGAAAAGTAAAGATCAAAACAACAACACTTTAAAAAGGAAGAGGAGAGACAAAGCAGTGACCATGTGGGAGAGTAAAAATGGTCAGCAATGTTTAAAAGGCATCTGGATGGGTATATGAATAGGAAGGATTTAAAGGGGTATGGGCCAAATGCTGGCAAGTTGCAGTAGATTTTATTTAGAATATCTGGTTGGCATGGACGAGTTGGAAGAAGGGTCTGTTTTAAGCTGTACCGCTCTCTGACTCTAATTGCAGATTTCAGAGGTATGTGTGTGCTCTGGCATAAGTCACTAAACATTGATATGCAGGTGCAATACAGAAGGCAAACGGGGTGTCTCTTTTATTACTAGAGACTGTGTTGAATATAAAAGTAATGGTGTTATGCTTCAGTTATACAGGATGTTGATGAGACTATATCTCTAATGCTGCATGCAATTTTAGTTTCCTTATTTAAGGAAGGATAGAAATGTGCTGGATGCAGTGGATGGGAGGTTTCCTAGATTGATACCTGGAATGAATTGTTTGTCTTGTGAGGAAAGATTGAACAGACTGAGATCATTTCCACTGGAGTTTAGAAGAGTGAGACCTGACTTGTTTGAAATGGATCCAGAATGGTTTTGACAAGGTGGCCATGAAAAGGATCTTCCTCTTGTGCGTAAGTCCAGAATAACATTATTTGGATGAAGTTCCTGTTTTTAGCCTTGAATGGAAAAAAACAAAAAGTGACCTAAATCTTTGAGAGGCATTAAAGAACAGCTACCTGATAACATTTTAATTCAAATACCATGACTAGATATTAAAACCTCCTGTTTAAAACTGCTGTTATGTGACCTAGCCAAAAAACAAATGCCATGGCATAGAGGGAACATGTAATCTGTATTCAAATTCTTCCATTGAAAGCTTCTAACTGATAGTTATTTTTAAATTATCACTCGAGATTTTGGGTGAAAGTTCCTCTGTTTTTTTAAAGTGACACTCCATTGCAGTTGCTTATATTTTACTGCATGGAAACGGGCCATTTGACACAAGTAGATTGTATTAGTATTTAGGCTCCATATGAACCTGTTCCCACTCTATTTATTCTAACCCGATCAACATAACCTTCCATTCATATACAGCTTCCTCTTAAATGCATCTGTGCTATTTGACAAAGCTTCTCCATGCAACAAATTTCACATTCTAACTGCTCCATGGGTGATGGCGTTTCTCCTTTTTATATCCCCTTGTTGTTTTCTCTGTCTACCCTATCGAACTGCATCATAAATTTAAATACCTCCAATAGCTCACCCTAGCTGTATTTAGATAAAAGAGCCATCAACTGAAAATGAAAGCTAAATTAAACATACTCAAAAGTATCTTGGTTGGTCAGGTTATTCAGAGACTATAGTTTTGGTATGGCATACTTCCTGTTTCAAATCATAGGCATTCATCAGTATTGCAAAAGAAATCTCAGCACAATAAGTGTAGGATTGTTTCATCAGTTTTAATTTTGTTGATTTTAATACAAAAATAAATTACAAAATTGATCAGAATATTTAACTTAAGTGCTGAAAATAAAAAGCTTTACATAAGCAAGGGAAATCACTTGGCTAAATAGACTTGATCATCACTTTAATAATGGAAATCAGTCTTATATTCAGCATGATACTTATTTCTATTTTCTGTTTTATATTTGCTAAGCATTTTATATATCTCAGAGTTTTCCAATTGATTTCTAATTCTTCATTCTCTCTGATATCTTTTGGTGTCTCACACTAGACTTCAGAAGGTATACACCAGTTGTGGAGAGTGTTCCTTCTCAGGAAAGTATTCACCACTGTTAACCTTGTCCGTCAATGATCTACCTATTAATGAGGATGTTGTGGCACTGGGAATCTTTTTTGTTTTACACTAGTGTATTAAATGCTGTGCCATCAAGTGCCAGATTTGTGTTCCTCCAAGTGTTTCCACTCTATCTTTTGTGACGTTTCAGTTGCGAGTCATCTCTGCTTGTCCATGACTCTTACAGTTGACTCAAAAAGTATTTGTGTAGTTTGCTGTGACAAGGAAGAATAGTCCAAATTGGTCATTAATGGGAAATAATCGTTTTGAAGAGCTTTAGGTGATCATATGAAGTGGTGTGCAAAACTGGTGGTTTAAGCATATTACTTGAGCTCTTGCTATTATTAGACAATAGGTACAGAAGTAGGCCATTCTGCCCTTCAAGTCTGCACCACCATTCAATATGATCATGGCTGATCATCCTTAATCAGTATCCTGTTCCTGCCTCATCTCTATAAACCTTGATTCCACTATCCTTGAGAGCTCTATCCAACTCTTTCTTAAATGAATCCAGAGACTGGGCCTCCACTGCCCTCAGGGGAGTGACGTTTCAGTTGCGAGTCATCTCTGCATTCCACACGGCCACCGTTCTCTGGGTGAAGAAGTTTCTCCTCATCTCTGTCCTAAATGGTCTACCCCATATTTTTAAGCTGTGTCCTCTGGTTTGGCACTCACCCATCAGAGGAAACATGTTTCCTGCCTCCAGATCCCCTCCATCAGATTCCCTCTCGGTCTTCTAAACTCCAGGATATACAAGCCCAGTCGTTCCAGTCTTTCAGTGTAAGGTAGTCCCGCCATTCCAGGAATTGACCTCGTAAACCTACGCTGCACTCCCTCAATAGCCAGAATGTCTTTCCTCAAATTTGGAGACCAGAACTGCACACAGTACTCCAGGTGTGGTCTCACCAGGGCCCTGTACAGCTGCAGAAGAGCCTCTTTGCTTCTATACTCAATCCCTCTTGTTTTAAAGGCCAGCATGCTATTAGCCGCCTTCACCACCTGCTGTACCTGCATGCTTGCCTTCATTGACTGGTGTACATGAACACCCAGATCTCTTTGTACTGCCCCTTTACCTAAATTGATTCCATTTAGGTAGTAATCTGCCTTCCTGTTCTTGCCACCAAAGTGGATAACCATACATTTATCCACATTAAACTGCATCTGCCATGCATCTGACCACTCACCTAACCTGTCCAGGTCACCTTGTAATCTCCTAACATCCTTCTCACATTTCACCCTGCCACCCAGCTTCGTATCATCAGCAAATTTGCTAATGTTATTACTAATACCATCTTCTATATCATTAATATATATTGTAAAAAGCTGCGATCCCAACACCGATCCCTGCGGTACCCCACTGGTCACTGCCTGCCATTCCGAAATGGAGCCGTTTATCATTACTCTATTGAGAAAAATAAGGATAACATTCTTTGGTTTGTTTCAGATTCTAGCATTATGAAGACTTGGAGAGATATTAGGGCAAAAATGTTCACTCAGTATCATCCAATCAGTTCAATTAAATTTATTCCCTTGTTTTGGGTTTCACTGCCAAGCCTGGTGTTCAAGTCCCATCTCTCGTTGCCCTCTCTGAATGGTTTGCTAGACCATGTCAGGGGGAACTTTAGATTCTCCTGTTTGCAGCCTTAAAGTTCTATTTGACTTGAGCTGAGCTTTCAACTATTTGTCACCTGGTAAATCTGTGTTATTACCTGTTTCTGCTGCTGAAGCCATCGCATGTGCTTTTATCAACAGACCTGACCAGTCTAATGCTCTCTTTAGCTAATCTCCCATTTTTCATTCTTAAACTTCAGGTCATCCAAGCTTCTGCTGTCCATATTCTAACTCACTCTCTTGTACATGCTTCATCCTTGTCTTTCCTGATCTGCATAGGCTGCCAATCTAGCATTACCTCAAATTTATAATTCTCAGCCATGACTTCAGATCCCTCAGTGGTGTTCCTCTTTCCTGTCTGTCTTTTTTGTAAATCCTTGCAGGCAAGCAAACTTCTGAGGTATCTGACTCCTTCAAATCTGACCTCTTGTGCATCCTGGATTCTTGCATTCCACATTGGTGGCCTTCAGCTATCTAGCCATAAGCTCTGGAGTTCTTTTCTTTGCATCCGTTCCTACCTTCCCTTTTTCATCTTAAGATATTCCTCAAGGATTAGTCAGAGTTAAGTTTTTTTTTGTTCCTTGTCCTTGTATCTCCCTGTGTGGCTCGATCCTTCTGTTGGATAAAATGTTTGTAAAATAGCTTAGTATATTTAATGCAGTAAAATTATTCTATACGTGCAAATTTATTAGTGAAATTTTCTGAGGAGTCAGTGATGAGATGACTTTCCTTAAGCAATTGATTGCTGAAGCATGGAATGTTTTTCAAGGAGTATGAGTGAGTGACTGTGACATCTTGCAAGGAATGCTTTTGAAACAGGAAGATATAGGCTATGGAGCGCGCATAACCTGGTCGAATTGGGTTTGAATTACTCTGCTGTCGAGCTTTCACAGAAACGTTTGGACAAGCGACCTCTTATCCTGTGAAAATCTCTTTATTATCAGGTAGTTTAACACATCAGCCAATGGTCTTTTAAAATCTGCCAGGTAATTGAGTTTGCGATATTGTTTGATAAATGACAGTATACAAATCAATGGTTCCTGCTTCCCAAGTTTTTTTGAAGGACAAAGAGGATTGATGAGTGCAGAGCAGTGGATGTGATCTGTGTAGATTTCAGTAAGGCATTCAACAAGGTTCCCGATGGGAGACGAGTTAGCAAGGTTAGATCTCACGGAATACAGGAAGAACTAGCCATTTGGATACAGAACTGGCTCAAAGGAAGACAAGAGGGTTGTTTCTCAGCCTGGAGGCCTGTGACCAGTGGAGTGCCACAAGGATCAGTGCTGGGTCCACTACTTTTCATCATTTATATAAATGATTTGGATGTGAGCTTAAGAGGTATAGTTAGTAAGTTTGCAGATGACACCAAAATTGAAAGTGTAGTGGACAGCGAAGATGGGTTACCTCTGATTACAACAGGATGGGCTGAGGAGTGACAGGTGGAGTTTAATTTGGATAAATGCAAGGTGGTGCGTTTTGGGAAAGCAAATCAGAGCAGGATTTAATGGTAAGGTCCTAGGGAGTGTTGCTGAACAAAGAGACCTTGGAGTGCAGGTTCATAGCTCCTTGAAAGTGGAGTCGCAGGTAGATAGGATAGTGAAGAAGGCGTTTGGTATGCGTCCTTTTATTGGTCAGAGTATTGAGTACAGGAGTTGGGAGGTCATGTTGTTAGGCCACTTTTGGAATATTGCGTACAATTCTGGTCCCTTTCCTATCAGAAGGATGTTGTGAAACTTGAAAGGGTTCAGAAAGGATTTAAAAGGATACTGCCAGGCTTGGAGGATTTGAGCTATAGGGAGAGGTTGAATAGGCTGGGGCTGTTTTCCCTGGAGAGTTGGAAGCTATGGGGTGACCTTTTATAGAGGTTTATAAAATAATGAGGGACATGGATAGGATAAATAGACAAGGTCTTTTCCCTGGGATGGGGGAGTCCAGAACTAGAGGGCTTGGGTTTAGGATGAGAGGGAAAGATATAAAAGAGACCTAAGGGGCAACTTTTTCCCACAGAGGATGGTGCGTGAAGCTGAATATAGGCTGCCAGAGGAAGTAGTGGAGGCTGGCACAATTGCAACATTTAAAAGGCATCTGGATGGGTATATGAATGGGAAGGGTTTGGAGGGATATGGGCCAGGTGCTGGCAGGTGGGACTGGATCAAGTTGGGATATTTGGTCGGCATGGACGGGTTGGACTGAAACATGTTTCTGTGCTGTTCATCTCTATGACTACTCTGTTATCCTTATTTTACAGTAGTACACTCTGCCTGATGAGGTGATGGGTTAATTGCAATAGTAGCAGTTGGGGAGGAATTGAATCAGAAGAAAAAGTTGATAGGATATGGGACAAGAGTGGGGGTGAGGAGGGAGTAGGACTGATTTGTATGTTTTCCAAGAGTTGGTGAAACCTGATGAGCCAGATGTATTGTCTGTTGCTGCATTATAGAATTATATGTATTTGCAAGTTTTGAAAATATTTCATACAGAATAATTTCATGAAAAAGCAGCACAATATAGTCTTTAGTAAATCCCTGGACTATGAATATTCAGGTTTTTTACTGAAACTAACTAATTGCTTTTGACAGATTTATTTTTAATTATTTGAACAGGGGTTAAAAGAGTCAGTTTTAACAAGTTTTGAAGTACTTCAGAGCAATTGCTGGTTAGACTTTCAGCTTTATCATAAAGAAGTTCCTTGTGAATCACAGGAGGTGATGAATGATTTGAAGCTGCTTAATGATTGCTAACATCATACTAAGATGACAAACCTTTGACTGAACATTAGTCATATTTATACACAGATTTGACTATATATTTCCAGTTAAAGCATTTTGTTGAGAAGAAACAGCTGCTTGTTTTTATTGAGCTGTTTAAAATCTATCCTTGTTTTGCATTGTAAGGTGGCAGCACACTAACCTATGTTTCTTTCTCTTCAATTACTCCAATTTTGTTAAATTGATTGCCACATCTGTGTTATGATACATCAACTGTAATTAAAATTAACAATTAATCTTTCTAAAAATTTTTTTTGTCTTAGCTCAAGAGAAGGTTGGGCAGTTGGCAAATCACATGACCGTAGAGAATCGCTCCTGTGTGCTTGTTCGCCGTGATTTGGTTGCACTCCCTGCTAGTCTCATCAGTCAGATTGGCTACAGGTGTCACCCGAAGCTATACTCTGAGGGTGATCCTGGTGAGAAGCTTGAACTTGTCTCAGGTAAACATAATTTAATAATCTTGATTAATTACTTGTGAAAGGTCCATGGCTCAGTGAATTACTGAAGCATTTGTTATAATTTTCCAAAAAACCATCAGTTTCTGCAGAAGTACCAAAAGATTGGAAAACTACTGATTTGACACCCCATCCCATTCAAAAAGGGTGAAGGCAAAAAGTGGGTGACTATATTACAATAAGCCTAACATTATTGTAGAAACGTATTAGAATCCATTGTTAAAGAAGTATTTGCAAAACATTTAGAAAATCATAACTTAAGCAGAGTCAGCATGCTTTCATGAAAGGAAATTCATGTCTAACTAGCTTACAAGTTTTTGTTTTGAGGAAGTCTGAGTGAATAGAGTGAAACAAGTAGATTTTTTGTTTGACTTCCAGAAGGCATTCACCAAGGTACCTCACAGAAGGTTGTCATAAGATAAGAGCCCTCAGTGTTGGAAGTTTCTTTTGGCATGGCTAGAGAATTGCTAATGGGTAGGAAACAGTGAGTGGGGATTAGGGTACTTTATCAGGTGGGCGACCTGTGACCAGTGGGGTTCCACAGGGAATACAACTGTTTACAATAGATAATATTCACTTGGTGGAATGAAGTGAATGTGCTGTCACCAAATTTGCAGATGACACTAAGATAGGTGGAAGGACAGGTTGTGAGGGGGGTGCACGTGGCTTACAGAGAGTATTGATAGGTTAAGTAAGTGGACAAAAATTTGGCAAATATAGTATAATATAGGAAAATGTGAAGTTCATTTTGGAAGGAGAACAAATGAACAGAATATTATTTAAAATGAAAAAACTTGCAGAAGGCTGCATCAGCCAGGGGATTTTGGGATACTTGTACACAAACCACAAAGTTAGCATATGTGCAGCAGCTAATCAGGAAAGGGAATGGAGTGTTGGCACTTTGGGGGGTTTGAGTATAAGAGTAGTGAAGTCTTACTGCAATGTACAAGGTAATGATGAGACCACATTTGGTGTACTGATAGCAGATTTGACCCGCTTACTTAAAGTATCATTTCATTGAAGGCAGTTCAGAGATGTTTAATGAGGATGGTACTCAATGTGGTGGGATAGCCTAATAAGCAAGGGCTAAGTAGGTTGAGACATTGCTTGCTGGGGTTTAGAAAAATGAGAGGTAATCCCATTGAGATATTTAGGATCTTTAAGGGGCTTGAGAGGCTAAATGCTGACTGGGTATCTCCCCTTGTGGGAGAGTCGAGGACCAGTGGGTATAGCCTCAGAATAAAGGGGTGCCCATTTAAGACAAGTGAGGACCAATTACTTCTGAGTTGAATGCCTTTGGGTCTCCATGCCACAGAGCTGTGAAGGCAGAGTTCTTGTGCATACATATAAGGTTGAGATAGATTTTTGACCAGGAAGGGAATCTTGAATTATGGGGAAAATGCAGGAAAGTGGATGCAAGGAAATTCAAATCAACCAAGATTCTATTGAACAGCAGAGGAGGCTTAAGGGACCAAACTGCATACCCTTGTTCCTGTTTCGTAGGTCTTGTGGTCTGAACGAACAGGAATAATAGATTGGGCCTCCTAACTCATTCCTTCAGAAGAATTCTTTGTAATGATTTTGAGTAAACTATTGAGTCGAGTGCATGCTTTTTTGATGCCTCATTTTAATTCATTGTGCTTGTTTTTAAATATATTTACTCTTTGCCTATGATGGATGGAACCTCATTATAATCTATATTAGCAAGAGGGCTGAGAAGTGGAAATCCTGGCAAATTCTGTTTTTAAGGGCAGCTGGGAAATACTGGGACTGGACAGAAATGCTTACAGTCCAGTGGAGAAGAGAATGAAGTTGGAGAGTTGAACCTATAAACAGATTCAGTGAATGGATGGAGGGTATGAATGAATCGTTGATCAATGCTCATTGATCGACTGTGCATTTGTGCTATAGGTTTACAGGTCTGTCCTTGTGGTGATTCATCATTTGGCACTGCATCTTTGGTTGACCTAGTTTAAATTCTGGACTAGAGCACATTTCTAAAATCCAGTGAAAGATAGAGCTATTCATGTGCTAACCAACTACCAAGAAAAAGATGCATGTTAAATTTTGTACTATTTGGAACTATTTAACAAGAATAGTCTTGAGTCATTGTTCTTTATTGCATTAGAACTAAATGGGACAGGCTTGATTAGTGAGCTAGTCTTTTCTGACCACCTTTTCTGTCTGCTACCTTTTGGCTTGTAGCTTTTAAGCACATGCTCAATGTTTTTTTAATGTCTAAACAACAGCAGTAGGTTTAAACTGCTTCAATCTATTAGATGTTTCGTTAAATACCATTTCATTTGAACAATCTTGTTTTGTCTTCCGTACCTTTTTGTTCAAATCTGTATATATACTATGTCAGTGGAGCCAATGCAGTTCATAGCATAAACAGACCAAGAGAACATCCATCAGGTTTTGAACCACAATGATTGATTATCTTTTCAGTTAGCAATTCTAACAACGAATTGGATTTGTGGCATTTTAAATGCTCACGTTATGTTTTTGTGTCCAACAGAATTTGATAGTTTTTCGAACAATTGGCCCTTTCATGCTATAACTTACTGGCCTGTCTCTGTGCATGGTGTAATCCTGCAACATTGGTCGTTCTCCATTTGCATTCCATCATTATCTGTCTGCTTGCCTATTTAATGTCTTCTAATTTGTTTATCTCCAAGTAGAAAACCTTCTCACCTAAGTGTTCAAATCCCTTTTTGCTCCTTCTTAGTAACTTTCAGCTGTATATGTTTAAACCCTTCCTATTCATGTACCCATCCAGATGCCTTTTAAATGTTGTAATTGTACCAGCCGCCTCCATTTTGTGAAAAGGTTGCCCCTTAGGTCCCTTTTAAGTTTTTCCTCTTCTCACCTTAAACCTATGCCCTCTAGTTTTGGACTTCTGCACCTGGGTGAAAAGACCTTGACAATTCAACCTATTCATAGCCATCTTGATTTTATAAACTTATATAAGGTCATCCCTCTGTCTCCAACATTCCAAGGAAAACAGCCCCAGCCAATTCATTCTCTCCCTTTAGCTCAAACCCTCCAACTTTGGCGATATCCTTTGTAAATCTTTTCTGAACCCTTCCAAGTTTCACATCTTTCCTATAGCAGGGAGACCAGAATTGAACACCGTATTCCAGAAGTGACCACAACATGATCTCCCAACTCGTACTTAATGCATTGAACAATAAAGGCAAGCATACCAAATGTTTTCTTCAGTTCTGTCTACCTGTAAATTCACTTTCAAAGAACAATGAATCTGCACCCCAAGCTTGCCAGGGCCTTGACATTAATTGTGAAAGTCCTGCCCTAATTTGCGTTACCAAATGCAGTACCTCACAGTTATCTAAATTCAACTCTTTCTGCCACTCTTGGCCCATTTTCCCATCTGGCCAACATCCTATTGTTTTGAAGTAATCACCTTTGCTGTCCACTTCACCACCACTTTTTGTGTCATCTGCAAACCTTCTGACCATGTTGTCTATGTTCACATCCAAGTCATTTATATAAAGGACAAAAAACAGTGGATCCAGCATCAATCCTTGTGGCACACTGCTAATCACAGGCCTCCAGTCTGAAAAGCAACCCTTCGCCACCACCGCCACCACCACTACCACCCTGAGTCTTCTACCTCTGAGGCAATTTTGTATCCAAATGGCTAGCTGTCAGTGTATTCACTGTGATCTAACCTTGCTAGCTAGTTTACCGTGTGAAGTACATATAGGCAGTGTCCATTGCTCTGCCTTCATCAATCATCATTATTTCAAAAGAAAACTTGATCAATTTAGCGAGACACAATTTCCCATATACTCAATCCTAATCAGTTCTTGTCTTTCCAAATGTATGTAAATCCTGTCCCTCATCATTCCCTCTAACAAATTACCCACCGGTGATATCAGGCTCACCGGTCTATACTACCCTGGCGTTTCCTTACAGCAGCACGTTAGCCAACCTCCAGTTTTCTGGCACCTTTCGCTTCAATTCTTACATTTTGCTGTACCCCAAATTTCATGGCTCTGCTTGACAGCTGTGTATTTAGCCTCTGAGGTCATCTAGGCCAATGCTGTTTAATCTATTTCCCAACATGACCCTGTTTTGGGCAGTGAGAATGGGTGTCTGTTTAGAGTAAGAGTGCAGCTTTTGTAATTAAATCAAAATTGCGTGGTGACCATTGCTGCCTTGGAACTTGGGACCCTAAAATTCACTTGGAGTCCCAACCCTCACTTTGGGAAAACCTGCCGTAAATTCTGGATTCTCTTCCTGAACACCTGTGCGTCTTGGCTTTTTTAAAAAATTCATTAATTGTAAGCTACTATTTTGCCTTTATTTCTCCTTTTGTGACTCAGTGATTTTGCCTAATGTTCTTATGCACGGCCTTGGCACATTTATTCTATATTTACTTTATAAATGATTCCAGTCACTTACATTTCCTAAATATCTGCAATATGTTTTGAAGATGATATCCACTTTAACATACTGTCATTGTAGTTTCAATGTAAGATTGTTATGTCAAAGTAAATAACTACTGACGTTTGCAGATAGAAAGTTTTCAAAGGATAAATAATCTTAAAAACGTTTGCTTTAATTGTCAAACAGTTTAGTTTTCTTTGTACCCCTACCTTTTGGCCAGCAAATGATTCAGGAGACTTCTCATTTCTCCAAGTGGGTGGTACACAACTTCCAGTAACTACTTCCAGTGAATGGCTGAGCTGAGTTATAAACCTGTGCAATACACTTGTTTAGTATTCACACCAAAGTGTATGTCTGCATTGTCAGTTGCTAAAATATGTTTCTTTTGATTTTGCTTTTGAGCTCAATTAAATCTTTTATTTTTAAACAAAAGTCAAAAATTTAGTTAGAAACAGTTTTGAGATTATGCCAAACCTTTAATGAGAGCACTAAAGAGCTTGTTAAATAAAGATTCCTCCAGTGCAATTAATGTTTGAAAGATATACTATTACTTCCCAGTCTCACCTTTTTCATTGTGTTTATCTGGCACATCTTGACAGATGCAGTCTCACGGACTTCACTATTATAATTCCTTATGCCCTTTTCCTTCTACAGTACTGCATGATGCTTCTCTAATATATTTGGATTACTGCATTTAAGTGTTTGAGTTTGGATGTTATTACACGATGTATTATAGTTCAGATTTGTCCAGTGGTAAATTATATTGTGTAATCCAGATCATGTTACAGGCCAGACCCCCTCCAAAACATTTCAAGAAAGTAGCCCGGACCCTAACTTGGCTAGTTATTTTAAGCAGGTGGAGAATGGATATTCCAGGAGTGATGCAGCTGGCCAACCACTTAGGTTTGAACAAAACGGAACTTATTTGTAAGATTACCGAATAAAACACAAAAGAGAACAGAACATAGGTTAAGTTATTCTATCTGAAAACCCAATAGATAATCCCAACTTAATGATGCTGTTCCAAATAATTGCAACAATCCCTATGAACACCTCTTTTTTTTCAAAAAAAAAGAAAAATCCAACACAGGTTCTTACAGGAGAGATGTCAGAAAGAGGGAGGATCAGCATGGACCTACGTCTTTGGGTCCAGCAGCTTCATAACTGACTGCTTGCTAAAACCAAACCAGAGAAAAGTTGAGCTGGGAGAACTGGCCACTCCCCTTTCGTTGGACAAGTGTTTTTTTTACTTGAAAGCCTTTTGCCTGAGGTAGAATGTTAGTTATAATCAAATTGACCTAAAACCCATCCAAGCCAGACCTCTTGGCAACTCTGTGTTTATGACACTTCTGGAAAAAGAACCAAAGACAACATTACCTTGTTAAATGAGCAGCATAATTGCAAGATGTTGTTCTTAAAGTGACAACTATGTACAAAGCAGTATAATCAAGTAGTTTTGGGGTCAATATCTTGAAAATGTCATTAGTTTAAGATTTTAATACCTCTTGCTTGATTTAGAAATGTCATCCATTGTTTATTGCGGTTAAAATTGGGTAACATTAAATTCCCAACTGGACCTGCACCATGTTATTTCAAGTGGCAATGCTTGTAAAGTTCTTAGAAAGAAGCAGTACCAAATGAGTTAGGGGAAGAACCCTTGAACCTGCTCTACCATTCAATAAGATTGTGGCTGATCTAATTGTGGTCTTAACTTTATTTTGTAATGCCAATCTGTGATACCTTTTGCTTTTCTTTTTAATCCAGAGTAAGGAATGTTCAGAATCACTATTGCATGTGCTATTAAACATAGAGCTCTCTTTCTTCTACAAAATTCCCTTTTGGTACTTTTGTAGGGTGGCCGTAAGCAAACAAAATACACAATACAATTTTCAGAACACTACATGCCTCCCCTTCTTAGTAATGGAGAGGCATAGCGTGTTTCACTGGTTTGGTTTCAAATATGTAAACAAACCTAAGCATACTTAAGCATTCACCTTCACCAGGAGCAGCATTTCCTATGTAAACTTTTGCATTAATTTAGCAATGCATTCAGTTGTATACAACAAGATCAAAAATTTGTTGCCGAGTAGTTTACTTTATAACATAACCACTTAAGTATGGTGGATGTCTTCTCTTGTCATTAGGATATTGTCATTAACTTTTGTTCTTTTTCTGAGATGTTTTGTGTGCAATGAAGAATGATTTGCAAAGTGGGCTTAGCAATGATAGATCCTTTTTGAGTTGATCACAACAAATGGTTGGATATCATAAGGGATTCTTTGCTTTCCAGCATGATGTTCAGGGTACAGAAATAATTTCAAATTGTGTTTCATTTTGCATTCACTCTCCTACTTGTCATTGTTTTTGTACATCTTGATCCTTCGTTCCATGGGGTAGCTCATGAAGGTGTGCAATGATGTGTGTAGCTGAGGGCTTCTCAGTGGTCAAATGTATTGTTGCTCTGTCATTGAGAATAAAATTATGCTTCTGCAATTTTCTCTCAGCTGTTGAGGCACACTTTTTTTTCAAGGTGTGATGCAAATCTTTAGCTCTTGGCTAATTACTGTCCAATTCTAGGAGGTAATATGCTATGGATATAGGGAATCCGGTGGATATACTTTGATTAGATTTTCAGAAGTAATTTAGTAATGGTAAAGTTGTCATAGTCCCACTGGACTACAGGGCTGTAGTTTCAGAGAGAGACAGCTGATGGTTTAATCTGAGGGTCGTCATGCCTTGGGGAAGGTTTAGAAAGAGTCCCTCAAGGTCACCTCAGCCAGTACAGAAATTGAGGTAAAAACAATGACTGCAGATGCTGGAAACCAGATTCTGGATTAGTGGTGCTGGAACAGCACAGCAGTTCAGGCAGCATCCAAGGAGCTTCGAAATCGATGTTTCGGGCAAAAGCCCTTCATCAGGAATAAAGGCAGTGAGCCTGAAGCCTGGAGAGATCAGCTAGAGGAGGGTGGGGGTGGGGAGAAAGTAGCATAGAGTACAATGGATGAGTGGGGGAGGGGATGAAGGTGATAGGTCAGGGAGGAGAAGGTGGAGTACAGAAATTGAACCCGGTGCCTCACGCTGCTTTGCAAATCAACCATCTCTGTCTGTGCTAACTAATTCCCATGTAATTTGATGATGTGCAATACCAAAGATTGTTACAGAAAAATTAAAATCTATGTCAACGTGGATGGAAGATGTGATAGAATAGTCTGAATGGGTGCAATTGCAGCAACACTTGAAACTCAACACTATCACGGGCAAAAGTCAACCCACTTAATCAGCAGTTCTTCCATTCTACACACCATTAGTGTACCAGAGCTGCAGTTTACGCTGTCTGCAGAATGTACTGCTACAAAATGCCAAGATTTCTTAGGTAGCACTTCCCAAGCCATGAACTCTGACGTCAAGAAGGCTTCAGATGATCTCCCCCATACACTATTGTCAAGTTTCTGTCCAAATCGGACACCTATCCTGACCTTGGAGTTGTATTTACTGTTGCTGTTGCAACATTTTCTGAAACACACTCCTGAACAACACCAATAGGAGTACTACCATCTCTCAAACTGCAGCTGAAGTGGATTCACCATTAGTTAAGGGTAACAGATTTTGGTGCTGGCAGCTATGCCCTCATCCTGAGGCTGGAGTTTTTTTAATGGGCTCTTACTAAAATATTGAGCAATTCTGAATGTCGTTTTACAAGCATACTGACCCAAAACCGATAGAGGAATAAGAATTGTCATTTTATGATTAAATTTAAAGTATGTCTACTCTGTACTTAAGATCATGCTCTGAAGAGCTGTATAAGATAAGGGGATGTGGGACTATTATGATATTGAGAGTAAAATATAAAGGCAGCATTATGAATGTAACCACCTTTTTAAAAAGAAACTCTGACTACAAATTTTCTAAATAGTGTACATTACATGGATTCACTTAAATATGCATAGACTCTGCGCATGAAAATCAATTACTACTGAGTAATAATTTTTATTAAGGATTCTGCAACAATGTGCAAAATTGGAAATATGCTACATTCTTCCAATCTGTCCTTAACACTGTTGCATAACTAGTGGTGATACAAAGCTCGTCAGTGGAACAAATGCAAGTGTTTCTAATGCATAATGCATTTTATGTAAATTAAATTTATTCATGACTTGTGTGCCCTAATTATTCAAACCTTGGTTTCTATGTCTCACCAGTCCCGCCAGTGATTGTGATGAATTCTGTGCCAGACAAAAAATTACAACGTAAACACCATTTCCTTTTAAAAAAAATCATCATTTATTCTAATTCCTAAATAACATTGAATTTTGCATGTTTCCGTAGACATGAAGCTCACTTTAAATAAAATTAATGATTTTTGAGTCCTAATAGAGAGATGACTATAAAATTATAAAACTTGCATATTTAGGATTAACTAATGATATATTTTGAAGAAAGTTCTAGTAAACAGCTAAAACATGGAAAATCTGATTCTCCTAATGTATTGGTTTGAAGTAGAATGTACAAGTAAATGCAATTTCCCTTTTTATAAAGAAGTGTTTTCTATTGCTGGCATCGTCACCCCGTGACTTGACCTGATGTTTAATTTGAACGGAGTATGCTAACTTAATTCTGACTATATCCAATAATAACAGCACATGGCCCTGCAAAAAAGTTGTAGTGTAGTCCATTATACAGAGCTTTTGGTTATTAAATGTACACTGGCTTATCATCCTTTTTAATGAAGGCAGTTCCAATTTTTCCTTGAGTAGCCACCTGAAGCGGTTGAGGATAGTCAACTAAATGGTAAACTATATGTTTATAATTCATTTTGAAGGCAATATAGCACAAGTGTGTGTAAAGCACAAATTGAGTAATTTTGCTATTTCTGTCCAGGTTCAGGAGTTTATATCACACGAGGTCAGCTGATGAACTGCCACCTCTGTGCAGGGGTTAAGCACAAGGTCCTCCTCCGTCGCCTGCTTGCCTCATTCTTTGACCGGTGAGTGACCACTGCTTGACCATGTACTGTTTATCTTGGGTTTAAGTCTTCTGTTTTGTACAATCAATGAACTGTGGATCTACCAAGAATAATGATGTCTTCCATTAACTCTACAGCAACACTTTGGCAAATAGTTGCGGCACAGGGATCCGTTCCTCCACAAGTGACCCCAGCAGAAAGCCTCTGGATAGCAGAGTCTTGAATGCAGTGAAATGTGAGTTGGAAATGATTTATCTTATCAAAGGTGAACTGTGAAATTGTGGAATAATTGGTAAGAATGTATGTACTGTTTGTGTTAGAATTTTGCAGATATATTTGATGTGAAGATTTTTACGGATTATTGTTACTCTGCTTTCCTCTTCTCAGTAGAAAACCCCAATTCGATCACAATTAAATTCTTTTTAGTTCTTTCAAGGCATGTTGGCATTGCTAACTATTTCCCATTCCTGATTGCCCTTTTAAACATGTGGCTTGCCAGACTATTTCAGAGGGGCAGTTAAGAATCCATTCTGTTGCTATGAAGTCACGTGTGGGTCAGACCAGAGAAGGATGGCAGACTTCCTTTCCTAAATTAGATTAGTGAAGTCGATTTGGTTTTAATGATGGTTGAGCCTTTTCATGGTGGCCATTACTGAGACCAGCTTTCAATTCCAGATTTTATCAGTTGACTTAAAATTCCCCCAGCTTTTGTAGTGGAATATGAATTTATCCTCTGGAGCATTAATCTAGGCCTCTGGATTTGTAGTCTAGCAATTACTTCCCTTACCTTTTTTGTAATAAACTGTAACTGACAATAACTCCCTTGACAGCATCTTCCAAACCAGTGATCCCTACCTCAAGAAGGGCAAGTGCTAGAGATGCATGGGTGCATCACCACTCCATGTTCCTCTGCAAACCACACACCATCGTGACTATAAAATATATTACCATTTCTTCATAGTCATTGGCTCCAAATCCTGGAACTCCCTCCCTGTCCCTGCACTCCACAGACTGTATCAGTACATGAAGGCAGTTTGTCACTGCTGCCTCCTGGGTAATTAGGAGTGAGCAAAGAATGCTGGCCTGGCCAGCGATGTCCACACCCCATGACAAATTAAAGAATCGCAATGGAAGAATTTGGAGAACAATTTATAACTCTAAAGATTGCAGTGACTAGGAAGGGTAAAGTCTTTGGAGAATTTTGAACATTAGACTAATGGTTTTAGATTTGAAGAGACTGGAGCCATGAATCCAATGATGGCCAGGCAGGATTTGATAATAGTGATTGAAAAATAGGATTTTGGATTGATCTGGTTAGGATGTGGGTAACAGATTTTTGAATGAGCTGAGTTTATGGTGAGTAAGAGATGGGAATTTGGCAGGACAGTGGGCTGACTAAAATGGCGGTAATTCTTGCATGTGTATTGTGGTTATCATCGAAAATATCTAAGTGAGCTATTAATGGGAAAGCAAATTTTATGCTGAACAAAACCAAAGTCACTTCCACCAAATTATCCAAAGTAAGGCTTGAATGCTTTCTGAAACAGAAGAGAAGTAGCAAGATTGCTATTTTCCCTCCTGGCAAATATTAGAAAGCTCCCTGCTTTAGCTTTTGGGTTTTAGAATCCTACTTAAGGATTGCCTTGTATGTGCCACTTCTTTTTAAAACTGTTTGCAACAGTGGTGTCTGCAGGTTTGTTGAATTCTAATATGCAGACGCTCAGAACATAAATGTATAGAACTGACTTGGTGCATTGTCACATCATCACATGTATACTTTTTTAAGCCAATGATGTATTTGTAGGCTCAACTTTTCATATCTAAGTCCCTGAATCTGGATTGTTCAGATTTGAAAGTGAAAAAAGGTAACAAACAAGGAACGACTGTGAACCACCGAGTTGGAGAACTGGGAGAAAGTCACTTAAAAAGGAGCTTGGGAATGAAATATTGCAATGGACCAATTCCCAATGAACACAATTTGTGATTTTGTTTTAAACAAAATCATAACTCTCCTGAATCATAGTATAACTATTTAGCCAGTAGTGAATGCTTCTAGTTCTGTCATTAATTCTATTGCTGCAGTGAGGTCAGAATGCTCAGCTGGCAAATTCTGCATTGCAAAGCAGCTGGAATAGAGTTATATAGAGTCAAAGAGATGTACAATAGCATGCAGGATAAGGAAATGCACAGGCCTAAAAGTAATTGGAAGCTTCTTGCTAATGTATCTGGCTATGTGTATTACAATGATAGGAAACAGGAGTAGGCCATTTAACCCCTTGAACCTGTTCTAGCATTCAGTGAGATCATGTCTGATCCAAGCTCCAATCAAAATACCTGCCTTTGGCTCATTTCTGTTAAGCAAAGGTATTAACAGATATAAATGTCTGATTTAAAATTAACAACTGAGCATCAACTGCCATTTGTGGAAAAGAATTCCAAACCTCCCTCTCCCTTTTGTGTGTAGAAGTACTTTCTAACTTCTCTAATGAATAGTTTGGCCCTATTTGTAGACTTATGTCCTTTATCTCCAACCCATGGAAAATGAACAGTTGTGGCTGTATCTCCACGTGGTGCCTTTGTGCCTGCACCTAAGAATGGAAATCTTTGAAACATTTTGGTCAATACCTATGTTTTGATCTTGTGTGTCAGCTGAAGCTTAATTCCTAACACTGTCACATCTGAGCTACAACGTTCTGTGTTACAGTAATCCCACTCTAGGGCTTGAGCACAAACGTCAAGGCAAATGCTCCAGTGAAGTGGTGATGGCACATTGCACTGTTAGAGGTTCCTTCTTTCAGCTGAGATATTAAATTCAGTATCAGTCTGTCTGATTGGGTGATTGCAAAAAACCTCATGACAATATTTTGAAGAAGAGCGCAAGTTGTCTCTGGTGTCCTGACCCATGTATACCATTGTACCGCGATCACTATCTCAACACTGTGGGAGTTTGCTTATGCACAAATTAGCTGCCTCCTTTCCTATATTATAATAGTGACTGCATTTCAAACATTACTGTGTCAGCTGTGAAGAGATTTTCATGAAAAGTATTATATCAATGCAAGGTCTTAGCTTTATGATGGAATATAATGTGGGAAAATGTTAAGTTGTTCTCTTTGGCAGGAGACTAAAACAGCAGAGGATTCCATAAAGGGAAGCAACTGAAAAATTGAGGTGTAGAGAGATTTGTATGTTCTAATGTGTGATTCACAAAATGTCAGGTACAGTACAATTCAAGAAGGCTATTGAGATGCTTTCCTTTTGTTATGAAAGGAATTGAAATTATCTCAGGAACAATATAAATTCATAGGGGGCTCAAGAGATTTACTAGACTGACATCTGGAATGAGTGAGTTGTCTGATGAGAATAGGTTGGACAGGCTATGCTTGTTTCCACTGGAATTTAGAAGAGTGAGGCTGACTTGATTGAAGTGTCTAATATTCTGAATGGGTCTTGATAGCGCAGAAGTGGATAGGAAGTTTCTTTTGAATCGGTTGATAATTAGGAAGCATTGTTTTAAACTTGGGTGTCGTCCTTTTAGGACTGAGATGGGACTTCTTTTCTCTAAAGATGGTATGGTCTTCGAAATCTGTGCCACAAAAGGCAATGGAAATAGGGCCATTAAATGTTTTTAAGGTAGGGGTAGATGGATTCTAGTTAGGTAGGGAAATCAATGGTTATTAAAGGCAGATGGGAATGTATAATTCAAAATACAAACAGATAAGTCAAGATCTAACTAAAAGGTGAAGCAAGCTCGAAGGCTCAAATAATTTTATTTCATCTATTTTGCATGTTTGTATGCTATCGAAGCGTTTTTAAATTGAAATTTTACCTGCTGATAACATTAGTTCCTCTGTTAGAAGGTTGAGTTCAAATCCTCCTTCATAAGTTTGACCAGAATCTTAAGTGGTAATGTAACAATACTGAGGGAATGCTGCACTGTTTAAGTGGTCATCTGTCAAGTGACATAGTTGAGACTTCTATCTTCCTTTCCCGGTGGACATGCCACTATTTCATAGATATTCTCTCCAGTGTCGTGAACAATATTTTTTTCATGAACCAACATCATTTAAACAGATTCTGATTTTTGCAATATTTCTATTTGTAGCATTCTGTTGTGTGCAAATCGACTGCTGCATTTCCTACACTTTAGCAGTTTGAAAACTGCATTTTGAAATATACTTCACTGGGAAACCTTGGAATGCTTTGAGGTTGCAAAAACTATGATACAAATTAAAATTCTTCTTTGTGTTTTTACAAGAATTGAAGCAGTTTCATCACTTGTGTAAATCATGCGATGACATTGATTATTTAATCATAACTTTTGATCCCTGTGAGTTTTAGTGTTTAATGTTTTGTTAAATGCAACAGATTCTCTGTGGTGGAATTTGCTAATAGACTACTATTTTGCTCAGTGTTTAATTTTTGCTTTAATCTGTTTTTACAGTATATTGTCAGAACTTTGCTCCCAACTTCAAAGAAAGTGAGATGAATGTGATTGCTGCTGACATGTGCACTAATGCTCGACGGGTTCGCAAGCGTTGGCTTCCCAAGATCAAATCCATGCTGCCTGATGGAATGGAAGTATATCGCACTGTTATCGGAGATGCAAGTGGTGGAAGCAGCTTGGACCCGGAGCTCTATGGAACTGGGTCAACATTTGAGCAAAGTAGTCAAGCTGAGAAGAGGAATGATTCTGGGACTGTACTCGGAGAAAGAGCAAACCCTGTAAGCATAGACGTAGAGTCCCCCAAATCTGAGCAGTCATGTGAACAGAATGAAATGATGGAGTCAGTAATAAGAGAAGCTGCTGGCACTAATGTTTTGCCCCCAGACACACCCAACACAGTCCACACTTTTGACCAAGAGGACACTTCCTCTAATAATAGATCTGAAACACCCATGCGGAAACTGGATGGAACATATGCAGGGACCTTGTGAAGATTTCCACTGTGGTCAGAAGGAAACGCATCTTGTTATTTGAAATGGCTTGCATGCATACTAACCCTCTCAACATTTGGCAGTGTTATTAAGCCACTGACCTGTACCCGTTGCCTGAAGACATAACTTTTATCCCACCTGTATACGGTATGCCGTGAAGAAATGAAGACGCCTTTATAACACTGAAACAGATCTTCCCAGTTCAACTTTGTCTTAACCAAAAGACAACAGAATTTGCAGTCTCTCTGCCCTTTGAAAGGCCCAAACAAGGAGCAACTGCGGTAATTTGAAAGTTGCCTTTCAAGCTGGTAAATGGTATCCAGATCATTTGAGCACTGTTGGTCCATTAACAGACTCCTAAAATGGAACTGACTTACACATAGCAAAACACACTAACTGGGTGAAAAATAAGATTGGAAAGTGTATAGTTCTTAGAGGGGAAAAAAAAAGTTCTCATCGTTATCAGTCTGGACATCAACACTCTTCTCATATCGCCAAGGCCAAGTAAACTGCTCCAGTGTGTGATCGCTTATCTAGCTAGAATTTGGTATTTAGCATAATATGACATTTTTTTCCAGACATATAAATATATATACGAACTGATGTCATAAATGATTATGACACAAGCATTTGTTATTCAGCTGGTAAGAAGTCATGGAAGTATTCTGCTCATGTTTACTGGGAATGTTTTGGGCATTTTACAGGTCAGAGGGCAGCAATTTCAGGAAAGCAGCTTGGACTTTAAACCTCCCTGGGTTTGATGAAGTAAGAAGTGTTTAATGTGGTGGGCGGGGGGGGGGAAGAAAGGTCCAATCAGAATCTTAAATTGAGTGAAGAATGCGTGACCAAGGGTGTTTGCATGCTGTGACTAGACTGATCATGCTTAAGATGTAGATTATCATAAAATATTTCATAGATTGTAAACACGCAAAACCATGTGCCTTAGATATTTGATTTATTCCCTGTTTGGAAAGAAAAATCCCATCCTATTTGAGCTGATTATTTTTGTGAATGTGTAAAAGAGTACCCATAGTATTTAAGTGACTTAACAGTATTTATGTATAATACAGATTTGTTCACTAGTATGTGAATTTTCCAAATAGTTCCTACTTTGTTTGAGCAGCACTGGTATAAAAACAGTGCTGTTAATAAGACTGTTAGCTAAATGCACTTTGCAGAAAATATTTTTGTTTTTCTTCTGACCAAACTGATCATTCCCTTGACCGATCTAAGTCATTTTTAAATAGAAGTCTAAAGTGCCATTCGACAGCTTGGCCATGTAACCTTTGCAACTTGAACATTTTGAGATACACTGTAACGATGCACTTTATCGTACATGCTAGAAGGTTATCAAAACATTTTGGTCAATTGTGCGTCCTCTAATATAGTTAATATTTTCCTACTTTTTATTTTTGAAGAGGAGTTGCCAAGTTGATTAAACAGTAACTAGACTTCTATCTGCATTACTAAAATAGGAACACTTCCTTAGAGTGAATAACAACAGTGATATCATTGTCTGAAATGCGCCTTCAGAATGCTGACTCTTATGCCATTGGTAAATTGTCCTATGGTTATCCTATCTCTTTCCAATTCATGTGATGCTTACTGAATAAAATGATAGAATGTATAAATTTATTTTCTCCCCTATCACTTTGTGTAGTAGATTCATTACCTTTTCCGACATGAAGTCAGTATTGTTTCCTTTATATAAAAAAAACTGCCCATTATAACAAGACTAATTTGTGTTTTTATGACCAATTGTCAACTTCATGGAGTTTCCTGGAGAATTTCTGTCTGCAGGTTCTAATGCATTGACTTGTGCTGTTGTCCCAAACCTACCTCATTAACTATCCATCCCGCCTCATGCCTGATGCTGGCTCCACCACTTGTTGCAGCAGAACTTGGTACTGTCCAGATATCCTGAAATAGACTGGCATCCACGGTGCCATCTTACAATCCTGGCCAAACACCCAGTCAAGTATTGGCACAATGGAGCTATCCTTGCCCAGCTGCAAACCTATGCTGTTTATGACATCCGGCTGATACTTGCACATACAACTCTACTTTGTTGACTCGGGCCACACAACTTGCTTGTTCTTAGCAACATCCCATCTTACTGCCCTGTCAAAGTCACTGCTACTGTGTCCCCAAAAGCCCACTGAAATTAGCATCTCTTCATTGTCCAGTATTGGACCATTACATTGACAGCATCATTCAAACAGTGCCAAAGTTTATCTTGCATTTGCAATCAACAGAATCAAACGGGAAAAAAAAACAGGCAGCATTTTACCCCCAAAATACAAATGAATTGCTTCCATATTGACCAACAACTATTTTAGTCAATGATTATTAGATTCACTTAGCCCTTGACTCCTAGAACCGGAGTCTCAGTCAAATCCTATCTGGCTTATAGAGCTTGGTGCAGCTGACCTCTGTCATGCATGAGGTGAGCTTCCACCTTCTCGATGTCCTTATTCTCCTTTTAAAAAAAACAGCTTCCATTTCCCAGCTCCTCAGCATTAATCACATGTCTAGATTTCTTCCTCTAAATTTGCATAGTGCAGCATGCTGGGATGATGCAGCATGCCCCCCCCCGGCCAACTTAAAGCTTGTCCCAGCAGCGGAAATGTGTTATCAGCAGCCCTGGCCACCATGTCCCTCATTGAAGCATGGGTGGGATTTTAACTGTGCTCTGCATCATTGGAGGTGTTCCACTGAGGTGGTGTTAGTCATGCTTGAATGGGTAACCCAAAAATCAGGCTTGTAAGTTATCTGGACTATCAAACACAGCAAGAACATGAAACTATTACAGTCATGGCTGCTCCCAGGGTATTGGGTGCACTTCAAGAACAGGTAATGGTGATTACTGATCACTTGACGGTTAATGGAATAGAACCCCTTCCTATTGATGAAATCCACCATGTTGTGAAATGGCCCTTTCAGTGCAATATGTGTGTAGTCAATGGTGTCTGCACATGGGGTAGGTCAACTGTGTTGCCAGCTCCTGCCTGTGCTTTAGTACTGATATTGTTATGGCGGCAAGAAAATGAACCAGACCAATCTTGCATAATTGTCTTGTTCACGTACAAATGTATCCAGAAATGATCAATGGAGCAAATATAAACCGGACTCCTGTGGCTTTTTGGAAGAAACCAGTCGCGTAGAAGTTCACTGCAGTTGTCATTCTTCACAGCTACCAAGAGAGGACAGTTCCCACCACAACCCACTCCTTCACGTTTCAGGTCCTGTTCCAGTAGGTAACACAATTCAGTCAGTATCCTGGGATGCGCGCAGTCTATGTTGACGCTGTAACTCACTCATTCCAAGGAAATGGCTTTGAGGATGAAAGATACCAGCCCTCTTGTGTTCCCAGTGCATCTTACAGGGTCCTGCAGCTGAGACATCTTCCTGTGATGAAGGCTCATCACCCTCTGCTGTGGCTTGCTGTTGCTCATGGGATGGATGTTGCACCAATCTGTCTTTGGCCGTCGTAGCAAGATAGCCATTGTGACAAGCATACCATCTGTGGCTGAGTTCATCAGTTGCTGGCACTGATCTGCGTTATCAACGTAAGGAACAAATTAGGTTCTTAGCTCTGACAAGAGTTAATGCTGGCATACCCTGCAAATGATGGCTGCCTGCATTTCTCCAAACAAAGGACCAACACAGTGCATGGATGAGGAGGGCCATATTTCAAGTTGTCACGGCTCTTTGAGATAGATGTTTGCTTGGTAGAGGAACTCCATTGGCTGAGTGACAAATACATAGCAATATAATTGGGAGACCTCTGACCTCTGAATACTTCCTATTGCAGCCCCCATCAACTATGGAAGTTATGTCATGTCATGATACTCAGTGCAGGTTGTGAGGGATTCAATTAACTGCCACACAGCTCCCTTAAGTTGCACAAGAATTGTTGGTTTTCATTGTCCCATGTCAGCCTCTAAGTCAGTTGCAATTTCCTTCATTGGGCCTTGAAGAGGCACAGACATTTCAGTGATATGGTGGGCATTGCTTGTGACCAGAGTTTGCAACATATGTGCAATCCATGCAAATCACATGCACAGTGATATGATTGTAAATGATATGAAGCTGCAATGTGCAAGAGCATAATTGATACGATTATCCCTTCAGTGGCCTTCCACCAAGCTCTAGTGAAGTCTGCCCTCTGCCTATCAAGTTGACACAGGCTCTGCCCAGCCTAGGCATTGTCTTTAGCATCTTCCAGTTGCAGGTCATTTCTGCTAATTGGGAAGTGATGGCAGCAAAGTCACCTCATGATGTATGCCCTCACTACCGGGTTCAGCCTGGTCATTAGGTACCTCCCACTTTTGAACTTCCATGTTCTGTTTTATCTTGCTGTTTTTAATCTTGTCAGTCTACATCCAGTGATTCTGACATCTCCACCCATACGTGTGAACACACACCCTGTCCCCTTGTCCCCTCTTCAATTCATGCCTCTCGTCCAGCCTGAGAGCTTGGTGCTTTTCCTTGCTTTGCTGGTCTTTGCTGGTGCACCCCACAGTGCAACTTTAAAATGGAGAAATGTACTGTAAATCTGGGTGTAACAGGCATTGGATATCTCTAGGTGAGATGTGAGCAGCTATTGCCCATTGAGCAAACCCTGAAATGCTGGTGTCAGGTATCCAAACTGGTTAGATGGAGGAGCAACCAGCGAGCTGGTCACCAGCTGCCCTCTTAAACTTATCCAGAATCCTAGCCATTTAGTTTCCTCATGGCAGGTTGTATGGTGGTGAGCTGTTTATTAAGGACATAGTTAAAGATGGTGAAGCAAGCTCTGTTCCCCATTAATAGGCATCTTAACATTTACCTAGTGAGAATCTTGTCTCGTCACTCAGAACTTTCTTGGAAAATACAACGAGTTGTTCTTGGCTTAAGAAAGACCTTGCTGAATTTGTTATTCTTCCAGATTGTGGACAGGGGTTTGGGGCTTGGGGCTTGTGTCTTAATAGGCACCGATTTTAAAAATTCGGCTCTAGGTTTTTTCATCCGCCTTCTATTGTTTCAGAAGTTACTGCAGCCTTGCGTTCACTTCTCTTCCCCAGTGTGTTCAGTCTGGGAGCTGAGGAAACAGGAATGCATTGACAATTTCTTGTCATGTTGCTAGTTCAATTGTGTTGTCCAGTACTTTGGTTCTCCTTTGATTTTGAAGCAATTTGATGTTCATCTTGTGAATCACCGCAGCAGAATTTTGTCTGACTACCAAAAATATTTCGATTTGACGATTGTGATATGGATGTGTACTAAGAGCACTGTTTATAAGCCTTAAAATATTTTGCTGAAAAGTCTGTGAATGAATACAGATGTCTTCCTTCATTATAATTGATACTGACCTTCCATCCAAACTAAGTAATTTAGATTGGATAAACCAGAGGGAACTGTGTACATTAACTGCACTCAATTTCTGGGCTGAGGATGTTCGGCTTTTACCTAATTGAATTTCTTTACTGACTAGCATGTTTTCAACTCTATTTTTATGTTTCTATTTGTTGATCTCTTCTTTCTCCCCACCAACCCCCAAAAAAGCAATTCAGTAATGACAATAACAAAATGATAGCACATTCCTTCCGTTCTATACTGATACCCCTCTTGCAGTCCTATTTAAGTGTTCCAGTAATGTCTCTTTTGGTTTCCATGCATTCTCTTCAGCATTCTGCAGGCCAGTGCACATCACTATCCCAGCATAGCAAGGCATGTTTCAGACAGTGGCATTGCTGACCAGATGAGGGCAGCCTGGTCCCTCTGAAACCACCATATTGTCAGAAGTTGCAATTTGTTGGGAATTGAATATTGAAGAAATGAAGCAAAATATGGTTATACTCCCTTCAAAGTTGCCACAAGTACAGAAACTGAATTTTAAACAAAAATGTGATGTTTTAGTGCTTGGTATTTGCAAACCATGACATCCAATGCAATGGTAAAGGGATAACTTTCAATTGCAGGAGCAAGTCATTTGCATTTAAATATCTCCAATGCAAGTTCCAGTAACTACAAATTAAAATTATTTCTTAATAAGCTCTGTGTTAACCATGGGAGCACGAGGCTGACTAGCACCTTACCTTAAACACTGTAAAATGTTAATTGGCTAGCCATAGGATCAACTGATTTTCATATTTGTAGACACTAATTTGTTAAAAGATTGTTAATCTTTTTGCTTCAAAAGGATTTTAGTTTTATTTTGAGGAATTTCACTACAGAAAAATGCAGTGATAACAAAAGTATTGACCCCAATCGGAGTTCTGGAAAAGACAAACTGCTGTAGAAGAGACTTGTTTTTAGTTCGTTGTGGCTGCCTTTGTGCTGAGATTATTTTGGCGCTCTCATTGCCCCTTTCAGGCTTAATTATCCTAGAATCCATTTGAGAAACATTCAGTTAAGTTGTGAACTAACCTCTTGACAAGATTACTTTATGAAAATACCTCCTGGTCAAGGCAAGCAGACCTATGTTTTGTTGAATCGTTAGTATATGGCCTGATTGAGATGTTAAAAAGATGGCAGTCCATGCCACCCAAAATAACAAATTTACCGCGTGCCCAAAAAACTGTAACAAACTTTGAAGGCAAGCAGTGCTTCTGTGTTGAGTGCAGTCAGTTGACACATAATCAGTATATATAATCATTTCAAAATGTTAAAAACACAACTAGAAGAATTTGGCAAACTTGAATGATAAGTTGTGGTTAAATATTAAATTACAGTTTCTGATTTTTAAATATTCCAGGCTATTGTTCTGGAGTAGTTTTGTAATGTCAACCTTCACATAAGCATTTATAGGAACGGTATCAATATACTGATTATGAAAAGCAACCATTTGAACTGTGGTAGCTGCAGTTGTAAACTTAGCATCCTTTACTTTTGACAAGCGGGTTTTAAAAGGCTCTTGAATCCTTAAACTTTGAGAAGAACTTAAATAATTATTTGTCAAAATGCTCTTCAGTCAAGTGTAGTGTGAGAGCGAATTGCACTAGTTAAAGATTACAGTAATCAGGGACAAATGTAAAATGATGAGCTTCAAAGCTTTAAAAAATTCCTGAATGAAAGGATTGAGCAGAAGAAGCTAAAATGAACATTTTGACAATTCCTGCAGACTTTAGAGGATATCAGGGGTTGGAAAATGGGGTGTGAATTGTCTGAGTTATTGAAGCATCTAATGGTCAGATAACCAGACCATTGAGCATATGTTGTCAAGGTATGTTCACAAGTTATAACAGAACTGCAGGTTTTAATATGTGTAAGATCCCCAACCTGTCCCCCTATTTTCTGATTTCTAAGTCAAATTTACAACTGGTGATTCTGTGGTTGTGACAAATTTTCCCGTGTGCAAAGAGTTCCTTTTTTTGCGTGCAGTTGTGAGACATGTTATGTTCTTGTCTAATGATTTTAATCACTTACCAGATCCCTCCTTTGTCTGAAGAGGTGCCAATCTGTGCACATTATTTATAGGCTTCTCTTTTGCTCAGCATCAAGATGAATGCCATATACTCCCATGTTTAATCAAGTACATTTCTTATTTTGAAATCACAAAATTAAGATAACTAATTGTTAATGAAGTCCCCTGTATACATGTTAGATATTAATTTTAAAACCATTGTGTTCTAAAAACTTCTATGTATACCAGCAATTCTGGATAATGCTAACCAGTAAAATCTGGAGTCTGTTGCCTCCCTGCATTCTTCATTTTCCAACTGGCGGTAGTTATGTTCTTACTGGCAGGTAAGAATAGTTGCCAACATTGCGAATGCAAACTTGTGATTAGTGATTGACTCAACTTTAAGGAACTCTAAAGATGGTGAAGTCTGTTTTTACAAGAATTTGTAATTATCTTTTTCCCTCTCTTAAATCTGTAACCTGGCCTGCTGATTTTCATTCACTGGTTTTGACCTTGTTCCTCACTGTTGGAATCCCTACTGTGGATGCTTGCAGGCAGCAGTCTTTGCATTTTGCTCTCAAACATTAATCACTAATGTGTGAAACGTTCTTCTCTCGAACATTTTTTTTGTGCGGTGATTATTTTAACATTTTATTATTTTAAAAATGCAGCGTAGAAATGCTTTTGAATTCTAGAATGAGAATCTCAAATGTTATTGATTTGCAAATTTTGTCAGTACTGTAGACGTAAGAAAATAATTGGTGTTCCCTGTCTGTAGTGGCGGAATGAAGGGGTTTGTTAAAACTGTTCCAAGAGTTGTACCATCTTGGTATGGAAGCTTGAAATTATAACCCTGAATCTGCTTGAGACCCTGTTCTCAAATGAACAGGGGAATTCGCAAGAGAGGAACAAAGTGAAGAAATCTCTCTAGACCTGCTGAATAAACAGGACCTGGTATGGTTAGCACAAGAAATGTTGTGAAATGCAATTACAGTTTAAGATTTTGTAATGTTTGGTTGGTTTGCTGTTGAATCACTTTATTCTTGTAAATTTATTTTATTTCTTCCTCTTCTTCCTGATCATCCAGGCAGTTTATTCCTGCCAAAGTGCAATTCTTTTCCATGTTTGTAACAATTATGTATCTTCCCATGCAGCGCTTCTTTCAATATGAGACTGAACATCGAATGCTGGTCAATGTAGGTATAAAGGCCTCAATCCAGTCCTTGATCCTACCTATAGTATAGCCATTTGTGCCATTGCCTTGTTGGACAATGCATTGCAGAAGGCATTCTGGCTGATTTATTTATCTCTCTGCCTGTTGACGTCCACAGCCTGAAGCCAGGACCACTAACGTTAACTAAACTTTTATTCCTGAGGTCCTAACTTGGTTTAGACCAAGCATCCAGCCTTCCTCACCTATATGATCTCCCAGGGTGAGCAATGGGAGAAAGAGCATTATGTAAAATAAATATTTTCAGAAAGCAAGTAATGTTCTGTCTCTTTAAAAAAAAAAATCTTGAGAGCTGAATTACCTCACAATGCTTGAAGATTCACAAAAGATTGTTAAAGGCAAAACTGACCATTTGCAATCTTGTCATTATTTGGTTTAAGGCAAAGTTGAAGTCTTTAAATGCAAAGACTTCTGTCAAATGTCCCCATATGCAATCAGAACATTTTATTATAAGTCCATAAGTTCTAATTCCTGTGTTTTAGTCCATCTCCGTAATCTAACAGTGTTTAATTGGAAAAGCATCAACAATTAATTAACTTGTTTTTTTCATGTAATTACAAACTACTCTACAGGTCCATAGTAATGAATCTATAGGAAAGCATATTCATTACACCAGCAAAAACAAAATTAATTTTTTTCAGAAATCAATTAAAAGTGTACTTCTCTGAATGTCTTGCACAGACTTGCTTTTAGAGCATTTGTATGTGTTCTTTGCATGTTCTTGCTGCCCCCTCCTCTACCAAACTCACTGAGCAATACCACAGAAAATTAATCTAACACTTTGCACCCAACTTTTGTATTCCAAAGTTACTCGTCACCTTTGATACTCTGTGCCAGGCAGGGATGCCATCTTTTGGATAAGATGTTAAACCAAAGTCCTTTCTGTTTTGTGGCAGCTAGAGTTCAAAAGTACTTGGCTGTAAAGCATTTTGGGACATCGTGCAACCATGAAAAGCACTGTTTAATTGCAAGTAAGTCGGCTCTGTACAAGGAAAGTCATTCCATTTTGATAGAAATTTGTCTGTCGAGTACTCAAAGCACTAATGCTCATTCTTTTCCTTTTGTTCTCCCTTGCCTTTTTCACGTCTGTAAAGCAGAGCAACCAAACACAAAATCACACTTTAACTGTGATACCACTGCAGAAACCATTCTGCACCAAAATAAACGTAAGACCTCGAACTTGTCTTAACAAATTTTTCAAGATTTGAAAGAATGTTTTGTGTTCCTGAACCCTTCTGTCAGGCTACAGATGGAAAGGGCAGTCAGTATGCAAAAATGAGAATTTGTTGAGATTAACCTGACCTTCTGCAGGTTCATAAAAAATGTGAGTTTTTATTTTTAAATGACGCTGTAAAATGTCTATGAGCCATTTCAACACATTTGCACCTTTGAGTTCTATGAAAGATTGTATTGGTAGAGCTGCCTTACTGAAAATGGCACTGTTGGGACTGTTACCTCCAGCAAGATGACTGTTAAATTCTGGGACTGTTTCTAGACTTGGCCAAGATATAATGTGTTCAATAAAAGTAACACACTTGTACTGTTTAATGTCTGCTGTCGTGCTTTTAGTTTGTTCAGTGTTTTTTCCGATGTGTGCAACTTTCTATTACTGGATTTCTTATTACTGCACCCAAGAAACTTGACACAGTCCAGGAAGACTGGCCTCTTGATTGGCACCCCATGCAGCACCTTAAGCTTTGACTCACTCTATCACTGGCCCATTATGAGTGCAGTGTGTACCAGTGACAAGATGCACAGCAGCGACTGGAAGGTTTCTGTGATAACCTTGTGATTTCTCAACCTCTGGCATAGGGCACCAGATGCTTGGCTGCATTGCCACCTGTAAACTTCCTTCTGATCATGCATCCCACCTTGAGAAGAGCATGTTGGCCTTGGAGGGAGTACAGCACAATGTGACAGGAATATTACCTGGACTTGAGAGGTTGTTATAAGGAGAAAGTATGGTACTTTTGCCTGTTTTCTCAACAGTTTAGAAGGTTCAGGGGTGATCTGATTGAAGATTTCAAAGATATTAACAGGAAAAGACAGGTTACATAAAGATAAACTGTTTCTACTAGTTAATGATCTAGAACTAAGTGGCATAGTCTGAGAATATTGACCAGACCATTCCATTTTGCACCTGCCTCTTCCTGATGAAGGGCTTTTGCCCGAAACGTCAATTTTCCTGCTCCTCAGATGCTGCCTGACCTGCTGTGCTTTTCCAGCACCACTCTACTCTAGACTCTGGTTTCCAGCATCTGCAGTTGTTGTTTTTACCATTCAGGAGAAATGTTAGGAAGCACTTCTACTTACGCTGATAGATCTTTGGAACTTCATTCCACAAATGGCAGAGGATGCTTTTTCAGTTAATTTTAAATCTGAGATTTTTTTTATTGAAGCAAAGCTATAAAGGGATTTGGACGAAAGGCGGGCATGTGGAATTAAGCCACAGGTCAACCATAAGACTGAGGGTCTGAACGACCTCCTGTTTGTACACCCCCATGTATCACTCTGACCTTAGGAAGAAATGGTAATACATTTCCATCACTAGATCAAACATTTGGAGTTCCTTCCCTTTATAGCCTGTGATCTGCAGTGGTCGAAGAAACTGGCACGCAGCATCATCCTTCAGAAGGATGATATGTAATGGACAATAAATGCTGGGTTTGTTGCTTTTGAAAGATGTTTTTCAGACCCAAGGTCACAGGTTTGATGTGCTGGGGTAACATTTTTGAGAGAGATTGACATATGTCTGGTTGGAGCCTAAGGAAGTTAATGGATCATTAGTAATTACTGGTAGGTAATAATTGCAATTTGGTTGCTGTTCCTAACCTGATCTTCAATAACCTGAATAAATAACTTAAACACAAATGGTTTATGCATTTAATTGCAGACACCCATCTTTGTTAATATTTGTACATTTCCAATTGAATAGAGTCATTAACAGTTGCAGAATTTAACTTTGGGTTTCAATTTTTGGCTGTTGATGCCTTAAAAACTAGATTTATCCCTTTCAGACAAAGGTAGGGATCAGAGGGTAGGTATTGACGGGCATTTCTCAGACTGGAAACAATTTGAAAGTGGTATTCCTCAGGGGTCAGTGTTGGAACCTTTGCTTTTTCCTCTATGCGTAAATGATTTGGAGGTGGATGCTGAGGGTAAAATGTTCAAATTTGCAGATGATATTAAGCTAGGGAGAATTGTGAGGAAGCTGAGTGACTTCAGTGTTATTGATAAATTGGCCAAATGGGTAAACATCTGGGAGATGAAATTCAATGCAGAGAAATAAGAGATAATGCATTTATGGTAGAAGAAACATGGCGAAACAATACAGGCTCAATAATACAATTTTGAGAGGAGTACCAAGCACAGGGGGATCTCGAAAGTTCAAGTGTATAATTCTCAAAGTGACCAGGAAATTGCAACAATTATTAAGAAAGCTTGCTCATAGGATTCTTGGGTTTATAAATAGAGGCATAAAATGTAAAAGCAAGAGAGTAATGCAACACCCCTCCAAATCATTGGTCAGACTATATTAGGAGTGTTGTGTTCAGTTCTGGGCACCTTATTAAAGGAAGGATGGTAATGTGCCAGGACAGAGTTCAAAGGTTATTTACCAGAATGATACTGGGAATGAAGGATTTTAGACATAAGGAAAAATTATAAATGGTGCTTATTCTCCTTTGAGAGAAGGTTAAGGTGATCTTTCTAAGGTGTTCAAAATTATGAATAATTTTTGATAGTGAAAGAAAGATATCCTGTTTCCACTAGTTGGTATGTCACTCGGGGGTCACCATTTCAAGATTGTCAGCATGAGACCTAGGGGTGGGATGACAAAAATTTCTTTATTCAGAGTTGTTATGATTTGAAATGTGCTGCCTGGGAGAGTGGTGGAGGTGAATTTCATAGGTTTCAAAAGAATTCTGGATATTGATTTTAAAGTAATTGAGGGCAACGGAGGTTGGGCTAATTGGGTAACTCTTGGGAGCCAGTACAGACGACAATGGACTGAATGGCTTTCACTTTCCTGTAAAATTCTATGATTCTGTATTCAATGTTATAACCGCTGTGTAGCTAAACATTTCATGACGCTACCAGTGGATTGGCTAACCATTGTTACTGAGGCATAAAAGCAGATGAATGACAATAATGAACTAGAATGTAACATTCGATTTCTTTCATGACCTCAGAACAATCATAGAGGTCTACAACACACAAAAAAAGACCTTCAGCCAATCGACTCCACACCAGTCAAAAACACCTAATGATTCTAATACAATTTTCCAGCACCTTGGACCCAAAGCCTTGAATGCCTTGGCATCACAAATGCACATTGAAATATGGAGCCATACAGCATGGACCTATACCTCTCATGATTTTATAGCCTGAAAGTTGACTTCTCAAATCCTCTAGGTCCCAGCAACATCCTGGTTCTCTACCATGCAGCTTGACCTGCTGAGTTTCTCCAGTACTCCCTGTTTTTATTTCAGATCTCCAGCATTAGCAGTATCTTGCTTTTATCGGAAATATACTAAAATGCTGTTAGGGTTTCTGCCCCTATCATTCTTGTAGGCATGTTCTTTTCCCCTCTTGTGTTTGGAAACAAACCGTATTATAATTGATGAGAATTTCTGTCCGTTGTGTAAAAATGCTGAGGCCCGTTACAATATTCCTACCACCTTCCCAACCAATAGGAGATTTTCCTTTCTGGCCTGGTTTGTTTACTGGATAAATGGGAAAAGCTTTAAAGGAAAAGGAGTACTGGAAATAGGTCAGTAAGTCTGTAATAAAAGATTGCTTTATATGGAACTTCAGTCCTTCTCAAATGTTGATGCATCAATCACTTTCAAAAGCTAACTGACCTGTTGTGGATCTCCTAGCATATTCTATTTCTGCTTTGAGTTTTTGAAAAAAATCCTGCTTCCAGTGATTTGACTGAGGTGTACAACTGCACAATATAGAAATAACTTCCAAAGAAGTTTGATGTTGATTCAAAATTGGTCATAACTGATGCTTACTCGGACAATAACACTTTGTGTTTATGTAGTTTTTTTTAAACAATGTTAATAAGCCATATTTAACACTCAGCCATGTGTAGAAATATTAAGACAAGTGACAGAACACTCGTTATGAAGAGGGTCTGAAGGGCCCTCTTAATGGCAGGGCAAGATGGGGAGAGAGTTTGTTTGCTTGACCCTAGGCAGCTAACGACCAATGGTGTAGGGGCATCCAGTAGGCCAGATTTGGAGAAATGCAATGATCTTGGTGGGTTGTAAGGTGGAAAGAAGTTTCAGCAAGGGAGGTGAGAGTTCATGGAGAGATTTGGAAATTAGGATGATAACTTTGAAATAGATGCGCTCAGACAGGGCGTCAGTCTGGGTCAGCAAACGTGACAAATGACTGAAATTTGGTGCTAATTAAGATACCAACAGCAGACCTGGAATAAGAAAGAGTCTATGTACACTGGGAATGTTTTCTTTTCTAAATATGAAGGTCACCACTAGTTTTTCATGGGGCTTAGTTTGGTAAGTATTGGATTTTAAAAAAAAACGTATATGTGTATTTAAATATACAAGAGGTTAATTGTTCCTGAGACTAGATGACAAATTTTAATAGGATATTCAGCTAATGTGTACAGCAGAGATGAGCTTTGTCCTGTCCTTGCCTGATAGCTTCAAATCAGAATGGAGATTCCTGACCACCACCTAGGTCAGGATGCAAGCCAGTTAGAATGACAAACTTGTGTCTTGCAAAGCCTGTCATTTTCATCAAATGTCATAAAGTTGCCTCTCTCCTGATGCTTGGTGAATCTTTTTGAGGTTTCACTCCAAACTCGCCTCAATAACATTCCTGATTAAGTGCTCCTGCCCGAAACGTTGATCTTCCTGCTCCTCTGATGCTGCCTGACCTGCTGTGCATTTCCAGCACCACTCTAATCTTGACTCACTTCATTAACAACCTATCCCACTCCTCTTGGCGCCCTTCTCATCTGAAGCCAGTTGGGTTCTGCCACTTGCTATTGCTAGAAGAACTCATCACTGTCCGGATATCCCGCAATAGACAGGTATCCTTGGGGCAGACCTAGAAAAGTATTGGCTGCCTGGGATTGCTCTTCGCTAGCAGCGTAAGAGGAAACCCATGTTGCTCATGGCATAAAGGTGGCAGGGTTGACACCTTGGGTATGTAATACCATTCAGTTTTTCTGATCACTGTTGGCCACACAACTCCCTAAGCCTCATTGCATCTTAGAACTCCCTGTAACTAACTGCTCGTCTTTCCTAAATGCCCAGTACAGGCCAGCATCTTATCATTGTTCAATGGTGAACCAACTCTCACAGGTAAGCTGTCAGGCAATGTGAAATATCCTGTCTTATTTGCAAACACCTAAAGCAACAGAAAGTGAACAAACTGTACTTCTCTCCCAGAGGACGAAGTAATTAGTTACAATTTGAGCAACAACTGTTTTACAGTTAATGAGTCATCACTGTGCTGTGCTATAATTTCCTGAAACTCGGTGTCCATAAAAAGTAGGAGCAGAAGTGGGCCAATTGGCCCATCAAGTCTGTTTCATCATTCACTGGCCTTATTTGGTAATCCTCAACTCCACTTTCCAGTCTTAATCCCTATGACCCTTCATTCCCTGACTAATTAAAAATCGGTCTGATTTCAGCTTTAATTATATTTACTGATCCAGCTTGACAGCCCACTCCGGTGAGGGGAAATTCAACAATTTCTCCATCTCAGAAAAATCCACCTCCTTTCTATCTTCATGTGTGACTCCTCCTTCTGAGATTATTCCTACTGGTCCTAGACTCTTGCCCTTAAGAAACCTCTCTCCATACCCTGACCTAGTGAACCTTCTTTGGAGTGCTTCCAACACCAGTATGCCTTTCTCTTTGAACAGTTTTGGTTCCCTTTTCTCAGTATCCAGCTGTGGTCTGACTCATGCCTTGTATAGTTTTAGCAAGATCTTCCTTTTTTCGATACTTCATTCCCTTTGAAATAAAGACTAAGTTTCTAATTGCCCTTCCCTCTTGCCTGCTGAACTTGAATGTTAGTTTTGAGCTTACTGTACTAGACCTCCCAAACCCCACTGAGTTGAAGAATTTTGTAGTCTTTCTCCATATAAACAATATTCAACCCTTCTATTCTTACTGCCAAAGCGCACAACCTCGCATTCTCCCACATTACATTCCATCCACCAAGTCTTTGCCCATTGACTTGACTTTTCCATATTCCTCTGAAGACTGCTTGCCTTCCCACCTATTTTGATGTCTGAAAACTTGATGTTTGTACATTTACAATGCTAAATACATTCTGAAGTTTAAAGCTTATCTCATCAGTTTGGTTCATTGTGACCTTGATTAGCCTCTTGGCTTGGTAGACTATAATGAATCTGTACATTCTTCCATTACTTCACTTATAATCTACCGGAAGAGGGTAGTATGACCATGAAAGGGCACTTGGAAATAAACTCATAAGAGAGTGGGAGTTGATCAGAGGAGTAGGACCCACTGGATTGCCCTGCTGAGGGATGGCGCGGACATGATTGTCTAAATGACCACTTATGTCATAAATTGCTGAGTAACAGGATCCCACATAGGCAGTTCCATATTGATAACAATGTCACATCTATTTGCCTGCACGAAGTATCCAAAGAAATAATCTGGCTGAAGTTGGAACTCTGCTAATTAAATGACATTGCAATCATAAAATTATTTTCAAATGGATTAATGTGTGTAGCAACTGCTGAGATGCAACCTCCTCCATTTTGTCTCGAGCTATGCCTTCATTTTAGATCAGATTACATTACTTAGTGTGGAAACAGGCCCTTCGGTCCAATAAGTCCACACCGCCCCGCCGAAGCGCAACCCACCCATAGCCCCTACATTTACCCCTTACCTAACACTACGGGCAATTTAACATGGCCAATTCAACTGACCTGCACACCTTTGGACTGTGGGAGGAAACCGGAGCACCCGGAGGGAACCCACGCAGACACGAGAACGTGCAAACTCCACACAGTCGCCTGAGGTGGGAATTGAACCCGGGTCTCTGGCGCTGTGAGGCAGCAGTGCTTGCCACCATGCCACCCATTAGATGGTAAGTAAGAAAACTTCCAACAAGATAATTGTGTACAAGACTGTGGGGAATCTCAACCTGATTCTAGAATTCAAGAGTTTGAATTTCCTTCAACAATAGCAGCTTTGGCTGAAAGTGCCTATATTGATATGGCTGACCAGGCACACACTCCTCTGCCTGCACCAAGAGTTTCCAGTGGGCAGTCTCAACAGGCAAACTGCAATTCACAGACTACAAATGTCACTCAAACTACAGTCCTTGTGGGAATAGGAAAGACCCTGCTCTTTGGGAAGAGTTCAAAATCTGCTTTGGATGAAGAGATGCTGCTTGTTTGGTACATGTTTTATATAGTTTTGTGACTTTCAGAGTCTTGTAGCCACCAGTTAGCAGGTTTGACACTGAGTTCTGTGTGCCTGCAGTCCTGTGCAAAGCTGAAGAAAATGACAACAACATGCAGTGGAAGTCTCTTAATGTTTGCTTTCAGTTAAGGCAACGAGGGAAAGGGTTTGTGATGGAAAATGCAAACTAAACTTTAAAGATAACATGCAAACTTTAAATTTGTGGAATAAAAACTGTGAAAGCTGACGATACAAAATGAGCTGCACCCAAAAAGGATATGCCAGAGCAATGATTTGCGTGTGACATTTCAGAGTGGCAGCAGCTAAACCCTGAATCAATACTTCAGATACTGACTTGTACACTTCCTGTTATGTGCAAAGAGCAAGTGACTGGAATTTGAGGCTAGCCAGCCCAAATTGTTAAAATGCAACTTGTCTCATCACGGTGGTCTAAAGAAAATTTGCTGAAGTATACTCTTACATTAGTTTGTTAGGCAGTTTCAAATTAGTTTGTAAGTAAATGTTAGAAGGGGTCAAGATTATCAATGAACTGTTGGGCAGAAAGAAATTAACTCCCATCAAAATTGAGCTGCACTAAAATTGTAGCTCTGGATAAGACTGTTTTCATCATGGTGGAGCCAATGGAACCTCAACATCAAAATCTTATTTGTATGGAAATCCATTCCAATTATTACATTAACATACTCATAACCCAATTTTATTTGAGACATTTCAATCCTTGTGAGGAAATGAGAAGAATTTTAACCACTTGTGCAGGTTTGGGCCTTGATAACCAGGCCATTGGAAATCTGTTTGTGTGATCATTGCTACAATCAGTGGTCACTGATGAACAGCAGGTACCATCACTCAGTTTATTTCATCCTTCTAGACTAATCTCCCACCCCAGACACCAAAACCAAATGATGCAACAAAGCGAGTTGAGACTCAAATCACTGACCAAAACCGAAAAGTCATCGTTGCATCCAGTGCAGCTTGTGTTCATTATTCACATTATCTATTAATATGGTTGCAGCTTACCATGATGCAAACCTTGTGCATCATGCAAATGTGGTATGAACTGGGTATGATGTCTTATTTGCATAACAGTGACATTTCGAAGAACAATGGCGTAGCAAATTCAGCATTAAAATTAGTTGGTTCAAGCCCATTTTAACATTTGGAATTTGTACTTTACAGCTGTTGAATTTTTAAGAAAATCTCATGTGGGTAGACAATTTAGATCAGAGGGTTTTTAAAAATTAAGTCCTGATTTAATAACTCCGTAAACTGTAAAGTCAGTTTGGTGTTGTTGGAACATTAGATTAATATCTAGTTGGTTCTTCCTCTCTCAGCTTTGATGTTCTAAGTGCTTAATCAGTCCTTTGAAACCACACTGGAGTGTTAGAAGCACATTCAGTAAATGAACGTGGGTTGTAATGCAAAGAAAACATGTAAATGTTTGTCTTACTCCAGAATATAGAGCTGAACTGCAACTGTTGAATTTGGTGAGTCAGGACATTTAATAGTGTAGTGTAATAATGAAATATATAAACCAGATAGATCCCACCTTCAGTTCTTGGCTCTTTGTCAAGTTGTTCTGCTGCAGTAAAAGTGAGCATCAGGGCATAGAGTACCCATGTTAAAATAGGGGCACACTATCGTTGTGGTTATGTTACGAGCTGAGAAGAGACATTAGTCTAACAATCTAGCAAGGTAAGCTGAAGTTCCACCATGGCATTAGGGGAATTTACAGTAAATCAGCATTTTATTTTTCAAAAAGGCAGCATCAATAATGGTGACTAGTGAATAGCTGGATTGTTCTAAAATCCATGTGCTCCATTAATGTACTATGGGAAGGTAATTGCTGTCAAAGAGTATAGAAACAGACTCTTCAGTCTAACCAGTGCATACCGACCAAAATCCCAAACTAAACTAGTCCTTATCCAGCTAGGCCTTATCAGCAATGTGGTTTACTCTTAACTACCCTGTGGAATGGCTTAATAAGATGCCTTGTTCAACACCATGGAGGGTAATTCAGAATGGGAAATAAATTGTGGTTTTGAGTGACACAGTGACTGAAAATTACTTTCCATCCATGTTGGGAAATCTGTACACTGGTGTAGATCAGATTGGCTTAGTGTTCTAACCCTTTTGGTATCCAGTATATAAAGCCAAATACCAAGCATGGCCACTACAGAGCAATCACCTATGAAACTCCATAATTAGCACAAAAGGCAGCTGCTTTTAAATTGAAGAAAGCAATTAAAAAACAATACTTTGATTTCGTTGGCACATTTTTCAGCCTCCGGTTGTTCCAAAGCACTTTAAGCCAATTAAGTACTTCTGAAATGTAGTCACTATTCTAATTTGGAAAACATGGCAACTTATTTGTACACAGCAACAGCCCACCATAAAAACAAAGCAATGGCCAAATGGTGTATTTGTGTGATGGTGATTCAAAGAATGAATATTGACCGGGATACCAGGGATAATTCTTTGCTCATCTCCAAAATTGTACAATGAACTCTTACACCCACCTGAGGGGTGTTAGGGCTTGATTTAACATATCATCTGAACGGTAGCGCCTCCAACAGTGCAGTACCCCCTCAGTACTGCACCAATGATGAGCATATGTTTGTAATGCCAGTGCCATCACTAGTGAAATACAAAGATATCGCAGCAAGGGTCCTGTCTTTGCAGGCGGATGGTGGGATAGACATCGAGTTGGCCTTTCTGAAAAAGGTATTTTGCCAATAAATTGGATATTGAATATGTTGTGGGTAAATGTACTGTAAGCAGTAATCAAACACAAATTAGAGTAATTTTGTTCATCTTTATGCACGTCCATCAGAGTGATTTGAAACCTCTTGTTAGGTTGGGTTAAACGCGAAATGAATCTGCATCTGAGTTTAACCCACACTTTATTGAGGAGTCTCATTTCCGTCAAAGCAAGCAATAAAGGGCTAGCAGAGGTTGGGGTTACAGTTATCATTGGGCTAAGCATAATGTTAGTAAGGGATTCAGCTCTTGGGTTGCTACCCATTGAAGTACATTGGAAGGTACACGTCAATGTTGAAAGGACCACAAGATCTGATTGCACTGTGATCTTATCTCCTGTTCCCCAAGTCCTGTAACCCTGGTGTAGTGTGTAAATATTTTGCATAGTATTGGGTGTGTTGTGTTATTTATGTAATGCACTGTGGCTAATAGTTTTCATTGTGTAAAAATCAATACCATTCTATATCTCAATATCCTATCTTGGGCTGTTAATGCATCTCTATATGCCCAATATGATCTTGTAGCAACAGGTTTGTCCTTGATGCTCTCTGGCTGTCCTCTTATCCTTGCAACTGGAGACTTGCATCTAGTTGGAGTGTTTACTCGATTTGAGCAAGGTGTTTGTCTGTTATCTGGAGTGACAGCCTTTCCTGGCTGTTTCACTGTTACCGTGCTCCTAATCCAGGCTGTGCGAGTTATTACTTTCTTGATTCCTCCGTTTTCCAACTCTAATCTTTGTGACTGATCTCAAGGGCAGTGGAACTTGCCTCGGTAGATGCTAAATTGATCTCGCACTCTTATTTTGAAATCCTATTCTCCTGAAAGGCATTGTAACCTTGAAACACATTGTACTCCTCTCGGATGTTAATGATTTAGTGTGTTTGTGACACATTGCAAATCTCTCTAGGCACATTAAAGGTTATCAGTCCAAATTTTAGACTTGAACTGGTTGAGTTTTTTTAATTCATTACTGGGATGTGGGTGTTGCTGACTGGCCAGCATTTATTGTCTATCTCTACTTTCCCTTGAGAAGGTGGGGGTGAGCTACTTTGTTGAACTGCTGCAGTCCACCTGTTGTGGGTTAACACTCAATGCCATTACAGAAGGAATTCCAATAACAGTGAAGGAATGGCAGTGTATTTCCAGGAAGGATGAGTGGCTTGGAGGGGTCCTTGCAAGGGTGGGTGTTCCCATCTGCTGCTCTCCTCTTTTTAGATGGAGGTAATCATGGATTTGGAAGATGTTGTCTGAGTATCTTTGAATTTCTGTAATGCATCTTGTAGATAGTGTACCACTGACGCTCAGTAGGGGAAATACGTACTGAGTGGATGCTTGTGGATGTGGTGCCAATCGAGCGAGTCGCTTTGTCCTGAACATTTCTGTAATGCATCTTGTAGATAGTGTACCACTAACGCTCAGTAGGGGAAATACGTACTGAGTGGATGCTTGTGGATGTGGTGCCAATCGAGCGAGTCGCTTTGTCCTGAACATTTAGTTTAATTTCTTTGCCATCGATGGTCTGGATCTGTAGATCCTCGTTCCTAAATAAGGAGAAGGATTGACCCAGTGCTGTTATCACTGAACATTTCATCGCCAGAGACCCAGATTAGCATTCCACCCAGGGAAAAGGTGGAATTTTAATTCAATAAAAGTCTAAAGTTAAAAGTCTAATGATGACTGAATTGTTTGTTTGTTAAAGCCCATCTGGTTCACCAATGCCATCTTTACCTGGTCTGGCCTACATGTGACTCCAGACCCACAGCAATGGGATTGACTCTTAACTACCCTTTGGGCAATTAGGGATGGGCAATAAATGCTGCCCTAACTAGTGACTCCCTCATTCTGTGAATAAAATAATACAAAATATTGTTGTAGTGTGCACTTGGAATTCTCTGTCCTCTTGGGACAGGAGTGGAATCACCATCTCGGCTTAACCTTTTTCCAAGGACTTCATTTTTGGATGGATATGTTGCACAAGTCTGAGAAGGTCATGATGCTGCATGTTACACCAGAGTCCACCTGACATTTTATGTTGACCTGGTGTTCTCCTTCTGTAGTCCTCAGTCTCTAACCACGTCTTGTTTCTTGACTGAATTAACACTATCATATGATGTAGAGTGACTTGTCAGTATCTCCATCTGAATCTGCGTCCTCTGCTTCCTTGCCAGACTCTTGCGCAAAATGATTCCTTTTTTTGTACAGAGAGAACACTGCTTTCCCTGCACCGAATGTGCCTTTTGGCATGATAGCTTCTGCAGTATTTGCATCTTGCCCTTTTGTCTGTGATTGTTCTGCCCTGTGTTCCTGGAGTATCAGTCAGTACTATGCAAGACCTGGTCTGTTCTGCCATTTATACGCTGTATCATTTGGTTCACAAGCTTCTGCACAGATTAACTTCCTCTCCTGAGTATAATTTTACTTCTCATTAGCCATGCTGTCACTTGGATCCACTTATTCTAACATAATCCTTTCCCTACTTCATGTACTCTCTAATTGCACGCATTTTATGGATTTCTGTCATAGTCATAGAGATGTACAGCACAGAGACAGACCCTTCGGTCCAACTCGTGGCTGAGTTAATGTTACAGGCTCATCATGAGACTCTTTCTCACTTTATTCTCCGGTATTGAACACACACAACTCATATGTAACATTCACTTGAGCTGGAATCATGCTTTCAAACTTTTAAAATTTGTGCCACTTTTTTTTTACTGGTTATCAGTGAGATTTGAGTTGGAATACATCTTGAAACATTCTCTTCCCAGCTGTGATAAAGTGTAGCAACTTGTACTTATTCTGAGTTGCTCAATAAATCTATAGCTATTGCATAATTCAGTCATTGTTTGTGGAAGAGTTCCCAGTATCTGTAGTAATTTAAAACAGGACTTGGTTGGGAGAAAGCTGAAGTCATTTTCTCTTGAGCAGCATTTTCAGTGATTTTCATGGTTTGTTTTTTCTTTTTAATGGCAGCTCTCTGCTCTGCAGCTGTGCTGTTTATTTCAGTTCTGGGGATTCACTGCTTTTGATCTACATTTTGACTGTACCATACAGAAGTGTGCTCAACATGAGGACTTTATTGAAGTGAAACTGAAGATGTTTGTATGTGACCTGTGCCGATGTCATGAAGTGCTGCTGTGGTCGTAGGTAATAAACTGGACAAATTCAGGCTCTCACCTGTTTGTCTCTAGCTGATGCCATGAAATCAGTCACAACTTTAGCATCTACCTGTAAACCCCCGAGCTAAACATTGGGATGACGCTTTCAGGAGGCTGGCTGACTAATTGCTCTGCACTGATGAATGTTTCTAAAGACAACCTATTTTCCCTTGGAGAGGGTGGTGAGGGTCAGACTAAGCCTGTCTTTCCTTGGCATTGGAATATGCACGTGCTAACCAGCCAGTGGTGCAAGACAATAGATTGGACTGCAAGCAAGCTCCTATGGAGGTATGCTCTGTAACATGCTTCTGAACCTGAGAACTATGTCTTTTTGATCACTCAACTCTCCAAACAGCATGCGTCAAATCAATAACTTCATTATCATCCAGTGCTGCACTGACTTTTCCTTATGGCATAAAAAAGACTTGCATTTACAGTGTGTGTTTGACAACTTCAGGATATCTGATTGCATTTTACCATCTCTAGTTGAAGTTCTAAAGGGCAATCAGGATTGTAATGTAGGAAAGGTGGCAACCAATTTGTGCACAGCAAGCCATTGGAACAGCAACGTGGTAACGATTAGACAATTTGAATTGGTGTTATTGATTGGGAATAAATATTGGCCAGGTTATTCGGGAGAACTTCTGGAAATGTGGCAGTCACAAGGTTTTGCTTCTCTTCTGAAATATAGGGTCTCCAACTTTGTCGCACTCCCTCAGTACAGCGACTGGGAGTGCGAACCTCAATTGTATGCTGTAGTCTTTGGGGTGGGTTCTTGAACCCTACAGCCTTCTGACTGGAAGATGAGAATGCTAATCACTTGCAATCAATAGGTCAGTTTACTAAACTCTTCCACTGGTGCCAATTCCTGGATGATGGTGGGTCACATGCATTGCTGCATGCTGCTTAATACCTGACAGTAAAAAGTGCTGTTTTTATTTCCCTTTATAGTTAATTATCATGTTCCTAAACTGTGGGATTCTCACCAGCTCTGAGTGCCAGTTACAGATATTTTTATCAATGCTGCTTTGCCAGGCGCTGTTGGCTTTTGATGACTCTGTTAGTGCACACTGAATGAAATGTTCTGTTACTGTGAAAACCATCACTTCACACCTGCCCCCAATATTATCCTGAGCTGCTTTTCCCACACTGAAGCAGTTATCCAATTTTTTTTTCTGTCCTAAAAATACTCTTTTTTTCTCTCTTCCCCCTCTATAGCTTAATCCTGTCTAAGATTTGTGCGGTTGCTTTTCTTCGTTGCTGTGTTATTGTGATATGTTGATCCATCTTGCACACTGGCTATCCTGGAGACTTTCTTGGTGCCAATAGTATTTCTTTGGAAACTGGATCAAGCTAGTACATGCTAACTCCTATAGCCAGTCAGGCCAGTGTTGAGCTAATAAAAAGAATGTACTTGCCTTTGTATCACATCACATGTTGCAACGTCAGGGCTCTCCAAAACACTTAGCATGCAATGAAGGACTTGCAGAAGTGTAGGTCTTGCTTTAACCAAGAGCATAAGGCAGCCACTTTGAAGACAAATGGCAATACAGTGATGCAGTTGGTTGAAAGATACAGTAGGGCTTCCCAGCTCCAGTACGCAACTCTGTACATCCAAAGAGGGAAGATGATGACACGGACCTTGCTGTATTCCCTCAGCGGTACACTGAATTGTCAGCCTAACATTTGTGCTTACGGTTCGAGCCCCCTGTTCTAACACACAGGTGCGTGTGTTACCAACTGAGCCATAGCTAAGGCCTAAAACCAGTACCTCGTATAATCTATGTATAGAGGGGAAAGTTCACATATGTAATATTAATTTTTTAAATTACTGGCCTAATAATTTTAATATAATTGGAAATATCAGCATCAATATGCTACGTGCTATTTTTAATATACAAACCAATCAGTGAATTACAAAACTTAAGAGATACAAATGAAGATGTGAATCTCTGGAACCTACTGCTTGAATAACAATACATAAATCACCCATTCAGCATCCTGTTAGTTTTAACACTTGGGCTTGCATATTTATTGCACATTGAACTGACCACAGGAAGTTGAGCCTGGCAAGTAAGCACCTTGGTTTTGGAGCAATGCAATAATTATTAATGCATTGCAAATCGACCTCTCTGACAAATTAGGAGCTATACTGAGGGATCATGTGGCAAAATGGCAATGTTCCTACCTCTGAAAAAGGAGGTCAGGTTCCTGTACCAACCGCTGCTGAGGTGTGTAATAATATCTCTGAAGAGGGTGATTAGAAAATGTTTAACAGCCACATTAAGGTACCTTATGATGCAGTGGTAATGTCCCTACCTCTGATCCAGGAGGTCCAGGTCAGTCCTCTCTGCTCCAGCAGTGTGCCATAACCCATCTAGACAGGCTGATTAAAAATATTCTACTTAAATGATTAAAATCTCATTCCTCCAGGTTTGACTTTAATAATGTCCAAGTGGAAATGGTTTTTTTCTGTTGTCTTTTTTCCTTTTCCTCATCTCTCTGAGGAACCGAGATTGTGTCTAAAAGAGACATTCTTCATTGTCTCTCAGTTTCATTCTCAATCTTTTGATCATTTTAGTTGAGGAAATGAGCTGATATTCCTGCTTTCCACTGAGGCCTTTGCTGCATCATGAATCAGCTCAGCGTTTATGTGCACAAGTTAGACTGTGAAGAGCGGTTGAAGAATCAAGCAGTAAAGTTTTACACAATATCACTTTTGCAAGTGAACACAGCCTGTTTTACATCCAATGAATCTCCTGTACAGAATAATCACTCCGTACACTCAACAGTTTATTTTTAAGAAATTTCATGTTATTCCAAGCAGTCAAAGCAAAGCACAAACGTGCTTTATGTACAGGAGAGGGGGGAACAAGATCATCTACACGTGCTCTTTTAGCATCTATTATAAAACATCATTTTTCACTGGAAGACTATGTACAAGATTTAAAACTGTAAAATATTTTGATTATATACACCCAAATTATTTACACGTTGTTCCATCTCCTGGTTTGTCTGCCTGTATTTTGTGTGCAGTGAGGCAACTTTGACTCTCCTGCCAGCAGTATTATAGCCCACATGGTGTTTAATTGACCTGCTCGCATTTGCTCTAATGGGTGGTATCAGCATTTGAACACGATCTTATGCTTTCCATTCATCTCAGTGATCTGATCAGTGACCTTGATTGACTGACTCAGTTCCAGTTGCTCCATGCAGGGCAATCTACACAATGCGGGGGGCAGGGCGAGTTGATTGGGTTTTCCAAACCGCCCATTACAAATATCTTAAAACCACTGATTCTATGTTTAAAAACACAACATTTTAGTGTCAACCTACCTAGAGAGTTAGGACATACAAAGGAACGACTTTGTGCTGACCACCCCCAACACACACAGCTAACACTACAGGGCAGCAGCTAACTCCCTCTGCTTGACCTGGCAGTCAAGTTATTGAACTATAAAAGCAAGACTGAACCCCAATAAGCATGTGCATGCTTGGGGTTTCCAATATTAAATAATGCCACACTGGGATTTTAACCACTTGTTTATTTTCTTTTGAGTATGAGATGTCCGTCTTGAGTAGAACTGGTTCATTTAACCATCGGACATACAGCCAGAAATATTCCAAACATTTCTCTCCTCCTGAATGATTTCAGATTCTCTTTGTTTTCCTGCCTACTCTAGTCATGAATTTCACTAAAAGTGTCTGTCTACCCAGATGGCTAGCAGTTTTTTTTCTTGAACTGCATACTCTAGTATTGTCTACCAGTCTGTTTGAAAAGGTGTTGAACCCTTTGTCTCTAAAATTTGCTTCTCTGCAGCATTTTGGTCTGTTTCTACACTGTCCACCTGTCTACAAAACAGTGAATGTGAGATTGTGACTGCGTGTGTTTCTAAATCTCTAAAATTGTCCTTAACTGTATGCTTTGAAGTCTGGCTATCAGAATTGGAGGTTCTACCACTGATCTTACTCAACTGTGCAAAACAAATTCAATGAGCACCATTTAATGCCATTGACTTTAACTGTTTGAAGTTTAGCAATTTAGATGCACAAAGGTGATGTCTGTGCTCCATAATATGATTGGATAAAGATTTGCCCACAATTCATACCCACATAAGTCTCACCTGTGCTGTCAAAGTTGATGTGTGGAGTGGGCGAAAAGTGTGGAAAATGAATGAATGGGTGGAGAGGTGGTAGGGAAGTGAGGGGGTGAAAGTAGGGGGGGGGGGTAGTGGTGTGAACTGAGACGAAGTACTCATTCAACAGTGAAGCACAATCAGAGGGCTGAACCAGACAGGGTTGGAACCCTGACCAAGAGAGCAATTTTCTTGTTCTTGGAGTCTGGGAGCAGACATGTGAACCAGGAAGACCAACAGAAAGCAAGAAAACCTTTTGCAAACGCAGGAACATTTGAAAAGAACTACCTTTTTTTTTGAAAAAAATGTACTTTGTTTTACCAAAGTCCAAACGTTTTCTGAAGTCGTTGGCTTCAGAGCCTTTACATCATTTGAAAAGTTCTCACTTTGGCCGGATAAGCCTTGGAGTGTATGAATCCCCACCATGTTTACTTTCGGCTATTAAAAGGAGCCATTGTTCAGCTCTTCATACCATCACCCTCTGACTCTTCAACGTCTACCTTAGTTTCCACGTTCTTGGCTCTGGGAGGGAAAAAGAAAACAATTGTTTTTACAATTCATTCTTCCCTGGGATTTCTGATTACCCTCGGTGCTAGTAGGAAGGAAGTTTCAGGAGTTTGACCCAATGTCAGTGAAGGAAGAGTGATATATCTCCAAGTCAGGATGGAGTATGTCTTGGAAGAGAAAACAGGGTTTGGGATCCTGTGTATTTGCTGCCCTGGTACCTCAAATGGTAGAGGTGGTATGTTTGGAATGTGCTGTCAAAGGAGCCTTCGCTAGTTGCTGCAGTGTAATTTGGAGGTGGTACGTTCAGCTGCCCACTGTGTCCATAAATGGAGGGAGTGAATGCTTGAGGTAGAATGATTTAGGAATTTAATTCTCCGATCTCTTACCCAGGCTGATCCAAAGAACACAGGAAGTAGGAATAGGCTACTCAGCCCCTGAGCCTGATCCTGCTATTCCAACTGGATCTTAGCAGATCTGCCATCTCTTTGTACTATCCCAATATCCCATGATATTTTTAATACCTGGAAATCTTTTGACCTCTGGCTTGAACACACTCAAAGACCAAGCCTCCATAGCTCTCTAGATTTCCAAAGATTTATTACCCTCTGAGTGACAAAATTCCTCTTCGTTTTAACCTCGAGCGGTCTGTCCATGTGCTGAGATTGTGTATCTTGATCTTGACACAATACTGCTCCTGTTTACCCCAGTGGCCCATGGATTGAAATCGATTTCTCCCACAGCAATCTTTCAGCTGCACAGCTCTTATTGACTTCATCGGCTCATGGGTCAAGTCATGTGCATTTGGAGAGGGCAAACAAAACAAGGGACTGCACAATAAACAAGAGGGTATTAAGAGGAGTAGAGGGGGTGAGAGACTTTGCAATGCATGTCCACAGACCTCTGAAGGTGGCAGGACAGGGAGATAAGGTGGCAAAGGTTTCCTTCATTGGGTGAGGTACTGAGTACAAGAATAGGGATGTGCTGTGGGGAGTATAAATGACATTGATTAGGCCATAGCTGGAGGTTGGCCCACAATTCTGGTCACCACATTAAAGGAAGGACAAAAGGAGGGAGTACAGCGATTTACAAGAATAGTGGAAAATTGATTTGGATAGGCTCAGGGGGTATTCCTCAAAACCGAGGAAGCTGAGGGGTGACTTAATTGAGGTTTACAAATTAATGTGAGATTTGGATGGAGTGGAGACAGGGAAGACCAGTTTCCCTTATTGGAGAGGTCACAATGAGGCAATTGATAGAAGCATTAGAAGAGATATGGGGGAGAAATCACCTTCAAAATGTTTTTGTCAAGTCTGGTGGTGTCTGGAACTCACTGCCCAGTTTGATGGGAGAGGCTGGAACCCTCAACTCATTTACAAGGAAGCGGGATCTGAAGGGCTGGAAATTGCAAGGGTACAGTTCATGGGGATGGAAAAGTGGGCTTGTTTATTCAGCCTGTGCGCACACGATGGGCTGAATGGCCTCCTCCTGTGTCGTAGCTTTTCTTTAGTAGCATAGCAATTCATGAGTGATTGCCTTTGAGATAATGCTTGTTTATTTAGCTCCCTAGCTGGAGCAGTTTTTGTGTACTGCAGAAAGACTTGGTTGTTCACATGGGGGCACCTGCTGGAAGCAGTAGGCCATTAAACATCTGCTTTAGAATGTTAGTTTACAGCACAGGAGGCTATTTGGCCTTTGTCACCTGTGCCAGCTCGTTGTCAGAGCAATTTGGCTTGTCTCCCATCCCTGCGCTTTCTCTGTATCCTGAAACCCTCTCCTTGGGCACTTATTCAAATCCCTCTTGAAAGTGTTGATCGTAACAATCTGAACATTTAACTTTAATCATGTAAGCATTCTAATTTAGATGGGGACAGTGGGGAATGGTTGCGACTACGACTGGGGTTGTTCAATAAAAACAAACTTTAGGAAGAACAAAGAAGAGGCTTTAAAATATTGATACGAAAGCATGAGCCAGATGAACGTGGTGTGTGTGTGGATTTACTGCAGGATTTCAATTTACCCCCCCCTTGAATTTCCAAAATGCAAATTGCGAAAGATTGCAGTATGGCTTTCTGGCAGCAGGTGATGCTGTGTTGCAATTTTAACACTTGATAGGCAATTTACAAAGAGCAGCAACACCATCTACAGACCACAAATCCTGGAAATCAGTGGACTCTCACTTTGCCAATACATCCGTTTACTCTAAGTTTCAAATCCTTTCCCCTCGGCTCCTGACAGGGATTTGATCTGAGTTTTGATGCCCATGGTTGTCTTTGGCGAATTTAACCACAAGAGTGTTGGAATGGAAGGGGTGGGGGAGATGCACTTACTGCAATGGGTCATTATCCTGTTGTCCCTTGGATTCCGGACTTGCTAATAGGGAAGGCGACCGGGAGCAGATGTTCCTCCCTTCTCTCTCGGTATTTTCAAATCCGATTGTTATAGCATCGTTCTGGAGCAGACTGCACTACAAATGTTCCCTCCCACTTATCTCTTAGCTATGTACACAGTTCTGGATGAACTTGTTTGTGAAGGTTCCACGACACACTAGGAAGCAGGCTGAACACACTGTTACGTGGCAACACCGAACCCAATAATCATTTTATGGATCTTATATAAAAATAAAACATTTGTTTGTTCCCACTTTTTCAAGAAGAACATAGTGACTGACTGGGATTGGTCTGTCTGTCTCTCATTTTGCCATAGAATCCTTACACTGCGAAACCAGGCCATTCAGCCCAGTGACTCCACACTGACCCTCCAAAGGGCATCCCACCCAATCCTAGTAATCCTGCATTTCCCATGGCTAACCCACCTAGCCTGCACATCTCTGGACACTATGGGGAATTTCAACTCGGCGGAGGTGGGTACTGCAGATGCTGGAGATTCGAGTCAAGATTGGAGTGGTGCTGGAAAAGCGCAGCAGGTCAGGCAACATCCGAGGAGGAGGAAGATCGACGTTCTGGGCAAAAGCCCTTCATCAGGAATCCTGATGAAGAGCTTTTGCCTGAAACATCGATTTTCCTGCTCCTCGGATGCTGCCTGACCTGCTGTGCGTTTCCAGCACCACTCCAATCTTTACTATGGCCAAACCACTCGAACCTGCACATCTTTGGACAGTGGGAGGAAGCCCAATCAGACACTGGGAGAATGTGCGAACTCCATCCAGACCATCGCCCGAGGCTGGAATCGAACCTGGGTCCCTGTGAGGCAGCAGTGCTAACCACTATGCTGCCTTCATATTGGTGTATTATTATCTGAGGCCCCTTGAGAATCCAATTTTAACCACTGCCCCCCTTCACCCCTCCCCCCCCCAACACTGGCAGCAATGCTGCCAACTGTGCCCATCCTTTAAGATGTTCCTATGGTTTTGACCAAACTTTTGGCTCCCTGTCCTGGGGTCTGCTTATTCAGTTTGATAACGTCCCTGGGAGTCGCTTCGGCCCGTTCTGCAAACTGACCTTGACCGCTTGAAGGAGAAGTTGGTTTTCCGCTTTGCCCCCTTGACCTTTCCTCGGTTCCTGACCCCTTCCTGCTGGTCCATCAGCAGCAGCAGAGCCGCTTGGTTGACCCCGGTCGCAGGCAGGATGGAGATATCCCTGACCGCCCGGAACTCTCCACAGTTGTTGAGGTGCTCGTTCTCCAGTCGGAAGAAGTTCCAGACAAAACGCCTGTGGATACAGAGACATAATATCGGACAAAACTCAAGATCAGTGCAAAACATTGCTGCAGGGCATGTGAGCCACAATGAAGTTAAATATCTGCACTGAAAGAAGCTGAGGTACTCCAAAGTTCTTGGCCCTTCCCTCCACATCATTGCTATTTACTTAATAGAGGACAATAATGATAGTAATCCACCTGATCTTTTGAGCCTGCTAATGTACCACTGTTATTCCTAGTCAGAGTGGAGATCATTGAATCCATTCCCTTGTCAATTATGCCTGGGGTCATTCATGTCATTAAATTGCTCCAAGGAAGAGTGATTTTGGACTTTCAGATTTCCAGGATCTGCAGGATTTTAATTTCTTTTGTATAAACGGTCAATCTGCCCTCTGGTGGTGGTTTTGTGCACTGCCCCTTCAGGCTGAGTTTACTGGATCCCTCTCCTCACTCAGTGGATGACAGCAGTTGCATGAAGCTCTGTGTTGAGCTAAAACAGAGAGCTGGTGCAATTGCCCATTGCCTCTCTCAACAGCATAGTGCTGCAGCGCAGCCTCAGGACTGCACTAGAGCAGTGCGTAGTGCTCCCTCAGGGCTGCACTGGAGCAGTGTGTAGTGCTCCCTCAGGGCTGCACTGGAGCAGTGTGTAGTGCTCCCTCAGGGCTGCACTGGAGCAGTGTGTAGTGCTCCCTCAGGGCTGCACTGGAGCAGTGTGTAGTGCTCCCTCAGGGCTGCACTGGAGCAGTGTGTAGTGCTCCCTCAGGGCTGCACTGGAGCAGTGTGTAGTGCTCCCTCAGGGCTGCACTGGAACAGCAGTGTGGTGCTCCCTCAGGACTGCATTGGAGCCTCAGTGTGGTGCTCCCTCAAGGCTGCACTGGAACAGCAATGTGGTGCTCCCTCAGGGCTGCACTGGAACAGCAGTGTGGTGCTCCCTCAGGACTGCACTGGAGCCTCAGTGTGGTGCTCCCTCAGGACTGCACTGGAGCAGCAGTGTGTAGTGCTCCCTCAGGGCTGCACTGGAGCAGTGTGTAGTGCTCCCTCAGGGCTGCACTGGAGCAGTGTGTAGTGCTCCCTCAGGGCTGCACTGGAGCAGTGTGTAGTGCTCCCTCAGGGCTGCACTGGAGCAGTGTGTAGTGCTCCCTCAGGGCTGCACTGGAGCAGTGTGTAGTGCTCCCTCAGGGCTGCACTGGAGCAGTGTGTAGTGCTCCCTCAGGGCTGCACTGGAGCAGTGTGTAGTGCTCCCTCAGGGCTGCACTGGAGCAGTGTGTAGTGCTCCCTCAGGGCTGCACTGGAGCAGTGTGTAGTGCTCCCTCAGGGCTGCACTGGAACAGCAGTGTGGTGCTCCCTCAGGACTGCATTGGAGCCTCAGTGTGGTGCTCCCTCAAGGCTGCACTGGAACAGCAATGTGGTGCTCCCTCAGGGCTGCACTGGAGCAGTGTGTAGTGCTCCCTCAGGGCTGCACTGGAACAGCAGTGTGGTGCTCCCTCAGGACTGCACTGGAGCCTCAGTGTGGTGCTCCCTCAGGACTGCACTGGAGCAGCAGTGTGTAGTGCTCCCTCAGGGCTGCACTGGAGCAGTGTGTAGTGCTCCCTCAGGGCTGCACTGGAGCAGTGTGTAGTGCTCCCTCAGGGCTGCACTGGAGCAGTGTGTAGTGCTCCCTCAGGGCTGCACTGGAGCAGTGTGTAGTGCTCCCTCAGGGCTGCACTGGAGCAGTGTGTAGTGCTCCCTCAGGGCTGCACTGGAGCAGTGTGTAGTGCTCCCTCAGGGCTGCACTGGAGCAGTGTGTAGTGCTCCCTCAGGGCTGCACTGGAGCAGTGTGTAGTGCTCCCTCAGGGCTGCACTGGAGCAGTGTGTAGTGCTCCCTCAAGGCTGCACTGGAGCAGTGTGTAGTGCTCCCTCAAGGCTGCACTGGAACAGCAATGTGGTGCTCCCTCAGGGCTGCACTGGAGCAGTGTGTAGTGCTCCCTCAGGGCTGCACTGGAGCAGTGTGTAGTGCTCCCTCAGGGCTGCACTGGAACAGCAGTGTGGTTCTCCCTCAGGACTGCACTGGAGCCTCAGTGTGGTGCTCCCTCAGGACTGCACTGGAGCAACAGTGTGGTGCTCCCTCAGGACTGCACTGGAGCCTCAGTGTGGTGCTCCCTCAGGACTGCACTGGAGCAACAGTGTGGTGCTCCCTCAGGACTGCACTGGAGCAACAGTGTGGTGCTCCCTCGGGACTGCACTGGAGCAACAGTGTGGTGCTCCCTCGGGACTGCACTGGAGCAGCAGTGTGGTGCTCCCTCAGGGCTGCACTGGAGCAGCAGTGTGGTGCTCCCTCAGGGCTGCACTGGAGCAACACTGTGCTCCCTTGGGACTGCACTGGAGCAGCAGTGTGGTGCTCCCTTGGGACTGCACTGGAGCAGCAGTGTGGTGCTCCCTCAGGACTGCACTGGAGCAGCAGTGTGGTGCTCCCTCAGGACTGCACTGGAGCAGCAGCCTAGATATTTGGCCAATAGTTTCTGAAAATTTTGAACTTGTCACATTCTAACCCAGAGGTGAAGGTATTGCCATTGAGTCATGGATGATATAAGCCGAACCCAACTGCACCTTGCTGTCCTCCTGTACCACCTCCATGCTGAGGTCATATACAATCTCCTATTCATCGCCCTAATTCCCTTCATTGACTTTAAGACCGCTCTCAGCCCTTTCAGAACCCAAGTTTGATGCGGCCTTGTCATTATAATGTCAATACCCTTCCATCCTCTCCCACTTGACACTGCCCTGTACGACGACCCTGGGAACTTCTCCCAGGTCTCTTCCCGAGTGGGAAAAAAACAAGTCAGTGGGGCCTCCTCGATCCTTGCTCGATCCTGTCTCTCACCTGAAGACCTCCAGAGGAGCCAAGGTCATTGAGATGATTTCTGCCACAACCGAATTCTTATTTTGAACAAACAAGATATTGAGGGCCCAGGCGACGCGCAGTATCACATCCTGAACCATGGCACAGTAATAGTAGACCTGCAGGGTAGACAGAGCCTGAGTCAGAAGCAATTCTCAGTGAGGAAAAAAATATGTGGCCATTTGATATCCCCCTTCCCCCTTCCCCCCCCCCGAATGCCAACCTTTCTGCATTGTGTTCAGGGCCGCATACCAGCAGGTCATTCAGCCCCGTGCTGGTGCCTGTGCTCCTGTGAGAACAACATGTCTCATCATGTTGTTCCTGTCATCCGCATCTGCTGGCCTGGTTTGGTGGCATCGTGGTTGTGTCACCACATTGGCAATCCACAGGCCTGGACTAATAGAACTGAGCTCAAATCCAGCTGGGGAACTAAAATTAAACATTCTGGAAACAAAGATGATGGAGACCATGAAATAACATCTAAAAATTCATCTGGCTTGTTAATATCGTTTTGGGAAGAAAATCTATTATCCTTATCGGATCTGGCCTACATATATCTCCAGCTCCACCCTAACGTGGTTGACTGTTCTCTGTTATTAAGAAATTGGCTCACCACCATTAGGGCTGGGTAATAAGTGCTGGCGTTACCAGTGACAAAGTCAGAAGTCACTCGACACCAGGTTATAGTCAAACAGGTTTATTTGAAACCACAAAAGCTTTTGGAGCATTGCTCCTTTGTCATGTGACTTCACCCTACCAGTGACACCCATGTCCCATGAGCGAACTTAAAGCTCAATGCCATTTGCTTCACTTTCTATCACATGGTCGTGAACTCCATGTTGTAACCACTCCCTCAGTAAACATGTGGGTTGCTCTCTTGATGGAACTGTGCCACCCACCTGAAGAAATAAGCAGGAAGAAGCTGGGTTTGGGGCTACCATTGCTCTCAAAGACAACACAAAGTGAACCTAAACATTCCTTCAGGTACTTCGGTTTCCTCCCACAATCCAAAGAGGTGCAGGTCAGGTGAATTGACTATGCTAAATTGCCCATAGCGTTAGGTACGTTAGTCAGAGTGAAAAGGGTCTGGGTGGGTTACTCTTCGGAGGGTCGGTGTGGACTTGTGGATCGAAGGGCCTGTTTCCACACTGTAGGGAATCGAATCTAATTGAATTTAATTCTAAAACCTGAAAGAATGAACATTTGTCAACTCTATCAGTCAACTGTTAAACTTGAAAGGGAGCAGAAAAGATTTACAGTTTGAGCTATGGGGAGAGGCTGAATAAGCTGGGGCTAATTTCCCTGGAGCATCAGAGGCAGAGGGGTGACCTTACATAAATTTATAAAATCAGCAGGGACATGGATAAGACGAATTGTAAAGGTTTGTTTTTACCCCAGGGTAGGGGAGTCTAAAGCTAGAGGGAATAGGTGAGAGGGGAAAGATTTAAAAAGAATCAGAGGGGTCATGTGCAGAGTGGTGTGTGGATGGAATGAACTGCCATAAGGGGTGGAGGAGGCTGGTATAATTACAACATTGCAAATGTAGCTGGATTGGTATATGAATAGGAAGGGTTTAGAGGGATATGGGCCAAATGCTGGTAAATGGGACTAGGTCCGATTGGGATACTGGATTAGTGGTGCTGGAAGAGCACAGCAGTTCAGGCAGCATCCAACAAGCAGCGAAATCGATGTTTCGGGCAAAAGCCCTTCATCATGTCTGGTCAGTACGGATGAGCTGGACCGAAGGGTCTGTTTCCTTTGTGTGTTACTGTATAACTTCCCAGGGCAAGACATTGGCTGGGTCTTCAAGTGAAGTAGCGTTACGAGAGTAACACAGGGCATAGTGCAGCCTCCATTTTACACTCACATTGCCCCTGCCCTTATATCTATGGTATTCAAATATTGTCTACATTTTTATGGGAAAATGTGCAGTAGTTTAAGAAGCACAGAAGTCGATGGTTGGAATTATTTTAATTCTTGCAAACTGGGTGTGACTGCCTGTGGAAAAAGTGAGGACAGCAGTTGCTGAAGATTAGAGTCGAGAGTGTGGTGCTGGGAAAGCACAGCAGGTCAGGCAGCGTCCGAGGAGCAAGAGAGTCGACGTTTCGGGCATAAGCCCTACATCAGGACTGCCCGAAATGTCAATTCTCCTGCTCCTCAGATGCTGCCTGACTTGTCACTGAAAGTGTCAGCATTTATTGTCCATCCCTAACTGCCCTTGAGAACACTGAACAGTACAGCACAAGAACAGGCCCTTCGGCCCATCATGTCTGTGCTGACCATGATGCCACTCTAAACTAATCCCATCTGCCTGCGCCTGGTCTGTATCCCTCTATTCGCTGCCTGTTCATGTGGGCTGACTAAATGCCTCTTACACGTTGCTTTATCGGATCGGTTTCGACCTCCTCTCCTGGCAGTGTGTTCCAGGGACCTACCACCCTTTGTGTCAAAAAACCTGCCTCGCACATCTCCTTTACATATTCCCTCTCCCACCTTGTGTTCCCTGGTATTTAACATTTCCACCCTGGGAATAAAGCCTCCTTATCCATGTCTCTCACAATTTTATATACTCTAAAGGTCATCACTCAGCCTCTGATGCTCAAGTGAAAATAATCCAAGGACAGCAGATACTTGGGAACACCCCCATCTGAAAGTTCCCCTCCAGGTCACTCCCCATCCTGACTTGGAAACACCTTGCTGTTCCCTTACCATGGGAGGTACACTCCACACGTGCTGTAAGTTAGGGAGGGAGTTCCAGGATTTTGACCTAGTGAACGGCAAGGTACTTCCAAGTCAGGATGGTGAGTGGAGTGGAGGGGAACTTTCAGATGGGGGTGTTCCCATGTATCTGCTGTCCTTGTCCTTCCAGATGGAAGTGGTTGTGGGTTTGGAAGGTGCTGTCTGAGTAACTTTGGTGAACATCTGTAGTGCATCTTGTAGATGGTACACGATGTTGCTACTGAGCAGAAACCAATGGTTTCTCTGCAATGCCAACTGAGGAACTGACAGAGGCAAAAAAAACCCTGTGGCTCCAGTCTCTCCAACGGCAATTGGTTGCAAGTACAAACGTGTTTACATAGGCAATTTGCATTGTAAATGACAGGCAGATGAACTTCTGATGGAATAAGTTGAAATGGTGGTAAAAATACAACATACTGAATAAGGTTTTGTCGTCTGGTGTGCCTGATGTGAAATGTTTTATATGTTATAGATGTAGGAAGGTTCCACAAGATTTAACCTTCAGTGTTCTCAAAGGGCTGCACAGTTACTTGATTATTGCGAATGTACTTTTAAGTTAAGACATGCACTTACTTTATTTTGATAAACCGTCTCCTCCCTCAGGTATTTGTTTTCCTTGGTGTTTTTGTCTAACAGGCCCCAGTCCATTCGCAGGTCCCAGCCGATGGTGAAAATGGTACTGACGCAGGTAGTCACGGCCCACAGGTAAAAATAAACCTTCACACCGATCGTCAACTGGGAACGTTCTGAGGCAGTGAGAGGGAGAGAGAAAGAGCACATTGTAAAACCCCTACAGGGAGAAAAGAGGCCATTCAGCCCCTCGAGTCTGCAATGACTCTCCCAAAGGGCATCCCACCCAAACCCAGGCCCCTTCCCTATCCTTGTCACCCCACATTTCCCAAGGCTAACCACCTAGCCTGCACATGGACACCATGGGGCAATTTAGCATGGCCAATCCACCTAACCTGCACATCTTTGGACTATGGAAGGAAACCAGAGCACCCAGAGAGTGTGCAAACTCCACACAGACAGTGAGAAGCATACAGACTAACATGCAGGGTGACTGACAGTTGGGTAGGTTTGAAGGTGTGTTGTAAAAGAGAGAGAGAGAGAGAGAGAGAGAGATTTAGAGGAAGTGATTTAGGGAGGCAACTCCAGAACAGTGAAGGTATAGGCGTGATTGAAAGTCGGGATGCGCAAGTTTTTAAATTTCTGTCGAGTGCTTCTCCATTCTAAGCCATTCAATGCTTTTGAGCTTATTAACCTCAGTCCCAGGACCACCTTTTGGTGAAACTGTTTACTAATGAGAAATAGGAGACAGTGAGGAAATGCCCTATTTGTTCAATGCTACAAACATTACACTCCAGTAAACTGTGGATTATCTGATTCTATACTGGCTTCCCACTCAGTAGAGTCCACTGGCATCAATCAGAACCTGGCCTCAGCAATGAGACAGTTATACTGCTCTGAGCTCAGCTGCAGGACACAGACGATTTCGACAACAAATGTCAGTTTGATAAGCATATGCAAGTGGTTTCAGCTTTAAGAATCTGAGTGCAGAAACTCTGGTGTCGGAGTAAAGGGTCACCTGTTTAAGGCAGAGATGAGGAGAATTTTTTTCTGTCCAAGGTTAGTGAATCTGTGTTTACCACGGACGATTCCAGAGGCTGGGTCACTGAGTGTACTCAAGGCTCAGGTCGATTTTTTTTAAATCAGTGAGGCTATGGGCAAAAGGCACAAATGTGCAGTTGGGGATTATCAGATCAGCCACGATCTCACTGAATGGGGAAGCAGACTCGATGGGCTGAATGGCCTACTTCTCCTGCTATGCCTTACAGACTTGTGAACAAAACCTTGCACGAGTTGTGTGATTGCAGAGTTGACTGTTCACTCAATCTGACCTGACACCCTCTCTGATTACCTGATTATTGATCCCATCAGCAAACCTCTGACATAGTGCAACAGGAAGCCTTCCCTGTTACTAGCCGGTCTGGGGAAGTAGACTAGAGATTTAACTTGCCTTTCTCAGTTGAGTAGAGAGCTGCAAAGGTGACCATGATGAAAACCGTGGAATATTTTCCAGCGTTTGCCAAATGTGGGAATGCATCCCTGCTGTCCCTGTACCGACGGAGACACTGAGCAAATCGGATCCATGGTGGGATACACTGGATGATACACGCCACTCCATAGGAGTAACCATTACCCCCAAACTTTTCTGTGGCAGACAGAAGGCAGAACGTTAGAATAAAATGAACTGAATGTCAAAGAGTATTTGTAAGAAAAATTCAAAGACCTGGTACATTCTATTAATGAGGAAAATATTCAAAGCTCATGTGTGATGATTAGAAGTTGATGGAGTGGTCTTTCATAATGGTTGTTGCTTCATGATTAATTGTGTCAACTTTCTGAGGTTGGGGGAACCTAAGACACAGTCACTGGATAATGGGCTGAGATGAGGACAAATATCTTTATTCAGAACGGTTGTGAATCCTCACAATTTTCGACCGCAGAGATTGAGACTGCTCCAATGTCGGATATATTTAGGGTCATAGGGATGTACAGCATGGAAACAGACCCTTCGGTCCAACCTGTCCACGCCGAACAGATATCCCAACCCAATCTAGTCCCACCTGCCAGCACCCGGCCCATATCCCTCCAAACCCTTCCTATTCATATACCCATCCAGATGCCTTTTAAATGTAATTCTGAGTTAGACAGATTTTGATTAACAATGGAGTGACGAGGGTGCAGGGAGGAGTGTTATATTAGGACCACAAACAGATCAGCCTTGAGCTTAATAATGTGGAGGTGCCAATGTTGGACTGGGGAGGACAAGGTCAGTAGTCACATGACACCAGGTTATAGTCCAATGGGTTTATTTGAAATCACAAGCTTTCGGAGCGCTGCTCCTTCATCAGGTGAAGTGGAGGAAGTGAACAGGCACAGAATTTATAGGCAGAGAGATAACGGCAAGATAATTCCAGGAAAAATTCAAAGACCTGGTACATTCTATTAATGAGGAAAATATTCAAAGCTCATGTGTGATGATTAGAAGTTGATGGAGTGGTCTTTCATAATGGTTGTTGCTTCATGATTAATTGTGTCAACTTTCTGAGGTTGGGGGAACCTAAGACACAGTCACTGGATAATGGGCTGAGATGAGGACAAATATCTTCTTTCAGAACGGTTGTGAATCGTCATCAGGTGAAGTGGAGGGAAGTGAACAGGCACAGAATTTATAGGCAGAGAGATAACGGCAAGATAATTCCAGGTAATTACCACACTGTTTTGACACAGGGTTTTGGTCTCACATCCCGCCCGGATTTTGGGATTCTAAATTCCCCCCAAAAAACCTCAGTCCTCAGTGTCTCCCAGCATCTGATCTTGAAACCATCAGCCAACCTTGAGTAATGGGTAATCTTTGTGCCCCATAACTGCCAGAAAAATGACCATTTTCAACAGGAGGAGACCCAATCATTTTTGCCCCAATCTTCAACAGGGCTACTATTCTGGAGACCCTACTATAAATTAGGACAGAAGTGATGTAATCACTTGGCTCTTAAATCCATAGCCTTGGTACTATTTTGGAGAATTTGAACTCAATAAAATATTTGGAAGTAAGAATCTAATGATGACCATGACCACTGTCAGGGGAAAAACCTATCTGCTTCACTAATGCACTTTAGGGAAGGAAACTGGCATGCTGTGAATCTAGAGATGCAGCAACGTGGTTGACATTTAACTGCTCTCTGGTCAATAAATAAACAAGTAAAACAAATCAAATCAGCCACACCAACACTGTGGTTGCAATGGTGGGATAGAAGTCATGTATCTGGCTCACTCCCAGCCAATCACAGCCTCTCCCTTATGGAAAAGGCTCAGGTTGAGACCCTCAATGGAGGCACTTTCTCCATCCCCCTGGATAGCAGCAGCTGTGGCAACACTCAAATCCTAGCAGGACATAGTGTTCTACTTGATGAGTGCTCCTACCAGACTCGGTCTCCAATCCCCATACCACCACGTGCTGGTGCTGGGAATTGGACCTTCTAATGCGTACTCAGACCATGGAGGCCCGACGTCCAAAATTCTCCTCCTGTTCGCACCCCGCCTTGACGTGGACCTATATCAGCTGCTCATTACATTACCCTTGGCTCATAACTTCAGAAGTAAAATGGGAACCAATCCCTATCGAGGGCTGGAGACAATAGTTCCTCACCACCATTTTTTTGAGGACATTCGGAATGGGCTTCAGCTACCAGTTTTGTCCACTCAGAGAAAAACTGTACAGACTGAAATCCATCAGTCACACAAGTCTTTTCCACAGCTACAAGTTTCAAATCTCCAGTGAGGACAGGAGGTGTTAGCCCTTGCATTATGCACAGTTACCACATGGATGGTGCTTGCTGTTATTCGGAAAATTGCGCTTCACCTGCTGGGGGGCTCAGGAGGCCCTGGTTGTTTTCCCAGTTCACTTCAAAGGTGTAGAAGCAGATCAAGGACCAGAGATCAAGGAAGACGGTTCCCATGCTGTTGAGTTGGTCTGCGAGCCAGAACTCGGCGAAGCTGACCTTATGGAATGGAGCTGTTACCGAGCGACTCTGTGTGGAAGGAATCGGACACGGCAACGATTAAAGTCTGGGCCCTGTCACCGATCAGAGACAAGATGAGAGTGGTGCTGGAAAAGCACAGCAGGTCAGGCAGCATCCGAGGAGCAGGAGAATCAATTCCTGATGAAGGGCAACCTGCCCAAAACATCGCTTTTTCCTGCTCCTCGGATACTGTCTGATCTGCTGTGCTTTTCCAGCACCACTCCCATCTTGTCTCTGATCTCCAGCATCTGCAGTCCGCCCTTTCACCTTGTCACTGATCAGCTGAATTGTGCAATCTTGTGACTCAGCAACAGGTCATTCAGCCTTCGTTTCCCTGTGCTGGCTTTTAAAAGACTTTATCTAACACATCTCCCACCTCCAAGTGCCTGATGTCCCATTGCCATAGCCTAATGATGCCCCCTTCGCGTATTTATCTAGCTCCCCGTTAAAAATTCCTGTTGAATCTGGTCTCGCCACCCTGTTGGCAGTGCCTTCCAGATCAGAACAGCAAACGTATTTTTGATTCTCCTTGAAACGTTGGCGACATATAATAAACGTGTGTTTTCCAAGTCCATTGCTGGCAGCTCGGTCACTGAGTGCATTCAGGAGAGAGAGATTGACAGCTTTCTTGATATTAAAGTGTATGGGGTTGGTGCAGGGAAATAGCATGGTCACAGTTAAAATCTCATATTGGGTGCATTTGCCCATTTGGAGTCAATACTTAAAGTATGATCCCTCCGCAAGCAGCAAGGATGATAAAGCTGAAAACAGGAGCTCCCAATTCTGACTGCCCCTTCCCTTTATGAGTCAGCTAATTACTGGAAGTCTTCTGTTAATGGCATCATGGTGGGGCATCTATTCTGTCCTCTGCTGCTCTGCCATCCCCTTGACAGTAGGTACCTGGTGACCAACCCTCTACCAGCTGCTGAGGGTACTAGCGATGGTGGATGTAGGCAGGAGTTTCCCACCCTCCAGTGGGATAGCGGGGAGTGTAACCTTAACACTTGGCTGTCTCCAAAAGCACAAAGGGATTGTGAATATCTTGGGTGCAATGCTGCCAACACAATAATGCAGTGAGAGTCGAAGTAAATGGATACTTCCTTCCCAAACAGGTGATGTTTCTCCTACGCTGCAGCAAGGAATATACTTTGGCAAGACGTCATTGATTGAAATCTGAGGCCATGAAGTGCGCTATATAAACTGCAGGTTCTGCCTTTCACTTTCCCACTGCTGGTACACTTACCAGGACTTTCAATAACCAAACTCTGGACTTGTAGTAGAAGGTTTTGGTCGGGTTCAAAAGCAGCAGCAACATGAATCCGTACAGGAGCAGGGGATTGACTGACATCGGAGTGTGGATGTAAGTACTGAAGAGGCAGGCCAGCAGGCTGACACACCACAGGACCCCGAGGAAACCTGCCAACTGGCAACGGAAAATAGACATGAGGAACTCTCAATAGATTGGCCTATCCGACATATAGGTTGCACTGAGACAATTTGTTGGGAAGTGATGGCCTAGCTGTATTATTGCTGGTTTGCTCATGCAGAGACACAGGTAATGCCCTGGGGACTTGGGTTTGAATCCAGCAAAGACAAATGGTGGAATTTGAATTCAATAAAAATCCAGAGTTAAGGATCTAATGATGACCATGAACCCATTGTCGGAAAAACCCGTCTGGTTCACTGATGTCCTTTAGGGAAGGAAACTGCTATCCTTGCTTGGGCTCGTCTACATGTGACTCCCAAACCACAGCAATGGGGTTGACTCTGAACTGGCCCCTAGGCAATTAGGGATGGGTAATAAATGCTGGCCCGGCCAGTGATGTCATTGGCCTGTGAATGAATATTTGTTTTAAAAAAAATGCCCAGCCCTTTGATATTAAATCATTAAAAATAGGGCATTGTTTATTGTCCATCCCAGGTTGGCGATGCAGAACTGGCTGGATGCAAACCAAAGGCTTGTTCGGCTATTTCAGAGGAGCTAAAGTTCTCACCTCACAAATACGCCAAGTAAGGTTGGCGGATTTTCTCATGACAATCGAACAACACCCTGGTCACGTTTTCTGATATCAACTTCTCACTTTCCTCAGCTTTGACATTCTCAACCTGCCCCCGTGGGATTTGAACCCACCTCCTCAGATCGGTAACACAGGCTTCACCTGTATGTAGAACGTTGCACCAATTCCTACTCTGGAACTTGAATCAAACCAGGCCAGCTGTTGGTACAACAGCTCAACATAAAGTATTAGGTTACATTGATATCCTTTAACCCCTACCTCCTCCAATTAGCCAGTTAGCTCAATTGGCTGAACATCAAGGGTGCGAATCAGATTAACACCAGCATCCTTATTCAGTGGGGGCAGTCTTGGAGCCATACCTTGCCCATAGAAGCGGGAGTAGGCCATTCAGCCCATCAAGTCTGCTCACCATTCAATATGATCTAATCATTCTCAACTCCACCTTCCTGCCCTTTCCCCATTATAACACCATGGCACTTTTCTGTGGTTTGGCAGATAATTCCCAACAGCTCACCTACAGGTAGAGGATAGACGAAGACTAAGCCCATTTCTTTGACCTTGACATGGTTAAAGTAAGTGATCATAATCCTAGCAGCTCATTGGGCTGCTCTCTCAGTCGTGGGAGGTGGTAGTTTAACCTGAGGGTCACCATGTCTCAGGCGAGGCAAAAGGCTGAGAAGGAGAGTCCTTCATGGTAACCTCAGCTGGTGCAGGACGGTGGACCAGCCATCTAACCAACTGAGCTAACCAGCTCCAATCTTGACACAACAGCAGCTTCCACTATTGACCTTTAGGAAAGATATCATCAGACTCACCTCGAAGAATTGTTGATGGGAGAGATGGTTCCTAGGGTCAAGTTCAAAGATTAGAGTGTGGTTCACTCCTGCCTTTCTCCAGCCATAGGTGTTAATTCCCAACAGGAAGACAAACTCAATCATGATGAAACCTCCTCTATAAGCCCTAAGTAGGGGCCACATGCTGGCTTCCTGGGATACATAGATACCTGGGGCAAAAGAAATCAAATTCAGCAAGGATCAATGCCTGTGAATGTGAGACAACAGGATTGTCATTAAACCAAACACTGATGTCAGATTCTTCTTTATAAAGTCAACCTTCGCAGACATGTTACGACACACTTTGGAGAAGGTGGGCCTTGATCCCAGATGAACTGCCCCAAAAGCAGGCTGAGACGATGGTTGAAAAAAAATAGTAACCCATGATTCAAGGCCAAATCTCCCGATCTTCAAACATTCTCTCTCCCAAGTTACAGGTTGGCATTTCTGAAATTGCCAAATAAAAAGATTCACAGGTACAATAGTGAAACTGAGCGGTTCTACCCATAAGGAATGGCTGACCAAATGGGATTTCTCCAGAAGAAGGAATACCTATTCTCATAGATGCTGAGTCAACCGAGGGCATCGGATAATTGTGTCTGTTCAACTACTGTGTCAATTATATCAGCAAAAGGCAGGAGAATGGTACTGAGCTCTGATGCTCATTGGATAGCAAGTGTAGACACGATGGGCTGAATCCTTCTTCGGGATAATCTGGGTAAAATGTAGTCTCCTGCTCTTTTTTTCCTTATTCCTTTGAATAGTGGAGAACCAATTTGTCACTGATTGGCTGTGGAAGGTGGGGTCCAACTGGGTGAGGTGATTAGAGGCAGAAATTCTTGCGAAGCCTCCAGATATCTGTACAACTGAGCTGACAACCTTTCATCTGCTTCCTGCTTCCTCACAATCTTCATCTGAAGAAAGCGTAAGAAGAAAAAACACAAACCCTGCGAAGAATGTAATACATTCCAGACCACCTCACCTGTGAATATTTAGTTTTGTGGAAGTGTTACTTGCGAGAGCACCAGGGAAAGGTAAAAATTGAACGTCCTTCCTTTCTAAACTATTCATGTTGAGTTGCAGCAAGTAACACCATCCGTGCCCTGGGCCTGTCGGTCCTGGGAGGGTGGAGTGGCACGTGAAGGCCGTACCACGGGTCTGCCAGACTCTCACTGTGCAGCCTGAGAACTAGGCCGCACTCTACTCATTAGCCCCCTTTGACAGTCAATGTCGTATTGACCTGTTTTAACCGGAGATGACTGTCTGCTGTAGTCACTTGATCTGCATACGTCACTGAATTATTCATATCAACCTGTCAGCAGTGTTGTTTACAAATAACCTGAGAATACATAATGAGACCTTGGCTTCTTTGTTGGTTGTCTGGCGCCAAAAGCTTACCTTTGATAATGATCAGCACCATGAGGACCAGTATGATTCCACACTGCAGACCCACGCGGAATGTTATCCACACTGGAGGAGTCTGAGGGGTTAGAGAGCATAGCACTGGAAGGTCGCACTTTAGGATTTCAGCAGGTGTCTGTAAAACCTCAGGCCCAGCAAGCATTCCCCCAAAATATCTCCAAGAAACATACACCATCCAATCACTGACACTCAGACACTCTAATCCCATTCTGTCTCTCTCACACACACACAAACCAATCTGTCTGACACACACACAATCCAATCTCTCTGACGTGCACACACACATATACATACACACATGATCCAATCTCTCCCGCTCTCACACACACACGCGCACACGATCCAATGTCTCTCTCACATACACACACGAACCAATCTCTCCCTCACACACAAACATGCACACACATACTCCAATCTCTCTCTCACACACACGCAAACACATACAATCTAATTTCTCTCACACACACACGATCCAATCTCTCTCACACACACGATCCAATCTCTCCCTCTCTCTGACACACACAATCCAATCTCTATCTCTCTCACACACACACAAAATCCAATCTCTATCTCTCTCACACAAAAACACAATCCAATCTCTATCTCTCTCTCACACACACACACAATCCAATCTCTATCTCTCTCACACACACACAATCCAATCTCTATCTCTCTCACACACACACAAAATCCAATCTCTATCTCTCTCACACACACACAAAATCCAATCTCTATCTCTCTCACACACACACACAATCCAATCTCTCTCTCTCTCTCTCACACACACACAATCCAATCTCTATCTCTCACACACACACAATCCAATCTCTATCTCTCTCTCACACACTCACAATATCCAATCCCTTTCTTTCTCTGACACACGCACAATCCAATCTCCCTCTCACTCACACACACATGCACAATCCAATCTCCCTCTCACAGACACGCACAATCCAATCTCCCTCACACAAACACACATATACAGACACAATCCAATCTCTCTCTCTCTCACACACACACAATCCAATCTCTATCTCTCTCTCACACACACACAAACTATCCAATCTCTCTCTCTCTCACATACACACAATCCAATCTCTATCTCTCACACACAGACACGATCCAATCTCTATCTCTCTCCCACACACAGACAATCCAATCTCTATCTCTCTCACACACACAAAATCCAATCTCTTTCTCTCTCTGACACACACGCATAATCCAATCTCTTTCTCTCACACACACAATCCAGTCTCCCTCTCACACACACACAATCCAATCTCTCTCGCATATACACACACACAATGCAATCTCTTTCTCTCACCCACACACTCCAATTTCTGTCTCTCACAGGTATGCTCCCTCACACACACTCTCACAATATCCAATCTCTTTCGCTCTCTGACACACACAAACCAATCTCTATCTCTCACACACACACACAATCCAATCTCCCTCTCTCACACACACAATCCAATCTCTATCTCTCACACACAGACACACACGCATAATCCAATCTCTTTCTCTCACACACACAATCCAATCTCCCTCTCTCACACACACAATCCAATCTCTTTCTCTCACACACACGCATAATTCAATCTCCCTCTCTCACACACACAATCCAATCTCCCTCTCACACATACACACACACACACAATGCAATCTCCCTTTCTTTCACCGACACACTCCAATTTCTGTCTCTCACACACAATCCAATCTCTATCTCTCTCACCCACACACACAATATCCAATCCCTTTCTTTCTCTGACACACGCACAATCCAATCTCCCTCTCACTCACACACACAATCCAATCTCCCTCTCACAGACACGCACAATCCAATCTCCCTCACACAAACACACATATACACACACAATCCAATCTCTCTCTCTCTCACACACACACAATCCAATCTCTCTCTCTCTCACACACACGCAATCCAATCTCTATCTCTCTCTCTCACACACACACACACACACATACACAATCCAATCTCCCTCTCTCACACACACACACGCACACACAATCCAATCTCCCTCTCTCTCACACACACACACACACACACAATCCAATCTCTATCACTCTCTCACACAAAAACACAATCCCATCTCTATCTCTCTCTCTCACACACACACAATCCAATCTCTCTCTCACAAATACACACACACACAAAATCCAATCTCTTTCGCTCTCTGACACACACGCACAATCCAATCTCTTTCTCTCACACACACACACAATCCAGTCTCCCTCTCACACATATACACACACAATCCAATCTGCCTCTCTCACACACACAATCCAATCTCCCTCTCACAGACATGCACAATCCAATCTCCCTCACACAAACACACATATACACACAATCCAATCTCTATCTCTCTCAGACACACACACACAATCCAATCTCCCTCTCACACACACAATCCAATTTCTACCTCTCTCTCACACACACACACACAATCCAATCTCCCTCTCTCACACACACACAATGCAATCTCCCTTTCTTTCACCCACACACTCCAATTTCTGTATCTCACACGTATGCTCTCTCACACACACAATCCAATTTCTATCTCTCTCTCTCACACACAATCCAATCCCTATCTCTCTCACACACACATATACACACACAATCCAATCTCCCTCTCACACACACACACATACGCACACAATCCAATCTCTATCTCTCTCTCACACATATTCACAATATCCAATCTCTCTCTCTCTGACACACACTCACAATCCAATCTCTCTCTCGCTCACACACACATGCACAATCCAATCTCCCTCTCACAGACACACACAATCCAATCTCCCACACAAACAGACACAGCTACACACACACGCACACACACAATCCAATCTCCCTTTCACACATACAAAATCCAATCTCTATGTCTCTCTCACACACACACAAAATCCAATCTCTATCTCGCACACACACACGCACACAATCCAATCTCTATCTCTCTCTCACATGCAATCCAATCTCTATCTCTCTCACACACGCACACAATCCAAACTCTATCTCTAGCTCTCTCTCACACGCAATCCAATCTCTTATCACACACACACACACACACCAATCCCTATCACTCACACACACACACACACAATCCAATCTCTATCTCTCTCTCACACATATACACACACAATACAATCTTCCTCTCTCTCTCTCACACACACACACAAAATCCAACCTCTTTCTCTGTCTCTTTCACACACACAATCCAATCTCTATCTCTCTCTCTCACACACACACACACACAGACAATCTAATCTCTATCTCTTTCACACACATATACACACACAATCCAATCTCTATCTCTCTCACCACACATATACACACACAATCCAATCTCCCTCTCTGACACAGACACACATTCCAATCTCTATCTCTCTCTCACTCACACACACACAATCCAATCTCTCCATCTCTCACACACACACACACACAAAATCCAATCTCTTTCTCTCTCTGACACACACACACAATCCAATCTCCCACCTCAAACACACACACACACACAAACACAATTCAATTTCCCTCTCACACATATACACAGAAGTACAATCCAATTTCTCCTCTCTCTAACACACACAATCCAAGCTCTCTTCAACAAGTACGCACGCACATACAGACACACTACAATCTCTCATTCTCTCACACAAACAGACACAATCCAATCTCCCTCTCACATACACGCACAATCTAATCTCCCTCTCACACACACACACAATCCAATCTCTATCTCTCTCACACACACACACAATCCAATCTCTATCTCTCTCACACACGCACATACACAAAATCCAATCTTTCTCTCTCTGACACACACGCACAATCTTCCTCTTGCACACACATACACAATCCAATCTCCCTCTCTCACACACACAATCCAATCTCTCTCTCACATATACACACACACACAATCCAATCTGTATATCTCTCTGACACACACAATATCCAATCTCTTTCTCTCTCTGACACACACGCACAATCCAATCTCCCTCTCACTCACACACACATGCACAATCCAATCTCCCTCACACACACATACACACACAATCCAATCTCTCTCTCATATATACACCCACACACACACAACACAATCTCTCTTTCTCTCACCCACACACTCCAATTTCTGTCTCTCACACACACAATCCAATCTCTATCTCTCTCACACACACACACAATCCAATCTCTATCTCTCTCACACACACTCACAATATCCAATCCCTTTCTCTCTCTGACACACACGCACAATCTAATCTCCCTCTCACTCACACACACACACGCACAATCCAATCTCCCTCACATACACGCACAATCCAATCTCACACACACACACACAAAATCCAATCTCTATCTCTCTCACACACACACACAAAATCCAATCTCTATCTCTCTCTCTCACACACACACACATGCACACGCACAATCCAATTTCCCTCTCTCTCACACAATGCAATCTCTCCCTCTCACCCACACACTCCAATTTCTGTCTCTCACACGTATGCTCTCTCTCACACACAATCCAATCTCTGACGTGCACACACACATATACATACACACACGATCCAATCTCTCCCGCTCTCTCACACACACGCACACACGATCCAATGTCTCTCTCACATACACACACAATCCAATCTCTCCTGCTCTCACATACACACGATCCAATGTCTCTCTCACATACACACACGATCCAATCTCTCCTGCTCTCACATACACACGATCCAAAGTCTCTCTCACATAAACACACGATCCAATCTCTGTCTCACACACAAACAAACATGCAAACACATACTCCAATCTCTCTCTCTCACACACACACACGCAAACACACACGTTCCAATTACTCACACACACGCGATCAAATCTCTCTCATACACACAATCTAATCTCTCTCACACACACACACGATCCAATCCCCACCCACGGTCTCACCACCCCCCACAGACAGACACACACCCACACAAAATCCAATCTCTTACACACACGCACAATCCAAATACCCTCTCACACCCAATCCAATCTCACTCTCATATACACACACAATCCAATCTCTCTCCGACACACACGCACAGTCCAATCTCCCTCACTCAAACACACATATACACACACAATCCAATCTCTATCTCTCTCAGACACACACACACAATCCAATCTCTATCTCTCACACACACATATACACACACAATCCAATCTCCCTCACACACACACACACACACAATCCAATCTCTACCTCTCTCTCACACACACACGCAATCGAATCTCCCACTCACACACACAAACATATACACACACAATCCAATCTCCCTCTAACACACACAAAATCCAATCTCTATCTCTCACTCACACACACACAAACCAATCTCTTTATCTCTCTGACACACACACACAATCCTATCTCCCTCTCACACACACAATCCAATCTCCCTCTCACACAAACACACACACACACACAATGCAATCTCCCTTTCTCTCACCCACACACTCCAATTTCTGTATCTCACACGTATGCTCTCTCACACACACAATCCAATCTCTATCTCTCTCACACACACACACAATCCAATCTCTATCTCTCTCTCACACACAAAATTCAATCTCTATCTCTCTCACACACACACACAATCCAATCTCTATCTCTCTCACACACACAAAATTCAATCTCTATCTCTCTCACACACACACACAATCCAATCTCTATCTCTCTCACACACACAAAATTCAATCTCTATCTCTCTCACACACACACACAATCCAATCTCTATCTCTCACACACACATATACACACACAATCCAATCTCCCTCTCTCTCTCACACACACAAAATCCAACCTCTATCTCTCTCTCACACACACACAATCCATTCTCTATGTCTCTCTCACACACACACAATCCATTCTCTATGTCTCTCTCACACACACACACAATATCTAATCTCATCTCTCTCTGTCACACACGCACAATCCAATCTCCCTCTCACTCACACGCACAATCTAATCTCCCTCTCACTCACACGCACACAATCCAATCTTGATCTCTCTCACACACACAATCCAATCTCTATCTCTCACATATACACGCACAATCCAATCTCCCTCTCTCTCACACACACACACACACACAAAATCCAATCTCTATCTCTCTCACGCACACACAATCCAATCTCTATCTCTCTCACACACGCACATACACAAAATCCCTTCTCTATTTCTCACACACACACACACACAATATCCAATCTCTTTCTCTCTCTGACACACACGCACAATCCAATCTCCCTCTCACTCACACACACATGCACTATCCAATCTCCCTCTCACAGACACGCGCAATCCAATCTCCCTCACACAAACACACATGTACACACACAATCCAATCTTTGTCTATCTCACACACACACACACACAATCCAATCTCTATCTCTCTCTCTCTCACACACACACACACAATCCAATCTCTATCTCTCTCTCTCTCACACACACACACACAATCCAATCTCTATCTCTCTCTCTCACACACACACACACAATCCAATCTCTATCTCTCTCTCTCACACACACACACAATCCAATCTCTATCTCTCTCTCTCACACACACACACACACACACAATCCAATCTCCCTCCTCACACACACACACAATTCAATCTCCGTCTCACACATATACACACACACGTACAATCCAATTTCTCCTCTAACACACACAATCCAAGCTCTCTTCAACAGGTATGCACGCACATACAGATACACTACAATCTCTCATTCTCTCACACAAACAGACACAATCCAATCTCTCTCTCACACATGCAATCCAATCCCCTCTCACACACACACACACAATCCAATCTCCCTCTCACATACACGCACTATCCAATCTCTCTCTCTCTCACTCACACACACAATCCAATCACCCGCTCACACATATACACACACAGATTTCAATCTCCCTCTCTCACACACACAATCCAATCTCTCTCTCACATATATACACACACACACACACAATGCAATCTCTTTCTCTCACCCTCACACTCCAATTTCAGTCTCTCACACATATGCTCTCTCACACACACAATCCAATCTCTATCTCTCTCTCTCTCTCACACACACACAATCCAATCTCCCTCTCTCTCTCACACACACACAAAATCAAATCTCTCTCTCTCTCTCACACACACACACACAATCCAATCTCTCTCTCATACACACACACACACACACACACACGCTCTCTCTCTCTCACCCACACACTCCAATTTCTGTCTCTCATACGTATGCTCTCTCTCACACACAGTCAAATCTCTCTCTCTCTCACACACACACACACAATCCAATCTCTATCTCTCTCTCTCTCACACACACACACACACACACACACAATCCAATCTCTATCTCTCTCACACGCACATATACACACACAATCCAATCTCCCTCTCTGGCACAGACACACATTCCAATCTCTCTCTCTCTCTCACACACACAAACACAATCCAATCTCCCTCTCACACATATACACACACAATCCAATCTCTCTCTCATACACACACACACACAACACAATCTCTCTTTCTCTCACCCACACACTCCAATTTCTGTCTCTCACACGTATGCTCTCTCACACACATAATCCAATCTCTATCTCTCTCACACACACTCACAATATCCAATCCCTTTCTCTCTCTGACACACACGCACAATCCAATCTCCCTCTCACTCACACACACATGCACAATCCAATCTCCCTCTCAGTCACGCACAATCCAATCTCCCTCTCAGTCACGCACAATCCAATCTCCCTCACACAAAAACACAGACACAATCCAATCTCCCTCACACACACACACACACAATCCAATATTCCTCTCACACACACACGCACAATCCAATCTCCCTCTCACATACACGCACAATCCAATCTCCCTCACACACACACACACACAATCCAATATTCCTCTCACACACACACGCACAATCCAATCTCCCTCTCACATACACGCACAATCCAATCTCTCTCACACACACACACACAAAATCCAATCTCTATCTCTCTCACACACACACACAAAATCCAATCTCTATCTCTCTCACACACACACACACACAATCCAATTTCCCTCTCTCTCACACAATCCAATCTCTCTCTCACATATACACACACACAATCCAATCTCTCTCACCCACACACTCCATTTTATGTCTCTCACACGTATGCTCTCTCACACACACAATCCAGTCTCTATCTCTCTCACACACAGACACACATTGCAATCTCTATCTCTCTCTCACACTCACACACACACACAAAATCCAATCTTTATATCTCTCACATACACACACAAAATCCAATCTGTTTCTCTCTAACACACAAACACAATCCAATCTCCCTCTCACACATATACACACACAACACAATCTCTCTTTCTCTCACCCACACACTTCAATTTCTGTCTCTCTCACGTATGCTCTCTCACACACACACAATCCAATCTCTATCCCTCTCTCACACACACAATCCAATCTCTATCCCTCTCTCACACACACAATCCAATCTCTATCCCTCTCTCACACACACAATCCAATCTCTATCCCTCTCTCACACACACAATCCAATCTCTATCCCTCTCTCACACACACAATCCAATCTCTATCTCTCTCACACACACTCACAATATCCAATCCCTTTCTCTCTCTGACACACATGCACAATCCAATCTCCCTCTCAGTCACGCACAATCCAATCTCACACACACAAACACACACACACAATCCAATATTCCTCTCACACACACACACGCACAATCCAATCTCCCTCTCACATACACGCACAATCCAATCTCTCTCACACACACACACACACACAAAATCCAATCTCTATCTCTCACACACACACATACACAATCCAATTTCCCTCTCTCACACACAATCCAATCTCTCTCTCACATATACACACACACAATGCAATCTCTCTCTCTCACCCACACACTCCAATTTCTCTCTCACACGTATGCTCTCTCTCACACACAATCCAATCTCTCTGACGTGCACACACATATACATACACACACAATCCAATCTCTCCTGCTCTCACATACACACGATCCAATGTCTCTCTCACATACACACACAATCCAATCTCTCCTGCTCTCACATACACACGATCCAATGTCTCTCTCACATACACACACAATCCAATCTCTCCTGCTCTCACATACACACGATCCAATGTCTCTCTCACATACACACACGATCCAATCTCTGTCTCACACACAAACATGCAAACACATACTCCAATCTCTCTCTCTCACACACACGCAAACACACACATTCCAATTACTCTCACACACACGCGATCCAATCTCTCTCATACATACAATCTAATGTCTCTAACACACACACACAATCCAATCCCCACTCCCGCTCTCACCCCCCTCCCACAGACAGACACACACACACACAATCCAATCTCTCTCTTACAGACACCCACACAAAATCTAATCTCTTACACACACGCACAATCCAAATACCCTCTCACACACAATCCAATCTCACTCTCATATACACACACAATCCAATCTTTCTCTCTCTCACATATACACACACACAATCCAATCTCTTTATCTCCCTGACACACACACAATCCAATCTTTCTCTCTCACACACACACGCACAATCCAATCTCTTTCTCTCTCTGAAACACACGCACAATCCAATCTCACACACACACACACACAATCCAATCTCCCTCTCACATACACACACACACGGACACACACACAATGCAATCTCTCTTTCTTTCAACCACACACTCCAATTTCTGTCTCTCACAATGTCTATCTCTCTCACACACACAATCCAATCTCTCTCTCACATATACACACACAATCCAATTTCTCTGACACACAAATCCAATCTCTATCTCTCTCCCACACACAATCCAATCTCTATCTATCTCTCCCTCTCACACACACACACACACAATCCAATCTCCATCTCTTTCACATACACAATATCCAATCCCTTTCTCTCTCTGACACACACGCACAATCCAATCTCCCTCTCACTCACACACACTCCGATCTCCCTCACACAAACACACATATACACACACAATCCAATCTCTATCTATTTCTCTCTCTCACACACACACACACAATCCAATCTCTATCTCTCTCACACATACACAATCCAATCTCTATCTCTCTCACACACAAACACACAAAATCCAATCTCTATCTCTTTCACACACACACACAATCCAATCTCTATCTCACACATACACATATACACACACAATCCAATTTCCATCACACACACACACACACATACACACACAATCCAATCTCCCATCTCTCACACACACACATTCCAAACTCTATCTCTCTCACACTCACACACAGGCAATCCAATCTCCTTCTCACACACACACACACAAACACAATCCAATCTCCCTCTCACATACACACACACACACAGACACACACACAATGCAATCTCTCTTTCTTTCAACCACACACTCCAATTTCTGTCTCTCACGTGTATGCTCTCTCACACACACAAAATCCAATCTCTTTCTCTCTCACACACAATCACAATATCCAATCCCTTTCTCTCTCTGACACACACGCACATTCCAATCTCCCTCTCATACACACGCACATTCCAATCTCCCTCTCATACACACACACAATCCAATCTCTATCTCTTTCACACACACACAATCCAATCTCTATCTCTCTCACACACACACACAATCCAATCTCTATCTCACACACACACACATATACACACACAATCCAATCTCCATCTTACAAACATACATATACACACACAATCCAATCTCCCGTCTCTCACACACACACACAATCCAATCCAATCTCCCCCTCACACACACAATCCAATCTCCCCCTAACACACACACATATACACACACAATCCAATCTCTATCTCTCTCTCACACACACACAATCCGATCTCTATCTCTCTCTCACACACACATAATCCAATCTCCCTCTCACACACACACAATCCAATCTCTCTCTCACATATACACACATAATCCAATTTCTCTGACGCACAATCCAATCACTATCTCTCTCACACACAAACAATCCAATCTCTGTCTCTCTCTCAAACACACACACAATATCCAATCTCTTTCTCTCTCGGACACACACGCACAATCCAATCTCCCTCTCACACACACACAATCCAATCTCCCTCTCACACATACACACACACAATCCAATCTCTATCTCTCTCACACATACACAATCCAATCTCTATCTCTCTCACACACAAACACACAAAATCCAATCTCTATCTCTCTCATACACACACAATCCAGTCTTTATCTCTCTCAAACACACACACACAATGCAATCTCTATCTCTCTCTCTCATACAAACACAATCCAATCTCTATCTCTCTCACACACACAATCCAATCTCTATCTCTCTCTCTCTCACTCACACACACATACACAATCCAATCTCTAACTATCTCTCACACACACAAAATCCAATCTCTATCTCTCTCACACACACACACACACAAAATCCAATCTCGATCTCACTCATACACACACAATCCAGTCTTTATCTCTCTCAAACACACACACACACACACAATGCAATCTCTATCTCTCTCTCTCACACACACACAATCCAATCTCTGTCTCTCTCTCTCTCTCACTCACACACACACATACACAATCCAATCTCTAACTATCTCTCACACACACAAAATCCAATCTCTATCTCTCTCACACACACAATCTAATCTATCTCTCTCTCTCACACACACACACACAATCCAATCTCTAACTCTCTCTCACACACACACACACACACAAAATCCAATTTCTATCTCTCTCACATACACACACACACAATTCAATCTCTCTCTCACATATACACACACACACAATCCAATCTCTATCTCTCTCTCACACACACACAATCCAATCTCTTTCTCTCTCACACACACACAATACAATCTCCCTCTCACACACACACAATCCAATCTCCCTCTCTCACACACACACACAATCCAATCTCTATATCTCTCTCACACACACACACACACAATTCATTCTCTATCACTCACACACACAAACAATCCAATCTCCCTCTCTCACACTCACACACAATCCAATCTCTATCTCTCTCACACACACAATCCAATCTCCCTCTCTCACACACAAATATACACACACAATCCAATCTCCCTCACACACACACACACACATACACACATAATCCAATCTCCCTCTCTCACACATATACACAAACACAAAATCCAATCTCTATGTCTCTCTCACACACATACAATCCAATCTCTCTCTGACACACACAAAATCCAATCTCTAACTCTCTCATACACACACAATCCAGTCTCTATCTAACACACACACACACACAATCCAATCTCCATCACTCTCACACACACACAATCCAATCTCCCTCTCTCACACAGAAACACAATCCAATCTCTCTCTCACATATACAGACGCACACACAATCCAATCTTTTTCTCTCTCTGACACACGCGCACGATTCAATCTCCCTCTCACATTCACGCACAATCCAATCTCTTTCTCTCTCTCACACATACACACAGCACACACACACAATCCAAGCTCCCTCTCACAAACACACACACATACAATCCAATCTCCCTCTCACACATACACACACACACAATCCAATCTCTATCGCTCTCACACACACAATCTAATCTCTATCTCACACACACACAATTCAATCTCTCTCTCACATATACAAACACACACAATCCTATCTCTCTCACATATACACACACACACACAATCCAATCTCTATGTCTCTCTCACACACACACACACAATCTAATCTCTTTCTCTCTCACATACACACAAACAATCCAATCTCTATATCTCTCTCACACACACAAAATACAATCTCCCTCTCACACACTCACAATCCAATCTCCCTCTCTCTCTCACACACAATCCAATCTCTATCTCTCTCACATACAAACAATCCAATTTTTATCTCTCTCACACACACACAATCCAATCTCCCTCTCTCACACATACACACACACTCAAAATCCAATCTCTCTACGACACACACAAAATCCAATCTCTAACTCTCTCATACACACACAATCTAGTCTCTATCTCTCTCACACACACACACAATCCAATCTCCATCACTCACACACGCACACAATCCAATCACTGTCTCTCACACACACACACAATCCAATCTCTATCTCTCTCACACAGAAACACAATCCAATCTCTCTCTCACATATACACACACACAATCCAATCTTTTTCTCTCTCTTACACAGGCGCACAATCCAATCTCCCTCACACACACGCACACATATACACACACAATCCAATCTCTATCTCTCTCACACACACACCCACAATCCAATCTCCCTCTCACTCACACACATACAATCCAATCTCCCTCTCACAGACACGCACAATCCAATCTCCTTCACACAAACACACACACACACAATCCAATCTCTCTCTCTCACCCACACACTCCAATTTCTGTCTCTCACACGTATGCTCTCTCACACACACAATCCAATCTCTATATCTCTCACACACAATCCAATCTCTCTGACGTGCGCACACACATATACATACACACACGATCCAATCTCTCCCGCTCTCTCACACACACGCACACACACGATCCAATGTCTCTCTCACATACACACGCGATCCAATCTCTCTCACACACACGATCTAATCTCTCACACATACACACACGCGGTCCAATCCTCACTCCCGCTATCACGACACCCCCCCCCCACACACACAATCCAATCTCTCTCTCACACACGATCCAATCTCTCCCTCTCTCTGACACACACACAAAATCCAATCGTTTACACGCACACAATCCAATTTACCTCTCACACCCAACCCAATCTCACTCTCATACACACACACACAATCCAATCTCTTTCTCTCCCTGACACACACGCACAATCCAATCTCTACCGCTCGCACACACAAACACACACACACAATCCAATCTCTATCTCAGTCTCTCTCACACACACACACACACACAAAATCCAATCTCTACTTCTCTCTCTCACACACACACACACACAAAATCCAATCTCTCTCTCTCTCACACAGAAACACAATCCAATCTCTCTCTCACATATACACACACACAATCCAATCTTTTTCTCTCTCTGACACACGCGCACAATCCAATCTCCCTCACACACACACACATATACACACACAATCCAATCTCTATCTCTCTCATACACACAGAATCCAGTCTTTATCTCTCTCAAACACACACATATACACACACAAAATCCAATATCTATCTCTCTCACACGCACACACAAAAAATCCAATCTCTATCTCTCTCACACAAAAACACAATCCAAACTATATCTCTCTCTCACACACACACCCACACACACCCACACACACACAATCCAATCACTGTCTCTCTCTCACACACACACACAATCCAATCTCTATCTCTCTCACACACACAATCCAATCTCTATGTCTCTCTCACACACACAAAATCCAATCTCTAACTCTCTCATACACACACACACACAATCCAATCTCTATCTCTCTCACACACACACAATCCAATCTCTCTCTCTCACAAAAACACAATCCAATCTGTATCTTTCTCACACAAAAACACAATCCAATCTCTATCTCTCACACACACAATCCAATCTCCATCACTCACACACGCACACAACCCAATCACTGTCTCTCTCTCACACACACAATCCAATCTCTATCTCTCTCACACAGAAACACAATCCAATCTCTATCTCTCTCACACACACACACACAAAATCAAATCTTTTTCTCTCTCTGACACACATGCACGATCCAATCTCCCTCTCACATACACGCACAATCCAATCTCTCTCTCTCTCTCACACACACACACATGCACGATTCAATCTCCCTCTCACATTCACGCACAATCCAATCTCTTTCTCTCTCTCACACATACACACAACACACACACACAATCCAAGCTCCCTCTCACACACACACATACAATCCAATCTCCCTCTCACACATATACACACACAATCTAATCTCTCTCTCACATATACACACACAATGCAATCTCTCTCTCACCCACACACTCCAATTTCTGTCTTTCACACACACAATCCAATCTCTACTTCTCTTTCACACACAGACAATATGCAATCTCTTTCTCTCTCTGACACACGCACAATCCAATCTCCCTCTCACTCACACACACATGCACAATCCAACCCCCCCACACACACACACACACAATCCAATCTCTATCTCTCTCACATACACACACACAATCCAATCTGTCTCTCTCTCTCTCTCACACACACACACACAATCTAATCTCTATCTCTCTGTCACACACAAAATTCAATCTCTATCTCTCACACACACACACAATCCAATCTCTATCACTCTCTCTCACACACACACAATCCAATCTCTATCTCTCTCATACACAATCCAATCTCTATCTCTCTCACACACACACACAATCCAATCTCTATCTCTCTCTCTCACACACACAATCCAATCTCTATCTCTCACATACACACAAAATCAAATCTTTTTCTCTCTCTGACACACATGCACGATCCAATCTCCCTCTCACATACACGCACAATCCAATCTCTCTCTCTCTCTCACACACATGCACGATTCAATCTCCCTCACATTCACGCACAATCCAATCTCTTTCTCTCTCTCACACATACACACAACACACACACACACACACATACAATCCAATCTCCCTCTCACACATATACACACACAATCTAATCTCTCTCTCACATATACACACACACACACAATGCAATCTCTCTCTCTCACCCACACACTCCAATTTCTGTCTTTCACACTTATGCTCTCTCACACACACAATCCAATCTCTGTCTCTCTTTCACACACACACACAAACACAATCAAATCTCTATCTCTCTCTCTCACACACACACACACACAATCCAATCTCTCTCTCTCTCACACACAATCCAATCTCTATCTCTCACATACACAATCCAATCTCTATCTCTCACATACACAATCCAATCTCTATCTCTCTCACACACACACAATCCAATCTCTATCTCTCTCACACACACACACACAATCCAATCTCTGTCTCTCTCTCTCACACACACACTCTCCAATCTCTCTCCGACACACACACAATCCAATTTCTCTCTCCCTGACACACACGCAAAATCCAATCTCCCTCTCACACACACACATACACAATCCAATCTCTATCTCTCTCTCACACACAATCCAATCTCTATCACTCTCACGCGCACACACACAATCCAATCTCTATCTCTCTCTCACACACACACACAATCCAATCTCTATCTCTCTCACACACACACACACCCACAATCCAATCTCTATCACTGTCACACACACAATCAATCCAATCTCTATCTCATTAACACACACATACAATCCAATCTCTATCTCTCTCACATGCACACAATCCAATCTCTATCTCACACACGCACACAATCCAATGTCTAATCTCTCTCACACACACAAAATTCAATCTCTATGTCTCACACACACAATCCAATCTCTATCTCTCTCTCTCACACACACACAAATTCTAGTCTCTATCTCTCCTTCTCACACACACCAACAATCCAATCTCTATCTCTCTCACACAAAAACACAATCCAATCTCTATCTCTCTATCTCTCCTTCTCACACACACAATCCAATCTCTTTCTCTCTCACACGCACCCACAATCCAATCTCTATCTCTCTCTCACACAAACACAGTCCAATCTCTATCTCTCTCACGTACACACACACACAATCCAATCTCTATCACTCTCACACACACACACAATCCAATCTCCCTCTCACACACACAATCCAATCACTCATTCACATATACACACGCACACAATGCAACCTCTCTCTCTCTCTCACACACACACAATCCATTCTCTATCTCTCTCGCACACACATGCAATCGAATCTCTATCTCTCTCTCACACGCCCACACAATCCAATCTCTCTCTCTCACACACACACACAAAATCCAATCTCTATCTCTCTCTTACACACACACATAATCCAATCTCCCTCTCTCACACACACACACACACACAATCCAATCTCCCTCTCACACACACACAATACAATCTCTATCTCTCTCACACACACACAATATAATCTCCCTCTCACATACACACACACAGACACACACACAATCTCGCCTCTATCTCTCTTTCTCTCACACACACACAATCCAATCTCCCTCTCTCACATACAAATACACAATCCAATCTCTATCTCTCACACACACACAATTCAATCGCCCTCTCTCACACACACACATACACAATCCACTCTCTATCTCTCTCTCACACACACACAATCCACTCTCTATCTCTCTCTCACACACACACAATCCAATCTCTATCTCTCTCACACACACACAATCCAATCTCTATCTCTCTCACGGGCACACACACAATCCAATCTCTATCTCTCTCTCACACACACTCCATCCAATCTCTTTCTCTCTCTGACACACACGCACAAATCCAATCTCCCTCTCACATACACACAGAATCCAATCTCCCTCTCACACACACAATCCAATCACTCTCTCACATATACACACGCACACAATGCAACCTCTCTCTCTCTCACGCACACACACACAATCCAATCTCTATCTCTCTCTCACACACACACAATCCAATTTCTATCTCTCACACACGGACACAATCCAATCTCTATCTATCTCACACACACACACACACACACAATCCAATCTTTTTCTCTCTCACACACACACATAATTCAATCTCTATCTCCCTCACACTCACAATCCAATCTCTATCTCTCTCACACACAATCCAATCTCCCTCTCACACTCACTCACACACACACACACACAGACACACAATACAATCTCTATCCCTCTCTCACACACACAATCCAATCTATCTCCGACACACACACAATCCAATCTCTATCTCTCTCACATACAAACAAATATTCCAATCTTTATCTCTCTCACACACACACAATCCAATCTCTATCTCTCTAACACACACAATCCAATCTCCCTCACTCACACACACACACAATCCAATCTCGATCTCTCTCTCACACACACAATCCAATTTCTTTCTTTCCCTGACACACACGCAAAATCCAATCTCTATCTCTCTCTCTCACACACACACGCTCCAATTTCTCTCCGACACACACACAATCCAATTTCTCTCTCCCTGACACACACGCAAAATCCAATCTCCCTCTCACACACACATACACAATCCAATCTCTATCTCTCTCACACACACACAATCCAATCTCTATCACTCTCACGCGCACACACACAATCCAATCTCTATCTCTCTCACACACACATTCCAATCTCGATCTCTCTCTCACACACACAATCCAATCTCTCTCCAACACACACACAATGCAATTTCTTTCTCTCCCTGACACACACGCAAAATCCAATCTCCCACACACACACACACACAATCCCATCTCTGTCTCTCTCACACGCACCCACAATCCAATCTCTCTCTCACACACACACAATCCAATCTCTATCTGTCTCTCACACACATACACACACAATCCAATCTCCCTCTCACACACACAATCCAATCACTCTCTCACATATACACACGCACACAATGCAACCTCTCTCTCTCTCAAACACACACACACAATCTAATCTCTACCTCTCTCTCACACACACACAAGCCAATCTCTATCTATCTCACACACACACACACAATCCAATCTCTACCTCTCTCACACACAATCCAATCTCCATCACTCACACACGCACACAATCCAATCACTGTCTCTCTCACACACACACAATCCAATCTCTACCTCTCTCTCACACACACACAATCCAATCTCTATCTCTCTCACACATACACACAACCCAATCTCTATCTCTCTCACACACACACACACAAAATCAAATCTTTTTCTCTCTCTGACACACATGCACGATCCAATCTCCCTCTCACATACACGCACAATCCAATCTCTTTCTCTCTCTCACACATACACACAACACACACACACACAATCCAAGCTCCCTCTCTCACACACACACATACAATCCAATCTCCCTCTCACACATATTCACACATAATCTAATCTCTCTCTCACATATACACACACACACAATGCAATCTCTCTCTCTCACCCACACACTCCAATTTCTGTCTTTCACACTTATGCTCTCTCACACACACAATCCAATCTCTGTCTCTCTCTCTCACACACACACACACAAACACAATCCAATCTCTATCTCTCTCTCTCACACACACACACACAATCCAATCTCTCTCTCTCTCACACACAATCCAATCTCTATCTCTCTCACACACACAATCCAATCTCTATCTCTCACACACACAATCCAATCTCTCTCTCTCTCACACACAGACAATATGCAATCTCTTTCTCTCTCTGACACACACACACAATCCAATCTCCCTCTCACTCACACACACACATGCACAATCCAATCTCCCACACACACACACACACACAATCCAATCTCTATCTCTCTCACATACACACACACAATCCAATCACTATCTCTCTCACACACACAATCCAATCTCTATCTCTCTCACGCGCCCACAATCCAATCTCTATCTCTGACACACACACACACAATCCAATCTCCCTCTCTCTCACACACACACACACACACACAATCTAGTCTCTATCTCTCTTTCTCACACACACACAAACCAATCTCTTTCTCTCTCACACACACACAATCCAATCTCTATCTCTCTCAGACACACACAATCCAATCTCCCTCACTCACACGCACCCACAATCCAATCTCTATCTCTCTCTCTCACAAACACAGTCCAATCTCTATCTCTCTCAGGCACACACACACAGAATCCAATCTCTATCACTCTCACACACACACACAATCCAATCACTCTCTCACATATACACACGCACACAATGCAACCTCTCTCTCTCTCACACACACACACAGAATCCAATCTCTATCTCTCTCGCACACACATAATCCAATCTCTATCTCTCTTACACACACACACACACACAATCCAATCTCCCTCTCTCACACACAAACACACACACAATCCAATCTCCCTCTCACATACACACACACAATCTCGTCTCTATCTCTCTTTCTCTCACACACACACAATCCAATCGCCCTCTCTCACACACACACACATGCAAAATTCAATCTCTATCTCTCTCACACACACACAATCCAATCTCTATCTCTCTCACGGGCACACACACAATCTAATCTCTACCTCTCTCTCTCTCACACACGGACACAATCCAATCTCTATCTATCTCACACACACACACACACACACAATCCAATCTCCCTCTCACACTCACTCACACACACATACACACACACACACACACAATCCAATCTCTATCTCTCTCTCACACACACAATCCAATCTCTCTCCAACACACACACAATGCAATTTCTTTCTCTCCCTGACACACACGCAAAATCCAATCTCCCTCACACACACACACACACACACACGCACACAATCCCATCTCTGTCTCTCTCACACGCACCCACAATCCAATCTCTCTCTCTCTCACACACACAATCCAATCTCTATCTGTCTCTCACACACATACACACACAATCCAATCTCTTTCTCTCTCTGACACACACGCACAAATCCAATCTCCCTCTCACACACACACACACAATCCAATCTCCCTCTCTCACACACACAATCCAATCACTCTCTCACATATACACACGCACACAATGCAACCTCTCTCTCTCTCACACACACACACACAATCTAATCTCTACCTCTCTCTCACACACACACACAATCCAATCTCTATCTATCTCACACACACACAATCCAATCTCTACCTCTCTCACACACAATCCAATCTCCCTCTCACACACACACACACAATCCAATCTCCCTCTCTCACACACACAATCCAATCACTCTCTCACATATACACACGCACACAATGCAACCTCTCTCTCTCTCACACACACACACAATCTAATCTCTACCTCTCTCTCACACACACACACAATCCAATCTCTATCTATCTCACACACACACAATCCAATCTCTACCTCTCTCACACTCAATCCAATCTCCCTCTCACTCACACACACATGCACAATCCAATCTCCCACACACACACACACACAAAATTCAATCTCTCTTTCTCTCACATACACACACACACAATCCAATCTGTCTCTCTCTCTCTCACACACACACAAAATCAAATCTCTATCTCACTCACACACACACACAATCCAATCTCTATCTCTCTCACACACACACACAAAATCAAATCTTTTTCTCTCTCTGACACACATGCACGATCCAATCTCCCTCTCACATACACGCACAATCCAATCTCTCTCTCTCTCACACACACACATGCACGATCCAATCTCCCTCTCACATACACGCACAATCCAATCTCTCTCTCTCTCACACACACACGCACGATTCAATCTCCCTCTCACATTCACGCACAATCCAATCTCTTCCTCTCTCACACATACACACAACACACACACAAACAATCCAAGCTCCCTCTCACACACACACACGTACAATCCAATCTCCCTCTCACACATATACACACACAATCTAATCTCTCTCTCACATATATACACACACACAATGCAATCACTCTCTCACCCACACACTCCAATTTCTGTCTTTCACACTTATGCTCTCTCACACACACAATCCAATCTCTAGGTCTCTCTCACACACACAAAATCCAATCTCTAACTCTCTCATACACACACACACACACAATCCAATCTCTCTCTCTCTCACACACAGACAATATGCAATCTCTTTCTCTCTGACACACACGCACAATGCAATCTCCCTCTCACTCACACACACATGCACAATCCAATTTCCCACACACACACACACACACACAATTCAATCTCTCTTTCTCTCACACACACACACAATCCAATCTCTATCACTCTCACACACACACTCAATCCAATCTCTTTCTTTCTCTGACACACACGCACAAATCCAATCTCCCTCTCACACACACAATCCAATCTCCCTCTCACACATATACACACAGAATCCAATCTCCCTCTCACACACACAATCCAATCACTCTCTCACATATACACACGCACACAATGCAACCTCTCTCTCTCTCACACACACACAATCCAATCTCTATCTATCTTGCACACACATGCAATCGAATCTCTATCTCCCTCTCACACACACACACAATCCAATCGCCCTCTCTCTCACACACACATACACACACAATCCAATCTCGACCACTCTCAAACACACACACAATCCAATCTCTATCTCTCTCTCACACACACAAACCAATCTCTTTCTCTCCCTGACACACACACAATCCAATCTCTTTCTCTCCCTGACACTCATGCAAAATCCAATCTCCCTCTCACACACACATACACACACAATCCAATCTCGACCACTCTCAAACACACACACAATCCAATCTCTATCTCTCTCTCACACACACAAACCAATCTCTTTCTCTCCCTGACACACATGCAAAATCCAATCTCCCTCTCACACACACACACATACAGAATCCAATCTCCCTCTCTCACACACACACACAATCCAATCTCCCTCTCACACACACACACAATCCAATCTCTACCTCTCTCACACACAATCCAATCTCCCTCTCACTCACACACACATGCACAATCCAATCTCCCACACACACACACACACAATCCAATCTCTATCTCTCTCATACACACACACACAATTCAATCTCTTTCTCTCACACACACACACACAAAATCCAATCTCTATCTCACTCACACACACACACACAATCCAATCTCTATCTCTCTCTCACATACACACAATCCAATCTCTATCTCTCTCTCACATACACACAATCCAATCTCTATCTCTCTCACACACACAAAATCAAATATCTATCTCTCTCTCACACGCACACACAAAAAATTCAATCTCTATCTCTCTCACACAAAAACATAATCCAAACTATATCTCTCTCTCACACACACACCCACACACACACAATCCAATCACTGTCTCTCTCACACACACAAAATCAAATCTTTTTCTCTCTCTGACACACATGCACGATCCAATCTCCCTCTCACATACACGCACAATCCAATCTCTCTCTCTCTCACACACACACATGCACGATTCAATCTCCCTCTCACATACACGCACAATCCAATCTCTCTCTCTCTCACACACACACATGCACGATTCAATCTCCCTCTCACATTCACGCACAATCCAATCTCTTTCTCTCTCTCACACATACACACAACACACACACACACAATCCAAGCTCCCTCTCACACACACACACACGTACAATCCAATCTCCCTCTCACACATATACGCACACAATCTAATCTCACTCTCACATACACACACACACACACACAATGCAATCTCTCTCTCACCCACACACTCCAATTTCTGTCTTTCACACTTATGCTCTCTCACACACACAATCCAATCTCTGTCTCTCTTTCACACACACACACAATCCAATCTCTCTCTCTCTCACACACAGACAATATGCAATCTCTTTCTCTCTCTGAAACACACGCACAATCCAATCTCCCTCTCACTCACACACACAATCCAATCTCCCACACACACACACACAATTCAATCTCTCTTTCTCTCACATAAACACACACACAATCCAATCTGTCTCTCTCTCTCTCTCACACACACACAAAATCCAATCACTATCTCTCTCACACACACACAATCCAATCTCTATCTCTCTCACACACACAATCCAATCGCTATCTCTCTCCGACACACACACAATCCAATTTCTCTCTCCCTGACACACACGCAAAATCCAATCTCCCTCTCACACACACACATACACAGTCCAATCTCTATCTCTCTCAAACACACAATCCAATCTCTATCTCACTCTCACACACACAATCCAATTTCTATCTCTCTCACACACACACACAATCCAATCTCTATCTCTCTCTCTCTCTCACACACACACCCACAATCCAATCTCTATCACTGTCACACACACACTCAATCCAATCTCTATCTCTCTCACACACACAATCCCATCTCTATCACTCTCACGCACACACACACAATCCAATCTCTATCTCTCTCACACAAAAACACAATCCAATCTCTATCTCTCTCTCACACACGCACCCACTATCCAATCTCTATCTCTCTCACACACACACAATCTATTCTCTATCTCACCTTCTCACACACACACACAATCCAATCTCTTTCTCTCTCACACGCACCCACAATCCAATCTCTATCTCTCTCTCACACGCACCCACTATCCAATCTCTATCACTCTCACACACACACTCAATCCAATCTCTTTCTTTCTCTGACACACACGCACAAATCCAATCTCCCTCTCACACACACAATCCAATCTCCCTCTCACACATATACACACAGAATCCAATCTCCCTCTCACACACACAATCCAACCACTATCTCACATTTACACACGCACACAATGCAACCTCTCTCTCTCTCACACACACACACACACAATCCAATCTCTATCTCTCATACACACACACAATCCAATCTCTTTCTCTCCCTGACACACATGCAAAATCCAATCTCCCTCTCACACACACACACATACAGAATCCAATCTCTCCCTCTCTCACACACACACACGCACAATCCAATCTCCCTCTCTCACACACAAACAGACACACAATCCAATCTCCCTTTCACACACACACAATACAATCTCTATCTCTCACACACACACACACAATACAATCTCCCTCTCACATACGTACACACAGACATACACACACACACAATCTCATCTCTATCTCTCTCACACACACACAATCCAATCTCTATCTCTCTCACATACAAATATTCCAATCTTTATCTCTCTCACACACATACAGAATCCAATCTCCCTCTCACACACACAATCCAGTCTCTATCACTCTCACACACACACTCAATCCAATCTCTTTCTCTCTCTGACACACACGCACAAATCCAATCTCCCTCACACACACACACAATCCAATCTCCCTCTCACACATATACACACAGAATCCAATCTCCCTCTCTCACACACACAATCCAATCACTCTCTCACATATACACACGCACACAATGCAACCTCTCTCTCTCTCACACACACACACATACACACAATCCAATCTCTATCTCTCTCTCACACACACAATCCAATCTCTATCTCTCTCACACGCACCCACAATCCAATCTCTATCTCTCTCTCTCACACAAACACAGTCCAATCTCTATCTCTCTCACGCACACACACACACAATCCAATCTCTATCACTCTCACACACACACTCAATGCAATCTCTTTCTTTCTCTGACACACACGCACAAATCCAATCTGCCTCTCGCACACACAATCCAATCTCCCTCTCACAGATATACACACAGAATCCAATCTCCCTCTCACACACACAATCCAATCACTCTCTCACATATACACACGCACACAATGCAACCTCTCTTTCTCTCACACACACACAATCCAATCGCCCTCTCTCACACACACACACAATCCACTCTCTATCTCTCTCTCACACACACGCAAAATCCAATCTCTATCTCTCTCACACACACACAATCCAATCTCTATCTCTCTCACACACACAATCCAATCTCTATCTCTCTCTCACACACACTCAATCCAATCTCTTTCTCTCTCTGACACACACGCACAAATCCAATCTCCCTTTCACACACACACACAGACTCCAATCTCCCTGTCACACACACAATCCAATCACTCTCTCACATATACACACGCACACAATGCAACCTCTCTCTCTCTCTCACACACACAATCCAATCTCTATCTCTCTCTCTCACACACACACACAATCCAATCTCTACCTCTCTCACACACACACACACACACACACACACACAATCCAATCTCTATCTCTCTCTCACACACACACACAATCCACTCTCTCTCCGACACACACACAATCCAATCTCTTTCTCTCCCTGACACACATGCAAAATCCAATCTCTCTCACACACACACACACACAATCCAATCTCTATCTCTCTCTCACACACACAATCCAATATATCTCCGACACACACAATCCATTCTCTTTCTCTCCCTGACACACACGCAAAATCCAATCTCCCTCTCACACACACACACAATCCAATCTCTATCTCCCTCTCTCACACACACAATCCAATCTTTATCTCCGACACACACACAATCCATTCTCTTTCTCTCCCTGACACACACGCAAAATCCAATCTCCCTCTCACACACACACAATCCAATCACTCTCTCACATATACACACGCACACAATGCAACCTCTCTCTCTCTCTCACACGCAGACAAACACACACACACACACACAATCTAATCTCTACCTCTCTCTCACGCACACACACACAATCCAATCTCTATCTCTCTCACATGCACCCACAATCCCTTTTCCCTCTCTCACACACATACAATCCAATCTCGATCTCTCTCTCTCACACGCACACAATCCAATCTCTATCTCTCTCTCACACACACACAATCCCTTCTCCCTCTCTCACACACACACATACACACCCAATACAATCTCTATCCCTCTCTCACACACACACAGACAACCCAATCTCTATCTCTCACACACAAACACAATCCAATCTCCCTCTCTCACACACACACACAATCCAATCTATCTCCGACATACACACAATCCATTCTCTTTCTCTCCCTGACACACACGCAAAATCCAATCTCCCTCTCACACACACATGGACAATCCAATCTCCCTCTCTCTCTCTCACACACACACACACACACAGTCTCTATCTCTCCTTCTCACACACACACACAATCCAATCTCTTTCTCTCTCTGACACACAGGCACAAATCCAATCTCCCTCTCACACACACACACAATCCAACCTCTATCTCTCTCACACACAATCCAATCTCCCTCTCACATACACACAATCCAATCTCCCTCTCTCACACACAGACAATCCCATCTCTATCCCTCTCACACACACACAATCCCATCTCTATCTCTCTCACACACACACAATCCAAGCTCTATCTCTCTCACATACAAATATTCCAATCTTTATCTCTCTCACACACACACAGAATCCAATCTCTATCTCTCTCACACACACAATCCAATCTCCCTTTCTCTCACACACACACAATCCAATCTCTCTCTCTCACGCACACACACACACAATCCAATCTCTATCACTCACACACACACTCAATCCAATCTCTTTCTCTCTCTGACACATGCACAAATCCAATCTCCCTCTTTCACACACACAATCCAATCACTCTCTCACATATACACACGCACACAATGCAACCTCTCTCTCTCACACATACACACACAATCCAATCTCTACCTCTCTCAAACGCACCCACAATCCAGTCTCTATCTCTCTCTCACACGCACACAATCCAATCTCTCTCTCACACACACACAATCCAATCTCTATCTCTCTCACACACACACACACACAATCCAATCTCTATCTCTCTCTCACACACACATAATCCAATCTCTATCTCTATCTCACACACACACAATCCCTTCTCCCTCTCTCACACACACACACATACACACACAATACAATCTCTATCCCTCTCTCACACACACAGAAAACCCAATCTCTATCTCTCACACACAAACACAATCCAATCTCCCTCTCTCACACACACACACACAATCCAATCTCCCTCTCTCACACACACACACACAATCCAATCTCCCTCTCACACACACACACACACAATCCAATCTCCTTCTCTCTCACACACACAATCCAATCTCCCTCTCTCACACACACAATCCAATCTCCCTCTCTCTCACACACACACACAATCCAATCTCCCTCTCTCACACACACATATACACACACAGAATCTAGTCTCTATCTCTCTTTCTCACACACACACAATCCAATTTCTATCTCTCTCTCACATACACAATCCAATCTCTATCTCTCTCTCACACACACACGGACAATCCAATCTCCTCTCTCTCATACACACACACACACACACACACACACACAGTCTCTATCTCTCCTCACACACACACAATCCATTCTCTTTCTCTCCCTGACACACACGCAAAATCCAATCTCCCTCTCACACACACACGGACAATCCAATCTCCCTCTCTCTCTCTCTCTCTCTCTCTCTCACACACACACACACACCCGCACACACACACAATCCAATCTCCCTCTCTCACACACACACAATCCAATCTCCCTCTCCCATACACACACACAGACACACACACAATCTAGTCTCTATCTCTCTTTCTCTCTCACACACACAATCCAATCTCTATCTCTCTCATGCACACACACACAATCCAATATCTATCACTCTCACACACACACTCAATCCAATCTCTTTCTCTCTCTGACACATGCACAAATCCAATCTCCCTCTCACACACACAATCCAATCACTCTCTCACATATACACACGCACACAATCCAATCTCTACCTCTCTCATACGCACCCACAATCCAGTCTCTATCTCTCACACACACACACACACAAAAAATACAATCTCTATCCCTCTCTCACACACACACAGACAACCCAATCTGAATCTCTCACACACAAACACAATCCAATCTCCCTCTCTCACACACACACACAATCCAATCTCCCTCTCTCACACACGCATATACACACACACAATCCAATCTCCCTCTCTCACACACACAATCCAATCTCTACCTCTCTCACACACACACACAATCCAATCTCTATCTCTCTCTCACACACACAATCCACTCTCTCTCTGACCCACACACACACACACATACAATCCAATCTCTATCTCTCTCTCACACACACACAATCCAATCTATCTCCGACACACACACAATCCATTCTCTTTCTCTCCCTGACACACACGGACAATCCAATCTCCTCTCTCTCTCACACACACACACACAAACACAGTCTCTATCTCTATCACACCAAAACACAATCCAATCTCCCTCTCTCTCACACACACACACAATCCAATCTCTTTCTCTCACTGACACACACGCAAAATCCAATCTCCCTCTCACACACACACACACACAATCCAATCTATCTCCGATACACACACAATCCATTCTCTTTCTCTCCCTGACATACACGCAAAATCCAATCTCTTTCTCTCTCTGACACACATGCACAAATCCAATCTCCCTCTCACACACACACACACACACACCAGCCAATCTCCCTCTCACACATATACACACAGAATCCAATCTCCCTCTCTCACACACACAATCCAATCACTCTCTCACATGTACACACGCACACAATGCAACATCTCTCTCTCTCTAACACACACACATACACACACATTCTAATCTCTACCTCTCTCTCACGCACACACACACAATCCAATCTCTATCTCTCTTACACACACAATCCAATCTCTATCTCTTTCTCACATGCACACAATCCAATCTCTATCTATCTCACACACACACACACTACAATCTCTATCCCTCTCTCACACACACACAGACAATCCAATCTCTATCTCTCACACACAAACACAATCCAATCTCCCTCTCTCTCTCACACACACACACAGTCTCTATCTCTCCTTCTCACACACACACAATCCATTCTCTTTCTCTCCCTGACATACACGCAAAATCCAATCTCCCTCTCACACACACACACACAATCCAATCTCGATCACTCTCACGCGCACACACACAATCCAATCTCTATCTCTCTCACACACACATTCCAATCTCGATCTCTCTCTCACACACACAATCCAATCTCTCTCCAACACACACACAATGCAATTTCTTTCTCTCCCTGACACACACGCAAAATCCAATCTCCCTCACACACACACACACACACACACACACACACAATCCCATCTCTCTCTCTCTCACACACACACAATCCAATCTCTATCTGTCTCTCACACACATACACACACAATCCAATCTCTTTCTCTCTCTGACACACACGCACAAATCCAATCTCGCTCTCACACACACACACACAATCCAATCTCCCTCTCACACACACAATCCAATCACTCTCTCACATATACACACGCACACAATGCAACCTCTCTCTCTCTCACACACACATACACAATCCAATCTCTATCTATCTCACACACACACACACAATCCAATCTCTACCTCTCTCACACACAATCCAATCTCCATCACTCACACACGCACACAATCCAATCACTGTCTCTCTCACACACACACAATCCAATCTCTATCTCTCTCACACAGAAACACAATCCAATCTCTCTCTCACATACACACAACCCAATCTCTATCTCTCTCACACATACACACAACCCAATCTCTATCTCTCTCACACACACACACACAAAATCAAATCTTTTTCTCTCTCTGACACACATGCACGATCCAATCTCCCTCTCACATACACGCACAATCCAATCTCTTTCTCTCTCTCACACATACACACAACACACACAATCTAGTCTCTATCTCTCTTTCTCACACACACACAATCCAATCTCTATCTCTCACACACACACACAATCCAATCTCGATCTCTCTCTCTCACACACAATCCAATCTCTCTCCAACACACACACAATCCAATTTCTTTCTTTCCCTGACACACACGCAAAATCCAATCTCTCTCTCTCACACACACACGCTCCAATTTCTCTCCGACACACACACAATCCAATTTCTCTCTCCCTGACACACACGCAAAATCCAATCTCCCTCTCACACATATTCACACATAATCTAATCTCTCTCTCACATATACACACACACACACAATGCAATCTCTCTCTCTCACCCACATACTCCAATTTCTGTCTTTCACACTTATGCTCTCTCACACACACAATCCAATCTCTATCTCTCTCTCTCACACACACACACACAATCCAATCTCTCTCTCTCTCACACACAGACAATATGCAATCTCTTTCTCTCTCACACACACACATGCACAATCCAATCTCCCACACACACACACAATCCAATCTCTATCTCTCTCACATACACACACACACAATTCAATCTCTCTTTCTCTCACATACACACACAAAATCCAATCTCTATCTCTCTCACGCACACACACACACAATCCAATCACTATCTCTCTCACACACACAATCCAATCTCTATCTCTCTCACACACACCCACAATCCAATCTCTATCTCTCTCACGCACACACACACAATCCAATCACTATCTCTCTCACACACACAATCCAATCTCTATCACTCTCACGCGCACACACACAATCCAATCTCTATCTCTATCTCTCTCACACACACACAATCCAATCTCTATCTCTCTCACACACACACAATCCAATCTCTCTCTCTCACACACACAATCCAATCTCTATCTCTATCTCTCTCACACACACACAATCCAATCTCTATCTCTCTCACACACACACAATCCAATCTCTCTCTCTCACACACACAATCCAATCTCTCTCTCTCACACACACAATCCAATCTCCCTCTCTCTCACACACACACAATCCAATCTCCCTCTCTCTCACACACACACACAATCTAGTCTCTATCTCTCTTTCTCACACACACACAATCCAATCTCTATCTCTCTCAGACACACACAATCCAATCTCCCTCACTCACACACACACACAATCCAATCTCGATCTCTCTCTCTCACACACAATCCAATCTCTCTCCAACACACACACAATCCAATTTCTTTCTTTCCCTGACACACACGCAAAATCCAATCTCCCTCTCACACACACACACACACAATCCAATCTCTATCTCTCTCTCTCACACACACACACAAATTCTAGTCTCTATCTCTCCTTCTCACACACACACACAAACCAATCTCTTTCTCTCTCACACGCACCCACAATCCAATCTCTATCTCTCTCACGGGCACACACACAATCCAATCTCTATCTCTCACACACACTCAATCTAATCTCTTTCTCTCTGACACACGCGCACAAATCCAATCTCTCTCTCACACACACACACACACACACAGACTCCAATCTCCCTTTCACACACACAATCCAATCACTCTCTCACATATACACGCACACAATGCAACCTCTCTCTCTCTCTCACACACACACAATCTAATCTCTACCTCTCTCTCACGCACACACACACAATCCAATCTCTATCTCTCACACACGGACACAATCCAATCTCTATCTATCTCACACACACACACACACAATCCAATCTCCCTCTCACACACTCACTCACACACACACACACACACACACAATACAATCTCTATCCCTCTCTCACACACACAATCCAATCTATCTCCGACACACACACAATCCAATCTCTATCTCTCTCACATACAAACAAATATTCCAATCTTTATCTCTCTCACACACACACAATCCAATCTCTATCTCTCACACACGGACACAATCCAATCTCTATCTATCTCACACACACACACACACACACAATCCAATCTCTATCTCTCTTACACACACAATCCAATCTCTATCTAGATCAGACACACACAATCCAATCTCCCTCACTCACACACACACACAATCCAATCTCTATCTCTCACACACGGACACAATCCAATCTCGATCTCTCTCCCACACACACAAACACACAATCCAATCTCTATCTCTCTTACATACAAACACACAATCCAATCTCTATCTCTCTTACATACAAACACACAATCCAATCTCTATCTCTCTCACACACACACAAACCAATCTCCCTCTCACACACACAATGCAATTTCTTTCTCTCCCTGACACACACGCAAAATCCAATCTCCCTCACACACACACGCACACAATACCATCTCTGTCTCTCTCACACGCACCCACAATCCAATCTCTCTCTCTCTCACACACACACAATCCAATCTCTATCTGTCTCTCACACACATACACACACAATCCAATCTCTATCTCTCTCAGGCACACACACACACAATCCAATCTCTATCACTCTCACACACACACACAATCCAATCTCCCTCTCACACACACAATCCAATCACTCTCTCACATATACACACGCACACAATGCAACCTCTCTCTCTCTCACACACACACACACACAATCTAATCTCTACCTCTCTCTCACACACACACACAATCCAATCTCTATCTCTCTCACACACACACAATCCAATCTCTCTCTCTCACACACACAATCCAATCTCTCTCTCTCACACACACAATCCAATCTCCCTCTCTCTCACACACACACACACACACAATCTAGTCTCTATCTCTCTTTCTCACACACACACAATCCAATCTCTATCTCTCACACACACACACACACACAATCCAATCTCCCTCACTCACACGCACCCACAATCCAATCTCTATCTCTCTCTCTCACAAACACAGTCCAATCTCTATCTCTCTCAGGCACACACACACACAATCCAATCTCCCTCTCACACACACAATCCAATCACTCTCTCACATATACACACGCACACAATGCCACCTCTCTCTCTCTCACACACACACACAGAATCCAATCTCTATCTCTCTCGCACACACACATAATCCAATCTCTATCTCTCTTACACACACACACACACAATCCAATCTCCCTCTCACATGCACACACACAGACACACACACAATCTCGTCTCTATCTCTCTTTCTCTCACACACACACAATCCAATCGCCCTCTCTCACACACACACATGCAAAATCCAATCTCTATCTCTCTCACACACACACAATCCAATCTCTATCTCTCACACACACACACACAATCCAATCTCCCTCTCTCTCACACACACACAATCCAATCTCCCTCTCTCTCACACACACACACAATCTAGTCTCTATCTCTCTTTCTCACACACACACAATCCAATCTCTATCTCTCTCAGACACACACAATCCAATCTCCCTCACTCACACACACACACAATCCAATCTCGATCTCTCTCTCTCACACACAATCCAATCTCTCTCCAACACACACACAATCCAATTTCTTTCTTTCCCTGACACACACGCAAAATCCAATCTCCCTCTCACACACACACACACACAATCCAATCTCTATCTCTCTCTCTCACACACACACACAAATTCTAGTCTCTATCTCTCCTTCTCACACACACACACAAACCAATCTCTTTCTCTCTCACACGCACCCACAATCCAATCTCTATCTCTCTCACGGGCACACACACAATCCAATCTCTATCTCTCACACACACTCAATCTAATCTCTTTCTCTCTGACACACGCGCACAAATCCAATCTCTCTCTCACACACACACACACACACACAGACTCCAATCTCCCTTTCACACACACAATCCAATCACTCTCTCACATATACACGCACACAATGCAACCTCTCTCTCTCTCTCACACACACACAATCTAATCTCTACCTCTCTCTCACGCACACACACACAATCCAATCTCTATCTCTCACACACGGACACAATCCAATCTCTATCTATCTCACACACACACACACACAATCCAATCTCCCTCTCACACACTCACTCACACACACACACACACACACACAATACAATCTCTATCCCTCTCTCACACACACAATCCAATCTATCTCCGACACACACACAATCCAATCTCTATCTCTCTCACATACAAACAAATATTCCAATCTTTATCTCTCTCACACACACACAATCCAATCTCTATCTCTCACACACGGACACAATCCAATCTCTATCTATCTCACACACACACACACACACACAATCCAATCTCTATCTCTCTTACACACACAATCCAATCTCTATCTAGATCAGACACACACAATCCAATCTCCCTCACTCACACACACACACAATCCAATCTCTATCTCTCACACACGGACACAATCCAATCTCGATCTCTCTCCCACACACACAAACACACAATCCAATCTCTATCTCTCTTACATACAAACACACAATCCAATCTCTATCTCTCTTACATACAAACACACAATCCAATCTCTATCTCTCTCACACACACACAAACCAATCTCCCTCTCACACACACAATGCAATTTCTTTCTCTCCCTGACACACACGCAAAATCCAATCTCCCTCACACACACACGCACACAATACCATCTCTGTCTCTCTCACACGCACCCACAATCCAATCTCTCTCTCTCTCACACACACACAATCCAATCTCTATCTGTCTCTCACACACATACACACACAATCCAATCTCTATCTCTCTCAGGCACACACACACACAATCCAATCTCTATCACTCTCACACACACACACAATCCAATCTCCCTCTCACACACACAATCCAATCACTCTCTCACATATACACACGCACACAATGCAACCTCTCTCTCTCTCACACACACACACACACAATCTAATCTCTACCTCTCTCTCACACACACACACAATCCAATCTCTATCTCTCTCACACACACACAATCCAATCTCTCTCTCTCACACACACAATCCAATCTCTCTCTCTCACACACACAATCCAATCTCCCTCTCTCTCACACACACACACACACACACACACAATCTAGTCTCTATCTCTCTTTCTCACACACACACAATCCAATCTCTATCTCTCACACACACACACACACACAATCCAATCTCCCTCACTCACACGCACCCACAATCCAATCTCTATCTCTCTCTCTCACAAACACAGTCCAATCTCTATCTCTCTCAGGCACACACACACACAATCCAATCTCCCTCTCACACACACAATCCAATCACTCTCTCACATATACACACGCACACAATGCCACCTCTCTCTCTCTCACACACACACACAGAATCCAATCTCTATCTCTCTCGCACACACACATAATCCAATCTCTATCTCTCTTACACACACACACACACAATCCAATCTCCCTCTCACATGCACACACACAGACACACACACAATCTCGTCTCTATCTCTCTTTCTCTCACACACACACAATCCAATCGCCCTCTCTCACACACACACATGCAAAATCCAATCTCTATCTCTCTCACACACACACAATCCAATCTCTATCTCTCACACACACACACACAATCCAATCTCCCTCTCTCTCACACACACACAATCCAATCTCCCTCTCTCTCACACACACACACAATCTAGTCTCTATCTCTCTTTCTCACACACACACAATCCAATCTCTATCTCTCTCAGACACACACAATCCAATCTCCCTCACTCACACACACACACAATCCAATCTCGATCTCTCTCTCTCACACACAATCCAATCTCTCTCCAACACACACACAATCCAATTTCTTTCTTTCCCTGACACACACGCAAAATCCAATCTCCCTCTCACACACACACACACACAATCCAATCTCTATCTCTCTCTCTCACACACACACACAAATTCTAGTCTCTATCTCTCCTTCTCACACACACACACAAACCAATCTCTTTCTCTCTCACACGCACCCACAATCCAATCTCTATCTCTCTCACGGGCACACACACAATCCAATCTCTATCTCTCACACACACTCAATCTAATCTCTTTCTCTCTGACACACGCGCACAAATCCAATCTCTCTCTCACACACACACACACACACACAGACTCCAATCTCCCTTTCACACACACAATCCAATCACTCTCTCACATATACACGCACACAATGCAACCTCTCTCTCTCTCTCACACACACACAATCTAATCTCTACCTCTCTCTCACGCACACACACACAATCCAATCTCTATCTCTCACACACGGACACAATCCAATCTCTATCTATCTCACACACACACACACACAATCCAATCTCCCTCTCACACACTCACTCACACACACACACACACACACACAATACAATCTCTATCCCTCTCTCACACACACAATCCAATCTATCTCCGACACACACACAATCCAATCTCTATCTCTCTCACATACAAACAAATATTCCAATCTTTATCTCTCTCACACACACACAATCCAATCTCTATCTCTCACACACGGACACAATCCAATCTCTATCTATCTCACACACACACACACACACACAATCCAATCTCTATCTCTCTTACACACACAATCCAATCTCTATCTAGATCAGACACACACAATCCAATCTCCCTCACTCACACACACACACAATCCAATCTCTATCTCTCACACACGGACACAATCCAATCTCGATCTCTCTCCCACACACACAAACACACAATCCAATCTCTATCTCTCTTACATACAAACACACAATCCAATCTCTATCTCTCTTACATACAAACACACAATCCAATCTCTATCTCTCTCACACACACACAAACCAATCTCCCTCTCACACACACAATGCAATTTCTTTCTCTCCCTGACACACACGCAAAATCCAATCTCCCTCACACACACACGCACACAATACCATCTCTGTCTCTCTCACACGCACCCACAATCCAATCTCTCTCTCTCTCACACACACACAATCCAATCTCTATCTGTCTCTCACACACATACACACACAATCCAATCTCTATCTCTCTCAGGCACACACACACACAATCCAATCTCTATCACTCTCACACACACACACAATCCAATCTCCCTCTCACACACACAATCCAATCACTCTCTCACATATACACACGCACACAATGCAACCTCTCTCTCTCTCACACACACACACACACAATCTAATCTCTACCTCTCTCTCACACACACACACAATCCAATCTCTATCTCTCACACAGAAACACAATCCAATCTCTCTCTCTCTCACATACACACAATCCAATCTCTATCTTTCTCACACACACACAAAATCAAATATCTATCTCTCTCTCACATGCACACACAAAAAATCCAATCTCTATCTCTCTCATACACACACACACACACACATAATCCAATCTCTCTCTCACACAAAAACACAATCCAATCTGTATCTCTCTCACACAAAAACACAATCCAATCTCTATCTCTCACACACGCACACAATCCAATCTCCATCACTCACACACGCACACAATCCAATCACTGTCTCTCTCACACACACACAATCCAATCTCTATCTCTCTCACACAGAAACACAATCCAATCTCTCTCTCACATACGCACAATCCAATCTCTCTCTCTCTCACACACACACAATCCAATCTCTTTCTCTCTCTGACACACACACACACAATCCAATCTCCCTCTCACACACACACACACAATCCAATCTCCCTCTCACACACACACACAATCCAATCTCCCTCTCACACACACAATCCAATCACTCTCTCACATATACACACGCACACAATGCAACCTCTCTCTCTCTCAAACACACACACACACACACACAATCTAATCTCTACCTCTCTCTCACACACACACACACAATCCAATCTCTATCTCTCTCTCTCACACACACACATACAATCCAATCTCTCTCTCTCTCACACACACACACACACACAAATTCTAGTCTCTATCTCTCCTTCTCACACACACACACACAATCCAATCTCTATATCTCTCACACAAAAACACAATCAATCTCTATCTCTCTCTCTCACAAACACAGTCCAATCTCTATCTCTCTCAGGCACACACACACAATCCAATCTCTATCACTCTCACACACACACACAATCCAATCTCCCTCTCACACACACAATCCAATCACTCTCTCACATATACACACGCACACAATGCAACCTCTCTCTCTCTCACACACACACACAGAATCCAATCTCTATCTCTCTCGCACACACACATAATCCAATCTCTATCTCTCTTACACACACACACACACACAATCCAATCTCCCTCTCACATACACACACACAATCTCGTCTCTATCTCTCTTTCTCTCACACACACACAATCCAATCGCCCTCTCTCACACACACAAAATCCAATCTCTATCTCTCTCACACACACACAATCCAATCTCTATCTCTCTCACGGGCACACACACAATCTAATCTCTACCTCTCTCTCACGCACACACACACAATCCAATCTCTATCCCTCTCTCACATACACACAATCCAATCTCTATCTCTCCCACACACATACACAAAATCAAATCTTTTTCTCTCTCTGACACACATGCACGATCCAATCTCCCTCTCACATACACGCACAATCCAATCTCTCTCTCTCTCACACACACACACACGATCCAATCTCCCTCTCACATACACGCACAATCCAATCTTTCTCTCTCTCACACATACACACAACACACACACAAACAATCCAAGCTCCCTCTCACACACACACACACACACACAATCTAATCTCACTCTCACATATACACACACACACACAATGCAATCTCTCTCTCACCCACACACTCCAATTTCTGTCTTTCACACTTATGCTCTCTCACACACACAATCCAATCTCTATCTCTCTCTCACACACACAATCCAATCTCTCTCCAACACACACACAATGCAATTTCTTTCTCTCCCTGACACACACGCAAAATCCAATCTCCCTCACACACACACACACACACACACAATCCCATCTCTGTCTCTCTCACACGCACCCACAATCCAATCTCTCTCTCACACACACACAATCCAATCTCTTTCTCTCTCTGACACACACGCACAAATCCAATCTCGCTCTCACACACACACACAATCCAATCTCCCTCTCACACACACAATCCAATCACTCTCTCACATATACACACGCACACAATGCAACCTCTCTCTCTCTCAAACACACACACACACAATCTAATCTCTACCTCTCTCTCACACACACAATCCAATCTCTGTCTCTCTTTCACACACACACACACACACAATCCAATCTCTCTCTCTCTCACACACAGACAATATGCAATCTCTTTCTCTCTCTGACACACACGCACAATCCAATCTCCCTCTCACTCACACACACACATGCACAATCCAATCTCCCACACACACACACACACACACACAATTCAATCTCTCTTTCTCTCACATACACACACACACAATCCAATCTCTATCTCTCTCACACGCGCCCACAATCCAATCACTATCTCTCTCACACACACAATCCAATCTCTGTCTCTCTCACACGCGCCCACAATCCAATCTCTATCTCTCTCACGCACACACACACAATCCAATCACTATCTCTCTCACACACACAATCCAATCTCTATCTCTCTCACGCGCACACACACAATCCAATCTCTATCTCTCTCACACACACACAATCCAATCTCTATCTCTATCTCTATCTCTCTCACACACACACAATCCAATCTCCCTCTCTCTCACACACACAATCCAATCTCCCTCTCTCTCACACACACACACACAATCTAGTCTCTATCTCTCTCTCTCACACACAATCCAATCTCTCTCCAACACACACACAATCCAATTTCTTTCTTTCCCTGACACACACGCAAAATCCAATCTCTATCTCTCTCTCACACACACACATACACAATCCAATCTCTATCTCTCTCACACACACACACACAATCCAATCTCTACCTCTCTCACACACACACAATCCAATCTCTATCTCTCTCACACACACACAATCCAATCTCTATCTCTCTCATACACACACAATCCAATCTCTATCTCTCTCACACACACACACACAATCCAATCTCTATCTCTCTCTCTCTCACACACACACACATACAATCCAATCTCTATCTCTCTCACACACACACACACACACACACACAAATTCTAGTCTCTATCTCTCCTTCTCACACACACACACAATCCAATCTCTATCTCTCTCACACAAAAACACAATCAATCTCTATCTCTCTCTCTCACAAACACAGTCCAATCTCTATCTCTCTCAGGCACACACACACACAATCCAATCTCTATCACTCTCACACACACACACAATCCAATCTCCCTCTCACACACACAATCCAATCACTCTCTCACATATACACACGCACACAATGCAACCTCTCTCTCTCTCACACACACACACAGAATCCAATCTCTATCTCTCTCGCACACACACATAATCCAATCTCTATCTCTCTTACACACACACACAATCCAATCTCCCTCTCTCACACACAAACACACACACAATCCAATCTCCCTCTCACATACACACACACAATCTCGTCTCTATCTCTCTTTCTCTCACACACACACAATCCAATCGCCCTCTCTCACACACACACATGCAAAATCCAATCTCTATCTCTCTCACACACACACAATCCAATCTCTATCTCTCTCACGGGCACACACACAATCTAAGCTCTACCTCTCTCTCACGCACACACTCACAATCCAATCTCTATCTCTCTCTCACACACACACAATCCAATCTCTCTCTCTCTCACACACACACAATCCAATCTCTATCTCTCTCTCACACACACACAATCCAATCTCTCTCTATCTCACACACACACAATCCAATCTCTATCTGTCTCTCACACACATACACACACAATCCAATCTCTTTCTCTCTCTGACACACACGCACAAATCCAATCTCCCTCTCACACACACACACAATCCAATCTCCCTCTCACACACACAATCCAATCACTCTCTCACACACACAATCCAATCACTCTCTCACATATACACACGCACACAATGCAACCTCTCTCTCTCTCAAACACACACACACAATCCAATCTCTATCTATCTCACACACACACACAATCCAATCTCTATCCCTCTCTCACACACACACAATCCAATCTCTACCTCTCTCACACACACACAATCCAATCTCTACCTCTCTCACACACAATCCAATCTCCCTCTCACTCTCACACACATGCACAATCCAATCTCCCACACACACACACACAATTCAATCTCTCTTTCTCTCACATACACACACACACACAATCCAATCTGTCTCTCTCTCTCTCTCACACACACACACAAAATCCAATCTCTATCTCTCTCACACACACACACACAAAATCAAATCTTTTTCTCTCTCTGACACACATGCACGATCCAATCTCCCTCTCACATACACGCACAATCCAATCTCTCTCTCTCTCACACACACACATGCACGATCCAATCTCCCTCTCACATACACGCACAATCCAATCTCTCTCTCTCACACACACACACGCACGATTCAATCTCCTTCTCACATTCACGCACAATCCAATCTCTTTCTCTCTCTCACACATACACACAACACACACACAAACAATCCAAGCTCCCTCTCACACACACACACGTACAATCCAATCTCCCTCTCACACATATACACACACAATCTAATCTCTCTCTCACATATACACACACACACAATGCAATCTCTCTCTCACCCACGTACTCCAATTTCTGTCTTTCACACTTATGCTCTCTCACACACACAATCCAATCTCTAGGTCTCTCTCACACACACAAAATCCAATCTCTAACTCTCTCATACACACACACACACACAATCCAATCTCTTTCTCTCTCACACACAGACAATATGCAATCTCTTTCTCTCTGACACACACGCACAATCCAATCTCCCTCTCACTCACACACACATGCACAATCCAATCTCCCACACACACACACACACACACAATTCAATCTCTCTTTCTCTCACACACACACACACAATCCAATCTCTATCACTCTCACACACACACTCAATCCAATCTCTTTCTTTCTCTGACACACACGCACAAATCCAATCTCCCTCTCACACATATACACACAGAATCCAATCTCCCTCTCACACACACAATCCAATCACTCTCTCACATATACACACGCACACAATGCAACCTCTCTCTCTCTCACACACACACAATCCAATCTCTATCTATCTTGCACACACATGCAATCGAATCTCTATCTCCCTCTCAAACGCCCACAGAATCCAATCTCTCTCTCACACACACACACACACAATCCAATCTCTTTCTCTCCCTGACACACATGCAAAATCCAATCTCCCTCTCACACACATACAGAATCCAATCTCCCTCTCACACACACACACACACAATCCAATCTCCCTCTCACACACACACAATACAATCTCTATCTCTCTCTCACACACACAATCCAATCGCCCTCTCTCACACACACACATACACAATCCACTCTCTATCTCTCTCTCACACACACGCAAAATGCAACACACACGCACACAATGCAACCTCTCTCTCTGAAACACACACACACACAATCTAATCTCCACCTCTCTCTCACACACACACACAATCCAATCTCTATCCATCTCACACACACACAATCCAATCTCTACCTCTCTCACACACAATCCAATCTCCCTCTCACTCACACACACATGCACAATCCAATCTCCCACACACACACACACACACAATCCAATCTCTATCTCTCTCACGCACACACACAATCTAATCTCTATCTCTCTCTCACACACACAATCCAATCACTATCTCTCTCTCACACACAATCCAATCTCTATCTCTCTCTCACACACACACACAATCCAATCTCTATCTCTCTCTCACACACACACACAATCCAATCACTGTCTCTCTCACACACATGCACAATTCAATCTCCCTCTCACATACACGCACAATCCAATCTCTCTCTCTCACACACACACGCACGATTCAATTTCCCTCTCACATTCACGCACAATCCAATCTCTTTCTCTCTCTCATACATACACACCACACACACACACACAATCCAAGCTCCCTCTCACACACACACACGTACAATCCAATCTCCCTCTCACATATATACGCACACATAATGCAATCTCTCTCTCACCCACACACTCCAATTTCTGTCTTTCACACTTATGCTCTCTCACACACACAATCCAATCTCTGTCTCTCTTTCACACACACACAATCCAATTTCTATCTCTCTCACACGCACCCACTATCCAATCTCTATCTCTCTCACACACACACACACAATCTATTCTCTATCTCACCTTCTCACACACACAATCCAATCTCTTTCTCTCTCACACGCACCCACTATCCAATCTCTATCACTCTCACACACACACTCAATCCAATCTCTTTCTTTCTGTGACACACACGCACAAATCCAATCTCCCTCTCACACACACAATCCAACCACTATCTCACATTTACACACGCACACAATGCAACCTCTCTCTCTCTCACACACATACACACACAATCCAATCTCTTTCTCTCCCTGACACACATGCAAAATCCAATCTCCCTCTCACACACACACATACAGAATCCAATCTCTCCCTCTCTCACACACACACACACGCACAATCCAATCTCCCTTTCACACACACACACAATACAATCTCTATCTCTCTCACACACAATCCAATCTCCCTCTCACACTCACTCACACACATACACACACACACACACAATACAATCTCTATCCCTCTCTCACACACACAATCCAATCTCTATCTATCTCCCACACACACAAAATCCAATCTCTATCTCTCTCTCACACACACACACACAATCCAATCTCTATCTCTCTCATGCACACACACAATCTAATCTCTATCTCTCTCTCACACACACACACAATCCAATCTCTATCTCTCTCTCACACACAATCCAATCTCTATCTCTCTCTCACACAAAAACACAATCCAATCTCTATCTCTCTCACACACACACACACAATCTAGTCTCTATCTCACCTTCTCACACACACACACACACACAATCCAATCTCTTTCTCTCTCACACGCACCCACAATCCAATCTCTATCTCTCTCACGCACACACACACTCAATCCAATCTCTTTCTTTCTCTGACACACACGCACAAATCCAATCTCCCTCTCACAGATATACACACAGAATCCAATCTCCCTCTCACACACACAATCCAATCACTCTCTCACATATACACACGCACACAATGCAACCTCTCTCTCTCTCACACACACACACACAATCCAATCTCTACCTCTCTCACACACACACAATCCAATCTCCCTCTCTCACACACACACACACACACACACACACACAATACAATCTCTATCCCTCTCTCACACACACACAGAAAATCCCATCTCGATCTCTCTCACACACACACAATCCAATCTCCATCTCTCTCACACACACACAATCCAATCTCTCTTTCTCTCACACACACACAATCCAATCTCTATCACTCTCACACACACGCAAAATCCAATCTCCCTCTCACACACACACACTCAATCCAATCTCCCTCTCTCTCTCTCACACACACACACACACACAGTCTCTATCTCTCTCACACACACACAATCCTTTCTCTTTCTCTCCCTGACACACAGGCAAAATCCAATCTCCCTCTCACACACACACACGGACAATCCAATCTCCCTCTCTCTCTCTCTCACACACACACACACACACACAGTCTCTATCTCTCCTTCTCACACACACACACAATCCAATCTCTATCTCTCTCACACCAAAACACAATCCAATCTCTATCTCTCTCACGCACACACAGTCCAATCTCTATCTCTCTCGCACACACACAATCCAGTCTCTCTCTCTCACACACACACACACACACACAATCCAATCTCTATCTCTCTCTCACACACACACACACACACACAATCCATTCTCTTTCTCTCCCTCACACACACGCAAAATCCAATCTCCCTCTCACACACACACACAATCCAATCTCCCTCTCACACACGGACAATCCAATCTCCTCTCTCTCTCACACACACACACACACACACACACACACACACAGTCTCTATCTCTCTCACACACACACAATCCAGTCTCTCTCTCTCACACACACACACACAATCCAATCTCTATCTCTCTCTCACACACACAATCCAATCTATCTCCGACACACACACAATCCAATCTCTGTCCAACACACACAACCCAATCTCTTTCTCTCCCTGACACACACACACAATCCAATCTCCCTCTCACACACACACACAATCCAATCTCTATCACTCTCACACACACACTCAATCCAATCTCTTTCTTTCTCTGACACACACGCACAAATCCAATCTCCCTCTCACACACACAATCCAATCTCCCTCTCAGATATACACACAGAATCCAATCTCCCTCTCACACACACAATCCAATCACTCTCTCACATATACACACGCACACAATGCAACCTCTCTCTCTCTCGCACACACATGCAATCGAATCTCTATCTCTCGCTCACACGCCCACAGAATCCAATCTCTCTCTCACACACACACAATCCAATCGCCCTCTCTCACACACACACACATACACACACAATCCAATCTCGACCTCTCTCCAACACACACACAATCCAATCTCTTTCTCTCCCTGACACACATGCAAAATCCAATCTCCCTCTCACACACACACACACACATACAGAATCCAATCTCTCTCTCTCTCTCACACACACGCACAATCCAATCTCTTTCTCTCTCACACACACAATCCAATCGCCCTCTCTCACACACACACATACACAATCCACTCTCTATCTCTCTCTCACACACACGCAAAATCCAATCTCTATCTCTCTCACACACACTCAATCCAATCTCTTTCTCTCTCTGACACACACGCACAAATCCAATCTCCCTCTCACACACACAAACCAATCACTCTCTCACATATACACACGCACACAATGCAACCTCTCTCTCTCTCACACACACACACAATCTAATCTCTACCTCTCTCTCACGCACACACACACAATCCAATCTCTATCTCTCTCTCACACACACACAATTCAATCTCTACCTCTCTCACACACACACACACACAATCCAATCTCTATCTCTCTCTCACACACACACACAATCCACTCTCTCTCCGACACACACACAATCCAATCTCTTTCTCTCCCTGACACACATGCAAAATCCAATCTCCCTCTCACACACACATATATACACAATCCAATCTCCCTCTCTCTCTCTCACACACACACACACACAAAATCCAATCTCTATCTCTCTCTCACACACACACACACGCACGCACGCACACACAAAATCCAATCTCTCTCTCACACACACACACACACACACAATCCAATCTCTATCTCCCTCTCTCACACACACAATCCAATCTATCTCCGACACACACAATCCATTCTCTTTCTCTCCCTGACACACACGCAAAATCCAATCTCCCTCTCACACACACACAATCCAATCACTCTCTCACATATACACACGCACACAATGCAACCTCTCTCTCTCTCACACACAGACAAACACACACACACACACACAATCTAATCTCTACCTCTCTCTCACGCACACACACACAATCCAATCTCTATCTCTCTCACATGCACCCACAATCCCTTTTCCATCTCTCACATACACACAATCCAATCTCTATCTCACTTACACACACATACAATCCAATCTCGATCTCTCTCTCACACGCACACAATCCAATCTCTATCTCTCTCTCACACACACAATCCCTTCTCCCTCTCTCACACACACACACACACACCCAATACAATCTCTATCCCTCTCTCACACACACACAGACAACCCAATCTCCCTCTCTCACACACACACACAATCCAATCTCCTTCTCTCTCACACACACACAATCCAATCTCCCTCTCTCACACACACATATACACACACAGAATCTAGTCTCTATCTCTCTTTCACACACACACACAATCCAATCTCTATCTCTCTCTCACACACACACACACACAGTCTCTATCTCTCCTTCTCACACACACACAATCCAATCTCTTTCTCTCCCTGACACACACACAAAATCCAATCTCCCTCTCACACACACACATGGACAATCCAATCTCCCTCTCTCTCTCTCTCACACACACAGTCTCTATCTCTCCTTCTCACACACACACACAATCCAATCTCTATCTATCTCTCTCACACACACACAATCCAATCTCTATCTCTCTCTCTCTCACACACACACACACACATACACACAAACAATCCAATCTATCTCCGACACACACACAATCCATTCTCTTTCTCTCCCTGACACACACGCAAAATCCAATCTCCCTCTCACACACACACACGGACAATCCAATCTCCCTCTCTCTCTCACACACACACACACAGTCTCTATCTCTCCTTCTCACACACACACACAATCCAATCTCTATCTCTCTCTAACACACATACACACACAATCCAATCTCTTTCTCTCTCTGACAGACACACACAAATTCAATCTCCCTCTCACACATATACACACAGAATCCAATCTCCCTCTCACACACACAATCCAATCACTCTCTCACATATATACACGCACACAATGCAACCTCTCTCTCAAACACACACACACAATCTAATCTCTACCTCTCTCACACACACACACTCAATCCAATCTCTATCCCTCTCTCTCTCACACACAATCCAATCTCTATCCCTCTCTCACACACACACAATCCAATCTCTGTCCAACACACACAACCCAATCTCTTTCTCTCCCTGACACACACACACAATCCAATCTCCCTCTCATACACACACAAAATACAATCTCTATCCCTCTCTCTCACACACACACACAGACAATCCCATCTCTATCTCTCTCACCCACACAATCCAATCTCCCTCTCTCACACACACATATACACACACAGAATCTAGTCTCTATCTCTCTTTCTCACACACACACAATCCAATTTCTATCTCTCTCACATACACAATCCAATCTCCTCTCTCTCATACACACACACACACACACACACACAGTCTCGATCTCTATCACACCAAAACACAATCCAATCTCCCTCTCTCTCTCACATACACACACACACACACACACAGTCTCTATCTCTCCTTCTCACACACACACAATCCATTCTCTTTCTCTCCCTGACACACACGCAAAATCCAATCTCCCTCTCACACACACACGGACAATCCAATCTCCCTCTCTCTCTCACACACACACACACACACACAGACTCTACCTCTCCTTCTCACACACACACACAATCCAATCTCTATCTCTCTCTCTCTCACACACATACACACACACACACACACACAATCCAATCTATGTCCGACACACACACAATCCATTCTCTTTCTCTCCCTGACACACACGCAAAATCCAATCTCCTTCTCACAAACACACACACACACAATCCAATCTCTATCTCTCTCTCACACACACAATCCAATCTCCCCCTCACAGACACACAATCCAATCTCCCTCTCTCACAGACACACACAATCCAATCTCTATCTCCCTCTCTCACACACACAATCCAATCTCTTTCTCTCCCTGACACACACGCAAAATCCAATCTCCCTCTCACACACACACACACACAATCCAATCTCCCTCTCTCTCTCTCTCTCTCTCTCTCACACACACACACACACCCCCGCACACACACAAAATCCAATCTCCCTCTCTCACACACACAATCCAATCTCTATCTCTCACACACACACAATCCAATCTCCCTCTCCCATACACACACACAGACACACACAATCTAGTCTCTATCTCTCTTTCTCTCTCACACACACAATCCAATCTCCCTCTCTCTCACACACACACAATCCAATCTCTATCTCTCTCATGCACACACACACAATCCAATATCTATCACTCTCACACACACACTCAATCCAATCTCTTTCTCTCTCTGACACATGCACAAATCCAATCTCCCTCTCACACACACAATCCAATCACTCTCTCACATATACACACGCACACAATCCAATCTCTACCTCTCTCAAACGCACCCACAATCCAGTCTCTATCTCTCTCTCACACACACACAATCCAATCTCTATCTCTCTCTCACACACAATCCAATCTCTATCTCTCTCTCACACACAATCCAATCTCTATCTCTCTCACACACACACACACAATCCAATCTCTATCTCCCTCTCACACACACACACACACAAAATACAATCTCTATCCCTCTCTCACACACACGCACAGACAACCCAATCTGTATCTCACACACAAACACAATCCAATCTCCCTCTCTCACACACATACACAATCCAATCTCCTTCTCTCACACACGCATATACACACACACAATCCAATCTCCCTCTCTCACACACACAATCCAATCTCTATCTCTCTCTCACACACACACACACACACAATCCACTCTCTCTCTGACCCACACACACACACACACACACACAATCCACTCTCTCTGACCCACACACACACACACATACAATCCAATCTCTATCTCTCTCTCTCACACACACAATCCAATCTATCTCCGACACACACACAATCCATTCTCTTTCTCTCCCTGACACACACGGACAATCCAATCTCCTCTCTCTCACACACACACACAAACACAGTCTCTATCTCTATCACACCAAAACACAATCCAATCTCCCTCTCTCTCTCTCTCTCACACCCACAGTCTCTATCTCTCCTTCTCACACACACACAATCCAATCTCTTTCTCTCCCTGACACACACACAAAATCCAATCTCCCTCTCTCTCACACACACACACACACACACAATCCAATCTCTATCTCTCTCACACCAAAACACAATCCAATCTCTATCTCTCTTACACGCGCCCACAATCCAATCTCTACCTCTCTCTCCGACACACACATACACAATCCAATCTCCCTCTCTCTCTCTCACACACACACAAAATCCAATCTCTCTCTCACACACACAGTCCAATCTCTATCTCTCTCTCACACACACACACAATCCAATCTCTATCTCTCTCACATACAATCCAATCTCTATCTCTCTCATACACACACAATCCAGTCTTTATCTCTCTCAAACACACACACACACAATGCAATCTCTATCTCTCTCTCTCACACACATACACTCCAATCTCTCTCCGACACACACACAATCCAATTTCTTTCTCTCCCTGACACACACGCAAAATCCAATCTCCCTCTCTCTCACACACACACACACACTCCAATCTCTATCTCTCTCTCACACACACAATCCAATCTATCTCTGACACACACACAATCCATTCTCTTTCTCTCCCTGACATACACGCAAAATCCAATCTCTTTCTCTCTCTGACACACATGCACAAATCCAATCTCCCTCTCACACACACACACACGCCAATCTCCCTCTCACATATACACACAGAATCCAATCTCCCTCTCTCACACACACAATCCAATCACTCTCTCACATGTACACACGCACACAATGCAACATCTCTCTCTCTCTAACACACACACATACACACACATTCTAATCTCTACCTCTCTCTCACGCACACACACACAATCCAATCTCTATCTCTCACACACACACAATCCAATTTCTTTCTCTCCCTGACACACACACAATCCAATCTCTATCTATCTCACACACACACACAATACAATCTCTATCTCTATCTCTCACACACAAACACAATCCAATCTCTATCTCTCACACACAAACACAATCCAATCTCCCTCTCTCACACACACAATCCAATCTCCTTCTCTCACACACACACACACAATCCAATCTCCCTCTCTCACACACACATATACATACACAGAATCTAGTCTCTATCTCTCTTTCTCACACACACAGAATCCAATCTCTATCTCTCTCACGCACACACCACAAAATCCAATCTGTCTCTCTCTCTCTCTCACGCACACACACAAAATCCAATCTGTCTCTCTCTCACACGCACACACAAATTCCAATCTCTATCTATGTCTCACACACACACAATGCAATCTCCCTTTCTCTCACCCACACACTCCAATTTCTGTCTCTCACACATATGCTCTCTCACACACACAATCCAGTCTCTACCTCTCTTTCACACGCACACAAACACACAATATCCAATCTCTTTCTCTCTCTGACACACACGCACAATCCAATCTCCCTCTCACACACACGATCCAATCTCTCTCACATATATACACACACACACAATGCAATCTCTCTCTCTCACACACACAATCCAATCTCTATCTCTCTCTCACACACACAATCCAATCTCTATCTCTCTCTCACACACAATCCAATCTCTATCTCTATCACTCTCACACACACACACAATCCAATCTCTTTCTCTCTCTGACACACACGCACAAATCCAATCTCCCTCTCACACACACAATCCAGTCTCCCTCTCACACATATACACACAGAATCCAATCTCCCTCTCACACACACAATCCAATCACTCTCTCACATATACACACGCACACAATGCAACCTCTCTCTCTCACACACACACACACACAATCTAGTCTCTATCCCTCTCTCACGCACACAATCTAGTCTCTATCCCTCTCTCACGCACACACACACAATCCAATCTCTATCTCTCATACACACACAATCCAATCTCTATCTCTCTCACGCACACACACACACAATCCAATCTCTATCTCTCTCTCACACACACATAATCCAATCTCTATCTCTCTCTCACACACACAATCCCATCTCCCTCTCACACACACACATACACACAAAATACAATCTCTATCCCTCTCTCACACACACAGACAACCCAATCTCTTTCTCTCACACACATACACAATCCAATCTCCTTCTCTCACACACAAACACAATCCAATCTCCCTCTCTCACACACATACACAATCCAATCTCCCTCTCGCTCACACACACACAATCCAATCTCCTTCTCTCACACACACATATACACACACAGAATCTAGTCTCTATCTCTCTTTCTCACACACACAGAATCCAATCTCTATCTCTCTCTCACACACAATCCAATCTCCCTCTCTCTCTCACACACACACACACACACACACAAAATCCAATCTCTCTCTCACACACACACACAATCCAATCTATCTCCAACACACACAGACAATCCAATCTCCCTCTCACACACACACACAATCCAATCTCTATCTCACACACACAATCCAATCTCTCTTTCGCACACACCCATATACAATCCAATTTCTCCTTCTCTCTCTAACACACAATCCAAGCTCTTTTCAACCGTACGCATACACACACAGACACACTACAATCTCTCATTCTCACACACAAACAGACACAATCCAATCTCTCTCTCACACATGCAATCCAATCCCCCTTTCTCTCTCTCACACACATACACAATCTATTCTCTCTCCCACATGTACGCACACACTCACACACAGAGACAGTACAATCTCTCTTACACACACACAATCCAATCTCTCAGTCACACACATACAAACTAATCTCTCTTTCTCGCAAACATACAATCCAATTTCTCTCTCTTTATCAAACACACACAATCCAAGCTCTGTTCAACACGTATACACACACACTAAAATCTCTCATTCTCTCTGACAAATGCACAATCCAATCTCACTCTCTCTCACACACACAGACACAATCCAATGTCTGAAACACACACACACACGATCCAATCTCTCTCTCACTCACACACAATCCAATCTCCCTCTAACTCACAATGCAATCACTCTTTCTCTCACACACAATCCAATCTCACTCTCTCACACACACACAGACACAATCCAATGTCTGAAACACACACACACACAATCCAATCCCTCTCACATACACACAATGCAATCTCTCTTTCGCACACACTCACACACGTACAATCCAATTTCTCTCTCCCACACACACACAATCCAATTTCTCTCTCTCTCTCTCTCAAACACGCACAATCCAATCCCCCTCTCTCTCACACACACACACAGAATCAAATCTCTCTCACACACATACGCACACACACACTCCAATCTCTCTCTCTCATACACGCACACAATCCAATCTCCGTCTCTCTCACACTCACACAGACACAACACAATCTCTCTCACACATACACAGTCCAATCTATCTTTCCCACACACACAATCCAATTTCTCTCTCTCTCAAACACACACAATCCAAGCTCTCTTCAACACGTATGCATATGCGTGCACACATGCACACTTCAATCTCTCATACATACACACACAAACACAATCCAATCTCTCTCTCACACACAATCCAAACTCTCTCTATCTCTCTCTCTCACACACACACACACACAGGCAATCCAATCTCTATCTCTCTCTCACACACACACAATCCAATTGCCTCACACACACACACACACACACACACAATCCAATCTCTCTCTCACAGACACACAATCCAATCTTTCTCTCTCTCTCACACACACACAATCCAATTGCCTCACACACACAGACACAATCCAATCTCTCTCTCACACACACACAATCCAATCTCTCTCTCTCTCTCTCACACACACATATACAGTCCAATGTCTCTCTCTCTCAAACACACACAAGCCAAGCTCTCTTCAACACATATACACACACATACACACACACTGACACACTACAATCTCTCATTCTCTCACACACATGCACAATCCAATTTTACTCCCTCTCACACACACACAAACAATTCCAATCTCTCTCACACACACAAAATCCAATCTCTCATTCGTTCACACACACAATGCAATCTCTCTCACACGCACACAATCGAATCCCTCTCTCACACACAGACATATAATCCAATCTCTCTGTCACACACAGACACAATCCAATTTCTCTCTCTCTCTCACACACACAATCCAATCTCTCTCTCTCACACACACAATCCAATTTTTCTCACACACACACACAATTCAATCACCCCCTCTGTCACACACACACAATCCAATTTCTCTCACACACATGTATGCCCATACACACACACACACACTCCAATCTCTCTCTCACACACACACATATAATTACAATCCAATTTCTCTCTCTCTCTCTCAAACACACACAATCCAAGCTCTCTTCAACACTAATGCACATACACACACACATACTACAATCTCTCACACATATGTGCAATCCAATCTCACTCCCTCTCTCACACACACATAATCCAATCTCTCTCACACACACAATGCAATCTCTCTCTCTTCCACACACACAATCCAATCTCTCTCACACACAGACACAATCTAATCTCTCTGTCTCTCTCTCTCTCACACACACAACATCCAATTTCTCTCTCTCTCTCTCAAACACACAATCCAATCTCCCTCTCTCACACACACAGAATCAAATCGCTCTCACACACATATGCACACACACACACTCCAATCTCTCTCTCTCACACACGACACAATGCAATCTCTCTGTCATACACACATAGTCCAGACTCTCTCTCATACACACAAACAATCCAATCTCCATCTCTCTCTCATACACTCGCACACAATCCAATCTCTCTCTCTCACACACTCACAGACACACTCCAATCTCTCTCGCACACTCACACAGACACAATACAATCTCTCTCACATATACACAGTCCAATCTCTCTTTCTCACACACACACAATCCAATTTCTCTCTCTCTCAAATCACACACAATCCAAGCTCTCTTCAACATGTATGCATACAACACACACACAGACACACTACAATCTCTCATTCTCCCACACAATCCAATCGCTGTCTCTCACACACACACACACACTCCAATCTCTCTGTCTCACACACATTCACACACACACACTCCAATCTCTATCTCTCACATACACACACTCCATCTCCCTCTCACACATACAATCCAATCTCTCTCTCATGCACGCCCACACTCCAGTGTCTCTCTCCCTCAAACACAATCCAATCTCTCTCTCACTCACACACAAATTCCAATCTCTCCCTCACAACAATCCAATTTCTCCCTCTCTCTCAAACACACACAATCCAAGCTCTCTTCAATACGTAATCATATGTGTGCACACATGCACACTTCAATCTCTCACACACACACACACACACGCAATCCAATCTCACTCCCTCTCACACACACACAATCCAATCTCTCTCTCATACATACAGTCCAAACTCTCTCTCATACACACACAGGCAATCCAATCTCTCTCTCTCTCTCTCATACACACACAATCCAATTGCCTCACACACACACACAAAATCCAATCTCTCCCTCACACACACAATCCAATCTCTCTCACACACACATAAATACAATCCAATTTCTCTCTCTCTCTCAAACACACACAATCAAAGCTCTCTCCAACACTAATGCACACGCACACACACACACAAACACACACACTACAATCTCTCACACACGTATGCACAATCCAATCTCACTCCCTCTCACACAGACACAAAATCCAATCTCTCTCACACACAGATACATTCCAATCTCTCTGTCACACACACGCAGTCCACTCTCACACACACCGACAATTCAATCTCTCTCTCACACACACACACAATCCATCCACTCTTCCACACGTACGCACACTCACATATAGACACAGTACAATCTCTCTCTCACACATACACACAATCCAATCTTTTTCTCACACATGCGCACCAATACACAGACACACTCATGTCTGTCTCTCTCTCTCTCTCACACACAATCTAATCTCTCTCTCACACAGACACACAATCCAATGTCTCTCTCTCTCACACACACACACATAATCCTATCTCTCCCCCCCAACACCCACACACAATCTAATCTCTCTCTCACACCCCCAAATCACAATGCAATCGCTGTCTCACACACACACACAATCCAATTTCTCTCTTTCATACACACAATGCAATCTCTCTTTCTCACACACACATAAACCAATCTCTATTACACACACACAATCCAATCTCTCTCTCACACACACACACAATCCAATCTCTCTTTCGCACACACACATATACAGTCCAATTTCTCTCTCTCTCTCTCTCAAACACACACAATCCAAGCTCTCTTCAACACGTATGCACACACATACACACACACTGACACACTACAATCTCTCATTCTCTCACACACATGCACAATCCAATTTCACTCCCTCTCACACACAAACAATTCCAATCTCTCTCTCTCACACACACAATGCAATCTCTCTCACACGCGCACACACAATCCAATCTCTCTCTCACACACAGACACACTCCAATCTCTCTCCCACACACACAACCCATGATCTCTCGCACACATATGCACACACTCACAATACAATCTCTCTCACACACACACAATCCAATCTCTCTTTCTCACACACACAATCCAATTTCTCTCTCTCTCAAAACACACACAATCCAAGCTCTCTTCAACATGTATGCATACAACACACACACACACAGACACACTACAATCTCTCATTCTCTCACACAATCCAATCTCTTTCTCATACACACATACACACAATTCAATCTCTCTCTCACACACAAATACAATCAAATCCCCCTCTCTCTCACACACATGCACAATCCAATCGCTGTCTCTCTCACACACGCTCCAATTTCTCTCTCAAACATACACACACACACTCCAATGTCTATCTCTCTCACACACACACTCCACCTCTCTCTCTCACACACACAGACAATCAAATCTCTCTTATCTCATGCACACCCACACTCCAATCTCTCCCTCAAACCCAATCTAATCTCTCTCACTCACACACACAAAATCCAATCTCTCCCTCACAATAACAATCCAGTTTCTCCCTCTCTCTCAAACACAGACATTCCAAGCTCTCTTCAACACTTATGCCCACGTGCACACACACGCACACTACAATCTCTCATTCTCTCTCACACACACACACACACACACACACACGCAATCCAATCCCACTCCCTCTCACACACACACAATCCAATATCTCTCTCACACACACACAGTCCACACTCTCTCACACACACACACACACACAATCCAATCTCTCTCTCTCTCTTTCTCATACACACACAATCCAATTGCGCTCTCACACACAATCCAGTTGCTCCCTCTCACACACACAATTCAATCTGTCTCTCACTCACACACACACACAATCCAATCTGTCTCTCTCACACACATATACAATCTAATTTCTCTCTCTCTCTCAAACACACACAATCCAAGCTGTCTCCAACACTAATGCACACGCGCACAAACACACACAATGCAATCTCTCTCTTCCAACACACACTCCAATCTCTCTCTCACACACAGATACAATCCAATCTCTCTGTCACGCACACGCAGTCCAAACACTCTCCCTACCTCTTCCTCCGCTACATTGATGACTGCATTGACGTCACCTCGTGCTCCCGCGAGGATGTTGAGCAATTCATCAACTTCACCAACACATTCCACCCTGCCCTTAAATTTACCTGGACCATCTCTGACACCTCCCTCCCCTTCCTGGACCTCTCCATCTCCATTAATGACGACCGACTTGACACCGACATTTTTCACAAACCCACCGACTCCCACAGCTACCTGGATTACACCTCTTCCCACCCTGCCTCTTGCAAAAATGCCATCCTATATTCCCAATTCCTCCGCCTCCGCCGTATGTGCTCCCAGGAGGACCAGTTCCACCACAGAACACACCAGATAGCCTCCTTCTTTAGAGACCACAATTGCCCTTCCCACGTGGTTAAATATGCCTTCCAACGCATCTCATCCACATCCCACGCCTACGCCCTCAGACCCCACCCCTCCAACCATAACAAGGACAGAACGCCCCTGGTGCTCACCTTCCACCCTACCAACCTTCGCATAAACCAAATCATCCGCCAACATTTCCGCCACCTCCAAACGGAACCCACCACCAGGGATATATTTCCCTCCCCACCCCTTTCCGCCTTCCGCAAAGACCGTTCCCTCCGTGACTACCTGTTCAGGTCCACGCCCCCCTACAACCCATCCTCCCATCCTGGCACCTTCCCCTGCCACCGCAGGAATTGCAAAACCTGCGCCCACATCCCCTCCCTCACCTCCATCCAAGGCCCTAAAGGAGCCTTCCACATCCATCAAAGTTTTACCTGCACATCTACCAATGTCATTTATTGTATCTGTTGCTCCCGATGCAGTCTCCTCTACATTGGGGAGACTGGGCGCCTCCTAGCAGAGCGCTTTAGGGAACATCTCCGGGACACCAGCACCAATCAACCACACCGCCCTGTGTCCCAACATTTCAACTCCCCCTCTACTCCACCACTAATCCAGAATCTGGTTTCCAGCATCTGCAGTCATTGTTTTTAACCACACACAGACAATCTAATCTCTCTCTCTCTTACACTCACAATCCAATCTCTCCCTCACACACACACACACACAATCCAATCTCTCCCTCACACACACACACACACAATCCAATCTCTCCCTCACACACACACACACACACACACACAATCCAATCTCTCCCTCACACACACACACACACACACACAATCCAATCTCTCCCTCACACACACACACACACACAATCCAATCTCTCCCTCACACACACACACACACAATCCAATCTCTCCCTCACACACACACACACAATCCAATCTCTCCCTCACACACACACACACACACACACTCCAATCTCTCCCTCACACACACACACACACACACTCCAATCTCTCCCTCACACACACACACACACAATCCAATCTCTCCCTCACACACACACACACACACACTCCAATCTCTCCCTCACACACACACACACAATCCAATCTCTCCCTCACACACACACACACACACACTCCAATCTCTCCCTCACACACACACACACACACTCCAATCTCTCCCTCACACACACACACACACAATCCAATCTCTCCCTCACACACACACACAATCCAATCTCTCCCTCACACACACACACACACACACAATCCAATCTCTCCCTCACACACACACACACACACACACACAATCCAATCTCTCCCTCACACACACAATCCAATCTCTCCCTCACACACACAATCCAATCTCTCCCTCACACACACAATCCAATCTCTCCCTCACACACACACACACACTCCAATCTCTCCCTCACACACACACACACACAATCCAATCTCTCCCTCACACACACACACACACAATCCAATCTCTCCCTCACACACACACACACACAATCCAATCTCTCCCTCACACACACAATCCAATCTCTCCCTCACACACACAATCCAATCTCTCCCTCACACACACAATCCAATCTCTCCCTCACACACACAATCCAATCTCTCCCTCACACACACAATCCAATCTCTCCCTCACACACACACACACACACACACTCCAATCTCTCCCTCACACACACACACACACAATCCAATCTCTCCCTCACACACACACACACACAATCCAATCTCTCCCTCACACACACACACACACACACACACACACAATCCAATCTCTCCCTCACACACACACACACACAC